>NC_140588.1:0-2502000 GCF_964204655.1 Triturus cristatus
TGGTTAAGGTCTTAACTCTTACTCTGGCCTAATAGCTAAGGTCTTAGACTCGTACTCTGGCCTAATGGATAAGGTCTTAACTCTTACTCTGGCCTACTGGTTAAGGTCTTAACTCTTACTCTGGCCTAATAGCTAAGGTCTTAGACTCGTACTCTGGCCTAATGGGTAAGGTCATAACTCTTACTCTGGCCTAATAGCTAAGGTCTTACCTCTTACTCTGGCCGAATAGCTAAGGTCTTAGACTCATACTCTGGCCTAATGGTTAATGTCTTAACTCTTACTCTGGCCTACTGGTTAAGGTCTTAACTCCTACTCTGGCCTACTGGTTAAGGTCTTAACTCTTACTCTGGCCTAATAGCTAACGTCTTAACTCTTACTCTGGCCTAATAGCTAAGGTCTTAACTCGTACTCTGGTCTAATGGTTAAGGTCTTTAACTCTTACTCTCTCCTAATAGCTAAGGTCTTAACTCTTACTCTGGCCTAATAGCTAAGGTCTTAGACTCGTACTTTGGCCTACTGGTTAAGGTCTTAACTCTTACTCTGGCCTAATAGCTAAGGTCTTAGACTCGCACTGTGGCCTAATAGCTAAGGTCTTAACTCTTACTCTGGCCTAATAGCTAAGGTCTTCGACTCGTACTCTGGCCTAATGGTTAAGGTCTTAACTTGCACTCTGGTCAACTGGTTAAGGTTTTAACTCTTACTCTGGCCTAATAGCTAAGGTCTTAGACTCGTACTCTGGCCTAATGGTTAAGGTCTTAACTCTTACTCTCGGCGAATAGCTAAGGTCTTATTCTCGTACTCTGGCCTACTGGTTAAGGTCCTAACTCTTACTCTGGTCTACTGGTTAAGGTCTTAACTCTTACTCTGGCCTAATAGCTAAGGTCTTAACTCTTACTCTGGCCTAATAGCTACGGTCTTAGAATCGTACTCTGGCCTAATGGTTAAGGTCATAACTCTTACTCTGGCCTAATAGCTAGGGTCTTAACTCTTACTCTGGCCTAATAGCTAAGGTCTTAGACTCATACTCTGGCCTAATGGTTAAGGTCTTAACTCTTACTCTGGCCTTATAGCTAAGGTCTTAGACTTGTACTCTGGCCTAATGGTTAAGTTCTTAACTCTTACTCTGGCCTAATAGCTAAGGTCTTAGACTCGTACTCTGGCCTAATGGTTAAGGTCTTAACTCTTACTCTGGCCTACTGTTTAAGGTCTTAACTCTTACTCTGGCCTCATAGCTAAGGTCTTAGACTCGTACACTGGCCTAATGGTTAAGGTCTTAACTCTTACTCTCGGCGAATAGCTAAGGTCTTAGACTCGTACTCTGGCCTACTGGTTAAGGTCCTAACTCTTACTCTGGCCTACTGGTTAAGGTCTTAACTCTTACTCTGGCCTAATATCTAAGGTCTTAACTCTTACTCTGGCCTAATAGCTACGGTCTTAGACTCGTACTCTGGCCTAATGGTTAAGGTCATAACTCTTACTCTGGCCTAATAGCTAAGGTCTTAACTCTTACTCTGGCCTAATAGCTAAGGTCTTAGACTCATACTCTGGCATAATGGTTAAGGTCTTAACTCTTACTATGGCCTAATAGCTAAGGTCTTAGACTCGTACTATGGCATAATGGTTAAGGTCCTAACTCTTACTCTGGCCTACTGGTTAAGGTCTTAACTCTTACTCTGGCCTAATAGCTAAGGTCTTAGACTCGTACTCTGGCCTAATAGCTAAGGTCTTAGACTCGTACTCTGGCCTAATGGTTAAGGTCTTAACTCTTACTCTGGCCTAAAAGCTAAGGTCTTAGACTCGTACTCTGGCCTACTGGTTAAGGTCCTAACTCTTACTCTGGCATACTGGTTAAGGTCTTAACTCTTACTCTGGCATAATAGCTAAGGTCTTAGACTCCTACTCTGGCCTAATAGTTAAGGTCTTAACTCTTACTCTGGCCTAATAGCTAAGGTCTGAACTCTTACTCTGGCCTAATAACTAAGGTTTTAGACTCATACTCTGGCCTAATGGTTAAGGTCTTAACTCTTACTCTGGCCTACTGGTTAAGGTCTTAACTCTTACTCTGGCCTACTGGTTAAGGTCTTAACTCTTACTCTGGCCTACTAGCTAAGGTCTTAACTCTTACTCTGGCCTAATAGCTAAGGTCTTAGACTCGTACTCTGGCCTAATGGTTAAGGTCTTAACTCTTACTCTAGGCGAATAGCTAAGGTCTTAGACTCGTACTCTGGCCTACTGGTTAAGGTCCTAACTCTTACTCTGGCCTACTGGTTAAGGTCTTAACTCTTACTCTGGCCTAATAGCTAAGGTCTTAGACTTGTACTCTGGCCTAATGGTTAAGGTCTTAACTCTTACGCTGGCCTACTGGTTAAGGTCTTAACTCTTACTCTGACATAATAGCTAAGGTCTTAACTCTTACTCTGGCCTAATAGCTAAGGTCTTAGACTTGTACTATGGCCTACAGGTTAAGGTCTTAACTCTTACTCTGGCCTAATAGCTAAGGTCTTAGACTCGTACTGTAGCCTAAGAGCTAAGGTCTTAACTCTTACTCTGGCCTAATAGCTAAGGTCTTCGACTCGTACTCTGGCCTAATGGTTAAGGTCTTAACTCTTACTCTGGTCAACTGGTTAAGGTCTTAACTCTTACTCTGGCCTAATAGCTAAGGTCTTAGACTCGTACTCTGGCCTAATGGATAAGGTCTTAACTCTTACTCTGGCCTACTGGTTAAGGTCTTAACTCTTACTCTGGCCTAATAGCTAAGGTCTTAGACTCGTACTCTGGCCTAATGGGTAAGGTCATAACTCTTACTCTGGCCTAATAGCTAAGGTCTTACCTCTTACTCTGGCCGAATAGCTAAGGTCTTAGACTCATACTCTGGCCTAATGGTTAATGTCTTAACTCTTACTCTGGCCTACTGGTTAAGGTCTTAACTCCTACTCTGGCCTACTGGTTAAGGTCTTAACTCTTACTCTGGCCTAATAGCTAAGGTCTTAACTCTTACTCTGGCCTAATAGCTAAGGTCTTAACTCGTACTCTGGGCTAATGGTTAAGGTCTTAACTCTTACTCTCTCCTAATAGCTAAGGTCTTAACTCTTACTCTGGCCTAATAGCTAAGGTCTTAGACTCGTACTTTGGCCTACTGGTTAAGGTCTTAACTCTTACTCTGGCCTAATAGCTAAGGTCTTAGACTCGTACTGTGGCCTAATAGCTAAGGTCTTAACTCTTACTCTGGCCTAATAGCTAAGGTCTTCGACTCGTACTCTGGCCTAATGGTTAAGGTCTTAACTTGCACTCTGGTCATCTGGTTAAGGTTTTAACTCTTACTCTGGCCTAATAGCTAAGGTCTTAGACTCGTACTCTGGCCTAATGGTTAAGGTCTTAACTCTTACTCTCGGCGAATAGCTAAGGTCTTATTCTGGTACTCTGGCCTACTGGTTAAGGTCCTAACTCTTACTCTGGTCTACTGGTTAAGGTCTTAACTCTTACTCTGGCCTAATAGCTAAGGTCTTAACTCTTACTCTGGCCTAATAGCTACGGTCTTAGACTCGTACTCTGGCCTAATGGTTAAGGTCATAACTCTTACTCTGGCCTAATAGCTAGGGTCTTAACTCTTACTCTGGCCTAATAGCTAAGGTCTTAGACTCATACTCTGGCCTAATGGTTAAGGTCTTAACTCTTACTCTGGCCTTATAGCTAAGGTCTTAGACTTGTACTCTGGCCTAATGGTTAAGGTCTTAACTCTTACTCTGGCCTAATAGCTAAGGTCTTAGACTCGTACTCTGGCCTAATGGTTAAGGTCTTAACTCTTACTCTGGCCTACTGTTTAAGGTCTTAACTCTTACTCTGGCCTCATAGCTAAGGTCTTAGACTCGTACACTGGCCTAATGGTTAAGGTCTTAACTCTTACTCTCGGCGAATAGCTAAGGTCTTAGACTCGTACTCTGGCCTACTGGTTAAGGTCCTAACTCTTACTCTGGCCTACTGGTTAAGGTCTTAACTCTTACTCTGGCCTAATATCTAAGGTCTTAACTCTTACTCTGGCCTAATAGCTACGGTCTTAGACTCGTACTCTGGCCTAATGGTTAAGGTCATAACTCTTACTCTGGCCTAATAGCTAAGGTCTTAACTCTTACTCTGGCCTAATAGCTAAGGTCTTAGACTCATACTCTGGCCTAATGGTTAAGGTCTTAACTCTTACTATGGCCTAATAGCTAAGGTCTTAGACTCGTACTATGGCATAATGGTTAAGGTCCTAACTCTTACTCTGGCCTACTGGTTAAGGTCTTAACTCTTACTCTGGCCTAATAGCTAAGGTCTTAGACTCGTACTCTGGCCTAATAGCTAAGGTCTTAGACTCGTACTCTGGCCTAATGGTTAAGGTCTTAACTCTTACTCTGGCCTAAAAGCTAAGGTCTTAGACTTGTACTCTGGCCTAATGGTTAAGGTCTTATCTCTTACTCTGGCCTAATAGCTAAGGTCTTAGACTCGTACTCTGGCCTAATGGTTAAGGTATTAACTCTTACTCTGGCCTACTGTTTAAGGTCTTAACTCTTACTCTGGCCTACTGGTTAAGGTCTTAACTCTTACTCTGGCCTACTGATTATGGTCTTAACTCTTACTCTGGCCTAATAGCTAAGGTCTTAACTCTTACTCTGGCCTAATAGCTTTGGTCTTAGACTTGTACTCTGGCCTAATGGTTAAGGTCTTAACTCTTACTCTGGCCTAATAGTTAAGGTCTTAACTCTTACTCTGGCCTAATAGCTAAGGTCTTAACTCTTACTCTGGCCTAATAGCTATGGTCTTAGACTCGTACTCTGGCCTAATGGTTAAGGTCTTAACTCTTACTCTGGCCTAATAGCTAAGGTCTTAACTCTTACTCTTGGCCTAATAGCTAAGGTCTTAACTCTTACTCTGGCCTAATAGCTATGGTCTTAGGCTCGTACTCTGGCCTAATGATTAAGGTCTTAACTCTTACTCTGGCCTACTAGCTAAGGTCTTAACTCTTACTCTGGCCTAATAGCTAAGGTCTTAGACTCGTACTCTGGCCTAATGGTTAAGGTCTTAACTCTTACTCTAGGCGAATAGCTAAGGTCTTAGACTCGTACTCTGGCCTACTGGTTAAGGTCCTAACTCTTACTCTGGCCTACTGGTTAAGGTCTTAACTCTTACTCTGGCCTAATAGCTAAGGTCTTAGACTTGTACTCTGGCCTAATGGTTAAGGTCTTAACTCTTACGCTGGCCTACTGGTTAAGGTCTTAACTCTTACTCTGACATAATAGCTAAGGTCTTAACTCTTACTCTGGCCTAATAGCTAAGGTCTTAGACTTGTACTATGGCCTACAGGTTAAGGTCTGAACTCTTACTCTGGCCTAATAGCTAAGGTCTTAGACTCGTACTGTGGCCTAAGAGCTAAGGTCTTAACTCTTACTCTGGCCTAATAGCTAAGGTCTTCGACTCGTACTCTGGCCTAATGGTTAAGGTCTTAACTCTTACTCTGGTCAACTGGTTAAGGTCTTAACTCTTACTCTGGCCTAATAGCTAAGGTCTTAGACTCGTACTCTGGCCTAATGGATAAGGTCTTAACTCTTACTCTGGCCTACTGGTTAAGGTCTTAACTCTTACTCTGGCCTAATAGCTAAGGTCTTAGACTCGTACTCTGGCCTAATGGGTAAGGTCATAACTCTTACTCTGGCCTAATAGCTAAGGTCTTACCTCTTACTCTGGCCTAATAGCTAAGGTCTTAGACTCATACTCTGGCCTAATGGTTAAGGTCTCAACTCTTACTCTGGCCTACTGGTTAAGGTCTTAACTCCTACTCTGGCCTACTGGTTAAGGTCTTAACTCTTACTCTGGCCTAATAGCTAAGGTCTTAACTCTTACTCTGGCCTAATAGCTAAGGTCTTAACTCGTACTCTGGCCTAATGGTTAAGGTCTTAACTCTTACTCTCTCCTAATAGCTAAGGTCTTAACTCTTACTCTGGCCTAATAGCTAAGGTCTTAGACTCGTACTTTGGCCTACAGGTTAAGGTCTTAACTCTTACTCTGGCCTAATAGCTAAGGTCTTAGACTCGTACTGTGGCCTAATAGCTAAGGTCTTAACTCTTACTCTGGCCTAATAGCTAAGGTCTTCGACTCGTACTCTGGCCTAATGGTTAAGGTCTTAACTTTCACTCTGGTCAACTGGTTAAGGTTTTAACTCTTACTCTGGCCTAATAGCTAAGGTCTTAGACTCGTACTCTGGCCTAATGGTTAAGGTCTTAACTCTTACTCTCGGCTAATAGCTAAGGTCTTATTCTCGTACTCTGGCCTACTGGTTAAGGTCCTAACTCTTACTCTGGTCTACTGGTTAAGGTCTTAACTCTTACTCTGGCCTAATAGCTAAGGTCTTAACTCTTACTCTGGCCTAATAGCTACGGTCTTAGACTCGTACTCTGGCCTAATGGTTAAGGTCATAACTCTTACTCTGGCCTAATAGCTAGGGTCTTAACTCTTACTCTGGCCTAATAGCTAAGGTCTTTGACTCGTACTCTGGCCTAATGGTTAAGGTCTTAACTTTCACTCTGGTCAACTGGTTAAGGTTTTAACTCTTACTCTGGCCTAATAGCTAAGGTCTTAGACTCGTACTCTGGCCTAATGGTTAAGGTCTTAACTCTTACTCTCGGCGAATAGCTAAGGTCTTATTCTCGTACTCTGGCCTACTGGTTAAGGTCCTAACTCTTACTCTGGTCTACTGGTTAAGGTCTTAACTCTTACTCTGGCCTAATAGCTAAGGTCTTAACTCTTACTCTGGCCTAATAGCTACGGTCTTAGACTTGTACTCTGGCCTAATGGTTAAGGTCATAACTCTTACTCTGGCCTAATAGCTAGGGTCTTAACTCTTACTCTGGCCTAATAGCTAAGGTCTTAGACTCATACTCTGGCCTAATGGTTAAGGTCTTAACTCTTACTCTGGCCTAATAGCTAAGGTCTTAGACTTGTACTCTGGCCTAATGGTTAAGGTCTTAACTCTTACTCTGGCCTAATAGCTAAGGTCTTAGACTCGTACTCTGGCCTAATGGTTAAGGTCTTAACTCTTACTCTGGCCTACTGTTTAAGGTCTTAACTCTTACTCTGGCCTAATAGCTAAGGTCTTAGACTCGTACTCTGGCCTAATGGTTAAGGTCTTAACTCTTACTCTCGGCGAATAGCTAAGGTCTTAGACTCGTACTCTGGCCTACTGGTTAAGGTCCTAACTCTTACTCTGGCCTACTGGTTAAGGCCTTAACTCTTACTCTGGCCTAATGGTTAAGGTCATAACTCTTACTCTGGCCTAATAGCTAAGGTCTCAACTCTTACTCTGGCCTAATAGCTAAGGTCTTAGACTCATACTCTGGCCTAATGGTTAAGGTCTTAACTCTTACTATGGCCTAATAGCTAAGGTCTTAGACTCGTACTATGGCATAATGGTTAAGGTCTTAACTCTTACTCTGGCCTACTGGTTAAGGTATTAACTCTTACTCTGGCCTAATAGCTAAGGTCTTAGACTCATACTCTGGCCTAATAGCTAAGGTCTTAGACTCGTACTCTGGCCTAATGGTTAAGGTCTTAACTGTTACTCTGGCCTAATAGCTAAGGTCTTAGACTTGTACTCTGGCCTAATGGTTAAGGTCTTAACTCTTACTCTGGCCTAATAGCTAAGGTCTTAGACTCGTACTCTGGCCTAATGGTTAAGGTATTAACTCTTACTCTGGCCTACTGTTTAAGGTCTTAACTCTTACTCTGGCCTACTGGTTAAGGTCTTAACTCTTACTATGGCCTAATAGCTAAGGTCTTAGACACGTACTCTGGCCTAATGGTTAAGGTATTAACTCTTACTCTGGCCTACTGTTTAAGGTCTTAACTCTTACTCTGGCCTACTGATTATGGTCTTAACTCTTACTCTGGCCTAATAGCTAAGGTCTTAACTCTTACTCTGGCCTAATAGCTATGGTCTTAGACTCGTACTCTGGCCTAATGGTTAAGGTCTTAACTCTTACTCTGGCCTAATAGCTATGGTCTTAGACTTGTACTCTGGCCTAATGGTTAAGGTCTTAACTCTTACTCTGGCCTAATAGCTAAGGTCTTAACTCTTACTCTGGCCTAATAGCTATGGTCTTAGACTCGTACTCTGGCCTAATGGTTAAGGTCTTAACTCTTACTCTGGCCTAATAGCTAAGGTCTTAACTCTTACTCTTGTCCTAATAGCTAAGGTCTTAACTCTTACTCTGGCCTAATAGCTATGGTCTTAGGCTCGTACTCTGGCCTAATGATTAAGGTCTTAACTGTTACTCTGGCCTACTAGCTAAGGTCTTAACTCTTACTCTGGCCTAATAGCTAAGGTCTTAGACTCGTACTCTGGCCTAATGGTTAAGGTCTTAACTCTTACTCTAGGCGAATAGCTAAGGTCTTAGACTCGTACTCTGGCCTACTGGTTAAGGTCCTAACTCTTACTCTGGCCTACTGGTTAAGGTCTTAACTCTTACTCTGGCCTAATAGCTAAGGTCTTAGACTTGTACTCTGGCCTAATGGTTAAGGTCTTAACTCTTACGCTGGCCTACTGGTTAAGGTCTTAACTCTTACTCTGACATAATAGCTAAGGTCTTAACTCTTACTCTGGCCTAATAGCTAAGGTCTTAGACTTGTACTATGGCCTACAGGTTAAGGTCTTAACTCTTACTCTGGCCTAATAGCTAAGGTCTTAGACTCGTACTGTGGCCTAAGAGCTAAGGTCTTAACTCTTACTCTGGCCTAATAGCTAAGGTCTTCGACTCGTACTCTGGCCTAATGGTTAAGGTCTTAACTCTTACTCTGGTCAACTGGTTAAGGTCTTAACTCTTACTCTGGCCTAATAGCTAAGGTCTTAGACTCGTACTCTGGCCTAATGGATAAGGTCTTAACTCTTACTCTGGCCTACTGGTTAAGGTCTTAACTCTTACTCTGGCCTAATAGCTAAGGTCTTAGACTCGTACTCTGGCCTAATGGGTAAGGTCATAACTCTTACTCTGGCCTAATAGCTAAGGTCTTACCTCTTACTCTGGCCTAATAGCTAAGGTCTTAGACTCATACTCTGGCCTAATGGTTAAGGTCTTAACTCTTACTCTGGCCTACTGGTTAAGGTCTTAACTCCTACTCTGGCCTACTGGTTAAGGTCTTAACTCTTACTCTGGCCTAATTGCTAAGGTCTTAACTCTTACTCTGGCCTAATAGCTAAGGTCTTAACTCGTACTCTGGCCTAATGGTTAAGGTCTTAACTCTTACTCTCTCCTAATAGCTAAGGTCTTAACTCTTACTCTGGCCTAATAGCTAAGGTCTTAGACTCGTACTTTGGCCTACTGGTTAAGGTCTTAACTCTTACTCTGGCCTAATAGCTAAGGTCTTAGACTCGTACTGTGGCCTAATAGCTAAGGTCTTAACTCTTACTCTGGCCTAATAGCTAAGGTCTTCGACTCATACTCTGGCCTAATGGTTAAGGTCTTAACTTTCACTCTGGTCAACTGGTTAAGGTTTTAACTCTTACTCTGGCCTAATAGCTAAGGTCTTAGACTCGTACTCTGGCCTAATGGTTAAGGTCTTAACTCTTACTCTCGGCGAATAGCTAAGGTCTTATTCTCGTGCTCTGGCCTACTGGTTAAGGTCCTAACTCTTACTCTGGTCTACTGGTTAAGGTCTTAACTCTTACTCTGGCCTAATAGCTAAGGTCTTAACTCTTACTCTGGCCTAATAGCTACGGTCTTAGACTCGTACTCTGGCCTAATGGTTAAGGTCATAACTCTTACTCTGGCCTAATAGCTAGGGTCTTAACTCTTACTCTGGCCTAATAGCTAAGGTCTTAGACTCATACTCTGGCCTAATGGTTAAGGTCTTAACTCTTACTCTGGCCTAATAGCTAAGGTCTTAGACTTGTACTCTGGCCTAATGGTTAAGGTCTTAACTCTTACTCTGGCCTAATAGCTAAGGTCTTAGACTCGTACTCTGGCCTAATGGTTAAGGTCTTAACTCTTACTCTGGCGTACTGTTTAAGGTCTTAACTCTTACTCTGGCCTAATAGCTAAGGTCTTAGACTCGTACTCTGGCCTAATGGTTAAGGTCTTAACTCTTACTCTCGGCGAATAGCTAAGGTCTAAGACTCGTACTCTGGCCTACTGGTTAAGGTCCTAACTCTTACTCTGGCCTACTGGTTAAGGTCTTAACTCTTACTCTGGCCTAATAGCTAAGGTCTTAACTCTTACTCTGGCCTAATAGCTAAGGTGTTAACTATTACTCTGGCCTAAAAGCTAAGGTCTTAAATCTTACTCTGGCCTAATAGCTAAGGTCTTAGACTCATACTCTTGCCTAATGGTTAAGGTTTTAACTCTTACTCTGTCCGAATAGCTAAGGTCTTAACTTTTACTGTGGCATAATAGCCAAGGTCTTAGACTCGTACTCTGGCCTAATGGTTAAGGTCTTAACTCTTACTCTGGCCTCATAGCTAAGGTCTTAGACTCGTACTCTGGCCTACTGGTTAAGGTCTTAACTCTTACTCTGGGCTAATAGCTAAGGTCTTAACTCGTACTCTGGCCTAATGGTTAAGGTCTTAACTCTTACTCTGGCCTACGAGCTAAGGTCTTAACTCTTACTCTGGGCGAATAGCTAAGTTCTTAGACTCGTACTCTGGCCTACTGGTTAAGGTCCTAACTCCTACTCTGGCCTACTGGTTAAGGTCTTAACTCTTACTCTGGCCTAATAGCTAAGGTCTTAACTCTTACTCTGGCCTAATAGCTACGGTCTTAGACTCGTACTCTGGCCTAATGGTTAAGGTCATAACTCTTACTCTGGCCTAATAGCTAAGGTCTTAACTCTTACTCTGGCCTAATAGCTAAGGTCTTAGACTCATACTCTGGCCTAATGGTTAAGGTCTTAACTCTTACTATGGCCTAATAGCTAAGGTCTTAGACTCGTACTATGGCATAATGGTTAAGGTCTTAACTCTTACTCTGGCCTACTGGTTAAGGTCTTAACTCTTACTCTGGCCTCATAGCTAAGGTCTTAGACTCGTACTCTGGCCTAATAGCTATGGTCTTAGACTCGTACTCTGGCCTAATAGCTATGGTCTTAGACTCGTACTCTGGCCTAATGGTTAAGGTCTTAACTCTTACTCTGGCCTAATAGTTAAGGTCTTCACTCTTACTCTGGCCTAATAGCTAAGGTCTTAACTCTTACTCTGGCCTAATAGCTAAGGTCTTAACTCTTACTCTGGCCTAATAGCTATGGTCTTAGACTCGTACTCTGGCCTAATGGTTAAGGTCTTAACTCTTACTCTGGCCTAAAAGCTAAGGTCTTAACTCTTATACTTGGCCTAATAGCTAAGGTCTTAGACTCGTACTCTGGCCTACTGGTTAAGGTCTTAACTCTTACTCTGGCCTAATAGCTAAGGTCTTAGACTCGTACTCTGGCCTAATGGTTAAGGTCTTAACTCTTACTATGGCCTAATAGCTAAGGTCTTAGACTCGTACTAAGGCATAATGGTTAAGGTCTTAACTCTTACTCTGACCTACTGGTTAAGGTCTTAACTCTTACTCTGGCCTAATAGCTAAGGTCTTAGACTCGTACTCTGGCCTAATAGCTAAGGTCTTAGACTCGTACTCTGGCCTAATGGTTAACGTCTTAACTCTTACTCTGGCCTAATAGCTAAGGTCTTAGACTTGTACTCTGGCCTAATGGTTAAGGTCTTAACTCTTACTCTGGCCTAATAGCTAAGGTCTTAACTCTTACTCTGGCCTAATAGCTAAGGTCTTAACTCGTACTCTGACCTAATGGTTAAGGTTTTAACTCTTACTTTGGCCTACTAGCTAAGGTCTTAACTCTTACTCTGGCCTAATAGCTAAGGTCTTAGACTCGTACTCTGGCCTAATGGTTAAGGTCTTAACTCTTACTCTGGGCGAATAGCTAAGGTCTTAGACTCGTTCTCTGGCCTACTGGTTAAGGTCTTAACTCTTACTCTGGCCTAATAGCTAAGGTCTTAGACTCGTACTATGGCCTACAGGTTAAGGTCTTAACTCTTACTCTGGCCTAATAGCTAAGGTCTTAGACTCGTACTCTGGCCTAATGGTTAAGGTCTTAACTCTTACTCTCGGCGAATAGCTAAGGTCTTAGACTCGTACTCTGGCCTACTGGTTAAGGTCCTAACTCTTACTCTGGCCTACTGGTTAAGGTCTTAACTCTTACTCTGGCCTAATAGCTAAGGTCTTAACTCTTACTCTGGCCTAATAGCTACGGTCTTAGACTCGTACTCTGGCCTAATGGTTAAGGTCATAACTCTTACTCTGGCCTAATAGCTAAGGTCTTAACTCTTACTATGGCCTAATAGCTAAGGTCTTAGACTCGTACTATGGCATAATGGTTAAGGTCTTAACTCTTACTCTGGCCTACTGGTTAAGGTCTTAACTCTTACTCAGGCCTAATAGCTAAGGTCTTAGACTCGTACTCTGGCCTAATAGCTAAGGTCTTAGACTCATACTCTGGCCTAATGGTTAAGGTCTTAACTCTTACTCTGGCCTAATAGCTAAGGTCTTAGACTTGTACTCTGGCCTAATGGTTAAGGTCTTAACTCTTACTCTGGCCTAATAGCTAAGGTCTTAGACTCGTACTCTGGCCTAATGGTTAAGGTATTAACTCTTACTCTGGCCTACTGTTTAAGGTCTTAACTCTTACTCTGGCCTACTGGTTAAGGTCTTAACTCTTACTATGGCCTAATAGCTAAGGTCTTAGACACGTACTCTGGCCTAATGGTTAAGGTCTTAACTCTTACTCTGTCCTACTGGTTAAGGTCTTAACTCTTACTCTGGCCTACTGATTATGGTCTTAACTCTTACTCTGGCCTAATAGCTAAGGTCTTAACTCTTACTCTGGCCTAATAGCTATGGTCTTAGACTCGTACTCTGGCCTAATGGTTAAGGTCTTAACTCTTACTCTGGCCTAATAGTTAAGGTCTTAACTCTTACTCTGGCCTAATAGCTAAGGTCTTAACTCTTACTCTAGCCGAATAGCTAAGGTCTTAACTCTTACTCTGGCCTAATAGCTATGGTCTTAGACTCGTACTCTGGCCTAATGGTTAAGGTCTTAACTCTTACTCTGGCCTAATAGCTAAGGTCTTAACTCTTACTCTTGGCCTAATAGCTAAGGTCTTAGACTCGTACTCTGGCCTACTGGTTAAGGTCTTAACTCTTACTCTGGCCTAATAGCTAAGGTCTTAGACTCCTACTCTGGCCTAATGGTTAAGGTCTTAACTCTTACTCTGGCCTAATAGCTAAGGTCTAAACTCTTACTCTGGCCTAATAACTAAGGTCTTAGACTCGTACTCTGGCCTAATGGTTAAGGTCTTAACTCTTACTCTGGCCTACTGGTTAAGGTCTTAACTCTTACTCTGGCCTACTGGTTAAGGTCTTAACTCTTACTCTGGCCTAATAGCTAAGGTCTTAACTCTTACTCTGGCCTAATAGCTAAGGTCTTAACTCGTACTCTGGCCTAATGGTTAAGGTCTTAACTCTTACTCTGTCCTACTAGCTAAGGTCTTAACTCTTACTCTGGCCTAATAGCTAAGGTCTTAGACTCGTACTCTGGCCTAATGGTTAAGGTCTTAACTCTTACTCTGGGCGAATAGCTAAGGTCTTAGACTCGTACTCTGGCCTACTGGTTAAGGTCCTAACTCTTACTCTGGCCTACTGGTTAAGGTCTTAACTCTTACTCTGGCCTAATAGCTAAGATCTTAGACTCCTACTCTGGCCTAATGGTTAAGATCTTAACTCTTACTCTGGCCTAATAGCTAAGGTCTGAACTCTTACTCTGGCCTAATAACTAAGGTCTTAGACTCGTACTCCGGCCTAATGGTTAAGGTCTTAACTCTTACTCTGGCCTACTGGTTAAGGTCTTAACTCTTACTCTGGCCTACTGGTTAAGGTCTTAACTCTTACTCTGGCCTAATAGCTAAGGTCTTAACTTTTACTCTGGCCTAATAGCTAAGGTCTTAACTCGTACTCTGGCCTAATGGTTAAGGTCTTAACTCTTACTCTGGCCTACTAGCTAAGGTCTTAACTCTTACTCTGGCCTAATAGCTAAGGTCTTAGACTCATACTCTGGCCTAATGGTTAAGGTCTTAACTCTTACTCTGGGCGAATAGCTAAGTTCTTAGACTCGTACTCTGGCCTACTGGTTAAGGTCCTAACTCTTACTCTGGCCTACTGGTTAAGGTCTTAACTCTTACTCTGGCCTAATAGCTAAGGTCTTAACTCTTACTCTGGCCTAATAGCTACGGTCTTAGACTTGTACTCTGGCCTAATGGTTAAGGTCATAACTCTTACTCTGGCCTAATAGCTAAGGTCTTAACTCTTACTCTGGCCTAATAGCTAAGGTCTTAGACTCATACTCTGGCCTAATGGTTAAGGTCTTAACTCTTACTACGGCCTAATAGCTAAGGTCTTAGACTCGTACTATGGCATAATGGTTAAGGTCTTAACTCTTACTCTGGCCTACTGGTTAAGGTCTTAACTCTTACTCTGGCCTAATAGCTAAGGTCTTAGACTCGTACTCTGGCCTAATAGCTAATGTCTTAGACTCGTACTCTGGCCTAATGGTTAAGGTCTTAACTCTTACTCTGGCCTAATAGCTAAGGTCTTAGACTTGTACTCTGGCCTAATGGTTAAGGTCTTAACTCTTACTCTGGCCTAATAGCTAAGGTCTTAGACTCGTACTCTGGCCTAATGGTTAAGGTCTTAACTCTTACTCTGGCCTACTGTTTAAGGTCTTAACTCTTACTCTGGCCTACTGGTTAAGGTCTTAACTCTTACTATGGCCTAATAGCTAAGGTCTTAGACACGTACTCTGGCCTAATGGTTAAGGTCTTAACTCTTACTCTGTCCTACTGGTTAAGGTCTTAACTCTTACTCTGGCCTAATAGCTAAGGTCTTAACTATTACTCTGGCCTAATAGCTATGGTCTTAGACTCGTACTCTGGCCTAATGGTTAAGGTCTTAACTCTTACTCTGGCCTAATAGTTAAGGTCTTAACTCTTACTCTGGCCTAATAGCTAAGGTCTTAACTCTTACTCTGGCCTAATAGCTAAGGTCTTAACTCTTACTCTGGCCTAATAGCTATGGTCTTAGACTCGTACTCTGGCCCAATGGTTAAGGTCTTAACTCTTACTCTGGCCTAATAGCTAAGGTCTTAACTCTTACTCTTGGCCTAATAGCTAAGGTCTTAGACTCGTACTCTGGCCTACTGGTTAAGGTCTTAACTCTTACTCTGGCCTAATAGCTAAGGTCTTAGACTCGTACTCTGGCCTAATGATTAAGGTCATAACTCTTACTCTGAAATAATAGCTAAGGTCTTAACTCTTACTCTGGCTTAATAGCTAAGGTCTTAGACTCATACTCTGGCCTAATGGTTAAGGTCTTAACTCTTACTATGGCCTAATAGCTAAGGTCTTAGACTCGTACTATGGCATAATGGTTAAGGTCTTAACTCTTACTCTGACCTACTGGTTAAGGTCTTAACTCTTACTCTGGCCTAATAGCTAAGGTCTTAGACTCGTACTCTGGCCTAATAGCTAAGGTCTTAGACTCGTACTCTGGCCTAATGGTTAAGGTCTTAACTCTTACTCTGGCCTAATAGCTAAGGTCTTAGACTTGTACTCTGGCCTAATGGTTAAGGTCTTAACTCTTACTCTGGCCTAATAGCTAAGGTCTTAACTCTTACTCTGGCCTAATAGCTAAGGTCTTAACTCGTACTCTGGCCTAATGGTTAAGGTCTTAACTCTTACTCTGGCCTACTAGCTAAGGTCTTAACTCTTACTCTGGCCTAATAGCTAAGGTCTTAGACTCGTACTCTGGCCTAATGGTTAAGGTCTTTACTCTTACTCTGGCCTACTGGTTAAGGTCTTAACTCTTACTCTAGCCTAATAGCTAAGGTCTTAACTCTTACTCTGGCCTAATAGCTAAGGTCTTAACTCGTACTCTGGCCTAATGGTTAAGGTCTTTACTCTTACTCTGGCCTACTAGTTAAGGTCTTAACTCTTACTCTAGCCTAATAGCTAAGGTCTTAACTCTTACTCTGGCCTAATAGCTAAGGTCTTAACTCGTACTCTGGCCTAATGGATAAGGTCTTAAGTCTTACTCTGGCCTACTAGCTAAGGTCTTAACTCTTACTCTGGCCTAATAGCTAAGGTCTTAGACTCGTACTCTGGCCTAATGGTTAAGGTATTAACTCTTACTCTGGGCGAATAGCTAAGGTCTTAGACTCGTACTCTGGCCTACTGGTTAAGGTCTTAACTCTTACTCTGGCCTAATAGCTGAGGTCTGAACTCTTACTCTGGCCTAATAACTAAGGTCTTAGACTCGTACTCTGGCCTAATGGTTAAGGTCTTTACTCTTACTCTGGCCTACTGGTTAAGGTCTTAACTCTTACTCTAGCCTAATAGCTAAGGTCTTAACTCTTACTCTGGCCTAATAGCTAAGGTCTTAACTCGTACTCTGGCCTAATGGATAAGGTCTTAACTCTTACTCTGGCCTAGTAGCTAAGGTCTTAACTCTTACTCTGGCCTAATAGCTAAGGTCTTAGACTCGTACTCTGGCCTAATGGTTAAGGTCTTAACTCTTACACTTGGCCTAATAGATAAGGTCTTAGACTCGTACTCTGGCCTACTGGTTAAGGTCTTAACTCTTACTCTGGCCTAATAGCTAAGGTCTTAGACTCGTACTCTGGCCTAATGATTAAGGTCATAACTCTTACTCTGAACTAATAGCTAAGGTCTTAGACTCGTACTCTGGCCTAATGGTTAAGGTCTTTACTCTTACTCTGACCTACTGGTTAAGGTCTTAACTCTTACTCTAGCCTAATAGCTAAGGTCTTAACTCTTACTCTGGCCTCATAGCTAAGGTCTTAACTCGTACTCTGGCCTAATGGTTAAGGTCTTTACTCTTACTCTGGCCTACTGGTTAAGGTCTTAACTCTTACTCTAGCCTAATAGCTAAGGTCTTAACTCTTACTCTGGCCTAATAGCTAAGGTCTTAACTCGTACTCTGGCCTAATGGATAAGGTCTTAACTCTTACTCTGGCCTACTAGCTAAGGTCTTAACTCTTACTCTGGCCTAATAGCTAAGGTCTTAGACTCGCACTCTGGCCTAATGGTTAAGGTCTTAACTCTTACTCTGGGCGAATAGCTAAGGTCTTAGACTCGTACTCTGGCCTACTGGTTAAGGTCTTAACTCTTACTCTGGCCTAATAGCTAAGGTCTGAACTCTTACTCTGGCCTAATAACTAAGGTCTTTGACTCGTACTCTGGCCTAATGGTTAAGGTCTTTACTCTTACTCTGGCCTACTGGTTAAGGTCTTAACTCTTACTCTAGCCTAATAGCTAAGGTCTTAACTCTTACTCTGGCCTAATAGCTAAGGTCTTAACTCGTACTCTGGCCTAATGGATAAGGTCCTAACTCTTACTCTGGCCTACTAGCTAAGGTCTTAACTCTTACTCTGGCCTAATAGCTAAGGTCTTAGACTCTTACTCTGGCCTAATGGTTAAGGTCTTAACTCTTACTCTTGGCCTAATAGCTAAGGTCTTAGACTCGTACTCTGGCCTACTGGTTAAGGTCTTAACTCTTACTCTGGCCTAATAGCTAAGGTCTTAGACTCGTACTCTGGCCTAATGATTAAGGTCATAACTCTTACTCTGAACTAATAGCTAAGGTTTTAACTCTTACTCTGGCTTAATAGCTAAGGTCTTAGACTCATATTCTGGCCTAATGGTTAAGGTCTTAACTCTTACTATGGCCTAATAGCTAAGGTCTTAGACTCGTACTATGGCATAATGGTTAAGGTCTTAACTCTTACTCTGGCCTACTGGTTAAGGTCTTAACTCTTACTCTGGCCTAATAGCTAAGGTCTTAGACTCGTACTCTGGCCTAATAGCTAAGGTCTTAGACTCGTAGTCTGACCTAACGGTTAAGGTCTTAACTCTTACTCTGGCCTAATAGCTAAGGTCTTAACTCTTACTCTGGCTTACTGTTTAAGGTCTTAACTCTTACTCTGGCCTAATAGCTAAGGTCTTAGACTCGAACTCTGGCCTAATGGTTAAGGTCTTAACTCTTACTCTCGGCGAATAGCTAAGGTCTTAGACTCGTACTCTGGCCTACTGGTTAAGGTCCTAACTCTTACTTGGCCTAATAGCTAAGGTCTTAACTCTTACTCTGGCCTAATAGCTAAGGTCTTAGACTCATACTCTGGCCTAATGGTTAAGGTCTTAACTCTTACTCTGGCCTAATAGCTAAGGTCTTAGACTTGTACTCTGGCCTGCTGGTTAAGGTCTTAACTCTTACTCTGGCCTAATAGCTAAGGTCTTAGACTCGTACTCTGGCCTAATGGTTAAGGTCTTAACTCTTACTATGGCCTAATAGCTAAGGTCTTAGAGTCGTACTATGGCATAATGGTTAAGGTCTTAACTCTTACTCTGACCTACTGGTTAAGGTCTTAACTCTTACTCTGGCCTAATAGCTAAGGTCTTAGACTCGTACTCTGGCCTAATAGCTAAGGTCTTAGACTCGTACTCTGGCCTAATGGTTAACGTCTTAACTCTTACTCTGGCCTAATAGCTAAGGTCTTAGACTTGTACTCTGGCCTAATGGTTAAGGTCTTAACTCTTACTCTGGCCTAATAGCTAAGGTCTTAACTCTTACTCTGGCCTAATAGCTAAGGTCTTAACTCGTACTCTGGCCTAATGGTTAAGGTCTTAACTCTTACTCTGGCCTACTAGCTAAGGTCTTAACTCTTACTCTGGCCTAATAGCTAAGGTCTTAGACTCGTACTCTGGCCTAATGGTTAAGGTCTTAACTCTTACTCTGGGCGAATAGCTAAGGTCTTAGACTCGTACTCTGGCCTACTGGTTAAGGTCTTAACTCTTACTCTGGCCTAATAGCTAAGGTCTGAACTCTTACTCTGGCCTAATAACTAAGGTCTTAGACTCGTACTCTGGCCTAATGGTTAAGGTCTTTACTCTTACTCTGGCCTACTGATTAAGGTCTTAACTCTTACTCTAGCCTAATAGCTAAGGTCTTAACTCTTACTCTGGCCTAATAGCTAAGGTCTTAACTCGTACTCTGGCCTAATGGATAAGGTCTTAACTCTTACTCTGGCCTACTAGCTAAGGCCTTAACTCTTACTCTGGCCTAATTGCTAAGGTCTTAGACTCGTACTCTGGCCTAATGGTTAAGGTCTTAACTCTTACTCTTGGCCTAATAGCTAAGGTCTTAGACTCGTACTCTGGCCTACTGGTTAAGGTCTTAACTCTTACTCTGGCCTAATAGCTAAGGTCTTAGACTCGTACTCTGGCCTAATGATTAAGGTCATAACTCTTACTCTGAACTAATAGCTAAGGTCTTAACTCTTACTCTGGCTTAATAGCTAAGGTCTTAGACTCATACTCTGGCCTAATGGTTAAGGTCTTAACTCTTACTATGGCCTAATAGCTAAGGTCTTAGACTCGTACTATGGCATAATGGTTAAGGTCTTAACTCTTACTCTGGCCTACTGGTTAAGGTCTTAACTCTTACTCTGGCCTAATAGCTAAGGTCTTAGACTCGTACTCTGGCCTAATAGCTAAGGTCTTAGACTCGTACTCTGGCCTAATGGTTAAGGTCTTAACTCTTACTCTGGTCTAATAGCTAAGGTCTTAGACTTGTACTCTGGCCCAATGGTTAAGGTCTTAACTCTTACTCTGGCCTAATAGCTAAGGTCTTAGACTCGTACTCTGGCCTAATGGTTAAGGTCTTAACTCTTACTCTGGGAGAATAGCTAAGGTCTTAGACTCGTACTCTGGCCTACTGGTTAAGGTCTTAACTCTTACTCTGGCCTAATAGCTAAGGTCTGAACTCTTACTCTGGCCTAATAACTAAGGTCTTAACTCTTACTCTGGCCTACTGGTTAAGGTCTTAACTCTTACTCTGGCCTAATAGCTAAGGTCTTAACTCTTACTCTGGCCTAATAGCTAAGGTCTTAACTCGTACTCTGGCCTAATGGTTAAGGTCTTAACTCTTACTCTGGCCTACTAGCTAATGTCTTAACTCTTACTCTGGCCTAATAGCTAAGGTCTTAGACTCGTACTCTGGCCTAATGGTTAAGGTCTTAACTCTTACTCTGGGCGAATAGCTAAGGTCTTAGACTCGTACTCTGGCCTACTGGTTAAGGTCCGAACTCTTACTCTGGCCTACTGGTTAAGGTCTTAACTCTTACTCTGGCCTAATAGCTAAGGTCTTAACTCTTACTCTGGCCTAATAGCTACGGTCTTAGACTCGTACTCTGGCCTAATCGTTAAGGTCATAACTCTTACTCTGGCCTAATAGCTAAGGTCTTAACTCTTACTCTGGCCAATAGCTAAGGTCTTAGACTCATACTCTGGCCTAATGGTTAAGGTCTTAACTCTTACTATGGCCTAATAGCTAAGGTCTTAGACTCGTACTATGGCATGATGGTTAAGGTCTTAATTCTTACTCTGGCCTACTGGTTAAGGTCTTAACTCTTACTCTGGCCTAATAGTTAAGGTCTTAGACTCGTACTCTGGCCTAATAGCTAAGGTCTTAGACTCGTACTCTGGCCTAATGGTTAAGGTCTTAACTCTTACTCTGGCCTAATAGCTAAGGTCTTAGACTTGTACTCTGGCCTAATGGTTAAGGTCTTAACTCTTACGCTGGCCTACTGGTTAAGGTCTTAACTCTTACTCTGACCTAATAGCTAAGGTCTTAACTCTTACTCTGGCCTAATAGCTAAGGTCTTAGACTTGTACTATGGCCTACAGGTTAAGGTCTTAACTCTTACTCTGGCCTAATAGTTAAGGTCTTAGACTCGTACTGTGGCCTAAGAGCTAAGGTCTTAACGCTTACTCTGGCCTAATAGCTAAGGTCTTCGACTCGTACTCTGGCCTAATGGTTAAGGTCTTAACTCTTACTCTGGTCAACTGGTTAAGGTCTTAACTCTTACTCTGGCCTAATAGCTAAGGTCTTAGACTAGTACTCTGGCCTAATGGTTAAGGTATTAACTCTTACTCTGGCCTACTGGTTAAGGTCTTAACTCTTACTCTAGCCTAATAGCTAAGGTCTTAGACTCGTACTCTGGCCTAATGGGTAAGGTCATAACTCTTACTCTGGCCTAATAGCTAAGGTCTTACCTCTTACTCTGGCCTAATAGCTAAGGTCTTAGACTCATACTCTGGCCTAATGGTTAAGGTCTTAACTCTTACTCTGGCCTACTGGTTAAGGTCTTAACTCCTTCTCTGGCCTACTGGTTAAGGTCTTAACTCTTACTCTGGCCTAATAGCTAAGGTCTTAACTCTTACTCTGGCCTAATAGCTAAGATCTTAACTCGTACTCTGGCCTAATGGTTAAGGTCTTAACTCTTACTCTCTCCTAATAGCTAAGGTCTTAACTCTTACACTGGCCTAATAGCTAAGGTCTTAGACTCGTACTTTGGCCTACTGGTTAAGGTCTTAACTCTTACTCTGGCCTAATAGCTAAGGTCTTAGACTCGTACTGTGGCCTAATAGCTAAGGTCTTAACTCTTACTCTGGCCTAATAGCTAAGGTCTTCGACTCGTACTCTGGCCTAATGGCTAAGGTCTTAACTCTCACTCTGGTCAACTGGTTAAGGTTTTAACTCTTACTCTGGCCTAATAGCTAAGGTCTTAGACTCGTACTCTGGCCTAATGGTTAAGGTCTTAACTCTTACTCTCGGCGAATAGCTTAGGTCTTAGACTCGCACTCTGGCCTACTGGTTAAGGTCCTAACTCTTACTCTGGCCTAATAGCTAAGGTCTTAACTTTTACTCTGGCCTAATAGCTACGGTCTTAGACTCGTACTCTGGCCTAATGGTTAAGGTCATAACTCTTACTCTGGCCTAATAGCTAAGGTCTTAACTCTTACTCTGGCCTAATAGCTAAGGTCTTAGACTTGTACTCTGGCCTAATGGTTAAGGTCTTAACTCTTACTCTGGCCTAATAGCTAAGGTCTTAGACTCATACTCTGGCCTAATGGTTAAGGTCTTAACTCTTACTCTGGCCTACTGTTTAAGGTCTTAACTCTTACTCTGGCCTAATAGCTAAGGTCTTAGACTCGTACTCTGGCCTAATGGTTAAGGTCTTAACTCTTACTCTCGGCGAATAGCTAAGGTCTTAGACTCGTAATCTGGCCTACTGGTTAAGGTCCTAACTCTTACTCTGGCCTACTGGTTAAGGTCTTAACTCTTACTCTGGCCTAATAGCTAAGGTCTTAACTCTTACTCTGGCCTAATAGCTACGGTCTTAGACTCGTACTCTGGCCTAATGGTTAAGGTCATAACTCTTACTCTGGCCTAATAGCTAAGGTCTTAACTCTTACTCTGGCCTAATAGCTAAGGTCTTAGACTCATACTCTGGCCTAATGGTTAAGGTCTTAACTCTTACTATGGCCTAATAGCTAAGGTCTTAGACTCGTACTATGGCATAATGGTTAAGGTCTTAACTCTTACTCTGGCCTACTGGTTAAGGTCTTAACTCTTACTCTGGCCTAATAGCTAAGGTCTTAGACTCGTACTCTGGCCTAATAGCTAAGGTCTTAGACTCGTACTCTGGCCTAATGGTTAAGGTCTTAACTCTTACTCTGGCCTAATAGCTAAGGTCTTAGACTTGTACTCTGGCCTAATGGTTAAGGTCTTAACTCTTACTCTGGCCTAATAGCTAAGGTCTTAGACTCGTACTCTGGCCTAATGGTTAAGGTCTTTACTCTTACTCTGGCCTAATAGCTAAGGTCTTAACTCTTACTCTGGCCTAATAGCTAAGGTCTTAGACTCATACTCTGGCCTAATGGTTAAGGTCTTAACTCTTACTATGGCCTAATAGCTAAGGTCTTAGACTCGTACTATGGCATAATGGTTAAGGTCTTAACTCTTACTCTGGCCTAATGGTTAAGGTCTTAACACTTACTCTGGCCTAATAGCTAAGGTCTTAGACTTGTACTCTGGCCTAATGGTTAAGGTCTTAACTCTTACTCTGGCCTAATAGCTAAGGTCTTAGACTCGTACTCTGGCCTAATGGTTAAGGTATTAACTCTTACTCTGGCCTACTGTTTAAGGTCTTAACTCTTACTCTGGCCTACTGGTTAAGGTCTTAACTCTTACTATGGCCTAATAGCTAAGGTCTTAGACACGTACTCTGGCCTAATGGTTAAGGTCTTAACTCTTACTCTGTCCTACTGGTTAAGGTCTTAACTCTTACTCTGGCCTACTGATTATGGTCTTAACTCTTACTCTGGCCTAATAGCTAAGGTCTTAACACTTACTCTGGCCTAATAGCTATGGTCTTAGACTCGTACTCTGGCCTAATGGTTTAGGTCTTAACTCTTACTCTGGCCTAATAGTTAAGGTCTTAACTCTTACTCTGGCCTAATAGCTAAGGTCTTAACTCTTACTCTGGCCTAATAGCTAAGGTCTTAACACTTACTCTGGTCTAATAGCTAAGGTCTTAACTCTTACTCTGGCCTAATAGCTATGGTCTTAGACTCTTACTCTGGCCTACTGGTTAAGGTCTTAACTCTTACTATGGCCTAATAGCTAAGGTCTTAGACTCGTACTATGGCATAATGGTTAAGGTCTTAACTCTTACTCTGGCCTACTGATTATGGTCTTAACTCTTACTCTGGCCTAATAGCTAAGGTCTTAACTCTTACTCTGGCCTAATAGCTATGGTCTTAGACTCGTACTCTGGCCTAATGGTTTAGGTCTTAACTCTTACTCTGGCCTAATAGTTAAGGTCTTAACTCTTACTCTGACCTAATAGCTAAGGTCTTAACTCTTACTCTGGCCTAATAGCTAAGGTCTTAACTCTTACTCTGGCCTAATAGCTAAGGTCTTAACTCTTACTCTGGCCTAATAGCTATGGTCTTAGACTCGTACTCTGGCCTAATGGTTAAGGTCTTAACTCTTACTCTGGCCTAATAGCTAAGGTCTTAACTCTTACTCTTGGACTAATAGCTAAGGTCTTAGACTCGTACTCTGGCCTACTGGTTAAGGTCTTAACTCTTACTCTGGCCTAATAGCTAAGGTCTTAGACTCCTACTCTGGCCTAATGGTTAAGGTCTTAACTCGTACTCTGGCCTAATGGTTAAGGTCTTAACTCTTACTCTGGCCTACTAGCTAAGGTCTTAACTCTTACTCTGGCCTAATAGCTAAGGTCTTAGACTCATACTCTGGCCTAATGGTTAAGGTCTTAACTCTTACTCTGGGCGAATAGCTAAGTTCTTAGACTCGTACTCTGGCCTACTGGTTAAGGTCCTAACTCTTACTCTGGCCTACTGGTTAAGGTCTTAACTCTTACTCTGGCCTAATAGCTAAGGTCTTAACTCTTACTCTGGCCTAATAGCTACGGTCTTAGACTCGTACTCTGGCCTAATGGTTAAGGTCATAACTCTTACTCTGGCCTAATAGCTAAGGTCTTAACTCTTACTCTGGCCTAATAGCTAAGGTCTTAGACTCATACTCTGGCCTAATGGTTAAGGTCTTAACTCTTACTCTGGCCTACTAGCTAAGGTCTTAACTCTTACTCTGGCCTAATAGCTAAGGTCTTAGACTCGTACTCTGGCCTAATGGTTAAGGTATTAACTCTTACTCTGGGCGAATAGCTAAGGTCTTAGACTCGTACTCTGGCCTACTGGTTAAGGTCTTAACTCTTACTCTGGCCTAATAGCTGAGGTCTGAACTCTTACTCTGGCCTAATAACTAAGGTCTTAGACTCGTACTCTGGCCTAATGGTTAAGGTCTTTACTCTTACTCTGGCCTACTGGTTGAGGTCTTAACTCTTACTCTAGCCTAATAGCTAAGGTCTTGACTCTTACTCTGGCCTAATAGCTAAGGTCTTAACTCGTACTCTGGCCTAATGGATAAGGTCTTAACTCTTACTCTGGCCTACTAGCTAAGGTCTTAACTCTTACTCTGGCCTAATAGCTAAGGTCTTAGACTCGTACTCTGGCCTTATGGTTAAGGTCTTAAATCTTACTCTTGGCCCAATAGCTAAGTTCTTAGACTCGTACTCTGGCCTACTGGTTAAGGTCTTAACTCCTACTCTGGCCTAATAGCTAAGGTCTTAGACTCGTACTCTGGCCTAATGATTAAGGTCATAACTCTTACTCTGAATTAATAGCTAAGGTCTTAGACTCGTACTCTGGCCTAATGGTTAAGGTCTTTACCCTTACTCTGGCCTACTGGTTAAGGTCTTAACTCTTACTCTAGCCTAATAGCTAAGGTCTTAACTCTTACTCTGGCCTAATAGCTAAGGTCTTAACTCGTACTCTGGCCTAATGGTTAAGGTCTTTACTCTTACTCTGGCCTACTGGTTAAGGTCTTAACTCTTACTCTAGCCTAATAGCTAAGGTCTTAACTCTTACTCTGGCCTAATAGCTAAGGTCTTAACTCTTACTCTGGCCTAATAGCTAAGGTCTTAGACTCGTACTCTGGCCTAATGGTTAAGGTCTTAACTCTTACTCTGGGTGAATAGCTAAGGTCTTAGACTCGTACTCTGGCCTACTGGTTAAGGTCTTAACTCTTACTCTGGCCTAATAGCTAAGGTCTGAACTCTTACTCTGGCCTAATAACTAAGGTCTTTGACTCGTACTCTGGCCTAATGGTTAAGGTCTTTACTCTTACTCTGGCCTACTGGTTAAGGTCTTAACTCTTACTCTAGCCTAATAGCTAAGGTCTTAACTCTTACTCTGGCCTAATAGCTAAGGTCTTAACTCGTACTCTGGCCTAATGGATAAGGTCTTAACTCTTACTCTGGCCTACTAGCTAAGGTCTTAACTCTTACTCTGGCCTAATAGCTAAGGTCTTAGACTCGTACTCTGGCCTAATGGTTAAGGTCTTAACTCTTACTCTTGGCCTAATAGCTAAGGTCTTAGACTCGTACTCTGGCCTACTGGTTAAGGTCTTAACTCTTACTCTGGCCTAATAGCTAAGGTCTTAGACTCGTACTCTGGCCTAATCATTAAGGCCATAACTCTTACTCTGAACTAATAGCTAAGGTCTTAACTCTTACTCTGGCTTAATAGCTAAGGTCTTAGACTCATACTCTGGCCTAATGGTTAAAGTCTTAACTCTTACTATGGCCTAATAGCTAAGGTCCTAGACTCGTACTATGGCATAATGGTTAAGGTCTTAACTCTTACTCTGGCCTACTGGTTAAGGTCTTAACTCTTACTCTGGCCTAATAGCTAAGGTCTTAGACTCGTACTCTGGCCTAATAGCTAAGGTCTTAGACTCGTACTCTGACCTAATGGTTAAGGTCTTAACTCTTACTCTGGCCTAATAGCTAAGGTCTTAACTCTTACTCTGGCTTACTGTTTAAGGTCTTAACTCTTACTCTGGCCTAATATCTAAGGTCTTAGACTCGAACTCTGGCCTAATGGTTAAGGTCTTAACTCTTACTCTCGGCGAATAGCTAAGGTCTTAGACTCGTACTCTGGCCTACTGGTTAAGGTCCTAACTCTTACTCTGGCCTAATAGCTAAGGTCTTAACTCTTACTCTGGCCTAATAGCTAAGGTCTTAGACTCATACTCTGGCCTAATGGTTGAGGTCTTAACTCTTACTCTGGCCTAATAGCTAAGGTCTTAGACTTGTACTCTGGCCTAATGGTTAAGGTCTTAACTCTTACTCTGGCCTAATAGCTAAGGTCTTAGACTCGTACTCTGGCCTGATGGTTAAGGTCTTAACTCTTACTCTCGGTGAATAGCTAAGGTCTTAGACTCGTACTCTGGCCTACTGGTTAAGGTCCTAACTCTTACTCTGGCCTACTGGTTAAGGTCTTAACTCTTACTCTGGCCTAATAGCTAAGGTCTTAACTCTTACTCTGGCCTAATAGCTACGGTCTTAGACTCGTACTCTGGCCTAATGGTTAAGGTCATAACTCTTACTCTGGCCTAATAGCTAAGGTCTTAACTCTTACTCTGGCCTAATAGCTAAGGTCTTAGACTCATACTCTGGCCTAATGGTTAAGGTCTTAACTCTTACTATGGCCTAATAGCTAAGGTCTTAGACTCGTACTATGGCATAATGGTTAAGGTCTTAACTTTTACTCTGGCCTACTGGTTAAGGTCTTAACTCTTACTCTGGCCTAATAGCTAAGGTCTTAGACTCATACTCTGGCCTAATAGCTAAGGTCTTAGACTCGTACTCTGGCCTAATGGTTAAGGTCTTAACTCTTACTCTGGCCTAATAGCTAAGGTCTTAGACTTGTACTCTGGCCTAATGGTTAAGGTCTTAACTCTTACTCTGGCCTAATAGCTAAGGTCTTAGACTCGTACTCTGGCCTAATGGTTAAGGTATTAACTCTTACTCTGGCCTACTGTTTAAGGTCTTAACTCTTACTCTGGCCTACTGGTTAAGGTCTTAACTCTTACTATGGCCTAATAGCTAAGGTCTTAGACACGTACTCTGGCCTAATGGTTAAGGTCTTAACTCTTACTCTGTCCTACTGGTTAAGGTCTTAACTCTTACTCTGGCCTACTGATTATGGTCTTAACTCTTACTCTGGCCTAACAGCTAAGGTCTTAACTCTTACTCTGGCCTAATAGCTATGGTCTTAGACTCGTACTCTGGCCTAATGGTTAAGGTCTTAACTCTTACTCTGGCCTAATAGTTAAGGTCTTAACTCTTACTCTGGCCTAACAGCTAAGGTCTTAACTCTTACTCTGGCCTAATAGTAGGCCTGGGCAAAAATTTCGTTCCGTTCGCGGAAATTGCGATAATTTGACATTTTTGCGTTCCGCGGAGAGCGCGAAAATGTCAAAAATTCCGGTTTCCGCAGCTTGGCGATAATTTGTTTCTTGCTCGCGCTGTAAAATGATACATTCTCGCGCGCGCGCGATCGCCTTACCTGAATCCCTGCGTTCGCCGACAAGTTCTCTTGATCCGGTCGCGTTCTCCATGAGATGTTGTATTGTTTTTAGCCATTTGCGCTGTCTCGCGACAGTTCGCGCCCGCAGTGACGTCATGCGTCGCGCGATCACGTCTTTCTTCTCGCGATCATGCACCGCGAGAACAACTCAAAACAAGATGGCCGCGCCCGCAAGCAGCCACATGGGTAAGTTGGCGACCCGCAACCATGCAGAAAATCGCGCGAACATGCCGGAAAAAAACTTCCGCATCTTCGCGATATTTCTGCTTGTTTGCGATAATTTTAAACATTCTCGCGATAATTTGCGAAGGTTAATTCCGCAAATTCCGCCCACCCCTACCTAATAGCTAAGGTCTTAACTCTTACTCTGGCCTAATAGCTATGGTCTTAGACTCGTACTCTGGCCTAATGGTTAAGGTCTTAACTCTTACTCTGGCCTAATAGCTAAGGTCTTAACTCTTACTCTTGGCCTAATAGCTAAGGTCTTAGACTCATACTCTGGCCTACTGGTTAAGGTCTTAACTCTTACTCTGGCCTAATAGCTAAGGTCTTAGACTCCTACTCTGGCCTAATGGTTAAGGTCTTAACTCTTACTCTGGCCTAATAGCTAAGGTCTGAACTCTTACTCTGGCCTAATAACTAAGGTCTTAGACTCGTACTCTGGCCTAATGGTTAAGGTCTTAACTCTTACTCTGGCCTACTGGTTAAGGTCTTAACTCTTACTCTGGCCTACTGGTTAAGGTCTTAACTCTTACTCTGGCCTAATAGCTAAGGTCTTAACTCTTACTCTGGCCTAATAGCTAAGGTCTTAACTCGTACTCTGGCCTAATGGTTAAGGTCTTAACTCTTACTCTGGCCTACTAGCTAAGGTCTTAACTCTTACTCTGGCCTAATAGCTAAGGTCTTAGACTCGTACTCTGGCCTAATGGTTAAGGTCCTAACTCTTACTCTGGGCGAATAGCTAAGGTCTTAGACTCGTACTCTGGCCTACTGGTTAAGGTCCTAACTCTTACTCTGGCCTACTGGTTAAGGTCTTAACTCTTAAACTGGCCTAATAGCTAAGATCTTAGACTCCTACTCTGGCCTAATGGTTAAGGTCTTAACTCTTACTCTGGCCTAATAGCTAAGGTCTGAACTCTTACTCTGACCTAATAACTAAGGTCTTAGACTCGTACTCCAGCCTAATGGTTAAGGTCTTAACTCTTACTCTGGCCTACTGGTTAAGGTCTTAACTCTTACTCTGGCCTACTGGTTAAGGTCCTAACTCTTACTCTGGCCTAATAGCTAAGGTCTTAACTCTTACTCTGGCCTAATAGCTAAGGTCTTAACTTGTACTCTGGCCTAATGGTTAAGGTCTTAACTCTTACTCTGGCCTAATAGCTAAGGTCTTAGACTCGTACTCTGGCCTAATGGTTAAGGTCTTAACTCTTACTCTGGGTGAATAGCTAAGTTCTTAGACTCGTACTCTGGCCTACTGGTTAAGGTCCTAACTCTTACTCTGGCCTACTGGTTAAGGTCTTAACTCTTACTCTGGCCTAATAGCCAAGGTCTTAACTCTTACTCTGGCCTAATAGCTAAGGTCTTAGACTCGTACTCTGGCCTAATGGTTAAGGTCATAACTCTTACTCTGGCCTAATAGCTAAGGTCTTAACTCTTACTCTGGCCTTATAGCTAAGGTCTTAGACTCATACTCTGGCCTAATGGTTAAGGTCTTAACTCTTACTATGGCCTAATAGCTAAGGTCTTAGACTCGTACTATGGCATAATGGTTAAGGTCTTAACTCTTACTCTGGCCTACTGGTTAAGGTCTTAACTCTTACTCTGGCCTAATAGCTAAGGTCTTAGACTCGTACTCTGGCCTAATAGCTAATGTCTTAGACTCGTACTCTGACCTAATGGTTAAGGTCTTAACTCTTACTCTGGCCTAATAGCTAAGGTCTTAGACTTGTACTCTGGCCTAATGGTTAAGGTCTTAACTCTTACTCTGGCCTAATAGCTAAGGTCTTAGACTCGTTCTCTGGCCTAATGGTTAAGGTCTTAACTCTTACTCTGGCCTACTGTTTAAGGTCTTAACTCTTACTCTGGCCTACTGGTTAAGGTCTTAACTCTTACTATGGCCTAATAGCTAAGGTCTTAGACACGTACTCTGGCCTAATGGTTAAGGTCTTAACTCTTACTCTGTCCTACTGGTTAAGGTCTTAACTCTTACTCTGGCCTAATAGCTAAGGTCTTAACTCTTACTCTGGCCTAATAGCTATGGTCTTAGACTCGTACTCTGGCCTAATGGTTAAGGTCTTAACTCTTACTCTGGCCTAATAGTTAAGGTCTTAACTCTTACTCTGGCCTAATAGCTAAGGTCTTAACTCTTACTCTGGCCTAATACCTAAGGTCTTAACTCTTACTCTGGCCTAATAGCTATGGTCTTAGACTCTTACTCTAGCCTAATAGCTAAGGTCTTAACTCTAACTCTTGGCCTAATAGCTAAGGTCTTAGACTCGTACTCTGGCCTACTGGTTAAGGTCTTAACTCTTACTCTGGCCTAATAGCTAAGGTCTTAGACTTGTACTCTGGCCTAATGATTAAGGTCATAACTCTTACTCTGAACTAATAGCTAAGGTCTTAAATCTTACTCTGGCTTAATAGCTAAGGTCTTAGACTCATACTCTGGCCTAATGGTTAAGGTCTTAACTCTTACTATGGCCTAATAGCTAAGGTCTTAGACTCGTACTATGGCATAATGGTTAAGGTCTTAACTCTTACTCTGACCTACTGGTTAAGGTCTTAACTCTTACTCTGGCCTAATAGCTAAGGTCTTAGACTCGTACTCTGGCCTAATAGCTAAGGTCTTAGACTCGTACTCTGGCCTAATGGTTAAGGTCTTAACTCTTACTCTGGCCTAATAGCTAAGGTCTTAGACTTGTACTCTGGCCTAATGGTTAAGGTCTTAACTCTTACTCTGGCCTAATAGCTAAGGTCTTAACTCTTACTCTGGCCTAATAGCTAAGGTCTTAACTCGTACTCTGGCCTAATGGTTAAGGTCTTAACTCTTACTCTGGCCTACTAGCTAAGGTCTTAACTCTTACTCTGGCCTAATAGCTAAGGTCTTAGACTCGTACTCTGGCCTAATGGTTAAGGTCTTTACTCTTACTCTGGCCTACTGGTTAAGGTCTTAACTCTTACTCTAGCCTAATAGCTAAGGTCTTAACTCTTACTCTGGCCTAATAGCTAAGGTCTTAACTCGTACTCTGGCCTAATGGTTAAGGTCTTTACTCTTACTCTGGCCTACTAGTTAAGGTCTTAACTCTTACTCTAGCCTAATAGCTAAGGTCTTAACTCTTACTCTGGCCTAATAGCTAAGGTCTTAACTCGTACTCTGGCCTAATGGATAAGGTCTTAACTCTTACTCTGGCCTACTAGCTAAGGTCTTAACTCTTACTCTGGCCTAATAGCTAAGGTCTTAGACTCGTACTCTGGCCTAATGGTTAAGGTATTAACTCTTACTCTGGGCGAATAGCTAAGGTCTTAGACTCGTACTCTGGCCTACTGGTTAAGGTCTTAACTCTTACTCTGGCCTAATAGCTGAGGTCTGAACTCTTACTCTGGCCTAATAACTAAGGTCTTAGACTCGTACTCTGGTCTAATGGTAAGGTCTTTACTCTTACTCTGGCCTACTGGTTAAGGTCTTAACTCTTACTCTAGCCTAATAGCTAAGGTCTTAACTCTTACTCTGGCCTAATAGCTAAGGTCTTAACTCGTACTCTGGCCTAATTGATAAGGTCTTAACTCTTACTCTGGCCTACTAGCTAAGGTCATAACTCTTACTCTGGCCTAATAGCTAAGGTCTTAGACTCGTACTCTGGCCTAATGGTTAAGGTCTTAACTCTTACTCTTGGCCTAATAGCTAAGGTCTTAGACTCGTACTCTGGCCTACTGGTTAAGGTCTTAACTCTTACTCTGGCCTAATAGCTAAGGTCTTAGACTCGTACTCTGGCCTAATGATTAAGGTCATAACTCTTACTCTGAACTAATAGCTAAGGTCTTAGACTCGTACTCTGGCCTAATGGTTAAGGTCTTTACTCTTACTCTGGCCTACTGGTTAAGGTCTTAACTCTTACTCTAGCCTAATAGCTAAGGTCTTATCTCTTACTCTGGCCTAATAGCTAAGGTCTTAACTCGTACTCTGGCCTAATGGTTAAGGTCTTTACTCTTACTCTGGCCTACTGGTTAAGGTCTTAACTCTTACTCTAGCCTAATAGCTAAGGTCTTAACTCTTACTCTGGCCTAATAGCTAAGGTCTTAACTCATACTCTGGCCTAATGGATAAGGTCTTAACTCTTACTCTGGCCTACTAGCTAAGGTCTTAACTCTTACTCTGGCCTAATAGCTAAGGTCTTAGACTCGTACTCTGGCCTAATGGTTAAGGTCTTAACTCTTACTCTGGGCGAATAGCTAAGGTCTTAGACTCGTACTCTGGCCTACTGGTTAAGGTCTTAATTCTTACTCTGGCCTAATAGCTAAGGTCTGAACTCTTACTCTGGCCTAATAACTAAGGTCTTTGACTCGTACTCTGGCCTAATGGTTAAGGTCTTTACTCTTACTCTGGCCTACTGGTTAAGGTCTTAACTCTTACTCTAGCCTAATAGCTGAGGTCTTAACTCTTACTCTGGCCTAATAGCTAAGGTCTTAACTCTTACTCTGGCCTACTAGCTAAGGTCTTAACTCTTACTCTGGCCTAATAGCTAAGGTCTTAGACTCGTACTCTGGCCTAATGGTTAAGGTCTTAACTCTTACTCTTGGCCTAATAGCTAAGGTCTTAGACTCGTACTCTGGCCTACTGGTTAAGGTCTTAACTCTTACTCTGGCCTAATAGCTAAGGTCTTAGACTCGTACTCTGGCCTAATGATTAAGGCCATAACTCTTACTCTGAACTAATAGCTAAGGTCTTAACTCTTACTCTGGCTTAATAGCTAAGGTCTTAGACTCATACTCTGGCCTAATGGTTAAGGTCTTAACTCTTACTATGGCATAATAGCTAAGGTCTTAGACTCGTACTATGGCATAATGGTTAAGGTCTTAACTCTTACTCTGGCCTACTGGTTAAGGTCTTAACTCTTACTCTGGCCTAATAGCTAAGGTCTTAGACTCGTACTCTGGCCTAATAGCTAAGGTCTTAGACTCGTACTCTGACCTAATGGTTAAGGTCTTAACTCTTACTCTGGCCTAATAGCTAAGGTCTTAACTCTTACTCTGGCTTACTGTTTAAGGTCTTAACTCTTGCTCTGGCCTAATAGCTAAGGTCTTAGACTCGAACTCTGGCCTAATGGTTAAGGTCTTAACTCTTACTCTCGGCGAATAGCTAAGGTCTTAGACTCGTACTCTGGCCTACTGGTTAAGGTCCTAACTCTTACTCTGGCCTAATAGCTAAGGTCTTAACTCCTACTCTGGCCTAATAGCTAAGGTCTTAGACTCATACTCTGGCCTAATGGTTAAGGTCTTAACTCTTACTCTGGCCTAATAGCTAAGGTCTTAGACTTGTACTCTGGCCTAATGGTTAAGGTCTTAACTCTTACTCTGGCCTAATAGTTAAGGTCTTAACTCTTACTCTGGCCTAATAGCTAAGGTCTTAACTCTTACTCTGGCCTAATACCTAAGGTCTTAACTCTTACTCTGGCCTAATAGCTATGGTCTTAGACTCTTACTCTGGCTTAATAGCTAAGGTCTTAACTCTAACTATTGGCCTAATAGCTAAGGTCTTAGACTCGTACTCTGGCCTACTGGTTAAGGTCTTAACTCTTACTCTGGCCTAATAGCTAAGGTCTTAGACTCGTACTCTGGCCTAATGATTAAGGTCATAACTCTTACTCTGAACTAATAGCTAAGGTCTTAACTCTTACTCTGGCTTAATAGCTAAGGTCTTAGACTCATACTCTGGCCTAATGGTTAAGGTCTTAACTCTTACTATGGCCTAATAGCTAAGGTCTTAGACTCGTACTATGGCATAATGGTTAAGGTCTTAACTCTTACTCTGACCTACTGGTTAAGGTCTTAACTCTTACTCTGGCCTAATAGCTAAGGTCTTAGACTCGTACTCTGGCCTAATAGCTAAGGTCTTAGACTCGTACTCTGGCCTAATGGTTAAGGTCTTAACTCTTACTCTGGCCTAATAGCTAAGGTCTTAGACTTGTACTCTGGCCTAATGGTTAAGGTCTTAACTCTTACTCTGGCCTAATAGCTAAGGTCTTAACTCTTACTCTGGCCTAATAGCTAAGGTCTTAACTCGTACTCTGGCCTAATGGTTAAGGTCTTAACTCTTACTCTGGCCTACTAGCTAAGGTCGTAACTCTTACTCTGGCCTAATAGCTAAGGTCTTAGACTCGTACTCTGGCCTAATGGTTAAGGTCTTTACTCTTACTCTGGCCTACTGGTTAAGGTCTTAACTCTTACTCTAGCCTAATAGCTAAGGTCTTAACTCTTACTCTGGCCTAATAGCTAAGGTCTTAACTCGTACTCTGGCCTAATGGATAAGGTCTTAACTCTTACTCTGGCCTACTAGCTAAGGTCTTAACTCTTACTCTGGCCTAATAGCTAAGGTCTTAGACTCGTACTCTGGCCTAATGGTTAAGGTATTAACTCTTACTCTGGGCGAATAGCTAAGGTCTTAGACTCGTACTCTGGCCTACTGGTTAAGGTCTTAACTCTTACTCTGGCCTAATAGCTGAGGTCTGAACTCTTACTCTGGCCTAATAACTAAGGTCTTAGACTCGTACTCTGGCCTAATGGTAAGGTCTTTACTCTTACTCTGGCCTACTGGTTAAGGTCTTAACTCTTACTCTAGCCTAATAGCTAAGGTCTTAACTCTTACTCTGGCCTAATAGCTAAGGTCTTAACTCGTACTCTGACCTAATTGATAAGGTCTTAACTCTTACTCTGGCCTACTAGCTAAGGTCATAACTCTTACTCTGGCCTAATAGCTAAGGTCTTAGACTCGTACTCTGGCCTAATGGTTAAGGTCTTAACTCTTACTCTTGGCCTAATAGCTAAGGTCTTAGACTCGTACTCTGGCCTACTGTTTAAGGTCTTAACTCTTACTCTGGCCTAATAGCTAAGGTCTTAGACTCGTACTCTGGCCTAATGATTAAGGTCATAACTCTTACTCTGAACTAATAGCTAAGGTCTTAGACTCGTACTCTGGCCTAATGGTTAAGGTCTTTACTCTTACTCTGGCCTACTGGTTAAGGTCTTAACTCTTACTCTAGCCTAATAGCTAAGGTCTTATCTCTTACTCTGGCCTAATAGCTAAGGTCTTAACTCGTACTCTGGCCTAATGGTTAAGGTCTTTACTCTTACTCTGGCCTACTGGTTAAGGTCTTAACTCTTACTCTAGCCTAATAGCTAAGGTCTTAACTCTTACTCTGGCCTAATAGCTAAGGTCTTAACTCGTACTCTGGCCTAATGGATAAGGTCTTAACTCTTACTCTGGCCTACTAGCTAAGGTCTTAACTCTTACTCTGGCCTAATAGCTAAGGTCTTAGACTCGTACTCTGGCCTAATGGTTAAGGTCTTAACTCTTACTCTGGGCGAATAGCTAAGGTCTTAGACTCGTACTCTGGCCTACTGGTTAAGGTCTTAATTCTTACTCTGGCCTAATAGCTAAGGTCTGAACTCTTACTCTGGCCTAATAACTAAGGTCTTTGACTCGTACTCTGGCCTAATGGTTAAGGTCTTTACTCTTACTCTGGCCTACTGGTTAAGGTCTTAACTCTTACTCTAGCCTAATAGCTGAGGTCTTAACTCTTACTCTGGCCTAATAGCTAAGGTCTTAACTCTTACTCTGGCCTACTAGCTAAGGTCTTAACTCTTACTCTGGCCTAATAGCTAAGGTCTTAGACTCGTACTCTGGCCTAATGGTTAAGGTCTTAACTCTTACTCTTGGCCTAATAGCTAAGGTCTTAGACTCGTACTCTGGCCTACTGGTTAAGGTCTTAACTCTTACTCTGGCCTAATAGCTAAGGTCTTAGACTCGTACTCTGGCCTAATGATTAAGGTCATAACTCTTACTCTGAACTAATAGCTAAGGTCTTAACTCTTACTCTGGCTTAATAGCTAAGGTCTTAGACTCATACTCTGGCCTAATGGTTAAGGTCTTAACTCTTACTATGGCATAATAGCTAAGGTCTTAGACTCGTACTATGGCATAATGGTTAAGGTCTTAACTCTTACTCTGGCCTACTGGTTAAGGTCTAAACTCTTACTCTGGCCTAATAGCTAAGGTCTTAGACTCGTACTCTGGCCTAATAGCTAAGGTCTTAGACTCGTACTCTGACCTAATGGTTAAGGTCTTAACTCTTACTCTGGCCTAATAGCTAAGGTCTTAACTCTTACTCTGGCTTACTGTTTAAGGTCTTAACTCTTACTCTGGCCTAATAGCTAAGGTCTTAGACTCGAACTCTGGCCTAATGGTTAAGGTCTTAACTCTTACTCTCGGCGAATAGCTAAGGTCTTAGACTCGTACTCTGGCCTACTGGTTAAGGTCCTAACTCTTACTCTGGCCTAATAGCTAAGGTCTTAACTCTTACTCTGGCCTAATAGCTAAGGTCTTAGACTCATACTCTGGCCTAATAGTTAAGGTCTTAACTCTTACTCTGGCCTAATAGTTAAGGTCTTAGACTTGTACTCTGGCCTAATGGTTAAGGTCTTAACTCTTACTCTGGCCTATTAGCTAAGGTCTTAGACTCGTACTCTGGCCTAATGGTTAAGGTCTTAACTCTTACTCTGGCCTACTGTTTAAGGTCTTAACTCTTACTCTGGCCTAATAGCTAAGGTCTTAGACTCGTACTCTGGCCTAATAGCTAAGGTCTTAGACTCGTACTCTGGCCTAATGGTTAAGGTCTTAACTCTTACTCTCGGCGAATAGCTAAGGTCTTAGACTCGTACTCTGGCCTACTGGTTAAGGTCCTAACTCTTACTCTGGCCTACTGGTTAAGGTCTTAACTCTTACTCTGGCCTAATAGCTAAGGTCTTAACTCTTACTCTGGCCTAATAGCTACGGTCTTAGACTCGTACTCTGGCCTAATGGTTAAGGTCATAACTCTTACTTTGGCCTAATAGCTAAGGTCTTAACTCTTACTCTGGCCTAATAGCTAAGGTCTTAGACTCATACTCTGGCCTAATGGTTAAGGTCTTAACTCTTACTATGGCCTAATAGCTAAGGTCTTAGACTCGTACTATGGCATAATGGTTAAGGTCTTAACTCTTACTCTGGCCTACTGGTTAAGGTCTTAACTCTTACTCTGGCCTAATAGCTAAGGTCTTAGACTCGTACTCTGGCCTAATGGTTAAGGTCTTAACTCTTACTCTGGCCTAATAGCTAAGGTCTTAGACTTGTACTCTGGCCTAATGGTTAAGGTCTTAACTCTTACTCTGACCTAATAGCTAAGGTCTTAGACTCGTACTCTGGCCTAATGGTTAAGGTATTAACTCTTACTCTGGCCTACTGTTTAAGGTCTTAACTCTTACTCTGGCCTACTGGTTAAGGTCTTAACTCTTACTCTGGCCTAATAGCTAAGGTCTTAGACTCGTACTCTGGCCTAATAGCTAAGGTCTTAGACTCGTACTCTGGCCTAATGGTTAAGGTCTTAACTCTTACTCTGGCCTAATAGCTAAGGTCTTAGACTTGTACTCTGGCCTAATGGTTAAGGTCTTAACTCTTACTCTGACCTAATAGCTAAGGTCTTAGACTCGTACTCTGGCCTAATGTATAAGGTATTAACTCTTACTCTGGCCTACTGTTTAAGGTCTTACCTCTTACTCTGACCTACTGATTATGGTCTTAACTCTTACTCTGGCCTAATAGCTAAGGTCTTAACTCTTACTCTGGCCTAATAGCTATGGTCTTAGACTCGTACTCTGGCCTAATGGTTAAGGTCTTAACTCTTACTCTGGCCTAATAGTTAAGGTCTTAACTCTTACTCTGGCCTAATAGCTAAGGTCTTAACTCTTACTCTGGCCTAATAGCAAAGGTCTTAACTCGTACCCTTGGCTAATGGTTAAGGTCTTAACTCTTACTCTGGCCTACTAGCTAAGGTCTTAACTCTTACTCTGGCCTACTGGTTAAGGTCTTAACTCTTACTCTGGCCTAATAGCTAAGGTATTAACTCTTACTCTGGCCTAATAGCTAAGGTCTTAACTCGTACCCTTGGCTAATGGTTAAGGTCTTAACTCTTACTCTGGCCTACTAGCTAAGGTCTTAACTCTTACTCTGGCCTAATAGCTAAGGTCTTAGACTCGTACTCTGGCCTAATGGTTAAGGTCTTAACTCTTACTCTGGGCGAATAGCTAAGTTCTTAGACTCGTACTCTGGCCTACTGGTTAAGGTCCTAACTCTTACTCTGGCCTACTGGTTAAGGTCTTAATTCTTACTCTGGCCTAATAGCTAAGGTCTTAACTCTTACTCTGGCCTAATAGCTACGGTCTTAGACTCGTACTCTGGCCTAATGGTTAAGGTCATAACTCTTACTCTGGCCTAATAGCTAAGGTCTTAGACTCATACTCTGTCCTAATGGTTAAGGTCTTAACTCTTACTATGGCCTAATAGCTAAGGTCTTAGACTCGTACTATGGCATAATGGTTAAGGTCTTAACTCTTACTCTGGCCTACTGGTTAAGGTCTTAACTCTTACTCTGGCCTAATAGCTAAGGTCTTAGACTCGTACTCTGGCCTAATGGTTAAGGTCTTAACTCTTACTCTGGCCTAATTGCTAAGGTCTTAGACTTGTACTCTGGCCTAATGGTTAAGGTCTTAACTCTTACTCTGGCCTAATAGCTAAGGTCTTAGACTCGTACTCTGGCCTAATGGTTAAGGTCTTAACTCTTACTCTGGCCTACTGTTTAAGGTCTTAACTCTTACTCTGGCCTACTGGTTAAGGTCTTAACTCTTACTATGGCCTAATAGCTAAGGTCTTAGACACGTACTCTGGCCTAATGGTTAAGGTCTTAACTCTTACTCTGTCCTACTGGTTAAGGTCTTAACACTTACTCTGGCCTAATAGCTAAGGTCTTAACTCTTACTCTGGCCTAATAGCTATGGTCTTAGACTCGTACTCTGGCCTAATGGTTAAGGTCTTAACTCTTACTCTGGCCTAATAGTTAAGGTCTTAACTCTTACTCTGGCCTAATAGCTAAGGTCTTAACTCTTACTCTGGCCTAATAGCTAAGGTCTTAACTCTTACTCTGGCCTAATAGCTATGGTCTTAGACTCGTACTCTGGCCTAATGGTTAAGGTCTTAACTCTTACTCTGGCCTAATAGCTAAGGTCTTAACTCTTACTCTTGGCCTAATAGCTAAGGTCTTAGACTCGTACTCTGGCCTACTGGTTAAGGTCTTAACTCTTACTCTGGCCTAATAGCTAAGATCTTAGACTCGTACTCTGGCCTAATGATTAAGGTCATAACTCTTACTCTGAACTAATAGCTAAGGTCTTAACTCTTACTCTGGCTTAATAGCTAAGGTCTTAGACTCATACTCTGGCCTAATGGTTAAGGTCTTAACTCTTACTATTGTCTAATAGCTAAGGTCTTAGACTCGTACTATGGCATAATGGTTAAGGTCTTAACTCTTACTCTGACCTACTGGTTAAGGTCTTAACTCTTACTCTGGCCTAATAGCTAAGGTCTTAGACTCGTACTCTGGCCTAATAGCTAAGGTATTAGACTCGTACTCTGGCCTAATGGTTAAGGTCTTAACTCTTACTCTGGCCTAATAGCTAAGGTCTTAGACTTGTACTCTGGCCTAATGGTTAAGGTCTTAACTCTTACTCTGGCCTAATAGCTAAGGTCTTAACTCTTACTCTGGCCTAATAGCTAAGGTCTTAACTCGTACTCTGGCCTAATGGTTAAGGTCTTAACTCTTACTCTGGCCTACTAGCTAAGGTCTTAACGCTTACTCTGGCCTAATAGCTAAGGTCTTAGACTCGTACTCTGGACTAATGGTTAAGGTCTTTACTCTTACTCTGGCCTACTGGTTAAGGTCTTAACTCTTACTCTAGCCTAATAGCTAAAGTCTTAACTCTTACTCTGGCCTAATAGCTAAGGTCTTAACTCGTACTCTGGCCTAAAGGATAAGGTCTTAACTCTTACTCTGGCCTACTAGCTAAGGTCTTAACTCTTACTCTGGCCTAATAGCTAAGGTCTTAGACTCGTACTCTGGCCTAATGGTTAAGGTCTTAACTCTTACTCTTGGCCTAATAGCTAAGGTCTTAGACTCGTACTCTGGCCTACTGGTTAAGGTCTTAACTCTTACTCTGGCCTAATAGCTAAGGTCTTAGACTCGTACTCTGGCCTAATGATTAAGGTCATAACTCTTACTCTGAACTAATAGCTAAGGTCTTAGACTCGTACTCTGGCCTAATGGTTAAGGTCTTTACTCTTACTCTGGCCTACTGGTTAAGGTCTTAACTCTTACTCTAGCCTAATAGCTAAGGTCTTAACTCTTACTCTGGCCTAATAGCTAAGGTCTTAACTCGTACTCTGTCCTAATGGTTAAGGTCTTCACTCTTACTCTGGCCTACTGGTTAAGGTCTTAACTCTTACTCTAGCCTAATAGCTAAGGTCTTAACTCTTACTCTGGCCTAATAGTTAAGGTCTTAACTCGTACTCTGGCCTAATGGATAAGGTCTTAACTCTAACTCTGGCCTACTAGCTAAGGTCTTAACTCTTACTCTGGCCTAATAGCTAAGGTCTTAGACTCGTACTCTGGCCTAATGGATAAGTTCTTAACTCTTACTCTGGGCGAATAGCTAAGGTCTTAGACTCGTACTCTGGCCTACTGGTTAAGGTCTTGACTCTTACTCTGGCCTAATAGCTAAGGTCTGAACTCTTACTCTGGCCTAATAACTAAGGTCTTAGACTCGTACTCTGGCCTAATGGTTAAGGTCTTTACTCTTACTCTGGCCTACTGGTTAAGGTCTTAACTCTTACTCTAGCCTAATAGCTAAGGTCTTAACTCTTACTCTGGCCTAATAGCTAAGGTCTTAACTCGTACTCTGGCCTAATGGATAAGGTCTTAACTCTTACTCTGGCCTACTAGCTAAGGTCTTAACTCTTACTCTGGCCTAATAGCTAAGGTCTTAGACTCATACTCTGGCCTAATGGTTAAGGTCTTAACTCTTACTCTTGGCCTAATAGCTAAGGTCTTAGACTCGTACTCTGGCCTACTGGTTAAGGTCTTAACTCTTACTCTGGCCTAATAGCTAAGGTCTTAGACTCGTACTCTGGCCTAATGATTAAGGTCATAACTCTTACTCTGAACTAATAGCTAAGGTCTTAACTCTTACTCTGGCTTAATAGCTAAGGTCTTAGACTCATACTCTGGCCTAATGGTTAAGGTCTTAACTCTTACTATGGCCTAATAGCTAAGGTCTTAGACTCGTACTATGGCATAATGGTTAAGGTCTTAACTCTTACTCTGGCCTACTGGTTAAGGTCTTAACTCTTACTCTGGCCTAATAGCTAAGGTCTTAGACTCGTACTCTGGCCTAATAGCTAAGGTCTTAGACTCGTACTCTGACCTAATGGTTAAGGTCTTAACTCTTACTCTGGCCTAATAGCTAAGGTCTTAACTCTTACTCTGGCTTACTGTTTAAGGTCTTAACTCTTACTCTGGCCTAATATCTAAGGTCTTAGACTCGAACTCTGGCCTAATGGTTAAGGTCTTAACTCTTACTCTCGGCGAATAGCTAAGGTCTTAGACTCGTACTCTGGCCTACTGGTTAAGGTCCTAACTCTTACTCTGGCCTAATAGCTAAGGTCTTAACTCTTACTCTGGCCTAATAGCTAAGGTCTTAGACTCATACTCTGGCCTAATGGTTAAGGTCTTAACTCTTACTCTGGCCTAATAGCTAAGGTCTTAGACTTGTACTCTGGCCTAATGGTTAAGGTCTTAACTCTTACTCTGGCCTATTAGCTAAGGTCTTAGACTCGAACTCTGGCCTAATGGTTAAGGTCTTAACTCTTACTCTGGCCTACTGTTTAAGGTCTTAACTCTTACTCTGGCCTAATAGCTAAGGTCGTAGACTCGTACTCTGGCCTAATGGTTAAGGTCTTAACTTTTACTCTCGGCGAATAGCTAAGGTCTTAGACTCGTACTCTGGCCTACTGGTTAAGGTCCTAACTCTTACTCTGGCCTACTGGTTAAGGTCTTAACTCTTACTCTGGCCTAATAGCTAAGGTCTTAACTCTTACTCTGGCCTAATAGCTACGGTCTTAGACTCGTACTCTGGCCTAATGGTTAAGGTCATAACTCTTACTTTGGCCTAATAGCTAAGGTCTTAACTCTTACTCTGGCCTAATAGCTAAGGTCTTAGACTCATACTCTGGCCTAATGGTTAAGGTCTTAACTCTTACTATGGCCTAATAGCTAAGGTCTTAGACTCGTACTATGGCATAATGGTTAAGGTCTTAACTCTTACTCTGGCCTAATAGCTAAGGTCTTAGACTCGTACTCTAGCCTAATAGCTAAGGTCTTAGACTCGTACTCTGGCCTAATGGTTAAGGTCTTAACTCTTACTCTGGCCTAATAGCTAAGGTCTTAGACTTGTACTCTGGCCTAATGGTTAAGGTCTTAACTCTTACTCTGACCTAATAGCTAAGGTCTTAGACTCGTACTCTGGCCTAATGGTTAAGGTATTAACTCTTACTCTGGCCTACTGTTTAAGGTCTTAACTCTTACTCTGGCCTACTGGTTAAGGTCTTAACTCTTACTCTGGCCTAATAGCAAAGGTCTTAGACTCGTACTCTGGCCTAATAGCTAAGGTCTTAGACTCGTACTCTGGCCTAATGGTTAAGGTCTTAACTCTTACTCTGGCCTAATAGCTAAGGTCTTAGACTTGTACTCTGGCCTAATGGTTAAGGTCTTAACTCTTACTCTGACCTAATATCTAAGGTCTTAGACTCGTACTCTGGCCTAATGGTTAAGGTATTAACTCTTACTCTGGCCTACTGTTTAAGGTCTTCACTCTTACTCTGACCTACTGATTATGGTCTTAACTCTTACTCTGGCCTTATAGCTAAGGTCTTAACTCTTACTCTGGCCTAATAGCTAAGGTCTTAACTCTTACTCTGGCCTAATAGCTATGGTCTTAGACTCATACTCTGGCCTAATGGTTAAGGTCTTAACTCTTACTCTGGCCTAATAGCTAAGGTCTTAACTCTTACTCTTGGCCTAATAGCTAAGGTCTTAGACTCGTACTCTGGCCTACTGGTTAAGGTCTTAACTCTTACTCTGGCCTAATAGCTAAGGTCTTAGACTCCTACTCTGGCCTAATGGTTAAGGTCTTAACTCTTACTCTGGCCTAATAGCTAAGGTCTGAACTCTTACTCTGGCCTAATAACTAAGGTCTTAGACTCGTACTCTGGCCTACTGGTTAAGGTCTTAACTCTTACTCTGGCCTACTGGTTAAGGTCTTAACTCTTACTCTGGCCTAATAGCTAAGGTCTTAACTCTTACTCTGGCCTAATAGCTAAGGTCTTAACTCGTACTCTGGCCTAATGGTTAAGGTCTCAACTCTTACTCTGGCCTACTAGCTAAGGTCTTAACTCTTACTCTGGGCGAATAGCTAAGGTCTTAGACTCGTACTCTGGCCTACTGGTTAAGGTCCTAACTCTTACTCTGGCCTACTGGTTAAGGTCTTTACTCTTACTCTGTTCTAATAGCTAAGATCTTAGACTCCTACTCTGGCCTAATGGTTAAGGTCTTAACTCTTACTCTTGCCTAATAGCTAAGGTCTGAACTCTTACTCTGGCCTAATAACTAAGGTCTTAGACTCGTACTCCGGCCTAATGGTTAAGGTCTTAACTCTTACTCTGGCCTACTGGTTAAGGTCTTAACTCTTACTCTGGCCTACTGGGTAAGGTCTTAACTCTTACTCTGGCCTAATAGCTAAGGTCTTAACTCTTACTCTGGCCTAATAGCTAAGGTCTTAACTCGTACTCTGGCCTAATGGTTAAGGTCTTAACTCTTACTCTGGCCTACTAGCTAAGGTCTTAACTCTTACTCTGGCCTAATAGCTAAGGTCTTAGACTCGTACTCTGGCCTAATGGTTAAGGTCTTAACTCTTACTCTGGGCGAATAGCTAAGTTCTTAGACTCGTACTCTGGCCTACTGGTTAAGGTCCTAACTCTTACTCTGGCCTACTGGTTAAGGTCTTAACTCTTACTCTGGCCTAATAGCTAAGGTCTTAACTCTTACTCTGGCCTAATAGCTACGGTCTTAGACTCGTACTCTGGCCTAATGGTTAAGGTCATAACTCTTACTCTGGCCTAATAGCTAAGGTCTTAACTCTTACTCTGGCCTAATAGCTAAGGTCTTAGACTCTTACTCTGGCCTAATGGTTAAGGTCTTAACTCTTACTATGGCCTAATAGCTAAGGTCTTAGACTCGTGCTATGGCATAATGGTTAAGGTCTTAACTCTTACTCTGGCCTACTGGTTAAGGTCTTAACTCTTACTCTGGCCTAATAGCTAAGGTCTTAGACTCGTACTCTGGCCTAATGGTTAAGGTCTTAACTCTTACTCTGGCCTAATAGCTAAGGTCTTAGACTTGTACTCTGGCCTAATGGTTAAGGTCTTAACTCTTACTCTGGCCTAATAGCTAAGGTCTTAGACTCGTACTCTGGCCTAATGGTTAAGGTCTTAACTCTTACTCTGGCCTACTGTTTAAGGTCTTAACTCTTGCTCTGGCCTACTGGTTAAGGTCTTAACTCTTACTGTTGTAAATTGAAACGTCGATGTAATTAAGCATTCACTAAAGACATGAATTCCCCTTTAGGACCAAGTCTCTTTCGTTATGTTGACTAAAGTCTGGACTCCATTTTGTATTGTCATGTCTCCACGTGCTCAACACGAGAAGAGTCCTATCTTCGTGTTAGTTGCTCTTGCAATCTGCCTAGTAACAGTCTATAAATAGCTCCTTTGTCCGTCTGGCGCATGCCCAGACTTGACCACATCTGTTATCAGTTAGTCCTTTCTTGACCATGTTTTCTCGGGCTCAAGGAGTGTGTCAGCTCCGCCCATATATCGATTCTGTATCGAAAGTAACCATAAAAGGTAATATTCTTTGCCTCATGTTGTATCCACCCACTTATGAGCCCCTCTGTTGTGTATAAAAGGGGACCGTGTACGCAAGTTCTTTGTGCTACTCTATGCAATACTGAAGGGTGTTGTATGGATTGTAGGACCACCCTTAAGGGTTAATAAACTTTGTCTTTGTACTTTGCAGTTTCCGTGCCAACTTCCTTGTAGATTCCATTTGCAGGAGAGCGAACCCTTGTGTCCTGTGGGCCTAGCTGGGGCCTGTACTCATCAATTGGCGCCCGTCACGTGGGGCTCATCGGCGACTCGGATGCTCGAAGGATTGGTCGTGACGAAGGCGAGGAATTTGGCCGGGGATGTGATCACTGCCAGAGGCGCTTCAGTCCTGGCATCCCTTCCGAGCTGACCATCTGGGTGGCGCCGGTCCTCGACTGAGACCTCTTCTGTCGGTCCTGCCGTGACAGCCGTTTGGGCGAATTTTGGAGCTTGGCAGTTGGAATCTGGACTCTTGATTGGTAAGAACCGTTGTACGGTACTTGCTCCGAGTTTTGGAAGCCTGGTTTGGCTATTTGAGTTTGATTTGTGATGACCGGTCATATCTTGTATTGATTATTGTGAGAATATATGCGTTGCAACACATATAGGCAGGTAATGTGGAGATATTTCTCCAGAGCTGTGTAACTTTGAACGGCACAACGTTTAAGTGCCATTTTTTTGATAATACTGCATATTTTGCATTATTCTTGAACATGCCTGCTTTTAGCGCACTCCGTAAGTGGTGCTGCTGCTTTGGAAACCGGTTAAACCTCGAGGAATCTGCTCCATCTCCCCCAGAGGGGACTCCTAATAGGGATATGTATGTGAAGCATGGTCTTTCTTCCATAATGTACAGCACAGTATGGAGGAAATACACCAGAAAGGATCCTGAGTTGCGATGGCCTTTGTATGGGTCGTTTGATATGCGTAAGATTGAGTACGTGGAACAGTGTATGTGTAAACGGCGTGCTCGTCAAGACATGTTTGAATGTGTGCGGTAATGGGTGAAAGAAGTGCGTGAGCGAGAGAAACGTGAGAAAGCGCTGTTTGATAAAGAGCAACGGAAGAATGATCATGTGCGAGCACAGCAAGCGAAGTGTCGGGAGGAAAGAGAACAGGCGGAGAGACAAGAGAAGGAGCGTAGGTTACAAGTGTCGGGTCAATATGCTGTTCGGCAGCCTCTTTATCCTGTCCTTACTAATCTCGATGATGATTTTTTCCTATTAGATCATTCCCCGCCACCTTATGTAGGTGCGTCTGCTCCGACAGTTCAGGATTCTGGATCGAGTAAAGATAAGAAAGACACGCGATCCATGTTATCTCTTGAGCACTCGGGTGAGCTTCGGAAACTTTCTTATCGTGCAGTTTCAAATAAGCTGTCGTTTTCAGAGCTGTTACCGGATCTGGAAGGATGGCAGGATAGGGAGAAAGTGTATTTTGCTGCCATTTTCTCTGATGAAGTGGTTGCTGCCTTTCGAAAATATTCTGATGTTTTTGAGCCGCAGGAGATAGTGTCGGATTCTAGAGCACTGCGTAATGGTACTTTCTCTCCCTCCCAGGTGCCTGATGCGGTCCGACGTCTGTTTGCGCTACGGGATGAAATGCTTCGACTGCGGGAAAAAGCGCGCCGGAACAAGGAAGAAGAGAGATTGACCTTGCAGGCGGACGACCAGCAGCTGTCTCCCCCCCAGTCAGATAAGAGCGACCTAGTGCATGTTAAACCAATGCGAGAGGCGGCACCTTTGTATGTTCCTCCTAAAGGAGCGGGGACTAGTTCGGATATTACCTCTGCCGATGCTAAGGGATATTTTGTGTACAATTGGGTTTATACTCCTTGGCATAGGGCTGATGTCATGGCATTAAAAAATGCATTGCCTGATCCCCGCAAGAATCCAGCGGCCTTCTACGAAGAAGTTGAGGGGGCCCTGAATTCTTGTACTATGACCTTAGCAGATATAGATCTGTTTTTTGGACTTATTTTACCACCAGATATGTGGCGATCTGTGCGGAAGGTGGACGATGTTGCCGCTTTTAAGGCTCGGTGGTCTGAGCTTGAGGATGAGGATAGGGAGAGGAAACCTGCGCAGAAACCACCTCAGATTATCTTAGATCTCCCCGCTGCTATTCTGACTAAGTTGAAGACAATCATCCCCCCTAAAAAGATTGACTGGAATATGTTAGCCTCGTGTAAGCAGAAAGTCGATGAATCAGTTGCAGATTTCTTTACGCGCTTTGAGGAGACGTTTCATGATTTTAGTGGTCAGTCACTTACGGATGATACGGGTCGACACCTCTTTGCTGATAAATATGTGGCGAATTTACTACCGGCGATCGCAGCCCGCCTAAAAGCGAGTGGAAGTTCTTGGTCCACCGCGACCCCGACAGCCCTCCTGACTATAGCTCAGTATTATGAGCGTCAGGAGCAAGAAGCGAAGGGACAGGAGGAGAAGAAATCGAAAGATTTAAAAACAAAGGTGATGTTAGCGCAAGTATATGGTCCGCCCCGTCGGGGTGTCAATAGAGGAAGGGGAGGATTTTATGGTCCTCCCTCGGGCCGATCTGATTTGAATAGGAATCAATGTGTGTATTGTAAGCAATCGGGACACTGGGCCAGAGATTGCCCGGCGTTGCATGCTTCGCGTCAGGGACATAATCAGGGTGGCCCGAGAGGTAGAGGGGGTTTCTCGAATTTTAGAGGGACTTCTAACGATCACACTCGTTTTGATCCCGCCGGGCACAACCAGTATCAAGTGTCAGGGATTGATCGCTCTGGGTACCATGATTCTCAGCATGCATAGGAATGCGTTGGATGGGGGTTAGAATCAGTTGAGGTGCCGGTTGATCAGAAGGGTCCTTATGTATCAGCTGAGGTTTTGGGTTCTACTGATCAGTTCCTAGTAGATACAGGAGCGACTCGTAGTGCGCTGTCTAAACAATTGGTTCCGAGGGCTCCCCCATCTGGCTTAATGGTTACATCGGTAGGGTTTGATGGTACACTCTCCCGAAGCCCTCTTTCGCGGCCCCTCACATTTCAGGTTGATTCTTTTTCTGCATCCTGTCCGTTCTTGCTTGCCCCGAACACGCCGGACAACATTATGGGTCTTGATATGCTAAAGCACTTCAGAGCTACGATCCGCTGCTCCCCCGCTGGTGTGCGTGTGATATTAAACGATAATCACCCTCGGTCTGAACGGATGTGTGTGGTTGTAGAGGATGCTGTGTTAGCGACCCTCCCTCGTACTTTGTGGGCCACTTCGGATACTGATGTAGGACAGATGGTGATTCCGCCTGTTCACATTAGTGTCCAGGAGGGGGCGGTGTTACCACGCCTCCCACAGTATCGTATTTCCCAGGAGGGGGAGGAAGCTCTTACACAGATTGTGCAGGATTTGATTAAGGTGGGAGTAGTGGAGGAAGTTCCCTACAACGTCTGTAATAGCCCGATTCTACCCATTTTGAAAAAGGATACGGATGCCAAGGTTTATCGGTTTATAATTGATTTGAGAGAAGTAAACAAGATCGTGATACCTCAGTATCCAGTGGTTTCTGATATCACGACGTTGCTTACTTTGGTCCCGCCTACGGCGACTACGTTTTCAGTTATTGATTTGAAAAATGCTTTCTTTTTGATTCCTATTCATCCCGATAGCCGATACCTTTTTGGTTTCACTCTGAATAATAGGTCTTATCGATTTTGTAGAGTCCCTCAGGGCTACACAGAAAGCCCTAGCATTTACAGTCAAGCTTTGAAAAGACAATTGGACTCCTTTGTTTTGCCCGAGGGTGTCGCCCTCATTCAATATGTCGATGACATCTTGTTGGCGGCTGACACTCCGGAGCTGTGTGAGAAGAGTACGTTGTCCTTGCTTTCCTTTTTGGCATCCCACAATCACAAAGTATCTCGGAAGAAATTGCAGTTCTGTAGACCAAAGGTGACTTATTTGGGTCACCTTTTGTCTAAGGAGGGGCGTGCACTTACACCAGATCGTATCCAAGTAATTTTGGACACGCCAGTACCTTCCACGCAGATGGACGTGCGTGCATTTTTGGGTCTTGTTTCTTTTTGTAGGCAATGGATATTAGGGTTCTCACACATAGCCAAACCATTATTAGCCCTTTTGACAAAAGACACACCTATTCCGCTTCCTTGGTCAAATGAGTGTGACGCTGCTTTTCAGCAATTACGACAGGCCCTTTGTTCAGCACCAGTGTTAGGGACCCCTGATTATACCAAACCTTTTTCGCTGTATGTGCATGAGAAAGATGGATGTGCATTATCAGTTTTAGTGCAGATGCACGGCGATAAGCAGCGCCCTTGTGCATATTTTTCGGCTGTACTTGATCCTGTTGCCCGAGCATTGCCTGGTTGTTTTCGCTCGGTTGCGGCGACAGCTGTGTCAATACGCCAAAGCGAGGGAATTGTGTTATCTCATAAGCTGTTGGTATTAGTCCCCCACGCTGTTGATGCCCTGCTTAATCAGACAAAGACGCAGCATTTGACCAGTGCCCGTTTAACGGGATATGAGCTGATGCTTTTGGCTCCTCATATTACGTTAAAGAGGTGTGTAACGTTAAATCCGGCCACATTGTTGCCATACCCCGAGACTCAGTCTGAAGCACGGAAAGCACATGATTGTATTCTTGTGACTGAGGAACAAACAAAGGGTCGTATTGATCTCCAGGATACGCCCTTTCCAGATGTAGATGGAGAACTGTGGGTGGACGGATCATGCCTGAAGCTACCAGATGGTACGACTTCAGCAGCGTATGCAATTACCACACTGCAAACAATAGTGGAGACAGCACGCATACCACAGAAATCAGCTCAAGCAGCGGAACTGATAGCATTAACACGAGCATGTGAGCTCAGTACAGGATTGTGTGTGAATGTTTATACAGATAGCCGGTATGCCTTCGGAGTAGCGCACGATTTCGGCCTGCTCTGGAAGGAGAGAGGGTTTTTAACGTCGCATGGAGTACAAATAATGCATGGAGAGTTAGTTCACAACCTTTTGACTGCATTGACATATCCGAGGAAAATTGCTATCATTAAATGTAGTGCCCATAAGAAAGTAGTTGATAAAGTTGGAGAAGGGAATGCGTTAGCAGACCGGGTGGCACGGGAGACTGCGATGCAGCCCGGTGCTACTGCCATGTATGTAGTGAAGTCGCAGGTAGAAAGATGGCACGATGCGAAGGAAGAAGTGCGAGAAATACAGAGGACCGCTTCTGATAAAGAACGGGAGCAATGGTCCAGTGAGGGAGAATTGGATGATGAGGGTTGCTGGAGAAATAAGCAGATGGATAGATGGAAGTTACCCACGGCTTTTGTACAACCTATGGTTCAGATGGCACATGGGCTAGCACATGTTGGAGCTTCCGCAATTGTAAAATTGCTTACCCAAGTCTGGGAGCATCCAGAGATTGCTAGCACGGCAAAGAGGGTGGTGCAGACCTGTATGATCTGCCTGAGGTACAACCCAGGAAAAGGTACTCGAACTCCAGCAGGAGGATTTGTGACACCTACTGCACCCTTTGAGGTTTTGCAGATGGATTATATCCAGATTGAGCGCTGTAACAATTTGAAGTATGTTCTAGTAGTGGTTTGTGCCTTTAGCAAATGGGTTGAGGCATACCCTACGAAAGACAATACTGCAATGACTACCGCCAAGATGCTGTTGAAGGAGTTCTTCCCTCGGTATGGCGTTTGTAGACTTCTGTGGAGTGATAACGGACCCCACTTTATAGCGGATGTTATAAAGTATGTTCTGAAGGGTCTGGGCATCACCCAGAAGTTCCACGCAGTGTTTTACCCTCAGTCTGCAGGACTAGTCGAAAAGTATAATGGTGCACTGAAGCTCAAGATCGCTAAAATCCAAGCTTCGACATCTTTGACTTGGCCAGATGCTTTACCACTGGCATTATTGTCAATTAGATCGATACCGCACTCTCGAACCGGTCTTACCCCGTATGAGATTATTTTCGGACGCCCAATGAATATTTGGGGTCTACCAAGACCTAAGGCTGTGTATGATGTACCTTGTGTAATGATGAATGATTATCTGGCACAGTTAACGGATAATTTGGTTTCTATTCATCAACAGGTCTGGGAGGCGCTCCCTGATCGGTCCACCGGCGAAGGACATAGTCTCCGGCCTGGAGACTATGTTATGGTGAAGATTTTCGAAAGGACGAACAGCTTGGAGCCGAGATGGGTTGGCCCTGAGCAGGTCCTACTTGCAACGAGGACGGCTGTGTGGGTTTCCAACAGAAAGAATTGGATCCATTCTCTGCACTGTCGCAAAGTACTGCCCGGATTGGTGGACCCTGCTGTATTGACCGATCAACGAGAGATTCTGACCACAGAGAAAGGCCGTGCTGTGGAACCGAACGACACTGAGGAGCTCTTTCCGGATCACGCGACTCCTGGAGGAAAGCGATATCATCTGAGACCAAGGAAGTGAATTCTTCAGTATCAGGACATGTTGTCAGAACGGCCCTTGGGTTAGTGAAACGGAGAGCCAATGAGGCAAGGGGGGGGGGATCAGCCCTGCATTAGTGTAGTGACACCCGTCTTGGCCCGCTGGTGAAGAAATCAACCGCTGCCCAAGGGGAAGAGTTCTGACAAACCTTTTAGTTTCAGGAAGATATTGATTCTTTATTTAGACATGGAGAAAAAGAAAATCCTTTGTGCAACAGGCTTTATGCTCACAGTAGCTATTGTTGGGATAACCACATGGTTTGTGGAGGATGTGACTCCTGCTCGAAAGTTACTTGTGTTGACCACTCCAGTGCCTGAGGAGCACTACTTTTATACCCTTCCGTATCAAGAATTGAAGCATCGTCAGTCTTATTTGAATAACACTTTCATCCATATGTTGCATCATACCCACGTTGCCACGAATGCTACGAACTGTTGGATATGCGGTATGATGCCAGCTCATCAGAAGAAAGGAGGAACGCCATTCATACCTCTTCCTTTCTCTCATAATGGCTCTTGTAGAGCATGGTACACTTTGCTTTTCGCCACCCGGAAACCTACAGTGGGACGATTACTCTTCAGACTTAATAGGGAATGTCATCAGGATAAAGATGGATACCCGCAAGCGAATGGGACAATTTGGGAATGGGAAGAGTATCGGCCAGACAATGAATCGATTCCTTATATTTTCACGAACACCAGAGACACTGTGGGGAAAGACCGATTTGTGATTCAAGTGGCACAAGCTCAAGCGGACCTGTGGGTCCAGAGTGTGGGTTATATTCCTGTTGGTGTTAGTGATTGCATCACTATTCTAAATATCGACGGATTGAATAACAGTACCTTCTTAGCATCCCATAATACATATTTCGTATGTGGAAATAAAGGTTATTACCGTTTGCCAGCCGGTTGGTCCGGAGTATGTTATGTAGCATTCCTATTGCCCCCTGTATTCTTAGCACCTGCATCTTATCATAAGGATTTGAAGTTGTTAAATAATGTGACTGTAAATAGGTATAAACGTACTCTATCAATTGATGATGTGGATCAGACTGACACTAGTCTGCAGCAGTATATTGATTTTAATTTAGGATTGTTTTTCTTCGTTGGAGCTGCCCTAAATAGTAGGAAAGTTCGAAGGTTAACAAGAGTGGTAGAGGCTGTGACAAACCAGACCGCTGCTGCTCTTGGGAATCGTACGGAAGAATTACAGATTACTAGAATTGTTGCATTGCAGAATCGCATGGTGTTAGATGTTATGTTAGCTGACCGAGGTGGAGCTTGTAAAATTATCGGAAGTAGTTGTTGTGTGTTTATCCCTGACCACACGCCGTCAGTTTATAATGCTATTAACAGGTTGCACAAAATTGCAGCTGAAATCCATACAGAAAACGGCACTTGGACCTTTTCTGGATGGTTTTGGGCATTGATCACTGCTTGGGGGTGGAAGGTCTTAACTGGTCTCTGTGTTATTGTAGCAGTTCTGTTTTCTTGTTGCATTTGTGTCCAATGTGGTCCTTTGCTCTGTTCCTTATGTGTATCATTCTGTATTCCTGATAAGAAAGCTATTGCCAATGTCACTTATCAGAAACATTTAGCTAAAGAAGTAGAGGAAATGATGACAATTGACATATACGATGATTATCCTAACAAACCGGATGTCTTCAGTAAATGCTGAAAGGGTCGTCTGTTGTAAATTGAAACGTCGATGTAATTAAGCATTCACTAAAGACATGAATTCCCCTTTAGGACCAAGTCTCTTTCGCTATGTTGACTAAAGTCTGGACTCCATTTTGTATTGTCATGTCTCCACGTGCTCAACACGAGAAGAATCCTATCTTCGTGTTAGTTGCTCTTGCAATCTGCCTAGTAACAGTCTATAAATAGCTCCTTTGTCCGTCTGGCGCATGCCCAGACTTGACCACATCTGTTATCAGTTAGTCCTTTCTTGACCATGTTTTCGCGGGCTCAAGGAGTGTGTCAGCTCCGCCCATATATTGATTCTGTATCGAAAGTGACCATAAAAGGTAATATTCTTTGCCTCATGTTGTATCCACCCACTTATGAGCCCCTCTGTTGTGTATAAAAGGGGACCGTGTACGCAAGTTCTTTGTGCTACTCTATGCAATACTGAAGGGTGTTGTATGGATTGTAGGACCACCCTTAAGGGTTAATAAACTTTGTCTTTCTACTTTGCAGTTTCCGTGCCAACTTCCTTGTAGATTCCATTTGCAGGAGAGCGAACCCTTGTGTCCTGTGGGCCTAGATGGGGCCTGTACTCATCATTACTATGGCCTAATAGCTAAGGTCTTAGACACGTACTCTGGCCTAATGGTTAAGGTCTTAACTCTTACTCTGTCCTACTGGTTAAGGTCTTAACTCTTACTCTGGCCTAATAGCTAAGGTCTTAACTCTTACTCTGGCCTAATAGCTATGGTCTTAGACTCGTACTCTGGCCTAATGGTTAAGGTCTTAACTCTTACTCTGGCCTAATAGTTAAGGTCTTAACTCTTACTCTGGCCTAATAGCTAAGGTCTTAACTCTTACTCTGGCCTAATAGCTAAGGTGTTAACTCTTACTCTGGCCTAATAGCTATGGTCTTAGACTCGTACTCTGGCCTAATGGTTAAAGTCTTAACTCTTACTCTGGCCTAATAGCTAAGGTCTTAACTCTTACTCTTGGCCTAATAGCTAAGGTCTTAGACTCGTACTCTGGCCTACAGGTTAAGGTCTTAACTCTTACTCTGGCCTAATAGCTAAGGTCTTAGACTCGTACTCTGGCCTAATGATTAAGGTCATAACTCTTACTCTGAACTAATAGCTAAGGTCTTAACTCTTACTCTGGCTTAATAGCTCAGGTCTTAGACTCATACTCTGGCCTAATGGTTAAGGTCTTAACTCTTACTATGGCCTAATAGCTAAGGTCTTAGACTCATACTATGGCATAATGGTTAAGGTCTTAACTCTTACTCTGACCTACTGGTTAAGGTCTTAACTCTTACTCTGGCCTAATAGCTAAGGTCTTAGACTCGTACTCTGGCCTAATAGCTAAGGTCTTAGACTCGTACTCTGGCCTAATGGTTAAGGTCTTAACTCTTACTCTGGCCTAATAGCTAAGGTCTTCGACTTGTACTCTGGCCTAATGGTTAAGGTCTTAACTCTTACTCTGGCCTAATAGCTAAGGTCTTAACTCTTACTCTGGCCTAATAGCTAAGGTCTTAACTCGTTCTCTGGCCTAATGGTTAAGGTCTTAACTCTTACTCTGGCCTACTAGCTAAGGTCTTAACTCTTACTCTGGCCTAATAGCTAAGGTCTTAGACTCGTACTCTGGCCTAATGGTTAAGGTCTTTAATCTTACTCTGGCCTACTGGTTAAGGTCTTAACTCTTACTCTAGCCTAATAGCTAAGGTCTTAACTCTTACTCTGGCCTAATAGCTAAGGTCTTAACTCGTACTCTGGCCTAATGGTTAAGGTCTTTACTCTTACTCTGGCCTACTGGTTAAGGTCTTAACTCTTACTCTAGCCTAATAGCTAAGGTCTTAACTCTTACTCTGGCCTAATAGCTAAGGTCTTAACTCGTACTCTGGCCTAATGGATAAGGTCTTAACTCTTACTCTGGCCTACTAGCTAAGGTCTTAACTCTTACTCTGGCCTAATAGCTAAGGTCTTAGACTCGTACTCTGGCCTAATGGTTAAGGTATTAACTCTTACTCTGGGCGAATAGCTAAGGTCTTAGACTCGTACTCTGGCCTACTGGTTAAGGTCTTAACTCTTACTCTGGCCTAATAGCTGAGGTCTGAACTCTTACTCTGGCCTAATAACTAAGGTTTTAGACTCGTACTCTGGCCTAATGGTTAAGGTCTTTACTCTTACTCTGGCCTACTGGTTAAGGTCTTAACTCTTACTCTAGCCTAATAGCTAAGGTCTTAACTCTTACTCTGGCCTAATAGCTAAGGTCTTAACTCTTACTCTGGCCTAATGGATAAGGTCTTAACTCTTACTCTGGCCTACTAGCTAAGGTCTTAACTCTTACTCTGGCCTAATAGCTAAGGTCTTAGACTCGTACTCTGGCCTAATGGTTAAGGTCTTAACTCTTACTCTTGGCCTAATAGCTAAGGTCTTAGACTCGTACTCTGGCCTACTGGTTAAGGTCTTAACTCTTACTCTGGCCTATTAGCTAAGGTCTTAGACTTGTACTCTGGCCTAATGATTAATGTCATAACTCTTACTCTGAACTAATAGCTAAGGTCTTAGACTTGTACTCTGGCCTAATAGTTAAGGTCTTTACTCTTACTCTGGCCTACTGGTTAAGGTCTTAACTCTTACTCTAGCCTAATAGCTAAGGTCTTAACTCTTACTCTGGCCTAATAGCTAAGGTCTTAACTCGTACTCTGGCCAAATGGTTAAGGTCTTAACTCTTACTCTGGCCTAATAGCTAAGGTCTTAGACTCGTACTCTGGCCTAATAGCTAAGGTCTTAGACTCGTACTCTGGCCTAATGGTTAAGGTCTTAACTCTTACTCTGGCCTAATAGCTAAGGTCTTAGACTTGTACTCTGGCCTAATGGTTAAGGTCTTAACTCTTACTCTGGCCTAATAGCTAAGGTCTTAACTCTTACTCTGGCCTAATAGCTAAGGTCTTAACTCGTACTCTGGCCTAATGGTTAAGGTCTTAACTCTTACTCTGGCCTACTAGCTAAGGTCTTAACTCTTACTCTGGCCTAATAGCTAAGGTCTTAGACTCGTACTCTGGCCTAATGGTTAAGGTCTTTACTCTTACTCTGGCCTACTGGTTAAGGTCTTAACTCTTACTCTAGCCTAATAGCTAAGGTCTTAACTCTTACTCTGGCCTAATAGCTAAGGTCTTAACTCGTACTCTGGCCTAATGGTTAAGGTCTTTACTCTTCCTCTGGCCTACTGGTTAAGGTCTTAACTCTTACTCTAGCCTAATTGCTAAGGTCTTAACTCTTACTCTGGCCTAATAGCTAAGGTCTTAACTCGTACTCTGGCCTAATGGATAAGGTCTTAACTCTTACTCTGTCCTACTAGCTAAGGTCTTAACTCTTACTCTGGCCTAATAGCTAAGGTCTTAGACTCGTACTCTGGCCTAATGGTTAAGGTATTCACTCTTACTCTGGGCGAATAGCTAAGGTCTTAGACTCGTACTCTGGCCTACTGGTTAAGGTCTTAACTCTTACTCTGGCCTAATAGCTGAGGTCTGAACTCTTACTCTGGCCTAATAACTAAGGTTTTAGACTCGTACTCTGGCCTAATGGTTAAGGTCTTTACTCTTACTCTGGCCTACTGGTTAAGGTCTTAACTCTTACTCTAGCCTACTAGCTAAGGTCTTAACTCTTACTCTGGCCTAATAGCTAAGGTCTTAGACTCGTACTCTGGCCTAATGGTTAAGGTCTTAACTCTTACTCTTGGCCTAAAAGCTAAGGTCTTAGACTCGTACTCTGGCCTACTGGTTAAGGTCTTAACTCTTACTCTGGCCTATTAGCTAAGGTCTTAGACTTGTACTCTGGCCTAATGATTAAGGTCATAACTATTACTCTGAAATAATAGCTAAGGTCTTAGACTCGTACTCTGGCCTAATGGTTAAGGTCTTTACTCTTACTCTGGCCTACTGGTTAAGGTCTTAACTCTTACTCTAGCCTAATAGCTAAGGTCTTAACTCTTACTCTGGCCTAATAGCTAAGGTCTTAACTCGTACTCTGGCCTAATGGTTAAGGTCTTTACTCTTACTCTGGCCTACTGGTTAAGGTCTTAACTCTTACTCTAGCCTAATAGCTAAGGTCTTAACTCTTACTCTGGCCTAATAGCTAAGGTCTTAACTCGTACTCTGGCCTAATGGATAAGGTCTTAACTCTTACTCTGGCCTACTAGCTAAGGTCTTAACTCTTACTCTGGCCTAATAGCTAAGGTCTTAGACTCGTACTCTGGCCTACTATTTAAGGTCTTAACTCTTACTCTGGCCTAATAGCTAAGGTCTGAACTCTTACTCTGGCCTAATAACTAAGGTCTTAGACTCGTACTCTGGCCTAATGGTTAAGGTCTTTACTCTTACTCTGGCCTACTGGTTAAGGTCTTAACTCTTACTCTAGCCTAATAGCTAAGGTCTTAACTCTTACTCTGGCCTAATAGCTAAGGTCTTAACTCGTACTTTGGCCTAATGGATAAGGTCTTAACTCTTACTCTGGCCTACTAGCTAAGGTCTTAACTCTTACTCTGGCCTAATAGCTAAGGTCTTAGACTCGTACTCTGGCCTAATGGTTAAGGTCTTAACTCTTACTCTTGGCCTAATAGCTAAGGTCTTAGACTCGTACTCTGGCCTACTGGTTAAGGTCTTAACTCTTACTCTGGCCTAATAGCTAAGGTCTTAGACTCGTACTCTGGCCTAATGATTAAGGTCATAACTCTTACTCTGAACTAATAGCTAAGGTCTTAACTCTTACTCTGGCTTAATAGCTAAGGTCTTAGACTCATACTCTGGCCTAATGGTTAAGGTCTTAACTCTTACTATGGCCTAATAGCTAAGGTCTTAGACTCGTACTATGGCATAATGGTTAAGGTCTTCACTCTTACTCTGGCCTACTGGTTAAGGTCTTAACTCTTACTCTGGCCTAATAGCTAAGGTCTTAGACTCGTACTCTGTCCTAATAGCTAAGGTCTTAGACTCGTACTCTGACCTAATGGTTAAGGTCTTAACTCATACTCTGGCCTAATAGCTAAGGTCTTAGACTTGTACTCTGGCCTAATGGTTAAGGTCTTAACTCTTACTCTGGCCTAATAGCTAAGGTCTTAACTCTTACTCTGGCCTAATAGCTAAAGTCTTAACTCGTACTCTGGCCTAATGGTTAAGGTCTTAACTCTTACTCTGGCCTACTAGCTAAGGTCTTAACTCTTACTCTGGCCTAATAGCTAAGGTCTTAGACTCGTACTCTGGCCTAATGGTTAAGGTCTTAACTCTTACTCTGGGCAAATAGCTAAGTTCTTAGACTCGTACTCTGGCCTACTGGTTAAGGTCCTAACTCTTACTCTGGCCTACTGGTTAAGGTCTTAACTCTTACTCTGGCCTAATAGCTAAGGTCTTAACTCTTACTCTGGCCTAATAGCTACGGTCTTAGACTCGTACTCTGGCCTAATGGTTAAGGTCATAACTCTTACTCTGGCCTAATAGCTAAGGTCTTAACTCTTACTCTGGCCTAATAGCTAAGGTTTTAGACTCATACTCTGGCCTAATGGTTAAGGTCTTAACTCTTACTATGGCCTAATAGCTAAGTTCTTAGACTCGTACTATGGCATAATGGTTAAGGTCTTAACTCTTACTCTGGCATACTGGTTAAGGTCTTAACTCTTAGTCTGGCCTAATAGCTAAGGTCTTAGACTCGTACTCTGGCCTAATAGCTAATGTCTTAGACTCGTACTCTGGCCTAATGAATAAGGTCTTAACTCTTACTCTGGCCTACTGGTTAAGGTCTTAACTCTTTCTATGGCCTAATAGCTAAGGTCTTAGACACGTACTCTGGCCTAATGGTTAAGGTCTTAACTCTTACTCTGTCCCACTGGTTAAGGTCTTAACTCTTACTCTGGCCTAATAGCTAAGGTCTTAACTCTTACTCTGGCCTAATAGCTATGGTCTTAGACTCGTACTCTGGCCTAATGGTTAAGGGCTTAACTCTTACTCTGGCCTAATAGTTAAGGTCTTAACTCTTACTCTGGCCTAATAGCTAAGGTCTTAACTCTTACTCTGGTCTAATAGCTAAGGTCTTAACTCTTACTCTGGCCTAATAGCTATGGTCTTAGACTCGTACTCTGGCCTAATGGTTAAGGTCTTAACTCTTACTATGGCCTAATAGCTAAGGTCTTAACTCTTACTCTTGGCCTAATAGCTAAGGTCTTAGACTCGTACTCTGGCCTACTGGTTAAGGTCTTAACTCTTACTCTGGCCTAATAGCTAAGGTCTTAGACTTGTACTCTGGCCTAATGATTAAGGTCATAACTCTTACTCTGAACTAATAGCTAAGGTCTTAACTCTTACTCTGGCTTAATAGCTAAGGTCTTAGACTCATACTCTGGCCTAATGGTTAAGGTCTTAACTCTTACTATGGCCTAATAGCTAAGGTCTTAGACTCGTACTATGGCATAATGGTTAAGGTCTTAACTCTTACTCTGACCTACTGGTTAAGGTCTTAACTCTTACTCTGGCCTAATAGCTAAGGTCTTAGACTCGTACTCTGGCCTAATAGCTAAGGTCTTAGACTTGTACTTTGGCCTAATGGTTAACGTCTTAACTCTTACTCTGGCCTAATAGCTAAGGTCTTAGACTTGTACTCTGGCCTAATGGTTAAGGTCTTAACTCTTACTCTGGCCTAATAGCTAAGGTCTTAACTCTTACTCTGGCCTAATAGCTAAGGTCTTAACTCGTACTCTGGCCTAATGGTTAAGGTCTTAACTCTTACTCTGGCCTACTAGCTAAGGTCTTAACTCTTACTCTGGCCTAATAGCTAAGGTCTTAGACTCGTACTCTGGCCTAATGGTTAAGGTCTTAACTCTTACTCTGGGCGAATAGCTAAGGTCTTAGACTCGTACTCTGGCCTACTGGTTAAGGTCTTAACTCTTACTCTGGCCCAATAGCTAAGGTCTTAGACTTGTACTCTGGCCTAATGGTTAAGGTCTTAACTCTTACTCTGGCCTAATAGCTAAGGTCTTAACTCTTACTCTGGCCTAATAGCTAAGGTCTTAACTCGTACTCTGGCCTAATGGATAAGGTCTTAACTCTTACTCTGGCCTACTAGCTAAGGTCTTAACTCTTACTCTGGCCTAATAGCTAAGGTCTTAGACTCGTACTCTGGCCTAATGGTTAAGGTCTTAACTCTTACTCTTGGCCTAATAGCTAAGGTCTTGGACTCGTACTCTGGCCTACTGGTTAAGGTCTTAACTCTTACTCTGGCCTAATAGCTAAGGTCTTAGACTCGTACTCTGGCCTAATGATTAAGGTCATAACTCTTACTCTGAACTAATAGCTAAGGTCTTAACTCTTACTCTGGCTTAATAGCTAAGGTCTTAGACTCATACTCTGGCCTAATGGTTAAGGTCTTAACTCTTACTATGGCCTAATAGCTAAGGTCTTAGACTCGTACTATGGCATAATGGTTAAGGTCTTAACTCTTACTCTGGCCTACTGGTTAAGGTCTTAACTCTTTCTATGGCCTAATAGCTAAGGTCTTAGACACGTACTCTGGCCTAATGGTTAAGGTCTTAACTCTTACTCTGTCCCACTGGTTAAGGTCTTAACTCTTACTCTGGCCTAATAGCTAAGGTCTTAACTCTTACTCTGGCCTAATAGCTATGGTCTTAGACTCGTACTCTGGCCTAATGGTTAAGGGCTTAACTCTTACTCTGGCCTAATAGTTAAGGTCTTAACTCTTACTCTGGCCTAATAGCTAAGGTCTTAACTCTTACTCTGGTCTAATAGCTAAGGTCTTAACTCTTACTCTGGCCTAATAGCTATGGTCTTAGACTCGTACTCTGGCCTAATGGTTAAGGTCTTAACTCTTACTATGGCCTAATAGCTAAGGTCTTAACTCTTACTCTTGGCCTAACAGCTAAGGTCTTAGACTCGTACTCTGGCCTACTGGTTAAGGTCTTAACTCTTACTCTGGCCTAATAGCTAAGGTCTTAGACTTGTACTCTGGCCTAATGATTAAGGTCATAACTCTTACTCTGAACTAATAGCTAAGGTCTTAACTCTTACTCTGGCTTAATAGCTAAGGTCTTAGACTCATACTCTGGCCTAATGGTTAAGGTCTTAACTCTTACTATGGCCTAATAGCTAAGGTCTTAGACTCGTACTATGGCATAATGGTTAAGGTCTTAACTCTTACTCTGACCTACTGGTTAAGGTCTTAACTCTTACTCTGGCCTAATAGCTAAGGTCTTAGACTCGTACTCTGGCCTAATAGCTAAGGTCTTAGACTTGTACTTTGGCCTAATGGTTAACGTCTTAACTCTTACTCTGGCCTAATAGCTAAGGTCTTAGACTTGTACTCTGGCCTAATGGTTAAGGTCTTAACTCTTACTCTGGCCTAATAGCTAAGGTCTTAACTCTTACTCTGGCCTAATAGCTAAGGTCTTAACTCGTACTCTGGCCTAATGGTTAAGGTCTTAACTCTTACTCTGGCCTAATAGCTAAGGTCTTAACTCTTACTCTGGCCTAATAGCTAAGGTCTTAGACTCGTACTCTGGCCTAATGGTTAAGGTCTTAACTCTTACTCTGGGCGAATAGCTAAGGTCTTAGACTCGTACTCTGGCCTACTGGTTAAGGTCTTAACTCTTACTCTGGCCCAATAGCTAAGGTCTTAGACTTGTACTCTGGCCTAATGGTTAAGGTCTTAACTCTTACTCTGGCCTAATAGCTAAGGTCTTAACTCTTACTCTGGCCTAATAGCTAAGGTCTTAACTCGTACTCTGGCCTAATGGATAAGGTCTTAACTCTTACTCTGGCCTACTAGCTAAGGTCTTAACTCTTACTCTGGCCTAATAGCTAAGGTCTTAGACTCGTACTCTGGCCTAATGGTTAAGGTCTTAACTCTTACTCTTGGCCTAATAGCTAAGGTCTTGGACTCGTACTCTGGCCTACTGGTTAAGGTCTTAACTCTTACTCTGGCCTAATAGCTAAGGTCTTAGACTCGTACTCTGGCCTAATGATTAAGGTCATAACTCTTACTCTGAACTAATAGCTAAGGTCTTAACTCTTACTCTGGCTTAATAGCTAAGGTCTTAGACTCATACTCTGGCCTAATGGTTAAGGTCTTAACTCTTACTATGGCCTAATAGCTAAGGTCTTAGACTCGTACTATGGCATAATGGTTAAGGTCTTAACTCTTACTCTGGCCTACTGGTTAAGGTCTTAACTCTTACTCTGGCCTAATAGCTAAGGTCTTAGACTCGTACTCTGGCCTAATAGCTAAGGTCTTAGACTCGTACTCTGGCCTAATGGTTAAGGTCTTAACTCTTACTCTGGCCTAATAGCTAAGGTCTTAGACTTGTACTCTGGCCTAATGGTTAAGGTCTTAACTCTTACTCTGGCCTAATAGCTAAGGTCTTAACTCTTACTCTGGCCTAATAGCTAAAGTCTTAACTCGTACTCTGGCCTAATGGTTAAGGTCTTAACCTTACTCTGGCCTACTAGCTAAGGTCTTAACTCTTACTCTGGCCTAATAGCAAAGGTCTTAGACTCGTACTCTGGCCTAATGGTTAAGGTCTTAACTCTTACTCTGGGCGAATAGCTAAGGTCTTAGACTCGTACTCTGGCCTACTGGTTAAGGTCTTAACTCTTACTCTGGCCTAATAGCTAAGGTCTGAACTCTTACTCTGGCCTAATAACTAAGGTCTTAGACTCGTACTCTGGCCTAACGGTTAAGGTCTTAACTCTTACTCTGGCCTACTGGTTAAGGTCTCAACTCTTACTCTGGCCTAATAGCTAAGGTCTTAACTCTTACTCTGGCCTAATAGCTAAGGTCTTAACTCATATTCTGGCCTAATGGTTAAGGTCTTAAATCTTACTCTGGCCTACTAGCTAAGGTCTTAACTCTTACTCTGGCCTAATAGCTAAGGTCTTAGACTCGTACTCTGGCCTAATGGTTAAGGTCTTAACTCTTACTCTGGCCTAATAGCTAAGGTCTTAACTCTTACTCTGGCCTAATAGCTACGGTCTTAGACTCGTACTCTGGCCTAATGGTTAAGGTCATAACTCTTACTCTGGCCTAATAGCTAAGGTCTTAACTCTTACTCTGGCCTAATAGCTAAGGTCTTAGACTCATACTCTGGCCTAATGGTTAAGGTCTTAACTCTTACTATGGCCTAATAGCTAAGGTCTTAGACTCGTACTATGGCATAATGGTTAAGGTCTTAACTCTTACTCTGGCCTACTGGTTAAGGTCTTAACTCTTACTCTGGCCTAATAGCTAAGGTCTTAGACTCGTACTCTGGCCTAATAGCTAAGGTCTTAGACTCGTACTCTGGCCTAATGGTTAAGGTCTTAACTCTTACTCTGGCCTAATAGCTAAGGTCTTAGACTTGTACTCTGGCCTAATGGTTAAGGTCTTAACTCTTACGCTGGCCTACTGGTTAAGGTCTTAACTCTTACTCTGACCTAATAGCTAAGGTCTTAACTCTTACTCTGGCCAAATAGCTAAGGTCTTAGACTTGTATTATGGGCTACAGGTTAAGGTCTTAACTCTTACTCTGGCCTAATAGCTAAGGTCTTAGACTCGTACTGTGGACTAAGAGCTAAGGTCTTAACTCTTACTCTGGCCTAATAGATAAGGTCTTCGACTCGTACTCTGGCCTAATGGTTAAGGTCTTAACTCTTACTCTGGTCAATTGGTTAAGGTCTTAACTCTTACTCTGGCCTAATAGCTAAGGTCTTAGACTCGTACTCTGGCCTAATGGTTAAGGTCTTAACTCTTACTCTGGCCTACTGGTTAAGGTCGTAACTCTTACTCTGGCCTAATAGCTAAGGTCTTAGACTCGTACTCTGGCCTAATGGGTAAGGTCTTAACTCTTACTCTGGCCTAATAGCTAAGGTCTTACCTCTTACTCTGGCCTAATAGCTAAGGTCTTAGACTCGTACTCTGGCCTAATGGTTAAGGTCTTAACTCTTACTCTGGCCTACTGGTTAAGGTCTTAACTCCTACTCTGGCCTACTGGTTAAGGTCTTAACTCTTACTCTGGCCTAATAGCTAAGGTCTTAACTCGTACTCTGGCCTAATGGTTAAGGTCTTAACTCTTACTCTGGCCTACTAGCTAAGGTCTTAACTCTTACTCTGGCCTAATAGCTAAGGTCTTAGACTCGTACTCTGGCCTAATGGTTAAGGTCTTAACTCTTACTCTGGGCGAATAGCTAAGGTCTTAGACTCGTACTCTGGCCTACTGGTTAAGGTCCTAACTCTTACTGTGGCCTACTGGTTAAGGTCTTAACTCTTACTCTGGCCTAATAGCTAAGGACTTGAACTCCTACTCTGGACTAATGGTTAAGGTCTTAACTCTTACTCTGGCCTAATAGCTAAGGTCTGAACTCTTACTCTGGGCTAATAACTAAGGTCTTAGACTCGTACTCTGGCCTAATGGTTAAGGTCTTAACTCTTACTCTGGCCTACTGGTTAAGGTCTTAACTCTTACTCTGGCCTAATAGCTAAGGTCTTAACTCTTACTCTGGCCTAATAGCTAAGGTCTTAACTCGTACTCTGGCCTAATGGTTAAGGTCTTAACTCTTACTCTGGCCTACTAGCTCAGGTCTTAACTCTTACTCTGGCCTAATAGCTAAGGTCTTAGACTCGTACTCTGGCCTAATAGCTAAGGTCTTAGACCCGTACTCTGACCTAATGGTTAAGGTCTTAACTCATACTCTGGCCTACTGGTTAAGGTCCTAACTCTTACTCTGGCCTACTGGTTAAGGTCTTAACTCTTACTCTGGCCTAATAGCTAAGGTCTTAACTCTTACTCTGGCCTAATAGCTACGGTCTTAGACTCGTACTCTGGCCTAATGGTTAAGGTCATAACTCTTACTCTGGCCTAATAGCTAAGGTCTTAACTCTTACTCTGGCCTAATAGCTAAGGTCTTAGACTCATACTTTGGCCTAATGGTTAAGGTCTTAACTCTTACTATGGCCTAATAGCTAAGGACTTAACTCTTACTCTGGCCTACTGGTTAAGGTCTTAACTCTTACTCTGGCCTAATAGCTAAGGTCTTAGACTCGTACTCTGGCCTAATAGCTAAGGTCTTAGACTCGTACTCTGGCCTAATGGTTAAGGTCTTAACTCTTACTCTGGCCTAATAGCTAAGGTCTTAGACTTGTACTCTGGCCTAATGGTTAAGGTCTTAACTCTTACTCTGGCCTAATAGATAAGGTCTTAGACTCGTACTCTGGCCTAATGGTTAAGGTCTTAACTCTTACTCTGGCCTACTGTTTAAGGTCTTAACTCTTACTCTGGCCTACTGGTTAAGGTCTTAACTCTAACTATGGCCTAATAGCTAAGGTCTTAGACACGTACTCTGGCCTAATGGTTAAGGTCTTAACTCTTACTCTGTCCTACTGGTTAAGGTCTTAACTCTTACTCTGGCCTACTGATTAAGGTCTTAACTCTTACTCTGGCCTAATAGCTAAGGTCTTAACTCTTACTCTGGCCTAATAGCTATGGTCTTAGACTTGTACTCTGGCCTAATGGTTAAGGTCTTAACTCTTACTCTGGCCTAATAGTTAAGGTCTTAACTCTTACTCTGGCCTAATAGCTAAGGTCTTAACTCTTACTCTGGCCTAATAGCTAAGGTCTTAACTCTTACTCTGGCCTAATAGCTATGGTCTTAGACTCGTACTCTGGCCTAATGGTTAAGGTCTTAACTCTTACTCTGGCCTAATAGCTAAGGTCTTAACTCTTACTCTTGGCCTAATAGCTAAGGTCTTAGACTCGTACTCTGGCCTACTGGTTAAGGTCTTAACTCTTACTCTGGCCTAATAGCTAAGGTCTTAGACTCATACTCTGGCCTGATGGTTAAGGTCTTAACTCTTACTCTGGCCTAATAGCTAAGGTCTTAACTCGTACTCTGGCCTAATGGTTAAGGTCTTAACTCTTACTCTGGCCTACTAGCTAAGGTCTTAACTCTTACTCTGGCCTAATAGCTAAGGTCTTAGACTCGTACTCTGGTCTAATGGTTAAGGTCTTAACTCTTACTCTGGGCGAATAGCTAAGGTCTTAGACTCCTACTCTGGCCTACTGGTTAAGGTCTTAACTCTTACTCTGGCCCAATAGCTAAGGTCTTAGACTTGTACTCTGGCCTAATGGTTAAGGTCTTAACTCTTACTCTGGCCTAATAGCTAAGGTCTTAACTCTTACTCTGGCCTAATAGCTAAGGTCTTAACTCGTACTCTGGCCTAATGGATAAGGTCTTAACTCTTACTCTGGCCTACTAGCTAAGGTCTTAACTCTTACTCTGGCCTAATAGCTAAGGTCTTAGACTCGTACTCTGGCCTAATGGTTAAGGTCTTAACTCTTACTCTTGGCCTAATAGCTAAGGTCTTGGACTCGTACTCTGGCCTACTGGTTAAGGTCTTAACTCTTACTCTGGCCTAATAGCTAAGGTCTTAGACTCGTACTCTGGCCTAATGATTAAGGTCATAACTCTTACTCTGAACTAATAGCTAAGGTCTTAACTCTTACTCTGGCTTAACAGCTAAGGTCTTAGACTCATACTCTGGCCTAATGGTTAAGGTCTTAACTCTTACTATGGCCTAATAGCTAAGGTCTTAGACTCGTACTATGGCATAATGGTTAAGGTCTTAACTCTTACTCTGGCCTACTGGTTAAGGTCTTAACTCTTACTCTGGCCTAATAGCTAAGGTCTTAGACTCGTACTCTGGCCTAATAGCTAAGGTCTTAGACTCGTACTCTGGCCTAATGGTTAAGGTCTTAACTCCTACTCTGGCCTAATAGCTAAGGTCTTAGACTTGTACTCTGGCCTAATGGTTAAGGTCTTAACTCTTACTCTGGCCTAATAGCTAAGGTCTTAACTCTTACTCTGGCCTAATAGCTAAAGTCTTAACTCGTACTCTGGCCTAATGGTTAAGGTCTTAACTCTTACTCTGGCCTACTAGCTAAGGTCTTAACTCTTACTCTGGCCTAATAGCAAAGGTCTTAGACTCGTACTCTGGCCTAATGGTTAAGGTCTTAACTCTTACTCTGGGCGAATAGCTAAGGTCTTAGACTAGTACTCTGGCCTACTGGTTAAGGTCTTAACTCTTACTCTGGCCAAATAGCTAAGGTCTGAACTCTTACTCTGGCCTAATAACTAAGGTCTTAGACTCGTACTCTGGCCTAATGGTTAAGGTCTTAACTCTTACTCTGGCCTACTGGTTAAGGTCTCAACTCTTACTCTGGCCTAATAGCTAAGGTCTTAACTCTTACTCTGGCCTAATAGCTAAGGTCTTAACTCATATTCTGGCCTAATGGTTAAGGTCTTAAATCTTACTCTGGCCTACTAGCTAAGGTCTTAACTCTTACTCTGGCCTAATAGCTAAGGTCTTAGACTCGTACTCTGGCCTAATGGTTAAGGTCTTAACTCTTACTCTGGGCGAATAGCTAAGGTCTTAGACTCGTACTCTGGCCTACTGGTTAAGGTCCGAACTCTTACTCTGGCCTACTGGTTAAGGTCTTAACTCTTACTCTGGCCTAATAGCTAAGGTCTTAACTCTTACTCTGGGGGAATAGCTAAGGTCTTAGACTCGTACTCTGGCCTACTGGTTAAGGTCTTAACTCTTACTCTGGCCTAATAGCTGAGGTCTGAACTCTTACTCTGGCCTAATAACTAAGGTTTTAGACTCGTACTCTGGCCTAATGGTTAAGGTCTTTACTCTTACTCTGGCCTACTGGTTAAGGTCTTAACTCTTACTCTAGCCTAATAGCTAAGGTCTTAACTCTTACTCTGGCCTAATAGCTAAGGTCTTAACTCTTACTCTGGCCTAATGGATAAGGTCTTAACTCTTACTCTGGCCTACTAGCTAAGGTCTTAACTCTTACTCTGGCCTAATAGCTAAGGTCTTAGACTCGTACTCTGGCCTAATGGTTAAGGTCTTAACTCTTACTCTTGGCCTAATAGATAAGGTCTTAGACTCGTACTCTGGCCTACTGGTTAAGGTCTTAACTCTTACTCTGGCCTATTAGCTAAGGTCTTAGACTTGTACTCTGGCCTAATGATTAAGGTCATAACTCTTACTCTGAACTAATAGCTAAGGTCTTAGACTTGTACTCTGGCCTAATAGTTAAGGTCTTTACTCTTACTCTGGCCTACTGGTTAAGGTCTTAACTCTTACTCTAGCCTAATAGCTAAGGTCTTAACTCTTACTCTGGCCTAATAGCTAAGGTCTTAACTCGTACTCTGGCCTAATGGTTAAGGTCTTAACTCTTACTCTGGCCTAAGAGCTAAGGTCTTAGACTCGTACTCTGGCCTAATAGCTAAGGTCTTAGACTCGTACTCTGGCCTAATGGTTAAGGTCTTAACTCTTACTCTGGCCTAATAGCTAAGGTCTTAGACTTGTACTCTGGCCTAATGGTTAAGGTCTTAACTCTTACTCTGGCCTAATAGCTAAGGTCTTAACTCTTACTCTGGCCTAATAGCTAAGGTCTTAACTCGTACTCTGGCCTAATGGTTAAGGTCTTAACTCTTACTCTGGCCTACTAGCTAAGGTCTTAACTCTTACTCTGGCCTAATAGCTAAGGTCTTAGACTCGTACTCTGGCCTAATGGTTAAGGTCTTTACTCTTACTCTGGCCTACTGGTTAAGGTCTTAACTCTTACTCTAGCCTAATAGCTAAGGTCTTAACTCTTACTCTGGCCTAATAGCTAAGGTCTTAACTCGTACTCTGGCCTAATGGTTAAGGTCTTTACTCTTACTCTGGCCTACTGGTTAAGGTCTTAACTCTTACTCTAGCCTAATTGCTAAGGTCTTAACTCTTACTCTGGCCTAATAGCTAAGGTCTTAACTCGTACTCTGGCCTAATGGATAAGGTCTTAACTCTTACTCTGTCCTACTAGCTAAGGTCTTAACTCTTACTCTGGCCTAATAGCTAAGGTCTTAGACTCGTACTCTGGCCTAATGGTTAAGGTATTAACTCTTACTCTGGGCGAATAGCTAAGGTCTTAGACTCGTACTCTGGCCTACTGGTTAAGGTCTTAACTCTTACTCTGGCCTAATAGCTGAGGTCTGAACTCTTACTCTGGCCTAATAACTAAGGTTTTAGACTCGTACTCTGGCCTAATGGTTAAGGTCTTTACTCTTACTCTGGCCTACTGGTTAAGGTCTTAACTCTTACTCTAGCCTAATAGCTAAGGTCTTAACTCTTACTCTGGCCTAATAGCTAAGGTCTTAACTCTTACTCTGGCCTAATGGATAAGGTCTTAACTCTTACTCTGGCCTACTAGCTAAGGTCTTAACTCTTACTCTGGCCTAATAGCTAAGGTCTTAGACTCGTACTCTGGCCTAATGGTTAAGGTCTTAACTCTTACTCTTGGCCTAATAGCTAAGGTCTTAGACTCGTACTCTGGCCTACTGGTTAAGGTCTTAACTCTTACTCTGGCCTATTAGCTAAGGTCTTAGACTTGTACTCTGGCCTAATGATTAAGGTCATAACTATTACTCTGAACTAATAGCTAAGGTCTTAGACTCGTACTCTGGCCTAATGGTTAAGGTCTTTACTCTTACTCTGGCCTACTGGTTAAGGTCTTAACTCTTACTCTAGCCTAATAGCTAAGGTCTTAACTCTTACTCTGGCCTAATAGCTAAGGTCTTAACTCGTACTCTGGCCTAATGGTTAAGGTCTTTACTCTTACTCTGGCCTACTGGTTAAGGTCTTAACTCTTACTCTAGCCTAATAGCTAAGGTCTTAACTCTTACTCTGGCCTAATAGCTAAGGTCTTAACTCGTACTCTGGCCTAATGGATAAGGTCTTAACTCTTACTCTGGCCTACTAGCTAAGGTCTTAACTCTTACTCTGGCCTAATAGCTAAGGTCTTAGACTCGTACTCTGGCCTACTATTTAAGGTCTTAACTCTTACTCTGGCCTAATAGCTAAGGTCTGAACTCATACTCTGGCCTAATAACTAAGGTCTTAGACTCGTACTCTGGCCTAATGGTTAAGGTCTTTACTCTTACTCTGGCCTACTGGTTAAGGTCTTAACTCTTACTCTAGCCTAATAGCTAAGGTCTTAACTCTTACTCTGGCCTAATAGCTAAGGTCTTAACTCGTACTTTGGCCTAATGGATAAGGTCTTAACTCTTACTCTGGCCTACTAGCTAAGGTCTTAACTCTTACTCTGGCCTAATAGCTAAGGTCTTAGACTCGTACTCTGGCCTAATGGTTAAGGTCTTAACTCTTACTCTTGGCCTAATAGCTAAGGTCTTAGACTCGTACTCTGGCCTACTGGTTAAGGTCTTAACTCTTACTCTGGCCTAATAGCTAAGGTCTTAGACTCGTACTCTGGCCTAATGATTAAGGTCATAACTCTTACTCTGAACTAATAGCTAAGGTCTTAACTCTTACTCTGGCTTAATAGCTAAGGTCTTAGACTCATACTCTGGCCTAATGGTTAAGGTCTTAACTCTTACTATGGCCTAATAGCTAAGGTCTTAGACTCGTACTATGGCATAATGGTTAAGGTCTTAACTCTTACTCTGGCCTACTGGTTAAGGTCTTAACTCTTACTCTGGCCTAATAGCTAAGGTCTTAGACTCGTACTCTGGCCTAATGGTTAAGGTCTTAACTCTTACTCTGGCCTACTAGCTAAGGTCTTAACTCTTACTCTGGCCTAATAGGTAAGGTCTTAGACTCGTACTCTGGCCTAATGGTTAAGGTCTTAACTCTTACTCTGGGCAAATAGCTAAGTTCTTAGACTCGTACTCTGGCCTACTGGTTAAGGTCCTAACTCTTACTCTGGCCTACTGGTTAAGGTCTTAACTCTTACTCTGGCCTAATAGCTAAGGTCTTAACTCTTACTCTGGCCTAATAGCTACGGTCTTAGACTCGTACTCTGGCCTAATGGTTAAGGTCATAACTCTTACTCTGGCCTAATAGCTAAGGTCTTAACTCTTACTCTGGCCTAATAGCTAAGGTTTTAGACTCATACTCTGGCCTAATGGTTAAGGTCTTAACTCTTACTCTTGGCCTAATAGCTAAGGTCTTGGACTCGTATTCTGGCCTACTGGTTAAGGTCTTAACTCTTACTCTGGCCTAATAGCTAAGGTCTTAGACTCGTACTCTGGCCTAATGATTAAGGTCATAACTCTTACTCTGAACTAATAGCTAAGGTCTTAACTCTTACTCTGGCTTAATAGCTAAGGTCTTAGACTCATACTCTGGCCTAATGGTTAAGGTCTTAACTCTTACTATGGCCTAATAGCTAAGGTCTTAGACTCGTACTATGGCATAATGGTTAAGGTCTTAACTCTTACTCTGGCCTACTGGTTAAGGTCTTAACTCTTACTCTGGCCTAATAGCTAAGGTCTTAGACTCGTACTCTGGCCTAATAGCTAAGGTCTTAGACTCGTACTCTGGCCTAATGGTTAAGGTCTTAACTCTTACTCTGGCCTAATAGCTAAGGTCTTAGACTTGTACTCTGGCCTAATGGTTAAGGTCGTAACTCTTACTCTGGCCTAATAGCTAAGGTCTTAACTCTTACTCTGGCCTAATAGCTAAAGTCTTAACTCGTACTCTGGCCTAATGGTTAAGGTCTTAACTCTTACTCTGGCCTTCTAGCTAAGTTCTTAACTCTTACTCTGGCCTAATAGCAAAGGTCTTAGACTCGTACTCTGGCCTAATGGTTAAGGTCTTAACTCTTACTCTGGGCGAATAGCTAAGGTCTTAGACTCGTACTCTGGCCTACTGGTTAAGGTCTTAACTCTTACTCTGGCCTAATAGCTAAGGTCTGAACTCTTACTCTGGCCTAATAACTAAGGTCTTAGACTCGTACTCTGGCCTAATGGTTAAGGTCTTAACTCTTACTCTGGCCTACTGGTTAAGGTCTCAACTCTTACTCTGGCCTAATAGCTAAGGTCTTAACTCTTACTCTGGCCTAATAGCTAAGGTCTTAACTCATATTCTGGCCTAATGGTTAAGGTCTTAAATCTTACTCTGGCCTACTAGCTAAGGTCTTAACTCTTACTCTGGCCTAATAGCTAAGGTCTTAGACTCGTACTCTGGCCTAATGGTTAAGGTCTTAACTCTTACTCTGGGCGAATAGCTAAGGTCTTAGACTCGTACTCTGGCCTACTGGTTAAGGTCCGAACTCTTACTCTGGCCTACTGGTTAAGGTCTTAACTCTTACTCTGGCCTAATAGCTAAGGTCTTAACTCTTACTCTGGCCTAATAGCTACGGTCTTAGACTCGTACTCTGGCCTAATGGTTAAGGTCATAACTCTTACTCTGGCCTAATAGCTAAGGTCTTAACTCTTACTCTGGCCTAATAGCTAAGGTCTTAGACTCATACTCTGGCCTAATGGTTAAGGTCTTAACTCTTACTATGGCCTAATAGCTAAGGTCTTAGACTCGTACTATGGCATAATGGTTAAAGTCTTAACTCTTACTCTGGCCTACTGGTTAAGGTCTTAACTCTTACTCTGGCCTAATAGCTAAGGTCTTAGACTCGTACTCTGGCCTAATAGCTAAGGTCTTAGACTCGTACTCTGGCCTAATGGTTAAGGTCTTAACTCTTACTCTGGCCTAATAGCTAAGGTCTTAGACTTGTACTCTGGCCTAATGGTTAAGGTCTTAACTCTTACGCTGGCCTACTGGTTAAGGTCTTAACTCTTACTCTGACCTAATAGCTAAGGTCTTAACTCTTACTCTGGCCAAATAGCTAAGGTCTTAGACTTGTACTATGGGCTACAGGTTAAGGTCTTAACTCTTACTCTGGCCTAATAGCTAAGGTCTTAGACTCGTACTGTGGCCTAAGAGCTAAGGTCTTAACTCTTACTCTGGCCTAATAGCTAAGGTCTTCGACTCGTACTCTGGCCTAATGGTTAAGGTCTTAACTCTTACTCTGGTCAATTGGTTAAGGTCTTAACTCTTACTCTGGCCTAATAGCTAAGGTCTTAGACTCGTACTCTGGCCTAATGGTTAAGGTCTTAACTCTTACTCTGGCCTACTGGTTAAGGTCGTAACTCTTACTCTGGCCTAATAGCTAAGGTCTTAGACTCGTACTCTGGCCTAATAGCTAAGGTCTTAACTCTTACTCTGGCCTAATAGCTAAAGTCTTAACTCGTACTCTGGCCTAATGGTTAAGGTCTTAACTCTTACTCTGGCCTTCTAGCTAAGGTCTTAACTCTTAATCTGGCCTAATAGCAAAGGTCTTAGACTCGTACTCTGGCCTAATGGTTAAGGTCTTAACTCTTACTCTGGGCGAATAGCTAAGGTCTTAGACTCGTACTCTGGCCTACTGGTTAAGGTCTTAACTCTTACTCTGGCCTAATAGCTAAGGTCTGAACTCTTACTCTGGCCTAATAACTAAGGTCTTAGACTCGTACTCTGGCCTAATGGTTAAGGTCTTAACTCTTACTCTGGCCTACTGGTTAAGGTCTCAACTCTTACTCTGGCCTAATAGCTAAGGTCTTAACTCTTACTCTGGCCTAATAGCTAAGGTCTTAACTCATATTCTGGCCTAATGGTTAAGGTCTTAAATCTTACTCTGGCCTACTAGCTAAGGTCTTAACTCTTACTCTGGCCTAATAGCTAAGGTCTTAGACTCGTACTCTGGCCTAATGGTTAAGGTCTTAACTCTTACTCTGGGCGAATAGCTAAGGTCTTAGACTCGTACTCTGGCCTACTGGTTAAGGTCCGAACTCTTACTCTGGCCTACTGGTTAAGGTCTTAACTCTTACTCTGGCCTAATAGCTAAGGTCTTAACTCTTACTCTGGCCTAATAGCTACGGTCTTAGACTCGTACTCTGGCCTAATGGTTAAGGTCATAACTCTTACTCTGGCCTAATAGCTAAGGTCTTAACTCTTACTCTGGCCTAATAGCTAAGGTCTTAGACTCATACTCTGGCCTAATGGTTAAGGTCTTAACTCTTACTATGGCCTAATAGCTAAGGTCTTAGACTCGTACTATGGCATAATGGTTAAGGTCTTAACTCTTACTCTGGCCTACTGGTTAAGGTCTTAACTCTTACTCTGGCCTAATAGCTAAGGTCTTAGACTCGTACTCTGGCCTAATAGCTAAGGTCTTAGACTCGTACTCTGGCCTAATGGTTAAGGTCTTAACTCTTACTCTGGCCTAATAGCTAAGGTCTTAGACTTGTACTCTGGCCTAATGGTTAAGGTCTTAACTCTTACGCTGGCCTACTGGTTAAGGTCTTAACTCTTACTCTGACCTAATAGCTAAGGTCTTAACTCTTACTCTGGCCAAATAGCTAAGGTCTTAGACTTGTACTATGGGCTACAGGTTAAGGTCTTAACTCTTACTCTGGCCTAATAGCTAAGGTCTTAGACTCGTACTGTGGCCTAAGAGCTAAGGTCTTAACTCTTACTCTGGCCTAATAGCTAAGGTCTTCGACTCGTACTCTGGCCTAATGGTTAAGGTCTTAACTCTTACTCTGGTCAATTGGTTAAGGTCTTAACTCTTACTCTGGCCTAATAGCTAAGGTCTTAGACTCGTACTCTGGCCTAATGGTTAAGGTCTTAACTCTTACTCTGGCCTACTGGTTAAGGTCGTAACTCTTACTCTGGCCTAATAGCTAAGGTCTTAGACTCGTACTCTGGCCTAATGGGTAAGGTCTTAACTCTTACTCTGGCCTAATAGCTAAGGTCTTACCTCTTACTCTGGCCTAATAGCTAAGGTCTTAGACTCATACTCTGGCCTAATGGTTAAGGTCTTAACTCTTACTCTGGCCTACTGGTTAAGGTCTTAACTCCTACTCTGGCCTACTGGTTAAGGTCTTAACTCTTACTCTGGCCTAATAGCTAAGGTCTTAACTCGTACTCTGGCCTAATGGTTAAGGTCTTAACTCTTACTCTGGCCTACTAGCTAAGGTCTTAACTCTTACTCTGGCCTAATAGCTAAGGTCTTAGACTCGTACTCTGGCCTAATGGTTAAGGTCTTAACTCTTACTCTGGGCGAATAGCTAAGGTCTTAGACTCGTACTCTGGCCTACTGGTTAAGGTCCTAACTCTTACTCTGGCCTACTGGTTAAGGTCTTAACTCTTACTCTGGCCTAATAGCTAAGGACTTGAACTCCTACTCTGGACTAATGGTTAAGGTCTTAACTCTTACTCTGGCCTAATAGCTAAGGTCTGAACTCTTACTCTGGGCTAATAACTAAGGTCTTAGACTCGTACTCTGGCCTAATGGTTAAGGTCTTAACTCTTACTCTGGCCTACTGGTTAAGGTCTTAACTCTTACTCTGGCCTAATAGCTAAGGTCTTAACTCTTACTCTGGCCTAATAGCTAAGGTCTTAACTCGTACTCTGGCCTAATGGTTAAGGTCTTAACTCTTACTCTGGCCTACTAGCTCAGGTCTTAACTCTTACTCTGGCCTAATAGCTAAGGTCTTAGACTCGTACTCTGGCCTAATAGCTAAGGTCTTAGACTCGTACTCTCACCTAATGGTTAAGGTCTTAACTCATACTCTGGCCTACTGGTTAAGGTCCTAACTCTTACTCTGGCCTACTGGTTAAGGTCTTAACTCTTACTCTGGCCTAATAGCTAAGGTCTTAACTCTTACTCTGGCCTAATAGCTACGGTCTTAGACTCGTACTCTGGCCTAATGGTTAAGGTCATAACTCTTACTCTGGCCTAATAGCTAAGGTCTTAACTCTTACTCTGGCCTAATAGCTAAGGTCTTAGACTCATACTTTGGCCTAATGGTTAAGGTCTTAACTCTTACTATGGCCTAATAGCTAAGGACTTAACTCTTACTCTGGCCTACTGGTTAAGGTCTTAACTCTTACTCTGGCCTAATAGCTAAGGTCTTAGACTCGTACTCTGGCCTAATAGCTAAGGTCTTAGACTCGTACTCTGGCCTAATGGTTAAGGTCTTAACTCTTACTCTGGCCTAATAGCTAAGGTCTTAGACTTGTACTCTGGCCTAATGGTTAAGGTCTTAACTCTTACTCTGGCCTAATAGCTAAGGTCTTAGACTCGTACTCTGGCCTAATGGTTAAGGTCTTAACTCTTACTCTGGCCTACTGTTTAAGGTCTTAACTCTTACTCTGTCCTACTGGTTAAGGTCTTAACTCTTACACTGGCCTACTGATTAAGGTCTTAACTCTTACTCTGGCCTAATAGCTAAGGTCTTAACTCTTACTCTGGCCTAATAGCTATGGTCTTAGACTTGTACTCTGGCCTAATGGTTAAGGTCTTAACTCTTACTCTGGCCTAATAGTTAAGGTCTTAACTCTTACTCTGGCCTAATAGCTAAGGTCTTAACTCTTACTCTGGCCTAATAGCAAAGGTCTTAACTCTTACTCTGGCCTAATAGCTATGGTCTTAGACTCGTACTCTGGCCTAATGGTTAAGGTCTTAACTCTTACTCTGGCCTAATAGCTAAGGTCTTAACTCTTACTCTTGGCCTAATAGCTAAGGTCTTAGACTCGTACTCTGGCCTACTGGTTAAGGTCTTAACTCTTACTCTGGCCTAATAGCTAAGGTCTTAGACTCATACTCTGGCCTAATGGTTAAGGTCTTAACTCTTACTCTGGCCTAATAGCTAAGGTCTTAACTCGTACTCTGGCCTAATGGTTAAGGTCTTAACTCTTACTCTGGCCTACTAGCTAAGGTCTTAACTCTTACTCTGGCCTAATAGCTAAGGTCTTAGACTCGTACTCTGGCCTAATGGTTAAGGTCTTAACTCTTACTCTGGGCGAATAGCTAAGGTCTTAGACTCCTACTCTGGCCTACTGGTTAAGGTCTTAACTCTTACTCTGGCCCAATAGCTAAGGTCTTAGACTTGTACTCTGGCCTAATGGTTAAGGTCTTAACTCTTACTCTGGCCTAATAGCTAAGGTCTTAACTCTTACTCTGGCCTAATAGCTAAGGTCTTAACTCATACTCTGGCCTAATGGATAAGGTCTTAACTCTTACTCTGGCCTACTAGCTAAGGTCTTAACTCTTACTCTGGCCTAATAGCTAAGGTCTTAGACTCGTACTCTGGCCTAATGGTTAAGGTCTTAACTCTTACTCTGGCCTAATTGCTAAGGTCTTAACTCGTACTCTGGCCTAATGGTTAAGGTCTTAACTCTTACTCTGGCCTAATAGCTAAGGTCTTAGACTCATACTCTGGCCTAATGGTTAAGGTCTTAACTCTTACTCTGGCCTAATAGCTAAGGTCTTAACTCGTACTCTGGCCTAATGGTTAAGGTCTTAACTCTTACTCTGGCCTACTAGCTAAGGTCTTAACTCTTACTCTGGCCTAATAGCTAAGGTCTTAGACTCGTACTCTGGCCTAATGGTTAAGGTCTTAACTCTTACTCTGGGCGAATAGCTAAGGTCTTAGACTCCTACTCTGGCCTACTGGTTAAGGTCTTAACTCTTACTCTGGCCCAATAGCTAAGGTCTTAGACTTGTACTCTGGCCTAATGGTTAAGGTCTTAACTCTTACTCTGGCCTAATAGCTAAGGTCTTAACTCTTACTCTGGCCTAATAGCTAAGGTCTTAACTCATACTCTGGCCTAATGGATAAGGTCTTAACTCTTACTCTGGCCTACTAGCTAAGGTCTTAACTCTTACTCTGGCCTAATAGCTAAGGTCTTAGACTCGTACTCTGGCCTAATGGTTAAGGTCTTAACTCTTACTCTTGGCCTAATAGCTAAGGTCTTGGACTCGTACTCTGGCCTACTGGTTAAGGTCTTAACTCTTACTCTGGCCTAATAGCTAAGGTCTTAGACTCGTACTCTGGCCTAATGATTAAGGTCATAACTCTTACTCTGAACTAATAGCTAAGGTCTTAACTCTTACTCTGGCTTAATAGCTAAGGTCTTAGACTCATACTCTGGCCTAATGGTTAAGGTCTTAACTCTTGCTATGGCCTAATAGCTAAGGTCTTAGACTCGTACTATGGCATAATGGTTAAGGTCTTAACTCTTACTCTGGCCTACTGGTTAAGGTCTTAACTCTTACTCTGGCCTAATAGCTAAGGTCTTAGACTCGTACTCTGGCCTAATAGCTAAGGTCTTAGACTCGTACTCTGGCCTAATGGTTAAGGTCTTAACTCTTACTCTGACCTAATAGCTAAGATCTTAGACTTGTACTCTGGCCTAATGGTTAAGGTCTTAACTCTTACTCTGGCCTAATAGCTAAGGTCTTAACTCTTACTCTGGCCTAATAGCTAAAGTCTTAACTCGTACTCTGGCCTAATGGTTAAGGTCTTAACTCTTACCCTGGCCTACTAGCTAAGGTCTTAACTCTTACTCTGGCCTAATAGCAAAGGTCTTAGACTCGTACTCTGGCCTAATGGTTAAGGTCTTAACTCTTACTCTGGGCGAATAGCTAAGGTCTTAGACTCGTACTCTGGCCTACTGGTTAAGGTCTTAACTCTTACTCTGGCCTAATAGCTAAGGTCTGAACTCTTACTCTGGCCTAATAACTAAGGTCTTAGACTCGTACTCTGGCCTAATGGTTAAGGTCTTAACTCTTACTCTGGCCTACTGGTTAAGGTCTCAACTCTTACTCTGGCCTAATAGCTAAGGTCTTAACTCTTACTCTGGCCTAATAGCTAAGGTCTTAACTCATATTCTGGCCTAATGGTTAAGGTCTTAAATCTTACTCTGGCCTACTAGCTAAGGTCTTAACTCTTACTCTGGCCTAACAGCTAAGGTCTTAGACTCGTACTCTGGCCTAATGGTTAAGGTCTTAACTCTTACTCTGGGCGAATAGCTAAGGTCTTAGACTCGTACTCTGGCCTACTGGTTAAGGTCCGAACTCTTACTCTGGCCTACTGGTTAAGGTCTTAACTCTTACTCTGGCCTAATAGCTAAGGTCTTAACTCTTACTCTGGGCGAATAGCTAAGGTCTTAGACTCGTACTCTGGCCTACTGGTTAAGGTCTTAACTCTTACTCTGGCCTAATAGCTGAGGTCTGAACTCTTACTCTGGCCTAATAACTAAGGTTTTAGACTCGTACTCTGGCCTAATGGTTAAGGTCTTTACTCTTACTCTGGCCTACTGGTTAAGGTCTTAACTCTTACTCTAGCCTAATAGCTAAGGTCTTAACTCTTACTCTGGCCTAATAGCTAAGGTCTTAACTCTTACTCTGGCCTAATGGATAAGGTCTTAACTCTTACTCTGGCCTACTAGCTAAGGTCTTAACTCTTACTCTGGCCTAATAGCTAAGGTCTTAGACTCGTACTCTGGCCTAATGGTTAAGGTCTTAACTCTTACTCTTGGCCTAATAGCTAAGGTCTTAGACTCGTACTCTGGCCTACTGGTTAAGGTCTTAACTCTTACTGTGGCCTATTAGCTAAGGTCTTAGACTTGTACTCTGGCCTAATGATTAAGGTCATAACTCTTACTCTGAACTAATAGCTAAGGTCTTAGACTTGTACTCTGGCCTAATAGTTAAGGTCTTTACTCTTACTCTGGCCTACTGGTTAAGGTCTTAACTCTTACTCTAGCCTAATAGCTAAGGTCTTAACTCTTACTCTGGCCTAATAGCTAAGGTCTTAACTCGTACTCTGGCCTAATGGTTAAGGTCTTAACTCTTACTCTGGCCTAATAGCTAAGGTCTTAGACTCGTACTCTGGCCTAATAGCTAAGGTCTTAGACTCGTACTCTGGCCTAATGGTTAAGGTCTTAACTCTTACTCTGGCCTAATAGCTAAGGTCTTAGACTTGTACTCTGGCCTAATGGTTAAGGTCTTAACTCTTACTCTGGCCTAATAGCTAAGGTCTTAACTCTTACTCTGGCCTAATAGCTAAGGTCTTAACTTGTACTCTGGCCTAATGGTTAAGGTCTTAACTCTTACTCTGGCCTACTAGCTAAGGTCTTAACTCTTACTCTGGCCTAATAGCTAAGGTCTTAGACTCGTACTCTGGCCTAATGGTTAAGGTCTTTACTCTTACTCTGGCCTACTGGTTAAGGTCTTAACTCTTACTCTAGCCTAATAGCTAAGGTCTTAACTCTTACTCTGGCCTAATAGCTAAGGTCTTAACTCGTACTCTGGCCTAATGGTTAAGGTCTTTACTCTTACTCTGGCCTACTGGTTAAGGTCTTAACTCTTACTCTAGCCTAATTGCTAAGGTCTTAACTCTTACTCTGGCCTAATAGCTAAGGTCTTAACTCGTACTCTGGCCTAATGGATAAGGTCTTAACTCTTACTCTGTCCTACTAGCTAAGGTCTTAACTCTTACTCTGGCCTAATAGCTAAGGTCTTAGACTCGTACACTGGCCTAATGGTTAAGGTATTAACTCTTACTCTGGGCGAATAGCTAAGGTCTTAGACTCGTACTCTGGCCTACTGGTTAAGGTCTTAACTCTTACTCTGGCCTAATAGCTGAGGTCTGAACTCTTACTCTGGCCTAATAACTAAGGTTTTAGACTCGTACTCTGGCCTAATGGTTAAGGTCTTTACTCTTACTCTGGCCTACTGGTTAAGGTCTTAACTCTTACTCTTACGCTCGTCCATGAGAGCTTACTTTTCTAATTTGATTCAACAGGCGCAGAATTCCTCCAAAACTCTTTTTTCCATAGTGAATGACTTTGTATATCCTCCTGCTTTGAAATCCCTCTTTACTCCCACTCAAGATCTCTGCAATGGATTGTCTGATTTTTTTCAAGAGAAGATAGTTAAACTCTCCTCCTCCTTTGCAGCAATGGCTCCAGATTTCCCTGATGATTGCCCTGGCCTTCCCTCTTGTTCTTTCAACTCTTTCAGCGAGCTAACTCCTGATCTCGCGTTAGCTTTATTACGCAACGTTAAGTCTGGTTCCCCCCTGGACCCAGTTCCTGCCAAAATCATGGGTAATCTCGCCCCTATCCTTGTGAACCCGTTTCTTTCCATCTGGAATGCCTCTTTGTCGCAAGGTCTATTCCCCTCAGTTTGGAAACAGGCCAGGCTGGTCCCCATATTGAAAAAACCTGGTGCAGACCCTCTGCTTTTTAGCAACTATCGACCTATTTCTCTCCTGCCTAAACCTGCCAAGATACTGGAGAAGGTGGTACAGAAACAAGTGGCACTGTACTTAGAGTCAAATCAGCTGCTACACGACTCTCAGTCCGGTTTTAGATCCGGCTATAGCACCGAGACTGCGCTGCTTGAAGTCTCTGAAATTATCAGGGAATCAGTGGATAGGGGCGAGGAGGCCATGTTGGTCCTCCTCGACCTATCCGCTGCTTTTGATACTGTCTCCCACAAAATACTTACCTCCCGCCTACAGCAGCTAGGGGTCGGTGGGACAGTGCTGGCCTGGATTATTTCTTTCCTGTCTAGCCGTTCCCAAAGGGTTACGATGCACCCTTTTGAATCCGAAGACAAACCCCTCCTGTGTGGAGTGCCCCAGGGCTCTGCCTTGAGCCCTCTACTGTTTAATGCTTATGTGGCTCCTCTGGCCAAGGTAGTTGAATCCTGGGGCGTCAGGGTGGTCTCCTACGCTGACGATACTCAGCTTATCTTTTCCTTTCGAGACCATTCTGACTCCCTCTTCTCCAACTTTAGAAACTGCCATGGTAACATATGCTCCTGGATGTCAGCCAATCACCTTGCCCTTAACACCGACAAAACCGAGGTTCTCTTTTTCAGTAAAAAATCCCCCCCCCCTGCAACCCTCTGGTGGCCTACCATTCTGAATCCCCCACCCTCTCCCGTGAAGGCAGCTCGTAACCTGGGCTTCATTTTTGACAACTCTTTGTCCGGAAATGCCCAAGTTAACAAAGTGGTAGGGGCCTGTTTCTCTAAACTTCGCATGATCAGAAAAATCTTCCCCTTCCTCCCTCTATCCTCACGCAAAACCGTAGTCCAGGCCCTTATCATCACCCATCTAGACTATGTTAATAGTCTATATGCAGGTGCCCCGCACTATCTTATTGACCGCCTGCAAATAGTCCAAAATGCGGCAGCCCGGCTCATCGGTAACATCCCTGCCCGTACTTCAGTCAGAGCCTACCGAGAAGAACTTCATTGGCTTCCCATTTCACGACGCATAGACTTTAAAATTCTGATCCTGACATTTCGGGCTATCCATGGTACTGGCCCACTTTATCTGAAAAAGCGTCTCAAGATCTCTGTTTCAGCCAGACATCTCAGATCCAATAACCTTCGTCTTCTGTTGGTTCCTAGATTCAGGCTTTCTCGGACTGGCGGCAGATCTTTCACCGTCACTGCCGCCAAGCTCTGGAATAGCCTCCCCCTTGACCTCAGGTTCTGCGAATCTGAGCCAGCCTTTCGCCGCAAACTCAAGACCTGGCTGTTCACTAGGCGGTAGGACTTGGACCTGTCAACTCCTCACCGTTTCCCATTTTCTCTGTGAGATATGATCTTGGTTACTCCTCATGGGGACAGTTATGTAATCTTAGCGCCGGGACACCTCCTTCAGAGGTAGCTGCGCGCTCTATAAGCTCCATAAATAAATAAATAATACTCTAGCCTAATAGCTAAGGTCTTAACTCTTACTCTGGCCTAATAGCTAAGGTCTTAACTCTTACTCTGGCCTAATGGATAAGGTCTTAACTCTTACTCTGGCCTACTAGCTAAGGTCTTAACTCTTACTCTGGCCTAATAGCTAAGGTCTTAGACTCGTACTCTGGCCTAATGGTTAAGGTCTTAACTCTTTCTCTTGGCCTAATAGCTAAGGTCTTAGACTCGTACTCTGGCCTACTGGTTAAGGTCTTAACTCTTACTCTGGCCTATTAGCTAAGGTCTTAGACTTGTACTCTGGCCTAATGATTAAGGTCATAACTATTACTCTGAACTAATAGCTAAGGTCTTAGACTCGTACTCTGGCCTAATGGTTAAGGTCTTTACTCTTACTCTGGCCTACTGGTTAAGGTCTTAACTCTTACTCTAGCCTAATAGCTAAGGTCTTAACTCTTACTCTGGCCTAATAGCTAAGGTCTTAACTCGTACTCTGGCCTAATGGTTAAGGTCTTTACTCTTACTCTGGCCTACTGGTTAAGGTCTTAACTCTTACTCTAGCCTAATAGCTAAGGTCTTAACTCTTACTCTGGCCTAATAGCTAAGGTCTTAACTCGTACTCTGGCCTAATGGATAAGGTCTTAACTCTTACTCTGGCCTACTAGCTAAGGTCTTAACTCTTACTCTGGCCTAATAGCTAAGGTCTTAGACTCGTACTCTGGCCTACTATTTAAGGTCTTAACTCTTACTCTGGCCTAATAGCTAAGGTCTGAACTCTTACTCTGGCCTAATAACTAAGGTCTTAGACTCGTACTCTGGCCTAATGGTTAAGGTCTTTACTCTTACTCTGGCCTACTGGTTAAGGTCTTAACTCTTACTCTAGCCTAATAGCTAAGGTCTTAACTCTTACTCTGGCCTAATAGCTAAGGTCTTAACTCGTACTTTGGCCTAATGGATAAGGTCTTAACTCTTACTCTGGCCTACTAGCTAAGGTCTTAACTCTTACTCTGGCCTAATAGCTAAGGTCTTAGACTCGTACTCTGGCCTAATGGTTAAGGTCTTAACTCTTACTCTTGGCCTAATAGCTAAGGTCTTAGACTCGTACTCTGGCCTACTGGTTAAGGTCTTAACTCTTACTCTGGCCTAATAGCTACGGTCTTAGACTCGTACTCTGGCCTAATGATTAAGGTCATAACTCTTACTCTGAACTAATAGCTAAGGTCTTAACTCTTACTCTGGCTTAATAGCTAAGGTCTTAGACTCATACTCTGGCCTAATGGTTAAGGTCTTAACTCTTACTATGGCCTAATAGCTAAGGTCTTAGACTCGTACTATGGCATAATGGTTAAGGTCTTAACTCTTACTCTGGCCTACTGGTTAAGGTCTTAACTCTTACTCTGGCCTAATAGCTAAGGTCTTAGACTCGTACTCTGGCCTAATAGCTAAGGTCTTAGACTCGTACTCTGACCTAATGGTTAAGGTCTTAACTCATACTCTGGCCTAATAGCTAAGGTCTTAGACTTGTACTCTGGCCTAATGGTTAAGGTCTTAACTCTTACTCTGGCCTAATAGCTAAGGTCTTAACTCTTACTCTGGCCTAATAGCTAAAGTCTTAACTCGTACTCTGGCCTAATGGTTAAGGTCTTAACTCTTACTCTGGCCTACTAGCTAAGGTCTTAACTCTTACTCTGGCCTAATAGCTAAGGTCTTAGACTCGTACTCTGGCCTAATGGTTAAGGTCTTAACTCTTACTCTGGGCAAATAGCTAAGTTCTTAGACTCGTACTCTGGCCTACTGGTTAAGGTCCTAACTCTTACTCTGGCCTACTGGTTAAGGTCTTAACTCTTACTCTGGCCTAATAGCTAAGGTCTTAACTCTTACTCTGGCCTAATAGCTACGGTCTTAGACTCGTACTCTGGCCTAATGGTTAAGGTCATAACTCTTACTCTGGCCTAATAGCTAAGGTCTTAACTCTTACTCTGGCCTAATAGCTAAGGTTTTAGACTCATACTCTGGCCTAATGGTTAAGGTCTTAACTCTTACTATGGCCTAATAGCTAAGTTCTTAGACTCGTACTATGGCATAATGGTTAAGGTCTTAACTCTTACTCTGGCATACTGGTTAAGGTCTTAACTCTTACTCTGGCCTAATAGCTAAGGTCTTAGACTCGTACTCTGGCCTAATAGCTAATGTCTTAGACTCGTACTCTGGCCTAATGAATAAGGTCTTAACTCTTACTCTGGCCTACTGGTTAAGGTCTTAACTCTTTCTATGGCCTAATAGCTAAGGTCTTAGACACGTACTCTGGCCTAATGGTTAAGGTCTTAACTCTTACTCTGTCCCACTGGTTAAGGGCTTAACTCTTACTCTGGCCTAATAGCTAAGGTCTTAACTCTTACTCTGGCCTAATAGCTATGGTCTTAGACTCGTACTCTGGCCTAATGGTTAAGGTCTTAACTCTTACTCTGGCCTAATAGTTAAGGTCTTAACTCTTACTCTGGCCTAATAGCTAAGGTCTTAACTCTTACTCTGGTCTAATAGCTAAGGTCTTAACTCTTACTCTGGCCTAATAGCTATGGTCTTAGACTCGTACTCTGGCCTAATGGTTAAGGTCTTAACTCTTACTATGGCCTAATAGCTAAGGTCTTAACTCTTACTCTTGGCCTAATAGCTAAGGTCTTAGACTCGTACTCTGGCCTACTGGTTAAGGTCTTAACTCTTACTCTGGCCTAATAGCTAAGGTCTTAGACTTGTACTCTGGCCTAATGATTAAGGTCATAACTCTTACTCTGAACTAATAGCTAAGGTCTTAACTCTTACTCTGGCTTAATAGCTAAGGTCTTCGACTCATACTCTGGCCTAATGGTTAAGGTCTTAACTCTTACTATGGCCTAATAGCTAAGGTCTTAGACTCGTACTATGGCATAATGGTTAAGGTCTTAACTCTTACTCTGACCTACTGGTTAAGGTCTTAACTCTTACTCTGGCCTAATAGCTAAGGTCTTAGACTCGTACTCTGGCCTAATAGCTAAGGTCTTAGACTTGTACTCTGGCCTAATGGTTAACGTCTTAACTCTTACTCTGGCCTAATAGCTAAGGTCTTACACTTGTACTCTGGCCTAATGGTTAAGGTCTTAACTCTTACTCTGGCCTAATAGCTAAGGTCTTAACTCTTACTCTGGCCTAATAGCTAAGGTCTTAACTCGTACTCTGGCCTAATGGTTAAGGTCTTAACTCTTACTCTGGCCTACTAGCTAAGGTCTTAACTCTTACTCTGGCCTAATAGCTAAGGTCTTAACTCGTACTCTGGCCTAATGGTTAAGGTCTTAACTCTTACTCTGGCCTACTAGCTAAGGTCTTAACTCTTACTCTGGCCCAATAGCTAAGGTCTTAGACTTGTACTCTGGCCTAATGGTTAAGGTCTTAACTCTTACTCTGGCCTAATAGCTAAGGTCTTAACTCTTACTCTGGCCTAATAGCTAAGGTCTTAACTCGTACTCTGGCCTAATGGATAAGGTCTTAACTCTTACTCTGGCCTACTAGCTAAGGTCTTAACTCTTACTCTGGCCTAATAGCTAAGGTCTTAGACTCGTACTCTGGCCTAATGGTTAAGGTCTTAACTCTTACTCTTGGCCTAATAGCTAAGGTCTTGGACTCGTACTCTGGACTACTGGTTAAGGTCTTAACTCTTACTCTGGCCTAATAGCTAAGGTCTTAGACTCGTACTCTGGCCTAATGATTAAGGTCATAACTCTTACTCTGAACTAATAGCTACGGTCTTAACTCTTACTCTGGCTTAATAGCTAAGGTCTTAGACTCATACTCTGGCCTAATGGTTAAGGTCTTAACTCTTACTATGGCCTAATAGCTAAGGTCTTAGACTCGTACTATGGCATAATGGTTAAGGTCTTAACTCTTACTCTGGCCTACTGGTTAAGGTCTTAACTCTTACTCTGGCCTAATAGCTAAGGTCTTAGACTCGTACTCTGGCCTAATAGCTAAGGTCTTAGACTCGTACTCTGGCCTAATGGTTAAGGTCTTAACTCTTACTCTGGCCTAATAGCTAAGGTCTTAGACTTGTACTCTGGCCTAATGGTTAAGGTCTTAACTCTTACTCTGGCCTAATAGCTAAGGTCTTAACTCTTACACTGGCCTAATAGCTAAAGTCTTAACTCGTACTCTGGCCTAATGGTTAAGGTCTTAACTCTTACTCTGGCCTACTAGCTAAGGTCTTAACTCTTACTCTGGCCTAATAGCAAAGGTCTTAGACTCGTACTCTGGCCTAATGGTTAAGGTCTTAACTCTTACTCTGGGCGAATAGCTAAGGTCTTAGACTCGTACTCTGGCCTACTGGTTAAGGTCTTAACTCTTACTCTGGCCTAATAGCTAAGGTCTGAACTCTTACTCTGGCCTAATAACTAAGGTCTTAGACTCGTACTCTGGCCTAATGGTTAAGGTCTTAACTCTTACTCTGGCCTACTGGTTAAGGTCTCAACTCTTACTCTGGCCTAATAGCTAAGGTCTTAACTCTTACTCTGGCCTAATAGCTAAGGTCTTAACTCATATTCTGGCCTAATGGTTAAGGTCTTAAATCTTACTCTGGCCTACTAGCTAAGGTCTTAACTCTTACTCTGGCCTAATAGCTAAGGTCTTAGACTCGTACTCTGGCCTAATGGTTAAGGTCTTAACTCTTACTCTGGGCGAATAGCTAAGGTATTAGACTCGTACTCTGGCCTACTGGTTAAGGTCCGAACTCTTACTCTGGCCTACTGGTTAAGGTCTTAACTCTTACTCTGGCCTAATAGCTAAGGTCTTAACTCTTACTCTGGCCTAATAGCTACGGTCTTAGACTCGTACTCTGGCCTAATGGTTAAGGTCATAACTCTTACTCTGGCCTAATAGCTAAGGTCTAAACTCTTACTCTGGCCTAATAGCTAAGGTCTTAGACTCATACTCTGGCCTAATGGTTAAGGTCTTAACTCTTACTATGGCCTAATAGCTAAGGTCTTAGACTCGTACTATGGCATAATGGTTAAGGTCTTAACTCTTACTCTGTCCTACTGGTTAAGGTCTTAACTCTTACTCTGGCCTAATAGCTAAGGTCTTAGACTCGTACTCTGGCCTAATAGCTAAGGTCTTAGACTCGTACTCTGGCCTAATGGTTAAGGTCTTAACTCTTACTCTGGCCTAATAGCTAAGGTCTTAGACTTGTACTCTGGCCTAATGGTTAAGGTCTTAACTCTTACGCTGGCCTACTGGTTAAGGTCTTAACTCTTACTCTGACCTAATAGCTAAGGTCTTAACTCTTACTCTGGCCAAATAGCTAAGGTCTTAGACTTGTACTATGGGCTACAGGTTAAGGTCTTAACTCTTACTCTGGCCTAATAGCTAAGGTCTTATACTCGTACTGTGGCCTAAGAGCTAAGGTCTTAACTCTTACTCTGGCCTAATAGCTAAGGTCTTCGACTCGTACTCTGGCCTAATGGTTAAGGTCTTAACTCTTACTCTGGTCAATTGGTTAAGGTCTTAACTCTTACTCTGGCCTAATAGCTAAGGTCTTAGACTCGTACTCTGGCCTAATGGTTAAGGTCTTAACTCTTACTCTGGCCTACTGGTTAAGGTCGTAACTCTTACTCTGGCCTAATAGCTAAGGTCTTAGACTCGTACTCTGGCCTAATGGGTAAGGTCTTAACTCTTACTCTGGCCTAATAGCTAAGGTCTTACCTCTTACTCTGGCCTAATAGCTAAGGTCTTAGACTCGTACTCTGGCTAATGGTTAAGGTCTTAACTCTTACTCTGGCCTACTGGTTAAGGTCTTAACTCCTACTCTGGCCTACTGGTTAAGGTCTTAACTCTTACTCTGGCCTAATAGCTAAGGTCTTAACTCGTACTCTGGCCTAATGGTTAAGGTCTTAACTCTTACTCTGGCCTACTAGCTAAGGTCTTAACTCTTACTCTGGCCTAATAGCTAAGGTCTTAGACTCGTACACTGGCCTAATGGTTAAGGTCTTAACTCTTACTCTGGGCGAATAGCTAAGGTCTTAGACTCGTACTCTGGCCTACTGGTTAAGGTCCTAACTCTTACTCTGGCCTACTGGTTAAGGTCTTAACTCTTACTCTGGCCTAATAGCTAAGGACTTGAACTCCTACTCTGGACTAATGGTTAAGGTCTTAACTCTTACTCTGGCCTAATAGCTAAGGTCTGAACTCTTACTCTGGGCTAATAACTAAGGTCTTAGACTCGTACTCTGGCCTAATGGTTAAGGTCTTAACTCTTACTCTGGCCTACTGGTTAAGGTCTTAACTCTTACTCTGGCCTAATAGCTAATGTCTTAACTCTTACTCTGGCCTAATAGCTAAGGTCTTAACTCGTACTCTGGCCTAATGGTTAAGGTCTTAACTCTTACTCTGGCCTACTAGCTCAGGTCTTAACTCTTACTCTGGCCTAATAGCTAAGGTCTTAGACTCGTACTCTGGCCTAAAGGTTAAGGTCTTAACTCTTACTCTGGGCGAATAGCTAAGGTCTTAGACTCATACTCTGGCCTACTGGTTAAGGTCCTAACTCTTACTCTGGCCTACTGGTTAAGGTCTTAACTCTTACTCTGGCCTAATAGCTAAGGTCTTAACTCTTAATCTGGCCTAATAGCTACGGTCTTAGACTCGTACTCTGGCCTAATGGATAAGGTCATAACTCTTACTCTGGCCTAATAGCTAAGGTCTTAACTCTTACTCTGGCCTAATAGCTAAGGTCTTAGACTCATACTTTGGCCTAATGGTTAAGGTCTTAACTCTTACTATGGCCTAATAGCTAAGGACTTAACTCTTACTCTGGCCTACTGGTTAAGGTCTTAACTCTTACTCTGGCCTAATAGCTAAGGTCTTAGACTCGTACTCTGGCCTAATAGCTAAGGTCTTAGACTCGTACTCTGGCCTAATGGTTAAGGTCTTAACTCTTACTCTGGCCTAATAGCTAAGGTCTTAGACTTGTACTCTGGCCTAATGGTTAAGGTCTTAACTCTTACTCTGGCCTAATAGCTAAGGTCTTAGACTCGTACTCTGGCCTAATGGTTAAGGTCTTAACTCTTACTCTGGCCTACTGTTTAAGGTCTTAACTCTTACTCTGGCCTACTGGTTAAGGTCTTAACTCTAACTATGGCCTAATAGCTAAGGTCTTAGACACGTACTCTGGCCTAATGGTTAAGGTCTTAACTCTTACTCTGTCCTACTGGTTAAGGTCTTAACTCTTACTCTGGCCTACTGATTAAGGTCTTAACTCTTACTCTGGCCTAATAGCTAAGGTCTTAACTCTTACTCTGGCCTAATAGCTATGGTCTTAGACTTGTACTCTGGCCTAATGGTTAAGGTCTTAACTCTTACTCTGGCCTACTAGTTAAGGTCTTAACTCTTACTCTGGCCTAATAGCTAAGGTCTTAACTCTTACTCTGGCCTAATAGCTAAGGTGGTCTTAACTCTTACTCTGGCCTAATAGCTATGGTCTTAGACTCGTACTCTGGCCTAATGGTTAAGGTCTTAACTCTTACTCTGGCCTAATAGCTAAGGTCTTAACTCTTACTCTTGGCCTAATAGCTAAGGTCTTAGACTCGTACTCTGGCCTACTGGTTAAGGTCTTAACTCTTACTCTGGCCTAATAGCTAAGGTCTTAGACTCATACTCTGGCCTAATGGTTAAGGTCTTAACTCTTACTCTGGCCTAATAGCTGAGGTCTTAACTCGTACTCTGGCCTAATGGTTAAGGTCTTAACTCTTACTCTGGCCTACTAGCTAAGGTCTTAACTCTTACTCTGGCCTAATAGCTAAGGTCTTAGACTCGTACTCTGGCCTAATGGTTAAGGTCTTAACTCTTACTCTGGGCGAATAGCTAAGGTCTTAGACTCCTACTCTGGCCTACTGGTTAAGGTCTTAACTCTTACTCTGGCCCAATAGCTAAGGTCTTAGACTTGTACTCTGGCCTAATGGTTAAGGTCTTAACTCTTACTCTGGCCTAATAGCTAAGGTCTTAACTCTTACTCTGGCCTAATAGCTAAGGTCTTAACTCGTACTCTGGCCTAATGGATAAGGTCTTAACTCTTACTCTGGCCTACTAGCTAAGGTCTTAACTCTTACTCTGGCCTAATAGCTAAGGTCTTAGACTCGTACGCTGGCCTACTGGTTAAGGTCTTAACTCTTACTCTGACCTAATAGCTAAGGTCTTAACTCTTACTCTGGCCAAATAGCTAAGGTCTTAGACTTGTACTATGGGCTACAGGTTAAGGTCTTAACTCTTACTCTGGCCTAATAGCTAAGGTCTTAGACTCGTACTGTGGCCTAAGAGCTAAGGTCTTAACTCTTACTCTGGCCTAATAGCTAAGGTCTTCGACTCGTACTCTGGCCTAATGGTTAAGGTCTTAACTCTTACTCTGGTCAATTGGTTAAGGTCTTAACTCTTACTCTGGCCTAATAGCTAAGGTCTTAGACTCGTACTCTGGCCTAATGGTTAAGGTCTTAACTCTTACTCTGGCCTACTGGTTAAGGTCGTAACTCTCACTCTGGCCTAATAGCTAAGGTCTTAGACTCGTACTCTGGCCTAATGGGTAAGGTCTTAACTCTTACTCTGGCCTAATAGCTAAGGTCTTACCTCTTACTCTGGCCTAATAGCTAAGGTCTTAGACTCGTACTCTGGCCTAATGGTTAAGGTCTTAACTCTTACTCTGGCCTACTGGTTAAGGTCTTAACTCCTCCTCTGGCCTACTGGTTAAGGTCTTAACTCTTACTCTGGCCTAATAGCTAAGGTCTTAACTCGTACTCTGGCCTAATGGTTAAGGTCTTAACTCTTACTCTGGCCTACTAGCTAAGGTCTTAACTCTTACTCTGGCCTAATAGCTAAGGTCTTAGACTCGTACTCTGGCCTAATGGTTAAGGTCTTAACTCTTACTCTGGGCGAATAGCTAAGGTCTTAGACTCGTACTCTGGCCTACTGGTTAAGGTCCTAACTCTTACTCTGGCCTACTGGTTAAGGTCTTAACTCTTACTCTGGCCTAATAGCTAAGGACTTGAACTCCTACTCTGGACTAATGGTTAAGGTCTTAACTCTTACTCTGGCCTAATAGCTAAGGTCTGAACTCTTACTCTGGGCTAATAACTAAGGTCTTAGACTCGTACTCTGGCCTAATGGTTAAGGTCTTAACTCTTACTCTGGCCTACTGGTTAAGGTCTTAACTCTTACTCTGGCCTAATAGCTAAGGTCTTAACTCTTACTCTGGCCTAATAGCTAAGGTCTTAACTCGTACTCTGGCCTAATGGTTAAGGTCTTAACTCTTACTCTGGCCTACTAGCTCAGGTCTTAACTCTTACTCTGGCCTAATAGCTAAGGTCTTAGACTCGTACTCTGGCCTAAAGGTTAAGGTCTTAACTCTTACTCTGGGCGAATAGCTAAGGTCTTAGACTCATACTCTGGCCTACTGGTTAAGGTCCTAACTCTTACTCTGGCCTACTGGTTAAGGTCTTAACTCTTACTCTGGCCTAATAGCTAAGGTCTTAACTCTTAATCTGGCCTAATAGCTACGGTCTTAGACTCGTACTCTGGCCTAATGGATAAGGTCATAACTCTTACTCTGGCCTAATAGCTAAGGTCCTAACTCTTACTCTGGCCTAATAGCTAAGGTCTTAGACTCATACTTTGGCCTAATGGTTAAGGTCTTAACTCTTACTATGGCCTAATAGCTAAGGACTTAACACTTACTCTGGCCTACTGGTTAAGGTCTTAACTCTTACTCTGGCCTAATAGCTAAGGTCTTAGACTCGTACTCTGGCCTAATAGCTAAGGTCTTAGACTCGTACTCTGGCCTAATGGTTAAGGTCTTAACTCTTACTCTGGCCTAATAGCTAAGGTCTTAGACTTGTACTCTGGCCTAATGGTTAAGGTCTTAACTCTTACTCTGGCCTAATAGCTAAGGTCTTAGACTCGTACTCTGGCCTAATGGTTAAGGTCTTAACTCTTACTCTGGCCTACTGTTTAAGGTCTTAACTCTTACTCTGGCCTACTGGTTAAGGTCTTAACTCTAACTATGGCCTAATAGCTAAGGTCTTAGACACGTACTCTGGCCTAATGGTTAAGGTCTTAACTCTTACTCTGTCCTACTGGTTAAGGTCTTAACTCTTACTCTGGCCTACTGATTAAGGTCTTAACTCTTACTCTGGCCTAATAGCTAAGGTCTTAACTCTTACTCTGGCCTAATAGCTATGGTCTTATACTTGTACTCTGGCCTAATGGTTAAGGTCTTAACTCTTACTCTGGCCTACTAGTTAAGGTCTTAACTCTTACTCTGGCCTAATAGCTAAGGTCTTAACTCTTACTCTGGCCTAATAGCTAAGGTCTTAACTCTTACTCTGGCCTAATAGCTATGGTCTTAGACTCGTACTCTGGCCTAATGGTTAAGGTCTTAACTCTTACTCTGGCCTAATAGCTAAGGTCTTAACTCTTACTCTTGGCCTAATAGCTAAGGTCTTAGACTCGTACTCTGGCCTACTGGTTAAGGTCTTAATTCTTACTCTGGCCTAATAGCTAAGGTCTTAGACTCATACTCTGGCCTAATGGTTAAGGTCTTAACTCTTACTCTGGCCTAATAGCTGAGGTCTTAACTCGTACTCTGGCCTAATGGTTAAGGTCTTAACTCTTACTCTGGCCTAAAAGCTAAGGTCTTAACTCTTACTCTGGCCTAATAGCTAAGGTCTTAGACTCGTACTCTGGCCTAATGGTTAAGGTCTTAACTCTTACTCTGGGCGAATAGCTAAGGTCTTAGACTCCTACTCTGGCCTACTGGTTAAGGTCTTAACTCTTACTCTGGCCCAATAGCTAAGGTCTTAGACTTGTACTCTGGCCTAATGGTTAAGGTCTTAACTCTTACTCTGGCCTAATAGCTAAGGTCTTAACTCTTACTCTGGCCTAATAGCTAAGGTCTTAACTCGTACTCTGGCCTAATGGATAAGGTCTTAACTCTTACTCTGGCCTACTAGCTAAGGTCTTAACTCTTACTCTGGCCTAATAGCTAAGGTCTTAGACTCGTACGCTGGCCTACTGGTTAAGGTCTTAACTCTTACTCTGACCTAATAGCTAAGGTCTTAACTCTTACTCTGGCCAAATAGCTAAGGTCTTAGACTTGTACTATGGGCTACAGGTTAAGGTCTTAACTCTTACTCTGGCCTAATAGCTAAGGTCTTAGACTCGTACTGTGGCCTAAGAGCTAAGGTCTTAACTCTTACTCTGGCCTAATAGCTAAGGTCTTCGACTCGTACTCTGGCCTAATGGTTAAGGTCTTAACTCTTACTCTGGTCAATTGGTTAAGGTCTTAACTCTTACTCTGGCCTAATAGCTAAGGTCTTAGACTCGTACTCTGGCCTAATGGTTAAGGTCTTAACTCTTACTCTGGCCTACTGGTTAAGGTCGTAACTCTTACTCTGGCCTAATAGCTAAGGTCTTAGACTCGTACTCTGGCCTAATGGGTAAGGTCTTAACTCTTACTCTGGCCTAATAGCTAAGGTCTTACCTCTTACTCTGGCCTAATAGCTAAGGTCTTAGACTCGTACTCTGGCCTAATGGTTAAGGTCTTAACTCTTACTCTGGCCTACTGGTTAAGGTCTTAACTCCTCCTCTGGCCTACTGGTTAAGGTCTTAACTCTTACTCTGGCCTAATAGCTAAGGTCTTAACTCGTACTCTGGCCTAATGGTTAAGGTCTTAACTCTTACTCTGGCCTACTAGCTAAGGTCTTAACTCTTACTCTGGCCTAATAGCTAAGGTCTTAGACTCGTACTCTGGCCTAATGGTTAAGGTCTTAACTCTTACTCTGGGCGAATAGCTAAGGTATTAGACTCGTACTCTGGCCTACTGGTTAAGGTCCTAACTCTTACTCTGGCCTACTGGTTAAGGTCTTAACTCTTACTCTGGCCTAATAGCTAAGGACTTGAACTCCTACTCTGGACTAATGGTTAAGGTCTTAACTCTTACTCTGGCCTAATAGCTAAGGTCTGAACTCTTACTCTGGGCTAATAACTAAGGTCTTAGACTCGTACTCTGGCCTAATGGTTAAGGTCTTAACTCTTACTCTGGCCTACTGGTTAAGGTCTTAACTCTTACTCTGGCCTAATAGCTAAGGTCTTAACTCTTACTCTGGCCTAATAGCTAAGGTCTTAACTCGTACTCTGGCCTAATGGTTAAGGTCTTAACTCTTACTCTGGCCTACTAGCTCAGGTCTTAACTCTTACTCTGGCCTAATAGCTAAGGTCTTAGACTCGTACTCTGGCCTAAAGGTTAAGGTCTTAACTCTTACTCTGGGCGAATAGCTAAGGTCTTAGACTCGTACTCTGGCCTACTGGTTAAGGTCCTAACTCTTACTCTGGCCTACTGGTTAAGGTCTTAACTCTTACTCTGGCCTAATAGCTAAGGTCTTAACTCTTACTCTGGCCTAATAGCTACGGTCTTAGACTCGTACTCTGGCCTAATGGATAAGGTCATAACTCTTACTCTGGCCTAATAGCTAAGGTCTTAACTCTTACTCTGGCCTAATAGCTAAGGTCTTAGACTCATACTTTGGCCTAATGGTTAAGGTCTTAACTCTTACTATGGCCTAATAGCTAAGGACTTAACTCTTACTCTGGCCTACTGGTTAAGGTCTTAACTCTTACTCTGGCCTAATAGCTAAGGTCTTAGACTCGTACTCTGGCCTAATAGCTAAGGTCTTAGACTCGTACTCTGGCCTAATGGTTAAGGTCTTAACTCTTACTCTGGCCTAATAGCTAAGGTCTTAGACTTGTACTCTGGCCTAATGGTTAAGGTCTTAACTCTTACTCTGGCCTAATAGCTAAGGTCTTAGACTCGTACTCTGGCCTAATGGTTAAGGTCTTAACTCTTACTCTGGCCTACTGTTTAAGGTCTTAACTCTTACTCTGGCCTACTGGTTAAGGTCTTAACTCTAACTATGGCCTAATAGCTAAGGTCTTAGACACGTACTCTGGCCTAATATTTAAGGTCTTAACTCTTACTCTGTCCTACTGGTTAAGGTCTTAACTCTTACTCTGGCCTACTGATTAAGGTCTTAACTCTTACTCTGGCCTAATAGCTAAGGTCTTAACTCTTACTCTGGCCTAATAGCTATGGTCTTAGACTTGAACTCTGGCCTAATGGTTAAGGTCTTAACTCTTACTCTGGCCTAATAGTTAAGGTCTTAACTCTTTCTCTGGCCTAATAGCTAAGGTCTTAACTCTTAATCTGGCCTAATAGCTAAGGTCTTAACTCTTACTCTGGCCTAATAGCTATGGTCTTAGACTCGTACTCTGGCCTAATGGTTAAGGTCTTAACTCTTACTCTGGCCTAATAGCTAAGGTCTTAACTCTTACTCTTGGCCTAATAGCTAAGGTCTTAGACTCGTACTCTGGCCTACTGGTTAAGGTCTTAACTCTTACTCTGGCCTAATAGCTAAGGTGTTAGACTCATACTCTGGCCTAATGGTTAAGGTCTTAACTCTTACTCTGGCCTAATAGCTAAGGTCTTAACTCGTACTCTGGCCTAATAGCTAAGGACTTGAACTCCTACTCTGGACTAATGGTTAAGGTCTTAACTCTTACTCTGGCCTAATAGCTAAGGTCTGAACTCTTACTCTGGGCTAATAACTAAGGTCTTAGACTCGTACTCTGGCCTAATGGTTAAGGTCTTAACTCTTACTCTGGCCTACTGGTTAAGGTCTTAACTCTTACTCTGGCCTAATAGCTAAGGTCTTAACTCTTACTCTGGCCTAATAGCTAAGGTCTTAACTCGTACTCTGGCCTAATGGTTAAGGTCTTAACTCTTACTCTGGCCTACTAGCTCAGGTCTTAACTCTTACTCTGGCCTAATAGCTAAGGTCTTAGACTCGTACTCTGGCCTAAAGGTTAAGGTCTTAACTCTTACTCTGGGCGAATAGCTAAGGTCTTAGACTCGTACTCTGGCCTACTGGTTAAGGTCCTAACTCTTACTCTGGCCTACTGGTTAAGGTCTTAACTCTTACTCTGGCCTAATAGCTAAGGTCTTAACTCTTACTCTGGCCTAATAGCTACGGTCTTAGACTCGTACTCTGGCCTAATGGATAAGGTCATAACTCTTACTCTGGCCTAATAGCTAAGGTCTTAACTCTTACTCTGGCCTAATAGCTAAGGTCTTAGACTCATACTTTGGCCTAATGGTTAAGGTCTTAACTCTTACTATGGCCTAATAGCTAAGGACTTAACTCTTACTCTGGCCTACTGGTTAAGGTCTTAACTCTTACTCTGGCCTAATAGCTAAGGTCTTAGACTCGTACTCTGGCCTAATAGCTAAGGTCTTAGACTCGTACTCTGGCCTAATGGTTAAGGTCTTAACTCTTACTCTGGCCTAATAGCTAAGGTCTTAGACTTGTACTCTGGCCTAATGGTTAAGGTCTTAACTCTTACTCTGGCCTAATAGCTAAGGTCTTAGACTCGTACTCTGGCCTAATGGTTAAGGTCTTAACTCTTACTCTGGCCTACTGTTTAAGGTCTTAACTCTTACTCTGGCCTACTGGTTAAGGTCTTAACTCTAACTATGGCCTAATAGCTAAGGTCTTAGACACGTACTCTGGCCTAATGGTTAAGGTCTTAACTCTTACTCTGTCCTACTGGTTAAGGTCTTAACTCTTACTCTGGCCTACTGATTAAGGTCTTAACTCTTAATCTGGCCTAATAGCTAAGGTCTTAACTCTTACTCTGGCCTAATAGCTATGGTCTTAGACTTGTACTCTGGCCTAATGGTTAAGGTCTTAACTCTTACTCTGGCCTAATAGTTAAGGTCTTAACTCTTTCTCTGGCCTAATAGCTAAGGTCTTAACTCTTAATCTGGCCTAATAGCTAAGGTCTTAACTCTTACTCTGGCCTAATAGCTATGGTCTTAGACTCGTACTCTGGCCTAATGGTTAAGGTCTTAACTCTTACTCTGGCCTAATAGCTAAGGTCTTAACTCTTACTCTTGGCCTAATAGCTAAGGTATTAGACTCGTACTCTGGCCTACTGGTTAAGGTCTTAACTCTTACTCTGGCCTAATAGCTAAGGTCTTAGACTCATACTCTGGCCTAATGGTTAAGGTCTTAACTCTTACTCTGGCCTAATAGCTAAGGTCTTAACTCGTACTCTGGCCTAATGGTTAAGGTCTTAACTCTTACTCTGGCCTACTAGCTAAGGTCTTAACTCTTACTCTGGCCTAATGGCTAAGGTCTTAGACTCGTACTCTGGCCTAATGGTTAAGGTCTTAACTCTTACTCTGGGCGAATAGCTAAGGTCTTAGACTCCTACTCTGGCCTACTGGTTAAGGTCTTAACTCTTACTCTGGCCCAATAGCTAAGGTCTTAGACTTGTACTCTGGCCTAATGGTTAAGGTCTTAACTCTTACTCTGGCCTAATAGCTAAGGTCTTAACTCTTACTCTGGCCTAATAGCTAAGGTCTTAACTCGTACTCTGGCCTAATGGATAAGGTCTTAACTCTTACTCTGGCCTACTAGCTAAGGTCTTAACTCTTACTCTGGCCTAATAGCTAAGGTCTTAGACTCGTACTCTGGCCTAATGGTTAAGGTCTTAACTCTTACTCTGGCCTAATAGCTAAGGTCTTAGACTTGTACTCTGGCCTAATGGTTAAGGTCTTAACTCTTACTCTGGCCTAATAGCTAAGGTCTTAGACTCGTACTCTGGCCTAATGGCTAAGGTCTTAACTCTTACTCTGGCCTACTGTTTAAGGTCTTAACTCTTACTCTGGCCTACTGGTTAAGGTCTTAACTCTAACTATGGCCTAATAGCTAAGGTCTTAGACACGTACTCTGGCCTAATGGTTAAGGTCTTAACTCTTACTCTGTCCTACTGGTTAAGGTCTTAACTCTTACTCTGGCCTACTGATTAAGGTCTTAACTCTTAATCTGGCCTAATAGCTAAGGTCTTAACTCTTACTCTGGCCTAATAGCTATGGTCTTAGACTTGTACTCTGGCCTAATGGTTAAGGTCTTAACTCTTACTCTGGCCTAATAGTTAAGGTCTTAACTCTTTCTCTGGCCTAATAGCTAAGGTCTTAACTCTTAATCTGGCCTAATAGCTAAGGTCTTAACTCTTACTCTGGCCTAATAGCTATGGTCTTAGACTCGTACTCTGGCCTAATGGTTAAGGTCTTAACTCTTACTCTGGCCTAATAGCTAAGGTCTTAACTCTTACTCTTGGCCTAATAGCTAAGGTATTAGACTCGTACTCTGGCCTACTGGTTAAGGTCTTAACTCTTACTCTGGCCTAATAGCTAAGGTCTTAGACTCATACTCTGGCCTAATGGTTAAGGTCTTAACTCTTACTCTGGCCTAATAGCTAAGGTCTTAACTCGTACTCTGGCCTAATGGTTAAGGTCTTAACTCTTACTCTGGCCTACTAGCTAAGGTCTTAACTCTTACTCTGGCCTAATAGCTAAGGTCTTAGACTCGTACTCTGGCCTAATGGTTAAGGTCTTAACTCTTACTCTGGGCGAATAGCTAAGGTCTTAGACTCCTACTCTGGCCTACTGGTTAAGGTCTTAACTCTTACTCTGGCCCAATAGCTAAGGTCTTAGACTTGTACTCTGGCCTAATGGTTAAGGTCTTAACTCTTACTCTGGCCTAATAGCTAAGGTCTTAACTCTTACTCTGGCCTAATAGCTAAGGTCTTAACTCGTACTCTGGCCTAATGGATAAGGTCTTAACTCTTACTCTGGCCTACTAGCTAAGGTCTTAACTCTTACTCTGGCCTAATAGCTAAGGTCTTAGACTCGTACTCTGGCCTAATGGTTAAGGTCTTAACTCTTACTCTTGGCCTAATAGCTAAGGTCTTGGACTCGTACTCTGGCCTACTGGTTAAGGTCTTAACTCTTACTCTGGCCTAATAGCTAAGGTCTTAGACTCGTACTCTGGCCTAATGATTAAGGTCATAACTCTTACTCTGAACTAATAGCTAAGGTCTTCACTCTTACTCTGGCTTAATAGCTAAGGTCTTAGACTCATACTCTGGCCTAATGGTTAAGGTCTTAACTCTTACTCTGGCCTAATAGCTATGGTCTTAGACTCGTACTCTGGCCTAATGGTTAAGGTCTTAACTCTTACTCTGGCCTAATAGCTAAGGTCTTAACTCTTACTCTTGGCCTAATAGCTAAGGTATTAGACTCGTACTCTGGCCTACTGGTTAAGGTCTTAACTCTTACTCTGGCCTAATAGCTAAGGTCTTAGACTCATACTCTGGCCTAATGGTTAAGGTCTTAACTCTTACTCTGGCCTAATAGCTAAGGTCTTAACTCGTACTCTGGCCTAATGGTTAAGGTCTTAACTCTTACTCTGGCCTACTAGCTAAGGTCTTAACTCTTACTCTGGCCTAATAGCTAAGGTCTTAGACTCGTACTCTGGCCTAATGGTTAAGGTCTTAACTCTTACTCTGGGCGAATAGCTAAGGTCTTAGACTCCTACTCTGGCCTACTGGTTAAGGTCTTAACTCTTACTCTGGCCCAATAGCTAAGGTCTTAGACTTGTACTCTGGCCTAATGGTTAAGGTCTTAACTCTTACTCTGGCCTAATAGCTAAGGTCTTAACTCTTACTCTGGCCTAATAGCTAAGGTCTTAACTCGTACTCTGGCCTAATGGATAAGGTCTTAACTCTTACTCTGGCCTACTAGCTAAGGTCTTAACTCTTACTCTGGCCTAATAGCTAAGGTCTTAGACTCGTACTCTGGCCTAATGGTTAAGGTCTTAACTCTTACTCTTGGCCTAATAGCTAAGGTCTTGGACTCGTACTCTGGCCTACTGGTTAAGGTCTTAACTCTTACTCTGGCCTAATAGCTAAGGTCTTAGACTCGTACTCTGGCCTAATGATTAAGGTCATAACTCTTACTCTGAACTAATAGCTAAGGTCTTCACTCTTACTCTGGCTTAATAGCTAAGGTCTTAGACTCATACTCTGGCCTAATGGTTAAGGTCTTAACTCTTACTATGGCCTAATAGCTAAGGTCTTAGACTCGTACTATGGCATAATGGTTAATGTCTTAACTCTTACTCTGGCCTACTGGTTAAGGTCTTAACTCTTACTCTGGCCTAATAGCTAAGGTCTTAGACTCGTACTCTGGCCTAATAGCTAAGGTCTTAGACTCGTACTCTGGCCTAATGGTTAAGGTCTTAACTCTTACTCTGGCCTAATAGCTAAGGTCTTAGACTTGTACTCTGGCCTAATGGTTAAGGTCTTAACTCTTACTCTGGCCTAATAGCTAAGGTCTTAACTCTTACTCTGGCCTAATAGCTAAAGTCTTAACTCGTACTCTGGCCTAATGGTTAAGGTCTTAACTCTTACTCTGGCCTACTAGCTAAGGTCTTAACTCTTACTCTGGCCTAATAGCAAAGGTCTTAGACTCGTACTCTGGCCTAATGGTTAAGGTCTTAACTCTTACTCTGGGCGAATAGCTAAGGTCTTAGACTCGTACTCTGGCCTACTGGTTAAGGTCTTAACTCTTACTCTGGCCTAATAGCTAAGGTCTGAACTCTTACTCTGGCCTAATAACTAAGGTCTTAGACTCGTACTCTGGCCTAATGGTTAAGGTCTTAACTCTTACTCTGGCCTACTGGTTAAGGTATCAACTCTTACTCTGGCCTAATAGCTAAGGTCTTAACTCTTACTCTGGCCTAATAGCTAAGGTCTTAACTCATATTCTGGCCTAATGGTTACAGTCTTAAATCTTACTCTGGCCTACTAGCTAAGGTCTTAACTCTTACTCTGGCCTAATAGCTAAGGTCTTAGACTCGTACTCTGGCCTAATGGTTAAGGTCTTAACTCTTACTCTGGGCGAATAGCTAAGGTCTTAGACTCGTACTCTGGCCTACTGGTTAAGGTCCGAACTCTTACTCTGGCCTACTGGTTAAGGTCTTAACTCTTACTCTGGCCTAATAGCTAAGGTCTTAACTCTTACTCTGGCCTAATAGCTACGGTCTTAGACTCGTACTCTGGCCTAATGGTTAAGGTCATAACTCTTACTCTGGCCTAATAGCTAAGGTCTTAACTCTTACTCTGGCCTAATAGCTAAGGTCTTAGACTCATACTCTGGCCTAATGGTTAAGGTCTTAACTCTTACTATGGCCTAATAGCTAAGGTCTTAGACTCGTACTATGGCATAATGGTTAAGGTCTTAACTCTTACTCTGGCCTACTGGTTAAGGTCTTAACTCTTACTCTGGCCTAATAGCTAAGGTCTTAGACTCGTACTCTGGCCTAATAGCTAAGGTCTTAGACTCGTACTCTGGCCTAATGGTTAAGGTCTTAACTCTTACTCTGGCCTAATAGCTAAGGTCTTAGACTTGTACTCTGGCCTAATGGTTAAGGTTTTAACTCTTACGCTGGCCTACTGGTTAAGGTCTTAACTCTTACTCTGAACTAATAGCTAAGGTCTTAACTCTTACTCTGGCCAAATAGCTAAGGTCTTAGACTTGTACTATGGGCTACAGGTTAAGGTCTTAACTCTTACTCTGGCCTAATAGCTAAGGTCTTAGACTCGTACTGTGGCCTAAGAGCTGAGGTCTTAACTCTTACTCTGGCCTAATAGCTAAGGTCTTCGACTCGTACTCTGGCCTAATGGTTAAGGTCTTAACTCTTACTCTGGTCAATTGGTTAAGGTCTTAACTCTTACTCTGGCCTAATAGCTAAGGTCTTAGACTCGTACTCTGGCCTAATGGTTAAGGTCTTAACTCTTACTCTGGGCGAATAGCTAAGGTCTTAGACTCGTACTCTGGCCTACTGGTTAAGGTCTTAACTCTTACTCTGGCCTAATAGCAAAGGTCTGAACTCTTACTCTGGCCTAATAACTAAGGTCTTAGACTCGTACTCTGGCCTAATGGTTAAGGTCTTAACTCTTACTCTGGCCTACTGGTTAAGGTCTCAACTCTTACTCTGGCCTAATAGCTAAGGTCTTAACTCTTACTCTGGCCTAATAGCTAAGGTCTTAACTCATATTCTGGCCTAATGGTTAAGGTCTTAAATCTTACTCTGGCCTACTAGCTAAGGTCTTAACTCTTACTCTGGCCTAATAGCTAAGGTCTTAGACTCGTACTCTGGCCTAATGGTTAAGGTCTTAACTCTTACTCTGGGCGAATAGCTAAGGTCTTAGACTCGTACTCTGGCCTACTGGTTAAGGTCCGAACTCTTACTCTGGCCTACTGGTTAAGGTCTTAACTCTTACTCTGGCCTAATAGCTAAGGTCTTAACTCTTACTCTGGCCTAATAGCTACGGTCTTAGACTCGTACTCTGGCCTAATGGTTAAGGTCATAACTCTTACTCTGGCCTAATAGCTAAGGTCTTAACTCTTACTCTGGCCTAATAGCTAAGGTCTTAGACTCATACTATGGCCTAATGGTTAAGGTCTTAACTCTTACTATGGCCTAATAGCTAAGGTCTTAGACTCGTACTATGGCATAATGGTTAAGGTCTTAACTCTTACTCTGGCCTACTGGTTAAGGTCTTAACTCTTACTCTGGCCTAATAGCTAAGGTCTTAGACTCGTACTCTGGCCTAATAGCTAAGGTCTTAGACTCGAACTCTGGCCTAATGGTTAAGGTCTTAACTCTTACTCTGGCCTAATAGCTAAGGTCTTAGACTTGTACTCTGGCCTAATGGTTAAGGTCTTAACTCTTACGCTGGCCTACTGGTTAAGGTCTTAACTCTTACTCTGACCTAATAGCTAAGGTCTTAACTCTTACTCTGGCCAAATAGCTAAGGTCTTAGACTTGTACTATGGGCTACAGGTTAAGGTCTTAACTCTTACTCTGGCCTAATAGCTAAGGTCTTAGACTCGTACTGTGGCCTAAGAGCTAAGGTCTTAACTCTTACTCTGGCCTAATAGCTAAGGTCTTCGACTCGTACTCTGGCCTAATGGTTAAGGTCTTAACTCTTACTCTGGCCTACTGGTTAAGGTCTCAACTCTTACTCTGGCCTAATAGCTAAGGTCTTAACTCTTACTCTGGCCTAATAGCTAAGGTCTTAACTCATATTCTGGCCTAATGGTTAAGGTCTTAAATCTTACTCTGGCCTACTAGCTAAGGTCTTAACTCTTACTCTGGCCTAATAGCTAAGGTCTTAGACTCGTACTCTGGCCTAATGGTTAAGGTCTTAACTCTTACTCTGGGCGAATAGCTAAGGTCTTAGACTCGTACTCTGGCCTACTGGTTAAGGTCCGAACTCTTACTCTGGCCTACTGGTTAAGGTCTTAACTCTTACTCTGGCCTAATAGCTAAGGTCTTAACTCTTACTCTGGCCTAATAGCTACGGTCTTAGACTCGTACTCTGGCCTAATGGTTAAGGTCATAACTCTTACTCTGGCCTAATAGCTAAGGTCTTAACTCTTACTCTGGCCTAATAGCTAAGGTCTTAGACTCATACTCTGGCCTAATGGTTAAGGTCTTAACTCTTACTATGGCCTAATAGCTAAGGTCTTAGACTCGTACTATGGCATAATGGTTAAGGTCTTAACTCTTACTCTGGCCTACTGGTTAAGGTCTTAACTCTTACTCTGGCCTAATAGCTAAGGTCTTAGACTCGTACTCTGGCCTAATAGCTAAGGTCTTAGACTCGTACTCTGGCCTAATGGTTAAGGTCTTAACTCTTACTCTGGCCTAATAGCTAAGGTCTTAGACTTGTACTCTGGCCTAATGGTTAAGGTCTTAACTCTTACGCTGGCCTACTGGTTAAGGTCTTAACTCTTACTCTGACCTAATAGCTAAGGTCTTAACTCTTACTCTGGCCAAATAGCTAAGGTCTTAGACTTGTACTATGGGCTACAGGTTAAGGTCTTAACTCTTACTCTGGCCTAATAGCTAAGGTCTTAGACTCGTACTGTGGCCTAAGAGCTAAGGTCTTAACTCTTACTCTGGCCTAATAGCTAAGGTCTTCGACTCGTACTCTGGCCTAATGGTTAAGGTCTTAACTCTTACTCTGGTCAATTGGTTAAGGTCTTAACTCTTACTCTGGCCTACTAGCTAAGGTCTTAGACTCGTACTCTGGCCTAATGGTTAAGGTCTTAACTCTTACTCTGGGCGAATAGCTAAGGTCTTAGACTCGTACTCTGGCCTACTGGTTAAGGTCTTAACTCTTACTCTGGCCTAATAGCTAAGGTCTGAACTCTTACTCTGGCCTAATAACTAAGGTCTTAGACTCGTACTCTGGCCTAATGGTTAAGGTCTTAACTCTTACTCTGGCCTACTGGTTAAGGTCTCAACTCTTACTCTGGCCTAATAGCTAAGGTCTTAACTCTTACTCTGGCCTAATAGCTAAGGTCTTAACTCATATTCTGGCCTAATGGTTAAGGTCTTAAATCTTACTCTGGCCTACTAGCTAAGGTCTTAACTCTTACTCTGGCCTAATAGCTAAGGTCTTAGACTCGTACTCTGGCCTAATGGTTAAGGTCTTAACTCTTACTCTGGGCGAATAGCTAAGGTCTTAGACTCGTACTCTGGCCTACTGGTTAAGGTCCGAACTCTTACTCTGGCCTACTGGTTAAGGTCTTAACTCTTACTCTGGCCTAATAGCTAAGGTCTTAACTCTTACTCTGGCCTAATAGCTACGGTCTTAGACTCGTACTCTGGCCTAATGGTTAAGGTCATAACTCTTACTCTGGCCTAATAGCTAAGGTCTTAACTCTTACTCTGGCCTAATAGCTAAGGTCTTAGACTCATACTCTGGCCTAATGGTTAAGGTCTTAACTCTTACTATGGCCTGATAGCTAAGGTCTTAGACTCGTACTATGGCATAATGGTTAAGGTCTTAACTCTTACTCTGGCCTACTGGTTAAGGTCTTAACTCTTACTCTGGCCTAATAGCTAAGGTCTTAGACTCGTACTCTGGCCTAATAGCTAAGGTCTTAGACTCGTACTCTGGCCTAATGGTTAAGGTCTTAACTCTTACTCTGGCCTAATAGCTAAGGTCTTAGACTTGTACTCTGGCCTAATGGTTAAGGTCTTAACTCTTACGCTGGCCTACTGGTTAAGGTCTTAACTCTTACTCTGACCTAATAGCTAAGGTCTTAACTCTTACTCTGGCCAAATAGCTACGGTCTTAGACTTGTACTATGGGCTACAGGTTAAGGTCTTAACTCTTACTCTGGCCTAATAGCTAAGGTCTTAGACTCGTACTGTGGCCTAAGAGCTAAGGTCTTAACTCTTACTCTTGCCTAATAGCTAAGGTCTTCGACTCGTACTCTGGCCTAATGGTTAAGGTCTTAACTCTTACTCTGGTCAATTGGTTAAGGTCTTAACTCTTACTCTGGCCTAATAGCTAAGGTCTTAGACTCGTACTCTGGCCTAATGGTTAAGGTCTTAACTCTTACTCTGGCCTACTGGTTAAGGTCGTAACTCTTACTCTGGCCTAATAGCTAAGGTCTTAGACTCGTACTCTGGCCTAATGGGTAAGGTCTTAACTCTTACTCTGGTCTAATAGCTAAGGTCTTACCTCTTACTCTGGCCTAATAGCTAAGGTCTTAGACTCGCACTCTGGCCTAATGGTTAAGGTCTTAACTCTTACTCTGGCCTACTGGTTAAGGTCTTAACTCCTACTCTGGCCTACTGGTTAAGGTCTTAACTCTTACTCTGGCCTAATAGCTAAGGTCTTAACTCGTACTCTGGCCTAATGGTTAAGGTCTTAACTCTTACTCTGGCCTACTAGCTAAGGTCTTAACTCTTACTCTGTCCTAATAGCTAAGGTCTTAGACTCGTACTCTGGCCTAATGGTTAAGGTCTTAACTCTTACTCTGGGCGAATAGCTAAGGTCTTAGACTCGTACTCTGGCCTACTGGTTAAGGTCCTAACTCTTACTCTGGCCTACTGGTTAAGGTCTTAACTCTTACTCTGGCCTAATAGCTAAGGACTTGAACTCCTACTCTGGACTAATGGTTAAGGTCTTAACTCTTACTCTGGCCTAATAGCTAAGGTCTGAACTCTTACTCTGGGCTAATAACTAAGGTCTTAGACTCGTACTCTGGCCTAATGGTTAAGGTCTTAACTCTTACTCTGGCCTACTGGTTAAGGTCTTAACTCTTACTCTGGCCTACTGGTTAAGGTCTTAACTTTTACTCTGGCCTACTAGCTCAGGTCTTAACTCTTACTCTGGCCTAATAGCTAAGGTCTTAGACTGGTACTCTGGCCTAAAGGTTAAGGTCTTAACTCTTACTCTGGGTGAATAGCTAAGGTCTTAGACTCGTACTCTGGCCTACTGGTTAAGGTCCTAACTCTTACTCTGGCCTACTGGTTAAGGTCTTAACTCTTACTCTGGCCTAATAGCTAAGGTCTTAACTCTTACTCTGGCCTAATAGCTACTGTCTTAGACTCGTACTCTGGCCTAATGGTTAAGGTCATAACTCTTACTCTGGCCTAATAGCTAAGGTCTTAACTCTTACTCTGGCCTAATAGCTAAGGTCTTAGACTCATACTTTGGCCTAATGGTTAAGGTCTTAACTCTTACTATGGCCTAATAGCTAAGGTCTTAACTCTTACTCTGGCCTACTGGTTAAGGTCTTAACTCTTACTCTGGCCTAATAGCTAAGGTCTTAGACTCGTACTCTGGCCTAATAGCTAAGGTCTTAGACTCGTACTCTGGCCTAATGGTTAAGGTCTTAACTCTTACTCTGGCCTAATAGCTAAGGTCTTAGACTTGTACTCTGGCCTAATGGTTAAGGTCTTAACTCTTACTCTGGCCTAATAGCTAAGGTCTTAGACTCGTACTCTGGCCTAATGGTTAAGGTCTTAACTCTTACTCTGGCCTACTGTTTAAGGTCTTAACTCTTACTCTGGCCTACTGGTTAAGGTCTTAACTCTAACTATGGCCTAATAGCTAAGGTCTTAGACACGTACTCTGGCCTAATGGTTAAGGTCTTAACTCTTACTCTGTCCTACTGGTTAAGGTCTTAACTCTTACTCTGGCCTACTGATTAAGGTCTTAACTCTTACTCTGGCCTAATAGCTAAGGTCTTAACTCTTACTCTGGCCTAATAGCTATGGTCTTAGACTTGTACTCTGGCCTAATGGTTAAGGTCTTAACTCTTACTCTGGCCTAATAGTTAAGGTCTTAACTCTTACTCTGGCCTAATAGCTAAGGTCTTAACTCTTACTCTGGTCTAATAGCTAAGGTCTTAACTCTTACTCTGGCCTAATAGCTATGGTCTTAGACTCGTACTCTGGCCTAATGGTTAGGGTCTTAACTCTTACTCTGGCCTAATAGCTAAGGTCTTAACTCTTACTCTTGGCCTAATAGCTAAGGTCTTAGACTCGTACTCTGGCCTACTGGTTAAGGTCTTAACTCTTACTCTGGCCTAATAGCTAAGGTCTTAGACTCATACTCTGGCCTAATGTTTAAGGTCTTAACTCTTACTCTGGCCTAATAGCTAAGGTCTTAGACTCGTACTCTGGCCTAATGGTTAAGGTCTTAACTCTTACTCTGGCCTAATAGCTAAGGTCTTAGACTCGTACTCTGGCCTAATGGTTAAGGTCTTAACTCTTACTCTGGTCAACTGGTTAAGGTCTTAACTCTTACTCTGGCCTAATAGCTAAGGTCTTAGACTCCTACTCTGGCCTAATGGTTAAGGTCTTAACTCTTACTCTGGCCTACTGGTTAAGGTCTTAACTCTTACTCTGGCCTAATAGCTAAGGTCTTAGACTCGTACTCTGGCCTAATGGTTAAGGTCTTAACTCTTACTCTGGCCTAATAGCTAAGGTCTGAACTCTTACTCTGGCCTAATAACTAAGGTCTTAGACTCGTACTCTGGCCTAATGGTTAAGGTCTTAACTCTTACTCTGGCCTACTGGTTAAGGTCTTAACTCTTACTCTGGCCTACTGGTTAAGGTCTTAACTCTTACTCTGGCCTAATAGCTAAGGTCTTAACTCTTACTCTGGCCTAATAGCTAAGGTCTTAACTCGTACTCTGGCCTAATGGTTAAGGTCTTAACTCTTACTCTGGCCTACTAGCTCAGGTCTTAACTCTTACTCTGGCCTAATAGCTAAGGTCTTAGACTCGTACTCTGGCCTAAAGGTTAAGGTCTTAACTCTTACTCTGGGCGAATAGCTAAGGTCTTAGACTCGTACTCTGGCCTACTGGTTAAGGTCCTAACTCTTACTCTGGCCTACTGGTTAAGGTCTTAACTCTTACTCTGGCCTAATAGCTAAGGTCTTAACTCTTACTCTGGCCTAATAGCTACGGTCTTAGACTCGTACTCTGGCCTAATGGTTAAGGTCATAACTCTTACTCTGGCCTAATAGCTAAGGTCTTAACTCTTACTCTGGCCTAATAGCTAAGGTCTTAGACTCATACTTTGGCCTAATGGTTAAGGTCTTAACTCTTACTATGGCCTAATAGCTAAGGTCTTAACTCTCACTCTGGCCTACTGGTTAAGGTCTTAACTCTTACTCTGGCCTACTGGTTAAGGTCTTAACTCTTACTCTGGCCTAATAGCTAAGGTCTTAGACTCGTACTCTGGCCTAATAGCTAAGGTCTTAGACTCGTACTCTGGCCTAATGGTTAAGGTCTTAACTCTTACTCTGGCCTAATAGCTAAGGTCTTAGACTTGTACTCTGGCCTAATGGGTAAGGTCTTAACTCTTACTCTGGCCTAATAGCTAAGGTCTTAGACTCATACTCTGGCCTAATGGTTAAGGTCTTAACTCTTACTATGGCCTACTGTTTAAGGTCTTAACTCTTACTCTGGCCTATTGGTTAAGGTCTTAACTCTAACTATGGCCTAATAGCTAAGGTCTTAGACACGTACTCTGGCCTAATGGTTAAGGTCTTAACTCTTACTCTGTCCTACTGGTTAAGGTCTTAACTCTTACTCTGGCCTACTGATTAAGGTCTTAACTCTTACTCTGGCCTAATAGCTAAGGTCTTAACTCTTACTCTGGCCTAATAGCTATGGTCTTAGACTTGTACTCTGGCCTAATGGTTAAGGTCTTAACTCTTACTCTGGCCTGATAGTTAAGGTCTTAACTCTTACTCTGGCCTAATAGCTAAGGTCTTAACTCTTACTCTGGCCTAATAGCTAAGGTCTTAACTCTTACTCTGGCCTAATAGCTATGGTCTTAGACTCGTACTCTGGCCTAATGGTTAAGGTCTTAACTCTTACTCTGGCCTAATAGCTAAGGTCTTAACTCTTACTCTTGGCCTAATAGCTAAGGTCTTAGACTCGTACTCTGGCCTACTGGTTAAGGTCTTAACTCTTACTCTGGCCTAATAGCTAAGGTCTTAGACTCATACTCTGGCCTAATGGTTAAGGTCTTAACTCTTACTCTGGCCTAATAGCTAAGGTCTTTCGTACTCTGGCCTAATGGTTAAGGTCTTAACTCTTACTCTGGCCTAATAGCTAAGGTCTTAGACTCGTACTCTGGCCTAATGGTTAAGGTCTTAACTCTTACTCTGGTCAACTGGTTAAGGTCTTAACTCTTACTCTGGCCTAATAGCTAAGGTCTTAGACTCCTACTCTGGCCTAATGGTTAAGGTCTTAACTCTTACTCTGGCCTACTGGTTAAGGTCTTAACTCTTACTCTGGCCTAATAGCTAAGGTCTTAGACTCGTACTCTGGCCTAATGGTTAAGGTCTTAACTCTTACTCTGGCCTAATAGCTAAGGTCTGAACTCTTACTCTGGCCTAATAACTAAGGTCTTAGACTCGTACTCTGGCCTAATGGTTAAGGTCTTAACTCTTACTCTGGCCTACTGGTTAAGGTCTTAACTCTTACTCTGGCCTACTGGTTAAGGTCTTAACTCTTACTCTGGCCTAATAGCTAAGGTCTTAACTTTTACTCTGGCCTAATAGCTAAGGTCTTAACTCGTACTCTGGCCTAATGGTTAAGGTCTTAACTCTTACTCTGGCCTACTAGCTAAGGTCTTAACTCTTACTCTGGCCTAATAGCTAAGGTCTTAGACTCGTACTCTGGCCTAATGGTTAAGGTCTAAACTCTTACTCTGGCCTAATAGCTAAGGTCTTAGACTCGTACTCTGGCCTACTGGTTAAGGTCTTATCTCTTACTCTAGCCTACTGGTTAAGGTCTTAACTCTTTCTCTGGCCTAATAGGTAAGGTCTTAACTATTACTCTGGCCTAATAGCTAAGGTCTTAAACTCGTACTCTGGCCTAATGGTTAACGTCTTAACTCTTACTCTGGCCTAATAGCTAAGGTCTTAACTCTTACTCTGGCCTAATAGCTAAGGTCTTAGACTCGTACTATGGCCTACAGGTTATGGGCTTAACTCTTACTCTGGCCTAATAGCTAAAGTCTTAGACTCATACTCTGGCCTACAGGTTAAGGTCTTAACTCTTACTCTGGCCTAATAGCTTACGTCTTAGACTCGTACTGTGGCTTAATAGCTAAGGTCTTAACTCTTACTCTGGCCTAATAGCTAAGGTCTTCGACTTGTACTCTGGCCTAATGGTTAAGGTCTTAACTCTTACTCTGGCCTACTGGTTAAGGTCTTAACTCCTACTCTGGCCTACTGGTTAAGGTCTTAAATCTTACTCTGGCCTAATAGCTAAGGTCTTAACTCGTACTCTGGCCTAATGGTTAAGGTCTTAACTCTTACACTGGCCTACTAGCTAAGGTCTTAACTCTTACTCTGGCCTAATAGCTAAGGTCTTAGACTCGTACTCTGGCCTAATGGTTAAGGTCTTAACTCTTACTCTGGGCGAATAGCTAAGGTCTTAGACTCGTACTCTGGCCTACTGGTTAAGGTCCTAACTCTTACTCTGGCCTACTGGTTAAGGTCTTAACTCTTACTCTGGCCTAATAGCTAAGGTCTTAGACTCGTACTCTGGCCTACTGGTTAAGGTCCGAACTCTTACTCTGGCCTACTGGTTAAGGTCTTAACTCTTACTCTGGCCTAATAGCTAAGGTCTTAACTCTTACTCTGGCCTAATAGCTACGGTCTTAGACTCGTACTCTGGCCTAATGGTTAAGGTCATAACTCTTACTCTGGCCTAATAGCTAAGGTCTTAACTCTTACTCTGGCCTAATAGCTAAGGTCTTAGACTCATACTCTGGCCTAATGGTTAAGGTCTTAACTCTTACTATGGCCTAATAGCTAAGGTCTTAGACTCGTACTATGGCATAATGGTTAAGGTCTTAACTCTTACTCTGGCCTACTGGTTAAGGTCTTAACTCTTACTCTGGCCTAATATCTAAGGTCTTAGACTCGTACTCTGGCCTAATAGCTAAGGTCTTAGACTCGTACTCTGGCCTAATGGTTAAGGTCTTAACTCTTACTCTGGCCTAATAGCTAAGGTCTTAGACTTGTACTCTGGCCTAATGGTTAAGGTCTTAACTCTTACGCTGGCCTACTGGTTAAGGTCTTAACTCTTACTCTGACCTAATAGCTAAGGTCTTAACTCTTACTCTGGCCAAATAGCTAAGGTCTTAGACTTGTACTATGGGCTACAGGTTAAGGTCTTAACTCTTACTCTGGCCTAATAGCTAAGGTCTTAGACTCGTACTGTGGCCTAAGAGCTAAGGTCTTAACTCTTACTCTGGCCTAATAGCTAAGGTCTTCGACTCGTACTCTGGCCTAATGGTTAAGGTCTTAACTCTTACTCTGGTCAATTGGTTAAGGTCTTAACTCTTACTCTGGCCTAATAGCTAAGGTCTTAGACTCGTACTCTGGCCTAATGGTTAAGGTCTTAACTCTTACTCTGGGCGAATAGCTAAGGTCTTAGACTCGTACTCTGGCCTACTGGTTAAGGTCTTAACTCTTACTCTGGCCTAATAGCTAAGGTCTGAACTCTTACTCTGGCCTAATAACTAAGGTCTTAGACTCGTACTCTGGCCTAATGGTTAAGGTCTTAACTCTTACTCTGGCCTACTGGTTAAGGTCTCAACTCTTACTCTGGCCTAATAGCTAAGGTCTTAACTCTTACTCTGGCCTAATAGCTAAGGTCTTAACTCATATTCTGGCCTAATGGTTAAGGTCTTAAATCTTACTCTGGCCTACTAGCTAAGGTCTTAACTCTTACTCTGGCCTAATAGCTAAGGTCTTAGACTCGTACTCTGGCCTAATGGTTAAGGTCTTAACTCTTACTCTGGGCGAATAGCTAAGGTCTTAGACTCGTACTCTGGCCTACTGGTTAAGGTCCGAACTCTTACTCTGGCCTACTGGTTAAGGTCTTAACTCTTACTCTGGCCTAATAGCTAAGGTCTTAACTCTTACTCTGGCCTAATAGCTACGGTCTTAGACTCGTACTCTGGCCTAATGGTTAAGGTCATAACTCTTACTCTGGCCTAATAGCTAAGGTCTTAACTCTTACTCTGGCCTAATAGCTAAGGTCTTAGACTCATACTCTGGCCTAATGGTTAAGGTCTTAACTCTTACTATGGCCTGATAGCTAAGGTCTTAGACTCGTACTATGGCATAATGGTTAAGGTCTTAACTCTTACTCTGGCCTACTGGTTAAGGTCTTAACTCTTACTCTGGCCTAATAGCTAAGGTCTTAGACTCGTACTCTGGCCTAATAGCTAAGGTCTTAGACTCGTACTCTGGCCTAATGGTTAAGGTCTTAACTCTTACTCTGGCCTAATAGCTAAGGTCTTAGACTTGTACTCTGGCCTAATGGTTAAGGTCTTAACTCTTACGCTGGCCTACTGGTTAAGGTCTTAACTCTTACTCTGACCTAATAGCTAAGGTCTTAACTCTTACTCTGGCCAAATAGCTAAGGTCTTAGACTTGTACTATGGGCTACAGGTTAAGGTCTTAACTCTTACTCTGGCCTAATAGCTAAGGTCTTAGACTCGTACTGTGGCCTAAGAGCTAAGGTCTTAACTCTTACTCTTGCCTAATAGCTAAGGTCTTCGACTCGTACTCTGGCCTAATGGTTAAGGTCTTAACTCTTACTCTGGTCAATTGGTTAAGGTCTTAACTCTTACTCTGGCCTAATAGCTAAGGTCTTAGACTCGTACTCTGGCCTAATGGTTAAGGTCTTAACTCTTACTCTGGCCTACTGGTTAAGGTCGTAACTCTTACTCTGGCCTAATAGCTAAGGTCTTAGACTCGTACTCTGGCCTAATGGGTAAGGTCTTAACTCTTACTCTGGTCTAATAGCTAAGATCTTACCTCTTACTCTGGCCTAATAGCTAAGGTCTTAGACTCGCACTCTGGCCTAATGGTTAAGGTCTTAACTCTTACTCTGGCCTACTGGTTAAGGTCTTAACTCCTACTCTGGCCTACTGGTTAAGGTCTTAACTCTTACTCTGGCCTAATAGCTAAGGTCTTAACTCGTACTCTGGCCTAATGGTTAAGGTCTTAACTCTTACTCTGGCCTACTAGCTAAGGTCTTAACTCTTACTCTGTCCTAATAGCTAAGGTCTTAGACTCGTACTCTGGCCTAATGGTTAAGGTCTTAACTCTTACTCTGGGCGAATAGCTAAGGTCTTAGACTCGTACTCTGGCCTACTGGTTAAGGTCCTAACTCTTACTCTGGCCTACTGGTTAAGGTCTTAACTCTTACTCTGGCCTAATAGCTAAGGACTTGAACTCCTACTCTGGACTAATGGTTAAGGTCTTAACTCTTACTCTGGCCTAATAGCTAAGGTCTGAACTCTTACTCTGGGCTAATAACTAAGGTCTTAGACTCGTACTCTGGCCTAATGGTTAAGGTCTTAACTCTTACTCTGGCCTACTGGTTAAGGTCTTAACTCTTACTCTGGCCTACTGGTTAAGGTCTTAACTTTTACTCTGGCCTACTAGCTCAGGTCTTAACTCTTACTCTGGCCTAATAGCTAAGGTCTTAGACTGGTACTCTGGCCTAAAGGTTAAGGTCTTAACTCTTACTCTGGGCGAATAGCTAAGGTCTTAGACTCGTACTCTGGCCTACTGGTTAAGGTCCTAACTCTTACTCTGGCCTACTGGTTAAGGTCTTAACTCTTACTCTGGCCTAATAGCTAAGGTCTTAACTCTTACTCTGGCCTAATAGCTACTGTCTTAGACTCGTACTCTGGCCTAATGGTTAAGGTCATAACTCTTACTCTGGCCTAATAGCTAAGGTCTTAACTCTTACTCTGGCCTAATAGCTAAGGTCTTAGACTCATACTTTGGCCTAATGGTTAAGGTCTTAACTCTTACTATGGCCTAATAGCTAAGGTCTTAACTCTTACTCTGGCCTACTGGTTAAGGTCTTAACTCTTACTCTGGCCTAATAGCTAAGGTCTTAGACTCGTACTCTGGCCTAATAGCTAAGGTCTTAGACTCGTACTCTGGCCTAATGGTTAAGGTCTTAACTCTTACTCTGGCCTAATAGCTAAGGTCTTAGACTTGTACTCTGGCCTAATGGTTAAGGTCTTAACTCTTACTCTGGCCTAATAGCTAAGGTCTTAGACTCGTACTTTGGCCTAATGGTTAAGGTCTTAACTCTTACTCTGGCCTACTGTTTAAGGTCTTAACTCTTACTCTGGCCTACTGGTTAAGGTCTTAACTCTAACTATGGCCTAATAGCTAAGGTCTTAGACACGTACTCTGGCCTAATGGTTAAGGTCTTAACTCTTACTCTGTCCTACTGGTTAAGGTCTTAACTCTTACTCTGGCCTACTGATTAAGGTCTTAACTCTTACTCTGGCCTAATAGCTAAGGTCTTAACTCTTACTCTGGCCTAATAGCTATGGTCTTAGACTTGTACTCTGGCCTAATGGTTAAGGTCTTAACTCTTACTCTGGCCTAATAGTTAAGGTCTTAACTCTTACTCTGGCCTAATAGCTAAGGTCTTAACTCTTACTCTGGCCTAATAGCTAAGGTCTTAACTCTTACTCTGGCCTAATAGCTATGGTCTTAGACTCGTACTCTGGCCTAATGGTTAGGGTCTTAACTCTTACTCTGGCCTAATAGCTAAGGTCTTAACTCTTACTCTTGGCCTAATAGCTAAGGTCTTAGACTCGTACTCTGGCCTACTGGTTAAGGTCTTAACTCTTACTCTGGCCTAATAGCTAAGGTCTTAGACTCATACTCTGGCCTAATGTTTAAGGTCTTAACTCTTACTCTGGCCTAATAGCTAAGGTCTTAGACTCGTACTCTGGCCTAATGGTTAAGGTCTTAACTCTTACTCTGGCCTAATAGCTAAGGTCTTAGACTCGTACTCTGGCCTAATGGTTAAGGTCTTAACTCTTACTCTGGTCAACTGGTTAAGGTCTTAACTCTTACTCTGGCCTAATAGCTAAGGTCTTAGACTCCTACTCTGGCCTAATGGTTAAGGTCTTAACTCTTACTCTGGCCTACTGGTTAAGGTCTTAACTCTTACTCTGGCCTAATAGCTAAGGTCTTAGACTCGTACTCTGGCCTAATGGTTAAGGTCTTAACTCTTACTCTGGCCTAATAGCTAAGGTCTGAACTCTTACTCTGGCCTAATAACTAAGGTCTTAGACTCGTACTCTGGCCTAATGGTTAAGGTCTTAACTCTTACTCTGGCCTACTGGTTAAGGTCTTAACTCTTACTCTGGCCTACTGGTTAAGGTCTTAACTCTTACTCTGGCCTAATAGCTAAGGTCTTAACTCTTACTCTGGCCTAATAGCTAAGGTCTTAACTCGTACTCTGGCCTAATGGTTAAGGTCTTAACTCTTACTCTGGCCTACTAGCTCAGGTCTTAACTCTTACTCTGGCCTAATAGCTAAGGTCTTAGACTCGTACTCTGGCCTAAAGGTTAAGGTCTTAACTCTTACTCTGGGCGAATAGCTAAGGTCTTAGACTCGTACTCTGGCCTACTGGTTAAGGTCCTAACTCTTACTCTGGCCTACTGGTTAAGGTCTTAACTCTTACTCTGGCCTAATAGCTAAGGTCTTAACTCTTACTCTGGCCTAATAGCTACGGTCTTAGACTCGTACTCTGGCCTAATGGTTAAGGTCATAACTCTTACTCTGGCCTAATAGCTAAGGTCTTAACTCTTACTCTGGCCTAATAGCTAAGGTCTGAGACTCATACTTTGGCCTAATGGTTAAGGTCTTAACTCTTACTATGGCCTAATAGCTAAGGTCTTAACTCTCACTCTGGCCTACTGGTTAAGGTCTTAACTCTTACTCTGGCCTACTGGTTAAGGTCTTAACTCTTACTCTGGCCTAATAGCTAAGGTCTTAGACTCGTACTCTGGCCTAATAGCTAAGGTCTTAGACTCGTACTCTGGCCTAATGGTTAAGGTCTTAACTCTTACTCTGGCCTAATAGCTAAGGTCTTAGACTTGTACTCTGGCCTAATGGTTAAGGTCTTAACTCTTACTCTGGCCTAATAGCTAAGGTCTTAGACTCATACTCTGGCCTAATGGTTAAGGTCTTAACTCTTACTATGGCCTACTGTTTAAGGTCTTAACTCTTACTCTGGCCTATTGGTTAAGGTCTTAACTCTAACTATGGCCTAATAGCTAAGGTCTTAGACACGTACTCTGGCCTAATGGTTAAGGTCTTAACTCTTACTCTGTCCTACTGGTTAAGGTCTTAACTCTTACTCTGGCCTACTGATTAAGGTCTTAACTCTTACTCTGGCCTAATAGCTAAGGTCTTAACTCTTACTCTGGCCTAATAGCTATGGTCTTAGACTTGTACTCTGGCCTAATGGTTAAGGTCTTAACTCTTACTCTGGCCTGATAGTTAAGGTCTTAACTCTTACTCTGGCCTAATAGCTAAGGTCTTAACTCTTACTCTGGCCTAATAGCTAAGGTCTTAACTCTTACTCTGGCCTAATAGCTATGGTCTTAGACTCGTACTCTGGCCTAATGGTTAAGGTCTTAACTCTTACTCTGGCCTAATAGCTAAGGTCTTAACTCTTACTCTTGGCCTAATAGCTAAGGTCTTAGACTCGTACTCTGGCCTACTGGTTAAGGTCTTAACTCTTACTCTGGCCTAATAGCTAAGGTCTTAGACTCATACTCTGGCCTAATGGTTAAGGTCTTAACTCTTACTCTGGCCTAATAGCTAAGGTCTTTCGTACTCTGGCCTAATGGTTAAGGTCTTAACTCTTACTCTGGCCTAATAGCTAAGGTCTTAGACTCGTACTCTGGCCTAATGGTTAAGGTCTTAACTCTTACTCTGGTCAACTGGTTAAGGTCTTAACTCTTACTCTGGCCTAATAGCTAAGGTCTTAGACTCCTACTCTGGCCTAATGGTTAAGGTCTTAACTCTTACTCTGGCCTACTGGTTAAGGTCTTAACTCTTACTCTGGCCTAATAGCTAAGGTCTTAGACTCGTACTCTGGCCTAATGGTTAAGGTCTTAACTCTTACTCTGGCCTAATAGCTAAGGTCTGAACTCTTACTCTGGCCTAATAACTAAGGTCTTAGACTCGTACTCTGGCCTAATGGTTAAGGTCTTAACTCTTACTCTGGCCTACTGGTTAAGGTCTTAACTCTTACTCTGGCCTACTGGTTAAGGTCTTAACTCTTACTCTGGCCTAATAGCTAAGGTCTTAACTTTTACTCTGGCCTAATAGCTAAGGTCTTAACTCGTACTCTGGCCTAATGGTTAAGGTCTTAACTCTTACTCTGGCCTACTAGCTAAGGTCTTAACTCTTACTCTGGCCTAATAGCTAAGGTCTTAGACTCGTACTCTGGCCTAATGGTTAAGGTCTAAACTCTTACTCTGGCCTAATAGCTAAGGTCTTAGACTCGTACTCTGGCCTACTGGTTAAGGTCTTATCTCTTACTCTAGCCTACTGGTTAAGGTCTTAACTCTTTCTCTGGCCTAATAGGTAAGGTCTTAACTATTACTCTGGCCTAATAGCTAAGGTCTTAAACTCGTACTCTGGCCTAATGGTTAACGTCTTAACTCTTACTCTGGCCTAATAGCTAAGGTCTTAACTCTTACTCTGGCCTAATAGCTAAGGTCTTAGACTCGTACTATGGCCTACAGGTTATGGGCTTAACTCTTACTCTGGCCTAATAGCTAAAGTCTTAGACTCATACTCTGGCCTACAGGTTAAGGTCTTAACTCTTACTCTGGCCTAATAGCTTACGTCTTAGACTCGTACTGTGGCTTAATAGCTAAGGTCTTAACTCTTACTCTGGCCTAATAGCTAAGGTCTTCGACTTGTACTCTGGCCTAATGGTTAAGGTCTTAACTCTTACTCTGGCCTACTGGTTAAGGTCTTAACTCCTACTCTGGCCTACTGGTTAAGGTCTTAAATCTTACTCTGGCCTAATAGCTAAGGTCTTAACTCGTACTCTGGCCTAATGGTTAAGGTCTTAACTCTTACACTGGCCTACTAGCTAAGGTCTTAACTCTTACTCTGGCCTAATAGCTAAGGTCTTAGACTCGTACTCTGGCCTAATGGTTAAGGTCTTAACTCTTACTCTGGGCGAATAGCTAAGGTCTTAGACTCGTACTCTGGCCTACTGGTTAAGGTCCTAACTCTTACTCTGGCCTACTGGTTAAGGTCTTAACTCTTACTCTGGCCTAATAGCTAAGGTCTTAGACTCGTACTCTGGCCTACTGGTTAAGGTCTTAACTCTTACTCTGGCCTAATAGCTAAGGTCTGAACTCTTACTCTGGCCTAATAACTAAGGTCTTAGACTCGTACTCTGGCCTAATGGTTAAGGTCTTAACTCTTACTCTGGCCTACTGGTTAAGGTCTCAACTCTTACTCTGGCCTAATAGCTAAGGTCTTAACTCTTACTCTGGCCTAATAGCTAAGGTCTTAACTCATATTCTGGCCTAATGGTTAAGGTCTTAAATCTTACTCTGGCCTACTAGCTAAGGTCTTAACTCTTACTCTGGCCTAATAGCTAAGGTCTTAGACTCGTACTCTGGCCTAATGGTTAAGGTCTTAACTCTTACTCTGGGCGAATAGCTAAGGTCTTAGACTCGTACTCTGGCCTACTGGTTAAGGTCCGAACTCTTACTCTGGCCTACTGGTTAAGGTCTTAACTCTTACTCTGGCCTAATAGCTAAGGTCTTAACTCTTACTCTGGCCTAATAGCTACGGTCTTAGACTCGTACTCTGGCCTAATGGTTAAGGTCATAACTCTTACTCTGGCCTAATAGCTAAGGTCTTAACTCTTACTCTGGCCTAATAGCTAAGGTCTTAGACTCATACTCTGGCCTAATGGTTAAGGTCTTAACTCTTACTATGGCCTAATAGCTAAGGTCTTAGACTCGTACTATGGCATAATGGTTAAGGTCTTAACTCTTACTCTGGCCTACTGGTTAAGGTCTTAACTCTTACTCTGGCCTAATATCTAAGGTCTTAGACTCGTACTCTGGCCTAATAGCTAAGGTCTTAGACTCGTACTCTGGCCTAATGGTTAAGGTCTTAACTCTTACTCTGGCCTAATAGCTAAGGTCTTAGACTTGTACTCTGGCCTAATGGTTAAGGTCTTAACTCTTACGCTGGCCTACTGGTTAAGGTCTTAACTCTTACTCTGACCTAATAGCTAAGGTCTTAACTCTTACTCTGGCCAAATAGCTAAGGTCTTAGACTTGTACTATGGGCTACAGGTTAAGGTCTTAACTCTTACTCTGGCCTAATAGCTAAGGTCTTAGACTCGTACTGTGGCCTAAGAGCTAAGGTCTTAACTCTTACTCTGGCCTAATAGCTAAGGTCTTCGACTCGTACTCTGGCCTAATGGTTAAGGTCTTAACTCTTACTCTGGTCAATTGGTTAAGGTCTTAACTCTTACTCTGGCCTAATAGCTAAGGTCTTAGACTCGTACTCTGGCCTAATGGTTAAGGTCTTAACTCTTACTCTGGCCTACTGGTTAAGGTCGTAACTCTTACTCTGGCCTAATAGCTAAGGTCTTAGACTCGTACTCTGGCCTAATGGTTAAGGTCTTAACTCTTACTCTGGCCTACTGGTTAAGGTCTTAACTTCTACTCTGGCCTACTGGTTAAGGTCTTAACTCTTACTCTGGCCTAATAGCTAAGGTCTTAACTCGTACTCTGGCCTAATGGTTAAGGTCTTAACTCTTACTCTGGCCTACTAGCTAAGGTCTTAACTCTTACTCTGGCCTAATAGCTAAGGTCTTAGACTCGTACTCTGGCCTAATGGTTAAGGTCTTAACTCTTACTCTGGGCGAATAGCTAAGGTCTTAGTCTCGTACTCTGGCCTACTGGTTAAGGTCCTAACTCTTACTCTGGCCTACTGGTTAAGGTCTTAACTCTTACTCTGGCCTAATAGCTAAGGACTTGAACTCCTACTCTGGACTAATGGTTAAGGTCTTAACTCTTACTCTGGCCTAATAGCTAAGGTCTGAACTCTTACTCTGGGCTAATAACTAAGGTCTTAGACTCGTACTCTGGCCTAATGGTTAAGGTCTTAACTCTTACTCTGGCCTACTGGTTAAGGTCTTAACTCTTACTATGGCCTACTGTTTAAGGTCTTAACTCTTACTCTGGCCTACTGGTTAAGGTCTTAACTCTAACTATGGCCTAATAGCTAAGGTCTTAGACACGTACTCTGGCCTAATGGTTAAGGTCTTAACTCTTACTCTGTCCTACTGGTTAAGGTCTTAACTCTTACTCTGGCCTACTGATTAAGGTCTTAACTCTCACTCTGGCCTAATAGCTAAGGTCTTAACTCTTACTCTGGCCTAATAGCTATGGTCTTAGACTTGTACTCTGGCCTAATGGTTAAGGTCTTAACTCTTACTCTGGCCTAATAGTTAAGGTCTTAACTCTTACTCTGGCCTAATAGCTAAGGTCTTAACTCTTACTCTGGCCTAATAGCTAAGGTCTTAACTCTTACTCTGGCCTAATAGCTATGGTCTTAGACTCGTACTCTGGCCTAATGGTTAAGGTCTTATCTCTTACTCTGGCCTAATAGCTAAGGTCTTAACTCTTACTCTGGCCTAATAGCTAAGGTCTTAGATTCGTACTCTGGCCTAATGGTTAAGGTCTTAACTCTTACTCTGGCCTAATAGCTAAGGTCTTAGACTTGTACTCTGGCCTACTGGTTAAGGTCTTAACTCTTACTCTGGCCTAATAGCTAAGGTCTTAGACTCATACTCTGGCCTAATGGTTAAGGTCTTAACTCTTACTCTGGCCTAATAGCTAAGGTCTTAGACTCGTACTCTGGCCTAATGGTTAAGGTCTTAACTCTTACTCTGGCCTAATAGCTAAGGTCTTAGACTCGTACTCTGGCCTAATGGTTAAGGTCTTAACTCTTACTCTGGTCAACTGGTTAAGGTCTTAACTCTTACTCTGGCCTAATAGCTAAGGTCTTAGACTCCTACTCTGGCCTAATGGTTAAGGTCTTAACTCTTACTCTGGCCTACTGGTTAAGGTCTTAACTCTTACTCTGGCCTAATAGCTAAGGTCTTAGACTCGTACTCTGGCCTAATGGTTAAGGTCTTAACTCTTACTCTGGCCTAATAGCTAAGGTCTGAACTCTTACTCTGGCCTAATAACTAAGGTCTTAGACTCGTACTCTGGCCTAATGGTTAAGGTCTTAACTCTTACTCTGGCCTACTGGTTAAGGTCTTAACTCTTACTCTGGCCTACTGGTTAAGGTCTTAACTCTTACTCTGGCCTAATAGCTAAGGTCTTAACTTTTACTCTGGCCTAATAGCTAAGGTCTTAACTCGTACTCTGGCCTAATGGTTAAGGTCTTAACTCTTACTCTGGCCTACTAGCTAAGGTCTTAACTCTTACTCTGGCCTAATAGCTAAGGTCTTAGACTCGTACTCTGGCCTAATGGTTAAGGTCTAAACTCTTACTCTGGCCTAATAGCTAAGGTCTTAGACTCGTACTCTGGCCTACTGGTTAAGGTCTTATCTCTTACTCTAGCCTACTGGTTAAGGTCTTAACTCTTTCTCTGGCCTAATAGGTAAGGTCTTAACTATTACTCTGGCCTAATAGCTAAGGTCTTAAACTCGTACTCTGGCCTAATGGTTAACGTCTTAACTCTTACTCTGGCCTAATAGCTAAGGTCTTAACTCTTACTCTGGCCTAATAGCTAAGGTCTTAGACTCGTACTATGGCCTACAGGTTATGGGCTTAACTCTTACTCTGGCCTAATAGCTAAAGTCTTAGACTCATACTCTGGCCTACAGGTTAAGGTCTTAACTCTTACTCTGGCCTAATAGCTTACGTCTTAGACTCGTACTGTGGCTTAATAGCTAAGGTCTTAACTCTTACTCTGGCCTAATAGCTAAGGTCTTCGACTTGTACTCTGGCCTAATGGTTAAGGTCTTAACTCTTACTCTGGCCTACTGGTTAAGGTCTTAACTCCTACTCTGGCCTACTGGTTAAGGTCTTAACTCTTACTCTGGCCTAATAGCTAAGGTCTTAACTCGTACTCTGGCCTAATGGTTAAGGTCTTAACTCTTACACTGGCCTACTAGCTAAGGTCTTAACTCTTACTCTGGCCTAATAGCTAAGGTCTTAGACTCGTACTCTGGCCTAATGGTTAAGGTCTTAACTCTTACTCTGGGCGAATAGCTAAGGTCTTAGACTCGTACTCTGGCCTACTGGTTAAGGTCCTAACTCTTACTCTGGCCTACTGGTTAAGGTCTTAACTCTTACTCTGGCCTAATAGCTAAGGTCTTAGACTCGTACTCTGGCCTACTGGTTAAGGTCTTAACTCTTACTCTGGCCTAATAGCTAAGGTCTGAACTCTTACTCTGGCCTAATAACTAAGGTCTTAGACTCGTACTCTGGCCTAATGGTTAAGGTCTTAACTCTTACTCTGGCCTACTGGTTAAGGTCTCAACTCTTACTCTGGCCTAATAGCTAAGGTCTTAACTCTTACTCTGGCCTAATAGCTAAGGTCTTAACTCATATTCTGGCCTAATGGTTAAGGTCTTAAATCTTACTCTGGCCTACTAGCTAAGGTCTTAACTCTTACTCTGGCCTAATAGCTAAGGTCTTAGACTCGTACTCTGGCCTAATGGTTAAGGTCTTAACTCTTACTCTGGGCGAATAGCTAAGGTCTTAGACTCGTACTCTGGCCTACTGGTTAAGGTCCGAACTCTTACTCTGGCCTACTGGTTAAGGTCTTAACTCTTACTCTGGCCTAATAGCTAAGGTCTTAACTCTCACTCTGGCCTAATAGCTACGGTCTTAGACTCGTACTCTGGCCTAATGGTTAAGGTCATAACTCTTACTCTGGCCTAATAGCTAAGGTCTTAACTCTTACTCTGGCCTAATAGCTAAGGTCTTAGACTCATACTCTGGCCTAATGGTTAAGGTCTTAACTCTTACTATGGCCTAATAGCTAAGGTCTTAGACTCGTACTATGGCATAATGGTTAAGGTCTTAACTCTTACTCTGGCCTACTGGTTAAGGTCTTAACTCTTACTCTGGCCTAATAGCTAAGGTCTTAGACTCGTACTCTGGCCTAATAGCTAAGGTCTTAGACTCGTACTCTGGCCTAATGGTTAAGGTCTTAACTCTTACTCTGGCCTAATAGCTAAGGTCTTAGACTTGTACTCTGGCCTAATGGTTAAGGTCTTAACTCTTACGCTGGCCTACTGGTTAAGGTCTTAACTCTTACTCTGACCTAATAGCTAAGGTCTTAACTCTTACTCTGGCCAAATAGCTAAGGTCTTAGACTTGTACTATGGGCTACAGGTTAAGGTCTTAACTCTTACTCTGGCCTAATAGCTAAGGTCTTAGACTCGTACTGTGGCCTAAGAGCTAAGGTCTTAACTCTTACTCTGGCCTAATAGCTAAGGTCTTCGACTCGTACTCTGGCCTAATGGTTAAGGTCTTAACTCTTACTCTGGTCAATTGGTTAAGGTCTTAACTCTTACTCTGGCCTAATAGCTAAGGTCTTAGACTCTCACTCTGGCCTAATGGTTAAGGTCTGAACTCTTACTCTGGCCTACTGGTTAAGGTCGTAACTCTTACTCTGGCCTAATAGCTAAGGTCTTAGACTCGTACTCTGGCCTAATGGTTAAGGTCTTAACTCTTACTCTGGCCTACTGGTTAAGGTCTTAACTTCTACTCTGGCCTACTGGTTAAGGTCTTAACTCTTACTCTGGCCTAATAGCTAAGGTCTTAACTCGTACTCTGGCCTAATGGTTAAGGTCTTAACTCTTACTCTGGCCTACTAGCTAAGGTCTTAACTCTTACTCTGGCCTAATAGCTAAGGTCTTAGACTCGTACTCTGGCCTAATGGTTAAGGTCTTAACTCTTACTCTGGGCGAATAGCTAAGGTCTTAGACTCGTACTCTGGCCTACTGGTTAAGGTCCTAACTCTTACTCTGGCCTACTGGTTAAGGTCTTAACTCTTACTCTGGCCTAATAGCTAAGGACTTGAACTCCTACTCTGGACTAATGGTTAAGGTCTTAACTCTTACTCTGGCCTAATAGCTAAGGTCTGAACTCTTACTCTGGGCTAATAACTAAGGTCTTAGACTCGTACTCTGGCCTAATGGTTAAGGTCTTAACTCTTACTCTGGCCTACTGGTTAAGGTCTTAACTCTTACTCTGGCCTACTGGTTAAGGTCTTAACTCTTACTCTGGCCTAATAGCTAAGGTCTTAACTCTTACTCTGGCCTAATAGCTAAGGTCTTAACTCGTACTCTGGCCTAATGGTTAAGGTCTTAACTCTTACTCTGGCCTACTAGCTCAGGTCTTAACTCTTACTCTGGCCTAATAGCTAAGGTCTTAGACTCGTACTCTGGCCTAAAGGTTAAGGTCTTAACTCTTACTCTGGGCGAATAGCTAAGGTCTTAGACTCGTACTCTGGCCTACTGGTTAAGGTCCTAACTCTTACTCTGGCCTACTGGTTAAGGTCTTAACTCTTACTCTGGCCTAATAGCTAAGGTCTTAACTCTTACTCTGGCCTAATAGCTAAGGTCTTAGACTCATACTTTGGCCTAATGGTTAAGGTCTTAACTCTTACTATGGCCTAATAGCTAAGGTCTTAACTCTTACTCTGGCCTACTGGTTAAGGTCTTAACTCTTACTCTGGCCTAATAGCTAAGGTCTTAGACTCGTACTCTGGCCTAATAGCTAAGGTCTTAGACTCGTACTCTGGCCTAATGGTTAAGGTCTTAACTCTTACTCTGGCCTAATAGCTAAGGTCTTAGACTTGTACTCTGGCCTAATGGTTAAGGTCTTAACTCTTACTCTGGCCTAATAGCTAAGGTCTTAGACTCGTACTCTGGACTAATGGTTAAGGTCTCAACTCTTACTCTGGCCTACTGTTTAAGGTCTTAACTCTTACTCTGGCCTACTGGTTAAGGTCTTAACTCTAACTATGGCCTAATAGCTAAGGTCTTAGACACGTACTCTGGCCTAATGGTTAAGGTCTTAACTCTTACTCTGTCCTACTGGTTAAGGTCTTAACTCTTACTCTGGCCTACTGATTAAGGTCTTAACTCTTACTCTGGCCTAATAGCTAAGGTCTTAACTCTTACTCTGGCCTAATAGCTATGGTCTTAGACTTGTACTCTGGCCTAATGGTTAAGGTCTTAACTCTTACTCTGGCCTAATAGTTAAGGTCTTAACTCTTACTCTGGCCTAATAGCTAAGGTCTTAACTCTTACTCTGGCCTAATAGCTAAGGTCTTAACTCTTACTCTGGCCTAATAGCTATGGTCTTAGACTCGTACTCTGGCCTAATGGTTAAGGTCTTAACTCTTACTCTGGCCTAATAGCTAAGGTCTTAACTCTTACTCTTGGCCTAATAGCTAAGGTCTTAGACTCGTACTCTGGCCTACTAGCTAAGGTCTTAACTCTTACTCTGGCCTAATAGCTAAGGTCTTAGACTCGTATTCTGGCCTACTGGTTAAGGTCTTAACTCTTACTCTGACCTAATAGCTAAGGTCTTAACTCTTACTCTGGCCAAATAGCTAAGGTCTTAGACTTGTACTATGGGCTACAGGTTAAGGTCTTAACTCTTACTCTGGCCTAATAGCTAAGGTCTTAGACTCGTACTGTGGCCTAAGAGCTAAGGTCTTAACTCTTACTCTGGCCTAATAGCTAAGGTCTTCGACTCGTACTCTGGCCTAATGGTTAAGGTCTTAACTCTTACTCTGGTCAATTGGTTAAGGTCTTAACTCTTACTCTGGCCTAATAGCTAAGGTCTTAGACTTGTACTCTGGCCTAATGGTTAAGGTCTTAACTCTTACTCTGGCCTACTGGTTAAGGTCGTAACTCTTACTCTGGCCTAATAGCTAAGGTCTTAGACTCGTACTCTGGCCTAATGGGTAAGGTCTTAACTCTTACTCTGGCCTAATAGCTAAGGTCTTACCTCTTACTCTGGCCTAATAGCTAAGGTCTTAGACTCGTACTCTGGCCTAATGGTTAAGGTCTTAACTCTTACTCTGGCCTACTGGTTAAGGTCTTAACTCCTCCTCTGGCCTACTGGTTAAGGTCTTAACTCTTACTCTGGCCTAATAGCTAAGGTCTTAACTCGTACTCTGGCCTAATGGTTAAGGTCTTAACTCTTACTCTGGCCTACTAGCTAAGGTCTTAACTCTTACTCTGGCCTAATAGCTAAGGTCTTAGACTCGTACTCTGGCCTAATGGTTAAGGTCTTAACTCTTACTCTGGGCGAATAGCTAAGGTCTTAGACTCGTACTCTGGCCTACTGGTTAAGGTCCTAACTCTTACTCTGGCCTACTGGTTAAGGTCTTAACTCTTACTCTGGCCTAATAGCTAAGGACTTGAACTCCTACTCTGGACTAATGGTTAAGGTCTTAACTCTTACTCTGGCCTAATAGCTAAGGTCTGAACTCTTACTCTGGGCTAATAACTAAGGTCTTAGACTCGTACTCTGGCCTAATGGTTAAGGTCTTAACTCTTACTCTGGCCTACTGGTTAAGGTCTTAACTCTTACTCTGGCCTAATAGCTAAGGTCTTAACTCTTACTCTGGCCTAATAGCTAAGGTCTTAACTCATACTCTGGCCTAATGGTTAAGGTCTTAACTCTTACTCTGGCCTACTAGCTCAGGTCTTAACTCTTACTCTGGCCTAATAGCTAAGGTCTTAGACTCGTACTCTGGCCTAAAGGTTAAGGTCTTAACTCTTACTCTGGGCGAATAGCTAAGGTCTTAGACTCGTACTCTGGCCTACTGGTTAAGGTCCTAACTCTTACTCTGGCCTACTGGTTAAGGTCTTAACTCTTACTCTGGCCTAATAGCTAAGGTCTTAACTCCTACTCTGGCCTAATAGCTACGGTCTTAGACTCGTACTCTGGCCTAATGGTTAAGGTCTTAACTCTTACTATGGCCTAATAGCTAAGGACTTAACTCTTACTCTGGCCTACTGGTTAAGGTCTTAACTCTTACTCTGGCCTAATAGCTAAGGTCTTAGACTCGTACTCTGGCCTAATAGCTAAGGTCTTAGACTCGTACTCTGGCCTAATGGTTAAGGTCTTAACTCTTACTCTGGCCTAATAGCTAAGGTCTTAGACTTGTACTCTGGCCTAAGGGTTAAGGTCTTAACTCTTACTCTGGCCTAATAGCTAAGGTCTTAGACTCGTACTCTGGCCTACTGGTTAAGGTCTTAACTCTTACTCTGGCCTAATAGCTAAGGTCTTAGACTCGTACTCTGGCCTACTGGTTAAGGTCTTAACTCTTACTCTGGCCTAATAGCTAAGGTCTGAACTCTTACTCTGGCCTAATAACTAAGGTCTTAGACTCGTACTCTGGCCTAATGGTTAAGGTCTTAACTCTTACTCTGGCCTACTGGTTAAGGTCTCAACTCTTACTCTGGCCTAATAGCTAAGGTCTTAACTCTTACTCTGGCCTAATAGCTAAGGTCTTAACTCATATTCTGGCCTAATGGTTAAGGTCTTAAATCTTACTCTGGCCTACTAGCTAAGGTCTTAACTCTTACTCTGGCCTAATAGCTAAGGTCTTAGACTCGTACTCTGGCCTAATGGTTAAGGTCTTAACTCTTACTCTGGGCGAATAGCTAAGGTCTTAGACTCGTACTCTGGCCTACTGGTTAAGGTCCGAACTCTTACTCTGGCCTACTGGTTAAGGTCTTAACTCTTACTCTGGCCTAATAGCTAAGGTCTTAACTCTTACTCTGGCCTAATAGCTACGGTCTTAGACTCGTACTCTGGCCTAATGGTTAAGGTCATAACTCTTACTCTGGCCTAATAGCTAAGGTCTTAACTCTTACTCTGGCCTAATAGCTAAGGTCTTAGACTCATACTCTGGCCTAATGGTTAAGGTCTTAACTCTTACTATGGCCTAATAGCTAAGGTCTTAGACTCGTACTATGGCATAATGGTTAAGGTCTTAACTCTTACTCTGGCCTACTGGTTAAGGTCTTAACTCTTACTCTGGCCTAATAGCTAAGGTCTTAGACTCGTACTCTGGCCTAATAGCTAAGGTCTTAGACTCGTACTCTGGCCTAATGGTTAAGGTCTTAACTCTTACTCTGGCCTAATAGCTAAGGTCTTAGACTTGTACTCTGGCCTAATGGTTAAGGTCTTAACTCTTACGCTGGCCTACTGGTTAAGGTCTTAACTCTTACTCTGACCTAATAGCTAAGGTCTTAACTCTTACTCTGGCCAAATAGCTAAGGTCTTAGACTTGTACTATGGGCTACAGGTTAAGGTCTTAACTCTTACTCTGGCCTAATAGCTAAGGTCTTAGACTCGTACTGTGGCCTAAGAGCTAAGGTCTTAACTCTTACTCTGGCCTAATAGCTAAGGTCTTCGACTCGTACTCTGGCCTAATGGTTAAGGTCTTAACTCTTACTCTGGTCAATTGGTTAAGGTCTTAACTCTTACTCTGGCCTAATAGCTAAGGTCTTAGACTCGTACTCTGGCCTAATGGTTAAGGTCTTAACTCTTACTCTGGCCTACTGGTTAAGGTCGTAACTCTTACTCTGGCCTAATAGCTAAGGTCTTAGACTCGTACTCTGGCCTAATGGTTAAGGTCTTAACTCTTACTCTGGCCTACTGGTTAAGGTCTTAACTTCTACTCTGGCCTACTGGTTAAGGTCTTAACTCTTACTCTGGCCTAATAGCTAAGGTCTTAACTCGTACTCTGGCCTAATGGTTAAGGTCTTAACTCTTACTCTGGCCTACTAGCTAAGGTCTTAACTCTTACTCTGGCCTAATAGCTAAGGTCTTAGACTCGTACTCTGGCCTAATGGTTAAGGTCTTAACTCTTACTCTGGGCGAATAGCTAAGGTCTTAGACTCGTACTCTGGCCTACTGGTTAAGGTCCTAACTCTTACTCTGGCCTACTGGTTAAGGTCTTAACTCTTACTCTGGCCTAATAGCTAAGGACTTGAACTCCTACTCTGGACTAATGGTTAAGGTCTTAACTCTTACTCTGGCCTAATAGCTAAGGTCTGAACTCTTACTCTGGGCTAATAACTAAGGTCTTAGACTCGTACTCTGGCCTAATGGTTAAGGTCTTAACTCTTACTCTGGCCTACTGGTTAAGGTCTTAACTCTTACTATGGCCTACTGTTTAAGGTCTTAACTCTTACTCTGGCCTACTGGTTAAGGTCTTAACTCTAACTATGGCCTAATAGCTAAGGTCTTAGACACGTACTCTGGCCTAATGGTTAAGGTCTTAACTCTTACTCTGTCCTACTGGTTAAGGTCTTAACTCTTACTCTGGCCTACTGATTAAGGTCTTAACTCTCACTCTGGCCTAATAGCTAAGGTCTTAACTCTTACTCTGGCCTAATAGCTATGGTCTTAGACTTGTACTCTGGCCTAATGGTTAAGGTCTTAACTCTTACTCTGGCCTAATAGTTAAGGTCTTAACTCTTACTCTGGCCTAATAGCTAAGGTCTTAACTCTTACTCTGGCCTAATAGCTAAGGTCTTAACTCTTACTCTGGCCTAATAGCTATGGTCTTAGACTCGTACTCTGGCCTAATGGTTAAGGTCTTAACTCTTACTCTGGCCTAATAGCTAAGGTCTTAACTCTTACTCTTGGCCTAATAGCTAAGGTCTTAGACTCGTACTCTGGCCTACTGGTTAAGGTCTTAACTCTTACTCTGGCCTAATAGCTAAGGTCTTAGACTCATACTCTGGCCTAATGGTTAAGGTCTTAACTCTTACTCTGGCCTAATAGCTAAGGTCTTAGACTCGTACTCTGGCCTAATGGTTAAGGTCTTAACTCTTACTCTGGCCTAATAGCTAAGGTCTTAGACTCGTACTCTGGCCTAATGGTTAAGGTCTTAACTCTTACTCTGGTCAACTGGTTAAGGTCTTAACTCTTACTCTGGCCTAATAGCTAAGGTCTTAGACTCCTACTCTGGCCTAATGGTTAAGGTCTTAACTCTTACACTGGCCTACTGGTTAAGGTCTTAACTCTTACTCTGGCCTAATAGCTAAGGTCTTAGACTCGTACTCTGGCCTAATGGTTAAGGTCTTAACTCTTACTCTGGCCTAATAGCTAAGGTCTGAACTCTTACTCTGGCCTAATAACTAAGGTCTTAGACTCGTACTCTGGCCTAATGGTTAAGGTCTTAACTCTTACTCTGGCCTACTGGTTAAGGTCTTAACTCTTACTCTGGCCTACTGGTTAAGGTCTTAACTCTTACTCTGGCCTAATAGCTAAGGTCTTAACTTTTACTCTGGCCTAATAGCTAAGGTCTTAACTCGTACTCTGGCCTAATGGTTAAGGTCTTAACTCTTACTCTGGCCTACTAGCTAAGGTCTTAACTCTTACTCTGGCCTAATAGCTAAGGTCTTAGACTCGTACTCTGGCCTAATGGTTAAGGTCTAAACTCTTACTCTGGCCTAATAGCTAAGGTCTTAGACTCGTACTCTGGCCTACTGGTTAAGGTCTTATCTCTTACTCTAGCCTACTGGTTAAGGTCTTAACTCTTTCTCTGGCCTAATAGGTAAGGTCTTAACTATTACTCTGGCCTAATAGCTAAGGTCTTAAACTCGTACTCTGGCCTAATGGTTAACGTCTTAACTCTTACTCTGGCCTAATAGCTAAGGTCTTAACTCTTACTCTGGCCTAATAGCTAAGGTCTTAGACTCGTACTATGGCCTACAGGTTATGGGCTTAACTCTTACTCTGGCCTAATAGCTAAAGTCTTAGACTCATACTCTGGCCTACAGGTTAAGGTCTTAACTCTTACTCTGGCCTAATAGCTTACGTCTTAGACTCGTACTGTGGCTTAATAGCTAAGGTCTTAACTCTTACTCTGGCCTAATAGCTAAGGTCTTCGACTTGTACTCTGGCCTAATGGTTAAGGTCTTAACTCTTACTCTGGCCTACTGGTTAAGGTCTTAACTCCTACTCTGGCCTACTGGTTAAGGTCTTAACTCTTACTCTGGCCTAATAGCTAAGGTCTTAACTCGTACTCTGGCCTAATGGTTAAGGTCTTAACTCTTACACTGGCCTACTAGCTAAGGTCTTAACTCTTACTCTGGCCTAATAGCTAAGGTCTTAGACTCGTACTCTGGCCTAATGGTTAAGGTCTTAACTCTTACTCTGGGCGAATAGCTAAGGTCTTAGACTCGTACTCTGGCCTACTGGTTAAGGTCCTAACTCTTACTCTGGCCTACTGGTTAAGGTCTTAACTCTTACTCTGGCCTAATAGCTAAGGTCTTAGACTCGTACTCTGGCCTACTGGTTAAGGTCTTAACTCTTACTCTGGCCTAATAGCTAAGGTCTGAACTCTTACTCTGGCCTAATAACTAAGGTCTTAGACTCGTACTCTGGCCTAATGGTTAAGGTCTTAACTCTTACTCTGGCCTACTGGTTAAGGTCTCAACTCTTACTCTGGCCTAATAGCTAAGGTCTTAACTCTTACTCTGGCCTAATAGCTAAGGTCTTAACTCATATTCTGGCCTAATGGTTAAGGTCTTCAATCTTACTCTGGCCTACTAGCTAAGGTCTTAACTCTTACTCTGGCCTAATAGCTAAGGTCTTAGACTCGTACTCTGGCCTAATGGTTAAGGTCTTAACTCTTACTCTGGGCGAATAGCTAAGGTCTTAGACTCGTACTCTGGCCTACTGGTTAAGGTCCGAACTCTTACTCTGGCCTACTGGTTAAGGTCTTAACTCTTACTCTGGCCTAATAGCTAAGGTCTTAACTCTCACTCTGGCCTAATAGCTACGGTCTTAGACTCGTACTCTGGCCTAATGGTTAAGGTCATAACTCTTACTCTGGCCTAATAGCTAAGGTCTTAACTCTTACTCTGGCCTAATAGCTAAGGTCTTAGACTCATACTCTGGCCTAATGGTTAAGGTCTTAACTCTTACTATGGCCTAATAGCTAAGGTCTTAGACTCGTACTATGGCATAATGGTTAAGGTCTTAACTCTTACTCTGGCCTACTGGTTAAGGTCTTAACTCTTACTCTGGCCTAATAGCTAAGGTCTTAGACTCGTACTCTGGCCTAATAGCTAAGGTCTTAGACTCGTACTCTGGCCTAATGGTTAAGGTCTTAACTCTTACTCTGGCCTAATAGCTAAGGTCTTAGACTTGTACTCTGGCCTAATGGTTAAGGTCTTAACTCTTACGCTGGCCTACTGGTTAAGGTCTTAACTCTTACTCTGACCTAATAGCTAAGGTCTTAACTCTTACTCTGGCCAAATAGCTAAGGTCTTAGACTTGTACTATGGGCTACAGGTTAAGGTCTTAACTCTTACTCTGGCCTAATAGCTAAGGTCTTAGACTCATACTGTGGCCTAAGAGCTAAGGTCTTAACTCTTACTCTGGCCTAATAGCTAAGGTCTTCGACTCGTACTCTGGCCTAATGGTTAAGGTCTTAACTCTTACTCTGGTCAATTGGTTAAGGTCTTAACTCTTACTCTGGCCTAATAGCTAAGGTCTTAGACTCTCACTCTGGCCTAATGGTTAAGGTCTTAACTCTTACTCTGGCCTACTGGTTAAGGTCGTAACTCTTACTCTGGCCTAATAGCTAAGGTCTTAGACTCGTACTCTGGCCTAATGGTTAAGGTCTTAACTCTTACTCTGGCCTACTGGTTAAGGTCTTAACTTCTACTCTGGCCTACTGGTTAAGGTCTTAACTCTTACTCTGGCCTAATAGCTAAGGTCTTAACTCGTACTCTGGCCTAATGGTTAAGGTCTTAACTCTTACTCTGGCCTACTAGCTAAGGTCTTAACTCTTACTCTGGCCTAATAGCTAAGGTCTTAGACTCGTACTCTGGCCTAATGGTTAAGGTCTTAACTCTTACTCTGGGCGAATAGCTAAGGTCTTAGACTCGTACTCTGGCCTACTGGTTAAGGTCCTAACTCTTACTCTGGCCTACTGGTTAAGGTCTTAACTCTTACTCTGGCCTAATAGCTAAGGACTTGAACTCCTACTCTGGACTAATGGTTAAGGTCTTAACTCTTACTCTGGCCTAATAGCTAAGGTCTGAACTCTTACTCTGGGCTAATAACTAAGGTCTTAGACTCGTACTCTGGCCTAATGGTTAAGGTCTTAACTCTTACTCTGGCCTACTGGTTAAGGTCTTAACTCTTACTCTGGCCTACTGGTTAAGGTCTTAACTCTTACTCTGGCCTAATAGCTAAGGTCTTAACTCTTACTCTGGCCTAATAGCTAAGGTCTTAACTCGTACTCTGGCCTAATGGTTAAGGTCTTAACTCTTACTCTGGCCTACTAGCTCAGGTCTTAACTCTTACTCTGGCCTAATAGCTAAGGTCTTAGACTCGTACTCTGGCCTAAAGGTTAAGGTCTTAACTCTTACTCTGGGCGAATAGCTAAGGTCTTAGACTCGTACTCTGGCCTACTGGTTAAGGTCCTAACTCTTACTCTGGCCTACTGGTTAAGGTCTTAACTCTTACTCTGGCCTAATAGCTAAGGTCTTAACTCTTACTCTGGCCTAATAGCTAAGGTCTTAGACTCATACTTTGGCCTAATGGTTAAGGTCTTAACTCTTACTATGGCCTAATAGCTAAGGTCTTAACTCTTACTCTGGCCTACTGGTTAAGGTCTTAACTCTTACTCTGGCCTAATAGCTAAGGTCTTAGACTCGTACTCTGGCCTAATAGCTAAGGTCTTAGACTCGTACTCTGGCCTAATGGTTAAGGTCTTAACTCTTACTCTGGCCTAATAGCTAAGGTCTTAGACTTGTACTCTGGCCTAATGGTTAAGGTCTTAACTCTTACTCTGGCCTAATAGCTAAGGTCTTAGACTCGTACTCTGGACTAATGGTTAAGGTCTTAACTCTTACTCTGGCCTACTGTTTAAGGTCTTAACTCTTACTCTGGCCTACTGGTTAAGGTCTTAACTCTAACTATGGCCTAATAGCTAAGGTCTTAGACACGTACTCTGGCCTAATAGCTATGGTCTTAGACTTGTACTCTGGCCTAATGGTTAAGGTCTTAACTCTTACTCTGGCCTAATAGTTAAGGTCTTAACTCTTACTCTGGCCTAATAGCTAAGGTCTTAACTCTTACTCTGGCCTAATAGCTAAGGTCTTAACTCTTACTCTGGCCTAATAGCTATGGTCTTAGACTCGTACTCTGGCCTAATGGTTAAGGTCTTAACTCTTACTCTGGCCTAATAGCTAAGGTCTTAACTCTTACTCTTGGCCTAATAGCTAAGGTCTTAGACTCGTACTCTGGCCTACTAGCTAAGGTCTTAACTCTTACTCTGGCCTAATAGCTAAGGTCTTAGACTCGTATTCTGGCCTACTGGTTAAGGTCTTAACTCTTACTCTGACCTAATAGCTAAGGTCTTAACTCTTACTCTGGCCAAATAGCTAAGGTCTTAGACTTGTACTATGGGCTACAGGTTAAGGTCTTAACTCTTACTCTGGCCTAATAGCTAAGGTCTTAGACTCGTACTGTGGCCTAAGAGCTAAGGTCTTAACTCTTACTCTGGCCTAATAGCTAAGGTCTTCGACTCGTACTCTGGCCTAATGGTTAAGGTCTTAACTCTTACTCTGGTCAATTGGTTAAGGTCTTAACTCTTACTCTGGCCTAATAGCTAAGGTCTTAGACTTGTACTCTGGCCTAATGGTTAAGGTCTTAACTCTTACTCTGGCCTACTGGTTAAGGTCGTAACTCTTACTCTGGCCTAATAGCTAAGGTCTTAGACTCGTACTCTGGCCTAATGGGTAAGGTCTTAACTCTTACTCTGGCCTAATAGCTAAGGTCTTACCTCTTACTCTGGCCTAATAGCTAAGGTCTTAGACTCGTACTCTGGCCTAATGGTTAAGGTCTTAACTCTTACTCTGGCCTACTGGTTAAGGTCTTAACTCCTCCTCTGGCCTACTGGTTAAGGTCTTAACTCTTACTCTGGCCTAATAGCTAAGGTCTTAACTCGTACTCTGGCCTAATGGTTAAGGTCTTAACTCTTACTCTGGCCTACTAGCTAAGGTCTTAACTCTTACTCTGGCCTAATAGCTAAGGTCTTAGACTCGTACTCTGGCCTAATGGTTAAGGTCTTAACTCTTACTCTGGGCGAATAGCTAAGGTCTTAGACTCGTACTCTGGCCTACTGGTTAAGGTCCTAACTCTTACTCTGGCCTACTGGTTAAGGTCTTAACTCTTACTCTGGCCTAATAGCTAAGGACTTGAACTCCTACTCTGGACTAATGGTTAAGGTCTTAACTCTTACTCTGGCCTAATAGCTAAGGTCTGAACTCTTACTCTGGGCTAATAACTAAGGTCTTAGACTCGTACTCTGGCCTAATGGTTAAGGTCTTAACTCTTACTCTGGCCTACTGGTTAAGGTCTTAACTCTTACTCTGGCCTAATAGCTAAGGTCTTAACTCTTACTCTGGCCTAATAGCTAAGGTCTTAACTCATACTCTGGCCTAATGGTTAAGGTCTTAACTCTTACTCTGGCCTACTAGCTCAGGTCTTAACTCTTACTCTGGCCTAATAGCTAAGGTCTTAGACTCGTACTCTGGCCTAAAGGTTAAGGTCTTAACTCTTACTCTGGGCGAATAGCTAAGGTCTTAGACTCGTACTCTGGCCTACTGGTTAAGGTCCTAACTCTTACTCTGGCCTACTGGTTAAGGTCTTAACTCTTACTCTGGCCTAATAGCTAAGGTCTTAACTCCTACTCTGGCCTAATAGCTACGGTCTTAGACTCGTACTCTGGCCTAATGGTTAAGGTCTTAACTCTTACTATGGCCTAATAGCTAAGGACTTAACTCTTACTCTGGCCTACTGGTTAAGGTCTTAACTCTTACTCTGGCCTAATAGCTAAGGTCTTAGACTCGTACTCTGGCCTAATAGCTAAGGTCTTAGACTCGTACTCTGGCCTAATGGTTAAGGTCTTAACTCTTACTCTGGCCTAATAGCTAAGGTCTTAGACTTGTACTCTGGCCTAAGGGTTAAGGTCTTAACTCTTACTCTGGCCTAATAGCTAAGGTCTTAGACTCGTACTCTGGCCTAATGGTTAAGGTCTTAACTCTTACTCTGGCCTACTGTTTAAGGTCTTAACTCTTACTCTGGCCTACTGGTTAAGGTCTTAACTCTAACTATGGCCTAATAGCTAAGGTCTTAGACACGTACTCTGGCCTAATGATTAAGGTCTTAACTCTTACTCTGTCCTACTGGTTAAGGTCTTAACTCTTACTCTGGCCTACTGATTAAGGTCTTAACTCTTACTCTGGCCTAATAGCTAAGGTCTTAACTCTTACTCTGGCCTAATAGCTATGGTCTTAGACTTGTACTCTGGCCTAATGGTTAAGGTCTTAACTCTTACTCTGGCCTAATAGTTAAGGTCTTAACTCTTTCTCTGGCCTAATAGCTAAGGTCTTAACTCTTAATCTGGCCTAATAGCTAAGGTCTTAACTCTTACTCTGGCCTAATAGCTATGGTCTTAGACTCGTACTCTGGCCTAATGGTTAAGGTCTTAACTCTTACTCTGGCCTAATAGCTAAGGTCTTAACTCTTACTCTTGGCCTAATAGCTAAGGTCTTAGACTCGTACTCTGGCCTACTGGTTAAGGTCTTAACTCTTACTCTGGCCTAATAGCTAAGGTCTTAGACTCATACTCTGGCCTAATGGTTAAGGTCTTAACTCTTACTCTGGCCTAATAGCTAAGGTCTTAACTCGTACTCTGGCCTAATAGCTAAGGACTTGAACTCCTACTCTGGACTAATGGTTAAGGTCTTAACTCTTACTCTGGCCTAATAGCTAAGGTCTGAACTCTTACTCTGGGCTAATAACTAAGGTCTTAGACTCGTACTCTGGCCTAATGGTTAAGGTCTTAACTCTTACTCTGGCCTACTGGTTAAGGTCTTAACTCTTACTCTGGCCTAATAGCTAAGGTCTTAACTCTTACTCTGGCCTAATAGCTAAGGTCTTAACTCGTACTCTGGCCTAATGGTTAAGGTCTTAACTCTTACTCTGGCCTACTAGCTCAGGTCTTAACTCTTACTCTGGCCTAATAGCTAAGGTCTTAGACTCGTACTCTGGCCTAAAGGTTAAGGTCTTAACTCTTACTCTGGGCGAATAGCTAAGGTCTTAGACTCGTACTCTGGCCTACTGGTTAAGGTCCTAACTCTTACTCTGGCCTACTGGTTAAGGTCTTAACTCTTACTCTGGCCTAATAGCTAAGGTCTTAACTCTTACTCTGGCCTAATAGCTACGGTCTTAGACTCGTACTCTGGCCTAATGGATAAGGTCATAACTCTTACTCTGGCCTAATAGCTAAGGTCTTAACTCTTACTCTGGCCTAATAGCTAAGGTCTTAGACTCATACTTTGGCCTAATGGTTAAGGTCTTAACTCTTACTATGGCCTAATAGCTAAGGACTTAACTCTTACTCTGGCCTACTGGTTAAGGTCTTAACTCTTACTCTGGCCTAATAGCTAAGGTCTTAGACTCGTACTCTGGCCTAATAGCTAAGGTCTTAGACTCGTACTCTGGCCTAATGGTTAAGGTCTTAACTCTTACTCTGGCCTAATAGCTAAGGTCTTAGACTTGTACTCTGGCCTAATGGTTAAGGTCTTAACTCTTACTCTGGCCTAATAGCTAAGGTCTTAGACTCGAACTCTGGCCTAATGGTTAAGGTCTTAACTCTTACTCTGGCCTACTGTTTAAGGTCTTAACTCTTACTCTGGCCTACTGGTTAAGGTCTTAACTCTAACTATGGCCTAATAGCTAAGGTCTTAGACACGTACTCTGGCCTAATGGTTAAGGTCTTAACTCTTACTCTGTCCTACTGGTTAAGGTCTTAACTCTTACTCTGGCCTACTGATTAAGGTCTTAACTCTTACTCTGGCCTAATAGCTAAGGTCTTAACTCTTACTCTGGCCTAATAGCTATGGTCTTAGACTTGTACTCTGGCCTAATGGTTAAGGTCTTAACTCTTACTCTGGCCTAATAGTTAAGGTCTTAACTCTTTCTCTGGCCTAATAGCTAAGGTCTTAACTCTTAATCTGGCCTAATAGCTAAGGTCTTAACTCTTACTCTGGCCTAATAGCTATGGTCTTAGACTCGTACTCTGGCCTAATGGTTAAGGTCTTAACTCTTACTCTGGCCTAATAGCTAAGGTCTTAACTCTTACTCTTGGCCTAATAGCTAAGGTCTTAGACTCGTACTCTGGCCTACTGGTTAAGGTCTTAACTCTTACTCTGGCCTAATAGCTAAGGTCTTAGACTCATACTCTGGCCTAATGGTTAAGGTCTTAGACTCATACTTTGGCCTAATGGTTAAGGTCTTAACTCTTACTATGGCCTAATAGCTAAGGTCTTAACTCTTACTCTGGCCTACTGGTTAAGGTCTTAACTCTTACTCTGGCCTAATAGCTAAGGTCTTAGACTCGTACTCTGGCCTAATAGCTAAGGTCTTAGACTCGTACTCTGGCCTAATGGTTAAGGTCTTAACTCTTACTCTGGCCTAATAGCTAAGGTCTTAGACTTGTACTCTGGCCTAATGGTTAAGGTCTTAACTCTTACTCTGGCCTAATAGCTAAGGTCTTAGACTCGTACTCTGGACTAATGGTTAAGGTCTTAACTCTTACTCTGGCCTACTGTTTAAGGTCTTAACTCTTACTCTGGCCTACTGGTTAAGGTCTTAACTCTAACTATGGCCTAATAGCTAAGGTCTTAGACACGTACTCTGGCCTAATGGTTAAGGTCTTAACTCTTACTCTGTCCTACTGGGTAAGGTCTTAACTCTTACTCTGGCCTACTGATTAAGGTCTTAACTCTTACTCTGGCCTAATAGCTAAGGTCTTAACTCTTACTCTGGCCTAATAGCTATGGTCTTAGACTTGTACTCTGGCCTAATGGTTAAGGTCTTAACTCTTACTCTGGCCTAATAGTTAAGGTCTTAACTCTTACTCTGGCCTAATAGCTAAGGTCTTAACTCTTACTCTGGCCTAATAGCTATGGTCTTAGACTCGTACTCTGGCCTAATGGTTAAGGTCTTAACTCTTACTCTGGCCTAATAGCTAAGGTCTTAGACTCGTACTCTGGCCTAATGGTTAAGGTCTTAACTCTTACTCTGGCCTAATAGCTAAGGACTTAGACTCGTACTCTGGCCTAATGGTTAAGGTCTTAACTCTTACTCTGGTCAACTGGTTAAGGTCTTAACTCTTACTCTGGCCTAATAGCTAAGGTCTTAGACTCCTACTCTGGCCTAATGGTTAAGGTCTTAACTCTTACTCTGGCCTACTGGTTAAGGTCTTAACTCTTACTCTGGCCTAATAGCTAAGGTCTTAGACTCGTACTCTGGCCTAATGGTTAGGGTCTTAACTCTTACTCTGGCCTAATAGCTAAGGTCTGAACTCTTACTCTGGCCTAATAACTAAGGTCTTAGACTCGTACTCTGGCCTAATGGTTAAGGTCTTAACTCTTACTCTGGCCTACTGGTTAAGGTCTTAACTCTTACTCTGGCCTACTGGTTAAGGTCTTAACTCTTACTCTGGCCTAATAGCTAAGGTCTTAACTCTTACTCTGGCCTAATAGCTAAGGTCTTAACTCGTACTCTGGCCTAATGGTTAAGGTCTTAACTCTTACTCTGGCCTACTAGCTCAGGTCTTAACTCTTACTCTGGCCTAATAGCTAAGGTCTTAGACTCGTACTCTGGCCTAAAGGTTAAGGTCTTAACTCTTACTCTGGGCGAATAGCTAAGGTCTTAGACTCGTACTCTGGCCTACTGGTTAAGGTCCTAACTCTTACTCTGGCCTACTGGTTAAGGTCTTAACTCTTACTCTGGCCTAATAGCTAAGGTCTTAACTCTTACTCTGGCCTAATAGATACGGTCTTAGACTCGTACTCTGGCCTAATGGTTAAGGTCATAACTCTTACTCTGGCCTAATAGCCAAGGTGTTAACTATTACTCTGGCCTAATAGCTAAGGTCTTAAATCTTACTCTGGCCTAATAGCTAAGGTCTTAGGCTCGTACTCTGGCCTAATGGTTAAGGTCTTATCTCTTACTCTGGCCTAATAGCTAAGGTCTTAACTCTTACTCTGGCCTAATAGCTAAGGTCTTAGATTCGTACTCTGGCCTAATGGTTAAGGTCTTAACTCTTACTCTGGCCTAATAGCTAAGGTCTTAACTCTTACTCTGGCCTAATAGCTAAGGTTGTAGACTCGTACTCTGGCCTAATGGTTAAGGTCTTAACACTTACCTAAGCCTAATAGCTAAGGTCTTAGACTCGTACTCTGGCCTAATAGCTAACGTCTTAGACTCGTACTCTGGCCTAATCGTTAAGGTCTTAACTCTTACTCTGGCGTAATAGCTAAGGTCTTAAACTCGTACTCTGGCCTAATGGCTAAGGTCTTAGACTCGTACTCTGGCCTAATAGCTAAGGTCTTAGACTCATACTCTGGCCTACTGGTTAAGGTCTTAACTCTTACTCTGGCCTAATGGTTATGGTCTTAACTCTTACTCTGGCCTAATATCCAAGGTCTTAGACTCGTACTCTCGCCTAACACCTAAGGTCTTAGACTCGTACTCTGGCCTAATAGCTAAGGTCTTAGACTCGTACTCTGGCCTACTGGTTAAGGTCTTAACTCTTATTCTGGCCTAATAGCTAAGGTCTTAACTCTTACTCTGGCCTAATAGCTAAGGTCTTAGACTCGTACTCTGGCCTAATGGTTAAGGTCTTAACTCTTACTCTGGCCTAATAGCTAAGGTCTTAACTCTTACTCTGGCCTAATAGCTAAGGTCTTAGACTCGTACTATGGCCTACAGGTTAAAGTCTTAACTCTTACTCTGGCCTGCCGGTTAAGGTCTTAACTCTTACTCTGGCCTAATAGCTAAGGTCTTAACTCTTACTCTGGCCTAATAGCTAAGGTCTTAGACTTGTACTCTGGCCTAATGGTTAAGGTCTTAACTCTTACTCTGGCCTAATAGCTAAGGTCTTAGACTCGTACTCTGGACTAATGGTTAAGGTATTAACTCTTACTCTGGCCTACTGTTTAAGGTCTTAACTCTTACTCTGGCCTACTGGTTAAGGTCTTAACTCTAACTATGGCCTAATAGCTAAGGTCTTAGACACGTACTCTGGCCTAATGGTTAAGGTCTTAACTCTTACTCTGTCCTACTGGTTAAGGTCTTAACTCTTACTCTGGCCTACTGATTAAGGTCTTAACTCTTACTCTGGCCTAATAGCTAAGGTCTTAACTCTTACTCTGGCCTAATAGCTATGGTCTTAGACTTGTACTCTGGCCTAATGGTTAAGGTCTTAACTCTTACTCTGGCCTAATAGTTAAGGTCTTAACTCTTACTCTGGCCTAATAGCTAAGGTCTTAACTCTTACTCTGGCCTAATAGCTATGGTCTTAGACTCGTACTCTGGCCTAATGGTTAAGGTCTTAACTCTTACTCTGGCCTAATAGCTAAGGTCTTAACTCTTACTCTTGGCCTAATAGCTAAGGTCTTAGACTCATACTCTGGCCTACTGGTTAAGGTCTTAACACTTACTCTGGCCTAATAGCTAAGGTCTTAACTCTTACTCTGGTCAACTGGTTAAGGTCTTAACTCTTACTCTGGCCTAATAGCTAAGGTCTTAGACTCCAACTCTGGCCTAATGGTTAAGGTCTTAACTCTTACTCTGGCCTACTGGTTAAGGTCTTAACTCTTACTCTGGCCTAATAGCTAAGGTCTTAGACTCGTACTCTGGCCTAATGGTTAAGGTCTTAACTCTTACTCTAGCCTAATAGCTAAGGTCTGAACTCTTACTCTGGCCTAATAACTAAGGTCTTAGACTCGTACTCTGGCCTAATGGTTAAGGTCTTAACTCTTACTCTGGCCTACTGGTTAAGGTCTTAACTCTTACTCTGGCCTAATAGCTAAGGTCTTAACTCGTACTCTGGCCTAATGGTTAAGGTCTTAACTCTTACTCTGGCCTACTAGCTCAGGTCTTAACTCTTACTCTGGCCTAATAGCTAAGGTCTTAGACTCGTACTCTGGCCTAAAGGTTAAGGTCTTAACTCTTACTCTGGGCGAATAGCTAAGGTCTTAGACTCGTACTCTGGCCTACTGGTTAAGGTCCTAACTCTTACTCTGGCCTACTGGTTAAGGTCTTAACTCTTACTCTGGCCTAATAGCTAAGGTCTTAACTCTTACTCTGGCCTAATAGATACGGTCTTAGACTCGTACTCTGGCCTAATGGTTAAGGTCATAACTCTTACTCTGGCCTAATAGCTAAGGTCTTAACTCTTACTCTGGCCTAATAGCTAAGGTCTTAGACTCATACTTTGGCCTAATGGTTAAGGTCTTAACTCTTACTATGGCATAATAGCTAAGGTCTTAACTCTTACTCTGGCCTACTGGTTAAGGTCTTAACTCTTACTCTGGCCTACTGGTTAAGGTCTTAACTCTTACTCTGGCCTAATAGCTAAGGTCTTAGACTCGTACTCTGGCCTAATAGCTAAGGTCTTAGACTCGTACTCTGGCCTAATGGTTAAGGTCTTAACTCTTACTCTGGCCTAATAGCTAAGGTCTTAGACTTGTACTCTGGCCTAATGGTTAAGGTCTTAACTCTTACTCTGGCCTAATAGCTAAGGTCTTAGACTCGTACTCTGGCCTAATGGTTAAGGTCTTAACTCTTACTATGGCCTACTGTTTAAGGTCTTAACTCTTACTCTGGCCTACTGGTTAAGGTCTTAACTCTAACTATGGCCTAATAGCTAAGGTCTTAGACACGTACTCTGGCCTAATGGTTAAGGTCTTAACTCTTACTCTGTCCTACTGGTTAAGGTCTTAACTCTTACTCTGGCCTACTGATTAAGGTCTTAACTCTTACTCTGGCCTAATAGCTAAGGTCTTAACTCTTACTCTGGCCTAATAGCTATGGTCCTAGACTTGTACTCTGGCCTAATAGCTAAGGTCTTAGACTCGTACTCTGGCCTAATGGTTAAGGTCTTAACTCTTACTCTGGCCTAATAGCTAAGGTCTTAGACTTGTACTCTGGCCTAATGGTTAAGGTCTTAACTCTTACTCTGGCCTAATAGCTAAGGTCTTAGACTCGTACTCTGGCCTAATGGTTAAGGTCTTAACTCTTACTATGGCCTACTGTTTAAGGTCTTAACTCTTACTCTGGCCTACTGGTTAAGGTCTTAACTCTTACTCTGGCCTAATAGCTAAGGTCTTAACTCGTACTCTGGCCTAATGGTTAAGGTCTTAACTCTTACTCTGGCCTACTAGCTCAGGTCTTAACTCTTACTCTGGCCTAATAGCTAAGGTCTTAGACTCGTACTCTGGCCTAAAGGTTAAGGTCTTAACTCTTACTCTGGGCGAATAGCTAAGGTCTTAGACTCGTACTCTGGCCTACTGGTTAAGGTCCTAACTCTTACTCTGGCCTACTGGTTAAGGTCTTAACTCTTACTCTGGCCTAATAGCTAAGGTCTTAACTCTTACTCTGGCCTAATAGATACGGTCTTAGACTCGTACTCTGGCCTAATGGTTAAGGTCATAACTCTTACTCTGGCCTAATAGCTAAGGTCTTAACTCTTACTCTGGCCTAATAGCTAAGGTCTTAGACTCATACTTTGGCCTAATGGTTAAGGTCTTAACTCTTACTATGGCATAATAGCTAAGGTCTTAACTCTTACTCTGGCCTACTGGTTAAGGTCTTAACTCTTACTCTGGCCTACTGGTTAAGGTCTTAACTCTTACTCTGGCCTAATAGCTAAGGTCTTAGACTCGTACTCTGGCCTAATAGCTAAGGTCTTAGACTCGTACTCTGGCCTAATGGTTAAGGTCTTAACTCTTACTCTGGCCTAATAGCTAAGGTCTTAGACTTGTACTCTGGCCTAATGGTTAAGGTCTTAACTCTTACTCTGGCCTAATAGCTAAGGTCTTAGACTCGTACTCTGGCCTAATGGTTAAGGTCTTAACTCTTACTATGGCCTACTGTTTAAGGTCTTAACTCTTACTCTGGCCTACTGGTTAAGGTCTTAACTCTAACTATGGCCTAATAGCTAAGGTCTTAGACACGTACTCTGGCCTAATGGTTAAGGTCTTAACTCTTACTCTGTCCTACTGGTTAAGGTCTTAACTCTTACTCTGGCCTACTGATTAAGGTCTTAACTCTTACTCTGGCCTAATAGCTAAGGTCTTAACTCTTACTCTGGCCTAATAGCTATGGTCCTAGACTTGTACTCTGGCCTAATGGTTAAGGTCTTAACTCTTACTCTGGCCTAATAGTTAAGGTCTTAACTTTTACTCTGGCCTAATAGCTAAGGTCTTAACTCTTACTCTGGCCTAATAGCTAAGGTCTTAACTCTTACTCTGGCCTAATAGCTATGGTCTTAGACTCGTACTCTGGCCTAATGGTTAAGGTCTTAACTCTTACTCTGGCCTAATAGCTAAGGTCTTAACTCTTACTCTTGGCCTAATAGCTATGGTCTTAGACTCGTACTCTGGCCTACTGGTTAAGGTCTTAACTCTTACTCTGGCCTAATAGCTAAGGTCTTAGACTCATACTCTGGCCTAATGGTTAAGGTCTTAACTCTTACTCTGGCCTAATAGCTAAGGTCTTAGACTCGTACTCTGGCCTAATGGTTAAGGTCTTAACTCTTACTCTGGCCTAATAGCTAAGGTCTTAGACTCGTACTCTGGCCTAATGGTTAAGGTCTTAACTCTTACTCTGGTCAACTGGTTAAGGTCTTAACTCTTACTCTGGCCTAATAGCTAAGGTCTTAGACTCCTACTCTGGCCTACTGGTTAAGGTCTTAACTCTTACTCTGGCCTAATAGCTAAGGTCTTAGACTCGTACTCTGGCCTAATGGTTAAGGTCTTAACTCTTACTCTGGCCTAATAGCTAAGGTCTGAACTCTTACTCTGGCCTAATAACTAAGGTCTTAGACTCGTACTCTGGCCTAATGGTTAAGGTCTTAACTCTTACTCTGGCCTACTGGTTAAGGTCTTAACTCTTACTCTGGCCTACTGGTTAAGGTCTTAACTCTTACTCTGGCCTAATAGCTAAGGTCTTAACTCTTACTCTGGCCTAATAGCTAAGGTCTTAACTCGTACTCTGGCCTAATGGTTAAGGTCTTAACTCTTACTCTGGCCTACTAGCTAAGGTCTTAACTCTTACTCTGGCCTAATAGCTAAGGTCTTAGACTCGTACTCTGGCCTAATGGTTAAGGTCTAAACTCTTACTCTGGCCTAATAGCTAAGGTCTTAGACTCGTACTCTGGCCTACTGGTTAAGGTCTTATCTCTTACTCTAGCCTACTGGTTAAGGTCTTAACTCTTTCTCTGGCCTAATAGGTAAGGTCTTAACTAATACTCTGGCCTAATAGCTAAGGTCTTAGACTCGTACTCTGGCCTAATGGTTAACGTCTTAACTCTTACTCTGGCCTAATAGCTAAGATCTTAACTCTTACTCTGGCCTAATAGCTAAGGTCTTAGACTCGTACTATGGCCTACAGGTTATGGGCTTAACTCTTACTCTGGCCTAATAGCTAAAGTCTTAGACTCATACTCTGGCCTACAGGTTAAGGTCTTAACTCTTACTCTGGCCTAATAGCTTACGTCTTAGACTAGTACTGTGGCTTAATAGCTAAGGTCTTAACTCTTACTCTGGCCTAATAGCTAAGGTCTTCGACTTGTACTCTGGCCTAATGGTTAAGGTCTTAACTCTTACTCTGGCCTACTGGTTAAGGTCTTAACTCCTACTCTGGCCTACTGGTTAAGGTCTTAACTCTTACTCTGGCCTAATAGCTAAGGTCTTAACTCGTACTCTGGCCTAATGGTTAAGGTCTTAACTCTTACACTGGCCTACTAGCTAAGGTCTTAACTCTTACTCTGGCCTAATAGCTAAGGTCTTAGACTCGTACTCTGGCCTAATGGTTAAGGTCTTAACTCTTACTCGGGGCGAATAGCTAAGGTCTTAGACTCGTACTCTGGCCTACTGGTTAAGGTCCTAACTCTTACTCTGGCCTACTGGTTAAGGTCTTAACTCTTACTCTGGCCTAATAGCTAAGGTCTTAGACTCGTACTCTGGCCTACAGGTTAAGGTCTTAACTCTTACTCTGGCCTAATAGCTAAGGTCTGAACTCTTACTCTGGCCTAATAACTAAGGTCTTAGACTCGTACTCTTGCCTAATGGTTAAGGTCTTAACTCTTACTCTGGCCTACTGGTTAAGGTCTCAACTCTTACTCTGGCCTAATAGCTAAGGTCTTAACTCTTTCTCTGGCCTAATAGCTAAGGTCTTAACTCATATTCTGGCCTAATGGTTAAGGTCTTAAATCTTACTCTGGCCTACTAGCTAAGGTCTTAACTCTTACTCTGGCCTAATAGCTAAGGTCTTAGACTCGTACTCTGGCCTAATGGTTAAGGTATTAACTCTTACTCTGGCCTAATAGCTAAGGTCTTAGACTCGTACTCTGGCCTAATGGTTAAGGTCTTAACTCTTACTCTGGGCAAATAGCTAAGGTCTTAGACTCGTACTCTGGCCTACTGGTTAAGGTCCGAACTCTTACTCTGGCCTACTGGTTAAGGTCTTAACTCTTACTCTGGCCTAATAGCTAAGGTCCTAACTCTTACTCTGGCCTAATAGCTACGGTCTTAGACTCGTACTCTGGCCTAATGGTTAAGGTCATAACTCTTACTCTGGCCTAATAGCTAAGGTCTTAACTCTTACTCTGGCCTAATAGCTAAGGTCTTAGACTCATACTCTGGCCTAATGGTTAAGGTCTTAACTCTTACTATGGCCTAATAGCTAAGGTCTTAGACTCGTACTATGGCATAATGGTTAAGGTCTTAACTCTTACTCTGGCCTACTGGTTAAGGTCTTAACTCTTACTCTGGCCTAATAGCTAAGGTCTTAGACTCGTACTCTGGCCTAATAGCTAAGGTCTTAGACTCGTACTCTGGCCTAATGGTTAAGGTCTTAACTCTTACTCTGGCCTAATAGCTAAGGTCTTAGACTTGTACTCTGGCCTAATGGTTAAGGTCTTAACTCTTACGCTGGCCTACTGGTTAAGGTCTTAACTCTTACTCTGACCTAATAGCTAAGGTCTTAACTCTTACTCTGGCCAAATAGCTAAGGTCTTAGACTTGTACTATGGGCTACAGGTTAAGGTCTTAACTCTTACTCTGGCCTAATAGCTAAGGTCTTAGACTCGTACTGTGGCCTAAGAGCTAAGGTCTTAACTCTTACTCTGGCCTAATAGCTAAGGTCTTCGACTCGTACTCTGGCCTAATGGTTAAGGTCTTAACTCTTACTCTGGTCAATTGGTTAAGGTCTTAACTCTTACTCTGGCCTAATAGCTAAGGTCTTAGACTCGTACTCTGGCCTAATGGTTAAGGTCTTAACTCTTACTCTGGCCTACTGGTTAAGGTCGTAACTCTTACTCTGGCCTAATAGCTAAGGTCTTAGACTCGTACTCTGGCCTAATGGGTAAGGTCTTAACTCTTACTCTGGTCTAATAGCTAAGGTCTTACCTCTTACTCTGGCCTAATAGCTAAGGTCTTAGACTCGTACTCTGGCCTAATGGTTAAGGTCTTAACTCTTACTCTGGCCTACTGGTTAAGGTCTTAACGCCTACTCTGGCCTACTGGTTAAGGTCTTAACTCTTACTCTGGCCTAATAGCTAAGGTCTTAACTCGTACTCTGGCCTAATGGTTAAGGTCTTAACTCTTACTCTGGCCTACTAGCTAAGGTCTTAACTCTTACTCTGGCCTAATAGCTAAGGTCTTAGACTCGTACTCTGGCCTAATGGTTAAGGTCTTAACTCTTACTCTGGGCGAATAGCTAAGGTCTTAGACTCGTACTCTGGCCTACTGGTTAAGGTCCTAACTCTTACTCTGGCCTACTGGTTAAGGTCTTAACTCTTACTCTGGCCTAATAGCTAAGGACTTGAACTCCTACTCTGGACTAATGGTTAAGGTCTTAACTCTTACTCTGGCCTAATAGCTAAGGTCTGAACTCTTACTCTGGGCTAATAACTAAGGTCTTAGACTCGTACTCTGGCCTAATGGTTAAGGTCTTAACTCTTACTCTGGCCTACTGGTTAAGGTCTTAACTCTTACTCTGGCCTACTGGTTAAGGTCTTAACTCTTACTCTGGCCTAATAGCTAAGGTCTTAACTCTTACTCTGGCCTAATAGCTAAGGTCTTAACTCGTACTCTGGCCTAATGGTTAAGGTCTTAACTCTTACTCTGGCCTACTAGCTCAGGTCTTAACTCTTACTCTGGCCTAATAGCTAAGGTCTTAGACTCGTACTCTGGCCTAAAGGTTAAGGTCTTAACTCTTACTCTGGGCGAATAGCTAAGGTCTTAGACTCGTACTCTGGCCTACTGGTTAAGGTCCTAACTCTTACTCTGGCCTACTGGTTAAGGTCTTAACTCTTACTCTGGCCTAATAGCTAAGGTCTTAACTCTTACTCTGGCCTAATAGCTACGGTCTTAGACTCGTACTTTGGCCTAATGGTTAAGGTCATAACTCTTACTCTGGCCTAATAGCTAAGGTCTTAACTCTTACTCTGGCCTAATAGCTAAGGTCTTAGACTCATACTTTGGCCTAATGGTTAAGGTCTTAACTCTTACTATGGCCTAATAGCTAAGGTCTTAACTCTTACTCTGGCCTACTGGTTAAGGTCTTAACTCTTACTCTGGCCTAATAGCTAAGGTCTTAGACTCGTACTCTGGCCTAATAGCTAAGGTCTTAGACTCGTACTCTGGCCTAATGGTTAAGGTCTTAACTCTTACTCTGGCCTAATAGCTAAGGTCTTAGACTTGTACTCTGGCCTAATGGTTAAGGTCTTAACTCTTACTCTGGCCTAATAGCTAAGGTCTTAGACTCGTACTCTGGCCTAATGGTTAAGGTCTTAACTCTTACTCTGGCCTACTGTTTAAGGTCTTAACTCTTACTCTGGCCTACTGGTTAAGGTCTTAACTCTAACTATGGCCTAATAGCTAAGGTCTTAGACACGTACTCTGGCCTAATGGTTAAGGTCTTAACTCTTACTCTGTCCTACTGGTTAAGGTCTTAACTCTTACTCTGGCCTACTGATTAAGGTCTTAACTCTTACTCTGGCCTAATAGCTAAGGTCTTAACTCTTACTCTGGCCTAATAGCTATGGTCTTAGACTTGTACTCTTGCCTAATGGTTAAGGTCTTAACTCTTACTCTGGCCTAATAGTTAAGGTCTTAACTCTTACTCTGGCCTAATAGCTAAGGTCTTAACTCTTACTCTGGCCTAATAGCTAAGGTCTTAACTCTTACTCTGGCCTAATAGCTATGGTCTTAGACTCGTACTCTGGCCTAATGGTTAAGGTCTTAACTCTTACTCTGGCCTAATAGCTAAGGTCTTAACTCTTACTCTTGGCCTAATAGCTAAGGTCTTAGACTCGTACTCTGGCCTACTGGTTAAGGTCTTAACTCTTACTCTGGCCTAATAGCTAAGGTCTTAGACTCATACTCTGGCCTAATGGTTAAGGTCTTAACTCTTACTCTGGCCTAATAGCTAAGGTCTTAGACTCGTACTCTGGCCTAATGGTTAAGGTCTTAACTCTTACTCTGGACTAATAGCTAAGGTCTTAGACTCGTACTCTGGCCTAATGGTTAAGGTCTTAACTCTTACTCTGGTCAACTGGTTAAGGTCTTAACTCTTACTCTGGCCTAATAGCTAAGGTCTTAGACTCCTACTCTGGCCTAATGGTTAAGGTCTTAACTCTTACTCTGGCCTACTGGTTAAGGTCTTAACTCTTACTCTGGCCTAATAGCTAAGGTCTTAGACTCGTACTCTGGCCTAATGGTTAAGGTCTTAACTCTTACTCTGGCCTAATAGCTAAGGTCTGAACTCTTACTCTGGCCTAATAACTAAGGTCTTAGACTCGTACTCTGGCCTAATCGTTAAGGTCTTAACTCTTACTCTGGCCTACTGGTTAAGGTCTTAACTCTTACTCTGGCCTACTGGTTAAGGTCTTAACTCTTACTCTGGCCTAATAGCTAAGGTCTTAACTCTTACTCTGGCCTAATAGCTAAGGTCTTAACTCGTACTCTGGCCTAATGGTTAAGGTCTTAACTCTTACTCTGGCCTACTAGCTCAGGTCTTAACTCTTACTCTGGCCTAATAGCTAAGGTCTTAGACTCGTACTCTGGCCTAAAGGTTAAGGTCTTAACTCTTACTCTGGGCGAATAGCTAAGGTCTTAGACTCGTACTCTGGCCTACTGGTTAAGGTCCTAACTCTTACTCTGGCCTACTGGTTAAGGTCTTAACTCTTACTCTGGCCTAATAGCTAAGGTCTTAACTCTTACTCTGGCCTAATAGCTACGGTCTTAGACTCGTACTCTGGCCTAATGGTTAAGGTCATAACTCTTACTCTGGCCTAATAGCTAAGGTCTTAACTCTTACTCTGGCCTAATAGCTAAGGTCTTAGACTCATACTTTGGCCTAATGGTTAAGGTCTTAATTCTTACTATGGCCTAATAGCTAAGGTCTTAGACTCGTACTCTGGCCTAATGGTTAAGGTCTTAACTCTTACTCTGGTCAACTGGTTCAGGTCTTAACTCTTACTCTGGCCTAATAGCTAAGGTCTTAGACTCCTACTCTGGCCTAATGGTTAAGGTCTTAACTCTTACTCTGGCCTACTGGTTAAGGTCTTAACTCTTACTCTGGCCTAATAGCTAAGGTCTTAGACTCGTACTCTGGCCTAATGGTTAAGGTCTTAACTCTTACTCTGGCCTAATAGCTAAGGTCTGAACTCTTACTCTGGCCTAATAACTAAGGTCTTAGACTCGTACTCTGGCATAATGGTTAAGGTCTTAACTCTTACTCTGGCCTACTGGTAAAGGTCTTAACTCTTACTCTGGCCTACTGGTTAAGGTCGTAACTCTTACTCTGGCCTAATAGCTAAGGTCTTAGACTCGTACTCTGGCCTAATGGGTAAGGTCTTAACTCTTACTCTGGTCTAATAGCTAAGGTCTTACCTCTTACTCTGGCCTAATAGCTAAGGTCTTAGACTCGTACTCTGGCCTAATGGTTAAGGTCTTAACTCTTACTCTGGCCTACTGGTTAAGGTCTTAACTCCTACTCTGGCCTACTGGTTAAGGTCTTAACTCTTACTCTGGCCTAATAGCTAAGGTCTTAACTCGTACTCTGGCCTAATGGTTAAGGTCTTAACTCTTACTCTGGCCTACTAGCTAAGGTCTTAACTCTTACTCTGGCCTAATAGCTAAGGTCTTAGACTCGTACTCTGGCCTAATGGTTAAGGTCTTAACTCTTACTCTGGGCGAATAGCTAAGGTCTTAGACTCGTACTCTGGCCTACTGGTTAAGGTCCTAACTCTTACTCTGGCCTACTGGTTAAGGTCTTAACTCTTACTCTGGCCTAATAGCTAAGGACTTGAACTCCTACTCTGGACTAATGGTTAAGGTCTTAACTCTTACTCTGGCCTAATAGCTAAGGTCTGAACTCTTACTCTGGGCTAATAACTAAGGTCTTAGACTCGTACTCTGGCCTAATGGTTAAGGTCTTAACTCTTACTCTGGCCTACTGGTTAAGGTCTTAACTCTTACTCTGGCCTACTGGTTAAGGTCTTAACTCTTACTCTGGCCTAATAGCTAAGGTCTTAACTCTTACTCTGGCCTAATAGCTAAGGTCTTAACTCGTACTCTGGCCTAATGGTTAAGGTCTTAACTCTTACTCTGGCCTACTAGCTCAGGTCTTAACTCTTACTCTGGCCTAATAGCTAAGGTCTTAGACTCGTACTCTGGCCTAAAGGTTAAGGTCTTAACTCTTACTCTGGGCGAATAGCTAAGGTCTTAGACTCGTACTCTGGCCTACTGGTTAAGGTCCTAACTCTTACTCTGGCCTACTGGTTAAGGTCTTAACTCTTACTCTGGCCTAATAGCTAAGGTCTTAACTCTTACTCTGGCCTAATAGCTACGGTCTTAGACTCGTACTTTGGCCTAATGGTTAAGGTCATAACTCTTACTCTGGCCTAATAGCTAAGGTCTTAACTCTTACTCTGGCCTAATAGCTAAGGTCTTAGACTCATACTTTGGCCTAATGGTTAAGGTCTTAACTCTTACTATGGCCTAATAGCTAAGGTCTTAACTCTTACTCTGGCCTACTGGTTAAGGTCTTAACTCTTACTCTGGCCTAATAGCTAAGGTCTTAGACTCGTACTCTGGCCTAATAGCTAAGGTCTTAGACTCGTACTCTGGCCTAATGGTTAAGGTCTTAACTCTTACTCTGGCCTAATAGCTAAGGTCTTAGACTTGTACTCTGGCCTAATGGTTAAGGTCTTAACTCTTACTCTGGCCTAATAGCTAAGGTCTTAGACTCGTACTCTGGCCTAATGGTTAAGGTCTTAACTCTTACTCTGGCCTACTGTTTAAGGTCTTAACTCTTACTCTGGCCTACTGGTTAAGGTCTTAACTCTAACTATGGCCTAATAGCTAAGGTCTTAGACACGTACTCTGGCCTAATGGTTAAGGTCTTAACTCTTACTCTGTCCTACTGGTTAAGGTCTTAACTCTTACTCTGGCCTACTGATTAAGGTCTTAACTCTTACTCTGGCCTAATAGCTAAGGTCTTAACTCTTACTCTGGCCTAATAGCTATGGTCTTAGACTTGTACTCTGGCCTAATGGTTAAGGTCTTAACTCTTACTCTGGCCTAATAGTTAAGGTCTTAACTCTTACTCTGGCCTAATAGCTAAGGTCTTAACTCTTACTCTGGCCTAATAGCTAAGGTCTTAACTCTTACTCTGGCCTAATAGCTATGGTCTTAGACTCGTACTCTGGCCTAATGGTTAAGGTCTTAACTCTTACTCTGGCCTAATAGCTAAGGTCTTAACTCTTACTCTTGGCCTAATAGCTAAGGTCTTAGACTCGTACTCTGGCCTACTGGTTAAGGTCTTAACTCTTACTCTGGCCTAATAGCTAAGGTCTTAGACTCATACTCTGGCCTAATGGTTAAGGTCTTAACTCTTACTCTGGCCTAATAGCTAAGGTCTTAGACTCGTACTCTGGCCTAATGGTTAAGGTCTTAACTCTTACTCTGGACTAATAGCTAAGGTCTTAGACTCGTACTCTGGCCTAATGGTTAAGGTCTTAACTCTTACTCTGGTCAACTGGTTAAGGTCTTAACTCTTACTCTGGCCTAATAGCTAAGGTCTTAGAATCCTACTCTGGCCTAATGGTTAAGGTCTTAACTCTTACTCTGGCCTACTGGTTAAGGTCTTAACTCTTACTCTGGCCTAATAGCTAAGGTCTTAGACTCGTACTCTGGCCTAATGGTTAAGGTCTTAACTCTTACTCTGGCCTAATAGCTAAGGTCTGAACTCTTACTCTGGCCTAATAACTAAGGTCTTAGACTCGTACTCTGGCCTAATCGTTAAGGTCTTAACTCTTACTCTGGCCTACTGGTTAAGGTCTTAACTCTTACTCTGGCCTACTGGTTAAGGTCTTAACTCTTACTCTGGCCTAATAGCTAAGGTCTTAACTCTTACTCTGGCCTAATAGCTAAGGTCTTAACTCGTACTCTGGCCTAATGGTTAAGGTCTTAACTCTTACTCTGGCCTACTAGCTCAGGTCTTAACTCTTACTCTGGCCTAATAGCTAAGGTCTTAGACTCGTACTCTGGCCTAAAGGTTAAGGTCTTAACTCTTACTCTGGGCGAATAGCTAAGGTCTTAGACTCGTACTCTGGCCTACTGGTTAAGGTCCTAACTCTTACTCTGGCCTACTGGTTAAGGTCTTAACTCTTACTCTGGCCTAATAGCTAAGGTCTTAACTCTTACTCTGGCCTAATAGCTACGGTCTTAGACTCGTACTCTGGCCTAATGGTTAAGGTCATAACTCTTACTCTGGCCTAATAGCTAAGGTCTTAACTCTTACTCTGGCCTAATAGCTAAGGTCTTAGACTCATACTTTGGCCTAATGGTTAAGGTATTAATTGTTACTATGGCCTAATAGCTAAGGTCTTAGACTCGTACTCTGGCCTAATGGTTAAGGTCTTAACTCTTACTCTGGTCAACTGGTTCAGGTCTTAACTCTTACTCTGGCCTAATAGCTAAGGTCTTAGACTCCTACTCTGGCCTAATGGTTAAGGTCTTAACTCTTACTCTGGCCTACTGGTTAAGGTCTTAACTCTTACTCTGGCCTAATAGCTAAGGTCTTAGACTCGTACTCTGGCCTAATGGTTAAGGTCTTAACTCTTACTCTGGCCTAATAGCTAAGGTCTGAACTCTTACTCTGGCCTAATAACTAAGGTCTTAGACTCGTACTCTGGCCTAATGGTTAAGGTCTTAACTCTTACTCTGGCCTACTGGTAAAGGTCTTAACTCTTACTCTGGCCTACTGGTTAAGGTCTTAACTCTTACTCTGGCCTAATAGCTAAGGTCTTAACTCTTACTCTGGCCTAATAGCTAAGGTCTTAACTCGTACTCTGGCCTAATGGTTAAGGTCTTAACTCTTACTCTGGCCTACTAGCTCAGGTCTTAACTCTTACTCTGGCCTAATAGCTAAGGTCTTAGACTCGTACTCTGGCCTAAAGGTTAAGGTCTTAACTCTTACTCTGGGCGAATAGCTAAGGTCTTAGACTCGTACTCTGGCCTACTGGTTAAGGTCCTAACTCTTACTCTGGCCTACTGGTTAAGGTCTTAACTCTTACTCTGGCCTAATAGCTAAGGTCTTAACTCTTACTCTGGCCTAATAGCTACGGTCTTAGACTCGTACTCTGGCCTAATGGTTAAGGTCATAACTCTTACTCTGGCCTAATAGCTAAGGTCTTAACTCTTACTCTGGCCTAATAGCTAAGGTCTTAGACTCATACTTTGGCCTAATGGTTAAGGTCTTAACTCTTACTATGGCCTAATAGCTAAGGTCTTAACTCTTACTCTGGCCTACTGGTTAAGGTCTTAACTCTTACTCTGGCCTACTGGTTAAGGTCTTAACTCTTACTCTGGCCTAATAGCTAAGGTCTTAGACTCGTACTCTGGCCTAATAGCTAAGGTCTTAGACTCGTACTCTGGCCTAATGGTTAAGGTCTTAACTCTTACTCTGGCCTAATAGCTAAGGTCTTAGACTTGTACTCTGGCCTAATGGTTAAGGTCTTAACTCTTACTCTGGCCTAATAGCTAAGGTCTTAGACTCGTACTCTGGCCTAATGGTTAAGGTCTTAAATCTTACTCTGGCCTACTGTTTAAGGTCTTAACTCTTACTCTGGCCTACTGGTTAAGGTCTTAACTCTAACTATGGCCTAATAGCTAAGGTCTTAGACACGTACTCTGGCCTAATGGTTAAGGTCTTAACTCTTACTCTGTCCTACTGGTTAAGGTCTTAACTCTTACTCTGGCCTACTGATTAAGGTCTTAACTCTTACTCTGGCCTAATAGCTAAGGTCTTAACTCTTACTCTGGCCTAATAGCTATGGTCTTAGACTTGTACTCTGGCCTAATGGTTAAGGTCTTAACTCTTACTCTGGCCTAATAGTTAAGGTCTTAACTCTTACTCTGGCCTAATAGCTAAGGTCTTAACTCTTACTCTGGCCTAATAGCTATGGTCTTAGACTCGTACTCTGGCCTAATGGTTATGGTCTTAACTCTTACTCTGGCCTAATAGCTAAGGTCTTAACTCTTACTCTTGGCCTAATAGCTAAGGTCTTAGACTCGTACTCTGGCCTACTGGTTAAGGTCTTAACTCTTACTCTGGCCTAATAGCTAAGGTCTTAGACTCATACTCTGGCCTAATGGTTAAGGTCTTAACTCTTACTCTGGCCTAATAGCTAAGGTCTTAGACTCGTACTCTGGCCTAATGGTTAAGGTCTTAACTCTTACTCTGGCCTAATAGCTAAGGTCTTAGACTCGTACTCTGGCCTAATGGTTAAGGTCTTAACTCTTACTCTGGTCAACTGGTTAAGGTCTTAACTCTTACTCTGGCCTAATAGCTAAGGTCTTAGACTCCTACTCTGGCCTAATGGTTAAGGTCTTAACTCTTTCTCTGGCCTACTGGTTAAGGTCTTAACTCTTACTCTGGCCTAATAGCTAAGGTCTTAGACTCATACTCTGGCCTAATGGTTAAGGTCTTAACTCTTACTCTGGCCTAATAGCTAAGGTCTTAGACTCGTACTCTGGCCTAATGGTTAAGGTCTTAACTCTTACTCTGGCCTAATAGCTAAGGTCTTAGACTCGTACTCTGGCCTAATGGTTAAGGTCTTAACTCTTACTCTGGTCAACTGGTTAAGGTCTTAACTCTTACTCTGGCCTAATAGCTAAGGTCTTAGACTCCTACTCTGGCCTAATGGTTAAGGTCTTATCTCTTACACTGGCCTACTGGTTAAGGTCTTAACTCTTACTCTGGCCTAATAGCTAAGGTCTTAGACTCGTACTCTGGCCTAATGGTTAAGGTCTTAACTCTTTCTCTGGCCTAATAGCTAAGGTCTGAACTCTTACTCTGGCCTAATAACTAAGGTCTTAGACTCGTACTCTGGCCTAATGGTTAAGGTCTTAACTCTTACTCTGGCCTACTGGTTAAGGTCTTAACTCTTACTCTGGCCTACTGGTTAAGGTCTTAACTCTTACTCTGGCCTAATAGCTAAGGTCTTAACTCTTACTCTGGCCTAATAGCTAAGGTCTTAACTCATACTCTGGCCTAATGGTTAAGGTCTTAACTCTTACTCTGGCCTACTAGCTAAGGTCTTAACTCTTACTCTGGCCTAATAGCTAAGGTCTTAGACTCGTACTCTGGCCTAATGGTTAAGGTCTAAACTCTTACTCTGGCCTAATAGCTAAGGTCTTAGACTCGTACTCTGTCCTACTGGTTAAGGTCTTATCTCTTACTCTAGCCTACTGGTTAAGGTCTTAACTCTTTCTCTGGCCTAATAGGTAAGGTCTTAACTATTACTCTGGCCTAATAGCTAAGGTCTTAGACTCGTACTCTGGCCTAATGGTTAACGTCTTAACTCTTACTCTGGCCTAATAGCTAAGGTCTTAACTCTTACTCTGGCCTAATAGCTAAGGTCTTAGACTCGTACTATGGCCTACAGGTTATGGGCTTAACTCTTACTCTGGCCTAATAGCTAAAGTCTTAGACTCATACTCTGGCCTACAGGTTAAGGTCTTAACTCTTACTCTGGCCTAATAGCTTACGTCTTAGACTCGTACTGTGGCATAATAGCTAAGGCCTTAACTCTTACTCTGGCCTAATAGCTAAGGTCTTCGACTTGTACTCTGGCCTAATGGTTAAGGTCTTAACTCTTACTCTGGCCTACTGGTTAAGGTCTTAACTCCTACTCTGGCCTACTGGTTAAGGTCTTAACTCTTACTCTGGCCTAATAGCTAAGGTCTTAACTCGTACTCTGGCCTAATGGTTAAGGTCTTAACTCTTACACTGGCCTACTAGCTAAGGTCTTAACTCTTACTCTGGCCTAATAGCTAAGGTCTTAGACTCGTACTCTGGCCTAATGGTTAAGGTCTTAACTCTTACTCTGGGCGAATAGCTAAGGTCTTAGACTCGTACTCTGGCCTACTGGTTAAGGTCCTAACTCTTACTCTGGCCTACTGGTTAAGGTCTTAACTCTTACTCTGGCCTAATAGCTAAGGACTTGAACTCCTACTCTGGACTAATGGTTAAGGTCTTAACTCTTACTCTGGCCTAATAGCTAACGTCTGAACTCTTACTATGGCCTAATAACTAAGGTCTTAGACTCGTACTCTGGCCTAATGGTTAAGGTCTTAACTCTTACTCTGGCCTACTGGTTAAGGTCTTAACTCTTACTCTGGCCTACTGGTTAAGGTCTTAACTCTTACTCTGGCCTAATAGCTAAGGTCTTAACTCTTACTCTGGCCGAATAGCTAAGGTCTTAACTCGTGCTCTGGCCTAATGGTTAAGGTCTTAACTCTTACTCTGGCCTACTAGCTCAGGTCTTAACTCTTACTCTGGCCTAATAGCTAAGGTCTTAGACTCGTACTCTGGCCTAAAGGTTAAGGTCTTAACTCTTACTCTGGGCGAATAGCTAAGGTCTTAGACTCGTACTCTGGCCTACTGGTTAAGGTCCTAACTCTTACTCTGGCCTACTGGTTAAGGTCTTAACTCTTACTCTGGCCTAATAGCTAAGGTCTTAACTCTTACTCTGGCCTAATAGCTACGGTCTTAGACTCGTACTCTGGCCTAATGGTTAAGGTCATAACTCTTACTCTGGCCTAATAGCTAAGGTCTTAACTCTTACTCTGGCCTAATAGCTAAGGTCTTAGACTCATACTTTGGCCTAATGGTTAAGGTCTTAACTCTTACTATGGCCTAATAGCTAAGGTCTTAACTCTTACTCTGGCCTACTGGTTAAGGTCTTAACTCTTACTCTGGCCTACTGGTTAAGGTCTTAACTCTTACTCTGGCCTAATAGCTAAGGTCTTAGACTCGTACTCTGGCCTAATGGTTAAGGTCTTAACTCTTACACTGGCCTACTAGCTAAGGTCTTAACTCTTACTCTGGCCTAATAGCTAAGGTCTTAGACTCGTACTCTGGCCTAATGGTTAAGGTCTTAACTCTTACTCGGGGCGAATAGCTAAGGTCTTAGACTCGTACTCTGGCCTACTGGTTAAGGTCCTAACTCTTACTCTGGCCTACTGGTTAAGGTCTTAACTCTTACTCTGGCCTAATAGCTAAGGTCTTAGACTCGTACTCTGGCCTACAGGTTAAGGTCTTAACTCTTACTCTGGCCTAATAGCTAAGGTCTGAACTCTTACTCTGGCCTAATAACTAAGGTCTTAGACTCGTACTCTTGCCTAATGGTTAAGGTCTTAACTCTTACTCTGGCCTACTGGTTAAGGTCTCAACTCTTACTCTGGCCTAATAGCTAAGGTCTTAACTCTTTCTCTGGCCTAATAGCTAAGGTCTTAACTCATATTCTGGCCTAATGGTTAAGGTCTTAAATCTTACTCTGGCCTACTAGCTAAGGTCTTAACTCTTACTCTGGCCTAATAGCTAAGGTCTTAGACTCGTACTCTGGCCTAATGGTTAAGGTCTTAACTCTTACTCTGGGCGAATAGCTAAGGTCTTAGACTCGTACTCTGGCCTACTGGTTAAGGTCCGAACTCTTACTCTGGCCTACTGGTTAAGGTCTTAACTCTTACTCTGGCCTAATAGCTAAGGTCCTAACTCTTACTCTGGCCTAATAGCTACGGTCTTAGACTCGTACTCTGGCCTAATGGTTAAGGTCATAACTCTTACTCTGGCCTAATAGCTAAGGTCTTAACTCTTACTCTGGCCTAATAGCTAAGGTCTTAGACTCATACTCTGGCCTAATGGTTAAGGTCTTAACTCTTACTATGGCCTAATAGCTAAGGTCTTAGACTCGTACTATGGCATAATGGTTAAGGTCTTAACTCTTACTCTGGCCTACTGGTTAAGGTCTTAACTCTTACTCTGGCCTAATAGCTAAGGTCTTAGACTCGTACTCTGGCCTAATAGCTAAGGTCTTAGACTCGTACTCTGGCCTAATGGTTAAGGTCTTAACTCTTACTCTGGCCTAATAGCTAAGGTCTTAGACTTGTACTCTGGCCTAATGGTTAAGGTCTTAACTCTTACGCTGGCCTACTGGTTAAGGTCTTAACTCTTACTCTGACCTAATAGCTAAGGTCTTAACTCTTACTCTGGCCAAATAGCTAAGGTCTTAGACTTGTACTATGGGCTACAGGTTAAGGTCTTAACTCTTACTCTGGCCTAATAGCTAAGGTCTTAGACTCGTACTGTGGCCTAAGAGCTAAGGTCTTAACTCTTACTCTGGCCTAATAGCTAAGGTCTTCGACTCGTACTCTGGCCTAATGGTTAAGGTCTTAACTCTTACTCTGGTCAATTGGTTAAGGTCTTAACTCTTACTCTGGCCTAATAGCTAAGGTCTTAGACTCGTACTCTGGCCTAATGGTTAAGGTCTTAACTCTTACTCTGGCCTACTGGTTAAGGTCGTAACTCTTACTCTGGCCTAATAGCTAAGGTCTTAGACTCGTACTCTGGCCTAATGGGTAAGGTCTTAACTCTTACTCTGGTCTAATAGCTAAGGTCTTACCTCTTACTCTGGCCTAATAGCTAAGGTCTTAGACTCGTACTCTGGCCTAATGGTTAAGGTCTTAACTCTTACTCTGGCCTACTGGTTAAGGTCTTAACTCCTACTCTGGCCTACTGGTTAAGGTCTTAACTCTTACTCTGGCCTAATAGCTAAGGTCTTAACTCGTACTCTGGCCTAATGGTTAAGGTCTTAACTCTTACTCTGGCCTACTAGCTAAGGTCTTAACTCTTACTCTGGCCTAATAGCTAAGGTCTTAGACTCGTACTCTGGCCTAATGGTTAAGGTCTTAACTCTTACTCTGGGCGAATAGCTAAGGTCTTAGACTCGTACTCTGGCCTACTGGTTAAGGTCCTAACTCTTACTCTGGCCTACTGGTTAAGGTCTTAACTCTTACTCTGGCCTAATAGCTAAGGACTTGAACTCCTACTCTGGACTAATGGTTAAGGTCTTAACTCTTACTCTGGCCTAATAGCTAAGGTCTGAACTCTTACTCTGGGCTAATAACTAAGGTCTTAGACTCGTACTCTGGCCTAATGGTTAAGGTCTTAACTCTTACTCTGGCCTACTGGTTAAGGTCTTAACTCTTACTCTGGCCTACTGGTTAAGGTCTTAACTCTTACTCTGGCCTAATAGCTAAGGTCTTAACTCTTACTCTGGCCTAATAGCTAAGGTCTTAACTCGTACTCTGGCCTAATGGTTAAGGTCTTAACTCTTACTCTGGCCTACTAGCTCAGGTCTTAACTCTTACTCTGGCCTAATAGCTAAGGTCTTAGACTCGTACTCTGGCCTAAAGGTTAAGGTCTTAACTCTTACTCTGGGCGAATAGCTAAGGTCTTAGACTCGTACTCTGGCCTACTGGTTAAGGTCCTAACTCTTACTCTGGCCTACTGGTTAAGGTCTTAACTCTTACTCTGGCCTAATAGCTAAGGTCTTAACTCTTACTCTGGCCTAATAGCTACGGTCTTAGACTCGTACTTTGGCCTAATGGTTAAGGTCATAACTCTTACTCTGGCCTAATAGCTAAGGTCTTAACTCTTACTCTGGCCTAATAGCTAAGGTCTTAGACTCATACTTTGGCCTAATGGTTAAGGTCTTAACTCTTACTATGGCCTAATAGCTAAGGTCTTAACTCTTACTCTGGCCTACTGGTTAAGGTCTTAACTCTTACTCTGGCCTAATAGCTAAGGTCTTAGACTCGTACTCTGGCCTAATAGCTAAGGTCTTAGACTCGTACTCTGGCCTAATGGTTAAGGTCTTAACTCTTACTCTGGCCTAATAGCTAAGGTCTTAGACTTGTACTCTGGCCTAATGGTTAAGGTCTTAACTCTTACTCTGGCCTAATAGCTAAGGTCTTAGACTCGTACTCTGGCCTAATGGTTAAGGTCTTAACTCTTACTCTGGCCTACTGTTTAAGGTCTTAACTCTTACTCTGGCCTACTGGTTAAGGTCTTAACTCTAACTATGGCCTAATAGCTAAGGTCTTAGACACGTACTCTGGCCTAATGGTTAAGGTCTTAACTCTTACTCTGTCCTACTGGTTAAGGTCTTAACTCTTACTCTGGCCTACTGATTAAGGTCTTAACTCTTACTCTGGCCTAATAGCTAAGGTCTTAACTCTTACTCTGGCCTAATAGCTATGGTCTTAGACTTGTACTCTGGCCTAATGGTTAAGGTCTTAACTCTTACTCTGGCCTAATAGTTAAGGTCTTAACTCTTACTCTGGCCTAATAGCTAAGGTCTTAACTCTTACTCTGGCCTAATAGCTAAGGTCTTAACTCTTACTCTGGCCTAATAGCTATGGTCTTAGACTCGTACTCTGGCCTAATGGTTAAGGTCTTAACTCTTACTCTGGCCTAATAGCTAAGGTCTTAACTCTTACTCTTGGCCTAATAGCTAAGGTCTTAGACTCTTACTCTGGCCTACTGGTTAAGGTCTTAACTCTTACTCTGGCCTAATAGCTAAGGTCTTAGACTCATACTCTGGCCTAATGGTTAAGGTCTTAACTCTTACTCTGGCCTAATAGCTAAGGTCTTAGACTCGTACTCTGGCCTAATGGTTAAGGTCTTAACTCTTACTCTGGACTAATAGCTAAGGTCTTAGACTCGTACTCTGGCCTAATGGTTAAGGTCTTAACTCTTACTCTGGTCAACTGGTTAAGGTCTTAACTCTTACTCTGGCCTAATAGCTAAGGTCTTAGAATCCTACTCTGGCCTAATGGTTAAGGTCTTAACTCTTACTCTGGCCTACTGGTTAAGGTCTTAACTCTTACTCTGGCCTAATAGCTAAGGTCTTAGACTCGTACTCTGGCCTAATGGTTAAGGTCTTAACTCTTACTCTGGCCTAATAGCTAAGGTCTGAACTCTTACTCTGGCCTAATAACTAAGGTCTTAGACTCGTACTCTGGCCTAATCGTTAAGGTCTTAACTCTTACTCTGGCCTACTGGTTAAGGTCTTAACTCTTACTCTGGCCTACTGGTTAAGGTCTTAACTCTTACTCTGGCCTAATAGCTAAGGTCTTAACTCTTACTCTGGCCTAATAGCTAAGGTCTTAACTCGTACTCTGGCCTAATGGTTAAGGTCTTAACTCTTACTCTGGCCTACTAGCTCAGGTCTTAACTCTTACTCTGGCCTAATAGCTAAGGTCTTAGACTCGTACTCTGGCCTAAAGGTTAAGGTCTTAACTCTTACTCTGGGCGAATAGCTAAGGTCTTAGACTCGTACTCTGGCCTAATGGTTAAGGTCTTAACTCTTACTCTGGCCTAATAGCTAAGGTCTGAACTCTTACTCTGGCCTAATAACTAAGGTCTTAGACTCGTACTCTGGCCTAATCGTTAAGGTCTTAACTCTTACTCTGGCCTACTGGTTAAGGTCTTAACTCTTACTCTGGCCTACTGGTTAAGGTCTTAACTCTTACTCTGGCCTAATAGCTAAGGTCTTAACTCTTACTCTGGCCTAATAGCTAAGGTCTTAACTCGTACTCTGGCCTAATGGTTAAGGTCTTAACTCTTACTCTGGCCTACTAGCTCAGGTCTTAACTCTTACTCTGGCCTAATAGCTAAGGTCTTAACTCTTACTCTGGCCTAATAGCTAAGGTCTTAACTCGTACTCTGGCCTAATGGTTAAGGTCTTAACTCTTACTCTGGCCTACTAGCTCAGGTTTTAACTCTTACTCTGGCCTAATAGCTAAGGTCTTAGACTCGTACTCTGGCCTAAAGGTTAAGGTCTTAACTCTTACTCTGGGCGAATAGCTAAGGTCTTAGACTCGTATTCTGGCCTACTGGTTAAGGTCCTAACTCTTACTCTGGCCTACTGGTTAAGGTCTTAACTCTTACTCTGGCCTAATAGCTAAGGTCTTAACTCTTACTCTGGCCTAATAGCTACGGTCTTAGACTCGTACTCTGGCCTAATGGTTAAGGTCATAACTCTTACTCTGGCCTAATAGCTAAGGTCTTAACTCTTACTCTGGCCTAATAGCTAAGGTCTTAGACTCATACTTTGGCCTAATGGTTAAGGTCTTAACTCTTACTATGGCCTAATAGCTAAGGTCTTAACTCTTACTCTGGCCTACTGGTTAAGGTCTTAACTCTTACTCTGGCCTACTGGTTAAGGTCTTAACTCTTACTCTGGCCTAATAGCTAAGGTCTTAGACTCGTACTCTGGCCTAATAGCTAAGGTCTTAGACTCGTACTCTGGCCTAATGGTTAAGGTCTTAACTCTTACTCTGGCCTAATAGCTAAGGTCTTAGACTTGTACTCTGGCCTAATGGTTAAGGTCTTAACTCTTACTCTGGCCTAATAGCTAAGGTCTTAGACTCGTACTCTGGCCTAATGGTTAAGGTCTTAAATCTTACTCTGGCCTACTGTTTAAGGTCTTAACTCTTACTCTGGCCTACTGGTTAAGGTCTTAACTCTAACTATGGCCTAATAGCTAAGGTCTTAGACACGTACTCTGGCCTAATGGTTAAGGTCTTAACTCTTACTCTGTCCTACAGGTTAAGGTCTTAACTCTTACTCTGGCCTACTGATTAAGGTCTTAACTCTTACTCTGGCCTAATAGCTAAGGTCTTAACTCTTACTCTGGCCTAATAGCTATGGTCTTAGACTTGTACTCTGGCCTAATGGTTAAGGTCTTAACTCTTACTCTGGCCTAATAGTTAAGGTCTTAACTCTTACTCTGGCCTAATAGCTAACGTCTTAACTCTTACTCTGGCCTAATAGCTATGGTCTTAGACTCGTACTCTGGCCTAATGGTTATGGTCTTAACTCTTACTCTGGCCTAATAGCTAAGGTCTTAACTCTTACTCTTGGCCTAATAGCTAAGGTCTTAGACTCGTACTCTGGCCTACTGGTTAAGGTCTTAACTCTTACTCTGGCCTAATAGCTAAGGTCTTAGACTCATACTCTGGCCTAATGGTTAAGGTCTTAACTCTTACTCTGGCCTAATAGCTAAGGTCTTAGACTCGTACTCTGGCCTAATGGTTAAGGTCTTAACTCTTACTCTGGCCTAATAGCTAAGGTCTTAGACTCGTACTCTGGCCTAATGGTTAAGGTCTTAACTCTTACTCTGGTCAACTGGTTAAGGTCTTAACTCTTACTCTGGCCTAATAGCTAAGGTCTTAGACTCCTACTCTGGCCTAATGGTTAAGGTCTTAACTCTTACTCTGGCCTACTGGTTAAGGTCTTAACTCTTACTCTGGCCTAATAGCTAAGGTCTTAGACTCATACTCTGGCCTAATGGTTAAGGTCTTAACTCTTACTCTGGCCTAATAGCTAAGGTCTTAGACTCGTACTCTGGCCTAATGGTTAAGGTCTTAACTCTTACTCTGGCCTAATAGCTAAGGTCTTAGACTCGTACTCTGGCCTAATGGTTAAGGTCTTAACTCTTACTCTGGTCAACTGGTTAAGGTCTTAACTCTTACTCTGGCCTAATAGCTAAGGTCTTAGACTCCTACTCTGGCCTAATGGTTAAGGTCTTATCTCTTACTCTGGCCTACTGGTTAAGGTCTTAACTCTTACTCTGGCCTAATAGCTAAGGACTTAGACTCGTACTCTGGCCTAATGGTTAAGGTCTTAACTCTTACTCTGGCCTAATAGCTAAGGTCTGAACTCTTACTCTGGCCTAATAACTAAGGTCTTAGACTCGTACTCTGGCCTAATGGTTAAGGTCTTAACTCTTACTCTGGCCTACTGGTTAAGGTCTTAACTCTTACTCTGGCCTACTGGTTAAGGTCTTAACTCTTACTCTGGCCTAATAGCTAAGGTCTTAACTCTTACTCTGGCCTAATAGCTAAGGTCTTAACTCATACTCTGGCCTAATGGTTAAGGTCTTAACTCTTACTCTGGCCTACTAGCTAAGGTCTTAACTCTTACTCTGGCCTAATAGCTAAGGTCTTAGACTCGTACTCTGGCCTAATGGTTAAGGTCTAAACTCTTACTCTGGCCTAATAGCTAAGGTCTTAGACTCGTACTCTGTCCTACTGGTTAAGGTCTTATCTCTTACTCTAGCCTACTGGTTAAGGTCTTAACTCTTTCTCTGGCCTAATAGGTAAGGTCTTAACTATTACTCTGGCCTAATAGCTAAGGTCTTAGACTCGTACTCTGGCCTAATGGTTAACGTCTTAACTCTTACTCTGGCCTAATAGCTAAGGTCTTAACTCTTACTCTGGCCTAATAGCTAAGGTCTTAGACTCGTACTATGGCCTACAGGTTATGGGCTTAACTCTTACTCTGGCCTAATAGCTAAAGTCTTAGACTCATACTCTGGCCTACAGGTTAAGGTCTTAACTCTTACTCTGGCCTAATAGCTTACGTCTTAGACTCGTACTGTGGCTTAATAGCTAAGGCCTTAACTCTTACTCTGGCCTAATAGCTAAGGTCTTCGACTTGTACTCTGGCCTAATGGTTAAGGTCTTAACTCTTACTCTGGCCTACTGGTTAAGGTCTTAACTCCTACTCTGGCCTACTGGTTAAGGTCTTAACTCTTACTCTGGCCTAATAGCTAAGGTCTTAACTCGTACTCTGGCCTAATGGTTAAGGTCTTAACTCTTACACTGGCCTACTAGCTAAGGTCTTAACTCTTACTCTGGCCTAATAGCTAAGGTCTTAGACTCGTACTCTGGCCTAATGGTTAAGGTCTTAACTCTTACTCTGGGCGAATAGCTAAGGTCTTAGACTCGTACTCTGGCCTACTGGTTAAGGTCCTAACTCTTACTCTGGCCTACTGGTTAAGGTCTTAACTCTTACTCTGGCCTAATAGCTAAGGACTTGAACTCCTACTCTGGACTAATGGTTAAGGTCTTAACTCTTACTCTGGCCTAATAGCTAACGTCTGAACTCTTACTATGGCCTAATAACTAAGGTCTTAGACTCGTACTCTGGCCTAATGGTTAAGGTCTTAACTCTTACTCTGGCCTACTGGTTAAGGTCTTAACTCTTACTCTGGCCTAATAGCTAAGGTCTTAACTCTTACTCTGGCCTAATAGCTAAGGTCTTAACTCGTGCTCTGGCCTAATGGTTAAGGTCTTAACTCTTACTCTGGCCTACTAGCTCAGGTCTTAACTCTTACTCTGGCCTAATAGCTAAGGTCTTAGACTCGTACTCTGGCCTAAAGGTTAAGGTCTTAACTCTTACTCTGGGCGAATAGCTAAGGTCTTAGACTCGTACTCTGGCCTACTGGTTAAGGTCCTAACTCTTACTCTGGCCTACTGGTTAAGGTCTTAACTCTTACTCTGGCCTAATAGCTAAGGTCTTAACTCTTACTCTGGCCTAATAGCTACGGTCTTAGACTCGTACTCTGGCCTAATGGTTAAGGTCATAACTCTTACTCTGGCCTAATAGCTAAGGTCTTAACTCTTACTCTGGCCTAATAGCTAAGGTCTTAGACTCATACTTTGGCCTAATGGTTAAGGTCTTAACTCTTACTATGGCCTAATAGCTAAGGTCTTAACTCTTACTCTGGCCTACTGGTTAAGGTCTTAACTCTTACTCTGGCCTACTGGTTAAGGTCTTAACTCTTACTCTGGCCTAATAGCTAAGGTCTTAGACTCGTACTCTGGCCTAATAGCTAAGGTCTTAACTCGTACTCTGGCCTAATGGTTAAGGTCTTAACTCTTACTCTGGCCTAATAGCTAAGGTCTTAACTCTTACTCTGGCCTAATAGCTAAGGTCTTAACTCTTACTCTGGCCTAATAGCTAAGGTCTTAACTCTTACTCTGGCCTACTGGTTAAGGTCTTAACTCTTACTCTGGCCTACTGGTTAAGGTCTTAACTCTTACTCTGGCCTAATAGCTAAGGTCTTAGACTCGTACTCTGGCCTAATAGCTAAGGTCTTAGACTTGTACTCTGGCCTAATGGTTAAGGTCTTAACTCTTACTCTGGCCTAATAGCTAAGGTCTTAGACTCGTACTCTGGCCTAATGGTTAAGGTCTTAACTCTTACTCTGGCCTAATAGCTAAGGTCTTAGACTTGTACTCTGGCCTAATGGTTAAGGTCTTAACTCTTACTCTGGCCTAATAGCTAAGGTCTTAGACTCGTACTCTGGCCTAATGGTTAAGGTCTTAAATCTTACTCTGGCCTACTGTTTAAGGTCTTAACTCTTACTCTGGCCTACTGGTTAAGGTCTTAACTCTAACTATGGCCTAATAGCTAAGGTCTTAGACACGTACTCTGGCCTAATGGTTAAGGTCTTAACTCTTACTCTGTCCTACTGGTTAAGGTCTTAACTCTTACTCTGGCCTACTGATTAAGGTCTTAACTCTTACTCTGGCCTAATAGCTAAGGTCTTAACTCTTACTCTGGCCTAATAGCTATGGTCTTAGACTTGTACTCTGGCCTAATGGTTAAGGTCTTAACTCTTACTCTGGCCTAATAGTTAAGGTCTTAACTCTTACTCTGGCCTAATAGCTAAGGTCTTAACTCTTACTCTGGCCTAATAGCTAAGGTCTTAACTCTTACTCTGGCCTAATAGCTATGGTCTTAGACTCGTACTCTGGCCTAATGGTTATGGTCTTAACTCTTACTCTGGCCTAATAGCTAAGGTCTTAACTCTTACTCTTGGCCTAATAGCTAAGGTCTTAGACTCGTACTCTGGCCTACTGGTTAAGGTCTTAACTCTTACTCTGGCCTAATAGCTAAGGTCTTAGACTCATACTCTGGCCTAATGGTTAAGGTCTTAACTCTTACTCTGGCCTAATAGCTAAGGTCTTAGACTCGTACTCTGGCCTAATGGTTAAGGTCTTAACTCTTACTCTGGCCTAATAGCTAAGGTCTTAGACTCGTACTCTGGCCTAATGGTTAAGGTCTTAACTCTTACTCTGGTCAACTGGTTAAGGTCTTAACTCTTACTCTGGCCTAATAGCTAAGGTCTTAGACTCCTACTCTGGCCTAATGGTTAAGGTCTTAACTCTTACTCTGGCCTACTGGTTAAGGTCTTAACTCTTACTCTGGCCTAATAGCTAAGGTCTTAGACTAGTACTCTGGCCTAATGGTTAAGGTCTTAACTCTTACTCTGGCCTAATAGCTAAGGTCTGAACTCTTACTCTGGCCTAATAACTAAGGTCTTAGACTCGTACTCTGGCCTAATGGTTAAGGTCTTAACTCTTACTCTGGCCTACTGGTTAAGGTCTTAACTCTTACTCTGGCCTACTGGTTAAGGTCTTAACTCTTACTCTGGCCTAATAGCTAAGGTCTTAACTCTTACTCTGGCCTAATAGCTAAGGTCTTAACTCGTACTCTGGCCTAATGGTTAAGGTCTTAACTCTTACTCTGGCCTACTAGCTCAGGTCTTAACTCTTACTCTGGCCAAATAGCTAAGGTCCTAGACTCATACTCTGGCCTAAAGGTTAAGGTCTTAACTCTTACTCTGGGCGAATAGCTAAGGTCTTAGACTCGTACTCTGGCCTACTGGTTAAGGTCCTAACTCTTACTCTGGCCTACTGGTTAAGGTCTTAACTCTTACTCTGGCCTAATAGCTAAGGTCTTAACTCTTACTCTGGCCTAATAGCTACGGTCTTAGACTCGTACTCTGGCCTAATGGTTAAGGTCATAACTCTTACTCTGGCCTAATAGCTAAGGTCTTAACTCTTACTCTGGCCTAATAGCTAAGGTCTTAGACTCATACTTTGGCCTAATGGTTAAGGTCTTAACTCTTACTATGGCCTAATAGCTAAGGTCTTAACTCTTACTCTGGCCTACTGGTTAAGGTCTTAACTCTTACTCTGGCCTACTGGTTAAGGTCTTAACTCTTACTCTGGCCTAATAGCTAAGGTCTTAGACTCGTACTCTGGCCTAATAGCTAAGGTCTTAGACTCGTACTCTGGCCTAATGGTTAAGGTCTTAACTCTTACTCTGGCCTAATAGCTAAGGTCTTAGACTTGTACTCTGGCCTAATGGTTAAGGTCTTAACTCTTACTCTGGCCTAATAGCTAAGGTCTTAGACTCGTACTCTGGCCTAATGGTTAAGGTCTTAACTCTTACTCTGGCCTACTGGTTAAGGTCTTAACTCTAACTATGGCCTAATAGCTAAGGTCTTAGACACGTACTCTGGCCTAATGGTTAAGGTCTTAACTCTTACTCTGTCCTACTGGTTAAGGTCTTAACTCTTACTCTGGCCTACTGATTAAGGTCCTAACTCTTACTCTGGCCTAATAGCTAAGGTCTTAACTCTTACTCTGGCCTAATAGCTATGGTCTTAGACTTGTACTCTGGCCTAATGGTTAAGGTCTTAACTCTTACTCTGGCCTAATAGTTAAGGTCTTAACTCTTACTCTGGCCTAATAGCTAAGGTCTTAACTCTTACTCTGGCCTAATAGCTAAGGTCTTAACTCTTACTCTGGCCTAATAGCTATGGTCTTAGACTCGTACTCTGGCCTAATGGTTAAGGTCTTAACTCTTACTCTGGCCTAATAGCTAAGGTCTTAACTCTTACTCTTGGCCTAATAGCTAAGGTCTTAGACTCGTACTCTGGCCTACTGGTTAAGGTCTTAACTCTTACTCTGGCCTAATAGCTAAGGTCTTAACTCTTACTCTGGCCTAATAGTTAAGGTCTTAACTCTTACTCTGGCCTAATAGCTAAGGTCTTAACTCTTACTCTGGCCTAATAGCTAAGGTCTTAACTCTTACTCTGGCCTAATAGCTATGGTCTTAGACTCGTACTCTGGCCTAATGGTTATGGTCTTAACTCTTACTCTGGCCTAATAGCTAAGGTCTTAACTCTTACTCTTCGCCTAATAGCTAAGGTCTTAGACTCGTACTCTGGCCTACTGGTTAAGGTCTTAACTCTTACTCTGGCCTAATAGCTAAGGTCTTAGACTCATACTTTGGCCTAATGGTTAAGGTCTTAACTCTTACTATGGCCTAATAGCTAAGGTCTTAACTCTTACTCTGGCCTACTGGTTAAGGTCTTAACTCTTACTCTGGCCTACTGGTTAAGGTCTTAACTCTTACTCTGGCCTAATAGCTAAGGTCTTAGACTCGTACTCTGGCCTAATAGCTAAGGTCTTAGACTCGTACTCTGGCCTAATGGTTAAGGTCTTAACTCTTACTCTGGCCTAATAGCTAAGGTCTTAGACTTGTACTCTGGCCTAATGGTTAAGGTCTTAACTCTTACTCTGGCCTAATAGCTAAGGTCTTAGACTCGTACTCTGGCCTAATGGTTAAGGTCTTAAATCTTACTCTGGCCTACTGTTTAAGGTCTTAACTCTTACTCTGGCCTACTGGTTAAGGTCTTAACTCTAACTATGGCCTAATAGCTAAGGTCTTAGACACGTACTCTGGCCTAATAGCTATGGTCTTAGACTTGTACTCTGGCCTAATGGTTAAGGTCTTAACTCTTACTCTGGCCTAATAGTTAAGGTCTTAACTCTTACTCTGGCCTAATAGCTAAGGTCTTAACTCTTACTCTGGCCTAATAGCTATGGTCTTAGACTCGTACTCTGGCCTAATGGTTATGGTCTTAACTCTTACTCTGGCCTAATAGCTAAGGTCTTAACTCTTACTCTTGGCCTAATAGCTAAGGTCTTAGACTCGTACTCTGGCCTACTGGTTAAGGTCTTAACTCTTACTCTGGCCTAATAGCTAAGGTCTTAGACTCATACTCTGGCCTAATGGTTAAGGTCTTAACTCTTACTCTGGCCTAATAGCTAAGGTCTTAGACTCGTACTCTGGCCTAATGGTTAAGGTCTTAACTCTTACTCTGGCCTAATAGCTAAGGTCTTAGACTCGTACTCTGGCCTAATGGTTAAGGTCTTAACTCTTACTCTGGTCAACTGGTTAAGGTCTTAACTCTTACTCTGGCCTAATAGCTAAGGTCTTAGACTCCTACTCTGGCCTATTGGTTAAGGTCTTAACTCTTACTCTGGCCTACTGGTTAAGGTCTTAACTCTTACTCTGGCCTAATAGCTAAGGTCTTAGACTCGTACTCTGGCCTAATGGTTAAGGTCTTAACTCTTACTCTGGCCTAATAGCTAAGGTCTGAACTCTTACTCTGGCCTAATAACTAAGGTCTTAGACTCGTACTCTGGCCTAATGGTTAAGGTCTTAACTCTTACTCTGGCCTACTGGTTAAGGTCTTAACTCTTACTCTGGCCTACTGGTTAAGGTCTTAACTCTTACTCTGGCCTAATAGCTAAGGTCTTAACTCTTACTCTGGCCTAATAGCTAAGGTCTTAACTCGTACTCTGGCCTAATGGTTAAGGTCTTAACTCTTACTCTGGCCTACTAGCTCAGGTCTTAACTCTTACTCTGGCCAAATAGCTAAGGTCCTAGACTCATACTCTGGCCTAAAGGTTAAGGTCTTAACTCTTACTCTGGGCGAATAGCTAAGGTCTTAGACTCGTACTCTGGCCTACTGGTTAAGGTCCTAACTCTTACTCTGGCCTACTGGTTAAGGTCTTAACTCTTACTCTGGCCTAATAGCTAAGGTCTTAACTCTTACTCTGGCCTAATAGCTACGGTCTTAGACTCGTACTCTGGCCTAATGGTTAAGGTCATAACTCTTACTCTGGCCTAATAGCTAAGGTCTTAACTCTTACTCTGGCCTAATAGCTAAGGTCTTAGACTCATACTTTGGCCTAATGGTTAAGGTCTTAACTCTTACTATGGCCTAATAGCTAAGGTCTTAACTCTTACTCTGGCCTACTGGTTAAGGTCTTAACTCTTACTCTGGCCTACTGGTTAAGGTCTTAACTCTTACTCTGGCCTAATAGCTAAGGTCTTAGACTCGTACTCTGGCCTAATAGCTAAGGTCTTAGACTCGTACTCTGGCCTAATGGTTAAGGTCTTAACTCTTACTCTGGCCTAATAGCTAAGGTCTTAGACTTGTACTCTGGCCTAATGGTTAAGGTCTTAACTCTTACTCTGGCCTAATAGCTAAGGTCTTAGACTCGTACTCTGGCCTAATGGTTAAGGTCTTAACTCTTACTCTGGCCTACTGGTTAAGGTCTTAACTCTAACTATGGCCTAATAGCTAAGGTCTTAGACACGTACTCTGGCCTAATGGTTAAGGTCTTAACTCTTACTCTGTCCTACTGGTTAAGGTCTTAACTCTTACTCTGGCCTACTGATTAAGGTCCTAACTCTTACTCTGGCCTAATAGCTAAGGTCTTAACTCTTACTCTGGCCTAATAGCTATGGTCTTAGACTTGTACTCTGGCCTAATGGTTAAGGTCTTAACTCTTACTCTGGCCTAATAGTTAAGGTCTTAACTCTTACTCTGGCCTAATAGCTAAGGTCTTAACTCTTACTCTGGCCTAATAGCTAAGGTCTTAACTCTTACTCTGGCCTAATAGCTATGGTCTTAGACTCGTACTCTGGCCTAATGGTTAAGGTCTTAACTCTTACTCTGGCCTAATAGCTAAGGTCTTAACTCTTACTCTTGGCCTAATAGCTAAGGTCTTAGACTCGTACTCTGGCCTACTGGTTAAGGTCTTAACTCTTACTCTGGCCTAATAGCTAAGGTCTTAACTCTTACTCTGGCCTAATAGTTAAGGTCTTAACTCTTACTCTGGCCTAATAGCTAAGGTCTTAACTCTTACTCTGGCCTAATAGCTAAGGTCTTAACTCTTACTCTGGCCTAATAGCTATGGTCTTAGACTCGTACTCTGGCCTAATGGTTATGGTCTTAACTCTTACTCTGGCCTAATAGCTAAGGTCTTAACTCTTACTCTTGGCCTAATAGCTAAGGTCTTAGACTCGTACTCTGGCCTACTGGTTAAGGTCTTAACTCTTACTCTGGCCTAATAGCTAAGGTCTTAGACTCATACTCTGGCCTAATGGTTAAGGTCTTAACTCTTACTCTGGCCTAATAGCTAAGGTCTTAGACTCGTACTCTGGCCTAATGGTTAAGGTCTTAACTCTTACTCTGGCCTAATAGCTAAGGTCTTAGACTCGTACTCTGGCCTAATGGTTAAGGTCTTAACTCTTACTCTGGTCAACTGGTTAAGGTCTTAACTCTTACTCTGGCCTAATAGCTAAGGTCTTAGACTCCTACTCTGGCCTAATGGTTAAGGTCTTAACTCTTACTCTGGCCTACTGGTTAAGGTCTTAACTCTTACTCTGGCCTAATAGCTAAGGTCTTAGACTCGTACTCTGGCCTAATGGTTAAGGTCTTAACTCTTACTCTGGCCTAATAGCTAAGGTCTGAACTCTTACTCTGGCCTAATAACTAAGGTCTTAGACTCGTACTCTGGCCTAATGGTTAAGGTCTTAACTCTTACTCTGGCCTACTGGTTAAGGTCTTAACTCGTACTCTGGCCTACTGGTTAAGGTCTTAACTCTTACTCTGGCCTAATAGCTAAGGTCTTAACTCTTACTCTGGCCTAATAGCTAAGGTCTTAACTCGTACTCTGGCCTAATGGTTAAGGTCTTAGACTCGTACTCTGGCCTAATGGTTAAGGTCTTAACTCTTACTCTGGCCTACTGGTTAAGGTCTTAACTCTAACTATGGCCTAATAGCTAAGGTCTTAGACACATACTCTGGCCTAATGGTTAAGGTCTTAACTCTTACTCTGTCCTACTGGTTAAGGTCTTAACTCTTACTCTGGCCTACTGATTAAGGTCCTAACTCTTACTCTGGCCTAATAGCTAAGGTCTTAACTCTTACTCTGGCCTAATAGCTATGGTCTTAGACTTGTACTCTGGCCTAATGGTTAAGGTCTTAACTCTTACTCTGGCCTAATAGTTAAGGTCTTAACTCTTACTCTGGCCTAATAGCTAAGGTCTTAACTCTTACTCTGGCCTAATAGCTAAGGTCTTAACTCTTACTCTGGCCTAATAGCTATGGTCTTAGACTCGTACTCTGGCCTAATGGTTAAGGTCTTAACTCTTACTCTGGCCTAATAGCTAAGGTCTTAACTCTTACTCTTGGCCTAATAGCTAAGGTCTTAGACTCGTACTCTGGCCTACTGGTTAAGGTCTTAACTCTTACTCTGGCCTAATAGCTAAGGTCTTAGACTCATACTCTGGCCTAATGGTTAAGGTCTTAACTCTTACTCTGGCCTAATGGCTAAGGTCTTAGACTCGTACTCTGGCCTAATGGTTAAGGTCTTAACTCTTACTCTGGCCTAATAGCTAAGGTCTTAGACTCGTACTCTGGCCTAATGGTTAAGGTCTTAACTCTTACTCTGGTCAACTGGTTAAGGTCTTAACTCTTACTCTGGCCTAATAGCTAAGGTCTTAGACTCCTACTCTGGCCTAATGGTTAAGGTCTTAACTCTTACTCTGGCCTACTGGTTAAGGTCTTAACTCTTACTCTGGCCTAATAGCTAAGGTCTTAGACTCCTACTCTGGCCTAATGGTTAAGGTCTTAACTCTTACTCTGGCCTAATAGCTAAGGTCTGAACTCTTACTCTGGCCTAATAACTAAGGTCTTAGACTCGTACTCTGGCCTAATGGTTAAGGTCTTAACTCTTACTCTGGCCTACTGGTTAAGGTCTTAACTCTTACTCTGGCCTACTGGTTAAGGTCTTAACTCTTACTCTGGCCTAATAGCTAAGGTCTTAACTCTTACTCTGGCCTAATAGCTAAGGTCTTAACTCGTACTCTGGCCTAATGGTTAAGGTCTTAACTCTTACTCTGGCCTACTAGCTAAGGTCTTAACTCTTACTCTGGCCTAATAGCTAAGGTCTTAGACTCGTACTCTGGCCTAATGGTTAAGGTCTAAACTCTTACTCTGGCCTAATAGCTAAGGTCTTAGACTCGTACTCTGGCCAACTGGTTAAGGTCTTATCTCTTACTCTAGCCTACTGGTTAAGGTCTTAACTCTTTCTCTGGCCTAATAGGTAAGGTCTTAACTATTACTCTGGCCTAATAGCTAAGGTCTTAGACTCGTACTCTGGCCTAATGGTTAACGTCTTAACTCTTACTCTGGCCTAATAGCTAAGGTCTTAACTCTTACTCTGGCCTAATAGCTAAGGTCTTAGACTCGTACTATGGCCTACAGGTTATGGGCTTAACTCTTACTCTGGCCTAATAGCTAAAGTCTTAGACTCATACTCTGGCCTACAGGTTAAGGTCTTAACTCTTACTCTGGCCTAATAGCTTACGTCTTAGACTCGTACTGTGGCTTAATAGCTAAGGTCTTAACTCTTACTCTGGCCTAATAGCTAAGGTCTTCGACTCGTACTCTGGCCTAATGGTTAAGGTCTTAACTCTTACTCTGGTCAACTGGTTAAGGTTTTAACTCTTACTCTGGCCTAATAGCTAAGGTCTTAGACTCGTACTCTGGCCTAATGGTTAAGGTCTTAATTCTTACTCTGGCCTACTGGTTAAGGTCTTAACTCTTACTCTGGCCTAATAGCTAAGGTCTTAGACTCGTACTCTGGCCTAATGGTTAAGGTCTTAACTCTTACTCTGGGCGAATAGCTAAGGTCTTAGACTCGTACTCTGGCCTACTGGTTAATGTGTTAACTCTTACACTGGCCTACTGGTTAAGGTCTTAACTCTTACTCTGGCCTAATAGCTAAGGTCTTATCTCTGACTCTGGCCTAATAGCTAAGGTCTTAGACTCGTACTCTGGCCTAATGTTTAAGGTCATAACTCTTACTCTGGCCTAATAGCTAAGGTCTTAACTCTTACTCTGGCCTAATAGCTAAGGTCTTAGACTCATACTCTGGCCTAATGGTTAAGGTCTTAACTCTTACTATGGCCTACTGGTTAAGGTCTTAACTCTTACTCTGGCCTAATAGCTAAGGTCTTAACTCTTACTCTGGCCTAATAGCTAAGGTCTTAACTCGTACTCTGGCCTAATAGCTAAGGTCTTAACTCTTACTCTGGCCTAATAGCTAAGGTCTTAGGCTTGTACTCTGGCCTAATGGTTAAGGTATTAACTCTTACTCTGGCCTAATAGCTAAGGTCTTAACTCTTACTATGGCCTAATAGCTAAGGTCTTAACGCGTACTCTGGCCTAATGGTTAAGGTCTTAACTCTTACTCTCTCCTAATAGCTAAGGTCTTAACTCTTACTTTGGCCTAATACCTAAGGTCTTAGACTCGTACTTTGGCCTACTGGTTAAGGTCTTAACTCTTACTCTGGCCTAATAGCTAAGGTCTTAGACTCGTACTGTGGCCTAATGGTTAAGGTCTTAACTCTTACTCTGGCCTAATAGCTAAGGTCTTAGACTCTTACTCTGGCCTAATAGCTAAGGTCTTAACTCTTACTCTGGCCTAATAGCTAAGGTCTTAGACTCGTACTATGGCCTACAGGTTAAGGTCTTAACTCTTACTCTGGCCTAATAGCTAAGGTCTTAGACTCGTACTCTGGCCTACAGGTTAAGGTCTTAACTCTTACTCTGGCCTAATAGCTTAAGTCTTAGACTCGTACTGTGGCCTAATAGCTAAGGTCTTAACTCTTACTCTTGCCTAATAGCTAAGGTCTTTGACTCGTACTCTGGCCTAATGGTTAAGGTCTTAACTCTTACTCTGGTCAACTGGTTAAGGTTTTAACTCTTACTCTGGCCTAATAGCTAAGGTCTTAGACTCGTACTCTGGCCTAATGGTTAAGATCTTAACTCTTACTCTCGGCGAATAGCTAAGGTCTTAGACTCGTACTCTGGCCTACTGGTTAAGGTCCTAACTCTTACTCTGGCCTACTAGTTAAGGTCTTAACTCTTACTCTGGCCTAATAGCTAAGGTCTTAACTCTTACTCTGGCCTAATAGCTACGGTCTTAGACTCGTACTCTGGCCGAATGGTTAAGGTCATAACTCTTACTCTGGCCTAATAGCTAAGGTCTTAACTCTTACTCTGGCCTCATAGCTAAGGTCTTAGACTCATACTCTGGCCTAATGGTTAAGGTCTTAACTCTTACTATGGCCTAATAGCTAAGGTCTTAGACTCGTACTATGGCATAATGGCTAAGGTCTTAACTCTTACTCTGGCCTACTGGTTAAGGTCTTAACTCTTACTCTGGCCTAATAGCTAAGGTCTTAGACTCGTACTCTGGCCTAATAGCTAAGGTCTTAGACTTGTTCTCTGGCCTAATGGGTAAGGTCTTAACTCTTACTCTGGCCTAATAGCTAAGGTCTTAGACTTGTACTCTGGCCTAATGGTTAAGGTCTAAACTCTTACTCTGGCCTAATAGCTAACGTCTTAGACTCGTACTCTGGCCTAATGGTTAAGGTCTTTACTCTTACTCTGGCCTACTGTTTAAGGTCTTAACTCTTACTCTGGCCTACTGGTTAAGGTCTTAACTCTTACTCTGGCCTACTGATTAAGGTCTTAACTCTTACTCTGGCCTACTGATTAAGGTCTTAGACTCGTACTCTGGCCTACTGGTTAAGGTCTCAACTCTTACTCTGGCCTAATAGCTAAGGTCTTAGACACGTACTCTGGCCTAATGGTTAAGGTCTTAACTCTTACTCTGTCCTACTGGTTAAGGTCTTAACTCTTACTCTGGCCTACTGATTAAGGTCTTAGACTCGTACTCTGGCCTACTGGTTAAGGTCTTAACTCTTACTCTGGCCTAATAGCTAAGGTCTTAACTCATACTCTGGCCTAATAGCTAAGGTCTTAACTCTTACTCTGGCCTAATAGCTAAGGTCTTAGACTCGTACTCTGGCCTAATGGTTAAGGTCTTAACTCTTACTCTGGCCTAATACCTAAGGTCTTAGACTCGTACTCTGGCCTACTGGTTAAGGTTTTAACTCTTACTCTGGCCTAATAGCTAAGGTCTTAGACTCGTACTCTGGCCTAATGGTTAAGGTCTTAACTCTTACTCTGGCCTAATAGCTAAGGTCTTAGACTCGTACTCTGGCCTAATGGTTAAGGTCTTTACTCTTACTCTGGCCTAATAGCTAAGGTCTTAGACTCGTACTATGGCCTAATGGTTAAGGTCTTAACTCTTACTCTGGCCTAATAGCTAAGGTCTTAACTCTTACTCTGGCCTAATAGCTAAGGTCTTAGACTCGTACTATGGCCTACAGGTTAAGGTCTTAACTCTTACTCTGGCCTAATAGCTAAGGTCTTAGACTCATACTCTGGCCTACTTGTTAAGGTCTTAACTCTTACTCTGGCCTAATAGCTTAAGTCTTAGACTCGTACTGTGGCCTAATAGCTAAGGTCTTAACTCTTACTCTGGCCTAATAGCTAAGGTCTTCGACTCATACTCTGGCCTAATGGTTAAGGTCTTAACTCTTACTCTGGTCAACTGGTTAAGGTTTTAACTCTTACTCTGGCCTAATAGCTAAGGTCTTAGACTCATACTCTGGCCTAATGGTTAAGGTCTTAACTCTTACTCTGGCCTACTGTTTAAGGTCTTAACTCTTACTCTGGCCTACTGGTTAAGGTCTTAACTCTTACTATGGCCTAATAGCTAAGGTCTTAGACACGTACTCTGGACTAATGGTTAAGGTCTTAACTCTTACTCTGTCCTACTGGTTAAGGTCTTAACTCTTACTCTGGCCTACTGATTAAGGTCTTAACTCTTACTCTGGCCTAATAGCTAAGGTCTTAACTCTTACTCTGGCCTAATAGCTATGGTCTTAGACTCGTACTCTGGCCTAATGGTTAAGGTCTTAACTCTTACTCTGGCCTAATAGTTAAGGTCTTAACTCTTACTCTGGCCTAATAGCTAAGGTCTTAACTCTTACTCTGGCCTAATAGCTATGGTCTTACACTCGTACTCTGGCCTAATGGTTAAGGTCTTAACTCTTACTCTGGCCTAATAGCTAAGGTCTTAACTCTTACTCTTGGCCTAATAGCTAAGGTCTTAGACTCGTACTCTGGCCTACTGGTTAAGGTCTTAACTCTTACTCTGGCCTAATAGTTAAGGTCTTAGACTCATACTTTGGCCTAATGGTTAAGGTCTTAACTCTTACTATGGCCTACTGGTTAAGGTCTTAACTCTTACTCTGGCCTAATAGCTAAGGTCTTAACTCTTACTCTGGCCTAATAGCTAAGGTCTTAACTCGTACTCTGGCCTAATAGCTAAGGTCTTAACTCTTACTCTTGCCTAATAGCTAAGGTCTTAGACTCGTACTCTGGCCTAATGGTTAAGGTCTTAACTCTTACTCTCTCCTAATAGCTAAGGTCTTAACTCTTACTCTGGCCTAATAGCTAAGGTCTTAGACTCGCACTTTGGCCTACTGGTTAAGGTCTTAACTCTTACTCTGGCCTAATAGCTAAGGTCTTAGACTCGTACTGTGGCCTAATGGTTAAGGTCTTAACTCTTACTCTGGCCTAATAGCTAACGTCTTAGACTCGTACTCTGGCCTAATGGTTAAGGTCTTAACTCTTACTCTGGCCTAATAGCTAAGGTCTTAGACTCGTACTATGGCCTACAGGTTAAGATCTTAACTCTTACTCTGGCCTAATAGCTAAGGTCTTAACTCTTACTCTGGCCTAATAGCTAAGGTCTTAGACTCGTACTATGGCCTACAGGTTAAGGTCTTAACTCTTACTCTGGCCTAATAGCTAAGGTCTTAGACTCGTACTCTGGCCTACAGGTTAAGGTCTTAACTCTTACTCTGGCCTAATAGCTTAAGTCTTAGACTCGTACTGTGGCCTAATAGCTAAGGTCTTAACTCTTACTCTGGCCTAATAGCTAAGGTCTTCGACTCGTACTCTGGCCTAATGGTGAAGGTCTTAACTCTTACTCTGGTCAACTGGTTAAGGTTTTAACTCTTACTCTGGCCTAATAGCTAAGGTCTTAGACTCGTACTCTGGCCTACTGGTTAAGGTCCTAACTCTTACTCTGGCCTACTGGTTAAGGTCTTAACTCTTACTCTGGCCTAATAGCTAAGGTCTTAACTCTTACTCTGGCCTAATAGCTACGGTCTTAGACTCGTACTCTGGCCAAATGGTTAAGGTCATAACTCTTACTCTGGCCTAATAGCTAAGGTCTTAACTCTTACTCTGGCCTAATAGCTAAGGTCTTAAACTCATACTCTGGCCTAATGGTTAAGGTCTTAACTCTTACTATGGCCTAATAGCTAAGGTCTTAGACTCGTACTATGGCATAATGGTTAAGGTCTTAACTCTTACTCTGGCCTACTGGTTAAGGTCTTAACTCTTACTCTGGCCTAATAGCTAAGGTCTTAGACTCGTACTCTGGCCTAATAGCTAAGGTCTTAGACTTGTACTCTGGCCTAATGGTTAAGGTCTTAACTCTTACTCTGGCCTAATAGCTAAGGTCTTAGACTTGTACTCTGGCCTAATGGTTAAGGTCTTAACTCTTACTCTGGCCTAATAGCTAAGGTCTTAGACTCGTACTCTGGCCTAATGGTTAAGGTCTTTACTCTTACTCTGGCCTACTGTTTAAGGTCTTAACTCTTACTCTGGCCTACTGGTTAAGGTCTTAACTCTTACTATGGCCTAATAGCTAAGGTCTTAGACACGTACTCTGGCTTAATGGTTAAGGTCTTAACTCTTACTCTGTCCTACTGGTTAAGGTCTTAACTCTTACTCTGGCCAACTGATTAAGGTCTTAGACTCGTACTCTGGCCTACTGGTTAAGGTCTTAACTCTTACTCTGGCCTAATAGCAAAGATCTTAGACTCATACTATGGCATACAGGTTAAGGTCTTAACTCCTACTCTGGCATAATAGCTAAGGTCTTAACTCCTACTCTGGCCTAATAGCTAAGGTCTTAACTCTTACTCTGGCCTAATAGCTAAGGTCTTAGACTTGTACTCTGGCCTAATGGTTAAGGTCTTAACTCTTACTCTGGCCTAATACCCAAGGTCTTAGACTCGTACTCTGGCCTACTGGTTAAGGTCTTAACTCTTACTCTGGCCTAATAGCTAAGGTCTTAGACTCGTACTCTGGCCTAATGGTTAAGGTCTTAACTCTTACTCTGGCCTAATAGCTAAGGTCTTAGACTCGTACTCTGGCCTAATGGTTAAGGTCTTTACTCTTACTCTGGCCTAATAGCTAAGGTCTTAGACTCGTACTATGGCCTAATGGTTAAGGTCTTAACTCTTACTCTGGCCTAATAGCTAAGGTCTTAGACTCGTACTATGGCCTACAGGTTAAGGTCTTAACTCTTACTCTGGCCTAATAGCTAACGTCTTAGACTCATACTCTGGCCTACTTGTTAAGGTCTTAACTCTTACTCTGGCCTAATAGCTTAAGTCTTAGACTCGTACTGTGGCCTAATAGCTAAGGTCTTAACTCTTACTCTGGCCTAATAGCTAAGGTCTTCGACTCATACTCTGGCCTAATGGTTAAGGTCTTAACTCTTACTCTGGTCAACTGGTTAAGGTTTTAACTCTTACTCTGGCCTAATAGCTAAGGTCTTAGACTCGTACTCTGGCCTAATGGTTAAGGTCTTAACTCTTACTCTGGGCTACTGTTTAAGGTCTTAACTCTTACTCTGGCCTACTGGTTAAGGTCTTAACTCTTACTATGGCCTAATAGCTAAGGTCTTAGACACGTACTCTGGCCTAATCATTAAGGTCTTAACTCTTACTCTGTCCTACTGGTTAAGGTCTTAACTCTTACTCTGGCCTACTGATTAAGGTCTTAACTCTTACTCTGGCCTAATAGCTAAGGTCTTAACTCTTACTCTGGCCTAATAGCTATGGTCTTAGACTCGTACTCTGGCCAAATGGTTAAGGTCATAACTCTTACTCTGGCCTAATAGCTAAGGTCTTAACGCTTACTCTGGCCTAATAGCTAAGGTCTTAGACTCATACTCTGGCCTAATGGTTAAGGTCTTAACTCTTACTATGGCCTAATAGCTAAGGTCTTAGACTCGTACTATGGCATAATGGTTAAGGTCTTAACTCTTACTCTGGCCTACTGGTTAAGGTCTTAACTCTTACTCTGGCCTAATAGCTAAGGTCTTAGACTCGTACTCTGGCCTAATAGCTAAGGTCTTAGACTTGTACTCTGTGTGAGAAGTTGGCCTGGCATATGCTGTTCCTAGTTATAGGGACACCTTGCACCAGTCCAATTCGACTCTTATTGATGGTAGGTTTAAGACAACCTTTAAAGAAAGCTATCCTAGTGGTAGCTGTGGAGAGCAGCCTTCAGGCTAAGTCTTGAAGGAGTGTTAAGCTTATTGTTTTACCATAATAACCTCTTGAATAACCAAATGAAAGAGTAGCCCACACAGGTATATATATAAAATATATGTATTTATTCTAGACAGAATCCCACAGTCACTTTATGTGGCTAGTGGCAAAGTTACAATTCAAACAAGCATTTCTAAACACAATAAATAGCACAGAAATCAATGGGCCCCAGGGGGGGACCAAACCATATACTAAAATAGTGGTATAAGAACCACGACAATTCTACAGGCAATGCCTAGGGCATTCAGGATCGCTGGCCCCTTAAGAATCCACCCACAGTTAAGAGGAAGGGGACCCACGGGAGGCGTGTGCAGTGCGAGAAGCTGCTATCGGGATCGCAATGTTAGCCTATGGAGAATGTCGCGGTTGAATAATTAAGGTTTAAGGACACTTCTAACAACAGTACAAAGTTAAGGCTTGAGACTTAAGGCTTTGGAGAGCCCACCACCACGGAAGTACCGAAGTACCACTGTTACCTGCCCCAGGGAAGCCGGGTGCATAGGTCGATTCTGGTGTCGGGTCGCGGGCTGATTTTCTATGGAAAAGGAGTCCAAACTGCTGCTAGCTGGAAGTGTCGCTGAAGTCGTGAAGATTAAAGTTGAAGAAAAGACAAAGATGAACCTGAAAGCAGAGGGGACAGAGTCTGGGTCACAGCACAGTGACCAGGGAGCTCACAGGAAGGAGCTCGTGGATGTCGGGTGCTTCAGGTGTGGAAGGTACAGCTGGGCTCTGCAGTCACGGGCTCCGGGAGGCTTCAAGGAAGGCCAGCTTCTGGAGGGCGACTGTCCCACGTCGGCTGAGGGTCGCTGCGGTGTTAGTGTCCCGATTAGATCCACTAAGCATTGGCAACCGCAACCCACGCAAGATGAACAAAGCAGCTGCTGGTGCAGACCCACGAGGTCTGAGGGTGCTCTCCTTTGCAGGGAGCGTAGAGCAGGCCTGGAGCAACCAGGGGAACTCTTAGAAAGGAAGATTGTCCTCCGTCAGGGCCCACAAGTCGAGAGACAAGGGACCGCGGAAGGCAGCAAAATGGAGTGCGTAAAAGTGCTCCCACGGGCCACCGGAGCGGGCCAGGGAGCTGAGAGTCGGCACAAATGCTGCTTGAAGGTTGGCTCAAGAATGGGCCAAAGCACAACTTCCCCACTGGTCGGGGTCGTGTGCTGGACAAGAGGTGGCCGGTGTCTCGGGGTATGCGGGGATCTCGACACCCACGTGGTCCAGGGTGCTCAGACTTGCTGGGCACACTCACAGGACGCTGGGATGCACTGGAGACCCACCTCGAGGTTGCTGGAAGGCGTCGAAGGTCGTGAGAGCAACGAAGTTCCAACCGGGTATCTTGTAGTCTTTTAGGTGCCTGCCAAGCAGGGGGATAACTCCTTTATCCCAAGGGAGATTTCTTCAGTCAGCTGGGCAGCAGCTCGTCGAAGGTCAGTTCTGTGAAGTCCTGTACGAATCTAAGGCTCTAGGGCAAAGTTATTCCCATATATCCCCAAGATTAGGGGATGGTCCAAAATAGAGCCTACCAATCAGAGTAGAGGCGGGAAAGGGTGGCTACACCCACTCCCCTTTGTGTGTTTCCCGCCTGGGCGAGGGGCAGGATGCCCCTGAACCGGTTCCAGGCGGTGTATGCAGAATTGGGGCTCTGCAGCTGCCTACGTGCAACTCTGAATGGCCTTTTGGTGCACCCACCCTGTTCCAATCCACATATCCTGTCTGGGGAGGTGCTGGCACCTCCCTGCCACAGGAGCCCTATTGTCCAGATGGCGAGGCTGGGGTTTTCCCCAGCAACAGCCAGCCAGAGTCGTGTAGGTGGCGAACAGTAGCCATTTTGTGGTACATGTGCACTTTTAAATTGGTTTCCAAATTCTACCGCTTTTCCCATATCACCCTCCTAGCAAGGGGGAATCGTGCCCCCGTGCCCATGGCTGGACTGGGGGTATGATTCCTTCATGTTTGACACCAAACACGATATGGTTCTGTGTAGCCACTCCAAAGTTACAGCGATGACGCAATAACTTATAATGCGGTAAGAGTATATGGTATGGCTACACTACAAACAACCCAGTAACGGTTTTACGAGGGTTGCAGGGAGGTCCTACTCATGTAGGGGTCCCCCCTCACACATACCTCAGCACCCAGCCTTGTAGGATTACCAGGGCCTGCCATAGGGGTGACCTATGAGAGTATATGTGTTGTAATGGTATGGGACATAGGGTACCTACATCCCTGTAAGGGGTGCTAGCACCACCTTACCCAGGCTACAGTAGTGGCCTGGTGGTGTCAGTTTGGGTGGCTGTCCCAGGGTGGCACAATACGTGCTGCAGCCCTGGTAGGCCTACTGGGGGACCCATGCCCTGGGTACCTAGGGTACCATCTACAAGGGACAGGAAGGGCATGCACAGCATCCAATTATGTTTGTACCTAGAGTACTCACAACAGTTTTAGGGAGAAAGCAGATAGGCTGGGGTCCTGGATAGCAGGATCCCAGCCAGACTAGTCAAAAACCACTTAAATACCAGGCAAAAAGTTGGGGGCAACCATTAGTCAGATTCCACTCTCCTACATAACCCCCCCCCAAACGAAAGGAGATAAGGCTAACCTTGTCCAGATAAGCCTTTATTTCCTGAGTGGCCATATAAGGAAGAACCTGTACTAACATGGTTGCTCCCTGTGTCATGGTCCACTTGGGAAATCCTACCCCAAGGGGTTCTAGAGTTTCTCCAAAGTCTAGGGAAATTACCTGTATTGGTTTTTGGGTCAGAGGTGGGCTGGTGGGGTGTCTGAGTCTGGAAGTGAGACCCTACTTGGGTTGGTCTCAACCTCCTCAGATCACTGGCCACTATGGAAGCCTTTCTGCCCATGACTGTGTCATATCTGGCCCTAAGGGTCAACCTCTGGCTGCCTACAGCTGGGGGTTGGATCCCTTTGGCTGGAATAGTGGAGGGCACTGGAAGGTTTGGGGCAGCTAGGCCCCAGGTTTCCCTGTGCTCAACAACATCCATTTGAGGGGTGCCTATACCTAGGGGTAAGGGGGATCCCTCAGTTTGTAGAGGAATATTCACCTGGCTGAAACTACTCTGCTGGGTGTCCCTAATCTGTTGATGAGGGGGTTCCTCTGGGCAGGGGCCCAATAAGGGTCCACTGACCTCCCTGACCTCTGCAGCCCTGGGCTGACTGAGGCAGGGTAGAGAGGGGCAGGATACCTGCTCCAGACTGGGTACCACCTTGGAAGGATCCCCTGCCATCAGAGAGGTGGGCAGGCCAAGCCTGTCCACTTCTGGGGCAGTTACTTCACAAGGGGCAGGGTCAGTTCCCTGAGAAACTGGACCTTTACCTGTAGTCTGGTGGGGGGAAGACTGCTCTTCCTCCCCTATGCTCTCTGTTTGTGTAGAGTGATCCCTAGTTTCAGGCTTCACTCTTTCTATTTCCTCCTGGGGTGGAGGTGAGGCCCTCAGGGTCTCATCCACTCTCTCAGGAATTCCTACCATTTTCAAATGGGCCTTGTGGTCAACCTCAGCCCAGGCTGAGATTTCTAGATCATTCCCCAGTAAACAATCTACAGGCAAGTTTGGGGACACTGCCACTCTCTTGGGGCCAGTGACTCCTCCCCAGCTGAGATTTATCACTGCCATGGGATGATCTGTCCTGATTCCATCAATATTGGTCACCTGATAGCTAAACCCAGGTAAAAGCTGATCTAGGGGCACTAGCCTCTTGGTCACCATGGTGACACTGGCCCCTGTGTCCTTATAGGCCACAGCCTTCTGACCATTGATTATTGGTTCTTGTCTGTACCTGCCCAGAATACTGGGGCTCATGGTAAAGTTGGCAAACCCCATGCCACCATCACAGACCATAGTTGCTAATGCAGGGGACCTGGCTAGGCCAGAGTCCACTGGTGTCCCCAAAGAGAACCCAACTAAGTTTTTGGGTGCACTCCCACCACCTGGGGGATTACTACTAGTAGTAACAGGAGGTGTTGGAGCTGGTTTTGGAGGAACGCTTTCTTTATTGCCATTCTTAGGACAGCTGGAGTCAGTTTTCCAGTGGCCAGGTTTCTTACACACATGGCAATATGGTTTCTTGGTATTAGAGGAAGTATTTTGGGACCCACCCCCAGCACTGGTTTGTTGGGGCCCTTCAGAGGACTTTTCTTGTTTATCATCCCCACCTTTCTCTTTGGGCTTAGTGGAATCCTTCTTCTGGTCACCAACTTGGTTCTTAGGCCTAATCCTGGTTCTGACCCATTTGTCTGCCTTCTTTCCCAATTCTTGGGGAGAGGTCAGATCAGAGTCCACCAGGTGCTGGTGTAAAAGTTGGTTCTGACAATTATTAAGAATCTGCTCCCTCATAATGAGATTATACAATCCTTGATAATCATTAACTTTACTGCCATTTAACCAACCTTCCAGTGCCTTGGTTGCACAATCCACAAAGTCTACCCAATCTTGATTCTGTGCTTTCTGGGTGTCTCTGAACTTAAGTCTGTATTGATCAGTGGTTAAGCCAAACCCATCTATTAAAGCAGCTTTCAAGATATAATAATCATCAGCATCCTCTTCTCTTACAGAGAGGAGCTTGTCTCTCCCTTTATCTGAAAAGGAGAGCCACAGGATTGCTGCCCACTGCTCTACAGGGACCCTCTGTACTCTACAGGCCCTTTCAAGAGCAGATATCCATTTGTGGATATCATCCCCATTCTGATAGGGGGGCACAATCTTGTGGAGGTTCCTATTGTCAGGGACTCGCTCTCTAACTCTAGGGGTTTCATTACTGCCACCAGGGATCTCTAGACCCCACTTTCTTGAAGCTTTCTGAAGCTCCAGGGTTTCCCTGTCTAATGCTAACTGTTCTCTTTTAAGCTCAAGCTTAGCCTGCTCAAATTTGATCAGTCTGCATTTCCTCTCATGAGAGGTTTCTCTTCTCTGAGAAGAGGCAGAGGACCCTTTGGATCCCTTAGAATGGTTGGATCCCACTGAGGGGGATCTGTTCCTTCTTGGACCCACCACTCCCCTTTTAAGGGTGGAGGGAGTGCCTCTTGGGCCATCACCTCCATGCTGTGAGTGGTTTGTTTCTTCCAGGTCAGGATTTTCATCCTCTTCCTGTTCCTCTTCAGATTCCACTCTGGGAGTGTCCTCTTCTGAGGGGTGCCCACCCACTCTGTCCGTCCCTCTGGATCCTATGGACTCCATAAAGTCTGCTATGAGCAGGATCTCCTTGAGACGTTTTGTGTTGGCACCTCTTTCTGTCTTCAGTCCCCTAAGGGTGCACATTTCCCTGAGCTCTGCAAAGGTGAAATTATCATACTTATCTACTGGGACCCTCTGGGGTCCTTCCATAGCCTTAGTGCCACCTGAAGACATGTTTAGTGTAGTGATGTATCTACCTACACTAAGTGTGGCCTACTGAACCCTCTCTTGAGTTGTAGTCAAGGTGTGCTAAACCCTCTACACACAACTCCAAGTTCAGTAGAACTTATTGTATTCTAGCTTGAATTTATATGTACCTTTGGTACCTTGTGGCTTTCACTTTAGAAATTCAATTTGTTATCTGGTAAAACAATGGCAAGCTTGAATCAAACCGCTGCACACCAATGTGAGAAGTTGGCCTGGCATATGCTGTTCCTAGTTATAGGGACACCTTGCACCAGTCCAATTCGACTCTTATTGATGGTAGGTTTAAGACAACCTTTAAAGAAAGCTATCCTAGTGGTAGCTGTGGAGAGCAGCCTTCAGGCTAAGTCTTGAAGGAGTGTTAAGCTTATTGTTTTACCATAATAACCTCTTGAATAACCAAATGAAAGAGTAGCCCACACAGGTATATATATAAAATATATGTATTTATTCTAGACAGAATCCCACAGTCACTTTATGTGGCTAGTGGCAAAGTTACAATTCAAACAAGCATTTCTAAACACAATAAATAGCACAGAAATCAATGGGCCCCAGGGGGGGACCAAACCATATAATAAAATAGTGGTATAAGAACCACGACAATTCTACAGGCAATGCCTAGGGCATTCAGGATCGCTGGCCCCTTAAGAATCCACCCACAGTTAAGAGGAAGGGGACCCACGGGAGGCGTGTGCAGTGCGAGAAGCTGCTATCGGGATCGCAATGTTAGCCTATGGAGAATGTCGCGGTTGAATAATTAAGGTTTAAGGACACTTCTAACAACAGTACAAAGTTAAGGCTTGAGACTTAAGGCTTTGGAGAGCCCACCACCACGGAAGTACCGAAGTACCACTGTTACCTGCCCCAGGGAAGCCGGGTGCATAGGTCGATTCTGGTGTCGGGTCGCGGGCTGATTTTCTATGGAAAAGGAGTCCAAACTGCTGCTAGCTGGAAGTGTCGCTGAAGTCGTGAAGATTAAAGTTGAAGAAAAGACAAAGATGAACCTGAAAGCAGAGGGGACAGAGTCTGGGTCACAGCACAGTGACCAGGGAGCTCACAGGAAGGAGCTCGTGGATGTCGGGTGCTTCAGGTGTGGAAGGTACAGCTGGGCTCTGCAGTCACGGGCTCCGGGAGGCTTCAAGGAAGGCCAGCTTCTGGAGGGCGACTGTCCCACGTCGGCTGAGGGTCGCTGCGGTGTTAGTGTCCCGATTGGATCCACTAAGCATTGGCAACCGCAACCCACGCAAGATGAACAAAGCAGCTGCTGGTGCAGACCCACGAGGTCTGAGGGTGCTCTCCTTTGCAGGGAGCGTAGAGCAGGCCTGGAGCAACCAGGGGAACTCTTAGAAAGGAAGATTGTCCTCCGTCAGGGCCCACAAGTCGAGAGACAAGGGACCGCGGAAGGCAGCAAAATGGAGTGCGTAAAAGTGCTCCCACGGGCCACCGGAGCGGGCCAGGGAGCTGAGAGTTGGCACAAATGCTGCTTGAAGGTTGGCTCAAGAATGGGCCAAAGCACAACTTCCCCACTGGTCGGGGTCGTGTGCTGGACAAGAGGTGGCCGGTGTCTCGGGGTATGCGGGGATCTCGACACCCACGTGGTCCAGGGTGCTCAGACTTGCTGGGCACACTCACAGGACGCTGGGATGCACTGGAGACCCACCTCGAGGTTGCTGGAAGGCGTCGAAGGTCGTGAGAGCAACGAAGTTCCAACCGGGTATCTTGTAGTCTTTTAGGTGCCTGCCAAGCAGGGGGATAACTCCTTTATCCCAAGGGAGATTTCTTCAGTCAGCTGGGCAGCAGCTCGTCGAAGGTCAGTTCTGTGAAGTCCTGTACGAATCTAAGGCTCTAGGGCAAAGTTATTCCCATATATCCCCAAGATTAGGGGATGGTCCAAAATAGAGCCTACCAATCAGAGTAGAGGCGGGAAAGGGTGGCTACACCCACTCCCCTTTGTGTGTTTCCCGCCTGGGCGAGGGGCAGGATGCCCCTGAACCGGTTCCAGGCGGTGTATGCAGAATTGGGGCTCTGCAGCTGCCTACGTGCAACTCTGAATGGCCTTTTGGTGCACCCACCCTGTTCCAATCCACATATCCTGTCTGGGGAGGTGCTGGCACCTCCCTGCCACAGGAGCCCTATTGTCCAGATGGCGAGGCTGGGGTTTTCCCCAGCAACAGCCAGCCAGAGTCGTGTAGGTGGCGAACAGTAGCCATTTTGTGGTACATGTGCACTTTTAAATTGGTTTCCAAATTCTACCGCTTTTCCCATATCACCCTCCTAGCAAGGGGGAATCGTGCCCCCGTGCCCATGGCTGGACTGGGGGTATGATTCCTTCATGTTTGACACCAAACACGATATGGTTCTGTGTAGCCACTCCAAAGTTACAGCGATGACGCAATAACTTATAATGCGGTAAGAGTATATGGTATGGCTACACTACAAACAACCCAGTAACGGTTTTACGAGGGTTGCAGGGAGGTCCTACTCATGTAGGGGTCCCCCCTCACACATACCTCAGCACCCAGCCTTGTAGGATTACCAGGGCCTGCCATAGGGGTGACCTATGAGAGTATATGTGTTGTAATGGTATGGGACATAGGGTACCTACATCCCTGTAAGGGGTGCTAGCACCACCTTACCCAGGCTACAGTAGTGGCCTGGTGGTGTCAGTTTGGGTGGCTGTCCCAGGGTGGCACAATACGTGCTGCAGCCCTGGTAGGCCTACTGGGGGACCCATGCCCTGGGTACCTAGGGTACCATCTACAAGGGACAGGAAGGGCATGCCCAGCATCCAATTATGTTTGTACCTAGAGTACTCACAACAGTTTTAGGGAGAAAGCAGATAGGCTGGGGTCCTGGATAGCAGGATCCCAGCCAGACTAGTCAAAAACCACTTAAATACCAGGCAAAAAGTTGGGGGCAACCATTAGTCAGATTCCACTCTCCTACACTCTGGCCTAATGGTTAAGGTCTTAACTCTTACTCTGGCCTAATAGCTAAGGTCTTAGACTTGTACTCTGGCCTAATGGTTAAGGTCTTAACTCTTACTCTGGCCTAATAGCTAAGGTCTTAGACTCGTACTCTGGCCTAATGGTTAAGGTCTTTACTCTTACTCTGGCCTACTGTTTAAGGTCTTAACTCTTACTCTGGCCTACTGGTTAAGGTCTTAACTCTTACTATGGCCTAATAGCTAAGGTCTTAGACACGTACTCTGGCTTAATGGTTAAGGTCTTAACTCTTACTCTGTCCTACTGGTTAAGGTCTTAACTCTTACTCTGGACTACTGATTAAGGTCTTAGACTCGTACTCTGGCCTACTGGTTAAGGTCTTAACTCTTACTCTGGCCTAATAACTAAGATCTTAGACTCGTACTATGGCATACAGGTTAAGGTCTTAACTCTTACTCTGGCCTAATAGCTAAGGTCTTAACTCGTACTCTGGCCTAATAGCTAAGGTCTTAACTCTTACTCTGGCCTAATAGCTAAGGTCTTAGACTCGTACTCTGGCCTAATGGTTAAGGTCTTAACTCTTACTCTGGCCTAATACCCAAGGTCTTAGACTCGTACTCTGGCCTACTGGTTAAGGTCTTAACTCTTACTCTGGCCTAATAGCTAAGGTCTTAGACTCGTACTCTGGCCTAATGGTTAAGGTCTTAACTCTTACTCTGGCCTAATAGCTAAGGTCTTAGACTCGTACTCTGGCCTAATGGTTAAGGTCTTTACTCTTACTCTGGCCTAATAGCTAAGGTCTTAGACTCGTACTATGGCCTAATGGTTAAGGTCTTAACTCTTACTCTGGCCTAATAGCTAAGGTCTTAACTCTTACTCTGGCCTAATAGCTAAGGTCTTAGACTCGTACTATGGCCTACAGGTTAAGGTCTTAACTCTTACTCTGGCCTAATAGCTAACGTCTTAGACTCATACTCTGGCCTACTTGTTAAGGTCTTAACTCTTACTCTGGCCTAATAGCTTAAGTCTTAGACTCGTACTGTGGCCTAATAGCTAAGGTCTTAACTCTTACTCTGGCCTAATAGCTAAGGTCTTCGACTCATACTCTGGCCTAATGGTTAAGGTCTTAACTCTTACTCTGGTCAACTGGTTAAAGTTTTAACTCTTACTCTGGCCTAATAGCTAAGGTCTTAGACTCGTACTCTGGCCTAATGGTTAAGGTCTTAACTCTTACTCTGGCCTACTGTTTAAGGTCTTAACTCTTACTCTGGCCTACTGGTTAAGGTCTTAACTCTTACTATGGCCTAATAGCTAAGGTCTTAGACACGTACTCTGGCCTAATAGCTATGGTCTTAGACTCATACTCTGGCCTAATTGTTAAGGTCTTAACTCTTACTCTGGCCTAATAGTTAAGGTCTTAACTCTTACTCTGGCCTAATAGCTAAGGTCTTAACTCTTACTCTGGCCTAATAGCTATGGTCTTAGACTCGTACTCTGGCCTAATGGTTAAGGTCTTAACTCTTACTCTGGCCTAATAGCTAAGGTCTTAACTCTTACTCTGGCCTAATAGCTAAGGTCTTAGACTCATACTCTGGCCTAATGGTTAAGGTCTTAACTCTTACTATGGCCTAATAGCTAAGGTCTTAGACTCGTACTATGGCATAATGGTTAAGGTCTTAACTCTTACTCTGGCCTACTGGTTAAGGTCTTAACTCTTACTCTGGCCTAATAGCTAAGGTCTTAGACTCGTACTCTGGCCTAATAGCTAAGGTCTTAGACTTGTACTCTGGCCTAATGGTTAAGGTCTTAACTCTTACTCTGGCCTAATAGCTAAGGTCTTAGACTTGTACTCTGGCCTAATGGTTAAGGTCTTAACTCTTACTCTGGCCTAATAGCTAAGGTCTTAGACTCGTACTCTGGCCTAATGGTTAAGGTCTTTACTCTTACTCTGGCCCACTGTTTAAGGTCTTAACTCTTACTCTGGCCTACTGGTTAAGGTCTTAACTCTTACTATGGCCTAATAGCTAAGGTCTTAGACACGTACTCTGGCTTAATGGTTAAGGTCTTAACTCTTACTCTGTCCTACTGGTTAAGGTCTTAACTCTTACTCTGGCCTACTGATTAAGGTCTTAGACTCGTACTCTGGCCTACTGGTTAAGGTCTTAACTCTTACTCTGGCCTAATAACTAAGATCTTAGACTCGTACTATGGCATACAGGGTAAGGTCTTAACTCTTACTCTGGCCTAATAGCTAAGGTCTTAACTCGTACTCTGGCCTAATAGCTAAGGTCTTAACTCTTACTCTGGCCTAATAGCTAAGGTCTTAGACTCGTACTCTGGCCTAATGGTTAAGGTCTTAACTCTTACTCTGGCCTAATACCCAAGGTCTTAGACTCGTACTCTGGCCTACTGGTTAAGGTCTTAACTCTTACTCTGGCCTAATAGCTAAGGTCTTAGACTCGTACTCTGGCCTAATGGTTAAGGTCTTAACTCTTACTCTGGCCTAATAGCTAAGGTCTTAGACTCGTACTCTGGCCTAATGGTTAAGGTCTTTACTCTTACTCTGGCCTAATAGCTAAGGTCTTAGACTCGTACTATGGCCTAATGGTTAAGGTCTTAACTCTTACTCTGGCCTAATAGCTAAGGTCTTAACTCTTACTCTGGCCTAATAGCTAAGGTCTTAGACTCGTACTATGGCCTACAGGTTAAGGTCTTAACTCTTACTCTGGCCTAATAGCTAACGTCTTAGACTCATACTCTGGCCTACTTGTTAAGGTCTTAACTCTTACTCTGGCCTAATAGCTTAAGTCTTAGACTCGTACTGTGGCCTAATAGCTAAGGTCTTAACTCTTACTCTGGCCTAATAGCTAAGGTCTTCGACTCATACTCTGGCCTAATGGTTAAGGTCTTAACTCTTACTCTGGTCAACTGGTTAAAGTTTTAACTCTTACTCTGGCCTAATAGCTAAGGTCTTAGACTCGTACTCTGGCCTAATGGTTAAGGTCTTAACTCTTACTCTGGCCTACTGTTTAAGGTCTTAACTCTTACTCTGGCCTACTGGTTAAGGTCTTAACTCTTACTATGGCCTAATAGCTAAGGTCTTAGACACGTACTCTGGCCTAATCATTAAGGTCTTAACTCTTACTCTGTCCTACTGGTTAAGGTCTTAACTCTTACTCTGGCCTACTGATTAAGGTCTTAACTCTTACTCTGGCCTAATAGCTAAGGTCTTAACTCTTACTCTGGCCTAATAGCTATGGTCTTAGACTCGTACTCTGGCCTAATTGTTAAGGTCTTAACTCTTACTCTGGCCTAATAGTTAAGGTCTTAACTCTTACTCTGGCCTAATAGCTAAGGTCTTAACTCTTACTCTGGCCTAATAGCTATGGTCTTAGACTCGTACTCTGGCCTAATGGTTAAGGTCTTAACTCTTACTCTGGCCTAATAGCTAAGGTCTTAACTCTTACTCTTGGCATAATAGCTAAGGTCTTAGACTCGTACTCTGGCCTACTGGTTAAGGTCTTAACTCTTACTCTGGCCTAATAGCTAAGGTCTTAGACTCGTACTCTGGCCTAATGGTTAAGGTCTTAACTCTTACTCTGGCCTAATAGCTAAGGTCTTAGACTCGTACTCTGGCCTAATGGTTAAGGTCTTAACTCTTACTCTGGCCTAATAGCTAAGGTCTTAACTCGTACTCTGGCCTAATGGTTAAGGTCTTAACTCTTACTCTGACCTACTAGCTAAGGTCTTAACTCTTACTCTGGCCTAATAGCTAAGGTCTTAGACTCGTACTCTGGCCTAATGGTTAAGGTCTTAACTCTTACTCTGGGCGAATAGCTAAGGTCTTAGACTCGTACTCTGGCCTACTGGTTAAGGTCCTAACTCTTACTCTGGCCTACTGTTTAAGGTCTTAACTCTTACTCTGGCCTAATAGCTAAGGACTTAGACTCCTACTCTGGACTAATGGTTAAGGTCTTAACTCTTACTCTGGCTTAATAGCTAAGGTCTGAACTCTTACTCTGGACTAATAACTAAGGTCTTAGACTCGTACTCTGGCCTAATGGTTAAGGTCTTAACTCTTACTCTGGCCTACTGGTTAAGGTCTTAACTCTTACTCTGGCCTACTGGTTAAGGTCTTAACTCTTACTCTGGCCTAATAGCTAAGGTCTTAACTCGTACTCTGGCCTAATGGTTAAGGTCTTAACTCTTACTCTGGCCTACTAGCTCAGGTCTTAACTCTTACTCTGGCCTAATAGCTAAGGTCTTAGACTCGTACTCTGGCCTAATGGTTAATGTCTTAACTCTTACTCTGGGCGAATAGCTAAGGTCTTAGACTCGTACTCTGGCCTACTGGTTAAGGTCATAACTCTTACTCTGGCCTACTGGTTAAGGTCTTAACTCTTACTCTGGCCTAATAGCTAAGGTCTTAACTCTTACTCTGGCCTAATAGCTACGGTCTTAGACTCGTACTCTGGCCTAATAGTTAAGGTCATAACTCTTACTCTGGCCTAATAGCTAAGGTCTTAACTCTTACTATGGCCTAATAGCTAAGGTCTTAGACTCGTACTATGGCATAATGGTTAAGGTCTTAACTCCTACTCTGGCCTACTGGTTAAGGTCTTAACTCTTACTCTGGCCTAATAGCTAAGGTCTTAGACTCGTACTCTGGCCTAATAGCTAAGGTCTTAGACTCGTACTCTGGCCTAATGGTTAAGGTCTTAACTCTTACTCTGGCCTAATAGCTAAGGTCTTAGACTCGTACTCTGGCCTATTGGTAAAGGTCTTAACTCTTACTCTGGCCTACTGTTTAAGGTCTTAGACACGTACTCTGGCCTAATGGTTAAGGTCTTAACTCTTACTCTGTCCTACTGGTTAAGGTCTTAACTCTTACTCTGGCCTACTGATTAAGGTCTTAACTCTTACTCTGGCCTAATAGCTAAGGTCTTAACTCTTACTCTGGCCTAATAGCTATGGTCTTAGACTCGTACTCTGGCCTACTGTTTAAGGTCTTAACTCTTACTCTGGCCTAATAGTTAAGGTCTTAACTCTTACTCTGGCCTAATAGCTAAGGTCTTAACTCTTACTCTGGCCTAATAGCTAAGGTCTTAACTCTTACTCTGGCCTAATAGCTATGGTCTTAGACTCGTACTCTGGCCTAATGGTTAAGGTCTTAACTCTTACTCTGGCCTAATAGCTAAGGTCTTAACTCTTACTCTTGGCCTAATAGCTAAGGTCTTAGACTCGTACTCTGGCCTACTGGTTAAGGTCTTAACTCTTACTCTGGCCTAATAGCTAAGGTCTTAGACTCATACTCTGGCATAAAGGTTAAGGTCTTAACTCTTACTCTGGCCTAATAGCTAAGGTCTTAGACTCGTACTCTGGCCTAATGGTTAAGGTCTTAACTCTTACTCTGGCCTAATAGCTAAGGTCTTAGACTCGTACTCTGGCCTAATGGTTAAGGTCTTAACTTTTACTCTGGTCAACTGGTTAAGGTCTTAACTCTTACTCTGGCCTAATAGCTAAGGTCTTAGACTCCTACTCTGGCCTAATGGTTAAGGTCTTATCTCTTACTCTGGCCTACTGGTTAAGGTCTTAACTCTTACTCTGGCCTAATAGCTAAGGTCTTAGACTCGTACTCTGGCCTAATGGTTAAGGTCTTAACTCTTACTCTGGCCTAATAGCTAAGGTCTGAACTCTTACTCTGGCCTAATAACTAAGGTCTTAGACTCGTACTCTGGCCTAATGGTTAGGGTCTTAACTCTTACTCTGGCCTACTGGTTAAGGTCTTAACTCTTACTCTGGCCTACTGGTTAAGGTCTTAACTCTTACTCTGGCCTAATAGCTAAGGTCTTAACTCTTACTCTGGCCTAATAGCTAAGGTCTTAACTCGTACTCTGGCCTAATGGTTAAGGTCTTAACTCTTACTCTGGCCTACTAGCTAAGGTATTAACTCTTACTCTGGCCTAATAGCTAAGGTCTTAGACTCGTACTCTGGCCTAATGGTTAAGGTCTAAACTCTTACTCTGGCCTAATAGCTAAGGTCTTAGACTCGTACTCTGGCCTACTGGTTAAGGTCTTATCTCTTACTCTAGCCTACTGGTTAAGGTCTTAACTCTTTCTCTGGCCTAATAGGTAAGGTCTTAACTCTTAATCTGGCCTAATAGCTAAGGTCTTAGACTCGTACTCTGGCCTAATGGTTAACGTCTTAACTCTTACTCTGGCCTAATAGCTAAGGTCTTAACTCTTACTCTGGCCTAATAGCTAAGGTCTTAGACTCGTACTATGGCCTACAGGTTATGGGCTTAACTCTTACTCTGGCCTAATAGCTAAAGTCTTAGACTCATACTCTGGCCTACAGGTTAAGGTCTTAACTCTTACTCTGGCCTAATAGCTTACGTCTTAGACTCGTACTGTGGCTTAATAGCTAAGGTCTTAACTCTTACTCTGGCCTAATAGCTAAGGTCTTCGACTCGTACTCTGGCCTAATGGTTAAGGTCTTAACTCTTACTCTGGTCAACTGGTTAAGGTTTTAACTCTTACTCTGGCCTAATAGCTAAGGTCTTAGACTCGTACTCTGGCCTAATGGTTAAGGTCTTAATTCTTACTCTGGCCTACTGGTTAAGGTCTTAACTCTTACTCTGGCCTAACAGCTAAGGTCTTAGACTTGTACTCTGGCCTAATGGTTAAGGTCTTAACTCTTACTCTGGGCGAATAGCTAAGGTCTTAGACTCGTACTCTGGCCTACTGGTTAATGTCTTAACTCTTACACTGGCCTACTGGTTAAGGTCTTAACTCTTACTCTGGCCTAATAGCTAAGGTCTTATCTCTTACTCTGGCCTAATAGCTAAGGTCTTAGACTCGTACTCTGGCCTAATGTTTAAGGTCATAACTCTTACTCTGGCCTAATAGCTAAGGTCTTAACTCTTACTCTGGCCTAATAGCTAAGGTCTTAGACTCATACTCTGGCCTAATGGTTAAGGTCTTAACTCTTACTATGGCCTACTGGTTAAGGTCTTAACTCTTACTCTGGCCTAATAGCTAAGGTCTTAACTCTTACTCTGGCCTAATAGCTAAGGTCTTAACTCGTTCTCTGGCCTAATAGCTAAGGTCTTAACTCTTACTCTGGCCTAATAGCTAAGGTCTTAGACTCGTACTCTGGCCTAATTGTTAAGGTCTTAACTCTTACTCTGGCCTAATTGCTAAGGTCTTAACTCTTACTATGGCCTAATAGCTAAGGTCTTAACTCATACTCTGGCCTAATGGTTAAGGTCTTAACTCTTACTCTCTCCTAATAGCTAAGGTCTTAGACTCGTACTCTGGCCTAATGGTTAAGGTCTTAACTCTTACTCTGGCCTAATAGCTAAGGTCTGAACTCTTACTCTGGCCTAATAGCTAAGGTCTTAGACTCGTACTCTGGCCTAATGGTTAAGGTCTTAACTCTTACTCTGGCCTAATAGCTAAGGTCTTAACTCTTACTCTGGCCTAATAGCTAAGGTCTTAGACTCGTACTCCTGCCTAATGGTTAAGGTCTTAACTCTTACTCTGGTCAACTGGTTAAGGTTTTAACTCTTACTCTGGCCTAATAGCTAAGGTCTTAGACTCGTACTCTGGCCTAATGGTTAAGGTCTTAATTCTTACTCTGGCCTACTGGTTAAGGTCTTAACTCTTACTCTGGCCTAATAGCTAAGGTCTTAGACTCGTACTCTGGCCTAATGGTTAAGGTCTTAACTCTTACTCTGGGCGAATAGCTAAGGTCTTAGACTCGTACTCTGACCTACTGGTTAATGTCTTAACTCTTACACTGGCCTACTGGTTAAGGTCTTAACTCTTACTCTGGCCTAATAGCTAAGGTCTTATCTCTTACTCTGGCCTAATAGCTAAGGTCTTAGACTCGTACTCTGGCCTAATGTTTAAGGTCATAACTCTTACTCTGGCCTAATAGCTAAGGTCTTAACTCTTACACTTGCCTAATAGTTAAGGTCTTAGACTCATACTCTGGCCTAATGGTTAAGGTCTTAACTCTTACTATGGCCTACTGGTTATGGTCTTAACTCTTACTCTGGCCTAATAGCTAAGGTCTTAACTCCTACTCTGTCCTAATAGCTAAGGTCTTAACTCGTACTCTGGCTGTAGGAGAGTGGAATCTGACTAATGGTTGCCCCCAACTTTTTGCCTGGTATTTAAGTGGTTTTTGACTAGTCTGGCTGGGATCCTGCTATCCAGGACCCCAGCCTATCTGCTTTCTCCCTAAAACTGTTGTGAGTACTCTAGGTACAAACATAATTGGATGCTGGGCATGCCCTACCAGTCCCTTGTAGATGGTACCCTAGGTACCCAGGGCATGGGTCCCCCAGTAGGCCTACCAGGGCTGCAGCACTTATTGTGCCACCCTGGGACAGCCACCCAAACTGACACCACCAGGCCACTACTGTGGCCTGGGTAAGGTGGTGCTAGCACCCCTTACCGGGATGTAGGTACCCTATGTCCCATACCATACAACACATATACTCTCATAGGCCACCCCTATGGCAGGCCCAGGTAATCCTACAGGGCTGGGTGCTGAGGTATGTGTGAGGGGGGACCCCTACGTGAGTAGGACCTCTCTGCAACCTTCGTAAAATCGTTACTGGGTTGTTTGTAATGTAGCCATACCATATACTCTTAACCGCATTATAAGTTATTGCGTCATCGCTGTAACTTAGGAATGGCTACACAGAACCATATCGTGTTTGGTGTCAAACATGAAGGAATCATACCCCCAGTCCAGCCATGGGCATGGGGGCACGATTCCCCCTTGCTAGGAGGGTGATATGGGAAAAGCGGTAGAATTTGGAAACCAATTTAAAAGTGCACATGTACCACAAAATGGCTACTGTTCGCCACCTACACGACTCTGGCTGGCTGTTGCTGGGGAAAACCCCAGCCTCACCATCTGGACAATAGGGCTCCTGTGGCAGGGAGGTGCCAGCACCTCCCCAGACAGGATATGTGGATTGGAACAGGGTGGGTGCACCAAATGTCCTTTCAGAGTTGCACGTAGGCAGCTGCAGAGCCCCAATTCTGCATACACCGCCTGGAACCGGTTCAGGGGCATCCTGCCCCTCGCCCAGGCGGGAAACACACAAAGGGGAGTGGGTGTAGCCACCCTTTCCCGCCTCTACTCTGATTGGTAGGCTCTATTTTGGACCATCCCCTAATCATGGGGATATATGGGAATAACTTTGCCCTAGAGCCTTAGATTCGTACAGGACTTCACAGAACTGACCTTCGACAAGCTGCTGCCCAGCTGACTGAAGAAATCTCCCTTGGGATAAAGGAGTTATCCCCCTGCTTGGCAGGCACCTAAAAGACTGCAAGATACCCGGTTGGAACTTCGTTGCTCTCACGACCTTCGACGCCTTCCAGCAACCTCGAGGTGGGTCTCCAGTGCATCCCAGCGTCCTGTGAGTGTGCCCAGCAAGTCTGAGCACCCTGGACCACGTGGGTGTCGAGATCCCTGCATACCCCGAGACACCAGCCACCTCTTGTCCAGCACACGACCCCGACCAGTGGGGAAGTTGTGCTTTGGCCCATTCTTGAGCCAACCTTCAAGCAGCATTTGTGCCGACCCTCAGCTCCCTGGCCCGCTCCGGTGGCCCATGGGAGCCCTTTTACGCACTCCATTTTGCTGCCTTCCGCGGTCCCTTGTCCCTCGACTTGTGGGCCCTGACGGAGGACAATCTTCTTTTCTAAGAGTTCCCCTGGTTGCTCCAGGCCTGCTCTACGCTCCCTGCAAAGGAGAGCACCCTCAGACCACGTGGGTCTGCACCAGCAGCTGCTTTGTTCATCTTGCATGGGTTGCGGTTGCCAATGCTTAGTGGATCCAATTGGGACACTAACACCGCAGCGACCCTCAGCCGACGTGGGACAGTCGCCCTCCAGAAGCTGGCCTTCCTTGAAGCCTCCTGGAGCCTGTGACTGCAGAGCCCAGCTGTACCTTCCACACCTGAAGCACCCGACATCCACGAGCTCCTTCCTGTGAGCTCCCTGGTCACTGTGCTGTGACCCAGACTCTGTCCCCTCTGCTTTCAGGTTCATCTTTGTCTTTTCTTCAACTTTAGTCTTCACGACTTCAGCGACACTTCCAGCTAGCAGCAGTTTGGACTCCTTTTCCATAGAAAATCAGCCCGCGACCCGACACCAGAATAGACCTATGCACCCGGCTTTCCTGGGGCAGGTAACAGTGGTACTTCGGTACTTCCGTGGTGGTGGGCTCTCCAAAGCCTTAAGTCTCAAGCCTTAACTTTGTACTGTTGTTAGAAGTGTCCTTAAACCTTAATTATTCAACCGCGACATTCTCCATAGGCTAACATTGCGATCCCGATAGCAACTTCTCGCACTGCACACGCCTCCCGTGGGTCCCCTTCCTCTTAACTGTGGGTGGATTCTTAAGGGGCCAGCGATCCTGAATGCCCTAGGCATTGCCTGTAGAATTGTCGTGGTTCTTATACCACTATTTTAGTATATGGTTTGGTCCCCCCCTGGGGCCCATTGATTTCTGTGCTATTTATTGTGTTTATAAATGCTTGTTTGAAGTGTAACTTTGCCACTAGCCACATAAAGTGACTGTGGGATTCTGTCTAGAATAAATACATATATTTTATATATATACCTGTGTGGGCTACTCTTTCATTTGTTCATTCAAGAGGTTATTATGGTAAAACAATAAGCTTAACACTCCTTCAAGACTTAGCCTGAAGGCTGCTCTCCACAGCTACCACTAGGATAGCTTTCTTTAAAGGTTGTCTTAAACCTATCATCAATAGGAGTCGAATTGGACTGGTGCAAGGTGTCCCTATAACTAGGAACAGCATATGCCAGGCCAACTTCTCACACTGGCCTAATAGCTAAGGTCTTAACTCTTACTCTGGCCTAATAGCTAAGGTCTTAGACTCGTACTCTGGCCTAATCGTTAAGGTCTTAACTCTTACTCTGGCCTAATAGCTAAGGTCTTAACTCTTACTATGGCCTAATAGCTAAGGTCTTAACTCGTACTCTAGCCTAATGGTTAAGGTCTTAACTCTTACTCTCTCCTAATAGCTAAGGTCTTAACTCTTTCTCTGGCCTAATAGCTAAGGTCTTAGACTCGTACTTTGGCCTACTGGTTAAGGTCTTAACTCTTACTCTGGCCTAATAGCTAAGGTCTTAGACTCGTACTGTGGCCTAATGGTTAAGGTCTTAACTCTTACTCTGGCCTAATAGCTAAGGTCTTAGACTCGTACTCTGGCCTAATGGTTAAGGTCTTAACTCTTACTCTGGCCTAATAGCTAAGGTCTTAGACTCGTACTATGGCCTACAGGTTAAGATCTTAACTCTTACTCTGGCCTAATAGCTAAGGTCTTAACTCTTACTCTGGCCTAATAGCTAAGGTCTTAGACTCGTATTATGGCCTACAGGTTAAGATCTTAACTCTTACTCTGGCCTAATGGTTAAGGTCTTAACTCTTACTCTGGCCTAATAGCTAAGGTCTTAGACTCGTACTCTGGCCTAATGGTTAAGGTCTTAACTCTTACTCTGGCCTAATAGCTAAGGTCTTAGACTCGTACTATGGCCTACAGGTTAAGATCTTAACTCTTACTCTGGCCTAATAGCTAAGGTCTTAACTCTTACTCTGGCCTAATAGCTAAGGTCTTAGACTCGTATTATGGCCTACAGGTTAAGGTCTTAACTCTTACTCTGGCCTAATAGCTAAGGTCTTAGACTCGTGCTCTGGCCTACAGGTTAAGGTCTTAACTCTTACTCTGGCCTAATAGCTTAAGTCTAAGACTCGTACTGTGGCCTAATAGCTAAGGTCTTAACTCTTACTCTGGCCTAATAGCTAAGGTCTTCGACTCGTACTCTGGCCTAATGGTTAAGGTATTAACTCTTACTCTTGTCAACTGGTTAAGGTTTTAACTCTTACTCCGGCCTAATAGCTAAGGTCTTAGACTCGTACTCTGGCCTATTGGTAAAGGTCTTAACTCTTACTCTGGCCTACTGTTTAAGGTCTTAACTCTTACTCTGGCCTACTGGTTAAGGTCTTAACTCTAACTATGGCCTAATAGCTAAGGTCTTAGACACGTACTCTGGCCTAATGGTTAAGGTCTTAACTCTTACTCTGTCCTACTGGTTAAGGTCTTAACTCTTACTCTGGCCTACTGATTAAGGTCTTAACTCTTACTCTGGCCTAATAGCTAAGGTCTTAACTCTTACTCTGGCCTAATAGCTATGGTCTTAGACTCGTACTCTGGCCTACTGGTTAAGGTCTTAACTCTTACTCTGGCCTAATAGTTAAGGTTTTAACTCTTACTCTGGCCTAATAGCTAAGGTCTTAACTCTTACTCTGGCCTAATAGCTAAGGTCTTAACTCTTACTCTGGCCTAATAGCTATGGTCTTAGACTCGTACTCTGGCCTAATGGTTAAGGTCTTAACTCTTACTCTGGCCTAATAGCTAAGGTCTTAACTCTTACTCTTGGCCTAATAGCTAAGGTCTTAGACTCGTACTCTGGCCTACTGGTTAAGGTCTTAACTCTTACTCTGGCCTAATAGCTAAGGTCTTAGACTCATACTCTGGCATAATGGTTAAGGTCTTAACTCTTACTCTGGCCTAATAGCTAAGGTCTTAGACTCGTACTCTGGCCTAATGGTTAAGGTCTTATCTCTTACTCTGGCCTAATAGCTAAGGTCTTAGACTCGTACTCTGGCCTAATGGTTAAGGTCTTAACTTTTACTCTGGTCAACTGGTTAAGGTCTTAACTCTTACTCTGGCCTAATAGCTAAGGTCTTAGACTCCTACTCTGGCCTAATGGTTAAGGTCTTAACTCTTACTCTGGCCTACTGGTTAAGGTCTTAACTCTTACTCTGGCCTAATAGCTAAGGTCTTAGACTCGTACTCTGGCCTAATGGTTAAGGTCTTAACTCTTACTCTGGCCTAATAGCTAAGGTCTGAACTCTTACTCTGGCCTAATAACTAAGGTCTTAGACTCGTACTCTGGCCTAATGGTTAGGGTCTTAACTCTTACTCTGGCCTACTGGTTAAGGTCTTAACTCTTACTCTGGCCTACTGGTTAAGGTCTTAACTCTTACTCTGGCCTAATAGCTAAGGTCTTAACTCTTACTCTGGCCTAATAGCTAAGGTCTTAACTCGTACTCTGGCCTAATGGTTAAGGTCTTAACTCTTACTCTGGCCTACTAGCTAAGGTCTTAACTCTTACTCTGGCCTAATAGCTAAGGTCTTAGACTCGTACTCTGGCCTAATGGTTAAGGTCTAAACTCTTACTCTGGCCTAATAGCTAAGGTCTTAGACTCGTACTCTGGCCTACTGGTTAAGGTCTTATCTCTTACTCTAGCCTACTGGTTAAGGTCTTAACTCTTTCTCTGGCCTAATAGGTAAGGTCTTAACTCTTAATCTGGCCTAATAGCTAAGGTCTTAGACTCGTACTCTGGCCTAATGGTTAACGTCTTAACTCTTACTCTGGCCTAATAGCTAAGGTCTTAACTCTTACTCTGGCCTAATAGCTAAGGTCTTAGACTCGTACTATGGCCTACAGGTTATGGGCTTAACTCTTACTCTGGCCTAATAGCTAAAGTCTTAGACTCATACTCTGGCCTACAGGTTAAGGTCTTAACTCTTACTCTGGCCTAATAGCTTACGTCTTAGACTCGTACTGTGGCTTAATAGCTAAGGTCTTAACTCTTACTCTGGCCTAATAGCTAAGGTCTTCGACTCGTACTCTGGCCTAATGGTTAAGGTCTTAACTCTTACTCTGGTCAACTGGTTAAGGTTTTAACTCTTACTCTGGCCTAATAGCTAAGGTCTTAGACTCGTACTCTGGCCTAATGGTTAAGGTCTTAATTCTTACTCTGGCCTACTGGTTAAGGTCTTAACTCTTACTCTGGCCTAACAGCTAAGGTCTTAGACTTGTACTCTGGCCTAATGGTTAAGGTCTTAACTCTTACTCTGGGCGAATAGCTAAGGTCTTAGACTCGTACTCTGGCCTACTGGTTAATGTCTTAACTCTTACACTGGCCTACTGGTTAAGGTCTTAACTCTTACTCTGGCCTAATAGCTAAGGTCTTATCTCTTACTCTGGCCTAATAGCTAAGGTCTTAGACTCGTACTCTGGCCTAATGTTTAAGGTCATAACTCTTACTCTGGCCTAATAGCTAAGGTCTTAACTCTTACTCTGGCCTAATAGCTAAGGTCTTAGACTCATACTCTGGCCTAATGGTTAAGGTCTTAACTCTTACTATGGCCTACTGGTTAAGGTCTTAACTCTTACTCTGGCCTAATAGCTAAGGTCTTAACTCTTACTCTGGCCTAATAGCTAAGGTCTTAACTCGTTCTCTGGCCTAATAGCTAAGGTATTAACTCTTACTCTGGCCTAATAGCTAAGGTCTTAGACTCGTACTCTGGCCTAATTGTTAAGGTCTTAACTCTTACTCTGGCCTAATTGCTAAGGTCTTAACTCTTACTATGGCCTAATAGCTAAGGTCTTAACTCGTACTCTGGCCTAATATTTAAGGTCTTAACTCTTACTCTCTCCTAATAGCTAAGGTCTTAGACTCGTACTCTGGCCTAATGGTTAAGGTCTTAACTCTTACTCTGGCCTAATAGCTAAGGTCTGAACTCTTACTCTGGCCTAATAGCTAAGGTCTTAGACTCGTACTCTGGCCTAATGGTTAAGGTCTTAACTCTTACTCTGGCCTAATAGCTAAGGTCTTAACTCTTACTCTGGCCTAATAGCTAAGGTCTTAGACTCGTACTCCTGCCTAATGGTTAAGGTCTTAACTCTTACTCTGGTCAACTGGTTAAGGTTTTAACTCTTACTCTGGCCTAATAGCTAAGGTCTTAGACTCGTACTCTGGCCTAATGGTTAAGGTCTTAATTCTTACTCTGGCCTACTGGTTAAGGTCTTAACTCTTACTCTGGCCTAATAGCTAAGGTCTTAGACTCGTACTCTGGCCTAATGGTTAAGGTCTTAACTCTTACTCTGGGCGAATAGCTAAGGTCTTAGACTCGTACTCTGACCTACTGGTTAATGTCTTAACTCTTACACTGGCCTACTGGTTAAGGTCTTAACTCTTACTCTGGCCTAATAGCTAAGGTCTTAACTCCTACTCTGTCCTAATAGCTAAGGTCTTAACTCGTACTCTGGCCTAATAGCTAAGGTCTTAACTCTTACTCTGGCCTAATAGCTAAGGTCTTAGACTCGTACTCTGGCCTAATCGTTAAGGTCTTAACTCTTACTCTGGCCTAATAGCTAAGGTCTTAACTCTTACTATGGCCTAATAGCTAAGGTCTTAACTCGTACTCTGGCCTAATGGTTAAGGTCTTAACTCTTACTCTCTCCTAATAGCTAAGGTCTTAACTCTTTCTCTGGCCTAATAGCTAAGGTCTTAGACTCGTACTTTGGCCTACTGGTTAAGGTCTTAACTCTTACTCTGGCCTAATAGCTAAGGTCTTAGACTCGTACTGTGGCCTAATGGTTAAGGTCTTAACTCTTACTCTGGCCTAATAGCTAAGGTCTTAGACTCGTACTCTGGCCTAATGGTTAAGGTCTTAACTCTTACTCTGGCCTAATAGCTAAGGTCTTAGACTCTGTGAGAAGTTGGCCTGGCATATGCTGTTCCTAGTTATAGGGACACCTTGCACCAGTCCAATTCGACTCCTATTGATGGTAGGTTTAAGACAACCTTTAAAGAAAGCTATCCTAGTGGTAGCTGTGGAGAGCAGCCTTCAGGCTAAGTCTTGAAGGAGTGTTAAGCTTATTGTTTTACCATAATAACCTCTTGAATAACCAAATGAAAGAGTAGCCCACACAGGTATATATATAAAATATATGTATTTATTCTAGACAGAATCCCACAGTCACTTTATGTGGCTAGTGGCAAAGTTACAATTCAAACAAGCATTTCTAAACACAATAAATAGCACAGAAATCAATGGGCCCCAGGGGGGGACCAAACCATATACTAAAATAGTGGTATAAGAACCACGACAATTCTACAGGCAATGCCTAGGGCATTCAGGATCGCTGGCCCCTTAAGAATCCACCCACAGTTAAGAGGAAGGGGACCCACGGGAGGCGTGTGCAGTGCGAGAAGTTGCTGTCGGGATCGCAATGTTAGCCTATGGAGAATGTCGCGGTTGAATAATTAAGGTTTAAGGACACTTCTAACAACAGTACAAAGTTAAGGCTTGAGACTTAAGGCTTTGGAGAGCCCACCACCACGGAAGTACCGAAGTACCACTGTTACCTGCCCCAGGGAAGCCGGGTGCATAGGTCGATTCTGGTGTCGGGTCGCGGGCTGATTTTCTATGGAAAAGGAGTCCAAACTGCTGCTAGCTGGAAGTGTCGCTGAAGTCGTGAAGATTGAAGTTGAAGAAAAGACAAAGATGAACCTGAAAGCAGAGGGGACAGAGTCTGGGTCACAGCACAGTGACCAGGGAGCTCACAGGAAGGAGCTCGTGGATGTCGGGTGCTTCAGGTGTGGAAGGTACAGCTGGGCTCTGCAGTCATGGGCTCCGGGAGGCTTCAAGGAAGGCCAGCTTCTGGAGGGCGACTGTCCCACGTCGGCTGAGGGTTGCTGCGGTGTTAGTGTCCCGATTGGATCCACTAAGCATTGGCAACCGCAACCCACGCAAGATGAACAAAGCAGCTGCTGGTGCAGACCCCCGTGGTCTGAGGGTGCTCTCCTTTGCAGGGAGCGTAGAGCAGGCCTGGAGCAACCAGGGGAACTCTTAGAAAAGAAGATTGTCCTCCGTCAGGGCCCACAAGTCGAGAGACAAGGGACTGCGGAAGGCAGCAAAATGGAGTGCGTAAAAGGGCTCCCACGGGCCACCGGAGCGGGCCAGGGAGCTGAGGGTCGGCACAAATGCTGCTTGAAGGTTGGCTCAAGAATGGGCCAAAGCACAACTTCCCCACTGGTCGGGGTCATGTGCTGGACAAGAGGTGGCCGGTGTCTCGGGGTATGCGGGGATCTCGACACCCACGTGGTCCAGGGTGCTCAGACTTGCTGGGCACGCTCACAGGACGCTGGGATGCACTGGAGACCCACCTCGAGGTTGCTGGAAGGCGTCGAAGGTCGTGAGAGCAACGAAGTTCCAACCGGGTATCTTGTAGTCTTTTAGGTGCCTGCCAAGCAGGGGGATAACTCCTTTATCCCAAGGGAGATTTCTTCAGTCAGCTGGGCAGCAGCTCGTCGAAGGTCAGTTCTGTGAAGTCCTGTACGAATCTAAGGCTCTAGGGCAAAGTTATTCCCATATATCCCCAAGATTAGGGGATGGTCCAAAATAGAGCCTACCAATCAGAGTAGAGGCGGGAAAGGGTGGCTACACCCACTCCCCTTTGTGTGTTTCCCGCCTGGGCGAGGGGCAGGATGCCCCTGAACCGGTTCCAGGCGGTGGATGCAGAATTGGGGCTCTGCAGCTGCCTACGTGCAACTCTGAATGGACTTTTGGTGCACCCACCCTGTTCCAATCCACATATCCTGTCTGGGGAGGTGCTGGCACCTCCCTGCCACAGGAGCCCTATTGTCCAGATGGCGAGGCTGGGGTTTTCCCCAGCAACAGCCAGCCAGAGTCGTGTAGGTGGCGAACAGTAGCCATTTTGTGGTACATGTGCACTTTTAAATTGGTTTCCAAATTCTACCGCTTTTCCCATATCACCCTCCTAGCAAGGGGGAATCGTGCCCCCATGCCCATGGCTGGACTGGGGGTATGATTCCTTCATGTTTGACACCAAACACGATATGGTTCTGTGTAGCCACTCCAAAGTTACAGCGATGACGCAATAACTTATAATGCGGTTAAGAGTATATGGTATGGCTACACTACAAACAACCCAGTAACATTTTTACGAAGGTTGCAGGGAGGCCCTACTCACGTAGGGGTCCCCCCTCACACATACCTCAGCACCCAGCCCTGTAGGATTACCAGGGCCTGCCATAGGGGTGACCTATGAGAGTATATGTGTTGTAATGGTATGGGACATAGGGTACCTACATCCCTGTAAGGGGTGCTAGCACCACCTTACCCAGGCTACAGTAGTGGCCTGGTGGTGTCAGTTTGGGTGGCTGTCCCAGGGTGGCACAATAAGTGCTGCAGCCCTGGTAGGCCTACTGGGGGACCCAGGCCCTGGGTACCTAGGGTACCATCTACCAGGGACTGGTAGGGCATGCCCACCATACAATTGGTTGGTACCTAGAGTACTCACAACAGTTTTAGGGAGAAAGCAGATAGGCTGGGGTCCTGGATAGCAGGATCCCAGCCAGACTAGTCAAAAACCACTTAAATACCAGGCAAAAAGTTGGGGGCAACCATTAGTCAGATTCCACTCTCCTACATAACCCCCCCCCCCAAACGAAAGGAGATAAGGCTAACCTTGTCCAGATAAGCCTTTATTTCCTGAGTGGCCATATAAGGAAGAACCTGTACTAACATGGTTGCTCCCTGTGTCATGGTCCACTTGGGAAATCCTACCCCAAGGGGTTCTAGAGTTTCTCCAAAGTCTAGGGAAATTACCTGTATTGGTTTTTGGGTCAGAGGTGGGCTGGTGGGGTGTCTGAGTCTGGAAGTGAGACCCTACTTGGGTTGGTCTCAACCTCCTCAGATCACTGGCCACTATGGAAGCCTTTCTGCCCATGACTGTGTCATATCTGGCCCTAAGGGTCAACCTCTGGCTGCCTACAGCTGGGGGTTGGATCCCTTTGGCTGGAATAGTGGAGGGCACTGGAAGGTTTGGGGCAGCTAGGCCCCAGGTTTCCCTGTGCTCAACAACATCCATTTGAGGGGTGCCTATACCTAGGGGTAAGGGGGATCCCTCAGTTTGTAGAGGAATATTCACCTGGCTGAAACTACTCTGCTGGGTGTCCCTGATCTGTTGATGAGGGGGTTCCTCTGGGCAGGGGCCCAATAGGGGTCCACTGACCTCCCTGACCTCTGCAGCCCTGGGCTGACTGAGGCAGGGTAGAGAGGGGCAGGATACCTGCTCCAGACTGGGTACCACCTTGGAAGGATCCCCTGCCATCAGAGAGGTGGGCAGGTCAGGCCTGTCCACTTCTGGGGCAGTTACTTCACAAGGGGCAGGATCAGTTCCCTGAGAAACTTGACCCTTACCTGTAGTCTGGTGGGGGGAGGACTGTTCCTCTTCCCCTATGCTCTCTGTTTGGGTAGAGTGATCCATAGTTTCAGGCTTCACTCTTTCTATTTTCTCCTGGGGTGGAGGTGAGGCCCTCAGGGTCTCATCCACTTTCTCAGGGATTCCTACCATTTTCAAATGGGCCTTGTGGTCAACCTCAGCCCAGGCTGAGATTTCTAGATCATTCCCCAGTAGACAATCTACAGGCAAGTTCGGGGACACTGCCACTCTCTTGGGGCCAGTGACCCCTCCCCAGCTGAGATTTATTACTGCCATGGGATGATCTGTCCTGATTCCATCTATGTTGGTCACCTGGTAGCTAAACCCAGGTAAAAGCTGATCTAGGGGCACTAGCCTCTTGGTCACCATGGTGACACTGGCCCCTGTGTCCTTATAGGCCACAGCCTTCTGACCATTGATTATTGGTTCTTGTCTGTACCTGCCCAGAATACTGGGGCTCATGGTAAAGTTGGCAAACCCCATGCCACCATCACAGACCATAGTTGCTTGAGTAGGGGACCTGGATAGGCCAGAGTCCCCCTGAGTTCCCCAAGAGATCCCAACTAAGTTTTTGGGTGCACTCCCACCACCTGGGGGATTACTACTAGTAGTAACAGGAGGTGTTGGAGCTGGTTTTGGAGGAACATTCTCTTTATTGCCATTCTTTGGACAGCTGGAGTCAGTTTTCCAGTGGCCAGGTTTCTTACACACATGGCAATATGGTTTCTTGTTATTAGAGGAAGTATTTTGGGACCCACCCCCAGCACTGGGTTGTTGGGGCCCTTCAGAGGACTTTTCTTGTTTATCATCCCCACCTTTCTCTTTGGGCTTAGTGGAATCCTTCTTCTGGTCACCAACTTGGTTCTTAGGCCTAATCCTGGTTCTGACCCATTTGTCTGCCTTCTTTCCCAATTCTTGGGGAGAGGTCAGATCAGAGTCCACCAGGTGCTGGTGTAAAAGTTGGTTCTGACAATTATTAAGAATCTGCTCCCTCATAATGAGATTATACAATCCTTGATAATCATTAACTTTACTGCCATTTAACCAACCTTCCAGTGCCTTGGTTGCACAATCCACAAAGTCTACCCAATCTTGATTCTGTGCTTTCTGGGTGTCTCTGAACTTAAGTCTGTATTGATCAGTGGTTAAGCCAAACCCATCTATTAAAGCAGCTTTCAAGATATAATAATCATCAGCATCCTCTTCTCTTACAGAGAGGAGCTTGTCTCTTCCTTTATCTGAAAAGGAGAGCCACAGGATTGCTGCCCACTGCTCTACTGGGACCCTCTGTACTCTACAGGCCCTTTCAAGAGCAGATATCCATTTGTGGATATCATCCCCATTCTGATAGGGGGGCACAATCTTGTGGAGGTTCCTATTGTCAGGGACTTTCTCTCTAACTCTAGGGGTTTCCTCACTGCCACCAGGGATCTCTAGACCCCACTTTCTTGAAGCTTTCTGAAGCTCCAGGGTTTCCCTGTCCAATGCTAACTGTTCTCTTCTAAGCTCAAGCTTAGCCTGCTCAAATTTGATCAGTCTGCATTTCCTCTCATGAGAGGTTTCTCTTCTCTGAGAAGAGGCAGAGGACCCTTTGGATCCCCTAGAATGGTTGGATCCCACTGAGGGGGATCTGTTCCTTCTGGGGTCCACCACTCTCCTTTTAAGGGTGGAGGGAGTGCCTCTTGGGCCATCACCTCCATGCTGTGAGTGGTTTGTGTCTTCCAGGTCAGGATTTTCATCCTCTTCCTGTTCCTCTTCAGATTCCACTCTGGGAGTGTCCTCTTCTGAGGGGTGCCCACCCACGTTGTCCGTCCCTCTGGATCCTATGGACTCCATAAAGTCTGCTATGAGCAGGATCTCTTTGAGACGTTTTGTGTTGGCACCTCTTTCTGTCTTCAGTCTCCTAAGGGTGCACATTTCCCTGAGCTCAGCAAAGGTGAAATTATCATACTTATCTACTGGGACCCTCTGGGGTCCTTCCATAGCCTTAGTGCCACTTGAAGACATGTTTAGTGTAGTGATGTATCTACCTACACTAAGTGTGGCCTACTGAACCCTCTCTTGAGTTGTAGTCAAGGTGTGCTAGACCCTCTACACACAACTCCAAGTTCAGTAGAACTTATTGTATTCTAGCTTGAATTTATATGTACCTTTGGTACCTTGTGGCTTTCACTTTAGAAATTCAATGTGTTATCTGGTAAAACAATGGCAAGCTTGAATCCAACCGCTGCACACCAATGTGAGAAGTTGGCCTGGCATATGCTGTTCCTAGTTATAGGGACACCTTGCACCAGTCCAATTCGACTCCTATTGATGGTAGGTTTAAGACAACCTTTAAAGAAAGCTATCCTAGTGGTAGCTGTGGAGAGCAGCCTTCAGGCTAAGTCTTGAAGGAGTGTTAAGCTTATTGTTTTACCATAATAACCTCTTGAATAACCAAATGAAAGAGTAGCCCACACAGGTATATATATAAAATATATGTATTTATTCTAGACAGAATCCCACAGTCACTTTATGTGGCTAGTGGCAAAGTTACAATTCAAACAAGCATTTCTAAACACAATAAATAGCACAGAAATCAATGGGCCCCAGGGGGGGACCAAACCATATACTAAAATAGTGGTATAAGAACCACGACAATTCTACAGGCAATGCCTAGGGCATTCAGGATCGCTGGCCCCTTAAGAATCCACCCACAGTTAAGAGGAAGGGGACCCACGGGAGGCGTGTGCAGTGCGAGAAGTTGCTGTCGGGATCGCAATGTTAGCCTATGGAGAATGTCGCGGTTGAATAATTAAGGTTTAAGGACACTTCTAACAACAGTACAAAGTTAAGGCTTGAGACTTAAGGCTTTGGAGAGCCCACCACCACGGAAGTACCGAAGTACCACTGTTACCTGCCCCAGGGAAGCCGGGTGCATAGGTCGATTCTGGTGTCGGGTCGCGGGCTGATTTTCTATGGAAAAGGAGTCCAAACTGCTGCTAGCTGGAAGTGTCGCTGAAGTCGTGAAGATTGAAGTTGAAGAAAAGACAAAGATGAACCTGAAAGCAGAGGGGACAGAGTCTGGGTCACAGCACAGTGACCAGGGAGCTCACAGGAAGGAGCTCGTGGATGTCGGGTGCTTCAGGTGTGGAAGGTACAGCTGGGCTCTGCAGTCATGGGCTCCGGGAGGCTTCAAGGAAGGCCAGCTTCTGGAGGGCGACTGTCCCACGTCGGCTGAGGGTCGCTGCGGTGTTAGTGTCCCGATTGGATCCACTAAGCATTGGCAACCGCAACCCACGCAAGATGAACAAAGCAGCTGCTGGTGCAGACCCCCGTGGTCTGAGGGTGCTCTCCTTTGCAGGGAGCGTAGAGCAGGCCTGGAGCAACCAGGGGAACTCTTAGAAAAGAAGATTGTCCTCCGTCAGGGCCCACAAGTCGAGAGACAAGGGACCGCGGAAGGCAGCAAAATGGAGTGCGTAAAAGGGCTCCCACGGGCCACCGGAGCGGGCCAGGGAGCTGAGGGTCGGCACAAATGCTGCTTGAAGTTTGGCTCAAGAATGGGCCAAAGCACAACTTCCTCACTGGTCGGGGTCATGTGCTGGACAAGAGGTGGCCGGTGTCTCGGGGTATGCGGGGATCTCGACACCCACGTGGTCCAGGGTGTTCAGACTTGCTGGGCACGCTCACAGGACGCTGGGATGCACTGGAGACCCACCTCGAGGTTGCTGGAAGGCGTCGAAGGTCGTGAGAGCAACGAAGTTCCAACCGGGTATCTTGTAGTCTTTTAGGTGCCTGCCAAGCAGGGGGATAACTCCTTTATCCCAAGGGAGATTTCTTCAGTCAGCTGGGCAGAAGCTCGTCGAAGGTCAGTTCTGTGAAGTCCTGTACGAATCTAAGGCTCTAGGGCAAAGTTATTCCCATATATCCCCAAGATTAGGGGATGGTCCAAAATAGAGCCTACCAATCAGAGTAGAGGCGGGAAAGGGTGGCTACACCCACTCCCCTTTGTGTGTTTCCCGCCTGGGCGAGGGGCAGGATGCCCCTGAACCGGTTCCAGGCGGTGTATGCAGAATTGGGGCTCTGCAGCTGCCTACGTGCAACTCTGAATGGACTTTTGGTGCACCCACCCTGTTCCAATCCACATATCCTGTCTGGGGAGGTGCTGGCACCTCCCTGCCACAGGAGCCCTATTGTCCAGATGGCGAGGCTGGGGTTTTCCCCAGCAACAGCCAGCCAGAGTCGTGTAGGTGGCGAACAGTAGCCATTTTGTGGTACATGTGCACTTTTAAATTGGTTTCCAAATTCTACCGCTTTTCCCATATCACCCTCCTAGCAAGGGGGAATCGTGCCCCCATGCCCATGGCTGGACTGGGGGTATGATTCCTTCATGTTTGACACCAAACACGATATGGTTCTGTGTAGCCACTCCAAAGTTACAGCGATGACGCAATAACTTATAATGCGGTTAAGAGTATATGGTATGGCTACACTACAAACAACCCAGTAACATTTTTACGAAGGTTGCAGGGAGGCCCTACTCACGTAGGGGTCCCCCCTCACACATACCTCAGCACCCAGCCCTGTAGGATTACCAGGGCCTGCCATAGGGGTGACCTATGAGAGTATATGTGTTGTAATGGTATGGGACATAGGGTACCTACATCCCTGTAAGGGGTGCTAGCACCACCTTACCCAGGCTACAGTAGTGGCCTGGTGGTGTCAGTTTGGGTGGCTGTCCCAGGGTGGCACAATAAGTGCTGCAGCCCTGGTAGGCCTACTGGGGGACCCATGCCCTGGGTACCTAGGGTACCATCTACCAGGGACTGGTAGGGCATGCCCAGCATCCAATTGGTTGGTACCTAGAGTACTCACAACAGTTTTAGGGAGAAAGCAGATAGGCTGGGGTCCTGGATAGCAGGATCCCAGCCAGACTAGTCAAAAACCACTTAAATACCAGGCAAAAAGTTGGGGGCAACCATTAGTCAGATTCCACTCTCCTACAGACTCGTACTCTGGCCTAATGTTTAAGGTCATAACTCTTACTCTGGCCTAATAGCTAAGGTCTTAACTCTTACACTTGCCTAATAGCTAAGGTCTTAGACTCATACTCTGGCCTAAAGGTTAAGGTCTTAACTCTTACTATGGCCTACTGGTTATGGTCTTAACTCTTACTCTGGCCTAATAGCTAAGGTCTTAACTCCTACTCTGTCCTAATAGCTAAGGTCTTAACTCGTACTCTGGCCTAATAGCTAAGGTCTTAACTCTTACTCTGGCCTAATAGCTAAGGTCTTAGACTCGTACTCTGGCCTAATCGTTAAGGTCTTAACTCTTACTCTGGCCTAATAGCTAAGGTCTTAACTCTTACTATGGCCTAATAGCTAAGGTCTTAACTCGTACTCTGGCCTAATGGTTAAGGTCTTAACTCTTACTCTCTCCTAATAGCTAAGGTCTTAACTCTTTCTCTGGCCTAATAGCTAAGGTCTTAGACTCGTACTTTGGCCTACTGGTTAAGGTCTTAACTCTTACTCTGGCCTAATAGCTAAGGTCTTAGACTCGTACTGTGGCCTAATGGTTAAGGTCTTAACTCTTACTCTGGCCTAATAGCTAAGGTCTTAGACTCGTACTCTGGCCTAATGGTTAAGGTCTTAACTCTTACTCTGGCCTAATAGCTAAGGTCTTAGACTCGTACTATGGCCTACAGGTTAAGATCTTAACTCTTACTCTGGCCTAATAGCTAAGGTCTTAACTCTTACTCTGGCCTAATAGCTAAGGTCTTAGACTCGTATTATGGCCTACAGGTTAAGGTCTTAACTCTTACTCTGGCCTAATAGCTAAGGTCTTAGACTCGTACTCTGGCCTACAGGTTAAGGTCTTAACTCTTACTCTGGCCTAATAGCTTAAGTCTTAGACTCGTACTGTGGCCTAATAGCTAAGGTCTTAACTCTTACTCTGGCCTAATAGCTAAGGTCTTCGACTCGTACTCTGGCCTAATGGTTAAGGTATTAACTCTTACTCTTGTCAACTGGTTAAGGTTTTAACTCTTACTCCGGCCTAATAGCTAAGGTCTTAGACTCGTACTCTGGCCTAATGGTTAAGATCTTAACTCTTACTCTCGGCGAATAGCTAAGGTCTTAGACTCGTACTCTGGCCTACTGGTTAAGGTCCTAACTCTTACTCTGGCCTACTGGTTAAGGTCTTATCTCTTACTCTGGCCTAATAGCTAAGGTCTTAACTCTTACTCTGGCCTAATAGCTACGGTCTTAGACTCGTACTCTGGCCGAATGGTTAAGGTCATAACTCTTACTCTGGCCTAATAGCTAAGGTCTTAACTCTTACTCTGGCCTAATAGTTAAGGTCTTAGACTCATACTCTGGCCTAATGGTTAAGGTCTTAACTCTTACTATGGCCTAATAGCTAAGGTCTTAGACTCGTACTATGGCATAATGGTTAAGGTCTTAACTCTTACTCTGGCCTACTGGTTAAGGTCTTAACTCTTACTCTGGCCTAATAGCTAAGGTCTTAGACTTGTACTCTGGCCTAATGGTTAAGGTCTTAACTCTTACTCTGGCCTAATAGCTAAGGTCTTAGACTCGTACTCTGGCCTAATAGCTAAGGTCTTAGACTTGTACTCTGGCCTAATGGTTAAGGTCTTAACTCTTACTCTGGCCTAATAGCTAAGGTCTTAGACTTGTACTCTGGCCTAATGGTTAAGGTCTTAACTCTTACTCTGGCCTAATAGCTAAGGTCTTAGACTCGTACTCTGGCCTAATGGTTAAGGTCTTTACTCTTACTCTGGCCTACTGTTTAAGGTCTTAACTCTTACTCTGGCCTACTGGTTAAGGTCTTAACTCTTACTATGGCCTAATAGCTAAGGTCTTAGACACGTACTCTGGCCTGATGGTTAAGGTCTTAACTCTTACTCTGTCCTACTGGTTAAGGTCTTAACTCTTACTCTGGCCTACTGATTAAGGTCTTAGACTCGTACTCTGGCCTACTGGTTAAGGTCTTAACTCTTCCTCTGGCCTAATAGCTAAGATCTTAGACTCGTACTATGGCCTACAGGTTAAGGTCTTAACTCTTACTCTGGCCTAATAGCTAAGGTCTTAGACTCGTACTCTGGCCTAATGGTTAAGGTCTTAACTCTTACTCTGGCCTTATAGCTAAGGTCTTAGACTCGTACTTTGGCCTAATGGTTAAGGTCTTTACTCTTACTCTGGCCTAATAGCTAAGGTCTTAGACTGGTACTATGGCCTAATGGTTAAGGTCTTAACTCTTACTCTGGTCAACTGGTTAAGGTTTTAACTCTTACTCTGGCCTAATAGCTAAGGTCTTAGACTCGTACTCTGGCCTAATGGTTAAGGTCTTAACTCTTACTCTGGCCTACTGTTTAAGGTCTTAACTCTTACTCTGGCCTACTGGTTAAGGTCTTAACTCTTACTATGGCCTAATAGCTAACGTCTTAGACTCATACTCTGGCCTACTTGTTAAGGTCTTAACTCTTACTCTGGCCTAATAGCTTAAGTCTTAGACTCGTACTGTGGCCTAATAGCTAAGGTCTTAACTCTTACTCTGGCCTAATAGCTAAGGTCTTCGACTCATACTCTGGCCTAATGGTTAAGGTCTTAACTCTTACTCTGGTCAACTGGTTAAGGTTTTAACTCTTACTCTGGCCTAATAGCTAAGGTCTTAGACTCGTACTCTGGCCTAATGGTTAAGGTCTTAACTCTTACTCTGGCCTACTGTTTAAGGTCTTAACTCTTACTCTGGCCTACTGGTTAAGGTCTTAACTCTTACTATGGCCTAATAGCTAAGGTCTTAGACACGTACTCTGGCCTAATCATTAAGGTCTTAACTCTTACTCTGTCCTACTTGTTAAGGTCTTAACTCTTACTCTGGCCTACTGATTAAGGTCTTAACACTTACTCTGGCCTAATAGCTAAGGTCTTAACTCTTACTCTGGCCTAATAGCTATGGTCTTAGACTCGTACTCTGGCCTAATTGTTAAGGTCTTAACTCTTACTCTGGCCTAATAGTTAAGGTCTTAACTCTTACTCTGGCCTAATAGCTAAGGTCTTAACTCTTACTCTGGCCTAATAGCTATGGTCTTAGACTCGTACTCTGGCCTAATGGTTAAGGTCTTAACTCTTACTCTGGCCTAATAGCTAAGGTCTTAACTCTTACTCTTGGCATAATAGCTAAGGTCTTAGACTCGTACTCTGCCCTACTGGTTAAGGTCTTAACTCTTACTCTGGCCTAATAGCTAAGGTCCTAGACTCGTACTCTGGCCTAATGGTTAAGGTCTTAACTCTTACTCTGGCATAATAGCTAAGGTCTTAGACTCGTACTCTGGCCTAATGGTTAAGGTCTTAACTCTTACTCTGGCCTAATAGCTAAGGTCTTAACTCGTACTCTGGCCTAATGGTTAAGGTCTTAACTCTTACTCTGGCCTACTGATTAAGGTCTTAGACTCGTACTCTGGCCTACTGGTTAAGGTCTTAACTCTTCCTCTGGCCTAATAGCTAAGATCTTAGACTCGTACTATGGCCTACAGGTTAAGGTCTTAACTCTTACTCTGGCCTAATAGCTAAGGTCTTAGACTCGTACTCTGGCCTAATGGTTAAGGTCTTAACTCTTACTCTGGCCTCATAGCTAAGGTCTTAGACTCGTACTTTGGCCTAATGGTTAAGGTCTTTACTCTTACTCTGGCCTAATAGCTAAGGTCTTAGACTCGTACTATGGCCTAATGGTTAAGGTCTTAACTCTTACTCTGGCCTAATAGCTAACGTCTTAGACTCATACTCTGGCCTACTTGTTAAGGTCTTAACTCTTACTCTGGCCTAATAGCTTAAGTCTTAGACTCGTACTGTGGCCTAATAGCTAAGGTCTTAACTCTTACTCTGGCCTAATAGCTAAGGTCTTCGACTCATACTCTGGCCTAATGGTTAAGGTCTTAACTCTTACTCTGGTCAACTGGTTAAGGTTTTAACTCTTACTCTGGCCTAATAGCTAAGGTCTTAGACTCGTACTCTGGCCTAATGGTTAAGGTCTTAACTCTTACTCTGGCCTACTGTTTAAGGTCTTAACTCTTACTCTGGCCTACTGGTTAAGGTCTTAACTCTTACTATGGCCTAATAGCTAAGGTCTTAGACACGTACTCTGGCCTAATCATTAAGGTCTTAACTCTTACTCTGTCCTACTTGTTAAGGTCTTAACTCTTACTCTGGCCTACTGATTAAGGTCTTAACTCTTACTCTGGCCTAATAGCTAAGGTCTTAACTCTTACTCTGGCCTATTAGCTATGGTCTTAGACTCGTACTCTGGCCTAATTGTTAAGGTCTTAACTCTTACTCTGGCCTAATAGTTAAGGTCTTAACTCTTACTCTGGCCTAATAGCTAAGGTCTTAACTCTTACTCTGGCCTAATAGCTATGGTCTTAGACTCGTACTCTGGCCTAATGGTTAAGGTCTTAACTCTTACTCTGGCCTAATAGCTAAGGTCTTAACTCTTACTCTTGGCATAATAGCTAAGGTCTTAGACTCGTACTCTGCCCTACTGGTTAAGGTCTTAACTCTTACTCTGGCCTAATAGCTAAGGTCTTAGACTCGTACTCTGGCCTAATGGTTAAGGTCTTAACTCTTACTCTGGCCTAATAGCTAAGGTCTTAGACTCGTACTCTGGCCTAATGGTTAAGGTCTTAACTCTTACTCTGGCCTAATAGCTAAGGTCTTAACTCGTACTCTGGCCTAATGGTTAAGGTCTTAACTCTTACTCTGGCCTACTAGCTAAGGTCTTAACTCTTACTCTGGCCTAATAGCTAAGGTCTTAGACTCGTACTCTGGCCTAATGGTTAAGGTCTTAACTCTTACTCTGGGCGAATAGCTAAGGTCTTAGACTCGTACTCTGGCCTACTGGTTAAGGTCCTAACTCTTACTCTGGCCTACTGGTTAAGGTCTTAACTCTTACTCTGGCCTAATAGCTAAGGACTTAGACTCCTACTCTGGACTAATGGTTAAGGTCTTAACTCTTACTCTGGCTTAATAGCTAAGGTCTGAACTCTTACTCTGGACTAATAACTAAGGTCTTAGACTCGTACTCTGGCCTAATGGTTAAGGTCTTAACTCTTACTCTGGCCTACTGGTTAAGGTCTTAACTCTTACTCTGGCCTACTGGTTAAGGTCTTAACTCTTACTCTGGCCTAATAGCTAAGGTCTTAACTCTTACTCTGGCCTAATAGCTAAGGTCTTAACTCGTACTCTGGCCTAATGGTTAAGGTCTTAACTCTTACTCTGGCCTACTAGCTCAGGTCTTAACTCTTACTCTGGCCTAATAGCTAAGGTCTTAGACTCGTACTCTGGCCTAATGGTTAATGTCTTAACTCTTACTCTGGGCGAATAGCTAAGGTCTTAGACTCGTACTCTGGCCTACTGGTTAAGGTCCTAACTCTTACTCTGGCCTACTGGTTAAGGTCTTAACTCTTACTCTGGCCTAATAGCTAAGGTCTTAACTCTTACTCTGGCCTAATAGCTACGGTCTTAGACTCGTACTCTGGCCTAATAGTTAAGGTCATAACTCTTACTCTGGCCTAATAGCTAAGGTCTTAACTCTTACTATGGCCTAATAACTAAGGTCTTAGACTCGTACTATGGCATAATGGTTAAGGTCTTAACTCCTACTCTGGCCTACTGGTTAAGGTCTTAACTCTTACTCTGGCCTAATAGCTAAGGTCTTAGACTCGTACTCTGGCCTAATAGCTAAGGTCTTAGACTCGTACTCTGGCCTAATGGTTAAGGTCTTAACTCTTACTCTGGCCTAATAGCTAAGGTCTTAGACTCGTACTCTGGCCTATTGGTAAAGGTCTTAACTCTTACTCTGGCCTACTGTTTAAGGTCTTAACTCTTACTCTGGCCTACTGGTTAAGGTCTTAACTCTAACTATGGCCTAATAGCTAAGGTCTTAGACACGTACTCTGGCCTAATGGTTAAGGTCTTAACTCTTACTCTGTCCTACTGGTTAAGGTCTTAACTCTTACTCTGGCCTACTGATTAAGGTCTTAACTCTTACTCTGGCCTAATAGCTAAGGTCTTAACTCTTACTCTGGCCTAATAGCTATGGTCTTAGACTCGTACTCTGGCCTACTGGTTAAGGTCTTAACTCTTACTCTGGCCTAATAGTTAAGGTCTTAACTCTTACTCTGGCCTAATAGCTAAGGTCTTAACTCTTACTCTGGCCTAATAGCTAAGGTCTTAACTCTTACTCTGGCCTAATAGCTATGGTCTTAGACTCGTACTCTGGCCTAATGGTTAAGGTCTTAACTCTTACTCTGGCCTAATAGCTAAGGTCTTAACTCTTACTCTTGGCCTAATAGCTAAGGTCTTAGACTCGTACTCTGGCCTACTGGTTAAGGTCTGATCTCTTACTCTGGCCTAATAGCTAAGGTCTTAGACTCATACTCTGGCATAATGGTTAAGGTCTTAACTCTTACTCTGGCCTAATAGCTAAGGTCTTAGACTCGTACTCTGGCCTAATGGTTAAGGTCTTAACTCTTACTCTGGCCTAATAGCTAACGTCTTAGACTCGTACTCTGGCCTAATGGTTAAGGTCTTAACTTTTACTCTGGTCAACTGGTTAAGGTCTTAACTCTTACTCTGGCCTAATAGCTAAGGTCTTAGACTCCTACTCTGGCCTAATGGTTAAGGTCTTAACTCTTACTCTGGCCTACTGGTTAAGGTCTTAACTCTTACTCTGGCCTAATAGCTAAGGTCTTAGACTCGTACTCTGGCCTAATGGTTAAGGTCTTAACTCTTACTCTGGCCTAATAGCTAAGGTCTGAACTCTTACTCTGGCCTAATAACTAAGGTCTTAGACTCGTACTCTGGCCTAATGGTTAGGGTCTTAACTCTTACTCTGGCCTACTGGTTAAGGTCTTAACTCTTACTCTGGCCTACTGGTTAAGGTCTTAACTCTTACTCTGTCCTAATAGCTAAGGTCTTAACTCTTACTCTGGCCTACTAGCTAAGGTCTTAACTCTTACTCTGGCCTAATAGCTAAGGTCTTAGACTCGTACTCTGGCCTAATGGTTAAGGTCTAAACTCTTACTCTGGCCTAATAGCTAAGGTCTTAGACTCGTACTCTTGCCTACTGGTTAAGGTCTTATCTCTTACTCTGGCCTACTGGTTAAGGTCTTAACTCTTTCTCTGGCCTAATAGGTAAGGTCTTAACTCTTAATCTGGCCTAATAGCTAAGGTCTTAGACTCGTACTCTGGCCTAATGGTTAACGTCTTAACTCTTACTCTGGCCTAATAGCTAAGGTCTTAACTCTTACTCTGGCCTAATAGCTAAGGTCTTAGACTCGTACTATGGCCTACAGGTTAAGGTCTTAACTCTTACTCTGGCCTAATAGCTAACGTCTTAGACTCATACTCTGGCCTACTTGTTAAGGTCTTAACTCTTACTCTGGCCTAATAGCTTAAGTCTTAGACTCGTACTGTGGCTTAATAGCTAAGGTCTTAACTCTTACTCTGGCCTAATAGCTAAGGTCTTCGACTCGTACTCTGGCCTAATGGTTAAGGTCTTAACTCTTACTCTGGTCAACTGGTTAAGGTTTTAACTCTTACTCTGGCCTAATAGCTAAGGTCTTAGACTCGTACTCTGGCCTAATGGTTAAGGTCTTAATTCTTACTCTGGCCTACTGGTTAAGGTCTTAACTCTTACTCTGGCCTAACAGCTAAGGTCTTAGACTTGTACTCTGGCCTAATGGTTAAGGTCTTAACTCTTACTCTGGGCGAATAGATAAGGTCTTAGACTCGTACTCTGGCCTACTGGTTAATGTCTTAACTCTTACACTGGCCTACTGGTTAAGGTCTTAACTCTTACTCTGGCCTAATAGCTAAGGTCTTATCTCTTACTCTGGCCTAATAGCTAAGGTCTTAGACTCGTACTCTGGCCTAATGTTTAAGGTCATAACTCTTACTCTGGCCTAATAGCTAAGGTCTTAACTCTTACTCTGGCCTAATAGCTAAGGTCTTAGACTCATACTCTGGCCTAATGGTTAAGGTCTTAACTCTTACTATGGCCTACTGGTTAAGGTCTTAACTCTTACTCTGGCCTAATAGCTAAGGTCTTAACTCTTACTCTGGCCTAATAGCTAAGGTCTTAACTCGTACTCTGGCCTAATAGCTAAGGTCTTAACTCTTACTCTGGCCTAATAGCTAAGGTCTTAGACTCGTACTCTGGCCTAATTGTTAAGGTCTTAATTCTTACTCTGGCCTAATTGCTAAGGTCTTAACTCTTACTATGGCCTAATAGCTAAGGTCTTAACTCATACTCTGGCCTAATGGTTAAGGTCTTAACTCTTACTCTCTCCTAATAGCTAAGGTCTTAGACTCGTACTCTGGCCTAATGGTTAAGGTCTTAACTCTTACTCTGGCCTAATAGCTAAGGTCTGAACTCTTACTCTGGCCTAATAGCTAAGGTCTTAGACTCGTACTCTGGCCTAATGGTTAAGGTCTTAACTCTTACTCTGGCCTAATAGCTAAGGTCTTAACTCTTACTCTGGCCTAATAGCTAAGGTCTTAGACTCGTTCTCTGGCCTAATGGTTAAGGTCTTAACTCTTACTCTGGTCAACTGGTTAAGGTTTTAACTCTTACTCTGGCCTAATAGCTAAGGTCTTAGACTCGTACTCTGGCCTAATGGTTAAGGTCTTAATTCTTACTCTGGCCTACTGGTTAAGGTCTTAACTCTTACTCTGGCCTAATAGCTAAGGTCTTAGACTCGTACTCTGGCCTAATGGTTAAGGTCTTAACTCTTACTCTGGGCGAATAGCTAAGGTCTTAGACTCGTACTCTGACCTACTGGTTAATGTCTTAACTCTTACACTGGCCTACTGGTTAAGGTCTTAACTCTTACTCTGGCCTAATAGCTAAGGTCTTATCTCTTACTCTGGCCTAATAGCTAAGGTCTTAGACTCGTACTCTGGCCTAATGTTTAAGGTCATAACTCTTACTCTGGCCTAATAGCTAAGGTCTTAACTCTTACACTTGCCTAATAGCTAAGGTCTTAGACTCATACTCTGGCCTAATGGTTAAGGTCTTAACTCTTACTATGGCCTACTGGTTATGGTCTTAACTCTTACTCTGGCCTAATAGCTAAGGTCTTAACTCCTACTCTGTCCTAATAGCTAAGGTCTTAACTCGTACTCTGGCCTAATAGCTAAGGTCTTAACTCTTACTCTGGCCTAATAGCTAAGGTCTTAGACTCGTACTCTGGCCTAATGGTTAAGGTCTTAACTCTTACTCTGGCCTAATAGCTAAGGTCTTAACTCTTACTATGGCCTAATAGCTAAGGTCTTAACTCGTACTCTGGCCTAATGGTTAAGGTCTTAACTCTTACTCTCTCCTAATAGCTAAGGTCTTAACTCTTACTCTGGCCTAATAGCTAAGGTATTAGACTCGTACTTTGGCCTACTGGTTAAGGTCTTAACTCTTACTCTGGCCTAATAGCTAAGGTCTTAGACTCGTACTGTGGCCTAATGGTTAAGGTCTTAACTCTTACTCTGGCCTAATAGCTAAGGTCTTAGACTCGTACTCTGGCCTAATGGTTAAGGTCTTAACTCTTACTCTGGCCTAATAGCTAAGGTCTTAGACTCGTACTATGGCCTACAGGTTAAGATCTTAACTCTTACTCTGGCCTAATAGCTAAGGTCTTAACTCTTACTCTGGCCTAATTGCTAAGGTCTTAGACTCGTATTATGGCCTACAGGTTAAGGTCTTAACTCTTACTCTGGCCTAATAGCTAAGGTCTTAGACTCGTACTCTGGCCTACAGGTTAAGGTCTTAACTCTTACTCTGGCCTAATAGCTTAAGTCTTAGACTCGTACTGTGGCCTAATAGCTAAGGTCTTAACTCTTACTCTGGCCTAATAGCTAAGGTCTTCGACTCGTACTCTGGCCTAATGGTTAAGGTATTAACTCTTACTATGGCCTAATAGCTAAGGTCTTAGACTCGTACTATGGCATAATGGTTAAGGTCTTAACTCTTACTCTGGCCTACTGGTTAAGGTCTTAACTCTTACTCTGGCCTAATAGCTAAGGTCTTAGACTTGTACTCTGGCCTAATGGTTAAGGTCTTAACTCTTACTCTGGCCTAATAGCTAAGGTCTTAGACTCGTACTCTGGCCTAATAGCTAAGGTCTTAGACTTGTACTCTGGCCTAATGGTTAAGGTCTTAACTCTTACTCTGGCCTAATAGCTAAGGTCTTAGACTTGTACTCTGGCCTAATGGTTAAGGTCTTAACTCTTACTCTGGCCTAATAGCTAAGGTCTTAGACTCGTACTCTGGCCTAATGGTTAAGGTCTTTACTCTTACTCTGGCCTACTGTTTAAGGTCTTAACTCTTACTCTGGCCTACTGGTTAAGGTCTTAACTCTTACTATGGCCTAATAGCTAAGGTCTTAGACACGTACTCTGGCCTGATGGTTAAGGTCTTAACTCTTACTCTGTCCTACTGGTTAAGGTCTTAACTCTTACTCTGGCCTACTGATTAAGGTCTTAGACTCGTACTCTGGCCTACTGGTTAAGGTCTTAACTCTTCCTCTGGCCTAATAGCTAAGATCTTAGACTCGTACTATGGCCTACAGGTTAAGGTCGTAACTCTTACTCTGGCCTAATAGCTAAGGTCTTAGACTCGTACTCTGGCCTAATGGTTAAGGTCTTAACTCTTACTCTGGCCTTATAGCTAAGGTCTTAGACTCGTACTTTGGCCTAATGGTTAAGGTCTTTACTCTTACTCTGGCCTAATAGCTAAGGTCTTAGACTGGTACTATGGCCTAATGGTTAAGGTCTTAACTCTTACTCTGGTCAACTGGTTAAGGTTTTAACTCTTACTCTGGCCTAATAGCTAAGGTCTTAGACTCGTACTCTGGCCTAATGGTTAAGGTCTTAACTCTTACTCTGGCCTACTGTTTAAGGTCTTAACTCTTACTCTGGCCTACTGGTTAAGGTCTTAACTCTTACTATGGCCTAATAGCTAACGTCTTAGACTCATACTCTGGCCTACTTGTTAAGGTCTTAACTCTTACTCTGGCCTAATAGCTTAAGTCTTAGACTCGTACTGTGGCCTAATAGCTAAGGTCTTAACTCTTACTCTGGCCTAATAGCTAAGGTCTTCGACTCATACTCTGGCCTAATGGTTAAGGTCTTAACTCTTACTCTGGTCAACTGGTTAAGGTTTTAACTCTTACTCTGGCCTAATAGCTAAGGTCTTAGACTCGTACTCTGGCCTAATGGTTAAGGTCTTAACTCTTACTCTGGCCTACTGTTTAAGGTCTTAACTCTTACTCTGGCCTACTGGTTAAGGTCTTAACTCTTACTATGGCCTAATAGCTAAGGTCTTAGACACGTACTCTGGCCTAATCATTAAGGTCTTAACTCTTACTCTGTCCTACTTGTTAAGGTCTTAACTCTTACTCTGGCCTACTGATTAAGGTCTTAACACTTACTCTGGCCTAATAGCTAAGGTCTTAACTCTTACTCTGGCCTAATAGCTATGGTCTTAGACTCGTACTCTGGCCTAATTGTTAAGGTCTTAACTCTTACTCTGGCCTAATAGTTAAGGTCTTAACTCTTACTCTGGCCTAATAGCTAAGGTCTTAACTCTTACTCTGGCCTAATAGCTATGGTCTTAGACTCGTACTCTGGCCTAATGGTTAAGGTCTTAACTCTTACTCTGGCCTAATAGCTAAGGTCTTAACTCTTACTCTTGGCATAATAGCTAAGGTCTTAGACTCGTACTCTGCCCTACTGGTTAAGGTCTTAACTCTTACTCTGGCCTAATAGCTAAGGTCCTAGACTCGTACTCTGGCCTAATGGTTAAGGTCTTAACTCTTACTCTGGCCTAATAGCTAAGGTCTTAGACTCGTACTCTGGCCTAATGGTTAAGGTCTTAACTCTTACTCTGGCCTAATAGCTAAGGTCTTAACTCGTACTCTGGCCTAATGGTTAAGGTCTTAACTCTTACTCTGGCCTACTGATTAAGGTCTTAGACTCGTACTCTGGCCTACTGGTTAAGGTCTTAACTCTTCCTCTGGCCTAATAGCTAAGATCTTAGACTCGTACTATGGCCTACAGGTTAAGGTCTTAACTCTTACTCTGGCCTAATAGCTAAGGTCTTAGACTCGTACTCTGGCCTAATGGTTAAGGTCTTAACTCTTACTCTGGCCTCATAGCTAAGGTCTTAGACTCGTACTTTGGCCTAATGGTTAAGGTCTTTACTCTTACTCTGGCCTAATAGCTAAGGTCTTAGACTCGTACTATGGCCTAATGGTTAAGGTCTTAACTCTTACTCTGGCCTAATAGCTAACGTCTTAGACTCATACTCTGGCCTACTTGTTAAGGTCTTAACTCTTACTCTGGCCTAATAGCTTAAGTCTTAGACTCGTACTGTGGCCTAATAGCTAAGGTCTTAACTCTTACTCTGGCCTAATAGCTAAGGTCTTCGACTCATACTCTGGCCTAATGGTTAAGGTCTTAACTCTTACTCTGGTCAACTGGTTAAGGTTTTAACTCTTACTCTGGCCTAATAGCTAAGGTCTTAGACTCGTACTCTGGCCTAATGGTTAAGGTCTTAACTCTTACTCTGGCCTACTGTTTAAGGTCTTAACTCTTACTCTGGCCTACTGGTTAAGGTCTTAACTCTTACTATGGCCTAATAGCTAAGGTCTTAGACACGTACTCTGGCCTAATCATTAAGGTCTTAACTCTTACTCTGTCCTACTTGTTAAGGTCTTAACTCTTACTCTGGCCTACTGATTAAGGTCTTAACTCTTACTCTGGCCTAATAGCTAAGGTCTTAACTCTTACTCTGGCCTAATAGCTATGGTCTTAGACTCGTACTCTGGCCTAATTGTTAAGGTCTTAACTCTTACTCTGGCCTAATAGTTAAGGTCTTAACTCTTACTCTGGCCTAATAGCTAAGGTCTTAACTCTTACTCTGGCCTAATAGCTATGGTCTTAGACTCGTACTCTGGCCTAATGGTTAAGGTCTTAACTCTTACTCTGGCCTAATAGCTAAGGTCTTAACTCTTACTCTTGGCATAATAGCTAAGGTCTTAGACTCGTACTCTGCCCTACTGGTTAAGGTCTTAACTCTTACTCTGGCCTAATAGCTAAGGTCTTAGACTCGTACTCTGGCCTAATGGTTAAGGTCTTAACTCTTACTCTGGCCTAATAGCTAAGGTCTTAGACTCGTACTCTGGCCTAATGGTTAAGGTCTTAACTCTTACTCTGGCCTAATAGCTAAGGTCTTAACTCGTACTCTGGCCTAATGGTTAAGGTCTTAACTCTTACTCTGGCCTACTAGCTAAGGTCTTAACTCTTACTCTGGCCTAATAGCTAAGGTCTTAGACTCGTACTCTGGCCTAATGGTTAAGGTCTTAACTCTTACTCTGGGCGAATAGCTAAGGTCTTAGACTCGTACTCTGGCCTACTGGTTAAGGTCCTAACTCTTACTCTGGCCTACTGGTTAAGGTCTTAACTCTTACTCTGGCCTAATAGCTAAGGACTTAGACTCCTACTCTGGACTAATGGTTAAGGTCTTAACTCTTACTCTGGCTTAATAGCTAAGGTCTGAACTCTTACTCTGGACTAATAACTAAGGTCTTAGACTCGTACTCTGGCCTAATGGTTAAGGTCTTAACTCTTACTCTGGCCTACTGGTTAAGGTCTTAACTCTTACTCTGGCCTACTGGTTAAGGTCTTAACTCTTACTCTGGCCTAATAGCTAAGGTCTTAACTCTTACTCTGGCCTAATAGCTAAGGTCTTAACTCGTACTCTGGCCTAATGGTTAAGGTCTTAACTCTTACTCTGGCCTACTAGCTCAGGTCTTAACTCTTACTCTGGCCTAATAGCTAAGGTCTTAGACTCGTACTCTGGCCTAATGGTTAATGTCTTAACTCTTACTCTGGGCGAATAGCTAAGGTCTTAGACTCGTACTCTGGCCTACTGGTTAAGGTCCTAACTCTTACTCTGGCCTACTGGTTAAGGTCTTAACTCTTACTCTGGCCTAGTAGCTAAGGTCTTAACTCTTACTCTGGCCTAATAGCTACGGTCTTAGACTCGTACTCTGGCCTAATAGTTAAGGTCATAACTCTTACTCTGGCCTAATAGCTAAGGTCTTAACTCTTACTATGGCCTAATAACTAAGGTCTTAGACTCGTACTATGGCATAATGGTTAAGGTCTTAACTCCTACTCTGGCCTACTGGTTAAGGTCTTAACTCTTACTCTGGCCTAATAGCTAAGGTCTTAGACTCGTACTCTGGCCTAATAGCTAAGGTCTTAGACTCGTACTCTGGCCTAATGGTTAAGGTCTTAACTCTTACTCTGGCCTAATAGCTAAGGTCTTAGACTCGTACTCTGGCCTATTGGTAAAGGTCTTAACTCTTACTCTGGCCTACTGTTTAAGGTCTTAACTCTTACTCTGGCCTACTGGTTAAGGTCTTAACTCTAACTATGGCCTAATAGCTAAGGTCTTAGACACGTACTCTGGCCTAATGGTTAAGGTCTTAACTCTTACTCTGTCCTACTGGTTAAGGTCTTAACTCTTACTCTGGCCTACTGATTAAGGTCTTAACTCTTACTCTGGCCTAATAGCTAAGGTCTTAACTCTTACTCTGGCCTAATAGCTATGGTCTTAGACTCGTACTCTGGCCTACTGGTTAAGGTCTTAACTCTTACTCTGGCCTAATAGTTAAGGTCTTAACTCTTACTCTGGCCTAATAGCTAAGGTCTTAACTCTTACTCTGGCCTAATAGCTAAGGTCTTAACTCTTACTCTGGCCTAATAGCTATGGTCTTAGACTCGTACTCTGGCCTAATGGTTAAGGTCTTAACTCTTACTCTGGCCTAATAGCTAAGGTCTTAACTCTTACTCTTGGCCTAATAGCTAAGGTCTTAGACTCGTACTCTGGCCTACTGGTTAAGGTCTTATCTCTTACTCTGGCCTAATAGCTAAGGTCTTAGACTCATACTCTGGCATAATGGTTAAGGTCTTAACTCTTACTCTGGCCTAATAGCTAAGGTCTTAAACTCGTACTCTGGCCTAATGGTTAAGGTCTTAACTCTTACTCTGGCCTAATAGCTAAGGTCTTAGACTCGTACTCTGGCCTAATGGTTAAGGTCTTAACTTTTACTCTGGTCAACTGGTTAAGGTCTTAACTCTTACTCTGGCCTAATAGCTAAGGTCTTAGACTCCTACTCTGGCCTAATGGTTAAGGTCTTAACTCTTACTCTGGCCTACTGGTTAAGGTCTTAACTCTTACTCTGGCCTAATAGCTAAGGTCTTAGACTCGTACTCTGGCCTAATGGTTAAGGTCTTAACTCTTACTCTGGCCTAATAGCTAAGGTCTGAACTCTTACTCTGGCCTAATAACTAAGGTCTTAGACTCGTACTCTGGCCTAATGGTTAGGGTCTTAACTCTTACTCTGGCCTACTGGTTAAGGTCTTAACTCTTACTCTGGCCTACTGGTTAAGGTCTTAACTCTTACTCTGTCCTAATAGCTAAGGTCTTAACTCTTACTCTGGCCTACTAGCTAAGGTCTTAACTCTTACTCTGGCCTAATAGCTAAGGTCTTAGACTCGTACTCTGGCCTAATGGTTAAGGTCTAAACTCTTACTCTGGCCTAATAGCTAAGGTCTTAGACTCGTACTCTTGCCTACTGGTTAAGGTCTTATCTCTTACTCTAGCCTACTGGTTAAGGTCTTAACTCTTTCTCTGGCCTAATAGGTAAGGTCTTAACTCTTAATCTGGCCTAATAGCTAAGGTCTTAGACTCGTACTCTGGCCTAATGGTTAACGTCTTAACTCTTACTCTGGCCTAATAGCTAAGGTCTTAACTCTTACTCTGGCCTAATAGCTAAGGTCTTAGACTCGTACTATGGCCTACAGGTTAAGGTCTTAACTCTTACTCTGGCCTAATAGCTAACGTCTTAGACTCATACTCTGGCCTACTTGTTAAGGTCTTAACTCTTACTCTGGCCTAATAGCTTAAGTCTTAGACTCGTACTGTGGCTTAATAGCTAAGGTCTTAACTCTTACTCTGGCCTAATAGCTAAGGTCTTCGACTCGTACTCTGGCCTAATGGTTAAGGTCTTAACTCTTACTCTGGTCAACTGGTTAAGGTTTTAACTCTTACTCTGGCCTAATAGCTAAGGTCTTAGACTCGTACTCTGGCCTAATGGTTAAGGTCTTAATTCTTACTCTGGCCTACTGGTTAAGGTCTTAACTCTTACTCTGGCCTAACAGCTAAGGTCTTAGACTTGTACTCTGGCCTAATGGTTAAGGTCTTAACTCTTACTCTGGGCGAATAGATAAGGTCTTAGACTCGTACTCTGGCCTACTGGTTAATGTCTTAACTCTTACACTGGCCTACTGGTTAAGGTCTTAACTCTTACTCTGGCCTAATAGCTAAGGTCTTATCTCTTACTCTGGCCTAATAGCTAAGGTCTTAGACTCGTACTCTGGCCTAATGTTTAAGGTCATAACTCTTACTCTGGCCTAATAGCTAAGGTCTTAACTCTTACTCTGGCCTAATAGCTAAGGTCTTAGACTCATACTCTGGCCTAATGGTTAAGGTCTTAACTCTTACTATGGCCTACTGGTTAAGGTCTTAACTCTTACTCTGGCCTAATAGCTAAGGTCTTAACTCTTACTCTGGCCTAATAGCTAAGGTCTTAACTCGTACTCTGGCCTAATAGCTAAGGTCTTAACTCTTACTCTGGCCTAATAGCTAAGGTCTTAGACTCGTACTCTGGCCTAATTGTTAAGGTCTTAATTCTTACTCTGGCCTAATTGCTAAGGTCTTAACTCTTACTATGGCCTAATAGCTAAGGTCTTAACTCATACTCTGGCCTAATGGTTAAGGTCTTAACTCTTACTCTCTCCTAATAGCTAAGGTCTTAGACTCGTACTCTGGCCTAATGGTTAAGGTCTTAACTCTTACTCTGGCCTAATAGCTAAGGTCTGAACTCTTACTCTGGCCTAATAGCTAAGGTCTTAGACTCGTACTCTGGCCTAATGGTTAAGGTCTTAACTCTTACTCTGGCCTAATAGCTAAGGTCTTAACTCTTACTCTGGCCTAATAGCTAAGGTCTTAGACTCGTACTCTGGCCTAATGGTTAAGGTCTTAACTCTTACTCTGGTCAACTGGTTAAGGTTTTAACTCTTACTCTGGCCTAATAGCTAAGGTCTTAGACTCGTACTCTGGCCTAATGGTTAAGGTCTTAATTCTTACTCTGGCCTACTGGTTAAGGTCTTAACTCTTACTCTGGCCTAATAGCTAAGGTCTTAGACTCGTACTCTGGCCTAATGGTTAAGGTCTTAACTCTTACTGTGGGCGAATAGCTAAGGTCTTAGACTCGTACTCTGACCTACTGGTTAATGTCTTAACTCTTACACTGGCCTACTGGTTAAGGTCTTAACTCTTACTCTGGCCTAATAGCTAAGGTCTTATCTCTTACTCTGGCCTAATAGCTAAGGTCTTAGACTCGTACTCTGGCCTAATGTTTAAGGTCATAACTCTTACTCTGGCCTAATAGCTAAGGTCTTAACTCTTACACTTGCCTAATAGCTAAGGTCTTAGACTCATACTCTGGCCTAATGGTTAAGGTCTTAACTCTTACTATGGCCTACTGGTTATGGTCTTAACTCTTACTCTGGCCTAATAGCTAAGGTCTTAACTCCTACTCTGTCCTAATAGCTAAGGTCTTAACTCGTACTCTGGCCTAATAGCTAAGGTCTTAACTCTTACTCTGGCCTAATAGCTAAGGTCTTAGACTCGTACTCTGGCCTAATGGTTAAGGTCTTAACTCTTACTCTGGCCTAATAGCTAAGGTCTTAACTCTTACTATGGCCTAATAGCTAAGGTCTTAACTCGTACTCTGGCCTAATGGTTAAGGTCTTAACTCTTACTCTCTCCTAATAGCTAAGGTCTTAACTCTTACTCTGGCCTAATAGCTAAGGTCTTAGACTCGTACTTTGGCCTACTGGTTAAGGTCTTAACTCTTACTCTGGCCTAATAGCTAAGGTCTTAGACTCGTACTGTGGCCTAATGGTTAAGGTCTTAACTCTTACTCTGGCCTAATAGCTAAGGTCTTAGACTCGTACTCTGGCCTAATGGTTAAGGTCTTAACTCTTACTCTGGCCTAATAGCTAAGGTCTTAGACTCGTACTATGGCCTACAGGTTAAGATCTTAACTCTTACTCTGGCCTAATAGCTAAGGTCTTAACTCTTACTCTGGCCTAATTGCTAAGGTCTTAGACTCGTATTATGGCCTACAGGTTAAGGTCTTAACTCTTACTCTGGCCTAATAGCTAAGGTCTTAGACTCGTACTCTGGCCTACAGGTTAAGGTCTTAACTCTTACTCTGGCCTAATAGCTTAAGTCTTAGACTCGTACTGTGGCCTAATAGCTAAGGTCTTAACTCTTACTCTGGCCTAATAGCTAAGGTCTTCGACTCGTACTCTGGCCTAATGGTTAAGGTATTAACTCTTACTCTTGTCAACTGGTTAAGGTTTTAACTCTTACTCCGGCCTAATAGCTAAGGTCTTAGACTCGTACTCTGGCCTAATGGTTAAGATCTTAACTCTTACTCTCGGCGAATAGCTAAGGTCTTAGACTCGTACTCTGGCCTACTGGTTAAGGTCCTAACTCTTACTCTGGCCTACTGGTTAAGGTCTTAACTCCTACTCTGGCCTAATAGCTAAGGTCTTAACTCTTACTCTGGCCTAATAGCTATGGTCTTAGACTCGTACTCTGGCCGAATGGTTAAGGTCATAACTCTTACTCTGGCCTAATAGCTAAGGTCTTAACTCTTACTCTGGCCTAATAGTTAAGGTCTTAGACTCATACTCTGGCCTAATGGTTAAGGTCTTAACTCTTACTATGGCCTAATAGCTAAGGTCTTAGACTCGTACTATGGCATAATGGTTAAGGTCTTAACTCTTACTCTGGCCTACTGGTTAAGGTCTAAACTCTTACTGTGGCCTAATAGCTAAGGTCTTAGACTCGTACTCTGGCCTAATAGCTAAGGTCTTAGACTTGTACTCTGGCCTAATGGTTAAGGTCTTAACTCTTACTCTGGCCTAATAGATAAGGTCTTAGACTTGTACTCTGGCCTAATGGTTGAGGTCTTAACTCTTACTCTGGCCTAATAGCTAAGGTCTTAGACTCGTACTCTGGCCTAATGGTTAAGGTCTTTACTCTTACTCTGGCCTACTGTTTAAGGTCTTAACTCTTACTCTGGCCTACTGGTTAAGGTCTTAACTCTTACTATGGCCTAATAGCTAAGGTCTTAGACACGTACTCTGGCCTAATGGTTAAGGTCTTAACTCTTACTCTGTCCTACTGGTTAAGGTCTTAACTCTTACTCTGGCCTACTGATTAAGGTCTTAGACTCGTACTCTGGCCTACTGGTTAAGGTCTTAACTCTTACTCTGGCCTAATAGCTAAGATCTTAGACTCGTACTATGGCCTACAGGTTAAGGTCTTAACTCTTACTCTGGCCTAATAGCTAAGGTCTTAACTCGTACTCTGGCCTAATAGCTAAGGTCTTAACTCTTACTCTGGCCTAATAGCTAAGGTCTTAGACTTGTACTCTGGCCTAATGGTTAAGGTCTTAACTCTTACTCTGGCCTAATAGCTAAGGACTTAGACTCCTACTCTGGACTAATGGTTAAGGTCTTAACTCTTACTCTGGCTTAATAGCTAAGGTCTGAACTCTTACTCTGGACTAATAACTAAGGTCTTAGACTCGTACTCTGGCCTAATGGTTAAGGTCTTAACTCTTACTCTGGCCTACTGGTTAAGGTCTTAACTCTTACTCTGGCCTACTGGTTAAGGTCTTAACTCTTACTCTGGCCTAATAGCTAAGGTCTTAACTCTTACTCTGGCCTAATAGCTAAGGTCTTAACTCGTACTCTGGCCTAATGGTTAAGGTCTTAACTCTTACTCTGGCCTACTAGCTCAGGTCTTAACTCTTACTCTGGCCTAATAGCTAAGGTCTTAGACTCGTACTCTGGCCTAATGGTTAATGTCTTAACTCTTACTCTGGGCGAATAGCTAAGGTCTTAGACTCGTACTCTGGCCTACTGGTTAAGGTCTTAACTCTTACTCTGGCCTAATAGCTAAGGTCTTAGACTCGTACTATGGCCTACAGGTTAAGATCTTAACTCTTACTCTGGCCTAATAGCTCAGGTCTTAACTCTTACTCTGGCCTAATAGCTAAGGTCTTAGACTCGTATTATGGCCTACAGGTTAAGGTCTTAACTCTTACTCTGGCCTAATAGCTAAGGTCTTAGACTGGTACTCTGGCCTACAGGTTAAGGTCTTAACTCTTACTCTGGCCTAATAGCTTAAGTCTTAGACTCGTACTGTGGCCTAATAGCTAAGGTCTTAACTCTTACTCTGGCCTAATAGCTAAGGTCTTCGACTCGTACTCTGGCCTAATGGTTAAGGTATTAACTCTTACTCTTGTCAACTGGTTAAGGTTTTAACTCTTACTCCGGCCTAATAGCTAAGGTCTTAGACTCGTACTCTGGCCTAATGGTTAAGATCTTAACTCTTACTCTCGGCGAATAGCTAAGGTCTTAGACTCGTACTCTGGCCTACTGGTTAAGGTCCTAACTCTTACTCTGGCCTACTGGTTAAGGTCTTAACTCCTACTCTGGCCTAATAGCTAAGGTCTTAACTCTTACTCTGGCCTAATAGCTATGGTCTTAGACTCGTACTCTGGCCGAATGGTTAAGGTCATAACTCTTACTCTGGCCTAATAGCTAAGGTCTTAACTCTTACTCTGGCCTAATAGTTAAGGTCTTAGACTCATACTCTGGCCTAATGGTTAAGGTCTTAACTCTTACTATGGCCTAATAGCTAAGGTCTTAGACTCGTACTATGGCATAATGGTTAAGGTCTTAACTCTTACTCTGGCCTACTGGTTAAGGTCTTAACTCTTACTCTGGCCTAATAGCTAAGGTCTTAGACTCGTACTCTGGCCTAATAGCTAAGGTCTTAGACTTGTACTCTGGCCTAATGGTTAAGGTCTTAACTCTTACTCTGGCCTAATAGATAAGGTCTTAGACTTGTACTCTGGCCTAATGGTTAAGGTCTTAACTCTTACTCTGGCCTAATAGCTAAGGTCTTAGACTCGTACTCTGGCCTAATGGTTAAGGTCTTTACTCTTACTCTGGCCTACTGTTTAAGGTCTTAACTCTTACTCTGGCCTACTGGTTAAGGTCTTAACTCTTACTATGGCCTAATAGCTAAGGTCTTAGACACGTACTCTGGCCTAATGGTTAAGGTCTTAACTCTTACTCTGTCCTACTGGTTAAGGTCTTAACTCTTACTCTGGCCTACTGATTAAGGTCTTAGACCCATACTCTGGCCTACTGGTTAAGGTCTTAACTCTTACTCTGGCCTAATAGCTAAGATCTTAGACTCGTACTATGGCCTACAGGTTAAGGTCTTAACTCTTACTCTGGCCTAATAGCTAAGGTCTTAACTCGTACTCTGGCCTAATAGCTAAGGTCTTAACTCTTACTCTGGCCTAATAGCTAAGGTCTTAGACTTGTACTCTGGCCTAATGGTTAAGGTCTTAACTCTTACTCTGGCCTAATAGCTAAGGACTTAGACTCCTACTCTGGACTAATGGTTAAGGTCTTAACTCTTACTCTGGCTTAATAGCTAAGGTCTGAACTCTTACTCTGGACTAATAACTAAGGTCTTAGACTCGTACTCTGGCCTAATGGTTAAGGTCTTAACTCTTACTCTGGCCTACTGGTTAAGGTCTTAACTCTTACTCTGGCCTACTGGTTAAGGTCTTAACTCTTACTCTGGCCTAATAGCTAAGGTCTTAACTCTTACTCTGGCCTAATAGCTAAGGTCTTAACTCGTACTCTGGCCTAATGGTTAAGGTCTTAACTCTTACTCTGGCCTACTAGCTCAGTTCTTAACTCTTACTCTGGCCTAATAGCTAAGGTCTTAGACTCGTACTCTGGCCTAATGGTTAATGTCTTAACTCTTACTCTGGGCGAATAGCTAAGGTCTTAGACTCGTACTCTGGCCTACTGGTTAAGGTCCTAACTCTTACTCTGGCCTACTGGTTAAGGTCTTAACTCTTACTCTGGCCTAATAGCTAAGGTCTTAACTCTTACTCTGGCCTAATAGCTACGGTCTTAGACTCGTACTCTGGCCTAATAGTTAAGGTCATAACTCTTACTCTGGCCTAATAGCTAAGGTCTTAACTCTTACTATGGCCTAATAACTAAGGTCTTAGACTCGTACTATGGCATAATGGTTAAGGTCTTAACTCCTACTCTGGCCTACTGGTTAAGGTCTTAACTCTTACTCTGGCCTAATAGCTAAGGTCTTAGACTCGTACTCTGGCCTAATAGCTAAGGTCTTAGACTCGTACTCTGGCCTAATGGTTAAGGTCTTAACTCTTACTCTGGCCTAATAGCTAAGGTCTTAGACTCGTACTCTGGCCTATTGGTAAAGGTCTTAACTCTTACTCTGGCCTACTGTTTAAGGTCTTAACTCTTACTCTGGCCTACTGGTTAAGGTCTTAACTCTAACTATGGCCTAATAGCTAAGGTCTTAGACACGTACTCTGGCCTAATGGTTAAGGTCTTAACTCTTACTCTGTCCTACTGGTTAAGGTCTTAACTCTTACTCTGGCCTACTGATTAAGGTCTTAACTCTTACTCTGGCCTAATAGCTAAGGTCTTAACTCTTACTCTGGCCTAATAGCTATGGTCTTAGACTCGTACTCTGGCCTACTGGTTAAGGTCTTAACTCTTACTCTGGCCTAATAGTTAAGGTCTTAACTCTTACTCTGGCCTAATAGCTAAGGTCTTAACTCTTACTCTGGCCTAATAGCTAAGGTCTTAACTCTTACTCTGGCCTAATAGCTATGGTCTTAGACTCGTACTCTGGCCTAATGGTTAAGGTCTTAACTCTTACTCTGGCCTAATAGCTAAGGTCTTAACTCTTACTCTTGGCCTAATAGCTAAGGTCTTAGACTCGTACTCTGGCCTACTGGTTAAGGTCTTAACTCTTACTCTGGCCTAATAGCTAAGGTCTTAGACTCATACTCTGGCATAATGGTTAAGGTCTTAACTCTTACTCTGGTCTAATAGCTAAGGTCTTAGACTCGTACTCTGGCCTAATGGTTAAGGTCTTAACTCTTACTCTGGCCTAATAGCTAAGGTCTTAGACTCGTACTCTGGCCTAATGGTTAAGGTCTTAACTTTTACTCTGGTCAACTGGTTAAGGTCTTAACTCTTACTCTGGCCTAATAGCTAAGGTCTTAGACTCCTACTCTGGCCTAATGGTTAAGGTCTTAACTCTTACTCTGGCCTACTGGTTAAGGTCTTAACTCTTACTCTGGCCTAATAGCTAAGGTCTTAGACTCGTACTCTGGCCTAATGGTTAACGTCTTAACTCTTACTCTGGCCTAATAGCTAAGGTCTTAACTCTTACTCTGGCCTAATAGCTAAGGTCTTAGACTCGTACTATGGCCTACAGGTTAAGGTCTTAACTCTTACTCTGGCCTAATAGCTAACGTCTTAGACTCATACTCTGGCCTACTTGTTAAGGTCTTAACTCTTACTCTGGCCTAATAGCTTAAGTCTTAGACTCGTACTGTGGCTTAATAGCTAAGGTCTTAACTCTTACTCTGGCCTAATAGCTAAGGTCTTCGACTCGTACTCTGGCCTAATGGTTAAGGTCTTAACTCTTACTCTGGTCAACTGGTTAAGGTTTTAACTCTTACTCTGGCCTAATAGCTAAGGTCTTAGTCTCGTACTCTGGCCTAATGGTTAAGGTCTTAATTCTTACTCTGGCCTACTGGTTAAGGTCTTAACTCTTACTCTGGCCTAACAGCTAAGGTCTTAGACTCGTACTCTGGCCTACTGGTTAATGTCTTAACTCTTACACTGGCCTACTGGTTAAGGTCTTAACTCTTACTCTGGCCTAATAGCTAAGGTCTTATCTCTTACTCTGGCCTAATAGCTAAGGTCTTAGACTCGTACTCTGGCCTAATGTTTAAGGTCATAACTCTTACTCTGGCCTAATAGCTAAGGTCTTAACTCTTACTCTGGCCTAATAGCTAAGGTCTTAGACTCATACTCTGGCCTAATGGTTAAGGTCTTAACTCTTACTATGGCCTACTGGTTAAGGTCTTAACTCTTACTCTGGCCTAATAGCTAAGGTCTTAACTCTTACTCTGGCCTAATAGCTAAGGTCTTAACTCGTACTCTGGCCTAATAGCTAAGGTCTTAACTCTTACTCTGGCCTAATAGCTAAGGTCTTAGACTCGTACACTGGCCTAATTGTTAAGGTCTTAATTCTTACTCTGGCCTAATTGCTAAGGTCTTAACTCTTACTATGGCCTAATAGCTAAGGTCTTAACTCGTACTCTGGCCTAATGGTTAAGGTCTTAACTCTTACTCTCTCCTAATAGCTAAGGTCTTAGACTCGTACTCTGGCCTAATGGTTAAGGTCTTAACTCTTACTCTGGCCTAATAGCTAAGGTCTGAACTCTTACTCTGGCCTAATAGCTAAGGTCTTAGACTCGTACTCTGGCCTAATGGTTAAGGTCTTAACTCTTACTCTGGCCTAATAGCTAAGGTCTTAACTCTTACTCTGGCCTAATAGCTAAGGTCTTAGACTCGTACTCTGGCCTAATGGTTAAGGTCTTAACTCTTACTCTGGTCAACTGGTTAAGGTTTTAACTCTTACTCTGGCCTAATAGCTAAGGTCTTAGACTCGTACTCTGGCCTAATGGTTAAGGTCTTAATTCTTACTCTGGCCTACTGGTTAAGGTCTTAACTCTTACTCTGGCCTAATAGCTAAGGTCTTAGACTCGTACTCTGGCCTAATGGTTAAGGTCTTAACTCTTACTCTGGGCGAATAGCTAAGGTCTTAGACTCGTACTCTGACCTACTGGTTAATGTCTTAACTCTTACACTGGCCTACTGGTTAAGGTCTTAACTCTTACTCTGGCCTAATAGCTAAGGTCTTAGCTCTTACTCTGGCCTAATAGCTAAGGTCTTAGACTCGTACTCTGGCCTAATGTTTAAGGTCATAACTCTTACTCTGGCCTAATAGCTAAGGTCTTAACTCTTACACTTGCCTAATAGCTAAGGTCTTAGACTCATACTCTGGCCTAATGGTTAAGGTCTTAACTCTTACTATGGCCTACTGGTTATGGTCTTAACTCTTACTCTGGCCTAATAGCTAAGGTCTTAGACTCGTACTCTGGCCTAATGGTTAAGGTCTTAACTCTTACTCTGGCCTAATAGCTAAGGTCTTAACTCTTACTATGGCCTAATAGCTAAGGTCTTAACTCGTACTCTGGCCTAATGGTTAAGGTCTTAACTCTTACTCTCTCCTAATAGCTAAGGTCTTAACTCTTACTCTGGCCTAATAGCTAAGGTCTTAGACTCGTACTTTGGCCTACTGGTTAAGGTCTTAACTCTTACTCTGGCCTAATAGCTAAGGTCTTAGACTCGTACTGTGGCCTAATGGTTAAGGTCTTAACTCTTACTCTGGCCTAATAGCTAAGGTCTTAGACTCGTACTCTGGCCTAATGGTTAAGGTCTTAACTCTTACTCTGGCCTAATAGCTAAGGTCTTAGACTCGTACTATGGCCTACAGGTTAAGATCTTAACTCTTACTCTGGCCTAATAGCTAAGGTCTTAACTCTTACTCTGGCCTAATAGCTAAGGTCTTAGACTCGTATTATGGCCTACAGGTTAAGGTCTTAACTCTTACTCTGGCCTAATAGCTAAGGTCTTAGACTCGTACTCTGGCCTACAGGTTAAGGTCTTAACTCTTACTCTGGCCTAATAGCTTAAGTCTTAGACTCGTACTGTGGCCTAATAGCTAAGGTCTTAACTCTTACTCTGTCCTAATAGCTAAGGTCTTTGACTCGTACTCTGGCCTAATGGTTAAGGTATTAACTCTTACTCTTGTCAACTGGTTAAGGTTTTAACTCTTACTCCGGCCTAATAGCTAAGGTCTTAGACTCGTACTCTGGCCTAATGGTTAAGATCTTAACTCTTACTCTCGGCGAATAGCTAAGGTCTTAGACTCGTACTCTGGCCTACTGGTTAAGGTCCTAACTCTTACTCTGGCCTACTGGTTAAGGTCTTAACTCCTACTCTGGCATAATAGCTAAGGTCTTAACTCTTACTCTGGCCTAATAGCTACGGTCTTAGACTCGTACTCTGGCCGAATGGTTAAGGTCATAACTCTTACTCTGGCCTAATAGCTAAGGTCTTAACTCTTACTCTGGCCTAATAGTTAAGGTCTTAGACTCATACTCTGGCCTAATGGTTAAGGTCTTAACTCTTACTATGGCCTAATAGCTAAGGTCTTAGACTCGTACTATGGCATAATGGTTAAGGTCTTAACTCTTACTCTGGCCTACTGGTTAAGGTCTTAACTCTTACTCTGGCCTAATAGCTAAGGTCTTAGACTCGTACTCTGGCCTAATAGCTAAGGTCTTAGACTTGTACTCTGGCCTAATGGTTAAGGTCTTAACTCTTACTCTGGCCTAATAGATAAGGTCTTAGACTTGTACTCTGGCCTAATGGTTAAGGTCTTAACTCTTACTCTGGCCTAATAGCTAAGGTCTTAGACTCGTACTCTGGCCTAATGGTTAAGGTCTTTACTCTTACTCTGGCCTACTGTTTAAGGTCTTAACTCTTACTCTGGCCTACTGGTTAAGGTCTTAACTCTTACTATGGCCTAATAGCTAAGGTCTTAGACACGTACTCTGGCCTAATGGTTAAGGTCTTAACTCTTACTCTGTCCTACTGGTTAAGGTCTTAACTCTTACTCTGGCCTACTGATTAAGGTCTTAGACTCGTACTCTGGCCTACTGGTTAAGGTCTTAACTCTTACTCTGGCCTAATAGCTAAGATCTTAGACTCGTACTATGGCCTACAGGTTAAGGTCTTAACTCTTACTCTGGCCTAATAGCTAAGGTCTTAACTCGTACTCTGGCCTAATAGCTAAGGTCTTAACTCTTACTCTGGCCTAATAGCTAAGGTCTTAGACTTGTACTCTGGCCTAATGGTTAAGGTCTTAACTCTTACTCTGGCCTAATACCTAAGGTCTTAGACTCGTACTCTGGCCTACTGGTTAAGGTCTTAACTCTTACTCTGGCCTAATAGCTAAGGTCTTAGACTCGTACTCTGGCCTAATGGTTAAGGTCTTAACTCTTACTCTGGCCTAATAGCTAAGGTCTTAGACTCGTACTCTGGCCTAATGGTTAAGGTCTTTACTCTTACTCTGGCCTAATAGCTAAGGTCTTAGACTCGTACTATGGCCTAATGGTTAAGGTCTTAACTCTTACTCTGGCCTAATATCTAAGGTCTTAACTCTTACTCTGGCCTAATAGCTAAGGTCGTAGACTCGTACTATGGCCTACATGTTAAGGTCTAAACTCTTACTCTGGCCTAATAGCTAAGGTCTTAGACTCATACTCTGGCCTACTTGTTAAGGTCTTAACTCTTACTCTGGCCTAATAGCTTAAGTCTTAGACTCATACTGTGGCCTAATAGCTAAGGTCTTAACTCTTACTCTGGCCTAATAGCTACGGTCTTAGCCTCGTACTCTGGCCTAATAGCTATGGTCTTAGATTCGTACTCTGGCCTAATGGTTAAGGTCTTAACTCTTACTCTGGCCTAATAGCTAAGGTCTTAACTCTTACTCTGGCCTAATAGCTAAGGTCTTAGACTCGTACTCTGGCCTAATGGTTAAGGTCTTAACTCTTACTCTGGCCTAATAGCTAAGGTCTTAACTCTTACTCTAGCCTACTGGTTAAGGTCTTAACTCTTACTCTGGCCTAATAGTTAAGGTCTTAACTCTTACTCTGGCCTAATAGCTAAGGTCTTAACTCTTACTCTGGCCTAATAGTTATGGTCTTAGACTCGTACTCTGGACTAATGGTTAAGGTCTTAACTCTTACTCTGGCCTAATAGCTAAGGTCTTAGACTCGTACTCTGGCCTAATGGTTAAGGTCTTAACTCTTACTCTGGTCAACTGGTTAAGGTCTTAACTCTTACTCTGGCCTAATAGCTAAGGTCTTAGACTCCTACTCTGGCCTAATGGTTAAGGTCTTAACTCTTACTCTGGCCTACTGGTTATGGTCTTAACTCTTACTCTGGCCTAATAGCTAAGGTCTTAGACTCGTACTCTGGCCTAATGGTTAAGGTCTTAACTCTTACTCTGGCCTAATAGCTAAGGTCTGAACTCTTACTCTGGCCTAATAACTAAGGGTTAGACTCGTACTCTGGCCTAATGGTTAAGGTCTTAACTCTTACTCTGGCCTACTGGTTAAGGTCTTAACTCTTACTCTGACCTACTGGTTAAGGTCTTAACTCTTCCTCTGGCCTAATAGCTAAGGTCTTAACTCTTACTCTGGCCTAATAGCTAAGGTCTTAACTCGTACTCTGGCCTAATGGTTAAGGTCTTAACTCTTACTCTGGCCTACTAGCTAAGGTCTTAACTCTTACTCTGGCCTAATAGCTAAGGTCTTAGACTCGTACTCTGGCCTAATGGTTAAGGTCTTAACTCTTACTCTGGCCTAATAGCTAAGGTCTTAGACTCGTACTCTGGCCTACTGGTTAAGGTCTTAACTCTTACTCTGGCCTAATAGCTAAGATCTTAGACTCGTACTATGGCCTACAGGTTAAGGTCTTAACTCTTACTCTGGCCTAATAGCTAAGGTCTTAACTCTTACTCTGGCCTAATAGCTAAGGTCTTAGACTCGTACTATGGCCTACAGGTTATGGGCTTAACTCTTACTCTGGCCTAATAGCTAAAGTCTTAGACTCATACTCTGGCCTACAGGTTAAGGTCTTAACTCTTACTCTGGCCTAATAGCTTAAGTCTTAGACTCGTACTGTGGCTTAATAGCTAAGGTCTTAACTCTTACTCTGGCCTAATAGCTAAGGTCTTCGACTCGTACTCTGGCCTAATGGTTAAGGTCTTAACTCTTACTCTGGTCAACTGGTTAAGGTTTTAACTCTTACTCTGGCCTAATAGCTAAGGTCTTAGACTCATACTCTGGCCTAATGGTTAAGGTCTTACTTCTTACTCTGGCCTACTGGTTAAGGTCTTAACTCTTACTCTGGCCTAATAGCTAAGGTCTTAGACTCGTACTCTGGCCTAATGGTTAAGGTCTTAACTCTTACTCTGGGCGAATAGCTAAGGTCTTAGACTCGTACTCTGGCCTACTGGTTAATGTCTTAACTCTTACACTGGCCTACTGGTTAAGGTCTTAACTCTTACTCTGGCCTAATAGCTAAGGTCTTAACTCTTACTCTGGCCTAATAGCTAAGGTCTTAGACTCGTACTCTGGCCTAATGTTTAAGGTCATAACTCTTACTCTGGCCTAATAGCTAAGGTCTTAACTCTTACTCTGGCCTAATAGCTAAGGTCTTAGACTCATACTCTGGCCTAATGGTTAAGGTCTTAACTCTTACCATGGCCTAATAGCTAAGTTCTTAGACTCGTACTCTGGCCTAATGGTTAAGGTCCTAACTCTTACTCTGGCCTACTGGTTAATGTCTTAACTCTTACTATGGCCTAATAGCTAAGGTCTTAGACTCGTACTCTGGCCTAATGGTTAAGGTCTTAACTCTTACTCTGGCCTAATAGCTAAGGTCTTAACTCTTACTCTGGCCTACTAGCTAAGGTCTTAGACTCGTACTCTGGCCTACTGGTTAAGGTCTGAACTCTTACTCTGGCCTACTGGTTAAGGTCTTAACTCTTACTCTGGCCTAATAGCTAAGGTCTTAACTCGTACTCTGGCCTAATAGCTAAGGTCTTAACTCTTACTCTGGCCTAATAGCTAAGGTCCTAGACTCGTACTCTGGCCTAATGGTTAAGGTCTTAACTCTTACTCTGGCCTACAGCAGGTCTTAACTCTTACTCTGGCCTAATAGCTAAGGTCTTAGACTCGTACTCTGGCCTAATGGTTAAGGTCCTAACTCTTACTCTGGGCAAATAGCTAAGGTCTTAGACTCGTACTCTGGCCTACTGGTTAAGGTCCTAACTCTTACTCTGGCCTACTGGTTAAGGTCTTAACTCTTACTCTGGCCTAATAGCTAAGGTCTTAACTCTTACTCTGGCCTAATAGCTACGGTCTTAGACTCGTACTCTGGCCTAATGGTTAAGGTCATAACTCTTACTCTGGCCTAATAGCTAAGGTCTTAACTCTTACTCTGGCCTAATAGCTAAGGTCTTAGACTCATACTCTGGCCTAATGGTTAAGGTCTTAACTCTTACTATGGCCTAATAACTAAGGTCTTAGACTCGTACTATGGCATAATGGTTAAGGTCTTAACTCTTACTCTGGCCTACTGGTTAAGATCTGAACTCTTACTCTGGCCTAATAGCTAAGGTTTTAGACTCGTACTGTGGCCTAATAGCTAAGGTCTTAGACTCGTACTCTGGCCTAATGGTTAAGGTCTTAACTCTTACTCTGGCCTAGTAGCTAAGGTCTTAGACTTGTACTCTGGCCTAATGGTTAAGGTCTTAACTCTTACTCTGGCCTAATAGCTAAGGTCTTAGACTCGTACTCTGGCCTAATGGTTAAGGTCTTAACTCTTACTCTGGCCTACTGTTTAAGGTCTTAACTCTTACTCTGGCCCACTGGTTAAGGTCTTAACTCTAACTATGGCCTAATAGCTAAGGTCTTAGACACGTACTCTGGCCTAATGGTTAAGGTCTTAACTCTTACTCTGTCCTACTGGTTAAGGTCTCAACTCTTACTCTGGCCTACTGATTAAGGTCTTAACTCTTACTCTGGCCTAATAGCTAAGGTCTTAACTCTTACTCTGGCCTAATAGCTATGGTCTTAGACTCGTACTCTGGCCTAATGGTTAAGGTCTTAACTCTTACTCTGGCCTAATAGTTAAGGTCTTAACTCTTACTCTGGCTTAATAGCTAAGGTCTTAACTCTTACTCTGGCCTAATAGCTAAGGTCTTAACTCTTACTCTGGCATAATAGCTATGGTCTTAGACTCGTACTCTGGCCTAATGGTTAAGGTCTTAACTCTTACTCTGGCCTAATAGCTAAGGTCTTAACTCTTACTCTTGGCCTAATAGCTAAGGTCTTAGACTCGTACTCTGGCCTACTGGTTAAGGTCTTAACTCTTACTCTGGCCTAATAGCTAAGGTCTTAGACTCATACTCTGGCCTAATGGTTAAGGTCTTAACTCTTACTCTGGCCTAATAGCTAAGGTCTTAGACTCGTACTCTGGCCTAATGGTTAAGGTCTTAACTCTTACTCTGGCCTAATAGCTAAGGTCTTAGACTCGTACTCTGGCCTAATGGTTAAGGTCTTAACTCTTACTCTGGTCAACTGGTTAAGGTCTTAACTCTTACTCTGGCCTAATAGCTAAGGTCTTAGACTCCTACTCTGGCCTAATGGTTAAGGTCTTAACTCTTACTCTGGCCTAATAGCTAAGGTCTTAACTCTTACTCTTGGCCTAATAGCTAAGATCTTAGACTCGTACTCTGGCCTACTGGTTAAGGTCTTAACTCTTACTCTGGCCTAATAGCTAAGGTCTTAGACTCATACTCTGGCCTAATGGTTAAGGTCTTAACTCTTACTCTGGCCTAATAGCTAAGGTCTTAACTCTTACTCTGGCCTACTGGTTAAGGTCTTAACTCTTACTCTGGCCTAATAGCTAAGGTCTTAGACTCGTACTCTGGCCTAATGGTTAAGGTCTTAACTCTTACTCTGGCCTAATAGCTAAGGTCTGAACTCTTACTCTGGCCTAATAACTAAGGTCTTAGACTCGTACTATGGCCTAATGGTTAAGGTCTTAACTCTTACTCTGGCCTACTGGTTAAGGTCTTAACTCTTACTCTGGCCTACTGGTTAAGGTCTAAACTCTTACTCTGGCCTAATAGCTAAGGTCTTAACTCTTACTCTGGCCTAATAGCTAAGGTCTTAACTCGTACTCTGGCCTAATGGTTAAGGTCTTAACTCTTACTCTTGTCCTAATAGCTAAGATCTTAGACTCGTACTCTGGCCTACTGGTTAAGGTCTTAACTCTTACTCTGGCCTAATAGCTAAGGTCTTAGACTCATACTCTGGCCTAATGGTTAAGGTCTTGACTCTTACTCTGGCCTAATAGCTAAGGTCTTAACTCTTACTCTGGCCTACTGGTTAAGGTCTTAACTCTTACTCTGGCCTAATAGCTAAGGTCTTAGACTCGTACTCTGGCCTAATGGTTAAGGTCTTAACTCTTACTCTGGCCTAATAGCTAAGGTCTGAACTCTTACTCTGGCCTAATAACTAAGGTCTTAGACTCGTACTATGGCCTAATGGTTAAGGTCTTAACTCTTACTCTGGCCTACTGGTTAAGGTCTTAACTCTTACTCTGGCCTACTGGTTAAGGTCTAAACTCTTACTCTGGCCTAATAGCTAAGGTCTTAACTCTTACTCTGGCCTAATAGCTAAGGTCTTAACTCGTACTCTGGCCTAATGGTTAAGGTCTTAACTCTTACTCTGGCCTACTAGCTAAGGTCTTAACTCTTACTCTGGCCTAATAGCTAAGGTCTTAGACTCGTACTCTGGCCTAATGGTTAAGGTCTAAACTCTTACTCTGGCCTAATAGCTAAGGTCTTATACTCGTACTCTGGCCTACTTGTTAAGGTCTCATCTCTTACTCTAGCCTACTGGTTAAGGTCTTAACTCTTTCTCTGGCCTAATAGGTAAGGTCTTAACTCTTACTCTGGCCTAATTGCTAAGGTCTTAGACTCGTACTCTGGCCTAATGGTTAACGTCTTAACTCTTACTCTGGCCCAATAGCTAAGGTCTTAAGTCTTACTCTGGCCTAATAGCTAAGGTCTTAGACTTGTACTATGGCCTACAGGTTATGGGCTTAACTCTTACTCTGGCCCAATAGCTAAAGTCTTAGACTCATACTCTGGCCTACAGGTTAAGGTCTTAACTCTTACTCTGGCCTAATAGCTTACGTCTTAGACTCGTACTGTGGCTTAATAGCTAAGGTCTAAACTCTTACTCTGGCCTAATAGCTAAGGTCTTCGACTCGTACTCTGGCCTAATGGTTAAGGTCTTAACTCTTACTCTGGTCAACTGGTTAAGGTTTTAACTCTTACTCTGGCCTAATAGCTAAGGTCTTAGACTCGTACTCTGGCCTAATAGCTAAGGTCTTAGACTCGTACTCTGGCCTAATGGTTAAGGTCTTAACTCTTACTCTGGGCGAATAGCTAAGGTCTTAGACTCGTACTCTGGCCTACTGGTTAATGTCTTAACTCTTACACTGGCCTACTGGTTAAGGTCTTAACTCTTACTCTGGCCTAATAGCTAAGGTCTTATCTCTTACTCTGGCCTAATAGCTAAGGTCTTAGACTCGTACTCTGGCCTAATGTTTAAGGTCATAACTCTTACTCTGGCCTAATAGCTAAGGTCTTAACTCTTACTCTGGCCTAATAGCTAAGGTCTTAGACTCATACTCTGGCCTAATGGTTAAGGTCTTAACTCTTACTATGGCCTACTGGTTAAGGTCTTAACTCTTACTCTGGCCTAATAGCTAAGGTCTTAACTCTTACTCTGGCCTAATAGCTAAGGTCTTAACTCGTACTCTGGCCTAATAGATAAGGTCTTAACTCTTACTCTGGCCTAATAGCTAAGGTCTTAGACTCGTACTCTGGCCTAATGGTTAAGGTCTTAACTCTTACTCTGGCCTAATAGCTAAGGTCTTAACTCTTACTATGGCCTAATAGCTAAGGTCTTAACTCTTACTCTGGCCTAATAGCTAAGGTCTTAAATCTTACTCTGGCCTAATAGCTAAGGTCTTAGACTCGTACTATGGCCTACAGGTTATGGGCTTAACTCTTACTCTGGCCTAATAGCTAAAGTCTTAGACTCATACTCTGGCCTACAGGTTAAGGTCTTAACTCTTACTCTGGCCTAATAGCTTAAGTCTTAGACTCGTACTGTGGCTTAATAGCTAAGGTCTTAACTCTTACTCTGGCCTAATAGCTAAGGTCTTCGACTCGTACTCTGGCCTAATGGTTAAGGTCTTAACTCTTACTCTGGTCAACTGGTTAATGTTTTAACTCTTACTCTGGCCTAATAGCTAAGGTCTTAGACTCGTACTCTGGCCTAATGGTTAAGGCCTTACTTCTTACTCTGGCATACTGGGTAAGGTCTTAACTCTTACTCTGGCCTAATAGCTAAGGTCTTAGACTCGTACTCTGGCCTAATGGTTAAGGTCCTAACTCTTACTCTGGCCTACTGGTTAAGGTCTTAACTCTTACTATGGCCTAATAGCTAAGGTCTTAGACTCGTACTCTGGCCTAATGGTTAAGGTCTTAACTCTTACTCTGGCCTAATAGCTAAGGTCTTAACTCTTACTCTGGCCTAATAGCTAAGGTCTTAGACTCGTACTCTGGCCTACTGGTTAAGGTCTGAACTCTTACTCTGGCCTACTGGTTAAGGTCTTAACTCTTACTCTGGCCTAATAGCTAAGGTCTTAACTCTTACTCTGGCCAAATAGCTAAGGTCTTAACTCGTACTCTGGCCTAATAGCTAAGGTCTTAACTCTTACTCTGGCCTAATAGCTAAGGTCTTAGACTCGTACTCTGGCCTACTGGTTAAGGTCCTAACTCTTACTCTGGCCTACTGGTTAAGGTCTTAACTCTTACTCTGGCCTAATAGCTAAGGTCTTAACTCTTACTCTGGCCTAATAGCTACGGTCTTAGACTCGTACTCTGGCCTAATGGTTAAGGTCATAACTCTTACTCTGGCCTAATAGCTAAGGTCTTAACTCTTACTCTGGCCTAATAGCTAAGGTCTTAGACTCATACTCTGGCCTAATGGTTAAGGTCTTAACTCTTTCTATGGCCTAATAGCTAAGGTCTTAGACTCGTACTATGGCATAATGGTTAAGGTCTTAACTCTTACTCTGGCCTACTGGTTAAGGTCTTAACTCTTACTCTTGCCTAATAGCTAAGGTCTTAGACTCATACTCTGGCCTAATAGCTAAGGTCTTAACTCTTACTCTGGCCTAATAGCTAAGGTCTTAGACTTGTACTCTGGCCTAATGGTTAAGGTCTTAACTCTTACTCTGGCCTAATAGCTAAGGTCTTAGACTCGTACTCTGGCCTAATGGTTAAGGTCTTAACTCTTACTCTGGCCTACTGTTTAAGGTCTTAACTCTTACTCTGGCCTACTGGTTAAGGTCCTAACTCTGACTATGGCCTAATAGCTAAGGTCTTAGACACGTACTCTGGCCTAATGGTTAAGGTCTTAACTCTTACTCTGTCCTACTGGTTAAGGTCTCAACTCTTACTCTGGCCTACTGATTAAGGTCTTAACTCTTACTCTGGCCTAATAGCTAAGGTCTTAACTCTTACTCTGGCCTAATAGCTATGGTCTTAGACTCGTACTCTGGCCTAATGGTTAAGGTCTTAACTCTTACTCTGGCCTAATAGTTAAGGTCTTAACTCTTACTCTGGCCTAATAGCTAAGGTCTTAACTCTTACTCTGGCCTAATAGCTAAGGTCTTAACTCTTACTCTGGCCTAATAGCTATGGTCTTAGACTCGTACTCTGGCCTAATGGTTAAGGTCTTAACTCTTACTCTGGCCTAATAGCTAAGGTCTTAACTCTTACTCTTGGCCTAATAGCTAAGGTCTTAGACTCGTACTCTGGCCTACTGGTTAAGGTCTTAACTCTTACTCTGGCCTAATAGCTAAGGTCTTAGACTCATACTCTGGCCTAATGGTTAAGGTCTTAACTCTTACTCTGGCCTAATAGCTAAGGTCTTAGACTTGTACCCTGGCCTAATGGTTAAGGTCTTAACTCTTACTCTGGCCTAATAGCTAAGGTCTTAGACTCGTACTCTGGCCTAATGGTTAAGGTCTTAACTCTTACTCTGGTCAACTGGTTAAGGTCTTAACTCTTACTCTGGCCTAATAGCTAAGGTCTTAGACTCCTACTCTGGCCTAATGGTTAAGGTCTTAACTCTTACTCTGGCCTACTGGTTAAGGTCTTAACTCTTACTCTGGCCTAATAGCTAAGGTCTTAGACTCGTACTCTGGCCTAATGGTTAAGGTCTTAACTCTTACTCTGGCCTAATAGCTAAGGTCTGAACTCTTACTCTGGCCTAATAACTAAGGTCTTAGACTCGTACTCTGGCCTAATGGTTAAGGTCTTAACTCTTACTCTGGCCTACTGGTTAAGGTCTTAACTCTTACTCTGGCCTAATAGCTAAGGTCTTAACTCTTACTCTGGCCTAATAGCTAAGGTCTTAACTCGTACTCTGGCCTAATGGTTAAGGTCTTAACTCTTACTCTGGCCTACTAGCTAAGGTCTTAACTCTTACTCTGGCCTAATAGCTAAGGTCTTAGACTCGTACTCTGGCCTAATGGTTAGGGTCTAAACTCTTACTCTGGCCTAATAGCTAAGGTCTTAGACTCGTACTCTGGCCTACTGGTTAAGGTCTTATCTCTTACTCTAGCCTACTGGTTAAGGTCTTAACTCTTTCTCTGGCCTAATAGGTAAGGTCTTAACTCTTACTCTGGCCTAATAGCTAAGGTCTTAGACTCGTACTCTGGCCTAATGGTTAACGTCTTAACTCTTACTCTGGCCTAATAGCTAAGGTCTTAAGTCTTACTCTGGCCTAATAGCTAAGGTCTTAGACTCGTACTATGGACTACAGGTTATGGGCTTAACTCTTACTCTGGCCTAATAGCTAAAGTCTTAGACTCATACTCTGGCCTACAGGTTAAGGTCTTAACTCTTACTCTGGCCTAATAGCTTACGTCTTAGACTCGTACTGTGGCTTAATAGCTAAGGTCTTAACTCTTACTCTGGCCTAATAGCTAAAGTCTTCGACTCGTACTCTGGCCTAATGGTTAAGGTCTTAACTCTTACTCTGGTCAACTGGTTAAGGTTTTAACTCTTACTCTGGCCTAATAGCTAAGGTCTTAGACTCGTACTCTGGCCTAATGGTTAAGGTCTTAATTCTTACTCTGGCCTACTGGTTAAGGTCTTAACTCTTACTCTGGCCTAATAGCTAAGGTCTTAGACTCGTACTCTGGCCTAATGGTTAAGGTCTTAACTCTTACTCTGGGCGAATAGCTAAGGTCTTAGACTCGTACTCTGGCCTACTGGTTAATGTCTTAACTCTTACACTGGCCTACTGGTTAAGGTCTTAACTCTTACTCTGGCCTAATAGCTAAGGTCTTATCTCTTACTCTGGCCTAATAGCTAAGGTCTTAGACTCGTACTCTGGCCTAATGTTTAAGGTCATAACTCTTACTCTGGCCTAATAGCTAAGGTCTTAACTCTTACTCTGGCCTAATAGCTAAGGTCTTAGACTCATACTCTGGCCTAATGGTTAAGGTCTTAACTCTTACTATGGCCTACTGGTTAAGGTTTTAACTCTTACTCTGGCCTAATAGCTAAGGTCTTGACTCTTACTCTGGCCTAATAGCTAAGGTCTTAACTCGTACTCTGGCCTAATAGCTAAGGTCTTAACTCTTACTCTGGCCTAATAGCTAAGGTCTTAGACTCGTACTCTGGTCTAATGGTTAAGGTCTTAACTCTTACTCTGGCCTAATAGCTAAGGTCTTAACTCTTACTATGGCCTAATAGCTAAGGTCTTAACTCGTACTCTGGCCTAATGGTTAAGGTCTTAACTCTTACTCTCTCCTAATAGCTAAGGTCTTAGACTCGTACTCTGGCCTAATGGTTAAGGTCTTAACTCTTACTCTGGCCTAATAGCTAAGGTCTTAACTCTTACTCTGGCCTAATAGCTAAGGTCTGAACTCTTACTCTGGCCTAATAGCTAAGGTCTTAGACTCGTACTCTGGCCTAATGGTTAAGGTCTTAACTCTTACTCTGGCCTAATAGCTAAGGTCTTAACTCTTACTCTGGCCTAATAGCTAAGGTCTTAGACTCGTACTCTGGCCTAATGGTTAAGGTCTTAACTCTTACTCTGGTCAACTGGTTAAGGTTTTAACTCTTACTCTGGCCTAATAGCTAAGGTCTTAGACTCGTACTCTGGCCTAATGGTTAAGGTCTTAATTCTTACTCTGGCCTAATGGTTAAGGTCTTGACTCTTACTCTGGGCGAATGGCTAAGGTCTTAGACTCGTACTCTGGCCTACTGGTTAATGTCTTAACTCTTACACTGGCCTACTGGTTAAGGTCTTAACTCTTACTCTGGCCTAATAGCTAAGGTCTTATCTCTTACTCTGGCCTAATAGCTAAGGTCTTAGACTCGTACTCTGGCCTAATGTTTAAGGTCATAACTCTTACTCTGGCCTAATAGCTAAGGTCTTAACTCTTACTCTGGCCTAATAGCTAAGGTCTTAGACTCATACTCTGGCCTAATGGTTAAGGTCTTAACTCTTACTATGGCCTACTGGTTAAGGTCTTAACTCTTACTCTGGCCTAATAGCTAAGGTCTTAACTCTTACTCTGGCCTAATAGCTAAGGTCTTAACTCGTACTCTGGCCTAATAGCTAAGGTCTTAACTCTTACTCTGGCCTAATAGCTAAGGTCTTAGACTCGTACTCTGGCCTAATGGTTAAGGTCTTAACTCTTACTCTGGCCTAATAGCTAAGGTCTTAACTCTTACTATGGCCTAATAGCTAAGGTCTTAACTCGTACTCTGGCCTAATGGTTAAGGTCTTAACTCTTACTCTCTCCTAATAGCTAAGGTCTTAACTCTTACTCTGGCCTAATAGCTAAGGTCTTAGACTCGTACTTTGGCCTACTGGTTAAGGTCTTAACTCTTACTCTGGCCTAATAGCTAAGGTCTTAGACTCGTACTGTGGCCTAATGGTTAAGGTCTTAACTCTTACTCTGGCCTAATAGCTAAGGTCTTAGACTCGTACTCTGGCCTAATGGTTAAGGTCTTAACTCTTACTCTGGCCTTATAGCTAAGGTCTTAGACTCGTACTATGGCCTACAGGTTAAGATCTTAACTCTTACTCTGGCCTAATAGCTAAGGTCTTAACTCTTACTCTGGCCTAATAGCTAAGGTCTTAGACTCGTACAATGGCCTACAGGTTAAGGTCTTAACTCTAACTCTGGCCTAATAGCTAAGGTCTTAGACTCGTACTCTGGCCTACAGGTTAAGGTCTTAACTCTTACTCTGGCCTAATAGCTTAAGTCTTAGACTCGTACTGTGGCCTAATAGCTAAGGTCTTAACTCTTACTCTGGCCTAATAGCTAAGGTCTTCGACTCGTACTCTGGCCTAATGGTTAAGGTCTTAACTCTTACTCCGGTCAACTGGTTAAGGTTTTAACTCTTACTCTGGCCTAATAGCTAAGGTCTTAGACTCGTACTCTGGCCTAATGGTTAAGATCTTAACTCTTACTCTCGGCGAATAGCTAAGGTCTTAGACTCGTACTCTGGCCTACTGGTTAAGGTCCTAACTCTTACTCTGGCCTACTGGTTAAGGTCTTAACTCTTACTCTGGCCTAATAGCTAAGGTCTTAACTCTTACTCTGGCCTAATAGCTACGGTCTTAGACTCGTACTCTGGCCTAATGGTTAAGGTCATAACTCTTACTCTGGCCTAATAGCTAAGGTCTTAACTCTTACTCTGGCCTAATAGCTAAGGTCTTAGACTCATACTCTGGCCTAATGGTTAAGGTCTTAACTCTTACTATGGCCTAATAGCTAAGGTCTTAGACTCGTACTATGGCATAATGGTTAAGGTCTTAACTCTTACTCTGGCCTACTGGTTAAGGTCTTAACTCTTACTCTGGCCTAATAGCTAAGGTCTTAGACTCGTACTCTGGCCTAATAGCTAAGGTCTTAGACTTGTACTCTGGCCTAATGGTTAAGGTCTTAACTCTTACTTTGGCCTAATAGCTAAGGTCTTAGACTTCTACTCTGGCCTAATGGTTAAGGTCTTAACTCTTACTCTGGCCTAATAGCTAAGGTCTTAGACTCGTACTCTGGCCTAATGGTTAAGGTCTTTACTCTTACTCTGGCCTACTGTTTAAGGTCTTAACTCTTACTCTGTCCTACTGGTTAAGGTCTTAGACTCGTACTCTGGCCTACTGGTTAAGGTCTTAACTCTTACTCTGGCCTAATAGCTAAGATCTTAGACTCGTACTATGGCCTACAGGTTAAGGTCTTAACTCTTACTCTGGCCTAATAGCTAAGGTCTTAACTCGTACTCTGGCCTAATAGCTAAGGTCTTAACTCTTACTCTGGCCTAATAGCTAAGGTCTTAGACTCGTACTCTGGCCTAATGGTTAAGGTCTTAACTCTTACTCTGGCCTAATACCTAAGGTCTTAGACTCATACTCTGGCCTACTGGTTAAGGTCTTAACTCTTACTCTGGCCTAATAGCTAAGGTCTTAGACTCGTACTCTGGCCTAATGGTTAAGGTCTTAACTCTTACTCTGGCCTAATAGCTAAGGTCTTAGACTCGTACTCTGGCCTAATGGTTAAGGTCTTAATTCTTACTCTGGCCTACTGGTTAAGGTCTTAACTCTTACTCTGGCCTAATAGCTAAGGTCTTAGACTCGTACTCTGGCCTAATGGTTAAGGTCTTGACTCTTACTCTGGGCGAATAGCTAAGGTCTTAGACTCGTACTCTGGCCTACTGGTTAATGTCTTAACTCTTACACTGGCCTACATGTTAAGGTCTTAACTCTTACTCTGGCCTAATAGCTAAGGTCTTATCTCTTACTCTGGCCTAATAGCTAAGGTCTTAGACTCGTACTATGGCCTAATGTTTAAGGTCATAACTCTTACTCTGGCCTAATAGCTAAGGTCTTAACTCTTACTCTGGCCTAATAGCTAAGGTCTTAGACTCATACTCTGGCCTAATGGTTAAGGTCTTAACTCTTACTATGGCCTACTGGTTAAGGTCTTAACTCTTACACTGGCCTAATAGCTAAGGTCTTAACTCTTACTCTGGCCTAATAGCTAAGGTCTTAACTCGTACTCTGGCCTAATAGCTAAGGTCTTAACTCTTACTCTGGCCTAATAGCTAAGGTCTTAGACTCGTACTCTGGCCTAATGGTTAAGGTCTTAACTCTTACTCTGGCCTAATAGCTAAGGTCTTAACTCTTACTATGGCCTAATAGCTAAGGTCTTAACTCGTACTCTGGCCTAATGGTTAAGGTCTTAACTCTTACTCTCTCCTAATAGCTAAGGTCTTAACTCGTACTGTGGCCTAAAGGTTAAGGTCTTAACTCTTACTCTGGCCTAATAGCTAAGGTCTTAGACTCGTACTCTGGCCTAATGGTTAAGGTCTTAACTCTTACTCTGGCCTTATAGCTAAGGTCTTAGACTCGTACTATGGCCTACAGGTTAAGATCTTAACTCTTACTCTGGCCTAATAGCTAAGGTCTTAACTCTTACTCTGGCCTAATAGCTAAGGTCTTAGACTCGTACTATGGCCTACAGGTTAAGGTCTTAACTCTAACTCTGGCCTAATAGCTAAGGTCTTAGACTCGTACTCTGGCCTACAGGTTAAGGTCTTAACTCTTACTCTGGCCTAATAGCTTAAGTCTTAGACTCGTACTGTGGCCTAATAGCTAAGGTCTTAACTCTTACTCTGGCCTAATAGCTAAGGTCTTGGACTCGTACTCTGGCCTAATGGTTAAGGTCTTAACTCTTACTCTGGTCAACTGGTTAAGGTTTTAACTCTTACTCTGGCCTAATAGCTAAGGTCTTAGACTCGTACTCTGGCCTAATGGTTAAGATCTTAACTCTTACTCTCGGTGAATAGCTAAGGTCTTAGACTCGTACTCTGGCCTACTGGTTAAGGTCCTAACTCTTACTCTGGCCTACTGGTTAAGGTCTTAACTCTTACTCTGGCCTAATAGCTAAGGTCTTAACTCTTACTCTGGCCTAATAGCTACGGTCTTAGACTCGTACTCTGGCCGAATGGTTAAGGTCATAACTCTTACTCTGGCCTAATAGCTAAGGTCTTAACTCTTAATCTGGCCTAATAGCTAAGGTCTTAGACTCATACTCTGGCCTAATGGTTAAGGTCTTAACTCTTACTATGGCCTAATAGCTAAGGTCTTAGACTCGTACTATGGCATAATGGTTAAGGTCTTAACTCTTACTCTGGCCTACTGGTTAAGGTCTTAACTCTTACTCTGGCCTAATAGCTAAGGTCTTAGACTCGTACTCTGGCCTAAGAGCTAAGGTCTTAGACTTGTACTCTGGCCTAATGGTTAAGGTCTTAACTCTTACTCTGGCCTAATAGCTAAGGTCTTAGACTTGTACTCTGGCCTAATGGTTAAGGTCTTAACTCTTACTCTGGCCTAATAGCTAAGGTCTTAGACTCGTACTCTGGCCTAATGGTTAAGGTCTTTACTCTTACTCTGGCCTACTGTTTAAGGTCTTAACTCTTACTCTGTCCTACTGGTTAAGGTCTTAACTCTTACTATGGCCTAATAGCTAAGGTCTTAGACATGTACTCTGGCCTAATGGTTAAGGTCTTAACTCTTACTCTGTCCTACTGGTTAAGGTATTAACTCTTACTCTGGCCTACTGATTAAGGTCTTAGACTCGTACTCTGGCCTACTGGTTAAGGTCTTAACTCTTACTCTGGCCTAATAGCTAAGATCTTAGACTCGTACTATGGCCTACAGGTTAAGGTCTTAACTCTTACTCTGGCCTAATAGCTAAGGTCTTAACTCGTACTCTGGCCTAATAGCTAAGGTCTTAACTCTTACTCTGGCCTAATAGCTAAGGTCTTAGACTCGTACTCTGGCCTAATGGTTAAGGTCTTAACTCTTACTCTGGCCTAATACCTAAGGTCTTAGACTCGTACTCTGGCCTACTGGTTAAGGTCTTAACTCTTACTCTGGCCTAATAGCTAAGGTCTTAGACTCGTACTCTGGCCTAATGGTTAAGGTCTTAACTCTTACTCTGGCCTAATAGCTAAGGTCTTAGACTCGTACTCTGGCCTAATGGTTAAGGTCTTAATTCTTACTCTGGCCTACTGGTTAAGGTCTTAACTCTTACTCTGGCCTAATAGCTAAGGTCTTAGACTCATACTCTGGCCTAATGGTTAAGGTCTTAATTCTTACTCTGGCCTACTGGTTAAGGTCTTAACTCTTACTCTGGCCTAATAGCTAAGGTCTTAGACTCGTACTCTGGCCTACTGGTTAAGGTCTTAACTCTTACTCTGGCCTAATAGCTAAGGTCTTAACTCTTACTCTGGCCTATTAGCTACGGTCTTAGACTCGTACTCTGGCCGAATGGTTAAGGTCATAACTCTTACTCTGGCCTAATAGCTAAGGGCTTAACTCTTACGCTGGCCTAATAGCTAAGGTCTTAGACTCATACTCTGGCCTAATGGTTAAGGTCTTAACTCTTACTATGGCCTAATAGCTAAGGTCTTAGTCTCGTACTATGGCATAATGGTTAAGGTCTTAACTCTTACTCTGGCCTACTGGTTAAGGTCTTAACTCTTACTCTGGCCTAATTGCTAAGGTCTTAGACTCGTACTCTGGCCTAATAGCTAAGGTCTTAGACTTGTACTCTGGCCTAATGGTTAAGGTCTTAACTCTTACTCTGGCCTAATAGCTAAGGTCTTAGAGTTCTACTCTGGCCTAATGGTTAAGGTCTTAACTCTTACTCTGGCCTAATAGCTAAGGTCTTAGACTCGTACTATGGCATAATGGTTAAGGTCTTAACTCTTACTCTGGCCTACTGGTTAAGGTCTTAACTCTTACTCTGGCCTAATAGCTAAGGTCTTAGACTCGTACTCTGGCCTAATAGCTAAGGTCTTAGACTTGTACTCTGGCCTAATGGTTAAGGTCTTAACTCTTACTCTGGCCTAATAGCTAAGGTCTTAGACTTGTACTCTGGCCTAATGGTTAAGGTCTTAACTCTTACTCTGGCCTAATAGCTAAGGTCTTAGACTCGTACTCTGGCCAAATGGTTAAGGTCTTTACTCTTACTCTGGCCTACTGTTTAAGGTCTTAACTCTTACTCTGTCCTACTGGTTAAGGTCTTAACTCTTACTATGGCCTAATAGCTAAGGTCTTAGACATGTACTCTGGCCTAATGGTTAAGGTCTTAACTCTTACTCTGTCCTACTGGTTAAGGTATTAACTCTTACTCTGGCCTACTGATTAAGGTCTTAGACTCGTACTCTGGCCTACTGGTTAAGGTCTTAACTCTTACTCTGGCCTAATAGCTAAGATCTTAGACTCGTACTATGGCCTACAGGTTAAGGTCTTAACTCTTACTCTGGCCTAATAGCTAAGGTCTTAACTCGTACTCTGGCCTAATAGCTAAGGTCTTAACTCTTACTCTGGCCTAATAGCTAAGGTCTTAGACTCGTACTCTGGCCTAATGGTTAAGGTCTTAACTCTTACTCTGGCCTAATACCTAAGGTCTTAGACTCGTACTCTGGCCTACTGGTTAAGGTCTTAACTCTTACTCTGGCCTAATAGCTAAGGTCTTAGACTCATACTCTGGCCTAATGGTTAAGGTCTTAACTCTTACTCTGGCCTAATAGCTAAGGTCTTAGACTCGTACTCTGGCCTAATGGTTAAGGTCATAATTCTTACTCTGGCCTACTGGTTAAGGTCTTAACTCTTACTCTGGCCTAATAGCTAAGGTCTTAGACTCGTACTCTGGCCTAATGGTTAAGGTCTTAATTCTTACTCTGGCCTACTGGTTAAGGTCTTAACTCTTACTCTGGCCTAATAGCTAAGGTCTTAGACTCGTACTCTGGCCTACTGGTTAAGGTCTTAACTCTTACTCTGGCCTAATAGCTAAGGTCTTAACTCTTACTCTGGCCTATTAGCTACGGTCTTAGACTCGTACTCTGGCCGAATGGTTAAGGTCATAACTCTTACTCTGGCCTAATAGCTAAGGGCTTAACTCTTACTCTGGCCTAATAGCTAAGGTCTTAGACTCATACTCTGGCCTAATGGTTAAGGTCTTAACTCTTACTATGGCCTAATAGCTAAGGTCTTAGACTCGTACTATGGCATAATGGTTAAGGTCTTAACTCTTACTCTGGCCTACTGGTTAAGGTCTTAACTCTTACTCTGGCCTAATAGCTAAGGTCTTAGACTCGTACTCTGGCCTAATAGCTAAGGTCTTAGACTTGTACTCTGGCCTAATGGTTAAGGTTTTAACTCTTACTCTGGCCTAATAGCTAAGGTCTTAGACTCGTACTCTAGCCTAATAGCTAAGGTCTTAGACTTGTACTCTGGCCTAATGGTTAAGGTCTTAACTCTTACTCTGGCCTAATAGCTAAGGTCTTAGACTCGTACTCTGGCCTAATGGTTAAGGTCTTTACTTTTACTCTGGCCTACTGTTTAAGGTCTTAACTCTTACTCTGGCCTAATAGCTAAGGTCTTAGACTCGTACTCTGGCCTAATAGCTAAGGTCTTAGACTTGTACTCTGGCCTAATGGTTAAGGTCTTAACTCTTACTCTGGCCTAATAGCTACGGTCTTAGACTCGTACTCTGGCCTAATGGTTAAGGTCTTAACTCTTACTCTCTCCTAATAGCTAAGGTCTTAACTCTTACTCTGGCCTAATAGCTAAGGTCTTAGACTCGTACTTTGGCCTACTGGTTAAGGTCTTAACTCTTACTCTGGCCTAATAGCTAAGGTCTTAGACTCGTACTGTGGCCTAATGGTTAAGGTCTTAACTCTTACTCTGGCCTAATAGCTAAGGTCTTAGACTCGTACTCTGGCCTAATGGTTAAGGTCTTAACTCTTACTCTGGCCTTATAGCTAAGGTCTTAGACTCGTACTATGGCCTACAGGTTAAGATCTTAACTCTTACTCTGGCCTAATAGCTAAGGTCTTAACTCTTACTCTGGCCTAATAGCTAAGGTCTTAGACTCGTACTATGGCCTACAGGTTAAGGTCTTAACTCTAACTCTGGCCTAATAGCTAAGGTCTTAGACTCGTACTCTGGCCTACAGGTTAAGGTCTTAACTCTTACTCTGGCCTAATAGCTTAAGTCTTAGACTCGTACTGTGGCCTAATAGCTAAGGTCTTAACTCTTACTCTGGCCTAATAGCTAAGGTCTTCGACTCGTACTCTGGCCTAATGGTTAAGGTCTTAACTCTTACTCTGGTCAACTGGTTAAGGTTTTAACTCTTACTCTGGCCTAATAGCTAAGGTCTTAGACTCGTACTCTGGCCTAATGGTTAAGATCTTAACTCTTACTCTCGGCGAATAGCTAAGGTCTTAGACTCGTACTCTGGCCTACTGGTTAAGGTCCTAACTCTTACTCTGGCCTACTGGTTAAGGTTTTAACTCTTACTCTGGCCTAATAGCTAAGGTCTTAACTCTTACTCTGGCCTAATAGCTACGGTCTTAGACTCGTACTCTGGCCGAATGGTTAAGGTCATAACTCTTACTCTGGCCTAATAGCTAAGGTCTTAACTCTTACTCTGGCCTAATAGCTAAGGTCTTAGACTCATACTCTGGCCTAATGGTTAAGGTCTTAACTCTTACTATGGCCTAATAGCTAAGGTCTTAGACTCGTACTATGGCATAATGGTTAAGGTCTTAACTCTTACTCTGGCCTACTGGTTAAGGTCTTAACTCTTACTCTGGCCTAATAGCTAAGGTCTTAGACTCGTACTCTGGCCTAATAGCTAAGGTCTTAGACTTGTACTCTGGCCTAATGGTTAAGGTCTTAACTCTTACTCTGGCCTAATAGCTAAGGTCTTAGACTTCTACTCTGGCCTAATGGTTAAGGTCTTAACTCTTACTCTGGCCTAATAGCTAAGGTCTTAGACTCGTACTCTGGCCTAATGGTTAAGGTCTTTACTCTTACTCTGGCCTACTGTTTAAGGTCTTAACTCTTACTCTGTCCTACTGGTTAAGGTCTTAGACTCGTACTCTGGCCTACTGGTTAAGGTCTTAACTCTTACTCTGGCCTAATAGCTAAGATCTTAGACTCGTACTATGGCCTACAGGTTAAGGTCTTAACTCTTACTCTGGCCTAATAGCTAAGGTCTTAACTCGTACTCTGGCCTAATAGCTAAGGTCTTAACTCTTACTCTGGCCTAATAGCTAAGGTCTTAGACTCGTACTCTGGCCTAATGGTTAAGGTCTTAACTCTTACTCTGGCCTAATACCTAAGGTCTTAGACTCGTACTCTGGCCTACTGGTTAAGGTCTTAACTCTTACTCTGGCCTAATAGCTAAGGTCTTAGACTCGTACTCTGGCCTAATGGTTAAGGTCTTAACTCTTACTCTGGCCTAATAGCTAAGGTCTTAGACTCGTACTCTGGCCTAATGGTTAAGGTCTTAATTCTTACTCTGGCCTACTGGTTAAGGTCTTAACTCTTACTCTAGCCTAATAGCTAAGGTCTTAGACTCGTACTCTGGCCTAATGGTTAAGGTCTTGACTCTTACTCTGGGCGAATAGCTAAGGTCTTAGACTCGTACTCTGGCCTACTGGTTAAGGTCTTAACTCTTACTCTGGCCTAATAGCTAAGGTCTTAACTCTTACTCTGGCCTATTAGCTACGGTCTTAGACTCGTACTCTGGCCGAATGGTTAAGGTCATAACTCTTACTCTGGCCTAATAGCTAAGGGCTTAACTCTTACTCTGGCCTAATAGCTAAGGTCTTAGACTCATACTCTGGCCTAATGGTTAAGGTCTTAACTCTTACTATGGCCTAATAGCTAAGGTCTTAGACTCGTACTATGGCATAATGGTTAAGGTCTTAACTCTTACTCTGGCCTACTGGTTAAGGTCTTAACTCTTACTCTGGCCTAATAGCTAAGGTCTTAGACTCGTACTCTGGCCTAATAGCTAAGGTCTTAGACTTGTACTCTGGCCTAATGGTTAAGGTTTTAACTCTTACTCTGGCCTAATAGCTAAGGTCTTAGACTCGTACTCTGGCCTAATAGCTAAGGTCTTAGACTTGTACTCTGGCCTAATGGTTAAGGTCTTAACTCTTACTCTGGCCTAATAGCTAAGGTCTTAGACTCGTACTCTGGCCTAATGGTTAAGGTCTTTACTTTTACTCTGGCCTACTGTTTAAGGTCTTAACTCTTACTCTGGCCTAATAGCTAAGGTCTTAGACTCGTACTCTGGCCTAATAGCTAAGGTCTTAGACTTGTACTCTGGCCTAATGGTTAAGGTCTTAACTCTTACTCTGGCCTAATAGCTACGGTCTTAGACTCGTACTCTGGCCTAATGGTTAAGGTCTTAACTCTTACTCTCTCCTAATAGCTAAGGTCTTAACTCTTACTCTGGCCTAATAGCTAAGGTCTTAGACTCGTACTTTGGCCTACTGGTTAAGGTCTTAACTCTTACTCTGGCCTAATAGCTAAGGTCTTAGACTCGTACTGTGGCCTAATGGTTAAGGTCTTAACTCTTACTCTGGCCTAATAGCTAAGGTCTTAGACTCGTACTCTGGCCTAATGGTTAAGGTCTTAACTCTTACTCTGGCCTTATAGCTAAGGTCTTAGACTCGTACTATGGCCTACAGGTTAAGATCTTAACTCTTACTCTGGCCTAATAGCTAAGGTCTTAACTCTTACTCTGGCCTAATAGCTAAGGTCTTAGACTCGTACTATGGCCTACAGGTTAAGGTCTTAACTCTAACTCTGGCCTAATAGCTAAGGTCTTAGACTCGTACTCTGGCCTACAGGTTAAGGTCTTAACTCTTACTTTGGCCTAATAGCTTAAGTCTTAGACTCGTACTGTGGCCTAATAGCTAAGGTCTTAACTCTTACTCTGGCCTAATAGCTAAGGTCTTCGACTCCTACTCTGGCCTAATGGTTAAGGTCTTAACTCTTACTCTGGTCAACTGGTTAAGGTTTTAACTCTTACTCTGGCCTAATAGCTAAGGTCTTAGACTCGTACTCTGGCCTAATGGTTAAGATCTTAACTCTTACTCTCGGCGAATAGCTAAGGTCTTAGACTCGTACTCTGGCCTACTGGTTAAGGTCCTAACTCTTACTCTGGCCTACTGGTTAAGGTCTTAACTCTTACTCTGGCCTAATAGCTAAGGTCTTCGACTCCTACTCTGGCCTAATGGTTAAGGTCTTAACTCTTACTCTGGTCAACTGGTTAAGGTTTTAACTCTTACTCTGGCCTAATAGCTAAGGTCTTAGACTCATACTCTGGCCTAATGGTTAAGGTCTTAACTCTTACTATGGCCTAATAGCTAAGGTCTTAGACTCATACTATGGCATAATGGTTAAGGTCTTAACTCTTACTCTGGCCTACTGGTTAAGGTCTTAACTCTTACTCTGGCCTAATAGCTAAGGTCTTAGACTCGTACTCTGGCCTAATAGCTAAGGTCTTAGACTTGTACTCTGGCCTAATGGTTAAGGTCTTAACTCTTACTCTGGCCTAATAGCTAAGGTCTTAGACTTCTACTCTGGCCTAATGGTTAAGGTCTTAACTCTTACTCTGGCCTAATAGCTAAGGTCTTAGACTCGTACTCTGGCCTAATGGTTAAGGTCTTTACTCTTACTCTGGCCTACTGTTTAAGGTCTTAACTCTTACTCTGTCCTACTGGTTAAGGTCTTAGACTCGTACTCTGGCCTACTGGTTAAGGTCTTAACTCTTACTCTGGCCTAATAGCTAAGATCTTAGACTCGTACTATGGCCTACAGGTTAAGGTCTTAACTCTTACTCTGGCCTAATAGCTAAGGTCTTAACTCTTACTCTGGCCTAATAGCTAAGGTCTTAGACTCGTACTCTGGCCTAATGGTTAAGGTCTTAACTCTTACTCTGGCCTAATACCTAAGGTCTTAGACTTGTACTCTGGCCTACTGGTTAAGGTCTTAACTCTTACTCTGGCCTAATAGCTAAGGTCTTAGACTCGTTGTGAGAAGTTGGCCTGGCATATGCTGTTCCTAGGTATAGGGACACCTTGCACCAGTCCAATTCGACTCCTATTGATGGTAGGTTTAAGACAACCTTTAAAGAAAGCTATCCTAGTGGTAGCTGTGGAGAGCAGCCTTCAGGCTAAGTCTTGAAGGAGTGTTAAGCTTATTGTTTTACCATAATAACCTCTTGAATAACCAAATGAAAGAGTAGCCCACACCGGTATATATATAAAATATATGTATTTATTCTAGACAGAATCCCACAGTCACTTTATGTGGCTAGTGGCAAAGTTACAATTCAAACAAGCATTTCTAAACACAATAAATAGCACAGAAATCAATGGGCCCCAGGGGGGGACCTAACCATATACTAAAATAGTGGTATAAGAACCACGACAATTCTACAGGCAATGCCTAGGGCATTCAGGATCGCTGGCCCCTTAAGAATCCACCCACAGTTGAGAGGAAGGGGACCCACGGGAGGCGTGTGCAGTGCAAGAAGCTGCTGTCGGGATCGCAATGTTAGCCTATGGAGAATGTCGCGGTTGAATAATTAAGGTTTAAGGACACTTCTAACAACAGTACAAAGTTAAGGCTTGAGACTTAAGGCTTTGGAGAGCCCACCACCACGGGAGTACCGAAGTACCACTGTTACCTGCCCCAGGGAAGCCGGGTGCATAGGTCGATTCTGGTGTCGGGTCGCGGGCTGATTTTCTATGGAAAAGGAGTCCAAACTGCTGCTAGCTGGAAGTGTCGCTGAAGTCGTGAAGATTAAAGTTGAAGAAAAGACAAAGATGAACCTGAAAGCAGAGGGGACAGAGTCTGGGTCACAGTACAGTGACCAGGGAGCTCACAGGAAGGAGCTCGTGGATGTCGGGTGCTTCAGGTGTGGAAGGTACAGCTGGTCTCTGCAGTCACGGGCTCCGGGAGGCTTCAAGGAAGGCCAGCTTCTGGAGGGCGACTGTCCCACGTCGGCTGAGGGTCGCTGCGGTGTTAGTGTCCCGATTGGATCCACTAAGCATTGGCAACCGCAACCCACGCAAGATGAACAAAGCAGCTGCTGGTGCAGACCCACGAGGTCTGAGGGTGCTCTCCTTTGCAGGGAGCGTAGAGCAGGCCTGGAGCAACCAGGGGAACTCTTAGAAAGGAAGTTTGTCCTCCGTCAAGGCCCACAAGTCGAGGGACAAGGGACCGCGGAAGGCAGCAAAATGGAGTGCGTAAAAGGGCTCCCACGGGCCACCGGAGCGGGCCAGGGAGCTGAGAGTCGGCACAAATGCTGCTTGAAGGTTGGCTCAAGAATGGGCCAAAGCACAACTTCCCCACTGGTCGGGGTCGTGTGCTGGACAAGAGGTGGCCGGTGTCTCGGGGTATGCGGGGATCTCGACACCCACGTGGTCCAGGGTGCTCAGACTTGCTGGGCACACTCACAGGACGCTGGGATGCACTGGAGACCCACCTCGAGGTTGCTGGAAGGCGTCGAAGGTCGTGAGAGCAACGAAGTCCCAACCGGGTATCTTGTAGTCTTTTAGGTGCCTGCCAAGCAGGGGGATAACTCCTTTATCCCAAGGGAGATTTCTTCAGTCAGCTGGGCAGCAGCTCGTCGAAGGTCAGTTCTGTTAAGTCCTGTACGAATCTAAGGCTCTAGGGCAAAGTTATTCCCATATATCCCCAAGATTAGGGGATGGTCCAAAATAGAGCCTACCAATCAGAGTAGAGGCGGGAAAGGGTGGCTACACCCACTCCCCTTTGTGTGTTTCCCGCCTGGGCGAGGGGCAGGATGCCCCTGAACCGGTTCCAGGCGGTGTATGCAGAATTGGGGCTCTGCAGCTGCCTACGTGCAACTCTGAATGGACTTTTGGTGCACCCACCCTGTTCCAATCCACATATCCTGTCTGGGGAGGTGCTGGCACCTCCCTGCCACAGGAGCCCTATTGTCCAGATGGCGAGGCTGGGGTTTTCCCCAGCAACAGCCAGCCAGAGTCGTGTAGGTGGCGAACAGTAGCCATTTTGTGGTACATGTGCACTTTTAAATTGGTTTCCAAATTCTACCGCTTTTCCCATATCCCCCTCCTAGCAAGGGGGAATCGTGCCCCCATGCCCATGGCTGGACTGGGGGTATGATTCCTTCATGTTTGACACCAAACACGATATGGTTCTGTGTAGCCACTCCAAAGTTACAGCGATGACGCAATAACTTATAATGCGGTTAAGAGTATATGGTATGGCTACACTACAAACAACCCAGTAATATTTTTACGAAGGTTGCAGGGAGGCCCTACTCACGTAGGGGTCCCCCCTCACACATACCTCAGCACCCAGCCCTGTAGGATTACCAGGGCCTGCCATAGGGGTGACCTATGAGAGTATATGTGTTGTAATGGTATGGGACATAGGGTACCTACATCCCTGTAAGGGGTGCTAGCACCACCTTACCCAGGCTACAGTAGTGGCCTGGTGGTGTCAGTTTGGGTGGCTGTCCCAGGGTGGCACAATAAGTGCTGCAGCCCTGGTAGGCCTACTGGGGGCCCCATGCCCTGGGTACCTAGGGTACCATCTACAAGGGACTGGTAGGGCATGCCCAGCATCCAATTATGTTTGTACCTAGAGTACTCACAACAGTTTTAGGGAGAAAGCAGATAGGTTGGGGTCCTGGATAGCAGGATCCCAGCCAGACTAGTCAAAAACCACTTAAATACCAGGCAAAAAGTTGGGGGCAACCATTAGTCAGATTCCACTCTCCTACATAACCCCCCCCCAAACGAAAGGAGATAAGGCTAACCTTGTCCAGATAAGCCTTTATTTCCTGAGTGGCCATATAAGGAAGAACCTGTACTAACATGGTTGCTCCCTGTGTCATGGTCCACTTGGGAAATCCTACCCCAAGGGGTTCTAGAGGTTCTCCAAAGTCTAGGGAAATTACCTGTATTGGTTTTTGGGTCAGAGGTGGGCTGGTGGGGTGTCTGAGTCTGGAAGTGAGACCCTACTTGGGTTGGTCTCAACCTCCTCAGTTCACTGGCCACTATGGAAGCCTTTCTGCCCATGACGGTGTCATATCTGGCCCTAAGGGTCAACCTCTGGCTGCCTACAGCTGGGGGTTGGATCCCTTTGGCTGGAATAGTGGAGGGCACTGGAAGGTTTGGGGCAGCTAGGCCCCAGGTTTCCCTGTGCTCAACAACATCCATTTGAGGGGTGCCTATACCTAGGGGTAAGGGGGATCCCTCAGTTTGTAGAGGAATATTCACCTGGCTGAAACTACTCTGCTGGGTGTCCCTAATCTGTTGATGAGGGTGTTCCTCTGGACAGGGGCCCAGTAAGGGTCCACTGACCTCCCTGACCTCTGCAGCCCTGGGCTGACTGAGGCAGGGTAGAGAGGGGCAGGATACCTGCTCCAGACTGGGTACCACCTTGGAAGGATCCCCTGCCATCAGAGAGGTGGGCAGGCCAAGCCTGTCCACTTCTGGGGCAGTTACTTCACAAGGGGCAGGGTCAGTTCCCTGAGAAACTGGACCTTTACCTGTAGTCTGGTGGGGGGAAGACTGCTCTTCCTCCCCTATGCTCTCTGTTTGTGTAGAGTGATCCATAGTTTCAGGCTTCACTCTTTCTATTTCCTCCTGGGGTGGAGGTGAGGCCCTCAGGGTCTCATCCACTCTCTCAGGAATTCCTACCATTTTCAAATGGGCCTTGTGGTCAACCTCAGCCCAGGCTGAGATTTCTAGATCATTCCCCAGTAGACAATCTACAGGCAAGTTTGGGGACACTGCCACTCTCTTGGGGCCAGTGACTCCTCCCCAGCTGAGATTTACCACTGCCATGGGATGATCTGTCCTGATTCCATCAATGTTGGTCACCTGATAGCTAAACCCAGGTAAAAGCTGATCTAGGGGCACTAGCCTCTTGGTCACCATGGTGACACTGGCCCCTGTGTCCTTATAGGCCACAGCCTTCTGACCATTGATTATTGGTTCTTGTCTGTACCTGCCCAGAATACTGGGGCTCATGGTAAAGTTGGCAAACCCCATGCCACCATCACAGACCATAGTTGCTAATGCAGGGGACCTGGCTAGGCCAGAGTCCACTGGTGTCCCCAAAGAGAACCCAACTAAGTTTTTGGGTGCACTCCCACCACCTGGGGGATTACTACTAGTAGTAACAGGAGGTGTTGGAGCTGGTTTTGGAGGAACATTTTCTTTATTGCCATTCTTAGGACAGCTGGAGTCAGTCTTCCAGTGGCCAGGTTTCTTACACACATGGCAATATGGTTTCTTGGTATTAGAGGAAGTATTTTGGGACCCACCCCCAGCACTGGGTTGTTGGGGCCCTTCAGAGGACTTTTCTTGTTTATCATCCCCACCTTTCTCTTTGGGCTTAGTGGAATCCTTCTTCTGGTCACCAACTTGGTTCTTAGGCCTGATCCTGGTTCTGACCCATTTGTCTGCCTTCTTTCCCAATTCTTGGGGAGAGGTCAGATCAGAGTCCACCAGGTGCTGGTGTAAAAGTTGGTTCTGACAATTATTAAGAATCTGCTCCCTCATAATGAGATTATACAATCCTTGATAATCATTAACTTTACTGCCATTTAACCAACCTTCCAGTGCCTTGGTTGCACAATCCACAAAGTCTACCCAATCTTGATTCTGTGCTTTCTGGGTGTCTCTGAACTTAAGTCTGTATTGATCAGTGGTTAAGCCAAACCCATCTATTAAAGCAGCTTTCAAGATATAATAATCATCAGCATCCTCTTCTCTTACAGAGAGGAGCTTGTCTCTCCCTTTATCTGAAAAGGAGAGCCACAGGATTGCTGCCCACTGCTCTACAGGGACCCTCTGTACTCTACAGGCCCTTTCAAGAGCAGATATCCATTTGTGGATATCATCCCCATTCTGATAGGGGGGCACAATCTTGTGGAGGTTCCTATTGTCAGGGACTCTCTCTCTAACTCTAGGGGTTTCATTACTGCCACCAGGGATCTCTAGACCCCACTTTCTTGAAGCTTTCTGAAGCTCCAGGGTTTCCCTGTCTAATGCTAACTGTTCTCTTTTAAGCTCAAGCTTAGCCTGCTCAAATTTGATCAGTCTGCATTTCCTCTCATGAGAGGTTTCTCTTCTCTGAGAAGAGGCAGAGGACCCTTTGGATCCCTTAGAATGGTTGGATCCCACTGAGGGGGATCTGTTCCTTCTTGGACCCACCACTCCCCTTTTAAGGGTGGAGGGAGTGCCTCTTGGGCCATCACCTCCATGCTGTGAGTGGTTTGTTTCTTCCAGGTCAGGATTTTCATCCTCTTCCTGTTCCTCTTCAGATTCCACTCTGGGAGTGTCCTCTTCTGAGGGGTGCCCACCCACTCTGTCCGTCCCTCTGGATCCTATGGACTCCATAAAGTCTGCTATGAGCAGGATCTCCTTGAGACGTTTTGTGTTGGCACCTCTTTCTGTCTTCAGTCCCCTAAGGGTGCACATTTCCCTGAGCTCTGCAAAGGTGAAATTATCATACTTATCTACTGGGACCCTCTGGGGTCCTTCCATAGCCTTAGTGCCACCTGAAGACATGTTTAGTGTAGTGATGTATCTACCTACACTAAGTGTGGCCTACTGAACCCTCTCTTGAGTTGTAGTCAAGGTGTGCTAAACCCTCTACACACAACTCCAAGTTCAGTAGAACTTATTGTATTCTAGCTTGAATTTATATGTACCTTTGGTACCTTGTGGCTTTCACTTTAGAAATTCAATTTGTTATCTGGTAAAACAATGGCAAGCTTGAATCCAACCGCTGCACACCAATGTGAGAAGTTGGCCTGGCATATGCTGTTCCTAGGTATAGGGACACCTTGCACCAGTCCAATTCGACTCCTATTGATGGTAGGTTTAAGACAACCTTTAAAGAAAGCTATCCTAGTGGTAGCTGTGGAGAGCAGCCTTCAGGCTAAGTCTTGAAGGAGTGTTAAGCTTATTGTTTTACCATAATAACCTCTTGAATAACCAAATGAAAGAGTAGCCCACACCGGTATATATATAAAATATATGTATTTATTCTAGACAGAATCCCACAGTCACTTTATGTGGCTAGTGGCAAAGTTACAATTCAAACAAGCATTTCTAAACACAATAAATAGCACAGAAATCAATGGGCCCCAGGGGGGGACCTAACCATATACTAAAATAGTGGTATAAGAACCACGACAATTCTACAGGCAATGCCTAGGGCATTCAGGATCGCTGGCCCCTTAAGAATCCACCCACAGTTGAGAGGAAGGGGACCCACGGGAGGCGTGTGCAGTGCAAGAAGCTGCTGTCGGGATCGCAATGTTAGCCTATGGAGAATGTCGCGGTTGAATAATTAAGGTTTAAGGACACTTCTAACAACAGTACAAAGTTAAGGCTTGAGACTTAAGGCTTTGGAGAGCCCACCACCACGGGAGTACCGAAGTACCACTGTTACCTGCCCCAGGGAAGCCGGGTGCATAGGTCGATTCTGGTGTCGGGTCGCGGGCTGATTTTCTATGGAAAAGGAGTCCAAACTGCTGCTAGCTGGAAGTGTCGCTGAAGTCGTGAAGATTAAAGTTGAAGAAAAGACAAAGATGAACCTGAAAGCAGAGGGGACAGAGTCTGGGTCACAGTACAGTGACCAGGGAGCTCACAGGAAGGAGCTCGTGGATGTCGGGTGCTTCAGGTGTGGAAGGTACAGCTGGTCTCTGCAGTCACGGGCTCCGGGAGGCTTCAAGGAAGGCCAGCTTCTGGAGGGCGACTGTCCCACGTCGGCTGAGGGTCGCTGCGGTGTTAGTGTCCCGATTGGATCCACTAAGCATTGGCAACCGCAACCCACGCAAGATGAACAAAGCAGCTGCTGGTGCAGACCCACGAGGTCTGAGGGTGCTCTCCTTTGCAGGGAGCGTAGAGCAGGCCTGGAGCAACCAGGGGAACTCTTAGAAAGGAAGTTTGTCCTCCGTCAAGGCCCACAAGTCGAGGGACAAGGGACCGCGGAAGGCAGCAAAATGGAGTGCGTAAAAGGGCTCCCACGGGCCACCGGAGCGGGCCAGGGAGCTGAGAGTCGGCACAAATGCTGCTTGAAGGTTGGCTCAAGAATGGGCCAAAGCACAACTTCCCCACTGGTCGGGGTCGTGTGCTGGACAAGAGGTGGCCGGTGTCTCGGGGTATGCGGGGATCTCGACACCCACGTGGTCCAGGGTGCTCAGACTTGCTGGGCACACTCACAGGACGCTGGGATGCACTGGAGACCCACCTCGAGGTTGCTGGAAGGCGTCGAAGGTCGTGAGAGCAACGAAGTCCCAACCGGGTATCTTGTAGTCTTTTAGGTGCCTGCCAAGCAGGGGGATAACTCCTTTATCCCAAGGGAGATTTCTTCAGTCAGCTGGGCAGCAGCTCGTCGAAGGTCAGTTCTGTTAAGTCCTGTACGAATCTAAGGCTCTAGGGCAAAGTTATTCCCATATATCCCCAAGATTAGGGGATGGTCCAAAATAGAGCCTACCAATCAGAGTAGAGGCGGGAAAGGGTGGCTACACCCACTCCCCTTTGTGTGTTTCCCGCCTGGGCGAGGGGCAGGATGCCCCTGAACCGGTTCCAGGCGGTGTATGCAGAATTGGGGCTCTGCAGCTGCCTACGTGCAACTCTGAATGGACTTTTGGTGCACCCACCCTGTTCCAATCCACATATCCTGTCTGGGGAGGTGCTGGCACCTCCCTGCCACAGGAGCCCTATTGTCCAGATGGCGAGGCTGGGGTTTTCCCCAGCAACAGCCAGCCAGAGTCGTGTAGGTGGCGAACAGTAGCCATTTTGTGGTACATGTGCACTTTTAAATTGGTTTCCAAATTCTACCGCTTTTCCCATATCCCCCTCCTAGCAAGGGGGAATCGTGCCCCCATGCCCATGGCTGGACTGGGGGTATGATTCCTTCATGTTTGACACCAAACACGATATGGTTCTGTGTAGCCACTCCAAAGTTACAGCGATGACGCAATAACTTATAATGCGGTTAAGAGTATATGGTATGGCTACACTACAAACAACCCAGTAATATTTTTACGAAGGTTGCAGGGAGGCCCTACTCACGTAGGGGTCCCCCCTCACACATACCTCAGCACCCAGCCCTGTAGGATTACCAGGGCCTGCCATAGGGGTGACCTATGAGAGTATATGTGTTGTAATGGTATGGGACATAGGGTACCTACATCCCTGTAAGGGGTGCTAGCACCACCTTACCCAGGCTACAGTAGTGGCCTGGTGGTGTCAGTTTGGGTGGCTGTCCCAGGGTGGCACAATAAGTGCTGCAGCCCTGGTAGGCCTACTGGGGGCCCCATGCCCTGGGTACCTAGGGTACCATCTACAAGGGACTGGTAGGGCATGCCCAGCATCCAATTATGTTTGTACCTAGAGTACTCACAACAGTTTTAGGGAGAAAGCAGATAGGTTGGGGTCCTGGATAGCAGGATCCCAGCCAGACTAGTCAAAAACCACTTAAATACCAGGCAAAAAGTTGGGGGCAACCATTAGTCAGATTCCACTCTCCTACACTCGTACTCTGGCCTAATGGTTAAGGTCTTAACTCTTACTCTGGCCTAATAGCTAAGGTCTTAGACTCGTACTCTGGCCTAATGGTTAAGGTCTTAATTCTTACTCTGGCCTACTGGTTAAGGTCTTAACTCTTACTCTGGCCTAATAGCTAAGGTCTTAGACTCGTACTCTGGCCTAATGGTTAAGGTCTTGACTCTTACTCTGGGCGAATAGCTAAGGTCTTAGACTCGTACTCTGGCCTACTGGTTAATGTCTTAACTCTTACACTGGCCTACAGGTTAAGGTCTTAACTCTTACTCTGGCCTAATAGCTAAGGTCTTATCTCTTACTCTGGCCTAATAGCTAAGGTCTTAGACTCGTACTCTGGCCTAATGTTTAAGGTCATAACTCTTACTCTGGCCTAATAGCTAAGGTCTTAACTCTTACTCTGGCCTAATAGCTAAGGTCTTAGACTCATACTCTGGCCTAATGGTTAAGGTCTTAACTCTTACTATGGCCTACTGGTTAAGGTCTTAACTCTTACTCTGGCCTAATAGCTAAGGTCTTAACTCTTACTCTGGCCTAATAGCTAAGGTCTTAACTCGTACTCTGGCCTAATAGCTAAGGTCTTAACTCTTACTCTGGCCTAATAGCTAAGGTCTTAGACTCGTACTCTGGCCTAATGGTTAAGGTCTTAACTCTTACTCTGGCCTAATAGCTAAGGTCTTAACTCTTACTATGGCCTAATAGCTAAGGTCTTAACTCGTACTCTGGCCTAATGGTTAAGGTCTTAACTCTTACTCTCTCCTAATAGCTAAGGTCTTAACTCGTACTGTGGCCTAATGGTTAAGGTCTTAACTCTTACTCTGGCCTAATAGCTAAGGTCTTAGACTTGTACTCTGGCCTAATGGTTAAGGTCTTAACTCTTACTCTGGCCTTATAGCTAAGGTCTTAGACTCGTACTATGGCCTACAGGTTAAGATCTTAACTCTTACTCTGGCCTAATAGCTAAGGTCTTAACTCTTACTCTGGCCTAATAGCTAAGGTCTTAGACTCGTACTATGGCCTACAGGTTAAGGTCTTAACTCTAACTCTGGCCTAATAGCTAAGGTCTTAGACTCGTACTCTGGCCTACAGGTTAAGGTCTTAACTCTTACTCTGGCCTAATAGCTTAAGTCTTAGACTCGTACTGTGGCCTAATAGCTAAGGTCTTAACTCTTACTCTGGCCTAATAGCTAAGGTCTTGGACTCGTACTCTGGCCTAATGGTTAAGGTCTTAACTCTTACTCTGGTCAACTGGTTAAGGTTTTAACTCTTACTCTGGCCTAATAGCTAAGGTCTTAGACTCGTACTCTGGCCTAATGGTTAAGATCTTAACTCTTACTCTCGGTGAATAGCTAAGGTCTTAGACTCGTACTCTGGCCTACTGGTTAAGGTCCTAACTCTTACTCTGGCCTACTGGTTAAGGTCTTAACTCTTACTCTGGCCTAATAGCTAAGGTCTTAACTCTTACTCTGGCCTAATAGCTACGGTCTTAGACTCGTACTCTGGCCGAATGGTTAAGGTCATAACTCTTACTCTGGCCTAATAGCTAAGGTCTTAACTCTTAATCTGGCCTAATAGCTAAGGTCTTAGACTCATACTCTGGCCTAATGGTTAAGGTCTTAACTCTTACTATGGCCTAATAGCTAAGGTCTTAGACTCGTACTATGGCATAATGGTTAAGGTCTTAACTCTTACTCTGGCCTACTGGTTAAGGTCTTAACTCTTACTCTGGCCTAATAGCTAAGGTCTTAGACTCGTACTCTGGCCTAAGAGCTAAGGTCTTAGACTTGTACTCTGGCCTAATGGTTAAGGTCTTAACTCTTACTCTGGCCTAATAGCTAAGGTCTTAGACTTGTACTCTGGCCTAATGGTTAAGGTCTTAACTCTTACTCTGGCCTAATAGCTAAGGTCTTAGACTCGTACTCTGGCCTAATGGTTAAGGTCTTTACTCTTACTCTGGCCTACTGTTTAAGGTCTTAACTCTTACTCTGTCCTACTGGTTAAGGTCTTAACTCTTACTATGGCCTAATAGCTAAGGTCTTAGACATGTACTCTGGCCTAATGGTTAAGGTCTTAACTCTTACTCTGTCCTACTGGTTAAGGTATTAACTCTTACTCTGGCCTACTGATTAAGGTCTTAGACTCGTACTCTGGCCTACTGGTTAAGGTCTTAACTCTTACTCTGGCCTAATAGCTAAGATCTTAGACTCGTACTATGGCCTACAGGTTAAGGTCTTAACTCTTACTCTGGCCTAATAGCTAAGGTCTTAACTCGTACTCTGGCCTAATAGCTAAGGTCTTAACTCTTACTCTGGCCTAATAGCTAAGGTCTTAGACTCGTACTCTGGCCTAATGGTTAAGGTCTTAACTCTTACTCTGGCCTAATACCTAAGGTCTTAGACTCGTACTCTGGCCTACTGGTTAAGGTCTTAACTCTTACTCTGGCCTAATAGCTAAGGTCTTAGACTCGTACTCTGGCCTAATGGTTAAGGTCTTAACTCTTACTCTGGCCTAATAGCTAAGGTCTTAGACTCGTACTCTGGCCTAATGGTTAAGGTCTTAATTCTTACTCTGGCCTACTGGTTAAGGTCTTAACTCTTACTCTGTCCTAATAGCTAAGGTCTTAGACTCGTACTCTGGCCTAATGGTTAAGGTCTTAATTCTTACTCTGGCCTACTGGTTAAGGTCTTAACTCTTACTCTGGCCTAATAGCTAAGGTCTTAGACTCGTACTCTGGCCTACTGGTTAAGGTCTTAACTCTTACTCTGGCCTAATAGCTAAGGTCTTAACTCTTACTCTGGCCTATTAGCTACGGTCTTAGACTCGTACTCTGGCCGAATGGTTAAGGTCATAACTCTTACTCTGGCCTAATAGCTAAGGGCTTAACTCTTACGCTGGCCTAATAGCTAAGGTCTTAGACTCATACTCTGGCCTAATGGTTAAGGTCTTAACTCTTACTATGGCCTAATAGCTAAGGTCTTAGTCTCGTACTATGGCATAATGGTTAAGGTCTTAACTCTTACTCTGGCCTACTGGTTAAGGTCTTAACTCTTACTCTGGCCTAATAGCTAAGGTCTTAGACTCGTACTCTGGCCTAATAGCTAAGGTCTTAGACTTGTACTCTGGCCTAATGGTTAAGGTCTTAACTCTTACTCTGGCCTAATAGCTAAGGTCTTAGACTTCTACTCTGGCCTAATGGTTAAGGTCTTAACTCTTACTCTGGCCTAATAGCTAAGGTCTTAGACTCGTACTATGGCATAATGGTTAAGGTCTTAACTCTTACTCTGGCCTACTGGTTAAGGTCTTAACTCTTACTCTGGCCTAATAGCTAAGGTCTTAGACTCGTACTCTGGCCTAATAGCTAAGGTCTTAGACTTGTACTCTGGCCTAATGGTTAAGGTCTTAACTCTTACTCTGGCCTAATAGCTAAGGTCTTAGACTTGTACTCTGGCCTAATGGTTAAGGTCTTAACTCTTACTCTGGATTAATAGCTAAGGTCTTAGACTCGTACTCTGGCCTAATGGTTAAGGTCTTTACTCTTACTCTGGCCTGCTGTTTAAGGTCTTAACTCTTACTCTGTCCTACTGGTTAAGGTCTTAACTCTTACTATGGCCTAATAGCTAAGGTCTTAGACATGTACTCTGGCCTAATGGTTAAGGTCTTAACTCTTACTCTGTCCTACTGGTTAAGGTATTAACTCTTACTCTGGCCTACTGATTAAGGTCTTAGACTCGTACTCTGGCCTACTGGTTAAGGTCTTAACTCTTACTCTGGCCTAATAGCTAAGATCTTAGACTCGTACTATGGCCTACAGGTTAAGGTCTTAACTCTTACTCTGGCCTAATAGCTAAGGTCTTAACTCTTACTCTGGCCTATTAGCTACGGTCTTAGACTCGTACTCTGGCCGAATGGTTAAGGTCATAACTCTTACTCTGGCCTAATAGCTAAGGTCTTAACTCTTACTCTGGCCTAATAGCTAAGGTCTTAGACTCGTACTCTGGCCTAATGGTTAAGGTCTTAACTCTTACTCTGGCCTAATACCTAAGGTCTTAGACTCGTACTCTGGCCTACTGGTTAAGGTCTTAACTCTTACTCTGGCCTAATAGCTAAGGTCTTAGACTCGTACTCTGGCCTAATGGTTAAGGTCTTAACTCTTACTCTGTCCTACTGGTTAAGGTATTAACTCTTACTCTGGCCTACTGATTAAGGTCTTAGACTCGTACTCTGGCCTACTGGTTAAGGTCTTAACTCTTACTCTGGCCTAATAGCTAAGATCTTAGACTCGTACTATGGCCTACAGGTTAAGGTCTTAACTCTTACTCTGGCCTAATAGCTAAGGTCTTAACTCGTACTCTGGCCTAATAGCTAAGGTCTTAACTCTTACTCTGGCCTAATAGCTAAGGTCTTAGACTCGTACTCTGGCCTAATGGTTAAGGTCTTAACTCTTACTCTGGCCTAATACCTAAGGTCTTAGACTCGTACTCTGGCCTACTGGTTAAGGTCTTAACTCTTACTCTGGCCTAATAGCTAAGGTCTTAGACTCGTACTCTGGCCTAATGGTTAAGGTCTTAACTCTTACTCTGGCCTAATAGCTAAGGTCTTAGACTCGTACTCTGGCCTAATGGTTAAGGTCTTAATTCTTACTCTGGCCTACTGGTTAAGGTCTTAACTCTTACTCTGTCCTAATAGCTAAGGTCTTAGACTCGTACTCTGGCCTAATGGTTAAGGTCTTAATTCTTACTCTGGCCTACTGGTTAAGGTCTTAACTCTTACTCTGGCCTAATAGCTAAGGTCTTAGACTCGTACTCTGGCCTACTGGTTAAGGTCTTAACTCTTACTCTGGCCTAATAGCTAAGGTCTTAACTCTTACTCTGGCCTATTAGCTACGGTCTTAGACTCGTACTCTGGCCGAATGGTTAAGGTCATAACTCTTACTCTGGCCTAATAGCTAAGGGCTTAACTCTTACGCTGGCCTAATAGCTAAGGTCTTAGACTCATACTCTGGCCTAATGGTTAAGGTCTTAACTCTTACTATGGCCTAATAGCTAAGGTCTTAGTCTCGTACTATGGCATAATGGTTAAGGTCTTAACTCTTACTCTGGCCTACTGGTTAAGGTCTTAACTCTTACTCTGGCCTAATAGCTAAGGTCTTAGACTCGTACTCTGGCCTAATAGCTAAGGTCTTAGACTTGTACTCTGGCCTAATGGTTAAGGTCTTAACTCTTACTCTGGCCTAATAGCTAAGGTCTTAGACTTCTACTCTGGCCTAATGGTTAAGGTCTTAACTCTTACTCTGGCCTAATAGCTAAGGTCTTAGACTCGTACTATGGCATAATGGTTAAGGTCTTAACTCTTACTCTGGCCTACTGGTTAAGGTCTTAACTCTTACTCTGGCCTAATAGCTAAGGTCTTAGACTCGTACTCTGGCCTAATAGCTAAGGTCTTAGACTTGTACTCTGGCCTAATGGTTAAGGTCTTAACTCTTACTCTGGCCTAATAGCTAAGGTCTTAGACTTGTACTCTGGCCTAATGGTTAAGGTCTTAACTCTTACTCTGGATTAATAGCTAAGGTCTTAGACTCGTACTCTGGCCTAATGGTTAAGGTCTTTACTCTTACTCTGGCCTACTGTTTAAGGTCTTAACTCTTACTCTGTCCTACTGGTTAAGGTCTTAACTCTTACTATGGCCTAATAGCTAAGGTCTTAGACATGTACTCTGGCCTAATGGTTAAGGTCTTAACTCTTACTCTGTCCTACTGGTTAAGGTATTAACTCTTACTCTGGCCTACTGATTAAGGTCTTAGACTCGTACTCTGGCCTACTGGTTAAGGTCTTAACTCTTACTCTGGCCTAATAGCTAAGATCTTAGACTCGTACTATGGCCTACAGGTTAAGGTCTTAACTCTTACTCTGGCCTAATAGCTAAGGTCTTAACTCTTACTCTGGCCTATTAGCTACGGTCTTAGACTCGTACTCTGGCCGAATGGTTAAGGTCATAACTCTTACTCTGGCCTAATAGCTAAGGTCTTAACTCTTACTCTGGCCTAATAGCTAAGGTCTTAGACTCGTACTCTGGCCTAATGGTTAAGGTCTTAACTCTTACTCTGGCCTAATACCTAAGGTCTTAGACTCGTACTCTGGCCTACTGGTTAAGGTCTTAACTCTTACTCTGGCCTAATAGCTAAGGTCTTAGACTCGTACTCTGGCCTAATGGTTAAGGTCTTAACTCTTACTCTGGCCTAATAGCTAAGGTCTTAGACTCGTACTCTGGCCTAATGGTTAAGGTCTTAATTCTTACTCTGGCCTACTGGTTAAGGTCTTAAATCTTACTCTGGCCTAATAGCTAAGGTCTTAGACTCGTACTCTGGCCTAATGGTTAAGGTCTTAATTCTTACTCTGGCCTACTGGTTAAGGTCTTAACTCTTACTCTGGCCTAATAGCTAAGGTCTTAGACTCGTACTCTGGCCTACTGGTTAAGGTCTTAACTCTTACTCTGGCCTAATAGCTAAGGTCTTAACTCTTACTCTGGCCTATTAGCTACGGTCTTAGACTCGTACTCTGGCCGAATGGTTAAGGTCATAACTCTTACTCTGGCCTAATAGCTAAGGGCTTAACTCTTACTCTGGCCTAATAGCTAAGGTCTTAGACTCATACTCTGGCCTAATGGTTAAGGTCTTAACTCTTACTATGGCCTAATAGCTAAGGTCTTAGACTCGTACTATGGCATAATGGTTAAGGTCTTAACTCTTACTCTGGCCTACTGGTTAAGGTCTTAACTCTTACTCTGGCCTAATAGCTAAGGTCTTAGACTCGTACTCTGGCCTAATAGCTAAGGTCTTAGACTTGTACTCTGGCCTAATGGTTAAGGTCTTAACTCTTACTCTGGCCTAATAGCTAGTGTCTTAGACTTCTACTCTGGCCTAATGGTTAAGGTCTTAACTCTTACTCTGGCCTAATAGCTAAGGTCTTAGACTCGTACTCTGGCTATTAGGCCAGAGTAAGAGTTAAGACCTTAGCTATTAGGCCAGAGTAAGAGTTATGACCTTAACCATTAGGCCAGAGTACGAGTCTAAGACCGTAGCTATTAGGCCAGAGTAAGAGTTAGGACCTTAGCTATTAGGCCAGAGTAAGAGTTAAGACCTTAACCAGTAGGCCAGAGTAAGAGTTCGGACCTTAACCAGTAGGCCAGATTAAGAGTTAAGACCTTAACCATTAGGCTAGAGTACGAGTCTAAGACCTTAGCTATTAGGCCAGAGTAAGAGTTAAGACCTTAACCAGTAGGCCAGAGTAAGAGTTAAGACCTTAACCAGTAGGCCAGAGTACGAGTCTAAGACCTTAGCTATTAGGCCAGAGTAAGAGTTAAGACCTTAACCATTAGGCCAGAGTACGAGTCTAAGACCTTAGCTATTAGGCCAGCGTAAGAGTTAAGACCTTAACCAGTAGGCCATAGTAAGAGATAAGACCTTAACCATTAGGCCAGAGTACGAGTCTAAGACCTTATCTATTAGGCCAGAGTAAGAGATAAGACCTTAACTAGTAGGCCAGAGTAAGAGTTAAGACCTTAACCTGTAGGCCATAGTACGAGTCTAAGACCTTAGCTATTAGGCTAGAGTAAAAGTTAAGACCTTAGCTATTAGGCCAGAGTAAGAGTTAAGACCTTAACCATTAGGCCAGCGTACGAGTCTAAGACCTTAGCTATTAGGCCAGAGTACGAGTCTAAGACCTTAGCTATTCGCCCAGAGTAAGAGTTAAGACCTTAACCATTAGGCCAGAGTACGAGTCTAAGACCTTAGCTATTATGCCAGAGTAATAGTTAAGACCTTAACCAGTAGGCCAGAGTAAGAGTTAAGACCTTAACCATTAGGCCAGAGTACGAGTCTAAGACCTTAGCTATTAGGCCAGAGTAAGAGTTAAAACCTTAACCAGTTGACCAGAGTAAGAGTTAAGACCTTAACCATTAGGCCAGAGTACGAGTCGAAGACCTTAGCTATTAGGCCAGAGTAAGAGTTAAGACCTTAGCTATTAGGCCACAGTACGAGTCTAAGACTTAAGCTATTAGGCCAGAGTAAGAGTTAAGACCTTAACAAGTAGGCCAGAGTATGAGTCTAAGACCTTAGCTATTAGGCCAGAGTAAGAGTTAAGACCTTAGCTATTAGGCCAGAGTAAGAGTTAAGACCTTAACCATTAGGCCATAGTACGAGTCTAAGACCTTAGCTATTAGGCCAGAGTAAGAGTAAAGACCTTAACCATTAGGCCAGAGTACGAGTCTAAGACCTTAGCTATTAGGCCAGAGTAAGAGTTAGGACCTTAACCATTAGGCTAGAGTACGAGTCTAAGACCTTAGCTATTAGGCCAGAGTAAGAGTTAAGACCTTAACCAGTAGGCCAGAGTACGAGTCTAAAACCTTAGGTATTAGGCCAGAGTAAGAGTTAAGACCTTAACCATTAGGCCAGAGTACGAGTCTAAGACCTTAGCTATTAGGCCAGAGTAAGAGTTAAGACCTTAGCTATTAGGCCAGAGTACGAGTTAAGACCTTAGCTATTAGGCCAGAGTAAGAGTTAAGACCTTAGCTATTAGGCCAGAGTAAGAGTTAAGACCTTAACCAGTAGGCCAGAGTAAAAGTTAAGACCTTAACCAGTAGGCCAGAGTACGAGTCTAAGACCTTAGCTATTAGGCCAGAGTAAGAGTTGAGACCTTAGCTATTAGGCCAGAGTAAGAGTTAAGACCTTAACCATTAGGCCAGAGTACGAGTCTAAGACCTTAGCTATTAGGCCATAGTAAGAGTTAAGACCTTAACCAGTAGGCCAGAGTAAGAGTTAGGACCTTAACCATTAGGCCAGAGTACGAGTCTAAGAACTTAGATATTAGGTCATAGTAAGAGTTAAGACCTTAACTATTAGGCCAGAGTATGAGTCTAAGACCTTAGCTATTAGGCCAGAGTAAGAGTTATGACCTTAAACATTAGGCCAGAGTACGAGTCTAAGACCTTAGCTATTAGGCCAGAGTAAGAGTTAAGACCTTAGCTATTAGGCCAGAGTAAGAGTTAAGACCTTAACCAGTAGGCCAGTGTAAGAGTTAAGACATTAACCAGTAGGCCAGAGTACGAGACTAAGACCTTAGCTATTCGCCCAGAGTAAGAGTTAAGACCTTAACCATTAGGCCAGAGTACGAGTCTAAGACATTAGCTATTAGGCCAGAGCAAGAGTTAAGACCTTAACCAGTAGGCCAGAGTAAGAATTAAGACCTTAACCATTAGGCCAGAGTACGAGTCTAAGACCTTAGCTATTAGGCCAGAGTAAGAGTTAAAACCTTAACCAGTTGACCAGAGTAAGAGTTAAGACCTTAACCATTAGGCCAGAGTACGAGTCGAAGACCTTAGCTATTAGGCCAGAGTAAGAGTTAAGACCTTAGCTATTAAGCCACAGTATGAGTCTAAGACTTAAGCTATTAGGCCAGAGTAAGAGTTAAGACCTTAACCTGTAGGCAAGAGTATGAGTCTAAGACATTAGCTATTAGACCAGAGTAAGAGTTAAGCCCATAACCTGTAGGCCATAGTACGAGTCTAAGACCTTAGCTATTAGGCCAGAGTAAGAGTTAAGACCTTAGCTATTAGGCCAGAGTAAGAGTTAAGACCTTAACCTGTAGGCCATAGTACGAGTCTAAGATCTTAGCTATTAGGCCAGAGTAAGAGTTAAGACCTTAACCAGTAGGCCAGAGTACGAGTCTAAGACCTTAGCTATTAGGCCAGAGTAAGAGTTAAGACCTTAACCATTAGGCCAGAGTACGAGTCTAAGACCTTAGCTATTAGGCCAGAGCAAGAGTTAAGACCTTAGCTAGTAGGCCAGAGTAAGAGTTAAGACCTTAACCATTAGGCCAGAGTACGAGTTAAGACCTTAGCTATTAGGCCAGAGTAAGAGTTAAGACCTTAGCTATTAGGCCAGAGTAAGAGTTAAAACCTTAACCAGTAGGCCAGAGTAAGAGTTAAGACCTTAACCAGTAGGCCAGAGTAAGAGTTAAGACCTTAACCATAAGGCCAGAGTACGAGTCTAAGACCTTAGTTATTAGGCCAGAGTAAGAGTTCAGACCTTAGCTATTAGGCCAGAGTAAGAGTTAAGACCTTAACCATTAGGCCAGAGTACGAGTCTAAGACCTTAGCTATTAGGCCAGAGTAAGAGTTAAGACCTTAACCATTAGGCCAGAGTATGAGTCTAAGACCTTAGCTATTAGGCCAGAGTAAGAGTTAAGACCTTAACCAGTAGGCCAGAGTACGAGTCTAAGACCTTGGCTATTAGGCCAAGAGTAAGAGTTAAGACCTTAGCTATTAGACCAGAGTAAGAGTTAAGACCGTAACTATTAGGCTAGAGTACGAGTCTAAGACCATAGCTATTAGGCCAGAGTAAGAGTTAAGACCTTAGCTATTAGGCCAGAGTAAGAGTTAAGACCTTAACTATTAGGCCAGAGTAAGAGTTAAGACCGTAACCATTAGGCCAGAGTACGAGTCTAAGACCATAGCTATTAGGCCAGAGTAAGAGTTAAGACCTTAGCTATTAGGCCAGAGTAAGAGTTAAGAACTTAGCTATTAGGCCAGAGTAAGAGTTAAGACCTTAACCAGTAGGCCAGAGTGAGAGTTAAGACCTTAACCATTAGGCCAGAGTACAAGTCTAAGACCTTAGCTATTAGGCCAGAGTAAGAGTTAAGACCTTAACCAGTAGGCCAGAGTAAGAGTTAAGACCTTAACCAGTAGGCCAGAGTACGAGTCTAAGACCTTAGCTATTAGGCCAGAGTAAGAGTTAAGACCTTAACCATTAGGCCAGAGTACGAGTCTAAGACCTTAGCTATTAGGCCAGCGTAAGAGTTAAGACCTTAACCAGTAGGCCAGAGTACGAGTTAAGACCTTAGCTATTAGGCCAGTGTAAGAGTTAAGACCTTAACAAGTAGGCCAGAGTAAGAGTTAAGACCTTAACCAGTAGGCCAGAGTACGAGTCTAAGACCTTAGCTATTAGGCCAGAGTAAGAGTTAAGACCTTAACCATTTGGCCAGAGTACGCGTCTTAGACCTTAGCTATTAGGCCAGCATAAGAGTTAAGACCTTAACCAATAGGCCAGAGTACGAGTCTTAGACCTTAGATATTAGGCTAGAGTAAGAGTTAAGACCTTAACCATTAGGCCAGAGTACGAGTCTAAGACTTTAGCTATTAGGCCAGAGTAAGAGTTAAGACCTTAACCAGTAGGCCAGAGTAAGAGTTAAGACCTTAATCAGGAGGCCAGAGTACAAGTCTAAGACCTTAGCTATTAGGCCAGAGTACAAGTCTAAGACCTTACTATTAGGCCAGAGTAAGAGTTAAGACCTTAACCATTAGGCCAGAGTACGAGTCTAAGACCTTAGCTATTAGGCCAGAGTACGAGTCTAAGACCTTATCTATTAGGCCAGAGTAAGAGTTAAGACCTTAACCAGTAGGCCAGAGTAAGAGTTAAGACCTTAACCATTATGCCATAGTACGAATCTAAGACCTTAGCTATTAGGCCATAGTAAGAGTTAAGACCTTAACCATTAGGCCAGAGTATGAGTCTAAGACCTTAGCTATTAGGCCAGAGTGAGAGTTAAGACCTTAGCTATTAGGCCAGAGTAAGAGTTATGACCTTAACCATTAGGCCAGAGTACGAGTCTAAGACCTTAGCTATTAGGCCAGAGTAAGAGTTAAGACCTTAGCTATTAGGCCAGAGTAAGAGTTAAGACCTTACCCATTAGGTCAGAGTACGAGTCTAAGACCATAGCTATTAGGCCAGAGTAAGAGTTAAGACCTTAGCTATTAGGCCAGAGTAAGAGTTGAAACCTTAGCTGTTAGGCCAGAGTAAGAGTTAAGACCTTAATCAGTAGGCCAGAGTAAGAGTTAAGACCTTAACCAGTAGGCCAGAGTAAGAGTTAAGACCTAACCATTAGGCTAGAGTACGAGTCTAAGACCTTAGCTATTAGGCCATAGTAAGAGTTAAGACCTTGACCAGTAGGCCAGAGTAAGTGTTAAGACCTTAACCATTAGGCCAGAGTACGAGTCTTAGACCTTAGCTATTAGGCCAGAGTAAGAGTTAAGACCTTAGCTATTAGACCAGAGTAAGAGTTAAGACCTTAGCTATTAGGCCAGAGTAAGAGTTAAGACCTTAACCAGTAGGCCAGATTAAGAGTTAAGACCTTAACCATTAGGCTAGAGTACGAGTCTAAGACCTTAGCTATTAGGCCAGAGTAAGAGTTAAGACCTTAACCAGTAGGCCAGAGTAAGAGTTAAGACCTTAACCAGTAGGCCAGAGTACGAGTCTAAGACCTTAGCTATTAGGCCAGAGTAAGAGTTAAGACCTTAACCATTAGGCCAGAGTACGAGTCTAAGACCTTAGCTATTAGGCCAGCGTAAGAGTTAAGACCTTAACCAGTAGGCCATAGTAAGAGATAAGACCTTAACCATTAGGCCAGAGTACGAGTCTAAGACCTTATCTATTAGGCCAGAGTAAGAGATAAGACCTTAACTAGTAGGCCAGAGTAAGAGTTAAGACCTTAACCTGTAGGCCATAGTACGAGTCTAAGACCTTAGCTATTAGGCTAGAGTAAAAGTTAAGACCTTAGCTATTAGGCCAGAGTAAGAGTTAAGACCTTAACCATTAGGCCAGAGTACGAGTCTAAGACCTTAGCTATTAGGCCAGAGTACGAGTCTAAGACCTTAGCTATTCGCCCAGAGTAAGAGTTAAGACCTTAACCATTAGGCCAGAGTACGAGTCTAAGACCTTAGCTATTATGCCAGAGTAATAGTTAAGACCTTAACCAGTAGGCCAGAGTAAGAGTTAAGACCTTAACCATTAGGCCAGAGTACGAGTCTAAGACCTTAGCTATTAGGCCAGAGTAAGAGTTAAAACCTTAACCAGTTGACCAGAGTAAGAGTTAAGACCTTAACCATTAGGCCAGAGTACGAGTCGAAGACCTTAGCTATTAGGCCAGAGTAAGAGTTAAGACCTTAGCTATTAGGCCACAGTACGAGTCTAAGACTTAAGCTATTAGGCCAGAGTAAGAGTTAAGACCTTAACAAGTAGGCCAGAGTATGAGTCTAAGACCTTAGCTATTAGGCCAGAGTAAGAGTTAAGACCTTAGCTATTAGGCCAGAGTAAGAGTTAAGACCTTAACCATTAGGCCATAGTACGAGTCTAAGACCTTAGCTATTAGGCCAGAGTAAGAGTAAAGACCTTAACCATTAGGCCAGAGTACGAGTCTAAGACCTTAGCTATTAGGCCAGAGTAAGAGTTAAGACCTTAACCATTAGGCTAGAGTACGAGTCTAAGACCTTAGCTATTAGGCCAGAGTAAGAGTTCAGACCTTAACCAGTAGGCCAGAGTGCGAGTCTAAAACCTTAGGTATTAGGCCAGAGTAAGAGTTAAGACCTTAACCATTAGGCCAGAGTACGAGTCTAAGACCTTAGCTATTAGGCCAGAGTAAGAGTTAAGACCTTAGCTATTAGGCCAGAGTACGAGTTAAGACCTTAGCTATTAGGCCAGAGTAAGAGTTAAGACCTTAGCTATTAGGCCAGAGTAAGAGTTAAGACCTTAACCAGTAGGCCAGAGTAAAAGTTAAGACCTTAACCAGTAGGCCAGAGTACGAGTCTAAGACCTTAGCTATTAGGCCAGAGTAAGAGTTGAGACCTTAGCTATTAGGCCAGAGTAAGAGTTAAGACCTTAACCATTAGGCCAGAGTACGAGTCTAAGACCTTAGCTATTAGGCCATAGTAAGAGTTAAGACCTTAACCAGTAGGCCAGAGTAAGAGTTAGGACCTTAACCATTAGGCCAGAGTACGAGTCTAAGAACTTAGATATTAGGTCATAGTAAGAGTTAAGACCTTAACTATTAGGCCAGAGTATGAGTCTAAGACCTTAGCTATTAGGCCAGAGTAAGAGTTATGACCTTAAACATTAGGCCAGAGTACGAGTCTAAGACCTTAGCTATTAGGCCAGAGTAAGAGTTAAGACCTTAGCTATTAGGCCAGAGTAAGAGTTAAGACCTTAACCAGTAGGCCAGTGTAAGAGTTAAGACATTAACCAGTAGGCCAGAGTACGAGTCTAAGACCTTAGCTATTCGCCCAGAGTAAGAGTTAAGACCTTAACCATTAGGCCAGAGTACGAGTCTAAGACCTTAGCTATTAGGCCAGAGTAAGAGTTAAGACCTTAACCAGTAGGCCAGAGTAAGAATTAAGACCTTAACCATTAGGCCAGAGTACGAGTCTAAGACCTTAGCTATTAGGCCAGAGTAAGAGTTAAAACCTTAACCAGTTGACCAGAGTAAGAGTTAAGACCTTAACCATTAGGCCAGAGTACGAGTCGAAGACCTTAGCTATTAGGCCAGAGTAAGAGTTAAGACCTTAGCTATTAAGCCACAGTATGAGTCTAAGACTTAAGCTATTAGGCCAGAGTAAGAGTTAAGACCTTAACCTGTAGGCAAGAGTATGAGTCTAAGACATTAGCTATTAGACCAGAGTAAGAGTTAAGCCCATAACCTGTAGGCCATAGTACGAGTCTAAGACCTTAGCTATTAGGCCAGAGTAAGAGTTAAGACCTTAGCTATTAGGCCAGAGTAAGAGTTAAGACCTTAGCTATTAGGCCAGAGCAAGAGTTAAGACCTTAGCTAGTAGGCCAGAGTAAGAGTTAAGACCTAGACCTTAGCTATTAGGCCAGAGTACGAGTCTAAGACCTTAGCTATTAGGCCAGAGCAAGAGTTAAGACCTTAGCTAGTAGGCCAGAGTAAGAGTTAAGACCTTAACCATTAGGCCAGAGTACGAGTTAAGACCTTAGCTATTAGGCCAGAGTAAGAGTTAAGACCTTAGCTATTAGGCCAGAGTAAGAGTTAAAACCTTAACCAGTAGGCCAGAGTAAGAGTTAAGACCTTAACCAGTAGGCCAGAGTAAGAGTTAAGACCTTAACCATAAGGCCAGAGTACGAGTCTAAGACCTTAGTTATTAGGCCAGAGTAAGAGTTCAGACCTTAGCTATTAGGCCAGAGTAAGAGTTAAGACCTTAACCATTAGGCCAGAGTACGAGTCTAAGACCTTAGCTATTAGGCCAGAGTAAGAGTTAAGACCTTAACCATTAGGCCAGAGTACGAGTCTAAGACCTTAGCTATTAGGCCAGAGTAAGAGTTAAGACCTTAACCATTAGGCCAGAGTATGAGTCTAAGACCTTAGCTATTAGGCCAGAGTAAGAGTTAAGACCTTAACCAGTAGGCCAGAGTACGAGTCTAAGACCTTGGCTATTAGGCCAAGAGTAAGAGTTAAGACCTTAGCTATTAGACCAGAGTAAGAGTTAAGACCGTAACTATTAGGCCAGAGTACGAGTCTAAGACCATAGCTATTAGGCCAGAGTAAGAGTTAAGACCTTAGCTATTAGGCCAGAGTAAGAGTTAAGACCTTAACTATTAGGCCAGAGTAAGAGTTAAGACCGTAACCATTAGGCCAGAGTACGAGTCTAAGACCATAGCTATTAGGCCAGAGTAAGAGTTAAGACCTTAGCTATTAGGCCAGAGTAATAGTTAAGACCTTAATCAGTAGGCCAGAGTAAGAGTTAAGACCTTAACCAGTAGGACAGAGTAAGAGTTAAGACCTTAACCATTAGGCCAGAGTAAGAGTTAAGACCTTAAACAGTAGGCCAGAGTAAGAGTTAAGACCTTAACCATTAGGCCAGAGTACGAGTCTAAGACCTTAGCTATTAGGCCAGAGTAAGAGTTAAGACCTTAACCAGTAGGCCAGAGTAAGAGTTAAGACCTTAACCATTAGGCCAGAGTACGAGTTAAGACCTTAGCTATTAGGCCAGAGTAAGAGTTAAGACCTTAGCTATTAGGCCAGAGTAAGAGTTAAAACCTTAACCAGTAGGCCAGAGTAAGAGTTAAGACCTTAACCAGTAGGCCAGAGTAAGAGTTAAGACCTTAACCATTAGGCCAGAGTACGAGTCTAAGACCTTAGTTATTAGGCCAGAGTAAGAGTTCAGACCTTAGCTATTAGGCCAGAGTAAGAGTTAAGACCTTAACCATTAGGCCAGAGTATGAGTCTAAGACCTTAGCTATTAGGCCAGAGTAAGAGTTAAGACCTTAACCAGTAGGCCAGAGTAAGAGTTAAGACCTTAACCATTAGGCCAGAGTAGGAGTCTAAGACCTTAGCTATTAGGCCAGAGTAAGAGTTAAGACCTTAACCAGTTGACCAGAGTAAGAGTTAATACCTTAACCATTAGGCCAGAGTACGAGTCTAAGACCTTAGCTATTAGGCCAGAGTAAGAGTTAAGACCTTATCCATTAGGCCAGAGTACGAGTCTAAGACCTTAGCTATTAGGCTAGAGTAAGAGTTAAGACCTTAACCATTAGGCCAGAGTACGAGTCTAAGACCTTAGCTATTAGGCCAGAGTAAGAGTTAAGACCTTAGCTATTAGGCCAGAGTAAGAGTTAAGACCTTAACTATTAGGCCAGAGTAAGAGTTAAGACCTTAACCATTAGGCCAGAGTACGAGTCTAAGACCTTAGTTATTAGGCCAGAGTAAGAGTTCAGACCTTAGCTATTAGGCCAGAGTAAGAGTTAAGACCTTAACCATTAGGCCAGAGTAAGAGTTAAGACCTTAACCAGTAGGCCAGAGTAAGAGTTAAGACCTTAACCATTAGGCCAGAGTACGAGTCTAAGACCTTAGTTATTAGGCCAGAGTAAGAGTTCAGACCTTAGCTATTAGGCCAGAGTAAGAGTTAAGACCTTAACCATTAGGCCAGAGTACGAGTCTAAGACCTTAGCTATTAGGCCAGAGTAAGAGTTAAGACCTTAACCAGTAGGACAGAGTAAGAGTTAAGACCTTAACCATTAGGCCAGAGTACGAGTCTAAGACATTAGCTATTAGGCCAGAGTAAGAGTTAAGACCTTAACCAGTAGGCCAGAGTAAGAGTTAAGACCTTAACCAGTAGGCCAGAGTACGAGTCTAAGACCTTAGCTATTAGGCCAGAGTAAGAGTTAAGACCTTAACCATTAGGCTAGAGTACGAGTCTAAGACCTTAGCTGTTAGGCCAGCGTAAGAGTTAAGACCTTAACCAGTAGGCCAGAGTAAGAGATAAGACCTATTCCATTAGGCCAGAGTACGAGTTAAGACCTTAGCTATTAGGCCAGAGTAAGAGTTAAGACCTTAACCTGTAGGCCATAGTACGAGTCTTAGACCTTAGCTATTAGGCCAGAGTAAGAGTTAAGACCTTAACCATTAGGCCAGAGTACGAGTCTAAGACTTTAGCTATTAGGCCAGAGTAAGAGTTAAGACCTTAACCAGGAGGCTAGAGTACGAGTCTAAGACCTTAGCTATTAGGCCAGAGTAAGAGTTAAGACCTTAACCTGTAGGCCATAGTACGAGTCTAAGACCTTAGCTATTAGGCCAGTGTGAGTAAGACCTTAGCTATTAGGCCAGAGTAAGATCTAAGACCTTAACCTGTAGGCCATAGTACGAGTCTAAGACCTTAGCTATTAGGCCAGAGTAAGAGTTAAGACCTTAACCATTATGCCAGAGTACGATTCTAAGACCTTAGCTATTAGGCCAGAGTAAGAGATAAGACCTTAACCATTAGGCCAGAGTACAAGTCTAAGACCTTAGCTACTAAACCAGAGTAAGAGTTAAGACCTCAACCATTAGGCCAGAGTACGAGTCTAAGATCTTAGCTATTAGGCCAGAGTACAAGTCTAAGACCTTATCTATTAGGCCCGAGTAAGAGTTAAGACCTTAACCAGTAGGCCATAGTAAGAGTTAAGACCTTAACCATTAGGCCAGAGTATGAGTCTAAGACCTTAGCTATTAGGCCAGAGTAAGAGTTAGACCTTAGCTATTAGGCCAGAGTAAGAGTTATGACCTTAACCATTAGGCCAGAGTACGAGTTAAGACCTTAACCAGTAGGCCAGAGTAAGAGATAAGACCTTAAACAGTAGGCCAGAGTACGAGTCTAAGACCTTAGCTATTCGCCTAGAGTAAGAGTTAAGACCTTAACCATTAGGCCAGAGTACGAGTCTAAGACCTTAGCTATTAGGCCAGAGTAAGAGTTAAGACCTTAACCAGTAGGCCCGAGTAAGAGTTAAGACCTTAACCATTAGGCCAGAGTACGAGTCTAAGACCATAGCTATTAGGCCAGAGTAAGAGTTAAGTCCTTAACCAGTTGACCAGAGTCAGAGTTAAGACCTTAACCATTAGGCCAGAGTACGAGTCAAAGACCTTAGCTATTAGGCCAGAGTAAGAGTTAAGACCTTAGCTATTAGGCCACAGTACGAGTCTAAGACTTAAGCTATTAGGCCAGAGTAATAGTTAAAACCTTAACCTGTAGGCCAGAGTATGAGTCTAAGACCTTAGCTATTAGGCCAGAGTAAGAGTTAAGACCTTAACCTGTAGGCCATAGTACGAGTCTAAGACCTTAGCTATTAGGCCAGAGTAAGAGTTAAGACCTTAGCTATTAGGCCAGAGTAAGAGTTAAGACCTTAACCTGTAGGCCATAGTACGAGTCTAAGACCTTAGCTATTAGGCCAGAGTAAGAGTTAAGACCTTAAACATTAGGCCAGAGTACGAGTCTAAGACCTTAGCTATTAGGCCAGAGTAAGAGTTAAGACCTTAACCATTAGGCCAGAGTACGAGTCTAAGACCTTAGCTATTAGGCCAGAGTAAGAGTTAAGACCTTAACCAGTAGGCCAGAGTATGAGTCTAAGACCTTAGGTATTAGGCCAGAGTAAGAGTTAAGACCTTAATCATTATGCCAGAGTATGAGTCTAAGACCTTAGCTATTAGGCCAGAGTAAGAGTTAAGACCTTAGGTATTAGGCTAGAGTAAGAGTTAATACCTTAACCATTAGGCCAGAGTACGAGTTAAGACCTTAGCTATTAGGCCAGAGTATTAGTTAAGACCTTAGTTATTAAGCCAGAGTAAGAGTTAAGACCTTAACCATTAGGCCAGAGTACGAGTCTTAGACCATAGCTATTAGGCCAGAGTAAGAGTTAAGACCTTAGCTATTAGGCCAGAGTAAGAGTTAAGACCTTAACCTGTAGGTCATAGTACGAGTCTAAGACCTTAGCTATTAGGCCAGAGTAAGAGTTAAGACCTTAGCTATTAGGCCACAGTACGAGTATAAGACCTTAGCTATTAGGCCAGAGTAAGAGTTAAGACCTTAACCTGTAGGCCAGAGTACGAGTCTAAGACCTTAGCTATTAGGCCAGAGTAAGAGTTAAGACCTTAACCTGTAGGCCATAGTACGAGTCTAAGACCTTAGCTATTAGGCCAGAGTAAGAGTTAAGACCTTAACTATTAGGCCAGAGTAAGAGTTAAGACCTTAACCTGTAGGCCATAGTACGAGTCTAAGACCTTAGCTATTGGGCCAGAGTAAGAGTTAAGACCTTAACAATTAAGCCAGAGTACGAGTCTAAGACCTTAGATATTAGGCCAGAGTAAGAGTTAAGACCTTAACCATTAGGCCAGAATACAAGTCTAAGACCTTAGCTATTAGACCAGAGTAAGAGTTAAGACCTTAACCAGTAGGCCAGAGTACGAGTCTAAGACCTTAGCTATTAGGCCAGAGTAAGAGTTAAGACCTTAACCATTAGGCCAGAGTACGAGTCTAAGACCTTAGCTATTAGGCCAGAGTAAGAGTTAAGACCTTAGCTATTAGGCCAGAGTAAGAGTTAAGACCTTAGCTATTAGGCCAGAGTAAGAGTTAAGACCTTAATCAGTAGGCCAGAGTTAATACCTTAACCAGTAGGACAGAGTAAGAGTTAAGACCTTAACCATTATGCCAGAGTACGAGTCTAAGACCTTAGCTATTAGGCCATAGTAAGAGTTAAGACCTTAACCAGTAGGCCAGAGTAAGAGTTAAGACCTTAACCAGTAGGCCAGAGTAAGAGTTAAGACCTTAACCATTAGGCCAGAGTACGAGTCTAAGACATTAGCTATTAGGCCAGAGTAAGAGTTAAGACATTAGCTATTAGGCCAGAGTAAGAGTTAAGAACTTAGCTATTAGGCCAGAGTAAGAGTTAAGACCTTAATCAGTAGGCCAGAGTGAGAGTTAAGACCTTAACCATTAGGCCAGAGTACAAGTCTAAGACCTTAGCTATTAGGCCAGAGTAAGAGTTAAGACCTTAACCAGTAGGCCAGAGTAAGAGTTAAGACCTTAACCAGTAGGTCAGAGTACGAGTCTAAGACCTTAGCTATTAGGCCAGAGTAAGAGTTAAGACCTTAACCATTAGGCCAGAGTACGAGTCTAAGACCTTAGCTATTAGGCCAGCGTAAGAGTTAAGACCTTAACCAGTAGGCCAGAGTACGAGTTAAGACCTTAGCTATTAGGCCAGTGTAAGAGTTAAGACCTTAACAAGTAGGCCAGAGTAAGAGTTAAGACCTTAACCAGTAGGCCAGAGTACGAGTCTAAGACCTTAGCTATTAGGCCAGAGTAAGAGTTAAGACCTTAACCATTTGGCCAGAGTACGCGTCTTAGACCTTAGCTATTAGGCCAGCATAAGAGTTAAGACCTTAACCAATAGGCCAGAGTACGAGTCTTAGACCTTAGCTATTAGGCTAGAGTAAGAGTTAAGACCTTAACCATTAGGCCAGAGTACGAGTCTAAGACTTTAGCTATTAGGCCAGAGTAAGAGTTAAGACCTTAACCAGTAGGCCAGAGTAAGAGTTAAGACCTTAACCAGGAGGCCAGAGTACGAGTCTAAGACCTTAGCTATTAGGCCAGAGTTCAAGTCTAAGACCTTACTATTAGGCCAGAGTAAGAGTTAAGACCTTAACCATTAGGCCAGAGTACGAGTCTAAGACCTTAGCTATTAGGCCAGAGTACGAGTCTAAGACCTTATCTATTAGGCCAGAGTAAGAGTTAAGACCTTAACCAGTAGGCCAGAGTAAGATTTAAGACCTTAACCATTATGCCATAGTACGAATCTAAGACCTTAGCTATTAGGCCATAGTAAGAGTTTAGACCTTAACCATTAGGCCAGAGTATGAGTCTAAGACCTTAGCTATTAGGCCAGAGTGAGAGTTAAGACCTTAGCTATTAGGCCAGAGTAAGAGTTATGACCTTAACCATTAGGCCAGAGTACGAGTCTAAGACCTTAGCTATTAGGCCAGAGTACAAGTCTAAGACCTTAGCTATTCGCCCAGAGTAAGAGTTAAGACCTTAACCATTAGGCCAGAGTACGAGTCTAAGACCTTAGCTATTATGCCAGAGTAATAGTTAAGACCTTAACCAGTAGGCCAGAGTAAGAGTTAAGACCTTAACCATTAGGCCAGAGTACGAGTCTAAGACCTTAGCTATTAGGCCAGAGTAAGAGTTAAAACCTTAACCAGTTGACCAGAGTAAGAGTTAAGACCTTAACCATTAGGCCAGAGTACGAGTCGAAGACCTTAGCTATTAGGCCAGAGTAAGAGTTAAGACCTTAGATATTAGGCCACAGTACGAGTCTAAGACTTAAGCTATTAGGCCAGAGTAAGAGTTAAGAACTTAACAAGTAGGCCAGAGTATGAGTCTAAGACCTTAGCTATTAGGCCAGAGTAAGAGTTAAGACCTTAACCTGTAGGCCATAGTACGAGTCTAAGACCTTAGCTATTAGGCCAGAGTAAGAGTTTAGACCTTAGCTATTAGGCCAGAGTAAGAGTTAAGACCTTAACCATTAGGCCATAGTACGAGTCTAAGACCTTAGCTATTAGGCCAGAGTAAGAGTAAAGACCTTAACCATTAGGCCAGAGTACGAGTCTAAGACCTTAGCTATTAGGCCAGAGTAAGAGTTAAGACCTTAACCATTAGGCTAGAGTACGAGTCTAAGACCTTAGCTATTAGGCCAGAGTAAGAGTTAAGACCTTAACCAGTAGGCCAGAGTACGAGTCTAAAACCTTAGGTATTAGGCCAGAGTAAGAGTTAAGACCTTAACCATTAGGCCAGAGTACGAGTCTAAGACCTTAGCTATTAGGCCAGAGTAAGAGTTAAGACCTTAGCTATTAGGCCAGAGTACGAGTTAAGACCTTAGCTATTAGGCCAGAGTAAGAGTTAAGACCTTAGCTATTAGGCCAGAGTAAGAGTTAAGACCTTAACCAGTAGGCCAGAGTAAAAGTTAAGACCTTAACCAGTAGGCCAGAGTACGAGTCTAAGACCTTAGCTATTAGGCCAGAGTAAGAGTTAAGACCTTAGCTATTAGGCCAGAGTAAGAGTTAAGACCTTAACCATTAGGCCAGAGTACGATTCTAAGACCTTAGCTATTAGGCCATAGTAAGAGTTAAGACCTTAACCAGTAGGCCAGAGTAAGAGTTAGTACCTTAACCATTAGGCCAGAGTACGAGTCTAAGAACTTAGCTATTAGGCCATAGTAAGAGTTAAGACCTTAACCATTAGGCCAGAGTATGAGTCTAAGACCTTAGCTATTAGGCCAGAGTAAGAGTTAAGACCTTAGCTATTAGGCCAGAGTAAGAGTTATGACCTTAAACATTAGGCCAGAGTACGAGTCTAAGACCTTAGCTATTAGGCCAGAGTAAGAGTTAAGACCTTAGCTATTAGGCCAGAGTAAGAGTTAAGACCTTAACCAGTAGGCCAGTGTAAGAGTTAAGACATTAACCAGTAGGCCAGAGTACGAGTCTAAGACCTTAGCTATTCGCCCAGAGTAAGAGTTAAGACCTTAACCATTAGGCCAGAGTACGAGTCTAAGACCTTAGCTATTAGGCCAGAGTAAGAGTTAGACCTTAGCTATTAGGCCAGAGTAAGAGTTATGACCTTAACCATTAGGCCAGAGTACGAGTTAAGACCTTAACCAGTAGGCCAGAGTAAGAGATAAGACCTTAAACAGTAGGCCAGAGTACGAGTCTAAGACCTTAGCTATTCGCCTAGAGTAAGAGTTAAGACCTTAACCATTAGGCCAGAGTACGAGTCTAAGACCTTAGCTATTAGGCCAGAGTAAGAGTTAAGACCTTAACCAGTAGGCCCGAGTAAGAGTTAAGACCTTAACCATTAGGCCAGAGTACGAGTCTAAGACCATAGCTATTAGGCCAGAGTAAGAGTTAAGTCCTTAACCAGTTGACCAGAGTCAGAGTTAAGACCTTAACCATTAGGCCAGAGTACGAGTCAAAGACCTTAGCTATTAGGCCAGAGTAAGAGTTAAGACCTTAGCTATTAGGCCACAGTACGAGTCTAAGACTTAAGCTATTAGGCCAGAGTAAGAGTTAAAACCTTAACCTGTAGGCCAGAGTATGAGTCTAAGACCTTAGCTATTAGGCCAGAGTAAGAGTTAAGACCTTAACCTGTAGGCCATAGTACGAGTCTAAGACCTTAGCTATTAGGCCAGAGTAAGAGTTAAGACCTTAGCTATTAGGCCAGAGTAAGAGTTAAGACCTTAACCTGTAGGCCATAGTACGAGTCTAAGACCTTAGCTATTAGGCCAGAGTAAGAGTTAAGACCTTAAACATTAGGCCAGAGTACGAGTCTAAGACCTTAGCTATTAGGCCAGAGTAAGAGTTAAGACCTTAACCATTAGGCCAGAGTACGAGTCTAAGACCTTAGCTATTAGGCCAGAGTAAGAGTTAAGACCTTAACCAGTAGGCCAGAGTATGAGTCTAAGACCTTAGGTATTAGGCCAGAGTAAGAGTTAAGACCTTAATCATTATGCCAGAGTATGAGTCTAAGACCTTAGCTATTAGGCCAGAGTAAGAGTTAAGACCTTAGGTATTAGGCTAGAGTAAGAGTTAATACCTTAACCATTAGGCCAGAGTACGAGTTAAGACCTTAGCTATTAGGCCAGAGTATTAGTTAAGACCTTAGTTATTAAGCCAGAGTAAGAGTTAAGACCTTAACCATTAGGCCAGAGTACGAGTCTTAGACCATAGCTATTAGGCCAGAGTAAGAGTTAAGACCTTAGCTATTAGGCCAGAGTAAGAGTTAAGACCTTAACCTGTAGGTCATAGTACGAGTCTAAGACCTTAGCTATTAGGCCAGAGTAAGAGTTAAGACCTTAGCTATTAGGCCACAGTACGAGTATAAGACCTTAGCTATTAGGCCAGAGTAAGAGTTAAGACCTTAACCTGTAGGCCAGAGTACGAGTCTAAGACCTTAGCTATTAGGCCAGAGTAAGAGTTAAGACCTTAACCTGTAGGCCATAGTACGAGTCTAAGACCTTAGCTATTAGGCCAGAGTAAGAGTTAAGACCTTAACTATTAGGCCAGAGTAAGAGTTAAGACCTTAACCTGTAGGCCATAGTACGAGTCTAAGACCTTAGCTATTGGGCCAGAGTAAGAGTTAAGACCTTAACAATTAAGCCAGAGTACGAGTCTAAGACCTTAGATATTAGGCCAGAGTAAGAGTTAAGACCTTAACCATTAGGCCAGAATACAAGTCTAAGACCTTAGCTATTAGACCAGAGTAAGAGTTAAGACCTTAACCAGTAGGCCAGAGTACGAGTCTAAGACCTTAGCTATTAGGCCAGAGTAAGAGTTAAGACCTTAACCATTAGGCCAGAGTACGAGTCTAAGACCTTAGCTATTAGGCCAGAGTAAGAGTTAAGACCTTAGCTATTAGGCCAGAGTAAGAGTTAAGACCTTAGCTATTAGGCCAGAGTAAGAGTTAAGACCTTAATCAGTAGGCCAGAGTTAATACCTTAACCAGTAGGACAGAGTAAGAGTTAAGACCTTAACCATTATGCCAGAGTACGAGTCTAAGACCTTAGCTATTAGGCCATAGTAAGAGTTAAGACCTTAACCAGTAGGCCAGAGTAAGAGTTAAGACCTTAACCAGTAGGCCAGAGTAAGAGTTAAGACCTTAACCATTAGGCCAGAGTACGAGTCTAAGACATTAGCTATTAGGCCAGAGTAAGAGTTAAGACATTAGCTATTAGGCCAGAGTAAGAGTTAAGAACTTAGCTATTAGGCCAGAGTAAGAGTTAAGACCTTAATCAGTAGGCCAGAGTGAGAGTTAAGACCTTAACCATTAGGCCAGAGTACAAGTCTAAAACCTTAGCTATTAGGCCAGAGTAAGAGTTAAGACCTTAACCAGTAGGCCAGAGTAAGAGTTAAGACCTTAACCAGTAGGTCAGAGTACGAGTCTAAGACCTTAGCTATTAGGCCAGAGTAAGAGTTAAGACCTTAACCATTAGGCCAGAGTACGAGTCTAAGACCTTAGCTATTAGGCCAGCGTAAGAGTTAAGACCTTAACCAGTAGGCCAGAGTACGAGTTAAGACCTTAGCTATTAGGCCAGTGTAAGAGTTAAGACCTTAACAAGTAGGCCAGAGTAAGAGTTAAGACCTTAACCAGTAGGCCAGAGTACGAGTCTAAGACCTTAGCTATTAGGCCAGAGTAAGAGTTAAGACCTTAACCATTTGGCCAGAGTACGCGTCTTAGACCTTAGCTATTAGGCCAGCATAAGAGTTAAGACCTTAACCAATAGGCCAGAGTACGAGTCTTAGACCTTAGCTATTAGGCTAGAGTAAGAGTTAAGACCTTAACCATTAGGCCAGAGTACGAGTCTAAGACTTTAGCTATTAGGCCAGAGTAAGAGTTAAGACCTTAACCAGTAGGCCAGAGTAAGAGTTAAGACCTTAACCAGGAGGCCAGAGTACGAGTCTAAGACCTTAGCTATTAGGCCAGAGTTCAAGTCTAAGACCTTACTATTAGGCCAGAGTAAGAGTTAAGACCTTAACCATTAGGCCAGAGTACGAGTCTAAGACCTTAGCTATTAGGCCAGAGTACGAGTCTAAGACCTTATCTATTAGGCCAGAGTAAGAGTTAAGACCTTAACCAGTAGGCCAGAGTAAGATTTAAGACCTTAACCATTATGCCATAGTACGAATCTAAGACCTTAGCTATTAGGCCATAGTAAGAGTTTAGACCTTAACCATTAGGCCAGAGTATGAGTCTAAGACCTTAGCTATTAGGCCAGAGTGAGAGTTAAGACCTTAGCTATTAGGCCAGAGTAAGAGTTATGACCTTAACCATTAGGCCAGAGTACGAGTCTAAGACCTTAGCTATTAGGCCAGAGTACAAGTCTAAGACCTTAGCTATTCGCCCAGAGTAAGAGTTAAGACCTTAACCATTAGGCCAGAGTACGAGTCTAAGACCTTAGCTATTATGCCAGAGTAATAGTTAAGACCTTAACCAGTAGGCCAGAGTAAGAGTTAAGACCTTAACCATTAGGCCAGAGTACGAGTCTAAGACCTTAGCTATTAGGCCAGAGTAAGAGTTAAAACCTTAACCAGTTGACCAGAGTAAGAGTTAAGACCTTAACCATTAGGCCAGAGTACGAGTCGAAGACCTTAGCTATTAGGCCAGAGTAAGAGTTAAGACCTTAGATATTAGGCCACAGTACGAGTCTAAGACTTAAGCTATTAGGCCAGAGTAAGAGTTAAGAACTTAACAAGTAGGCCAGAGTATGAGTCTAAGACCTTAGCTATTAGGCCAGAGTAAGAGTTAAGACCTTAACCTGTAGGCCATAGTACGAGTCTAAGACCTTAGCTATTAGGCCAGAGTAAGAGTTTAGACCTTAGCTATTAGGCCAGAGTAAGAGTTAAGACCTTAACCATTAGGCCATAGTACGAGTCTAAGACCTTAGCTATTAGGCCAGAGTAAGAGTAAAGACCTTAACCATTAGGCCAGAGTACGAGTCTAAGACCTTAGCTATTAGGCCAGATTAAGAGTTAAGACCTTAACCATTAGGCTAGAGTACGAGTCTAAGACCTTAGCTATTAGGCCAGAGTAAGAGTTAAGACCTTAACCAGTAGGCCAGAGTACGAGTCTAAAACCTTAGGTATTAGGCCAGAGTAAGAGTTAAGACCTTAACCATTAGGCCAGAGTACGAGTCTAAGACCTTAGCTATTAGGCCAGAGTAAGAGTTAAGACCTTAGCTATTAGGCCAGAGTACGAGTTAAGACCTTAGCTATTAGGCCAGAGTAAGAGTTAAGACCTTAGCTATTAGGCCAGAGTAAGAGTTAAGACCTTAACCAGTAGGCCAGAGTAAAAGTTAAGACCTTAACCAGTAGGCCAGAGTACGAGTCTAAGACCTTAGCTATTAGGCCAGAGTAAGAGTTAAGACCTTAGCTATTAGGCCAGAGTAAGAGTTAAGACCTTAACCATTAGGCCAGAGTACGATTCTAAGACCTTAGCTATTAGGCCATAGTAAGAGTTAAGACCTTAACCAGTAGGCCAGAGTAAGAGTTAGTACCTTAACCATTAGGCCAGAGTACGAGTCTAAGAACTTAGCTATTAGGCCATAGTAAGAGTTAAGACCTTAACCATTAGGCCAGAGTATGAGTCTAAGACCTTAGCTATTAGGCCAGAGTAAGAGTTAAGACCTTAGCTATTAGGCCAGAGTAAGAGTTATGACCTTAAACATTAGGCCAGAGTACGAGTCTAAGACCTTAGCTATTAGGCCAGAGTAAGAGTTAAGACCTTAGCTATTAGGCCAGAGTAAGAGTTAAGACCTTAACCAGTAGGCCAGTGTAAGAGTTAAGACATTAACCAGTAGGCCAGAGTACGAGTCTAAGACCTTAGCTATTCGCCCAGAGTAAGAGTTAAGACCTTAACCATTAGGCCAGAGTACGAGTCTAAGACCTTAGCTATTAGGCCAGAGTAAGAGTTAAGACCTTAACCAGTAGGCCAGAGTAAGAATTAAGACCTTAACCATTAGGCCAGAGTACGAGTCTAAGACCTTAGCTATTAGGCCAGAGTACGAGTTAAAACCTTAACCAGTTGACCAGAGTAAGAGTTAAGACCTTAACCATTAGGCCAGAGTACGAGTCGAAGACCTTAGCTATTAGGCCAGAGTAAGAGTTAAGACCTTAGCTATTAAGCCACAGTATGAGTCTAAGACTTAAGCTATTAGGCCAGAGTAAGAGTTAAGACCTTAACCTGTAGGCCAGAGTATGAGTCTAAGACTTTAGCTATTAGACCAGAGTAAGAGTTAAGCCCATAACCTGTAGGCCATAGTACGAGTCTAAGACCTTAGCTATTAGGCCAGAGTAAGAGTTAAGACCTTAGCTATTAGGCCAGAGTAAGAGTTAAGACCTTAACCTGTAGGCCATAGTACGAGTCTAAGATCCTAGCTATTAGGCCAGAGTAAGAGTTAAGACCTTAACCAGTAGGCCAGAGTACGAGTCTAAGACCTTAGCTATTAGGCCAGAGTAAGAGTTAAGACCTTAACCATTAGGCCAGAGTACGAGTCTAAGACCTTAGCTATTAGGCCAGAGTAAGAGTTAAGACCTTAGCTGGTAGGCCAGAGTAAGAGTTAAGACCTTAACCATTAGGCCAGAGTACGAGTTAAGACCTTAGCTATTAGGCCAGAGTAAGAGTTAAGACCTTAGCTATTAGGCCAGAGTAAGAGTTAAAACCTTAACCAGTAGGCCAGAGTAAGAGTTAAGACCTTAACCAGTAGGCCAGAGTAAGAGTTAAGACCTTAACCATAAGGCCAGAGTACGAGTCTAAGACCTTAGTTATTAGGCCAGAGTAAGAGTTCAGACCTTAGCTATTAGGCCAGAGAAAGAGTTAAGACCTTAACCATTAGGCCAGAGTACGAGTCTAAGACCTTAGCTATTAGGCCAGAGTAAGAGTTAAGACCTTAACCAGTAGGCCAGAGTAAGAGTTAAGACCTTAACCATTAGGCCAGGGTAGGAGTCTAAGACCTTAGCTATTAGGCCAGAGTAAGAGTTAAGACCTTAACCAGTTGACCAGAGTAAGAGTTAAGACCTTAACCATTAGGCCAGAGTACGAGTCTAAGACCTTAGCTATTAGGCCAGAGTAAGAGTTAAGACCTTAACCATTAGGCCAGAGTACGAGTCTAAGACCTTAGCTATTAGGCCAGAGTAAGAGTTAAGACCTTAACCATTAGGCCAGAGTACGAGTCTAAGACCTTAGCTATTAGGCCAGAGTAAGAGTTAAGACCTTAACCAGTAGGCCAGAGTACGAGTCTAAGACCTTAGCTATTTGGCCAAGAGTAAGAGTTAAGACCTTAGCTATTAGACCAGAGTAAGAGTTAAGACCTTAACCTTTAGGCCAGAGTACGAGTCTAAGACCATAGCTATTAGGCCAGAGTAAGAGTTAAGACCTTAGCTATTAGGCCAGAGTAAGAGTTAAGACCTTAGCTATTAGGCCAGAGTAAGAGTTAAGACCTTAACTATTAGGCCAGAGTAAGAGTTAAGACCTTAACCAGTAGGCCAGTGTAAGAGTTAAGACATTAACCAGTAGGCCAGAGTACGAGTCTAAGACCTTAGCTATTCGCCCAGAGTAAGAGTTAAGACCTTAACCATTAGGCCAGAGTACGAGTCTAAGACCTTAGCTATTAGGCCAGAGTAAGAGTTAAGACCTTAACCAGTAGGCCAGAGTAAGAATTAAGACCTTAACCATTAGGCCAGAGTACGAGTCTAAGACCTTAGCTATTAGGCCAGAGTAAGAGTTAAAACCTTAACCAGTTGACCAGAGTAAGAGTTAAGACCTTAACCATTAGGCCAGAGTACGAGTCGAAGACCTTAGCTATTAGGCCAGAGTAAGAGTTAAGACCTTAGCTATTAAGCCACAGTATGAGTCTAAGACTTAAGCTATTAGGACAGAGTAAGAGTTAAGACCTTAACCTGTAGGCCAGAGTATGAGTCTAAGACTTTAGCTATTAGACCAGAGTAAGAGTTAAGCCCATAACCTGTAGGCCATAGTACGAGTCTAAGACCTTAGCTATTAGGCCAGAGTAAGAGTTAAGACCTTAGCTATTAGGCCAGAGTAAGAGTTAAGACCTTAACCTGTAGGCCATAGTACGAGTCTAAGATCTTAGCTATTAGGCCAGAGTAAGAGTTAAGACCTTAACCAGTAGGCCAGAGTACGAGTCTAAGACCTTAGCTATTAGGCCAGAGTAAGAGTTAAGACCTTAACCATTAGGCCAGAGTACGAGTCTAAGACCTTAGCTATTAGGCCAGAGTAAGAGTTAAGACCTTAGCTAGTAGGCCAGAGTAAGAGTTAAGACCTTAACCATTAGGCCAGAGTATGAGTTAAGACCTTAGCTATTAGGCCAGAGTAAGAGTTAAGACCTTAGCTATTAGGCCAGAGTAAGAGTTAAAACCTTAACCAGTAGGCCAGAGTAAGAGTTAAGACCTTAACCATAAGGCCAGAGTACGAGTCTAAGACCTTAGTTATTAGGCCAGAGTAAGAGTTCAGACCTTAGCTATTAGGCCAGAGTAAGAGTTAAGACCTTAACCATTAGGCCAGAGTACGAGTCTAAGACCTTAGCTATTAGGCCAGAGTAAGAGTTAAGACCTTAACCATTAGGCCAGAGTACGAGTCTAAGACCTTAGCTATTAGGCCAGAGTAAGAGTTAAGACCTTAACCATTAGGCCAGAGTACGAGTCTAAGACCTTAGCTATTAGGCCAGAGTAAGAGTTAAGACCTTAACCAGTAGGCCAGAGTACGAGTCTAAGACCTTAGCTATTAGGCCAAGAGTAAGAGTTAAGACCTTAGCTATTAGACCAGAGTAAGAGTTAAGACCTTAACCTTTAGGCCAGAGTATGAGTCTAAGACCATAGCTATTAGGCCAGAGTAAGAGTTAAGACCTTAGCTATTAGGCCAGAATAAGAGTTAAGACCTTAGCTATTAGGCCAGAGTAAGAGTTAAGACCTTAACTATTAGGCCAGAGTAAGAGTTAAGACCTTAACCATTAGGCCAGAGTACGAGTCTAAGACCATAGATATTAGGCCAGAGTAAGAGTTAAGACCTTAGCTATTAGGCCAGAGTAAGAGTTAAGACCTTAATCAGTAGGCCAGAGTAAGAGTTAAGACCTTAACCAGTAGGACAGAGTAAGAGTTAAGACCTTAACCATTAGGCCAGAGTAAGAGTTAAGACCTTAAACAGTAGGCCAGAGTAAGAGTTAAGACCTTAACCATTAGGCCAGAGTACGAGTCTAAGACCTTAGCTATTAGGCCAGAGTAAGAGTTAAGACCTTAACCAGTAGGCCAGAGTAAGAGTTAAGACCTTAACCATTAGGCCAGAGTACGAGTTAAGACCTTAGCTATTAGGCCAGAGTAAGAGTTAAGACCTTAGCTATTAGGCCAGAGTAAGAGTTAAAACCTTAACCAGTAGGCCAGAGTAAGAGTTAAGACCTTAACCAGTAGGCCAGAGTAAGAGTTAAGACCTTAACCATTAGGCCAGAGTACGAGTCTAAGACCTTAGTTATTAGGCCAGAGTAAGAGTTCAGACCTTAGCTATTAGGCCAGAGTAAGAGTTAGGACCTTAACCATTAGGCCAGAGTACGAGTTAAGACCTTAACCATTAGGACAGAGTAGGGGGTCTAAGACCTTAGCTATTAGGCCAGAGTAAGAGTTAAGACCTTAACCAGTTGACCAGAGTAAGAGTTAATACCTTAACCATTAGGCCAGAGTACGAGTCTAAGACCTTAGCTATTAGGCCAGAGTAAGAGTTAAGACCTTAACCATTAGGCCAGAGTACGAGTCTAAGACCTTAGCTATTAGGCCAGAGTAAGAGTTAAGACCTTAACCATTAGGCCAGAGTACGAGTCTAAGACCTTAGCTATTAGGCCAGAGTAAGAGTTAAGACCTTAACCAGTAGGCCAGAGTACAAGTCTAAGACCTTAGCTATTAGGCCAAGAGTAAGAGTTAAGACCTTAGCTATTAGACCAGAGTAAGAGTTAAGACCTTAACCTTTAGGCCAGAGTACGAGTCTAAGACCATAGCTATTAGGCCAGAGTAAGAGTTAAGACCTTAGCTATTAGGCCAGAGTAAGAGTTAAGACTTTAGCTATTAGGCCAGAGTAAGAGTTAAGACCTTAACTATTAGGCCAGAGTAAGAGTTAAGACCTTAACCATTAGGCCAGAGTACGAGTCTAAGACCATAGCTATTAGGCCAGAGTAAGAGTTAAGACCTTAGCTATTAGGCCAGAGTAAGAGTTAAGACCTTAATCAGTAGGCCAGAGTAAGAGTTAAGACCTTAACCAGTAGGACAGAGTAAGAGTTAAGACCTTAACCATTAGGCCAGAGTAAGAGTTAAGACCTTAAAGAGTAGGCCAGAGTAAGAGTTAAGACCTTAACCATTAGGCCAGAGTACGAGTCTAAGACCTTAGCTATTAGGCCAGAGTAGGAGTTAAAGCCTTAACCAGTTGACCAGAGTAAGAGTTAAGACCTTAACCATTAGGCCAGAGTATGAGTCGAAGACCTTAGCTATTAGGCCAGAGTAAGAGTTAAGACCTTAGCTATTAGGCCAGAGTAAGAGTTAAGACCTTAATCAGTAGGCCAGAGTAAGAGTTAAGACCTTAACCAGTAGGACAGAGTAAGAGTTAAGACCTTAACCATTAGGCCAGAGTAAGAGTTAAGACCTTAAACAGTAGGCCAGAGTAAGAGTTAAGACCTTAACCATTAGGCCAGAGTACGAGTCTAAGACCTTAGCTATTAGGCCAGAGTAAGAGTTAAGACCTTAACCAGTAGGCCAGAGTAAGAGTTAAGACCTTAACCATTAGGCCAGAGTACGAGTTAAGACCTTAGCTATTAGGCCAGAGTAAGAGTTAAGACCTTAGCTATTAGGCCAGAGTAAGAGTTAAAACCTTAACCAGTAGGCCAGAGTAAGAGTTAAGACCTTAACCAGTAGGCCAGAGTAAGAGTTAAGACCTTAACCATTAGGCCAGAGTACGAGTCTAAGACCTTAGTTATTAGGCCAGAGTAAGAGTTCAGACCTTAGCTATTAGGCCAGAGTAAGAGTTAGGACCTTAACCATTAGGCCAGAGTACGAGTTAAGACCTTAACCATTAGGACAGAGTAGGGGGTCTAAGACCTTAGCTATTAGGCCAGAGTAAGAGTTAAGACCTTAACCAGTTGACCAGAGTAAGAGTTAATACCTTAACCATTAGGCCAGAGTACGAGTCTAAGACCTTAGCTATTAGGCCAGAGTAAGAGTTAAGACCTTAACCATTAGGCCAGAGTACGAGTCTAAGACCTTAGCTATTAGGCCAGAGTAAGAGTTAAGACCTTAACCATTAGGCCAGAGTACGAGTCTAAGACCTTAGCTATTAGGCCAGAGTAAGAGTTAAGACCTTAACCAGTAGGCCAGAGTACAAGTCTAAGACCTTAGCTATTAGGCCAAGAGTAAGAGTTAAGACCTTAGCTATTAGACCAGAGTAAGAGTTAAGACCTTAACCTTTAGGCCAGAGTACGAGTCTAAGACCATAGCTATTAGGCCAGAGTAAGAGTTAAGACCTTAGCTATTAGGCCAGAGTAAGAGTTAAGACTTTAGCTATTAGGCCAGAGTAAGAGTTAAGACCTTAACTATTAGGCCAGAGTAAGAGTTAAGACCTTAACCATTAGGCCAGAGTACGAGTCTAAGACCATAGCTATTAGGCCAGAGTAAGAGTTAAGACCTTAGCTATTAGGCCAGAGTAAGAGTTAAGACCTTAATCAGTAGGCCAGAGTAAGAGTTAAGACCTTAACCAGTAGGACAGAGTAAGAGTTAAGACCTTAACCATTAGGCCAGAGTAAGAGTTAAGACCTTAAAGAGTAGGCCAGAGTAAGAGTTAAGACCTTAACCATTAGGCCAGAGTACGAGTCTAAGACCTTAGCTATTAGGCCAGAGTAGGAGTTAAAGCCTTAACCAGTTGACCAGAGTAAGAGTTAAGACCTTAACCATTAGGCCAGAGTATGAGTCGAAGACCTTAGCTATTAGGCCAGAGTAAGAGTTAAGACCTTAGCTATTAGGCCAGAGTAAGAGTTAAGACCTTAATCAGTAGGCCAGAGTAAGAGTTAAGACCTTAACCAGTAGGACAGAGTAAGAGTTAAGACCTTAACCATTAGGCCAGAGTAAGAGTTAAGACCTTAAACAGTAGGCCAGAGTAAGAGTTAAGACCTTAACCATTAGGCCAGAGTACGAGTCTAAGACCTTAGCTATTAGGCCAGAGTAAGAGTTAAGACCTTAACCAGTAGGCCAGAGTAAGAGTTAAGACCTTAACCATTAGGCCAGAGTACGAGTTAAGACCTTAGCTATTAGGCCAGAGTAAGAGTTAAGACCTTAGCTATTAGGCCAGAGTAAGAGTTAAAACCTTAACCAGTAGGCCAGAGTAAGAGTTAAGACCTTAACCAGTAGGCCAGAGTAAGAGTTAAGACCTTAACCATTAGGCCAGAGTACGAGTCTAAGACCTTAGTTATTAGGCCAGAGTAAGAGTTCAGACCTTAGCTATTAGTCCAGAGTAAGAGTTAAGACCTTAACCATTAGGCCAGAGTACGAGTCTAAGACCTTAGCTATTAGGCCAGAGTAAGAGTTAAGACCTTAACCAGTAGGCCAGAGTAAGAGTTAAGACCTTAACCATTAGGCCAGAGTAGGGGTCTAAGACCTTAGCTATTAGGCCAGAGTAAGAGTTAAGACCTTAACCAGTTGACCAGAGTAAGAGTTAATACCTTAACCATTAGGCCAGAGTACGAGTCTAAGACCTTAGCTATTAGGCCAGAGTAAGAGTTAAGACCTTAACCATTAGGCCAGAGTACGAGTCTAAGACCTTAGCTATTAGGCCAGAGTAAGAGTTAAGACCTTAACCATTAGGCCAGAGTACGAGTCTAAGACCTTAGCTATTAGGCCAGAGTAAGAGTTAAGACCTTAACCAGTAGGCCAGAGTACAAGTCTAAGACCTTAGCTATTAGGCCAAGAGTAAGAGTTAAGACCTTAGCTATTAGACCAGAGTAAGAGTTAAGACCTTAACCTTTAGGCCAGAGTACGAGTCTAAGACCATAGCTATTAGGCCAGAGTAAGAGTTAAGACCTTAGCTATTAGGCCAGAGTAAGAGTTAAGACTTTAGCTATTAGGCCAGAGTAAGAGTTAAGACCTTAACTATTAGGCCAGAGTAAGAGTTAAGACCTTAACCATTAGGCCAGAGTACGAGTCTAAGACCATAGCTATTAGGCCAGAGTAAGAGTTAAGACCTTAGCTATTAGGCCAGAGTAAGAGTTAAGACCTTAATCAGTAGGCCAGAGTAAGAGTTAAGACCTTAACCAGTAGGACAGAGTAAGAGTTAAGACCTTAACCATTAGGCCAGAGTAAGAGTTAAGACCTTAAAGAGTAGGCCAGAGTAAGAGTTAAGACCTTAACCATTAGGCCAGAGTACGAGTCTAAGACCTTAGCTATTAGGCCAGAGTAGGAGTTAAAGCCTTAACCAGTTGACCAGAGTAAGAGTTAAGACCTTAACCATTAGGCCAGAGTATGAGTCGAAGACCTTAGCTATTAGGCCAGAGTAAGAGTTAAGACCTTAGCTATTAGGCCACAGTACGAGTCTAAGACCTAAGCTATTAGGCCAGAGTAAGAGTTAAGACCTTAACAAGTAGGCCAGAGTATGAGTCTAAGACCTTAGCTATTAGGCCAGAGTAAGAGTTAAGACCTTAGATATTAGGCCAGAGTAAGAATTAAGACCTTAACCATTAGGCCAGAGTACGAGTCTAAGACCTTAGCTATTAGGCCAGAGTAAGAGTTAAAACCTTAACCAGTTGACCAGAGTAAGAGTTAAGACCTTAACCATTAGGCCAGAGTACGAGTCGAAGACCTTAGCTATTAGGCAAGAGTAAGAGTTAAGACCTTAGCTATTAAGCCACAGTATGAGTCTAAGACTTAAGCTATTAGGACAGAGTAAGAGTTAAGACCTTAACCTGTAGGCCAGAGTATGAGTCTAAGACTTTAGCTATTAGACCAGAGTAAGAGTTAAGCCCATAACCTGTAGGCCATAGTACGAGTCTAAGACCTTAGCTATTAGGCCAGAGTAAGAGTTAAGACCTTAGCTATTAGGCCAGAGTAAGAGTTAAGACCTTAACCTGTAGGCCATAGTACGAGTCTAAGATCTTAGCTATTAGGCCAGAGTAAGAGTTAAGACCTTAACCAGTAGGCCAGAGTACGAGTCTAAGACCTTAGCTATTAGGCCAGAGTAAGAGTTAAGACCTTAACCATTAGGCCAGAGTACGAGTCTAAGACCTTAGCTATTAGGCCAGAGTAAGAGTTAAGACCTTAGCTAGTAGGCCAGAGTAAGAGTTAAGACCTTAACCATTAGGCCGGAGTACGAGTTAAGACCTTAGCTATTAGGCCAGAGTAAGAGTTAAGACCTTAGCTATTAGGCCAGAGTAAGAGTTAAAACCTTAACCAGTAGGCCAGAGTAAGAGTTAAGACCTTAACCAGTAGGCCAGAGTAAGAGTTAAGACCTTAACCATAAGGCCAGAGTACGAGTCTAAGACCTTAGTTATTAGGCCAGAGTAAGAGTTCAGACCTTAGCTATTAGGCCAGAGTAAGAGTTAAGACCTTAACCATTAGGCCAGAGTACGAGTCTAAGACCTTAGCTATTAGGCCAGAGTAAGAGTTAAGACCTTAACCATTAGGCCAGAGTACGAGTCTAAGACCTTAGCTATTAGGCCAGAGTAGGAGTTAAGACCTTAACCATTAGGCCAGAGTACGAGTCTAAGACCTTAGCTATTAGGCCAGAGTAAGAGTTAAGACCTTAACCAGTAGGCCAGAGTACGAGTCTAAGACCTTAGCTATTAGGCCAAGAGTAAGAGTTAAGACCTTAGCTATTAGACCAGAGTAAGAGTTAAGACCTTAACCTTTAGGCCAGAGTACGAGTCTAAGACCATAGCTATTAGGCCAGAGTAAGAGTTAAGACCTTAGCTATTAGGCCAGAATAAGAGTTAAGACCTTAGCTATTAGGCCAGAGTAAGAGTTAAGACCTTAACTATTAGGCCAGAGTAAGAGTTAAGACCTTAACCATTAGGCCAGAGTACGAGTCTAAGACCATAGCTATTAGGCCAGAGTAAGAGTTAAGACCTTAGCTATTAGGCCAGAGTAAGAGTTAAGACCTTAATCAGTAGGCCAGAGTAAGAGTTAAGACCTTAACCAGTAGGACAGAGTAAGAGTTAAGACCTTAACCATTAGGCCAGAGTAAGAGTTAAGACCTTAAACAGTAGGCCAGAGTAAGAGTTAAGACCTTAACCATTAGGCCAGAGTACGAGTCTAAGACCTTAGCTATTAGGCCAGAGTAAGAGTTAAGACCTTAACCAGTAGGCCAGAGTAAGAGTTAAGACCTTAACCATTAGGCCAGAGTACGAGTTAAGACCTTAGCTATTAGGCCAGAGTAAGAGTTAAGACCTTAGCTATTAGGCCAGAGTAAGAGTTAAAACCTTAACCAGTAGGCCAGAGTAAGAGTTAAGACCTTAACCAGTAGGCCAGAGTAAGAGTTAAGACCTTAACCATTAGGCCAGAGTACGAGTCTAAGACCTTAGTTATTAGGCCAGAGTAAGAGTTCAGACCTTAGCTATTAGGCCAGAGTAAGAGTTAAGACCTTAACCATTAGGCCAGAGTACGAGTCTAAGACCTTAGCTATTAGGCCAGAGTAAGAGTTAAGACCTTAACCAGTAGGCCAGAGTAAGAGTTAAGACCTTAACCATTAGGCCAGAGTAGGGGTCTAAGACCTTAGCTATTAGGCCAGAGTAAGAGTTAAGACCTTAACCAGTTGACCAGAGTAAGAGTTAATACCTTAACCATTAGGCCAGAGTACGAGTCTAAGACCTTAGCTATTAGGCCAGAGTAAGAGTTAAGACCTTAACCATTAGGCCAGAGTACGAGTCTAAGACCTTAGCTATTAGGCCAGAGTAAGAGTTAAGACCTTAACCAGTAGGCCAGAGTACAAGTCTAAGACCTTAGCTATTAGGCCAAGAGTAAGAGTTAAGACCTTAGCTATTAGACCAGAGTAAGAGTTAAGACCTTAACCTTTAGGCCAGAGTACGAGTCTAAGACCATAGCTATTAGGCCAGAGTAAGAGTTAAGACCTTAGCTATTAGGCCAGAGTAAGAGTTAAGACCTTAGCTATTAGGCCAGAGTAAGAGTTAAGACCTTAACTATTAGGCCAGAGTAAGAGTTAAGACCTTAACCATTAGGCCAGAGTACGAGTCTAAGACCATAGCTATTAGGCCAGAGTAAGAGTTAAGACCTTAGCTATTAGGCCAGAGTAAGAGTTAAGACCTTAATCAGTAGGCCAGAGTAAGAGTTAAGACCTTAACCAGTAGGACAGAGTAAGAGTTAAGACCTTAACCATTAGGCCAGAGTAAGAGTTAAGACCTTAAAGAGTAGGCCAGAGTAAGAGTTAAGACCTTAACCATTAGGCCAGAGTACGAGTCTAAGACCTTAGCTATTAGGCCAGAGTAGGAGTTAAAGCCTTAACCAGTTGACCAGAGTAAGAGTTAAGACCTTAACCATTAGGCCAGAGTATGAGTCGAAGACCTTAGCTATTAGGCCAGAGTAAGAGTTAAGACCTTAGCTATTAGGCCACAGTACGAGTCTAAGACCTAAGCTATTAGGCCAGAGTAAGAGTTAAGACCTTAACAAGTAGGCCAGAGTATGAGTCTAAGACCTTAGCTATTAGGCCAGAGTAAGAGTTAAGACCTTAGATATTAGGCCAGAGTAAGAGTTAAGACCTTAACCATTAGGCCATAGTACGAGTCTAAGACCTTAGCTATTAGGCCAGAGTAAGAGTAAAGACCTTAACCATTAGGCCAGAGTACGAGTCTAAGACCTTAGCTATTAGGCCAGAGTAAGAGTTAAGACCTTAACCATTAGGCCAGAGTACGAGTCTAAGACCTTAGCTATTAGGCCAGAGTAAGAGTTAAGACCTTAACCAGTAGGCCAGAGTATGAGTCTAAGACCTTAGGTATTAGGCCAGAGTAAGAGTTAAGACCTTAACCATCAGGCCAGAGTACGAGTCTAAGACCTTAGCTATTAGGCCAGAGTAAGAGTTAAGACCTTAGCTATTAGGCCAGAGTACGAGTTAAGACCTTAGCTATTAGGCCAGAGTAAGAGTTAAGACCTTAACCATTAGGCCAGAGTACGAGTCTAAGACCTTAGCTATTAGGCCATAGTAAGAGTTAAGACCTTAACCAGTAGGCCAGAGTAAGAGTTAGGACCTTAACCATTAGGCCAGAGTACGAGTCTAAGAACTTAGCTATTAGGCCATAGTAAGAGTTAAGGCCTTAACCATTAGGCCAGAGTATGAGTCTAAGACCGTAGCTATTAGGCCAGATTAAGAGTTAAGACCTTAGCTATTAGGCCAGAGTAAGAGTTATGACCATAAACATTAGGCCAGAGTACGAGTCTAAGACCTTAGCTATTAGGCCAGAGTAAGAGTTAAGACCTTAGCTATTAGGCCAGAGTAAGAGTTAAGACCTTAACCAGTATGCCAGTCTAAGATTTAAGACATTAACCAGTAGGCCAGAGTACGAGTCTAAGACCATAGCTATTAGGCCAGAGTAAGAGTTAAGACCTTAGCTATTAGGCCAGAGTAAGAGTTAAGACCTTAATCAGTAGGCCAGAGTAAGAGTTAAGACCTTAACCAGTAGGACAGAGTAAGAGTTCAGACCTTAACCATTAGGCCAGAGTACGTGTCTAAGACCTTAGCTATTAGGCCATAGTAAGAGTTAAGACCTTAACCAGTAGGCCAGAGTAAGAGTTAAGACCTTAAACAGTAGGCCAGAGTAAGAGTTAAGACCTTAACCATTAGGCCAGAGTACAAGTCTAAGACCTTAGCTATTAGGCCAGAGTAAGAGTTAAGACCTTAACCATTAGGCCAGAGTACGAGTCTAAGACCTTAGCTATTAGGCCAGAGTACGAGTCTAAGACCTTAGCTATTAGGCCAGAGTAAGAGTTAAGACCTTAACCAGTAGGCCAAAGTAAGAGTTAAGACCTTAACCATTATGCCATAGTACGAGTCTAAGACCTTAGCTATTAGGCCATAGTAAGAGTTAAGACCTTAACCATTAGGCCAGAGTATGAGTCTAAGACCTTAGCTATTAGGCCAGAGTAAGAGTTAAGACCTTAGCTATTAGGCCAGAGTAAGAGTTATGACCTTAACCATTAGGCCAGAGTACGAGTCTAAGACCGTAGCTATTAGTCCAGAGTAAGAGTTAAGACCTTAGCTATTAGGCCAGAGTAAGAGTTAAGACCTTAACCAGTAGGCCAGAGTAAGAGTTAGGACCTTAACCAGTAGGCCAGAGTACGAGTCTAAGACCTTAGCTATTCGCCCAGAGTAAGAGTTAAGACCTTAACCATTAGGCCAGTGTACGAGTCTAAGACCTTAGCTATTAGGCCAGAGTAAGAGTTAAGACCTTAGCTAGTAGGCCAGAGTAAGAGTTAAGACCTTAACCATTAGGCCAGAGTACGAGTTAGGACCTTAGCTATTAGGCCAGAGTAAGAGTTAAGACATTAGCTATTAGGCCAGAGTAAGAGTTAAGACCTTAACCAGTAGGCCAGAGTAAGAGTTAAGACCTTAACCAGTAGGCCAGAGTAGGAGTTAAGACCTTAACCATTAGGCCAGAGTACGAGTCTAAGACCTTAGTTATTAGGCCAGAGTAAGAGTTCAGACCTTAGCTATTAGGCCAGAGTAAGAGTTAAGACCTTAACCATTAGGCCAGAGTAGGAGTCTAAGACCTTAGCTATTAGGCCAGAGTAAGAGTTAAGACCTTAACCAGTAGGCCAGAGTAAGAGTTAGGACCTTAACCAGTAGGCCAGAGTACGAGTCTAAGACCTTAGCTATTCGCCCAGAGTAAGAGTTAAGACCTTAACCATTAGGCCAGAGTACGAGTCTAAGACCTTAGCCATTAGGCCAGAGTAAGAGTTAAGACCTTAGCTAGTAGGCCAGAGTAAGAGTTAAGACCTTAACCATTAGGCCAGAGTACGAGTTAAGACCTTAGCTACTAGGCCAGAGTAAGAGTTAAGACCTTAGCTATTAGGCCAGAGTAAGAGTTAAGACCTTAACCAGTAGGCCAGATTAAGAGTTAAGACCTTAACCAGTAGGCCAGAGTAAGAGTTAAGACCTTAACTATTAGGCCAGAGTACGAGTCTAAGACCTTAGTTATTAGGCCAGAGTAAGAGTTCAGACCTTAGCTATTAGGCCAGAGTAAGAGTAAAGACCTTAACCATTAGGCCAGAGTAGGAGTCTAAGACCTTAGCTATCAGGCCAGAGTAAGAGTTAAGACCTTAACCAGTAGGCCAGTGTACGAGTCTAAGACCTTAGCTATTAGGCCAAGAGTAAGAGTTAAGACCTTAGCTATTAGGCCAGAGTAAGAGTTAAGACCTTAACCATTAGGCCAGAGTACGAGTCTAAGACCATAGCTATTAGGCCAGAGTAAGAGTTAAGACCTTAGCTATTAGGCCAGAGTAAGAGTTAAGACCTTAGCTATTAGGTCAGAGTAAGAGTTAAGACCCTAACTATTAGGCCAGAGTAAGAGTTAAGACCTTAACCATTAGGCCAGAGTACGAGTCTAAGACCATAGCTATTAGGCCAGAGTAAGAGTTAAGACCTTAGCTATTAGGCCAGAGTAAGAGTTAAGACCTTAATCAGTAGGCCAGAGTAAGAGTTAAGACCTTAACCAGTAGGACAGAGTAAGAGTTAAGACCTTAACCATTAGGCCAGAGTATGTGTCTAAGACCTTAGCTATTAGGCCATAGTAAGAGTTAAGACCTTAACCAGTAGGCCAGAGTAAGAGTTAAGACCTTAAACAGTAGGCCAGAGTAAGAGTTAAGACCTTAACCATTAGGCCAGAGTACGAGTCTAAGACCTTAGTTATTAGGCCAGAGTAAGAGTTCAGACCTTAGCTATTAGGCCAGAGTAAGAGTTAAGACCTTAACCATTAGGCCAGAGTACGAGTCTAAGACCTTAGCTATTAGGCCAGAGTAATAGTTAAGACCTTAACCAGTAGGCCAGAGTAAGAGTTAAGACCTTAACCATTAGGCCAGAGTAGGGGTCTAAGACCTTAGCTATTAGGCCAGAGTAAGAGTTAAGACCTTAACCAGTTGACCAGAGTAAGAGTTAATACCTTAACCATTAGGCCAGAGTACGAGTCTAAGACCTTAGCTATTAGGCCAGAGTAAGAGTTAAGACCTTAACCATTAGGCCAGAGTACGAGTCTAAGACCTTAGCTATTAGGCCAGAGTAAGAGTTAAGACCTTAACCATTAGGCCAGAGTACGAGTCTAAGACCTTAGCTATTAGGCCAGAGTAAGAGTTAAGACCTTAACCAGTAGGCCAGAGTACAAGTCTAAGACCTTAGCTATTAGGCCAAGAGTAAGAGTTAAGACCTTAGCTATTAGACCAGAGTAAGAGTTAAGACCTTAACCTTTAGGCCAGAGTACGAGTCTAAGACCATAGCTATTAGGCCAGAGTAAGAGTTAAGACCTTAGCTATTAGGCCAGAGTAAGAGTTAAGACTTTAGCTATTAGGCCAGAGTAAGAGTTAAGACCTTAACTATTAGGCCAGAGTAAGAGTTAAGACCTTAACCATTAGGCCAGAGTACGAGTCTAAGACCATAGCTATTAGGCCAGAGTAAGAGTTAAGACCTTAGCTATTAGGCCAGAGTAAGAGTTAAGACCTTAATCAGTAGGCCAGAGTAAGAGTTAAGACCTTAACCAGTAGGACAGAGTAAGAGTTAAGACCTTAACCATTAGGCCAGAGTAAGAGTTAAGACCTTAAAGAGTAGGCCAGAGTAAGAGTTAAGACCTTAACCATTAGGCCAGAGTACGAGTCTAAGACCTTAGCTATTAGGCCAGAGTAGGAGTTAAAGCCTTAACCAGTTGACCAGAGTAAGAGTTAAGACCTTAACCATTAGGCCAGAGTATGAGTCGAAGACCTTAGCTATTAGGCCAGAGTAAGAGTTAAGACCTTAGCTATTAGGCCAGAGTAAGAGTTAAGACCTTAATCAGTAGGCCAGAGTAAGAGTTAAGACCTTAACCAGTAGGACAGAGTAAGAGTTAAGACCTTAACCATTAGGCCAGAGTAAGAGTTAAGACCTTAAACAGTAGGCCAGAGTAAGAGTTAAGACCTTAACCATTAGGCCAGAGTACGAGTCTAAGACCTTAGCTATTAGGCCAGAGTAAGAGTTAAGACCTTAACCAGTAGGCCAGAGTAAGAGTTAAGACCTTAACCATTAGGCCAGAGTACGAGTTAAGACCTTAGCTATTAGGCCAGAGTAAGAGTTAAGACCTTAGCTATTAGGCCAGAGTAAGAGTTAAAACCTTAACCAGTAGGCCAGAGTAAGAGTTAAGACCTTAACCAGTAGGCCAGAGTAAGAGTTAAGACCTTAACCATTAGGCCAGAGTATGAGTCTAAGACCTTAGTTATTAGGCCAGAGTAAGAGTTCAGACCTTAGCTATTAGGCCAGAGTAAGAGTTAAGACCTTAACCATTAGGCCAGAGTACGAGTCTAAGACCTTAGCTATTAGGCCAGAGTAAGAGTTAAGACCTTAACCAGTAGGCCAGAGTAAGAGTTAAGACCTTAACCATTAGGCCAGAGTAGGGGTCTAAGACCTTAGCTATTAGGCCAGAGTAAGAGTTAAGACCTTAACCAGTTGACCAGAGTAAGAGTTAATACCTTAACCATTAGGCCAGAGTACGAGTCTAAGACCTTAGCTATTAGGCCAGAGTAAGAGTTAAGACCTTAACCATTAGGCCAGAGTACGAGTCTAAGACCTTAGCTATTAGGCCAGAGTAAGAGTTAAGACCTTAACCATTAGGCCAGAGTACGAGTCTAAGACCTTAGCTATTAGGCCAGAGTAAGAGTTAAGACCTTAACCAGTAGGCCAGAGTACAAGTCTAAGACCTTAGCTATTAGGCCAAGAGTAAGAGTTAAGACCTTAGCTATTAGACCAGAGTAAGAGTTAAGACCTTAACCTTTAGGCCAGAGTACGAGTCTAAGACCATAGCTATTAGGCCAGAGTAAGAGTTAAGACCTTAGCTATTAGGCCAGAGTAAGAGTTAAGACTTTAGCTATTAGGCCAGAGTAAGAGTTAAGACCTTAACTATTAGGCCAGAGTAAGAGTTAAGACCTTAACCATTAGGCCAGAGTACGAGTCTAAGACCATAGCTATTAGGCCAGAGTAAGAGTTAAGACCTTAGCTATTAGGCCAGAGTAAGAGTTAAGACGTTAATCAGTAGGCCAGAGTAAGAGTTAAGACCTTAACCATTAGGCCAGAGTAAGAGTTAAGACCTTAAACAGTAGGCCAGAGTAAGAGTTAAGACCTTAACCATTAGGCCAGAGTACGAGTCTAAGACCTTAGCTATTAGGCCAGAGTAAGAGTTAAGACCTTAACCAGTAGGCCAGAGTAAGAGTTAAGACCTTAACCATTAGGCCAGAGTACGAGTTAAGACCTTAGCTATTAGGCCAGAGTAAGAGTTAAGACCTTAGCTATTAGGCCAGAGTAAGAGTTAAAACCTTAACCAGTAGGCCAGAGTAAGAGTTAAGACCTTAACCAGTAGGCCAGAGTAAGAGTTAAGACCTTAACCATTAGGCCAGAGTACGAGTCTAAGACCTTAGTTATTAGGCCAGAGTAAGAGTTCAGACCTTAGCTATTAGGCCAGAGTAAGAGTTAAGACCTTAACCATTAGGCCAGAGTACGAGTCTAAGACCTTAGCTATTAGGCCAGAGTAAGAGTTAAGACCTTAACCAGTAGGCCAGAGTAAGAGTTAAGACCTTAACCATTAGGCCAGAGTAGGGGTCTAAGACCTTAGCTATTAGGCCAGAGTAAGAGTTAAGACCTTAACCAGTTGACCAGAGTAAGAGTTAATACCTTAACCATTAGGCCAGAGTACGAGTCTAAGACCTTAGCTATTAGGCCAGAGTAAGAGTTAAGACCTTAACCATTAGGCCAGAGTACGAGTCTAAGACCTTAGCTATTAGGCCAGAGTAAGAGTTAAGACCTTAACCATTAGGCCAGAGTACGAGTCTAAGACCTTAGCTATTAGGCCAGAGTAAGAGTTAAGACCTTAACCAGTAGGCCAGAGTACAAGTCTAAGACCTTAGCTATTAGGCCAAGAGTAAGAGTTAAGACCTTAGCTATTAGACCAGAGTAAGAGTTAAGACCTTAACCTTTAGGCCAGAGTACGAGTCTAAGACCATAGCTATTAGGCCAGAGTAAGAGTTAAGACCTTAGCTATTAGGCCAGAGTAAGAGTTAAGACTTTAGCTATTAGGCCAGAGTAAGAGTTAAGACCTTAACTATTAGGCCAGAGTAAGAGTTAAGACCTTAACCATTAGGCCATAGTACGAGTCTAAGACCATAGCTATTAGGCCAGAGTAAGAGTTAAGACCTTAGCTATTAGGCCAGAGTAAGAGTTAAGACCTTAATCAGTAGGCCAGAGTAAGAGTTAAGACCTTAACCAGTAGGACAGAGTAAGAGTTAAGACCTTAACCATTAGGCCAGAGTAAGAGTTAAGACCTTAAAGAGTAGGCCAGAGTAAGAGTTAAGACCTTAACCATTAGGCCAGAGTACGAGTCTAAGACCTTAGCTATTAGGCCAGAGTAGGAGTTAAAGCCTTAACCAGTTGACCAGAGTAAGAGTTAAGACCTTAACCATTAGGCCAGAGTATGAGTCGAAGACCTTAGCTATTAGGCCAGAGTAAGAGTTAAGACCTTAGCTATTAGGCCACAGTACGAGTCTAAGACATAAGCTATTAGGCCAGAGTAAGAGTTAAGACCTTAACAAGTAGGCCAGAGTATGAGTCTAAGACCTTAGCTATTAGGCCAGAGTAAGAGTTAAGACCTTAGATATTAGGCCAGAGTAAGAATTAAGACCTTAACCATTAGGCCAGAGTACGAGTCTAAGACCTTAGCTATTAGGCCAGAGTAAGAGTTAAAACCTTAACCAGTTGACCAGAGTAAGAGTTAAGACCTTAACCATTAGGCCAGAGTACGAGTCGAAGACCTTAGCTATTAGGCAAGAGTAAGAGTTAAGACCTTAGCTATTAAGCCACAGTATGAGTCTAAGACTTAAGCTATTAGGACAGAGTAAGAGTTAAGACCTTAACCTGTAGGCCAGAGTATGAGTCTAAGACTTTAGCTATTAGACCAGAGTAAGAGTTAAGCCCATAACCTGTAGGCCATAGTACAAGTCTAAGACCTTAGCTATTAGGCCAGAGTAAGAGTTAAGACCTTAGCTATTAGGCCAGAGTAAGAGTTAAGACCTTAACCTGTAGGCCATAGTACGAGTCTAAGATCTTAGCTATTAGGCCAGAGTAAGAGTTAAGACCTTAACCAGTAGGCCAGAGTACGAGTCTAAGACCTTAGCTATTAGGCCAGAGTAAGAGTTAAGACCTTAACCATTAGGCCAGAGTACGAGTCTAAGACCTTAGCTATTAGGCCAGAGTAAGAGTTAAGACCTTAGCTAGTAGGCCAGAGTAAGAGTTAAGACCTTAACCATTGGGCCGGAGTACGAGTTAAGACCTTAGCTATTAGGCCAGAGTAAGAGTTAAGACCTTAGCTATTAGGCCAGAGTAAGAGTTAAAACCTTAACCAGTAGGCCAGAGTACGAGTCTAAGACCATAGCTATTAGGCCAGAGTAAGAGTTAAGACCTTAGCTATTAGGCCAGAGTAAGAGTTAAGACCTTAATCAGTAGGCCAGAGTAAGAGTTAAGACCTTAACCAGTAGGACAGAGTAAGAGTTAAGACCTTAACCATTAGGCCAGAGTAAGAGTTAAGACCTTAAACAGTAGGCCAGAGTAAGAGTTAAAACCTTAACCAGTAGGCCAGAGTACGAGTCTAAGACCATAGCTATTAGGCCAGAGTAAGAGTTCAGACCTTAGCTATTAGGCCAGAGTAAGAGTTAAGACCTTAACCATTAGGCCAGAGTACGAGTCTAAGACCTTAGCTATTAGGCCAGAGTAAGAGTTAAGACCTTAACCATTAGGCCAGAGTACGAGTCTAAGACCTTAGCTATTAGGCCAGAGTAAGAGTTAAGACCTTAACCATTAGGCCAGAGTACGAGTCTAAGACCTTAGCTATTAGGCCAGAGTAAGAGTTAAGACCTTAACCAGTAGGCCAGAGTACGAGTCTAAGACCTTAGCTATTAGGCCAAGAGTAAGAGTTAAGACCTTAGCTATTAGACCAGAGTAAGAGTTAAGACCTTAACCTTTAGGCCAGAGTACGAGTCTAAGACCATAGCTATTAGGCCAGAGTAAGAGTTAAGACCTTAGCTATTAGGCCAGAATAAGAGTTAAGACCTTAGCTATTAGGCCAGAGTAAGAGTTAAGACCTTAACTATTAGGCCAGAGTAAGAGTTAAGACCTTAACCATTAGGCCAGAGTACGAGTCTAAGACCATAGCTATTAGGCCAGAGTAAGAGTTAAGACCTTAGCTATTAGGCCAGAGTAAGAGTTAAGACCTTAATCAGTAGGCCAGAGTAAGAGTTAAGACCTTAACCAGTAGGACAGAGTAAGAGTTAAGACCTTAACCATTAGGCCAGAGTAAGAGTTAAGACCTTAAACAGTAGGCCAGAGTAAGAGTTAAGACCTTAACCATTAGGCCAGAGTACGAGTCTAAGACCTTAGCTATTAGGCCAGAGTAAGAGTTAAGACCTTAACCAGTAGGCCAGAGTAAGAGTTAAGACCTTAACCATTAGGCCAGAGTACGAGTTAAGACCTTAGCTATTAGGCCAGAGTAAGAGTTAAGACCTTAGCTATTAGGCCAGAGTAAGAGTTAAAACCTTAACCAGTAGGCCAGAGTAAGAGTTAAGACCTTAACCAGTAGGCCAGAGTAAGAGTTAAGACCTTAACCATTAGGCCAGAGTACGAGTCTAAGACCTTAGTTATTAGGCCAGAGTAAGAGTTCAGACCTTAGCTATTAGGCCAGAGTAAGAGTTAAGACCTTAACCATTAGGCCAGAGTACGAGTCTAAGACCTTAGCTATTAGGCCAGAGTAAGAGTTAAGACCTTAACCAGTAGGCCAGAGTAAGAGTTAAGACCTTAACCATTAGGCCAGAGTAGGGGTCTAAGACCTTAGCTATTAGGCCAGAGTAAGAGTTAAGACCTTAAGCAGTTGACCAGAGTAAGAGTTAATACCTTAACCATTAGGCCAGAGTACGAGTCTAAGACCTTAGCTATTAGGCCAGAGTAAGAGTTAAGACCTTAACCATTAGGCCAGAGTACGAGTCTAAGACCTTAGCTATTAGGCCAGAGTAAGAGTTAAGACCTTAACCATTAGGCCAGAGTACGAGTCTAAGACCTTAGCTATTAGGCCAGAGTAAGAGTTAAGACCTTAACCAGTAGGCCAGAGTACAAGTCTAAGACCTTAGCTATTAGGCCAAGAGTAAGAGTTAAGACCTTAGCTATTAGACCAGAGTAAGAGTTAAGACCTTAACCTTTAGGCCAGAGTACGAGTCTAAGACCATAGCTATTAGGCCAGAGTAAGAGTTAAGACCTTAGCTATTAGGCCAGAGTAAGAGTTAAGACCTTAGCTATTAGGCCAGAGTAAGAGTTAAGACCTTAACTATTAGGCCAGAGTAAGAGTTAAGACCTTAACCATTAGGCCAGAGTACGAGTCTAAGACCATAGCTATTAGGCCAGAGTAAGAGTTAAGACCTTAGCTATTAGGCCAGAGTAAGAGTTAAGACCTTAATCAGTAGGCCAGAGTAAGAGTTAAGACCTTAACCAGTAGGACAGAGTAAGAGTTAAGACCTTAACCATTAGGCCAGAGTAAGAGTTAAGACCTTAAAGAGTAGGCCAGAGTAAGAGTTAAGACCTTAACCATTAGGCCAGAGTACGAGTCTAAGACCTTAGCTATTAGGCCAGAGTAAGAGTTAAGACCTTAACCATTAGGCCAGAGTACGAGTCTAAGACCTTAGCTATTAGGCCAGAGTAAGAGTTAAGACCTTAACCATTAGGCCAGAGTACGAGTCTAAGACCTTAGCTATTAGGCCAGAGTAAGAGTTAAGACCTTAACCATTAGGCCAGAGTACGAGTCTAAGACCTTAGCTATTAGGCCAGAGTAAGAGTTAAGACCTTAACCATTAGGCCAGAGTACGAGTCTAAGACCTTAGCTATTAGGCCAGAGTAAGAGTTAAGACCTTAACCAGTAGGCCAGAGTACAAGTCTAAGACCTTAGCTATTAGGCCAAGAGTAAGAGTTAAGACCTTAGCTATTAGACCAGAGTAAGAGTTAAGACCTTAACCTTTAGGCCAGAGTACGAGTCTAAGACCATAGCTATTAGGCCAGAGTAAGAGTTAAGACCTTAGCTATTAGGCCAGAGTAAGAGTTAAGACTTTAGCTATTAGGCCAGAGTAAGAGTTAAGACCTTAACTATTAGGCCAGAGTAAGAGTTAAGACCTTAACCATTAGGCCAGAGTACGAGTCTAAGACCATAGCTATTAGGCCAGAGTAAGAGTTAAGACCTTAGCTATTAGGCCAGAGTAAGAGTTAAGACGTTAATCAGTAGGCCAGAGTAAGAGTTAAGACCTTAACCATTAGGCCAGAGTAAGAGTTAAGACCTTAAACAGTAGGCCAGAGTAAGAGTTAAGACCTTAACCATTAGGCCAGAGTACGAGTCTAAGACCTTAGCTATTAGGCCAGAGTAAGAGTTAAGACCTTAACCAGTAGGCCAGAGTAAGAGTTAAGACCTTAACCATTAGGCCAGAGTACGAGTTAAGACCTTAGCTATTAGGCCAGAGTAAGAGTTAAGACCTTAGCTATTAGGCCAGAGTAAGAGTTAAAACCTTAACCAGTAGGCCAGAGTAAGAGTTAAGACCTTAACCAGTAGGCCAGAGTAAGAGTTAAGACCTTAACCATTAGGCCAGAGTACGAGTCTAAGACCTTAGTTATTAGGCCAGAGTAAGAGTTCAGACCTTAGCTATTAGGCCAGAGTAAGAGTTAAGACCTTAACCATTAGGCCAGAGTACGAGTCTAAGACCTTAGCTATTAGGCCAGAGTAAGAGTTAAGACCTTAACCAGTAGGCCAGAGTAAGAGTTAAGACCTTAACCATTAGGCCAGAGTAGGGGTCTAAGACCTTAGCTATTAGGCCAGAGTAAGAGTTAAGGCCTTAACCAGTTGACCAGAGTAAGAGTTAATACCTTAACCATTAGGCCAGAGTACGAGTCTAAGACCTTAGCTATTAGGCCAGAGTAAGAGTTAAGACCTTAACCATTAGGCCAGAGTACGAGTCTAAGACCTTAGCTATTAGGCCAGAGTAAGAGTTAAGACCTTAACCATTAGGCCAGAGTACGAGTCTAAGACCTTAGCTATTAGGCCAGAGTAAGAGTTAAGACCTTAACCAGTAGGCCAGAGTACAAGTCTAAGACCTTAGCTATTAGGCCAAGAGTAAGAGTTAAGACCTTAGCTATTAGACCAGAGTAAGAGTTAAGACCTTAACCTTTAGGCCAGAGTACGAGTCTAAGACCATAGCTATTAGGCCAGAGTAAGAGTTAAGACCTTAGCTATTAGGCCAGAGTAAGAGTTAAGACTTTAGCTATTAGGCCAGAGTAAGAGTTAAGACCTTAACTATTAGGCCAGAGTAAGAGTTAAGACCTTAACCATTAGGCCATAGTACGAGTCTAAGACCATAGCTATTAGGCCAGAGTAAGAGTTAAGACCTTAGCTATTAGGCCAGAGTAAGAGTTAAGACCTTAATCAGTAGGCCAGAGTAAGAGTTAAGACCTTAACCAGTAGGACAGAGTAAGAGTTAAGACCTTAACCATTAGGCCAGAGTAAGAGTTAAGACCTTAAAGAGTAGGCCAGAGTAAGAGTTAAGACCTTAACCATTAGGCCAGAGTACGAGTCTAAGACCTTAGCTATTAGGCCAGAGTAGGAGTTAAAGCCTTAACCAGTTGACCAGAGTAAGAGTTAAGACCTTAACCATTAGGCCAGAGTATGAGTCGAAGACCTTAGCTATTAGGCCAGAGTAAGAGTTAAGACCTTAGCTATTAGGCCACAGTACGAGTCTAAGACCTAAGCTATTAGGCCAGAGTAAGAGTTAAGACCTTAACAAGTAGGCCAGAGTATGAGTCTAAGACCTTAGCTATTAGGCCAGAGTAAGAGTTAAGACCTTAGATATTAGGCCAGAGTAAGAATTAAGACCTTAACCATTAGGCCAGAGTACGAGTCTAAGACCTTAGCTATTAGGCCAGAGTAAGAGTTAAAACCTTAACCAGTTGACCAGAGTAAGAGTTAAGACCTTAACCATTAGGCCAGAGTACGAGTCGAAGACCTTAGCTATTAGGCAAGAGTAAGAGTTAAGACCTTAGCTATTAAGCCACAGTATGAGTCTAAGACTTAAGCTATTAGGACAGAGTAAGAGTTAAGACCTTAACCTGTAGGCCAGAGTATGAGTCTAAGACTTTAGCTATTAGACCAGAGTAAGAGTTAAGCCCATAACCTGTAGGCCATAGTACAAGTCTAAGACCTTAGCTATTAGGCCAGAGTAAGAGTTAAGACCTTAGCTATTAGGCCAGAGTAAGAGTTAAGACCTTAACCTGTAGGCCATAGTACGAGTCTAAGATCTTAGCTATTAGGCCAGAGTAAGAGTTAAGACCTTAACCAGTAGGCCAGAGTACGAGTCTAAGACCTTAGCTATTAGGCCAGAGTAAGAGTTAAGACCTTAACCATTAGGCCAGAGTACGAGTCTAAGACCTTAGCTATTAGGCCAGAGTAAGAGTTAAGACCTTAGCTAGTAGGCCAGAGTAAGAGTTAAGACCTTAACCATTGGGCCGGAGTACGAGTTAAGACCTTAGCTATTAGGCCAGAGTAAGAGTTAAGACCTTAGCTATTAGGCCAGAGTAAGAGTTAAAACCTTAACCAGTAGGCCAGAGTACGAGTCTAAGACCATAGCTATTAGGCCAGAGTAAGAGTTAAGACCTTAGCTATTAGGCCAGAGTAAGAGTTAAGACCTTAATCAGTAGGCCAGAGTAAGAGTTAAGACCTTAACCAGTAGGACAGAGTAAGAGTTAAGACCTTAACCATTAGGCCAGAGTAAGAGTTAAGACCTTAAACAGTAGGCCAGAGTAAGAGTTAAAACCTTAACCAGTAGGCCAGAGTACGAGTCTAAGACCATAGCTATTAGGCCAGAGTAAGAGTTCAGACCTTAGCTATTAGGCCAGAGTAAGAGTTAAGACCTTAACCATTAGGCCAGAGTACGAGTCTAAGACCTTAGCTATTAGGCCAGAGTAAGAGTTAAGACCTTAACCATTAGGCCAGAGTACGAGTCTAAGACCTTAGCTATTAGGCCAGAGTAAGAGTTAAGACCTTAACCATTAGGCCAGAGTACGAGTCTAAGACCTTAGCTATTAGGCCAGAGTAAGAGTTAAGACCTTAACCAGTAGGCCAGAGTACGAGTCTAAGACCTTAGCTATTAGGCCAAGAGTAAGAGTTAAGACCTTAGCTATTAGACCAGAGTAAGAGTTAAGACCTTAACCTTTAGGCCAGAGTACGAGTCTAAGACCATAGCTATTAGGCCAGAGTAAGAGTTAAGACCTTAGCTATTAGGCCAGAATAAGAGTTAAGACCTTAGCTATTAGGCCAGAGTAAGAGTTAAGACCTTAACTATTAGGCCAGAGTAAGAGTTAAGACCTTAACCATTAGGCCAGAGTACGAGTCTAAGACCATAGCTATTAGGCCAGAGTAAGAGTTAAGACCTTAGCTATTAGGCCAGAGTAAGAGTTAAGACCTTAATCAGTAGGCCAGAGTAAGAGTTAAGACCTTAACCAGTAGGACAGAGTAAGAGTTAAGACCTTAACCATTAGGCCAGAGTAAGAGTTAAGACCTTAAACAGTAGGCCAGAGTAAGAGTTAAGACCTTAACCATTAGGCCAGAGTACGAGTCTAAGACCTTAGCTATTAGGCCAGAGTAAGAGTTAAGACCTTAACCAGTAGGCCAGAGTAAGAGTTAAGACCTTAACCATTAGGCCAGAGTACGAGTTAAGACCTTAGCTATTAGGCCAGAGTAAGAGTTAAGACCTTAGCTATTAGGCCAGAGTAAGAGTTAAAACCTTAACCAGTAGGCCAGAGTAAGAGTTAAGACCTTAACCAGTAGGCCAGAGTAAGAGTTAAGACCTTAACCATTAGGCCAGAGTACGAGTCTAAGACCTTAGTTATTAGGCCAGAGTAAGAGTTCAGACCTTAGCTATTAGGCCAGAGTAAGAGTTAAGACCTTAACCATTAGGCCAGAGTACGAGTCTAAGACCTTAGCTATTAGGCCAGAGTAAGAGTTAAGACCTTAACCAGTAGGCCAGAGTAAGAGTTAAGACCTTAACCATTAGGCCAGAGTAGGGGTCTAAGACCTTAAGCAGTTGACCAGAGTAAGAGTTAATACCTTAACCATTAGGCCAGAGTACGAGTCTAAGACCTTAGCTATTAGGCCAGAGTAAGAGTTAAGACCTTAACCATTAGGCCAGAGTACGAGTCTAAGACCTTAGCTATTAGGCCAGAGTAAGAGTTAAGACCTTAACCAGTAGGCCAGAGTACAAGTCTAAGACCTTAGCTATTAGGCCAAGAGTAAGAGTTAAGACCTTAGCTATTAGACCAGAGTAAGAGTTAAGACCTTAACCTTTAGGCCAGAGTACGAGTCTAAGACCATAGCTATTAGGCCAGAGTAAGAGTTAAGACCTTAGCTATTAGGCCAGAGTAAGAGTTAAGACCTTAGCTATTAGGCCAGAGTAAGAGTTAAGACCTTAACTATTAGGCCAGAGTAAGAGTTAAGACCTTAACCATTAGGCCAGAGTACGAGTCTAAGACCATAGCTATTAGGCCAGAGTAAGAGTTAAGACCTTAGCTATTAGGCCAGAGTAAGAGTTAAGACCTTAATCAGTAGGCCAGAGTAAGAGTTAAGACCTTAACCAGTAGGACAGAGTAAGAGTTAAGACCTTAACCATTAGGCCAGAGTAAGAGTTAAGACCTTAAAGAGTAGGCCAGAGTAAGAGTTAAGACCTTAACCATTAGGCCAGAGTACGAGTCTAAGACCTTAGCTATTAGGCCAGAGTAAGAGTTAAGACCTTAACCATTAGGCCAGAGTACGAGTCTAAGACCTTAGCTATTAGGCCAGAGTAAGAGTTAAGACCTTAACCATTAGGCCAGAGTACGAGTCTAAGACCTTAGCTATTAGGCCAGAGTAAGAGATAAGACCTTAACCATTAGGCCAGAGTACGAGTCTAAGACCTTAGCTATTAGGCCAGAGTAAGAGTTAAGACCTTAACCAGTAGGCCAGAGTACGAGTCTAAGACCTTAGCTATTAGGCCAAGAGTAAGAGTTAAGACCTTAGCTATTAGACCAGAGTAAGAGTTAAGACCTTAACCTTTAGGCCAGAGTACGAGTCTAAGACCATAGCTATTAGGCCAGAGTAAGAGTTAAGACCTTAGCTATTAGGCCAGAATAAGAGTTAAGACCTTAGCTATTAGGCCAGAGTAAGAGTTAAGACCTTAACTATTAGGCCAGAGTAAGAGTTAAGACCTTAACCATTAGGCCAGAGTACGAGTCTAAGACCATAGCTATTAGGCCAGAGTAAGAGTTAAGACCTTAGCTATTAGGCCAGAGTAAGAGTTAAGACCTTAATCAGTAGGCCAGAGTAAGAGTTAAGACCTTAACCAGTAGGACAGAGTAAGAGTTAAGACCTTAACCATTAGGCCAGAGTAAGAGTTAAGACCTTAAACAGTAGGCCAGAGTAAGAGTTAAGACCTTAACCATTAGGCCAGAGTACGAGTCTAAGACCTTAGCTATTAGGCCAGAGTAAGAGTTAAGACCTTAACCAGTAGGCCAGAGTAAGAGTTAAGACCTTAACCATTAGGCCAGAGTACGAGTTAAGACCTTAGCTATTAGGCCAGAGTAAGAGTTAAGACCTTAGCTATTAGGCCAGAGTAAGAGTTAAAACCTTAACCAGTAGGCCAGAGTAAGAGTTAAGACCTTAACCAGTAGGCCAGAGTAAGAGTTAAGACCTTAACCATTAGGCCAGAGTACGAGTCTAAGACCTTAGTTATTAGGCCAGAGTAAGAGTTCAGACCTTAGCTATTAGGCCAGAGTAAGAGTTAAGACCTTAACCATTAGGCCAGAGTACGAGTCTAAGACCTTAGCTATTAGGCCAGAGTAAGAGTTAAGACCTTAACCAGTAGGCCAGAGTAAGAGTTAAGACCTTAACCATTAGGCCAGAGTAGGGGTCTAAGACCTTAGCTATTAGGCCAGAGTAAGAGTTAAGACCTTAAGCAGTTGACCAGAGTAAGAGTTAATACCTTAACCATTAGGCCAGAGTACGAGTCTAAGACCTTAGCTATTAGGCCAGAGTAAGAGTTAAGACCTTAACCATTAGGCCAGAGTACGAGTCTAAGACCTTAGCTATTAGGCCAGAGTAAGAGTTAAGACCTTAACCATTAGGCCAGAGTACGAGTCTAAGACCTTAGCTATTAGGCCAGAGTAAGAGTTAAGACCTTAACCAGTAGGCCAGAGTACAAGTCTAAGACCTTAGCTATTAGGCCAAGAGTAAGAGTTAAGACCTTAGCTATTAGACCAGAGTAAGAGTTAAGACCTTAACCTTTAGGCCAGAGTACGAGTCTAAGACCATAGCTATTAGGCCAGAGTAAGAGTTAAGACCTTAGCTATTAGGCCAGAGTAAGAGTTAAGACCTTAGCTATTAGGCCAGAGTAAGAGTTAAGACCTTAACTATTAGGCCAGAGTAAGAGTTAAGACCTTAACCATTAGGCCAGAGTACGAGTCTAAGACCATAGCTATTAGGCCAGAGTAAGAGTTAAGACCTTAGCTATTAGGCCAGAGTAAGAGTTAAGACCTTAATCAGTAGGCCAGAGTAAGAGTTAAGACCTTAACCAGTAGGACAGAGTAAGAGTTAAGACCTTAACCATTAGGCCAGAGTAAGAGTTAAGACCTTAAAGAGTAGGCCAGAGTAAGAGTTAAGACCTTAACCATTAGGCCAGAGTACGAGTCTAAGACCTTAGCTATTAGGCCAGAGTAGGAGTTAAAGCCTTAACCAGTTGACCAGAGTAAGAGTTAAGACCTTAACCATTAGGCCAGAGTATGAGTCGAAGACCTTAGCTATTAGGCCAGAGTAAGAGTTAAGACCTTAGCTATTAGGCCACAGTACGAGTCTAAGACCTAAGCTATTAGGCCAGAGTAAGAGTTAAGACCTTAACAAGTAGGCCAGAGTATGAGTCTAAGACCTTAGCTATTAGGCCAGAGTAAGAGTTAAGACCTTAGATATTAGGCCAGAGTAAGAGTTAAGACCTTAACCATTAGGCCATAGTACGAGTCTAAGACCTTAGCTATTAGGCCAGAGTAAGAGTAAAGACCTTAACCATTAGGCCAGAGTACGAGTCTAAGACCTTAGCTATTAGGCCAGAGTAAGAGTTAAGACCTTAACCATTAGGCCAGAGTACGAGTCTAAGACCTTAGCTATTAGGCCAGAGTAAGAGTTAAGACCTTAACCAGTAGGCCAGAGTATGAGTCTAAGACCTTAGGTATTAGGCCAGAGTAAGAGTTAAGACCTTAACCATCAGGCCAGAGTACGAGTCTAAGACCTTAGCTATTAGGCCAGAGTGAGAGTTAAGACCTTAGCTATTAGGCCAGAGTACGAGTTAAGACCTTAGCTATTAGGCCAGAGTAAGAGTTAAGACCTTAGCTATTAGGCCAGAGTAAGAGTTAAGACCTTAACCATTAGGCCAGAGTACGAGTCTAAGACCTTAGCTATTAGGCCATAGTAAGAGTTAAGACCTTAACCAGTAGGCCAGAGTAAGAGTTAGGACCTTAACCATTAGGCCAGAGTACGAGTCTAAGAACTTAGCTATTAGGCCATAGTAAGAGTTAAGGCCTTAACCATTAGGCCAGAGTATGAGTCTAAGACCTTAGCTATTAGGCCAGATTAAGAGTTAAGACCTTAGCTATTAGGCCAGAGTAAGAGTTATGACCTTAAACATTAGGCCAGAGTACGAGTCTAAGACCTTAGCTATTAGGCCAGAGTAAGAGTTAAGACCTTAGCTATTAGGCCAGAGTAAGAGTTAAGACCTTAACCAGTATGCCAGTCTAAGATTTAAGACATTAACCAGTAGGCCAGAGTACGAGTCTAAGACCATAGCTATTAGGCCAGAGTAAGAGTTAAGACCTTAGCTATTAGGCCAGAGTAAGAGTTAAGACCTTAATCAGTAGGCCAGAGTAAGAGTTAAGACCTTAACCAGTAGGACAGAGTAAGAGTTCAGACCTTAACCATTAGGCCAGAGTACGTGTCTAAGACCTTAGCTATTAGGCCATAGTAAGAGTTAAGACCTTAACCAGTAGGCCAGAGTAAGAGTTAAGACCTTAAACAGTAGGCCAGAGTAAGAGTTAAGACCTTAACCATTAGGCCAGAGTACAAGTCTAAGACCTTAGCTATTAGGCCAGAGTAAGAGTTAAGACCTTAACCATTAGGCCAGAGTACGAGTCTAAGACCTTAGCTATTAGGCCAGAGTACGAGTCTAAGACCTTAGCTATTAGGCCAGAGTAAGAGTTAAGACCTTAACCAGTAGGCCAAAGTAAGAGTTAAGACCTTAACCATTATGCCATAGTACGAGTCTAAGACCTTAGCTATTAGGCCATAGTAAGAGTTAAGACCTTAACCATTAGGCCAGAGTATGAGTCTAAGACCTTAGCTATTAGGCCAGAGTAAGAGTTAAGACCTTAGCTATTAGGCCAGAGTAAGAGTTATGACCTTAACCATTAGGCCAGAGTACGAGTCTAAGACCGTAGCTATTAGTCCAGAGTAAGAGTTAAGACCTTAGCTATTAGGCCAGAGTAAGAGTTAAGACCTTAACCAGTAGGCCAGAGTAAGAGTTAGGACCTTAACCAGTAGGCCAGAGTACGAGTCTAAGACCTTAGCTATTCGCCCAGAGTAAGAGTTAAGACCTTAACCATTAGGCCAGAGTACGAGTCTAAGACCTTAGCTATTAGGCCAGAGTAAGAGTTAAGACCTTAGCTAGTAGGCCAGAGTAAGAGTTAAGACCTTAACCATTAGGCCAGAGTACGAGTTAGGACCTTAGCTATTAGGCCAGAGTAAGAGTTAAGACCTTAACCAGTATGCCAGTCTAAGATTTAAGACATTAACCAGTAGGCCAGAGTACGAGTCTAAGACCATAGCTATTAGGCCAGAGTAAGAGTTAAGACCTTAGCTATTAGGCCAGAGTAAGAGTTAAGACCTTAATCAGTAGGCCAGAGTAAGAGTTAAGACCTTAACCAGTAGGACAGAGTAAGAGTTCAGACCTTAACCATTAGGCCAGAGTACGTGTCTAAGACCTTAGCTATTAGGCCATAGTAAGAGTTAAGACCTTAACCAGTAGGCCAGAGTAAGAGTTAAGACCTTAAACAGTAGGCCAGAGTAAGAGTTAAGACCTTAACCATTAGGCCAGAGTACAAGTCTAAGACCTTAGCTATTAGGCCAGAGTAAGAGTTAAGACCTTAACCATTAGGCCAGAGTACGAGTCTAAGACCTTAGCTATTAGGCCAGAGTACGAGTCTAAGACCTTAGCTATTAGGCCAGAGTAAGAGTTAAGACCTTAACCAGTAGGCCAAAGTAAGAGTTAAGACCTTAACCATTATGCCATAGTACGAGTCTAAGACCTTAGCTATTAGGCCATAGTAAGAGTTAAGACCTTAACCATTAGGCCAGAGTATGAGTCTAAGACCTTAGCTATTAGGCCAGAGTAAGAGTTAAGACCTTAGCTATTAGGCCAGAGTAAGAGTTATGACCTTAACCATTAGGCCAGAGTACGAGTCTAAGACCGTAGCTATTAGTCCAGAGTAAGAGTTAAGACCTTAGCTATTAGGCCAGAGTAAGAGTTAAGACCTTAACCAGTAGGCCAGAGTAAGAGTTAGGACCTTAACCAGTAGGCCAGAGTACGAGTCTAAGACCTTAGCTATTCGCCCAGAGTAAGAGTTAAGACCTTAACCATTAGGCCAGAGTACGAGTTTAAGACCTTAGCTATTAGGCCAGAGTAAGAGTTAAGACCTTAGCTAGTAGGCCAGAGTAAGAGTTAAGACCTTAACCATTAGGCCAGAGTACGAGTTAGGACCTTAGCTATTAGGCCAGAGTAAGAGTTAAGACCTTAGCTATTAGGCCAGAGTAAGAGTTAAGACCTTAACCAGTAGGCCAGAGTAAGAGTTAAGACCTTAACCAGTAGGCCAGAGTAGGAGTTAAGACCTTAACCATTAGGCCAGAGTACGAGTCTAAGACCTTAGTTATTAGGCCAGAGTAAGAGTTCAGACCTTAGCTATTAGGCCAGAGTAAGAGTTAAGACCTTAACCATTAGGCCAGAGTAGGAGTCTAAGACCTTAGCTATTAGGCCAGAGTAAGAGTTAAGACCTTAACCAGTAGGCCAGAGTAAGAGTTAGGACCTTAACCAGTAGGCCAGAGTACGAGTCTAAGACCTTAGCTATTCGCCCAGAGTAAGAGTTAAGACCTTAACCATTAGGCCAGAGTACGAGTCTAAGACCTTAGCCATTAGGCCAGAGTAAGAGTTAAGACCTTAGCTAGTAGGCCAGAGTAAGAGTTAAGACCTTAACCATTAGGCCAGAGTACGAGTTAAGACCTTAGCTACTAGGCCAGAGTAAGAGTTAAGACCTTAGCTATTAGGCCAGAGTAAGAGTTAAGACCTTAACCAGTAGGCCAGATTAAGAGTTAAGACCTTAACCAGTAGGCCAGAGTAAGAGTTAAGACCTTAACTATTAGGCCAGAGTACGAGTCTAAGACCTTAGTTATTAGGCCAGAGTAAGAGTTCAGACCTTAGCTATTAGGCCAGAGTAAGAGTAAAGACCTTAACCATTAGGCCAGAGTAGGAGTCTAAGACCTTAGCTATCAGGCTAGAGTAAGAGTTAAGACCTTAACCAGTAGGCCAGAGAACGAGTCTAAAACCTTAGCTATTAGGCCAAGAGTAAGAGTTAAGACTTTAGCTATTAGGCCAGAGTAAGAGTTAAGACCTTAACCATTAGGCCAGAGTACGAGTCTAAGACCATAGCTATTAGGCCAGAGTAAGAGTTAAGACCTTAGCTATTAGGCCAGAGTAAGAGTTAAGACCTTAGCTATTAGGTCAGAGTAAGAGTTAAGACCTTAACTATTAGGCCAGAGTAAGAGTTAAGACCTTAACCATTAGGCCAGAGTACGAGTCTAAGACCATAGCTATTAGGCCAGAGTAAGAGTTAAGACCTTAGCTATTAGGCCAGAGTAAGAGTTAAGACCTTAATCAGTAGGCCAGAGTAAGAGTTAAGACCTTAACCAGTAGGACAGAGTAAGAGTTAAGACCTTAACCATTAGGCCAGAGTATGTGTCTAAGACCTTAGCTATTAGGCCATAGTAAGAGTTAAGACCTTAACCAGTAGGCCAGAGTAAGAGTTAAGACCTTAAACAGTAGGCCAGAGTAAGAGTTAAGACCTTAACCATTAGGCCAGAGTACGAGTCTAAGACCTTAGTTATTAGGCCAGAGTAAGAGTTCAGACCTTAGCTATTAGGCCAGAGTAAGAGTTAAAACCTTAACCAGTAGGCCAGAGTAAGAGTTAGGACCTTAACCAGTAGGCCAGAGTACGAGTCTAAGACCTTAGCTATTCGCCGAGAGTAAGAGTTAAGATCTTAACCATTAGGCCAGAGTACGAGTCTAAGACCTTAGCTATTAGGCCAGAGTAAGAGTTAAGACCTTAACCAGTAGGCCAGAGTAAGTGTTAAGACCTTAACCATTAGGCCAGAGTAGGGGTCTAAGACCTTAGCTATTAGGCCAGAGTAAGAGTTAAGACCTTAACCAGTTGACCAGAGTAAGAGTTAATACCTTAACCATTAGGCCAGAGTACGAGTCTAAGACCTTAGCTATTAGGCCAGAGTAAGAGTTAAGACCTTAACCATTAGGCCAGAGTACGAGTCTAAGACCTTAGCTATTAGGCCAAGAGTAAGAGTTAAGACCTTAGCTATTAGACCAGAGTAAGAGTTAAGACCTTAACCTTTAGGCCAGAGTACGAGTCTAAGACCATAGCTATTAGGCCAGAGTAAGAGTTAAGACCTTAGCTATTAGGCCAGAGTAAGAGTTAAGACTTTAGCTATTAGGCCAGAGTAAGAGTTAAGACCTTAACTATTAGGCCAGAGTAAGAGTTAAGACCTTAACCATTAGGCCAGAGTACGAGTCTAAGACCATAGCTATTAGGCCAGAGTAAGAGTTAAGACCTTAGCTATTAGGCCAGAGTAAGAGTTAAGACCTTAATCAGTAGGCCAGAGTAAGAGTTAAGACCTTAACCAGTAGGACAGAGTAAGAGTTAAGACCTTAACCATTAGGCCAGAGTAAGAGTTAAGACCTTAAAGAGTAGGCCAGAGTAAGAGTTAAGACCTTAACCATTAGGCCAGAGTACGAGTCTAAGACCTTAGCTATTAGGCCAGAGTAGGAGTTAAAGCCTTAACCAGTTGACCAGAGTAAGAGTTAAGACCTTAACCATTAGGCCAGAGTATGAGTCGAAGACCTTAGCTATTAGGCCAGAGTAAGAGTTAAGACCTTAGCTATTAGGCCAGAGTAAGAGTTAAGACCTTAATCAGTAGGCCAGAGTAAGAGTTAAGACCTTAACCAGTAGGACAGAGTAAGAGTTAAGACCTTAACCATTAGGCCAGAGTAAGAGTTAAGACCTTAAACAGTAGGCCAGAGTAAGAGTTAAGACCTTAACCATTAGGCCAGAGTACGAGTCTAAGACCTTAGCTATTAGGCCAGAGTAAGAGTTAAGACCTTAACCAGTAGGCCAGAGTAAGAGTTAAGACCTTAACCATTAGGCCAGAGTACGAGTTAAGACCTTAGCTATTAGGCCAGAGTAAGAGTTAAGACCTTAGCTATTAGGCCAGAGTAAGAGTTAAAACCTTAACCAGTAGGCCAGAGTAAGAGTTAAGACCTTAACCAGTAGGCCAGAGTAAGAGTTAAGACCTTAACCATTAGGCCAGAGTACGAGTCTAAGACCTTAGTTATTAGGCCAGAGTAAGAGTTCAGACCTTAGCTATTAGGCCAGAGTAAGAGTTAAGACCTTAACCATTAGGCCAGAGTACGAGTCTAAGACCTTAGCTATTAGGCCAGAGTAAGAGTTAAGACCTTAACCAGTAGGCCAGAGTAAGAGTTAAGACCTTAACCATTAGGCCAGAGTAGGGGTCTAAGACCTTAGCTATTAGGCCAGAGTAAGAGTTAAGACCTTAACCAGTTGACCAGAGTAAGAGTTAATACCTTAACAATTAGGCCAGAGTACGAGTCTAAGACCTTAGCTATTAGGCCAGAGTAAGAGTTAAGACCTTAACCATTAGGCCAGAGTACGAGTCTAAGACCTTAGCTATTAGGCCAGAGTAAGAGTTAAGACCTTAACCATTAGGCCAGAGTACGAGTCTAAGACCTTAGCTATTAGGCCAGAGTAAGAGTTAAGACCTTAACCAGTAGGCCAGAGTACAAGTCTAAGACCTTAGCTATTAGGCCAAGAGTAAGAGTTAAGACCTTAGCTATTAGACCAGAGTAAGAGTTAAGACCTTAACCTTTAGGCCAGAGTACGAGTCTAAGACCATAGCTATTAGGCCAGAGTAAGAGTTAAGACCTTAGCTATTAGGCCAGAGTAAGAGTTAAGACTTTAGCTATTAGGCCAGAGTAAGAGTTAAGACCTTAACTATTAGGCCAGAGTAAGAGTTAAGACCTTAACCATTAGGCCAGAGTACGAGTCTAAGACCATAGCTATTAGGCCAGAGTAAGAGTTAAGACCTTAGCTATTAGGCCAGAGTAAGAGTTAAGACCTTAATCAGTAGGCCAGAGTAAGAGTTAAGACCTTAACCAGTAGGACAGAGTAAGAGTTAAGACCTTAACCATTAGGCCAGAATAAGAGTTAAGACCTTAAAGAGTAGGCCAGAGTAAGAGTTAAGACCTTAACCATTAGGCCAGAGTACGAGTCTAAGACCTTAGCTATTAGGCCAGAGTAGGAGTTAAAGCCTTAACCAGTTGACCAGAGTAAGAGTTAAGACCTTAACCATTAGGCCAGAGTATGAGTCGAAGACCTTAGCTATTAGGCCAGAGTAAGAGTTAAGACCTTAGCTATTAGGCCACAGTACGAGTCCAAGACCTAAGCTATTAGGCCAGAGTAAGAGTTAAGACCTTAACAAGTAGGCCAGAGTATGAGTCTAAGACCTTAGCTATTAGGCCAGAGTAAGAGTTAAGACCTTAGATATTAGGCCAGAGTAAGAATTAAGACCTTAACCATTAGGCCAGAGTACGAGTCTAAGACCTTAGCTATTAGGCCAGAGTAAGAGTTAAGACCTTAGCTATTAGGCCAGAGTAAGAGTTAAAACCTTAACCAGTAGGCCAGAGTAAGAGTTAAGACCTTAACCAGTAGGCCAGAGTAAGAGTTAAGACCTTAACCATTAGGCCAGAGTACGAGTCTAAGACCTTAGCTATTAGGCCAAGAGTAAGAGTTAAGACCTTAGCTATTAGGCCAGAGTAAGAGTTAAGACCTTAACCATTAAGCCGGAGTACGAGTCTAAGACCATAGCTATTAGGCCAGAGTAAGAGTTAAGACCTTAGCTATTAGGCCAGAGTAAGAGTTAAGACCTTAGCTATTAGGTCAGAGTAAGAGTTAAGACCTTAACTATTAGGCCAGAGTAAGAGTTAAGACCTTAACCATTAGGCCAGAGTACGAGTCTAAGACCATAGCTATTAGGCCAGAGTAAGAGTTAAGACCTTAGCTATTAGGCCAGAGTAAGAGTTAAGACCTTAATCAGTAGGCCAGAGTAAGAGTTAAGACCTTAACCAGTAGGACAGAGTAAGAGTTAAGACCTTAACCATTAGGCCAGAGTATGTGTCTAAGACCTTAGCTATTAGGCCATAGTAAGAGTTAAGACCTTAACCAGTAGGCCAGAGTAAGAGTTAAGACCTTAAACAGTAGGCCAGAGTAAGAGTTAAGACCTTAACCATTAGGCCAGAGTACGAGTTTAAGACCTTAGCTATTAGGCCAGAGTAAGAGTTAAGACTTTAGCTATTAGGCTAGAGTAAGAGTTAAGACCTTAACCATTAGGCCAGAGTACGAGTTAAGACCTTAGCTATTAGGCCAGAGTAAGAGTTAAGACCTTAGCTATTAGGCCAGAGTAAGAGTTAAGACCTTAACCATTAGGCCAGAGTACGAGTCTAAGACCATAGCTATTAGGCCAGAGTAAGAGTTAAGACCTTAACCTGTAGGTCATAGTACGAGTCTAAGACCTTAGCTACTAGGCCAGAGTAAGAGTTAAGACCTTAGCTATTAGGCCACAGTACGAGTATAAGACCTTAGCTATTAGGCCAGAGTAAGAGTTAAGACCTTAACCTGTAGGCCAGAGTACGAGTCTAAAACCTTAGCTATTAGGCCAGAGTAAGAGTTAAGACCTTAACCTGTAGGCCATAGTACGAGTCTAAGACCTTAGCTATTAGGCTAGAGTAAGAGTTAAGACCTTAACTATAAGGCCAGAGTAAGAGTTAAGACCTTAACCTGTTGGCCATAGTACGAGTCTAAGACCTTAGCTATTAGGCTAGAGTAAGAGTTAAGACCTTAACAATTAGGCCAGAGTACGAGTCTAAGACCTTAGCTATTAGGCCAGAGTAAGAGTTAAGACCTTAACCATTAGGCCAGAGTACGAGTCTAAGACCTTAGCTATTAGACCAGAGTAAGAGTTAAGACCTTAACCAGTAGGCCAGAGTACGAGTCTAAGACCTTAGCAATTAGGCCAGAGTAAGAGTTAAGACCTTAACCATTAGGCCAGAGTACGAGTCTAAGACCTTAGCTATTTGGCCAGAGTAAGAGTTAAGACCTTAGCTATTAGGCCAGAGTAAGAGTTAAGACCTTAACCTGTAGGCCATAGTACGAGTCTAAGACCTTAGCTATTAGGCCAGAGTAAGAGTTAAGACCTTAACTATAAGGCCAGAGTAAGAGTTAAGACCTTAACCTGTAGGCCATAGTACGAGTCTAAGACCTTAGCTATTAGGCCAGAGTAAGAGTTAAGACCTTAACAATTAGGCCAGAGTACGAGTCTAAGACCTTAGCTATTAGGCCAGAGTAAGAGTTAAGACCTTAACCATTAGGCCAGAGTACGAGTCTAAGACCTTAGCTATTAGACCAGAGTAAGAGTTAAGACCTTAACCAGTAGGCCAGAGTACGAGTCTAAGACCTTAGCTATTAGGCCAGAGTAAGAGTTAAGACCTTAACCATTAGGCCAGAGTACGAGTCTAAGAACTTAGCTATTAGGCCAGAGTAAGAGTTAAGACCTTAGCTATTAGGCCAGAGTAAGAGTTAAGACCTTAGCTATTAGGCCAGAGTAAGAGTTAAGACCTTAGCTATTAGGCCAGAGTAAGAGTTAAGACCTTAATCAGTAGGCCAGAGTAAGAGTTAAGACCTTAACCAGTAGGACAGAGTAAGAGTTAAGACCTTAACCATTAGGCCAGAGTACGAGTCTAAGACATTAGCTATTAGGCCAGAGTAAGAGTTAAGACATTAGCTATTAGGCCAGAGTAAGAGTTAAGACCTTAGCTATTAGGCCAGAGTAAGAGTTAAGACCTTAGCTATTAGGCCAGAGTAAGAGTTAAGACCTTAGCTATTAGGCCAGAGTAAGAGTTAAGACCTTAACCATTAGGCCAGAGTACGAATCTAAGACCATAGCTATTAGGCCAGAGTAACAGTTAAGACCTTAGCTATTAGGCCAGAGTAAGAGTTAAGACCTTAGCTGTTAGGCCAGAGTAAGAGTTAAGACCTTAATCAGTAGGCCAGAGTAAGAGTTAAGACCTTAACCAGTAGGACAGTGTAAGAGTTAAGACCTTAACCATTAGGCCAGAGTACGAGTCTAAGTCCTTAGCTATTAGGCCATAGTAAAAGTTAAGACCTTAACCAGTAGGCCAGAGTAAGAGTTAAGACCTTAACCAGTAGGCCAGAGTAAGAGTTAAGACCTTAACCATTAGGCCAGAGTATGAGTCTAAGACATTAGCTATTAGGCCAGAGTAAGAGTTAAGACCTTAGCTATAAGACCAGAGTAAGAGTTAAGACCTTAGCTATTAGGCCAGAGTACGAGTCTAAGACCTTAGCTATTGGGCCAAGTAAGAGTTAAGACCTTAGCTATTAGGCCAGAGTAAGAGTTAAGACCTTAACCAGTAGGCCAGAGTAAGAGTTAAGACCTTAACCATTAGGCCAGAGTACGAGTCTAAGACCTTAGCTATTAGGCCAGAGTAAGAGTTAAGACCTTAACCAGTAGGCCAGAGTCAGAGTTAAGACCTTAACCATTAGGCCAGAGTACGAGTCTAAGACCTTAGCTATTAGGCCAGAGTAAGAGTTAAAACCTTAACCAGTTGACCAGAGTAAGAGTTAAGACCTTAACCTGTAGGCCAGAGTACAAGTCTAAGACCTTAGCTATTAGTCCAGAGTAAGAGTTAAGACCTTAACCTGTAGGCCATAGTACGAGTCTAAGACCTTAGCTATTAGGCCAAAGTAAGAGTTAAGACCTTAGCTATTAGGCGAGTGTAAGAGTTAAGACCTTAACCTGTAGGCCATAGTACGAGTCTAAGACCTTAGCTATTAGGAGAGAGTAAGAGTTAAGACCTTAGCTATTAGGCCACAGTACGAGTATAAGACCTTAGCTATTAGGCCAGAGTAAGAGTTAAGACCTTAACCTGAAGGCCATAGTACGAGTCTAAGACCTTAGCTATTAGGCCAGAGTAAGAGTTAAGACCTTAACTATTAGGCCAGAGTAAGAGTTAAGACCTTAATCTGTAGGCCATAGTACGAGTCTAAGACCTTAGCTATTAGGCCAGAGTAAGAGTTAAGACCTTAACCATTATGCCAGAGTACGAGTCTAAGACCTTAGCTATTAGGCCAGAGTAAGAGTTAAGACCTTAGCTATTAGGCCAGAGTAAGAGTTAAGACCTTAACCATTAGGCCAGAGTACGAGTCTAAGACCATAGCTATTAGGCCAGAGTAAGAGTTAAGACCTTAGCTATTAGGCCAGAGTAAGAGTTAAGACCTTAATCAGTAGGCCAGAGTAAGAGTTAAGACCTTAACAAGTAGGCCAGAGTATGAGTCTAAGACCTTAGCTATTAGGCCAGAGTAAGAGTTAAGACCTTAGCTATTAGGCCAGAGTAAGAGTTAAGACCTTAACCATTAGGCCATAGTACGAGTATAAGACCTTAGCTATTAGGCCAGAGTAAGAGTAAAGACCTTAACCATTAGGCCAGAGTACGAGTCTAAGACCTTAGCTATTAGGCCAGAGTCAGAGTTAAGACCTTAACCATTAGGCCAGAGTACGAGTCTAAGACCTTAGCTATTAGGCCAGAGTAAGAGTTAAGACCTTAACCAGTAGGCCAGAGTACGAGTCTAAGACCTTAGGTATTAGGCCAGAGTAAGAGTTAAGACCTTAACCATTAGGCCAGAGTACGAGTCTAAGACCTTAGCTATTAGGCCAGAGTAAGAGTTAAGGCCTTAGCTATTAGGCCAGAGTACGAGTTAAGACCTTAGCTATTAGGCCAGAGTAAGAGTTAAGACCTTAGCTATTAGGCCAGAGTAAGAGTTAAGACCTTAACCATTAGGCCAGAGTACGAGTCTAAGACCTTAGCTATTAGGCCATAGTAAGAGTTAAGACCTTAACCAGTAGGCCAGAGTACGAGTCTAAGACCTTAGCTATTAGGCCAAGAGTAAGAGTTAAGACCTTAGCTATTAGACCAGAGTAAGAGTTAAGACCTTAACCTTTAGGCCAGAGTACGAGTCTAAGACCATAGCTATTAGGCCAGAGTAAGAGTTAAGACCTTAGCTATTAGGCCAGAGTAAGAGTTAAGACCTTAGCTATTAGGCCAGAGTAAGAGTTAAGACCTTAACTATTAGGCCAGAGTAAGAGTTAAGACCTTAACCATTAGGCCAGAGTACGAGTCTAAGACCATAGCTATTAGGCCAGAGTAAGAGTTAAGACCTTAGCTATTAGGCCAGAGTAAGAGTTAAGACCTTAATCAGTAGGCCAGAGTAAGAGTTAAGACCTTAACCAGTAGGACAGAGTAAGAGTTAAGACCTTAACCATTAGGCCAGAGTAAGAGTTAAGACCTTAAACAGTAGGCCAGAGTAAGAGTTAAGACCTTAACCATTAGGCCAGAGTACGAGTCTAAGACCTTAGCTATTAGGCCAGAGTAAGAGTTAAGACCTTAACCAGTAGGCCAGAGTAAGAGTTAAGACCTTAACCATTAGGCCAGAGTACGAGTTAAGACCTTAGCTATTAGGCCAGAGTAAGAGTTAAGACCTTAGCTATTAGGCCAGAGTAAGAGTTAAAACCTTAACCAGTAGGCCAGAGTAAGAGTTAAGACCTTAACCAGTAGGCCAGAGTAAGAGTTAAGACCTTAACCATTAGGCCAGAGTACGAGTCTAAGACCTTAGTTATTAGGCCAGAGTAAGAGTTCAGACCTTAGCTATTAGGCCAGAGTAAGAGTTAAGACCTTAACCATTAGGCCAGAGTACGAGTCTAAGACCTTAGCTATTAGGCCAGAGTAAGAGTTAAGACCTTAACCAGTAGGCCAGAGTAAGAGTTAAGACCTTAACCATTAGGCCAGAGTAGGGGTCTAAGACCTTAGCTATTAGGCCAGAGTAAGAGTTAAGACCTTAACCAGTTGACCAGAGTAAGAGTTAATACCTTAACCATTAGGCCAGAGTACGAGTCTAAGACCTTAGCTATTAGGCCAGAGTAAGAGTTAAGACCTTAACCATTAGGCCAGAGTACGAGTCTAAGACCTTAGCTATTAGGCCAGAGTAAGCGTTAAGACCTTAACCATTAGGCCAGAGTACGAGTCTAAGACCTTAGCTATTAGGCCAGAGTAAGAGTTAAGACCTTAACCAGTAGGCCAGAGTACAAGTCTAAGACCTTAGCTATTAGGCCAAGAGTAAGAGTTAAGACCTTAGCTATTAGACCAGAGTAAGAGTTAAGACCTTAACCTTTAGGCCAGAGTACGAGTCTAAGACCATAGCTATTAGGCCAGAGTAAGAGTTAAGACCTTAGCTATTAGGCCAGAGTAAGAGTTAAGACCTTAGCTATTAGGCCAGAGTAAGAGTTAAGACCTTAACTATTAGGCCAGAGTAAGAGTTAAGACCTTAACCATTAGGCCAGAGTACGAGTCTAAGACCATAGCTATTAGGCCAGAGTAAGAGTTAAGACCTTAGCTATTAGGCCAGAGTAAGAGTTAAGACCTTAATCAGTAGGCCAGAGTAAGAGTTAAGACCTTAACCAGTAGGACAGAGTAAGAGTTAAGACCTTAACCATTAGGCCAGAGTAAGAGTTAAGACCTTAAAGAGTAGGCCAGAGTAAGAGTTAAGACCTTAACCATTAGGCCAGAGTACGAGTCTAAGACCTTAGCTATTAGGCCAGAGTAGGAGTTAAAGCCTTAACCAGTTGACCAGAGTAAGAGTTAAGACCTTAACCATTAGGCCAGAGTATGAGTCGAAGACCTTAGCTATTAGGCCAGAGTAAGAGTTAAGACCTTAGCTATTAGGCCACAGTACGAGTCTAAGACCTAAGCTATTAGGCCAGAGTAAGAGTTAAGACCTTAACAAGTAGGCCAGAGTATGAGTCTAAGACCTTAGCTATTAGGCCAGAGTAAGAGTTAAGACCTTAGATATTAGGCCAGAGTAAGAGTTAAGACCTTAACCATTAGGCCATAGTACGAGTCTAAGACCTTAGCTATTAGGCCAGAGTAAGAGTAAAGACCTTAACCATTAGGCCAGAGTACGAGTCTAAGACCTTAGCTATTAGGCCAGAGTAAGAGTTAAGACCTTAACCATTAGGCCAGAGTAAGAGTTAAGACCTTAACCAGTAGGCCAGATTAAGAGTTAAGACCTTAACCAGTAGGCCAGAGTAAGAGTTAAGACCTTAACTATTAGGCCAGAGTACGAGTCTAAGACCTTAGTTATTAGGCCAGAATAAGAGTTCAGACCTTAGCTATTAGGCCAGAGTAAGAGTTAAGACCTTAACCATTATGCCATAGTACGAGTCTAAGACCTTAGCTATTAGGCCAGAGTAAGAGTTAAGACCTTAACTATTAGGCCAGAGTACGAGTCTAAGACCTTAGTTATTAGGCCAGAGTAAGAGTTCAGACCTTAGCTATTAGGCCAGAGTAAGAGTAAAGACCTTAACCATTAGGCCAGAGTAGGAGTCTAAGACCTTAGCTATTAGGCCAGAGTAAGAGTTAAGACCTTAACCAGTAGGCCAGAGTACGAGTCTAAGACCTTAGGTATTAGGCCAGAGTAAGAGTTAAGACCTTAACCATCAGGCCAGAGTACGAGTCTAAGACCTTAGCTATTAGGCCAGAGTAAGAGTTAAGACCTTAGCTATTAGGCCAGAGTACGAGTTAAGACCTTAGCTATTAGGCCAGAGTAAGAGTTAAGACCTTAGCTATTAGGCCAGAGTAAGAGTTAAGACCTTAACCATTAGGCCAGAGTACGAGTCTAAGACCTTAGCTATTAGGCCATAGTAAGAGTTAAGACCTTAACCAGTAGGCCAGAGTAAGAGTTAGGACCTTAACCATTAGGCCAGAGTACGAGTCTAAGACCTTAGCTATTAGGCCAGAGTAAGAGTTAAGACCTTAGCTATTAGGCCAGAGTAAGAGTTATGACCTTAAACATTAGGCCAGAGTACAAGTCTAAGACCTTAGCTATTAGGCCAGAGTAAGAGTTAAGACCTTAGCTATTAGGCCAGAGTAAGAGTTAAGACCTTAACCAGTATGCCAGTCTAAGATTTAAGACATTAACCAGTAGGCCAGAGTACGAGTCTAAGACCATAGCTATTAGGCCAGAGTAAGAGTTAAGACCTTAGCTATTAGGCCAGAGTAAGAGTTAAGACCTTAATCAGTAGGCCAGAGTAAGAGTTAAGACCTTAACCAGTAGGACAGAGTAAGAGTTCAGACCTTAACCATTAGGCCAGAGTACGGGTCTAAGACCTTAGCTATTAGGCCATAGTAAGAGTTAAGACCTTAACCAGTAGGCCAGAGTAAGAGTTAAGACCTTAAACAGTAGGCCAGAGTAAGAGTTAAGACCTTAACCATTAGGCCAGAGTACAAGTCTAAGACCTTAGCTATTAGGCCAGAGTAAGAGTTAAGACCTTAACCATTAGGCCAGAGTACGAGTCTAAGACCTTAGCTATTAGGCCAGAGTACGAGTCTAAGACCTTAGCTATTAGGCCAGAGTAAGAGTTAAGACCTTAACCAGTAGGCCAAAGTAAGAGTTAAGACCTTAACCATTATGCCATAGTACGAGTCTAAGACCTTAGCTATTAGGCCATAGTAAGAGTTAAGACCTTAACCATTAGGCCAGAGTATGAGTCTAAGACCTTAGCTATTAGGCCAGAGTAAGAGTTAAGACCTTAGCTATTAGGCCAGAGTAAGAGTTATGACCTTAACCATTAGGCCAGAGTACGAGTCTAAGACCGTAGCTATTAGTCCAGAGTAAGAGTTAAGACCTTAGCTATTAGGCCAGAGTAAGAGTTAAGACCTTAACCAGTAGGCCAGAGTAAGAGTTAGGACCTTAACCAGTAGGCCAGAGTACGAGTCTAAGACCTTAGCTATTCGCCCAGAGTAAGAGTTAAGACCTTAACCATTAGGCCAGAGTACGAGTCTAAGACCTTAGCTATTAGGCCAGAGTAAGAGTTAAGACCTTAGCTAGTAGGCCAGAGTAAGAGTTAAGACCTTAACCATTAGGCCAGAGTACGAGTTAGGACCTTAGCTATTAGGCCAGAGTAAGAGTTAAGACCTTAGCTATTAGGCCAGAGTAAGAGTTAAGACCTTAACCATTAGGCCAGAGTAGGAGCCTAAGACCTTAGCTATTAGGCCAGAGTAAGAGTAAAGACCTTAACCATTAGGCCAGAGTACGAGTCTAAGACCTTAGCTATTAGGCCAGAGTAAGAGTTAAGACCTTAACCAGTAGGCCAGAGTAAGAGTTAGGACCTTAACCAGTAGGCCAGAGTACGAGTCTAAGACCTTAGCTATTCGCCCAGAGTAAGAGTTAAGACCTTAACCATTAGGACAGAGTACGAGTCTAAGACCTTAGCCATTAGGCCAGAGTAAGAGTTAAGACCTTAGCTAGTAGGCCAGAGTAAGAGTTAAGACCTTAACCATTAGGCCAGAGTACGAGTTAAGACCTTAGCTACTAGGCCAGAGTAAGAGTTAAGACCTTAGCTATTAGGCCAGAGTAAGAGTTAAGACCTTAACCAGTAGGCCAGATTAAGAGTTAAGACCTTAACCAGTAGGCCAGAGTAAGAGTTAAGACCTTAACTATTAGGCCAGAGTACGAGTCTAAGACCTTAGTTATTAGGCCAGAGTAAGAGTTCAGACCTTAGCTATTAGGCCAGAGTAAGAGTAAAGACCTTAACCATTAGGCCAGAGTAGGAGTCTAAGACCTTAGCTATCAGGCCAGAGTAAGAGTTAAGACCTTAACCAGTAGGCCAGAGTACGAGTCTAAGACCTTAGCTATTAGGCCAAGAGTAAGAGTTAAGACCTTAGCTATTAGGCCAGAGTAAGAGTTAAGACCTTAACCATTAGGCCAGAGTACGAGTCTAAGACCATAGCTATTAGGCCAGAGTAAGAGTTAAGACCTTAGCTATTAGGCCAGAGTAAGAGTTAAGACCTTAGCTATTAGGTCAGAGTAAGAGTTAAGACCTTAACTATTAGGCCAGAGTAAGAGTTAAGACCTTAACCATTAGGCCAGAGTACGAGTCTAAGACCATAGCTTTTAGGCCAGAGTAAGAGTTAAGACCTTAGCTATTAGGCCAGAGTAAGAGTTAAGACCTTAATCAGTAGGCCAGAGTAAGAGTTAAGACCTTAACCAGTAGGACAGAGTAAGAGTTAAGACCTTAACCATTAGGCCAGAGTATGTGTCTAAGACCTTAGCTATTAGGCCATAGTAAGAGTTAAGACCTTAACCAGTAGGCCAGAGTAAGAGTTAAGACCTTAAACAGTAGGCCAGAGTAAGAGTTAAGACCTTAACCATTAGGCCAGAGTACGAGTCTAAGACCTTAGCTATTAGGCCAGAGTAAGAGTTAAGACTTTAGCTATTAGGCTAGAGTAAGAGTTAAGACCTTAACCATTAGGCCAGAGTACGAGTTAAGACCTTAGCTATTAGGCCAGAGTAAGAGTTAAGACCTTAGCTATTAGGCCAGAGTAAGAGTTAAGACCTTAACCATTAGGCCAGAGTACGAGTCTAAGACCATAGCTATTAGGCCAGAGTAAGAGTTAAGACCTTAGCTATTAGGCCAGAGTAAGAGTTAAGACCTTAACCTGTAGGTCATAGTACGAGTCTAAGACCTTAGCTACTAGGCCAGAGTAAGAGTTAAGACCTTAGCTATTAGGCCACAGTACGAGTATAAGACCTTAGCTATTAGGCCAGAGTAAGAGTTAAGACCTTAACCTGTAGGCCAGAGTACGAGTCTAAAACCTTAGCTATTAGGCCAGAGTAAGAGTTAAGACCTTAACCAGTGCTTTCCAAAGTGTGTGGCGCGACACAGTAGTGTGTCGCCTCCCATCTGTGGGTGTGTCGCGCGCCGATGACGTCTGCAGCCAGATTAGGGGGAATGCTCTTGCAGTCAGATTCAGTGACGCAGTTCGGCGTAGGCGGAGGAAGGAGCAGCGAGAAGTGTTATCCGAGCGTGAGCCCTTGTTCCCTTTGCGACGGTGACCTCTGCTCCCCAGGTAAATGTTCATAATTTTAGGCCCCAGGATGAAATAAAACACCTTTTCAGATGCACGAGCGCGCGGCCTTGTCCCTTTGCGACGGTGACCTGTTCTCCCCAGGTAAATGCTCAAAATTGTCAAACTTTGCTCAAAATTGTCAAACTCTGTTTATGCCCCAGAATGAAATAAAATCCGTATCAGATGCACGAGCGCGCGGCCTTGTCCCTTTGCGACGGTGACCTCTGCTCCCCAGGTAAATGCTCAAAATTGTCAAACTTTGCTCAAAATTGTCAAAGTCTGTTTATGCCCCAGAATGAAATAAAACCCGTATCAGATGCGCGAGCGCGCGGCCTTCTTCCCTTTGTTATGGTGACCTCTGCCACCCAGATTAATTTTGTAAATGTTAAAGCTATGTTCCTGCTGGAGTGTGCTGGTTTACGAGCTGGGGCTTCAGTTTCCTGCAAAGGTTCACTAGGTTTGTTGCTGGTGAATGTCTGCAGGGCACCGGAGTGCATCTCCGAGGCAGATCTGATCCTGTTCACACGAGGGCGGCAAAGGTCATGTAAAGCGCTCCAACACCGTCCTACTGGATAATGCTTGTCCTTTGGTACAGAACAATTAAAATGTGTGTTCTTTTTATACATTAGGCAGCATTACCATCAATGCAGACTTACTTATTACTTTCTGTTCCTCTCCAAACCCCATTTCCAGACGTCTGTGTTCCTATCTAGGATGCTGCAAAATGTTGATCATAAACATGGCTCTACAAGTCAGACATAGAAAAGCAAGTAGACATGCTTACTAAAACTAATGGTCTCCATATTTGGCAAGCACAAATGAGTTGTGATGGGAGAGATATAGGTTAACCTCCTTTGCCGTCTTTGTCGAAAGTAAAATACAGAGATTGATTTGCTTAAACTTCTAATAGTCATTATTATGTTTATGTGAACAAGCTCACTTCCACTCACACGATTATTTTTTAGTTCCATCTCAAACATATACTTTGAACCTTTATGAATTTTAAACGGATCTAAAACACTATGTAATGAAAGTTCATCTAAAGTTATGGAAATCATTGCGAGATTCAGTTTTCTACTGCTGTAAGTCCTACTTGTCAATAGACTGGATTTACAGATATATTCATAGACGAGGCACTGGTATATTAAAGGAGTTTCATTTAATTCCTTGGATATTCTGTTTTTTTTTCCTTCTCTGAGTAAGCTATGGCGCAGAAAGCTCAACATCTTTCTGAATAATTTATTAATGTCTGTAGATTCATCCTGCATCAGAATGACAAAATGTAACCATATTCTGCTTACTTGAAACTGTGATGTTATGATTCACCTTGACTGTTGTTTAGTTTAGGTGGCTTGCTGAATCAGGGCAGTCTGTTACAAGAAGTTGCTGATCTTCCCTCCAGGGGTGGTTGATGAAAAATGATGTGGAAATGGTTGTAAGCATGTGATATGGTGGCTTTTAATTTTACACGAGTAGCCATATTGTTAATTATTCCCGCAAACTGCCTGCATAAGAGGCAGCAGTTTCTCTCCGGTCTTTGTTTAGTAACACTGAATAGGCTTCTCTCACTCCCTCAATATTGTTCCAGCCATTCCGTTCCAAATGTGACTTTTCGTACGTTTTATCACTTTCTGTTCAGTACCTATGATTATTTTGTGACGCATATTTGAGAGCTTCTAACCTGCCTGACTGCATTCTGCTCCTTCCATATCTTTGAAAGCAGTTTGTGATGTATCCAATCTACTTTTCTAGCCTGTTCGCTCCATGGCTAATAGTCCACCCAATCACTCATACTGCTGCATTGTCTTTATTGTAATTCTGTTGTTGACTGGTCTAGTTTTGCTTTTATGGGGTCCACTTACTTTACTGTGCCTCCGCTCCACCGATTCCCATGTTTCCCTTACCTTCCCACCTTTGGGTAGAGATTAATATGCCTTGGTATGCTAAACCTGACACAGGGACGCCAGGTTGTTGTGTATCTTCTCGTCCTTTTTTGCACAGACATGTGCCATGGTGACACAACTGACAGAAAAGCAGGAATGTTGTTGATAAATACATCGCTTAACATTTGAAAATGCTTTTAAAATAGAATGTTACAAAGCTTTGGGGATTTGTCAAATTAATATAGTTGTTTTTTTGTTTGTTCTGCTACTCAAAATCACGAGAAGGGGGGGTATGATTTTAATTTAGAAGCCACTTCTGATGGATAATTCTAAACATATATTTATTAGCTTGTTAATATCCCTCAGGGGCCAGACAGGACCTGGAAACTTTTCATAACAAGGCTCCTGTGCGCCTCTATGTTGCGTGGTGCGGCTTATAGTAGACTTTGTGACACCCCAGCAGTGATAGAGTGGAGCCACATATAAGCGCCACCACTGTAGGCCGACGTCAGTTCCTTTCTTTCTTCTCATTGGAATGTGGTTCTGGAGCTCCGCTCCCCCTTTTGTCAGCCTTTGACTCCTACAATGAAATTCAGTGTGCAAGGGACCAGTGTCTTCTCCTAAAACAACAGGTTTCCAACCATGCTGTGAGTGCAGAAAACATATGAGGCTCCATTGTCTTTTTTGCTCCCACTCTGGCCGGGGCTTGCTGCCATCCATTTGTAGCCCTGGACCTCTTGGATTGATGCACGGTGTTCTCAGCTGCGAGGGGCTATTACAGTCCTCCCAATAATGTCACTACGGTAGCATTACACAGAGTCAGCCATCTATAGTACACAGCATCCTATGACTACTCAGTTATTTGTGCACTAAAGTGAGCCTTACTATATGCTGGATTGAGATGTTTGTGTATATAACTGTAAAACTAGAGTTGGTCAGTTAGCCATCAAGGTAGTGTTGCGCTCTGGTTCTTTGTACGTTCCGAAAGTCACGTTTCAAGCAAGCTGTGTTTTTTTTGCTGTTTAGTAAATGCTTTGTTTATATTTCTAACTTTCAAAATTGGTTGAGATTCCAGCTCTGTGTTTACTGCTTACTCTTCCAGTGTAAATTCTTTGTCATATAGCTGGGTCTGAACTGAGGTGGCACAGTGAGCTAAAGAATGATTATGGATTAAACCCAGATCTGTGACTGGGGGTCAGTGTCTGCAAAGTTTCAGCGTTCCGCCCATCATCTTCTTGTGTTTACTTCGTTGTTTTCTAGTCCAATCTTAAGTCTTTTGATATGATTGACTAGATCAGAACTAGATTATTGAAAGATAACACAGCTCGGGCAACCGTTTGATTTCCTAACCATTTTTGAGGTTTCAGAAACGTGGTTCTCCAACTTAATTAGAACTTCCCATGGGCAATGTTGGCGTGGCTCTTCCACCTTCAATGTCATGTTTTCCGCGTGTAAGCAAGGCGTAAGAATGTTAAACTCCGTGTCTCATGTTCTTCCTATCTCTAGATTTCCACATTTCTTCATATTCCCGGAAGGCAAACAGAAACTCCAAATGGATAAGTTTATAATTAGGAAGCGAAAAGCTGGTGAAGATGGCGTTTGCGAAGAACAACATGTAGCAGCTATTGCACAAAGTACCCAAGAATCAACTGAGCGGTCTGTCTCAGCACGTAAGAAGTGTAAAGGGAAAATCTCCAATCCTCGTTTATATAACAAAGCTTATATGAAACTGGGGTTCACATTTTCTGGTAATGAAAACCATCCTTGCCCCCAGTGTTTAGTTTGTGGGGAAATACTTGCAAATGAAAGTATGGTACCAAATAAGTTAAAACGACATTCTACCACAAAACACAGCCATTTGTCAGAAAAACCAGAAGAATACTTTATTGAGCTTTCTAAATCTACAAGGAAGCAGTCTGCATCATTCACAAAGAGAATGAAGACATCAGAGAAAGCTCAAAAGGCAAGTTACTTGGTTGCTCAAATAATTGCCAAAAACAAGGAACCACACACTGTTGCCGAAACCACCATAAGGCAATCTTGCTGTGCTACTGTTCGAACAATGTTTGGGGCAGAATTTGAGATAGAAGTTAATAAAATCCCTTTGGCAGATAACACAATTGGAAGACGTATTCAAGACATGTCTGCTAACGTTAAGTTACAAATGAAGGATATTTTCGAAGACGATAATATGGTCTTTACATTGCAATTAGACGAATCTACGGATGTCAGTGGGTTAGCTCAATTACTGGTTTTTATACGTTTCATTTATAGTGACAGAATTATTGAGCAATTCCTGTGTTGCCTAGAACTTCCCTTGAGAACTAGAGGTGAGGATATATTTACATCTTTAGATTGCTTCATGAAGGAAAATAATTTGCGCTGGTTAAATTGTGTCGGGATATGCACGGATGGTGCACCCTCAATGGTTGGCTCAACAAAAGGTTTTATAGCTTTAGCAAAGAAAGAAAATGCAAATATCATATTTACTCATTGCTTTTTACATCGTGAGGCACTAGTCGCGCAAACCATTGGAAATGAATTACGAAAAGTTATGGACAAAGTGATTCAAATGGTCAATTACATTAAAAGCAGACCTCTTAAATCACGAATATTTGCTCATATTTGTGAACAAATGGGGGCAAGGTTTAAAAAGCTCCTACTGCACACAGACGTTCGTTGGCTCTCAAGAGGTCGCGTGCTTTGTCGTGTATACGAATTGCGGGAAATGATGCTGAAGCTTTTTGAGGAAAATCAGCAACACGAATTCTGCGATCTAATTCAAGACAAACTTTGGTGCACAAAATTGGCATATCTTGCTGACATATTTGAACATTTGAATAAAATTAACACTAGTATGCAAGGAATAGGAGAAAATATCTTAACAGCAGTAGATAAAATTTGTGCTTTCAGAGACAAAATAAAAATTTGGGAAAGGAAAGTGAAAGAAGGCAGTTTTGAAATGTTTTCCAAAACTGACGAGTGCCAGCTGAAAAATGAGATCAGCCCGCTGATTGTTGACCATTTAACATTGCTCGGAGAGAAAGTTTCTCATTACTTTCCAAATGTTGAAATCCAAGACTATGATTGGATCAGAAATCCATTTCTTGCAACTGGGAACTTTTCATTAACTGAAGAAGAAGAATTAGCTGAAATAAAAAATGATCGGAGTATGTTCATGATGCATGCAGAGGGTGATTTAGACAGCTTTTGGATTCGTGTTACAAAAATGCATCCAAACATAGGTAGAAAAGCATTAAATATTCTCTTGCAGTTTTCTACTACATACATTTGTGAAGTATCCTTTTCAACGATGACAAACTTAAAGACACTGAAACGTGGGTGCTTGAAAATGCTTGATGATGAAATGCGAGTGTCTTTATCAAATATTCAACCAAATATTGACCAGCTGTGTTCATCCTATCAGCCTCATATTTCTCATTAAAATAGTAAGACAAGTGCTCTTGGTTTTTATTCAAATTTTATAATTCTTGTGCTATGAGAGACAAAAGAGCAATTTGGAAAAGCAAAGCGCAAGGAGGGAATTTTGAAAGGTTTTCCAAAACTGCTAAGTGCCTGCTGAAATGTGATATCAGCCCCCTGATTGTTGACCATTTAACATTGCTCGGAGAGAACCCTCATCATTACTTACCAAATGTGTGTTATATTACAAATCTTATTTTTTCTTTTAAAAATCAGTTCAGTTCAGTTTAAAAATCAATGAATGGTTTTCGTGAGATATGTTGTGTCCCCATACATTTTGATATCGTTACAATTTATATGGCATGTAAGTATTTGTCCTTATGTCTTATATTCGGTTAATTTTACCTCAAAGTACTGAATGGAAAAACATATCACTTGTCTTATTTTCTGTTGCCATTTGGCACGCTGCAATGAGGAAAGCGGTCCCACCTGAGTTCAATGCGCAGAGACCGGCTGATAGGTTGAATGATAGTTTTACCACTCACAATTCCCCCTTCCTGAACGGATTTTTGTATAACTCATATTCAGCAAGGCAACAGGTGGACTTTGTGCATCGTTGAAAGGGTTGGCAGTGCGTGCACCCCCCCCCCCTCCCTTTTTGTGCCCTAAATAACTGGGGCATGTGTCAATGTGTGCATGATTATATTCTTGTTTCAGGCCCAAACCTAACCTTCCTTAAAACCAGTTTTGCCAGTCACTGTCTTTGTTAGAACAGATTCACAATTGCTTTATTAACCTTCCTGCTTTCTCAAATTTGCTTGGAAATGCACCATTTGGCCACTAATTTGTCAAAATTTTCTCGGGGGAGAACCCCCCCGGACCCCCCTGAGGTGGTTTGGGGTCGCTCGCTGCGCTCGCTCGCGTTACCGTGTCCCTAGTTGAAGATTCTCTAAAAGGTGTGTCACCACCATGAAAAGTTTGGAAAGCTGTGCTGTAGGCCATAGTACGAGTCTAAGACCTTAGCTATTAGGCTAGAGTAAGAGTTAAGACCTTAACTATAAGGCCAGAGTAAGAGTTAAGACCTTAACCTGTAGGCCATAGTACGAGTCTAAGACCTTAGCTATTAGGCTAGAGTAAGAGTTAAGACCTTAACAATTAGGCCAGAGTACGAGTCTAAGACCTTAGCTATTAGGCCAGAGTAAGAGTTAAGACCTTAACCATTAGGCCAGAGTACGAGTCTAAGACCTTAGCTATTAGACCAGAGTAAGAGTTAAGACCTTAACCAGTAGGCCAGAGTACGAGTCTAAGACCTTAGCAATTAGGCCAGAGTAAGAGTTAAGACCTTAACCATTAGGCCAGAGTACGAGTCTAAGACCTTAGCTATTAGGCCAGAGTAAGAGTTAAGACCTTAGCTATTAGGCCAGAGTAAGAGTTAAGACCTTAACCTGTAGGCCATAGTACGAGTCTAAGACCTTAGCTATTAGGCCAGAGTAAGAGTTAAGACCTTAACTATAAGGCCAGAGTAAGAGTTAAGACCTTAACCTGTAGGCCATAGTACGAGTCTAAGACCTTAGCTATTAGGCCAGAGTAAGAGTTAAGACCTTAACAATTAGGCCAGAGTACGAGTCTAAGACCTTAGCTATTAGGCCAGAGTAAGAGTTAAGACCTTAACCATTAGGCCAGAGTACGAGTCTAAGACCTTAGCTATTAGACCAGAGTACGAGTTAAGACCTTAACCAGTAGGCCAGAGTACGAGTCTAAGACCTTAGCTATTAGGCCAGAGTAAGAGTTAAGACCTTAACCATTAGGCCAGAGTACGAGTCTAAGACCTTAGCTATTAGGCCAGAGTAAGAGTTAAGACCTTAGCTATTAGGCCAGAGTAAGAGTTAAGACCTTAGCTATTAGGCCAGAGTAAGAGTTAAGACCTTAATCAGTAGGCCAGAGTAAGAGTTAAGACCTTAACCAGTAGGACAGAGTAAGAGTTAAGACCTTAACCATTAGGCCAGAGTACGAGTCTAAGACATTAGCTATTAGGCCAGAGTAAGAGTTAAGACATTAGCTATTAGGCCAGAGTAAGAGTTAAGACCTTAGCTATTAGGCCAGAGTAAGAGTTAAGACCTTAACCAGTAGGCCAGATTGAGAGTTAAGACCTTAACCATTAGGCCAGAGTACAAGTGTAAGACCTTAGCTATTAGGCCAGAGTAAGAGTTAAGACCCTAGCTATTAGGCCAGATAAAGAGTTAAGACCTTAACCATTAGGCCAGAGTACGAGTCTAAGACCTTAGCTATTAGGCCAGAGTAAGAGTTAAGACCTTAGCTATTAGGCCAGAGTAAGAGTTAAGACCTTAACCATTAGGCCAGAGTACGAATCTAAGACCATAGCTATTAGGCCAGAGTAAGAGTTAGGACCTTAGCTATTAGGCCAGAGTAAGAGTTAAGACCTTAGCTGTTAGGCCAGAGTAAGAGTTAAGACCTTAATCAGTAGGCCAGAGTAAGAGTTAAGACCTTAACCAGTAGGACAGTGTAAGAGTTAAGACCTTAACCATTAGGCCAGAGTACGAGTCTAAGACCTTAGCTATTAGGCCATAGTAAAAGTTAAGACCTTAACCAGTAGGCCAGAGTAAGAGTTAAGACCTTAACCAGTAGGCCAGAGTACGAGTCTAAGACATTAGCTATTAGGCCAGAGTAAGAGTTAAGACCTTAGCTATAAGACCAGAGTACGAGTCTAAGACCTTAGCTATTGGGCCAAGTAAGAGTTAAGACCTTAGCTATTAGGCCAGAGTAAGAGTTAAGACCTTAACCAGTAGGCCAGAGTAAGAGTTAAGAACTTAACCATTAGGCCAGAGTACGAGTCTAAGACCTTAGCTATTAGGCCAGAGTAAGAGTTAAGACCTTAACCAGTAGGCCAGAGTCAGAGTTAAGACCTTAACCATTAGGCCAGAGTACGAGTCTAAGACCTTAGCTATTAGGCCAGAGTAAGAGTTAAAACCTTAACCAGTTGACCAGAGTAAGAGTTAAGACCTTCACCTGTAGGCCAGAGTACAAGTCTAAGACCTTAGCTATTAGTCCAGAGTAAGAGTTAAGACCTTAACCTGTAGGCCATAGTACGAGTCTAAGACCTTAGCTATTAGGCCAAAGTAAGAGTTAAGACCTTAGCTATTAGGCGAGTGTAAGAGTTAAGACCTTAACCTGTAGGCCATAGTACGAGTCTTAGACCTTAGCTATTAGGAGAGAGTAAGAGTTAAGACCTTAGCTATTAGGCCACAGTACGAGTATAAGACCTGAGCTATTAGGCCAGAGTAAGAGTTAAGACCTTAACCTGAAGGCCATAGTACGAGTCTAAGACCTTAGCTATTAGGCCAGAGTAAGAGTTAAGACCTTAACTATTAGGCCAGAGTAAGAGTTAAGACCTTAATCTGTAGGCCATAGTACGAGTCTAAGACCTTAGCTATTAGGCCAGAGTAAGAGTTAAGACCTTAACCATTATGCCAGAGTACGAGTCTAAGACCTTAGCTATTAGGCCAGAGTAAGAGTTAAGACCTTAGCTATTAGGCCAGACTAAGAGTTAAGACCTTAACCATTAGGCCAGAGTACGAGTCTAAGACCATAGCTATTAGGCCAGAGTAAGAGTTAAGACCTTAGCTATTAGGCCAGAGTAAGAGTTAAGACCTTAATCAGTAGGCCAGAGTAAGAGTTAAGACCTTAACAAGTAGGCCAGAGTATGAGTCTAAGACCTTAGCTATTAGGCCAGAGTAAGAGTTAAGACCTTAGCTATTAGGCCAGAGTAAGAGTTAAGACCTTAACCATTAGGCCATAGTACGAGTATAAGACCTTAGCTATTAGGCCAGAGTAAGAGTAAAGACCTTAACCATTAGGCCAGAGTACGAGTCTAAGACCTTAGCTATTAGGCCAGAGTCAGAGTTAAGACCTTAACCATTAGGCCAGAGTACGAGTCTAAGACCTTAGCTATTAGGCCAGAGTAAGAGTTAAGACCTTAACCAGTAGGCCAGAGTACGAGTCTAAGACCTTAGGTATTAGGCCAGAGTAAGAGTTAAGACCTTAACCATTAGGCCAGAGTACGAGTCTAAGACCTTAGCTATTAGGCCAGAGTAAGAGTTAAGGCCTTAGCTATTAGGCCAGAGTACGAGTTAAGACCTTAGCTATTAGGCCAGAGTAAGAGTTAAGACCTTAGCTATTAGGCCAGAGTAAGAGTTAAGACCTTAACCATTAGGCCAGAGTACGAGTCTAAGACCTTAGCTATTAGGCCATAGTAAGAGTTAAGACCTTAACCAGTAGGCCAGAGTAAGAGTTAGGACCTTAACCATTAGGCCAGAGTACGAGTCTAAGAACTTAGCTATTAGGCCATAGTAAGAGTTAAGGCCTTAACCATTAGGCCAGAGTATGAGTCTAAGACCTTAGCTATTAGGCCAGAGTAAGAGTTAAGACCTTAGCGATTAGGCCAGAGTAAGAGTTATGACCTTAAACATTAGGCCAGAGTACGAGTCTAAGACCTTAGCTATTAGGCCAGAGTAAGAGTTAAGACCTTAGCTATTAGGCCAGAGTAAGAGTTAAAACCTTAACCAGTATGCCAGTGTAAGAGTTAAGACATTAACCAGTAGGCCAGAGTACGAGTCTAAGACCATAGCTATTAGGCCAGAGTAAGAGTTAAGACCTTAGCTATTAGGCCAGAGTAAGAGTTAAAACCTTAACCAGTATGCCAGTGTAAGAGTTAAGACATTAACCAGTAGGCCAGAGTACGAGTCTAAGACCATAGCTATTAGGCCAGAGTAAGAGTTAAGACCTTAGCTATTAGGCCAGAGTAAGAGTTAAGACCTTAATCAGTAGGCCAGAGTAAGAGTTAAGACCTTAACCAGTAGGACAGAGTAAGAGTTAAGACCTTAACCATTAGGCCAGAGTACGTGTCTAAGACCTTAGCTATTAGGCCATAGTAAGAGTTAAGACCTTAACCAGTAGGCCAGAGTAAGAGTTAAGACCTTAAACAGTAGGCCAGAGTAAGAGTTAAGACCAGACCATTAGGCCAGAGTACAAGTCTAAGACCTTAGCTATTAGGCCAGAGTAAGAGTTAAGACCTTAACCATTAGACCAGAGTACAAGTCTAAGACCTTAGCTATTAGGCCAGAGTACGAGTCTAAGACCTTAGCTATTAGGCCAGAGTAAGAGTTAAGACCTTAACCAGTAGGCCAGAGTAAGAGTTAAGACCTTAACCATTATGCCATAGTATGAGTCTAAGACCTTAGCTATTAGGCCATAGTAAGAGTTAAGACCTTAACCATTAGGCCAGAGTATGAGTCTAAGACCTTAGCTATTAGGCCAGAGTAAGAGTTAAGACCTTAGCTATTAGGCCAGAGTAAGAGTTATGACCTTAACCATTAGGCCAGAGTACGAGTCTAAGACCGTAGCTATTAGGCCAGAGTAAGAGTTAAGACCTTAGCTATTAGGCCAGAGTAAGAGTTAAGACCTTAACCAGTAGGCCAGAGTAAGAGTTAGGACCTTAACCAGTAGGCCAGAGTACGAGTCTAAGACCTTAGCTATTCGCCCAGAGTAAGAGTTAAGACCTTAACCATTAGGCCAGAGTACGAGTCTAAGACCTTAGCTATTAGGCCAGAGTAAGAGTTAAGACCTTAGCTAGTAGGCCAGAGTAAGAGTTAAGACCTTAACCATTAGGCCAGAGTACGAGTTAGGACCTTAGCTATTAGGCCAGAGTAAGAGTTAAGACCTTAGCTATTAGGCCAGAGTAGAGTTAAGACCTTAACCAGTAGGCCAGAGTAAGAGTTAAGACCTTAACCAGTAGGCCAGAGTAGGAGTTAAGACCTTAACCATTAGGCCAGAGTACGAGTCTAAGACCTTAGTTATTAGGCCAGAGTAAGAGTTCAGACCTTAGCTATTAGGCCAGAGTAAGAGTTAAGACCTTAACCATTAGGCCAGAGTAGGAGTCTAAGACCTTAGCTATTAGGCCATAGTAAGAGTTAAGACCTTAACCAGTAGGCCAGAGTAAGAGTTAGGACCTTAACCAGTAGGCCAGAGTACGAGTCTAAGACCTTAGCTATTCGCCCAGAGTAAGAGTTAAGACCTTAACCATTAGGCCAGAGTACGAGTCTAAGACCTTAGCCATTAGGCCAGAGTAAGAGTTAAGACCTTAGCTAGTAGGCCAGAGTAAGAGTTAAGACCTTAACCATTAGGCCAGAGTACGAGTTAAGACCTTAGCTACTAGGCCAGAGTAAGAGTTAAGACCTTAGCTTTTAGGCAAGAGTAAGAGTTAAGACCTTAACCAGTAGGCCAGATTAAGAGTTAAGACCTTAACCAGTAGGCCAGAGTAAGAGTTAAGAACTTAACTATTAGGCCAGAGTACGAGTCTAAGACCTTAGTTATTAGGCCAGAGTAAGAGTTCAGACCTTAGCTATTAGGCCAGAGTAAGAGTTAAGACCTTAACCATTAGGCCAGAGTAGGAGTCTAAGACCTTAGCTATTAGGCCAGAGTAAGAGTTAAGACCTTAACCAGTAGGCCAGAGTACGAGTCTAAGACCTTAGCTATTAGGCCAAGAGTAAGAGTTAAGACCTTAGCTATTAGGCCAGAGTAAGAGTTAAGACCTTAACCATTAGGCCAGAGTACGAGTCTAAGACCATAGCTATTAGGACAGAGTAAGAGTTAAGACCTTAGCTATTCGGCCAGAGTAAGAGTTAAGACCTTAGCTATTAGGTCAGAGTAAGAGTTAAGACCTTAACTATTAGGCCAGAGTAAGAGTTAAGACCTTAACCATTAGGCCAGAGTACGAGTCTAAGACCATAGCTATTAGGCCAGAGTAAGAGTTAAGACCTTAGCTATTAGGCCAGAGTAAGAGTTAAGACCTTAATCAGTAGGCCAGAGTAAGAGTTAAGACCTTAACCAGTAGGACAGAGTAAGAGTTAAGACCTTAACCATTAGGCCAGAGTAAGAGTTAAGACCTTAAAGCGTAGGCCAGAGTAAGAGTTAAGACCTTAACCATTAGGCCAGAGTACGAGTCTAAGACCTTAGCTATTAGGCCAGAGTAGGAGTTAAAACCTTAACCAGTTGACCAGAGTAAGAGTTAAGACCTTAACCATTAGGCCAGAGTACGAGTCGAAGACCTTAGCTATTAGGCCAGAGTAAGAGTTAAGACCTTAGCTATTACGCCACAGTACGAGTCTAAGACCTTAGCTATTAGGCCAGAGTACGAGTTAAGACCTTAGCTATTAGGCCAGAGTAAGAGTTAAGACCTTAGCTATTAGGCCAGAGTAAGAGTTAAGACCTTAACCATTAGGCCAGAGTACGAGTCTAAGACCTTAGCTATTAGGCCATAGTAAGAGTTAAGACCTTAACCAGTAGGCCAGAGTAAGAGTTAGGACCTTAACCATTAGGCCAGAGTACGAGTCTAAGAACTTAGCTATTAGGCCATAGTAAGAGTTAAGGCCTTAACCATTAGGCCAGAGTATGAGTCTAAGACCTTAGCTATTAGGCCAGAGTAAGAGTTAAGACCTTAGCTATTAGGCCAGAGTAAGAGTTATGACCTTAAACATTAGGCCAGAGTACGAGTCTAAGACCTTAGCTATTAGGCCAGAGTAAGAGTTAAGACCTTAGCTATTAGGCCAGAGTAAGAGTTAAGACCTTAACCAGTATGCCAGTGTAAGATTTAAGACATTAACCAGTAGGCCAGAGTACGAGTCTAAGACCATAGCTATTAGGCCAGAGTAAGAGTTAAGACCTTAGCTATTAGGCCAGAGTAAGAGTTAAGACCTTAATCAGTAGGCCAGAGTAAGAGTTAAGACCTTAACCAGTAGGACAGAGTAAGAGTTCAGACCTTAACCATTAGGCCAGAGTACGTGTCTAAGACCTTAGCTATTAGGCCATAGTAAGAGTTAAGACCTTAACCAGTAGGCCAGAGTAAGAGTTAAGACCTTAAACAGTAGGCCAGAGTAAGAGTTAAGACCTTAACCATTAGGCCAGAGTACAAGTCTAAGACCTTAGCTATTAGGCCAGAGTAAGAGTTAAGACCTTAACCATTAGGCCAGAGTACGAGTCTAAGACCTTATCTATTAGGCCAGAGTACGAGTCTAAGACCTTAGCTATTAGGCCAGAGTAAGAGTTAAGACCTTAACCAGTAGGCCAGAGTAAGAGTTAAGACCTTAACCATTATGCCATAGTACGAGTCTAAGACCTTAGCTATTAGGCCATAGTAAGAGTTAAGACCTTAACCATTAGGCCAGAGTATGAGTCTAAGACCTTAGCTATTAGGCCAGAGGAAGAGTTAAGACCTTAGCTATTAGGCCAGAGTAAGAGTTATGACCTTAACCATTAGGCCAGAGTACGAGTCTAAGACTGTAGCTATTAGGCCAGAGTAAGAGTTAAGACCTTAGCTATTAGGCCAGAGTAAGAGTTAAGACCTTAACCAGTAGGCCAGAGTAAGAGTTAGGACCTTAACCAGTAGGCCAGAGTACGAGTCTAAGACCTTAGCTATTCGCCCAGAGTAAGAGTTAAGACCTTAACCATTAGGCCAGAGGATGAGTCTAAGACCTTAGCTATTAGGCCAGAGTAAGAGTTAAAACCTTAGCTAGTAGGCCAGAGTAAGAGTTAAGACCTTAACCATTAGGCCAGAGTACGAGTTAGGACCTTAGCTATTAGGCCAGAGTAAGAGTTAAGACCTTAGCTATTAGGCCAGAGTAAGAGTTAAGACCTTAACCAGTAGGCCAGAGTAAGAGTTAAGACCTTAACCAGTAGGCCAGAGTAGGAGTTAAGACCTTAACCATTAGGCCAGAGTACGAGTCTAAGACCTTAGTTATTAGGCCAGAGTAAGAGTTCAGACCTTAGCTATTAGGCCAGAGTAAGAGTTAAGACCTTAACCATTAGGCCAGAGTAGGAGTCTAAGACCTTAGCTATTAGGCCAGAGTAAGAGTTAAGACCTTAACCAGTAGGCCAGAGTAAGAGTTAGGACCTTAACCAGTAGGCCAGAGTACGAGTCTAAGACCTTAGCTATTCGCCCAGAGTAAGAGTTAAGACCTTAACCATTAGGCCAGAGTACGAGTCTAAGACCTTAGCCATTAGGCCAGAGTAAGAGTTAAGACCTTAGCTAGTAGGCCAGAGTAAGAGTTAAGACCTTAACCATTAGGCCAGAGTACGAGTTAAGACCTTAGCTACTAGGCCAGAGTAAGAGTTAAGACCTTAGCTATTAGGCCAGAGTAAGAGTTAAGACCTTAACCAGTAGGCCAGATTAAGAGTTAAGACCTTAACCAGTAGGCCAGAGTAAGAGTTAAGACCTTAACTATTAGGCCAGAGTACGAGTCTAAGACCTTAGTTATTAGGCCAGAGTAAGAGTTCAGACCTTAGCTATTAGGCCAGAGTAAGAGTTAAGACCTTAACCATTAGGCCAGAGTAGGAGTCTAAGACCTTAGCTATCAGGCCAGAGTAAGAGTTAAGCCAGAGTACGAGTCTAAGACCTTAGCTATTAGGCCAAGAGTAAGAGTTAAGACCTTAGCTATTAGGCCAGAGTAATAGTTAAGACCTTAACCATTAGGCCAGAGTATGAGTCTAAGACCATAGCTATTAGGCCAGAGTAAGAGTTAAGACCTTAGCTATTAGGCCAGAGTAAGAGTTAAGACCTTAGCTATTAGGTCAGAGTAAGAGTTAAGACCTTAACTATTAGGCCAGAGTAAGAGTTAAGACCTTAACCATTAGGCCAGAGTACGAGTCTAAGACCATAGCTATTAGGCCAGAGTAAGAGTTAAGACCTTAGCTATTAGGCCAGAGTACGAGTTAAGACCTTAATCAGTAGGCCAGAGTAAGAGTTAAGACCTTAACCAGTAGGACAGAGTAAGAGTTAAGACCTTAACCATTAGGCCAGAGTATGTGTCTAAGACCTTAGCTATTAGGCCATAGTAAGAGTTAAGACCTTAACCAGTAGGCCAGAGTAAGAGTTAAGACCTTAAACAGTAGGCCAGAGTAAGAGTTAAGACCTTAACCATTAGGCCAGAGTACGAGTCTAAGACCTTAGCTATTAGGCCAGAGTAAGAGTTAAGACCTTCGCTATTAGGCTAGAGTAAGAGTTAAGACCTTAACCATTAGGCCAGAGTACGAGTTAAGACCTTAGCTATTAGGCCAGAGTAAGAGTTAAGACCTTAGCTATTAGGCCAGAGTAAGAGTTAAGACCTTAACCATTAGGCCAGAGTACGAGTCTAAGACCATAGCTATTAGGCCAGAGTAAGAGTTAAGACCTTAGCTATTAGGCCAGAGTAAGAGTTAAGACCTTAACCTGTAGGTCATAGTACGAGTCTAAGACCTTAGCTACTAGGCCAGAGTAAGAGTTAAGACCTTAGCTATTAGGCCACAGTACGAGTATAAGACCTTAGCTATTAGGCCAGAGTAAGAGTTAAGACCTTAACCTGTAGGCCAGAGTACGAGTCTAAAACCTTAGCTATTAGGCCAGAGTAAGAGTTAAGACCTTAACCTGTAGGCCATAGTACGAGTCTAAGACCTTAGCTATTAGGCTAGAGTAAGAGTTAAGACCTTAACTATAAGGCCAGAGTAAGAGTTAAGACCTTAACCTGTAGGCCATAGTACGAGTCTAAGACCTTAGCTATTAGGCCAGAGTAAGAGTTAAGACCTTAACAATTAGGCCAGAGTACGAGTCTAAGACCTTAGCTATTAGGCCAGAGTAAGAGTTAAGACCTTAACCATTAGGCCAGAGTACGAGTCTAAGACCTTAGCTATTAGACCAGAGTAAGAGTTAAGACCTTAACCAGTAGGCCAGAGTACGAGTCTAAGACCTTAGCTATTAGGCCAGAGTAAGAGTTAAGATCTTAACCATTAGGCCAGAGTACGAGTCTAAGACCTTAGCTATTAGGCCAGAGTAAGAGTTAAGACCTTAGCTATTAGGCCAGAGTAAGAGTTAAGACCTTAACCTGTAGGCCATAGTACGAGTCTAAGACCTTAGCTATTAGGCCAGAGTAAGAGTTAAGACCTTAACTATAAGGCCAGAGTAAGAGTTAAGACCTTAACCTGTAGGCCATAGTACGAGTCTAAGACCTTAGCTATTACGCCAGAGTAAGAGTTAAGACCTTAACAATTAGGCCAGAGTACGAGTCTAAGACCTTAGCTATTAGTCCAGAGTAAGAGTTAAGACCTTAACCATTGGGCCAGAGTACGAGTCTAAGACCTTAGCTATTAGACCAGAGTAAGAGTTAAGACCTTAACCAGTAGGCCAGAGTACGAGTCTAAGACCTTAGCTATTAGGCCAGAGTAAGAGTTAAGACCTTAACCATTAGGCCAGAGTACGAGTCTAAGACCTTAGCTATTAGGCCAGAGTAAGAGTTAAGACCTTAGCTATTAGGCCAGAGTAAGAGTTAAGACCTTAGCTATTAGGCCAGAGCAAGAGTTAAGACCTTAATCAGTAGGCCAGAGTAAGAGTTAAGACCTTAACCAGTAGGACAGAGTAAGAGTTAAGACCTTAACCATTAGGCCAGAGTACGAGTCTAAGACATTAGCTATTAGGCCAGAGTAAGAGTTAAGACATTAGCTATTAGGCCAGAGTAAGAGTTAAGACCTTAACCAGTAGGCCAGATTGAGAGTTAAGACCTTAACCATTAGGCCAGAGTACGAGTCTAAGACCTTAGCTATTAGGCCAGAGTAAGAGTTAAGACCTTAACCATTAGGCCAGAGTACGAGTCTAAGACCTTAGCTATTAGACCAGAGTAAGAGTTAAGACCTTAACCAGTAGGCCAGAGTACGAGTCTAAGAACTTAGCTATTAGGCCAGAGTAAGAGTTAAGACCTTAACCATTAGGCCAGAGTACGAGTCTAAGACCTTAGCTATTACGCCAGAGTAAGAGTTAAGACCTTAACAATTAGGCCAGAGTACGTGTCTAAGACCTTAGCTATTAGTCCAGAGTAAGAGTTAAGACCTTAACCATTAGGCCAGAGTACGAGTCTAAGACCTTAGCTATTAGACCAGAGTAAGAGTTAAGACCTTAACCAGTAGGCCAGAGTACGAGTCTAAGACCTTAGCTATTAGGCCAGAGTAAGAGTTAAGACCTTAACCATTAGGCCAGAGTACGAGTCTAAGACCTTAGCTATTAGGCCAGAGTAAGAGTTAAGACCTTAGCTATTAGGCCAGAGTAAGAGTTAAGACCTTAGCTATTAGGCCAGAGTAAGAGTTAAGACCTTAATCAGTAGGCCAGAGTAAGAGTTAAGAACTTAACCAGTAGGACAGAGTAAGAGTTAAGACCTTAACCATTAGGCCAGAGTACGAGTCTAAGACATTAGCTATTAGGCCAGAGTAAGAGTTAAGACATTAGCTATTAGGCCAGAGTAAGAGTTAAGACCTTAGCTATTAGGCCAGAGTAAGAGTTAAGACCTTAACCAGTAGGCCAGATTGAGAGTTAAGACCTTAACCATTAGGCCAGAGTACAAGTCTAAGACCTTAGCTATTAGGCCAGAGTAAGAGTTAAGACCTTAGCTATTAGGCCAGAGTAAGAGTTAAGACCTTAACCATTAGGCCAGAGTACGAGTCTAAGACCTTAGCTATTAGGCCAGAGTAAGAGTTAAGACCTTAGCTATTAGACCAGAGTAAGAGTTAAGACCTTGACCATTAGGCCAGAGTACGAGTCTAAGACCTTAGCTATTATGCCAGAGTAAGAGTTAAGACCTTAGCTATTAGGCCAGAGTAAGAGTTAAGACCTTAACCATTAGGCCAGAGTACGAATCTAAGACCATAGCTATTAGGCCAGAGTAAGAGTTAAGACCTTAGCTATTAGGCCAGAGTAAGAGTTAAGACCTTAGCTGTTAGGCCAGAGTAAGAGTTAAGACCTTAATCAGTAGGCCAGAGTAAGAGTTAAGACCTTAACCAGTAGGACAGTGTAAGAGTTAAGACCTTAACCATTAGGCCAGAGTACGAGTCTAAGACCTTAGCTATTAGGCCATAGTAAAAGTTAAGACCTTAACCAGTAGGCCAGAGTAAGAGTTAAGACCTTAACCAGTAGGCCAGAGTAAGAGTTAAGACCTTAACCATTAGGCCAGAGTACGAGTCTAAGACATTAGCTATTAGGCCAGAGTAAGAGTTAAGACCTTAGCTATAAGACCAGAGTAAGAGTTAAGACCTTAGCTATTAGGCCAGAGTACGAGTCTAAGACCCTAGCTATTGGGCCAAGTAAGAGTTAAGACCTTAGCTATTAGGCCAGAGTAAGAGTTAAGACCTTAACCAGTAGGCCAGAGTAAGAGTTAAGAACTTAACCATTAGGCCAGAGTACGAGTCTAAGACCTTAGCTATTAGGCCAGAGTAAGAGTTAAGACCTTAACCAGTAGGCCAGAGTCAGAGTTAAGACCTTAACCATTAGGCCAGAGTACGAGTCTAAGACCTTAGCTATTAGGCCAGAGTAAGAGTTAAAACCTTAACCAGTTGACCAGAGTAAGAGTTAAGACCTTAACCTGTAGGCCAGAGTACAAGTCTAAGACCTTAGCTATTACTCCAGAGTAAGAGTTAAGACCTTAACCTGTAGGCCATAGTACGAGTCTAAGACCTTAGCTATAAGGCCAAAGTAAGAGTTAAGACCTTAGCTATTAGGCGAGTGTAAGAGTTAAGACCTTAACCTGTAGGCCATAGTACGAGTCTAAGACCTTAGCTATTAGGAGAGAGTAAGAGTTAAGACCTTAGCTATTAGGCCACAGTACGAGTATAAGACCTTAGCTATTAGGCCAGAGTAAGAGTTAAGACCTTAACCTGAAGGCCATAGTACGAGTCTAAGACCTTAGCTATTAGGCCAGAGTAAGAGTTAAGACCTTAACTATTGGGCCAGAGTAAGAGTTAAGACCTTAACCTGTAGGCCATAGTACGAGTCTAAGACCTTAGCTATTAGGCCAGAGTAAGAGTTAAGACCTTAACCATTATGCCAGAGTACGAGTCTAAGACCTTAACCATTAGGCCAGAGTACGAGTCTAAGACCATAGCTATTAGGCCAGAGTAAGAGTTAAGGCCTTAGCTATTAGGCCAGAGTACGAGTTAAGACCTTAGCTATTAGGCCAGAGTAAGAGTTAAGACCTTAGCTATTAGGCCAGAGTAAGAGTTAAGACCTTAACCATTAGGCCAGAGTACGAGTCTAAGACCTTAGCTATTAGGCCATAGTAAGAGTTAAGACCTTAACCAGTAGGCCAGAGTAAGAGTTAGGACCTTAACCATTAGGCCAGAGTACGAGTCTAAGAACTTAGCTATTAGGCCATAGTAAGAGTTAAGACCTTAATCAGTAGGCCAGAATAAGAGTTAAGACCTTAACAAGTAGGCCAGAGTATGAGTCTAAGACCTTAGCTATTAGGCCAGAGTAAGAGTTAAGACCTTAGCTATTAGGCCAGAGTAAGAGTTAAGACCTTAACCATTAGGCCATAGTACGAGTCTAAGACCTTAGCTATTAGGCCAGAGTAAGAGTAAAGACCTTAACCATTAGGCCAGAGTACGAGTCTAAGACCTTAGCTATTAGGCCAGAGTCAGAGTTAAGACCTTAACCATTAGGCCAGAGTACGAGTCTAAGACCTTAGCTATTAGGCCAGAGTAAGAGTTAAGACCTTAACCAGTAGGCCAGAGTACGAGTCTAAGACCTTAGGTATTAGGCCAGAGTAAGAGTTAAGACCTTAACCATTAGGCCAGAGTACGAGTCTAAGACCATAGCTATTAGGCCAGAGTAAGAGTTAAGGCCTTAGCTATTAGGCCAGAGTACGAGTTAAGACCTTAGCTATTAGGCCAGAGTAAGAGTTAAGACCTTAGCTATTAGGCCAGAGTAAGAGTCAAGACCTTAACCATTAGGCCAGAGTACGAGTCTAAGACCTTAGCTATTAGGCCATAGTAAGAGTTAAGACCTTAACCAGTAGGCCAGAGTAAGAGTTAGGACCTTAACCATTAGGCCAGAGTACGAGTCTAAGAACTTAGCTATTAGGCCATAGTAAGAGTTAAGGCCTTAACCATTAGGCCAGAGTATGAGTCTAAGACCTTAGCTATTAGGCCAGAGTAAGAGTTAAGACCTTAGCTATTAGGCCAGAGTAAGAGTTATGACCTTAAACATTAGGCCAGAGTACGAGTCTAAGACCTTAGCTATTAGGCCAGAGTAAGAGTTAAGACCTTAGCTATTAGGCCAGAGTAAGAGTTAAAACCTTAACCAGTATGCCAGTGTAAGAGTTAAGACATTAACCAGTAGGCCAGAGTACGAGTCTAAGACCATAGCTATTAGGCCAGAGTAAGAGTTAAGACCTTAGCTATTAGGCCAGAGTAAGAGTTAAGACCTTAATCAGTAGGCCAGAGTAAGAGTTAAGACCTTAACCAGTAGGACAGAGTAAGAGTTAAGACCTTAACCATTAGGCCAGAGTACGTGTCTGAGACCTTAGCTATTAGGCCATAGTAAGAGTTAAGACCTTAACCAGTAGGCCAGAGTAAGAGTTAAGACCTTAAACAGTAGGCCAGAGTAAGAGTTAAGTCCTCAACCATTAGGCCAGAGTACAAGTCTAAGACCTTAGCTATTAGGCCAGAGTAGGAGTTAAACCTTAACCATTAGACCAGAGTACGAGTCTAAGACCTTAGCTATTAGGCCAGAGTACGAGTCTAAGACCTTAGCTATTAGGCCAGAGTAAGAGTTAAGACCTTAACCAGTAGGCCAGAGTAAGAGTTAAGACCTTAACCATTATTCCATAGTATGAGTCTAAGACCTTAGCTATTAGGCCATAGTAAGAGTTAAGACCTTAACCATTAGGCCAGAGTATGAGTCTAAGACCTTAGCTATTAGGCCAGAGTAAGAGTTAAGACCTTAGCTATTAGGCCAGAGTAAGAGTTATGACCTTAACCATTAGGCCAGTGTACGAGTCTAAGACCGTAGCTATTAGGCCAGAGTAAGAGTTAAGACCTTAGCTATTAGGCCATAGTAAGAGTTAAGACCTTAACCAGTAGGCCAGAGTAAGAGTTAGGACCTTAACCAGTAGGCCAGAGTACGAGTCTAAGACCTTAGCTATTCGCCCAGAGTAAGAGTTAAGACCTTAACCATTAGGCCAGAGTACGAGTCTAAGACCTTAGCTATTAGGCCAGAGTAAGAGTTAAGACCTTAGCTAGTAGGCCAGAGTAAGAGTTAAGACCTTAACCATTAGGCCAGAGTACGAGTTAGGACCTTAGCTATTAGGCCAGAGTAAGAGTTAAGACCTTAGCTATTAGGCCAGAGTAGAGTTAAGACCTTAACCAGTAGGCCAGAGTAAGAGTTAAGACCTTAACCAGTAGGCCAGAGTAGGAGTTAAGACCTTAACCATTAGGCCAGAGTACGAGTCTAAGACCTTAGTTATTAGGCCAGAGTAAGAGTTCAGACCTTAGCTATTAGGCCAGAGTAAGAGTTAAGACCTTAACCATTAGGCCAGAGTAGGATTCTAAGACCTTAGCTATTAGGCCAGAGTAAGAGTTAAGACCTTAACCAGTAGGCCAGAGTAAGAGTTAGGACCTTAACCAGTAGGCCAGAGTATGAGTCTAAGACCTTAGCTATTCGCCCAGAGTAAGAGTTAAGACCTTAACCATTAGGCCAGAGTACGAGTCTAAGACCTTAGCCATTAGGCCAGAGTAAGAGTTAAGACCTTAGCTAGTAGGCCAGAGTAAGAGTTAAGACCTTAACCATTAGGCCAGAGTACGAGTTAAGACCTTAGCTACTAGGCCAGAGTAAGAGTTAAGACCTTAGCTTTTAGACAAGAGTAAGAGTTAAGACCTTAACCAGTAGGCCAGATTAAGAGTTAAGACCTTAACCAGTAGGCCAGAGTAAGAGTTAAGACCTTAACTATTAGGCCAGAGTACGAGTCTAAGACCTTAGTTATTAGGCCAGAGTAAGAGTTCAGACCTTAGCTATTAGGCCAGAGTAAGAGTTAAGACCTTAACCAGTAGGCCAGAGTACGAGTCTAAGACCTTAGCTATTAGGCCAAGAGTAAGAGTTAATACCTTAGCTATTAGGCCAGAGTAAGAGTTAAGACGTTAACCATTAGGCCAGAGTACGAGTCTAAGACCATAGCTATTAGGACAGAGTAAGAGTTAAGACCTTAGCTATTAGGCCAGAGTAAGAGTTAAGACCTTAGCTATTAGGTCAGAGTAAGAGTTAAGACCTTAACTATTAGGCCAGAGTAAGAGTTAAGACCTTAACCATTAGGCCAGAGTAAGAGTTACGACCTTAACCAGTAGGACAGAGTAAGAGTTAAGACCTTAACCATTAGGCCAGAGTATGTGTCTAAGACCTTAGCTATTAGGCCATAGTAAGAGTTAAGACCTTAACCATTAGGCCAGAGTACGAGTCTAAGACCTTAGCTATTAGGCCAGAGTAAGAGTTAAGACCTTAACCATTAGGCCAGAGTACGAGTCTAAGACCTTAGCTATTAGGCCAGAGTAAGAGTTAAGACCTTAACCTTTAGGCCAGAGTACGAGTCTAAGACCATAGCTATTAGGCCAGAGTAAGAGTTAAGACCTTAGCTATTAGGCCAGAGTAAGAGTTAAGACCTTAGCTATTAGGCCAGAGTAAGAGTTAAGACCTTAACTATTAGGCCAGAGTAAGAGTTAAGACCTTAACCATTAGGCCAGAGTACGAGTCTAAGACCATAGCTATTAGGCCAGAGTAAGAGTTAAGACCTTAGCTATTAGGCCAGAGTAAGAGTTAAGACCTTAATCAGTAGGCCAGAGTAAGAGTTAAGACCTTAACCAGTAGGACAGAGTAAGAGTTAAGACCTTAACCATTAGGCCAGAGTAAGAGTTAAGACCTTAAAGAGTAGGCCAGAGTAAGAGTTAAAACCTTAACCATTAGGCCAGAGTACGAGTCTAAGACCTTAGCTATTAGGCCAGAGTAAGAGTTAAGACCTTAACCATTAGGCCAGAGTACGAGTCTAAGACCTTAGCTATTAGGCCAGAGTAAGAGTTAAGACCTTAACCAGTAGGCCAGAGTACGAGTCTAAGACCTTAGGTATTAGGCCAGAGTAAGAGTTAAGACCTTAACCATCAGGCCAGAGTACGAGTCTAAGACCATAGCTATTAGGACAGAGTAAGAGTTAAGACCTTAGCTATTAGGCCAGAGTAAGAGTTAAGACCTTAGCTATTAGGTCAGAGTAAGAGTTAAGACCTTAACTATTAGGCCAGAGTAAGAGTTAAGACCTTAACCATTAGGCCAGAGTAAGAGTTACGACCTTAACCAGTAGGACAGAGTAAGAGTTAAGACCTTAACCATTAGGCCAGAGTATGTGTCTAAGACCTTAGCTATTAGGCCATAGTAAGAGTTAAGACCTTAACCATTAGGCCAGAGTACGAGTCTAAGACCTTAGCTATTAGACCAGAGTAAGAGTTAAGACCTTAACCATTAGGCCAGAGTACGAGTCTAAGACCTTAGCTATTAGGCCAGAGTAAGAGTTAAGACCTTAACCTTTAGGCCAGAGTACGAGTCTAAGACCATAGCTATTAGGCCAGAGTAAGAGTTAAGACCTTAGCTATTAGGCCAGAGTAAGAGTTAAGACCTTAGCTATTAGGCCAGAGTAAGAGTTAAGACCTTAACTATTAGGCCAGAGTAAGAGTTAAGACCTTAACCATTAGGCCAGAGTACGAGTCTAAGACCATAGCTATTAGGCCAGAGTAAGAGTTAAGACCTTAGCTATTAGGCCAGAGTAAGAGTTAAGACCTTAATCAGTAGGCCAGAGTAAGAGTTAAGACCTTAACCAGTAGGACAGAGTAAGAGTTAAGACCTTAACCATTAGGCCAGAGTAAGAGTTAAGACCTTAAAGAGTAGGCCAGAGTAAGAGTTAAAACCTTAACCATTAGGCCAGAGTACGAGTCTAAGACCTTAGCTATTAGGCCAGAGTAAGAGTTAAGACCTTAACCATTAGGCCAGAGTACGAGTCTAAGACCTTAGCTATTAGGCCAGAGTAAGAGTTAAGACCTTAACCAGTAGGCCAGAGTACGAGTCTAAGACCTTAGCTATTAGGCCAGAGTAAGAGTTAAGACCTTAGTTATTAGGCCAGAGTAAGAGTTCAGACCTTAGCTATTAGGCCAGAGTAAGAGTTAAGACCTTAACCATTAGGCCAGAGTAGGATTCTAAGACCTTAGCTATTAGGCCAGAGTAAGAGTTAAGACCTTAACCAGTAGGCCAGAATAAGAGTTAGGACCTTAACCAGTAGGCCAGAGTATGAGTCTAAGACCTTAGCTATTCGCCCAGAGTAAGAGTTAAGACCTTAACCATTAGGCCAGAGTACGAGTCTAAGACCTTAGCCATTAGGCCAGAGTAAGAGTTAAGACCTTAGCTAGTAGGCCAGAGTAAGAGTTAAGACCTTAACCATTAGGCCAGAGTACGAGTTAAGACCTTAGCTACTAGGCCAGAGTAAGAGTTAAGACCTTAGCTTTTAGACAAGAGTAAGAGTTAAGACCTTAACCAGTAGGCCAGATTAAGAGTTAAGACCTTAACCAGTAGGCCAGAGTAAGAGTTAAGACCTTAACTATTAGGCCAGAGTACGAGTCTAAGACCTTAGTTATTAGGCCAGAGTAAGAGTTCAGACCTTAGCTACTAGGCCAGAGTAAGAGTTAAGACCTTAACCAGTAGGCCAGAGTACAAGTCTAAGACCTTAGCTATTAGGCCAAGAGTAAGAGTTAAGACCTTAGCTATTAGGCCAGAGTAAGAGTTAAGACCTTAACCATTAGGCCAGAGTACGAGTCTAAGACCATAGCTATTAGGACAGAGTAAGAGTTAAGACCTTAGCTATTAGGCCAGAGTAAGAGTTAAGACCTTAGCTATTAGGTCAGAGTAAGAGTTAAGACCTTAACTATTAGGCCAGAGTAAGAGTTAAGACCTTAACCATTAGGCCAGAGTAAGAGTTACGACCTTAACCAGTAGGACAGAGTAAGAGTTAAGACCTTAACCATTAGGCCAGAGTATGTGTCTAAGACCTTAGCTATTAGGCCATAGTAAGAGTTAAGACCTTAACCATTAGGCCAGAGTACGAGTCTAAGACCTTAGCTATTAGGCCAGAGTAAGAGTTAAGACCTTAACCATTAGGCCAGAGTACGAGTCTAAGACCTTAGCTATTAGGCCAGAGTAAGAGTTAAGACCTTAACCTTTAGGCCAGAGTACGAGTCTAAGACCATAGCTATTAGGCCAGAGTAAGAGTTAAGACCTTAGCTATTAGGCCAGAGTAAGAGTTAAGACCTTAGCTATTAGGCCAGAGTAAGAGTTAAGACCTTAACTATTAGGCCAGAGTAAGAGTTAAGACCTTAACCATTAGGCCAGAGTACGAGTCTAAGACCATAGCTATTAGGCCAGAGTAAGAGTTAAGACCTTAGCTATTAGGCCAGAGTAAGAGTTAAGACCTTAATCAGTAGGCCAGAGTAAGAGTTAAGACCTTAACCAGTAGGACAGAGTAAGAGTTAAGACCTTAACCATTAGGCCAGAGTAAGAGTTAAGACCTTAAAGAGTAGGCCAGAGTAAGAGTTAAAACCTTAACCATTAGGCCAGAGTACGAGTCTAAGACCTTAGCTATTAGGCCAGAGTAAGAGTTAAGACCTTAACCATTAGGCCAGAGTACGAGTCTAAGACCTTAGCTATTAGGCCAGAGTAAGAGTTAAGACCTTAACCAGTAGGCCAGAGTACGAGTCTAAGACCTTAGGTATTAGGCCAGAGTAAGAGTTAAGACCTTAACCATCAGGCCAGAGTACGAGTCTAAGACCTTAGCTATTAGGCCAGAGTAAGAGTTAAGACCTTAGCTATTAGGCCAGAGTACGAGTTAAGACCTTAGCTATTAGGCCAGAGTAAGAGTTAAGACCTTAGCTATTAGGCCAGAGTAAGAGTTAAGACCTTAACCATTAGGCCAGAGTACGAGTCTAAGACCTTAGCTATTAGGCCATAGTAAGAGTTAAGACCTTAACCAGTAGGCCAGAGTAAGAGTTAGGACCTTAACCATTAGGCCAGAGTACGAGTCTAAGACCTTAGGTATTAGGCCAGAGTAAGAGTTAAGACCTTAACCATCAGGCCAGAGTACGAGTCTAAGACCTTAGCTATTAGGCCAGAGTAGGAGTTAAAACCTTAACCAGTTGACCAGAGTAAGAGTTAAGACCTTAACCATTAGGCCAGAGTACGAGTCGAAGACCTTAGCTATTAGGCCAGAGTAAGAGTTAAGACCTTAGCTATTACGCCACAGTACGAGTCTAAGACCTAAGCTATTAGGCCAGAGTAAGAGTTAAGACCTTAACAAGTAGGCCAGAGTATGAGTCTAAGACCTTAGCTATTAGGCCAGAGTAAGAGTTAAGACCTTAGATATTAGGCCAGAGTAAGAGTTAAGACCTTAACCATTAGGCCATAGTACGAGTCTAAGACCTTAGCTATTAGGCCAGAGTAAGAGTAAAGACCTTAACCATTAGGCCAGAGTACGAGTCTAAGACCTTAGCTATTAGGCCAGAGTAAGAGTTAAGACCTTAACCATTAGGCCAGAGTACGAGTCTAAGACCTTAGCTATTAGGCCAGAGTAAGAGTTAAGACCTTAACCAGTAGGCCAGAGTACGAGTCTAAGACCTTAAGTATTAGGCCAGAGTAAGAGTTAAGACCTTAACCATCAGGCCAGAGTACGAGTCTAAGACCTTAGCTATTAGGCCAGAGTAAGAGTTAAGACCTTAACTATTAGGCCAGAGTACGAGTTAAGACCTTAGCAATTAGGCCAGAGTAAGAGTTAAGACCTTAACCATTAGGCCAGAGTACGAGTCTAAGAACTTAGCTATTAGGCCATAGTAAGAGTTAAGGCCTTAACCATTAGGCCAGAGTATGAGTCTAAGACCTTAGCTATTAGGCCAGAGTAAGAGTTAAGACCTTAGCTATTAGGCCAGAGTAAGAGTTATGACCTTAAACATTAGGCCAGAGTACGAGTCTAAGACCTTAGCTATTAGGCCAGAGAAAGAGTTAAGACCTTAGCTATTAGGCCAGAGTAAGAGTTAAGACCTTAACCAGTATGCCAGTGGAAGAGTTAAGACATTAACCAGTAGGCCAGAGTACGAGTCTAAGACCATAGCTATTAGGCCAGAGTAAGAGTTAAGACCTTAGCTATTAGGCCAGAGTAAGAGTTAAGACCTTAATCAGTAGGCCAGAGTAAGAGTTAAGACCTTAACCAGTAGGACAGAGTAAGAGTTCAGACCTTAACCATTAGGCCAGAGTACGTGTCTAAGACCTTAGCTATTAGGCTATAGTAAGAGTTAAGACCTTAACCAGTAGGCCAGAGTAAGAGTTAAGACCTTAAACAGTAGGCCAGAGTAAGAGTTAAGACCTTAACCATTAGGCCAGAGTACAAGTCTAAGACCTTAGCTATTAGGCCAGAGTAAGAGTTAAGACCTTAACCATTAGGCCAGAGTACGAGTCTAAGACCTTAGCTATTAGGCCAGAGTACGAGTCTAAGACCTTAGCTATTAGGCCAGAGTAAGAGTTAAGACATTAACCAGTAGGCCAGAGTAAGAGTTAAGACCTTAACCATTATGCCATAGTACGAGTCTAAGACCTTAGCTATTAGGCCATAGTAAGAGTTAAGACCTTAACAATTAGGCCAGAGTACGAGTCTAAGACCTTAGCTATTAGTCCAGAGTAAGAGTTAAGACCTTAACCAGTAGGCCAGAGTACGAGTCTAAGACCTTAGCTATTAGGCCAGAGTAAGAGTTAAGACCTTAACCATTAGGCCAGAGTACGAGTCTAAGACCTTAGCTATTAGGCCAGAGTAAGAGTTAAGACCTTAGCTATTAGGCCAGAGTAAGAGTTAAGACCTTAGCTATTAGGCCAGAGCAAGAGTTAAGACCTTAATCAGTAGGCCAGAGTAAGAGTTAAGACCTTAACCAGTAGGACAGAGTAAGAGTTAAGACCTTAACCATTAGGCCAGAGTACGAGTCTAAGACATTAGCTATTAGGCCAGAGTAAGAGTTAAGACATTAGCTATTAGGCCAGAGTAAGAGTTAAGACCTTAACCAGTAGGCCAGATTGAGAGTTAAGACCTTAACCATTAGGCCAGAGTACGAGTCTAAGACCTTAGCTATTAGGCCAGAGTAAGAGTTAAGACCTTAACCATTAGGCCAGAGTACGAGTCTAAGACCTTAGCTATTAGACCAGAGTAAGAGTTAAGACCTTAACCAGTAGGCCAGAGTACGAGTCTAAGAACTTAGCTATTAGGCCAGAGTAAGAGTTAAGACCTTAACCATTAGGCCAGAGTACGAGTCTAAGACCTTAGCTATTACGCCAGAGTAAGAGTTAAGACCTTAACAATTAGGCCAGAGTACGTGTCTAAGACCTTAGCTATTAGTCCAGAGTAAGAGTTAAGACCTTAACCATTAGGCCAGAGTACGAGTCTAAGACCTTAGCTATTAGACCAGAGTAAGAGTTAAGACCTTAACCAGTAGGCCAGAGTACGAGTCTAAGACCTTAGCTATTAGGCCAGAGTAAGAGTTAAGACCTTAACCATTAGGCCAGAGTACAAGTCTAAGACCTTAGCTATTAGGCCAGAGTAAGAGTTAAGACCTTAGCTATTAGGCCAGAGTAAGAGTTAAGACCTTAGCTATTAGGCCAGAGTAAGAGTTAAGACCTTAATCAGTAGGCCAGAGTAAGAGTTAAGAACTTAACCAGTAGGACAGAGTAAGAGTTAAGACCTTAACCATTAGGCCAGAGTACGAGTCTAAGACATTAGCTATTAGGCCAGAGTAAGAGTTAAGACATTAGCTATTAGGCCAGAGTAAGAGTTAAGACCTTAGCTATTAGGCCAGAGTAAGAGTTAAGACCTTAACCAGTAGGCCAGATTGAGAGTTAAGACCTTAACCATTAGGCCAGAGTACAAGTCTAAGACCTTAGCTATTAGGCCAGAGTAAGAGTTAAGACCTTAGCTATTAGGCCAGAGTAAGAGTTAAGACCTTAACCATTAGGCCAGAGTACGAGTCTAAGACCTTAGCTATTAGGCCAGAGTAAGAGTTAAGACCTTAGCTATTAGACCAGAGTAAGAGTTAAGACCTTGACCATTAGGCCAGAGTACGAGTCTAAGACCTTAGCTATTATGCCAGAGTAAGAGTTAAGACCTTAGCTATTAGGCCAGAGTAAGAGTTAAGACCTTAACCATTAGGCCAGAGTACGAATCTAAGACCATAGCTATTAGGCCAGAGTAAGAGTTAAGACCTTAGCTATTAGGCCAGAGTAAGAGTTAAGACCTTAGCTGTTAGGCCAGAGTAAGAGTTAAGACCTTAATCAGTAGGCCAGAGTAAGAGTTAAGACCTTAACCAGTAGGACAGTGTAAGAGTTAAGACCTTAACCATTAGGCCAGAGTACGAGTCTAAGACCTTAGCTATTAGGCCATAGTAAAAGTTAAGACCTTAACCAGTAGGCCAGAGTAAGAGTTAAGACCTTAACCAGTAGGCCAGAGTAAGAGTTAAGACCTTAACCATTAGGCCAGAGTACGAGTCTAAGACATTAGCTATTAGGCCAGAGTAAGAGTTAAGACCTTAGCTATAAGACCAGAGTAAGAGTTAAGACCTTAGCTATTAGGCCAGAGTACGAGTCTAAGACCCTAGCTATTGGGCCAAGTAAGAGTTAAGACCTTAGCTATTAGGCCAGAGTAAGAGTTAAGACCTTAACCAGTAGGCCAGAGTAAGAGTTAAGAACTTAACCATTAGGCCAGAGTACGAGTCTAAGACCTTAGCTATTAGGCCAGAGTAAGAGTTAAGACCTTAACCAGTAGGCCAGAGTCAGAGTTAAGACCTTAACCATTAGGCCAGAGTACGAGTCTAAGACCTTAGCTATTAGGCCAGAGTAAGAGTTAAAACCTTAACCAGTTGACCAGAGTAAGAGTTAAGACCTTAACCTGTAGGCCAGAGTACAAGTCTAAGACCTTAGCTATTACTCCAGAGTAAGAGTTAAGACCTTAACCTGTAGGCCATAGTACGAGTCTAAGACCTTAGCTATAAGGCCAAAGTAAGAGTTAAGACCTTAGCTATTAGGCGAGTGTAAGAGTTAAGACCTTAACCTGTAGGCCATAGTACGAGTCTAAGACCTTAGCTATTAGGAGAGAGTAAGAGTTAAGACCTTAGCTATTAGGCCACAGTACGAGTATAAGACCTTAGCTATTAGGCCAGAGTAAGAGTTAAGACCTTAACCTGAAGGCCATAGTACGAGTCTAAGACCTTAGCTATTAGGCCAGAGTAAGAGTTAAGACCTTAACTATTAGGCCAGAGTAAGAGTTAAGACCTTAACCTGTAGGCCATAGTACGAGTCTAAGACCTTAGCTATTAGGCCAGAGTAAGAGTTAAGACCTTAACCATTATGCCAGAGTACGAGTCTAAGACCTTAACCATTAGGCCAGAGTACGAGTCTAAGACCATAGCTATTAGGCCAGAGTAAGAGTTAAGGCCTTAGCTATTAGGCCAGAGTACGAGTTAAGACCTTAGCTATTAGGCCAGAGTAAGAGTTAAGACCTTAGCTATTAGGCCAGAGTAAGAGTTAAGACCTTAACCATTAGGCCAGAGTACGAGTCTAAGACCTTAGCTATTAGGCCATAGTAAGAGTTAAGACCTTAACCAGTAGGCCAGAGTAAGAGTTAGGACCTTAACCATTAGGCCAGAGTACGAGTCTAAGAACTTAGCTATTAGGCCATAGTAAGAGTTAAGACCTTAATCAGTAGGCCAGAATAAGAGTTAAGACCTTAACAAGTAGGCCAGAGTATGAGTCTAAGACCTTAGCTATTAGGCCAGAGTAAGAGTTAAGACCTTAGCTATTAGGCCAGAGTAAGAGTTAAGACCTTAACCATTAGGCCATAGTACGAGTCTAAGACCTTAGCTATTAGGCCAGAGTAAGAGTAAAGACCTTAACCATTAGGCCAGAGTACGAGTCTAAGACCTTAGCTATTAGGCCAGAGTCAGAGTTAAGACCTTAACCATTAGGCCAGAGTACGAGTCTAAGACCTTAGCTATTAGGCCAGAGTAAGAGTTAAGACCTTAACCAGTAGGCCAGAGTACGAGTCTAAGACCTTAGGTATTAGGCCAGAGTAAGAGTTAAGACCTTAACCATTAGGCCAGAGTACGAGTCTAAGACCATAGCTATTAGGCCAGAGTAAGAGTTAAGGCCTTAGCTATTAGGCCAGAGTACGAGTTAAGACCTTAGCTATTAGGCCAGAGTAAGAGTTAAGACCTTAGCTATTAGGCCAGAGTAAGAGTCAAGACCTTAACCATTAGGCCAGAGTACGAGTCTAAGACCTTAGCTATTAGGCCATAGTAAGAGTTAAGACCTTAACCAGTAGGCCAGAGTAAGAGTTAGGACCTTAACCATTAGGCCAGAGTACGAGTCTAAGAACTTAGCTATTAGGCCATAGTAAGAGTTAAGGCCTTAACCATTAGGCCAGAGTATGAGTCTAAGACCTTAGCTATTAGGCCAGAGTAAGAGTTAAGACCTTAGCTATTAGGCCAGAGTAAGAGTTATGACCTTAAACATTAGGCCAGAGTACGAGTCTAAGACCTTAGCTATTAGGCCAGAGTAAGAGTTAAGACCTTAGCTATTAGGCCAGAGTAAGAGTTAAAACCTTAACCAGTATGCCAGTGTAAGAGTTAAGACATTAACCAGTAGGCCAGAGTACGAGTCTAAGACCATAGCTATTAGGCCAGAGTAAGATTTAAGACCTTAGCTATTAGGCCAGAGTAAGAGTTAAGACCTTAATCAGTAGGCCAGAGTAAGAGTTAAGACCTTAACCAGTAGGACAGAGTAAGAGTTAAGACCTTAACCATTAGGCCAGAGTACGTGTCTGAGACCTTAGCTATTAGGCCATAGTAAGAGTTAAGACCTTAACCAGTAGGCCAGAGTAAGAGTTAAGACCTTAAACAGTAGGCCAGAGTAAGAGTTAAGTCCTCAACCATTAGGCCAGAGTACAAGTCTAAGACCTTAGCTATTAGGCCAGAGTAGGAGTTAAACCTTAACCATTAGACCAGAGTACGAGTCTAAGACCTTAGCTATTAGGCCAGAGTCCGAGTCTAAGACCTTAGCTATTAGGCCAGAGTAAGAGTTAAGACCTTAACCAGTAGGCCAGAGTAAGAGTTAAGACCTTAACCATTATTCCATAGTATGAGTCTAAGACCTTAGCTATTAGGCCATAGTAAGAGTTAAGACCTTAACCATTAGGCCAGAGTATGAGTCTAAGACCTTAGCTATTAGGCCAGAGTAAGAGTTAAGACCTTAGCTATTAGGCCAGAGTAAGAGTTATGACCTTAACCATTAGGCCAGTGTACGAGTCTAAGACCGTAGCTATTAGGCCAGAGTAAGAGTTAAGACCTTAGCTATTAGGCCATAGTAAGAGTTAAGACCTTAACCAGTAGGCCAGAGTAAGAGTTAGGACCTTAACCAGTAGGCCAGAGTACGAGTCTAAGACCTTAGCTATTCGCCCAGAGTAAGAGTTAAGACCTTAACCATTAGGCCAGAGTACGAGTCTAAGACCTTAGCTATTAGGCCAGAGTAAGAGTTAAGACCTTAGCTAGTAGGCCAGAGTAAGAGTTAAGACCTTAACCATTAGGCCAGAGTACGAGTTAGGACCTTAGCTATTAGGCCAGAGTAAGAGTTAAGACCTTAGCTATTAGGCCAGAGTAGAGTTAAGACCTTAACCAGTAGGCCAGAGTAAGAGTTAAGACCTTAACCAGTAGGCCAGAGTAGGAGTTAAGACCTTAACCATTAGGCCAGAGTACGAGTCTAAGACCTTAGTTATTAGGCCAGAGTAAGAGTTCAGACCTTAGCTATTAGGCCAGAGTAAGAGTTAAGACCTTAACCATTAGGCCAGAGTAGGATTCTAAGACCTTAGCTATTAGGCCAGAGTAAGAGTTAAGACCTTAACCAGTAGGCCAGAGTAAGAGTTAGGACCTTAACCAGTAGGCCAGAGTATGAGTCTAAGACCTTAGCTATTCGCCCAGAGTAAGAGTTAAGACCTTAACCATTAGGCCAGAGTACGAGTCTAAGACCTTAGCCATTAGGCCAGAGTAAGAGTTAAGACCTTAGCTAGTAGGCCAGAGTAAGAGTTAAGACCTTAACCATTAGGCCAGAGTACGAGTTAAGACCTTAGCTACTAGGCCAGAGTAAGAGTTAAGACCTTAGCTTTTAGACAAGAGTAAGAGTTAAGACCTTAACCAGTAGGCCAGATTAAGAGTTAAGACCTTAACCAGTAGGCCAGAGTAAGAGTTAAGACCTTAACTATTAGGCCAGAGTACGAGTCTAAGACCTTAGTTATTAGGCCAGAGTAAGAGTTCAGACCTTAGCTATTAGGCCAGAGTAAGAGTTAAGACCTTAACCAGTAGGCCAGAGTACGAGTCTAAGACCTTAGCTATTAGGCCAAGAGTAAGAGTTAATACCTTAGCTATTAGGCCAGAGTAAGAGTTAAGACGTTAACCATTAGGCCAGAGTACGAGTCTAAGACCATAGCTATTAGGACAGAGTAAGAGTTAAGACCTTAGCTATTAGGCCAGAGTAAGAGTTAAGACCTTAGCTATTAGGTCAGAGTAAGAGTTAAGACCTTAACTATTAGGCCAGAGTAAGAGTTAAGACCTTAACCATTAGGCCAGAGTAAGAGTTACGACCTTAACCAGTAGGACAGAGTAAGAGTTAAGACCTTAACCATTAGGCCAGAGTATGTGTCTAAGACCTTAGCTATTAGGCCATAGTAAGAGTTAAGACCTTAACCATTAGGCCAGAGTACGAGTCTAAGACCTTAGCTATTAGGCCAGAGTAAGAGTTAAGACCTTAACCATTAGGCCAGAGTACGAGTCTAAGACCTTAGCTATTAGGCCAGAGTAAGAGTTAAGACCTTAACCTTTAGGCCAGAGTACGAGTCTAAGACCATAGCTATTAGGCCAGAGTAAGAGTTAAGACCTTAGCTATTAGGCCAGAGTAAGAGTTAAGACCTTAGCTATTAGGCCAGAGTAAGAGTTAAGACCTTAACTATTAGGCCAGAGTAAGAGTTAAGACCTTAACCATTAGGCCAGAGTACGAGTCTAAGACCATAGCTATTAGGCCAGAGTAAGAGTTAAGACCTTAGCTATTAGGCCAGAGTAAGAGTTAAGACCTTAATCAGTAGGCCAGAGTAAGAGTTAAGACCTTAACCAGTAGGACAGAGTAAGAGTTAAGACCTTAACCATTAGGCCAGAGTAAGAGTTAAGACCTTAAAGAGTAGGCCAGAGTAAGAGTTAAAACCTTAACCATTAGGCCAGAGTATGAGTCTAAGACCTTAGCTATTAGGCCAGAGTAAGAGTTAAGACCTTAACCATTAGGCCAGAGTACGAGTCTAAGACCTTAGCTATTAGGCCAGAGTAAGAGTTAAGACCTTAACCAGTAGGCCAGAGTACGAGTCTAAGACCTTAGGTATTAGGCCAGAGTAAGAGTTAAGACCTTAACCATCAGGCCAGAGTACGAGTCTAAGACCATAGCTATTAGGACAGAGTAAGAGTTAAGACCTTAGCTATTAGGCCAGAGTAAGAGTTAAGACCTTAGCTATTAGGTCAGAGTAAGAGTTAAGACCTTAACTATTAGGCCAGAGTAAGAGTTAAGACCTTAACCATTAGGCCAGAGTAAGAGTTACGACCTTAACCAGTAGGACAGAGTAAGAGTTAAGACCTTAACCATTAGGCCAGAGTATGTGTCTAAGACCTTAGCTATTAGGCCATAGTAAGAGTTAAGACCTTAACCATTAGGCCAGAGTACGAGTCTAAGACCTTAGCTATTAGACCAGAGTAAGAGTTAACACCTTAACCATTAGGCCAGAGTACGAGTCTAAGACCTTAGCTATTAGGCCAGAGTAAGAGTTAAGACCTTAACCTTTAGGCCAGAGTACGAGTCTAAGACCATAGCTATTAGGCCAGAGTAAGAGTTAAGACCTTAGCTATTAGGCCAGAGTAAGAGTTAAGACCTTAGCTATTAGGCCAGAGTAAGAGTTAAGACCTTAACTATTAGGCCAGAGTAAGAGTTAAGACCTTAACCATTAGGCCAGAGTACGAGTCTAAGACCATAGCTATTAGGCCAGAGTAAGAGTTAAGACCTTAGCTATTAGGCCAGAGTAAGAGTTAAGACCTTAATCAGTAGGCCAGAGTAAGAGTTAAGACCTTAACCAGTAGGACAGAGTAAGAGTTAAGACCTTAACCATTAGGCCAGAGTAAGAGTTAAGACCTTAAAGAGTAGGCCAGAGTAAGAGTTAAAACCTTAACCATTAGGCCAGAGTACGAGTCTAAGACCTTAGCTATTAGGCCAGAGTAAGAGTTAAGACCTTAACCATTAGGCCAGAGTACGAGTCTAAGACCTTAGCTATTAGGCCAGAGTAAGAGTTAAGACCTTAACCAGTAGGCCAGAGTACGAGTCTAAGACCTTAGCTATTAGGCCAGAGTAAGAGTTAAGACCTTAGTTATTAGGCCAGAGTAAGAGTTCAGACCTTAGCTATTAGGCCAGAGTAAGAGTTAAGACCTTAACCATTAGGCCAGAGTAGGATTCTAAGACCTTAGCTATTAGGCCAGAGTAAGAGTTAAGACCTTAACCAGTAGGCCAGAGTAAGAGTTAGGACCTTAACCAGTAGGCCAGAGTATGAGTCTAAGACCTTAGCTATTCGCCCAGAGTAAGAGTTAAGACCTTAACCATTAGGCCAGAGTACGAGTCTAAGACCTTAGCCATTAGGCCAGAGTAAGAGTTAAGACCTTAGCTAGTAGGCCAGAGTAAGAGTTAAGACCTTAACCATTAGGCCAGAGTACGAGTTAAGACCTTAGCTACTAGGCCAGAGTAAGAGTTAAGACCTTAGCTTTTAGACAAGAGTAAGAGTTAAGACCTTAACCAGTAGGCCAGATTAAGAGTTAAGACCTTAACCAGTAGGCCAGAGTAAGAGTTAAGACCTTAACTATTAGGCCAGAGTACGAGTCTAAGACCTTAGTTATTAGGCCAGAGTAAGAGTTCAGACCTTAGCTATTAGGCCAGAGTAAGAGTTAAGACCTTAACCAGTAGGCCAGAGTACAAGTCTAAGACCTTAGCTATTAGGCCAAGAGTAAGAGTTAAGACCTTAGCTATTAGGCCAGAGTAAGAGTTAAGACCTTAACCATTAGGCCAGAGTACGAGTCTAAGACCATAGCTATTAGGACAGAGTAAGAGTTAAGACCTTAGCTATTAGGCCAGAGTAAGAGTTAAGACCTTAGCTATTAGGTCAGAGTAAGAGTTAAGACCTTAACTATTAGGCCAGAGTAAGAGTTAAGACCTTAACCATTAGGCCAGAGTAAGAGTTACGACCTTAACCAGTAGGACAGAGTAAGAGTTAAGACCTTAACCATTAGGCCAGAGTATGTGTCTAAGACCTTAGCTATTAGGCCATAGTAAGAGTTAAGACCTTAACCATTAGGCCAGAGTACGAGTCTAAGACCTTAGCTATTAGGCCAGAGTAAGAGTTAAGACCTTAACCATTAGGCCAGAGTACGAGTCTAAGACCTTAGCTATTAGGCCAGAGTAAGAGTTAAGACCTTAACCTTTAGGCCAGAGTACGAGTCTAAGACCATAGCTATTAGGCCAGAGTAAGAGTTAAGACCTTAGCTATTAGGCCAGAGTAAGAGTTAAGACCTTAGCTATTAGGCCAGAGTAAGAGTTAAGACCTTAACTATTAGGCCAGAGTAAGAGTTAAGACCTTAACCATTAGGCCAGAGTACGAGTCTAAGACCATAGCTATTAGGCCAGAGTAAGAGTTAAGACCTTAGCTATTAGGCCAGAGTAAGAGTTAAGACCTTAATCAGTAGGCCAGAGTAAGAGTTAAGACCTTAACCAGTAGGACAGAGTAAGAGTTAAGACCTTAACCATTAGGCCAGAGTAAGAGTTAAGACCTTAAAGAGTAGGCCAGAGTAAGAGTTAAAACCTTAACCATTAGGCCAGAGTACGAGTCTAAGACCTTAGCTATTAGGCCAGAGTAAGAGTTAAGACCTTAACCATTAGGCCAGAGTACGAGTCTAAGACCTTAGCTATTAGGCCAGAGTAAGAGTTAAGACCTTAACCAGTAGGCCAGAGTACGAGTCTAAGACCTTAGGTATTAGGCCAGAGTAAGAGTTAAGACCTTAACAATCAGGCCAGAGTACGAGTCTAAGACCTTAGCTATTAGGCCAGAGTAAGAGTTAAGACCTTAGCTATTAGGCCAGAGTACGAGTTAAGACCTTAGCTATTAGGCCAGAGTAAGAGTTAAGACCTTAGCTATTAGGCCAGAGTAAGAGTTAAGACCTTAACCATTAGGCCAGAGTACGAGTCTAAGACCTTAGCTATTAGGCCATAGTAAGAGTTAAGACCTTAACCAGTAGGCCAGAGTAAGAGTTAGGACCTTAACCATTAGGCCAGAGTACGAGTCTAAGACCTTAGGTATTAGGCCAGAGTAAGAGTTAAGACCTTAACCATCAGGCCAGAGTACGAGTCTAAGACCTTAGCTATTAGGCCAGAGTAGGAGTTAAAACCTTAACCAGTTGACCAGAGTAAGAGTTAAGACCTTAACCATTAGGCCAGAGTACGAGTCGAAGACCTTAGCTATTAGGCCAGAGTAAGAGTTAAGACCTTAGCTATTACGCCACAGTACGAGTCTAAGACCTAAGCTATTAGGCCAGAGTAAGAGTTAAGACCTTAACAAGTAGGCCAGAGTATGAGTCTAAGACCTTAGCTATTAGGCCAGAGTAAGAGTTAAGACCTTAGATATTAGGCCAGAGTAAGAGTTAAGACCTTAACCATTAGGCCATAGTACGAGTCTAAGACCTTAGCTATTAGGCCAGAGTAAGAGTAAAGACCTTAACCATTAGGCCAGAGTACGAGTCTAAGACCTTAGCTATTAGGCCAGAGTAAGAGTTAAGACCTTAACCATTAGGCCAGAGTACGAGTCTAAGACCTTAGCTATTAGGCCAGAGTAAGAGTTAAGACCTTAACCAGTAGGCCAGAGTACGAGTCTAAGACCTTAGGTATTAGGCCAGAGTAAGAGTTAAGACCTTAACCATCAGGCCAGAGTACGAGTCTAAGACCTTAGCTATTAGGCCAGAGTAAGAGTTAAGACCTTAACTATTAGGCCAGAGTACGAGTTAAGACCTTAGCAATTAGGCCAGAGTAAGAGTTAAGACCTTAACCATTAGGCCAGAGTACGAGTCTAAGAACTTAGCTATTAGGCCATAGTAAGAGTTAAGGCCTTAACCATTAGGCCAGAGTATGAGTCTAAGACCTTAGCTATTAGGCCAGAGTAAGAGTTAAGACCTTAGCTATTAGGCCAGAGTAAGAGTTATGACCTTAAACATTAGGCCAGAGTACGAGTCTAAGACCTTAGCTATTAGGCCAGAGAAAGAGTTAAGACCTTAGCTATTAGGCCAGAGTAAGAGTTAAGACCTTAACCAGTATGCCAGTGGAAGAGTTAAGACATTAACCAGTAGGCCAGAGTACGAGTCTAAGACCATAGCTATTAGGCCAGAGTAAGAGTTAAGACCTTAGCTATTAGGCCAGAGTAAGAGTTAAGACCTTAATCAGTAGGCCAGAGTAAGAGTTAAGACCTTAACCAGTAGGACAGAGTAAGAGTTCAGACCTTAACCATTAGGCCAGAGTACGTGTCTAAGACCCTAGCTATTAGGCTATAGTAAGAGTTAAGACCTTAACCAGTAGGCCAGAGTAAGAGTTAAGACCTTAAACAGTAGGCCAGAGTAAGAGTTAAGACCTTAACCATTAGGCCAGAGTACAAGTCTAAGACCTTAGCTATTAGGCCAGAGTAAGAGTTAAGACCTTAACCATTAGGCCAGAGTACGAGTCTAAGACCTTAGCTATTAGGCCAGAGTACGAGTCTAAGACCTTAGCTATTAGGCTAGAGTAAGAGTTAAGACATTAACCAGTAGGCCAGAGTAAGAGTTAAGACCTTAACCATTATGCCATAGTACGAGTCTAAGACCTTAGCTATTAGGCCATAGTAAGAGTTAAGACCTTAACCATTAGGCCAGAGTATGAGTCTAAGACCTTAGCTATTAGGCCAGAGTAAGAGTTAAGACCTTAGCTATTAGGCCAGAGTAAGAGTTATGACCTTAACCATTAGGCCAGAGTACGAGTCTAAGACCGTAGCCATTAGGCCAGAGTAAGAGTTAAGACCTTAGCTATTAGGCCAGAGTAAGAGTTAAGACCTTAACCAGTAGGCCAGAGTAAGAGTTAGGACCTTAACCAGTAGGCCAGAGTACGAGTCTAAGACCTTAGCTATTCGCCCAGAGTAAGAGTTAAGACCTTAACCAGTAGGCCAGAGTACGAGTCTAAGACCTTAGCTATTAGGCCAGAGTAAGAGTTAAGACCTTAGCTAGTAGGCCAGAGTAAGAGTTAAGACCTTAACCATTAGGCCAGAGTTCGAGTTAGGACCTTAGCTATTAGGCCAGAGTAGGAGTTAATACGTTAACCATTAGGCCAGAGTACGAGTCTAAGACCTTAGTTATTAGGCCAGAGTAAGAGTTCAGACCTTAGCTATGAGGCCAGAGTAAGAGTTAAGACCTTAACCATTAGGCCAGAGTAGGAGTCTAAGACCTTAGCTATTAGGCCAGAGTAAGAGTTAAGACCTTAACCAGTAGGCCAGAGTAAGAGTTAGGACCTTAACCAGTAGGCCAGAGTACGAGTCTAAGACCTTAGCTATTCGCCCAGAGTAAGAGTTAAGACCTTAACCATTAGGCCAGAGTACGAGTCTAAGACCTTAGCCATTAGGCCAGAGTAAGAGTTAAGACCTTAGCTAGTAGGCCAGAGTAAGAGTTAAGACCTTAACCATTAGGCCAGAGTACGAGTTAAGACCTTAGCTACTAGGCCAGAGTAAGAGTTAAGACCTTAGCTATTAGGCCAGAGTAAGAGTTAAGACCTTAACCAGTAGGCCAGATTAAGAGTTAAGACCTTAACCAGTAGGCCAGAGTAAGAGTTAAGACCTTAACTATTAGGCCAGAGTACGAGTCTAAGACCTTAGTTATTAGGCCAGAGTAAGAGTTCAGACCTTAGCTATTAGGCCAGAGTAAGAGTTAAGACCTTAACCATTAGGCCAGAGTAGGAGTCTAAGACCTTAGCTATCATGCCAGAGTAAGAGTTAAGACCTTAACCAGTAGGCCAGAGTACGAGTCTAAGACCTTAGCTATTAGGCCAAGAGTAAGAGTTAAGACCTTAGCTATTAGGCCAGAGTAAGAGTTAAGACCTTAACCATTAGGCCAGAGTACGAGTCTAAGACCATAGCTATTAGGCCAGAGTAAGAGTTAAGACCTTAGCTATTAGGCCAGAGTAAGTGTTAAGACCTTAGCTATTAGGTCAGAGTAAGAGTTAAGACCTTAACTATTAGGCCAGAGTAAGAGTTAAGACCTTAACCATTAGGCCAGAGTACGAGTCTAAGACCATAGCTATTAGGCCAGAGTAAGAGTTAAGACCTTAGCTATTAGGCCAGAGTAAGAGTTAAGACCTTAATCAGTAGGCCAGAGTAAGAGTTAAGACCTTAACCAGTAGGACAGAGTAAGAGTTAAGACCTTAACCATTAGGCCAGAGTATGTGTCTAAGACCTTAGCTCTTAGGCCATGTTAAGAGTTAAGACCTTAACCAGTAGGCCAGAGTAAGAGTTAAGACCTTAAACAGTAGGCCAGAGTAAGAGTTAAGACCTTAACCATTAGGCCAGAGTACGAGTCTAAGACCTTAGCTATTAGGCCAGAGTAAGAGTTAAGACCTTAGCTATTAGGCTAGAGTAAGAGTTAAGACCTTAACCATTAGGCCAGAGTACGAGTTAAGACCTTAGCTATTAGGCCAGAGTAAGAGTTAAGACCTTAACCATTAGGCCAGAGTACGAGTCTAAGACCATAGCTATTAGGCCAGAGTAAGAGTTAAGACCTTAGCTATTAGGCCAGAGTAAGATTTAAGACCTTAACCTGTAGGTCATAGTACGAGTCTAAGACCTTAGCTACTAGGCCAGAGTAAGAGTTAAGACCTTAGCTATTAGGCCACAGTACGAGTATAAGACCTTAGCTATTAGGCCAGAGTAAGAGTTAAGACCTTAACCTGTAGGCCAGAGTACGAGTCTAAGACCTTAGCTATTAGGCCAGAGTAAGAGTTAAGACCTTAACCTGTAGGCCATAGTACGAGTCTAAGACCTTAGCTATTAGGCCAGAGTAAGAGTTAAGACCTTAACAATTAGGCCAGAGTACGAGTCTAAGACCTTAGCTATTAGACCAGAGTAAGAGTTAAGACCTTAACCAGTAGGCCACAGTACGAGTCTAAGACCTTAGCTATTAGGCCAGAGTATGAGTCTAAGACCTTAGCTATTAGGCCAGAGTAAGAGTTAAGACCTTAACCAGTAGGCCAGAGTAAGAGTTAAGACCTTAACCATTATGCCATAGTACGAGTCTAAGACCTTAGCTATTAGGCCATAGTAAGAGTTAAGACCTTAACCATTAGGCCAGAGTATGAGTCTAAGACCTTAGCTATTAGGCCAGAGTAAGAGTTAAGACCTTAAACAGTAGGCCAGAGTAAGAGTTAAGACCTTAACCATTAGGCCAGAGTACAAGTCTAAGACCTTAGCTATTAGGCCAGAGTAAGAGTTAAGACCTTAGCTATTAGGCCAGAGTAAGAGTTATGACCTTAACCATTAGGCCAGAGTACGAGTCTAAGACCGTAGCTATTAGGCCAGAGTAAGAGTTAAGACCTTAGCTATTAGGCCAGAGTAAGAGTTAAGACCTTAACCAGTAGGCCAGAGTAAGAGTTAGGACCTTAACCAGTAGGCCAGAGTACGAGTCTAAGACCTTAGCTATTCGCCCAGAGTAAGAGTTAAGACCTTAACCATTAGGCCAGAGTACGAGTCTAAGACTTTAGCTATTAGGCCAGAGTAAGAGTTAAGACCTTAGCTAGTAGGCCAGAGTAAGAGTTAAGACCTTAACCATTAGGCCAGAGTTCGAGTTAGGACCTTAGCTATTAGGCCAGAGTAACAGTTAAGACCTTAGCTATTAGGCCAGAGTAAGAGTTAAGACCTTAACCAGTAGGCCAGAGTAAGAGTTAAGACCTTAACCAGTAGGCCAGAGTAGGAGTTAAGACCTTAACCATTAGGCCAGAGTACGAGTCTAAGACCTTAGTTATTAGGCCAGAGTAAGAGTTCAGACCTTAGCTATTAGGCCAGAGCAAGAGTTAAGACCTTAACCATTAGGCCAGAGTAGGAGTCTAAGACCTTAGCTATTAGGCCAGAGTAAGAGTTAAGACCTTAACCAGTAGGCCAGAGTAAGAGTTAGGACCTTAACCAGTAGGCCAGAGTACGAGTCTAAGACCTTAGCTATTCGCCCAGAGTAAGAGTTAAGACCTTAACCATTAGGCCAGAGTACGAGTCTAAGACCTTAGCTATTAGGCCAGAGTAAGAGTTAAGACCTTAGCTATTAGGCTAGAGTAAGAGTTAAGACCTTAACCATTAGGCCAGAGTACGAGTTAAGACCTTAGCTATTAGGCCAGAGTAAGAGTTAAGACCTTAGCTATTAGGCCAGAGTAAGAGTTAAGACCTTAACCATTATGCCAGAGTGCGAGTCTAAGACCATAGCTATTAGGCCAGAGTAAGAGTTAAGACCTTAGCTATTAGGCCAGAGTAAGAGTTAAGACCTTAACCTGTAGGTCATAGTACGAGTCTAAGACCTTAGCTACTAGGCCAGAGTAAGAGTTAAGACCTTAGCTATTAGGCCACAGTAAGAGTATAAGACCTTAGCTATTAGGCCAGAGTAAGAGTTAAGACCTTAACCTGTAGGCCAGAGTACGAGTCTAAGACCTTAGCTATTAGGCCAGAGTAAGAGTTAAGACCTTAACCTGTAGGCCATAGTACGAGTCTAAGACCTTAGCTATTAGGCCAGAGTAAGAGTTAAGACCTTAACTATAAGGCCAGAGTAAGAGTTAAGACCTTAACCTGTAGGCCATAGTACGAGTCTAAGACCTTAGCTATTAGGCCAGAGTAAGAGTTAAGACCTTAACAATTAGGCCAGAGTACGAGTCTAAGACCTTAGCTATTAGGCCAGAGTAAGAGTTAAGACCTTAACCATTAGGCCAGAGTACGAGTCTAAGACCTTAGCTATTAGGCCAGAGTAAGAGTTAAGACCTTAACCATTAGGCCAGAGTACGAGTCTAAGACCTTAGCTATTAGGCCAGAGTAAGAGTTAAGACCTTAGCTATTAGGCCAGAGTAAGAGTTAAGACCTTAGCTATTAGGCCACAGTAAGAGTTAAGACCTTAATCAGTAGGCCAGAGTAAGAGTTAAGACCTTAACCAGTAGGACAGAGTAAGAGTTAAGACCTTAACCATTAGGCCAGAGTACGAGTCTAAGACATTAGCTATTAGGCCAGAGTAAGAGTTAAGACATTAGCTATTAGGCCAGAGTAAGAGTTAAGACCTTAGCTATTAGGCCAGAGTAAGAGTTAAGACCTTAACCAGTAGGCCAGATTGAGAGTTAGGACCTTAACCATTAGGCCAGAGTACAAGTCTAAGACCTTAGCTATTAGGCCAGAGTAAGAGTTAAGACCTTAGCTATTAGGCCAGAGTAAGAGTTAAGACCTTAACCATTAGGCCAGAGTACGAGTCTAAGACCTTAGCTATTAGGCCAGAGTAAGAGTTAAGACCTTAGCTATTAGGCCAGAGTAAGAGTTAAGACCTTAACCATTAGGCCAGAGTACGAATCTAAGACCATAGCTATTAGGCCAGAGTAAGAGTTAAGACCTTAGCTATTAGGCCAGAGTAAGAGTTAAGACCTTAGCTATTAGGCCAGAGTAAGAGTTAAGATCTTAATCAGTAGGCCAGAGTAAGAGTTAAGACCTTAACCAGTAGGACAGTGTAAGAGTTAAGACCTTAACCATTAGGCCAGAGTACGAGTCTAAGACCTTAGCTATTAGGCCATAGTAAAAGTTAAGACCTTAACCAGTAGGCCAGAGTAAGAGTTAAGACCTTAACCAGTAGGCCAGAGTAAGAGTTAAGACCTTAACCTTTAGGCCAGAGTACGAGTCTAAGACATTAGCTATTAGGCCAGAGTAAGAGTTAAGACCTTAGCTATAAGACCAGAGTAAGAGTTAAGACCTTAGCTATTAGGCCAGAGTACGAGTCTAAGACCTTAGCTATTGGGCCAAGTAAGAGTTAAGACCTTAGCTATTAGGCCAGAGTAAGAGTTAAGACCTTAACCAGTAGGCCAGAGTAAGAGTTAAGACCTTAACCATTAGGCCAGAGTACGAGTCTAAGACCTTAGCTATTAGGCCAGAGTAAGAGTTAAGACCTTAACCAGTAGGACAGAGTCAGAGTTAAGACCTTAACCATTAGGCCAGAGTACGAGTCTAAGACCTTAGCTATTAGGCCAGAGTAAGAGTTAAAACCTTAACCAGTTGACCAGAGTAAGAGTTAAGACCTTAAACTGTAGGCCAGAGTACAAGTCTAAGACCTTAGCTATTAGTCCAGAGTAAGAGTTAAGACCTTAACCTGTAGGCCATAGTACGAGTCTAAGACCTTAGCTATTAGGCCAAAGTAAGAGTTAAGACCTTAGCTATTAGGCGAGTGTAAGAGTTAAGACCTTAACCTGTAGGCCATAGTACGAGTCTAAGACCTTAGCTATTAGGAGAGAGTAAGAGTTAAGACCTTAGCTATTAGGCCACAGTACGAGTATAAGACCTTAGCTATTAGGCCAGAGTAAGAGTTAAGACCTTAACCTGAAGGCCATAGTACGAGTCTAAGACCTTAGCTATTAGGCCAGAGTAAGAGTTAAGACCTTAACTATTAGGCCAGAGTAAGAGTTAAGACCTTAACCTGTAGGCCATAGTACGAGTCTAAGACCTTAGCTATTAGGCCAGAGTAAGAGTTAAGACCTTAACCATTATGCCAGAGTACGAGTCTAAGACCTTAGCTATTAGGCCAGAGTAAGAGTTAAGACCTTAGCTATTAGGCCAGAGTAAGAGTTAAGACCTTAACCATTAGGCCAGAGTACGAGTCTAAGACCATAGCTATTAGGCCAGAGTAAGAGTTAAGACCTTAGCTATTAGGCCAGAGTAAGAGTTAAGACCTTAATCAGTAGGCCAGAGTAAGAGTTAAGACCATATCAAGTAGGCCAGAGTATGAGTCTAAGACCTTAGCTATTAGGCCAGAGTAAGAGTTAAGACCTTAGCTATTAGGCCAGAGTAAGAGTTAAGACCTTAACCATTAGGCCATAGTACGAGTCTAAGACCTTAGCTATTAGGCCAGAGTAAGAGTAAAGACCTTAACCATTAGGCCAGAGTACGAGTCTAAGACCTTAGCTATTAGGCCAGAGTCAGAGTTAAGACCTTAACCATTAGGCCAGAGTACGAGTCTAAGACCTTAGCTTCTAGGCCAGAGTAAGAGTTAAGACCTTAACCAGTAGGCCAGAGTACGAGTCTCAGACCTTAGGTATTAGGCCAGAGTAAGAGTTAAGACCTTAGCTATTAGGCCAGAGTAAGAGTTATGACCTTAAACATTAGGCCAGAGTACGAGTCTAAGACCTTAGCTATTAGGCCAGAGTAAGAGTTAAGACCTTAGCTATTAGGCCAGAGTAAGAGTTAAAACCTTAACCAGTATGCCAGTGTAAGAGTTAAGACATTAACCAGTAGGCCAGAGTACGAGTCTAAGACCATAGCTATTAGGCCAGAGTAAGAGTTAAGACCTTAGCTATTAGGCCAGAGTAAGAGTTAAGACCTTAATCAGTAGGCCAGAGTAAGAGTTAAGACCTTAACCAGTAGGACAGAGTAAGAGTTAAGACCTTAACCATTAGGCCAGAGTACGTGTCTAAGACCTTAGCTATTAGGCCATAGTAAGAGTTAAGACCTTAACCAGTAGGCCAGAGTAAGAGTTAAGACCTTAAACAGTAGGCCAGAGTAAGAGTTAAGACCTTAACCATTAGGCCAGAGTACAAGTCTAAGACCTTAGCTATTAGGCCAGAGTAAGAGTTAAGACCTTAACCATTAGACCAGAGTACGAGTCTAAGACCTTAGCTATTAGGCCAGAGTACGAGTCTAAGACCTTAGCTATTAGGCCAGAGTAAGAGTTAAGACCTTAACCAGTAGGCCAGAGTAAGAGTTAAGACCTTAACCATTATGCCATAGTATGAGTCTAAGACCTTAGCTATTAGGCCATAGTAAGAGTTAAGACCTTAACCATTAGGCCAGAGTATGAGTCTAAGACCTTAGCTATTAGGCCAGAGTAAGAGTTAAGACCTTAGCTATTAGGCCAGAGTAAGAGTTATGACCTTAACCATTAGGCCAGAGTACGAGTCTAAGACTGTAGCTATTAGGCCAGAGTAAGAGTTAAGACCTTAGCTATTAGGCCAGAGTAAGAGTTAGGACCTTAACCAGTAGGCCAGAGTAAGAGTTAGGACCTTAACCAGTAGGCCAGAGTACGAGTCTAAGACCTTAGCTATTCGCCCAGAGTAAGAGTTAAGACCTTAACCATTAGGCCAGAGTACGAGTCTAAGACCTTAGCTATTAGGCCAGAGTAAGAGTTAAGACCTTAGCTAGTAGGCCAGAGTAAGAGTTAAGACCTTAACCATTAGGCCAGAGTACGAGTTAGGACCTTAGCTATTAGGCCAGAGTAAGAGTTAAGACCTTAGCTATTAGGCCAGAGTAAGAGTTAAGACCTTAACCAGTAGGCCAGAGTAAGAGTTAAGACCTTAACCAGTAGGCCAGAGTAGGAGTTAAGACCTTAACCATTATGCCAGAGTACGAGTCTAAGACCTTAGTTATTAGGCCAGAGTAAGAGTTCAGACCTTAGCTATTAGGCCAGAGTAAGAGTTAAGACCTTAACCATTAGGCCAGAGTAGGAGTCTAAGACCTTAGCTATTAGGCCAGAGTAAGAGTTAAGACCTTAACCAGTAGGCCAGAGTAAGAGTTAGGACCTTAACCAGTAGGCCAGAGTACGAGTCTAAGACCTTAGCTATTCGCCCAGAGTAAGAGTTAAGACCTTAACCATTAGGCCAGAGTACGAGTCTAAGACCTTAGCCATTAGGCCAGAGTAAGAGTTAAGACCTTAGCTAGTAGGCCAGAGTAAGAGTTAAGACCTTAACCATTAGGCCAGAGTACGAGTTAAGACCTTAGCTACTAGGCCAGAGTAAGAGTTAAGACCTTAGCTATTAGGCCAGAGTATGAGTTAAGACCTTAACCAGTAGGCCAGATTAAGAGTTAAGACCTTAACCAGTAGGCCAGAGTAAGAGTTAAGACCTTAACTATTAGGCCAGAGTACGAGTCTAAGACCTTAGCTATTAGGCCAGAGTAAGAGTTAAAACCTTAACCAGTATGCCAGTGTAAGAGTTAAGACATTAACCAGTAGGCCAGAGTACGAGTCTAAGACCATAGCTATTAGGCCAGAGTAAGAGTTAAGACCTTAGCTATTAGGCCAGAGTAAGAGTTAAGACCTTAATCAGTAGGCCAGAGTAAGAGTTAAGACCTTAACCAGTAGGACAGAGTAAGAGTTAAGACCTTAACCATTAGGCCAGAGTACGTGTCTAAGACCTTAGCTATTAGGCCATAGTAAGAGTTAAGACCTTAACCAGTAGGCCAGAGTAAGAGTTAAGACCTTAAACAGTAGGCCAGAGTAAGAGTTAAGACCTTAACCATTAGGCCAGAGTACAAGTCTAAGACCTTAGCTATTAGGCCAGAGTAAGAGTTAAGACCTTAACCATTAGACCAGAGTACGAGTCTAAGACCTTAGCTATTAGGCCAGAGTACGAGTCTAAGACCTTAGCTATTAGGCCAGAGTAAGAGTTAAGACCTTAACCAGTAGGCCAGAGTAAGAGTTAAGACCTTAACCATTATGCCATAGTATGAGTCTAAGACCTTAGCTATTAGGCCATAGTAAGAGTTAAGACCTTAACCATTAGGCCAGAGTATGAGTCTAAGACCTTAGCTATTAGGCCAGAGTAAGAGTTAAGACCTTAGCTATTAGGCCAGAGTAAGAGTTATGACCTTAACCATTAGGCCAGAGTACGAGTCTAAGACTGTAGCTATTAGGCCAGAGTAAGAGTTAAGACCTTAGCTATTAGGCCAGAGTAAGAGTTAAGACCTTAACCAGTAGGCCAGAGTAAGAGTTAGGACCTTAACCAGTAGGCCAGAGTACGAGTCTAAGACCTTAGCTATTCGCCCAGAGTAAGAGTTAAGACCTTAACCATTAGGCCAGAGTACGAGTCTAAGACCTTAGCTATTAGGCCAGAGTAAGAGTTAAGACCTTAGCTAGTAGGCCAGAGTAAGAGTTAAGACCTTAACCATTAGGCCAGAGTACGAGTTAGGACCTTAGCTATTAGGCCAGAGTAAGAGTTAAGACCTTAGCTATTAGGCCAGAGTAAGAGTTAAGACCTTAACCAGTAGGCCAGAGTAAGAGTTAAGACCTTAACCAGTAGGCCAGAGTAGGAGTTAAGACCTTAACCATTAGGCCAGAGTACGAGTCTAAGACCTTAGTTATTAGGCCAGAGTAAGAGTTCAGACCTTAGCTATTAGGCCAGAGTAAGAGTTAAGACCTTAACCATTAGGCCAGAGTAGGAGTCTAAGACCTTAGCTATTAGGCCAGAGTAAGAGTTAAGACCTTAACCAGTAGGCCAGAGTAAGAGTTAGGACCTTAACCAGTAGGCCAGAGTACGAGTCTAAGACCTTAGCTATTCGCCCAGAGTAAGAGTTAAGACCTTAACCATTAGGCCAGAGTACGAGTCTAAGACCTTAGCCATTAGGCCTGAGTAAGAGTTAAGACCTTAGCTAGTAGGCCAGAGTAAGAGTTAAGACCTTAACCATTAGGCCAGAGTACGAGTTAAGACCTTAGCTACTAGGCCAGAGTAAGAGTTAAGACCTTAGCTATTAGGCCAGAGTATGAGTTAAGACCTTAACCAGTAGGCCAGATTAAGAGTTAAGACCTTAACCAGTAGGCCAGAGTAAGAGTTAAGACCTTAACTATTAGGCCAGAGTACGAGTCTAAGACCTTAGTTATTAGGCCAGAGTAAGAGTTCAGACCTTAGCTATTAGGCCAGAGTAAGAGTTAAGACCTTAACCATTAGGCCAGAGTAGGAGTCTAAGACCTTAGCTATTAGGCCAGAGTAAGAGTTAAGACCTTAACCAGTAGGCCAGAGTACGACTCTAAGACCTTAGCTATTAGGCCAAGAGTAAGAGTTAAGACCTTAGCTATTAGGCCAGAGTAAGAGTTAAGACCTTAACCATTAGGCCAGAGAACGAGTCTAAGACCATAGCTATTAGGCCAGAGTAAGAGTTAAGACCTTAGCTATTAGGCCAGAGTAAGAGTTAAGACCTTAGCTATTAGGTCAGAGTAAGAGTTAAGACCTTAACTATTAGGCCAGAGTAAGAGTTAAGACCTTAACCATTAGGCCAGAGTACGAGTCTAAGACCTTAACCAGTAGGACAGAGTAAGAGTTAAGACCTTAACCATTAGGCCAGAGTATGTGTCTAAGACCTTAGCTATTAGGCCATAGTAAGAGTTAAGACCTTAACCATTAGGCCAGAGTACGAGTCTAAGACCTTAGCTATTAGGCCAGAGTAAGAGTTAAGACCTTAACCATTAGGCCAGAGTACGAATCTAAGACCTTAGCTATTAGGCCAGAGTAAGAGTTAAGACCTTAACCAGTAGGCCAGAGTACAAGTCTAAGACCTTAGCTATTAGGCCAAGAGTAAGAGTTAAGACCTTAGCTATTAGACCAGAGTAAGAGTTAAGACCTTAACCTTTAGGCCAGAGTTCGAGTCTAAGACCATAGCTATTAGGCCAGAGTAAGAGTTAAGACCTTAGCTATTAGGCCAGAGTAAGAGTTAAGACCTTAACCAGTAGGACAGAGTAAGAGTTAGGACCTTAACCATTAGGCCAGAGTAAGAGTTAAGACCTTAAAGAGTAGGCCAGAGTAAGAGTTAAGACCTTAACCATTAGGCCAGAGTACGAGTCTAAGACCTTAGCTATTAGGCCAGAGTAGGAGTTAAAACCTTAACCAGTTGACCAGAGTAAGAGTTAAGACCTTAACCATTAGGCCAGAGTACGAGTCGAAGACCTTAGCTATTAGGCCAGAGTAAGAGTTAAGACCTTAGCTATTAGGCCACAGTACGAGTCTAAGACCTAAGCTATTAGGCCAGAGTAAGAGTTAAGACCTTAACAAGTAGGCCAGAGTATGAGTCTAAGACCTTAGCTATTAGGCCAGAGTAAGAGTTAAGACCTTAGATATTAGGCCAGAGTAAGAGTTAAGACCTTAACCATTAGGCCATAGTACGAGTCTAAGACCTTAGCTATTAGGCCAGAGTAAGAGTAAAGACCTTAACCATTAGGCCAGAGTACGAGTCTAAGACCTTAGCTATTAGGCCAGAGTAAGAGTTAAGACCTTAACCATTAGGCCAGAGTACGAGTCTAAGACCTTAGCTATTAGGCCAGAGTAAGAGTTTAGACCTTAACCAGTAGGCCAGAGTACGAGTCTAAGACCTTAGGTATTAGGCCAGAGTAAGAGTTAAGACCTTAACCATCAGGCCAGAGTACGAGTCTAAGACATTAGCTATTAGGCCAGAGTAAGAGTTAAGACCTTAGCTATTAGGCCAGAGTACGAGTTAAGACCTTAGCTATTAGGCCAGAGTAAGAGTTAAGACCTTAGCTATTAGGCCAGAGTAAGAGTTAAGACCTTAACCATTAGGCCAGAGTACGAGTCTAAGACCTTAGCTATTAGGCCATAGTAAGAGTTAAGACCTTAACCAGTAGGCCAGAGTAAGAGTTAGGACCTTAACCATTAGGCCAGAGTACGAGTCTAAGAACTTAGCTATTAGGCCATAGTAAGAGTTAAGGCCTTAACCATTAGGCCAGAGTATGAGTCTAAGACCTTAGCTATTAGGCCAGAGTAAGAGTTAAGACCTTAGCTATTAGGCCAGAGTAAGAGTTATGACCTTAAACATTAGGCCAGAGTACGAGTCTAAGACCTTAGCTATTAGGCCAGAGTAAGAGTTAAGACCTTAGCTATTAGGCCAGAGTAAGAGTTAAGACCTTAACCAGTATGCCAGTGTAAGAGTTAAGACATTAACCAGTAGGCCAGAGTACGAGTCTAAGACCATAGCTATTAGGCCAGAGTAAGAGTTAAGACCTTAGCTATTAGGCCAGAGTAAGAGTTAAGACCTTAATCAGTAGGCCAGAGTAAGAGTTAAGACCTTAACCAGTAGGACAGAGTAAGAGTTCAGACCTTAACCATTAGGCCAGAGTACGTGTCTAAGACCTTAGCTATTAGGCCATAGTAAGAGTTAAGACCTTAACCAGTAGGCCAGAGTAAGAGTTAAGACCTTAAACAGTAGGCCAGAGTAAGAGTTAAGACCTTAACCATTAGGCCAGAGTACAAGTCTAAGACCTTAGCTATTAGGCCAGAGTAAGAGTTAGGACCTTAACCATTAGGCCAGAGTACGAGTCTAAGACCTTAGCTATTAGGCCAGAGTACGAGTCTAAGACCTTAGCTATTAGGCCAGAGTAAGAGTTAAGACCTTAACCAGTAGTCCAGAGTAAGAGTTAAGACCTTAACCATTATGCCATAGTACGAGTCTAAGACCTTAGCTATTAGGCCATAGTAAGAGTTAAGACCTTAACCATTAGGCCAGAGTATGAGTCTAAGACCTTAGCTATTAGGCAAGAGTAAGAGTTAAGACCTTAGCTATTAGGCCAGAGTAAGAGTTATGACCTTAACCATTAGGCCAGAGTACGAGTCTAAGACCGTAGCTATTAGGCCAGAGTAAGAGTTAAGACCTTAACCAGTAGGCCAGAGTAAGAGTTAGGACCTTAACCAGTAGGCCAGAGTACGAGTCTAAGACCTTAGCTATTCGCCCAGAGTAAGAGTTAAGACCTTAACCATTAGGCCAGAGTACGAGTCTAAGACCTTAGCTATTAGGCCAGAGTAAGAGTTAAGACCTTAGCTAGTAGGCCAGTGTAAGAGTTAAGACCTTAACCATTAGGCCAGAGTACGAGTTAGGACCTTAGCTATTAGGCCAGAGTAAGAGTTAAGACCTTAGCTATTAGGCCAGAGTAAGAGTTAAGACCTTAACCAGTAGGCCATAGTAAGAGTTAAGACCTTAACCAGTAGGCCAGAGTAGGAGTTAAGACCTTAACCATTAGGCCAGAGTACGAGTCTAAGACCTTAGTTATTAGGCCAGAGTAAGAGTTCAGACCTTAGCTATTAGGCCAGAGTAAGAGTTAAGACCTTAACCATTAGGCCAGAGTAGGAGTCTAAGACCTTAGCTATTAGGCCAGAGTAAGAGTTAAGACCTTAACCAGTAGGCCAGAGTAAGAGTTAGGACCTTAACCAGTAGGCCAGAGTACGAGTCTAAGACCTTAGCTATTCGCCCAGAGTAAGAGTTAAGACCTTAACCATTAGGCCAGAGTACGAGTCTAAGACCTTAGCCATTAGGCCAGAGTAAGAGTTAAGACCTTAGCTAGTAGGCCAGAGTAAGAGTTAAGACCTTAACCATTAGGCCAGAGTACGAGTTAAGACCTTAGCTACTAGGCCAGAGTAAGAGTTAAGACCTTAGCTATTAGGCCAGAGTATGAGTTAAGACGTTAACCAGTAGGCCAGATTAAGAGTTAAGACCTTAACCAGTAGGCCAGAGTAAGAGTTAAGACCTTAACTATTAGGCCAGAGTACGAGTCTAAGACCTTAGTTATTAGGCCAGAGTAAGAGTTCAGACCTTAGCTATTAGGCCAGAGTAAGAGTTATGACCTTAACCATTAGGCCAGAGTACGAGTCTAAGACCGTAGCTATTAGGCCAGAGTAAGAGTTAAGACCTTAACCAGTAGGCCAGAGTAAGAGTTAGGACCTTAACCAGTAGGCCAGAGTACGAGTCTAAGACCTTAGCTATTCGCCCAGAGTAAGAGTTAAGACCTTAACCATTAGGCCAGAGTACGAGTCTAAGACCTTAGCTATTAGGCCAGAGTAAGAGTTAAGACCTTAGCTAGTAGGCCAGTGTAAGAGTTAAGACCTTAACCATTAGGCCAGAGTACGAGTTAGGACCTTAGCTATTAGGCCAGAGTAAGAGTTAAGACCTTAGCTATTAGGCCAGAGTAAGAGTTAAGACCTTAACCAGTAGGCCATAGTAAGAGTTAAGACCTTAACCAGTAGGCCAGAGTAGGAGTTAAGACCTTAACCATTAGGCCAGAGTACGAGTCTAAGACCTTAGTTATTAGGCCAGAGTAAGAGTTCAGACCTTAGCTATTAGGCCAGAGTAAGAGTTAAGACCTTAACCATTAGGCCAGAGTAGGAGTCTAAGACCTTAGCTATTAGGCCAGAGTAAGAGTTAAGACCTTAACCAGTAGGCCAGAGTAAGAGTTAGGACCTTAACCAGTAGGCCAGAGTACGAGTCTAAGACCTTAGCTATTCGCCCAGAGTAAGAGTTAAGACCTTAACCATTAGGCCAGAGTACGAGTCTAAGACCTTAGCCATTAGGCCAGAGTAAGAGTTAAGACCTTAGCTAGTAGGCCAGAGTAAGAGTTAAGACCTTAACCATTAGGCCAGAGTACGAGTTAAGACCTTAGCTACTAGGCCAGAGTAAGAGTTAAGACCTTAGCTATTAGGCCAGAGTATGAGTTAAGACGTTAACCAGTAGGCCAGATTAAGAGTTAAGACCTTAACCAGTAGGCCAGAGTAAGAGTTAAGACCTTAACTATTAGGCCAGAGTACGAGTCTAAGACCTTAGTTATTAGGCCAGAGTAAGAGTTCAGACCTTAGCTATTAGGCCAGAGTAAGAGTTAAGACCTTAACCATTAGGCCAGAGTAGGAGTCTAAGACCTTAGCTTTTAGGCCAGAGTAAGAGTTAAGACCTTAACCAGTAGGCCAGAGTACGACTCTAAGACCTTAGCTATTAGGCCAAGAGTAAGAGTTAAGACCTTAGCTATTAGGCCAGAGTAAGAGTTAAGACCTTAACCATTAGGCCAGAGTACGAGTCTAAGACCATAGCTATTAGGCCAGAGTAAGAGTTAAGACCTTAGCTATTAGGCCAGAGTAAGAGTTAAGACCTTAGCTATTAGGTCAGAGTAAGAGTTAAGACCTTAACTATTTGGCCAGAGTAAGAGTTAAGAACTTAACCATTAGGCCAGAGTACGAGTCTAAGACCATAGCTATTAGGCCAGAGTAAGAGTTAAGACCTTAGCTATTAGGCCAGAGTAAGAGTTAAGACCTTAATCAGTAGGCCAGAGTAAGAGTTAAGACCTTAACCAGTAGGACAGAGTAAGAGTTAAGACCTTAACCATTAGGCCAGAGTATGTGTCTAAGACCTTAGCTATTAGGCCAGAGTAAGAGTTAAGACCTTAACCAGTAGGCCAGAGTAAGAGTACAGACCTTAACCATTAGGCCAGAGTACGAGTCTAAGACCTTAGCTATTAGGCCAGAGTAAGAGTTAAGACCTTAGCTATTAGGACAGAGTAAGAGTTAAGACCTTAACCAGAAGGCCAGAGTACGAGTCTAAGACCTTAGCTATTAGGCCAGAGTAAGAGTTAAGACCTTAACCAGTAGGCCAGAGTACGAGTCTAAGACCTTAGCTATTAGGCCAGAGTAAGAGTTAAGACCTTAGCTATTAGGACAGAGTAAGAGTTAAGACCTTAACCAGTAGGCCAGAGTAAGAGTTAAGACCTTAGCTATTAGGCCAGAGTAAGAGTTAAGACCTTAACCAGTAGGCCAGAGTAAGAGTTAAGACCTTAACCAGATGGCCAGAGTAAGAGTTAAGACCTTAGCTATTAGGCCAGAGTAAGAGTTAAGACCTTAACCATTAGGCCAGAGTACGAGTCTAAGACCTTAGCTATTAGGCCAGAGTAAGAGTTAAGACCTTAACCATTAGGCCAGAGTACGAATCTAAGACCTTAGCTATTAGGCCAGAGTAAGAGTTAAGACCTTAACCAGTAGGCCAGAGTACAAGTCTAAGACCTTAGCTATTAGGCCAAGAGTAAGAGTTAAGACCTTAGCTATTAGACCAGAGTAAGAGTTAAGACCTTAACCTTTAGGCCAGAGTACGAGTCTAAGACCATAGCTATTAGGCCAGAGTAAGAGTTAAGACCTTAGCTATTAGGCCAGAGTAAGAGTTAAGACCTTAGCTATTAGGCCAGAGTAAGAGTTAAGACCTTAACTATTAGGCCAGAGTAAGAGTTAAGACCTTAACCATTAGGCCAGAGTACGCGTCTAAGACCATAGCTATTAGGCCAGAGTAAGAGTTAAGACCTTAGCTATTAGGCCAGAGTAAGAGTTAAGACCTTAATCAGTAGGCCAGAGTAAGAGTTAAGACCTTAACCAGTAGGACAGAGTAAGAGTTAGGACCTTAACCATTAGGCCAGAGTAAGAGTTAAGACCTTAAAGAGTAGGCCAGAGTAAGAGTTAAGACCTTAACCATTAGGCCAGAGTACGAGTCTAAGACCTTAGCTATTAGGCCAGAGTAGGAGTTAAAACCTTAACCAGTTGACCAGAGTAAGAGTTAAGACCTTAACCATTAGGCCAGAGTACGAGTCGAAGACCTTAGCTATTAGGCCAGAGTAAGAGTTAAGACCTTAGCTATTAGGCCACAGTACGAGTCTAAGACCTAAGCTATTAGGCCAGAGTAAGAGTTAAGACCTTAACAAGTAGGCCAGAGTATGAGTCTAAGACCTTAGCTATTAGGCCAGAGTAAGAGTTAAGACCTTAGATATTAGGCCAGAGTAAGAGTAAAGACCTTAACCATTAGGCCAGAGTACGAGTCTAAGACCTTAGCTATTAGGCCAGAGTAAGAGTTAAGACCTTAACCATTAGGCCAGAGTACGAGTCTAAGACCTTAGCTATTAGGCCAGAGTAAGAGTTAAGACCTTAACCAGTAGGCCAGAGTACGAGTCTAAGACCTTAGGTATTAGGCCAGAGTAAGAGTTAAGACCTTAACCATCAGGCCAGAGTACGAGTCTAAGACCTTAGCTATTAGGCCAGAGTAAGAGTTAAGACCTTAGCTATTAGGCCAGAGTACGAGTTAAGACCTTAGCTATTAGGCCAGAGTAAGAGTTAAGACCTTAGCTATTAGGCCAGAGTAAGAGTTAAGACCTTAACCATTAGGCCAGAGTTCGAGTCTAAGACCTTAGCTATTAGGCCATAGTAAGAGTTAAGACCTTAACCAGTAGGCCAGAGTAAGAGTTAGGACCTTAACCATTAGGCCAGAGTACGAGTCTAAGAACTTAGCTATTAGGCCATAGTAAGAGTTAAGGCCTTAACCATTAGGCCAGAGTAAGAGTACAGACCTTAACCATTAGGCCAGAGTACGAGTCTAAGACCTTAGCTATTAGGCCAGAGTAAGAGTTAAGACCTTAGCTATTAGGACAGAGTAAGAGTTAAGACCTTAACCAGAAGGCCAGAGTACGAGTCTAAGACCTTAGCTATTAGGCCAGAGTAAGAGTTAAGACCTTAACCAGTAGGCCAGAGTACGAGTCTAAGACCTTAGCTATTAGGCCAGAGTAAGAGTTAAGACCTTAGCTATTAGGACAGAGTAAGAGTTAAGACCTTAACCAGTAGGCCAGAGTAAGAGTTAAGACCTTAGCTATTAGGCCAGAGTAAGAGTTAAGACCTTAACCAGTAGGCCAGAGTAAGAGTTAAGACCTTAACCAGATGGCCAGAGTAAGAGTTAAGACCTTAGCTATTAGGCCAGAGTAAGAGTTAAGACCTTAACCATTAGGCCAGAGTACGAGTCTAAGACCTTAGCTATTAGGCCAGAGTAAGAGTTAAGACCTTAACCATTAGGCCAGAGTACGAATCTAAGACCTTAGCTATTAGGCCAGAGTAAGAGTTAAGACCTTAACCAGTAGGCCAGAGTACAAGTCTAAGACCTTAGCTATTAGGCCAAGAGTAAGAGTTAAGACCTTAGCTATTAGACCAGAGTAAGAGTTAAGACCTTAACCTTTAGGCCAGAGTACGAGTCTAAGACCATAGCTATTAGGCCAGAGTAAGAGTTAAGACCTTAGCTATTAGGCCAGAGTAAGAGTTAAGACCTTAGCTATTAGGCCAGAGTAAGAGTTAAGACCTTAACTATTAGGCCAGAGTAAGAGTTAAGACCTTAACCATTAGGCCAGAGTACGCGTCTAAGACCATAGCTATTAGGCCAGAGTAAGAGTTAAGACCTTAGCTATTAGGCCAGAGTAAGAGTTAAGACCTTAATCAGTAGGCCAGAGTAAGAGTTAAGACCTTAACCAGTAGGACAGAGTAAGAGTTAGGACCTTAACCATTAGGCCAGAGTAAGAGTTAAGACCTTAAAGAGTAGGCCAGAGTAAGAGTTAAGACCTTAACCATTAGGCCAGAGTACGAGTCTAAGACCTTAGCTATTAGGCCAGAGTAGGAGTTAAAACCTTAACCAGTTGACCAGAGTAAGAGTTAAGACCTTAACCATTAGGCCAGAGTACGAGTCGAAGACCTTAGCTATTAGGCCAGAGTAAGAGTTAAGACCTTAGCTATTAGGCCACAGTACGAGTCTAAGACCTAAGCTATTAGGCCAGAGTAAGAGTTAAGACCTTAACAAGTAGGCCAGAGTATGAGTCTAAGACCTTAGCTATTAGGCCAGAGTAAGAGTTAAGACCTTAGATATTAGGCCAGAGTAAGAGTAAAGACCTTAACCATTAGGCCAGAGTACGAGTCTAAGACCTTAGCTATTAGGCCAGAGTAAGAGTTAAGACCTTAACCATTAGGCCAGAGTACGAGTCTAAGACCTTAGCTATTAGGCCAGAGTAAGAGTTAAGACCTTAACCAGTAGGCCAGAGTACGAGTCTAAGACCTTAGGTATTAGGCCAGAGTAAGAGTTAAGACCTTAACCATCAGGCCAGAGTACGAGTCTAAGACCTTAGCTATTAGGCCAGAGTAAGAGTTAAGACCTTAGCTATTAGGCCAGAGTACGAGTTAAGACCTTAGCTATTAGGCCAGAGTAAGAGTTAAGACCTTAGCTATTAGGCCAGAGTAAGAGTTAAGACCTTAACCATTAGGCCAGAGTTCGAGTCTAAGACCTTAGCTATTAGGCCATAGTAAGAGTTAAGACCTTAACCAGTAGGCCAGAGTAAGAGTTAGGACCTTAACCATTAGGCCAGAGTACGAGTCTAAGAACTTAGCTATTAGGCCATAGTAAGAGTTAAGGCCTTAACCATTAGGCCAGAGTATGAGTCTAAGACCTTAGCTATTAGGCCAGAGTAAGAGTTAAGACCTTAGCTATTAGGCCAGAGTAAGAGTTATGACCTTAAACATTAGGCCAGAGTACGAGTCTAAGACCTTAGCTATTAGGCCAGAGTAAGAGTTAAGACCTTAGCTATTAGGCCAGAGTAAGAGTTAAGACCTTAACCAGTATGCCAGTGTAAGAGTTAAGACATTAACCAGTAGGCCAAAGTACGAGTCTAAGACCATAGCTATTAGGCCAGAGTAAGAGTTAAGACCTTAGCTATTAGGCCAGAGTAAGAGTTAAGACCTTAATCAGTAGGCCAGAGTAAGAGTTAAGACCTTAACCAGTAGGACAGAGTAAGAGTTCAGACCTTAACCATTAGGCCAGAGTACGTGTCTAAGACCTTAGCTATTAGGCCATAGTAAGAGTTAAGACCTTAACCAGTAGGCCAGAGTAAGAGTTAAGACCTTAAACAGTAGGCCAGAGTAAGAGTTAAGACCTTAACCATTAGGCCAGAGTACAAGTCTAAGACCTTAGCTATTAGGCCAGAGTAAGAGTTAGGACCTTAACCATTAGGCCAGAGTACGAGTCTAAGACCTTAGCTATTTGGCCAGACTACGAGTCTAAGACCTTAGCTATTAGGCCAGAGTAAGAGTTAAGACCTTAACCAGTAGGCCAGAGTAAGAGTTAAGACCTTAACCATTATGCCATAGTACGAGTCTAAGACCTTAGCTATTAGGCCATAGTAAGAGTTAAGACCTTAACCATTAGGCCAGAGTATGAGTCTAAGACCTTAGCTATTAGGCCAGAGTAAGAGTTAAGACCTTAGCTATTAGGCCAGAGTAAGAGTTATGACCTTAACCATTAGGCCAGAGTACGAGTCTAAGACCGTAGCTATTAGGCCAGAGTAAGAGTTAAGACCTTAACCAGTAGGCCAGAGTAAGAGTTAGGACCTTAACCAGTAGGCCAGAGTACGAGTCTAAGACCTTAGCTATTCGCCCAGAGTAAGAGTTAAGACCTTAACCATTAGGCCAGAGTACGAGTCTAAGACCTTAGCTATTAGGCCAGAGTAAGAGTTAAGACCTTAGCTAGTAGGCCAGAGTAAGAGTTAAGACCTTAACCATTAGGCCAGAGTACGAGTTAGGACCTTAGCTATTAGGCCAGAGTAAGAGTTAAGACCTTAGCTATTAGGCCAGAGTAAGAGTTAAGACCTTAACCAGTAGGCCAGAGTAAGAGTTAAGACCTTAACCAGTAGGCCAGAGTAGGAGTTAAGACCTTAACCATTAGGCCAGAGTACGAGTCTAAGACCTTAGTTATTAGGCCAGAGTAAGAGTTCAGACCTTAGCTATTAGGCCAGAGTAAGAGTTAAGACCTTAACCATTAGGCCAGAGTAGGAGTCTAAGACCTTAGCTATTAGGCCAGAGTAAGAGTTAAGACCTTAACCAGTAGGCCAGAGTAAGAGTTAGGACCTTACCCAGTAGGCCAGAGTACGAGTCTAAGACCTTAGCTATTCGCCCAGTGTAAGAGTTAAGACCTTAACCATTAGGCCAGAGTACGAGTCTAAGACCTTAGCCATTAGGCCAGAGTAAGAGTTAAGACCTTAGCTAGTAGGCCAGAGTAAGAGTTAAGACCTTAACCATTAGGCCAGAGTACGAGTTAAGACCTTAGCTACTAGGCCAGAGTAAGAGTTAAGACCTTAGCTATTAGGCCAGAGTAAGAGTTAAGACCTTAACCAGTAGGCCAGATTAAGAGTTAAGACCTTAACCAGTAGGCCAGAGTAAGAGTTAAGACCTTAGCTACTAGGCCAGAGTAAGAGTTAAGACCTTAGCTATTAGGCCAGAGTAAGAGTTAAGACCTTAACCAGTAGGCCAGATTAAGAGTTAAGACCTTAACCAGTAGGCCAGAGTAAGAGTTAAGACCTTAACTATTAGGCCAGAGTACGAGTCTAAGACCTTAGTTATTAGGCCAGAGTACGAGTTAAGACCTTAGCTACTAGGCCAGAGTAAGAGTTAAGACCTTAGCTATTAGGCCAGAGTAAGAGTTAAGACCTTAACCAGTAGGCCAGATTAAGAGTTAAGACCTTAACCAGTAGGCCAGAGTAAGAGTTAAGACCTTAACCATTAGGCCAGAGTACGAGTCTAAGACCTTAGCTATTAGGCCAGAGTAAGAGTTAAGACCTTAACCAGTAGGCCAGAGTCAGAGTTAAGACCTTAACCATTAGGCCAGAGTACGAGTCTAAGACCTTAGCTATTAGGCCAGAGTAAGAGTTAAAACCTTAACCAGTTGACCAGAGTAAGAGTTAAGACCGTAACCTGTAGGCCAGAGTACAAGTCTAAGACCTTAGCTATTAGTCCAGAGTAAGAGTTAAGACCTTAACCTGTAGGCCATAGTACGAGTCTAAGACCTTAGCTATTAGGCCAAAGTAAGAGTTAAGACCTTAGCTATTAGGCGAGTGTAAGAGTTAAGACCTTAACCTGTAGGCCATAGTACGAGTCTAAGACCTTAGCTATTAGGAGAGAGTAAGAGTTAAGACCTTAGCTATTAGGCCACAGTACGAGTATAAGACCTTAGCTATTAGGCCAGAGTAAGAGTTAAGACCTTAACCTGAAGGCCATAGTACGAGTCTAAGACCTTAGCTATTAGGCCAGAGTAAGAGTTAAGACCTTAACTATTAGGCCAGAGTAAGAGTTAAGACCTTAACCTGTAGGCCATAGTACGAGTCTAAGACCTTAGCTATTAGGCCAGAGTAAGAGTTAAGACCTTAACCATTATGCCAGAGTACGAGTCTAAGACCTTAGCTATTAGGCCAGAGTAAGAGTTAAGACCTTAGCTATTAGGCCAGAGTAAGAGTTAAGACCTTAACCATTAGGCCAGAGTACGAGTCTAAGACCATAGCTATTAGGCCAGAGTAAGAGTTAAGACCTTAGCTATTAGGCCAGAGTAAGAGTTAAGACCTTAATCAGTAGGCCAGAGTAAGAGTTAAGACCTTAACAAGTAGGCCAGAGTATGAGTCTAAGACCTTAGCTATTAGGCCAGAGTAAGAGTTAAGACCTTAACCATTAGGCCATAGTACGAGTCTAAGACCTTAGCTATTAGGCCAGAGTAAGAGTAAAGACCTTAACCATTAGGCCAGAGTACGAGTCTAAGACCTTAGCTATTAGGCCAGAGTCAGAGTTAAGACCTTAACCATTAGGCCAGAGTACGAGTCTAAGACCTTAGCTTCTAGGCCAGAGTAAGAGTTAAGACCTTAACCAGTAGGCCAGAGTACGAGTCTCAGACCTTAGGTATTAGGCCAGAGTAAGAGTTAAGACCTTAACCATTAGGCCAGAGTACGAGTCTAAGACCTTAGCTATTAGGCCAGAGTAAGAGTTAAGACCTTAGCTATTAGGCCAGAGTACGGGTTAAGACCTTAGCTATTAGGCCAGAGTAAGAGTTAAGACCTTAGCTATTAGGCCAGAGTAAGAGTTAAGACCTTAACCATTAGGCCAGATTACGAGTCTAAGACCTTAGCTATTAGGCCAGAGTAAGAGTTAAGACCTTAACCAGTAGGCCAGAGTATGAGTCTAAGACCTTAGGTATTAGGCCAGAGTAAGAGTTAAGACCTTAACCATTAGGCCAGAGTACGAGTCTAAGACCATAGCTATTAGGCCAGAGTAAGAGTTAAGACCTTAGCTATTAGGCCAGAGTAAGAGTTAAGACCTTAATCAGTAGGCCAGAGTAAGAGTTAAGACCTTAACCAGTAGGACAGAGTAAGAGTTAAGACCTTAACCATTAGGCCAGAGTATGTGTCTAAGACCTTAGCCATTAGGCCAGAGTAAGAGTTAAGACCTTAGCTAGTAGGCCAGAGTAAGAGTTAAGACCTTAACCATTAGGCCAGTGTAAGAGTTAAGACCTTAACCATTAGGCCAGAGTACGAGTTAGGACCTTAGCTATTAGGCCAGAGTAAGAGTTAAGACCTTAGCTATTAGGCCAGAGTAAGAGTTAAGACCTTAACCAGTAGGCCATAGTAAGAGTTAAGACCTTAACCAGTAGGCCAGAGTAGGAGTTAAGACCTTAACCATTAGGCCAGAGTACGAGTCTAAGACCTTAGTTATTAGGCCAGAGTAAGAGTTCAGACCTTAGCTATTAGGCCAGAGTAAGAGTTAAGACCTTAACCATTAGGCCAGAGTAGGAGTCTAAGACCTTAGCTATTAGGCCAGAGTAAGAGTTAAGACCTTAACCAGTAGGCCAGAGTAAGAGTTAGGACCTTAACCAGTAGGCCAGAGTACGAGTCTAAGACCTTAGCTATTCGCCCAGAGTAAGAGTTAAGACCTTAACCATTAGGCCAGAGTACGAGTCTAAGACCTTAGCCATTAGGCCAGAGTAAGAGTTAAGACCTTAGCTAGTAGGCCAGAGTAAGAGTTAAGACCTTAACCATTAGGCCAGAGTACGAGTTAAGACCTTAGCTACTAGGCCAGAGTAAGAGTTAAGACCTTAGCTATTAGGCCAGAGTATGAGTTAAGACGTTAACCAGTAGGCCAGATTAAGAGTTAAGACCTTAACCAGTAGGCCAGAGTAAGAGTTAAGACCTTAACTATTAGGCCAGAGTACGAGTCTAAGACCTTAGTTATTAGGCCAGAGTAAGAGTTCAGACCTTAGCTATTAGGCCAGAGTAAGAGTTAAGACCTTAACCATTAGGCCAGAGTAGGAGTCTAAGACCTTAGCTTTTAGGCCAGAGTAAGAGTTAAGACCTTAACCAGTAGGCCAGAGTACGACTCTAAGACCTTAGCTATTAGGCCAAGAGTAAGAGTTAAGACCTTAGCTATTAGGCCAGAGTAAGAGTTAAGACCTTAACCATTAGGCCAGAGTACGAGTCTAAGACCATAGCTATTAGGCCAGAGTAAGAGTTAAGACCTTAGCTATTAGGCCAGAGTAAGAGTTAAGACCTTAGCTATTAGGTCAGAGTAAGAGTTAAGACCTTAACTATTAGGCCAGAGTAAGAGTTAAGACCTTAACCATTAGGCCAGAGTACGAGTCTAAGACCATAGCTATTAGGCCAGAGTAAGAGTTAAGACCTTAGCTATTAGGCCAGAGTAAGAGTTAAGACCTTAATCAGTAGGCCAGAGTAAGAGTTAAGACCTTAACCAGTAGGACAGAGTAAGAGTTAAGACCTTAACCATTAGGCCAGAGTATGTGTCTAAGACCTTAGCTATTAGGCCAGAGTAAGAGTTAAGACCTTAACCAGTAGGCCAGAGTAAGAGTACAGACCTTAACCATTAGGCCAGAGTACGAGTCTAAGACCTTAGCTATTAGGCCAGAGTAAGAGTTAAGACCTTAGCTATTAGGACAGAGTAAGAGTTAAGACCTTAACCAGAAGGCCAGAGTACGAGTCTAAGACCTTAGCTATTAGGCCAGAGTAAGAGTTAAGACCTTAACCAGTAGGCCAGAGTACGAGTCTAAGACCTTAGCTATTAGGCCAGAGTAAGAGTTAAGACCTTAGCTATTAGGACAGAGTAAGAGTTAAGACCTTAACCAGTAGGCCAGAGTAAGAGTTAAGACCTTAGCTATTAGGCCAGAGTAAGAGTTAAGACCTTAACCAGTAGGCCAGAGTAAGAGTTAAGACCTTAACCAGACGGCCAGAGTAAGAGTTAAGACCTTAGCTATTAGGCCAGAGTAAGAGTAAAGACCCTAACCATTAGGCCAGAGTACGAGTCTAAGACCTTAGCTATTAGGCCAGAGTAAGAGTTAAGACCTTAACCATTAGGCCAGAGTACGAATCTAAGACCTTAGCTATTAGGCCAGAGTAAGAGTTAAGACCTTAACCAGTAGGCCAGAGTACAAGTCTAAGACCTTAGCTATTAGGCCAAGAGTAAGAGTTAAGACCTTAGCTATTAGACCAGAGTAAGAGTTAAGACCTTAACCTTTAGGCCAGAGTACGAGTCTAAGACCATAGCTATAAGGCCAGAGTAAGAGTTAAGACCTTAGCTATTAGGCCAGAGTAAGAGTTAAGACCTTAGCTATTAGGCCAGAGTAAGAGTTAAGACCTTAACTATTAGGCCAGAGTAAGAGTTAAGACCTTAACCATTAGGCCAGAGTACGCGTCTAAGACCATAGCTATTAGGCCAGAGTAAGAGTTAAGACCTTAGCTATTAGGCCAGAGTAAGAGTTAAGACCTTAATCAGTAGGCCAGAGTAAGAGTTAAGACCTTAACCAGTAGGACAGAGTAAGAGTTAGGACCTTAACCATTAGGCCAGAGTAAGAGTTAAGACCTTAAAGAGTAGGCCAGAGTAAGAGTTAAGACCTTAACCATTAGGCCAGAGTACGAGTCTAAGACCTTAGCTATTAGGCCAGAGTAGGAGTTAAAACCTTAACCAGTTGACCAGAGTAAGAGTTAAGACCTTAACCATTAGGCCAGAGTACGAGTCGAAGACCTTAGCTATTAGGCCAGAGTAAGAGTTAAGACCTTAGCTATTAGGCCACAGTACGAGTCTAAGACCTAAGCTATTAGGCCAGAGTAAGAGTTAAGACCTTAACAAGTAGGCCAGAGTATGAGTCTAAGACCTTAGCTATTAGGCCAGAGTAAGAGTTAAGACCTTAGATATTAGGCCAGAGTAAGAGTAAAGACCTTAACCATTAGGCCAGAGTACGAGTCTAAGACCTTAGCTATTAGGCCAGAGTAAGAGTTAAGACCTTAACCATTAGGCCAGAGTACGAGTCTAAGACCTTAGCTATTAGGCCAGAGTAAGAGTTAAGACCTTAACCAGTAGGCCAGAGTACGAGTCTAAGACCTTAGGTATTAGGCCAGAGTAAGAGTTAAGACCTTAACCATCAGGCCAGAGTACGAGTCTAAGACCTTAGCTATTAGGCCAGAGTAAGAGTTAAGACCTTAGCTATTAGGCCAGAGTACGAGTTAAGACCTTAGCTATTAGGCCAGAGTAAGAGTTAAGACCTTAGCTATTAGGCCAGAGTAAGAGTTAAGACCTTAACCATTAGGCCAGAGTACGAGTCTAAGACCTTAGCTATTAGGCCATAGTAAGAGTTAAGACCTTAACCAGTAGGCCAGAGTAAGAGTTAGGACCTTAACCATTAGGCCAGAGTACGAGTCTAAGAACTTAGCTATTAGGCCATAGTAAGAGTTAAGGCCTTAACCATTAGGCCAGAGTATGAGTCTAAGACCTTAGCTATTAGGCCAGAGTAAGAGTTAAGACAATAGCTATTAGGCCAGAGTAAGAGTTATGACCTTAAACATTAGGCCAGAGTACGAGTCTAAGACCTTAGCTATTAGGCCAGAGTAAGAGTTAAGACCTTAGCTATTAGGCCAGAGTAAGAGTTAAGACCTTAACCAGTATGCCAGTGTAAGAGTTAAGACATTAACCAGTAGGCCAGAGTACGAGTCTAAGACCATAGCTATTAGGCCAGAGTAAGAGTTAAGACCTTAGCTATTAGGCCAGAGTAACAGTTAAGACCTTAATCAGTAGGCCAGAGTAAGAGTTAAGACCTTAACCAGTAGGACAGAGTAAGAGTTCAGACCTTAACCATTAGGCCAGAGTACGTGTCTAAGACCTTAGCTATTAGGCCATAGTAAGAGTTAAGACCTTAACCAGTAGGCCAGAGTAAGAGTTAAGACCTTAAACAGTAGGCCAGAGTAAGAGTTAAGACCTTAACCATTAGGCCAGAGTACAAGTCTAAGACCTTAGCTATTAGGCCAGAGTAAGAGTTAGGACCTTAACCATTAGGCCAGAGTACGAGTCTAAGACCTTAGCTATTTGGCCAGACTACGAGTCTAAGACCTTAGCTATTAGGCCAGAGTAAGAGTTAAGACCTTAACCAGTAGGCCAGAGTAAGAGTTAAGACCTTAACCATTATGCCATAGTACGAGTCTAAGACCTTAGCTATTAGGCCATAGTAAGAGTTAAGACCTTAACCATTAGGCCAGAGTATGAGTCTAAGACCTTAGCTATTAGGCCAGAGTAAGAGTTAAGACCTTAGCTATTAGGCCAGAGTAAGAGTTATGACCTTAACCATTAGGCCAGAGTACGAGTCTAAGACCGTAGCTATTAGGCCAGAGTAAGAGTTAAGACCTTAACCAGTAGGCCAGAGTAAGAGTTAGGACCTTAACCAGTAGGCCAGAGTACGAGTCTAAGACCTTAGCTATTCGCCCAGAGTAAGAGTTAAGACCTTAACCATTAGGCCAGAGTACGAGTCTAAGACCTTAGCTATTAGGCCAGAGTAAGAGTTAAGACCTTAGCTAGTAGGCCAGAGTAAGAGTTAAGACCTTAACCATTAGGCCAGAGTACGAGTTAGGACCTTAGCTATTAGGCCAGAGTAAGAGTTAAGACCTTAGCTATTAGGCCAGAGTAAGAGTTAAGACCTTAACCAGTAGGCTAGAGTAAGAGTTAAGACCTTAACCAGTAGGCCAGAGTAGGAGTTAAGACCTTAACCATTAGGCCAGAGTACGAGTCTAAGACCTTAGTTATTAGGCCAGAGTAAGAGTTCAGACCTTAGCTATTAGGCCAGAGTAAGAGTTAAGACCTTAACCATTAGGCCAGAGTAGGAGTCTAAGACCTTAGCTATTAGGCCAGAGTAAGAGTTAAGACCTTAACCAGTAGGCCAGAGTAAGAGTTAGGACCTTACCCAGTAGGCCAGAGTACGAGTCTAAGACCTTAGCTATTCGCCCAGAGTAAGAGTTAAGACCTTAGCTAGTAGGCCAGAGTAAGAGTTAAGACCTTAACCATTAGGCCAGAGTACGAGTTAAGACCTTAGCTACTAGGCCAGAGTAAGAGTTAAGACCTTAGCTATTAGGCCAGAGTAAGAGTTAAGACCTTAACCAGTAGGCCAGATTAAGAGTTAAGACCTTAACCAGTAGGCCAGAGTAAGAGTTAAGACCTTAGCTACTAGGCCAGAGTAAGAGTTAAGACCTTAGCTATTAGGCCAGAGTAAGAGTTAAGACCTTAACCAGTAGGCCAGATTAAGAGTTAAGACCTTAACCAGTAGGCCAGAGTAAGAGTTAAGACCTTAACTATTAGGCCAGAGTACGAGTCTAAGACCTTAGTTATTAGGCCAGAGTACGAGTTAAGACCTTAGCTACTAGGCCAGAGTAAGAGTTAAGACCTTAGCTATTAGGCCAGAGTAAGAGTTAAGACCTTAACCAGTAGGCCAGATTAAGAGTTAAGACCTTAACCAGTAGGCCAGAGTAAGAGTTAAGACCTTAACCATTAGGTCAGAGTACGAGTCTAAGACCTTAGCTATTAGGCCAGAGTAAGAGTTAAGACCTTAACCAGTAGGCCAGAGTCAGAGTTAAGACCTTAACCATTAGGCCAGAGTACGAGTCTAAGACCTTAGCTATTAGGCCAGAGTAAGAGTTAAAACCTTAACCAGTTGACCAGAGTAAGAGTTAAGACCGTAACCTGTAGGCCAGAGTACAAGTCTAAGACCTTAGCTATTAGTCCAGAGTAAGAGTTAAGACCTTAACCTGTAGGCCATAGTACGAGTCTAAGACCTTAGCTATTAGGCCAAAGTAAGAGTTAAGACCTTAGCTATTAGGCGAGTGTAAGAGTTAAGACCTTAACCTGTAGGCCATAGTACGAGTCTAAGACCTTAGCTATTAGGAGAGAGTAAGAGTTAAGACCTTAGCTATTAGGCCACAGTACGAGTATAAGACCTTAGCTATTAGGCCAGAGTAAGAGTTAAGACCTTAACCTGAAGGCCATAGTACGAGTCTAAGACCTTAGCTATTAGGCCAGAGTAAGAGTTAAGACCTTAACTATTAGGCCAGAGTAAGAGTTAAGACCTTAACCTGTAGGCCATAGTACGAGTCTAAGACCTTAGCTATTAGGCCAGAGTAAGAGTTAAGACCTTAACCATTATGCCAGAGTACGAGTCTAAGACCTTAGCTATTAGGCCAGAGTAAGAGTTAAGACCTTAGCTATTAGGCCAGAGTAAGAGTTAAGACATTAACCATTAGGCCAGAGTATGAGTCTAAGACCATAGCTATTAGGCCAGAGTAAGAGTTAAGACCTTAGCTATTAGGCCAGAGTAAGAGTTAAGACCTTAATCAGTAGGCCAGAGTAAGAGTTAAGACCTTAACAAGTAGGCCAGAGTATGAGTCTAAGACCTTAGCTATTAGGCCAGAGTAAGAGTTAAGACCTTAGCTATTAGGCCAGAGTAAGAGTTAAGACCTTAACCATTAGGCCATAGTACGAGTCTAAGACCTTAGCTATTAGGCCAGAGTAAGAGTAAAGACCTTAACCATTAGGCCAGAGTACGAGTCTAAGACCTTAGCTATTAGGCCAGAGTCAGAGTTAAGACCTTAACCATTAGGCCAGAGTACGAGTCTAAGACCTTAGCTTCTAGGCCAGAGTAAGAGTTAAGACCTTAACCAGTAGGCCAGAGTACGAGTCTCAGACCTTAGGTATTAGGCCAGAGTAAGAGTTAAGACCTTAACCATTAGGCCAGAGTACGAGTCTAAGACCTTAGCTATTAGGCCAGAGTAAGAGTTAAGACCTTAGCTATTAGGCCAGAGTACGGGTTAAGACCTTAGCTATTAGGCCAGAGTAAGAGTTAAGACCTTAGCTATTAGGCCAGAGTAAGAGTTAAGACCTTAACCATTAGGCCAGATTACGAGTCTAAGACCTTAGCTATTAGGCCAGAGTAAGAGTTAAGACCTTAACCAGTAGGCCAGAGTATGAGTCTAAGACCTTAGGTATTAGGCCAGAGTAAGAGTTAAGACCTTAACCATTAGGCCAGAGTACGAGTCTAAGACCATAGCTATTAGGCCAGAGTAAGAGTTAAGACCTTAATCAGTAGGCCAGAGTAAGAGTTAAGACCTTAACCAGTAGGACAGAGTAAGAGTTAAGACCTTAACCATTAGGCCAGAGTATGTGTCTAAGACCTTAGCTATTAGGCCAGAGTAAGAGTTAAGACCTTAACCAGTAGGCCAGAGTAAGAGTTAGGACCTTAACTAGTAGGCCAGAGTACGAGTCTAAGACCTTAGCTATTCGCCCAGAGTAAGAGTTAAGACGTTAACCATTAGGCCAGAGTACGAGTCTAAGATCTTAGCCATTAGGCCAGAGTAAGAGTTAAGACCTTAGCTAGTAGGCCAGAGTAAGAGTTAAGACCTTAACCATTAGGCCAGAGTACGAGTTAAGACCTTAGCTACTAGGCCAGAGTAAGAGTTAAGACCTTAGCTATTAGGCCAGAGTAAGAGTTAAGACCTTAACCAGTAGGCCAGATTAAGAGTTAAGACCTTAACCAGTAGGCCAGAGTAAGAGTTAAGACCTTAACTATTAGGCCAGAGTACGAGTCTAAGACCTTAGTTATTAGGCCAGAGTAAGAGTTCAGACCTTAGCTATTAGGCCAGAGTAAGAGTTAAGACCTTAACCATTAGGCCAGAGTAGGAGTCTAAGACCTTAGCTATTAGGCCAGAGTAAGAGTTAAGACCTTAACCAGTAGGCCAGAGTACGACTCTAAGACCTTAGCTATTAGGCCAAGAGTAAGAGTTAAGACCTTAGCTATTAGGCCAGAGTAAGAGTTAAGACCTTAACCATTAGGCCAGAGTACGAGTCTAAGACCATAGCTATTAGGCCAGAGTAAGAGTTAAGACCTTAGCTATTAGGCCAGAGTAAGAGTTAAGACCTTAGCTATTAGGTCAGAGTAAGAGTTAAGACCTTAACTATTAGGCCAGAGTAAGAGTTAAGACCTTAACCATTAGGCCAGAGTACGAGTCTAAGACCATAGCTATTAGGCCAGAGTAAGAGTTAAGACCTTAGCTATTAGGCCAGAGTAAGAGTTAAGACCTTAATCAGTAGGCCAGAGTAAGAGTTAAGACCTTAACCAGTAGGACAGAGTAAGAGTTAAGACCTTAACCATTAGGCCAGAGTATGTGTCTAAGACCTTAGCTATTAGGCCATAGTAAGAGTTAAGACCTTAACCATTAGGCCAGAGTACAAGTCTAAGACCTTAGCTATTAGGCCAGAGTAAGAGTTAAGACCTTAACCATTAGGCCAGAGTATGAATCTAAGACCTTAACCTTTAGGCCAGAGTACGAGTCTAAGACCATAGCTATTAGGCCAGAGTAAGAGTTAAGACCTTAGCTATTAGGCCAGAGTAAGAGTTAAGACCTTAACCAGTAGGCCAGAGTACAAGTCTAAGACCTTAGCTATTAGGTCAAGAGTAAGAGTTAAGACCTTAGCTATTAGACCAGAGTAAGAGTTAAGACCTTAACCTTTAGGCCAGAGTACGAGTCTAAGACCATAGCTATTAGGCCAGAGTAAGAGTTAAGACCTTAGCTATTAGGCCAGAGTAAGAGTTAAGACCTTAACTATTAGGCCAGAGTAAGAGTTAGGACCTTAACCATTAGGCCAGAGTACGAGTCTAAGACCATAGCTATTAGGCCAGAGTAAGAGTTAAGACCTTAGCTATTAGGCCAGAGTAAGAGTTAAGACCTTAATCAGTAGGCCAGAGTAAGAGTTAAGACCTTAACCAGTAGGACAGAGTAAGAGTTAGGACCTTAACCATTAGGCCAAAGTAAGAGTTAAGACCTTAAAGAGTTGACCAGAGTAAGAGTTAAGACCTTAACCATTAGGCCAGAGTACGAGTCGAAGACCTTAGCTATTAGGCCAGAGTAAGAGTTAAGACCTTAGCTATTAGGCCACAGTACGAGTCTAAGACCTAAGCTATTAGGCCAGAGTAAGAGTTAAGACCTTAACAAGTAGGCCAGAGTATGAGTCTAAGACCTTAGCTATTAGGCCAGAGTAAGAGTTAAGACCTTAGATATTAGGCCAGAGTAAGAGTTAAGACCTTAACCATTAGGCCATAGTACGAGTCTAAGACATTAGCTATTAGGCCAGAGTAAGAGTAAAGACCTTAACCATTAGGCCAGAGTACGAGTCTAAGACCTTAGCTATTAGGCCAGAGTAAGAGTTAAGACCTTAACCATTAGGCCAGAGTACGAGTCTAAGACCTTAGCTATTAGGCCAGAGTAAGAGTTAAGACCTTAACCAGTAGGCCAGAGTACGAGTCTAAGACCTTAGGTATTAGGCCAGAGTAAGAATTAAGACCTTAACCATCAGGCCAGAGTACGAGTCTAAGACCTTAGCTATTAGGCCAGAGTAAGAGTTAAGACCTTAACCATTAGGCCAGAGTACGAGTTAAGACCTTAGCTATTAGGCCAGAGTAAGAGTTAAGACCTTAGCTATTAGGCCAGAGTAAGAGTTAAGACCTTAACCATTAGGCCAGAGTACGAGTCTAAGACCTTAACCAGTAGGCCAGAGTAAGAGTTAAGACCTTAACTATTAGGCCAGAGTACGAGTCTAAGACCATAGGTATTAGGCCATAGTAAGAGTTAAGACCTTAACCAGTAGGCCAGAGTAAGAGTTAAGACCTTAAACAGTAGGCCAGAGTAAGAGTTAAGACCTAAACCATTAGGCCAGAGTACGAGTCTAAGACCTTAGCTATTAGGCCAGAGTAAGAGTTAAGACCTTAGCTATTAGGCTAGAGTAAGAGTTAAGACCTTAACCATTAGGCCAGAGTACGAGTTAAGACCTTAGCTATTAGGCCAGAGTAAGAGTTAAGACCTTAGCTATTAGGCCAGAGTAAGAGTTAAGACCTTAACCATTAGGCCAGAGTACGAGTCTAAGACCATAGCTATTAGGCCAGAGTAAGAGTTAAGACCTTAGCTATCAGGCCAGAGTAAGAGTTAAGACCTTAACCAGTAGGCCAGAGTACGAGTCTAAGACCTTAGCTATTAGGCCAAGAGTAAGAGATAAGACCTTAGCTATTAGGCCAGAGTAAGAGTTAAGACCTTAACCATTAGGCCAGAGTACGAGTCTAAGACCATAGCTATTAGGCCAGAGTAAGAGTTAAGACCTTAGCTATTAGGCCAGAGTAAGAGTTAAGACCTTAACTATTAGGCCAGAGTAAGAGTTAAGACCTTAACCATTAGGCCAGAGTACGAGTCTAAGACCATAGCTATTAGGCCAGAGTAAGAGTTAAGACCTTAGCTATTAGGCCAGAGTAAGAGTTAAGACCTTAATCAGTAGGCCAGAGTAAGAGTTAAGACCTTAACCAGTAGGACAGAGTAAGAGTTAAGACCTTAACCATTAGGCCAGAGTATGTGTCTAAGACCTTAGCTATTAGGCCATAGTAAGAGTTAAGACCTTAACCAGTAGGCCAGAGTAAGAGTTAAGACCTTAAACAGTAGGCCAGAGTAAGAGTTAAGACCTAAACCATTAGGCCAGAGTACGAGTCTAAGACCTTAGCTATTAGGCCAGAGTAAGAGTTAAGACCTTAGCTATTAGGCTAGAGTAAGAGTTAAGACCTTAACCATTAGGCCAGAGTACGAGTTAAGACCTTAGCTATTAGGCCAGAGTAAGAGTTAAGACCTTAGCTATTAGGCCAGAGTAAGAGTTAAGACCTTAACCATTAGGCCAGAGTACGAGTCTAAGACCATAGCTATTAGGCCAGAGTAAGAGTTAAGACCTTAGCTATTAGGCCAGAGTAAGAGTTAAGACCTTAACCTGTAGGTCATAGTACGAGTCTAAGACCTTAGCTACTAGGCCAGAGTAAGAGTTAAGACCTTAGCTATTAGGCCACAGTACGAGTATAAGACCTTAGCCATTAGGCCAGAGTAAGAGTTAAGACCTTAACCTGTAGGCCAGAGTACGAGTCTAAGACCTTAGCTATTAGGCCAGAGTAAGAGTTAAGACCTTAACCTGTAGGCCATAGTACGAGTCTAAGACCTTAGCTATTAGGCCAGAGTAAGAGTTAAGACCTTAACTATAAGGCCAGAGTAAGAGTTAACACCTTAACCTGTAGGCCACAGTACGAGTCTACGACCTTAGCTATTAGGCCAGAGTAAGAGTTAAGACCTTAACCATTAGGCCAGAGTACGAGTCTAAGACCTTAGCTATTAGACCAGAGTAAGAGTTAAGACCTTAACCAGTAGGCCAGAGTACGAGTCTAAGACCTTAGCTATTAGGCCAGAGTAAGAGTTAAGACCTTAACCATTAGGCCAGAGTACGAGTCTAAGACCTTAGCTATTAGGCCAGAGTAAGAGTTAAGACCTTAGCTATTAGGCCAGAGTAAGAGTTAAGACCTTAGCTATTAGGCCAGAGTAAGAGTTAAGACCTTAATCAGTAGGCCAGAGTAAGAGTTAAGACCTTAACCAGTAGGACAGAGTAAGAGTTAAGACCTTAACCATTAGGCCAGAGTACGAGTCTAAGACATTAGCTATTAGGCCAGAGTAAGAGTTAAGACATTAGCTATTAGGCCAGAGTAAGAGTTAAGACCTTAGCTATTAGGCCAGAGTAAGAGTTAAGACCTTAACCAGTAGGCCAGATTGAGAGTTAAGACCTTAACCATTAGGCCAGAGTACAAGTCTAAGACCTTAGCTATTAGGCCAGAGTAAGAGTTAAGACCTTAGCTATTAGGCCAGAGTAAGAGTTAAGACCTTAACCATTAGGCCAGAGTACGAGTCTAAGACCTTAGCTATTAGGCCCGAGTAAGAGTTAAGACCTTAGCTATTAGACCAGAGTAAGAGTTAAGACCTTAACCATTAGGCCAGAGTACGAGTCTAAGACCTTAGCTATTAGGCCAGAGTAAGAGTTAAGACCTTAGCTATTAGGCCAGAGTAAGAGTTAAGACCTTAACCATTAGGCCAGAGTACGAATCTAAGACCATAGCTATTAGGCCAGAGTAAGAGTTAAGACCTTAGCTATTAGGCCAGAGTAAGAGTTAAGACCTTAGCTATTAGGCCAGAGTGAGAGTTAAGACCTTAATCAGTAGGCCAGAGTAAGAGTTAAGACCTTAACCAGTAGGACAGTGTAAGAGTTAAGACCTTAACCATTAGGCCAGAGTACGAGTCTAAGACCTTAGCTATTAGGCCATAGTAAAAGTTAGGACCTTAACCAGTAGGCCAGAGTAAGACTTAAGACCTTAACCAGTAGGCCAGAGTAAGAGTTAAGACCTTAACCATTAGGCCAGAGTACGAGTCTAAGACATTAGCTATTAGGCCAGAGTAAGAGTTAAGACCTTAGCTATAAGACCAGAGTAAGAGTTAAGACCTTAGCTATTAGGCCAGAGTATGAGTCTAAGACCTTAGCTATTGGGCCAAGTAAGAGTTAAGACCTTAGCTATTAGGCCAGAGTAAGAGTTAAGACCTTAACCAGTAGGCCAGAGTAAGAGTTAAGACCTTAACCATTAGGCCAGAGTACGAGTCTAAGACCTTAGCTATTAGGCCAGAGTAAGAGTTAAGACCTTAACCAGTAGGCCAGAGTCAGAGTTAAGACCTTAACCATTAGGCCAGAGTACGAGTCTAAGACCTTAGCTATTAGGCCAGAGTAAGAGTTAAAACCTTAACCAGTTGACCAGAGTAAGAGTTAAGACCTTAACCTGTAGGCCAGAGTACAAGTCTAAGACCTTAGCTATTAGTCCAGAGTAAGAGTTAAGACCTTAACCTGTAGGCCATAGTACGAGTCTAAGACCTTAGCTATTAGGCCAAAGTAAGAGTTAAGACCTTAGCTATTAGGCGAGTGTAAGAGTTAAGACCTTAACCTGTAGGCCATAGTACGAGTCTAAGACCTTAGCTATTAGGAGAGAGTAAGAGTTAAGACCTTAGCTATTAGGCCACAGTACGAGTATAAGACCTTAGCTATTAGGCCAGAGTAAGAGTTAAGACCTTAACCTGAAGGCCATAGTACGAGTCTAAGACCTTAGCTATTAGGCCAGAGTAAGAGTTAAGACCTTAACTATTAGGCCAGAGTAAGAGTTAAGACCTTAACCTGTAGGCCATAGTACGAGTCTAAGACCTTAGCTATTAGGCCAGAGTAAGAGTTAAGACCTTAACCATTATGCCAGAGTACGAGTCTAAGACCTTAGCTATTAGGCCAGAGTAAGAGTTAAGACCTTAGCTATTAAGCAAGAGTAAGAGTTAAGACCTTAACCATTAGGCCAGAGTACGAGTCTAAGACCATAGCTATTAGGCCAGAGTAAGAGTTAAGACCTTAGCTATTAGGCCAGAGTAAGAGTTAAGACCTTAATCAGTAGGCCAGAGTAAGAGTTAAGACCTTAACAAGTAGGCCAGAGTATGAGTCTAAGACCTTAGCTATTAGACCAGAGTAAGAGTTAAGACCTTAGCTATTAGGCCAGAGTAAGAGTTAAGACCTTAACCATTAGGCCATAGTACGAGTCTAAGACCTTAGCTATTAGGCCAGAGTAAGAGTAAAGACCTTAACCATTAGGCCAGAGTACGAGTCTAAGACCTTAGCTATTAGGCCAGAGTCAGAGTTAAGACCTTAACCATTAGGCCAGAGTACGAGTCTAAGACCTTAGCTATTAGGCCAGAGTAAGAGTTAAGACCTTAACCAGTAGGCCAGAGTACGAGTCTAAGACCTTAGGTATTAGGCCAGAGTAAGAGTTAAGACCTTAACCATTAGGCCAGAGTACGAGTCTAAGACCTTAGCTATTAGGCCAGAGTAAGAGTTAAGACCTTAGCTATTAGGCCAGAGTACGAGTTAAGACCTTAGCTATTAGGCCAGAGTAAGAGTTAAGACCTTAGCTATTAGGCCAGAGTAAGAGTTAAGACCTTAACCATTAGGCCAGAGTACGAGTCTAAGACCTTAGCTATTAGGCCATAGTAAGAGTTAAGACCTTAACCAGTAGGCCAGAGTAAGAGTTAGGACCTTAACCATTAGGCCAGAGTACGAGTCTAAGAACTTAGCTATTAGGCCAGAGTAAGAGTTAAGACCTTAGCTATTAGGCCAGAGTAAGAGTTATGACCTTAAACATTAGGCCAGAGTACAAGTCTAAGACCTTAGCTATTAGGCCAGAGTAAGAGTTAAGACCTTAGCTATTAGGCCAGAGTAAGAGTTAAAACCTTAACCAGTATGCCAGTGTAAGAGTTAAGACATTAACCAGTAGGCCAGAGTACGAGTCTAAGACCATAGCTATTAGGCCAGAGTAAGAGTTAAGACCTTAGCTATTAGGCCAGAGTAAGAGTTAAGACCTTAATCAGTAGGCCATAGTAAGAGTTAAGACCTTAACCAGTAGGACAGATTAAGAGTTAAGACCTTAACCATTAGGCCAGAGTACGTGTCTAAGACCTTAGCTATTAGGCCATAGTAAGAGTTAAGACCTTAACCAGTAGGCCAGAGTAAGAGTTAAGACCTTAAACAGTAGGCCAGAGTAGAGTTAAGACCTTAACCATTCGGCCAGAGTACAAGTCTAAGACCTTAGCTATTAGGCCAGAGTAAGAGTTAAGACCTTAACCATTAGACCAGAGTACGAGTCTAAGACCTTAGCTATTAGGCCAGAGTACGAGTCTAAGACCTTAGCTATTAGGCCAGAGTAAGAGTTAAGACCTTAACCAGTAGGCCAGAGTAAGAGTTAAGACCTTAACCATTATGCCATAGTATGAGTCTAAGACCTTAGCTATTAGGCCATAGTAAGAGTTAAGACCTTAACCATTAGGCCAGAGTATGAGTCTAAGACCTTAGCTATTAGGCCAGAGTAAGAGTTAAGACCTTAGCTATTAGGCCAGAGTAAGAGTTATGACCTTAACCATTAGGCCAGAGTACGAGTCTAAGACCGTAGCTATTAGGCCAGAGTAAGAGTTAAGACCTTAGCAATTAGGCCAGAGTAAGAGTTAAGACCTTAACCAGTAGGCCAGAGTAAGAGTTAGGACCTTAACCAGTAGGCCAGAGTACGCGTCTAAGACCTTAGCTATTCGCCCAGAGTAAGAGTTAAGACCTTATCCATTAGGCCAGAGTACGAGTCTAAGACCTTAGCTATTAGGCCAGAGTAAGAGTTAAGACCTTAGCTAGTAGGCCAGAGTAAGAGTTAAGACCTTAACCATTAGGCCAGAGTACGAGTTAGGACCTTAGCTATTAGGCCAGAGTAAGAGTTAAGACCTTAACTATTAGGCCAGAGTAAGAGTTAAGACCTTAACCAGTAGGCCAGAGTAAGAGTTAAGACCTTAACCAGTAGGCCAGAGTAGGAGTTAAGACCTTAACCATTAGGCCAGAGTACGAGTCTAAGACCTTAGTTATTAGGCCAGAGTAAGAGTTCAGACCTTAGCTATTAGGCCAGAGTAAGAGTTAAGACCTTAACCATTAGGCCAGAGTAGGAGTCTAAGACCTTAGCTATTAGGCCAGAGTAAGAGTTAAGACCTTAACGAGTAGGCCAGAGTAAGAGTTAGGACCTTAAACAGTAGGCCAGAGTACGAGTCTAAGACCTTAGCTATTCGCCCAGAGTAAGAGTTAAGACCTTAACCATTAGGCCAGAGTACGAGTCTAAGACCTTAGCCATTAGGCCAGAGTAAGAGTTAAGACCTTAGCTAGTAGGCCAGAGTAAGAGTTAAGACCTTAACCATTAGGCCAGAGTACGAGTTAAGACCTTAGCTACTAGGCCAGAGTAAGAGTTAAGACCTTAGCTATTAGGCCAGAGTAAGAGTTAAGACCTTAACCAGTAGGCCAGATTAAGAGTTAAGACCTTAACCAGTAGGCCAGAGTAAGAGTTAAGACCTTAACTATTAGGCCAGAGTACGAGTCTAAGACCTTAGTTATTAGGCCAGAGTAAGAGTTCAGACCTTAGCTATTAGGCCAGAGTAAGAGTTAAGACCTTAACAATTAGGCCAGAGTAGGAGTCTAAGACCTTAGCTATTAGGCCAGAGTAAGAGTTAAGACCTTAACCAGTAGGCCAGAGTACGAGTCTAAGACCTTAGCTATTAGGCCAAGAGTAAGAGTTAAGACCTTAGCTATTAGGCCAGAGTAAGAGTTAAGACCTTAACCATTAGGCCAGAGTACGAGTCTAAGACCATAGCTATTAGGCCAGAGTAAGAGTTAAGACCTTAGCTATTAGGCCAGAGTAAGAGTTAAGACCTTAGCTATTAGGTCAGAGTAAGAGTTAAGACCTTAACTATTAGGCCAGAGTAAGAGTTAAGACCTTAACCATTAGGCCAGAGTACGAGTCTAAGACCATAGCTATTAGGCAAGAGTAAGAGTTAAGACCTTAGCTATTAGGCCAGAGTAAGAGTTAAGACCTTAATCAGTAGGCCAGAGTAAGAGTTAAGACCTTAACCAGTAGGACAGAGTAAGAGTTAAGACCTTAACCATTAGGCCAGAGTATGTGTCTAAGACCTTAGCTATTAGGCCATAGTAAGAGTTAAGACCTTAACCAGTAGGCCAGAGTAAGAGTTAAGACCTTAAACAGTAGGCCAGAGTAAGAGTTAAGACCTTAACCATTAGGCCAGAGTACGAGTCTAAGACCTTAGCTATTAGGCCAGAGTAAGAGTTAAGACCTTAGCTATTAGGCTAGAGTAAGAGTTAAGACCTTAACCATTAGGCCAGAGTACAAGTTAAGACCTTAGCTATTAGGCCAGAGTAAGAGTTAAGACCTTAGCTATTAGGCCAGAGTAAGAGTTAAGACCTTAACCATTAGGCCAGAGTATGAGTCTAAGACCATAGCTATTAGGCCAGAGTAAGAGTTAAGACCTTAGCTATTAGGCCAGAGTAAGAGTTAAGACCTTAACCTGTAGGTCATAGTACGAGTCTAAGACCTTAGCTACTAGGCCAGAGTAAGAGTTAAGACCTTAGCTATTAGGCCACAGTACGAGTATAAGACCTTAGCTGTTAGGCCAGAGTAAGAGTTAAGACCTTAACCTGTAGGCCAGAGTACGAGTCTAAGACCTTAGCTATTAGGCCAGAGTAAGAGTTAAGACCTTAACCTGTAGGCCATAGTACGAGTCGAAGACCTTAGCTATTAGGCCAGAGTAAGAGTTAAGACCTTAACCATTAGGCCAGAGTACGAGTCTAAGACCTTAGCTATTAGACCAGAGTAAGAGTTAAGACCTTAACCAGTAGGCCAGAGTACGAGTCTAAGACCTTAGCTATTAGGCCAGAGTAAGAGTTAAGACCTTAACCATTAGGCCAGAGTACGAGTCTAAGACCTTAGCTATTAGGCCAGAGTAAGAGTTAAGACCTTAGCTATTAGGCCAGAGTAAGAGTTAAGACCTTAGCTATTAGGCCAGAGTAAGAGTTAAGACCTTAATCAGTAGGCCAGAGTAAGAGTTAAGACCTTAACCAGTAGGACAGAGTAAGAGTTAAGACCTTAACCATTAGGCCAGAGTACGAGTCTAAGACATTAGCTATTAGGCCAGAGTAAGAGTTAAGACATTAGCTATTAGGCCAGAGTAAGAGTTAAGACCTTAGCTATTAGGCCAGAGTAAGAGTTAAGACCTTAACCAGTAGGCCAGATTGAGAGTTAAGACCTTAACCATTAGGCCAGAGTACAAGTCTAAGACCTTAGCTATTAGGCCAGAGTAAGAGTTAAGACCTTAGCTATTAGGCCAGAGTAAGAGTTAAGACCTTAACCATTAGGCCAGAGTACGAGTCTAAGACCTTAGCTATTAGGCCCGAGTAAGAGTTAAGACCTTAGCTATTAGACCAGAGTAAGAGTTAAGACCTTAACCATTAGGCCAGAGTACGAGTCTAAGACCTTAGCTATTAGGCCAGAGTAAGAGTTAAGACCTTAGCTATTAGGCCAGAGTAAGAGTTAAGACCTTAACCATTAGGCCAGAGTACGAATCTAAGACCATAGCTATTAGGCCAGAGTAAGAGTTAAGACCTTAGCTATTAGGCCAGAGTAAGAGTTAAGACCTTAATCAGTAGGCCAGAGTAAGAGTTAAGACCTTAACCAGTAGGACAGTGTAAGAGTTAAGACCTTAACCATTAGGCCAGAGTACGAGTCTAAGACCTTAGCTATTAGGCCATAGTAAAAGTTAGGACCTTAACCAGTAGGCCAGAGTAAGACTTAAGACCTTAACCAGTAGGCCAGAGTAAGAGTTAAGACCTTAACCATTAGGCCAGAGTACGAGTCTAAGACATTAGCTATTAGGCCAGAGTAAGAGTTAAGACCTTAGCTATAAGACCAGAGTAAGAGTTAAGACCTTAGCTATTAGGCCAGAGTACGAGTCTAAGACCTTAGCTATTGGGCCAAGTAAGAGTTAAGACCTTAGCTATTAGGCCAGAGTAAGAGTTAAGACCTTAACCAGTAGGCCAGAGTAAGAGTTAAGACCTTAACCATTAGGCCAGAGTACGAGTCTAAGACCTTAGCTATTAGGCCAGAGTAAGAGTTAAGACCTTAACCAGTAGGCCAGAGTCAGAGTTAAGACCTTAACCATTAGGCCAGAGTACGAGTCTAAGACCTTAGCTATTAGGCCAGAGTAAGAGTTAAAACCTTAACCAGTTGACCAGAGTAAGAGTTAAGACCTTAACCTGTAGGCCAGAGTACAAGTCTAAGACCTTAGCTATTAGTCCAGAGTAAGAGTTAAGACCTTAACCTGTAGGCCATAGTACGAGTCTAAGACCTTAGCTATTAGGCCAAAGTAAGAGTTAAGACCTTAGCTATTAGGCGAGTGTAAGAGTTAAGACCTTAACCTGTAGGCCATAGTACGAGTCTAAGACCTTAGCTATTAGGAGAGAGTAAGAGTTAAGACCTTAGCTATTAGGCCACAGTACGAGTATAAGACCTTAGCTATTAGGCCAGAGTAAGAGTTAAGACCTTAACCTGAAGGCCATAGTACGAGTCTAAGACCTTAGCTATTAGGCCAGAGTAAGAGTTAAGACCTTAACTATTAGGCCAGAGTAAGAGTTAAGACCTTAACCTGTAGGCCATAGTACGAGTCTAAGACCTTAGCTATTAGGCCAGAGTAAGAGTTAAGACCTTAACCATTATGCCAGAGTACGAGTCTAAGACCTTAGCTATTAGGCCAGAGTAAGAGTTAAGACCTTAGCTATTAAGCAAGAGTAAGAGTTAAGACCTTAACCATTAGGCCAGAGTACGAGTCTAAGACCATAGCTATTAGGCCAGAGTAAGAGTTAAGACCTTAGCTATTAGGCCAGAGTAAGAGTTAAGACCTTAATCAGTAGGCCAGAGTAAGAGTTAAGACCTTAACAAGTAGGCCAGAGTATGAGTCTAAGACCTTAGCTATTAGACCAGAGTAAGAGTTAAGACCTTAGCTATTAGGCCAGAGTAAGAGTTAAGACCTTAACCATTAGGCCATAGTACGAGTCTAAGACCTTAGCTATTAGGCCAGAGTAAGAGTAAAGACCTTAACCATTAGGCCAGAGTACGAGTCTAAGACCTTAGCTATTAGGCCAGAGTCAGAGTTAAGACCTTAACCATTAGGCCAGAGTATGAGTCTAAGACCTTAGCTATTAGGCCAGAGTAAGAGTTAAGACCTTAACCAGTAGGCCAGAGTACGAGTCTAAGACCTTAGGTATTAGGCCAGAGTAAGAGTTAAGACCTTAACCATTAGGCCAGAGTACGAGTCTAAGACCTTAGCTATTAGGCCAGAGTAAGAGTTAAGACCTTAGCTATTAGGCCAGAGTACGAGTTAAGACCTTAGCTATTAGGCCAGAGTAAGAGTTAAGACCTTAGCTATTAGGCCAGAGTAAGAGTTAAGACCTTAACCATTAGGCCAGAGTACGAGTCTAAGACCTTAGCTATTAGGCCATAGTAAGAGTTAAGACCTTAACCAGTAGGCCAGAGTAAGAGTTAGGACCTTAACCATTAGGCCAGAGTACGAGTCTAAGAACTTAGCTATTAGGCCAGAGTAAGAGTTAAGACCTTAGCTATTAGGCCAGAGTAAGAGTTATGACCTTAAACATTAGGCCAGAGTACAAGTCTAAGACCTTAGCTATTAGGCCAGAGTAAGAGTTAAGACCTTAGCTATTAGGCCAGAGTAAGAGTTAAAACCTTAACCAGTATGCCAGTGTAAGAGTTAAGACATTAACCAGTAGGCCAGAGTACGAGTCTAAGACCATAGCTATTAGGCCAGAGTAAGAGTTAAGACCTTAGCTATTAGGCCAGAGTAAGAGTTAAGACCTTAATCAGTAGGCCATAGTAAGAGTTAAGACCTTAACCAGTAGGACAGATTAAGAGTTAAGACCTTAACCATTAGGCCAGAGTACGTGTCTAAGACCTTAGCTATTAGGCCATAGTAAGAGTTAAGACCTTAACCAGTAGGCCAGAGTAAGAGTTAAGACCTTAAACAGTAGGCCAGAGTAGAGTTAAGACCTTAACCATTCGGCCAGAGTACAAGTCTAAGACCTTAGCTATTAGGCCAGAGTAAGAGTTAAGACCTTAACCATTAGACCAGAGTACGAGTCTAAGACCTTAGCTATTAGGCCAGAGTACGAGTCTAAGACCTTAGCTATTAGGCCAGAGTAAAAGTTAAGACCTTAACCAGTAGGCCAGAGTAAGAGTTAAGACCTTAACCATTATGCCATAGTATGAGTCTAAGACCTTAGCTATTAGGCCATAGTAAGAGTTAAGACCTTAACCATTAGGCCAGAGTATGAGTCTAAGACCTTAGCTATTAGGCCAGAGTAAGAGTTAAGACCTTAGCTATTAGGCCAGAGTAAGAGTTATGACCTTAACCATTAGGCCAGAGTACGAGTCTAAGACCGTAGCTATTAGGCCAGAGTAAGAGTTAAGACCTTAGCTATTAGGCCAGAGTAAGAGTTAAGACCTTAACCAGTAGGCCAGAGTAAGAGTTAGGACCTTAACCAGTAGGCCAGAGTACGCGTCTAAGACCTTAGCTATTCGCCCAGAGTAAGAGTTAAGACCTTATCCATTAGGCCAGAGTACGAGTCTAAGACCTTAGCTATTAGGCCAGAGTAAGAGTTAAGACCTTAGCTAGTAGGCCAGAGTAAGAGTTAAGACCTTAACCATTAGGCCAGAGTACGAGTTAGGACCTTAGCTATTAGGCCAGAGTAAGAGTTAAGACCTTAACTATTAGGCCAGAGTAAGAGTTAAGACCTTAACCAGTAGGCCAGAGTAAGAGTTAAGACCTTAACCAGTAGGCCAGAGTAGGAGTTAAGACCTTAACCATTAGGCCAGAGTACGCGTCTAAGACCTTAGTTATTAGGCCAGAGTAAGAGTTCAGACCTTAGCTATTAGGCCAGAGTAAGAGTTAAGACCTTAACCATTAGGCCAGAGTAGGAGTCTAAGACCTTAGCTATTAGGCCAGAGTAAGAGTTAAGACCTTAACGAGTAGGCCAGAGTAAGAGTTAGGACCTTAAACAGTAGGCCAGAGTACGAGTCTAAGACCTTAGCTATTCGCCCAGAGTAAGAGTTAAGACCTTAACCATTAGGCCAGAGTACGAGTCTAAGACCTTAGCCATTAGGCCAGAGTAAGAGTTAAGACCTTAGCTAGTAGGCCAGAGTAAGAGTTAAGACCTTAACCATTAGGCCAGAGTACGAGTTAAGACCTTAGCTACTAGGCCAGAGTAAGAGTTAAGACCTTAGCTATTAGGCCAGAGTAAGAGTTAAGACCTTAACCAGTAGGCCAGATTAAGAGTTAAGACCTTAACCAGTAGGCCAGAGTAAGAGTTAAGACCTTAACTATTAGGCCAGAGTACGAGTCTAAGACCTTAGTTATTAGGCCAGAGTAAGAGTTCAGACCTTAGCTATTAGGCCAGAGTAAGAGTTAAGACCTTAACAATTAGGCCAGAGTAGGAGTCTAAGACCTTAGCTATTAGGCCAGAGTAAGAGTTAAGACCTTAACCAGTAGGCCAGAGTACGAGTCTAAGACCTTAGCTATTAGGCCAAGAGTAAGAGTTAAGACCTTAGCTATTAGGCCAGAGTAAGAGTTAAGACCTTAACCATTAGGCCAGAGTACGAGTCTAAGACCATAGCTATTAGGCCAGAGTAAGAGTTAAGACCTTAGCTATTAGGCCAGAGTAAGAGTTAAGACCTTAGCTATTAGGTCAGAGTAAGAGTTAAGACCTTAACTATTAGGCCAGAGTAAGAGTTAAGACCTTAACCATTAGGCCAGAGTACGAGTCTAAGACCATAGCTATTAGGCAAGAGTAAGAGTTAAGACCTTAGCTATTAGGCCAGAGTAAGAGTTAAGACCTTAATCAGTAGGCCAGAGTAAGAGTTAAGACCTTAACCAGTAGGACAGAGTAAGAGTTAAGACCTTAACCATTAGGCCAGAGTATGTGTCTAAGACCTTAGCTATTAGGCCATAGTAAGAGTTAAGACCTTAACCAGTAGGCCAGAGTAAGAGTTAAGATCTTAAACAGTAGGCCAGAGTAAGAGTTAAGACCTTAACCATTAGGCCAGAGTACGAGTCTAAGACCTTAGCTATTAGGCCAGAGTAAGAGTTAAGACCTTAGCTATTAGGCTAGAGTAAGAGTTAAGACCTTAACCATTAGGCCAGAGTACAAGTTAAGACCTTAGCTATTAGGCCAGAGTAAGAGTTAAGACCTTAGCTATTAGGCCAGAGTAAGAGTTAAGACCTTAACCATTAGGCCAGAGTATGAGTCTAAGACCATAGCTATTAGGCCAGAGTAAGAGTTAAGACCTTAGCTATTAGGCCAGAGTAAGAGTTAAGACCTTAACCTGTAGGTCATAGTACGAGTCTAAGACCTTAGCTACTAGGCCAGAGTAAGAGTTAAGACCTTAGCTATTAGGCCACAGTACGAGTATAAGACCTTAGCTGTTAGGCCAGAGTAAGAGTTAAGACCTTAACCTGTAGGCCAGAGTACGAGTCTAAGACCTTAGCTATTAGGCCAGAGTAAGAGTTAAGACCTTAACCTGTAGGCCATAGTACGAGTCGAAGACCTTAGCTATTAGGCCAGAGTAAGAGTTAAGACCTTAACTATAAGGCCAGAGTAAGAGTTAAGACCTTAACCTGTAGGCCATAGTACGAGTCTAAGACTTTAGCTATTAGGCCAGAGTAAGAGTTAAGACCTTAACAATTAGGCCAGAGTACGAGTCTAAGACCTTAGCTATTAGGCCAGAGTAAGAGTTAAGACCTTAACCATTAGGCCAGAGTACGAGTCTAAGACCTTAGCTATTAGACCAGAGTAAGAGTTAAGACCTTAACCAGTAGGCCAGAGTACGAGTCTAAGACCTTAGCTATTAGGCCAGAGTAAGAGTTAAGACCTTAACCATTAGGCCAGAGTACGAGTCTAAGACCTTAGCTATTAGGCCAGAGTAAGAGTTAAGACCTTAGCTATTAGGCCAGAGTAAGAGTTAAGACCTTAGCTATTAGGCCAGAGTAAGAGTTAAGACCTTAGCTATTAGGCCAGAGTAAGAGGTAAGACCTTAATCAGTAGGCCAGAGTAAGAGTTAAGACCTTAACCAGTAGGACAGAGTAAGAGTTAAGACCTTAACCATTAGGCCAGAGTACGAGTCTAAGACATTAGCTATTAGGCCAGAGTAAGAGTTAAGACATTAGCTATTAGGCCAGAGTAAGAGTTAAGACCTTAGCTATTAGGCCAGAGTAAGAGTTAAGACCTTAACCAGTAGGCCAGATTGAGAGTTAAGACCTTAACCATTAGGCCAGAGTACAAGTCTAAGACCTTAGCTATTAGGCCAGAGTAAGAGTTAAGACCTTAGCTATTAGGCCAGAGTAAGAGTTAAGACCTTAACCATTAGGCCAGAGTACGAGTCTAAGACCTTAGCTATTAGGCCAGAGTAAGAGTTAAGACCTTAGCTATTAGACCAGAGTAAGAGTTAAGACCTTAACTATTAGGCCAGAGTACGAGTATAAGACCTTAGCTATTAGGCCAGAGTAAGAGTTAAGACCTTAGCTATTAGACCAGAGTAAGAGTTAAGACCTTAACCATTAGGCCAGAGTACGAGTATAAGACCTTAGCTATTAGGCCAGAGTAAGAGTTAAGACCTTAGCTATTAGGCAAGAGTAAGAGTTAAGACCTTAACCATTAGGCCAGAGTACGAATCTAAGACCATAGCTATTAGGCCAGAGTAAGAGTTAAGACCTTAGCTATTAGGCCAGAGTAAGAGTTAAGACCTTAGCCATTAGGCCAGAGTAAGAGTTAAGACCTTAATCAGTAGGCCAGAGTAAGAGTTAAGACCTTAACCAGTAGGACAGTGTAAGAGTTAAGACCTTAACCATTAGGCCAGAGTACGAGTCTAAGACCTTAGCTATTAGGCCATAGTAAGAGTTAAGACCTTAACCAGTAGGCCAGAGTAAGAGTTAAGACCTTAACCAGTAGGCCAGAGTAAGAGTTAAGACCTTAACCATTAGGCCAGAGTACGAGTCTAAGACATTAGCTATTAGGCCAGAGTAAGAGTTAAGACCTTAGCTATAAGACCAGAGTGAGAGTTAAGACCTTAGCTATTAGGCCAGAGTACGAGTCTAAGACCTTAGCTATTGGGCCAAGTAAGAGTTAAGACCTTAGCTATTAGGCCAGAGTAAGAGTTAAGACCTTAACCAGTAGGCCAGAGTAAGAGTTAAGACCTTAACCATTAGGCCAGAGTACGAGTCTAAGACCTTAGCTATTAGGCCAGAGTAAGAGTTAAGACCTTAACCAGTAGGCCAGAGTCAGAGTTAAGACCTTAACCATTAGGCCAGAGTACGAGTCTAAGACCTTAGCTATTAGGCCAGAGTAAGAGTTAAAACCTTAACCAGTTGACCAGAGTAAGAGTTAAGACCTTAACCTGTAGGCCAGAGTACAAGTCTAAGACCTTAGCTATTAGTCCAGAGTAAGAGTTAAGACCTTAACTTGTAGGCCATAGTACGAGTCTAAGACCTTAGCTATTAGGCCAAAGTAAGAGTTAAGACCTTAGCTATTAGGCGAGTGTAAGAGTTAAGACCTTAACCTGTAGGCCATAGTACGAGTCTAAGACCTTAGCTATTAGGAGAGAGTAAGAGTTAAGACCTTAGCTATTAGGCCACAGTACGAGTATAAGACCTTAGCTATTCGGCCAGAGTAAGAGTTAAGACCTTAACCTGAAGGCCATAGTACGAGTCTAAGACCTTAGCTATTAGGCCAGAGTAAGAGTTAAGACCTTAACTATTAGGCCAGAGTAAGAGTTAAGACCTTAACCTGTAGGCCATAGTACGAGTCTAAGACCTTAGCTATTAGGCCAGAGTAAGAGTTAAGACCTTAACCATTATGCCAGAGTACGAGTCTAAGACCTTAGCTATTAGGCCAGAGTAAGAGTTAAGACCTTAGCTATTAGGCCAGAGTAAGAGTTAAGACCTTAACCATTAGGCCAGAGTATGAGTCTAAGACCTTAGCTATTAGGCCAGAGTAAGAGTTAAGACCTTAGCTATTAGGCCAGAGTAAGTGTTAAGACCTTAACCAGTAGGCCAGAGTAAGAGTTAGGACCTTAACCAGTAGGCCAGAGTACGAGTTAGGACCTTAGCTATTAGGCCAGAGTAAGAGTTAAGACCTTAGCTATTAGGCCAGAGTAAGAGTTAAGACCTTAACCAGTAGGCCACAGTAAGAGTTAAGACCTTAACCAGTAGGCCAGAGTAGGAGTTAAGACCTTAACCATTAGGCCAGAGTACAAGTCTAAGACCTTAGTTATTAGGCCAGAGTAAGAGTTCAGACCTTAGCTATTAGGCCAGAGTAAGAGTTAAGACCTTAACCATTAGGCCAGAGTACGAGTCTAAGACCTTAGCTATTAGGCCATAGTAAGAGTTAAGACCTTAACCAGTAGGCCAGAGTAAGAGTTAGGACCCTAACCATTAAGCCAGAGTACGAGTCTAAGAACTTAGCTATTAGGCCATAGTAAGAGTTAAGGCCTTAACCATTAGGCCAGAGTATGAGTCTAAGACCTTAGCTATTAGGCCAGAGTAAGAGTTAAGACCTTAGCTATTAGGCCAGAGTAAGAGTTATGACCTTAAACATTAGGCCAGAGTACGAGTCTAAGACCTTAGCTATTAGGCCAGAGTAAGAGTTAAGACCTTAGCTATTAGGCCAGAGTAAGAGTTAAAACCTTAACCAGTATGCCAGTGTAAGAGTTAAGACATTAACCAGTAGGCCAGAGTACGAGTCTAAGACCAGAGCTATTAGGCCAGAGTAAGAGTTAAGACCTTAGCTATTAGGCCAGAGTAAGAGTTAAGACCTTAACCAGTAGGACAGAGTAAGAGTTAAGACCTTAACCATTAGGCCAGAGTACGTGTCTAAGACCTTAGCTATTAGGCCATAGTAAGAGTTAAGACCTTAACCAGTAGGCCAGAGTAAGAGTTAAGACCTTAAACAGTAGGCCAGAGTAAGAGTTAAGACCTTAACCATTAGGCCAGAGTACACGTCTAAGACCGTAGCTATTAGACCAGAGTAAGAGTTAAGACCTTAACCATTAGGCCAGCGTACGAGTATAAGACCTTAGCTATTAGGCCAGAGTAAGAGTTAAGACCTTAGCTATTAGACCAGAGTAAGAGTTAAGACCTTAACCATTAGGCCAGAGTACGAGTATAAGACCTTAGCTATTAGGCCAGAGTAAGAGTTAAGACCTTAGCTATTAGGCAAGAGTAAGAGTTAAGACCTTAGCCATTAGGCCAGAGTAAGAGTTAAGACCTTAATCAGTAGGCCAGAGTAAGAGTTAAGACCTTAACCAGTAGGACAGTGTAAGAGTTAAGACCTTAACCATTAGGCCAGAGTACGAGTCTAAGACCTTAGCTATTAGGCCATAGTAAGAGTTAAGACCTTAACCAGTAGGCCAGAGTAAGAGTTAAGACCTTAACCATTAGGCCAGAGTACGAGTCTAAGACATTAGCTATTAGGCCAGAGTAAGAGTTAAGACCTTAGCTATAAGACCAGAGTGAGAGTTAAGACCTTAGCTATTAGGCCAGAGTACGAGTCTAAGACCTTAGCTATTGGGCCAAGTAAGAGTTAAGACCTTAGCTATTAGGCCAGAGTAAGAGTTAAGACCTTAACCAGTAGGCCAGAGTAAGAGTTAAGACCTTAACCATTAGGCCAGAGTACGAGTCTAAGACCTTAGCTATTAGGCCAGAGTAAGAGTTAAGACCTTAACCAGTAGGCCAGAGTCAGAGTTAAGACCTTAACCATTAGGCCAGAGTACGAGTCTAAGACCTTAGCTATTAGGCCAGAGTAAGAGTTAAAACCTTAACCAGTTGACCAGAGTAAGAGTTAAGACCTTAACCTGTAGGCCAGAGTACAAGTCTAAGACCTTAGCTATTAGTCCAGAGTAAGAGTTAAGACCTTAACTTGTAGGCCATAGTACGAGTCTAAGACCTTAGCTATTAGGCCAAAGTAAGAGTTAAGACCTTAGCTATTAGGCGAGTGTAAGAGTTAAGACCTTAACCTGTAGGCCATAGTACGAGTCTAAGACCTTAGCTATTAGGAGAGAGTAAGAGTTAAGACCTTAGCTATTAGGCCACAGTACGAGTATAAGACCTTAGCTATTCGGCCAGAGTAAGAGTTAAGACCTTAACCTGAAGGCCATAGTACGAGTCTAAGACCTTAGCTATTAGGCCAGAGTAAGAGTTAAGACCTTAACTATTAGGCCAGAGTAAGAGTTAAGACCTTAACCTGTAGGCCATAGTACGAGTCTAAGACCTTAGCTATTAGGCCAGAGTAAGAGTTAAGACCTTAACCATTATGCCAGAGTACGAGTCTAAGACCTTAGCTATTAGGCCAGAGTAAGAGTTAAGACCTTAGCTATTAGGCCAGAGTAAGAGTTAAGACCTTAACCATTAGGCCAGAGTATGAGTCTAAGACCTTAGCTATTAGGCCAGAGTAAGAGTTAAGACCTTAGCTATTAGGCCAGAGTAAGTGTTAAGACCTTAACCAGTAGGCCAGAGTAAGAGTTAGGACCTTAACCAGTAGGCCAGAGTACGAGTTAGGACCTTAGCTATTAGGCCAGAGTAAGAGTTAAGACCTTAGCTATTAGGCCAGAGTAAGAGTTAAGACCTTAACCAGTAGGCCACAGTAAGAGTTAAGACCTTAACCAGTAGGCCAGAGTAGGAGTTAAGACCTTAACCATTAGGCCAGAGTACAAGTCTAAGACCTTAGTTATTAGGCCAGAGTAAGAGTTCAGACCTTAGCTATTAGGCCAGAGTAAGAGTTAAGACCTTAACCATTAGGCCAGAGTACGAGTCTAAGACCTTAGCTATTAGGCCATAGTAAGAGTTAAGACCTTAACCAGTAGGCCAGAGTAAGAGTTAGGACCCTAACCATTAGGCCAGAGTACGAGTCTAAGAACTTAGCTATTAGGCCATAGTAAGAGTTAAGGCCTTAACCATTAGGCCAGAGTATGAGTCTAAGACCTTAGCTATTAGGCCAGAGTAAGAGTTAAGACCTTAGCTATTAGGCCAGAGTAAGAGTTATGACCTTAAACATTAGGCCAGAGTACGAGTCTAAGACCTTAGCTATTAGGCCAGAGTAAGAGTTAAGACCTTAGCTATTAGGCCAGAGTAAGAGTTAAAACCTTAACCAGTATGCCAGTGTAAGAGTTAAGACATTAACCAGTAGGCCAGAGTACGAGTCTAAGACCAGAGCTATTAGGCCAGAGTAAGAGTTAAGACCTTAGCTATTAGGCCAGAGTAAGAGTTAAGACCTTAACCAGTAGGACAGAGTAAGAGTTAAGACCTTAACCATTAGGCCAGAGTACGTGTCTAAGACCTTAGCTATTAGGCCATAGTAAGAGTTAAGACCTTAACCAGTAGGCCAGAGTAAGAGTTAAGACCTTAAACAGTAGGCCAGAGTAAGAGTTAAGACCTTAACCATTAGGCCAGAGTACACGTCTAAGACCTTAGCTATTAGGCCAGAGTAAGAGTTAAGACCTTAACCATTAGACCAGAGTACGAGTCTAAGACCTTAGCTATTAGGCCAGAGTACGAGTCTAAGACCTTAGCTATTAGGCCAGAGTAAGAGTTAAGACCTTAACCAGTAGGCCAGAGTAAGAGTTAAGACCTTAACCATTATGCCATAGTATGAGTCTAAGACCTTAGCTATTAGGCCATAGTAAGAGTTAAGACCTTAACCATTAGGCCAGAGTATGAGTCTAAGACCTTAGCTATTAGGCCAGAGTAAGAGTTAAGACCTTAGCTATTAGGCCAGAGTAAGAGTTATGACCTTAACCATTAGGCCAGAGTACGAGTCTAAGACCGTAGCTATTAGGCCAGAGTAAGAGTTAGGACCTTAACCAGTAGGCCAGAGTAAGAGTTAGGACCTTAACCAGTAGGCCAGAGTATGAGTCTAATACCTTAGCTATTCGCCCAGAGTAAGAGTTAAGACCTTAACCATTAGGCCAGAGTACGAGTCTAAGACCTTAGCTATTAGGCCAGAGTAAGAGTTAAGACCTTAGCTAGTAGGCCAGAGTAAGAGTTAAGACCTTAACCATTAGGCCAGAGTACGAGTTAGGACCTTAGCTATTAGGCCAGAGTAAGAGTTAAGACCTTAGCTATTAGGCCAGAGTAAGAGTTAAGACCTTAACCAGTAGGCCAGAGTAAGAGTTAAGACCTTAACCAGTAGGCCAGAGTAGGAGTTAAGACCTTAACCATTAGGCCAGAGTACGAGTCTAAGACCTTAGTTATTAGGCCAGAGTAAGAGTTCAGACCTTAGCTATTAGGCCAGAGTAAGAGTTAAGACCTTAACCATTAGGCCAGAGTAGGAGTCTACGACCTTAGCTATTAGGCCAGAGTAAGAGTTAAGACCTTAACCAGTAGGCCAGAGTAAGAGTTAGGACCTTAACCAGTAGGCCAGAGTACGAGTCTAAGACCTTAGCTATTCGCCCAGAGTAAAAGTTAAGACCTTAACCATTAGGCCAGAGTACGAGTCTAAGACCTTAGCCATTAGGCCAGAGTAAGAGTTAAGACCTTAGCTAGTAGGCCAGAGTAAGAGTTAAGACCTTAACCATTAGGCCAGAGTACGAGTTAAGACCTTAGCTACTAGGCCAGAGTAAGAGTTAAGACCTTAGCTATTAGGCCAGAGTAAGAGTTAAGACCTTAACCAGTAGGCCAGATGAAGAGTTAAGACCTTAACCAGTAGGCCAGAGTAAGAGTTAAGACCTTAACTATTAGGCCAGAGTACGAGTCTAAGACCTTAGTTATTAGGCCAGAGTAAGAGTTCAGACCTTAGCTATTAGGCCAGAGTAAGAGTTAAGACCTTAACCATTAGGCCAGAGTAGGAGTCTAAGACCTTAGCTATTAGGCCAGAGTAAGAGTTAAGACATTAACCAGTAGGCCAGAGTACGAGTCTAAGACCTTAGCTATTAGGCCAAGAGTAAGAGTTAAGACCTTAGCTATTAGGCCAGAGTAAGAGTTAAGACCTTAACCATTAGGCCAGAGTACGAGTCTAAGACCATAGCTATTAGGCCAGAGTAAGAGTTAAGACCTTAGCTATTAGGCCAGAGTAAGAGTTAAGACCTTATCTATTAGGTCAGAGTAAGAGTTAAGACCTTAACTATTAGGCCAGAGTACGAGTTAAGACCTTAACCATTAGGCCAGAGTACGAGTCTAAGACCATAGCTATTAGGCCAGAGTAAGAGTTAAGACCTTAGCTATTAGGCCAGAGTAAGAGTTAAGACCTTAATCAGTAGGCCAGAGTAAGAGTTAAGACCTTAACCAGTAGGACAGAGTAAGAGTTAAGACCTTAACCATTAGGCCAGAGTATGTGTCTAAGACCTTAGCTATTAGGCCATAGTAAGAGTTAAGACCTTAACCAGTAGGCCAGAGTAAGAGTTAAGACCTTAAACAGTAGGCCAGAGTAAGAGTTAAGACCTTAACCATTAGGCCAGAGTACGAGTCTAAGACCTTAGCTATTAGGCCAGAGTAAGAGTTAAGACCTTAGCTATTAGGCTAGAGTAAGAGTTAAGACCTTAACCATTAGGCCAGAGTACGAGTTAAGACCTTAGCTATTAGGCCAGAGTAAGAGTTAAGACCTTAGCTATTAGGCCAGAGTAAGAGTTAAGACCTTAACCATTAGGCCAGAGTACGAGTCTAAGACCATAGCTATTAGGCCAGAGTAAGAGTTAAGACCTTAGCTATTAGGCCAGAGTAAGAGTTAAGACCTTAACCTGTAGGTCATAGTACAAGTCTAAGACCTTAGCTACTAGGCCAGAGTAAGAGTTAAGACCTTAGCTATTAGGCCACAGTACGAGTATAAGACCTTAGCTATTAGGCCAGAGTAAGAGTTAAGACCTTAACCTGTAGGCCAGAGTACGAGTCTAAGACCTTAGCTATTAGGCCATAGTAAGAGTTAAGACCTTAACCATTAGGCCAGAGTATGAGTCTAAGACCTTAGCTATTAGGCCTGAGTAAGAGTTAAGACCTTAGCTATTAGGCCAGAGTAAGAGTTATGACCTTAACCATTAGGCCAGAGTACGAGTCTAAGACCGTAGCTATTAGGCCAGAGTAAGAGTTAAGACCTTAACCAGTAGGCCAGAGTAAGAGTTAGGACCTTAACCAGTAGGCCAGAGTATGAGACTAATACCTTAGCTATTCGCCCAGAGTAAGAGTTAAATCCTTAACCATTAGGCCAGAGTACGAGTCTAAGACCTTAGCTATTAGGCCAGAGTAAGAGTTAAGACCTTAGCTAGTAGGCCAGAGTAAGAGTTAAGACCTTAACCATTAGGCCAGAGTACGAGTTAGGACCTTAGCTATTAGGCCAGAGTAAGAGTTAAGACCTTAGCTATTAGGCCAGAGTAAGAGTTAAGACCTTAACCAGTAGGCCAGAGTAAGAGTTAAGACCTTAACCAGTAGGCCAGAGTAGGAGTTAAGACCTTAACCATTAGGCCAGAGTACGAGTCTAAGACCTTAGTTATTAGGCCAGAGTAAGAGTTCAGACCTTAGCTATTAGGCCAGAGTAAGAGTTAAGACCTTAACCATTAGGCCAGAGTAGGAGTCTACGACCTTAGCTATTAGGCCAGAGTAAGAGTTAAGACCTTAACCAGTAGGCCAGAGTAAGAGTTAGGACCTTAACCAGTAGGCCAGAGTACGAGTCTAAGACCTTAGCTATTCGCCCAGAGTAAAAGTTAAGACCTTAACCATTAGGCCAGAGTACGAGTCTAAGACCTTAGCCATTAGGCCAGAGTAAGAGTTAAGACCTTAGCTAGTAGGCCAGAGTAAGAGTTAAGACCTTAACCATTAGGCCAGAGTACGAGTCTAAGACCGTAGCTATTAGGCCAGAGTAAGAGTTAAGACCTTAACCAGTAGGCCAGAGTAAGAGTTAGGACCTTAACCAGTAGGCCAGAGTATGAGTCTAATACCTTAGCTATTCGCCCAGAGTAAGAGTTAAGACCTTAACCATTAGGCCAGAGTACGAGTCTAAGACCTTAGCTATTAGGCCAGAGTAAGAGTTAAGACCTTAGCTAGTAGGCCAGAGTAAGAGTTAAGACCTTAACCATTAGGCCAGAGTACGAGTTAGGACCTTAGCTATTAGGCCAGAGTAAGAGTTAAGACCTTAGCTATTAGGCCAGAGTAAGAGTTAAGACCTTAACCAGTAGGCCAGAGTAAGAGTTAAGACCTTAACCAGTAGGCCAGAGTAGGAGTTAAGACCTTAACCATTAGGCCAGAGTACGAGTCTAAGACCTTAGTTATTAGGCCAGAGTAAGAGTTCAGACCTTAGCTATTAGGCCAGAGTAAGAGTTAAGACCTTAACCATTAGGCCAGAGTAGGAGTCTACGACCTTAGCTATTAGGCCAGAGTAAGAGTTAAGACCTTAACCAGTAGGCCAGAGTAAGAGTTAGGACCTTAACCAGTAGGCCAGAGTACGAGTCTAAGACCTTAGCTATTCGCCCAGAGTAAAAGTTAAGACCTTAACCATTAGGCCAGAGTACGAGTCTAAGACCTTAGCCATTAGGCCAGAGTAAGAGTTAAGACCTTAGCTAGTAGGCCAGAGTAAGAGTTAAGACCTTAACCATTAGGCCAGAGTACGAGTTAAGACCTTAGCTACTAGGCCAGAGTAAGACTTAAGACCTTAGCTATTAGGCCAGAGTAAGAGTTAAGACCTTAACCAGTAGGCCAGATGAAGAGTTAAGACCTTAACCAGTAGGCCAGAGTAAGAGTTAAGACCTTAACTATTAGGCCAGAGTACGAGTCTAAGACCTTAGTTATTAGGCCAGAGTAAGAGTTCAGACCTTAGCTATTAGGCCAGAGTAAGAGTTAAGACCTTAACCATTAGGCCAGAGTAGGAGTCTAAGACCTTAGCTATTAGGCCAGAGTAAGAGTTAAGACATTAACCAGTAGGCCAGAGTACGAGTCTAAGACCTTAGCTATTAGGCCAAGAGTAAGAGTTAAGACCTTAGCTATTAGGCCAGAGTAAGAGTTAAGACCTTAACCATTAGGCCAGAGTACGAGTCTAAGACCATAGCTATTAGGCCAGAGTAAGAGTTAAGACCTTAGCTATTAGGCCAGAGTAAGAGTTAAGACATTAACCAGTAGGCCAGAGTACGAGTCTAAGACCTTAGCTATTAGGCCAAGAGTAAGAGTTAAGACCTTAGCTATTAGGCCAGAGTAAGAGTTAAGACCTTAACCATTAGGCCAGAGTACGAGTCTAAGACCATAGCTATTAGGCCAGAGTAAGAGTTAAGACCTTAGCTATTAGGCCAGAGTAAGAGTTAAGACCTTATCTATTAGGTCAGAGTAAGAGTTAAGACCTTAACTATTAGGCCAGAGTACGAGTTAAGACCTTAACCATTAGGCCAGAGTACGAGTCTAAGACCATAGCTATTAGGCCAGAGTAAGAGTTAAGACCTTAGCTATTAGGCCAGAGTAAGAGTTAAGACCTTAATCAGTAGGCCAGAGTAAGAGTTAAGACCTTAACCAGTAGGACAGAGTAAGAGTTAAGACCTTAACCATTAGGCCAGAGTATGTGTCTAAGACCTTAGCTATTAGGCCATAGTAAGAGTTAAGACCTTAACCAGTAGGCCAGAGTAAGAGTTAAGACCTTAAACAGTAGGCCAGAGTAAGAGTTAAGACCTTAACCATTAGGCCAGAGTACGAGTCTAAGACCTTAGCTATTAGGCCAGAGTAAGAGTTAAGACCTTAGCTATTAGGCTAGAGTAAGAGTTAAGACCTTAACCATTAGGCCAGAGTACGAGTTAAGACCTTAGCTATTAGGCCAGAGTAAGAGTTAAGACCTTAGCTATTAGGCCAGAGTAAGAGTTAAGACCTTAACCATTAGGCCAGAGTACGAGTCTAAGACCATAGCTATTAGGCCAGAGTAAGAGTTAAGACCTTAGCTATTAGGCCAGAGTAAGAGTTAAGACCTTAACCTGTAGGTCATAGTACAAGTCTAAGACCTTAGCTACTAGGCCAGAGTAAGAGTTAAGACCTTAGCTATTAGGCCACAGTACGAGTATAAGACCTTAGCTATTAGGCCAGAGTAAGAGTTAAGACCTTAACCTGTAGGCCAGAGTACGAGTCTAAGACCTTAGCTATTAGGCCATAGTAAGAGTTAAGACCTTAACCATTAGGCCAGAGTATGAGTCTAAGACCTTAGCTATTAGGCCTGAGTAAGAGTTAAGACCTTAGCTATTAGGCCAGAGTAAGAGTTATGACCTTAACCATTAGGCCAGAGTACGAGTCTAAGACCGTAGCTATTAGGCCAGAGTAAGAGTTAAGACCTTAACCAGTAGGCCAGAGTAAGAGTTAGGACCTTAACCAGTAGGCCAGAGTATGAGACTAATACCTTAGCTATTCGCCCAGAGTAAGAGTTAAGACCTTAACCATTAGGCCAGAGTACGAGTCTAAGACCTTAGCTATTAGGCCAGAGTAAGAGTTAAGACCTTAGCTAGTAGGCCAGAGTAAGAGTTAAGACCTTAACCATTAGGCCAGAGTACGAGTTAGGACCTTAGCTATTAGGCCAGAGTAAGAGTTAAGACCTTAGCTATTAGGCCAGAGTAAGAGTTAAGACCTTAACCAGTAGGCCAGAGTAAGAGTTAAGACCTTAACCAGTAGGCCAGAGTAGGAGTTAAGACCTTAACCATTAGGCCAGAGTACGAGTCTAAGACCTTAGTTATTAGGCCAGAGTAAGAGTTCAGACCTTAGCTATTAGGCCAGAGTAAGAGTTAAGACCTTAACCATTAGGCCAGAGTAGGAGTCTACGACCTTAGCTATTAGGCCAGAGTAAGAGTTAAGACCTTAACCAGTAGGCCAGAGTAAGAGTTAGGACCTTAACCAGTAGGCCAGAGTACGAGTCTAAGACCTTAGCTATTCGCCCAGAGTAAAAGTTAAGACCTTAACCATTAGGCCAGAGTACGAGTCTAAGACCTTAGCCATTAGGCCAGAGTAAGAGTTAAGACCTTAGCTAGTAGGCCAGAGTAAGAGTTAAGACCTTAACCATTAGGCCAGAGTACGAGTCTAAGACCGTAGCTATTAGGCCAGAGTAAGAGTTAAGACCTTAACCAGTAGGCCAGAGTAAGAGTTAGGACCTTAACCAGTAGGCCAGAGTATGAGTCTAATACCTTAGCTATTCGCCCAGAGTAAGAGTTAAGACCTTAACCATTAGGCCAGAGTACGAGTCTAAGACCTTAGCTATTAGGCCAGAGTAAGAGTTAAGACCTTAGCTAGTAGGCCAGAGTAAGAGTTAAGACCTTAACCATTAGGCCAGAGTACGAGTTAGGACCTTAGCTATTAGGCCAGAGTAAGAGTTAAGACCTTAGCTATTAGGCCAGAGTAAGAGTTAAGACCTTAACCAGTAGGCCAGAGTAAGAGTTAAGACCTTAACCAGTAGGCCAGAGTAGGAGTTAAGACCTTAACCATTAGGCCAGAGTACGAGTCTAAGACCTTAGTTATTAGGCCAGAGTAAGAGTTCAGACCTTAGCTATTAGGCCAGAGTAAGAGTTAAGACCTTAACCATTAGGCCAGAGTAGGAGTCTACGACCTTAGCTATTAGGCCAGAGTAAGAGTTAAGACCTTAACCAGTAGGCCAGAGTAAGAGTTAGGACCTTAACCAGTAGGCCAGAGTACGAGTCTAAGACCTTAGCTATTCGCCCAGAGTAAAAGTTAAGACCTTAACCATTAGGCCAGAGTACGAGTCTAAGACCTTAGCCATTAGGCCAGAGTAAGAGTTAAGACCTTAGCTAGTAGGCCAGAGTAAGAGTTAAGACCTTAACCATTAGGCCAGAGTACGAGTTAAGACCTTAGCTACTAGGCCAGAGTAAGAGTTAAGACCTTAGCTATTAGGCCAGAGTAAGAGTTAAGACCTTAACCAGTAGGCCAGATGAAGAGTTAAGACCTTAACCAGTAGGCCAGAGTAAGAGTTAAGACCTTAACTATTAGGCCAGAGTACGAGTCTAAGACCTTAGTTATTAGGCCAGAGTAAGAGTTCAGACCTTAGCTATTAGGCCAGAGTAAGAGTTAAGACCTTAACCATTAGGCCAGAGTAGGAGTCTAAGACCTTAGCTATTAGGCCAGAGTAAGAGTTAAGACATTAACCAGTAGGCCAGAGTACGAGTCTAAGACCTTAGCTATTAGGCCAAGAGTAAGAGTTAAGACCTTAGCTATTAGGCCAGAGTAAGAGTTAAGACCTTAACCATTAGGCCAGAGTACGAGTCTAAGACCATAGCTATTAGGCCAGAGTAAGAGTTAAGACCTTAGCTATTAGGCCAGAGTAAGAGTTAAGACCTTATCTATTAGGTCAGAGTAAGAGTTAAGACCTTAACTATTAGGCCAGAGTACGAGTTAAGACCTTAACCATTAGGCCAGAGTACGAGTCTAAGACCATAGCTATTAGGCCAGAGTAAGAGTTAAGACCTTAGCTATTAGGCCAGAGTAAGAGTTAAGACCTTAATCAGTAGGCCAGAGTAAGAGTTAAGACCTTAACCAGTAGGACAGAGTAAGAGTTAAGACCTTAACCATTAGGCCAGAGTATGTGTCTAAGACCTTAGCTATTAGGCCATAGTAAGAGTTAAGACCTTAACCAGTAGGCCAGAGTAAGAGTTAAGACCTTAAACAGTAGGCCAGAGTAAGAGTTAAGACCTTAACCATTAGGCCAGAGTACGAGTCTAAGACCTTAGCTATTAGGCCAGAGTAAGAGTTAAGACCTTAGCTATTAGGCTAGAGTAAGAGTTAAGACCTTAACCATTAGGCCAGAGTACGAGTTAAGACCTTAGCTATTAGGCCAGAGTAAGAGTTAAGACCTTAGCTATTAGGCCAGAGTAAGAGTTAAGACCTTAACCATTAGGCCAGAGTACGAGTCTAAGACCATAGCTATTAGGCCAGAGTAAGAGTTAAGACCTTAGCTATTAGGCCAGAGTAAGAGTTAAGACCTTAACCTGTAGGTCATAGTACAAGTCTAAGACCTTAGCTACTAGGCCAGAGTAAGAGTTAAGACCTTAGCTATTAGGCCACAGTACGAGTATAAGACCTTAGCTATTAGGCCAGAGTAAGAGTTAAGACCTTAACCTGTAGGCCAGAGTACGAGTCTAAGACCTTAGCTATTAGGCCATAGTAAGAGTTAAGACCTTAACCATTAGGCCAGAGTATGAGTCTAAGACCTTAGCTATTAGGCCTGAGTAAGAGTTAAGACCTTAGCTATTAGGCCAGAGTAAGAGTTATGACCTTAACCATTAGGCCAGAGTACGAGTCTAAGACCGTAGCTATTAGGCCAGAGTAAGAGTTAAGACCTTAACCAGTAGGCCAGAGTAAGAGTTAGGACCTTAACCAGTAGGCCAGAGTATGAGACTAATACCTTAGCTATTCGCCCAGAGTAAGAGTTAAGACCTTAACCATTAGGCCAGAGTACGAGTCTAAGACCTTAGCTATTAGGCCAGAGTAAGAGTTAAGACCTTAGCTAGTAGGCCAGAGTAAGAGTTAAGACCTTAACCATTAGGCCAGAGTACGAGTTAGGACCTTAGCTATTAGGCCAGAGTAAGAGTTAAGACCTTAGCTATTAGGCCAGAGTAAGAGTTAAGACCTTAACCAGTAGGCCAGAGTAAGAGTTAAGACCTTAACCAGTAGGCCAGAGTAGGAGTTAAGACCTTAACCATTAGGCCAGAGTACGAGTCTAAGACCTTAGTTATTAGGCCAGAGTAAGAGTTCAGACCTTAGCTATTAGGCCAGAGTAAGAGTTAAGACCTTAACCATTAGGCCAGAGTAGGAGTCTACGACCTTAGCTATTAGGCCAGAGTAAGAGTTAAGACCTTAACCAGTAGGCCAGAGTAAGAGTTAGGACCTTAACCAGTAGGCCAGAGTACGAGTCTAAGACCTTAGCTATTCGCCCAGAGTAAAAGTTAAGACCTTAACCATTAGGCCAGAGTACGAGTCTAAGACCTTAGCCATTAGGCCAGAGTAAGAGTTAAGACCTTAGCTAGTAGGCCAGAGTAAGAGTTAAGACCTTAACCATTAGGCCAGAGTACGAGTTAAGACCTTAGCTACTAGGCCAGAGTAAGAGCTAAGACCTTAGCTATTAGGCCAGAGTAAGAGTTAAGACCTTAACCAGTAGGCCAGATGAAGAGTTAAGACCTTAACCAGTAGGCCAGAGTAAGAGTTAAGACCTTAACTATTAGGCCAGAGTACGAGTCTAAGACCTTAGTTATTAGGCCAGAGTAAGAGTTCAGACCTTAGCTATTAGGCCAGAGTAAGAGTTAAGACCTTAACCATTAGGCCAGAGTAGGAGTCTAAGACCTTAGCTATTAGGCCAGAGTAAGAGTTAAGACATTAACCAGTAGGCCAGAGTACGAGTCTAAGACCTTAGCTATTAGGCCAAGAGTAAGAGTTAAGACCTTAGCTATTAGGCCAGAGTAAGAGTTAAGACCTTAACCATTAGGCCAGAGTACGAGTCTAAGACCATAGCTATTAGGCCAGAGTAAGAGTTAAGACCTTAGCTATTAGGCCAGAGTAAGAGTTAAGACCTTATCTATTAGGTCAGAGTAAGAGTTAAGACCTTAACTATTAGGCCAGAGTACGAGTTAAGACCTTAACCATTAGGCCAGAGTACGAGTCTAAGACCATAGCTATTAGGCCAGAGTAAGAGTTAAGACCTTAGCTATTAGGCCAGAGTAAGAGTTAAGACCTTAATCAGTAGGCCAGAGTAAGAGTTAAGACCTTAACCAGTAGGACAGAGTAAGAGTTAAGACCTTAACCATTAGGCCAGAGTATGTGTCTAAGACCTTAGCTATTAGGCCATAGTAAGAGTTAAGACCTTAACCAGTAGGCCAGAGTAAGAGTTAAGACCTTAAACAGTAGGACAGAGTAAGAGTTAAGACCTTAACCATTAGGCCAGAGTACGAGTCTAAGACCTTAGCTATTAGGCCAGAGTAAGAGTTAAGACCTTAGCTATTAGGCTAGAGTAAGAGTTAAGACCTTAACCATTAGGCCAGAGTACGAGTTAAGACCTTAGCTATTAGGCCAGAGTAAGAGTTAAGACCTTAGCTATTAGGCCAGAGTAAGAGTTAAGACCTTAACCATTAGGCCAGAGTACGAGTCTAAGACCATAGCTATTAGGAGAGAGTAAGAGTTAAGACCTTAGCTATTAGGCCAGAGTAAGAGTTAAGACCTTAACCTGTAGGTCATAGTACGAGTCTAAGACCTTAGCTACTAGGCCAGAGTAAGAGTTAAGACCTTAGCTATTAGGCCACAGTACGAGTATAAGACCTTAGCTATTAGGCCAGAGTAAGAGTTAAGACCTTAACCTGTAGGCCAGAGTACGAGTCTAAGACCTTAGCTATTAGGCCAGAGTAAGAGTTAAGACCTTAACCTGTAGGCCATAGTACGAGTCTAAGACCTTAGCTATTAGGACAGAGTAAGAGTTAAGACCTTAACTATAAGGCCAGAGTAAGAGTTAAGACCTTAACCTGTAGGCCATAGTACGAGTCTAAGACCTTAGCTATTAGGCCAGAGTAAGAGTTAAGACCTTAACAATTAGGCCAGAGTACGAGTCTAAGACCTTAGCTATTAGGCCAGAGTAAGAGTTAAGACCTTAACCATTAGGCCAGAGTACGAGTCTAAGACCTTAGCTATTAGACCAGAGTAAGAGTTAAGACCTTAACCAGTAGGCCAGAGTACGAGTCTAAGACCTTAGCTATTAGGCCAGAGTAAGAGTTAAGACCTTAACCATTAGGCCAGAGTACGAGTCTAAGACCTTAGCTATTAGGCAAGAGTAAGAGTTAAGACCTTAGCTATTAGGCCAGAGTAAGAGTTAAGACCTTAGCTATTAGGCCAGAGTAAGAGTTAAGACCTTAATCAGTAGGCCAGAGTAAGAGTTAAGACCTTAACCAGTAGGACAGAGTAAGAGTTAAGACCTTAACCATTAGGCCAGAGTACGAGTCTATGACATTAGCTATTAGGCCAGAGTAAGAGTTAAGACATTAGCTATTAGGCCAGAGTAAGAGTTAAGACCTTAGCTATTAGGCCAGAGTAAGAGTTAAGACCTTAACCAGTAGGCCAGATTGAGAGTTAAGACCTTAACCATTAGGCCAGAGTACAAGTCTAAGACCTTAGCTATTAGGCCAGAGTAAGAGTTAAGACCTTAGCTATTAGGCCAGAGTAAAAGTTAAGACCTTAACCATTAGGCCAGAGTACGAGTCTAAGACCTTAGCTATTAGGCCAGAGTAAGAGTTAAGACCTTAGCTATTAGGCCAGAGTAAGAGTTAAGACCTTAACCATTAGGCCAGAGTACGAGTCTAAGACCTTAGCTATTAGGCCAGAGTAAGAGTTAAGACCTTAGCTATTAGGCCAGAGTAAGAGTTAAGACCTTAACCATTAGGCCAGAGTACGAATCTAAGACCATAGCTATTAGGCCAGAGTAAGAGTTAAGACCTTAGCTATTAGGCCAGAGTAAGAGTTAAGACCTTAGCTATTAGGCCAGAGTAAGAGTTAAGACCTTAATCAGTAGGCCAGAGAAAGAGTTAAGACCTTAACCAGTAGGACAGTGTAAGAGTTAAGACCTTAACCATTAGGCCAGAGTACGAGTCTAAGACCTTAGCTTTTAGGCCATAGTAAAAGTTAAGACCTTAACCAGTAGGCCAGAGTAAGAGTTAAGACCTTAACCAGTAGGCCAGAGTAAGAGTTAAGACCTGAACCATTAGGCCAGAGTACGAGTCTAAGACATTAGCTATTAGGCCAGAGTAAGAGTTAAGACCTTAGCTATAAGACCAGAGTAAGAGTTAAGACCTTAGCTATTAGGCCAGAGTACGAGTCTAAGACCTTAGCTATTGGGCCAAGTAAGAGTTAAGACCTTAGCTATTAGGCCAGAGTAAGAGTTAAGACCTTAACCAGTAGGCCAGAGTAAGAGTTAAGACCTTAACCATTAGGCCAGAGTACGAGTCTAAGACCTTAGCTATTAGGCCAGAGTAAGAATTAAGACCTTAACCAGTAGGCCAGAGTCAGAGTTAAGACCTTAACCATTAGGCCAGACTACGAGTCTAAGACCTTAGCTATTAGGCCAGAGTAAGAGTTAAAACCTTAACCAGTTGATCAGAGTAAGAGTTAAGACCTTAACCTGTAGGCCAGAGTACAAGTCTAAGACCTTAGCTATTAGTCCAGAGTAAGAGTTAAGACCGTAACCTGTAGGCCATAGTACGAGTCTAAGACCTTAGCTATTAGGCCAAAGTAAGAGTTAAGACCTTAGCTATTAGGCGAGTGTAAGAGTTAAGACCTTAACCTGTAGGCCATAGTACGAGTCTAAGACCTTAGCTATTAGGAGAGAGTAAGAGTTAAGACCTTAGCTATTAGGCCACAGTACGAGTATAAGACCTTAGCTATTAGGCCAGAGTAAGAGTTAAGACCTTAACCTGAAGGCCATAGTACGAGTCTAAGACCTTAGCTATTAGGCCAGAGTAAGAGTTAAGACCTTAACTAATAGGCCAGAGTAAGAGTTAAGACCTTAACCTGTAGGCCATAGTACGAGTCTAAGACCTTAGCTATTAGGCCAGAGTAAGAGTTAAGACCTTAACCATTATGCCAGAGTACGAGTCTAAGACCTTAGCTATTAGGCCAGAGTAAGAGTTAAGACCTTAGCTATTAGGCCAGAGTAAGAGTTAAGACCTTAACCATTAGGCCAGAGTACGAGTCTAAGACCATAGCTATTAGGCCAGAGTAAGAGTTAGGAACTTAGCTATTAGGCCAGAGTAAGAGTTAAGACCTTAATCAGTAGGCCAGAGTAAGAGTTAAGACCTTAACAAGTAGGCCAGAGTATGAGTCTAAGACCTTAGCTATTAGGCCAGAGTAAGAGTTAAGACCTTAGCTATTAGGCCAGAGTAAGAGTTAAGACCTTAACCATTAGGCCATAGTACGAGTCTAAGACCTTAGCTATTAGGCCAGAGTAAGAGTAAAAACCTTAACCATGAGGCCAGAGTACGAGTCTAAGACCTTAGCTATTAGGCCAGAGTAAGAGTTAAGACCTTAACCATTAGGCCAGAGTACGAGTCTAAGACCTTAGCTATTAGGCCAGAGTAAGAGTTAAGACCTTAACCAGTAGGCCAGAGTACGAGTCTAAGACCTTAGGTATTAGGCCAGAGTAAGAGTTAAGACCTTAACCATTAGGCCAGAGTACGAGTCTAAGACCTTAGCTATTAGGCCAGAGTAAGAGTTAAGACCTTAGCTATTAGGCCAGAGTACGAGTTAAGACCTTAGCTATTAGGCCAGAGTAAGAGTTAAGACCTTAGCTATTAGGCCAGAGTAAGAGTTAAGACCTTAACCATTAGGCCAGAGTACGAGTCTAAGACCTTAGCTATTAGGCCATAGTAAGAGTTAAGACCTTAACCAGTAGGCCAGAGTAAGAGTTAGGACCTTATACATTAGGCCAGAGTACGAGTCTAAGAACTTAGCTATTAGGCCATAGTAAGAGTTAAGGCCTTAACCATTAGGCCAGAGTATGAGTCTAAGACCTTAGCTATTAGGCCAGAGTAAGAGTTAAGACCTTAGCTATTAGGCCAGAGTAAGAGTTATGACCTTAAACATTAGGCCAGAGTACGAGTCTAAGACCTTAGCTATTAGGCCAGAGTAAGAGTTAAGACCTTAGCTATTAGGCCAGAGTAAGAGTTAAAACCTTAACCAGTATGCCTGTGTAAGAGTTAAGACATTAACCAGTAGGCCAGAGTACGAGTCTAAGACCATAGCTATTAGGCCAGAGTAAGAGTTAAGACCTTAGCTATTAGGCCAGAGTAAGAGTTAAGACCTTAATCAGTAGGCCAGAGTAAGAGTTAAGACCTTATCCAGTAGGACAGAGTAAGAGTTAAGACCTTAACCATTAGGCCAGAGTACAAGTCTCAGACCTTAGCTATTAGGCCAGAGTAAGAGTTAAGACCTTAACCAGTAGGCCAGAGTAAGAGTCTAAGACCTTAGCTATTAGGCCAGAGTACGAGTCTAAGACCTTAGCTATTAGGCCAGAGTAAGCGTTAAGACCTTAACCAGTAGGCCAGAGTAAGAGTTAAGACCTTAACCATTATGCCATAGTGAGAGTCTAAGACCTTAGCTATTAGGCCATAGTAAGAGTTAAGACCTTAACCATTAGGCCAGAGTATGAGTCTAAGACCTTAGCTATTAGGCCAGAGTAAGAGTTAAGACCTTAGCTATTAGGCCAGAGTAAGAGTTATGACCTTAACCATTAGGCCAGAGTACGAGTCTAAGACCATAGCTATTAGGCCAGAGCAAGAGTTAAGACCTTAGCTATTAGGCCAGAGTAAGAGTTAAGACCTTAACCAGTAGGCCAGAGTAAGAGTTAGGACCTTAACCAGTAGGCCAGAGTACGAGTCTAAGACCTTAGCTATTCGCCCAGAGTAAGAGTTAAGACCTTAACCATTAGGCCAGAGTACGAGTCTAAGACCTTAGCTATTAGGCCAGAGTAAGAGTTAAGACCTTAGCTAGTAGGCCAGAGTAAGAATTAAGACCTTAACCATTAGGCCAGAGTACGAGTTAGGACCTTAGCTATTAGGCCAGAGTAAGAGTTAAGACCTTAGCTATTAGGCCAGAGTAAGAGTTAAGACCTTAACCAGTAGGCCAGAGTAAGAGTTAAGACCTTAACCAGTAGGCCAGAGTAGGAGTTAAGACCTTAACCATTAGGCCAGAGTACGAGTCTAAGACCTTAGTTATTAGGCCAGAGTAAGAGTTCAGACCTTAGCTATTAGGCCAGAGTAAGAGTTAAGACCTTAACCATTAGGCCAGAGTAGGAGTCTAAGACCTTAGGTATTAGGCCAGAGTAAGAGTTAAGACCTTAACCAGTAGGCCAGAGTAAGAGTTAGGACCTTAACCAGTAGGCCAGAGTACGAGTCTAAGACCTTAGCTATTCGCCCAGAGTAAGAGTTAAGACCTTAACCATTAGGCCAGAGTACGAGTCTAAGACCTTAGCCATTAGGCCAGAGTAAGAGTTAAGACCTTAGCTAGTAGGCCAGAGTAAGAGTTAAGACCTTAACCATTAGGCCAGAGTACGAGTTAAGACCTTAGCTACTAGGCCAGAGTAAGAGTTAAGACCTTAGCTATTAGGCCAGAGTAAGAGTTAAGACCTTAACCAGTAGGCCAGATTAAGAGTTAAGACCTTAACCAGTAGGCCAGAGTAAGAGTTAAGACCTTAACTATTAGGCCAGAGTACGAGTCTAAGACCTTAGTTATTAGGCCAGAGTAAGAGTTCAGACCTTAGCTATTAGGCCAGAGTAAGAGTTAAGACCTTAACCATTAGGCCAGAGAAGGAGTCTAAGACCTTAGCTATTAGGCCAGAGAAAGAGTTAAGACCTTAACCAGTAGGCCAGAGTACGAGTCTAAGACCTTAGCTATTAGGCCAAGAGTAAGAGTTAAGACCTTAGCTATTAGGCCAGAGTAAGAGTTAAGACCTTAGCTATTAGGCGAGTGTAAGAGTTAAGACCTTAACCTGTAGGCCATAGTACGAGTCTAAGACCTTAGCTATTAGGCCAAAGTAAGAGTTAAGACCTTAGCTATTAGGCGAGTGTAAGAGTTAAGACCTTAACCTGTAGGCCATAGTACGAGTCTAAGACCTTAGCTATTAGGAGAGAGTAAGAGTTAAGACCTTAGCTATTAGGCCACAGTACGAGTATTAGACCTTAGCTATTAGGCCAGAGTAAGAGGTAAGACCTTAACCTGAAGGCCATAGTACGAGTCTAAGACCTTAGCTATTAGGCCAGAGTAAGAGTTAAGACCTTAACTATTAGGCCAGAGTAAGAGTTAAGACCTTAACCTGTAGGCCATAGTACGAGTCTAAGACCTTAGCTATTAGGCCAGAGTAAGAGTTAAGACCTTAACCATTATGCCAGAGTACGAGTCTAAGACCTTAGCTATTAGGCCAGAGTAAGAGTTAAGACCTTAGCTATTAGGCCAGAGTAAGAGTTAAGACCTTAACCATTAGGCCAGAGTACGAGTCTAAGACCATAGCTATTAGGCCAGAGTAAGAGTTAAGACCTTAGCTATTAGGCCAGAGTAAGAGTTAAGACCTTAATCAGTAGGCCAGAGTAAGAGTTAAGACCTTAACAAGTAGGCCAGAGTATGAGTCTAAGACCTTAGCTATTAGGCCAGAGTAAGAGTTAAGACCTTAGCTTTTAGGCCAGAGTAAGAGTTAAGACCTTAACCATTAGGCCATAGTACGAGTCTAAGACCTTAGCTATTAGGCCAGAGTAAGAGTAAAGACCTTAACCATTAGGCCAGAGTACGAGTCTAAGACCTTAGCTATTAGGCCAGAGTAAGAGTTAAGACCTTAACCATTAGGCCAGAGTACGAGTCTAAGACCTTAGCTATTAGGCCAGAGTAAGAGTTAAGACCTTAACCAGTAGGCCAGAGTACGAGTCTAAGACCTTAGGTATTAGGCCAGAGTAAGAGTTAAGACCTTAACCATTAGGCCAGAGTACGAGTCTAAGACCTTAGCTATTAGGCCAGAGTAAGAGTTAAGACCTTAGCTATTAGGCCAGAGTACGAGTTAAGACCTTAGCTATTAGGCCAGAGTAAGAGTTAAGACCTTAGCTATTAGGCCAGAGTAAGAGTTAAGACCTTAACCATTAGGCCAGAGTACGAGTCTAAGACCTTAGCTATTAGGCCATAGTAAGAGTTAAGACCTTAACCAGTAGGCCAGAGTAAGAGTTAGGACCTTAACCATTAGGCCAGAGTACGAGTCTAAGAACTTAGCTATTAGGCCATAGTAAGAGTTAAGGCCTTAACCATTAGGCCAGAGTATGAGTCTAAGACCTTAGCTATTAGGCCAGAGTAAGAGTTAAGACCTTAGCTATTAGGCCAGAGTAAGAGTTATGTGTTTAAACATTAGGCCAGAGTACGAGTCTAAGACCTTAGCTATTAGGCCAGAGTAAGAGTTAAGACCTTAGCTATTAGGCCAGAGTAAGAGTTAAAACCTTAACCAGTATGCCAGTGTAAGAGTTAAGACATTAACCAGTAGGCCAGAGTACGAGTCTAAGACCATAGCTATTAGGCCAGAGTAAGAGTTAAGACCTTAGCTATTAGGCCAGAGTAAGAGTTAAGACCTTAATCAGTAGGCCAGAGTAAGAGTTAAGACCTTAACCATTAGGCCAGAGTACGTGTCTAAGACCTTAGCTATTAGGCCATAGTAAGAGTTAAGACCTTAACCAGTAGGCCAGAGTAAGAGTTAAGACCTTAAACAGTAGGCCAGAGTAAGAGTTAAGACCTTAACCATTATGCCAGAGTACAAGTCTAAGACCTTAGCTATTAGGCCAGAGTAAGAGTTAAGACCTTAACCATTAGACCAGAGTACGAGTCTAAGACCTTAGCTATTAGGCCAGAGTACGAGTCTAAGACCTTAGCTATTAGGCCAGAGTAAGAGTTAAGACCTTAACCAGTAGGCCAGAGTAAGAGTTAAGACCTTAACCATTATGCCATAGTATGAGTCTAAGACCTTAGCTATTAGGCCATAGTAAGAGTTAAGACCTTAACCATTAGGCCAGAGTATGAGTCTAAGACCATAGCTATTAGGCCAGAGTAAGAGTTAAGACCTTAGCTATTAGGCCAGAGTAAGAGTTATGACCTTAACCATTAGGCCAGAGTACGAGTCTAAGACCGTAGCTATTAGGCCAGAGTAAGAGTTAAGACCTTAGCTATTAGGCCAGAGTAAGAGTTAAGACCTTAACCAGTAGGCCAGACTAAGAGTGAGGACCTTAACCAGTAGGCCAGAGTACGAGTCTAAGACCTTAGCTATTCGCCCAGAGTAAGAGTTAAGACCTTAACCATTAGGCCAGAGTACGAGTCTAAGACCTTAGCTATTAGGCCAGAGTAAGAGTTAAGACCTTAGCTAGTAGGCCAGAGTAAGAGTTAAGACCTTAACCATTAGGCCAGAGTATGAGTTAGGACCTTAGCTATTAGGCCAGAGTAAGAGTTAAGACCTTAGCTATTAGGCCAGAGTAAGAGTTAAGACCCTAACCAGTAGGCCAGAGTAAGAGTTAAGACCTTAACCAGTAGGCCAGAGTAGGAGTTAAGACCTTAACCATTAGGCCAGAGTATGAGTCTAAGACCTTAGTTATTAGGCCAGATTAAGAGTTCAGACCTTAGCTATTAGGCCAGAGTAAGAGTTAAGACCTTAACCATTAGGCCAGAGTAGGAGTCTAAGACCTTAGCTATTAGGCCAGAGTAAGAGTTAAGACCTTAACCAGTAGGCCAGAGTAAGAGTTAGGACCTTAACCAGTAGGCCAGAGTACGAGTCTAAGACCTTAGCTATTCGCCCAGAGTAAGAGTTAAGACCTTAACCATTAGGCCAGAGTATGAGTCTAAGACCTTAGCCATTAGGCCAGAGTAAGAGTTAAGACCTTAGCTAGTAGGCCAGAGTAAGAGTTAAGACCTTAACCATTAGGCCAGAGTACGAGTTAACACCTTAGCTACTAGGCCAGAGTAAGAGTTAAGACCTTAGCTATTAGGCCAGAGTAAGAGTTAAGACCTTAACCAGTAGGCCAGATTAAGAGTTAAGACCTTAACCAGTAGGCCAGAGTAAGAGTTAAGACCTTAACTATTAGGCCAGAGTACGAGTCTAAGACCTTAGTTATTAGGCCACAGTAAGAGTTCAGACCTTAGCTATTAGGCCAGAGTAAGAGTTAAGACCTTAACCATTAGGCCAGAGTAGGAGTCTAAGACCTTGGCTATTAGGCCAGAGTAAGAGTTAAGACCTTAACCAGTAGGCCAGAGTACGAGTCTAAGACCTTAGCTATTAGGCCAAGAGTAAGAGTTAAGACCTTAGCTATTAGGCCAGAGTAAGAGTTAAGACCTTAACCATTAGGCCAGAGTACGAGTCTAAGACCATAGCTATTAGGCCAGAGTAAGAGTTAAGACCTTAGCTATTAGGCCAGAGTAAGAGTTAAGACCTTAGCTATTAGGTCAGAGTAAGAGTTAAGACCTTAACTATTAGGCCAGAGTAAGAGTTAAGACCTTAACCATTAGGCCAGAGTAGGAGTCTAAGACCATAGCTATTAGGCCAGAGTAAGAGTTAAGACCTTAGCTATTAGGCCAGAGTAAGAGTTAAGACCTTAATCAGTAGGCCAGAGTAAGAGTTAAGACCTTAACCAGTAGGACAGAGTAAGAGTTAAGACCTTAACCATTAGGCCAGAGTATGTGTCTAAGACCTTAGCTATTAGGCCATAGTAAGAGTTAAGACCTTAACCAGTAGGCCAGAGTAAGAGTTAAGACCTTAAACAGTAGGCCAGAGTAAGAGTTAAGACCTTAACCATTAGGCCAGAGTACGAGTCTAAGACCTTAGCTATTAGGCCAGAGTAAGAGTTAAGACCTTAGCTATTAGGCTAGAGTAAGAGTTAAGACCTTAACCATTAGGCCAGAGTACGAGTTAAGACCTTAGCTATTAGGCCAGAGTAAGAGATAAGACCTTAGCTATTAGGCCAGAGTAAGAGTTAAGACCTTAACCATTAGGCCAGAGTACGAGTCTAAGACCATAGCTATTAGGCCAGAGTAAGAGTTAAGACCTTAGCTATTAGGCCAGAGTAAGAGTTAAGACCTTAACCTGTAGGTCATAGTACGAGTCTAAGACCTTAGCTACTAGGCCAGAGTAAGAGTTAAGACCTTAGCTATTAGGCCACAGTACGAGTATAAGACCTTAGCTATTAGGCCAGAGTAAGAGTTAAGACCTTAACCTGTAGGCCAGAGTACGAGTCTAAGACCTTAGCTATTAGGCCAGAGTAAGAGTTAAGACCTTAACCTGTAGGCCATAGTACGAGTCTAAGACCTTAGCTATTAGGCCAGAGTAAGAGTTAAGACCTTAACTATAAGGCCAGAGTAAGAGTTAAGACCTTAACCTGTAGGCCATAGTACGCGTCTAAGACCTTAGCTATTAGGCCAGAGTAAGAGTTAAGACCTTAACAATTAGGCCAGAGTACGAGTCTAAGACCTTAGCTATTAGGCCAGAGTAAGAGTTAAGACCTTAACCATTAGGCCAGAGTACGAGTCTAAGACCTTAGCTATTAGACCAGAGTAAGAGTTAAGACCTTAACCAGTAGGCCAGAGTACGAGTCTAAGACCTTAGCTATTAGGCCAGAGTAAGAGTTAAGACCTTAACCATTAGGCCAGAGTACGAGTCTAAGACCTTAGCTATTAGGCCAGAGTAAGAGTTAAGACCTTAGCTATTAGGCCAGAGTAAGAGTTAAGACCGTAGCTATTAGGCCAGAGTAAGAGTTAAGACCTTAGCTATTAGGCCAGAGTAAGTGTTAAGACCTTAATCAGTAGGCCAGAGTAAGAGTTAAGACCTTAACCAGTAGGACAGAGTAAGAGTTAAGACCTTAACCATTAGGCCAGAGTACGAGTCTAAGACATTAGCTATTAGGCCAGAGTAAGAGTTAAGACATTAGCTATTAGGCCAGAGTAAGAGTTAAGACCTTAGCTATTAGGCCAGAGTAAGAGTTAAGACCTTAACCAGTAGGCCAGATTGAGAGTTAAGACCTTAACCATTAGGCCAGAGTACAAGTCTAAGACCTTAGCTATTAGGCCAGAGTAAGAGTTAAGACCTTAGCTATTAGGCCAGAGTAAGAGTTAAGACCTTAACCATTAGGCCAGAGTACGAGTCTAAGACCTTAGCTATTAGGCCAGAGTAAGAGTTAAGACCTTAGCTATTAGACCAGACTAAGAGTTAAGACCTTAACCATTAGGCCAGAGTACGAGTCTAAGACCTTAGCTATTAGGCCAGAGTAAGAGTTAAGACCTTAGCTATTAGGCCAGAGTAAGAGTTAAGACCTTAACCATTAGGCCAGAGTATGAATCTAAGACCATAGCTATTAGGCCAGAGTAAGAGTTAAGACCTTAACCAGTAGGCCAGAGTACGAGTCTAAGACATTAGCTATTAGGCCAGAGTAAGAGTTAAGACCTTAGCTATAAGACCAGAGTAAGAGTTAAGACCTTAGCTATTAGGCCAGAGTACGAGTCTAAGACCTTAGCTATTTGGCCAAGTAAGAGTTAAGACCTTAGCTATTAGGCCAGAGTAAGAGTTAAGACCTTAACCAGTAGGCCAGAGTAAGAGTTAAGACCTTAACCATTAGGCCAGAGTACGAGTCTAAGACATTAGCTATTAGGCCAGAGTAAGAGTTAAGACATTAGCTATTAGGCCACAGTAAGAGTTAAGACATTAGCTATTAGGCCAGAGTAAGAGTTAAGACCTTAACTATTAGGCCAGAGTAAGAGTTAAGACCTTAACCATTAGGCCAGAGTAAGAGTTAAGACCTTAACCAGTAGGCCAGAGTAAGAGTTAAGACCTTAACCATTAGGCCAGAGTACGAGTCTAAGACATTAGCTATTAGGCCAGAGTAAGAGTTAAGACCTTAGCTATTAGACCAGAGTAAGAGTTAAGACCTTAGCTATTAGGCCAGAGTACGAGTCTAAGACCTTAGCTATTAGGCCAAGTAAGAGTTAAGACCTTAGCTATTAGGCCAGAGTAAGAGTTAAGACCTTAACCAGTAGGCCAGAGTAAGAGTTAAGACCTTAACCATTAGGCCAGAGTACGAGTCTAAGACCTTAGCTATTAGGCCAGAGTAAGAGTTAAGACCTTAACCAGTAGGCCAGAGTAAGAGTTAAGACCTTAACCATTAGGCCAGAGTACGAGTCTAAGACATTAGCTATTAGGCCAGAGTAAGAGTTAAGACCTTAGCTATAAGACCAGAGTAAGAGTTAAGACCTTAGCTATTAGGCCAGAGTACGAGTCTAAGACCTTAGCTATTGGGCCAAGTAAGAGTTAAGACCTTAGCTATTAGGCCAGAGTAAGAGTTAAGACCTTAACCAGTAGGCCAGAGTAAGAGTTAAGACCTTAACCATTAGGCCAGAGTACGAGTCTAAGACCTTAGCTATTAGGCCAGAGTAAGAGTTAAGACCTTAACCAGTAGGCCAGAGTCAGAGTTAAGACCTTAACCATTAGGCCAGAGTACGAGTCTAAGACCTTAGCTATTAGGCCAGAGTAAGAGTTAAAACCTTAACCAGTTGACCAGAGTAAGAGTTAAGACCTTAACCTGTAGGCCAGAGTACAAGTCTAAGACCTTAGCTATTAGTCCAGAGTAAGAGTTAAGACCTTAACCTGTAGGCCATAGTACGAGTCTAAGACCTTAGCTATTAGGCCAAAGTAAGAGTTAAGACCTTAGCTATTAAGCGAGTGTAAGAGTTAAGACCTTAACCTGTAGGCCATAGTACGAGTCTAAGACCTTAGCTATTAGGAGAGAGTAAGAGTTAAGACCTTAGCTATTAGGCCACAGTACGAGTATAAGACCTTAGCTATTCAGCCAGAGTAAGAGTTAAGACCTTAACCTGAAGGCCATAGTACGAGTCTAAGACCTTAGCTATTAGGCCAGAGTAAGAGTTAAGACCTTAACTATTAGGCCAGAGTAAGAGTTAAGACCTTAACCTGTAGGCCATTGTACGAGTCTAAGACCTTAGCTATTAGGCCAGAGTAAGAGTTAAGACCTTAACCATTATGCCAGAGTACGAGTCTAAGACCTTAGCTATTAGGCCAGAGTAAGAGTTAAGACCTTAGCTATTAGGCCAGAGTAAGAGTTAAGACCTTAACCATTAGGCCAGAGTACGAGTCTAAGACCATAGCTATTAGGCCAGAGTAAGAGTTAAGACCTTAATCAGTAGGCCAGAGTAAGAGTTAAGACCTTAACCAGTAGGACAGAGTAAGAGTTAAGACCTTAACCATTAGGCCAGAGTACGAGTCTAAGACCTTAGCTATTAGGCCATAGTAAGAGTTAAGATCTTAACCAGTAGGCCAGAGTAAGAGTTAAGACCTTAGCTATTAGGCCAGAGTAAGAGTTAAGACCTTAACCATTAGGCCAGAGTACGAGTCTAAGACCATAGCTATTAGGCCAGAGTAAGAGTTAAGACCTTAGCTATTAGGCCAGAGTAAGTGTTAAGACCTTAGCTATTAGGCCAGAGTAAGAGTTAAGACCTTAATCAGTAGGCCAGAGTAAGAGTTAAGACCTTAACCAGTAGGACAGAGTAAGAGTTAAGACCTTAACCATTAGGCCAGAGTACAAGTCTAAGACCTTAGCTATTAGGCCAGAGTAAGAGTTAAGACCTTAACCAGTAGGCCAGAGTAAGAGTTAAGACCTTAACCAGTAGGCCAGAGTACGAGTCTAAGACCGTAGCTATTAGGCCAGAGTAAGAGTTAAGACCTTAACCATTAGGCCAGAGTACGAGTCTAAGACCTTAGCTGTTAGGCCAGCGTAAGAGGTAAGACCTTACCCAGTAGGCCAGAGTAAGAGGTAAGACCTATACCATTAGGCCAGAGTACGAGTTAAGACCTTAGCTATTAGGCCAGAGTAAGAGTTAAGACCTTAACCTGTAGGCCATAGTACGAGTCTTAGACCTTAGCTATTAGGCCAGAGTAAGAGTTAAGACCTTAACCATTAGGCCAGAGTACGAGTCTAAGACTTTAGCTATTAGGCCAGAGTAAGAGTTAAGACCTTAACCAGTAGGCCAGAGTAAGAGTTAAGACCTTAACCCGGAGGCTAGAGTACGAGTCTAAGACCTTAGCTATTAGGCCAGAGTAAGAGTTAAGACCTTAGCTATTAGGCCACAGTAAGAGTTAAGACCTTAACCATTATGCCAGAGTATGATTCTAAGACCTTAGCTATTAGGCCAGAGTAAGAGATAAGACCTTAACCATTAGGCCAGAGTACAAGTCTAAGACCTTAGCTATTAGGCCAGAGTAAGAGTTAAGACCTTAACCATTAGGCCAGAGTACGAGTCTAAGATCTTAGCTATTAGGCCAGAGTACAAGTCTAAGACCTTATCTATTAGGCCCGAGTAAGAGTTAAGACCTTAACCAGTAGGCCAAAGTAAGAGTTAAGACCTTAACCATTATGCCATAGTACGAGTCTAAGACCTTAGCTATTAGGCCATAGTAAGAGTTAAGACCTTAACCATTAGGCCAGAGTATGAGTCTAAGACCTTAGCTATTAGGCCAGAGTAAGAGTTAAGACCTTAGCTATTAGGCCAGAGTAAGAGTTATGACCTTAACCATTAGGCCAGAGTACGAGTTAAGACCTTAACCAGTAGGCCAGAGTAAGAGATAAGACCTTAAACAGTAGGCCAGAGTACGAGTCTAAGACCTTAGCTATTCGCCTAGAGTAAGAGTTAAGACCTTAACCATTAGGCCAGAGTACGAGTCTAAGACCTTAGCTATTAGGCCAGACTAAGAGTTAAGACCTTAACCAGTAGGCCAGAGTAAGAGTTAAGACCTTAACCATTAGGCCAGAGTACGAGTCTAAGACCAAAACTATTAGGCCAGAGTAAGAGTAGAGTCCTTAACCAGTTGACCAGAGTAAGAGTTAAGACCTTAACCATTAGGCCAGAGTATGAGTCAAAGACCTTAGCTATTAGGCCAGAGTAAGAGTTAAGACCTTAGCCATTAGGCCACAGTACGAGTCTAAGACTTAAGCTATTAGGCCAGAGTAAGAGTTAAGACCTTAACCTGTAGGCCAGAGTATGAGTCTAAGACCTTAGCTATTAGGCCAGAGTAAGAGTTAAGACCTTAACCTGTAGGCCATAGTACGGGTCTAAGACCTTAGCTATTAGGCCAGAGTAAGAGTTAAGACCTTAGCTATTAGGCCGAGTAAGAGTTAAGACCTTAACCTGTAGGCCATAGTACGAGTCTAAGACCTTAGCTATTAGGCCAGAGTAAGAGTTAAGACCTTAAACATTAGGCCAGAGTATGAGTCTAAGACCTTAGCTATTAGGCCAGAGTAAGAGTTAAGACCTTAACCATTAGGCCAGAGTAAGAGTTAAGACCTTAACCAGTAGGCCAGAGTACGAGTCTAAGACCGTAGCTATTAGGCCAGAGTAAGAGTTAAGACCTTAACCATTAGGCCAGAGTACGAGTCTAAGACCTTAGCTGTTAGGCCAGCGTAAGAGGTAAGACCTTACCCAGTAGGCCAGAGTAAGAGGTAAGACCTATACCATTAGGCCAGAGTACGAGTTAAGACCTTAGCTATTAGGCCAGAGTAAGAGTTAAGACCTTAACCTGTAGTCCATAGTACGAGTCTTAGACCTTAGCTATTAGGCCAGAGTAAGAGTTAAGACCTTAACCATTAGGCCAGAGTACGAGTCTAAGACTTTAGCTATTAGGCCAGAGTAAGAGTTAAGACCTTAACCAGTAGGCCAGAGTAAGAGTTAAGACCTTAACCAGGAGGCTAGAGTACGAGTCTAAGACCTTAGCTATTAGGCCAGAGTAAGAGTTAAGACCTTAGCTATTAGGCCACAGTAAGAGTTAAGACCTTAACCATTATGCCAGAGTATGATTCTAAGACCTTAGCTATTAGGCCAGAGTAAGAGATAAGACCTTAACCATTAGGCCAGAGTACAAGTCTAAGACCTTAGCTATTAGGCCAGAGTAAGAGTTAAGACCTTAACCATTAGGCCAGAGTACGAGTCTAAGATCTTAGCTATTAGGCCAGAGTACAAGTCTAAGACCTTATCTATTAGGCCCGAGTAAGAGTTAAGACCTTAACCAGTAGGCCAAAGTAAGAGTTAAGACCTTAACCATTATGCCATAGTACGAGTCTAAGACCTTAGCTATTAGGCCATAGTAAGAGTTAAGACCTTAACCATTAGGCCAGAGTATGAGTCTAAGACCTTAGCTATTAGGCCAGAGTAAGAGTTAAGACCTTAGCTATTAGGCCAGAGTAAGAGTTATGACCTTAACCATTAGGCCAGAGTACGAGTTAAGACCTTAACCAGTAGGCCAGAGTAAGAGATAAGACCTTAAACAGTAGGCCAGAGTACGAGTCTAAGACCTTAGCTATTCGCCTAGAGTAAGAGTTAAGACCTTAACCATTAGGCCAGAGTACAAGTCTAAGACCTTAGCTATTAGGCCAGACTAAGAGTTAAGACCTTAACCAGTAGGCCAGAGTAAGAGTTAAGACCTTAACCATTAGGCCAGAGTACGAGTCTAAGACCAAAACTATTAGGCCAGAGTAAGAGTAGAGTCCTTAACCAGTTGACCAGAGTAAGAGTTAAGACCTTAACCATTAGGCCAGAGTATGAGTCAAAGACCTTAGCTATTAGGCCAGAGTAAGAGTTAAGACCTTAGCCATTAGGCCACAGTACGAGTCTAAGACTTAAGCTATTAGGCCAGAGTAAGAGTTAAGACCTTAACCTGTAGGCCAGAGTATGAGTCTAAGACCTTAGCTATTAGGCCAGAGTAAGAGTTAAGACCTTAACCTGTAGGCCATAGTACGGGTCTAAGACCTTAGCTATTAGGCCAGAGTAAGAGTTAAGACCTTAGCTATTAGGCCGAGTAAGAGTTAAGACCTTAACCTGTAGGCCATAGTACGAGTCTAAGACCTTAGCTATTAGGCCAGAGTAAGAGTTAAGACCTTAAACATTAGGCCAGAGTACGAGTCTAAGAACTTAGCTATTAGGTCAGAGTAAGAGTTAAGACCTTAACCATTAGGCCAGATTACGAGTCTAAGACCTTAGCTATTAGGCCAGAGTAAGAGTTAAGACCTTAACCAGTAGGCCAGAGTATGAGTCTAAGACCTTAGGTATTAGGCCAGAGTAAGAGTTAAGACCTTAACCATTAGGCCAGAGTACGAGTCTAAGACCTTAGCTATTAGGCCAGAGTAAGAGTTAAGACCTTAGCTATTAGGCCAGAGTAAGAGTTAAGACCTTAACCATTAGGCCAGAGTACGAGTCTAAGACCATAGCTATTAGGCCAGAGTAAGAGTTAAGACCTTAGCTATTAGGCCAGAGTAAGTGTTAAGACCTTAGCTATTAGGCCAGAGTAAGAGTTAAGACCTTAATCAGTAGGCCAGAGTAAGAGTTAAGACCTTAACCAGTAGGACAGAGTAAGAGTTAAGACCTTAACCATTAGGCCAGAGTACGAGTCTAAGACCTTAGCTATTAGGCCAGAGTAAGAGTTAAGACCTTAACCAGTAGGCCAGAGTAAGAGTTAAGACCTTAACCAGTAGGCCAGAGTACGAGTCTAAGACCGTAGCTATTAGGCCAGAGTAAGAGTTAAGACCTTAACCATTAGGCCAGAGTACGAGTCTAAGACCTTAGCTGTTAGGCCAGCGTAAGAGGTAAGACCTTACCCAGTAGGCCAGAGTAAGAGGTAAGACCTATACCATTAGGCCAGAGTACGAGTTAAGACCTTAGCTATTAGGCCAGAGTAAGAGTTAAGACCTTAACCTGTAGGCCATAGTACGAGTCTTAGACCTTAGCTATTAGGCCAGAGTAAGAGTTAAGACCTTAACCATTAGGCCAGAGTACGAGTCTAAGACTTTAGCTATTAGGCCAGAGTAAGAGTTAAGACCTTAACCAGTAGGCCAGAGTAAGAGTTAAGACCTTAACCCGGAGGCTAGAGTACGAGTCTAAGACCTTAGCTATTAGGCCAGAGTAAGAGTTAAGACCTTAGCTATTAGGCCACAGTAAGAGTTAAGACCTTAACCATTATGCCAGAGTATGATTCTAAGACCTTAGCTATTAGGCCAGAGTAAGAGATAAGACCTTAACCATTAGGCCAGAGTACAAGTCTAAGACCTTAGCTATTAGGCCAGAGTAAGAGTTAAGACCTTAACCATTAGGCCAGAGTACGAGTCTAAGATCTTAGCTATTAGGCCAGAGTACAAGTCTAAGACCTTATCTATTAGGCCCGAGTAAGAGTTAAGACCTTAACCAGTAGGCCAAAGTAAGAGTTAAGACCTTAACCATTATGCCATAGTACGAGTCTAAGACCTTAGCTATTAAGCCATAGTAAGAGTTAAGACCTTAACCATTAGGCCAGAGTATGAGTCTAAGACCTTAGCTATTAGGCCAGAGTAAGAGTTAAGACCTTAGCTATTAGGCCAGAGTAAGAGTTATGACCTTAACCATTAGGCCAGAGTACGAGTTAAGACCTTAACCAGTAGGCCAGAGTAAGAGATAAGACCTTAAACAGTAGGCCAGAGTACGAGTCTAAGACCTTAGCTATTCGCCTAGAGTAAGAGTTAAGACCTTAACCATTAGGCCAGAGTACGAGTCTAAGACCTTAGCTATTAGGCCAGACTAAGAGTTAAGACCTTAACCAGTAGGCCAGAGTAAGAGTTAAGACCTTAACCATTAGGCCAGAGTACGAGTCTAAGACCAAAACTATTAGGCCAGAGTAAGAGTAGAGTCCTTAACCAGTTGACCAGAGTAAGAGTTAAGACCTTAACCATTAGGCCAGAGTATGAGTCAAAGACCTTAGCTATTAGGCCAGAGTAAGAGTTAAGACCTTAGCCATTAGGCCACAGTACGAGTCTAAGACTTAAGCTATTAGGCCAGAGTAAGAGTTAAGACCTTAACCTGTAGGCCAGAGTATGAGTCTAAGACCTTAGCTATTAGGCCAGAGTAAGAGTTAAGACCTTAACCTGTAGGCCATAGTACGGGTCTAAGACCTTAGCTATTAGGCCAGAGTAAGAGTTAAGACCTTAGCTATTAGGCCGAGTAAGAGTTAAGACCTTAACCTGTAGGCCATAGTACGAGTCTAAGACCTTAGCTATTAGGCCAGAGTAAGAGTTAAGACCTTAAACATTAGGCCAGAGTACGAGTCTAAGAACTTAGCTATTAGGCCAGAGTAAGAGTTAAGACCTTAACCATTAGGCCAGAGTAAGAGTTAAGACCTTAACCAGTAGGCCAGAGTACGAGTCTAAGACCGTAGCTATTAGGCCAGAGTAAGAGTTAAGACCTTAACCATTAGGCCAGAGTACGAGTCTAAGACCTTAGCTGTTAGGCCAGCGTAAGAGGTAAGACCTTACCCAGTAGGCCAGAGTAAGAGGTAAGACCTATACCATTAGGCCAGAGTACGAGTTAAGACCTTAGCTCTTAGGCCAGAGTAAGAGTTAAGACCTTAACCTGTAGGCCATAGTACGAGTCTTAGACCTTAGCTATTAGGCCAGAGTAAGAGTTAAGACCTTAACCATTAGGCCAGAGTACGAGTCTAAGACTTTAGCTATTAGGCCAGAGTAAGAGTTAAGACCTTAACCAGTAGGCCAGAGTAAGAGTTAAGACCTTAACCAGGAGGCTAGAGTACGAGTCTAAGACCTTAGCTATTAGGCCAGAGTAAGAGTTAAGACCTTAGCTATTAGGCCACAGTAAGAGTTAAGACCTTAACCATTATGCCAGAGTATGATTCTAAGACCTTAGCTATTAGGCCAGAGTAAGAGATAAGACCTTAACCATTAGGCCAGAGTACAAGTCTAAGACCTTAGCTATTAGGCCAGAGTAAGAGTTAAGACCTTAACCATTAGGCCAGAGTACGAGTCTAAGATCTTAGCTATTAGGCCAGAGTACAAGTCTAAGACCTTATCTATTAGGCCCGAGTAAGAGTTAAGACCTTAACCAGTAGGCCAAAGTAAGAGTTAAGACCTTAACCATTATGCCATAGTACGAGTCTAAGACCTTAGCTATTAGGCCATAGTAAGAGTTAAGACCTTAACCATTAGGCCAGAGTATGAGTCTAAGACCTTAGCTATTAGGCCAGAGTAAGAGTTAAGACCTTAGCTATTAGGCCAGAGTAAGAGTTATGACCTTAACCATTAGGCCAGAGTACGAGTTAAGACCTTAACCAGTAGGCCAGAGTAAGAGATAAGACCTTAAACAGTAGGCCAGAGTACGAGTCTAAGACCTTAGCTATTCGCCTAGAGTAAGAGTTAAGACCTTAACCATTAGGCCAGAGTACAAGTCTAAGACCTTAGCTATTAGGCCAGACTAAGAGTTAAGACCTTAACCAGTAGGCCAGAGTAAGAGTTAAGACCTTAACCATTAGGCCAGAGTACGAGTCTAAGACCAAAACTATTAGGCCAGAGTAAGAGTAGAGTCCTTAACCAGTTGACCAGAGTAAGAGTTAAGACCTTAACCATTAGGCCAGAGTATGAGTCAAAGACCTTAGCTATTAGGCCAGAGTAAGAGTTAAGACCTTAGCCATTAGGCCACAGTACGAGTCTAAGACTTAAGCTATTAGGCCAGAGTAAGAGTTAAGACCTTAACCTGTAGGCCAGAGTATGAGTCTAAGACCTTAGCTATTAGGCCAGAGTAAGAGTTAAGACCTTAACCTGTAGGCCATAGTACGGGTCTAAGACCTTAGCTATTAGGCCAGAGTAAGAGTTAAGACCTTAGCTATTAGGCCGAGTAAGAGTTAAGACCTTAACCTGTAGGCCATAGTACGAGTCTAAGACCTTAGCTATTAGGCCAGAGTAAGAGTTAAGACCTTAAACATTAGGCCAGAGTACGAGTCTAAGAACTTAGCTATTAGGTCAGAGTAAGAGTTAAGACCTTAACCATTAGGCCAGATTACGAGTCTAAGACCTTAGCTATTAGGCCAGAGTAAGAGTTAAGACCTTAACCAGTAGGCCAGAGTATGAGTCTAAGACCTTAGGTATTAGGCCAGAGTAAGAGTTAAGACCTTAACCATTAGGCCAGAGTACGAGTCTAAGACCTTAGCTATTAGGCCAGAGTAAGAGTTAAGACCTTAGCTATTAGGCCAGAGTAAGAGTTAAGACCTTAACCATTAGGCCAGAGTACGAGTCTAAGACCTTAGCTATTAGGCCAGAGTAAGAGTTAAGACCTTAACCTGTAGGCCATAGTATGAGTCTAAGACCTTAGCTATTAGGCCAGAGTAAGAGTTAAGACCTTAGATATTAGGCCACAGTGCGAGTATAAGACCTTAGCTATTATGCCAGAGTAAGAGTTAAGACCTTAACCTGAAGGCCATAGTACGAGTCTAAGACCTTAGCTATTAGGCCAGAGTAAGAGTTAAGACCTTAACCATTATGCCAGAGTACGAGTCTAAGACCTTAGCTATTAGGCCAGAGTAAGAGTTAAGACCTTAGCTATTAGGCCAGAGTAAGAGTTAAGACCTTAACCATTAGGCCAGAGTACGAGTCTAAGACCATAGCTATTTGGCCAGAGTAAGAGTTAAGACCTTAATCAGTAGGCCAGAGTAAGAGTTAAGACCTTAACCAGTAGGACAGAGTAAGAGTTAAAACCTTAACCATTAGGCCAGAGTACGAGACTAAGACCTTAGCTATTAGGCCATAGTAAGAGTTAAGACCTTAACCAGTAGGCCAGAGTAAGAGTTAAGACCTTAGCTATTAGGCCAGAGTAAGAGTTAAGACCTTAACCATTAGGCCAGAGTACGAGTCTAAGACCATAGCTATTAGGCCAGAGTAAGAGTTAAGACCTTAGCTATTAGGCCCTAGTAAGTGTTAAGACCTTAGCTATTAGGCCAGAGTAAGAGTTAAGACCTTAATCAGTAGGCCAGAGTAAGAGTTAAGACCTTAACCAGTAGGACAGAGTAAGAGTTAGGACCTTAACCATTAGGCCAGAGTACGAGTCTAAGACCTTAGCTATTAGGCCAGAGTAAGAGTTAAGACCTTAACCAGTAGGCCAGAGTAAGAGTTAAGACCTTAACCAGTAGGCCAGAGTACGAGTCTAAGACCTTAGCTATTAGGCCAGAGTAAGAGTTAAGACCTTAACCTGAAGGCCATAGTACGAGTCTAAGACCTTAGCTATTAGGCCAGAGTAAGAGTTAAGACCTTAACCATTATGCCAGAGTACGAGTCTAAGACCTTAGCTATTAGGCCAGAGTAAGAGTTAAGACCTTAGCTATTAGGCCAGAGTAAGAGTTAAGACCTTAACCATTAGGCCAGAGTACGAGTCTAAGACCATAGCTATTAGGCCAGAGTAAGAGTTAAGACCTTAATCAGTAGGCCAGAGTAAGAGTTAAGACCTTAACCAGTAGGACAGAGTAAGAGTTAAAACCTTAACCATTAGGCCAGAGTACGAGACTAAGACCTTAGCTATTAGGCCATAGTAAGAGTTAAGACCTTAACCAGTAGGCCAGAGTAAGAGTTAAGACCTTAGCTATTAGGCCAGAGTAAGAGTTAAGACCTTAACCATTAGGCCAGAGTACGAGTCTAAGACCATAGCTATTAGGCCAGAGTAAGAGTTAAGACCTTAGCTATTATGCCCTAGTAAGTGTTAAGACCTTAGCTATTAGGCCAGAGTAAGAGTTAAGACCTTAATCAGTAGGCCAGAGTAAGAGTTAAGACCTTAACCAGTAGGACAGAGTAAGAGTTAGGACCTTAACCATTAGGCCAGAGTACGAGTCTAAGACCTTAGCTATTAGGCCAGAGTAAGAGTTAAGACCTTAACCAGTAGGCCAGAGTAAGAGTTAAGACCTTAACCAGTAGGCCAGAGTACGAGTCTAAGACCTTAGCTATTAGGCCAGCGTAAGAGTTAAGACCTTAACCAGTAGGCCAGAGTAAGAGATAAGACCTATACCATTAGGCCAGAGTACGAGTTAAGACCTTAGCTATTAGGCCAGAGTAAGAGTTAAGACCTTAACCATTAGGCCAGAGTACAAGTCTAAGACCTTAGCTATTAGGCCAGAGTAAGAGTTAAGACCTTAACCATTAGGCCAGAGTACGAGTCTAAGATCTTAGCTATTAGGCCAGAGTACAAGTCTAAGACCTTATCTATTAGGCCCGAGTAAGAGTTAAGACCTTAACCAGTAGGCCAAAGTAAGAGTTAAGACCTTAACCATTATGCCATAGTACGAGTCTAAGACCTTAGCTATTAGGCCATAGTAAGAGTTAAGACCTTAACCATTAGGCCAGAGTATGAGTCTAAGACCTTAGCTATTAGGCCAGAGTAAGAGTTAAGACCTTAGCTATTAGGCCAGAGTAAGAGTTATGACCTTAACCATTAGGCCAGAGTACGAGTTAAGACCTTAACCAGTAGGCCAGAGTAAGAGATAAGACCTTAAACAGTAGGCCAGAGTACGAGTCTAAGACCTTAGCTATTCGCCTAGAGTAAGAGTTAAGACCTTAACCATTAGGCCAGAGTACGAGTCTAAGACCTTAGCTATTAGGCCAGACTAAGAGTTAAGACCTTAACCAGTAGGCCAGAGTAAGAGTTAAGACCTTAACCATTAGGCCAGAGTACGAGTCTAAGACCATAGCTATTAGGCCAGAGTAAGAGTAGAGTCCTTAACCAGTTGACCAGAGTAAGAGTTAAGACCTTAACCATTAGGCCAGAGTACGAGTCTAAGACTTAAGCTATTAGGCCAGAGTAAGAGTTAAGACCTTAACCTGTAGGCCAGAGTATGAGTCTAAGACCTTAGCTTTTAGGCCAGAGTAAGAGTTAAGACCTTAACCTGTAGGCCATAGTACGAGTCTAAGACCTTAGCTATTAGGCCAGAGTAAGAGTTAAGACCTTAGCTATTAGGCCGAGTAAGAGTTAAGACCTTAACCAGTAGGCCAGAGTATGAGTCTAAGACCTTAGGTATTAGGCCAGAGTAAGAGTTAAGACCTTAACCATTAGGCCAGAGTACGAGTCTAAGACCTTAGCTATTAGGCCAGAGTAAGAGTTAAGACCTTAGCTATTAGGCCAGAGTAAGAGTTAAGACCTTAACCATTAGGCCAGAGTACGAGTCTAAGACCTTAGCTATTAGGCCAGAGTAAGAGTTAAGACCTTAACCAGTAGGCCAGAGTAAGAGTTAAGACCTTAACCAGTAGGCCAGAGTACGAGCCTAAGACCTTAGCTATTAGGCCAGAGTAAGAGTTAAGACCTTAACCATTAGGCCAGAGTACGAGTCTAAGACCTTAGCTGTTAGGCCAGCGTAGGAGTTAAGACCTTAACCAGTAGGCCAGAGTAAGAGATAAGACCTATACCATTAGGCCAGAGTACGAGTTAAGACCTTAGCTATTAGGCCAGAGTAAGAGTTAAGACCTTAACCTGTAGGCCATAGTACGAGTCTTAGACCTTAGCTATTAGGCCAGAGTAAGAGTTAAGACCTTAACCATTAGGCCAGAGTACGAGTCTAAGACTTTAGCTATTAGGCCAGAGTAAGAGTTAAGACCTTAACCAGTAGGCCAGAGTAAGAGTTAAGACCTTAACCTGTAGGCCATAGTACGAGTCTTAGACCTTAGCTATTAGGCCAGAGTAAGAGTTAAGACCTTAACCATTAGGCCAGAGTACGAGTCTAAGACCTTAGCTATTAGGCCAGAGTAAGAGTTAAGACCTTAGCTATTAGGCCAGAGTAAGAGTTAAGACCTTAACCATTAGGCCAGAGTATGAATCTAAGACCATAGCTATTAGGCCAGAGTAAGAGTTAAGACCTTAGCTATTAGGCCAGAGTAAGAGTTAAGACCTTAGCTATTAGGCCAGAGTAAGAGTTAATACCTTAATCAGTAGACCAGAGTAAGAGTTAAGACCTTAACCAGTAGGACAGTGTAAGAGTTAAGACCTTAACCATTAGGCCAGAGTACGAGTCTAAGACCTTAGCTATTAGGCCATAGTAAGAGTTAAGACCTTAACCAGTAGGCCAGAGTAAGAGTTAAGACCTTAACCAGTAGGCCAGAGTAAGAGTTAAGACCTTAACCATTAGGCCAGAGTACGAGTCTAAGACATTAGCTATTAGGCCAGAGTAAGAGTTAAGACCTTAGCTATTAGACCAGAGTAAGAGTTAAGACCTTAGCTATTAGGCCAGAGTACGAGTCTAAGACCTTAGCTATTAGGCCAAGTAAGAGTTAAGACCTTAGCTATTAGGCCAGAGTAAGAGTTAAGACCTTAACCAGTAGGCCAGAGTAAGAGTTAAGACCTTAACCATTAGGCCAGAGTACGAGTCTAAGACCTTAGCTATTAGGCCAGAGTAAGAGTTAAGACCTTAACCAGTAGGCCAGAGTAAGAGTTAAGACCTTAACCATTAGGCCAGAGTACGAGTTGAAGACCTTAGCTATTAGGCCAGAGTAAGAGTTAAAACCTTAACCAGTTGACCAGAGTAAGAGTTAAGACCTTAACCATTAGGCCAGAGTACGAGTATAAGACCTTAGCTATTAGGCCAGAGTAAGAGTTAAGACCTTAACCTGTAGGCCAGAGTACGAGTCTAAGACCTTAGCTATTAGTCCAGAGTAAGAGTTAAGACCTTAACCTGTAGGCCAAAGTACGAGTCTAAGACCTTAGCTATTAGGCCAAAGTAAGAGTTAAGACCGTAGCTATTAGGCCAGTGTAAGAGTTAAGACCTTAACCTGTAGGCCATAGTACGAGTCTAAGACCTTAGCTATTAGGCCAGAGTAAGAGTTAAGACCTTAGCTATTAGGCCACAGTGCGAGTATAAGACCTTAGCTATTATGCCAGAGTAAGAGTTAAGACCTTAACCTGAAGGCCATAGTACGAGTCTAAGACCTTAGCTATTAGGCCAGAGTAAGAGTTAAGACCTTAACCATTATGCCAGAGTACGAGTCTAAGACCTTAGCTATTAGGCCAGAGTAAGAGTTAAGACCTTAGCTATTAGGCCAGAGTAAGAGTTAAGACCTTAACCATTAGGCCAGAGTACGAGTCTAAGACCATAGCTATTAGGCCAGCGTAAGAGTTAAGACCTTAATCAGTAGGCCAGAGTAAGAGTTAAGACCTTAACCAGTAGGACAGAGTAAGAGTTAAGACCTTAACCATTAGGCCAGAGTACGAGACTAAGACCTTAGCTATTAGGCCATAGTAAGAGTTAAGACCTTAACCAGTAGGCCAGAGTAAGAGTTAAGACCTTAGCTATTAGGCCAGAGTAAGAGTTAAGACCTTAACCATTAGGCCAGAGTACGAGTCTAAGACCATAGCTATTAGGCCAGAGTAAGAGTTAAGACCTTAGCTATTAGGACAGAGTAAGTGTTAAGACCTTAGCTATTAGGCCAGAGTAAGAGTTAAGACCTTAATCAGTAGGCCAAAGTAAGAGTTAAGACCTTAACCAGTAGGACAGAGTAAGAGTTAAGACCTTAACCATTAGGCCAGAGTACGAGTCTAAGACCTTAGCTATTAGGCCAGAGTAAGAGTTAAGACCTTAACCAGTAGGCCAGAGTAAGAGTTAAGACCTTATCCAGAAGGCCAGAGTACGAGTCTAAGACCTTAGCTATTAGGCCAGAGTAAGAGTTAAGACCTTAACCATTAGGCCAGAGTACGAGTCTAAGACCTTAGCTGTTAGGCCAGCGTAAGAGTTAAGACCTTAACCAGTAGGCCAGAGTAAGAGGTAAGACCTATACCATTAGGCCAGAGTACGAGTTAAGACCTTAGCTATTAGGCCAGAGTAAGAGTTAAGACCTTAACCTGTAGGCCATAGTACGAGTCTTAGACCTTAGCTATTAGGCCAGAGTAAGAGTTAAGACCTTAACCATTAGGCCAGAGTACGAGTCTAAGACTTTAGCTATTAGGCCAGAGTAAGAGTTAAGACCTTAACCAGTAGGCCAGAGTAAGAGTTAAGACCTTAACCAGGAGGCTAGAGTACGAGTCTAAGACCTTAGCTATTAGGCCAGAGTAAGAGTTAAGACCTTAGCTATTAGGCCACAGTAAGAGTTAAGGCCTTAACCATTATGCCAGAGTACGATTCTAAGACCTTAGCTATTAGGCCAGAGTAAGAGTTAAGACCTTAACCATTAGGCCAGAGTACAAGTCTAAGACCTTAGCTATTAGGCCAGAGTAAGAGTTAAGACCTTAACCAGTAGGCCAGAGTAAGAGTTAAGACCTTAACCGTTAGGCCAGAGTACGAGTTTAAGACCTTAGCTATTAGGCCAGAGTAAGAGTTAAAACCTTAACCAGTTGACCAGAGTAAGAGTTAAGACCTTAACCATTAGGCCAGAGTACGAGTATAAGACCTTAGCTATTAGGCCAGAGTAAGAGTTAAGACCTTAACCTGTAGGCCAGAGTACGAGTCTAAGACCTTAGCTATTAGTCCAGAGTAAGAGTTAAGACCTTAACCTGTAGGCCAAAGTACGAGTCTAAGACCTTAGCTATTAGGCCAAAGTAAGAGTTAAGACCGTAGCTATTAGGCCAGTGTAAGAGTTAAGACCTTAACCTGTAGGCCATAGTACGAGTCTAAGACCTTAGCTATTAGGCCAGAGTAAGAGTTAAGACCTTAGATATTAGGCCACAGTGCGAGTATAAGACCTTAGCTTTTATGCCAGAGTAAGAGTTAAGACCTTAACCTGAAGGCCATAGTACGAGTCTAAGACCTTAGCTATTAGGCCAGAGTAAGAGTTAAGACCTTAACCATTATGCCAGAGTACGAGTCTAAGACCTTAGCTATTAGGCCAGAATAAGAGTTAAGACCTTAGCTATTAGGCCAGAGTAAGAGTTAAGACCTTAACCATTACGCCAGAGTACGAGTCTAAGACCATAGCTATTAGGCCAGAGTAAGAGTTAAGACCTTAATCAGTAGGCCAGAGTAAGAGTTAAGACCTTAACCAGTAGGACAGAGTAAGAGATAAGACCTATACCATTAGGCCAGAGTAAGAGTTAAGACCATAGCTATTAGGCCAGAGTAAGAGTTAAGACCTTAACCTGTAGGCCATAGTACGAGTCTTAGACCTTAGCTATTAGGCCAGAGTAAGAGTTAAGACCTTAACCATTAGGCCAGAGTACGAGTCTAAGACTTTAGCTATTAGGCCAGAGTAAGAGTTAAGACCTTAACCAGTAGGCCAGAGTAAGAGTTAAGACCTTAACCAGGAGGCTAGAGTACGAGTCTAAGACCTTAGCTATTAGGCCAGAGTAAGAGTTAAGACCTTAGCTATTAGGCCACAGTAAGAGTTAAGGCCTTAACCATTATGCCAGAGTACGATTCTAAGACCTTAGCTATTAGGCCAGAGTAAGAGTTAAGACCTTAACCATTAGGCCAGAGTACAAGTCTAAGACCATAGCTATTAGGCCAGAGTAAGAGTTAAGACCTTAACCAGTAGGCCAGAGTAAGAGTTAAGACCTTAACCGTTAGGCCAGAGTACGAGTTTAAGACCTTAGCTATTAGGCCAGAGTAAGAGTTAAAACCTTAACTAGTTGACCAGAGTAAGAGTTAAGACCTTAACCATTAGGCCAGAGTACGAGTATAAGACCTTAGCTATTAGGCCAGAGTAAGAGTTAAGACCTTAACCTGTAGGCCAGAGTACGAGTCTAAGACCTTAGCTATTAGTCCAGAGTAAGAGTTAAGACCTTAACCTGTAGGCCAAAGTACGAGTCTAAGACCTTAGCTATTAGGCCAAAGTAAGAGTTAAGACCGTAGCTATTAGGCCAGTGTAAGAGTTAAGACCTTAACCTGTAGGCCATAGTACGAGTCTAAGACCTTAGCTATTAGGCCAGAGTAAGAGTTAAGACCTTAGATATTAGGCCACAGTGCGAGTATAAGACCTTAGCTATTATGCCAGAGTAAGAGTTAAGACCTTAACCTGAAGGCCATAGTACGAGTCTAAGACCTTAGCTATTAGGCCAGAGTAAGAGTTAAGACCTTAACCATTATGCCAGAGTACGAGTCTAAGACCTTAGCTATTAGGCCAGAGTAAGAGTTAAGACCTTAGCTATTAGGCCAGAGTAGGAGTTAAGACCTTAACCATTAGGCCAGAGCACGAGTCTAAGACCATAGCTATTAGGCCAGAGTAAGAGTTAAGACCTTAATCAGTAGGCCAGAGTAAGAGTTAAGACCTTAACCAGTAGGACAGAGTAAGAGTTAAGACCTTAACCATTAGGCCAGAGTACGAGACTAAGACCTTAGCTATTAGGCCATAGTAAGAGTTAAGACCTTAACCAGTAGGCCAGAGTACGAGTCTAAGACCTTAGCTATTAGGCCAAAGTAAGAGTTAAGACCGTAGCTATTAGGCCAGTGTAAGAGTTAAGACCTTAACCTGTAGGCCATAGTACGAGTCTAAGACCTTAGCTATTAGGCCAGAGTAAGAGTTAAGACCTTAGCTATTAGGCCACAGTGCGAGTATAAGACCTTAGCTATTATGCCAGAGTAAGAGTTAAGACCTTAACCTGAAGGCCATAGTACGAGTCTAAGACCTTAGCTATTAGGCCAGAGTAAGAGTTAAGACCTTAACCATTATGCCAGAGTACGAGTCTAAGACCTTAGCTATTAGGCCAGAGTAAGAGTTAAGACCTTAACCATTAGGCCAGAGTACGAGTCTAAGACCTTAGCTATTAGTCCAGAGTAAGAGTTAAGACCTTAACCTGTAGGCCAAAGTACGAGTCTAAGACCTTAGCTATTAGGCCAAACTAAGAGTTAAGACCGTAGCTATTAGGCCAGTGTAAGAGTTAAGACCTTAACCTGTAGGCCATAGTACGAGTCTAAGACCTTAGCTATTAGGCCAGAGTAAGAGTTAAGACCTTAGCTATTAGGCCACAGTGTGAGTATAAGACCTTAGCTATTATGCCAGAGTAAGAGTTAAGACCTTAACCTGAAGGCCATAGTACGAGTCTAAGACCTTAGCTATTAGGCCAGAGTAAGAGTTAAGACCTTAACCATTATGCCAGAGTACGAGTCTAAGACCTTAGCTATTAGGCCAGAGTAAGAGTTAAGACCTTAGCTATTAGGCCTGAGTAAGAGTTAAGACCTTAACCATTATGCCAGAGTACGAGTCTAAGACCTTAGCTATTAGGCCAGAGTAAGAGTTAAGACCTTAGCTATTAGGCCAGAGTAAGAGTTAAGACCTTAATCAGTAGGCCAGAGTAAGAGTTAAGACCTTAACCAGTAGGACAGAGTAAGAGTTAAGACCTTAACCATTAGGCCAGAGTACGAGTCTAAGACCATAGCTATTAGGCCAGAGTAAGAGTTAAGACCTTAGCTATTAGGCCAGAGTAAGTGTTAAGACCTTAGCTATTAGGCCAGAGTAAGAGTTAAGACCTTAATCAGTAGGCCAGAGTAAGAGTTAAGACCTTAACCAGTAGGACAGAGTAAGAGTTAAGACCTTAACCATTAGGCCAGAGTACGAGTCTAAGACCTTAGCTATTAGGCCAGAGTAAGAGTTAAGACCTTAACCAGTAGGCCAGAGTAAGAGTTAAGACCTTAACCAGTAGGCCAGAGTACGAGTCTAAGACCTTAGCTATTAGGCCAGAGTAAGAGTTAAGACCTTAACCATTAGGCCAGAGTACGAGTCTAAGACCTTAGCTGTTAGGCCAGCGTAAGAGTTAAGACCTTAACCAGTAGGCCAGAGTAAGAGATAAGACCTATACCATTAGGCCAGAGTACGAGTTAAGACCTTAGCTATTAGGCCAGAGTAAGAGTTAAGACCTTAACCTGTAGGCCATAGTACGAGTCTTAGACCTTAGCTATTAGGCCAGAGTAAGAGTTAAGACCTTAACCATTAGGCCAGAGTACGAGTCTAAGACTTTAGCTATTAGGCCAGAGTAAGAGTTAAGACCTTAACCAGTAGGCCAGAGTAAGAGTTAAGACCTTAACCAGGAGGCTAGAGTACGAGTCTAAGACCTTAGCTATTAGGCCAGAGTAAGAGTTAAGACCTTAGCTATTAGGCCACAGTAAGAGTTAAGGCCTTAACCATTATGCCAGAGTACGATTCTAAGACCTTAGCTATTAGGCCAGAGTAAGAGTTAAGACCTTAACCATTAGGCCAGAGTACAAGTCTAAGACCTTAGCTATTAGGCCAGAGTAAGAGTTAAGACCTTAACCAGTAGGCCAGAGTAAGAGTTAAGACCTTAACCGTTAGGCCAGAGTACGAGTTTAAGACCTTAGCTATTAGGCCAGAGTAAGAGTTAAAACCTTAACCAGTTGACCAGAGTAAGAGTTAAGACCTTAACCATTAGGCCAGAGTACGAGTATAAGACCTTAGCTATTAGGCCAGAGTAAGAGTTAAGACCTTAACCTGTAGGCCAGAGTACGAGTCTAAGACCTTAGCTATTAGTCCAGAGTAAGAGTTAAGACCTTAACCTGTAGGCCAAAGTACGAGTCTAAGACCTTAGCTATTAGGCCAAAGTAAGAGTTAAGACCGTAGCTATTAGGCCAGTGTAAGAGTTAAGACCTTAACCTGTAGGCCATAGTACGAGTCTAAGACCTTAGCTATTAGGCCAGAGTAAGAGTTAAGACCTTAGATATTAGGCCACAGTGCGAGTATAAGACCTTAGCTATTATGCCAGAGTAAGAGTTAAGACCTTAACCTGAAGGCCATAGTACGAGTCTAAGACCTTAGCTATTAGGCCAGAGTAAGAGTTAAGACCTTAACCATTATGCCAGAGTACGAGTCTAAGACCTTAGCTATTAGGCCAGAGTAAGAGTTAAGACCTTAGCTATTAGGCCAGAGTAAGAGTTAAGACCTTAACCATTAGGCCAGAGTACGAGTCTAAGACCATAGCTATTAGGCCAGAGTAAGAGTTAAGACCATAATCAGTAGGCCAGAGTAAGAGTTAAGACCTTAACCAGTAGGACAGAGTAAGAGTTAAGACCTTAACCATTAGGCCAGAGTACGAGACTAAGACCTTAGCTATTAGGCCATAGTAAGAGTTAAGACCTTAACCAGTAGGCCAGAGTAAGAGTTAAGACCTTAGCTATTAGGCCAGAGTAAGAGTTAAGACCTTAACCATTAGGCCAGAGTACGAGTCTAAGACCATAGCTATTAGGCCAGAGTAAGAGTTAAGACCTTAGCTATTAGGCCCTAGTAAGTGTTAAGACCTTAGCTATTAGGCCAGAGTAAGAGTTAAGACCTTAATCAGTAGGCCAGAGTAAGAGTTAAGACCTTAACCAGTAGGACAGAGTAAGAGTTAGGACCTTAACCATTAGGCCAGAGTACGAGTCTAAGACCTTAGCTATTAGGCCAGAGTAAGAGTTAAGACCTTAACCAGTAGGCCAGAGTAAGAGTTAAGACCTTAACCAGTAGGCCAGAGTACGAGTCTAAGACCTTAGCTATTAGTCCAGAGTAAGAGTTAAGACCTTAACCATTAGGCCAGAGTACGAGTCTAAGACCTTAGCTGTTAGGCCAGCGTAAGAGTTAAGACCTTAACCAGTAGGCCAGAGTAAGAGATAAGACCTATAGCATTAGGCCAGAGTACGAGTTAAGACCTTAGCTATTAGGCCAGAGTAAGAGTTAAGACCTTAACCTGTAGGCCATAGTACGAGTCTTAGACCTTAGCTATTAGGCCAGAGTAAGAGTTAAGACCTTAACCATTAGGCCAGAGTACGAGTCTAAGACTTTAGGTATTAGGCCAGAGTAAGAGTTAAGACCTTAACCAGTAGGCCAGAGTAAGAGTTAAGACCTTAACCAGGAAGCTAGAGTACGAGTCTAAGACCTTAGCTATTAGGCCAGAGTAAGAGTTAAGACCTTAGCTATTAGGCCACAGTAAGAGTTAAGACCTTAACCATTATGCCAGAGTACGATTCTAAGACCTTAGCTATTAGGCCAGAGTAAGAGATAAGACCTTAACCATTAGGCCAGAGTACAAGTCTAAGACCTTAGCTATTAGGCCAGAGTAAGAGTTAAGACCTTAACCATTAGGCCAGAGTACGAGTCTAAGATCTTAGCTATTAGGCCAGAGTACGAGTCTAAGACCTTATCTATTAGGCCCGAGTAAGAGTTAAGACCTTAACCAGTAGGCCAAAGTAAGAGTTAAGACCTTAACCATTATGCCATAGTACGAGTCTAAAACCTTAGCTATTAGGCCATAGTAAGAGTTAAGACCTTAACCATTAGGCCAGAGTATGAGTCTAAGACCTTAGCTATTAGGCCAGAGTAAGAGTTAAGACCTTAGCTATTAGGCCAGAGTAAGAGTTATGACCTTAACCATTAGGCCAGAGTACGAGTTAAGACCTTAACCAGTAGGCCAGAGTAAGAGATAAGACCTTAAACAGTAGGCCAGAGTACGAGTCTAAGACCTTAGCTATTCGCCTAGAGTAAGAGTTAAGACCTTAACCATTAGGCCAGAGTACGAGTCTAAGACCTTAGCTATTAGGCCAGACTAAGAGTTAAGACCTTAACCAGTAGGCCAGAGTAAGAGTTAAGACCTTAACCATTAGGCCAGAGTACGAGTCTAAGACCATAGCTATTAGGCCAGAGTAAGAGTTAAGTCCTTAACCAGTTGACCAGAGTAAGAGTTAAGACCTTAACCATTAGGCCAGAGTACGAGTCTAAGACATTAGCTATTAGGCCAGAGTAAGAGTTTAGACCTTAGCTATTAGGCCAGAGTACGAGTCTAAGACCTTAGCTATTAGGCCAAGTAAGAGTTAAGACCTTAGCTATTAGGCCAGAGTAAGAGTTAAGACCTTAACCAGTAGGCCAGAGTAAGAGTTAAGACCTTAACCATTAGGCCAGAGTACGAGTCTAAGACCTTAGCTATTAGGCCAGAGTAAGAGTTAAGACCTTAACCAGTAGGCCAGAGTAAGAGTTAAGACCTTAACCATTAGGCCAGAGTACGAGTTGAAGACCTTAGCTATTAGGCCAGAGTAAGAGTTAAAACCTTAACCAGTTGACCAGAGTAAGAGTTAAGACCTTAACCATTAGGCCAGAGTACGAGTATAAGACCTTAGCTATTAGGCCAGAGTAAGAGTTAAGACCTTAACCTGTAGGCCAGAGTACGAGTCTAAGACCTTAGCTATTAGTCCAGAGTAAGAGTTAAGACCTTAACCTGTAGGCCAAAGTACGAGTCTAAGACCTTAGCTATTAGGCCAAAGTAAGAGTTAAGACCGTAGCTATTAGGCCAGTGTAAGAGTTAAGACCTTAACCTGTAGGCCATAGTACGAGTCTAAGACCTTAGCTATTAGGCCAGAGTAAGAGTTAAGACCTTAGCTATTAGGCCACAGTGCGAGTATAAGACCTTAGCTATTATGCCAGAGTAAGAGTTAAGACCTTAACCTGAAGGCCATAGTACGAGTCTAAGACCTTAGCTATTAGGCCAGAGTAAGAGTTAAGACCTTAACCATTATGCCAGAGTACGAGTCTAAGACCTTAGCTATTAGGCCAGAGTAAGAGTTAAGACCTTAGCTATTAGGCCAGAGTAAGAGTTAAGACCTTAACCATTAGGCCAGAGTACGAGTCTAAGACGATAGCTATTAGGCCAGCGTAAGAGTTAAGACCTTAATCAGTAGGCCAGAGTAAGAGTTAAGACCTTAACCAGTAGGACAGAGTAAGAGTTAAGACCTTAACCATTAGGCCAGAGTACGAGACTAAGACCTTAGCTATTAGGCCATAGTAAGAGTTAAGACCTTAACCAGTAGGCCAGAGTAAGAGTTAAGACCTTAGCTATTAGGCCAGAGTAAGAGTTAAGACCTTAACCATTAGGCCAGAGTACGAGTCTAAGACCATAGCTATTAGGCCAGAGTAAGAGTTAAGACCTTAGCTATTAGGACAGAGTAAGTGTTAAGACCTTAGCTATTAGGCCAGAGTAAGAGTTAAGACCTTAATCAGTAGGCCAGAGTAAGAGTTAAGACCTTAACCAGTAGGACAGAGTAAGAGTTAAGACCTTAACCATTAGGCCAGAGTACGAGTCTAAGACCTTAGCTATTAGGCCAGAGTAAGAGTTAAGACCTTAACCAGTAGGCCAGAGTAAGAGTTAAGACCTTAACCAGAAGGCCAGAGTACGAGTCTAAGACCTTAGCTATTAGGCCAGAGTAAGAGTTAAGACCTTAACCATTAGGCCAGAGTACGAGTCTAAGACCTTAGCTGTTAGGCCAGCGTAAGAGTTAAGACCTTAACCAGTAGGCCAGAGTAAGAGGTAAGACCTATACCATTAGGCCAGAGTACGAGTTAAGACCTTAGCTATTAGGCCAGAGTAAGAGTTAAGACCTTAACCTGTAGGCCATAGTACGAGTCTTAGACCTTAGCTATTAGGCCAGAGTAAGAGTTAAGACCTTAACCATTAGGCCAGAGTACGAGTCTAAGACTTTAGCTATTAGGCCAGAGTAAGAGTTAAGACCTTAACCAGTAGGCCAGAGTAAGAGTTAAGACCTTAACCAGGAGGCTAGAGTACGAGTCTAAGACCTTAGCTATTAGGCCAGAGTAAGAGTTAAGACCTTAGCTATTAGGCCACAGTAAGAGTTAAGGCCTTAACCATTATGCCAGAGTACGATTCTAAGACCTTAGCTATTAGGCCAGAGTAAGAGTTAAGACCTTAACCATTAGGCCAGAGTACAAGTCTAAGACCTTAGCTATTAGGCCAGAGTAAGAGTTAAGACCTTAGCCAGTAGGCCAGAGTAAGAGTTAAGACCTTAACCGTTAGGCCAGAGTACGAGTTTAAGACCTTAGCTATTAGGCCAGAGTAAGAGTTAAAACCTTAACCAGTTGACCAGAGTAAGAGTTAAGACCTTAACCATTAGGCCAGAGTACGAGTATAAGACCTTAGCTATTAGGCCAGAGTAAGAGTTAAGACCTTAACCTGTAGGCCAGAGTACGAGTCTAAGACCTTAGCTATTAGTCCAGAGTAAGAGTTAAGACCTTAACCTGTAGGCCAAAGTACGAGTCTAAGACCTTAGCTATTAGGCCAAAGTAAGAGTTAAGACCGTAGCTATTAGGCCAGTGTAAGAGTTAAGACCTTAACCTGTAGGCCATAGTACGAGTCTAAGACCTTAGCTATTAGGCCAGAGTAAGAGTTAAGACCTTAGATATTAGGCCACAGTGCGAGTATAAGACCTTAGCTATTATGCCAGAGTAAGAGTTAAGACCTTAACCTGAAGGCCATAGTACGAGTCTAAGACCTTAGCTATTAGGCCAGAGTAAGAGTTAAGACCTTAACCATTATGCCAGAGTACGAGTCTAAGACCTTAGCTATTAGGCCAGAATAAGAGTTAAGACCTTAGCTATTAGGCCAGAGTAAGAGTTAAGACCTTAACCATTACGCCAGAGTACGAGTCTAAGACCATAGCTATTAGGCCAGAGTAAGAGTTAAGACCTTAATCAGTAGGCCAGAGTAAGAGTTAAGACCTTAACCAGTAGGACAGAGTAAGAGATAAGACCTATACCATTAGGCCAGAGTAAGAGTTAAGACCATAGCTATTAGGCCAGAGTAAGAGTTAAGACCTTAACCTGTAGGCCATAGTACGAGTCTTAGACCTTAGCTATTAGGCCAGAGTAAGAGTTAAGACCTTAACCATTAGGCCAGAGTACGAGTCTAAGACTTTAGCTATTAGGCCAGAGTAAGAGTTAAGACCTTAACCAGTAGGCCAGAGTAAGAGTTAAGACCTTAACCAGGAGGCTAGAGTACGAGTCTAAGACCTTAGCTATTAGGCCAGAGTAAGAGTTAAGACCTTAGCTATTAGGCCACAGTAAGAGTTAAGGCCTTAACCATTATGCCAGAGTACGATTCTAAGACCTTAGCTATTAGGCCAGAGTAAGAGTTAAGACCTTAACCATTAGGCCAGAGTACAAGTCTAAGACCTTAGCTATTAGGCCAGAGTAAGAGTTAAGACCTTAACCAGTAGGCCAGAGTAAGAGTTAAGACCTTAACCGTTAGGCCAGAGTACGAGTTTAAGACCTTAGCTATTAGGCCAGAGTAAGAGTTAAAACCTTAACTAGTTGACCAGAGTAAGAGTTAAGACCTTAACCATTAGGCCAGAGTACGAGTATAAGACCTTAGCTATTAGGCCAGAGTAAGAGTTAAGACCTTAACCTGTAGGCCAGAGTACGAGTCTAAGACCTTAGCTATTAGTCCAGAGTAAGAGTTAAGACCTTAACCTGTAGGCCAAAGTACGAGTCTAAGACCTTAGCTATTAGGCCAAAGTAAGAGTTAAGACCGTAGCTATTAGGCCAGTGTAAGAGTTAAGACCTTAACCTGTAGGCCATAGTACGAGTCTAAGACCTTAGCTATTAGGCCAGAGTAAGAGTTAAGACCTTAGATATTAGGCCACAGTGCGAGTATAAGACCTTAGCTATTATGCCAGAGTAAGAGTTAAGACCTTAACCTGAAGGCCATAGTACGAGTCTAAGACCTTAGCTATTAGGCCAGAGTAAGAGTTAAGACCTTAACCATTATGCCAGAGTACGAGTCTAAGACCTTAGCTATTAGGCCAGAGTAAGAGTTAAGACCTTAGCTATTAGGCCAGAGTAAGAGTTAAGACCTTAACCATTAGGCCAGAGTACGAGTCTAAGACCATAGCTATTAGGCCAGAGTAAGAGTTAAGACCTTAATCAGTAGGCCAGAGTAAGAGTTAAGACCTTAACCAGTAGGACAGAGTAAGAGTTAAGACCTTAACCATTAGGCCAGAGTACGAGACTAAGACCTTAGCTATTAGGCCATAGTAAGAGTTAAGACCTTAACCAGTAGGCCAGAGTACGAGTCTAAGACCTTAGCTATTAGGCCAAAGTAAGAGTTAAGACCGTAGCTATTAGGCCAGTGTAAGAGTTAAGACCTTAACCTGTAGGCCATAGTACGAGTCTAAGACCTTAGCTATTAGGCCAGAGTAAGAGTTAAGACCTTAGCTATTAGGCCACAGTGCGAGTATAAGACCTTAGCTATTATGCCAGAGTAAGAGTTAAGACCTTAACCTGAAGGCCATAGTACGAGTCTAAGACCTTAGCTATTAGGCCAGAGTAAGAGTTAAGACCTTAACCATTATGCCAGAGTACGAGTCTAAGACCTTAGCTATTAGGCCAGAGTAAGAGTTAAGACCTTAACCATTAGGCCAGAGTACGAGTCTAAGACCTTAGCTATTAGTCCAGAGTAAGAGTTAAGACCTTAACCTGTAGGCCAAAGTACGAGTCTAAGACCTTAGCTATTAGGCCAAACTAAGAGTTAAGACCGTAGCTATTAGGCCAGTGTAAGAGTTAAGACCTTAACCTGTAGGCCATAGTACGAGTCTAAGACCTTAGCTATTAGGCCAGAGTAAGAGTTAAGACCTTAGCTATTAGGCCACAGTGCGAGTATAAGACCTTAGCTATTATGCCAGAGTAAGAGTTAAGACCTTAACCTGAAGGCCATAGTACGAGTCTAAGACCTTAGCTATTAGGCCAGAGTAAGAGTTAAGACCTTAACCATTATGCCAGAGTACGAGTCTAAGACCTTAGCTATTAGGCCAGAGTAAGAGTTAAGACCTTAGCTATTAGGCCAGAGTAAGAGTTAAGACCTTAACCATTATGCCAGAGTACGAGTCTAAGACCTTAGCTATTAGGCCAGAGTAAGAGTTAAGACCTTAATCAGTAGGCCAGAGTAAGAGTTAAGACCTTAACCAGTAGGACAGAGTAAGAGTTAAGACCTTAACCATTAGGCCAGAGTACGAGTCTAAGACCATAGCTATTAGGCCAGAGTAAGAGTTAAGACCTTAGCTATTAGGCCAGAGTAAGTGTTAAGACCTTAGCTATTAGGCCAGAGTAAGAGTTAAGACCTTAACCATTAGGCCAGAGTACGAGTCTAAGACTTTAGCTATTAGGCCAGAGTAAGAGTTAAGACCTTAACCAGTAGGCCAGAGTAAGAGTTAAGACCTTAACCAGGAGGCTAGAGTACGAGTCTAAGACCTTAGCTATTAGGCCAGAGTAAGAGTTAAGACCTTAGCTATTAGGCCACAGTAAGAGTTAAGGCCTTAACCATTATGCCAGAGTACGATTCTAAGACCTTAGCTATTAGGCCAGAGTAAGAGTTAAGACCTTAACCATTAGGCCAGAGTACAAGTCTAAGACCTTAGCTATTAGGCCAGAGTAAGAGTTAAGACCTTAACCAGTAGGCCAGAGTAAGAGTTAAGACCTTAACCGTTAGGCCAGAGTACGAGTTTAAGACCTTAGCTATTAGGCCAGAGTAAGAGTTAAAACCTTAACTAGTTGACCAGAGTAAGAGTTAAGACCTTAACCATTAGGCCAGAGTACGAGTATAAGACCTTAGCTATTAGGCCAGAGTAAGAGTTAAGACCTTAACCTGTAGGCCAGAGTACGAGTCTAAGACCTTAGCTATTAGTCCAGAGTAAGAGTTAAGACCTTAACCTGTAGGCCAAAGTACGAGTCTAAGACCTTAGCTATTAGGCCAAAGTAAGAGTTAAGACCGTAGCTATTAGGCCAGTGTAAGAGTTAAGACCTTAACCTGTAGGCCATAGTACGAGTCTAAGACCTTAGCTATTAGGCCAGAGTAAGAGTTAAGACCTTAGATATTAGGCCACAGTGCGAGTATAAGACCTTAGCTATTATGCCAGAGTAAGAGTTAAGACCTTAACCTGAAGGCCATAGTACGAGTCTAAGACCTTAGCTATTAGGCCAGAGTAAGAGTTAAGACCTTAACCATTATGCCAGAGTACGAGTCTAAGACCTTAGCTATTAGGCCAGAGTAAGAGTTAAGACCTTAGCTATTAGGCCAGAGTAAGAGTTAAGACCTTAACCATTAGGCCAGAGTACGAGTCTAAGACCATAGCTATTAGGCCAGAGTAAGAGTTAAGACCTTAATCAGTAGGCCAGAGTAAGAGTTAAGACCTTAACCAGTAGGACAGAGTAAGAGTTAAGACCTTAACCATTAGGCCAGAGTACGAGACTAAGACCTTAGCTATTAGGCCATAGTAAGAGTTAAGACCTTAACCAGTAGGCCAGAGTACGAGTCTAAGACCTTAGCTATTAGGCCAAAGTAAGAGTTAAGACCGTAGCTATTAGGCCAGTGTAAGAGTTAAGACCTTAACCTGTAGGCCATAGTACGAGTCTAAGACCTTAGCTATTAGGCCAGAGTAAGAGTTAAGACCTTAGCTATTAGGCCACAGTGCGAGTATAAGACCTTAGCTATTATGCCAGAGTAAGAATTAAGACCTTAACCTGAAGGACATAGTACGAGTCTAAGACCTTAGCTATTAGGCCAGAGTAAGAGTTAAGACCTTAACCATTATGCCAGAGTACGAGTCTAAGACCTTAGCTATTAGGCCAGAGTAAGAGTTAAGACCTTAACCATTAGGCCAGAGTACGAGTCTAAGACCTTAGCTATTAGTCCAGAGTAAGAGTTAAGACCTTAACCTGTAGGCCAAAGTACGAGTCTAAGACCTTAGCTATTAGGCCAAACTAAGAGTTAAGACCGTAGCTATTAGGCCAGTGTAAGAGTTAAGACCTTAACCTGTAGGCCATAGTACGAGTCTAAGACCTTAGCTATTAGGCCAGAGTAAGAGTTAAGACCTTAGCTATTAGGCCACAGTGCGAGTATAAGACCTTAGCTATTATGCCAGAGTAAGAGTTAAGACCTTAACCTGAAGGCCATAGTACGAGTCTAAGACCTTAGCTATTAGGCCAGAGTAAGAGTTAAGACCTTAACCATTATGCCAGAGTACGAGTCTAAGACCTTAGCTATTAGGCCAGAGTAAGAGTTAAGACCTTAGCTATTAGGCCAGAGTAAGAGTTAAGACCTTAACCATTATGCCAGAGTACGAGTCTAAGACCTTAGCTATTAGGCCAGAGTAAGAGTTAAGACCTTAGCTATTAGGCCAGAGTAAGAGTTAAGACCTTAATCAGTAGGCCAGAGTAAGAGTTAAGACCTTAACCAGTAGGACAGAGTAAGAGTTAAGACCTTAACCATTAGGCCAGAGTACGAGTCTAAGACCATAGCTATTAGGCCAGAGTAAGAGTTAAGACCTTAGCTATTAGGCCAGAGTAAGTGTTAAGACCTTAGCTATTAGGCCAGAGTAAGAGTTAAGACCTTAATCAGTAGGCCAGAGTAAGAGTTAAGACCTTAACCAGTAGGACAGAGTAAGAGTTAAGACCTTAACCATTAGGCCAGAGTACGAGTCTAAGACCTTAGCTATTAGGCCAGAGTAAGAGTTAAGACCTTAACCAGTAGGCCAGAGTAAGAGTTAAGACCTTAACCAGTAGGCCAGAGTACGAGTCTAAGACCTTAGCTATTAGGCCAGAGTAAGAGTTAAGACCTTAACCATTAGGCCAGAGTACGAGTCTAAGACCTTAGCTGTTAGGCCAGCGTAAGAGTTAAGACCTTAACCAGTAGGCCAGAGTAAGAGATAAGACCTATACCATTAGGCCAGAGTACGAGTTAAGACCTTAGCTATTAGGCCAGAGTAAGAGTTAAGACCTTAACCTGTAGGCCATAGTACGAGTCTTAGACCTTAGCTATTAGGCCAGAGTAAGAGTTAAGACCTTAACCATTAGGCCAGAGTACGAGTCTAAGACTTTAGCTATTAGGCCAGAGTAAGAGTTAAGACCTTAACCAGTAGGCCAGAGTAAGAGTTAAGACCTTAACCAGGAGGCTAGAGTACGAGTCTAAGACCTTAGCTATTAGGCCAGAGTAAGAGTTAAGACCTTAGCTATTAGGCCACAGTAAGAGTTAAGGCCTTAACCATAATGCCAGAGTACGATTCTAAGACCTTAGCTATTAGGCCAGAGTAAGAGTTAAGACCTTAACCATTAGGCCAGAGTACAAGTCTAAGACCTTAGCTATTAGGCCAGAGTAAGAGTTAAGACCTTAACCAGTAGGCCAGAGTAAGAGTTAAGACCTTAACCGTTAGGCCAGAGTACGAGTTTAAGACCTTAGCTATTAGGCCAGAGTAAGAGTTAAAACCTTAACCAGTTGACCAGAGTAAGAGTTAAGACCTTAACCATTAGGCCAGAGTACGAGTATAAGACCTTAGCTATTAGGCCAGAGTAAGAGTTAAGACCTTAACCTGTAGGCCAGAGTACGAGTCTAAGACCTTAGCTATTAGTCCAGAGTAAGAGTTAAGACCTTAACCTGTAGGCCAAAGTACGAGTCTAAGACCTTAGCTATTAGGCCAAAGTAAGAGTTAAGACCGTAGCTATTAGGCCAGTGTAAGAGTTAAGACCTTAACCTGTAGGCCATAGTACGAGTCTAAGACCTTAGCTATTAGGCCAGAGTAAGAGTTAAGACCTTAGATATTAGGCCACAGTGCGAGTATAAGACCTTAGCTATTATGCCAGAGTAAGAGTTAAGACCTTAACCTGAAGGCCATAGTACGAGTCTAAGACCTTAGCTATTAGGCCAGAGTAAGAGTTAAGACCTTAACCATTATGCCAGAGTACGAGTCTAAGACCTTAGCTATTAGGCCAGAGTAAGAGTTAAGACCTTAGCTATTAGGCCAGAGTAAGAGTTAAGACCTTAACCATTAGGCCAGAGTACGAGTCTAAGACCATAGCTATTAGGCCAGAGTAAGAGTTAAGACCATAATCAGTAGGCCAGAGTAAGAGTTAAGACCTTAACCAGTAGGACAGAGTAAGAGTTAAGACCTTAACCATTAGGCCAGAGTATGAGACTAAGACCTTAGCTATTAGGCCATAGTAAGAGTTAAGACCTTAACCAGTAGGCCAGAGTAAGAGTTAAGACCTTAGCTATTAGGCCAGAGTAAGAGTTAAGACCTTAACCATTAGGCCAGAGTACGAGTCTAAGACCATAGCTATTAGGCCAGAGTAAGAGTTAAGACCTTAGCTATTAGGCCCTAGTAAGTGTTAAGACCTTAGCTATTAGGCCAGAGTAAGAGTTAAGACCTTAATCAGTAGGCCAGAGTAAGAGTTAAGACCTTAACCAGTAGGACAGAGTAAGAGTTAGGACCTTAACCATTAGGCCAGAGTACGAGTCTAAGACCTTAGCTATTAGGCCAGAGTAAGAGTTAAGACCTTAACCAGTAGGCCAGAGTAAGAGTTAAGACCTTAACCAGTAGGCCAGAGTACGAGTCTAAGACCTTAGCTATTAGTCCAGAGTAAGAGTTAAGACCTTAACCATTAGGCCAGAGTACGAGTCTAAGACCTTAGCTGTTAGGCCAGCGTAAGAGTTAAGACCTTAACCAGTAGGCCAGAGTAAGAGATAAGACCTATAGCATTAGGCCAGAGTACGAGTTAAGACCTTAGCTATTAGGCCAGAGTAAGAGTTAAGACCTTAACCTGTAGGCCATAGTACGAGTCTTAGACCTTAGCTATTAGGCCAGAGTAAGAGTTAAGACCTTAACCATTAGGCCAGAGTACGAGTCTAAGACTTTAGGTATTAGGCCAGAGTAAGAGTTAAGACCTTAACCAGTAGGCCAGAGTAAGAGTTAAGACCTTGACCAGGAAGCTAGAGTACGAGTCTAAGACCTTAGCTATTAGGCCAGAGTAAGAGTTAAGACCTTAGCTATTAGGCCACAGTAAGAGTTAAGACCTTAACCATTATGCCAGAGTACGATTCTAAGACCTTAGCTATTAGGCCAGAGTAAGAGATAAGACCTTAACCATTAGGCCAGAGTACAAGTCTAAGACCTTAGCTATTAGGCCAGAGTAAGAGTTAAGACCTTAACCATTAGGCCAGAGTACGAGTCTAAGATCTTAGCTATTAGGCCAGAGTACGAGTCTAAGACCTTATCTATTAGGCCCGAGTAAGAGTTAAGACCTTAACCAGTAGGCCAAAGTAAGAGTTAAGACCTTAACCATTATGCCATAGTACGAGTCTAAAACCTTAGCTATTAGGCCATAGTAAGAGTTAAGACCTTAACCATTAGGCCAGAGTATGAGTCTAAGACCTTAGCTATTAGGCCAGAGTAAGAGTTAAGACCTTAGCTATTAGGCCAGAGTAAGAGTTATGACCTTAACCATTAGGCCAGAGTACGAGTTAAGACCTTAACCAGTAGGCCAGAGTAAGAGATAAGACCTTAAACAGTAGGCCAGAGTACGAGTCTAAGACCTTAGCTATTCGCCTAGAGTAAGAGTTAAGACCTTAACCATTAGGCCAGAGTACAAATCTAAGACCTTAGCTATTAGGCCAGACTAAGAGTTAAGACCTTAACCAGTAGGCCAGAGTAAGAGTTAAGACCTTAACCATTAGGCCAGAGTACGAGTCTAAGACCATAGCTATTAGGCCAGAGTAAGAGTTAAGTCCTTAACCAGTTGACCAGAGTAAGAGTTAAGACCTTAACCATTAGGCCAGAGTACGAGTCAAAGACCTTAGCTATTAGGCCAGAGTAAGAGTTAAGACCTTAGCCATTAGGCCACAGTACGAGTCTAAGACTTAAGCTATTAGGCCAGAGTAAGAGTTAAGACCTTAACCTGTAGGCCAGAGTATGAGTCTAAGACCTTAGCTATTAGGCCAGAGTAAGAGTTAAGACCTTAGCTATTAGGCCAGAGTAAGAGTTAAGACCTTAACCTGTAGGCCATAGTACGAGTCTAAGACCTTAGCTATTAGGCCAGAGTAAGAGTTAAGACCTTAACCATTAGGCCAGAGTACGAGTCTAAGACCATAGCTATTAGGCCAGAGTAAGAGTTAAGTCCTTAACCAGTTGACCAGAGTAAGAGTTAAGACCTTAACCATTAGGCCAGAGTACGAGTCTAAGACCTTAGCTATTAGGCCAGAGTAAGAGTTAAGACCTTAACCATTGGGCCAGAGTACGAGTCTAAGACCTTAGCTATTAGGCCAGAGTAAGAGTTAAGACCTTAACCAGTAGGCCAGAGTATGAGTCTAAGACCTTAGGTATTAGGCCAGAGTAAGAGTTAAGACCTTAACCATTAGGCCAGAGTACGAGTCTAAGACCTTAGCTATTAGGCCAGAGTAAGAGTTAAGACCTTAACCATTAGGCCAGAGTACGAGTCTAAGACCATAGCTATTAGGCCAGAGTAAGAGTTAAGACCTTAATCAGTAGGCCAGAGTAAGAGTTAAGACCTTAACCAATAGGACAGAGTAAGAGTTAAGACCTTAACCATTAGGCCAGAGTACGAGTCTAAGACCTTAGCTATTAGACCATAGTAAGAGTTAAGACCTTAACCAGTAGGCCAGAGTAAGAGTTAAGACCTTAGCTATTAGGCCAGAGTAAGAGTTAAGACCTTACCATTAGGCCAGAGTACGAGTCTAAGACCATAGCTATTAGGCCAGAGTAAGAGTTAAGACCTTAGCTATTAGGCCAGAGTAAGTGTTAAGACCTTAGCTATTAGGCCAGAGTAAGAGTTAAGACCTTAATCAGTAGGCCAGAGTAAGAGTTAAGACCTTAACCAGTAGGACAGAGTAAGAGTTAAGACCTTAACCATTAGGCCAGAGTACGAGTCTAAGACCTTAGCTATTAGGCCAGAGTAAGAGTTAAGACCTTAGCTATTAGGCCACTGTAAGAGTTAAGGCCTTAACCATTATGCCAGAGTACGATTCTAAGACCTTAGCTATTAGGCCAGAGTAAGAGTTAAGACCTTAACCATTAGGCCAGAGTACAAGTCTAAGACCTTAGCTATTAGGCCAGAGTAAGAGTTAAGACCTTAACCAGTAGGCCAGAGTAAGAGTTAAGACCTTAACCGTTAGGCCAGAGTACGAGTTTAAGACCTTAGCTATTAGGCCAGAGTAAGAGTTAAAACCTTAACTAGTTGACCAGAGTAAGAGTTAAGACCTTAACCATTAGGCCAGAGTACGAGTATAAGACCTTAGCTATTAGGCCAGAGTAAGAGTTAAGACCTTAACCTGTAGGCCAGAGTACGAGTCTAAGACCTTAGCTATTAGTCCAGAGTAAGAGTTAAGACCTTAACCTGTAGGCCAAAGTACGAGTCTAAGACCTTAGCTATTAGGCCAAAGTAAGAGTTAAGACCGTAGCTATTAGGCCAGTGTAAGAGTTAAGACCTTAACCTGTAGGCCATAGTACGAGTCTAAGACCTTAGCTATTAGGCCAGAGTAAGAGTTAAGACCTTAGATATTAGGCCACAGTGCGAGTATAAGACCTTAGCTATTATGCCAGAGTAAGAGTTAAGACCTTAACCTGAAGGCCATAGTACGAGTCTAAGACCTTAGCTATTAGGCCAGAGTAAGAGTTAAGACCTTAACCATTATGCCAGAGTACGAGTCTAAGACCTTAGCTATTGGGCCAGAGTAAGAGTTAAGACCTTAACCATTAGGCCAGAGTACGAGTCTAAGACCATAGCTATTAGGCCAGAGTAAGAGTTAAGACCTTAATCAGTAGGCCAGAGTAAGAGTTAAGACCTTAACCAGTAGGACAGAGTAAGAGTTAAGACCTTAACCATTAGGCCAGAGTACGAGACTAAGACCTTAGCTATTAGGCCATAGTAAGAGTTAAGACCTTAACCAGTAGGCCAGAGTACGAGTCTAAGACCTTAGCTATTAGGCCAAAGTAAGAGTTAAGACCGTAGCTATTAGGCCAGTGTAAGAGTTAAGACCTTAACCTGTAGGCCATAGTACGAGTCTAAGACCTTAGCTATTAGGCCAGAGTAAGAGTTAAGACCTTAGCTATTAGGCCACAGTGCGAGTATAAGACCTTAGCTATTATGCCAGAGTAAGAGTTAAGACCTTAACCTGAAGGCCATAGTACGAGTCTAAGACCTTAGCTATTAGGCCAGAGTAAAAGTTAAGACCTTAACCAGGAGGCCAGAGTACGAGTCTAAGACCTTAGCTATTAGGCCAGACTAAGAGTTAAGACCTTAACCAGTAGGCCAGAGTAAGAGTTAAGACCTTAACCATTAGGCCAGAGTACGAGTCTAAGACCATAGCTATTAGGCCAGAGTAAGAGTTAAGTCCTTAACCAGTTGACCAGAGTAAGAGTTAAGACCTTAACCATTAGGCCAGAGTACGAGTCAAAGACCTTAGCTATTAGGCCAGAGTAAGAGTTAAGACCTTAGCCATTAGGCCACAGTACGAGTCTAAGACTTAAGCTATTAGGCCAGAGTAAGAGTTAAGACCTTAACCTGTAGGCCAGAGTATGAGTCTAAGACCTTAGCTATTAGGCCAGAGTAAGAGTTAAGACCTTAACCTGTAGGCCATAGTACGAGTCTAAGACCTTAGCTATTAGGCCAGAGTAAGAGTTAAGACCTTAACCATTAGGCCAGAGTACGAGTCTAAGACCATAGCTATTAGGCCAGAGTAAGAGTTAAGTCCTTAACCAGTTGACCAGAGTAAGAGTTAAGACCTTAACCATTAGGCCAGAGTACGAGTCTAAGACCTTAGCTATTAGGCCAGAGTAAGAGTTAAGACCTTAACCATTGGGCCAGAGTACGAGTCTAAGACCTTAGCTATTAGGCCAGAGTAAGAGTTAAGACCTTAACCAGTAGGCCAGAGTATGAGTCTAAGACCTTAGGTATTAGGCCAGAGTAAGAGTTAAGACCTTAACCATTAGGCCAGAGTACGAGTCTAAGACCTTAGCTATTAGGCCAGAGTAAGAGTTAAGACCTTAGCTATTAGGCCAGAGTAAGAGTTAAGACCTTAACCATTAGGCCAGAGTACGAGTCTAAGACCATAGCTATTAGGCCAGAGTAAGAGTTAAGACCTTAATCAGTAGGCCAGAGTAAGAGTTAAGACCTTAACCAATAGGACAGAGTAAGAGTTAAGACCTTAACCATTAGGCCAGAGTACGAGTCTAAGACCTTAGCTATTAGGCCATAGTAAGAGTTAAGACCTTAACCAGTAGGCCAGAGTAAGAGTTAAGACCTTAGCTATTAGGCCAGAGTAAGAGTTAAGACCTTACCATTAGGCCAGAGTACGAGTCTAAGACCATAGCTATTAGGCCAGAGTAAGAGTTAAGACCTTAGCTATTAGGCCAGAGTAAGTGTTAAGACCTTAGCTATTAGGCCAGAGTAAGAGTTAAGACCTTAATCAGTAGGCCAGAGTAATAGTTAAGACCTTAACCAGTAGGACAGAGTAAGAGTTAATACCTTAACCATTAGGCCAGAGTACGAGTCTAAGACCTTAGCTATTAGGCCAGAGTAAGAGTTAAGACCTTAACCAGTAGGCCAGAGTAAGAGTTAAGACCTTAACCAGTAGGCCAGAGTACGAGTCTAAGACCTTAGCTATTAGGCCAGAGTAAGAGTTAAGACCTTAACCATTAGGCCAGAGTACGAGTCTAAGACCTTAGCTGTTAGGCCAGCGTAAGAGTTAAGACCTTAACCAGTAGGCCAGAGTAAGAGATAAGACCTATACCATTAGGCCAGAGTACGAGTTAAGACCTTAGCTATTAGGCCAGAGTAAGAGTTAAGACCTTAACCTGTAGGCCATAGTACGAGTCTTAGACCTTAGCTATTAGGCCAGAGTAAGAGTTAAGACCTTAACCATTAGGCCAGAGTACGAGTCTAAGACTTTAGCTATTAGGCCAGAGTAAGAGTTAAGACCTTAACCAGTAGGCCAGAGTAAGAGTTAAGACCTTAACCAGGAGGCTAGAGTACGAGTCTAAGACCTTAGCTATTAGGCCAGAGTAAGAGTTAAGACCTTAGCTATTAGGCCACAGTAAGAGTTAAGACCTTAACCATTATGCCAGAGTACGATTCTAAGACCTTAGCTATTAGGCCAGAGTAAGAGATAAGACCTTAACCATTAGGCCAGAGTACAAGTCTAAGACCTTAGCTATTAGGCCAGAGTAAGAGTTAAGACCTTAACCATTAGGCCAGAGTACGAGTCTAAGATCTTAGCTATTAGGCCAGAGTACGAGTCTAAGACCTTATCTATTAGGCCCGAGTAAGAGTTAAGACCTTAACCAGTAGGCCAAAGTAAGAGTTAAGACCTTAACCATTATGCCATAGTACGAGTCTAAGACCTTAGCTATTAGGCCATAGTAAAAGTTAAGACCTTAACCATTAGGCCAGAGTATGAGTCTAAGACCTTAGCTATTAGGCCAGAGTAAGAGTTAAGACCTTAGCTATTAGGCCAGAGTAAGAGTTATGACCTTAACCATTAGGCCAGAGTACGAGTTAAGACCTTAACCAGTAGGCCAGAGTAAGAGATAAGACCTTAAACAGTAGGCCAGAGTACGAGTCTAAGACCTTAGCTATTCGCCTAGAGTAAGAGTTAAGACCTTAACCATTAGGCCAGAGTACGAGTCTAAGACCTTAGCTATTAGGCCAGACTAAGAGTTAAGACCTTAACCAGTAGGCCAGAGTAAGAGTTAAGACCTTAACCATTAGGCCAGAGTACGAGTCTAAGACCATAGCTATTAGGCCAGAGTAAGAGTTAAGTCCTTAACCAGCTGACCAGAGTAAGAGTTAAGACCTTAACCATTAGGCCAGAGTACGAGTCAAAGACCTTAGCTATTAGGCCAGAGTAAGAGTTAAGACCTTAGCCATTAGGCCACAGTACGAGTCTAAGACTTAAGCTATTAGGCCAGAGTAAGAGTTAAGACCTTAACCTGTAGGCCAGAGTATGAGTCTAAGACCTTAGCTATTAGGCAAGAGTAAGAGTTAAGACCTTAGCTATTAGGCCAGAGTAAGAGTTATGACCTTAACCATTAGGCCAGAGTACGAGTTAAGACCTTAACCAGTAGGCCAGAGTAAGAGATAAGACCTTAAACAGTAGGCCAGAGTACGAGTCTAAGACCTTAGCTATTCACCTAGAGTAAGAGTTAAGACCTTAACCATTAGGCCAGAGTACGAGTCTAAGACCTTAGCTATTAGGCCAGACTAAGAGTTAAGACCTTAACCAGTAGGCCAGAGTAAGAGTTAAGACCTTAACCATTAGGCCAGAGTACGAGTCTAAGACCATAGCTATTAGGCCAGAGTAAGAGTTAAGTCCTTAACCAGTTGACCAGAGTAAGAGTTAAGACCTTAACCATTAGGCCAGAGTACGAGTCAAAGACCTTAGCTATTAGGCCAGAGTAAGAGTTAAGACCTTAGCCATTAGGCCACAGTACGAGTCTAAGACTTAAGCTATTAGGCCAGAGTAAGAGTTAAGACCTTAACCTGTAGGCCAGAGTATGAGTCTAAGACCTTAGCTATTAGGCCAGAGTAAGAGTTAAGACCTTAGCTATTAGGCCAGAGTAAGAGTTAAGACCTTAACCTGTAGGCCATAGTACGAGTCTAAGACCTTAGCTATTAGGCCAGAGTAAGAGTTAAGACCTTAAACATTAGGCCAGAGTACGAGTCTAAGACCTTAGCTATTAGGCCAGAGTAAGAGTTAAGACCTTAACCATTAGGCCAGAGTACGAGTCTAAGACCTTAGCTATTAGGCCAGAGTAAGAGTTAAGACCTTAACCAGTAGGCCAGAGTATGAGTCTAAGACCTTAGGTATTAGGCCAGAGTAAGAGTTAAGACCTTAACCATTAGGCCAGAGTACGAGTCTAAGACCTTAGCTATTAGGCCAGAGTAAGAGTTAAGACCTTAGCTATTAGGCCAGAGTAAGAGTTAAGACCTTAACCATTAGGCCAGAGTACGAGTCTAAGACCATAGCTATTAGGCCAGAGTAAGAGTTAAGACCTTAATCAGTAGGCCAGAGTAAGAGTTAAGACCTTAACCAATAGGACAGAGTAAGAGTTAAGACCTTAACCATTAGGCCAGAGTACGAGTCTAAGACCTTAGCTATTAGGCCATAGTAAGAGTTAAGACCTTAACCAGTAGGCCAGAGTAAGAGTTAAGACCTTAGCTATTATGCCAGAGTAAGAGTTAAGACCTTACCATTAGGCCAGAGTACGAGTCTAAGACCATAGCTATTAGGCCAGAGTAAGAGTTAAGACCTTAGCTATTAGGCCAGAGTAAGTGTTAAGACCTTAGCTATTAGGCTAGAGTAAGAGTTAATACCTTAATCAGTAGGCCAGAGTAAGAGTTAAGACCTTAACCAGTAGGACAGAGTAAGAGTTAAGACCTTAACCATTAGGCCAGAGTACGAGTCTAAGACCTTAGCTATTAGGCCAGAGTAAGAGTTAAGACCTTAACCAGTAGGCCAGAGTAAGAGTTAAGACCTTAACCAGTAGGCCAGAGTACGAGTCTAAGACCTTAGCTATTAGGCCAGAGTAAGAGTTAAGACCTTAACCATTAGGCCAGAGTACGAGTCTAAGACCTTAGCTGTTAGGCCAGCGTAAGAGTTAAGACCTTAACCAGTAGGCCAGAGTAAGAGATAAGACCTATACCATTAGGCCAGAGTACGAGTTAAGACCTTAGCTATTAGGCCAGAGTAAGAGTTAAGACCTTAACCTGTAGGCCATAGTACGAGTCTTAGACCTTAGCTATTAGGCCAGAGTAAGAGTTAAGACCTTAACCATTAGGCCAGAGTACGAGTCTAAGACTTTAGCTATTAGGCCAGCGTAAGAGTTAAGACCTTATTAGTAGGCCAGAGTAAGAGTTAAGACCTTAACCTGTAGGCCATAGTACGAGTCTTAGACCTTAGCTATTAGGCCAGAGTAAGAGTTAAGACCTTAACCATTAGGCCAGAGTACGAGTCTAAGACCTTAGCTATTAGGCCAGAGTAAGAGTTAAGACCTTAGCTATTAGGCCAGAGTAAGAGTTAAGACCTTAACCATTAGGCCAGAGTACGAATCTAAGACCATAGCTATTAGGCCAGAGTAAGAGTTAAGACCTTAACTATTAGGCCAGAGTAAGAGTTAAGACCTTAGCTATTAGGCCAGAGTAAGAGTTAAGACCTTAATCAGTAGGCCAGAGTAAGAGTTAAGACCTTAACCAGTAGGACAGTGTAAGAGTTAAGACCTTAACCATTAGGCCAGAGTACGAGTCTAAGACCTTAGCTATTAGGCCATAGTAAGAGTTAAGACCTTAACCAGTAGGCCAGAGTAAGAGTTAAGACCTTAAACAGTAGGCCAGAGTAAGAGTTAAGACCTTAACCATTAGGCCAGAGTACGAGACTAAGACCTTAGCTATTAGGCCATAGTAAGAGTTAAGACCTTAACCAGTAGGCCAGAGTAAGAGTTAAGACCTTAGCTATTAGGCCAGAGTAAGAGTTAAAACCTTAACCATTAGGCCAGAGTACGAGTCTAAGACCATAGCTATGAGGCCAGAGTAAGATCTAAGACCATAGCTATGAGGCCAGAGTAAGAGTTAAGACCTTAGCTATTAGGCCCTAGTAAGTGTTAAGACCTTAGCTATTAGGCCAGAGTAAGAGTTAAGACCTTAATCAGTAGGCCAGAGTAAGAGTTAAGACCTTAACCAGTAGGACAGAGTAAGAGTTAGGACCTTAACCATTAGGCCAGAGTACGAGTCTAAGACCTTAGCTATTAGGCCAGAGTAAGAGTTAAGACCTTAACCAGTAGGCCAGAGTCAGAGTTAAGACCTTAACCAGTAGGCCAGAGTACGAGTCTAAGACCTTAGCTATTAGGCCAGAGTAAGAGTTAAGACCTTAACCATTAGGCCAGAGTACGAGTCTAAGACCTTAGCTGTTAGGCCAGCGTAAGAGTTAAGACCTTAACCAGTAGGCCAGAGTAAGAGATAAGACCTATACCATTAGGCCAGAGTACGAGTTAAGACCTTAGCTATTAGGCCAGAGTAAGAGTTAAGACCTTAACCTGTAGGCCATAGTACGAGTCTTAGACCTTAGCTATTAGGCCAGAGTAAGAGTTAAGACCTTAACCATTAGGCCAGAGTACGAGTCTAAGACTTTAGCTATTAGGCCAGAGTAAGAGTTAAGACCTTAACCAGTAGGCCAGAGTAAGAGTTAAGACCTTAACCAGGAGGCTAGAGTACGAGTCTACGACCTTAGCTATTAGGCCAGAGTAAGAGTTAAGACCTTAGCTATTAGGCCACAGTAAGAGTTAAGACCTTAACCATTATGCCAGAGTACGATTCTAAGACCTTAGCTATTAGGCCAGAGTAAGAGATAAGACCTTAACCATTAGGCCAGAGTACAAGTCTAAGACCTTAGGTATTAGGCCAGAGTAAGAGTTAAGACCTTAACCATTAGGCCAGAGTACGAGTCTAAGATCTTAGCTATTAGGCCAGAGTACGAGTCTAAGACCTTATCTATTAGGCCCGAGTAAGAGTTAAGACCTTAACCAGTAGGCCAAAGTAAGAGTTAAGACCTTAACCATTATGCCATAGTACGAGTCTAAGACCTTAGCTATTAGGCCATAGTAAGAGTTAAGACCTTAACCATTAGGCCAGAGTATGAGTCTAAGACCTTAGCTATTAGGCCAGAGTAAGAGTTAAGACCTTAGCTATTAGGCCAGAGTAAGAGTTATGACCTTAACCATTAGGCCAGAGTACGAGTTAAGACCTTAACCAGTAGGCCAGAGTAAGAGATAAGACCTTAAACAGTAGGCCAGAGTACGAGTCTAAGACCTTAGCTATTCGCCTAGAGTAAGAGTTAAGACCTTAACCATTAGGCCAGAGTACGAGTCTAAGACCTTAGCTATTAGGCCAGACTAAGAGTTAAGACCTTAACCAGTAGGCCAGAGTAAGAGTTAAGACCTTAACCATTAGGCCAGAGTACGAGTCTAAGACCATAGCTATTAGGCCAGAGTAAGAGTTAAGTCCTTAACCAGTTGACCAGAGTAAGAGTTAAGACCTTAACCATTAGGCCAGAGTACGAGTCAAAGACCTTAGCTATTAGGCCAGAGTAAGAGTTAAGACCTTAGCCATTAGGCCACAGTACGAGTCTAAGACTTAAGCTATTAGGCCAGAGTAAGAGTTAAGACCTTAACCTGTAGGCCAGAGTATGAGTCTAAGACCTTAGCTATTAGGCCAGAGTAAGAGTTAAGACCTTAGCTATTAGGCCAGAGTAAGAGTTATGACCTTAACCATTAGGCCAGAATACGAGTTAAGACCTTAACCAGTAGGCCAGAGTAAGAGATAAGACCTTAAACAGTAGGCCAGAGTACGAGTCTAAGACCTTAGCTATTCACCTAGAGTAAGAGTTAAGACCTTAACCATTAGGCCAGAGTACGAGTCTAAGACCTTAGCTATTAGGCCAGACTAAGAGTTAAGACCTTAACCAGTAGGCCAGAGTAAGAGTTAAGACCTTAACCATTAGGCCAGAGTACGAGTCTAAGACCATAGCTATTAGGCCAGAGTAAGAGTTAAGTCCTTAACAGTTGACCAGAGTAAGAGTTAAGACCTTAACCATTAGGCCAGAGTACGAGTCAAAGACCTTAGCTATTAGGCCAGAGTAAGAGTTAAGACCTTAGCCATTAGGCCACAGTACGAGTCTAAGACTTAAGCTATTAGGCCAGAGTAAGAGTTAAGACCTTAACCTGTAGGCCAGAGTATGAGTCTAAGACCTTAGCTATTAGGCCAGAGTAAGAGTTAAGACCTTAGCTATTAGGCCAGAGTAAGAGTTAAGACCTTAACCTGTAGGCCATAGTACGAGTCTAAGACCTTAGCTATTAGGCCAGAGTAAGAGTTAAGACCTTAAACATTAGGCCAGAGTACGAGTCTAAGACCTTAGCTATTAGGCCAGAGTAAGAGTTAAGACCTTAACCATTAGGCCAGAGTACGAGTCTAAGACCTTAGCTATTAGGCCAGAGTAAGAGTTAAGACCTTAACCAGTAGGCCAGAGTATGAGTCTAAGACCTTAGCTATTAGGCCAGAGTAAGAGTTAAGACCTTAACCATTAGGCCAGAGTACGAGTCTAAGACCTTAGCTATTAGGCCAGAGTAAGAGTTAAGACCTTAACCAGTAGGCCAGAGTATGAGTCTAAGACCTTAGGTATTAGGCCAGAGTAAGAGTTAAGACCTTAACCATTAGGCCAGAGTACGAGTCTAAGACCTTAGCTATTAGGCCAGAGTAAGAGTTAAGACCTTAGCTATTAGGCCAGAGTAAGAGTTAAGACCTTAACCATTAGGCCAGAGTACGAGTCTAAGACCATAGCTATTAGGCCAGAGTAAGAGTTAAGACCTTAATCAGTAGGCCAGAGTAAGAGTTAAGACCTTAACCAATAGGACAGAGTAAGAGTTAAGACCTTAACCATTAGGCCAGAGTACGAGTCTAAGACCTTAGCTATTAGGCCATAGTAAGAGTTAAGACCTTAACCAGTAGGCCAGAGTAAGAGTTAAGACCTTAGCTATTAGGCCAGAGTAAGAGTTAAGACCTTACCATTAGGCCAGAGTACGAGTCTAAGACCATAGCTATTAGGCCAGAGTAAGAGTTAAGACCTTAGCTATTAGGCCAGAGTAAGTGTTAAGACCTTAGCTATTAGGCTAGAGTAAGAGTTAAGACCTTAATCAGTAGGCCAGAGTAAGAGTTAAGACCTTAACCAGTAGGACAGAGTAAGAGTTAAGACCTTAACCATTAGGCCAGAGTACGAGTCTAAGACCTTAGCTATTAGGCCAGAGTAAGAGTTAAGACCTTAACCAGTAGGCCAGAGTAAGAGTTAAGACCTTAACCAGTAGGCCAGAGTACGAGTCTAAGACCTTAGCTATTAGGCCAGAGTAAGAGTTAAGACCTTAACCATTAGGCCAGAGTACGAGTCTAAGACCTTAGCTGTTAGGCCAGCGTAAGAGTTAAGACCTTAACCAGTAGGCCAGAGTAAGAGATAAGACCTATACCATTAGGCCAGAGTACGAGTTAAGACCTTAGCTATTAGGCCAGAGTAAGAGTTAAGACCTTAACCTGTAGGCCATAGTACGAGTCTTAGACCTTAGCTATTAGGCCAGAGTAAGAGTTAAGACCTTAACCATTAGGCCAGAGTACGAGTCTAAGACTTTAGCTATTAGGCCAGCGTAAGAGTTAAGACCTTATTAGTAGGCCAGAGTAAGAGTTAAGATCTTAACCTGTAGGCCATAGTACGAGTCTTAGACCTTAGCTATTAGGCCAGAGTAAGAGTTAAGACCTTAACCATTAGGCCAGAGTACGAGTCTAAGACCTTAGCTATTAGGCCAGAGTAAGAGTTAAGACCTTAGCTATTAGGCCAGAGTAAGAGTTAAGACCTTAACCATTAGGCCAGAGTACGAATCTAAGACCATAGCTATTAGGCCAGAGTAAGAGTTAAGACCTTAGCTATTAGGCCAGAGTAAGAGTTAAGACCTTAGCTATTAGGCCAGAGTAAGAGTTAAGACCTTAATCAGTAGGCCAGAGTAAGAGTTAAGACCTTAACCAGTAGGACAGTGTAAGAGTTAAGACCTTAACCATTAGGCCAGAGTACGAGTCTAAGACCTTAGCTATTAGGCCATAGTAAGAGTTAAGACCTTAACCAGTAGGCCAGAGTAAGAGTTAAGACCTTAAACAGTAGGCCAGAGTAAGAGTTAAGACCTTAACCATTAGGCCAGAGTACGAGACTAAGACCTTAGCTATTAGGCCATAGTAAGAGTTAAGACCTTAACCAGTAGGCCAGAGTAAGAGTTAAGACCTTAGCTATTAGGCCAGAGTAAGAGTTAAGACCTTAACCATTAGGCCAGAGTACGAGTCTAAGACCATAGCTATGAGGCCAGAGTAAGAGTTAAGACCTTAGCTATTAGGCCCTAGTAAGTGTTAAGACCTTAGCTATTAGGCCAGAGTAAGAGTTAAGACCTTAATCAGTAGGCCAGAGTAAGAGTTAAGACCTTAACCAGTAGGACAGAGTAAGAGTTAGGACCTTAACCATTAGGCCAGAGTACGAGTCTAAGACCTTAGCTATTAGGCCAGAGTAAGAGTTAAGACCTTAACCAGTAGGCCAGAGTAAGAGTTAAGACCTTAACCAGTAGGCCAGAGTACGAGTCTAAGACCTTAGCTATTAGGCCAGAGTAAGAGTTAAGACCTTAACCATTAGGCCAGAGTACGAGTCTAAGACCTTAGCTGTTAGGCCAGCGTAAGAGTTAAGACCTTAACCAGTAGGCCAGAGTAAGAGATAAGACCTATACCATTAGGCCAGAGTACGAGTTAAGACCTTAGCTATTAGGCCAGAGTAAGAGTTAAGACCTTAACCTGTAGGCCATAGTACGAGTCTTAGACCTTAGCTATTAGGCCAGAGTAAGAGTTAAGACCTTAACCATTAGGCCAGAGTACGAGTCTAAGACTTTAGCTATTAGGCCAGAGTAAGAGTTAAGAGCTTAACCAGGAGGCTAGAGTACGAGTCTACGACCTTAGCTATTAGGCCAGAGTAAGAGTTAAGACCTTAGCTATTAGGCGACAGTAAGAGTTAAGACCTTAACCATTATGCCAGAGTACGATTCTAAGACCTTAGCTATTAGGCCAGAGTAAGAGATAAGACCTTAACCATTAGGCCAGAGTACAAGTCTAAGACCTTAGCTATTAGGCCAGAGTAAGAGTTAAGACCTTAACCATTAGGCCAGAGTACGAGTCTAAGATCTTAGCTATTAGGCCAGAGTACGAGTCTAAGACCTTATCTATTAGGCCCGAGTAAGAGTTAAGACCTTAACCAGTAGGCCAAAGTAAGAGTTAAGACCTTAACCATTATGCCATAGTACGAGTCTAAGACCTTAGCTATTAGGCCATAGTAAGAGTTAAGACCTTAACCATTAGGCCAGAGTATGAGTCTAAGACCTTAGCTATTAGGCCAGAGTAAGAGTTAAGACCTTAGCTATTAGGCCAGAGTAAGAGTTATGACCTTAACCATTAGGCCAGAGTACGAGTTAAGACCTTAACCAGTAGGCCAGAGTAAGAGATAAGACCTTAAACAGTAGGCCAGAGTACGAGTCTAAGACCTTAGCTATTCGCCTAGAGTAAGAGTTAAGACCTTAACCATTAGGCCAGAGTACGAGTCTAAGACCTTAGCTATTAGGCCAGACTAAGAGTTAAGACCTTAACCAGTAGGCCAGAGTAAGAGTTAAGACCTTAACCATTAGGCCAGAGTACGAGTCTAAGACCATAGCTATTAGGCCAGAGTAAGAGTTAAGTCCTTAACCAGTTGACCAGAGTAAGAGTTAAGACCTTAACCATTAGGCCAGAGTACGAGTCAAAGACCTTAGCTATTAGGCCAGAGTGAGAGTTAAGACCTTAGCCATTAGGCCACAGTACGAGTCTAAGACTTAAGCTATTAGGCCAGAGTAAGAGTTAAGACCTTAACCTGTAGGCCAGAGTATGAGTCTAAGACCTTAGCTATTAGGCCAGAGTAAGAGTTAAGACCTTAGCTATTAGGCCAGAGTAAGAGTTATGACCTTAACCATTAGGCCAGAATACGAGTTAAGACCTTAACCAGTAGGCCAGAGTAAGAGATAAGACCTTAAACAGTAGGCCAGAGTACGAGTCTAAGACCTTAGCTATTCACCTAGAGTAAGAGTTAAGACCTTAACCATTAGGCCAGAGTACGAGTCTAAGACCTTAGCTATTAGGCCAGACTAAGAGTTAAGACCTTAACCAGTAGGCCAGAGTAAGAGTTAAGACCTTAACCATTAGGCCAGAGTACGAGTCTAAGACCATAGCTATTAGGCCAGAGTAAGAGTTAAGTCCTTAACCAGTTGACCAGAGTAAGAGTTAAGACCTTAACCATTAGGCCAGAGTACGAGTCAAAGACCTTAGCTATTAGGCCAGAGTAAGAGTTAAGACCTTAGCCATTAGGCCACAGTACGAGTCTAAGACTTAAGCTATTAGGCCAGAGTAAGAGTTAAGACCTTAACCTGTAGGCCAGAGTATGAGTCTAAGACCTTAGCTATTAGGCCAGAGTAAGAGTTAAGACCTTAGCTATTAGGCCAGAGTAAGAGTTAAGACCTTAACCTGTAGGCCATAGTACGAGTCTAAGACCTTAGCTATTAGGCCAGAGTAAGAGTTAAGACCTTAAACATTAGGCCAGAGTACGAGTCTAAGACCTTAGCTATTAGGCCAGAGTAAGAGTTAAGACCTTAACCATTAGGCCAGAGTACGAGTCTAAGACCTTAGCTATTAGGCCAGAGTAAGAGTTAAGACCTTAACCAGTAGGCCAGAGTATGAGTCTAAGACCTTAGGTATTAGGACAGAGTAAGAGTTAAGACCTTAACCATTAGGCCAGAGTACGAGTCTAAGACCTTAGCTATTAGGCCAGAGTAAGAGTTAAGACCTTAGCTATTAGGCCAGAGTAAGAGTTAAGACCTTAACCATTAGGCCAGAGTACGAGTCTAAGACCATAGCTATTAGGCCAGAGTAAGAGTTAAGAGCTTAATCAGTAGGCCAGAGTAAGAGTTAAGACCTTAACCAATAGGACAGAGTAAGAGTTAAGACCTTAACCATTAGGCCAGAGTACGAGTCTAAGACCTTAGCTATTAGGCCATAGTAAGAGTTAAGACCTTAACCAGTAGGCCAGAGTAAGAGTTAAGACCTTAGCTATTAGGCCAGAGTAAGAGTTAAGACCTTACCATTAGGCCAGAGTACGAGTCTAAGACCATAGCTATTAGGCCAGAGTAAGAGTTAAGACCTTAGCTATTAGGCCAGAGTAAGTGTTAAGACCTTAGCTATTAGGCCAGAGTAAGAGTTAAGACCTTAATCAGTAGGCCAGAGTAAGAGTTAAGACCTTAACCAGTAGGACAGAGTAAGAGTTAAGACCTTAACCATTAGGCCAGAGTACGAGTCTAAGACCTTAGCTATTAGGCCAGAGTAAGAGTTAAGACCTTAACCAGTAGGCCAGAGTAAGAGTTAAGACCTTAACCAGTAGGCCAGAGTACGAGTCTAAGACCTTAGCTATTAGGCCAGAGTAAGAGTTAAGACCTTAACCATTAGGCCAGAGTACGAGTCTAAGACCTTAGCTGTTAGGCCAGCGTAAGAGTTAAGACCTTAACCAGTAGGCCAGAGTAAGAGATAAGACCTATACCATTAGGCCAGAGTACGAGTTAAGACCTTAGCTATTAGGCCAGAGTAAGAGTTAAGACCTTAACCTGTAGGCCATAGTACGAGTCTTAGACCTTAGCTATTAGGCCAGAGTAAGAGTTAAGACCTTAACCATTAGGCCAGAGTACGAGTCTAAGACTTTAGCTATTAGGCCAGCGTAAGAGTTAAGACCTTATTAGTAGGCCAGAGTAAGAGTTAAGACCTTAACCTGTAGGCCATAGTACGAGTCTTAGACCTTAGCTATTAGGCCAGAGTAAGAGTTAAGACCTTAACCATTAGGCCAGAGTACGAGTCTAAGACCTTAGCTATTAGGCCAGAGTAAGAGTTAAGACCTTAGCTATTAGGCCAGAGTAAGAGTTAAGACCTTAACCATTAGGCCAGAGTACGAATCTAAGACCATAGCTATTAGGCCAGAGTAAGAGTTAAGACCTTAGCTATTAGGCCAGAGTAAGAGTTAAGACCTTAGCTATTAGGCCAGAGTAAGAGTTAAGACCTTAATCAGTAGGCCAGAGTAAGAGTTAAGACTTTAACCAGTAGGACAGTGTAAGAGTTAAGACCTTAACCATTAGGCCAGAGTACGAGTCTAAGACCTTAGCTATTAGGCCATAGTAAGAGTTAAGACCTTAACCAGTAGGCCAGAGTAAGAGTTAAGACCTTAAACAGTAGGCCAGAGTAAGAGTTAAGACCTTAACCATTAGGCCAGAGTACGAGTCTAAGACATTAGCTATTAGGCCAGAGTAAGAGTTAAGACCTTAGCTATTAGACCAGAGTAAGAGTTAAGACCTTAGCTATTAGGCCAGAGTACGAGTCTAAGACCTTAGCTATTAGGCCAAGTAAGAGTTAAGACCTTAGCTATTAGGCCAGAGAAAGAGTTAAGACCTTAACCAGTAGGCCAGAGTAAGAGTTAAGACCTTAACCATTAGGCCAGAGTACGAGTCTAAGACCTTAGCTATTAGGCCAGAGTAAGAGTTAAGACCTTAACCAGTAGGCCAGAGTAAGAGTTAAGACCTTAACCATTAGGCCAGAGTACGAGTTTAAGACCTTAGCTATTAGGCCAGAGTAAGAGTTAAAACCTTAACCAGTTGACCAGAGTAAGAGTTAAGACCTTAACCATTAGGCCAGAGTACGAGTATAAGACCTTAGCTATTAGGCCAGAGTAAGAGTTAAGACCTTAACCATTAGGCCAGAGTACGAGTCTAAGACCTTAGCTGTTAGGCCAGCGTAAGAGTTAAGACCTTAACCAGTAGGCCAGAGTAAGAGATAAGACCTATAACATTAGGCCAGAGTACGAGTTAAGACCTTAGCTATTAGGCCAGAGTAAGAGTTAAGACCTTAACCTGTAGGCCATAGTACGAGTCTTAGACCTTAGCTATTAGGCCAGAGTAAGAGTTAAGACCTTAACCATTAGGCCAGAGTACGAGTCTAAGACTTTAGCTATTAGGCCAGAGTAAGAGTTAAGACCTTATTAGTAGGCCAGAGTAGGAGTTAAGACCTTAACCTGTAGGCCGTAGTACGAGTCTTAGACCTTAGCTATTAGGCCAGAGTAAGAGTTAAGACCTTAACCATTAGGCCAGAGTACGAGTCTAAGACCTTAGCTATTAGGCCAGAGTAAGAGTTAAGACCTTAACCATTAGGCCAGAGTACGAATCTAAGACCATAGCTTTAGGCCAGAGTAAGAGTTAAGACCTTAGCTATTAGGCCAGAGTAAGAGTTAAGACCTTAGCTATTAGGCCAGAGTAAGAGTTAAGACCTTAATCAGTAGGCCAGAGTAAGAGTTAAGACCCTAACCAGTAGGACAGTGTAAGAGTTAAGACCTTAACCATTAGGCCAGAGTACGAGTCTAAGACCTTAGCTATTAGGCCATAGTAAGAGATAAGACCTTAACCAGTAGGCCAGAGTAAGAGTTAAGACCTTAAACAGTAGGCCAGAGTAAGAGTTAAGACCTTAACCATTAGGCCAGAGTACGAGTCTAAGACATTAGCTATTAGGCCAGAGTAAGAGTTAAGACCTTAGCTATTAGACCAGAGTAAGAGTTAAGACCTTAGCTATTAGGCCAGAGTACGAGTCTAAGACCTTAGCTATTAGGCCAAGTAAGAGTTAAGACCTTAGCTATTAGGCCAGAGTAAGAGTTAAGACCTTAACCAGTAGGCCAGAGTAAGAGTTAAGACCTTAACCATTAGGCCAGAGTACGAGTCTAAGACCTTAGCTATTAGGCCAGAGTAAGAGTTAAGACCTTAACCAGTAGGCCAGAGTAAGAGTTAAGACCTTAACCATTAGGCCAGAGTACGAGTTTAAGACCTTAGCTATTAGGCCAGAGTAAGAGTTAAAACCTTAACCAGTTGACCAGAGTAAGAGTTAAGACCTTAACCATTAGGCCAGAGTACGAGTATAAGACCTTAGCTATTAGGCCAGAGTAAGAGTTAAGACCTTAACCTGTAGGCCAGAGTACGAGTCTAAGACCTTAGCTATTAGTCCAGAGTAAGAGTTAAGACCTTAACCTGTAGGCCAAAGTACAAGTCTAAGACCTTAGCTATTAGGCCAAAGTAAGAGTTAAGACCATAGCTATTAGGCCAGTGTAAGAGTTAAGACCTTAACCTGTAGGCCACAGTACGAGTCTAAGACCTTAGCTATTAGGCCAGAGTAAGAGTTAAGACCTTAGCTATTAGGCCACAGTGCGAGTATAAGACCTTAGCTATTAGGCCAGAGTAAGAGTTAGGACCTTTACCTGAAGGCCATAGTACGAGTCTAAGACCTTAGCTATTAGGCCAGAGTAAGAGTTAAGACCTTAACCATTATGCCAGAGTACGAGTCTAAGACCTTAGCTATTAGGCCAGAGTAAGAGTTAAGACCTTAGCTATTAGGCCAGAGTAAGAGTTAAGACCTTAACCTGTAGGCCATAGTACGAGTCTAAGACCTTAGCTATTAGGAGAGAGTAAGAGTTAAGACCTTAGCTATTAGGCCACAGTATGAGTATAAGACCTTAGCTATTCGACCAGAGTAAGAGTTAAGACCTTAACCTGAAGGCCATAGTACGAGTCTAAGACCTTAGCTATTAGGCCAGAGTAAGAGTTAAGACCTTAACTATTAGGCCAGAGTAAGAGTTAAGACCTTAACCTGTAGGCCATAGTACGAGTCTAAGACCTTAGCTATTAGGCCAGAGTAAGAGTTAAGACCTTAACCATTATGCCAGAGTACGAGTCTAAGACCTTAGCTATTAGGCCAGAGTAAGAGTTAAGACCTTAGCTATTAGGCCAGAGTAAGAGTTAAGACCTTAACCATTAGGCCAGAGTACGAGTCTAAGACCATAGCTATTAGGCCAGAGTAAGAGTTAAGACCTTAATCAGTAGGCCAGAGTAAGAGTTAAGACCTTAACCAGTAGGACAGAGTAAGAGTTAAGACCTTAACCATTAGGCCAGAGTACGAGTCTAAGACCTTAGCTATTAGGCCAGAGTAAGAGTTAAGACCTTAGCTATTAGGCCAGAGTAAGAGTTAAGACCTTAACCATTAGGCCAGAGTACGAATCTAAGACCATAGCTATTAGGCCAGAGTAAGAGTTAAGACCTTAGCTATTAGGCCAGAGTAAGAGTTAAGACCTTAGCTATTAGGCCAGAGTAAGAGTTAAGACCTTAATCAGTAGGCCAGAGTAAGAGTTAAGACCTTAACCAGTAGGACAGTGTAAGAGTTAAGACCTTAACCATTAGGCCAGAGTACAAGTCTAAGACCTTAGCTATTAGGCCATAGTAAGAGTTAAGACCTTAACCAGTAGGCCAGAGTAAGAGTTAAGATCTTAAACAGTAGGCCAGAGTAAGAGTTAAGACCTTAACCATTAGGCCAGAGTACGAGTCTAAGACATTAGCTATTAGGCCAGAGTACGAGTCTAAGACCTTAGCTATTAGGCCAAGTAAGAGTTAAGACCTTAGCTATTAGGCCAGAGAAAGAGTTAAGACCTTAACCAGTAGGCCAGAGTAAGAGTTAAGACCTTAACCATTAGGCCAGAGTACGAATCTAAGACCTTAGCTATTAGGCCAGAGTAAGAGTTAAGACCTTAACCAGTAGGCCAGAGTAAGAGTTAAGACCTTAACCATTAGGCCAGAGTACGCGTTTAAGACCTTAGCTATTAGGCCAGAGTAAGAGTTAAAACCTTAACCAGTTGACCAGAGTAAGAGTTAAGACCTTAACCATTAGGCCAGGGTACGAGTATAAGACCTTAGCTATTAGGCCAGAGTAAGAGTTAAGACCTTAACCATTAGGCCAGAGTACGAGTCTAAGACCTTAGCTGTTAGGCCAGCGTAAGAGTTAAGACCTTAACCAGTAGGCCAGAGTAAGAGATAAGACCTATACCATTAGGCCAGAGTACGAGTTAAGACCTTAGCTATTAGGCCAGAGTAAGAGTTAAGACCTTAACCTGTAGGCCATAGTACGAGTCTTAGACCTTAGCTATTAGGCCAGAGTAAGAGTTAAGATCTTAACCATTAGGCCAGAGTACGAGTCTAAGACTTTAGCTATTAGGCCAGAGTAAGAGTTAAGACCTTATTAGTAGGCCAGAGTAAGAGTTAAGACCTTAACCTGTAGGCCATAGTACGAGTCTTAGACCTTAGCTATTAGGCCAGAGTACGAGTCTAAGACCTTAGCTATTAGGCCAGAGTAAGAGTTAAGACCTTAGCTATTAGGCCAGAGTAAGAGTTAAGACCTTAACCATTAGGCCAGAGTACGAATCTAAGACCATAGCTATTAGGCCAGAGTAAGAGTTAAGACCTTAGCTATTAGGCCAGAGTAAGAGTTAAGACCTTAGCTATTAGGCCAGAGTAAGAGTTAAGACCTTAATCAGTAGGCCAGAGTAAGAGTTAAGACCTTAACCAGTAGGACAGTGTAAGAGTTAAGACCTTAACCATTAGGCCAGAGTACGAGTCTAAGACCTTAGCTATTAGGCCATAGTAAGAGTTAAGACCTTAACCAGTAGGCCAGAGTAAGAGTTAAGACCTTAAACAGTAGGCCAGAGTAAGAGTTAAGACCTTAACCATTAGGCCAGAGTACGAGTCTAAGACATTAGCTATTAGGCCAGAGTAAGAGTTAAGACCTTAGCTATTAGACCAGAGTAAGAGTTAAGACCTTAGCTATTAGGCCAGAGTACGAGTCTAAGACCTTAGCTATTAGGCCAAGTAAGAGTTAAGACCTTAGCTATTAGGCCAGAGTAAGAGTTAAGACCTTAACCAGTAGGCCAGAGTAAGAGTTAAGACCTTAACCATTAGGCCAGAGTACGAGTCTAAGACCTTAGCTATTAGGCCAAAGTAAGAGTTAAGACCTTAACCAGTAGGCCAGAGTAAGAGTTAAGACCTTAACCATTAGGCCAGAGTACGAGTTTAAGACCTTAGCTATTAGGCCAGAGTAAGAGTTAAAACCTTAACCAGTTGACCAGAGTAAGAGTTAAGACCTTAACCATTAGGCCAGAGTACGAGTATAAGACCTTAGCTATTAGGCCAGAGTAAGAGTTAAGACCTTAACCTGTAGGCCAGAGTACGAGTCTAAGACCTTAGCTATTAGTCCAGAGTAAGAGTTAAGACCTTAACCTGTAGGCCAAAGTAGGAGTCTAAGACCTTAGCTATTAGGCCAAAGTAAGAGTTAAGACCATAGCTATTAGGCCAGTGTAAGAGTTAAGACCTTAACCTGTAGGCCACAGTACGAGTCTAAGACCTTAGCTATTAGGCCAGAGTAAGAGTTAAGACCTTAGCTATTAGGCCACAGTGCGAGTATAAGACCTTAGCTATTAGGCCAGAGTAAGAGTTAAGACCTTTACCTGAAGGCCATAGTACGAGTCTAAGACCTTAGCTATTAGGCCAGAGTAAGAGTTAAGACCTTAACCATTATGCCAGAGTACGAGTCTAAGACCTTAGCTATTAGGCCAGAGTAAGAGTTAAGACCTTAGCTATTAGGCCAGAGTAAGAGTTAAGACCTTAACCTGTAGGCCATAGTACGAGTCTAAGACCTTAGCTATTAGGAGAGAGTAAGAGTTAAGACCTTAGCTATTAGGCCACAGTATGAGTATAAGACCTTAGCTATTCGGCCAGAGTAAGAGTTAAGACCTTAACCTGAAGGCCATAGTACGAGTCTAAGACCTTAGCTATTAGGCCAGAGTAAGAGTTAAGACCTTAACTATTAGGCCAGAGTAAGAGTTAAGACCTTAACCTGTAGGCCATAGTACGAGTCTAAGACCTTAGCTATTAGGCCAGAGTAAGAGTTAAGACCTTAACCATTATGCCAGAGTACGAGTCTAAGACCTTAGCTATTAGGCCAGAGTAAGAGTTAAGACCTTAGCTATTAGGCCAGAGTAAGAGTTAAGACCTTAACCATTAGGCCAGAGTACGAGTCTAAGACCATAGCTATTAGGCCAGAGTAAGAGTTAAGACCTTAATCAGTAGGCCAGAGTAAGAGTTAAGACCTTAACCAGTAGGACAGAGTAAGAGTTAAGACCTTAACCATTAGGCCAGAGTACGAGTCTAAGACCTTAGCTATTAGGCCAGAGTAAGAGTTAAGACCTTAGCTATTAGGCCAGAGTAAGTGTTAAGACCTTAGCTATTAGGCCAGAGTAAGAGTTAAGACCTTAATCAGTAGGCCAGAGTAAGAGTTAAGACCTTAACCAGTAGGACAGAGTAAGAGTTAAGACCTTAACCATTAGGCCAGAGTACGAGTCTAAGACCTTAGCTATTAGGCCAGAGTAAGAGTTAAGACCTTAACCAGTAGGCCAGAGTAAGAGTTAAGACCTTAACCAGTAGGCCAGAGTACGAGTCTAAGACCTTAGCTATTAGGCCAGAGTAAGAGTTAAGACCTTAACCATTAGGCCAGAGTACGAGTCTAAGACCTTAGCTGTTAGGCCAGCGTAAGAGTTAAGACCTTAACCAGTAGGCCAGAGTAAGAGATAAGACCTATACCATTAGGCCAGAGTACGAGTTAAGACCTTAGCTATTAGGCCAGAGTAAGAGTTAAGACCTTAACCTGTAGGCCATAGTACGAGTCTTAGAACTTAGCTATTAGGCCAGAGTAAGAGTTAAGACCTTAACCATTAGGCCAGAGTACGAGTCTAAGACTTTAGCTATTAGGCCAGAGTAAGAGTTAAGACCTTAACCAGTAGGCCAGAGTAAGAGTTAAGACCTTAACCTGTAGGCCATAGTACGAGTCTTAGACCTTAGCTATTAGGCCAGAGTAAGAGTTAAGACCTTAACCATTAGGCCAGAGTACGAGTCTAAGACCTTAGCTATTAGGCCAGAGTAAGAGTTAAGACCTTAGCTATTAGGCCAGAGTAAGAGTTAAGACCTTAACCATTAGGCCAGAGTACGAATCTAAGACCATAGCTATTAGGCCAGAGTAAGAGTTAAGACCTTAGCTATTAGGCCAGAGTAAGAGTTAAGACCTTAGCTATTAGGCCAGAGTAAGAGTTAAGACCTTAATCAGTAGGCCAGAGTAAGAGTTAAGACCTTAACCAGTAGGACAGTGTAAGAGTTAAGACCTTAACCATTAGGCCAGAGTACGAGTCTAAGACCTTAGCTATTAGGCCATAGTAAGAGTTAAGACCTTAACCAGTAGGCCAGAGTAAGAGTTAAGACCTTAACCAGTATGCCAGAGTAAGAGTTAAGACCTTAACCATTAGGCCAGAGTACGAGTCTAATACATTAGCTATTAGGCCAGAGTAAGAGTTAAGACCTTAGCTATTAGACCAGAGTAAGAGTTAAGACCTTAGCTATTAGGCCAGAGTACGAGTCTAAGACCTTAGCTATTAGGCCAAGTAAGAGTTAAGACCTTAGCTATTAGGCCAGAGTAAGAGTTAAGACCTTAACCAGTAGGCCAGAGTAAGAGTTAAGACCTTAACCATTAGGCCAGAGTACGAGTCTAAGACATTAGCTATTAGGCCAGAGTAAGAGTTAAGACCTTAACCAGTAGGCCAGAGTAAGAGTTAAGACCTAACCGTTAGGCCAGAGTACAAGTTTAAAACCTTAGCTATTAGGCCAGAGTAAGAGTTAAAACCTTAACCAGTTGACCAGAGTAAGAGTTAAGACCTTAACCATTAGGCCAGAGTACGAGTATAAGACATTAGCTATTAGGCCAGAGTAAGAGTTAAGACCTTAACCTGTAGGCCAGAGTACGAGTCTAAGACCTTAGCTATTATTCCAGAGTAAGAGTTAAGACCTTAACCTGTAGGCCAAAGTACGAGTCTAAGACCTTAGCTATTAGGCCAAAGTAAGAGTTAAGACCGTAGCTATTAGGCCAGTGTAAGAGTTAAGACCTTAACCTGTAGGCCATAGTACGAGTCTAAGACCTTAGCTATTAGGCCAGAGTAAGAGTTAAGACCTTAGATATTAGGCCACAGTGCGAGTATAAGACCTTAGCTATTATGCCATCGTAAGAGTTAAGACCTTAACCTGAAGGCCATAGTACGAGTCTAAGACCTTAGCTATTAGGCCAGAGTAAGAGTTAAGACCTTAACCATTATGCCAGAGTACGAGTCTAAGACCTTTGCTATTAGGCCAGAGTAAGAGTTAAGACCTTAGCTAGTAGGCCAGAGTAAGAGTTAAGACCTTAACCATTAGGCCAGAGTACGAGTTAAGACCTTAGCTATTAGGCCAGAGTAAGAGTTAAGACCTTAGCTATTAGGCCAGAGTAAGAGTTAAGACCTTAACCAGTAGGCCAGAGTAAGAGTTAAGACCTTAACCAGTAGGCCAGAGTAAGAGTTAAGACCTTAACCGTTAGGCCAGTGTACGAGTCTAAGACCTTAGTTATTAGGCCAGAGTAAGAGTTCAGACCTTAGCTATTAGGCCAGAGTAAGAGTTAAGACCTTAACCATTAGGCCAGAGTAGGAGTCTAAGACCTTAGCTATTAGGCCAGAGTAAGAGTTAAGACCTTAACCAGTAGGCCAGAGTAAGAGTTAGGACCTTAACCAGTAGGCCAGAGTAAGAGTTAAGACCTTAGCTAGTAGGCCAGAGTAAGAGTTAAGACCTTAACCATTAGGCCAGAGTACGAGTTAAGAACTTAGCTATTAGGCCAGAGTAAGAGTTAAGACCTTAACCAGTAGGCCAGAGTAAGAGTTAAGACCTTAACTATTAGGCCAGAGTACGAGTCTAAGACCTTAGTTATTTGGCCAGAGTAAGAGTTCAGACCTTAGCTATTAGGCCAGAGTAAGAGTTTAGACCTTAACCATTAGGCCAGAGTAGGAGTCTAAGACCTTGTAGGAGAGTGGAATCTGACTAATGGTTGCCCCCAACTTTTTGCCTGGTATTTAAGTGGTTTTTGACTAGTCTGGCTGGGATCCTGCCATCCAGGACCCCAGCCTATCTGCTTTCTCCCTAAAACTGTTGTGAGTACTCTAGGTACAAACATAATTGGATGCTGGACATGCCCTACCAGTCCCTTGTAGATGGTACCCTAGGTACCCAGGGCATGGGGCCCCCAGTAGGCCTACCAGGGCTGCAGCACTTATTGTGCCACCCTGGGACAGCCACCCAAACTGACACCACCAGGCCACTACTGTAGCCTGGGTAAGGTGGTGCTAGCACCCCTTACAGGGATGTAGGTACCCTATGTCCCATACCATTACAACACATATACTCTCATAGGTCACCCCTATGGCAGGCCCTGGTAATCCTACAGGGCTGGGTGCTGAGGTATGTGTGAGGGGGGACCCCTACGTGAGTAGGGCCTCCCTGCAACCTTCGTAAAAATGTTACTGGGTTGTTTGTAGTGTAGCCATACCATATACTCTTAACCGCATTATAAGTTATTGCGTCATCGCTGTAACTTTGGAGTGGCTACACAGAACCATATCGTGTTTGGTGTCAAACATGAAGGAATCATACCCCCAGTCCAGCCATGGGCATGGGGGCACGATTCCCCCTTGCTAGGAGGGTGATATGGGAAAAGCGGTAGAATTTGGAAACCAATTTAAAAGTGCACATGTACCACAAAATGGCTACTGTTCGCCACCTACACGACTCTGGCTGGCTGTTGCTGGGGAAAACCCCAGCCTCGCCATCTGGACAATAGGGCTCCTGTGGCAGGGAGGTGCCAGCACCTCCCCAGACAGGATATGTGGATTGGAACAGGGTGGGTGCACCAAAAGTCCATTCAGAGTTGCACGTAGGCAGCTGCAGAGCCCCAATTCTGCATACACCGCCTGGAACCGGTTCAGGGGCATCCTGCCCCTCGCCCAGGCGGGAAACACACAAAGGGGAGTGGGTGTAGCCACCCTTTCCCGCCTCTACTCTGATTGGTAGGCTCTATTTTGGACCATCCCCTAATCTTGGGGATATATGGGAATAACTTTGCCCTAGAGCCTTAGATTCGTACAGGACTTCACAGAACTGACCTTCGACGAGCTGCTGCCCAGCTGACTGAAGAAATCTCCCTTGGGATAAAGGAGTTATCCCCCTGCTTGGCAGGCACCTAAAAGACTACAAGATACCCGGTTGGAACTTCGTTGCTCTCACGACCTTCGACGCCTTCCAGCAACCTCGAGGTGGGTCTCCAGTGCATCCCAGCGTCCTGTGAGTGTGCCCAGCAAGTCTGAGCACCCTGGACCACGTGGGTGTCGAGATCCCTGCATACCCCGAGACACCGGCCACCTCTTGTCCAGCACACGACCCCGACCAGTGGGGAAGTTGTGCTTTGGCCCATTCTTGAGCCAACCTTCAAGCAGCATTTGTGCCGACTCTCAGCTCCCTGGCCCGCTCCGGTGGACCGTGGGAGCGCTTTTACGCACTCCATTTTGCTGCCTTCCGCGGTCCCTTGTCTCTCGACTTGTGGGCCCTGACGGAGGACAATCTTCCTTTCTAAGAGTTCCCCTGGTTGCTCCAGGCCTGCTCTACGCTCCCTGCAAAGGAGAGCACCCTCAGACCTCGTGGGTCTGCACCAGCAGCTGCTTTGTTCATCTTGCGTGGGTTGCGGTTGCCAATGCTTAGTGGATCCAATCGGGACACTAACACCGCAGCGACCCTCAGCCGACGTGGGACAGTCGCCCTCCAGAAGCTGGCCTTCCTTGAAGCCTCCCGGAGCCCGTGACTGCAGAGCCCAGCTGTACCTTCCACACCTGAAGCACCCGACATCCACGAGCTCCTTCCTGTGAGCTCCCTGGTCACTGTGCTGTGACCCAGACTCTGTCCCCTCTGCTTTCAGGTTCATCTTTGTCTTTTCTTCAACTTTAATCTTCACGACTTCAGCGACACTTCCAGCTAGCAGCAGTTTGGACTCCTTTTCCATAGAAAATCAGCCCGCGACCCGACACCAGAATCGACCTATGCACCCGGCTTCCCTGGGGCAGGTAACAGTGGTACTTCGGTACTTCCGTGGTGGTGGGCTCTCCAAAGCCTTAAGTCTCAAGCCTTAACTTTGTACTGTTGTTAGAAGTGTCCTTAAACCTTAATTATTCAACCGCGACATTCTCCATAGGCTAACATTGCGATCCCGATAGCAGCTTCTCGCACTGCACACGCCTCCCGTGGGTCCCCTTCCTCTTAACTGTGGGTGGATTCTTAAGGGGCCAGCGATCCTGAATGCCCTAGGCATTGCCTGTAGAATTGTCGTGGTTCTTATACCACTATTTTAGTATATGGTTTGGTCCCCCCCTGGGGCCCATTGATTTCTGTGCTATTTATTGTGTTTAGAAATGCTTGTTTGAATTGTAACTTTGCCACTAGCCACATAAAGTGACTGTGGGATTCTGTCTAGAATAAATACATATATTTTATATATATACCTGTGTGGGCTACTCTTTCATTTGGTTATTCAAGAGGTTATTATGGTAAAACAATAAGCTTAACACTCCTTCAAGACTTAGCCTGAAGGCTGCTCTCCACAGCTACCACTAGGATAGCTTTCTTTAAAGGTTGTCTTAAACCTACCATCAATAGGAGTCGAATTGGACTGGTGCAAGGTGTCCCTATAACTAGGAACAGCATATGCCAGGCCAACTTCTCACATTGGTGTGCAGCGGTGGGATTCAAGCTTGCCATTGTTTTACCAGATAACAAATTGAATTTCTAAAGTGAAAGCCACAAGGTACCAAAGGTACATATAAATTCAAGCTAGAATACAATAAGTTCTACTGAACTTGGAGTTGTGTGTAGAGGGTTTAGCACACCTTGACTACAACTCAAGAGAGGGTTCAGTAGGCCACACTTAGTGTAGGTAGATACATCACTACACTAAACATGTCTTCAGGTGGCACTAAGGCTATGGAAGGACCCCAGAGGGTCCCAGTAGATAAGTATGATAATTTCACCTTTGCAGAGCTCAGGGAAATGTGCACCCTTAGGGGACTGAAGACAGAAAGAGGTGCCAACACATAACGTCTCAAGGAGATCCTGCTCATAGCAGACTTTATGGAGTCCATAGGATCCAGAGGGACGGACAGAGTGGGTGGGCACCCCTCAGAAGAGGACACTCCCAGAGTGGAATCTGAAGAGGAGCAGGAAGAGGATGAAAATCCTGACCTGGAAGAAACAGACCACTCACAGCATGGAGGTGATGGCTCAAGAGGCACTCCCTCCACCCTTAAAAGGGGAGTGGTGGATCCAAGAAGGAACAGATCCCCCTCAGTGGGATCCAACCATTCTAGGAGATCCAAAGGGTCCTCTGCCTCTTCTCAGAGAAGAGAATCCTCTCATGAGAGGAAATGCAGACTGATCAAATTTGAGCAGGCTAAGCTTGAGCTTAAAAGAGAACAGTTAGCATTGGACAGGGAAACCCTGGAGCTTCAGAAAGCTTCAAGAAAATGGGGTCTAGAGATCCCTGGTGGCAGTAATGAAACCCCTAGAGTTAGAGAGAGAGTCCCTGACAATAGGAACCTCCACAAGATTGTGCCCCCCTATCAGAATGGGGATGATATCCACAAATGGATATCTGCTCTTGAAAGGGCCTGTAGAGTACAGAGGGTCCCTGTAGAGCAGTGGGCAGCAATCCTGTGGCTCTCCTTTTCAGATAAAGGGAGAGACAAGCTCCTCTCTGTAAGAGAAGAGGATGCTGATGATTATTATATCTTGAAAGCTGCTTTAATAGATGGGTTTGGCTTAACCACTGATCAATACAGACTTAAGTTCAGAGACACCCAGAAAGCACAGAATCAAGATTGGGTAGACTTTGTGGATTGTGCAACCAAGGCACTGGAAGGTTGGTTAAATGGCAGTAAAGTGAATGATTATCAAGGATTGTATAATCTCATTATGAGGGAGCAGATTCTTAATAATTGTCAGAACCAACTTTTACACCAGCACCTGGTGGACTCTGATCTGACCTCTCCCCAAGAATTGGGAAAGAAGGCAGACAAATGGGTCAGAACCAGGATCAGGCCTAAGAACCAAGTTGGTGACCAGAAGAAGGATTCCACTAAGCCCAAAGAGAAAGGTGGGGATGATAAACAAGAAAAGTCCTCTGAAGGGCCCCAACAAACCAGTGCTGGGGGTGGGTCCCAAAATACTTCCTCTAATAACAAGAAACCCTATTGCCATGTCTGTAAGAAACCTGGCCACTGGAAAACTGACTCCAGCTGTCCTAAAATTGGCAATAAAGAAAATGTTCCTCCAAAACCTGCTCCAACACCTCCTGTTACTACTAGTAGTAATCCCCCAGGTGGTGGGAGTGCACCCAAAAACTTAGTTGGGTTCTCTTTGGGGACACCAGTGGACTCTGGCCTAGCCAGGTCCCCTGCATTAGCAACTATGGTCTGTGATGGTGGCATGGGGTTTGCCAACTTTACCATGAGCCCCAGTATCCTGGGCAGGTACAGACAAGAACCAATAATCAATGGTCAGAAGGCTGTGGCCTATAAGGACACAGGGGCCACTGTCACCATGGTGACTAAGAGGCTAGTGCCCCTAGATCAGCTTTTACCTGGGTTTAGCTATCAGGTGACCAACATTGATGGAGTCAGGAAAGATCATCCCATGGCAGTGATAAATCTCAGCTGGGGAGGAGTCACTGGCCCCAAGAGAGTGGCAGTGTCCCCAAACTTGCCTGTGGATTGTTTACTGGGGAATGATCTAGAAATCTCAGCCTGGGCTGAGGTTGACCACAAGGCCCATTTGAAAATGGTAGGAATTCCTGAGAGAGTGGATGAGACCCTGAGGGCCTCACCTCCACCCCAGGAGGAAATAGAAAGAGTGAAGCCTGAAACTATGGATCACTCTACACAAACAGAGAGCATAGGGGAGGAAGAGCAGTCTTCCCCCCACCAGACTACAGGTAAAGGTCCAGTTTCTCAGGGAACTGACCCTGCCCCTTGTGAAGTAACTGCCCCAGAAGTGGACAGGCTTGACCTGCCCACCTCTCTGATGGCAGGGGACCCTTCCAAGGTGGTACCCAGTCTGGAGCAGGTATCCTGCCCCTCTCTACCCTGCCTCAGTCAGCCCAGGGCTGCAGAGGTCAGGGAGGCCAGTGGACCCTTACTGGGCCCCTGTCCAGAGGAACCCCCTCATCAAGAGATTAGGGACACCCAGCAGAGTAGTTTCAGCCAGGTGAATATTCCTCTACAAACTGAGGGATCCCCCTTACCCCTAGGTATAGGCACCCCTCAAATGGATGTTGTTGAGCACAGGGAAACCTGGGGCCTAGCTGCCCCAAACCTTCCAGTGCCCTCCACTATTCCAGCCAAAGGGATCCAACCCCCAGCTGTAGGCAGTCAGAGGTTGACCCTTAGGGCCAGATATGACACCGTCCTGGGCAGAAAGGCTTCCATAGTGGCCAGTGATCTGAGGAGGTTGAGACCAACCCAAGTAGGGTCTCACTTCCAGACTCAGACACCCCACCAGCCCACCTCTGACCCAAAAACCAATACAGGTAATTTCCCTAGACTTTGGAGAAACTCTAGAACCCCTTGGGGTAGGATTTCCCAAGTGGACCATGACACAGGGAGCAACCATGTTAGTACAGGTTCTTCCTTATATGGCCACTCAGGAAATAAAGGCTTATCTGGACAAGGTTTGCCTTATCTCCTTTCGTTTGGGGGGGGGTTATGTAGGAGAGTGGAATCTGACTAATGGTTGCCCCCAACTTTTTGCCTGGTATTTAAGTGGTTTTTGACTAGTCTGGCTGGGATCCTGCCATCCAGGACCCCAGCCTATCTGCTTTCTCCCTAAAACTGTTGTGAGTACTCTAGGTACAAACATAATTGGATGCTGGACATGCCCTACCAGTCCCTTGTAGATGGTACCCTAGGTACCCAGGGCATGGGGCCCCCAGTAGGCCTACCAGGGCTGCAGCACTTATTGTGCCACCCTGGGACAGCCACCCAAACTGACACCACCAGGCCACTACTGTAGCCTGGGTAAGGTGGTGCTAGCACCCCTTACAGGGATGTAGGTACCCTATGTCCCATACCATTACAACACATATACTCTCATAGGTCACCCCTATGGCAGGCCCTGGTAATCCTACAGGGCTGGGTGCTGAGGTATGTGTGAGGGGGGACCCCTACGTGAGTAGGGCCTCCCTGCAACCTTCGTAAAAATGTTACTGGGTTGTTTGTAGTGTAGCCATACCATATACTCTTAACCGCATTATAAGTTATTGCGTCATCGCTGTAACTTTGGAGTGGCTACACAGAACCATATCGTGTTTGGTGTCAAACATGAAGGAATCATACCCCCAGTCCAGCCATGGGCATGGGGGCACGATTCCCCCTTGCTAGGAGGGTGATATGGGAAAAGCGGTAGAATTTGGAAACCAATTTAAAAGTGCACATGTACCACAAAATGGCTACTGTTCGCCACCTACACGACTCTGGCTGGCTGTTGCTGGGGAAAACCCCAGCCTCGCCATCTGGACAATAGGGCTCCTGTGGCAGGGAGGTGCCAGCACCTCCCCAGACAGGATATGTGGATTGGAACAGGGTGGGTGCACCAAAAGTCCATTCAGAGTTGCACGTAGGCAGCTGCAGAGCCCCAATTCTGCATACACCGCCTGGAACCGGTTCAGGGGCATCCTGCCCCTCGCCCAGGCGGGAAACACACAAAGGGGAGTGGGTGTAGCCACCCTTTCCCGCCTCTACTCTGATTGGTAGGCTCTATTTTGGACCATCCCCTAATCTTGGGGATATATGGGAATAACTTTGCCCTAGAGCCTTAGATTCGTACAGGACTTCACAGAACTGACCTTCGACGAGCTGCTGCCCAGCTGACTGAAGAAATCTCCCTTGGGATAAAGGAGTTATCCCCCTGCTTGGCAGGCACCTAAAAGACTACAAGATACCCGGTTGGAACTTCGTTGCTCTCACGACCTTCGACGCCTTCCAGCAACCTCGAGGTGGGTCTCCAGTGCATCCCAGCGTCCTGTGAGTGTGCCCAGCAAGTCTGAGCACCCTGGACCACGTGGGTGTCGAGATCCCCGCATACCCCGAGACACCGGCCACCTCTTGTCCAGCACACGACCCCGACCAGTGGGGAAGTTGTGCTTTGGCCCATTCTTGAGCCAACCTTCAAGCAGCATTTGTGCCGACTCTCAGCTCCCTGGCCCGCTCCGGTGGACCGTGGGAGCGCTTTTACGCACTCCATTTTGCTGCCTTCCGCGGTCCCTTGTCTCTCGACTTGTGGGCCCTGACGGAGGACAATCTTCCTTTCTAAGAGTTCCCCTGGTTGCTCCAGGCCTGCTCTACGCTCCCTGCAAAGGAGAGCACCCTCAGACCTCGTGGGTCTGCACCAGCAGCTGCTTTGTTCATCTTGCGTGGGTTGCGGTTGCCAATGCTTAGTGGATCCAATCGGGACACTAACACCGCAGCGACCCTCAGCCGACGTGGGACAGTCGCCCTCCAGAAGCTGGCCTTCCTTGAAGCCTCCCGGAGCCCGTGACTGCAGAGCCCAGCTGTACCTTCCACACCTGAAGCACCCGACATCCACGAGCTCCTTCCTGTGAGCTCCCTGGTCACTGTGCTGTGACCCAGACTCTGTCCCCTCTGCTTTCAGGTTCATCTTTGTCTTTTCTTCAACTTTAATCTTCACGACTTCAGCGACACTTCCAGCTAGCAGCAGTTTGGACTCCTTTTCCATAGAAAATCAGCCCGCGACCCGACACCAGAATCGACCTATGCACCCGGCTTCCCTGGGGCAGGTAACAGTGGTACTTCGGTACTTCCGTGGTGGTGGGCTCTCCAAAGCCTTAAGTCTCAAGCCTTAACTTTGTACTGTTGTTAGAAGTGTCCTTAAACCTTAATTATTCAACCGCGACATTCTCCATAGGCTAACATTGCGATCCCGATAGCAGCTTCTCGCACTGCACACGCCTCCCGTGGGTCCCCTTCCTCTTAACTGTGGGTGGATTCTTAAGGGGCCAGCGATCCTGAATGCCCTAGGCATTGCCTGTAGAATTGTCGTGGTTCTTATACCACTATTTTAGTATATGGTTTGGTCCCCCCCTGGGGCCCATTGATTTCTGTGCTATTTATTGTGTTTAGAAATGCTTGTTTGAATTGTAACTTTGCCACTAGCCACATAAAGTGACTGTGGGATTCTGTCTAGAATAAATACATATATTTTATATATATACCTGTGTGGGCTACTCTTTCATTTGGTTATTCAAGAGGTTATTATGGTAAAACAATAAGCTTAACACTCCTTCAAGACTTAGCCTGAAGGCTGCTCTCCACAGCTACCACTAGGATAGCTTTCTTTAAAGGTTGTCTTAAACCTACCATCAATAGGAGTCGAATTGGACTGGTGCAAGGTGTCCCTATAACTAGGAACAGCATATGCCAGGCCAACTTCTCACAGACCTTAGCTATTAGGCCAGAGTAATAGTTAAGACCTTAACCAGTAGGCCAGAGTACGAGTCTAAGACCTTAGCTATTAGGCCAAGAGTAAGAGTTAAGACCTTAGCTATTAGGCCAGAGTAAGAGTTAAGACCTTAACCATTAGGCCAGAGTACGAGTCTAAGACCACAGCTATTAGGCCAGAGTAAGAGTTAAGACCTTATCTATTAGACCAGAGTAAGAGTTAAGACCTTAGCTATTAGGCCAGAGTAAGAGTTAAGACCTTAACTATTAGGCCAGAGTAAGAGTTAAGACCTTAACCATTAGGCCAGAGTACGAGTCTGTGGTAAATATTTCATTACCGGTACTATTTTTTATGCGGTAAAGTCTAGTAAGAATAACTCAGTAAATATAAGAGGCAGAATCCGTGGTATTAGAGGTTCTAAAAGGCTTTATTCCTATACAAAGGAATACAATTCGAATTGCAGGCTTCTATTCCATCACCACGAAAGTTCAGGAAGGAAGGGCATACATTATTGACAGATAATTCGTTTTATAGGAAATGCATTACAGTGTAACAGATGCAAGAGGCGTAACAGCTGATAATACAGATAAAATGTGCATACGTAACTAATAGAGGCGGACATATAGGCGTAACTTAGTAAACGTCATTATACATGAGGTCACAAGTGGGTGGATCCATAAGAGAATCCTGTAATGTCAGCAGAAATATTTGGCAGAGATGCGCGCGCAGCCGCATGACGTGTGATTGACGTGCAACTAGAGGGTGAAGGGGACTTTGACATTTAGCTCTACATGTGGAGACAGAAGTCTGGGGGGTCATGTCAACCTAATCCCAAATCATATCTAATATCCTATGTTTAAAGAACTATGTTATCCAAAAGGAAAGGTCTCTAGGATAGAATCTATTCTATACTGACTGTTAGTGCGTGTACAAGCGTCTAAGTGTCTACATGAGATGCGAGGGGGTAGGAATATTCCATGGTAACGGGGGCTATGAATTATTTGCATGTGGACAGCGAGGCCTGGCCCTTTGCACGGTAGCTGGAGGAATGTTTACCTAAACTACTAGACAGGAATGCATCGGATGAGGAGCGGAGCAGATAATCTTGAAGGTGAAATACAGTTTTTGGCAGGCAACAGGCTGGATCAGGCACCGTTAGCCGCGCAGGGAGTAGGACAAAGTTCATGGATACAGATGCAGGCTCAGACTGGAGCTTTCAGAGACAGAAGGCAGGAAAAGACTTGATGACAGAATTCTGGGCCTACTCGCCTGAATCTGTAAAATGTGGAAAGTGAACCACATAAAGTCGGTGGCCTTTCATACTTAGGAATGGAATGATCCATTCATGGCGGATCTGAAAGAGGACATGTTGACGGTGGACGCACATGTATTTGCGTCTTCAAAACTGGAACTGGAGGGAACATACATGTACTTATAGCATGCACATGGAGCCGTTGGGGTCTACGATAGGGGACATAACTGATCACAAAATTCATATTTCCTCAAGTCTAAGACCATAGCTATTAGGCCAGAGTAAGAGTTAAGACCTTAACTATTAGGCCAGAGTAAGAGTTAAGACCTTAATCAGTAAGCCAGAGTAAGAGTTAAGACCTTAACCAGTAGGACAGAGTAAGAGTTAAGACCTTAACCATTAGGCCAGAGTATGTGTCTAAGACCTTAACTATTAGGCCATAGTAAGAGTTAAGACCTTAATCAGTAGGCCAGAGTAAGAGTTAAGACCTTAAACAGTAGGCCAGAGTAAGAGTTAAGACCTTAACCATTAGGCCAGAGTACGAGTCTAAGACCTTAGCTATTAGGCCAGAGTAAGAGTTAAGACCTTAGCTATTAGGCTAGAGTAAGAGTTAAGACCTTAACCATTAGGCCAGAGTACAAGTTAAGACCTTAACCAGTAGGCCAGAGTAAGAGTTAAGACCTTAACCGTTAGGCCAGTGTACGAGTCTAAGACCTTAGTTATTAGGCCAGAGTAAGAGTTCAGACCTTAGCTATTAGGCCAGAGTAAGAGTTAAGACCTTAACCATTAGGCCAGAGTAGGAGTCTAAGACCTTAGCTATTAGGCCAGAGTAAGAGTTAAGACCTTAACCAGTAGGCCAGAGTAAGAGTTAGGACCTTAACCAGTAGGCCAGAGTAAGAGTTAAGACCTTAGCTAGTAGGCCAGAGTACAAGTTAAGACCTTAGCTATTAGGCCAGTGTAAGAGTTAAGACCTTAGCTATTAGGCCAGAGTAAGAGTTAAGACCTTAACCATTAGGCCAGAGTACGAGTCTAAGACCATAGCTATTAGGCCAGAGTAAGAGTTAAGACCTTAGCTATTAGGCCAGAGTAAGAGTTAAGACCTTAACCTGTAGGTCATAGTACGAGTCTAAGATCTTAGCTATTAGGCCAGAGTAAGAGTTAATACCTTAGCTATTAGGCCACACTACGAGTATAAGACCTTAGCTATTAGGCCAGAGTAAGAGTTAAGACCTTAACCTGTAGGCCAGAGTACGAGTCTAAGACCTTAGCTATTAGGCCAGAGTAAGAGTTAAGACCTTAGCTATTAGGCCAGAGTAAGAGTTAAGACCTTAACCTGTAGGCCATAGTACGAGTCTAAGACCTTAGCTATCAGGCCAGAGTAAGAGTTAAGACCTTAACAATTAGGCCAGAGTACGAGTCTAAGACCTTAGCTATTAGGCCAGAGTAAGAGTTAAGACCTTAACAATTAGGCCAGAGTACGAGTCTAAGACCTTAGCTATTAGGCCAGAGTAAGAGTTAAGACCTTAACCATTAGGCCAGAGTACGAGTCTAAGACCTTAGCTATTAGACCAGAGTAAGAGTTAAAACCTTAACCAGTAGGCCAGAGTACGAGTCTAAGACCTTAGCTATTAGGCCAGAGTAAGAGTTAAGACCTTAACCATTAGGCCAGAGTACGATTCTAAGACCTTAGCTATTAGGTCAGAGTAAGAGTTAAGACCTTAGCTATTAGGCCAGAGTAAGAGTTAAGACCTTAGCTATTAGGCCAGAGTAAGAGTTAAGACCTTAGCTATTTGGCCAGAGTAAGAGTTAAGACCTTAATCAGTAGGCCAGAGTAAGAGTTAAGACCTTAACCAGTAGGACAGAGTAAGAGTTAAGACCTTAACCATTAGGCCAGAGTACGAGTCTAAGACCTTAGCTATTAGGCCATAGTAAGAGTTAAGACCTTAACCAGTAGGCCAGAGTAAGAGTTAAGACCTTAACCAGTAGGCCAGAGTAAGAGTTAAGACCTTAACCATTAGGCCAGAGTACGAGTCTAAGACATTAGCTATTAGGCCAGAGTAAGAGTTAAGACATTAGCTATTAGGCCAGAGTAAGAGTTAAGACCTTAACCAGTAGGCCAGAGTGAGAGTTAAGACCTTAACCATTAGGCCAGAGTACAAGTCTAAGACCTTAGCTATTAGGCCAGAGTAAGAGTTAAGACCTTAGCTATTAGGCCAGAGTAAGAGTTAAGACCTTAACCAGTAGGCCAGAGTAAGAGTTAAGACCTTAGCCATTAGGCCAGAGTATGAGTCTAAGACCTTAGCTATTAGGCCAGAGTAAGAGTTAAGACCTTAACCAGTAGGCCAGAGTAAGAGTTAAGACCTTAACCATTAGGCCAGAGTACGAGTCTAAGACCTTAGCTATTAGGCCAGAGTAAGAGTTAGGACCTTAACCAGTAGGCCAGAGTAAGAGCTAAGACCTTAACCATTAGGTCAGAGTACGAGTCTAAGACCTTAGCTATTAGGCCAGAGTAAAAGTTAAGACCCTAACCAGTTGACCAGAGTAAGAGCTAAGACCTTAACAATTAGGTCAGAGTATGAGTCTAAGACCTTAGCTATTAGGCCAGAGTAAGAGTAAAGACCTTAACCATTAGGCCAGAGTACGAGTCTAAGACCTTAGCTATTAGGCCAGAGTAAGAGTTAAGACCTTAACCATTAGGCCAGAGTACGAGTCTAAGACCTTAGCTATTAGGCCAGAGTAAGAGTTAAGACCTTAACCAGTAGGCCAGAGTATGAGTCTAAGACCTTAGGTATTAGGCCAGAGTAAGAGTTAAGAACTTAACCATTAGGCCAGAGTACGAGTCTAAGACCTTAGCTATTAGGCCAGAGTAAGAGTTAAGACCTTAGCTATTAGGCCAGATTAAGAGTTAAGACCTTAGCTATTAGGCCAGAGTAAGAGTTAAGACCTTAACCAGTAGGCCAGAGTAAGAGTTAAGACCTTAACCAGTAGGCCAGAGTATGAGTCTAAGACCTTAGCTATTAGGCCAGAGTAAGAGTTAAGACCTTAGCTATTAGGCCAGAGTAAGAGTTAAGACCTTAACCATTAGGCCAGAGTACGAGTCTAAGACCTTAGCTATTAGGCCAGAGTAAGAGTTAAGACCTTAACCATTAGGCCAGAGTACGAGTCTAAGACCTTAGCTATTAGGCCAGCATAAGAGTTAAGACCTTAACCAGTAGGCCAGAGTAAGAGTTAAGACCTTAACCAGTAGGCCAGAGTACGAGTCTAAGACCTTAGCTATTAGGCCAGAGTAAGAGTTAAGACCTTAACCATTAGGCCAGAGTACGAGTCTAAGACCTTAGCTATTAGGCCAGAGTAAGAGTTAAGACCTTAGCTATTAGGCCAGATTAAGAGTTAAGACCTTAGCTATTAGGCCAGAGTAAGAGTTAAGACCTTAACCAGTAGGCCAGAGTAAGAGTTAAGACCTTAACCAGTAGGCCAGAGTACGAGTCTAAGACCTTAGCTATTAGGCCAGAGTAAGAGTTAAGACCTTAGCTATTAGGCCAGAGTAAGAGTTAAGACCTTAACCATTAGGCCAGAGTACGAGTCTAAGACCTTAGCTATTAGGCCAGAGTAAGAGTTAAGACCTTAACCATTAGGCCAGAGTACGAGTCTAAGACCTTAGCTATTAGGCCAGCATAAGAGTTAAGACCTTAACCAGTAGGCCAGAGTAAGAGTTAAGACCTTAACCAGTAGGCCAGAGTACGAGTCTAAGACCTTAGCTATTAGGCCAGAGTAAGAGTTAAGACCTTAACCATTTGGCCAGAGTACGAGTCTTAGACCTTAGCTATTAGGCCAGCATAAGAGTTAAGACCTTAACCAATAGGCCAGAGTATGAGTCTTAGACCTTAGCTATTAGGCCAGAGTAAGAGTTAAGACCTTAACCATTAGGCCAGAGTACGATTCTAAGACTTTAGCTATTAGGCCAGAGTAAGAGTTAAGACCTTAACCAGTAGGCCAGAGTAAGAGTTAAGACCTTAACCAGGAGGCCAGAGTACGAGTCTAAGACCTTAGCTATTAGGCCAGAGTAAGAGTTAAGACCTTAGCTATTAGGCCAGATTAAGAGTTAAGACCTTAACCATTATGCCAGAGTACGAATCTAAGACCTTGGCTATTAGGCCAGAGTAAGAGTTAAGACCTTAGCTAGTAGGCCAGAGTAAGAGTTAAGACCTTAACCATTAGGCCAGAGTACGAGTTAAGACCTTAGCTATTAGGCCAGAGTAAGAGTTAAGACCTTAGCTATTAGGCCAGAGTAAGAGTTAAGACCTTAACCAGTAGGCCAGAGTAAGAGTTAAGACCTTAACCAGTAGGCCAGAGTAAGAGTTAAGACCTTAACCATTAGGCCAGAGTACGAGTCTAAGACCTTAGTTATTAGGCCAGAGTAAGAGTTCAGACCTTAGCTATTAGGCCAGAGTAAGAGTTAAGACCTTAACCATTAGGCCAGAGTAGGAGTCTAAGACCTTAGCTGTTAGGCCAGAGTAAGAGTTAAGACCTTAACCAGTAGGCCAGAGTAAGAGTTAGGACCTTAACCAGTAGGCCAGAGTACGAGTCTAAGACCTTAGCTATTCGCCCAGAGTAAGAGTTAAGACCTTAACCATTAGGCCAGAGTACGAGTCTAAGACCTTAGCTATTAGGCCAGAGTAAGAGTTAAGACCTTAGCTAGTAGGCCAGAGTAAGAGTTAAGACCTTAACCATTAGGCCAGAGTACGAGTTAAGAACTTAGCTATTAGGCAAGAGTAAGAGTTAAGACCTTAACCAGTAGGCCAGAGTAAGAGTTAAGACCTTAACCAGTAGGCCAGAGTAAGAGTTAAGACCTTAACTATTAGGCCAGAGTACGAGTCTAAGACCTTAGTTATTTGGCCAGAGTAAGAGTTCAGACCTTAGCTATTAGGCCAGAGTTAGAGTTAAGACCTTAACCATTAGGCCAGAGTAGGAGTCTAAGACCTTAGCTATTAGGCCAGAGTAATAGTTAAGACCTTAACCAGTAGGCCAGAGTACGAGTCTAAGACCTTAGCTATTAGGCCAAGAGTAAGAGTTAAGACCTTAGCTATTAGGCCAGAGTAAGAGTTAAGACCTTAACCATTAGGCCAGAGTACGAGTCTAAGACCATAGCTATTAGGCCAGAGTAAGAGTTAAGACCTTAGCTATTAGACCAGAGTAAGAGTTAAGACCTTAGCTATTAGGCCAGAGTAAGAGTTAAGACCTTAACTATTAGGCCAGAGTAAGAGTTAAGACCTTAACCATTAGGCCAGAGTACGAGTCTAAGACCATAGCTATTAGGCCAGAGTAAGAGTTAAGACCTTAGCTATTAGGCCAGAGTAAGAGTTAAGACCTTAATCAGTAGGCCAGAGTAAGAGTTAAGACCTTAACCAGTAGGACAGAGTAAGAGTTAAGACCTTAACCATTAGGCCAGAGTATGTGTCTAAGACCTTAGCTATTAGGCCATAGTAAGAGTTAAGACCTTAACCAGTAGGCCAGAGTAAGACTTAAGACCTTAAACAGTAGGCCAGAGTAAGAGTTAAGACCTTAACCATTAGGCCAGAGTACGAGTCTAAGACCTTAGCTATTAGGCCAAAGTAAGAGTTAAGACCTTAGCTATTAGGCTAGAGTAAGAGTTAAGACCTTAACCATTAGGCCAGAGTACGAGTTAAGACCTTAGCTATTAGGCCAGTGTAAGAGTTAAGACCTTAGCTATTAGGCCAGAGTAAGAGTTAAGACCTTAACCATTAGGCCAGAGTACGAGTCTAAGACCATAGCTATTAGGCCAGAGTAAGAGTTAAGACCTTAGCTATTAGGCCAGAGTAAGAGTTAAGACCTTAACCTGTAGGTCATAGTACGAGTCTAATACCTTAGCTATTAGGCCAGAGTAAGAGTTAATACCTTAGCTATTAGGCCACAGTACGAGTATAAGACCTTAGCTATTAGGCCAGAGTAAGAGTTAAGACCTTAACCTGTAGGCCAGAGTACGAGTCTAAGACCTTAGCTATTAGGCCAGAGTAAGAGTTAAGACCTTAGCTATTAGGCCAGAGTAAGAGTTAAGTCCTTAACCTGTAGGCCATAGTACGAGTCTAAGACCTTAGCTATCAGGCCAGAGTAAGAGTTAAGACCTTAACAATTAGGCCAGAGTACGAGTCTAAGACCTTAGCTATTAGGCCAGAGTAAGAGTAAAGACCTTAACCATTAGGCCAGAGTACGAGTCTAAGACCTTAGCTATTAGACCAGAGTAAGAGTTAAAACCTTAACCAGTAGGCCAGAGTACAAGTCTAAGACCTTAGCTATTAGGCCAGAGTAAGAGTTAAGACCATAACCATTAGGCCAGAGTACGATTCTAAGACCTTAGCTATTAGGCCAGAGTAAGAGTTAAGACCTTAGCTATTAGGTCAGAGTAAGAGTTAAGACCTTAGCTATTAGGCCAGAGTAAGAGTTTAGACCTTAGCTATTTGGCCAGAGTAAGAGTTAAGACCTTAATCAGTAGGCCAGAGTAAGAGTTAAGACCTTAACCAGTAGGACAGAGTAAGAATTAAGACCTTAACCATTAGGCCAGAGTACGAGTCTAAGACCTTAGCTATTAGTCCATAGTAAGAGTTAAGACCTTAACCAGTAGGCCAGAGTAAGAGTTAAGACCTTAACCAGTAGGCCAGAGTAAGAGTTAAGACCTTAACCATTAGGCCAGAGTACGAGTCTAAGACATTAGCTATTAGGCCAGAGTAAGAGTTAAGACATTAGCTATTAGGCCAGAGTAAGAGTTAAGACCTTAGCTATTAGGCCAGAGTAAGAGTTAAGACCTTAACCAGTAGGCCAGAGTGAGAGTTAAGACCTTAACCATTAGGCCAGAGTACAAGTCTAAGACCTTAGCTATTAGGCCAGAGTAAGAGTTAAGACCTTAGCTATTAGGCCAGAGTAAGAGTTAAGACCTTAACCAGTAGGCCAGAGTAAGAGTTAAGACATTAGCCATTAGGCCAGAGTATGAGTCTAAGACCTTAGCTATTAGGCCAGAGTAAGAGTTAAGAACTTAACCAGTAGGCCAGATTAAGAGTTAAGACTTTAACCAGTAGGCCATAGTACGAGTCTGAGACCTTAGCTATTAGGCCAGAGTAAGAGTTAAGACCTTAACCATTAGGCCAGAGTACGAGTCTAAGACCTTAGCTATTAGGCCAGAGTAAGAGTTAGGACCTTAACCAGTAGGCCAGAGTAAGAGTTAAGACCTTAACCATTAGGCCAGAGTACGAGTCGAAGACCTTAGCTATTAGGCCAGAGTAAAAGTTAAGACCCTAACCAGTTGACCAGAGTAAGAGCTAAGACCTTAACCATTAGGTCAGAGTACGAGTCTAAGACCTTAGCTATTAGGCCAGAGTAAGAGTAAAGACCTTAACCATTAGGCCAGAGTACGAGTCTAAGACCTTAGCTATTAGGCCAGAGTAAGAGTTAAGACCTTAACCATTAGGCCAGAGTACGAGTCTAAGACCTTAGCTATTAGGCCAGAGTAAGAGTTAAGACCTTAACCAGTAGGCCAGAGTATGAGTCTAAGACCGTAGGTATTAGGCCAGAGTAAGAGTTAAGACCTTAACCATTAGGCCAGAGTATGAGTCTAAGACCTTAGCTATTTGGCCAGAGTAAGAGTTAAGACCTTAGCTATTAGGCCAGATTAAGAGTTAAGACCTTAGCTATTAGGCCAGAGTAAGAGTTAAGACCTTAACCAGTAGGCCAGAGTAAGAGTTAAGACCTTAACCAGTAGGCCAGAGAACGAGTCTAAGACCTTAGCTATTAGGCCAGAGTAAGAGTTAAGACCTTAGCTATTAGGCCAGAGTATGAGTTAAGACCTTAACCATTAGGCCAGAGTACGAGTCTAAGACCTTAGCTATTAGGCCAGAGTAAGAGTTAAGACCTTAACCATTAGGCCAGAGTACGAGTCTAAGACCTTAGCTATTAGGCCAGCATAAGAGTTAAGACCTTAACCAGTAGGCCAGAGTAAGAGTTAAGACCTTAACCAGTAGGCCAGAGTACGAGTCTAAGACCTTAGCTATTAGGCCAGAGTAAGAGTTAAGACCTTAACCATTTGGCCAGAGTACGAGTCTTAGACCTTAGCTATTAGGCCAGCATAAGAGTTAAGACCTTAACCAATAGGCCAGAGTACGAGTCTTAGACCTTAGCTATTAGGCCAGAGTAAGAGTTAAGACCTTAACCATTAGGCCAGAGTACGAGTCTAAGACCTTAGCTATTAGGCCAGAGTAAGAGTTAAGACCTTAACCAGTAGGCCAGAGTAAGAGTTAAGACCTTAACCAGGAGGCCAGAGTACGAGTCTAAGACCTTAGCTATTAGGCCAGAGTAAGAGTTAAGACCTTAGCTATTAGGCCAGATTAAGAGTTAAGACCTTAACCATTATGCCAGAGTACGAATCTAAGACCTTAGCTATGAGGCCAGAGTAAGAGTTAAGACCTTAACCATTAGGCCAGAGTACAAGTCTAAGACCTTAGCTATTAGGCCAGAGTAAGAGTTAAGACCTTAACCATTAGGCCAGAGTACGAGTCTAAGACCTTAGCTATTAGGCCAGAGTACGAGTCTAAGACCTTATCTATTAGGCCAGAGTAAGAGTTAAGACCTTAACCAGTAGGCCAGAGTAAGAGTTAAGACCTTAACCATTATGCCATAGTACGAATCTAAGACCTTAGCTATTAGGCCATAGTAAGAGTTAAGACCTTCACCATTAGGCCAGAGTATGAGTCTAAGACCTTAGCTATTAGGCCAGAGTAAGAGTTAAGACCTTAGCTATTAGGCCAGAGTAAGAGTTATGACCTTAACCATTAGGCCAGAGTACGAGTCTAAGACCTTAGCTATTAGGCCAGAGTAATAGTTAAGACCGTAACCAGTAGGCCAGAGTAAGAGTTAAGACCTTAACCATTATGCCAGAGTACGAGTCTAAGACCTTAGCTATTAGGCCAGAGTAAGAGTTAAAACCTTAACCAGTTGACCAGTGTAAGAGTTAAGACCTTAACCATCAGGCCAGAGTACGAGTCGAAGACGTTAGCTATTAGGCCAGAGTAAGAGTTAAGACCTTAGCTATTAGGCCACAGTACGAGTCTAAGACTTAAGCTATTAGGCCAGAGTAAGTGTTAAGACCTTAACAAGTAGGCCAGAGTATGAGTCTAAGACCTTAGCTATTAGGCCAGAGTAGGAAATAAGACCTTAACCTGTAGGCCATAGTACGAGTCTAAGACCTTAGCTATTAGGCCAGAGTAAGAGTTAAGACCTTAGCTATTAGGCCAGAGTAAGAGTTAAGACCTTAACCATTAGGCCATAGTACGAGTCTAAGACCTTAGCTATTAGGCCAGAGTAAGAGTAAAGACCTTAACCATTAGGCCAGAGTACGAGTCTAAGACCTTAGCTATTAGGCCAGAGTAAGAGTTAAGACCTTAACCATTAGGCCAGAGTAAGAGTTAAGACCTTAGCTATTAGGCCAGATTAAGAGTTAAGACCTTAACCATTATGCCAGAGTACGAATCTAAGACCTTAGCTATGAGGCCAGAGTAAGAGTTAAGACCTTAACCATTAGGCCAGAGTACAAGTCTAAGACCTTAGCTATTAGGCCAGAGTAAGATTTAAGACCTTAGCTATTAGACCAGAGTAAGAGTTAAGACCTTAACCATTAGGCCAGAGTTCGAGTCTAAGACCTTAGCTATTAGGCCAGAGTACGAGTCTAAGACCTTATCTATTAGGCCAGAGTAAGAGTTAAGACCTTAACCAGTAGGCCAGAGTAAGAGTTAAGACCTTAACCATTATGCCATAGTACGAATCTAAGACCTTAGCTATTAGGTCATAGTAAGAGTTAAGACCTTAACCATTAGGCCAGAGTATGAGTCTAAGACCTTAGCTATTAGGCCAGAGTAAGAGTTAAGACCTTAGCTATTAGGCCAGAGTAAGAGTTATGACCTTAACCATTAGGCCAGAGTACGAGTCTAAGACCTTAGCTATTAGGCCAGAGTAATAGTTAAGACCTTAACCAGTAGGCCAGAGTAAGAGTTAAGACCTTAACCATTATGCCAGAGTACGAGTCTAAGACCTTAGCTATTAGGCCAGAGTAAGAGTTAAAACCTTAACCAGTTGACCAGAGTAAGAGTTAAGACCTTAACCATCAGGCCAGAGTACGAGTCGAAGACCTTAGCTATTAGGCCAGAGTAAGAGTTAAGACCTTAGCTATTAGGCCACAGTACGAGTCTAAGACTTAAGCTATTAGGCCAGAGTAAGAGTTAAGACCTTAACAAGTAGGCCAGAGTATGAGTCTAAGACCTTAGCTATTAGGCCAGAGTAAGAAATAAGACCTTAACCTGTAGGCCATAGTACGAGTCTAAGACCTTAGCTATTAGGCCAGAGTAAGAGTTAAGACCTTAGCTATTAGGCCAGAGTAAGAGTTAAGACCTTAACCATTAGGCCATAGTACTAGTCTAAGACCTTAGCTATTAGGCCAGAGTAAGAGTAAAGACCTTAACCATTAGGCCAGAGTACGAGTCTAAGACCTTAGCTATTAGGCCAGAGTAAGAGTTAAGACCTTAACCATTAGGCCAGAGTACGAGTCTAAGACCTTAGGTATTATGCCAGAGTAAGAGTTAAGACCTTAACCATTAGGCCAGAGTACGAGTCTAAGACCTTAGCTATTAGGCCAGAGTAAGAGTTAAGACCTTAGCTATTAGGCCAGAGTACGAGTTAAGACCTTAGCTATTAGGCCAGAGTAAGAGTTAAGACCTTAGCTATTAGGCCAGAGTAAGAGTTAAGACCTTAACCAGTAGGCCAGAGTAAGAGTTCAGACCTTAACCAGTAGGCCAGAGTACGAGTCTAAGACCTTAGCTATTAGGCCAGAGTAAGAGTTAAGACCTTAACCATTAGGCCAGAGTACGAGTCTAAGACCTTAGCTATTAGGCCATAGTAAGAGTTAAGACCTTAACCAGTAGGCCAGAGTAAGAGTTAGGACCTTAACCATTAGGCCAGAGTACGAGTCTAAGAACTTAGCTATTAGGCCATAGTAAGAGTTAAGACCTTAACCATTAGGCCAGAGTATGAGTCTAAGACCTTAGCTATTAGGCCAGAGTAAGAGTTAAGACCTTAGCTATTAGGCCAGAGTAAGAGTTATGACCTTAAACATTAGGCCAGAGTACGAGTCTAAGACCTTAGCTATTAGGCCAGAGTAAGAGTTAAGACCTTAGCTATTAGGCCAGAGTAAGAGTTAAGACCTTAACCAGTAGGCCAGTGTAAGAGTTAAGACATTAACCAGTAGGCCAGAGTACGAGTCTAAGACCTTAGCTATTCGCCCAGAGTAAGAGTTAAGACCTTAACCATTAGGCCTGAGTACGAGTCTAAGACCTTAGCTATTAGGCCAGAGTAAGAGTTAAGACCTTAACCAGTAGGCCAGAGTAAGAAGTAAGACCTTAACCATTAGGCCAGAGTACGAGTCTAAGACCTTAGCTATTAGGCCAGAGTAAGAGTTAAAACCTTAACCAGTTGACCAGAGTAAGAGTTAAGACCTTAACCAATAGGCCAGAGTACGAGTCGAAGACCTTAGCTATTAGGCCAGAGTAAGAGTGAAGACCTTAGCTATTAAGCCACAGTACGAGTCTAAGACTTAAGCTATTAGGCCAGAGTAAGAGTTAAGACCTTAACCTGTAGGCCAGAGTATGAGTCTAAGACCTTAGCTATTAGGCCAGAGTAAGGGTTAAGACCTTAGCTATTAGGCCAGAGTAAGAGTTAAGACCTTAACCTGTAGGCCATAGTACGAGTCTAAGATCTTAGCTATTAGGCCAGTGTAAGAGTTAAGACCTTAACCAGTAGGCCAGAGTACAAGTCTAAGACCTTAGCTATTAGGCCAGAGTAAGAGTTAAGACCTTAACCATTAGGCCAGAGTACGAGTCTAAGACCTTAGCTATTAGGCCAGAGTAAGAGTTAAGACCTTAGCTAGTAGGCCAGAGTAAGAGTTAAGATCTTAACCATTAGGCCAGAGTACGAGTTAAGACCTTAGCTATTAGGCCAGAGTAAGAGTTAAGACCTTAGCTATTAGGCCAGAGGAAGAGTTAAGACCTTAACCAGTAGGCCAGAGTAAAAGTTAAGACCTTAACCAGTAGGCCAGAGTAAGAGTTAAGACCTTAACCATTAGGCCAGAGTACGAGTCTAAGACCTTAGTTATTAGGCCAGAGTAAGAGTTCAGACCTTAGCTATTAGGCCAGAGTAAGAGTTAAGACCTTAACCATTAGGCCAGAGTACGAGTCTAAGACCTTAGCTATTAGGCCAGAGTAAGAGTTAAGACCATAACCAGTAGGCCAGAGTAAAAGTTAAGACCTTAACCATTAGGCCAGAGTAGGAGTCTAAGACCTTAGCTATTAGGCCAGAGTAAGAGTTAAGACCTTAACCAGTTGACCAGAGTAAGAGTTAAGACCTTAACCATTAGGCCAGAGTACGAGTCTAAGACCTTAGCTATTAGGCCAGAGTAAGAGTTAAGACCTTAACCATTAGGCCAGAGTACGAGTCTAAGACCTTAGCTATTAGGCCAGAGTAAGAGTTAAGACCTTAACCATTAGGCCAGAGTACGAGTCTAAGACCTTAGCTAAAAGGCCAGAGTAAGAGTTAAGACCTTAACCAGTAGGCCAGAGTACGAGTCTAAGACCTTAGCTATTAGGCCAAGAGTAAGAGTTAAGACCTTAGCTATTAGGCCAGAGTAAGAGTTAAGACCTTAACCATTAGGCCAGAGTACGAGTCTAAGACCATAGCTATTAGGCCAGAGTAAGAGTTAAGACCTTAGCTATTAGGCCAGAGTAAGAGTTAAGACCTTAACTATTAGGCCAGAGTAAGAGTTAAGACCTTAACCATTAGGCCAGAGTACGAGTCTAAGACCATAGCTATTAGGCCAGAGTAAGAGTTAAGACCTTAGCTATTAGGCCAGAGTAAGAGTTAAGACCTTAATCAGTAGGCCAGAGTAAGAGTTAAGACCTTAACCAGTAGGACAGAGTAAGAGTTAAGACCTTAACCATTAGGCCAGAGTACGTGTCTAAGACCTTAGCTATTAGGCCATAGTAAGAGTTAAGACCTTAACCAGTAGGCCAGAGTAAGAGTTAAGACCTTAAACAGTAGGCCAGAGTAAGAGTTAAGACCTTAACCATTAGCCCAGAGTACGAGTCTAAGACCTTAGCTATTAGGCCAAAGTAAGAGTTAAAACCTTAACCAGTTGACCAGAGTAAGAGTTAAGACCTTAACCATTAGGCCAGAGTATGAGTCGAAGACCTTAGCTATTAGGCCAGAGTAAGGGTTAAAACCTTAGCTATTAGGCCACAGTACGAGTCTAAGACTTAAGCTATTAGGCCAGAGTAAGAGTTAAGACCTTAACAAGTAGGCCAGAGTATGAGTCTAAGACCTTAGCTATTAGGCCAGAGTAAGAGTTAAGACCTTAACCTGTAGGCCATAGTACGAGTCTAAGACCTTAGCTATTAGGCCAGAGTAAGAGTTAAGACCTTAGCTATTAGGCCAGAGTAAGAGTTAAGACCTTAACCATTAGGCCATAGTGCGAGTCTAAGACCTTAGCTATTAGGCCAGAGTAAGAGTAAAGACCTTAACCATTAGGCCAGAGTACGAGTCTAAGACCTTAGCTATTAGGCCAGAGTAAGAGTTAAGACCTTAACCAGTAGGCCAGAGTATGAGTCTAAGACCTTAGGTATTAGGCCAGAGTAATAGTTAAGACCTTAACCATTAGGCCAGAGTACGAGTCTAAGACTTTAGCTATTAGGCCAGAGTAAGAGTTAAGACCTTAGCTATTAGGCCAGAGAACGAGTTAAGACCTTAGCTATTAGGCCAGAGTAAGAGTTAAGACCTTAACCTGTAGGCCATAGTACGAGTCTAAGATCTTAGCTATTAGGCCAGAGTAAGAGTTAAGACCTTAACCAGTAGGCCAGAGTACGAGTCTAAGACCTTAATCAGTAGGCCAGAGTAAGAGTTAAGACCTTAACCAGTAGGACAGAGTAAGAGTTAAGACCTTAACCATTAGGCCAGAGTACGTGTCTAAGACCTTAGCTATTAGGCCATAGTAAGAGTTAAGACCTTAACCAGTAGGCCAGAGTAAGAGTTAAGACCTTAAACAGTAGGCCAGAGTAAGAGTAAAGACCTTAACCATTAGGCCAGAGTACGAGTCTAAGACCTTAGCTATTAGGCCAGAGTAAGAGTTAAGACCTTAGCTATTAGGCCAGAGTAAGAGTTATGACCTTAACCATTCGGCCAGAGTACGAGTCTAAGACCGTAGCTATTAGGCCAGAGTAAGAGTTAAGACCTTAGCTATTAGGCCAGAGTAAGAGTTAAGACCTTAACCAGTAGGCCAGAGTAAGAGTTAGGACCTTAACCAGTAGGCCAGAGTACGAGTCTAAGACTTTAGCTATTCGCCGAGAGTAAGAGTTAAGATCTTAACCATTAGGCCAGAGTACGAGTCTAAGACCTTAGCTATTAGGCCAGAGTAAGAGTAAAAACCTTAACCAGTTGATCAGAGTAAGAGTTAAGACCTTAACCATTAGGCCAGAGTACGAGTCGAAGACCTTAGCTATTAGGCCAGAGTAAGAGTTAAGACCTTAGCTATTAGGCCACAGTACGAGTCTAAGACTTAAGCTATTAGGCCAGAGTAAGAGTTAAGACCTTAACCTGTAGGCCAGAGTACGAGTCTAAGACCTTAGCTATTAGGCCAGAGTAAGAGTTAAGATCTTAACCTGTAGGCCATAGTACGAGTCTAAGACCTTAGCTATTAGGCCAGAGTAAGAGTTAAGACGTTAGCTATTAGGCCAGAGTAAGAGTTAAGATCTTAACCTGTAGGCCATAGTACGAGTCTAAGACCTTAGCTATTAGGCCAGAGTAAGAGTTAAGACCTTAGCTATTAGGCCAGATTAAGAGTTAAGACCTTAACCATTATGCCAGAGTACGAATCTAAGACCTTAGCTATGAGGCCAGAGTAAGAGTTAAGACCTTAACCATTAGGCCAGAGTACAAGTCTAAGACCTTAGCTATTAGGCCAGAGTAAGAGTTAAGACCTTAACCATTAGGCCAGAGTACGAGTCTAAGACCTTAGCTATTAGGCCAGAGTACGAGTCTAAGACCTTATCTATTAGGCCAGAGTAAGAGTTAAGACCTTAACCAGTAGGCCAGAGTAAGAGTTAAGACCTTAACCATTATGCCATAGTACGAATCTAAGACCTTAGCTATTAGGCCATAGTAAGAGTTAAGACCTTCACCATTAGGCCAGAGTATGAGTCTAAGACCTTAGCTATTAGGCCAGAGTAAGAGTTAAGACCTTAGCTATTAGGCCAGAGTAAGAGTTATGACCTTAACCATTAGGCCAGAGTACGAGTCTAAGACCTTAGCTATTAGGCCAGAGTAATAGTTAAGACCGTAACCAGTAGGCCAGAGTAAGAGTTAAGACCTTAACCATTATGCCAGAGTACGAGTCTAAGACCTTAGCTATTAGGCCAGAGTAAGAGTTAAAACCTTAACCAGTTGACCAGTGTAAGAGTTAAGACCTTAACCATCAGGCCAGAGTACGAGTCGAAGACCTTAGCTATTAGGCCAGAGTAAGAGTTAAGACCTTAGCTATTAGGCCACAGTACGAGTCTAAGACTTAAGCTATTAGGCCAGAGTAAGTGTTAAGACCTTAACAAGTAGGCCAGAGTATGAGTCTAAGACCTTAGCTATTAGGCCAGAGTAAGAAATAAGACCTTAACCTGTAGGCCATAGTACGAGTCTAAGACCTTAGCTATTAGGCCAGAGTAAGAGTTAAGACCTTAGCTATTAGGCCAGAGTAAGAGTTAAGACCTTAACCATTAGGCCATAGTACGAGTCTAAGACCTTAGCTATTAGGCCAGAGTAAGAGTAAAGACCTTAACCATTAGGCCAGAGTACGAGTCTAAGACCTTAGCTATTAGGCCAGAGTAAGAGTTAAGACCTTAACCATTAGGCCAGAGTAAGAGTTAAGACCTTAGCTATTAGGCCAGATTAAGAGTTAAGACCTTAACCATTATGCCAGAGTACGAATCTAAGACCTTAGCTATGAGGCCAGAGTAAGAGTTAAGACCTTAACCATTAGGCCAGAGTACAAGTCTAAGACCTTAGCTATTAGGCCAGAGTAAGATTTAAGACCTTAGCTATTAGACCAGAGTAAGAGTTAAGACCTTAACCATTAGGCCAGAGTTCGAGTCTAAGACCTTAGCTATTAGGCCAGAGTACGAGTCTAAGACCTTATCTATTAGGCCAGAGTAAGAGTTAAGACCTTAACCAGTAGGCCAGAGTAAGAGTTAAGACCTTAACCATTATGCCATAGTACGAATCTAAGACCTTAGCTATTAGGTCATAGTAAGAGTTAAGACCTTAACCATTAGGCCAGAGTATGAGTCTAAGACCTTAGCTATTAGGCCAGAGTAAGAGTTAAGACCTTAGCTATTAGGCCAGAGTAAGAGTTATGACCTTAACCATTAGGCCAGAGTACGAGTCTAAGACCTTAGCTATTAGGCCAGAGTAATAGTTAAGACCTTAACCAGTAGGCCAGAGTAAGAGTTAAGACCTTAACCATTATGCCAGAGTACGAGTCTAAGACCTTAGCTATTAGGCCAGAGTAAGAGTTAAAACCTTAACCAGTTGACCAGAGTAAGAGTTAAGACCTTAACCATCAGGCCAGAGTACGAGTCGAAGACCTTAGCTATTAGGCCAGAGTAAGAGTTAAGACCTTAGCTATTAGGCCACAGTACGAGTCTAAGACTTAAGCTATTAGGCCAGAGTAAGAGTTAAGACCTTAACAAGTAGGCCAGAGTATGAGTCTAAGACCTTAGCTATTAGGCCAGAGTAAGAAATAAGACCTTAACCTGTAGGCCATAGTACGAGTCTAAGACCTTAGCTATTAGGCCAGAGTAAGAGTTAAGACCTTAGCTATTAGGCCAGAGTAAGAGTTAAGACCTTAACCATTAGGCCATAGTACGAGTCTAAGACCTTAGCTATTAGGCCAGAGTAAGAGTAAAGACCTTAACCATTAGGCCAGAGTACGAGTCTAAGACCTTAGCTATTAGGCCAGAGTAAGAGTTAAGACCTTAACCATTAGGCCAGAGTACGAGTCTAAGACCTTAGCTATTAGGCCAGAGTAAGAGTTAAGACCTTAACCAGTAGGCCAGAGTACGAGTCTAAGACCTTAGGTATTATGCCAGAGTAAGAGTTAAGACCTTAACCATTAGGCCAGAGTACGAGTCTAAGACCTTAGCTATTAGGCCAGAGTAAGAGTTAAGACCTTAGCTATTAGGCCAGAGTACGAGTTAAGACCTTAGCTATTAGGCCAGAGTAAGAGTTAAGACCTTAGCTATTAGGCCAGAGTAAGAGTTAAGACCTTAACCAGTAGGCCAGAGTAAGAGTTCAGACCTTAACCAGTAGGCCAGAGTACGAGTCTAAGACCTTAGCTATTAGGCCAGAGTAAGAGTTAAGACCTTAACCATTAGGCCAGAGTACGAGTCAAAGACCTTAGCTATTAGGCCATAGTAAGAGTTAAGACCTTAACCAGTAGGCCAGAGTAAGAGTTAGGACCTTAACCATTAGGCCAGAGTACGAGTCTAATAACTTAGCTATTAGGCCAGAGTAAGAGTTAAGACCTTAACCATTAGGCCAGAGTATGAGTCTAAGACCTTAGCTATTAGGCCAGAGTAAGAAATAAGACCTTAACCTGTAGGCCATAGTACGAGTCTAAGACCTTAGCTATTAGGCCAGAGTAAGAGTTAAGACCTTAGCTATTAGGCCAGAGTAAGAGTTAAGACCTTAACCATTAGGCCATAGTACGAGTCTAAGACCTTAGCTATTAGGCCAGAGTAAGAGTAAAGACCTTAACCATTAGGCCAGAGTACGAGTCTAAGACCTTAGCTATTAGGCCAGAGTAAGAGTTAAGACCTTAACCATTAGGCCAGAGTAAGAGTTAAGACCTTAGCTATTAGGCCAGATTAAGAGTTAAGACCTTAACCATTATGCCAGAGTACGAATCTAAGACCTTAGCTATGAGGCCAGAGTAAGAGTTAAGACCTTAACCATTAGGCCAGAGTACAAGTCTAAGACCTTAGCTATTAGGCCAGAGTAAGATTTAAGACCTTAGCTATTAGACCAGAGTAAGAGTTAAGACCTTAACCATTAGGCCAGAGTTCGAGTCTAAGACCTTAGCTATTAGGCCAGAGTACGAGTCTAAGACCTTATCTATTAGGCCAGAGTAAGAGTTAAGACCTTAACCAGTAGGCCAGAGTAAGAGTTAAGACCTTAACCATTATGCCATAGTACGAATCTAAGACCTTAGCTATTAGGTCATAGTAAGAGTTAAGACCTTAACCATTAGGCCAGAGTATGAGTCTAAGACCTTAGCTATTAGGCCAGAGTAAGAGTTAAGACCTTAGCTATTAGGCCAGAGTAAGAGTTATGACCTTAACCATTAGGCCAGAGTACGAGTCTAAGACCTTAGCTATTAGGCCAGAGTAATAGTTAAGACCTTAACCAGTAGGCCAGAGTAAGAGTTAAGACCTTAACCATTATGCCAGAGTACGAGTCTAAGACCTTAGCTATTAGGCCAGAGTAAGAGTTAAAACCTTAACCAGTTGACCAGAGTAAGAGTTAAGACCTTAACCATCAGGCCAGAGTACGAGTCGAAGACCTTAGCTATTAGGCCAGAGTAAGAGTTAAGACCTTAGCTATTAGGCCACAGTACGAGTCTAAGACTTAAGCTATTAGGCCAGAGTAAGAGTTAAGACCTTAACAAGTAGGCCAGAGTATGAGTCTAAGACCTTAGCTATTAGGCCTGAGTAAGAAATAAGACCTTAACCTGTAGGCCATAGTACGAGTCTAAGACCTTAGCTATTAGGCCAGAGTAAGAGTTAAGACCTTAGCTATTAGGCCAGAGTAAGAGTTAAGACCTTAACCATTAGGCCATAGTACGAGTCTAAGACCTTAGCTATTAGGCCAGAGTAAGAGTAAAGACCTTAACCATTAGGCCAGAGTACGAGTCTAAGACCTTAGCTATTAGGCCAGAGTAAGAGTTAAGACCTTAACCATTAGGCCAGAGTACGAGTCTAAGACCTTAGCTATTAGGCCAGAGTAAGAGTTAAGACCTTAACCAGTAGGCCAGAGTACGAGTCTAAGACCTTAGGTATTATGCCAGAGTAAGAGTTAAGACCTTAACCATTAGGCCAGAGTACGAGTCTAAGACCTTAGCTATTAGGCCAGAGTAAGAGTTAAGACCTTAGCTATTAGGCCAGAGTACGAGTTAAGACCTTAGCTATTAGGCCAGAGTAAGAGTTAAGACCTTAGCTATTAGGCCAGAGTAAGAGTTAAGACATTAACCAGTAGGCCAGAGTAAGAGTTCAGACCTTAACCAGTAGGCCAGAGTACGAGTCTAAGACCTTAGCTATTAGGCCAGAGTAAGAGTTAAGACCTTAACCATTAGGCCAGAGTACGAGTCTAAGACCTTAGCTATTAGGCCATAGTAAGAGTTAAGACCTTAACCAGTAGGCCAGAGTAAGAGTTAGGACCTTAACCATTAGGCCAGAGTACGAGTCTAAGAACTTAGCTATTAGGCCATAGTAAGAGTTAAGACCTTAACCATTAGGCCAGAGTATGAGTCTAAGACCTTAGCTATTAGGCCAGAGTAAGAGTTAAGACCTTAGCTATTAGGCCAGAGTAAGAGTTATGACCTTAAACATTAGGCCAGAGTACGAGTCTAAGACCTTAGCTATTAGGCCAGAGTAAGAGTTAAGACCTTAGCTATTAGGCCAGAGTAAGAGTTAAGACCTTAACCAGTAGGCCAGTGTAAGAGTTAAGACATTAACCAGTAGGCCAGAGTACGAGTCTAAGACCTTAGCTATTCGCCCAGAGTAAGAGTTAAGACCTTAACCATTAGGCCTGAGTACGAGTCTAAGACCTTAGCTATTAGGCCAGAGTAAGAGTTAAGACCTTAACCAGTAGGCCAGAGTAAGAAGTAAGACCTTAACCATTAGGCCAGAGTACGAGTCTAAGACCTTAGCTATTAGGCCAGAGTAAGAGTTAAAACCTTAACCAGTTGACCAGAGTAAGAGTTAAGACCTTAACCAATAGGCCAGAGTACGAGTCGAAGACCTTAGCTATTAGGCCAGAGTAAGAGTGAAGACCTTAGCTATTAAGCCACAGTACGAGTCTAAGACTTAAGCTATTAGGCCAGAGTAAGAGTTAAGACCTTAACCTGTAGGCCAGAGTATGAGTCTAAGACCTTAGCTATTAGGCCAGAGTAAGGGTTAAGACCTTAGCTATTAGGCCAGAGTAAGAGGTAAGACCTTAACCTGTAGGCCATAGTACGAGTCTAAGATCTTAGCTATTAGGCCAGAGTAAGAGTTAAGACCTTAACCAGTAGGCCAGAGTACAAGTCTAAGACCTTAGCTATTAGGCCAGAGTAAGAGTTAAGACCTTAACCATTAGGCCAGAGTACGAGTCTAAGACCTTAGCTATTAGGCCAGAGTAAGAGTTAAGACCTTAGCTAGTAGGCCAGAGTAAGAGTTAAGACCTTAACCATTAGGCCAGAGTACGAGTTAAGACCTTAGCTATTAGGCCAGAGTAAGAGTTAAGACCTTAGCTATTAGGCCAGAGGAAGAGTTAAGACCTTAACCAGTAGGCCAGAGTAAGAGTTAAGACCTTAACCAGTAGGCCAGAGTAAGAGTTAAGACCTTAACCATTAGGCCAGAGTACGAGTCTAAGACCTTAGTTATTAGGCCAGAGTAAGAGTTCAGACCTTAGCTATTAGGCCAGAGTAAGAGTTAAGACCTTAACCATTAGGCCAGAGTACGAGTCTAAGACCTTAGCTATTAGGCCAGAGTAAGAGTTAAGACCATAACCAGTAGGCCAGAGTAAAAGTTAAGACCTTAACCATTAGGCCAGAGTAGGAGTCTAAGACCTTAGCTATTAGGCCAGAGTAAGAGTTAAGACCTTAACCAGTTGACCAGAGTAAGAGTTAAGACCTTAACCATTAGGCCAGAGTACGAGTCTAAGACCTTAGCTATTAGGCCAGAGTAAGAGTTAAGACCTTAACCATTAGGCCAGAGTACGAGTCTAAGACCTTAGCTATTAGGCCAGAGTAAGAGTTAAGACCTTAACCATTAGGCCAGAGTACGAGTCTAAGACCTTAGCTATAAGGCCAGAGTAAGAGTTAAGACCTTAACCAGTAGGCCAGAGTACGAGTCTAAGACCTTAGCTATTAGGCCAAGAGTAAGAGTTAAGACCTTAGCTATTAGGCCAGAGTAAGAGTTAAGACCTTAACCATTAGGCCAGAGTACGAGTCTAAGACCATAGCTATTAGGCCAGAGTAAGAGTTAAGACCTTAGCTATTAGGCCAGAGTAAGAGTTAAGACCTTAACTATTAGGCCAGAGTAAGAGTTAAGACCTTAACCATTAGGCCAGAGTACGAGTCTAAGACCATAGCTATTAGGCCAGAGTAAGAGTTAAGACCTTAGCTATTAGGCCAGAGTAAGAGTTAAGACCTTAATCAGTAGGCCAGAGTAAGAGTTAAGACCTTAACCAGTAGGACAGAGTAAGAGTTAAGACCTTAACCATTAGGCCAGAGTACGTGTCTAAGACCTTAGCTATTAGGCCATAGTAAGAGTTAAGACCTTAACCAGTAGGCCAGAGTAAGAGTTAAGACCTTAAACAGTAGGCCAGAGTAAGAGTTAAGACCTTAACCATTAGGCCAGAGTACGAGTCTAAGACCTTAGCTATTAGGCCAAAGTAAGAGTTAAAACCTTAACCAGTTGACCAGAGTAAGAGTTAAGACCTTAACCATTAGGCCAGAGTATGAGTCGAAGACCTTAGCTATTAGGCCAGAGTAAGGGTTAAAACCTTAGCTATTAGGCCACAGTACGAGTCTAAGACTTAAGCTATTAGGCCAGAGTAAGAGTTAAGACCTTAACAAGTAGGCCAGAGTATGAGTCTAAGACCTTAGCTATTAGGCCAGAGTAAGAGTTAAGACCTTAACCTGTAGGCCATAGTACGAGTCTAAGACCTTAGCTATTAGGCCAGAGTAAGAGTTAAGACCTTAGCTATTAGGCCAGAGTAAGAGTTAAGACCTTAACCATTAGGCCATAGTGCGAGTCTAAGACCTTAGCTATTAGGCCAGAGTAAGAGTAAAGACCTTAACCATTAGGCCAGAGTACGAGTCTAAGACCTTAGCTATTAGGCCAGAGTAAGAGTTAAGACCTTAACCAGTAGGCCAGAGTATGAGTCTAAGACCTTAGGTATTAGGCCAGAGTAATAGTTAAGACCTTAACCATTAGGCCAGAGTACGAGTCTAAGACTTTAGCTATTAGGCCAGAGTAAGAGTTAAGACCTTAGCTATTAGGCCAGAGAACGAGTTAAGACCTTAGCTATTAGGCCAGAGTAAGAGTTAAGACCTTAACCTGTAGGCCATAGTACGAGTCTAAGATCTTAGCTATTAGGCCAGAGTAAGAGTTAAGACCTTAACCAGTAGGCCAGAGTACGAGTCTAAGACCTTAATCAGTAGGCCAGAGTAAGAGTTAAGACCTTAACCAGTAGGACAGAGTAAGAGTTAAGACCTTAACCATTAGGCCAGAGTACGTGTCTAAGACCTTAGCTATTAGGCCATAGTAAGAGTTAAGACCTTAACCAGTAGGCCAGAGTAAGAGTTAAGACCTTAAACAGTAGGCCAGAGTAAGAGTAAAGACCTTAACCATTAGGCCAGAGTACGAGTCTAAGACCTTAGCTATTAGGCCAGAGTAAGAGTTAAGACCTTAGCTATTAGGCCAGAGTAAGAGTTATGACCTTAACCATTCGGCCAGAGTACGAGTCTAAGACCGTAGCTATTAGGCCAGAGTAAGAGTTAAGACCTTAGCTATTAGGCCAGAGTAAGAGTTAAGACCTTAACCAGTAGGCCAGAGTAAGAGTTAGGACCTTAACCAGTAGGCCAGAGTACGAGTCTAAGACTTTAGCTATTCGCCGAGAGTAAGAGTTAAGATCTTAACCATTAGGCCAGAGTACGAGTCTAAGACCTTAGCTATTAGGCCAGAGTAAGAGTAAAAACCTTAACCAGTTGATCAGAGTAAGAGTTAAGACCTTAACCATTAGGCCAGAGTACGAGTCGAAGACCTTAGCTATTAGGCCAGAGTAAGAGTTAAGACCTTAGCTATTAGGCCACAGTACGAGTCTAAGACTTAAGCTATTAGGCCAGAGTAAGAGTTAAGACCTTAACCTGTAGGCCAGAGTACGAGTCTAAGACCTTAGCTATTAGGCCAGAGTAAGAGTTAAGATCTTAACCTGTAGGCCATAGTACGAGTCTAAGACCTTAGCTATTAGGCCAGAGTAAGAGTTAAGACGTTAGCTATTAGGCCAGAGTAAGAGTTAAGATCTTAACCTGTAGGCCATAGTACGAGTCTAAGACCTTAGCTATTAGGCCAGAGTAAGAGTTAAGACCTTAACCATTAGGCCACAGTACGAGTCTAAGACCTTAGCTATTAGGCCAGAGTAAGAGTTAAGATTTTAACCAGTAGGCCAAAGTACGAGTCTAAGACCTTAGCTATTAGGCCAGAGTAAGAGTTAAGACCTTAGCTATTAGGAGAGAGTAAGAGTTAAGACCTTAACCATTAGGCCAGAGTACGAGTTAAGACCTTAGCTATTAGGCCATAGTAAGAGTTAAGACCTTAGCTATTAGGCCAGAGTAAGAGTTAAGACCTTAACCAGTAGGCCAGAGTACAAGTCTAAGACCTTAGCTATTAGGCCAGAGTAAGAGTTAAGACCTTAGCTATTAGGCCAGAGTACGAGTTAAGACCTTAGCTATTAGGCCAGAGTAAGAGTTAAGACCTTAGCTATTAGGCCAGAGTAAGAGTTAAGACCTTAACCAGTAGGCCATAGTAAGAGTTAAGACCTTAACCATTAGGCCAGAGTATGAGTCTAAGACCTTAGCTATTAGGCCAGAGTAAGAGTTAAGACCTTAGCTATTAGGCCAGAGTTAGAGTTATGACCTTAAACATTAGGCCACAGTACGAGTCTAAGACCTTAGCTATTAGGCCAGAGTAAGAGATAAGACCTTAGCTATTAGGCCAGAGTAAGAGTTAAGACCTTAACCTGTAGGCCAGTGTAAGAGTTAAGACATTAACCAGTAGGCCAGAGTATGAGTCTAAGACCTTAGCTATTCGCCCAGAGTAAGAGTCAAGACCTTAACCATTAGGCCAGAGTACGAGTCTAAGACCTTAGCTATTAGGCCAGAGTAAGATTTAAGACCTTAACCAGTAGGCCAGAGTAAGAATTAAGACCTTAACCATTAGGCCAGAGTACGAGTCTAAGACCTTAGCTATTAGGCCAGAGTAAGAGTTAAAACCTTAACCAGTTGACCAGAGTAAGAGTTAAGACCTTAACCATTAGGCCAGAGTAAGAGTTCAGACCATAGCTATTAGGCCAGAGTAAGAGTTAAGACCTTAGCTATTAGGCCAGAGTAAGAGTTAAGACCTTAACCATTAGGCCAGAGTACGAGTCTAAGACCTTAGCTATTAGGAGAGAATAAGAGTTAAGACCTTAGCTATTAGGCCACAGTACGAGTCTAAGACTTAAGCTATTAGGCCAGAGTAAGAGTTAAGACCTTTACAAGTAGGCCAGAGTATGAGTCTAAGACCTTAGCTATTAGGCCAGAGTAAGAGTTAAGACCTTAGCTATTAGGCCAGAGTACGAGTTAAGACCTTACCTATTAGGCCAGAGTAAGAGTTAAGACCTTAACCATTAGGCCAGAGTACGAGTCTAAGACGTTAGCTATTAGGCCAGAGTAAGAGTTAAGACCTTAACCAGTAGGCCAGAGTACGAGTCTAAGACCTTAGCTATTATGCCAGAGTAAGAGTTAAGACCTTAACCATTAGGCCAGAGTACGAGTCTAAGACCTTAGCTATTAGGCCAGAGTAAGAGTTAAGACCTTAGCTATTAGGCCAGAGTAAGAGTTAAGACCTTAGCTATTAGGCCAGAGTAAGAGTTAAGACCTTAACCAGTAGGCCAGAGTAAGAGTTCAGACCTTAACCAGTAGGCCAGAGTACGAGTCTAAGACCTTAGCTATTAGGCCAGAGTAAGAGTTAAGACCTTAACCATTAGGCCAGAGTACGAGTCTAAGACCTTAGCTATTAGGCCATAGTAAGAGTTAAGACCTTAACCAGTAGGCCAGAGTAAGAGTTAGGACCTTAACCATTAGGCCAGAGTACGAGTCTAAGAACTTAGCTATTAGGCCATAGTAAGAGTTAAGACCTTAACCATTAGGCCAGAGTATGAGTCTAAGACATTAGCTATTAGGCCAGAGTAAGAGTTAAGACCTTAGCTATTAGGCCAGAGTAAGAGTTATGACCTTAAACATTAGGCCAGAGTACAAATCTAAGACCTTGGCTATTAGGCCAGAGTAAGAGTTAACACCTTAGCTATTAGGCCAGAGTAAGAGTTAAGACCTTAACCAGTAGGCCAGTGTAAGAGTTAAGACATTAACCAGTAGGCCAGAGTACGAGTCTAAGACCTTAGCTATTCGCCCAGAGTAAGAGTTAAGACCTTAACCATAAGGCCAGAGTACGAGTCTAAGACCTTAGCTATTAGGCCAGAGTAAGAGTTAAGACCTTAACCAGTAGGCCAGAGTAAGAAGTAAGACCTTAACCATTAGGCCAGAGTACGAGTCTAAGACCTTAGCTATTAGGCCAGAGTAAGAGTTAAAACCTTAACCAGTTGACCAGAGTAAGAGTTAAGACCTTAACCATTAGGCCAGAGTACGAGTCGAAGACCTTAGCTATTAGGCCAGAGTAAGAGTTCAGACCTTAGCTATTAAGCCACAGTACGAGTCTAAGACTTAAGCTATTAGGCCAGAGTAAGAGTTAAGACCTTAACCTGTAGGCCAGAGTATGAGTCTAAGACTTTAGCTATTAGGCCAGAGTAAGAGTTAAGCCCATAACCTGTAGGCCATAGTACGAGTCTAAGACCTTAGCTATTAGGCCAGAGTAAGAGTTAAGACCTTAGCTATTAGGCCAGAGTAAGAGTTAAGACCTTAACCTGTAGGCCATAGTACGAGTCTAAGATCTTAGCTATTAGGCCAGAGTAAGAGTTAAGACCTTAACCAGTAGGCCAGAGTACGAGTCTAAGACCTTAGCTATTAGGCCAGAGTAAGAGTTAAGACCTTAACCATTAGGCCAGAGTACGAGTCTAAGACCTTAGCTATTAGGCCAGAGTAAGAGTTAAGACCTTAGCTAGTAGGCCAGAGTAAGAGTTAAAACCTTAACCATTAGGCCAGAGTACGAGTTAAGACCTTAGCTATTAGGCCAGAGTAAGAGTTAAGACCCTAGCTATTAGGCCAGAGGAAGAGTTAAGACCTTAACCAGTAGGCCAGAGTAAGAGTTAAGACCTTAACCAGTAGGCCAGAGTAAGAGTTAAGACCTTAACCATTAGGCCAGAGTACGAGTCTAAGACCTTAGTTATTAGGCCAGAGTAAGAGTTCAGACCTTAGCTATTAGGCCAGAGTAAGAGTTAAGACCTTAACCATTAGGCCAGAGTACGAGTCTAAGACCTTAGCTATTAGGCCAGAGTAAGAGTTAAGACCATAACCAGTAGGCCAGAGTAAGAGTTAAGACCTTAACCATTAGGCCAGAGTAGGAGTCTAAGACCTTAGCTCTTAGGCCAGAATAAGAGTTAAGACCTTAACAAGTTGACCAGAGTAAGAGTTAAGACCTTAACCATTAGGCCAGAGTACGAGTCTAAGACCTTAGCTATTAGGCCAGAGTAAGAGTTAAGACCTTAACCATTAGGCCAGAGTATGAGTCTAAGACCTTAGCTATTAGGCCAGAGTAAGAGTTAAGACCTTAACCATTAGGCCAGAGTACGAGTCTAAGACCTTAGCTATTAGGCCAGAGTAAGAGTTAATACCTTAACCAGTAGGCCAGAGTACGAGTCTAAGACCTTAGCTATTAGGCCAAGAGTAAGAGTTAAGACCTTAGCTATTAGGCCAGAGTAAGAGTTAAGACCTTAACCATTAGGCCAGAGTACGAGTCTAAGACCATAGCAATTAGGCCAGAGTAAGAGTTAAGACCTTAATCAGTAGGCCAGAGTAAGAGTTAAGACCTTAACCAGTAGGACAGAGTAAGAGTTAAGACCTTAACCATTAGGCCAGAGTACGTGTCTAAGACCTTAGCTATTAGGCCATAGTAAGAGTTAAGACCTTAACCAGTAGGCCAGAGTATGAGTTAAGACCTTAAACAGTAGGCCAGAGTAAGAGTTAAGACCTTAACCATTAGGCCAGAGTACGAGTCTAAGACCTTAGCTATTAGGCCAGAGTAAGAGTTAAAACCTTAACCAGTTGACCAGAGTAAGAGTTAGGACCTTAACCATTAGGCCAGAGTATGAGTCGAAGACCTTAGCTATTAGGCCAGAGTAAGAGTTAAGACCTTAGCTATTAGGCCACAGTACGAGTCTAAGACTTAAGCTATTAGGCCAGAGTAAGAGTTAAGACCTTAACAAGTAGGCCAGAGTATGAGTCTAAGACCTTAGCTATTAGGCCAGAGTAAGAGTTAAGACCTTAACCTGTAGGCCATAGAACGAGTCTAAGACCTTAGCTATTAGGCCAGAGTAAGAGTTAAGACCTTAGGTATTAGGCCAGAGTAAGAGTTAAGACCTTAACCATTAGGCCATAGTACGAGTCTAAGACCTTAGCTATTAGGCCAGAGTAAGAGTAAAGACCTTAACCATTAGGCCAGAGTACGAGTCTAAGACCTTAGCTATTAGGCCAGAGTAAGAGTTAAGACCTTAACCAGTAGGCCAGAGTAAGAATTAAGACCTTAACCATTAGGCTAGAGTACGAGTCTAAGACCTTAGCTATTAGGCCAGAGTAAGAGTTAAGACCTTAACCATTAGGCCAGAGTACGAGTCTAAGACCTTAGATATTAGGCCAGAGTAAGAGTTAAGACCTTAACCAGTAGGCCAGAGTACGAGTCTAAGACCTTAGGTATTAGGCCAGAGTAAGAGTTAAGACCTTAACCATTAGGCCAGAGTACGAGTCTAAGACCTTAGCTATTAGGCCAGAGTAAGAGTTAAGACCTTAGCTATTAGGCCAGAGTACGAGTTAAGACCTTAGCTATTAGGCCAGAGTAAGAGTTAAGACCTTAACCTGTAGGCCATAGTACGAGTCTAAGATCTTAGCTATTAGGCCAGAGTAAGAGTTAAGACCTTAACCAGTAGGCCAGAGTACGAGTCTAAGACCTTAATCAGTAGGCCAGAGTAAGAGTTAAGACCTTAACCAGTAGGACAGAGTAAGAGTTAAGACCTTAACCATTAGGCCAGAGTACATGTCTAAGACCTTAGCTATTAGGCCACAGTAAGAGTTAAGACCTTAACCAGTAGGACAGAGTAAGAGTTAAGACCTTAAACAGTAGGCCAGAGTAAGAGTAAAGACCGTAACCATTAGGCCAGAGTACGAGTCTAAGACCTTAGCTATTAGGCCAGAGTAAGAGTTAAGACCTTAACCATTAGGCCAGAGTACAAGTCTAAGACCTTAGCTATTAGGCCAGAGTAAGAGTTAAGACCTTAACCATTAGGCCAGAGTACAAGTCTAAGACCTTAGCTATTGGCCAGAGTACGAGTCTAAGACCTTAGCTATTAGGCCAGAGTAAGAGTTAAGACCTTAACCATTATGCCATAGTACGAGTCTAAGACCTTAGCTATTAGGCCATAGTAAGAGTTAAGACCTTAACCATTAGGCCAGAGTATGAGTCTAAGACCTTAGCTATTAGGCCAGAGTAAGAGTTAAGACCTTAGCTATTAGGCCAGAGTAAGAGTTATGACCTTAACCATTCGGCCAGAGTACGAGTCTAAGACCGTAGCTATTAGGCCAGAGTAAGAGTTAAGACCTTAGCTATTAGGCCAGAGTAAGAGTTAAGACCTTAAACAGTAGGCCAGAGTAAAAGTAAAGACCCTTAACCATTAGGCCAGAGTACGAGTCTAAGACCTTAGCTATTAGGCCAGAGTAAGAGTTAAGACCTTAACCATTAGGCCAGAGTAGAAGTCTAAGACCTTAGCTATTAGGCCAGAGTATGAGTTAAGACCTTAACCATTAGGCCAGAGTACAAGTCTAAGACCTTAGCTATTAGGCCAGAGTACGAGTCTAAGACCTTAGCTATTAGGCCAGAGTAAGAGTTAAGACCTTAACCAGTAGGCCAGAGTAAGAGTTAAGACCTTAACAAGTAGGCCAGAGTATGAGTCTAAGACCTTAGCTATTAGGCCAGAGTAAGAGTTAAGACCTTAACCTGTAGGCCATAGAACGAGTCTAAGACCTTAGCTATTAGGCCAGAGTAAGAGTTAAGACCTTAGGTATTAGGCCAGAGTAAGAGTTAAGACCTTAACCATTAGGCCATAGTACGAGTCTAAGACCTTAGCTATTAGGCCAGAGTAAGAGTAAAGACCTTAACCATTAGGCCAGAGTACGAGTCTAAGACCTTAGCTATTAGGCCAGAGTAAGAGTTAAGACCTTAACCAGTAGGCCAGAGTAAGAATTAAGACCTTAACCATTAGGCTAGAGTACGAGTCTAAGACCTTAGCTATTAGGCCAGAGTAAGAGTTAAGACCTTAACCATTAGGCCAGAGTACGAGTCTAAGACCTTAGATATTAGGCCAGAGTAAGAGTTAAGACCTTAACCAGTAGGCCAGAGTACGAGTCTAAGACCTTAGGTATTAGGCCAGAGTAAGAGTTAAGACCTTAACCATTAGGCCAGAGTACGAGTCTAAGACCTTAGCTATTAGGCCAGAGTAAGAGTTAAGACCTTAGCTATTAGGCCAGAGTACGAGTTAAGACCTTAGCTATTAGGCCAGAGTAAGAGTTAAGACCTTAACCTGTAGGCCATAGTACGAGTCTAAGATCTTAGCTATTAGGCCAGAGTAAGAGTTAAGACCTTAACCAGTAGGCCAGAGTACGAGTCTAAGACCTTAATCAGTAGGCCAGAGTAAGAGTTAAAACCTTAACCAGTAGGACAGAGTAAGAGTTAAGACCTTAACCATTAGGCCAGAGTACATGTCTAAGACCTTAGCTATTAGGCCATAGTAAGAGTTAAGACCTTAACCAGTAGGACAGAGTAAGAGTTAAGACCTTAAACAGTAGGCCAGAGTAAGAGTAAAGACCGTAACCATTAGGCCAGAGTACGAGTCTAAGACCTTAGCTATTAGGCCAGAGTAAGAGTTAAGACCTTAACCATTAGGCCAGAGTACAAGTCTAAGACCTTAGCTATTAGGCCAGAGTAAGAGTTAAGACCTTAACCATTAGGCCAGAGTACAAGTCTAAGACCTTAGCTATTGGCCAGAGTACGAGTCTAAGACCTTAGCTATTAGGCCAGAGTAAGAGTTAAGACCTTAACCATTATGCCATAGTACGAGTCTAAGACCTTAGCTATTAGGCCATAGTAAGAGTTAAGACCTTAACCATTAGGCCAGAGTATGAGTCTAAGACCTTAGCTATTAGGCCAGAGTAAGAGTTAAGACCTTAGCTATTAGGCCAGAGTAAGAGTTATGACCTTAACCATTCGGCCAGAGTACGAGTCTAAGACCGTAGCTATTAGGCCAGAGTAAGAGTTAAGACCTTAGCTATTAGGCCAGAGTAAGAGTTAAGACCTTAAACAGTAGGCCAGAGTAAAAGTAAAGACCATTAACCATTAGGCCAGAGTACGAGTCTAAGACCTTAGCTATTAGGCCAGAGTAAGAGTTAAGACCTTAACCATTAGGCCAGAGTAGAAGTCTAAGACCTTAGCTATTAGGCCAGAGTATGAGTTAAGACCTTAACCATTAGGCCAGAGTACAAGTCTAAGACCTTAGCTATTAGGCCAGAGTACGAGTCTAAGACCTTAGCTATTAGGCCAGAGTAAGAGTTAAGACCTTAACCAGTAGGCCAGAGTAAGAGTTAAGACCTTAACCATTATGCCATAGTACGAGTCTAAGACCTTAGCTATTAGGCCATAGTAAGAGTTAAGACCTTAACCATTAGGCCAGAGTATGAGTCTAAGACCTTAGCTATTAGGCCAGAGTAAGAGTTAAGCCCTTAGCTATTAGGCCAGAGTAAGAGTTATGACCTTAACCATTCGGCCAGAGTACGAGTCTAAGACCGTAGCTAATAGGCCAGAGTAAGAGTTAGGACCTTAGCTATTAGGCCAGAGTAAGAGTTAAGACCTTAACCAGTAGGCCAGAGTACGAGTCTAAGACCTTAGCTATTAGGCCAGAGTAAGAGTTAAGACCTTAACCAGTAGGCCAGAGTAAGAATTAAGACCTTAACCATTAGGCCAGAGTACGAGTCTAAGACCTTAGCTATTAGGCCAGAGTAAGAGTTAAGACCTTAACCAGTAGGCCAAAGTACGAGTCTAAGCCCTTAGCTATTAGGCCAGAGTAAGAGTTAAGACCTTAGCTATTAGGAGAGAGTAAGAGTTAAGACCTTAACCATTAGGCCAGAGTACGAGTTAAGACCTTAGCTATTAGGCCATAGTAAGAGTTAAGACCTTAGCTATTAGGCCAGAGTAAGAGTTAAGACCTTAACCATTAGGCCAGAGTACGAGTCTAAGACCATAGCTATTAGGCCAGAGTAAGAGTTAAGACCTTAGCTATTAGGCCAGAGTACGAGTTAAGACCTTAGCTATTAGGCCAGAGTAAGAGTTAAGACCTTAGCTATTAGGCCAGAGTAAGAGTTAAGACCTTAACCAGTAGGCCATAGTAAGAGTTAAGACCTTAACCATTAGGCCAGAGTATGAGTCTAAGACCTTAGCTATTAGGCCAGAGTAAGAGTTAAGACCTTAGCTATTAGGCCAGAGTTAGAGTTATGACCTTAAACATTAGGCCACAGTACGAGTCTAAGACCTTAGCTATTAGGCCAGAGTAAGAGATAAGACCTTAGCAATTAGGCCAGAGTAAGAGTTAAGACCTTAACCTGTAGGCCAGTGTAAGAGTTAAGACATTAACCAGTAGGCCAGAGTATGAGTCTAAGACCTTAGCTATTCGCCCAGAGTAAGAGTCAAGACCTTAACCATTAGGCCAGAGTACGAGTCTAAGACCTTAGCTATTAGGCCAGAGTAAGATTTAAGACCTTAACCAGTAGGCCAGAGTAAGAATTAAGACCTTAACCATTAGGCCAGAGTACGAGTCTTAGACGTTAGGTATTAGGCCAGAGTAAGAGTTAAGACCTTAACCATTAGGCCAGAGTACGAGTCTAAGACCTTAGCTATTAGGCCAGAGTAAGAGTTAAGACCTTAGCTATTAGGCCAGAGTACGAGTTAAGACCTTAGCTATTAGGCCAGAGTAAGAGTTAAGACCTTAACCTGTAGGCCATAGTACGAGTCTAAGATCTTAGCTATTAGGCCAGAGTAAGAGTTAAGACCTTAACCAGTAGGCCAGAGTACGAGTCTAAGACCTTAATCAGTAGGCCAGAGTAAGAGTTAAGACCTTAACCAGTAGGACAGAGTAAGAGTTAAGACCTTAACCATTAGGCCAGAGTACATGTCTAAGACCTTAGCTATTAGGCCATAGTAAGAGTTAAGACCTTAACCAGTAGGACAGAGTAAGAGTTAAGACCTTAAACAGTAGGCCAGAGTAAAAGTAAAGACCTTAACCATTAGGCCAGAGTACGAGTCTAAGACCTTAGCTATTAGGCCAGAGTAAGAGTTAAGACCTTAACCATTAGGCCAGAGTAGAAGTCTAAGACCTTAGCTATTAGGCCAGAGTAAGAGTTAAGACCTTAACCATTAGGCCAGAGTACAAGTCTAAGACCTTAGCTATTAGGCCAGAGTACGAGTCTAAGACCTTAGCTATTAGGCCAGAGTAAGAGTTAAGACCTTAACCAGTAGGCCAGAGTAAGAGTTAAGACCTTAACCATTATGCCATAGTACGAGTCTAAGACCTTAGCTATTAGGCCATAGTAAGAGTTAAGACCTTAACCATTAGGCCAGAGTATGAGTCTAAGACCTTAGCTATTAGGCCAGAGTAAGAGTTAAGCCCTTAGCTATTAGGCCAGAGTAAGAGTTATGACCTTAACCATTCGGCCAGAGTACGAGTCTAAGACCGTAGCTAATAGGCCAGAGTAAGAGTTAAGACCTTAGCTATTAGGCCAGAGTAAGAGTTAAGACCTTAACCAGTAGGCCAGAGTACGAGTCTAAGACCTTAGCTATTAGGCCAGAGTAAGAGTTAAGACCTTAACCAGTAGGCCAGAGTAAGAATTAAGACCTTAACCATTAGGCCAGAGTACGAGTCTAAGACCTTAGCTATTAGGCCAGAGTAAGAGTTAAGACCTTAACCAGTAGGCCAGAGTAAGAATTAAGACCTTAACCATTAGGCCAGAGTACGAGTCTAAGACCTTAGCTATTAGGCCAGAGTAAGAGTTAAGACCTTAACCATTAGGCCAGAGTACGAGTCTAAGACCTTAGCTATTAGGCCAGAGTAAGAGTTAAGACCTTAACCAGTAGGCCAGAGTACGAGTCTAAGACCTTAGGTATTAGGCCAGAGTAAGAGTTAAGACCTTAACCATTAGGCCAGAGTACGAGTCTAAGACCTTAGCTATTAGGCCAGAGTAAGAGTTAAGACCTTAGCTATTAGGCAAGAGTACGAGTTAAGACCTTAACCTGTAGGCCATAGTACGAGTCTAAGATCTTAGCTATTAGGCCAGAGTAAGAGTTAAGACCTTAACCAGTAGGCCAGAGTACGAGTCTAAGACCTTAATCAGTAGGCCAGAGTAAGAGTTAATACCTTAACCAGTAGGACAGAGTAAGAGTTAAGACCTTAACCATTAGGCCAGAGTACATGTCTAAGACCTTAGCTATTAGGCCATAGTAAGAGTTAAGACCTTAACCAGTAGGACAGAGTAAGAGTTAAGACCTTAAACAGTAGGCCAGAGTAAGAGTAAAGACCTTAACCATTAGGCCAGAGTACGAGTCTAAGACCTTAGCTATTAGGCCAGAGTAAGAGTTAAGACCTTAACCATTAGGCCAGAGTACAAGTCTAAGACCTTAGCTATTAGGCCAGAGTAAGAGTTAAGACCTTAACCATTAGGCCAGAGTACAAGTCTAAGACCTTAGCTATTAGGCCAGAGTACGAGTCTAAGACCTTAGCTATTAGGCCAGAGTAAGAGTTAAGACCTTAACCATTATGCCATAGTACGAGTCTAAGACCTTAGCTATTAGGCCATAGTAAGAGTTAAGACCTTAACCATTAGGCCAGAGTATGAGTCTAAGACCTTAGCTATTAGGCCAGAGTAAGAGTTAAGCCCTTAGCTATTAGGCCAGAGTAAGAGTTATGACCTTAACCATTCGGCCAGAGTACGAGTCTAAGACCGTAGCTAATAGGCCAGAGTAAGAGTTAGGACCTTAGCTATTAGGCCAGAGTAAGAGTTAAGACCTTAACCAGTAGGCCAGAGTACGAGTCTAAGACCTTAGCTATTAGGCCAGAGTAAGAGTTAAGACCTTAACCAGTAGGCCAGAGTAAGAATTAAGACCTTAACCATTAGGCCAGAGTACGAGTCTAAGACCTTAGCTATTAGGCCAGAGTAAGAGTTAAGACCTTAACCAGTAGGCCAAAGTACGAGTCTAAGGCCTTAGCTATTAGGCCAGAGTAAGAGTTAAGACCTTAGCTATTAGGAGAGAGTAAGAGTTAAGACCTTAACCATTAGGCCAGAGTACGAGTTAAGACCTTAGCTATTAGGCCATAGTAAGAGTTAAGACCTTAGCTATTAGGCCAGAGTAAGAGTTAAGACCTTAACCATTAGGCCAGAGTACGAGTCTAAGACCATAGCTATTAGGCCAGAGTAAGAGTTAAGACCTTAGCTATTAGGCCAGAGTACGAGTTAAGACCTTAGCTATTAGGCCAGAGTAAGAGTTAAGACCTTAGCTATTAGGCCAGAGTAAGAGTTAAGACCTTAACCAGTAGGCCATAGTAAGAGTTAAGACCTTAACCATTAGGCCAGAGTATGAGTCTAAGACCTTAGCTATTAGGCCAGAGTAAGAGTTAAGACCTTAGCTATTAGGCCAGAGTTAGAGTTATGACCTTAAACATTAGGCCACAGTACGAGTCTAAGACCTTAGCTATTAGGCCAGAGTAAGAGATAAGACCTTAGCAATTAGGCCAGAGTAAGAGTTAAGACCTTAACCTGTAGGCCAGTGTAAGAGTTAAGACATTAACCAGTAGGCCAGAGTATGAGTCTAAGACCTTAGCTATTCGCCCAGAGTAAGAGTCAAGACCTTAACCATTAGGCCAGAGTACGAGTCTAAGACCTTAGCTATTAGGCCAGAGTAAGATTTAAGACCTTAACCAGTAGGCCAGAGTAAGAATTAAGACCTTAACCATTAGGCCAGAGTACGAGTCTTAGACGTTAGGTATTAGGCCAGAGTAAGAGTTAAGACCTTAACCATTAGGCCAGAGTACGAGTCTAAGACCTTAGCTATTAGGCCAGAGTAAGAGTTAAGACCTTAGCTATTAGGCCAGAGTACGAGTTAAGACCTTAGCTATTAGGCCAGAGTAAGAGTTAAGACCTTAACCTGTAGGCCATAGTACGAGTCTAAGATCTTAGCTATTAGGCCAGAGTAAGAGTTAAGACCTTAACCAGTAGGCCAGAGTACGAGTCTAAGACCTTAATCAGTAGGCCAGAGTAAGAGTTAAGACCTTAACCAGTAGGACAGAGTAAGAGTTAAGACCTTAACCATTAGGCCAGAGTACATGTCTAAGACCTTAGCTATTAGGCCATAGTAAGAGTTAAGACCTTAACCAGTAGGACAGAGTAAGAGTTAAGACCTTAAACAGTAGGCCAGAGTAAAAGTAAAGACCTTAACCATTAGGCCAGAGTACGAGTCTAAGACCTTAGCTATTAGGCCAGAGTAAGAGTTAAGACCTTAACCATTAGGCCAGAGTAGAAGTCTAAGACCTTAGCTATTAGGCCAGAGTAAGAGTTAAGACCTTAACCATTAGGCCAGAGTACAAGTCTAAGACCTTAGCTATTAGGCCAGAGTACGAGTCTAAGACCTTAGCTATTAGGCCAGAGTAAGAGTTAAGACCTTAACCAGTAGGCCAGAGTAAGAGTTAAGACCTTAACCATTATGCCATAGTACGAGTCTAAGACCTTAGCTATTAGGCCATAGTAAGAGTTAAGACCTTAACCATTAGGCCAGAGTATGAGTCTAAGACCTTAGCTATTAGGCCAGAGTAAGAGTTAAGCCCTTAGCTATTAGGCCAGAGTAAGAGTTATGACCTTAACCATTCGGCCAGAGTACGAGTCTAAGACCGTAGCTAATAGGCCAGAGTAAGAGTTAAGACCTTAGCTATTAGGCCAGAGTAAGAGTTAAGACCTTAACCAGTAGGCCAGAGTACGAGTCTAAGACCTTAGCTATTAGGCCAGAGTAAGAGTTAAGACCTTAACCAGTAGGCCAGAGTAAGAATTAAGACCTTAACCATTAGGCCAGAGTACGAGTCTAAGACCTTAGCTATTAGGCCAGAGTAAGAGTTAAGACCTTAACCAGTAGGCCAGAGTAAGAATTAAGACCTTAACCATTAGGCCAGAGTACGAGTCTAAGACCTTAGCTATTAGGCCAGAGTAAGAGTTAAGACCTTAACCATTAGGCCAGAGTACGAGTCTAAGACCTTAGCTATTAGGCCAGAGTAAGAGTTAAGACCTTAACCAGTAGGCCAGAGTACGAGTCTAAGACCTTAGGTATTAGGCCAGAGTAAGAGTTAAGACCTTAACCATTAGGCCAGAGTACGAGTCTAAGACCTTAGCTATTAGGCCAGAGTAAGAGTTAAGACCTTAGCTATTAGGCAAGAGTACGAGTTAAGACCTTAGCTATTAGGCCAGAGTAAGAGTTAAGACCTTAACCTGTAGGCCATAGTACGAGTCTAAGATCTTAGCTATTAGGCCAGAGTAAGAGTTAAGACCTTAACCAGTAGGCCAGAGTACGAGTCTAAGACCTTAATCAGTAGGCCAGAGTAAGAGTTAATACCTTAACCAGTAGGACAGAGTAAGAGTTAAGACCTTAACCATTAGGCCAGAGTACATGTCTAAGACCTTAGCTATTAGGCCATAGTAAGAGTTAAGACCTTAACCAGTAGGACAGAGTAAGAGTTAAGACCTTAAACAGTAGGCCAGAGTAAGAGTAAAGACCTTAACCATTAGGCCAGAGTACGAGTCTAAGACCTTAGCTATTAGGCCAGAGTAAGAGTTAAGACCTTAACCATTAGGCCAGAGTACAAGTCTAAGACCTTAGCTATTAGGCCAGAGTAAGAGTTAAGACCTTAACCATTAGGCCAGAGTACAAGTCTAAGACCTTAGCTATTAGGCCAGAGTACGAGTCTAAGACCTTAGCTATTAGGCCAGAGTAAGAGTTAAGACCTTAACCATTATGCCATAGTACGAGTCTAAGACCTTAGCTATTAGGCCATAGTAAGAGTTAAGACCTTAACCATTAGGCCAGAGTATGAGTCTAAGACCTTAGCTATTAGGCCAGAGTAAGAGTTAAGCCCTTAGCTATTAGGCCAGAGTAAGAGTTATGACCTTAACCATTCGGCCAGAGTACGAGTCTAAGACCGTAGCTAATAGGCCAGAGTAAGAGTTAAGACCTTAGCTATTAGGCCAGAGTAAGAGTTAAGACCTTAACCAGTAGGCCAGAGTACGAGTCTAAGACCTTAGCTATTAGGCCAGAGTAAGAGTTAAGACCTTAACCAGTAGGCCAGAGTAAGAATTAAGACCTTAACCATTAGGCCAGAGTACGAGTCTAAGACCTTAGCTATTAGGCCAGAGTAAGAGTTAAGACCTTAACCAGTAGGCCAAAGTACGAGTCTAAGGCCTTAGCTATTAGGCCAGAGTAAGAGTTAAGACCTTAGCTATTAGGAGAGAGTAAGAGTTAAGACCTTAACCATTAGGCCAGAGTACGAGTTAAGACCTTAGCTATTAGGCCATAGTAAGAGTTAAGACCTTAGCTATTAGGCCAGAGTACGAGTTAAGACCTTAGCTATTAGGCCAGAGTAAGAGTTAAGACCTTAGCTATTAGGCCAGAGTAAGAGTTAAGACCTTAACCAGTAGGCCATAGTAAGAGTTAAGACCTTAACCATTAGGCCAGAGTATGAGTCTAAGACCTTAGCTATTAGGCCAGAGTAAGAGTTAAGACCTTAGCTATTAGGCCAGAGTTAGAGTTATGACCTTAAACATTAGGCCACAGTACGAGTCTAAGACCTTAGCTATTAGGCCAGAGTAAGAGATAAGACCTTAGCAATTAGGCCAGAGTAAGAGTTAAGACCTTAACCTGTAGGCCAGTGTAAGAGTTAAGACATTAACCAGTAGGCCAGAGTATGAGTCTAAGACCTTAGCTATTCGCCCAGAGTAAGAGTCAAGACCTTAACCATTAGGCCAGAGTACGAGTCTAAGACCTTAGCTATTAGGCCAGAGTAAGATTTAAGACCTTAACCAGTAGGCCAGAGTAAGAATTAAGACCTTAACCATTAGGCCAGAGAACGAGTCTTAGACGTTAGGTATTAGGCCAGAGTAAGAGTTAAGACCTTAACCATTAGGCCAGAGTACGAGTCTAAGACCTTAGCTATTAGGCCAGAGTAAGAGTTAAGACCTTAGCTATTAGGCCAGAGTACGAGTTAAGACCTTAGCTATTAGGCCAGAGTAAGAGTTAAGACCTTAACCTGTAGGCCATAGTACGAGTCTAAGATCTTAGCTATTAGGCCAGAGTAAGAGTTAAGACCTTAACCAGTAGGCCAGAGTACGAGTCTAAGACCTTAATCAGTAGGCCAGAGTAAGAGTTAAGACCTTAACCAGTAGGACAGAGTAAGAGTTAAGACCTTAACCATTAGGCCAGAGTACGAGTCTAAGACCTTAGCTATTAGGCCAGAGTAAGAGTTAAGACCTTAACCAGTAGGCCAGAGTAAGAGTTAAGACCTTAACCAGTAGGCCAGAGTACGAGTCTAAGACCGTAGCTATTCGCCCAGAGTAAGAGTCAAGACCTTAACCATTAGGCCAGAGTACGAGTCTAAGACCTTAGCTATTAGGCCAGAGTAAGATTTAAGACCTTAACCAGTAGGCCAGAGTAAGAATTAAGACCTTAACCATTAGGCCAGAGAACGAGTCTTAGACGTTAGGTATTAGGCCAGAGTAAGAGTTAAGACCTTAACCATTAGGCCAGAGTACGAGTCTAAGACCTTAGCTATTAGGCCAGAGTAAGAGTTAAGACCTTAGCTATTAGGCCAGAGTACGAGTTAAGACCTTAGCTATTAGGCCAGAGTAAGAGTTAAGACCTTAACCTGTAGGCCATAGTACGAGTCTAAGATCTTAGCTATTAGGCCAGAGTAAGAGTTAAGACCTTAACCAGTAGGCCAGAGTACGAGTCTAAGACCTTAATCAGTAGGCCAGAGTAAGAGTTAAGACCTTAACCAGTAGGACAGAGTAAGAGTTAAGACCTTAACCATTAGGCCAGAGTACGAGTCTAAGACCTTAGCTATTAGGCCAGAGTAAGAGTTAAGACCTTAACCAGTAGGCCAGAGTAAGAGTTAAGACCTTAACCAGTAGGCCAGAGTACGAGTCTAAGACCGTAGCTATTAGGCCAGAGTAAGAGTTAAGACCTTAACCATTAGGCCAGAGTACGAGTCTAAGACCTTAGCTGTTAGGCCAGCGTAAGAGGTGTGGTAAATAAAATAAATATTACCGGACTGAATTTCATGCGGAATCTTAAATTAAAGTAAATAGCTCAAAATAACAAGAGGCAGAATCCGTGGTATAAGAGGTTTCTAATGGGCTTTATTCCATTCAAAATGGCCGACTCGAGTCGCGGCCCTCAGGTTCCGTCACCACGAAGGTTCAGGAAGTGAAGTACAATAATTTATTAACAGACATGTATTTTTATAATAAGTACATTACAATGAAACGAATGTAGAAGGCGTAACATTTGATAAGAAAAATGACGTGACAGTGACATAATCGAAACTAGGCGTAATAAGGAATAAAAGAAACATGAGTGGTTAGAATTATCAGACATAGGTGGATCTATAAGATAATACTTGGCATAGATGCGCGCGCGGCAGCATGACGTGTAATTGACGTGCAACTAGGGGGTGAAGGGGACTTGACATTTAGCTCTACATGTGGAGACGAGAAGTCTGGGGTCAAGTCATCCTAATCCCAAATCATATCTAACATCCTATGTTTAAAGAACTATGTTATCCACAAGGAAGAACTCTCGGACAGAATCTATTCTATACTGACTGTGTGCGTGTACAAGCGTCTAAGTGTCTATATGAGATGCGAGGGGCAGAAAACTTTCCATGGCAACAGGGCTATGAATCACTTGCAGGAGGACGGAAAGGCTGAGTCCTTTGCTTGTGAGCTAAAGGAAATGTTTACCTAAATCACTGGACAGGAATGCATCGGCTGAAGAGCAAAATAGATAATTCGAAGGTGAAATACAACTTCTTGGCAGACAGGCGAAAACTAGCCGAGGCAGGCACCGTTCGCTGCACAGGGAGTAGGACAAAGTTCATGGATACAGATGCGAGCTCAAGCTGAAGCTGTCAGAGACAGAGAGCAGGGAAAGGCTTTGAGGACAGAATCGGGCCTACTCGCCTGAACTGTAAAGATGAAGTAACTTAGCCATATAAAGTCGGTGGCCTTTTATACTTAGGAATCGAATATCCAGCCCATTGATGGCGGATCTGACAGAGAACATGTTGACGGTAGACACACATATGTTTGCGTCTTAGAAACTGGAACTGGAGGGAACATACATGTACTTGTAACATGCATATAGAACCGTTGGGGTCCAAGATAGGGGACATAACTGATCAGGAAAATCCACATTTCCACATTCCCTCCTTGTCCCCTTCTTGCCCTTCACGAGACATCAATCTTCATCATTCCATTGATTTGCTCATGGAGCATCATTTCTTCTTCTTTCTTCTTCCGGGATCTTGAGCGAAAACCTTGATGTGGGATACACGATGTGGCACACAGACCACAAATCGCTGGTCCACATTGCAGGCATAGACAACAACTGAAGAGCATAAGAAGGCCAATACCTAGGAAGGATAGAACTCTCCATCCCCAGGCTGATATCACACTCCAAAACCACCCGGACCACGTCCAAGTGCCTGGATTCTCGTGTATCTGGCTTACAATCTTATGAAGGCGTGTTATAGCTTTATATACAGATGGCGAATTTTCTGGTATGAATATGCAGCAGCTGGATCCGATGACCCTGCAAGCTCCGCCCCTATCGGCCAGGATGACGTCAAGGACAAGACGATTCTGGAGAACAACAATTCTCATCACTGATTGTTCCTCTGTCAGATTGCCTAGGGCGGCTATAGTCTCGTTTACTACAGCTTCAAGAGTCTTGGTGAGTCTGCGTATCAGCTTACTATTTGATATAGTACCTATATAGGGAAAGATACCTTTATTGAAATCTACATACTTGTCCCATGATGTCTCAGTATAATCGACAACTGGGAGATCTCTTTGCTCTCTATTGTGTACTAAATGAACATTTCGATAATAATCAGGGGGAGCTAGGAAAACAGGTGGCAAAAGGAATGCTATGTAACAGGTACCATCCCAATCTAGAGGCAGACGCATATATGCAGTCTGACCACATATGAAGTAGGAATGGCGAGAAGCTCTAAATGAAGATTTACCTTGATCACTATATTCTACTGTAGTAACGCATTGGCTATGGCCCATGTGTTTGGAACCAACTTTTCTAACACATAATTCACCCTTAACTGGAAATACTGACATAGTGGGCAGAATTAGTTCAACTTCGGATTTGACATTCAAAATCATAAGATTAGGCGTAAAATTACCTAATTTATACACTTCATTTTCTAAATCAGTTCCTGTTCTACTGGGGTGACCCTCCTTATTAGGGTGACAGACTTTGAATAAAACTAGATTCAGATTTCCCCATATCCAATGTTGTTGATAAACTGCTGTGTCTGGGTCTATGGAATTTAATAAACTAAACCATGCTCCACAGGAGCCATTGTGTGTGAACGGATGTGGAAAGAAAGGCAGAACTCCTTTGTTATTCTGATAGGGAGGGAGTCGGCCACACACCCAACAATTGGTCGCATTACTAGTCTGATGGGAATGATGTAACATACTAATGAATGTGTTATTGCGCAGCGCAAATCTATAGGATAATTCATGTGGCGGTAGGTCACTAAAAGAATGTTCATCAGTTATATTGAAAACACGTTTAGAAACAGGATGATACATATGCAAAATCATACTCGTAATAATTACTAAAATACTCAATAAAAACAAAATTAATAATGTCACAATACAGTGGTTACGCAGTAATTTACAATAAGCATGTCGTTTCATTAGGATTCTGGACTCTACATGATTCAGACCTAAGGGGTACATGTCGGGACAGATTCAACCGCTTCACCTTGGAGAGGACTTAAACAATCAAATCGTCCGACAGTTTAGATCTGGACCTGAGTTTCTGTTTATAGAGTTCGGTGCTACTGGCCTCAGCCAAAGGTAGCTTTGAGTCTATGGGGGAAGACACACGGGCAGTACTGTCTGTGTCAGGAGGAAGTCCATGAAATTTTTTTACGTGACTGGAATGAATCCACCCTTTTCGTCCCTCGATCTTCACGGCTGTTCTTGTGGTCAACAGGACCAACTTGGGTGCTTTCCACCTGGGCTCCAATTGACTCTTCCTGTCGAAATTTCTCACAAAGACAAGATTACCCGGAACAACGTCATGGGGTTTCGCCTCAGTGTTGTCGGGAAAGGCTGCAGCTACCTGTGAACGAGAAGATTGTAGTGCAGACATCAAGGAAGCCAGGTAATCTGTCAGCATATTACAGTCAACATCAGTTATTTTACGTGGTATAGGCGTCCCCCACATATTCGGCGGTCTACCAAAGATCACCTCATACGGGGATAGCCCTGTTCTAGAGTGTGCTACCATTCTCATGTAAAAGAGTGCAACTGGTAATGCTACTATCCAGTCGACACCTTTCTCTCTACATATTTTGGACAGTCTGATTTTCAGTGTCTGGTTATGTCTTTCTACGAGACCTGCTGCTTCGGGGTGTCGGACACAGTGGAATTTCCACTGATATCCCAACAGGAGTGAGACATGTTTCATTAATTCGGATGAGAAAGGCTGACCGTTATCTGAATATACAACACGTGGTAAACCGTACCGTGGGAAGAATTCTCGAACTAGCTGCTTGGCAGTAGTCGAGGCAGTGTAATCTGATACGGGATACGCCTCTGTCCAACGGGAGAGAGCGCAGACAACTACGAGGACATATTTGAATCCTCGACAACGTTCCATCTGAATATAATCCATCTGGAGGACTTCAAAAGGGTGGTCAGGAGGCTGAAATCCACCCTGCTCTACGGGAACACTCTTTCCTGGATTAAACTGACAACATATCATACAGGTACGAACTTTTTGTTTAGCTGCTGCTCGTAAATGTTTGTTGAACCAAATGTGCTGAATGCTGTCTAGCATAGCCTTCTCTCCTAAATGTGCTGGACTGTGAACTGTAGCTATAATGGCTTGAACCATGGAATCGGGGAGAAACCATACAGATTTCTCCTTCGTCATCCATCCTTGATCTGTCTGGATCCCTCCTAGTTCAGTCCATTTCTTTATTTCTTCTGCTGTGGCATGTGTCTGTATGTCAATTACGTCAAGTGTGGGATCCTTAATTGTCATACACTGTGTTGGTGTCTGAACTATTGGCTTTGTCATGTCTAATGTGCGATTCTGAGCAGTCTGTTTAGCTGTTCTGTCAGCTAAATCATTGCCTTGAGAAATGGTATCAGTAACCTTCGTGTGTGCTTTACATTTCATAATCGATATAGCAGTGGGTAGATGTATTGCGTCTAACAAGGCATGAATGAGGGGTCCGTGCTGAATGTGGGCACCATGGGACGTTAGATAACCTCTCTCTCGCCACAGCACGCCGAAGTCGTGTACAACTCCGAATGCATAACGTGAGTCAGTGTATACATTAACTTTCTTATTTGTGGCTTGAATACAGGCTTGTGTTAGAGCAATAAGTTCTGCTGCTTGGGCTGACAGAGTATCTATACAATGTGTCTCAATAACTTCAGTGTCTGTTGTGACTGCATACGCGGCCACTAAATCTCCTGTACTTGCTCTCATGCATGATCCGTCTACATACAACGTCAGGTCTGGATCTAACAATGGAACGTCTGTCAAGTCTTGTCTAGGTTTCGTCTTTATTTCAATGATTTCAACACAATCATGAGCTAGTGGGTCTGTTCCAATTACAGGTAATAGTGTAGCAGGATTCAATGTATTACACCGTCGGATCTCTATGTGTGGTTGAAACAATGTCAGTTCATAACCGGTAAGTCTTGCTATGGTCAAGTGTTGCGTTTGTGTTCGGTTCACAAGAACCTCTACTGCATGTGGTACTTGAACTGTCAATGGGTGTCCTAATACTATGGCATCGCTTTGTCTGATTGCTAAAGCTGTCGCTGCCACTGATTTCAGGCATGCAGGCAAAGCCTGAGCTACGGAATCTAATGTACTGGAAAAATAAGCACATGGCTTGCGTGATCCTGCTTGATCCTGAGTGAGTACTGACAAGGCAGTACCTTCGCGTTCTGTAACAAAGAGTGTAAAAGGTTTGCTATAACATGGTGTTGCTAAAACAGGTGCTTGACATAAAGCTTCCTTTAGGTTTTCAAAAGCTTGTGTATGTTCCTGAGTCCAAGGGAGAACAGTCGATGTGGCTGCCTCCTGTGTGGTTAACTGAATGAGTGGTTTTGCTAGAAATGCGTACTGAGGGATCCACTGCCTACAATATGAAGTGAGGCCTATGAAAGCCCGCACCTCCTTCTGTGTCTGGGGTATTGACATGTTAGCAATTAACTGGATACGATCTGGTGTAAGCTGCCTTCCCTCCTTGGACAGCGAGTGACCAAGATAAATAACTCGCTGAACACAGAATTGCAGCTTAGAAGGGGACACCTTGTGCCCCTTGTCGGCTAGGAAATGTAAAACTGTCAGAGAAGCTTTTTCACATTCTGGCTCGCTTCTCGCGGTGATCAGCAGATCGTCGACATATTGAAGCAGTGCAGTATTGACTGGCATGTGTATACTGTCAAGTTCTCGTTTCAGTGCTTGGCTGTAGATGCTGGGGCTTTCTGTAAATCCTTGGGGAGCGCGTGAGAATTTAAAGCTGCGCCCATTTAAACTGAATCCGAACAAGTATTGGCTTTCCGGATCTATTGGGACGCTGAAAAAGGCATTCTTGAGATCAATTACAGTAAAGAATGTTGCTTCGGAATCAATTGCTGTCAACAATGATGATATATCAGGGACCACAGGGAATTGTGGTACAATACACTTGTTTAGTTCACGCAAATCAATAACCAATCGGTACACTGGTGGAGCAGTAGGATCAGTTCGTTTAAGAATCGGAATTATCGGTGAATTACATACATTGGAGTCTGTTTCTACAACTACTCCCTGGGCAATTAGCTCATCAATGATTTTCAACAAAGCCACTACAGCATCATGCGGTAACTTGTATTGTCGCATTCGTGGTAGTACCACTCCTGCTTTCAATGTAACTCGATAGGGTGTAATGTTCATGCAGCCAACATCCGTAGGGCCTTGTGCCCATAGATGTACTGGTAAAATCTGTAGTCGGGGATCCATGTCTCTAGACACATAGTGACCTTTAAAATCACGCAAAAACAACCTTACTCCTTCCGGAGAACAACATATTATGGCTCCTAGTGCTTTCAGAGTTTTAATTCCTAACAAATTTTCTGGGCATGATTTAGTAAGCAATAAATCTGTAATTCGTGTCAAAGGTCCTATCGTAAGTGGTAGAGGCTGTGATACTTCATTAACAATAGGTTTTCCTGAAAAACCAAGGGAAACATTTTGAGAGCCTGAGAGGGGTGCCCCTGGAACTTCACTACGTTTTATGGTTGTTCGACTTGCCCCTGTATCGAGTAAGAATTTTCTATCTTGACCTAATAATTCACTATGTACATAAGGTCCTTCTTGGTCTACCGGAATCTCGATAAGCGGTAAGTCAACTTCCCTCTCTAGGCTGGTTCATGCGTAACGCTGATACTCAGGGTATTCATACTGTGCAGTCTGATACATTTGTTGTGTTGTGGTTTGTGTGGCAGTAGCAGGCAACGGTGGTGCAGCTGGCACAAACTGTATGGGTTGCTGTGAGGCTGGCATAGACTGTTGCTGAACTGGCACGGACTGTCCATGCTGCATAGCTCCTTTTTCATTCTGATCTTGTCTAACTAATCGTGGTCTCTCTTTTGCAATACCTGTAGCTATATTTCGTTTCAGGACTTGACAATCATGTACATAATGGCCTAGTTGTTTACAGTAATTGCAGGTTCCTTTTACAGGAACTGCAGAATCACCAGAATGTGTCACACCCTTTTTGTGACCATCTGCTGGTACTGTCTGAGAAACTAGCATTTTCATTTTTGTATCCTTCATGCGTCTATGCTCGTGTTCTTGTTCATCCCTAATTCTATTGTGATGATACTGTAACATTTGTAGCATTTGCGACGGAGTGTTACTTTGCCAGGTACTCTCGAATTTCAATATTCTATTCTTCACTGGAGGCAATGCATTTTCCACTAATTTTGTCACAAATAAATGTGGATATGAGTCACTACTTGCTTTTATACCACTATTTATACCAAAACATTTTTCAAATCGAGCATAATAATCGCTTGTGTCTTCATCTTGCTTTTGTTTACAGGCTGTGATTGCACCCCAATCTTCCTTTTTTGTAGTTAATAAACGTGGCAGTACCTGTACTAGTAAACCTGGTAATAGTTTAACTTTATCCCCGAGCCCTGAACCTGCGGCTCGGCCCCTTTCTTCCTCTGCTAATGCTGTCCAGTCTATCTTTTGGTCTCCCACTTCCCACTCTTTTTCTTTCAGTTTTTCATATATGCCAGCAGGCAAAAGCACTTTTAATATCGTCATAATATCAGGAAAGGTGTACTCTCCCATCAGTAACATGTCTTTAATTTCTCGGTGGAAACCCGCTGGGTCTTTGTCATGACTAGGTACTACTTTCTTCATTTCTAATAATTCCATTTTTGATATGGGTGTGTAAACAAATACACGGTGAAACTCATTGTCTTCGCCTTTTATTGGGTGCACTTCTCGTAGAGGATTTTGTCTATCCATGTAGTACGGTGCTCTTTCTCTGGGGGGCAAGGAGAGAGAATCCGGACTTACAAAAAGAACATACTGCTTACGTGACACTAATATCTCTTTAATTAGCTTGTTACTAGAACCTCTCCATCTGTACGTAAGTAGTTCCGTTAATATATCAGGTAAAGGACCAGGGTCAGCATGTTGGCTCTTATATAATATGAGGAGTTGCTGAATCATATAGATTCCAGCTAAACGTTGTTCATCTGTACTGAGGTTGAGAAACGTGTGTGCTACGGTCTCATCACCGTATTTTTCAGGACTAACAATCCAGTGAACGGCTGATCTGGCTAATTCTTGCTCATCCATGGAATCGAGGAGGTGATAACCCCTTCGTTCTCGTAGTATTTTATCTGCGGCTTGAAACGAATGTTCAGGAGATTTCAGATTTATTACAGGCGTCGGATACGTTCTGCTATTATTTGGACATACAGAGTGTATTGGATCAGAAAAACATCTAGTATTTTCACAAGATCTTCCTCTGCCTACATAGGCTATGGTCTCTGACTGTCTTGCAGAGTCCCCTGATTCGGACACTTCATCTTGCTCAAACTCGTCTGTTCCCAATCTCTCTTCATGAATACGCTCTATTTCTTTACGTATTTTTCGGCACATGGCTATTATACAATTTTGCTTATCGTGTCTCCCTTCTGATATATTCTGACTCCATCTTGTAAGAATAAGCATTGCATTCCGGTCTACCCCCGGACGATCTTGATTTCTGATCACACAGTTTATGAGGAAACGTAACAGTTCCCCTTGTATCTCTACTTTCTGGAATTCCATAGCTCTGTTAATACATCCTGGATCTCGTCCTGTTTGAACAAAATGATATATGTTATCTAGATGCGTAGCCATCCCTGGTAACCTTGCTAAATACTCTGCGGCTCGTCTGATACGTAATGATGCCAGGACCATTTCGTCCTCTTTACCAACCACCGAGTCATATCTACAATTTACAAGAAGTTCCTTAAGCGTACGTTCATTTACGAACTTAGGTGTACGTGAATGTGCTGACTCTTGAAAAACAAGTTTATTTATTCTAGGTGGTGTAAAAATACTGCTAGCACCTCCCGTGGCCCCATCTGGGGCGTCGGGTGTGAAAGGGTTCGTCGAACGTGATACAGCAACTATGGGCGTCGATACCCCTGTAGAGTCGACTGCGGAGACAGATGCGGAAACAGATGTGCTTGCCGAAGCTTGCGTCGGGACTTGCTGTTGCACGGGGACAGATACCTGATCCTGACGTTGAACCCCTCCGCCAGACGGTCTATGTGGTGTGGCGTTAGCATACTCGGGGGCTGCATCGTCTAGATATGAGGAAAGGAAAACATCTTCTGCGGTTCTGGGATGCCCCTTTGGATGTACCTTAATTGGAAATAACGGGGGTGGCAAGTCTTTTGGCACCTCCGTAACAGCCTTAGGTAGTCCTTCGGCTAGAAGGGGATACATACCATTCATAAGAGCATTTCTTTGTCTATTTACTTGTTCTGATTTCACTCGGATACCTTCCTCAATTAATAGATTTTCTTGAACTTTATTTGAACTTTCTTTACTCCTCTCTTCTTGTCTACGTGCTTTTTCTGTTCGTCTATGAGATTCTTTACGCCATAACTCAACAGCGTCTTTCTGTGACTGTCTGACCTTTCTTTTCCATAACTCTTCCTCCACTTTCATGATGCACTCTGCATCCCAGGTTCCCGCTATGGGCCACCTTTGACTTTCCGGTAATCCTTTGGTATAATCTGCCCATAGATCAAGAAACAATATGGCATCTAAGCCATGTTTATGGTACATGAAATGTCCTGGAGTGTCTCTAGGAGGAATAGGAACTGCTTCTTCAAGCACCCCTTTTCTGGTAGTAATCTGTCTTAACTTCGAGAAGAGCGGCATATTGACAACTGATCTGATACTTACTCTTGAACTTGCTTAATACGAGAAACACAATAATGAACAGTGAACAATGAACAGTCATTCATACCACAATATGCAAGACATTTTCTGAATACTTTAAACATTAAACATTAAACATTATAACAATGATCGACAATGATGACAGTCTGCCTAACTAATCACCACGCTGAATTCTTGACAATAACTGAATACTTCGGAATACTTGATATACTGCTAAACAGTACATATACACTGCTAAACAGTGCAGACCGGATTTGTGTACCCAAATCCGTCTTGACCGGCACAACCTATGTGCGCGTCAACACGCCTCCCCGGCGATGGTACTCACCGAGTAGCTCCTTGAAACGGAAGGCCTCAGAGAATGGACAGGACTCGATAACTGCGGACATCGGACCCTCTGGACGTCGGAATTTCGGAAAACCTGGTGGGCCTCTGTATACCTCGGATCTTGCTCTCTCAGCTAGGCTCTGGTCGGGATACTTCGCACTTCTCACCGCCTCGTCTGGGTTGATCGCAGCCTCAGTCGCCCCCGCTTGACCGGAGGGAGCTTACAGGAAATCCTGCTGGTACGCGTTTATGGTCCGTCCAGCTGTGGCAGGAGACCGGGCCTGCAACGCACCGCCGGCGCGTGAGATGAGAAAGTGTCCCTATTCGGGCGCCATTATGTGGTAAATAAAATAAATATTACCGGACTGAATTTCATGCGGAATCTTAAATTAAAGTAAATAGCTCAAAATAACAAGAGGCAGAATCCGTGGTATAAGAGGTTTCTAATGGGCTTTATTCCATTCAAAATGGCCGACTCGAGTCGCGGCCCTCAGGTTCCGTCACCACGAAGGTTCAGGAAGTGAAGTACAATAATTTATTAACAGACATGTATTTTTATAATAAGTACATTACAATGAAACGAATGTAGAAGGCGTAACATTTGATAAGAAAAATGACGTGACAGTGACATAATCGAAACTAGGCGTAATAAGGAATAAAAGAAACATGAGTGGTTAGAATTATCAGACATAGGTGGATCTATAAGATAATACTTGGCATAGATGCGCGCGCGGCAGCATGACGTGTAATTGACGTGCAACTAGGGGGTGAAGGGGACTTGACATTTAGCTCTACATGTGGAGACGAGAAGTCTGGGGTCAAGTCATCCTAATCCCAAATCATATCTAACATCCTATGTTTAAAGAACTATGTTATCCACAAGGAAGAACTCTCGGACAGAATCTATTCTATACTGACTGTGTGCGTGTACAAGCGTCTAAGTGTCTATATGAGATGCGAGGGGCAGAAAACTTTCCATGGCAACAGGGCTATGAATCACTTGCAGGAGGACGGAAAGGCTGAGTCCTTTGCTTGTGAGCTAAAGGAAATGTTTACCTAAATCACTGGACAGGAATGCATCGGCTGAAGAGCAAAATAGATAATTCGAAGGTGAAATACAACTTCTTGGCAGACAGGCGAAAACTAGCCGAGGCAGGCACCGTTCGCTGCACAGGGAGTAGGACAAAGTTCATGGATACAGATGCGAGCTCAAGCTGAAGCTGTCAGAGACAGAGAGCAGGGAAAGGCTTTGAGGACAGAATCGGGCCTACTCGCCTGAACTGTAAAGATGAAGTAACTTAGCCATATAAAGTCGGTGGCCTTTTATACTTAGGAATCGAATATCCAGCCCATTGATGGCGGATCTGACAGAGAACATGTTGACGGTAGACACACATATGTTTGCGTCTTAGAAACTGGAACTGGAGGGAACATACATGTACTTGTAACATGCATATAGAACCGTTGGGGTCCAAGATAGGGGACATAACTGATCAGGAAAATCCACATTTCCACAGAGGTAAGACCTTACCCAGTAGGCCAGAGTAAGAGGTAAGACCTATACCATTAGGCCAGAGTACGAGTTAAGACCTTAGCTATTAGGCCAGAGTAAGAGTTAAGACCTTAACCATTAGGCCAGAGTACGTGTCTAAGACCTTAGCTATTAGGCCATAGTAAGAGTTAAGACCTTAACCAGTAGGACAGAGTAAGAGTTAAGACCTTAAACAGTAGGCCAGAGTAAAAGTAAAGACCTTAACCATTAGGCCAGAGTACGAGTCTAAGACCTTAGCTATTAGGCCAGAGTAAGAGTTAAGACCTTAACCATTAGGCCAGAGTAGAAGTCTAAGACACTAGCTATTAGGCCAGAGTAAGAGTTAAGACCTTAACCATTAGGCCAGAGTACAAGTCTAAGACCTTAGCTATTAGGCCAGAGTACGAGTCTAAGACCTTAGCTATTAGGCCAGAGTAAGAGTTAAGACCTTAACCAGTAGGCCAGAGTAAGAGTTAAGACCTTAACCATTATGCCATAGTACGAGTCTAAGACCTTAGCTATTAGGCCATAGTAAGAGTTAAGACCTTAACCATTAGGCCAGAGTATGAGTCTAAGACCTTAGCTATTAGGCCAGAGTAAGAGTTAAGCCCTTACCTATTAGGCCAGAGTAAGAGTTATGACCTTAACCATTCGGCCAGAGTACGAGTCTAAGACCGTAGCTAATAGGCCAGAGTAAGAGTTAAGACGTTAGCTATTAGGCCAGAGTAAGAGTTAAGACCTTAACCAGTAGGCCAGAGTACGAGTCTAAGACCTTAGCTATTAGGCCAGAGTAAGAGTTAAGACCTTAACCAGTAGGCCAGAGTAAGAATTAAGACCTTAACCATTAGGCCAGAGTACGAGTCTAAGACCTTAGCTATTAGGCCAGAGTAAGATTTAAGACCTTAACCAGTAGGCCAGAGTAAGAATTAAGACCTTAACCATTAGGCCAGAGTACGAGTCTAAGACCTTAGCTATTAGGCCAGAGTAAGAGTTAAGACCTTAACCATTAGGCCAGAGTACGAGTCTAAGACCTTAGCTATTAGGCCAGAGTAAGAGTTAAGACCTTAACCAGTAGGCCAGAGTACGAGTCTAAGACCTTAGGTATTAGGCCAGAGTAAGAGTTAAGACCTTAACCATTAGGCCAGAGTACGAGTCTAAGACCTTAGCTATTAGGCCAGAGTAAGAGTTAAGACCTTAGCTATTAGGCCAGTGTACGAGTTAAGACCTTAGCTATTAGGCCAGAGTAAGAGTTAAGACCTTAACCTGTAGGCCATAGTACGAGTCTAAGATCTTAGCTATTAGGCCAGAGTAAGAGTTAAGACCTTAACCAGTAGGCCAGAGTACGAGTCTAAGACCTTAATCAGTAGGCCAGAGTAAGAGTTAATACCTTAACCAGTAGGACAGAGTAAGAGTTAAGACCTTAACCATTAGGCCAGAGTACATGTCTAAGACCTTAGCTATTAGGCCATAGTAAGAGTTAAGACCTTAACCAGTAGGACAGAGTAAGAGTTAAGACCTTAAACAGTAGGCCAGAGTAAGAGTAAAGACCTTAACCATTAGGCCAGAGTACGAGTCTAAGACCTTAGCTATTAATCCAGAGTAAGAGTTAAGACCTTAACCATTAGGCCAGAGTACAAGTCTAAGACCTTAGCTATTAGGCCAGAGTAAGAGTTAAGACCTTAACCATTAGGCCAGAGTACAAGTCTAAGACCTTAGCTATTAGGCCAGAGTACGAGTCTAAGACCTTAGCTATTAGGCCAGAGTAAGAGTTAAGACCTTAACCAGTAGGCCAGAGTAAGAGTTAAGACCTTAACCATTATGCCATAGTACGAGTCTAAGACCTTAGCTATTAGGCCAGAGTAAGAGTTAAGACCTTAACCATTAGGCCAGAGTAGAAGTCTAAGACCTTAGCTATTAGGCCAGAGTAAGAGTTAAGACCTTAACCATTAGGCCAGAGTACAAGTCTAAGACCTTAGCTATTAGGCCAGAGTACGAGTCTAAGACCTTAGCTATTAGGCCAGAGTAAGAGTTAAGACCTTAACCAGTAGGCCAGAGTAAGAGTTAAGACCTTAACCATTATGCCATAGTACGAGACTAAGACCTTAGCTATTAGGCCATAGTAAGAGTTAAGACCTTAACCATTAGGCCAGAGTATGAGTCTAAGACCTTAGCTATTAGGCCAGCGTAAGAGTTAAACCCTTAGCTATTAGGCCAGAGTAAGAGTTATGACCTTAACCATTCGGCCAGAGTACGAGTCTAAGACCGTAGCTAATAGGCCAGAGTAAGAGTTAAGACCTTAGCTATTAGGCCAGAGTAAGAGTTAAGACCTTAACCAGTAGGCCAGAGTACGAGTCTAAGACCTTAGCTATTAGGCCAGAGTAAGAGTTAAGACCTTAACCAGTAGGCCAGAGTAAGAATTAAGACCTTAACCATTAGGCCAGAGTACGAGTCTAAGACCTTAGCTATTAGGACAGAGTAAGAGTTAAGACCTTAACCAGTAGGCCAGAGTAAGAATTAAGACCTTAACCATTAGGCCAGAGTACGAGTCTAAGACCTTAGCTATTAGGCCAGAGTAAGAGTTAAGACCTTAACCATTAGGCCAGAGTACGAGTCTAAGACCTTAGCTATTAGGCCAGAGTAAGAGTTAAGACCTTAACCAGTAGGCCAGAGTACGAGTCTAAGACCTTAGGTATTAGGCCAGAGTAAGAGTTAAGACCTTAACCATTAGGCCAGAGTACGAGTCTAAGACCTTAGCTATTAGGCCAGAGTAAGAGTTAAGACCTTAGCTATTAGGCCAGAGTACGAGTTAAGACCTTAGCTATTAGGCCAGAGTAAGAGTTAAGACCTTAACCTGTAGGCCATAGTACGAGTCTAAGATCTTAGTTATTAGGCCAGAGTAAGAGTTAAGACCTTAACCAGTAGGCCAGAGTACGAGTCTAAGACCTTAATCAGTAGGCCAGAGTAAGAGTTAATACCTTAACCAGTAGGACAGAGTAAGAGTTAAGACCTTAACCATTAGGCCAGAGTACATGTCTAAGACCTTAGCTATTAGGCCATAGTAAGAGTTAAGACCTTAACCAGTAGGACAGAGTAAGAGTTAAGACCTTAAACAGTAGGCCAGAGTAAGAGTAAAGACCTTAACCATTAGGCCAGAGTACGAGTCTAAGACCTTAGCTATTAGGCCAGAGTAAGAGTTAAGACCTTAACCATTAGGCCAGAGTACAAGTCTAAGACCTTAGCTATTAGGCCAGAGTAAGAGTTAAGACCTTAACCATTAGGCCAGAGTACAAGTCTAAGACCTTAGCTCTTAGGCCAGAGTACGAGTCTAAGACCTTAGCTATAAGGCCAGAGTAAGAGTTAAGACCTTAACCAGTAGGCCAGAGTAAGAGTTAAGACCTTAACCATTATGCCATAGTACGAGTCTAAGACCTTAGCTATTAGGCCATAGTAAGAGTTAAGACCTTAACCATTAGGCCAGAGTATGAGTCTAAGACCTTAGCTATTAGGCCAGTTTAAGAGTTAAGACCTTAGCTATTAGGCCAGAGTAAGAGTTATGACCTTAACCATTCGGCCAGAGTACGAGTCTAAGACCGTAGCTATTAGGCCAGAGTAAGAGTTAAGACCTTAGCTATTAGGCCAGAGTAAGAGTTAAGACCTTAACCAGTAGGCCAGAGTAAGAGTTAGGACCTTAACCAGTAGGCCAGAGTACGAGTCTAAGACCTTAGCTATTCACCGAGAGTAAGAGTTAAGATCCTAACCATTAGGCCAGAGTACGAGTCTAAGACCTTAGCTATTAGGCCAGAGTAAGAGTTAAAACCTTAACCAGTTGACCAGAGTAAGAGTTAAGACCTTAACCATTAGGCCAGAGTACGAGTCCAAGACCTTAGCTATTAGGCCAGAGTAAGAGTTAAGACCTTAGCTATTAGGCCACAGTACGAGTCTAAGACTTAAGCTATTAGGCCAGAGTAAGAGTTAAGACCTTAACCTGTAGGCCAGAGTACGAGTCTAAGACCTTAGCTATTAGGCCAGAGTTAGAGTTAAGACCTTAACCTGTAGGCCATAGTACGAGTCTAAGACCTTAGCTATTAGGCCAGAGTAAGAGTTAAGACCTTAGCTATTAGGCCAGAGTAAGAGTTAAGATCTTAACCTGTAGGCCATAGTACGAGTCTAAGACCTTAGCTATAAGGCCAGAGTAAGAGTTAAGACCTTAACCATTAGGCCAGAGTACAAGTCTAAGACCTTAGCTATTAGGCCAGAGTAAGAGTTAAGACCTTAACCATTAGGCCACAGTACGAGTTAAGACCTTAGCTATTAGGAGAGAGTAAGAGTTAAGACCTTAACCATTAGGCCAGAGTACGAGTTAAGACCTTAGCCATTAGGCCATAGTAAGAGTTAAGACCTTAGCTATTAGGCCAGAGTAAGAGTTAAGACCTTAACCATTAGGCCAGAGTACGAGTCTAAGACCTTAGCTATTAGGCCAGAGTAAGAGTTAAGACCTTAGCTATTAGGCCAGAGTACGAGTTAAGACCTTAGCTATTAGGCCAGAGTAAGAGTTAAGACCTTAGCTATTAGGCCAGAGTAAGAGTTAAGACCTTAACCAGTAGGCCATAGTAAGAGTTAAGACCTTAACCATTAGGCCAGAGTATGAGTCTAAGACCTTAGCTATTAGGCCAGAGTAAGAGTTAAGACCTTAGCTATTAGGCCAGAGTAAGAGTTATGACCTTAAACATTAGGCCAGAGTACGAGTCTAAGACCTTAGCTATTAGGCCAGAGTAAGAGATAAGACCTTAGCTATTAGGCCAGAGTAAGAGTTAAGACCTTAACCTGTAGGCCAGTGTAAGAGTTAAGACATTAACCAGTAGGCCAGAGTACGAGTCTAAGACCTTAGCTATTCGCCCAGAGTAAGAGTCAAGACCTTAACCATTAGGCCAGAGTACGAGTCTAAGACCTTAGCTATTAGGCCAGAGTAAGAGTTAAGACCTTAACCAGTAGGCCAGAGTAAGAATTAAGACCTTAACCATTAGGCCAGAGTACGAGTCTAAGACCTTAGCTATTAGGCCAGAGTAAGAGTTAAGACCTTAACCATTAGGCCAGAGTACGAGTCTAAGACCTTAGCTATTAGGCCAGAGTAAGAGTTAAGACCTTAACCAGTAGGCCAGAGTACGAGTCTAAGACCTTAGGTATTAGGCCAGAGTAAGAGTTAAGACCTTAACCATTAGGCCAGAGTACGAGTCTAAGACCTTAGCTATTAGGCCAGAGTAAGAGTTAAGACCTTAGCTATTAGGCCAGAGTACGAGTTAAGACCTTAGCTATTAGGCCAGAGTAAGAGTTAAGACCTTAACCTGTAGGCCATAGTACGAGTCTAAGATCTTAGCTATTAGGCCAGAGTAAGAGTTAAGACCTTAACAATTAGGCCAGAGTACAAGTCTAAGACCTTAGCTATTAGGCCAGAGTACGAGTCTAAGACCTTAGCTATTAGGCCAGAGTAAGAGTTAAGACCTTAACCATTATGCCATAGTACGAGTCTAAGACCTTAGCTATTAGGCCATAGTAAGAGTTAAGACCTTAACCATTAGGCCAGAGTATGAGTCTAAGACCTTAGCTATTAGGCCAGAGTAAGAGTTAAGCCCTTAGCTATTAGGCCAGAGTAAGAGTTATGACCTTAACCATTCGGCCAGAGTACGAGTCTAAGACCGTAGCTAATAGGCCAGAGTAAGAGTTAAGACCTTAGCTATTAGGCCAGAGTAAGAGTTAAGACCTTAACCAGTAGGCCAGAGTACGAGTCTAAGACCTTAGCTATTAGGCCAGAGTAAGAGTTAAGACCTTAACCAGTAGGCCAGAGTAAGAATTAAGACCTTAACCATTAGGCCAGAGTACGAGTCTAAGACCTTAGCTATTAGGCCAGAGTAAGAGTTAAGACCTTAACCAGTAGGCCAAAGTACGAGTCTAAGGCCTTAGCTATTAGGCCAGAGTAAGAGTTAAGACCTTAGCTATTAGGAGAGAGTAAGAGTTAAGACCTTAACCATTAGGCCAGAGTACGAGTTAAGACCTTAGCTATTAGGCCATAGTAAGAGTTAAGACCTTAGCTATTAGGCCAGAGTAAGAGTTAAGACCTTAACCATTAGGCCAGAGTACGAGTCTAAGACCTTAGCTATTAGGCCAGAGTAAGAGTTAAGACCTTAGCTATTAGGCCAGAGTACGAGTTAAGACCTTAGCTATTAGGCCAGAGTAAGAGTTAAGACCTTAGCTATTAGGCCAGAGTAAGAGTTAAGACCTTAACCAGTAGGCCATAGTAAGAGTTAAGACCTTAACCATTAGGCCAGAGTATGAGTCTAAGACCTTAGCTATTAGGCCAGAGTAAGAGTTAAGACCTTAGCTATTAGGCCAGAGTTAGAGTTATGACCTTAAACATTAGGCCACAGTACGAGTCTAAGACCTTAGCTATTAGGCCAGAGTAAGAGATAAGACCTTAGCAATTAGGCCAGAGTAAGAGTTAAGACCTTAACCTGTAGGCCAGTGTAAGAGTTAAGACATTAACCAGTAGGCCAGAGTATGAGTCTAAGACCTTAGCTATTCGCCCAGAGTAAGAGTCAAGACCTTAACCATTAGGCCAGAGTACGAGTCTAAGACCTTAGCTATTAGGCCAGAGTAAGATATAAGACCTTAACCAGTAGGCCAGAGTAAGAATTAAGACCTTAACCATTAGGCCAGAGTACGAGTCTTAGACGTTAGATATTAGGCCAGAGTAAGAGTTAAGACCTTAACCATTAGGCCAGAGTACGAGTCTAAGACCTTAGCTATTAGGCCAGAGTAAGAGTTAAGACCTTAGCTATTAGGCCAGAGTACGAGTTAAGACCTTAGCTATTAGGCCAGAGTAAGAGTTAAGACCTTAACCTGTAGGCCATAGTACGAGTCTAAGATCTTAGCTATTAGGCCAGAGTAAGAGTTAAGACCTTAACCAGTAGGCCAGAGTACGAGTCTAAGACCTTAATCAGTAGGCCAGAGTAAGAGTTAAGACCTTAACCAGTAGGACAGAGTAAGAGTTAAGACCTTAACCATTAGGCCAGAGTACGAGTCTAAGACCTTAGCTATTAGGCCAGAGTAAGAGTTAAGACCTTAACCAGTAGGCCAGAGTAAGAGTTAAGACCTTAACCAGTAGGCCAGAGTACGAGTCTAAGACCGTAGCTATTAGGCCAGAGTAAGAGTTAAGACCTTAACCATTAGGCCAGAGTACGAGTCTAAGACCTTAGCTGTTAGGCCAGCGTAAGAGGTAAGACCTTACCCAGTAGGCCAGAGTAAGAGGTAAGACCTATACCATTAGGCCAGAGTACGAGTTAAGACCTTAGCTATTAGGCCAGAGTAAGAGTTAAGACCTTAACCATTAGGCCAGAGTACGTGTCTAAGACCTTAGCTATTAGGCCATAGTAAGAGTTAAGACCTTAACCAGTAGGACAGAGTAAGAGTTAAGACCTTAAACAGTAGGCCAGAGTAAAAGTAAAGACCTTAACCATTAGGCCAGAGTACGAGTCTAAGACCTTAGCTATTAGGCCAGAGTAAGAGTTAAGACCTTAACCATTAGGCCAGAGTAGAAGTCTAAGACACTAGCTATTAGGCCAGAGTAAGAGTTAAGACCTTAACCATTAGGCCAGAGTACAAGTCTAAGACCTTAGCTATTAGGCCAGAGTACGAGTCTAAGACCTTAGCTATTAGGCCAGAGTAAGAGTTAAGACCTTAACCAGTAGGCCAGAGTAAGAGTTAAGACCTTAACCATTATGCCATAGTACGAGTCTAAGACCTTAGCTATTAGGCCATAGTAAGAGTTAAGACCTTAACCATTAGGCCAGAGTATGAGTCTAAGACCTTAGCTATTAGGCCAGAGTAAGAGTTAAGCCCTTAGCTATTAGGCCAGAGTAAGAGTTATGACCTTAACCATTCGGCCAGAGTACGAGTCTAAGACCGTAGCTAATAGGCCAGAGTAAGAGTTAAGACCTTAGCTATTAGGCCAGAGTAAGAGTTAAGACCTTAACCAGTAGGCCAGAGTACGAGTCTAAGACCTTAGCTATTAGGCCAGAGTAAGAGTTAAGACCTTAACCAGTAGGCCAGAGTAAGAATTAAGACCTTAACCATTAGGCCAGAGTACGAGTCTAAGACCTTAGCTATTAGGCCAGAGTAAGATTTAAGACCTTAACCAGTAGGCCAGAGTAAGAATTAAGACCTTAACCATTAGGCCAGAGTACGAGTCTAAGACCTTAGCTATTAGGCCAGAGTAAGAGTTAAGACCTTAACCATTAGGCCAGAGTACGAGTCTAAGACCTTAGCTATTAGGCCAGAGTAAGAGTTAAGACCTTAACCAGTAGGCCAGAGTACGAGTCTAAGACCTTAGGTATTAGGCCAGAGTAAGAGTTAAGACCTTAACCATTAGGCCAGAGTACGAGTCTAAGACCTTAGCTATTAGGCCAGAGTAAGAGTTAAGACCTTAGCTATTAGGCCAGAGTACGAGTTAAGACCTTAGCTATTAGGCCAGAGTAAGAGTTAAGACCTTAACATGTAGGCCATAGTACGAGTCTAAGATCTTAGCTATTAGGCCAGAGTAAGAGTTAAGACCTTAACCAGTAGGCCAGAGTACGAGTCTAAGACCTTAATCAGTAGGCCAGAGTAAGAGTTAATACCTTAACCAGTAGGACAGAGTAAGAGTTAAGACCTTAACCATTAGGCCAGAGTACATGTCTAAGACCTTAGCTATTAGGCCATAGTAAGAGTTAAGACCTTAACCAGTAGGACAGAGTAAGAGTTAAGACCTTAAACAGTAGGCCAGAGTAAGAGTAAAGACCTTAACCATTAGGCCAGAGTACGAGTCTAAGACCTTAGCTATTAATCCAGAGTAAGAGTTAAGACCTTAACCATTAGGCCAGAGTACAAGTCTAAGACCTTAGCTATTAGGCCAGAGTAAGAGTTAAGACCTTAACCATTAGGCCAGAGTACAAGTCTAAGACCTTAGCTATTAGGCCAGAGTACGAGTCTAAGACCTTAGCTATTAGGCCAGAGTAAGAGTTAAGACCTTAACCAGTAGGCCAGAGTAAGAGTTAAGACCTTAACCATTATTCCATAGTACGAGTCTAAGACCTTAGCTATTAGGCCAGAGTAAGAGTTAAGACCTTAACCATTAGGCCAGAGTAGAAGTCTAAGACCTTAGCTATTAGGCCAGAGTAAGAGTTAAGACCTTAACCATTAGGCCAGAGTACAAGTCTAAGACCTTAGCTATTAGGCCAGAGTACGAGTCTAAGACCTTAGCTATTAGGCCAGAGTAAGAGTTAAGACCTTAACCAGTAGGCCAGAGTAAGAGTTAAGACCTTAACCATTATGCCATAGTACGAGACTAAGACCTTAGCTATTAGGCCATAGTAAGAGTTAAGACCTTAACCATTAGGCCAGAGTATGAGTCTAAGACCTTAGCTATTAGGCCAGCGTAAGAGCTAAGCCCTTAGCTATTAGGCCAGAGTAAGAGTTATGACCTTAACCATTCGGCCAGAGTACGAGTCTAAGACCGTAGCTAATAGGCCAGAGTAAGAGTTAAGACCTTAGCTATTAGGCCAGAGTAAGAGTTAAGACCTTAACCAGTAGGCCAGAGTACGAGTCTAAGACCTTAGCTATTAGGCCAGAGTAAGAGTTAAGACCTTAACCAGTAGGCCAGAGTAAGAATTAAGACCTTAACCATTAGGCCAGAGTACGAGTCTAAGACCTTAGCTATTAGGACAGAGTAAGAGTTAAGACCTTAACCAGTAGGCCAGAGTAAGAATTAAGACCTTAACCATTAGGCCAGAGTACGAGTCTAAGACCTTAGCTATTAGGCCAGAGTAAGAGTTAAGACCTTAACCATTAGGCCAGAGTACGAGTCTAAGACCTTAGCTATTAGGCCAGAGTAAGAGTTAAGACCTTAACCAGTAGGCCAGAGTACGAGTCTAAGACCTTAGGTATTAGGCCAGAGTAAGAGTTAAGACCTTAACCATTAGGCCAGAGTACGAGTCTAAGACCTTAGCTATTAGGCCAGAGTAAGAGTTAAGACCTTAGCTATTAGGCCAGAGTACGAGTTAAGACCTTAGCTATTAGGCCAGAGTAAGAGTTAAGACCTTAACCTGTAGGCCATAGTACGAGTCTAAGATCTTAGCTATTAGGCCAGAGTAAGAGTTAAGACCTTAACCAGTAGGCCAGAGTACGAGTCTAAGACCTTAATCAGTAGGCCAGAGTAAGAGTTAATACCTTAACCAGTAGGACAGAGTAAGAGTTAAGACCTTAACCATTAGGCCAGAGTACATGTCTAAGACCTTAGCTATTAGGCCATAGTAAGAGTTAAGACCTTAACCAGTAGGACAGAGTAAGAGTTAAGACCTTAAACAGTAGGCCAGAGTAAGAGTAAAGACCTTAACCATTAGGCCAGAGTACGAGTCTAAGACCTTAGCTATTAGGCCAGAGTAAGAGTTAAGACCTTAACCATTAGGCCAGAGTACAAGTCTAAGACCTTAGCTATTAGGCCAGAGTAAGAGTTAAGACCTTAACCATTAGGCCAGAGTACAAGTCTAAGACCTTAGCTCTTAGGCCAGAGTACGAGTCTAAGACCTTAGCTATTAGGCCAGAGTAAGAGTTAAGACCTTAACCAGTAGGCCAGAGTAAGAGTTAAGACCTTAACCATTATGCCATAGTACGAGTCTAAGACCTTAGCTATTAGGCCATAGTAAGAGTTAAGACCTTAACCATTAGGCCAGAGTATGAGTCTAAGACCTTAGCTATTAGGCCAGATTAAGAGTTAAGACCTTAGCTATTAGGCCAGAGTAAGAGTTATGACCTTAACCATTCGGCCAGAGTACGAGTCTAAGACCGTAGCTATTAGGCCAGAGTAAGAGTTAAGACCTTAGCTATTAGGCCAGAGTAAGAGTTAAGACCTTAACCAGTAGGCCAGAGTAAGAGTTAGGACCTTAACCAGTAGGCCAGAGTACGAGTCTAAGACCTTAGCTATTCACCGAGAGTAAGAGTTAAGATCTTAACCATTAGGCCAGAGTACGAGTCTAAGACCTTAGCTATTAGGCCAGAGTAAGAGTTAAAACCTTAACCAGTTGACCAGAGTAAGAGTTAAGACCTTAACCATTAGGCCAGAGTACGAGTCCAAGACCTTAGCTATTAGGCCAGAGTAAGAGTTAAGACCTTAGCTATTAGGCCACAGTACGAGTCTAAGACTTAAGCTATTAGGCCAGAGTAAGAGTTAAGACCTTAACCTGTAGGCCAGAGTACGAGTCTAAGACCTTAGCTATTAGGCCAGAGTTAGAGTTAAGACCTTAACCTGTAGGCCATAGTACGAGTCTAAGACCTTAGCTATTAGGCCAGAGTAAGAGTTAAGACCTTAGCTATTAGGCCAGAGTAAGAGTTAAGATCTTAACCTGTAGGCCATAGTACGAGTCTAAGACCTTAGCTATAAGGCCAGAGTAAGAGTTAAGACCTTAACCATTAGGCCAGAGTACAAGTCTAAGACCTTAGCTATTAGGCCAGAGTAAGAGTTAAGACCTTAACCATTAGGCCACAGTACGAGTTAAGACCTTAGCTATTAGGAGAGAGTAAGAGTTAAGACCTTAACCATTAGGCCAGAGTACGAGTTAAGACCTTAGCTATTAGGCCATAGTAAGAGTTAAGACCTTAGCTATTAGGCCAGAGTAAGAGTTAAGACCTTAACCATTAGGCCAGAGTACGAGTCTAAGACCTTAGCTATTAGGCCAGAGTAAGAGTTAAGACCTTAGCTATTAGGCCAGAGTACGAGTTAAGACCTTAGCTATTAGGCCAGAGTAAGAGTTAAGACCTTAGCTATTAGGCCAGAGTAAGAGTTAAGACCTTAACCAGTAGGCCATAGTAAGAGTTAAGACCTTAACCATTAGGCCAGAGTATGAGTCTAAGACCTTAGCTATTAGGCCAGAGTAAGAGTTAAGACCTTAGCTATTAGGCCAGAGTAAGAGTTATGACCTTAAACATTAGGCCAGAGTACGAGTCTAAGACCTTAGCTATTAGGCCAGAGTAAGAGATAAGACCTTAGCTATTAGGCCAGAGTAAGAGTTAAGACCTTAACCTGTAGGCCAGTGTAAGAGTTAAGACATTAACCAGTAGGCCAGAGTACGAGTCTAAGACCTTAGCTATTCGCCCAGAGTAAGAGTCAAGACCTTAACCATTAGGCCAGAGTACGAGTCTAAGACCTTAGCTATTAGGCCAGAGTAAGAGTTAAGACCTTAACCAGTAGGCCAGAGTAAGAATTAAGACCTTAACCATTAGGCCAGAGTACGAGTCTAAGACCTTAGCTATTAGGCCAGAGTAAGAGTTAAGACCTTAACCATTAGGCCAGAGTACGAGTCTAAGACCTTAGCTATTAGGCCAGAGTAAGAGTTAAGACCTTAACCAGTAGGCCAGAGTACAAGTCTAAGACCTTAGGTATTAGGCCAGAGTAAGAGTTAAGACCTTAACCATTAGGCCAGAGTACGAGTCTAAGACCTTAGCTATTAGGCCAGAGTAAGAGTTAAGACCTTAACCTGTAGGCCATAGTACGAGTCTAAGATCTTAGCTATTAGGCCAGAGTAAGAGTTAAGACCTTAACCAGTAGGCCAGAGTACGAGTCTAAGACCTTAACCAGTAGGACAGAGTAAGAGTTAAGACCTTAAACAGTGGGCCAGAGTAAGAGTAAAGACCTTAACCATTAGGCCAGAGTACGAGTCTAAGACCTTAGCTATTAGGCCAGAGTAAGAGTTAAGACCTTAACCATTAGGCCAGAGTAGAAGTCTAAGACCTTAGCTATTAGGCCAGAGTAAGAGTTAAGACCTTAACCATTAGGCCAGAGTACAAGTCTAAGACCTTAGCTATTAGGCCAGAGTACGAGTCTAAGACCTTAGCTATTAGGCCAGAGTAAGAGTTAAGACCTTAACCAGTAGGCCAGAGTAAGAGTTAAGACCTTAACCATTATGCCATAGTATGAGTCTAAGACCTTAGCTATTAGGCCATAGTAAGAGTTAAGACCTTAACCATTAGGCCAGAGTATGAGTCTAAGACCTTAGCTATTAGGCCAGAGTAAGAGTTAAAACCTTAACCAGTTGACCAGAGTAAGAGTTAAGACCTTAACCATTAGGCCAGAGTAGGAGTCGAAGACCTTAGCTATTAGGCCAGAGTAAGAGTTAGGACCTTAACCAGTAGGCCAGAGTACGAGTCTAAGACCTTAGCTATTCGCCGAGAGTAAGAGTTAAGATCTTAACCATTAGGCCAGAGTACGAGTCTAAGACCTTAGCTATTAGGCCAGAGTAAGAGTTAAAACCTTAACCAGTTGACCAGAGTAAGAGTTAAGACCTTAACCATTAGGCCAGAGTAGGAGTCGAAGACCTTAGCTATTAGGCCAGAGTAAGAGTTAAGACCTTAGCTATTAGGCCACAGTACGAGTCTAAGACTTAAGCTATTAGGCCAGAGTAAGAGTTAAGACCTTAACCTGTAGGCCAGAGTACGAGTCTAAGACCTTAGCTATTAGGCCAGAGTTAGAGTTAAGACCTTAACCTGTAGGCCATAGTACGAGTCTAAGACCTTAGCTATTAGGCCAGAGTAAGAGTTAAGACCTTAGCTATTAGGCCAGAGTAAGAGTTAAGATCTTAACCTGTAGGCCATAGTACGAGTCTAAGACCTTAGCTATAAGGCCAGAGTAAGAGTTAAGACCTTAACCATTAGGCCAGAGTACGAGTCTAAGACCTTAGCTATTAGGCCAGAGTAAGAGTTAAGACCTTAACCATTAGGCCACAGTACGAGTCTAAGACCTTAGCTATTAGGCCAGAGTAAGAGTTAAGACCTTAACCAGTAGGCCAAAGTACGAGTCTAAGACCTTAGCTATTAGGCCAGAGTAAGAGTTAAGACCTTAGCTATTAGGAGAGAGTAAGAGTTAAGACCTTAACCATTAGGCCAGAGTACGAGTCTAAGACCGTAGCTATTAGGCCAGAGTAAGAGTTAAGACCTTAACCATTAGGCCAGAGTACAAGTCTAAGACCTTAGCTATTAGGCCAGAGTACGAGTCTAAGACCTTAGCTATTAGGCCAGAGTAAGAGTTAAGACCTTAAACAGTAGGCCAGAGTAAAAGTAAAGACCTTAACCATTAGGCCAGAGTACGAGTCTAAGACCTTAGCTATTAGGCCAGAGTAAGAGTTAAGACCTTAACCATTAGGCCAGAGTACAAGTCTAAGACCTTAGCTATTAGGCCAGAGTACGAGTCTAAGACCTTAGCTATTAGGCCAGAGTAAGAGTTAAAACCTTAACCATTAGGCCAGAGTACAAGTCTAAGACCTTAGCTATTAGGCCAGAGTACGAGTCTAAGACCTTAGCTATTAGGCCAGAGTAAGAGTTAAGACCTTAACCAGTAGGCCAGAGTAAGAGTTAAGACCTTAACCATTATGCCATAGTACGAGTCTAAGACCTTAGCTATTAGGCCATAGTAAGAGTTAAGACCTTAACCATTAGGCCAGAGTATGAGTCTAAGACCTTAGCTATTAGGCCAGAGTAAGAGTTAAGCCCTTAGCTATTAGGCCAGAGTAAGAGTTATGACCTTAACCATTCGGCCAGAGTACGAGTCTAAGACCGTAGCTAATAGGCCAGAGTAAGAGTTAAGACCTTAGCTATTAGGCCAGAGTAAGAGTTAAGACCTTAACCAGTAGGCCAGAGTACGAGTCTAAGACCTTAGCTATTCGCCCAGAGTAAGAGTCAAGACCTTAACCATTAGGCCAGAGTACGAGTCTAAGACCTTAGCTATTAGGCTAGAGTAAGAGTTAAGACCTTAACCAGTAGGCCAGAGTAAGAATTAAGACCTTAACCATTAGGCCAGAGTACGAGTCTAAGACCTTAGCTATTAGGCCAGAGTAAGAGTTAAGACCTTAACCATTAGGCCAGAGTACGAGTCTAAGACCTTAGCTATTAGGCCAGAGTAAGAGTTAAGACCTTAACCAGTAGGCCAGAGTACGAGTCTAAGACCTTAGGTATTAGGCCAGAGTAAGAGTTAAGACCTTAACCATTAGGCCAGAGTACGAGTCTAAGACCTTAGCTATTAGGCCAGAGTTAGAGTTAAGACCTTAGCTATTAGGCCAGAGTACGAGTTAAGACCTTAGCTATTAGGCCAGAGTAAGAGTTAAGACCTTAACCTGTAGGCCATAGTACGAGTCTAAGATCTTAGCTATTAGGCCAGAGTAAGAGTTAAGACCTTAACCAGTAGGCCAGAGTACGAGTCTAAGACCTTAACCAGTAGGACAGAGTAAGAGTTAAGACCTTAAACAGTAGGCCAGAGTAAGAGTAAAGACCTTAACCATTAGGCCAGAGTACGAGTCTAAGACCTTAGCTATTAGGCCAGAGTAAGAGTTAAGACCTTAACCATTAGGCCAGAGTAGAAGTCTAAGACCTTAGCTATTAGGCCAGAGTAAGAGTTAAGACCTTAACCATTAGGCCAGAGTACAAGTCTAAGACCTTAGCTATTAGGCCAGAGTACGAGTCTAAGACCTTAGCTATTAGGCCAGAGTAAGAGTTAAGACCTTAACCAGTAGGCCAGAGTAAGAGTTAAGACCTTAACCATTATGCCATAGTACGAGTCTAAGACCTTAGCTATTAGGCCATAGTAAGAGTTAAGACCTTAACCATTAGGCCAGAGTATGAGTCTAAGACCTTAGCTATTAGGCCAGAGTAAGAGTTAAGACCTTAGCTATTAGGCCAGAGTAAGAGTTATGACCTTAACCATTCGGCCAGAGTACGAGTCTAAGACCGTAGCTATTAGGCCAGAGTAAGAGTTAAGACCTTAGCTATTAGGCCAGAGTAAGAGTTAAAACCTTAACCAGTAGGCCAGAGTAAGAGTTAGGACCTTAACCAGTAGGCCAGAGTACGAGTCTAAGACCTTAGCTATTCGCCGAGAGTAAGAGTTAAGATCTTAACCATTAGGCCAGAGTACGAGTCTAAGACCTTAGCTATTAGGCCAGAGTAAGAGTTAAAACCTTAACCAGTTGACCAGAGTAAGAGTTAAGACCTTAACCATTAGGCCAGAGTACGAGTCGAAGACCTTAGCTATTAGGCCAGAGTAAGAGTTAAGACCTTAGCTATTAGGCCACAGTACGAGTCTAAGACTAAAGCTATTAGGCCAGAGTAAGAGTTAAGACCTTAACCTGTAGGCCAGAGTACGAGTCTAAGACCTTAGCTATTAGGCCAGAGTTAGAGTTAAGACCTTAACCTGTAGGCCATAGTACGAGTCTAAGACCTTAGCTATTAGGCCAGAGTAAGAGTTAAGACCTTAGCTATTAGGCCAGAGTAAGAGTTAAGATCTTAACCTGTAGGCCATAGTACGAGTCTAAGACCTTAGCTATAAGGCCAGAGTAAGAGTTAAGACCTTAACCATTAGGCCAGAGTACGAGTCTAAGACCTTAGCTATTAGGCCAGAGTAAGAGTTAAGACCTTAACCATTAGGCCACAGTACGAGTCTAAGACCTTAGCTATTAGGCCAGAGTAAGAGTTAAGACCTTAACCAGTAGGCCAAAGTATGAGTCTAAGACCTTAGCTATTAGGCCAGAGTAAGAGTTAAGACCTTAGCTATTAGGAGAGAGTAAGAGTTAAGACCTTAACCATTAGGCCAGAGTACGAGTCTAAGACCGTAGCTATTAGGCCAGAGTAAGAGTTAAGACCTTAACCATTAGGCCAGAGTACAAGTCTAAGACCTTAGCTATTAGGCCAGAGTACGAGTCTAAGACCTTAGCTATTAGGCCAGAGTAAGAGTTAAGACCTTAAACAGTAGGCCAGAGTAAAAGTAAAGACCTTAACCATTAGGCCAGAGTACGAGTCTAAGACCTTAGCTATTAGGCCAGAGTAAGAGTTAAGACCTTAACCATTAGGCCAGAGTACAAGTCTAAGACCTTAGCTATTAGGCTAGAGTACGAGTCTAAGACCTTAGCTATTAGGCCAGAGTAAGAGTTAAAACCTTAACCATTAGGCCAGAGTACAAGTCTAAGACCTTAGCTATTAGGCCAGAGTACGAGTCTAAGACCTTAGCTATTAGGCCAGAGTAAGAGTTAAGACCTTAACCAGTAGGCCAGAGTAAGAGTTAAGACCTTAACCATTATGCCATAGTACGAGTCTAAGACCTTAGCTATTAGGCCATAGTAAGAGTTAAGACCTTAACCATTAGGCCAGAGTATGAGTCTAAGACCTTAGCTATTAGGCCAGAGTAAGAGTTAAGCCCTTAGCTATTAGGCCAGAGTAAGAGTTATGACCTTAACCATTCGGCCAGAGTACGAGTCTAAGACCGTAGCTAATAGGCCAGAGTAAGAGTTAAGACCTTAGCTATTAGGCCAGAGTAAGAGTTAAGACCTTAACCAGTAGGCCAGAGTACGAGTCTAAGACCTTAGCTATTAGGCCAGAGTAAGAGTTAAGACCTTAACCAGTAGGCCAGAGTAAGAATTAAGACCTTAACCATTAGGCCAGAGTACGAGTCTAAGACCTTAGCTATTAGGCCAGAGTAAGAGTTAAGACCTTAACCAGTAGGCCAGAGTAAGAATTATGACCTTAACCATTAGGCCAGAGTACGAGTCTAAGACCTTAGCTATTAGGCCAGAGTAAGAGTTAAGACCTTAACCATTAGGCCAGAGTACGAGTCTAAGACCTTAGCTATTAGGCCAGAGTAAGAGTTAAGACCTTAACCAGTAGGCCAGAGTACGAGTCTAAGACCTTAGGTATTAGGCCAGAGTAAGAGTTAAGACCTTAACCATTAGGCCAGAGTACGAGTCTAAGACCTTAGCTATTAGGCCAGAGTAAGAGTTAAGACCTTAGCTATTAGGCCAGAGTACGAGTTAAGACCTTAGCTATTAGGCCAGAGTAAGAGTTAAGACCTTAACCTGTAGGCCATAGTACGAGTCTAAGATCTTAGCTATTAGGCCAGAGTAAGAGTTAAGACCTTAACCAGTAGGCCAGAGTACGAGTCTAAGACCTTAATCAGTAGGCCAGAGTAAGAGTTAATACCTTAACCAGTAGGACAGAGTAAGAGTTAAGACCTTAACCATTAGGCCAGAGTACATGTCTAAGACCTTAGCTATTAGGCCATAGTAAGAGTTAAGACCTTAACCAGTAGGACAGAGTAAGAGTTAAGACCTTAAACAGTAGGCCAGAGTAAGAGTAAAGACCTTAACCATTTGGCCAGAGTACGAGTCTAAGACCTTAGCTATTAGGCCAGAGTAAGAGTTAAGACCTTAACCATTAGGCCAGAGTACAAGTCTAAGACCTTAGCTATTAGGCCAGAGTAAGAGTTAAGACCTTAACCATTAGGCCAGAGTACAAGTCTAAGACCTTAGCTATTAGGCCAGAGTACGAGTCTAAGACCTTAGCTATTAGGCCAGAGTAAGAGTTAAGACCTTAACCAGTAGGCCAGAGTAAGAGTTAAGACCTTAACCATTATGCCATAGTACGAGTCTAAGACCTTAGCTATTAGGCCAGAGTAAGAGTTAAGACCTTAACCATTAGGCCGGAGTAGAACTCTAAGACCTTAGCTATTAGGCCAGAGTAAGAGTTAAGACCTTAACCATTAGGCCAGAGTACAAGTCTAAGACCTTAGCTATTAGGCCAGAGTACGAGTCTAAGACCTTAGCAATTAGGCCAGAGTAAGAGTTAAGACCTTAACCAGTAGGCCAGAGTAAGAGTTAAGACCTTAACCATTATGCCATAGTACGAGACTAAGACCTTAGCTATTAGGCCATAGTAAGAGTTAAGACCTTAACCATTAGGCCAGAGTATGAGTCTAAGACCTTAGCTATTAGGCCAGCGTAAGAGTTAAGCCCTTAGCTATTAGGCCAGAGTAAGAGTTATGACCTTAACCATTCGGCCAGAGTACGAGTCTAAGACCGTAGCTAATAGGCCAGAGTAAGAGTTAAGACCTTAGCTATTAGGCCAGAGTAAGAGTTAAGACCTTAACCAGTAGGCCAGAGTACGAGTCTAAGACCTTAGCTATTAGGCCAGAGTAAGAGTTAAGACCTTAACCAGTAGGCCAGAGTAAGAATTAAGACCTTAACCATTAGGCCAGAGTACGAGTCTAAGACCTTAGCTATTAGGCCAGAGTAAGAGTTAAGACCTTAACCAGTAGGCCAGAGTAAGAATTAAGACCTTAACCATTAGGCCAGAGTACGAGTCTAAGACCTTAGCTATTAGGCCAGAGTAAGAGTTAAGACCTTAACCATTAGGCCAGAGTACGAGTCTAAGACCTTAGCTATTAGGCCAGAGTAAGAGTTAAGACCTTAACCAGTAGGCCAGAGTACGAGTCTAAGACCTTAGGTATTAGGCCAGAGTAAGAGTTAAGACCTTAACCATTAGGCCAGAGTACGAGTCTAAGACCTTAGCTATTAGGCCAGAGTAAGAGTTAAGACCTTAGCTATTAGGCCAGAGTACGAGTTAAGACCTTAGCTATTAGGCCAGAGTAAGAGTTAAGACCTTAACCTGTAGGCCATAGTACGAGTCTAAGATCTTAGCTATTAGGCCAGAGTAAGAGTTAAGACCTTAACCAGTAGGCCAGAGTACGAGTCTAAGACCTTAATCAGTAGGCCAGAGTAAGAGTTAATACCTTAACCAGTAGGACAGAGTAAGAGTTAAGACCTTAACCATTAGGCCAGAGTACATGTCTAAGACCTTAGCTATTAGGCCATAGTAAGAGTTAAGACCTTAACCAGTAGGACAGAGTAAGAGTTAAGACCTTAAACAGTAGGCCAGAGTAAGAGTAAAGACCTTAACCATTAGGCCAGAGTACGAGTCTAAGACCTTAGCTATTAGGCCAGAGTAAGAGTTAAGACCTTAACCATTAGGCCAGAGTACAAGTCTAAGACCTTAGCTATTAGGCCAGAGTAAGAGTTAAGACCTTAACCATTAGGCCAGAGTACAAGTCTAAGACCTTAGCTCTTAGGCCAGAGTACGAGTCTAAGACCTTAGCTATTAGGCCAGAGTAAGAGTTAAGACCTTAACCAGTAGGCCAGAGTAAGAGTTAAGACCTTAACCATTATGCCATAGTACGAGTCTAAGACCTTAGCTATTAGGCCATAGTAAGAGTTAAGACCTTAACCATTAGGCCAGAGTATGAGTCTAAGACCTTAGCTATTAGGCCAGATTAAGAGTTAAGACCTTAGCTATTAGGCCAGAGTAAGAGTTATGACCTTAACCATTCGGCCAGAGTACGAGTCTAAGACCGTAGCTATTAGGCCAGAGTAAGAGTTAAGACCTTAGCTATTAGGCCAGAGTAAGAGTTAAGACCTTAACCAGTAGGCCAGAGTAAGAGTTAGGACCTTAACCAGTAGGCCAGAGTACGAGTCTAAGACCTTAGCTATTCACCGAGAGTAAGAGTTAAGATCTTAACCATTAGGCCAGAGTACGAGTCTAAGACCTTAGCTATTAGGCCAGAGTAAGAGTTAAAACCTTAACCAGTTGACCAGAGTAAGAGTTAAGACCTTAACCATTAGGCCAGAGTACGAGTCCAAGACCTTAGCTATTAGGCCAGAGTAAGAGTTAAGACCTTAGCTATTAGGCCACAGTACGAGTCTAAGACTTAAGCTATTAGGCCAGAGTAAGAGTTAAGACCTTAACCTGTAGGCCAGAGTACGAGTCTAAGACCTTAGCTATTAGGCCAGAGTTAGAGTTAAGACCTTAACCTGTAGGCCATAGTACGAGTCTAAGACCTTAGCTATTAGGCCAGAGTAAGAGTTAAGACCTTAGCTATTAGGCCAGAGTAAGAGTTAAGATCTTAACCTGTAGGCCATAGTACGAGTCTAAGACCTTAGCTATAAGGCCAGAGTAAGAGTTAAGACCTTAACCATTAGGCCAGAGTACGAGTCTAAGACCTTAGCTATTAGGCCAGAGTAAGAGTTAAGACCTTAACCTTTAGGCCACAGTACGAGTTAAGACCTTAGCTATTAGGAGAGAGTAAGAGTTAAGACCTTAACCATTAGGCCAGAGTACGAGTTAAGACCTTAGCTATTAGGCCATAGTAAGAGTTAAGACCTTAGCTATTAGGCCAGAGTAAGAGTTAAGACCTTAACCATTAGGCCAGAGTACGAGTCTAAGACCTTAGCTATTAGGCCAGAGTAAGAGTTAAGACCTTAGCTATTAGGCCAGAGTACGAGTTAAGACCTTAGCTATTAGGCCAGAGTAAGAGTTAAGACCTTAGCTATTAGGCCAGTGTAAGAGTTAAGACCTTAACCAGTAGGCCATAGTAAGAGTTAAGACCTTAACCATTAGGCCAGAGTATGAGTCTAAGACCTTAGCTATTAGGCCAGAGTAAGAGTTAAGACCTTAGCTATTAGGCCAGAGTAAGAGTTATGACCTTAAACATTAGGCCATAGTACGAGTCTAAGACCTTAGCTATTAGGCCAGAGTAAGAGATAAGACCTTAGCTATTAGGCCAGAGTAAGAGTTAAGACCTTAACCTGTAGGCCAGTGTAAGAGTTAAGACATTAACCAGTAGGCCAGAGTACGAGTCTAAGACCTTAGCTATTCGCCCAGAGTAAGAGTCAAGACCTTAACCATTAGGCCAGAGTACGAGTCTAAGACCTTAGCTATTAGGCCAGAGTAAGAGTTAAGACCTTAACCAGTAGGCCAGAGTAAGAATTAAGACCTTAACCATTAGGCCAGAGTACGAGTCTAAGACCTTAGCTATTAGGCCAGAGTAAGAGTTAAGACCTTAACCATTAGGCCAGAGTACGAGTCTAAGACCTTAGCTATTAGGCCAGAGTAAGAGTTAAGACCTTAACCAGTAGGCCAGAGTATGAGTCTAAGACCTTAGGTATTAGGCCAGAGTAAGAGTTAAGACCTTAACCATTAGGCCAGAGTACGAGTCTAAGACCTTAGCTATTAGGCCAGAGTAAGAGTTAAGACCTTAGCTATTAGGCCAGAGTACGAGTTAAGACCTTAGCTATTAGGCCAGAGTAAGAGTTAAGACCTTAACCTGTAGGCCATAGTACGAGTCTAAGATCTTAGCTATTAGGCCAGAGTAAGAGTTAAGACCTTAACCAGTAGGCCAGAGTACGAGTCTAAGACCTTAACCAGTAGGACAGAGTAAGAGTTAAGACCTTAAACAGTAGGCCAGAGTAAGAGTAAAGACCTTAACCATTAGGCCAGAGTACGAGTCTAAGACCTTAGCTATTAGGCCAGAGTAAGAGTTAAGACCTTAACCATTAGGCCAGAGTAGAAGTCTAAGACCTTAGCTATTAGGCCAAAGTAAGAGTTAAGACCTTAACCATTAGGCCAGAGTACAAGTCTAAGACCTTAGCTATTAGGCCAGAGTACGAGTCTAAGACCTTAGCTATTAGGCCAGAGTAAGAGTTAAGACCTTAACCAGTAGGCCAGAGTAAGAGTTAAGACCTTAACCATTATGCCATAGTACGAGTCTAAGACCTTAGCTATTAGGCCATAGTAAGAGTTAAGACCTTAACCATTAGGCCAGAGTATGAGTCTAAGACCTTAGCTATTAGGCCAGAGTAAGAGTTAAGACCTTAGCTATTAGGCCAGAGTAAGAGTTATGACCTTAACCATTAGGCCAGAGTACGAGTCTAAGACCGTAGCTATTAGGCCAGAGTAAGAGTTAAGACCTTAGCTATTAGGCCAGAGTAAGAGTTAAGACCTTAACCAGTAGGCCAGAGTAAGAGTTAGGACCTTAACCAGTAGGCCAGAGTACGAGTCTAAGACCTTAGCTATTCGCCGAGAGTAAGAGTTAAGATCTTAACCATTAGGCCAGAGTACGAGTCTAAGACCTTAGCTATTAGGCCAGAGTAAGAGTTAAAACCTTAACCAGTTGACCGGAGTAAGAGTTAAGACCTTAACCATTAGGCCAGAGTACGAGTCGAAGACCTTAGCTATTAGGCCAGAGTAAGAGTTAAGACCTTAGCTATTAGGCCACAGTACGAGTCTAAGACTTAAGCTATTAGGCCAGAGTAAGAGTTAAGACCTTAACCTGTAGGCCAGAGTACGAGTCTAAGACCTTAGCTATTAGGCCAGAGTTAGAGTTAAGACCTTAACCTGTAGGCCATAGTACGAGTCTAAGACCTTAGCTATTAGGCCAGAGTAAGAGTTAAGACCTTAGCTATTAGGCCAGAGTAAGAGTTAAGATCTTAACCTGTAGGCCATAGTACGAGTCTAAGACCTTAGCTATAAGGCCAGAGTAAGAGTTAAGACCTTAACCATTAGGCCAGAGTACGAGTCTAAGACCTTAGCTATTAGGCCAGAGTAAGAGTTAAGACCTTAACCATTAGGCCACAGTACGAGTCTAAGACCTTAGCTATTAGGCCAGAGTAAGAGTTAAGACCTTAACCAGTAGGCCAAAGTACGAGTCTAAGACCTTAGCTATTAGGCCAGAGTAAGAGTTAAGACCTTAGCTATTAGGAGAGAGTAAGAGTTAAGACCTTAACCATTAGGCCAGAGTACGAGTTAAGACCTTAGCTATTAGGCCATAGTAAGAGTTAAGACCTTAGCTATTAGGCCAGAGTAAGAGTTAAGACCTTAACCATTAGGCCAGAGTACGAGTCTAAGACCTTAGCTATTAGGCCAGAGTAAGAGTTAAGACCTTAGCTATTAGGCCAGAGTACGAGTTAAGACCTTAGCTATTAGGCCAGAGTAAGAGTTAAGACCTTAGCTATTAGGCCAGAGTAAGAGTTAAGACCTTAACCAGTAGGCCATAGTAAGAGTTAAGACCTTAACCATTAGGCCAGAGTATGAGTCTAAGACCTTAGCTATTAGGCCAGAGTAAGAGTTATGACCTTAAACATTAGGCCAGAGTACGAGTCTAAGACCTTAGCTATTAGGCCAGAGTAAGAGATAAGACCTTAGCTATTAGGCCAGAGTAAGAGTTAAGACCTTAACCAGTAGGCCAGTGTAAGAGTTAAGACATTAACCAGTAGGCCAGAGTACGAGTCTAAGACCTTAGCCATTCGCCCAGAGTAAGAGTCAAGACCTTAACCATTAGGCCAGAGTAAGAATTAAGACCTTAACCATTAGGCCAGAGTACGAGTCTAAGACCTTAGCTATTAGGCCAGAGTAAGAGTTAAAACCTTAACCAGTTGACCAGAGTAAGAGTTAAGACCTTAACCATTAGGCCAGAGTACGAGTCTAAGACCTTAGCTATTAGGCCAGAGTAAGAGTTAAGACCTTAGCTATTAGGCCAGAGTAAGAGTTAAGACCTTAACCATTAGGCCAGAGTACGAGTCTAAGACCTTAGCTATTAGGCCAGAGTAAGAGTTCAGACCTTAGCTATTAGGCCAGAGTAAGAGTTAAGACCTTAGCTATTAGGCCAGAGTAAGAGTTAAGACCTTAACCATTAGGCCAGAGTACGAGTCTAAGACCTTAGCTATTAGGAGAGAGTAAGAGTTAAGACCTTAACCATTAGGCCAGAGTACGAGTTAAGACCTTAGCTATTAGGCCATAGTAAGAGTTAAGACCTTAGCTATTAGGCCAGAGTAAGAGTTAAGACCTTAACCATTAGGCCAGAGTACGAATCTAAGACCTTAGCTATTAGGCCAGAGTAAGAGTTAAGACCTTAGCTATTAGGCCAGAGTACGAGTTAAGACCTTAGCTATTAGGCCAGAGTAAGAGTCAAGACCTTAGCTATTAGGCCAGAGTAAGAGTTAAAACCTTAACCAGTAGGCCATAGTAAGAGTTAAGACCTTAACCATTAGGCCAAAGTATGAGTCTAAGACCTTAGCTATTAGGCCAGAGTAAGAGTTAAGACCTTAGCTATTAGGCCAGAGTAAGAGTTATGACCTTAAACATTAGGCCAGAGTACGAGTCTAAGACCTTAGCTATTAGGCCAGAGTAAGAGATAAGACCTTAGCTATTAGGCCAGAGTAAGAGTTAAGACCTTAACCAGTAGGCCAGTGTAAGAGTTAAGACATTAACCAGTAGGCCAGAGTACGAGTCTAAGACCTTAGCTATTCGCCCAGAGTAAGAGTTAAGACCTTAACCATTAGGCCAGAGTACGAGTCTAAGACCTTAGCTATTAGGCCAGAGTAAGAGTTAAGACCTTAACCAGTAGGCCAGAGTAAGAATTAAGACCTTAACCATTAGGCCAGAGTACGAGTCTAAGACCTTAGCTATTAGGCCAGAGTAAGAGTTAAAACCTTAACCAGTTGACCAGAGTAAGAGTTAAGACCTTAACCATTAGGCCAGAGTACGAGTCGAAGACTTTAGCTATTAGGCCAGAGTAAGAGTTAAGACCTTAGCTATTAAGCCACAGTACGAGTCTAAGACGTAAGCTATTAGGCCAGAGTAAGAGTTAAGACCTTAACCTGTAGGCCAGAGTATGAGTCTAAGACTTTAGCTATTAGGCCAGAGTAAGAGTTAAGCCCATAACCTGTAGGCCATAGTACGAGTCTAAGACCTTAGCTATTAGGCCAGAGTAAGACTTAAGACCTTAGCTATTAGGCCAGAGTAAGAGTTAAGACGTTAACCATTAGGCCAGAGTACGAGTCTAAGACCTTAGCTATTAGGCCAGAGTAAGAGTTAAGACCTTACCTATTAGGCCAGAGAAAGAGTTAAGACCTTAACCAGTAGGCTAGAGTAAGAGATAAGACCTTAACCAGTAGGCCAGAGTACGAGTCTAAGACCTTAGCTATTAGGCCAGAGTAAGAGTTTAGACCCTAACCATTAGGCCAGAGTACGAGTCTAAGACCTTAGCTATTAGGCCAGAGTAAGAGTTAAGACCTTAGCTAGTAGGCCAGAGTAAGAGTTAAGACCTTAACCATTAGGCCAGAGTACGAGTTAAGACCTTAGCTATTAGGCCAGAGTAAGAGTTAAGACCTTAGCTATTAGGCCAGAGTAAGAGTTAAGACCTTAACCAGTAGGCCAGAGTAAGAGTTAAGACCTTAACCATTAGGCCAGAGTACGAGTCTAAGACCTTAGTTATTAGGCCAGAGTAAGAGTTCAGACCTTAGCTATTAGGCCAGAGTAAGAGTTAAGACCTTAACCATTAGGCCAGAGTACGAGTCTAAGACCTTAGCTATTAGGCCAGAGTAAGAGTTAAGACCTTAACCAGTAGGCCAGAGTAAGAGTTAAGACCTTAACCATTAGGCCAGAGTAGGAGTCTAAGACCTTAGCTATTAGGCCAGAGTAAGAGTTAAGACCTTAACCAGTTGACCAGAGTAAGAGTTAAGACCTTAACCATTAGGCCAGAGTACGAGTCTAAGACCTTAGCTATTAGGCCAGAGTAAGAGTTAAGACCTTAACCATTAGGCCAGGGTACAAGTCTAAGACCTTAGCTATTAGGCCAGAGTAAGAGTTAAGACCTTAACCATTAGGCCAGAGTATGAGTCTAAGACCTTAGCTATTAGGCCAGAGTAAGAGTTAAGACCTTAACCAGTAGGCCAGAGTACGAGTCTAAGACCTTAGCTATTAGGCCAAGAGTAAGAGTTAAGACCTTAGCTATTAGGCCAGAGTAAGAGTTAAGACCTTAACCATTAGGCCAGAGTACGAGTCTAAGACCATAGCTATTAGGCCAGAGTAAGAGTTAAGACCTTAGCTATTAGGCCAGAGTAAGAGTTAAGACCTTAGCTATTAGGCCAGAGTAAGAGTTAAGACCTTAACTATTAGGCCAGAGTAAGAGTTAAGACCTTAACCATTAGGCCAGAGTACGAGTCTAAGACCATAGCTATTAGGCCAGAGTAAGAGTTAAGACCTTAGCTATTAGGCCAGAGTAAGAGTTAAGACCTTAATCAGTAGGCCAGAGTAAGAGTTGAGACCTTAACCAGTAGGACAGAGTAAGAGTTAAGACCTTAACCATTAGGCCAGAGTACGTGTCTAAGACCTTAGCTATTAGGCCATAGTCAGAGTTAGGACCTTAACCAGTAGGCCAGAGTAAGAGTTAAGACCTTAAACAGTAGGCCAGAGTACGAGTCTAAGACCTTAGCTATTAGGCCAGAGTAAGAGTTAAGACCTTAACCATTAGGCCAGAGTACAAGTCTAAGACCTTAGCTATTAGGCCAGAGTAAGAGTTAAGACCTTAGCTATTAGGCCAGAGTATGAGTCTAAGACCTTAGCTATTAGGCAAGAGTAAGAGTTAAGACCTTAACCAGTAGGCCAGAGTAAGAGTTAAGACCTTAACCATTATGCCATAGTACGAGTCTAAGACCTTAGCTATTAGGCCATAGAAAGAGTTAAGACCTTAACCATTAGGCCAGAGTATGAGTCTAAGACCTTAGCTATTAGGCCAGAGTAAGAGTTAAGACCTTAGCTATTAGGCCAGAGTAAGAGTTATGACCTTAACCATTAGGCCAGAGTACGAGTCTAAGACCGTAGCTATTAGGCCAGAGTAAGAGTTAAGACCTTAGCTATTAGGCCAGAGTAAGAGTTAAGACCTTAACCAGTAGGCCAGAGTAAGAGTTAGGACCTTAACCAGTAGGCCAGAGTACGAGTCTAAGACCTTAGCTATTAGGCCAGAGTAAGAGTTAAGACCTTAGCTATTAGGCCAGAGTACGAGTTAAGACCTTAGCTATTTGGCCAGAGTAAGAGTTAAGACCTTAGCTATTAGGCCAGAGTAAGAGTTAAGACCTTAACCAGTAGGCCAGAGTAAGAGTTCAGACCTTAACCAGTAGGCCAGAGTACGAGTCTAAGACCTTAGCTATTAGGCCAGAGTAAGAGTTAAGACCTTAGCTATTAGGCCAGAGTAAGAGTTAAGACCTTAACCATTAGGCCAGAGTACGAGTCTAAGACCTTAGCTATTAGGCCATAGTAAGAGTTAAGACCTTAACCAGTAGGCCAGAGTAAGAGTTAGGACCTTAACCATTAGGCCAGAGTACGAGTCTAAGACCTTAGCTATTAGGCCAGAGTAAGAGTTAAGACCTTACCCAGTATGCCAGAGTAAGAAGTAAGGCCTTAACCATTAGGCCAGAGTACGAGTCTAAGACCTTAGCTATTAGGCCAGAGTAAGAGTTAAAACATTAACCAGTTGACCAGAGTAAGAGTTAAGACCTTAACCATTAGGCCAGAGTACGAGTCGAAGACCTTAGCTATTAGGCCAGAGTAAGAGTTAAGACCTTAGCTATTAAGCCACAGTACGAGTCTAAGACTTAAGCTATTAGGCCAGAGTAAGAGTTAAGACCTTAACCTGTAGGCCAGAGTATGAGTCTAAGACTTTAGCTATTAGGCCAGAGTAAGAGTTAAGCCCATAACCTGTAGGCCATAGTACGAGTCTAAGACCTTAGCTATTAGGCCAGAGTAAGATTTAAGACCTTAGCTATTAGGCCAGAGTAAGAGTTAAGACCTTAGCTATTAGGCCATAGTAAGAGTTAAGACCTTAGCTATTAGGCCAGAGTAAGAGTTAAGACCTTAACCATTAGGCCAGAGTACGAGTCTAAGACCTTAGCTATTAGGCCAGAGTAAGAGTTAAGACCTTATCTATTAGGCCAGAGTACGAGTTAAGACCTTAGCTATTAGGCCAGAGTAAGAGTTAAGACCTTAGCTATTAGGCCAGAGTAAGAGTTAAGACCTTAACCAGTAGGCCATAGTAAGAGTTAAGACCTTAACCATTAGGCCAGAGTATGAGTCTAAGACCTTAGCTATTAGGCCAGAGTAAGAGTTAAGACCTTAGCTATTAGGCCAGAGTAAGAGTTATGACCTTAAACATTAGGCCAGAGTACGAGTCTAAGACCTTAGCTATTAGGCCAGAGTAAGAGATAAGACCTTAGCTATTAGGCCAGAGTAAGAGTTAAGACCTTAACCAGTAGGCCAGTGTAAGAGTTAAGACATTAACCAGTAGGCCAGAGTACGAGTCTAAGACCTTAGCTATTCGCCCAGAGTAAGAGTTAAGACCTTAACCATTAGGCCAGAGTACGAGTCTAAGACCTTAGCTATTAGGCCAGAGTACGAGTCTAAGACCTTAGCTATTAGGCCAGAGTAAGAGTTAAAACCTTAACCAGTTGACCAGAGTAAGAGTTAAGACCTTAACCATTAGGCCAGAGTACGAGTCGAAGACCTTAGCTATTAGGCCAGAGTAAGAGTTTAGACCTTAGCTATTAAGCCACAGTACGAGTCTAAGACGTAAGCTATTAGGCCAGAGTAAGAGTTAAGACCTTAACCTGTAGGCCAGAGTATGAGTCTAAGACTTTAGCTATTGGGCCAGAGTAAGAGTTAAGCCCATAACCTGTAGGCCATAGTACAAGTCTAAGACCTTAGCTATTAGGCCAGAGTAAGACTTAAGACCTTAGCTATTGGGCCAGAGTAAGAGTTAAGACGTTAACCATTAGGCCAGAGTACGAGTCTAAGACCTTAGCAATTAGGCCAGAGTAAGAGTTAAGACCTTACCTATTAGGCCAGAGAAAGAGTTAAGACCTTAACCAGTAGGCTAGAGTAAGAGATGAGACCTTAACAAGTAGGCCAGAGTACGAGTATAAGACCTTAGCTATTAGGCCAGAGTAAGAGTTTAGACCTTAACCATTAGGCCAGAGTACGAGTCTAAGACCTTAGCTATTAGGCCAGAGTAAGAGTTAAGACCTTAGCTAGTAGGCCAGAGTAAGAGTTAAGACCTTAACCATTAGGCCAGAGTACGAGTTAAGACCTTAGCTATTAGGCCAGAGTAAGAGTTAAGACCTTAGCTATTAGGCCAGAGTAAGAGTTTAGACCTTAACCAGTAGGCCAGAGTAAGAGTTAAGACCTTAACCAGTAGGCCAGAGTAAGAGTTAAGACCTTAACCATTAGGCCATAGTACGAGTCTAAGACCTTAGTTATTAGGCCAGAGTAAGAGTTCAGACCTTAGCTATTAGGCCAGAGTAAGAGTTAAGACCTTAACCATTAGGCCAGAGTACGAGTCTAAGACCTTAGCTATTAGGCCAGAGTAAGAGTTAAGACCTTAACCAGTAGGCCAGAGTAAGAGTTAAGACCTTAGCTATTAGGCCAGAGTAAGAGTCAAGACCTTAACCATTAGGCCAGAGTATGAGTCTAAGACCTTAGCTATTAGGCCAGAGTAAGAGTTAAGACCTTAACCAGTAGGCCAGAGTACGAGTCTAAGATCTTAGCTATTAGGACAAGAGTAAGAGTTAAGACCTTAACCATTAGGCCAGAGTACGAGTTAAGACCTTAGCTATTAGGCCAGAGTAAGAGTTAAGACCTTAGCTATTAGGCCAGAGTAAGAGTTTAGACCTTAACCAGTAGGCCAGAGTAAGAGTTAAGACCTTAACCAGTAGGCCAGAGTAAGAGTTAAGACCTTAACCATTAGGCCATAGTACGAGTCTAAGACCTTAGTTATTAGGCCAGAGTAAGAGTTCAGACCTTAGCTATTAGGCCAGAGTAAGAGTTAAGACCTTAACCATTAGGCCAGAGTACGAGTCTAAGACCTTAGCTATTAGGCCAGAGTAAGAGTTAAGACCTTAACCAGTAGGCCAGAGTAAGAGTTAAGACCTTAGCTATTAGGCCAGAGTAAGAGTTAAGACCTTAACCATTAGGCCAGAGTATGAGTCTAAGACCTTAGCTATTAGGCCAGAGTAAGAGTTAAGACCTTAACCAGTAGGCCAGAGTACGAGTCTAAGATCTTAGCTATTAGGCCAAGAGTAAGAGTTAAGACCTTAGCTATTAGGCCAGAGTAAGAGTTAAGACCTTAACCATTAGGCCAGAGTAGGAGTCTAAGACCTTAGCTATTAGGCCAGAGTAAGAGTTAAGACCTTAACCAGTTGACCAGAGTAAGAGTTAAGACCTTAACCATTAGGCCAGAGTACGAGTCTAAGACCTTAGCTATTAGGCCAGAGTAAGAGTTAAGACCTTAACCATTAGGCCAGAGTACGAGTCTAAGACCTTAGCTATTAGGCCAGAGTAAGAGTTAAGACCTTAACCATTAGGCCAGAGTATGAGTCTAAGACCTTAGCTATTAGGCCAGAGTAAGAGTTAAGACCTTAACCAGTAGGCCAGAGTACGAGTCTAAGACCTTAGCTATTAGGCCAAGAGTAAGAGTTAAGACCTTAGCTATTAGGCCAGAGTAAGAGTTAAGACCTTAACCATTAGGCCAGAGTACGAGTCTAAGACCATAGCTATTATGCCAGAGTAAGAGTTAAGACCTTAGCTATTAGGCCAGAGTAAGAGTTAAGACCTTAGCTATTAAGCCAGAGTAAGAGTTAAGACCTTAACTATTAGGCCAGAGTAAGAGTTAAGACCTTAACCATTAGGCCAGAGTACGAGTCTAAGACCATAGCTATTAGGCCAGAGTAAGAGTTAAGACCTTAGCTATTAGGCCAGAGTAAGAGTTAAGACCTTAATCAGTAGGCCAGAGTAAGAGTTGAGACCTTAACCAGTAGGACAGAGTAAGAGTTAAGACCTTAACCATTAGGCCAGAGTACGTGTCTAAGACCTTAGCTATTAGGCCATAGTTAGAGTTAAGACCTTAACCAGTGGGCCAGAGTAAGAGTTAAGACCTTAAACAGTAGGCCAGAGTAAGAGTTAAGACCTTAACCATTAGGCCAGAGTACGAGTCTAAGACCTTAGCTATTAGGCCAGAGTAAGAGTTAAGACCTTAACCATTAGGCCAGAGTACAAGTCTAAGACCTTAGCTACTAGGCCAGAGTAAGAGTTAAGACCTTAACCATTAGGCCAGAGTACGAGTCTAAGACCTTAGCTATTAGGCCAGAGTACGAGTCTAAGACCTTAGCTATTAGGCCAGAGTAAGAGTTCAGATCTTAACCAGTAGGCCAGAGTAAGAGTTAAGACCTTAACCATTATGCCATAGTACGAGTCTAAGACCTTAGTTATTAGGCCATAGTAAGAGTTAAGACCTTAACCATTAGGCCAGAGTATGAGTCTAAGACCTTAGCTATTAGGCCAGAGTAAGAGTTAAGACCTTAGCTATTAGGCCAGAGTAAGAGTTATGACCTTAACCATTAGGCCAGAGTACGAGTCTAAGACCGTAGCTATTAGGCCAGAGTAAGAGTTAAGACCTTAGCTATTAGGCCAGAGTAAGAGTTAAGACCTTAACCAGTAGGCCAGAGTAAGAGTTAGGACCTTAACCAGTAGGCCAGAGTACGAGTCTAAGACCTTAGCTATTCGCCCAGAGTAAGAGTTAGGACCTTAACCATTAGGCCAGAGTACGAGTCTAAGACCTTAGCTATTAGGCCAGAGTAAGAGTTAAGACCTGCTGTAGGCCAGAGTAAGAGTTAAGACCTTAACCATTAGGCCAGAGTACGAGTCTAGGACCTTAGCTATTAGGCCAGAGTAAGAGTTAAGACCTTAGCTATTAGGCCAGAGTACGAGTTAAGACCTTAGCTATTAGGCCAGAGTAAGAGTTAAGACCTTAACCAGTAGGCCAGAGTAAGAGTTCAGACCTTAACCAGTAGGCCAGAGTACGAGTCTAAGACCTTAGCTAGTAGGCCAGAGTAAGAGTTAAGACCTTAGCTATTAGGCCAGAGTAAGAGTTAAGACCTTAACCATTAGGCCAGAGTACGAGTCTAAGACCTTAGCTATTAGGCCATAGTAAGAGTTAAGACATTTAACCAGTAGGCCAGAGTAAGAGTTAGGACCTTAACCATTAGGCCAGAGTACGAGTCTAAGAACTTAGCTATTAGGCCATGGTAAGAGTTAAGACCTTAACCATTAGGCCAGAGTATGAGTCTAAGACCTTAGCTATTAGGCCAGAGTAAGAGTTAAGACCTTAGCTATTAGGCCAGAGTAAGAGTTATGACCTTAAACATTAGGCCAGAGTACGAGTCTAAGACCTTAGCTATTAGGCCAGAGTAAGAGTTAAGACCTTAGCTATTAGGCCAGAGTAAGAGTTAAGACCTTAACCAGTAGGCCAGTGTAAGAGTTAAGACATTAACCAGTAGGCCAGAGTACGAGTCTAAGACCTTAGCTATTCGCCCAGAGTAAGAGTTAAGACCTTAACCATTAGGCCAGAGTACGAGTCTAAGACCTTAGCTATTAGGCCAGAGTAAGAGTTAAGACCTTAACCAGTAGGCCAGAGTAAGAAGTAAGACCTTAACCATTAGGCCAGAGTATGAGTCTAAGACCTTAGCTATTAGGCCAGAGTAAGAGTTAAAACCTTAACCAGTTGACCAGAGTAAGAGTTAAGACCTTAACCATTAGGCCAGAGTACGAGTCGAAGACCTTAGCTATTAGGCCAGAGTAAGAGTTAAGACCTTAGCTATTAAGCCACAGTACGAGTCTAAGACTTAAGCTATTAGGCCAGAGTAAGAGTTAAGACCTTAACCTGTAGGCCAGAGTATGAGTCTAAGACTTTAGCTATTAGGCCAGAGTAAGAGTTAAGCCCATAACCTGTAGGCCATAGTACGAGTCTAAGACCTTAGCTATTAGGCCAGAGTAAGAGTTAAGACCTTAGCTATTAGGCCAGAGTAAGAGTTAAGACCTTAACCTGTAGGCCATAGTACGAGTCTAAGATCTTAGCTATTAGGCCAGAGTAAGAGTTAAGACCTTAACCAGTAGGCCAGAGTACGAGTCTAAGACCTTAGCTATTAGGCCAGAGTAAGAGTTAAGACCTTAACCATTAGGCCAGAGTACGAGTCTAAGACCTTAGCTATTAGGCCAGAGTAAGAGTTAAGACCTTAGCTAGTAGGCCAGAGTAAGAGTTAAGACCTTAACCATTAGGCCAGAGTACGAGTTAAGACCTTAGCTATTAGGCCAGAGTAAGAGTTAAGACCTTAGCTATTAGGCCAGAGGAAGAGTTAAGACCTTAACCAGTAGGTCAGAGTAAGAGTTAAGACCTTAACCAGTAGGCCAGAGTAAGAGTTAAGACCTTAACCATTAGGCCAGAGTACGAGTCTAACCCTTAGTTATTAGGCCAGAGTAAGAGTTCAGACCTTAGCTATTAGGCCAGTGTAAGAGTTAAGACCTTAACCATTAGGCCAGAGTACGAGTCTAAGACCTTAGCTATTAGGCCAGAGTAAGAGTTAAGACCATAACCAGTAGGCCAGAGTAAGAGTTAAGACCTTAACCATTAGGCCAGAGTAGGAGTCTAAGACCTTAGCTATTAGGCCAGAGTAAGAGTTAAGACCTTAACCAGTTGACCAGAGTAAGAGTTAAGACCTTAACCATTAGGCCAGAGTACGAGTCTAAGACCTTAGCTATTAGGCCAGAGTAAGAGTTAAGACCTTAACCATTAGTCCAGAGTACGAGTCTAAGACCATAACTATTAGGCCAGAGTAAGAGTTAAGACCTTAGCTATTAGGCCAGAGTAAGAGTTAAGACCTTAACTATTAGGCCAGAGTAAGAGTTAAGACCTTAACCAGTAGGCTAGAGTAAGAGTTAAGACCTTAGCTATTAGGCCAGAGTAAGAGTTAAGACCTTAACCATTAGGCCAGAGTACGAGTCTAAGACCTTAGCTATTAGGCCAGAGTAAGAGTTAAGACCTTAGCTATTAGGCCAGAGTAAGAGTTAAGACCTTAACCATTAGGCCAGAGTACGAATCTAAGACCATAGCTATTAGGCCAGAGTACGAGGCTAAGACCGTAGCTATTAGGCCAGAGTAAGAGTTAAGACCTTAGCTATTAGGCCACAGTATGAGTCTAAGACTTAAGCTATTAGGCCAGAGTAAGAGTTAAGACCTTAACAAGTAGGCCAGAGTATGAGTCTAAGACCTTAGCTATTAGGCCAGAGTAAGAGTTTAGACCTTAACATGTAGGCCATAGTACGAGTCTACGACCTTAGCTATTAGGCCAGAGTAAGAGTTAAGACCTTAGCTATTAGGCCAGAGTAAGAGTTAAGACCTTAACCATTAGGCCATAGTACGAGTCTAAGACCTTAGCTATTAGGCCAGAGTAAGAGTAAAGACCTTAACCATTAGGCCAGAGTACGAGTCTAAGACCTTAGCTATTAGGCCAGAGTAAGAGTTAAGACCTTAACCATTAGGCCAGAGTACGAGTCTAAGACCTTAGCTATTAGGCCAGAGTAAGAGTTAAGACCTTAACCAGTAGGCCAGAGTACGAGTCTAAGACCTTAGGTATTAGGCCAGAGTAAGAGTTAAGACCTTAACCATTAGGCCAGAGTACAAGTCTAAGACCTTAGCTATTAGGCCAGAGTAAGAGTTAAGACCTTAGCTATTAGGCCAGAGTACGAGTTAAGACCTTAGCTATTAGGCCAGAGTAAGAGTTAAGACCTTAACCTGTAGGCCATAGTACGAGTCTAAGATCTTAGCTATTAGGCCAGAGTAAGAGTTAAGACCTTAACCAGTAGGCCAGAGTACGAGTCTAAGACCTTAATCAGTAGGCCAGAGTAAGAGTTAAGACCTTAACCAGTAGGACAGAGTAAGAGTTAAGACCTTAACCATTAGGCCAGAGTACGTGTCTAAGACCTTAGCTATTAGGCCATAGTAAGAGTTAAGACCTTAACCAGTAGGCCAGAGTAAGAGTTAAGACCTTAAACAGTAGGCCAGAGTAAGAGTAAAGACCTTAACCATTAGGCCAGAGTACGAGTCTAAGACCTTAGCTATTAGGCCAGAGTAAGAGTTAAGACCTTAACCATTAGGCCAGAGTACAAGTCTAAGACCTTATCTATTAGGCCAGAGTAAGAGTTAAGACCTTAACCATTAGGCCAGAGTACAAGTCTAAGACCTTAGCTATTAGGCCAGAGTACGAGTCTAAGACCTTAGCTATTAGGCCAGAGTAAGAGTTAAGACCTTAACCAGTAGGCCAGAGTAAGAGTTAAGACCTTAACCATTATGCCATAGTACGAGTCTAAGACCTTAGCTATTAGGCCATAGTAAGAGTTAAGACCTTAACCATTAGGCCAGAGTATGAGTCTAAGACCTTAACTATTAGGCCAGAGTAAGAGTTAAGACCTTAGCTATTAGGCCAGAGTAAGAGTTATGACCTTAACCATTCGGCCAGAGTACGAGTCTAAGACCGTAGCTATTAGGCCAGAGTAAGAGTTAAGACCTTAGCTATTATGCCAGAGTAGGAGTTAAGACCTTAACCAGTAGGCCAGAGTAAGAGTTAGGACCTTAACCAGTAGGCCAGAGTACGAGTCTAAGACCTTAGCTATTCGCCGAGAGTAAGAGTTAAGATCTTAACCATTAGGCCAGAGTACGAGTCTAAGACCTTAGCTATTAGGCCGGAGTAAGAGTTAAAACCTTAACCAGTTGACAAGAGTAAGAGTTAATACCTTAACCATTAGGCCAGAGTACGAGTCGAAGACCTTAGCTATTAGGCCAGAGTAAGAGTTAAGACCTTAGCTATTAGGCCACAGTACGAGTCTAAGACTTAAGCTATTAGGCCAGAGTAAGAGTTAAGACCTTAACCTGTAGGCCAGAGTACGAGTCTAAGACCTTAGCTATTAGGCCAGAGTAAGAGTTAAGACCTTAACCTGTAGGCCATAATACGAGTCTAAGACCTTAGCTATTAGGCCAGAGTAAGAGTTAAGACCTTAGCTATTAGGCCAGAGTAAGAGTTAAGATCTTAACCTGTAGGCCATAGTACGAGTCTAAGACCTTAGCTATTAGGCCAGAGTAAGAGTTAAGACCTTAACCATTAGGCCAGAGTACGAGTCTAAGACCTTAGCTATTAGGCCAGAGTAAGAGTTAAGACCTTAACCATTAGGCCACAGTACGAGTCTAAGACCTTAGCTATTAGGCCAGAGTAAGAGTTAAGACCTTAACCAGTAGGCCAAAGTACGAGTCTAAGACCTTAGCTATTAGGCCAGAGTAAGAGTTAAGACCTTAGCTATTAGGAGAGAGTAAGAGTTAAGACCTTAACCATTAGGCCAGAGTACGAGTTAAGACCTTAGCTATTAGGCCATAGTAAGAGTTAAGACCTTAGCTATTAGGCCAGAGTAAGAGTTAAGACCTTAACCATTAGGCCAGAGTACGAGTCTAAGACCTTAGCTATTAGGCCAGAGTAAGAGTTAAGACCATAACCAGTAGGCCATAGTAAGAGTTAAGACCTTAACCATTAGGCCAGAGTATGAGTCTAAGACCTTAGCTATTAGGCAAGTGTAAGAGTTAAGACCTTAGCTATTAGGCCAGAGTAAGAGTTATGACCTTAAACATTAGGCCAGAGTACGAGTCTAAGACCTTAGCTATTAGGCCAGAGTAAGAGATAAGACCTTAGCTATTAGGCCAGAGTAAGAGTTAAGACCTTAACCAGTAGGCCAGTGTAAGAGTTAAGACATTAACCAGTAGGTCAGAGTACGAGTCTAAGACCTTAGCTATTCGCCCAGAGTAAGAGTTAAGACCTTAACCATTAGGCCAGAGTACGAGTCTAAGACCTTAGCTATTAGGCCAGAGTAAGAGTTAAGACCTTAACCAGTAGGCCAGAGTAAGAATTAAGACCTTAACCATTAGGCCAGAGTACGAGTCTAAGACCTTAGCTATTAGGCCAGAGTAAGAGTTAAAACCTTAACCAGTTGACCAGAGTAAGAGTTAAGACCTTAACCATTAGGCCAGAGTACGAGTCTAAGACCTTAGCTATTAGGCCAGAGTAAGAGTTAAGACCTTAGCTATTAGGCCAGAGTAAGAGTTAAGACCTTAACCATTAGGCCAGAGTACGAGTCTAAGACCTTAGCTATTAGGCCAGAGTAAGAGTTCAGACCTTAGCTATTAGGCCAGAGTAAGAGTTAAGACCTTAACCATTAGGCCAGAGTACGAGTCTAAGACCTTAGCTATTAGGAGAGAGTAAGAGTTAAGACCTTAACCATTAGGCCAGAGTACGAGTTAAGACCTTAGCTATTAGGCCATAGTAAGAGTTAAGACCTTAGCAATTAGGCCAGAGTAAGAATTAAGACCTTAACAATTAGGCCAGAGTACGAGTCTAAGACCTTAGCTATTAGGCCAGAGTAAGAGTTAAGACCTTAGCTATTAGGCCAGAGTACGAGTTAAGACCTTAGCTATTAGGCCAGAGTAAGAGTTAAGACCTTAGCTATTAGGCCAGAGTAAGAGTTAAGACCTTAACCAGTAGGCCATAGTAAGAGTTAAGACCTTAACCATTAGGCCAGAGTATGAGTCTAAGACCTTAGCTATTAGGCCAGAGTAAGAGTTAAGACCTTAACCAGTTGACCAGAGTAAGAGTTAAGACCTTAACCATTAGGCCAGAGTACGAGTCTAAGACCTTAGCTATTAGGCCAGAGTAAGAGTTAAGACCTTAACCATTAGGCCAGAGTACGAGTCTAAGACCTTAGCTATTAGGCCAGAGTAAGAGTTAAGACCTTAACCATTAGGCCAGAGTATGAGTCTAAGACCTTAGCTATTAGGCCAGAGTAAGAGTTAAGACCTTAACCAGTAGGCCAGAGTACGAGTCTAAGACCTTAGCTATTAGGCCAAGAGTAAGAGTTAAGACCTTAGCTATTAGGCCAGAGTAAGAGTTAAGACCTTAACCATTAGGCCAGAGTACGAGTCTAAGACCATAGCTATTATGCCAGAGTAAGAGTTAAGACCTTAGCTATTAGGCCAGAGTAAGAGTTAAGACCTTAGCTATTAAGCCAGAGTAAGAGTTAAGACCTTAACTATTAGGCCAGAGTAAGAGTTAAGACCTTAACCATTAGGCCAGAGTACGAGTCTAAGACCATAGCTATTAGGCCAGAGTAAGAGTTAAGACCTTAGCTATTAGGCCAGAGTAAGAGTTAAGACCTTAATCAGTAGGCCAGAGTAAGAGTTGAGACCTTAACCAGTAGGACAGAGTAAGAGTTAAGACCTTAACCATTAGGCCAGAGTACGTGTCTAAGACCTTAGCTATTAGGCCATAGTTAGAGTTAAGACCTTAACCAGTGGGCCAGAGTAAGAGTTAAGACCTTAAACAGTAGGCCAGAGTAAGAGTTAAGACCTTAACCATTAGGCCAGAGTACGAGTCTAAGACCTTAGCTATTAGGCCAGAGTAAGAGTTAAGACCTTAACCATTAGGCCAGAGTACAAGTCTAAGACCTTAGCTACTAGGCCAGAGTAAGAGTTAAGACCTTAACCATTAGGCCAGAGTACGAGTCTAAGACCTTAGCTATTAGGCCAGAGTACGAGTCTAAGACCTTAGCTATTAGGCCAGAGTAAGAGTTCAGATCTTAACCAGTAGGCCAGAGTAAGAGTTAAGACCTTAACCATTATGCCATAGTACGAGTCTAAGACCTTAGTTATTAGGCCATAGTAAGAGTTAAGACCTTAACCATTAGGCCAGAGTATGAGTCTAAGACCTTAGCTATTAGGCCAGAGTAAGAGTTAAGACCTTAGCTATTAGGCCAGAGTAAGAGTTATGACCTTAACCATTAGGCCAGAGTACGAGTCTAAGACCGTAGCTATTAGGCCAGAGTAAGAGTTAAGACCTTAGCTATTAGGCCAGAGTAAGAGTTAAGACCTTAACCAGTAGGCCAGAGTAAGAGTTAGGACCTTAACCAGTAGGCCAGAGTACGAGTCTAAGACCTTAGCTATTCGCCCAGAGTAAGAGTTAGGACCTTAACCATTAGGCCAGAGTACGAGTCTAAGACCTTAGCTATTAGGCCAGAGTAAGAGTTAAGACCTGCTGTAGGCCAGAGTAAGAGTTAAGACCTTAACCATTAGGCCAGAGTACGAGTCTAGGACCTTAGCTATTAGGCCAGAGTAAGAGTTAAGACCTTAGCTATTAGGCCAGAGTACGAGTTAAGACCTTAGCTATTAGGCCAGAGTAAGAGTTAAGACCTTAACCAGTAGGCCAGAGTAAGAGTTCAGACCTTAACCAGTAGGCCAGAGTACGAGTCTAAGACCTTAGCTAGTAGGCCAGAGTAAGAGTTAAGACCTTAGCTATTAGGCCAGAGTAAGAGTTAAGACCTTAACCATTAGGCCAGAGTACGAGTCTAAGACCTTAGCTATTAGGCCATAGTAAGAGTTAAGACATTTAACCAGTAGGCCAGAGTAAGAGTTAGGACCTTAACCATTAGGCCAGAGTACGAGTCTAAGAACTTAGCTATTAGGCCATGGTAAGAGTTAAGACCTTAACCATTAGGCCAGAGTATGAGTCTAAGACCTTAGCTATTAGGCCAGAGTAAGAGTTAAGACCTTAGCTATTAGGCCAGAGTAAGAGTTATGACCTTAAACATTAGGCCAGAGTACGAGTCTAAGACCTTAGCTATTAGGCCAGAGTAAGAGTTAAGACCTTAGCTATTAGGCCAGAGTAAGAGTTAAGACCTTAACCAGTAGGCCAGTGTAAGAGTTAAGACATTAACCAGTAGGCCAGAGTACGAGTCTAAGACCTTAGCTATTCGCCCAGAGTAAGAGTTAAGACCTTAACCATTAGGCCAGAGTACGAGTCTAAGACCTTAGCTATTAGGCCAGAGTAAGAGTTAAGACCTTAACCAGTAGGCCAGAGTAAGAAGTAAGACCTTAACCATTAGGCCAGAGTATGAGTCTAAGACCTTAGCTATTAGGCCAGAGTAAGAGTTAAAACCTTAACCAGTTGACCAGAGTAAGAGTTAAGACCTTAACCATTAGGCCAGAGTACGAGTCGAAGACCTTAGCTATTAGGCCAGAGTAAGAGTTAAGACCTTAGCTATTAAGCCACAGTACGAGTCTAAGACTTAAGCTATTAGGCCAGAGTAAGAGTTAAGACCTTAACCTGTAGGCCAGAGTATGAGTCTAAGACTTTAGCTATTAGGCCAGAGTAAGAGTTAAGCCCATAACCTGTAGGCCATAGTACGAGTCTAAGACCTTAGCTATTAGGCCAGAGTAAGAGTTAAGACCTTAGCTATTAGGCCAGAGTAAGAGTTAAGACCTTAACCTGTAGGCCATAGTACGAGTCTAAGATCTTAGCTATTAGGCCAGAGTAAGAGTTAAGACCTTAACCAGTAGGCCAGAGTACGAGTCTAAGACCTTAGCTATTAGGCCAGAGTAAGAGTTAAGACCTTAACCATTAGGCCAGAGTACGAGTCTAAGACCTTAGCTATTAGGCCAGAGTAAGAGTTAAGACCTTAGCTAGTAGGCCAGAGTAAGAGTTAAGACCTTAACCATTAGGCCAGAGTACGAGTTAAGACCTTAGCTATTAGGCCAGAGTAAGAGTTAAGACCTTAGCTATTAGGCCAGAGGAAGAGTTAAGACCTTAACCAGTAGGTCAGAGTAAGAGTTAAGACCTTAACCAGTAGGCCAGAGTAAGAGTTAAGACCTTAACCATTAGGCCAGAGTACGAGTCTAACCCTTAGTTATTAGGCCAGAGTAAGAGTTCAGACCTTAGCTATTAGGCCAGAGTAAGAGTTAAGACCTTAACCATTAGGCCAGAGTACGAGTCTAAGACCTTAGCTATTAGGCCAGAGTAAGAGTTAAGACCATAACCAGTAGGCCAGAGTAAGAGTTAAGACCTTAACCATTAGGCCAGAGTAGGAGTCTAAGACCTTAGCTATTAGGCCAGAGTAAGAGTTAAGACCTTAACCAGTTGACCAGAGTAAGAGTTAAGACCTTAACCATTAGGCCAGAGTACGAGTCTAAGACCTTAGCTATTAGGCCAGAGTAAGAGTTAAGACCTTAACCATTAGTCCAGAGTACGAGTCTAAGACCATAACTATTAGGCCAGAGTAAGAGTTAAGACCTTAGCTATTAGGCCAGAGTAAGAGTTAAGACCTTAACTATTAGGCCAGAGTAAGAGTTAAGACCTTAACCAGTAGGCTAGAGTAAGAGTTAAGACCTTAGCTATTAGGCCAGAGTAAGAGTTAAGACCTTAACCATTAGGCCAGAGTACGAGTCTAAGACCTTAGCTATTAGGCCAGAGTAAGAGTTAAGACCTTAGCTATTAGGCCAGAGTAAGAGTTAAGACCTTAACCATTAGGCCAGAGTACGAATCTAAGACCATAGCTATTAGGCCAGAGTACGAGGCTAAGACCGTAGCTATTAGGCCAGAGTAAGAGTTAAGACCTTAGCTATTAGGCCACAGTATGAGTCTAAGACTTAAGCTATTAGGCCAGAGTAAGAGTTAAGACCTTAACAAGTAGGCCAGAGTATGAGTCTAAGACCTTAGCTATTAGGCCAGAGTAAGAGTTTAGACCTTAACATGTAGGCCATAGTACGAGTCTACGACCTTAGCTATTAGGCCAGAGTAAGAGTTAAGACCTTAGCTATTAGGCCAGAGTAAGAGTTAAGACCTTAACCATTAGGCCATAGTACGAGTCTAAGACCTTAGCTATTAGGCCAGAGTAAGAGTAAAGACCTTAACCATTAGGCCAGAGTACGAGTCTAAGACCTTAGCTATTAGGCCAGAGTAAGAGTTAAGACCTTAACCATTAGGCCAGAGTACGAGTCTAAGACCTTAGCTATTAGGCCAGAGTAAGAGTTAAGACCTTAACCAGTAGGCCAGAGTACGAGTCTAAAACCTTAGGTATTAGGCCAGAGTAAGAGTTAAGACCTTAACCATTAGGCCAGAGTACAAGTCTAAGACCTTAGCTATTAGGCCAGAGTAAGAGTTAAGACCTTAGCTATTAGGCCAGAGTACGAGTTAAGACCTTAGCTATTAGGCCAGAGTAAGAGTTAAGACCTTAACCTGTAGGCCATAGTACGAGTCTAAGATCTTAGCTATTAGGCCAGAGTAAGAGTTAAGACCTTAACCAGTAGGCCAGAGTACGAGTCTAAGACCTTAATCAGTAGGCCAGAGTAAGAGTTAAGACCTTAACCAGTAGGACAGAGTAAGAGTTAAGACCTTAACCATTAGGCCAGAGTACGTGTCTAAGACCTTAGCTATTAGGCCATAGTAAGAGTTAAGACCTTAACCAGTAGGCCAGAGTAAGAGTTAAGACCTTAAACAGTAGGCCAGAGTAAGAGTAAAGACCTTAACCATTAGGCCAGAGTACGAGTCTAAGACCTTAGCTATTAGGCCAGAGTAAGAGTTAAGACCTTAACCATTAGGCCAGAGTACAAGTCTAAGACCTTATCTATTAGGCCAGAGTAAGAGTTAAGACCTTAACCATTAGGCCAGAGTACAAGTCTAAGACCTTAGCTATTAGGCCAGAGTACGAGTCTAAGACCTTAGCTATTAGGCCAGAGTAAGAGTTAAGACCTTAACCAGTAGGCCAGAGTAAGAGTTAAGACCTTAACCATTATGCCATAGTACGAGTCTAAGACCTTAGCTATTAGGCCATAGTAAGAGTTAAGACCTTAACCATTAGGCAGAGTATGAGTCTAAGACCTTAACTATTAGGCCAGAGTAAGAGTTAAGACCTTAGCTATTAGGCCAGAGTAAGAGTTATGACCTTAACCATTCGGCCAGAGTACGAGTCTAAGACCGTAGCTATTAGGCCAGAGTAAGAGTTAAGACCTTAGCTATTATGCCAGAGTAGGAGTTAAGACCTTAACCAGTAGGCCAGAGTAAGAGTTAGGACCTTAACCAGTAGGCCAGAGTACGAGTCTAAGACCTTAGCTATTCGCCGAGAGTAAGAGTTAAGATCTTAACCATTAGGCCAGAGTACGAGTCTAAGACCTTAGCTATTAGGCCGGAGTAAGAGTTAAAACCTTAACCAGTTGACAAGAGTAAGAGTTAATACCTTAACCATTAGGCCAGAGTACGAGTCGAAGACCTTAGCTATTAGGCCAGAGTAAGAGTTAAGACCTTAGCTATTAGGCCACAGTACGAGTCTAAGACTTAAGCTATTAGGCCAGAGTAAGAGTTAAGACCTTAACCTGTAGGCCAGAGTACGAGTCTAAGACCTTAGCTATTAGGCCAGAGTAAGAGTTAAGACCTTAACCTGTAGGCCATAATACGAGTCTAAGACCTTAGCTATTAGGCCAGAGTAAGAGTTAAGACCTTAGCTATTAGGCCAGAGTAAGAGTTAAGATCTTAACCTGTAGGCCATAGTACGAGTCTAAGACCTTAGCTATTAGGCCAGAGTAAGAGTTAAGACCTTAACCATTAGGCCAGAGTACGAGTCTAAGACCTTAGCTATTAGGCCAGAGTAAGAGTTAAGACCTTAACCATTAGGCCACAGTACGAGTCTAAGACCTTAGCTATTAGGCCAGAGTAAGAGTTAAGACCTTAACCAGTAGGCCAAAGTACGAGTCTAAGACCTTAGCTATTAGGCCAGAGTAAGAGTTAAGACCTTAGCTATTAGGAGAGAGTAAGAGTTAAGACCTTAACCATTAGGCCAGAGTACGAGTTAAGACCTTAGCTATTAGGCCATAGTAAGAGTTAAGACCTTAGCTATTAGGCCAGAGTAAGAGTTAAGACCTTAACCATTAGGCCAGAGTACGAGTCTAAGACCTTAGCTATTAGGCCAGAGTAAGAGTTAAGACCATAACCAGTAGGCCATAGTAAGAGTTAAGACCTTAACCATTAGGCCAGAGTATGAGTCTAAGACCTTAGCTATTAGGCAAGTGTAAGAGTTAAGACCTTAGCTATTAGGCCAGAGTAAGAGTTATGACCTTAAACATTAGGCCAGAGTACGAGTCTAAGACCTTAGCTATTAGGCCAGAGTAAGAGATAAGACCTTAACCAGTAGGCCAGTGTAAGAGTTAAGACATTAACCAGTAGGTCAGAGTACGAGTCTAAGACCTTAGCTATTCGCCCAGAGTAAGAGTTAAGACCTTAACCATTAGGCCAGAGTACGAGTCTAAGACCTTAGCTATTAGGCCAGAGTAAGAGTTAAGACCTTAACCAGTAGGCCAGAGTAAGAATTAAGACCTTAACCATTAGGCCAGAGTACGAGTCTAAGACCTTAGCTATTAGGCCAGAGTAAGAGTTAAAACCTTAACCAGTTGACCAGAGTAAGAGTTAAGACCTTAACCATTAGGCCAGAGTACGAGTCTAAGACCTTAGCTATTAGGCCAGAGTAAGAGTTAAGACCTTAGCTATTAGGCCAGAGTAAGAGTTAAGACCTTAACCATTAGGCCAGAGTACGAGTCTAAGACCTTAGCTATTAGGCCAGAGTAAGAGTTCAGACCTTAGCTATTAGGCCAGAGTAAGAGTTAAGACCTTAACCATTAGGCCAGAGTACGAGTCTAAGACCTTAGCTATTAGGAGAGAGTAAGAGTTAAGACCTTAACCATTAGGCCAGAGTACGAGTTAAGACCTTAGCTATTAGGCCATAGTAAGAGTTAAGACCTTAGCAATTAGGCCAGAGTAAGAATTAAGACCTTAACAATTAGGCCAGAGTACGAGTCTAAGACCTTAGCTATTAGGCCAGAGTAAGAGTTAAGACCTTAGCTATTAGGCCAGAGTACGAGTTAAGACCTTAGCTATTAGGCCAGAGTAAGAGTTAAGACCTTAGCTATTAGGCCAGAGTAAGAGTTAAGACCTTAACCAGTAGGCCATAGTAAGAGTTAAGACCTTAACCATTAGGCCAGAGTATGAGTCTAAGACCTTAGCTATTAGGCCAGAGTAAGAGTTAAGACCTTAGCTATTAGGCCAGAGTAAGAGTTATGACCTTAAACATTAGGCCAGAGTACGAGTCTAAGACCTTAGCTATTAGGCCAGAGTAAGAGATAAGACCTTAGCTATTAGGCCAGAGTAAGAGTTAAGACCTTAACCAGTAGGCCAGTGTAAGAGTTAAGACATTAACCAGTAGGCCAGAGTATGAGTCTAAGACCTTAGCTGTTAGGCCAGAGTAAGAGTTAAGACCTTAACCAGTAGGCCAGAGTAAGAATTAAGACCTTAACCATTAGGCCAGAGTACGAGACTAAGACCTTAGCTATTAGGCCAGAGTAAGAGTTAAAACCTTAACCAGTTGACCAGAGTAAGAGTTAAGACCTTAACCATTAGGCCAGAGTACGAGTCGAAGACCTTAGCTATTAGGCCAGAGTAAGAGTTAAGACCTTAGCTATTAAGCCACAGTACGAGTCTAAGACTTAAGCTATTAGGCCAGAGTAAGAGTTAAGACCTTAACAAGTAGGCCAGAGTATGAGTCTAAGACGTTAGCTATTAGGCCAGAGTAAGAGTTAAGACCTTAACCTGTAGGCCATAGTACGAGTCTAAGACCTTAGCTATTAGGCCAGAGTAAGAGTTAAGACCTTAGCTATTAGGCCAGAGTAAGAGTTAAGACGTTAACCATTAGGCCAGAGTACGAGTCTAAGACCTTAGCTATTAGGCCAGAGTAAGAGTTAAGACCTTAACCAGTAGGCCAGAGTAAGAGTTAAGACCTTAACCATTAGGCCAGAGTAGGAGTCTAAGACCTTAGCTATTAGGCCAGAGTAAGAGTTAAGACCTTAACCAGTTGACCAGAGTAAAAGTTAAGACCTTAACCATTAGGCCAGAGTACGAGTCTAAGACCTTAGCTATTAGGCCAGAGTAAGAGTTAAGACCTTAACCATTAGGCCAGAGTACGAGTCTAAGACCTTAGCTATTAGGCCAGAGTAAGAGTTAAGACCTTAACCATTATGCCAGAGTATGAGTCTAAGACCTTAGCTATTAGGCCAGAGTAAGAGTTAAGACCTTAACCAGTAGGCCAGAGTACGAGTCTAAGACCTTAGCTATTAGGCCAAGAGTAAGAGTTAAGACCTTAGCTATTAGGCCAGAGTAAGAGTTAAGACCTTAACCATTAGGCCAGAGTACGAGTCTAAGACCATAGCTATTAGGCCAGAGTAAGAGTTAAGACCTTAGCTATTAGGCCAGAGTAAGAGTTAAGACCTTAGCTATTAGGCCAGAGTAAGAGTTAAGACCTTAACTATTAGGCCAGAGTAAGAGTTAAGACCTTAACCAGTAGGCCAGAGTACGAGTCTAAGACCATAGCTATTAGGCCAGAGTAAGAGTTAAGACCTTAGCTATTAGGCCAGAGTAGGAGTTAAGACCTTAATCAGTAGGCCAGAGTAAGAGTTAAGACCTTAACCAGTAGGACAGAGTAAGAGTTAAGACCTTAACCATTAGGCCAGAGTACGTGTCTAAGACCTTAGCTATTAGGCCATAGTTAGAGTTAAGACCTTAACCAGTAGGCCAGAGTAAGAGTTAAGACCTTAAACAGTAGGCCAGAGTAAGAGTTAAGACCTTTACCAATAGGCCAGAGTACGAGTCTAAGACCTTAGCTATTAGGCCAGAGTAAGAGTTAAGACCTTAACCATTAGGCCAGAGTACGAGTCTAAGACCTTAGCTATTAGGCCAGAGTACGAGTCTAAGACCTTAGCTATTAGGCCAGAGTAAGAGTTAAGACCTTAACCAGTAGGCCAGAGTAGGAGTTAAGACCTTAACCATTATGCCATAGTACGAGTCTAAGACCTTAGTTATTAGGCCATAGTAAGAGTTAAGACCTTAGCTATTAGGCCAGAGTAAGAGTTATGACCTTAACTATTAGGCCAGAGTACGAGTCTAAGACCGTAGCTATTAGGCCAGAGTAAGAGTTAAGACCTTAGCTATTAGGCCAGAGTAAGAGTTAAGACCTTAACCAGTAGGCCAGAGTAAGAGTTAGGACCTTAACCAGTAGGCCAGAGTACGAGTCTAAGACCTTAGCTATTCGCCCAGAGTAAGAGTTAAGACATTAACCATTAGGCCAGAGTACGAGTCTAAGACCTTAGCTATTAGGCCAGAGTAAGAGTTAAGACCTGAGCTAGTAGGCCAGAGTAAGAGTTAAGACCTTAACCATTAGGCCAGAGTACGAGTTAAGACCTTAGCTATTAGGCCAGAGTAAGAGTTAAGACCTTAGCTATTAGGCCAGAGTAAGAGTTAAGACCTTAACCAGTAGGCCAGAGTAAGAGTTAAGACCTTAACCAGTAGGCCAGAGTAAGAGTTAAGACCTTAACCATTAGGCCAGAGTACGAGTCTAAGACCTTAGTTATTAGTCCAGAGTAAGAGTTCAGACCTTAGCTATTAAGCCAGAGTAAGAGTTAAGACCTTAACCATTAGTCCAGAGTAGGAGTCTAAGTCCTTAGCTATTAGGCCAGAGTAAGAGTTAAGACCTTAACCATTAGGCCAGAGTACAAGTCTAAGACCTTAGCTATTAGGCCAGAGTAAGAGTTAAGACCTTAGCTATTAGGCCAGAGTACGAGTTAAGACCTTAGCTATTAGGCCAGAGTAAGAGTTAAGACCTTAACCTGTAGGCCATAGTACGAGTCTAAGATCTTAGCTATTAGGCCAGAGTAAGAGTTAAGACCTTAACCAGTAGGCCAGAGTATGAGTCTAAGACCTTAATCAGTAGGCCAGAGTAAGAGTTAAGACCTTAACCAGTAGGACAGAGTAAGAGTTAAGACCTTAACCATTAGGCCAGAGTACGTGTCTAAGACCTTAGCTATTAGGCCATAGTAAGAGTTAAGACCTTAACCAGTAGGCCAGAGTAAGAGTTAAGACCTTAAACAGTAGGCCAGAGTAAGAGTAAAGACCTTAACCATTAGGCCAGAGTACGAGTCTAAGACCTTAGCTATTAGGCCAGAGTAAGAGTTAAGACCTTAACCATTAGGCCAGAGTACAAGTCTAAGACCTTATCTATTAGGCCAGAGTAAGAGTTAAGACCTTAACCATTAGGCCAGAGTACAAGTCTAAGACCTTAGCTATTAGGCCAGAGTACGAGTCTAAGACCTTAGCTATTAGGCCAGAGTAAGAGTTAAGACCTTAACCAGTAGGCCAGAGTAAGAGTTAAGACCTTAACCATTATGCCATAGTACGAGTCTAAGACCTTAGCTATTAGGCCATAGTAAGAGTTAAGACCTTAACCATTAGGCCAGAGTATGAGTCTAAGACCTTAACTATTAGGCCAGAGTAAGAGTTAAGACCTTAGCTATTAGGCCAGAGTAAGAGTTATGACCTTAACCATTCGGCCAGAGTACGAGTCTAAGACCATAGCTATTAGGCCAGAGTAAGAGTTAAGACCTTAGCTATTAGGCCAGAGTAGGAGTTAAGACCTTAACCAGTAGGCCAGAGTAAGAGTTAGGACCTTAACCAGTAGGCCAGAGTACGAGTCTAAGACCTTAGCTATTCGCCGAGAGTAAGAGTTAAGATCTTAACCATTAGGCCAGAGTACGAGTCTAAGACCTTAGCTATTAGGCCGGAGTAAGAGTTAAAACCTTAACCAGTTGACAAGAGTAAGAGTTAATACCTTAACCATTAGGCCAGAGTACGAGTCGAAGACCTTAGCTATTAGGCCAGAGTAAGAGTTAAGACCTTAGCTATTAGGCCACAGTACGAGTCTAAGACTTAAGCTATTAGGCCAGTGTAAGAGTTAAGACCTTAACCTGTAGGCCAGAGTACCAGTCTAAGACCTTAGCTATTAGGCCAGAGTAAGAGTTAAGACCTTAACCTGTAGGCCATAATACGAGTCTAAGACCTTAGCTATTAGGCCAGAGTAAGAGTTAAGACCTTAGCTATTAGGCCAGAGTAAGAGTTAAGACCTTAACCAGTAGGCCAGAGTACGAGTCTAAGACCTTAGCTATTCGCCCAGAGTAAGAGTTAAGACATTAACCATTAGGCCAGAGTACGAGTCTAAGACCTTAGCTATTAGGCCAGAGTAAGAGTTAAGACCTGAGCTAGTAGGCCAGAGTAAGAGTTAAGACCTTAACCATTAGGCCAGAGTACGAGTTAAGACCTTAGCTATTAGGCCAGAGTAAGAGTTAAGACCTTAGCTATTAGGCCAGAGTAAGAGTTAAGACCTTAACCAGTAGGCCAGAGTAAGAGTTAAGACCTTAACCATTAGGCCAGAGTACGAGTCTAAGACCTTAGTTATTAGTCCAGAGTAAGAGTTCAGACCTTAGCTATTAAGCCAGAGTAAGAGTTAAGACCTTAACCATTAGTCCAGAGTAGGAGTCTAAGTCCTTAGCTATTAGGCCAGAGTAAGAGTTAAGACCTTAACCATTAGGCCAGAGTACAAGTCTAAGACCTTAGCTATTAGGCCAGAGTAAGAGTTAAGACCTTAGCTATTAGGCCAGAGTACGAGTTAAGACCTTAGCTATTAGGCCAGAGTAAGAGTTAAGACCTTAACCTGTAGGCCATAGTACGAGTCTAAGATCTTAGCTATTAGGCCAGAGTAAGAGTTAAGACCTTAACCAGTAGGCCAGAGTACGAGTCTAAGACCTTAATCAGTAGGCCAGAGTAAGAGTTAAGACCTTAACCAGTAGGACAGAGTAAGAGTTAAGACCTTAACCATTAGGCCAGAGTACGTGTCTAAGACCTTAGCTATTAGGCCATAGTAAGAGTTAAGACCTTAACCAGTAGGCCAGAGTAAGAGTTAAGACCTTAAACAGTAGGCCAGAGTAAGAGTAAAGACCTTAACCATTAGGCCAGAGTACGAGTCTAAGACCTTAGCTATTAGGCCAGAGTAAGAGTTAAGACCTCAACCATTAGGCCAGAGTACAAGTCTAAGACCTTATCTATTAGGCCAGAGTAAGAGTTAAGACCTTAACCATTAGGCCAGAGTAAGAGTTAAGACCTTAACCATTATGCCATAGTACGAGTCTAAGACCTTAGCTATTAGGCCATAGTAAGAGTTAAGACCTTAACCATTAGGCCAGAGTATGAGTCTAAGACCTTAACTATTAGGCCAGAGTAAGAGTTAAGACCTTAGCTATTAGGCCAGAGTAAGAGTTATGACCTTAACCATTCGGCCAGAGTACGAGTCTAAGACCATAGCTATTAGGCCAGAGTAAGAGTTAAGACCTTAGCTATTAGGCCAGAGTAGGAGTTAAGACCTTAACCAGTAGGCCAGAGTAAGAGTTAGGACCTTAACCAGTAGGCCAGAGTACGAGTCTAAGACCTTAGCTATTCGCCGAGAGTAAGAGTTAAGATCTTAACCATTAGGCCACAGTACGAGTCTAAGACTTAAGCTATTAGGCCAGAGTAAGAGTTAAGACCTTAACCTGTAGGCCAGAGTACGAGTCTAAGACCTTAGCTATTAGGCCAGAGTAAGAGTTAAGACCTTAACCTGTAGGCCATAATACGAGTCTAAGACCTTAGCAATTAGGCCAGAGTAAGAGTTAAGACCTTAGCTATTAGGCCAGAGTAAGAGTTAAGATCTTAACCTGTAGGCCATAGTACGAGTCTAAGACCTTAGCTATTAGGCCAGAGTAAGAGTTAAGACCTTAACCATTAGGCCAGAGTACGAGTCTAAGACCTTAGCTATTAGGCCAGAGTAAGAGTTAAGACCTTAACCAGTAGGCCAAAGTACGAGTCTAAGACCTTAGCTATTAGGCCAGAGTAAGAGTTAAGACCTTAGCTATTAGGAGAGAGTAAGAGTTAAGACCTTAACCATTAGGCCAGAGTACGAGTTAAGACCTTAGCTATTAGGCCATAGTAAGAGTTAAGACCTTAGCTATTAGGCCAGAGTAAGAGTTAAGACCTTAACCATTAGGCCAGAGTACGAGTCTAAGACCTTAGCTATTAGGCCAGAGTAAGAGTTAAGACCTTAGCTATTAGGCCAGAGTACGAGTTAAGACCTTAGCTATTAGGACAGAGTAGGAGTTAAGACCTTAGCTATTAGGCCAGAGTAAGAGTTAAGACCATAACCAGTAGGCCATAGTAAGAGTTAAGACCTTAACCATTAGGCCAGAGTATGAGTCTAAGACCTTAGCTATTAGGCAAGTGTAAGAGTTAAGACCTTAGCTATTAGGCCAGAGTAAGAGTTATGACCTTAAACATTAGGCCAGAGTACGAGTCTAAGACCTTAGCTATTAGGCCAGAGTAAGAGATAAGACCTTAGCTATTAGGCCAGAGTAAGAGTTAAGACCTTAACCAGTAGGCCAGTGTAAGAGTTAAGACATTAACCAGTAGGTCAGAGTACGAGTCTAAGACCTTAGCTATTCGCCCAGAGTAAGAGTTAAGACCTTAACCATTAGGCCAGAGTACGAGTCTAAGACCTTAGCTATTAGGCCAGAGTAAGAGTTAAGACCTTAACCAGTAGGCCAGAGTAAGAATTAAGACCTTAACCATTAGGCCAGAGTACGAGTCTAAGACCTTAGCTATTAGGCCAGAGTAAGAGTTAAAACCTTAACCAGTTGACCAGAGTAAGAGTTAAGACCTTAACCATTAGGCCAGAGTACGAGTCTAAGACCTTAGCTATTAGGCCAGAGTAAGAGTTAAGACCTTAGCTATTAGGCCAGAGTAAGAGTTAAGACCTTAACCATTAGGCCAGAGTACGAGTCTAAGACCTTAGCTATTAGGCCAGAGTAAGAGTTCAGACCTTAGCTATTAGGCCAGAGTAAGAGTTAAGACCTTAACCATTAGGCCAGAGTACGAGTCTAAGACCTTAGCTATTAGGAGAGAGTAAGAGTTAAGACCTTAACCATTAGGCCAGAGTATGAGTTAAGACCTTAGCTATTAGGCCATAGTAAGAGTTAAGACCTTAGCAATTAGGCCAGAGTAAGAATTAAGACCTTAACAATTAGGCCAGAGTACGAGTCTAAGACCTTAGCTATTAGGCCAGAGTAAGAGTTAAGACCTTAGCTATTAGGCCAGAGTACGAGTTAAGACCTTAGCTATTAGGCCAGAGTAAGAGTTAAGACCTTAGCTATTAGGCCAGAGTAAGAGTTAAGACCTTAACCAGTAGGCCATAGTAAGAGTTAAGACCTTAACCATTAGGCCAGAGTATGAGTCTAAGACCTTAGCTATTAGGCCAGAGTAAGAGTTAAGACCTTAGCTATTAGGCCAGAGTAAGAGTTATGACCTTAAACATTAGGCCAGAGTACGAGTCTAAGACCTTAGCTATTAGGCCAGAGTAAGAGATAAGACCTTAGCTATTAGGCCAGAGTAAGAGTTAAGACCTTAACCAGTAGGCCAGTGTAAGAGTTAAGACATTAACCAGTAGGCCAGAGTACGAGTCTAAGACCTTATCTATTCGCCCAGAGTAAGAGTTAAGACCTTAACCATTAGGCCAGAGTACAAGTCTAAGACCTTAGCTGTTAGGCCAGAGTAAGAGTTAAGACCTTAACCAGTAGGCCAGAGTAAGAATTAAGACCTTAACCATTAGGCCAGAGTACGAGTCTAAGACCTTAGCTATTAGGCCAGAGTAAGAGTTAAAACCTTAACCAGTTGACCAGAGTAAGAGTTAAGACCTTAACCATTAGGCCAGAGTACGAGTCGAAGACCTTAGCTATTAGGCCAGAGTAAGAGTTAAGACCTTAGCTATTAAGCCACAGTACGAGTCTAAGACTTAAGCTATTAGGCCAGAGTAAGAGTTAAGACCTTAACAAGTAGGCCAGAGTATGAGTCTAAGACGTTAGCTATTAGGCCAGAGTAAGAGTTAAGACCTTAACCTGTAGGCCATAGTACGAGTCTAAGACCTTAGCTATTAGGCCAGAGTAAGAGTTAAGACCTTAGCTATTAGGCCAGAGTAAGAGTTAAGACGTTAACCATTAGGCCAGAGTACGAGTCTAAGACCTTAGCTATTAGGCCAGATTAAGAGTTAAGACCTTACCTATTAGGCCAGAGAAAGAGTTAAGACCTTAACCAGTAGGCTAGAGTAAGAGATAAGACCTTAACCAGTAGGCAAGAGTACGAGTCTAAGACCTTAGCTATTAGGCCAGAGTAAGAGTTTAGACCTTAACCATTAGGCCAGAGTACGAGTCTAAGACCTTAGCTATTAGGCCAGAGTAAGAGTTAAGACCTTAGCTAGTAGGCCAGAGTAAGAGTTAAGACCTTAGCTATTAGGACAGAGTAAGAGTTAAGACCTTAACCAGTAGGCCAGAGTAAGAGTTAAGACCTTAACCAGTAGGCCAGAGTAAGAGTTAAGACCCTAACCATTAGGCCAGAGTACGAGTCTAAGACCTTAGTTATTAGGCCAGAGTAAGAGTTCAGACCTTAGCTATTAGGCCAGAGTAAGAGTTAAGACCTTAACCATTAGGCCAGAGTACGAGTCTAAGACCTTAGCTATTAGGCCAGAGTAAGAGTTAAGACCTTAACCAGTAGGCCAGAGTAAGAGTTAAGACCTTAACCATTAGGCCAGAGTAGGAGTCTAAGACCTTAGCTATTAGGCCAGAGTAAGAGTTAAGACCTTAACCAGTTGACCAGAGTAAAAGTTAAGACCTTAACCATTAGGCCAGAGTACGAGTCTAAGACCTTAGCTATTAGGCCAGAGTAAGAGTTAAGACCTTAACCATTAGGCCAGAGTACGAGTCTAAGACCTTAGCTATTAGGCCAGAGTAAGAGTTAAGACCTTAACCATTATGCCAGAGTATGAGTCTAAGACCTTAGCTATTAGGCCAGAGTAAGAGATAAGACCTTAACCAGTAGGCCAGAGTACGAGTCTAAGACCTTAGCTATTAGGCCAAGAGTAAGAGTTAAGACCTTAGCTATTAGGCCAGAGTAAGAGTTAAGACCTTAACCATTAGGCCAGAGTACGAGTCTAAGACCATAGCTATTAGGCCAGAGTAAGAGTTAAGACCTTAGCTATTAGGCCAGAGTAAGAGTTAAGACCTTAGCTATTAGGCCAGAGTAAGAGTTAAGACCTTAACTATTAGGCCAGAGTAAGAGTTAAGACCTTAACCAGTAGGCCAGAGTAAGAGTTAGGACCTTAACCAGTAGGCCAGAGTACGAGTCTAAGACCTTAGCTATTCGCCCAGAGTAAGAGTTAAGACATTAACCATTAGGCCAGAGTACGAGTCTAAGACCTTAGCTATTAGGCCAGAGTAAGAGTTAAGACCTGAGCTAGTAGGCCAGAGTAAGAGTTAAGACCTTAACCATTAGGCCAGAGTACGAGTTAAGACCTTAGCTATTAGGCCAGAGTAAGAGTTAAGACCTTAGCTATTAGGCCAGAGTAAGAGTTAAGACCTTAACCAGTAGGCCAGAGTAAGAGTTAAGACCTTAACCAGTAGGCCAGAGTAAGAGTTAAGACCTTAACCATTAGGCCAGAGTACGAGTCTAAGACCTTAGTTATTAGTCCAGAGTAAGAGTTCAGACCTTAGCTATTAAGCCAGAGTAAGAGTTAAGACCTTAACCATTAGTCCAGAGTAGGAGTCTAAGTCCTTAGCTATTAGGCCAGAGTAAGAGTTAAGACCTTAACCATTAGGCCAGAGTACAAGTCTAAGACCTTAGCTATTAGGCCAGAGTAAGAGTTAAGACCTTAGCTATTAGGCCAGAGTACGAGTTAAGACCTTAGCTATTAGGCCAGAGTAAGAGTTAAGACCTTAACCTGTAGGCCATAGTACGAGTCTAAGATCTTAGCTATTAGGCCAGAGTAAGAGTTAAGACCTTAACCAGTAGGCCAGAGTATGAGTCTAAGACCTTAATCAGTAGGCCAGAGTAAGAGTTAAGACCTTAACCAGTAGGACAGAGTAAGAGTTAAGACCTTAACCATTAGGCCAGAGTACGTGTCTAAGACCTTAGCTATTAGGCCATAGTTAGAGTTAAGACCTTAACCAGTAGGCCAGAGTAAGAGTTAAGACCTTAAACAGTAGGCCAGAGTAAGAGTTAAGACCTTTACCAATAGGCCAGAGTACGAGTCTAAGACCTTAGCTATTAGGCCAGAGTAAGAGTTAAGACCTTAACCATTAGGCCAGAGTACGAGTCTAAGACCTTAGCTATTAGGCCAGAGTACGAGTCTAAGACCTTAGCTATTAGGCCAGAGTAAGAGTTAAGACCTTAACCAGTAGGCCAGAGTAGGAGTTAAGACCTTAACCATTATGCCATAGTACGAGTCTAAGACCTTAGTTATTAGGCCATAGTAAGAGTTAAGACCTTAGCTATTAGGCCAGAGTAAGAGTTATGACCTTAACTATTAGGCCAGAGTACGAGTCTAAGACCGTAGCTATTAGGCCAGAGTAAGAGTTAAGACCTTAGCTATTAGGCCAGAGTAAGAGTTAAGACCTTAACCAGTAGGCCAGAGTAAGAGTTAGGACCTTAACCAGTAGGCCAGAGTACGAGTCTAAGACCTTAGCTATTCGCCCAGAGTAAGAGTTAAGACATTAACCATTAGGCCAGAGTACGAGTCTAAGACCTTAGCTATTAGGCCAGAGTAAGAGTTAAGACCTGAGCTAGTAGGCCAGAGTAAGAGTTAAGACCTTAACCATTAGGCCAGAGTACGAGTTAAGACCTTAGCTATTAGGCCAGAGTAAGAGTTAAGACCTTAGCTATTAGGCCAGAGTAAGAGTTAAGACCTTAACCAGTAGGCCAGAGTAAGAGTTAAGACCTTAACCAGTAGGCCAGAGTAAGAGTTAAGACCTTAACCATTAGGCCAGAGTACGAGTCTAAGACCTTAGTTATTAGTCCAGAGTAAGAGTTCAGACCTTAGCTATTAAGCCAGAGTAAGAGTTAAGACCTTAACCATTAGTCCAGAGTAGGAGTCTAAGTCCTTAGCTATTAGGCCAGAGTAAGAGTTAAGACCTTAACCAGTAGGCCAGAGTAAGAGTTAGGACCTTAACCAGTAGGCCAGAGTACGAGTCTAAGACCTTAGCTATTCGCCCAGAGTAAGAGTTAAGACCTTAACCATTAGGCCAGAGTACGAGTCTAAGACCTTAGCTATTAGGCCAGAGTAAGAGTTAAGACCTTAGCTAGTAGGCCAGAGTAAGAGTTAAGACCTTAACCATTAGGCCAGAGTACGAGTTAAGACCTTAGCTATTAGGCCAGAGTAAGAGTTAAGACCTTAACCATTAGGCCAGAGTACGAGTCTAAGACCTTAGCTATTAGGCCAGAGTAAGAGTTAAGACCTTAACCATTAGGCCAGAGTACGAGTCTAAGACCTTAGCTATTAGGCCAGAGTAAGAGTTAAGACCTTAACCAGTAGGGCAGAGTACGAGTCTAAGACCTTAGCTATTATGCCAAGAGTAAGAGTTAAGACCTTAGCTATTAGGCCAGAGTAAGAGTTAAGACCTTAACCATTAGGCCAGAGTACGAGTCTAAGACCATAGCTATTAGGCCAGAGTAAGAGTTAAGACCTTAGCTATTAGGCCAGAGTAAGAGTTAAGACCTTAACTATTAGGCCAGAGTAAGAGTTAAGACCTTAACAATTAGGCCAGAGTACGAGTCTAAGACCATAGCTATTAGGCCAGAGTAAGAGTTAAGACCTTAGCTATTAGGCCAGAGTAAGAGTTAAGACCTTAATCAGTAGGCCAGAGTAAGAGTTAAGACCTTAACAAGTAGGACAGAGTAAGAGTTAAGACCTTAATGATTAGGCCAGAGTACGTGTCTAAGACCTTAGCTATTAGGCCATAGTAAGAGTTAAGACCTTAACCAGTAGGCCAGAGTAAGAGTTAAGACCTTAAACAGTAGGCCAGAGTAAGAGTTAAGACCTTAACCATTAGGATAGAGTACGAGTCTAAGACCTTAGCTATTAGGCCAGAGTAAGAGTTAAAACCTTAACCAGTTGACCAGAGTAAGAGTTAAGACCTTAACCATTAGGCCAGAGTATGAGTCGAAGACCTTAGCTATTAGGCCAGAGTAAGAGTTAAGACCTTAGCTATTAGGCCACAGTACGAGTCTAAGACTTAAGCTATTAGGCCAGAGTAAGAGTTAAGACCTTAACAAGTAGGCCAGAGTATGAGTCTAAGACGTTAGCTATTAGGCCAGAGTAAGAGTTAAGACCTTAACCATTAGGCCATAGTACGAGTCTAAGACCTTAGCTATTAGGCCAGAGTAAGAGTAAAGACCTTAACCATTAGGCCAAAGTACGAGTCTAAGACCTTAGCTATGAGGCCAGAGTAAGAGTTAAGACCTTAACCATTAGGCCAGAGTACGAGTCTAAGACCTTAGCTATTAGGCCAGAGTAAGAGTTAAGACCTTAACCTGTAGGCCATAGTACGAGTCTAAGATCTTAGCTATTAGGCCAGAGGAAGAGTTAAGACCTTAACCAGTAGGCCAGAGTACGAGTCTAAGACCTTAATCAGTAGGCCAGAGTAAGAGTTAAGACCTTAACCATTAGGCCAGAGTACGAGTTAAGACCTTAGCTATTAGGCCAGAGTAAGAGTTAAGACCTTAACCATTAGGCCAGAGTACGAGTCTAAGACCTTAGCTATTAGGCCAGAGTAAGAGTTAAGACCTTAACCATTAGGCCAGAGTACGAGTCTAGGACCTTAGCTATTAGGCCAGAGTAAGAGTTAAGACCTTAACCAGTAGGGCAGAGTACGAGTCTAAGACCTTAGCTATTATGCCAAGAGTAAGAGTTAAGACCTTAGCTATTAGGCCAGAGTAAGAGTTAAGACCTTAACCATTAGGCCAGAGTACGAGTCTAAGACCATAGCTATTAGGCCAGAGTAAGAGTTAAGACCTTAGCTATTAGGCCAGAGTAAGAGTTAAGACCTTAACTATTAGGCCAGAGTAAGAGTTAAGACCTTAACAATTAGGCCAGAGTACGAGTCTAAGACCATAGCTATTAGGCCAGAGTAAGAGTTAAGACCTTAGCTATTAGGCCAGAGTAAGTGTTAAGACCTTAATCAGTAGGCCAGAGTAAGAGTTAAGACCTTAACAAGTAGGACAGAGTAAGAGTTAAGACCTTAATGATTAGGCCAGAGTACGTGTCTAAGACCTTAGCTATTAGGCCATAGTAAGAGTTAAGACCTTAACCAGTAGGCCAGAGTAAGAGTTAAGACCTTAAACAGTAGGCCAGAGTAAGAGTTAAGACCTTAACCATTAGGCCAGAGTACGAGTCTAAGACCTTAGCTATTAGGCCAGAGTAAGAGTTAAAACCTTAACCAGTTGACCAGAGTAAGAGTTAAGACCTTAACCATTAGGCCAGAGTATGAGTCGAAGACCTTAGCTATTAGGCCAGAGTAAGAGTTAAGACCTTAGCTATTAGGCCACAGTACGAGTCTAAGACTTAAGCTATTAGGCCAGAGTAAGAGTTAAGACCTTAACAAGTAGGCCAGAGTATGAGTCTAAGACGTTAGCTATTAGGCCATAGTAAGAGTTAAGACCTTAACCAGTAGGCCAGAGTAAGAGTTAAGACCTTAAACAGTAGGCCAGAGTAAGAGTTAAGACCTTAACCATTAGGCCAGAGTACGAGTCTAAGACCTTAGCTATTAGGCCAGAGTAAGAGTTAAAACCTTAACCAGTTGACCAGAGTAAGAGTTAAGACCTTAACCATTAGGCCATAGTACCAGTCTAAGACCTTAGCTATTAGGCCAGAGTAAGAGTAAAGACCTTAACCATTAGGCCAAAGTACGAGTCTAAGACCTTAGCTATAAGGCCAGAGTAAGAGTTAAGACCTTAACCATTAGGCCAGAGTACGAGTCTAAGACCTTAGCTATTAGGCCAGAGTAAGAGTTACGACCTTAACCTGTAGGCCATAGTACGAGTCTAAGATCTTAGCTATTAGGCCAGAGGAAGAGTTAAGACCTTAACCAGTAGGCCAGAGTACGAGTCTAAGACCTTAATCAGTAGGCCAGAGTAAGAGTTAAGACCTTAACCAGTAGGACAGAGTAAGAGTTAAGACCTTAACCATCAGGCCAGAGTACGTGTCTAAGACCTTAGCTATTAGGCCATAGTAAGAGTTAAGACCTTAACCAGTAGGCCAGAGTAAGAGTTAAGACCTTAAACAGTAGGCCAGAGTAAGAGTAAAGACCTTAACCATTAGGCCAGAGTACGAGTCTAAGACCTTAGCTATTAGGCCAGAGTAAGAGTTAAGACCTTAACCATTAGGCCAGAGTACAAGTCTAAGACCTTAGCTATTAGGCCAGAGTAAGAGTTAAGACCTTAACCATTAGGCCAGAGTACAAGTCTAAGACCTTAGCTATTAGGCCAGAGTACGAGTCTAAGACCTTAGCTATTAGGCCAGAGTAAGAGTTAAGACCTTAACCATTAGGCCAGAGTACAAGTCTAAGACCTTAGCTATTAGGCCAGAGTAAGAGTTAAGACCTTAACCAGTAGGCCAGAGTAAGAGTTAAGACCTTAACCATTATGCCATAGTACGAGTCTAAGACCTTAGCTATTAGGCCATAGTAAGAGTTAATACCTTAACCATTAGGCCAGAGTACGAGTCGAAGACCTTAGCTATTAGGCCAGAGTAAGAGTTAAGACCTTAGCTATTAGGCCACAGTACGAGTCTAAGACTTAAGCTATTAGGCCAGAGTAAGAGTTAAGACCTTAACCTGTAGGCCAGAGTACGAGTCTAAGACCTTAGCTATTAGGCCAGAGTAAGAGTTAAGACCTTAACCTGTAGGCCATAATACGAGTCTAAGACCTTAGCAATTAGGCCAGAGTAAGAGTTAAGACCTTAGCTATTAGGCCAGAGTAAGAGTTAAGATCTTAACCTGTAGGCCATAGTACGAGTCTAAGACCTTAGCTATTAGGCCAGAGTAAGAGTTAAGACCTTAACCATTAGGCCAGAGTACGAGTCTAAGACCTTAGCTATTAGGCCAGAGTAAGAGTTAAGACCTTAACCATTAGGCCACAGTACGAGTCTAAGACCTTAGCTATTAGGCCAGAGTAAGAGTTAAGACCTTAACCAGTAGGCCAAAGTACGAGTCTAAGACCTTAGCTATTAGGCCAGAGTAAGAGTTAAGACCTTAGCTATTAGGAGAGAGTAAGAGTTAAGACCTTAACCATTAGGCCAGAGTACGAGTTAAGACCTTAGCTATTAGGCCATAGTAAGAGTTAAGACCTTAGCTATTAGGCCAGAGTAAGAGTTAAGACCTTAACCATTAGGCCAGAGTACGAGTCTAAGACCTTAGCTATTAGGCCAGAGTAAGAGTTAAGACCTTAGCTATTAGGCCAGAGTACGAGTTAAGACCTTAGCTATTAGGACAGAGTAGGAGTTAAGACCTTAGCTATTAGGCCAGAGTAAGAGTTAAGACCATAACCAGTAGGCCATAGTAAGAGTTAAGACCTTAACCATTAGGCCAGAGTATGAGTCTAAGACCTTAGCTATTAGGCAAGTGTAAGAGTTAAGACCTTAGCTATCAGGCCAGAGTAAGAGTTATGACCTTAAACATTAGGCCAGAGTACGAGTCTAAGACCTTAGCTATTAGGCCAGAGTAAGAGATAAGACCTTAGCTATTAGGCCAGAGTAAGAGTTAAGACCTTAACCAGTAGGCCAGTGTAAGAGTTAAGACATTAACCAGTAGGTCAGAGTACGAGTCTAAGACCTTAGCTATTCGCCCAGAGTAAGAGTTAAGACCTTAACCATTAGGCCAGAGTACGAGTCTAAGACCTTAGCTATTAGGCCAGAGTAAGAGTTAAGACCTTAACCAGTAGGCCAGAGTAAGAATTAAGACCTTAACCATTAGGCCAGAGTACGAGTCTAAGACCTTAGCTATTAGGCCAGAGTAAGAGTTAAAACCTTAACCAGTTGACCAGAGTAAGAGTTAAGACCTTAACCATTAGGCCAGAGTACGAGTCTAAGACCTTAGCTATTAGGCCAGAGTAAGAGTTAAGACCTTAGCTATTAGGCCAGAGTAAGAGTTAAGACCTTAACCATTAGGCCAGAGTACGAGTCTAAGACCTTAGCTATTAGGCCAGAGTAAGAGTTCAGACCTTAGCTATTAGGCCAGAGTAAGAGTTAAGACCTTAACCATTAGGCCAGAGTACGAGTCTAAGACCTTAGCTATTAGGAGAGAGTAAGAGTTAAGACCTTAACCATTAGGCCAGAGTATGAGTTAAGACCTTAGCTATTAGGCCATAGTAAGAGTTAAGACCTTAGCAATTAGGCCAGAGTAAGAATTAAGACCTTAACAATTAGGCCAGAGTACGAGTCTAAGACCTTAGCTATTAGGCCAGAGTAAGAGTTAAGACCTTAGCTATTAGGCCAGAGTACGAGTTAAGACCTTAGCTATTAGGCCAGAGTAAGAGTTAAGACCTTAGCTATTAGGCCAGAGTAAGAGTTAAGACCTTAACCAGTAGGCCATAGTAAGAGTTAAGACCTTAACCATTAGGCCAGAGTATGAGTCTAAGACCTTAGCTATTAGGCCAGAGTAAGAGTTAAGACCTTAGCTATTAGGCCAGAGTAAGAGTTATGACCTTAAACATTAGGCCAGAGTACGAGTCTAAGACCTTAGCTATTAGGCCAGAGTAAGAGATAAGACCTTAGCTATTAGGCCAGAGTAAGAGTTAAGACCTTAACCAGTAGGCCAGTGTAAGAGTTAAGACATTAACCAGTAGGCCAGAGTACGAGTCTAAGACCTTATCTATTCGCCCAGAGTAAGAGTTAAGACCTTAACCATTAGGCCAGAGTACAAGTCTAAGACCTTAGCTGTTAGGCCAGAGTAAGAGTTAAAACCTTAACCAGTTGACCAGAGTAAGAGTTAAGACCTTAACCATTAGGCCAGAGTACGAGTCGAAGACCTTAGCTATTAGGCCAGAGTAAGAGTTAAGACCTTAGCTATTAAGCCACAGTACGAGTCTAAGACTTAAGCTATTAGGCCAGAGTAAGAGTTAAGACCTTAACAAGTAGGCCAGAGTATGAGTCTAAGACGTTAGCTATTAGGCCAGAGTAAGAGTTAAGACCTTAACCTGTAGGCCATAGTACGAGTCTAAGACCTTAGCTATTAGGCCAGAGTAAGAGTTAAGACCTTAGCTATTAGGCCAGAGTAAGAGTTAAGACGTTAACCATTAGGCCAGAGTACGAGTCTAAGACCTTAGCTATTAGGCCAGATTAAGAGTTAAGACCTTACCTATTAGGCCAGAGAAAGAGTTAAGACCTTAACCAGTAGGCTAGAGTAAGAGATAAGACCTTAACCAGTAGGCAAGAGTACGAGTCTAAGACCTTAGCTATTAGGCCAGAGTAAGAGTTTAGACCTTAACCATTAGGCCAGAGTACGAGTCTAAGACCTTAGCTATTAGGCCAGAGTAAGAGTTAAGACCTTAGCTAGTAGGCCAGAGTAAGAGTTAAGACCTTAGCTATTAGGACAGAGTAAGAGTTAAGACCTTAACCAGTAGGCCAGAGTAAGAGTTAAGACCTTAACCAGTAGGCCAGAGTAAGAGTTAAGACCCTAACCATTAGGCCAGAGTACGAGTCTAAGACCTTAGTTATTAGGCCAGAGTAAGAGTTCAGACCTTAGCTATTAGGCCAGAGTAAGAGTTAAGACCTTAACCATTAGGCCAGAGTACGAGTCTAAGACCTTAGCTATTAGGCCAGAGTAAGAGTTAAGACCTTAACCAGTAGGCCAGAGTAAGAGTTAAGACCTTAACCATTAGGCCAGAGTAGGAGTCTAAGACCTTAGCTATTAGGCCAGAGTAAGAGTTAAGACCTTAACCAGTTGACCAGAGTAAAAGTTAAGACCTTAACCATTAGGCCAGAGTACGAGTCTAAGACCTTAGCTATTAGGCCAGAGTAAGAGTTAAGACCTTAACCATTAGGCCAGAGTATGAGTCTAAGACCTTAGCTATTAGGCCAGAGTAAGAGTTAAGACCTTAACCATTATGCCAGAGTATGAGTCTAAGACCTTAGCTATTAGGCCAGAGTAAGAGATAAGACCTTAACCAGTAGGCCAGAGTACGAGTCTAAGACCTTAGCTATTAGGCCAAGAGTAAGAGTTAAGACCTTAGCTATTAGGCCAGAGTAAGAGTTAAGACCTTAACCATTAGGCCAGAGTACGAGTCTAAGACCATAGCTATTAGGCCAGAGTAAGAGTTAAGACCTTAGCTATTAGGCCAGAGTAAGAGTTAAGACCTTAGCTATTAGGCCAGAGTAAGAGTTAAGACCTTAACTATTAGGCCAGAGTAAGAGTTAAGACCTTAACCAGTAGGCCAGAGTACGAGTCTAAGACCATAGCTATTAGGCCAGAGTAAGAGTTAAGACCTTAGCTATTAGGCCAGAGTAAGAGTTAAGACCTTAATCAGTAGGCCAGAGTAAGAGTTAACACCTTAACCAGTAGGACAGAGTAAGAGTTAAGACCTTAACCATTAGGCCAGAGTACGTGTCTAAGACCTTAGCTATTAGGCCATAGTTAGAGTTAAGACCTTAACCAGTAGGCCAGAGTAAGAGTTAAGACCTTAAACAGTAGGCCAGAGTAAGAGTTAAGACCTTTACCAATAGGCCAGAGTACGAGTCTAAGACCTTAGCTATTAGGCCAGAGTAAGAGTTAAGACCTTAACCATTAGGCCAGAGTACGAGTCTAAGACCTTAGCTATTAGGCCAGAGTACGAGTCTAAGACCTTAGCTATTAGGCCAGAGTAAGAGTTAAGACCTTAACCAGTAGGCCAGAGTAGGAGTTAAGACCTTAACCATTATGCCATAGTACGAGTCTAAGACCTTAGTTATTAGGCCATAGTAAGAGTTAAGACCTTAGCTATTAGGCCAGAGTAAGAGTTATGACCTTAACTATTAGGCCAGAGTACGAGTCTAAGACCGTAGCTATTAGGCCAGAGTAAGAGTTAAGACCTTAGCTATTAGGCCAGAGTAAGAGTTAAGACCTTAACCAGTAGGCCAGAGTAAGAGTTAGGACCTTAACCAGTAGGCCAGAGTACGAGTATAAGACCTTAGCTATTCGCCCAGAGTAAGAGTTAAGACATTAACCATTAGGCCAGAGTACGAGTCTAAGACCTTAGCTATTAGGCCAGAGTAAGAGTTAAGACCTGAGCTAGTAGGCCAGAGTAAGAGTTAAGACCTTAACCATTAGGCCAGAGTACGAGTTAAGACCTTAGCTATTAGGCCAGAGTAAGAGTTAAGACCTTAGCTATTAGGCCAGAGTAAGAGTTAAGACCTTAACCAGTAGGCCAGAGTAAGAGTTAAGACCTTAACCAGTAGGCCAGAGTAAGAGTTAAGACCTTAACCATTAGGCCAGAGTACGAGTCTAAGACCTTAGTTATTAGTCCAGAGTAAGAGTTCAGACCTTAGCTATTAAGCCAGAGTAAGAGTTAAGACCTTAACCATTAGTCCAGAGTAGGAGTCTAAGTCCTTAGCTATTAGGCCAGAGTAAGAGTTAAGACCTTAACCAGTAGGCCAGAGTAAGAGTTAGGACCTTAACCAGTAGGCCAGAGTACGAGTCTAAGACCTTAGCTATTCGCCCAGAGTAAGAGTTAAGACCTTAACCATTAGGCCAGAGTACGAGTCTAAGACCTTAGCTATTAGGCCAGAGTAAGAGTTAAGACCTTAGCTAGTAGGCCAGAGTAAGAGTTAAGACCTTAACCATTAGGCCAGAGTACGAGTTAAGACCTTAGCTATTAGGCCAGAGTAAGAGTTAAGACCTTAACCATTAGGCCAGAGTACGAGTCTAAGACCTTAGCTATTAGGCCAGAGTAAGAGTTAAGACCTTAACCATTAGGCCAGAGTACGAGTCTAAGACCTTAGCTATTAGGCCAGAGTAAGAGTTAAGACCTTAACCAGTAGGGCAGAGTACGAGTCTAAGACCTTAGCTATTATGCCAAGAGTAAGAGTTAAGACCTTAGCTATTAGGCCAGAGTAAGAGTTAAGACCTTAACCATTAGGCCAGAGTACGAGTCTAAGACCATAGCTATTAGGCCAGAGTAAGAGTTAAGACCTTAACTATTAGGCCAGAGTAAGAGTTAAGACCTTAACAATTAGGCCAGAGTACGAGTCTAAGACCATAGCTATTAGGCCAGAGTAAGAGTTAAGACCTTAGCTATTAGGCCAGAGTAAGAGTTAAGACCTTAATCAGTAGGCCAGAGTAAGAGTTAAGACCTTAACAAGTAGGACAGAGTAAGAGTTAAGACCTTAATGATTAGGCCAGAGTACGTGTCTAAGACCTTAGCTATTAGGCCATAGTAAGAGTTAAGACCTTAACCAGTAGGCCAGAGTAAGAGTTAAGACCTTAAACAGTAGGCCAGAGTAAGAGTTAAGACCTTAACCATTAGGCCAGAGTACGAGTCTAAGACCTTAGCTATTAGGCCAGAGTAAGAGTTAAAACCTTAACCAGTTGACCAGAGTAAGAGTTAAGACCTTAACCATTAGGCCAGAGTATGAGTCGAAGACCTTAGCTATTAGGCCAGAGTAAGAGTTAAGACCTTAGCTATTAGGCCACAGTACGAGTCTAAGACTTAAGCTATTAGGCCAGAGTAAGAGTTAAGACCTTAACAAGTAGGCCAGAGTATGAGTCTAAGACGTTAGCTATTAGGCCAGAGTAAGAGTTAAGACCTTAACCATTAGGCCATAGTACGAGTCTAAGACCTTAGCTATTAGGCCAGAGTAAGAGTAAAGACCTTAACCATTAGGCCAAAGTACGAGTCTAAGACCTTAGCTATGAGGCCAGAGTAAGAGTTAAGACCTTAACCATTAGGCCAGAGTACGAGTCTAAGACCTTAGCTATTAGGCCAGAGTAAGAGTTAAGACCTTAACCTGTAGGCCATAGTACGAGTCTAAGATCTTAGCTATTAGGCCAGAGGAAGAGTTAAGACCTTAACCAGTAGGCCAGAGTACGAGTCTAAGACCTTAATCAGTAGGCCAGAGTAAGAGTTAAGACCTTAACCATTAGGCCAGAGTACGAGTTAAGACCTTAGCTATTAGGCCAGAGTAAGAGTTAAGACCTTAACCATTAGGCCAGAGTACGAGTCTAAGACCTTAGCTATTATGCCAGAGTAAGAGTTAAGACCTTAACCATTAGGCCAGAGTACGAGTCTAGGACCTTAGCTATTAGGCCAGAGTAAGAGTTAAGACCTTAACCAGTAGGGCAGAGTACGAGTCTAAGACCTTAGCTATTATGCCAAGAGTAAGAGTTAAGACCTTAGCTATTAGGCCAGAGTAAGAGTTAAGACCTTAACCATTAGGCCAGAGTACGAGTCTAAGACCATAGCTATTAGGCCAGAGTAAGAGTTAAGACCTTAGCTATTAGGCCAGAGTAAGAGTTAAGACCTTAACTATTAGGCCAGAGTAAGAGTTAAGACCTTAACAATTAGGCCAGAGTACGAGTCTAAGACCATAGCTATTAGGCCAGAGTAAGAGTTAAGACCTTAGCTATTAGGCCAGAGTAAGTGTTAAGACCTTAATCAGTAGGCCAGAGTAAGAGTTAAGACCTTAACAAGTAGGACAGAGTAAGAGTTAAGACCTTAATGATTAGGCCAGAGTACGTGTCTAAGACCTTAGCTATTAGGCCATAGTAAGAGTTAAGACCTTAACCAGTAGGCCAGAGTAAGAGTTAAGACCTTAAACAGTAGGCCAGAGTAAGAGTTAAGACCTTAACCATTAGGCCAGAGTACGAGTCTAAGACCTTAGCTATTAGGCCAGAGTAAGAGTTAAAACCTTAACCAGTTGACCAGAGTAAGAGTTAAGACCTTAACCATTAGGCCAGAGTATGAGTCGAAGACCTTAGCTATTAGGCCAGAGTAAGAGTTAAGACCTTAGCTATTAGGCCACAGTACGAGTCTAAGACTTAAGCTATTAGGCCAGAGTAAGAGTTAAGACCTTAACAAGTAGGCCAGAGTATGAGTCTAAGACGTTAGCTATTAGGCCATAGTAAGAGTTAAGACCTTAACCAGTAGGCCAGAGTAAGAGTTAAGACCTTAAACAGTAGGCCAGAGTAAGAGTTAAGACCTTAACCATTAGGCCAGAGTACGAGTCTAAGACCTTAGCTATTAGGCCAGAGTAAGAGTTAAAACCTTAACCAGTTGACCAGAGTAAGAGTTAAGACCTTAACCATTAGGCCATAGTACCAGTCTAAGACCTTAGCTATTAGGCCAGAGTAAGAGTAAAGACCTTAACCATTAGGCCAAAGTACGAGTCTAAGACCTTAGCTATAAGGCCAGAGTAAGAGTTAAGACCTTAACCATTAGGCCAGAGTACGAGTCTAAGACCTTAGCTATTAGGCCAGAGTAAGAGTTAAGACCTTAACCTGTAGGCCATAGTACGAGTCTAAGATCTTAGCTATTAGGCCAGAGGAAGAGTTAAGACCTTAACCAGTAGGCCAGAGTACGAGTCTAAGACCTTAATCAGTAGGCCAGAGTAAGAGTTAAGACCTTAACCAGTAGGACAGAGTAAGAGTTAAGACCTTAACCATCAGGCCAGAGTACGTGTCTAAGACCTTAGCTATTAGGCCATAGTAAGAGTTAAGACCTTAACCAGTAGGCCAGAGTAAGAGTTAAGACCTTAAACAGTAGGCCAGAGTAAGAGTAAAGACCTTAACCATTAGGCCAGAGTACGAGTCTAAGACCTTAGCTATTAGGCCAGAGTAAGAGTTAAGACCTTAACCATTAGGCCAGAGTACAAGTCTAAGACCTTAGCTATTAGGCCAGAGTAAGAGTTAAGACCTTAACCATTAGGCCAGAGTACAAGTCTAAGACCTTAGCTATTAGGCCAGAGTACGAGTCTAAGACCTTAGCTATTAGGCCAGAGTAAGAGTTAAGACCTTAACCATTAGGCCAGAGTACAAGTCTAAGACCTTAGCTATTAGGCCAGAGTAAGAGTTAAGACCTTAACCAGTAGGCCAGAGTAAGAGTTAAGACCTTAACCATTATGCCATAGTACGAGTCTAAGACCTTAGCTATTAGGCCATAGTAAGAGTTAAGACCTTAACCATTAGGCCAGAGTATGAGTCTAAGACCTTAACTATTAGGCCAGAGTAAGAGTTAAGACCTTAGCTATTAGGCCAGAGTAAGAGTTATGACCTTAACCATTCGGCCAGAGTACGAGTCTAAGACCGTAGCTATTAGGCCAGAGTAAGAGTTAAGACCTTAGCTATTAGGCCAGAGTAAGAGATAAGACCTTAACCAGTAGGCCAGAGTAAGAGTTAGGACCTTAACCAGTAGGCCAGAGTACGAGTCTAAGACCTTAGCTATTCGCCGAGAGTAAGAGTTAAGATCTTAACCATTAGGCCAGAGTACGAGTCTAAGACCTTAGCTATTAGGCCGGAGTAAGAGTTAAAACCTTAACCAGTTGACAAGAGTAAGAGTTAATACCTTAACCATTAGGCCAGAGTACGAGTCGAAGACCTTAGCTATTAGGCCAGAGTAAGAGTTAAGACCTTAGCTATTAGGCCACAGTACGAGTCTAAGACTTAAGCTATTAGGCCAGAGTAAGAGTTAAGACCTTAACCTGTAGGCCAGAGTACGAGTCTAAGACCTTAGCTATTAGGCCAGAGTAAGAGTTAAGACCTTAACCTGTAGGCCATAATACGAGTCTAAGACCTTAGCTATTAGGCCAGAGTAAGAGTTAAGACCTTAGCTATTAGGCCAGAGTAAGAGTTAAGATCTTAACCTGTAGGCCATAGTACGAGTCTAAGACCTTAGCTATTAGGCCAGAGTAAGAGTTAAGACCTTAACCATTAGGCCAGAGTACGAGTCTAAGACCTTAGCTATTAGGCCAGAGTAAGAGTTAAGACCTTAACCATTAGGCCACAGTACGAGTCTAAGACCTTAGCTATTAGGCCAGAGTAAGAGTTAAGACCTTAACCAGTAGGCCAAAGTACGAGTCTAAGACCTTAGCTATTAGGCCAGAGAAAGAGTTAAGACCTTAGCTATTAGGAGAGAGTAAGAGTTAAGACCTTAACCATTAGGCCAGAGTACGAGTTAAGACCTTAGCTATTAGGCCATAGTAAGAGTTAAGACCTTAGCTATTAGGCCAGAGTAAGAGTTAAGACCTTAACGATTAGGCCAGAGTACGAGTCTAAGACCTTAGCTATTAGGCCAGAGTAAGAGTTAAGACCTTAGCTATTAGGCCAGAGTACGAGTTAAGACCTTAGCTATTAGGACAGAGTAGGAGTTAAGACCTTAGCTATTAGGCCAGAGTAAGAGTTAAGACCATAACCAGTAGGCCATAGTAAGAGTTAAGACCTTAACCTTTAGGCCAGAGTATGAGTCTAAGACCTTAGCTATTAGGCAAGTGTAAGAGTTAAGACCTTAGCTATTAGGCCAGAGTAAGAGTTATGACCTTAAACATTAGGCCAGAGTACGAGTCTGTAGGAGAGTGGAATCTGACTAATGGTTGCCCCCAACTTTTTGCCTGGTATTTAAGTGGTTTTTGACTAGTCTGGCTGGGATCCTGCTATCCAGGACCCCAGCCTATCTGCTTTCTCCCTAAAACTGTTGTGAGTACTCTAGGTACCAACCAATTGGATGCTGGGCATGCCCTACCAGTCCCTGGTAGATGGTACCCTAGGTACCCAGGGCATGGGTCCCCCAGTAGGCCTACCAGGGCTGCAGCACTTATTGTGCCACCCTGGGACAGCCACCCAAACTGACACCACCAGGCCACTACTGTAGCCTGGGTAAGGTGGTGCTAGCACCCCTTACAGGGATGTAGGTACCCTATGTCCCATACCATTACAACACATATACTCTCATAGGTCACCCCTATGGCAGGCCCTGGCAATCCTACAGGGCTGGGTGCTGAGGTATGTGTGAGGGGGGACCCCTACGTGAGTAGGGCCTCCCTGCAACCTTCGTAAAAATGTTACTGGGTTGTTTGTAGTGTAGCCATACCATATACTCTTAACCGCATTATAAGTTATTGCGTCATCGCTGTAACTTTGGAGTGGCTACACAGAACCATATCGTGTTTGGTGTCAAACATGAAGGAATCATACCCCCAGTCCAGCCATGGGCATGGGGGCACGATTCCCCCTTGCTAGGAGGGTGATATGGGAAAAGCGGTAGAATTTGGAAACCAATTTAAAAGTGCACATGTACCACAAAATGGCTACTGTTCGCCACCTACACGACTCTGGCTGGCTGTTGCTGGGGAAAACCCCAGCCTCGCCATCTGGACAATAGGGCTCCTGTGGCAGGGAGGTGCCAGCACCTCCCCAGACAGGATATGTGGATTGGAACAGGGTGGGTGCACCAAAAGTCCATTCAGAGTTGCACGTAGGCAGCTGCAGAGCCCCAATTCTGCATACACCGCCTGGAACCGGTTCAGGGGCATCCTGCCCCTCGCCCAGGCGGGAAACACACAAAGGGGAGTGGGTGTAGCCACCCTTTCCCGCCTCTACTCTGATTGGTAGGCTCTATTTTGGACCATCCCCTAATCTTGGGGATATATGGGAATAACTTTGCCCTAGAGCCTTAGATTCGTACAGGACTTCACAGAACTGACCTTCGACGAGCTGCTGCCCAGCTGACTGAAGAAATCTCCCTTGGGATAAAGGAGTTATCCCCCTGCTTGGCAGGCACCTAAAAGACTTCAAGATACCCGGTTGGAACTTCGTTGCTCTCACGACCTTCGACGCCTTCCAGCAACCTCGAGGTGGGTCTCCAGTGCATCCCAGCGTCCTGTGAGCGTGCCCAGCAAGTCTGAACACCCTGGACCACGTGGGTGTCGAGATCCCCGCATACCCCGAGACACCGGCCACCTCTTGTCCAGCACATGACCCCGACCAGTGGGGAAGTTGTGCTTTGGCCCATTCTTGAGCCAACCTTCAAGCAGCATTTGTGCCGACCCTCAGCTCCCTGGCCCGCTCCGGTGGCCCGTGGGAGCCCTTTTACGCACTCCATTTTGCTGCCTTCCGCGGTCCCTTGTCTCTCGACTTGTGGGCCCTGACGGAGGACAATCTTCTTTTCTAAGAGTTCCCCTGGTTGCTCCAGGCCTGCTCTACGCTCCCTGCAAAGGAGAGCACCCTCAGACCACGGGGGTCTGCACCAGCAGCTGCTTTGTTCATCTTGCGTGGGTTGCGGTTGCCAATGCTTAGTGGATCCAATCGGGACACTAACACCGCAGCGACCCTCAGCCGACGTGGGACAGTCGCCCTCCAGAAGCTGGCCTTCCTTGAAGCCTCCCGGAGCCCATGACTGCAGAGCCCAGCTGTACCTTCCACACCTGAAGCACCCGACATCCACGAGCTCCTTCCTGTGAGCTCCCTGGTCACTGTGCTGTGACCCAGACTCTGTCCCCTCTGCTTTCAGGTTCATCTTTGTCTTTTCTTCAACTTCAATCTTCACGACTTCAGCGACACTTCCAGCTAGCAGCAGTTTGGACTCCTTTTCCATAGAAAATCAGCCCGCGACCCGACACCAGAATCGACCTATGCACCCGGCTTCCCTGGGGCAGGTAACAGTGGTACTTCGGTACTTCCGTGGTGGTGGGCTCTCCAAAGCCTTAAGTCTCAAGCCTTAACTTTGTACTGTTGTTAGAAGTGTCCTTAAACCTTAATTATTCAACCGCGACATTCTCCATAGGCTAACATTGCGATCCCGACAGCAACTTCTCGCACTGCACACGCCTCCCGTGGGTCCCCTTCCTCTTAACTGTGGGTGGATTCTTAAGGGGCCAGCGATCCTGAATGCCCTAGGCATTGCCTGTAGAATTGTCGTGGTTCTTATACCACTATTTTAGTATATGGTTTGGTCCCCCCCTGGGGCCCATTGATTTCTGTGCTATTTATTGTGTTTAGAAATGCTTGTTTGAATTGTAACTTTGCCACTAGCCACATAAAGTGACTGTGGGATTCTGTCTAGAATAAATACATATATTTTATATATATACCTGTGTGGGCTACTCTTTCATTTGGTTATTCAAGAGGTTATTATGGTAAAACAATAAGCTTAACACTCCTTCAAGACTTAGCCTGAAGGCTGCTCTCCACAGCTACCACTAGGATAGCTTTCTTTAAAGGTTGTCTTAAACCTACCATCAATAGGAGTCGAATTGGACTGGTGCAAGGTGTCCCTATAACTAGGAACAGCATATGCCAGGCCAACTTCTCACATTGGTGTGCAGCGGTTGGATTCAAGCTTGCCATTGTTTTACCAGATAACACATTGAATTTCTAAAGTGAAAGCCACAAGGTACCAAAGGTACATATAAATTCAAGCTAGAATACAATAAGTTCTACTGAACTTGGAGTTGTGTGTAGAGGGTCTAGCACACCTTGACTACAACTCAAGAGAGGGTTCAGTAGGCCACACTTAGTGTAGGTAGATACATCACTACACTAAACATGTCTTCAAGTGGCACTAAGGCTATGGAAGGACCCCAGAGGGTCCCAGTAGATAAGTATGATAATTTCACCTTTGCTGAGCTCAGGGAAATGTGCACCCTTAGGAGACTGAAGACAGAAAGAGGTGCCAACACAAAACGTCTCAAAGAGATCCTGCTCATAGCAGACTTTATGGAGTCCATAGGATCCAGAGGGACGGACAACGTGGGTGGGCACCCCTCAGAAGAGGACACTCCCAGAGTGGAATCTGAAGAGGAACAGGAAGAGGATGAAAATCCTGACCTGGAAGACACAAACCACTCACAGCATGGAGGTGATGGCCCAAGAGGCACTCCCTCCACCCTTAAAAGGAGAGTGGTGGACCCCAGAAGGAACAGATCCCCCTCAGTGGGATCCAACCATTCTAGGGGATCCAAAGGGTCCTCTGCCTCTTCTCAGAGAAGAGAAACCTCTCATGAGAGGAAATGCAGACTGATCAAATTTGAGCAGGCTAAGCTTGAGCTTAGAAGAGAACAGTTAGCATTGGACAGGGAAACCCTGGAGCTTCAGAAAGCTTCAAGAAAGTGGGGTCTAGAGATCCCTGGTGGCAGTAAGGAAACCCCTAGAGTTAGAGAGAAAGTCCCTGACAATAGGAACCTCCACAAGATTGTGCCCCCCTATCAGAATGGGGATGATATCCACAAATGGATATCTGCTCTTGAAAGGGCCTGTAGAGTACAGAGGGTCCCAGTAGAGCAGTGGGCAGCAATCCTGTGGCTCTCCTTTTCAGATAAAGGAAGAGACAAGCTCCTCTCTGTAAGAGAAGAGGATGCTGATGATTATTATATCTTGAAAGCTGCTTTAATAGATGGGTTTGGCTTAACCACTGATCAATACAGACTTAAGTTCAGAGACACCCAGAAAGCACAGAATCAAGATTGGGTAGACTTTGTGGATTGTGCAACCAAGGCACTGGAAGGTTGGTTAAATGGCAGTAAAGTTAATGATTATCAAGGATTGTATAATCTCATTATGAGGGAGCAGATTCTTAATAATTGTCAGAACCAACTTTTACACCAGCACCTGGTGGACTCTGATCTGACCTCTCCCCAAGAATTGGGAAAGAAGGCAGACAAATGGGTCAGAACCAGGATTAGGCCTAAGAACCAAGTTGGTGACCAGAAGAAGGATTCCACTAAGCCCAAAGAGAAAGGTGGGGATGATAAACAAGAAAAGTCCTCTGAAGGGCCCCAACAACCCAGTGCTGGGGGTGGGTCCCAAAATACTTCCTCTAATAACAAGAAACCATATTGCCATGTGTGTAAGAAACCTGGCCACTGGAAAACTGACTCCAGCTGTCCAAAGAATGGCAATAAAGAGAATGTTCCTCCAAAACCAGCTCCAACACCTCCTGTTACTACTAGTAGTAATCCCCCAGGTGGTGGGAGTGCACCCAAAAACTTAGTTGGGATCTCTTGGGGAACTCAGGGGGACTCTGGCCTATCCAGGTCCCCTACTCAAGCAACTATGGTCTGTGATGGTGGCATGGGGTTTGCCAACTTTACCATGAGCCCCAGTATTCTGGGCAGGTACAGACAAGAACCAATAATCAATGGTCAGAAGGCTGTGGCCTATAAGGACACAGGGGCCAGTGTCACCATGGTGACCAAGAGGCTAGTGCCCCTAGATCAGCTTTTACCTGGGTTTAGCTACCAGGTGACCAACATAGATGGAATCAGGACAGATCATCCCATGGCAGTAATAAATCTCAGCTGGGGAGGGGTCACTGGCCCCAAGAGAGTGGCAGTGTCCCCGAACTTGCCTGTAGATTGTCTACTGGGGAATGATCTAGAAATCTCAGCCTGGGCTGAGGTTGACCACAAGGCCCATTTGAAAATGGTAGGAATCCCTGAGAAAGTGGATGAGACCCTGAGGGCCTCACCTCCACCCCAGGAGAAAATAGAAAGAGTGAAGCCTGAAACTATGGATCACTCTACCCAAACAGAGAGCATAGGGGAAGAGGAACAGTCCTCCCCCCACCAGACTACAGGTAAGGGTCAAGTTTCTCAGGGAACTGATCCTGCCCCTTGTGAAGTAACTGCCCCAGAAGTGGACAGGCCTGACCTGCCCACCTCTCTGATGGCAGGGGATCCTTCCAAGGTGGTACCCAGTCTGGAGCAGGTATCCTGCCCCTCTCTACCCTGCCTCAGTCAGCCCAGGGCTGCAGAGGTCAGGGAGGTCAGTGGACCCCTATTGGGCCCCTGCCCAGAGGAACCCCCTCATCAACAGATCAGGGACACCCAGCAGAGTAGTTTCAGCCAGGTGAATATTCCTCTACAAACTGAGGGATCCCCCTTACCCCTAGGTATAGGCACCCCTCAAATGGATGTTGTTGAGCACAGGGAAACCTGGGGCCTAGCTGCCCCAAACCTTCCAGTGCCCTCCACTATTCCAGCCAAAGGGATCCAACCCCCAGCTGTAGGCAGCCAGAGGTTGACCCTTAGGGCCAGATATGACACAGTCATGGGCAGAAAGGCTTCCATAGTGGCCAGTGATCTGAGGAGGTTGAGACCAACCCAAGTAGGGTCTCACTTCCAGACTCAGACACCCCACCAGCCCACCTCTGACCCAAAAACCAATACAGGTAATTTCCCTAGACTTTGGAGAAACTCTAGAACCCCTTGGGGTAGGATTTCCCAAGTGGACCATGACACAGGGAGCAACCATGTTAGTACAGGTTCTTCCTTATATGGCCACTCAGGAAATAAAGGCTTATCTGGACAAGGTTAGCCTTATCTCCTTTCGTTTGGGGGGGGGGGTTATGTAGGAGAGTGGAATCTGACTAATGGTTGCCCCCAACTTTTTGCCTGGTATTTAAGTGGTTTTTGACTAGTCTGGCTGGGATCCTGCTATCCAGGACCCCAGCCTATCTGCTTTCTCCCTAAAACTGTTGTGAGTACTCTAGGTACCAACCAATTGGATGGTGGGCATGCCCTACCAGTCCCTGGTAGATGGTACCCTAGGTACCCAGGGCCTGGGTCCCCCAGTAGGCCTACCAGGGCTGCAGCACTTATTGTGCCACCCTGGGACAGCCACCCAAACTGACACCACCAGGCCACTACTGTAGCCTGGGTAAGGTGGTGCTAGCACCCCTTACAGGGATGTAGGTACCCTATGTCCCATACCATTACAACACATATACTCTCATAGGTCACCCCTATGGCAGGCCCTGGTAATCCTACAGGGCTGGGTGCTGAGGTATGTGTGAGGGGGGACCCCTACGTGAGTAGGGCCTCCCTGCAACCTTCGTAAAAATGTTACTGGGTTGTTTGTAGTGTAGCCATACCATATACTCTTAACCGCATTATAAGTTATTGCGTCATCGCTGTAACTTTGGAGTGGCTACACAGAACCATATCGTGTTTGGTGTCAAACATGAAGGAATCATACCCCCAGTCCAGCCATGGGCATGGGGGCACGATTCCCCCTTGCTAGGAGGGTGATATGGGAAAAGCGGTAGAATTTGGAAACCAATTTAAAAGTGCACATGTACCACAAAATGGCTACTGTTCGCCACCTACACGACTCTGGCTGGCTGTTGCTGGGGAAAACCCCAGCCTCGCCATCTGGACAATAGGGCTCCTGTGGCAGGGAGGTGCCAGCACCTCCCCAGACAGGATATGTGGATTGGAACAGGGTGGGTGCACCAAAAGTCCATTCAGAGTTGCACGTAGGCAGCTGCAGAGCCCCAATTCTGCATCCACCGCCTGGAACCGGTTCAGGGGCATCCTGCCCCTCGCCCAGGCGGGAAACACACAAAGGGGAGTGGGTGTAGCCACCCTTTCCCGCCTCTACTCTGATTGGTAGGCTCTATTTTGGACCATCCCCTAATCTTGGGGATATATGGGAATAACTTTGCCCTAGAGCCTTAGATTCGTACAGGACTTCACAGAACTGACCTTCGACGAGCTGCTGCCCAGCTGACTGAAGAAATCTCCCTTGGGATAAAGGAGTTATCCCCCTGCTTGGCAGGCACCTAAAAGACTACAAGATACCCGGTTGGAACTTCGTTGCTCTCACGACCTTCGACGCCTTCCAGCAACCTCGAGGTGGGTCTCCAGTGCATCCCAGCGTCCTGTGAGCGTGCCCAGCAAGTCTGAGCACCCTGGACCACGTGGGTGTCGAGATCCCTGCATACCCCGAGACACCGGCCACCTCTTGTCCAGCACATGACCCCGACCAGTGGGGAAGTTGTGCTTTGGCCCATTCTTGAGCCAACCTTCAAGCAGCATTTGTGCCGACCCTCAGCTCCCTGGCCCGCTCCGGTGGCCCGTGGGAGCCCTTTTACGCACTCCATTTTGCTGCCTTCCGCAGTCCCTTGTCTCTCGACTTGTGGGCCCTGACGGAGGACAATCTTCTTTTCTAAGAGTTCCCCTGGTTGCTCCAGGCCTGCTCTACGCTCCCTGCAAAGGAGAGCACCCTCAGACCACGGGGGTCTGCACCAGCAGCTGCTTTGTTCATCTTGCGTGGGTTGCGGTTGCCAATGCTTAGTGGATCCAATCGGGACACTAACACCGCAGCAACCCTCAGCCGACGTGGGACAGTCGCCCTCCAGAAGCTGGCCTTCCTTGAAGCCTCCCGGAGCCCATGACTGCAGAGCCCAGCTGTACCTTCCACACCTGAAGCACCCGACATCCACGAGCTCCTTCCTGTGAGCTCCCTGGTCACTGTGCTGTGACCCAGACTCTGTCCCCTCTGCTTTCAGGTTCATCTTTGTCTTTTCTTCAACTTCAATCTTCACGACTTCAGCGACACTTCCAGCTAGCAGCAGTTTGGACTCCTTTTCCATAGAAAATCAGCCCGCGACCCGACACCAGAATCGACCTATGCACCCGGCTTCCCTGGGGCAGGTAACAGTGGTACTTCGGTACTTCCGTGGTGGTGGGCTCTCCAAAGCCTTAAGTCTCAAGCCTTAACTTTGTACTGTTGTTAGAAGTGTCCTTAAACCTTAATTATTCAACCGCGACATTCTCCATAGGCTAACATTGCGATCCCGACAGCAACTTCTCGCACTGCACACGCCTCCCGTGGGTCCCCTTCCTCTTAACTGTGGGTGGATTCTTAAGGGGCCAGCGATCCTGAATGCCCTAGGCATTGCCTGTAGAATTGTCGTGGTTCTTATACCACTATTTTAGTATATGGTTTGGTCCCCCCCTGGGGCCCATTGATTTCTGTGCTATTTATTGTGTTTAGAAATGCTTGTTTGAATTGTAACTTTGCCACTAGCCACATAAAGTGACTGTGGGATTCTGTCTAGAATAAATACATATATTTTATATATATACCTGTGTGGGCTACTCTTTCATTTGGTTATTCAAGAGGTTATTATGGTAAAACAATAAGCTTAACACTCCTTCAAGACTTAGCCTGAAGGCTGCTCTCCACAGCTACCACTAGGATAGCTTTCTTTAAAGGTTGTCTTAAACCTACCATCAATAGGAGTCGAATTGGACTGGTGCAAGGTGTCCCTATAACTAGGAACAGCATATGCCAGGCCAACTTCTCACAGAGTCTAAGACCTTAGCTATTAGGCCAGAGTAAGAGTTAAGACCTTAACCATTAGGCCAGAGTACGAGTCTAAGACCTTAGCTATTAGGCCAGAGTAAGAGTTAAGACCTTAACCATTAGGCCACAGTACGAGTCTAAGACCTTAGCTATTAGGCCAGAGTAAGAGTTAAGACCTTAACCAGTAGGCCAAAGTACGAGTCTAAGACCTTAGCTATTAGGCCAGAGAAAGAGTTAAGACCTTAGCTATTAGGAGAGAGTAAGAGTTAAGACCTTAACCATTAGGCCAGAGTACGAGTTAAGACCTTAGCTATTAGGCCATAGTAAGAGTTAAGACCTTAGCTATTAGGCCAGAGTAAGAGTTAAGACCTTAACGATTAGGCCAGAGTACGAGTCTAAGACCTTAGCTATTAGGCCAGAGTAAGAGTTAAGACCTTAGCTATTAGGCCAGAGTACGAGTTAAGACCTTAGCTATTAGGACAGAGTAGGAGTTAAGACCTTAGCTATTAGGCCAGAGTAAGAGTTAAGACCTTAACCAGTAGGCCAGTGTAAGAGTTAAGACATTAACCAGTAGGTCAGAGTACGAGTCTAAGACCTTAGCTATTCGCCCAGAGTAAGAGTTAAGACCTTAACCATTAGGCCAGAGTACGAGTCTAAGACCTTAGCTATTAGGCCAGAGTAAGAGTTAAGACCTTAACCAGTAGGCCAGAGTAAGAATTAAGACCTTAACCATTAGGCCAGAGTACGAGTCTAAGACCTTAGCTATTAGGCCAGAGTAAGAGTTAAAACCTTAACCAGTTGACCAGAGTAAGAGTTAAGACCTTAACCATTAGGCAGGAGTACGAGTCTAAGACCTTAGCTATTAGGCCAGAGTAAGAGTTAAGACCTTAGCTATTAGGCCAGAGTAAGAGTTAAGACCTTAACCATTAGGCCAGAGTACGAGTCTAAGACCTTAGCTATTAGGCCAGAGTAAGAGTTCAGACCTTAGCTATTAGGCCAGAGTAAGAGTTAAGACCTTAACCATTAGGCCAGAGTACGAGTCTAAGACCTTAGCTATTAGGAGAGAGTAAGAGTTAAGACCTTAAATATTAGGCCAGAGTACGAGTTAAGACCTTAGCTATTAGGCCATAGTAAGAGTTAAGACCTTAGCAATTAGGCCAGAGTAAGAGTTAAGACCTTAACAATTAGGCCAGAGTACGAGTCTAAGACCTTAGCTATTAGGCCAGAGTAAGAGTTAATACCTTAGCTATTAGGCCAGAGAACGAGTTAAGACCTTAGCTATTAGGCCAGAGTAAGAGTTAAGACCTTAGCTATTAGGCCAGAGTAAGAGTTAAGACCTTAACCAGTAGGCCATAGTAAGAGTTAAGACCTTAACCATTAGGCCAGAGTATGAGTCTAAGACCTTAGCTATTAGGCCAGAGTAAGAGTTAAGACCTTAGCTATTAGGCCAGAGTAAGAGTTATGACCTTAAACATTAGGCCAGAGTACGAGTCTAAGACCTTAGCTATTAGGCCAGAGTAAGAGATAAGACCTTAGCTATTAGGCCAGAGTAAGAGTTAAGACCTTAACCAGTAGGCCAGTGTAAGAGTTAAGACATTAACCAGTAGGCCAGAGTACGAGTCTAAGACCTTAGCTATTCGCCCAGAGTAAGAGTTAAGACCTTAACCATTAGGCGAGAGTACAAGTCTAAGACCTTAGCTGTTAGGCCAGAGTAAGAGTTAAGACCTTAACCAGTAGGCCAGAGTAAGAATTAAGACCTTAACCATTAGGCCAGAGTACGAGTCTAAGACCTTAGCTATTAGGCCAGAGTAAGAGTTAAAACCTTAACCAGTTGACCAGAGTAAGAGTTAAGACCTTAACCATTAGGCCAGAGTACGAGTCGAAGACCTTAGCTATTAGGCCAGAGTAAGAGTTAAGACCTTAGCTATTAAGCCACAGTACGAGTCTAAGACGTAAGCTATTAGGCCAGAGTAAGAGTTAAGACCTTAACCTGTAGGCCAGAGTATGAGTCTAAGACTTTAGCTATTAGGCCAGAGTAAGAGTTAAGCCCATAACCTGTAGGCCATAGTACGAGTCTAAGACCTTAGCTATTAGGCCAGAGTAAGAGTTAAGACCTTAGCTATTAGGCCAGAGTAAGAGTTAAGACGTTAACCATTAGGCCAGAGTACGAGTCTAAGACCTTAGCTATTAGGCCAGATTAAGAGTTAAGACCTTACCTATTAGGCCAGAGAAAGAGTTAAGACCTTAACCAGTAGGCTAGAGTAAGAGATAAGACCTTAACCAGTAGGCCAGAGTACGAGTCTAAGACCTTAGCTATTAGGCCAGAGTAAGAGTTTAGACCTTAACCATTAGGCCAGAGTACGAGTCTAAGACCTTAGCTATTAGGCCAGAGTAAGAGTTAAGACCTTAGCTAGTAGGCCAGAGTAAGAGTTAAGACCTTAACCATTAGGCCAGAGTACGAGTTAAGACCTTAGCTATTAGGCCAGAGTAAGAGTTAAGACCTTAGCTATTAGGCCAGAGTAAGAGTTAAGACCTTAACCAGTAGGCCAGAGTAAGAGTTAAGACCTTAACCAGTAGGCCAGAGTAAGAGTTAAGACCCTAACCATTAGGCCAGAGTACGAGTCTAAGACCTTAGTTATTAGGCCAGAGTAAGAGTTCAGACCTTAGCTATTAGGCCAGAGTAAGAGTTAAGACCTTAACCATTAGGCCAGAGTACGAGTCTAAGACCTTAGCTATTAGGCCAGAGTAAGAGTTAAGACCTTAACCAGTAGGCCAGAGTAAGAGTTAAGACCTTAACCATTAGGCCAGAGTAGGAGTCTAAGACCTTAGCTATTAGGCCAGAGTAAGAGTTAAGACCTTAACCAGTTGACCAGAGTAAAAGTTAAGACCTTAACCATTAGGCCAGAGTACGAGTCTAAGACCTTAGCTATTAGGCCAGAGTAAGAGATAAGACCTTAACCATTAGGCCAGAGTACGAGTCTAAGACCTTAGCTATTAGGCCAGAGTAAGAGTTAAGACCTTAACCATTATGCCAGAGTATGAGTCTAAGACCTTAGCTATTAGGCCAGAGTAAGAGTTAAGACCTTAACCAGTAGGCCAGAGTACGAGTCTAAGACCTTAGCTATTAGGCCAAGAGTAAGAGTTAAGACCTTAGCTATTAGGCCAGAGTAAGAGTTAAGACCTTAACCATTAGGCCAGAGTACGAGTCTAAGACCATAGCTATTAGGCCAGAGTAAGAGTTAAGACCTTAGCTATTAGGCCAGAGTAAGAGTTAAGACCTTAGCTATTAGGCCAGAGTAAGAGTTAAAACCTTAACTATTAGGCCAGAGTAAGAGTTAAGACCTTAACCAGTAGGCCAGAGTACGAGTCTAAGACCATAGCTATTAGGCCAGAGTAAGAGTTAAGACCTTAGCTATTAGGCCAGAGTAAGAGTTAAGACCTTAATCAGTAGGCCAGAGTAAGAGTTAAGACCTTAACCAGTAGGACAGAGTAAGAGTTAAGACCTTAACCATTAGGCCAGAGTACGTGTCTAAGACCTTAGCTATTAGGCCATAGTTAGAGTTAAGACCTTAACCAGTAGGCCAGAGTAAGAGTTAAGACCTTAAACAGTAGGCCAGAGTAAGAGTTAAGACCTTTACCAATAGGCCAGAGTACGAGTCTAAGACCTTAGCTATTAGGCCGGAGTAAGAGTTAAAACCTTAACCAGTTGACAAGAGTAAGAGTTAATACCTTAACCATTAGGCCAGAGTACGAGTCGAAGACCTTAGCTATTAGGCCAGAGTAAGAGTTAAGACCTTAGCTATTAGGCCACAGTACGAGTCTAAGACTTAAGCTATTAGGCCAGAGTAAGAGTTAAGACCTTAACCTGTAGGCCAGAGCACGAGTCTAAGACCTTAGCTATTAGGCCAGAGTAAGAGTTAAGACCTTAACCTGTAGGCCATAATACGAGTCTAAGACCTTAGCTATTAGGCCAGAGTAAGAGTTAAGACCTTAGCTATTAGGCCAGAGTAAGAGTTAAGATCTTAACCTGTAGGCCATAGTACGAGTCTAAGACCTTAGCTATTAGGCCAGAGTAAGAGTTAAGACCTTAACCATTAGGCCAGAGTACGAGTCTAAGACCTTAGCTATTAGGCCAGAGTAAGAGTTAAGACCTTAACCATTAGGCCAGAGTAAGAGTTAAGATCTTAACCTGTAGGCCATAATACGAGTCTAAGACCTTAGCTATTAGGCCAGAGTAAGAGTTAAGACCTTAGCTATTAGGCCAGAGTAAGAGTTAAGATCTTAACCTGTAGGCCATAGTACGAGTCTAAGACCTTAGCTATTAGGCCAGAGTAAGAGTTAAGACCTTAACCATTAGGCCAGAGTACGAGTCTAAGACCTTAGCTATTAGGCCAGAGTAAGAGTTAAGACCTTAACCATTAGGCCACAGTACGAGTCTAAGACCTTAGCTATTAGGCCAGAGTAAGAGTTAAGACCTTAACCAGTAGGCCAAAGTACGAGTCTAAGACCTTAGCTATTAGGCCAGAGAAAGAGTTAAGACCTTAGCTATTAGGAGAGAGTAAGAGTTAAGACCTTAACCATTAGGCTAGAGTACGAGTTAAGACCTTAGCTATTAGGCCATAGTAAGAGTTAAGACCTTAGCTATTAGGCCAGAGTAAGAGTTAAGACCTTAACGATTAGGCCAGAGTACGAGTCTAAGACCTTAGCTATTAGGCCAGAGTAAGAGTTAAGACCTTAGCTATTAGGCCAGTGTGAGAAGTTGGCCTGGCATATGCTGTTCCTAGTTATAGGGACACCTTGCACCAGTCCAATTCGACTCCTATTGATGATAGGTTTAAGACAACCTTTAAAGAAAGCTATCCTAGTGGTAGCTGTGGAGAGCAGCCTTCAGGCTAAGTCTTGAAGGAGTGTTAAGCTTATTGTTTTACCATAATAACCTCTTGAATGAACAAATGAAAGAGTAGCCCACACAGGTATATATATAAAATATATGTATTTATTCTAGACAGAATCCCACAGTCACTTTATGTGGCTAGTGGCAAAGTTACACTTCAAACAAGCATTTATAAACACAATAAATAGCACAGAAATCAATGGGCCCCAGGGGGGGACCAAACCATATACTACAATAGTGGTATAAGAACCACGACAATTCTACAGGCAATGCCTAGGGCATTCAGGATCGCTGGCCCCTTAAGAATCCACCCACAGTTAAGAGGAAGGGGACCCACGGGAGGCGTGTGCAGTGCGAGAAGTTGCTATCGGGATCGCAATGTTAGCCTATGGAGAATGTCGCGGTTGAATAATTAAGGTTTAAGGACACTTCTAACAACAGTACAAAGTTAAGGCTTGAGACTTAAGGCTTTGGAGAGCCCACCACCACGGAAGTACCGAAGTACCACTGTTACCTGCCCCAGGGAAGCCGGGTGCATAGGTCGATTCTGGTGTCGGGTCGCGGGCTGATTTTCTATGGAAAAGGAGTCCAAACTGCTGCTAGCTGGAAGTGTCGCTGAAGTCGTGAAGACTAAAGTTGAAGAAAAGACAAAGATGAACCTGAAAGCAGAGGGGACAGAGTCTGGGTCACAGCACAGTGACCAGGGAGCTCACAGGAAGGAGCTCGTGGATGTCGGGTGCTTCAGGTGTGGAAGGTACAGCTGGGCTCTGCAGTCACAGGCTCCAGGAGGCTTCAAGGAAGGCCAGCTTCTGGAGGGCGACTGTCCCACGTCGGCTGAGGGTCGCTGCGGTGTTAGTGTCCCAATTGGATCCACTAAGCATTGGCAACCGCAACCCATGCAAGATGAACAAAGCAGCTGCTGGTGCAGACCCACGTGGTCTGAGGGTGCTCTCCTTTGCAGGGAGCGTAGAGCAGGCCTGGAGCAACCAGGGGAACTCTTAGAAAAGAAGATTGTCCTCCGTCAGGGCCCACAAGTCGAGGGACAAGGGACCGCGGAAGGCAGCAAAATGGAGTGCGTAAAAGGGCTCCCATGGGCCACCGGAGCGGGCCAGGGAGCTGAGGGTCGGCACAAATGCTGCTTGAAGGTTGGCTCAAGAATGGGCCAAAGCACAACTTCCCCACTGGTCGGGGTCGTGTGCTGGACAAGAGGTGGCTGGTGTCTCGGGGTATGCAGGGATCTCGACACCCACGTGGTCCAGGGTGCTCAGACTTGCTGGGCACACTCACAGGACGCTGGGATGCACTGGAGACCCACCTCGAGGTTGCTGGAAGGCGTCGAAGGTCGTGAGAGCAACGAAGTTCCAACCGGGTATCTTGCAGTCTTTTAGGTGCCTGCCAAGCAGGGGGATAACTCCTTTATCCCAAGGGAGATTTCTTCAGTCAGCTGGGCAGCAGCTTGTCGAAGGTCAGTTCTGTGAAGTCCTGTACGAATCTAAGGCTCTAGGGCAAAGTTATTCCCATATATCCCCATGATTAGGGGATGGTCCAAAATAGAGCCTACCAATCAGAGTAGAGGCGGGAAAGGGTGGCTACACCCACTCCCCTTTGTGTGTTTCCCGCCTGGGCGAGGGGCAGGATGCCCCTGAACCGGTTCCAGGCGGTGTATGCAGAATTGGGGCTCTGCAGCTGCCTACGTGCAACTCTGAAAGGACATTTGGTGCACCCACCCTGTTCCAATCCACATATCCTGTCTGGGGAGGTGCTGGCACCTCCCTGCCACAGGAGCCCTATTGTCCAGATGGCGAGGCTGGGGTTTTCCCCAGCAACAGCCAGCCAGAGTCGTGTAGGTGGCGAACAGTAGCCATTTTGTGGTACATGTGCACTTTTAAATTGGTTTCCAAATTCTACCGCTTTTCCCATATCACCCTCCTAGCAAGGGGGAATCGTGCCCCCATGCCCATGGCTGGACTGGGGGTATGATTCCTTCATGTTTGACACCAAACACGATATGGTTCTGTGTAGCCATTCCTAAGTTACAGCGATGACGCAATAACTTATAATGCGGTTAAGAGTATATGGTATGGCTACATTACAAACAACCCAGTAACGATTTTACGAAGGTTGCAGAGAGGTCCTACTCACGTAGGGGTCCCCCCTCACACATACCTCAGCACCCAGCCCTGTAGGATTACCTGGGCCTGCCATAGGGGTGGCCTATGAGAGTATATGTGTTGTATGGTATGGGACATAGGGTACCTACATCCCGGTAAGGGGTGCTAGCACCACCTTACCCAGGCCACAGTAGTGGCCTGGTGGTGTCAGTTTGGGTGGCTGTCCCAGGGTGGCACAATAAGTGCTGCAGCCCTGGTAGGCCTACTGGGGGACCCATGCCCTGGGTACCTAGGGTACCATCTACAAGGGACTGGTAGGGCATGCCCAGCATCCAATTATGTTTGTACCTAGAGTACTCACAACAGTTTTAGGGAGAAAGCAGATAGGCTGGGGTCCTGGATAGCAGGATCCCAGCCAGACTAGTCAAAAACCACTTAAATACCAGGCAAAAAGTTGGGGGCAACCATTAGTCAGATTCCACTCTCCTACAGCCAGAGTACGAGTTAAGACCTTAGCTATTAGGACAGAGTAGGAGTTAAGACCTTAGCTATTAGGCCAGAGTAAGAGTTAAGACCATAACCAGTAGGCCATAGTAAGAGTTAAGACCTTAACCATTAGGCCAGAGTATGAGTCTAAGACCTTAGCTATTAGGCAAGTGTAAGAGTTAAGACCTTAGCTATTAGGCCAGAGTAAGAGTTATGACCTTAAACATTAGGCCAGAGTACGAGTCTAAGACCTTAGCTATTAGGCCAGAGTAAGAGATAAGACCTTAGCTATTAGGCCAGAGTAAGAGTTAAGACCTTAACCAGTAGGCCAGTGTAAGAGTTAAGACATTAACCAGTAGGTCAGAGTACGAGTCTAAGACCTTAGCTATTCGCAAAGAGTAAGAGTTAAGACCTTAACCATTAGGCCAGAGTACGAGTCTAAGACCTTAGCTATTAGGCCAGAGTAAGAGTTAAGACCTTAACCAGTAGGCCAGAGTAAGAATTAAGACCTTAACCATTAGGCCAGAGTACGAGTCTAAGACCTTAGCTATTAGGCCAGAGTAAGAGTTAAAACCTTAACCAGTTGACCAGAGTAAGAGTTAAGACCTTAACCATTAGGCAGGAGTACGAGTCTAAGACCTTAGCTATTAGGCCAGAGTAAGAGTTAAGACCTTAGCTATTAGGCCAGAGTAAGAGTTAAGACCTTAACCATTAGGCCAGAGTACGAGTCTAAGACCTTAGCTATTAGGCCAGAGTAAGAGTTCAGACCTTAGCTATTAGGCCAGAGTAAGAGTTAAGACCTTAACCATTAGGCCAGAGTACGAGTCTAAGACCTTAGCTATTAGGAGAGAGTAAGAGTTAAGACCTTAACCATTAGGCCAGAGTACGAGTTAAGACCTTAGCTATTAGGCCATAGTAAGAGTTAAGACCTTAGCAATTAGGCCAGAGTAAGAGTTAAGACCTTAACAATTAGGCCAGAGTACGAGTCTAAGACCTTAGCTATTAGGCCAGAGTAAGAGTTAAGACCTTAGCTATTAGGCCAGAGAACGAGTTAAGACCTTAGCTATTAGGCCAGAGTAAGAGTTAAGACCTTAGCTATTAGGCCAGAGTAAGAGTTAAGACCTTAACCAGTAGGCCATAGTAAGAGTTAAGACCTTAACCATTAGGCCAGAGTATGAGTCTAAGACCTTAGCTATTAGGCCAGAGTAAGAGTTAAGACCTTAGCTATTAGGCCAGAGTAAGAGTTATGACCTTAAACATTAGGCCAGAGTACGAGTCTAAGACCTTAGCTATTAGGCCAGAGTAAGAGATAAGACCTTAGCTATTAGGCCAGAGTAAGAGTTAAGACCTTAACCAGTAGGCCAGTGTAAGAGTTAAGACATTAACCAGTAGGCCAGAGTACGAGTCTAAGACCTTAGCTATTCGCCCAGAGTAAGAGTTAAGACCTTAACTATTAGGCCAGAGTACAAGTCTAAGACCTTAGCTGTTAGGCCAGAGTAAGAGTTAAGACCTTAACCAGTAGGCCAGAGTAAGAATTAAGACCTTAACCATTAGGCCAGAGTACGAGTCTAAGACCTTAGCTATTAGGCCAGAGTAAGAGTTAAAACCTTAACCAGTTGACCAGAGTAAGAGTTAAGACCTTAACCATTAGGCCAGAGTACGAGTCGAAGACCTTAGCTATTAGGCCAGAGTAAGAGTTAAGACCTTAGCTATTAGGCCACAGTACGAGTCTAAGACGTAAGCTATTAGGCCAGAGTAAGAGTTAAGACCTTAACCTGTAGGCCAGAGTATGAGTCTAAGACTTTAGCTATTAGGCCAGAGTAAGAGTTAAGCCCATAACCTGTAGGCCATAGTACGAGTCTAAGACCTTAGCTATTAGGCCAGAGTAAGAGTTAAGACCTTAGCTATTAGGCCAGAGTAAGAGTTAAGACGTTAACCATTAGGCCAGAGTACGAGTCTAAGACCTTAGCTATTAGGCCAGATTAAGAGTTAAGACCTTACCTATTAGGCCAGAGAAAGAGTTAAGACCTTAACCAGTAGGCTAGAGTAAGAGATAAGACCTTAACCAGTAGGCCAGAGTACGAGTCTAAGACCTTAGCTATTAGGCCAGAGTAAGAGTTTAGACCTTAACCATTAGGCCAGAGTACGAGTCTAAGACCTTAGCTATTAGGCCAGAGTAAGAGTTAATACCTTAGCTAGTAGGCCAGAGTAAGAGTTAAGACCTTAACCATTAGGCCAGAGTACGAGTTAAGACCTTAGCTATTAGGCCAGAGTAAGAGTTAAGACCTTAGCTATTAGGCCAGAGTAAGAGTTAAGACCTTAACCAGTAGGCCAGAGTAAGAGTTAAGACCTTAACCAGTAGGCCAGAGTAAGAGTTAAGACCCTAACCATTAGGCCAGAGTACGAGTCTAAGACCTTAGTTATTAGGCCAGAGTAAGAGTTCAGACCTTAGCTATTAGGCCAGAGAAAGAGTTAAGACCTTAACCATTAGGCCAGAGTACGAGTCTAAGACCTTAGCTATTAGGCCAGAGTAAGAGTTAAGACCTTAACCAGTAGGCCAGAGTAAGAGATAAGACCTTAACCATTAGGCCAGAGTAGGAGTCTAAGACCTTAGCTATTAGGCCAGAGTAAGAGTTAAGACCTTAACCAGTTGACCAGAGTAAAAGTTAAGACCTTAACCATTAGGCCAGAGTACGAGTCTAAGACCTTAGCTATTAGGCCAGAGTAAGAGTTAAGACCTTAACCATTAGGCCAGAGTACGAGTCTAAGACCTTAGCTATTAGGCCAGAGTAAGAGTTAAGACCTTAACCTTTATGCCAGAGTATGAGTCTAAGACCTTAGCTATTAGGCCAGAGTAAGAGTTAAGACCTTAACCAGTAGGCCAGAGTACGAGTCTAAGACCTTAGCTATTAGGCCAAGAGTAAGAGTTAAGACCTTAGCTATTAGGCCAGAGTAAGAGTTAAGACCTTAACCATTAGGCCAGAGTACGAGTCTAAGACCATAGCTATTAGGCCAGAGTAAGAGTTAAGACCTTAGCTATTAGGCCAGAGTAAGAGTTAAGACCTTAGCTATTAGGCCAGAGTAAGAGTTAAGACCTTAACTATTAGGCCAGAGTAAGAGTTAAGACCTTAAACAGTAGGCCAGAGTACGAGTCTAAGACCATAGCTATTAGGCCAGAGTAAGAGTTAAGACCTTAGCTATTAGGCCAGAGTAAGAGTTAAGACCTTAATCAGTAGGCCAGAGTAAGAGTTAAGACCTTAACCAGTAGGACAGAGTAAGAGTTAAGACCTTAACCATTAGGCCAGAGTACGTGTCTAAGACCTTAAACAGTAGGCCAGAGTAAGAGTTAAGACCTTTACCAATAGGCCAGAGTACGAGTCTAAGACCTTAGCTATTAGGCCAGAGTAAGAGTTAAGACCTTAACCATTAGGCCAGAGTACGAGTCTAAGACCTTAGCTATTAGGCCAGAGTACGAGTCTAAGACCTTAGCTATTAGGCCAGAGTAAGAGTTAAGACCTTAACCAGTAGGCCAGAGTAGGAGTTAAGACCTTAACCATTATGCCATAGTACGAGTCTAAGACCTTAGCTATTAGGCCATAGTAAGAGTTAAGACCTTAGCTATTAGGCCAGAGTAAGAGTTATGACCTTAACTATTAGGCCAGAGTACGAGTCTAAGACCGTAGCTATTAGGCCAGAGTAAGAGTTAAGACCTTAGCTATTAGGCCAGAGTAAGAGTTAAGACCTTAACCAGTAGGCCAGAGTAAGAGTTAGGACCTTAACCAGTAGGCCAGAGTACGAGTCTAAGACCTTAGCTATTCGCCCAGAGTAAGAGTTAAGACATTAACCATTAGGCCAGAGTACGAGTCTAAGACCTTAGCTATTAGGCCAGAGTAAGAGTTAAGACCTGAGCTAGTAGGCCAGAGTAAGAGTTAAGACCTTAACCATTAGGCCAGAGTACGAGTTAAGACCTTAGCTATTAGGCCAGAGTAAGAGTTAAGACCTTAGCTATTAGGCCAGAGTAAGAGTTAAGACCTTAACCAGTAGGCCAGAGTAAGAGTTAAGACCTTAACCAGTAGGCCAGAGTAAGAGTTAAGACCTTAACCATTAGGCCAGAGTACGAGTCTAAGACCTTAGTTATTAGTCCAGAGTAAGAGTTCAGACCTTAGCTATTAAGCCAGAGTAAGAGTTAAGACCTTAACCATTAGTCCAGAGTAGGAGTCTAAGTCCTTAGCTATTAGGCCAGAGTAAGAGTTAAGACCTTAACCAGTAGGCCAGAGTAAGAGTTAGGACCTTAACCAGTAGGCCAGAGTACGAGTCTAAGACCTTAGCTATTCGCCCAGAGTAAGAGTTAAGACCTTAACCATTAGGCCAGAGTACAAGTCTAAGACCTTAGCTATTAGGCCAGAGTAAGAGTTAAGACCTTAGCTAGTAGGTCAGAGTAAGAGTTAAGACCTTAACCATTAGGCCAGAGTACGAGTTAAGACCTTAGCTATTAGGCCAGAGTAAGAGTTAAGACCTTAACCATTAGGCCAGAGTACGAGTCTAAGACCTTAGCTATTAGGCCAGAGTAAGAGTTAAGACCTTAACCATTAGGCCAGAGTACGAGTCTAAGACCTTAGCTATTAGGCCAGAGTAAGAGTTAAGACCTTAACCAGTAGGCCAGAGTACGAGTCTAAGACCTTAGCTATTATGCCAAGAGTAAGAGTTAAGACCTTAGCTATTAGGCCAGAGTAAGAGTTAAGACCTTAACCATTAGGCCAGAGTACGAGTCTAAGACCATAGCTATTAGGCCAGAGTAAGAGTTAAGACCTTAGCTATTAGGCCAGAGTAAGAGTTAAGACCTTAACTATTAGGCCAGAGTAAGAGTTAAGACCTTAACAATTAGGCCAGAGTACGAGTCTAAGACCATAGCTATTAGGCCAGAGTAAGAGTTAAGACCTTAGCTATTAGGCCAGAGTAAGAGTTAAGACCTTAATCAGTAGGCCAGAGTAAGAGTTAAGACCTTAACCAGTAGGACAGAGTAAGAGTTAAGACCTTAATGATTAGGCCAGAGTACGTGTCTAAGACCTTAGCTATTAGGCCATAGTAAGAGTTAAGACCTTAACCAGTAGGCCAGAGTAAGAGTTAAGACCTTAAACAGTAGGCCAGAGTAAGAGTTAAGACCTTAACCATTAGGCCAGAGTACGAGTCTAAGACCTTAGCTATTAGGCCAGAGTAAGAGTTAAAACTTTAACCAGTTGACCAGAGTAAGAGTTAAGACCTTAACCATTAGGCCAGAGTATGAGTCGAAGACCTTAGCTATTAGGCCAGAGTAAGAGTTAAGACCTTAGCTATTAGGCCACAGTACGAGTCTAAGACTTAAGCTATTAGGCCAGAGTAAGAGTTAAGACCTTAACAAGTAGGCCAGAGTATGAGTCTAAGACGTTAGCTATTAGGCCAGAGTAAGAGTTAAGACCTTAACCTGTAGGCCATAGTACGAGTCTAAGACCTTAGCTATTAGGCCAGAGTAAGAGTTAAGACCTTAGCTATTAGGCCAGAGTAAGAGTTAAGACCTTAACCATTAGGCCATAGTACGAGTCTAAGACCTTAGCTATTAGGCCAGAGTAAGAATAAAGACCTTAACCATTAGGCCAGAGTACGAGTCTAAGACCTTAGCTATTAGGCCAGAGTAAGAGTTAAGACCTTAACCATTAGGCCAGAGTACGAGTCTAAGACCTTAGCTATTAGGCCAGAGTAAGAGTTAAGACCTTAACCAGTAGGCCAGAGTACGAGTCTAAGACCTTGGGTATTAGGCCAGAGTAAGAGTTAAGACCTTAACCATTAGGCCAGAGTACGAGTCTAAGACCTTAGCTATTAGGCCAGAGTAAGAGTTAAGACCTTAGCTATTAGGCCAGAGTACGAGTTAAGACCTTAGCTATTAGGCCAGAGTAAGAGTTAAGACCTTACCCTGTATGCCATAGTACGAGTCTAAGATCTTAGTTATTAGGCCAGAGTAAGAGTTAAGACCTTAACCAGTAGGCCAGAGTACGAGTCTAAGACCTTAATCAGTAGGCCAGAGTAAGAGTTAAGACCTTAACCAGTAGGACAGAGTAAGAGTTAAGACCTTAACCATTAAGCCAGAGTACGTGTCTAAGACCTTAGCTATTAGGCCATAGTAAGAGTTAAGACCTTAACCAGTAGGCCAGAGTAAGAGTTAAGACCTTAAACAGTGGGCCAGAGTAAGAGTAAAGACCTTAACCATTAGGCCAGAGTACGAGTCTGTGGTAAATAAAATAAATATTACCGGACTGAATTTCATACGGAATCTTAAAATAAAGTAAATAGCTCAAAATAACAAGAGGCAGAATCCGTGGTATAAGAGGTTTTCTAATGGGCTTTATTCCATTCAAAATGGCCGACTCGAGTCGCGGCCTTCAGGTTCCGTCACCACGAGGGTTCAGGAAGTGAAGTACAATAATTTATTAACAGACATGTATTTTTATAATAAGTACATTACAATGAAACGAATGTAGAAGGCGTAACATTTGATAAGAAAAGTGACAAAACAGTGACATAATCGAAACTAGGCGTAATAAGGAATAAAAGAAACATGATTGGTTAGAATTATCAGACATAGGTGGATCTATAAGATAATACTTGGCATAGATGCGCGCGCGGCAGCATGACGTGTAATTGACGTGCAACTAGGGGGTGAAGGGGACTTGACATTTAGCTCTACATGTGGAGACGAGAAGTCTGGGGTCAAGTCAACCTAATCCCAAATCATATCTAACATCCTATGTTTAAAGAACTATGTTATCCACAAGGAAGAGACTCTCGGACAGAATCTATTCTATACTGACTGTGTACGTGTACAAGCGTCTAAGTGTCTATATGAGATGCGAGGGGCAGAAAACTTTCCATGGCAACAGGGCTATGAATCACTTGCAGGAGGACGGAAAGGCTGAGTCCTTTGCTTGTGAGCTAAAGGAAATGTTTACCTAAATCACTGGACAGGAATGCATCGGCTGGAGAGCAAAATAGATAATTCGAAGGTGAAATACAACTTCTTGGCAGACAGGCGAAAACTGGCCGAGGCAGGCACCGTTAGCTGCACAGGGAGTAGGACAAAGTTCATGGATACAGATGCGAGCTCAAGCTGAAGCTGTCAGAGACAGAGAGCAGGGAAAGGCTTTGAGGACAGAATCGGGCCTACTTGCCTGAACTGTAAAAATGGAGTAACTTAGCCATATAAAGTCGGTGGCCCGTCATACCTAGGAATCGAATATCCAGCCCATTGATGGCGGATCTGACAGAGAACATGTTGACGGTAGACACTCATATGTTTGCGTCTTAGAAACTGGAACTGGAGGGAACATACATGTACTTGTGACATGCATATAGAACCGTTGGGGTCCAAGATAGGGGACATAACTGATCAGGGAAATCCACATTTCCACATTCCCTCCTTGTCCCCTACTTGCCCGTCAAGAAACATCAATCTTCATTAATCCATCGATTTGCTCATGGAGCATCATTTCTTCTTCTTTCTTCTTCCGGGATCTTGAGCGAAAACCTTGATGTGGAATACACGATGTGGCACACAGACCACAAATCGCTGGTCCACATTGCAGGCATAGACAGCAACTGAATAGTATGAGAAGGCCAATACCTAGGAAGGATAGGACCCTCCATCCCCAGGCTGATATCACACTCCAAAACCACCCGGACCACGTCCAAGTGCCTGGATTCTCGTGTATCTGGCTTACAATCTTATGAAGGCGTGTTATAGCTTTATATACAGATGGCGAATTTTCTGGTATGAATATGCAGCAGCTGGATCCGATGACCCTGCAAGCTCCGCCCCTATCGGCCAGGATGACGTCAAGGACAAGACGATTCTGGAGAACAACAATTCTCATCACTGATTGTTCCTCTGTCAGATTGCCTAGGGCGGCTATAGTCTCGTTTACTACAGCTTCAAGAGTCTTGGTGAGTCTGCGTATCAGCTTACTATTTGATATTGTACCTATATAGGGAAAGATACCTTTATTGAAATCTACATACTTGTCCCATGCCGTCTCAGTATAATCGACAACTGGGAGATCTCTTTGCTCTCTATTGTGTACTAAATGAACATTTCGATAATAATCAGGAGGAGCTAGGAAAACAGGTGGCAAAAGGAATGCTATGTAACAGGTACCATCCCAATCTAGAGGCAGACGCATATATGCCGTCTGACCGCAGATGAAGTAAGAATGGCGAGAAGCTTTAAATGAAGATTTACCTTGATCACTATATTCTACTGTAGTAACGCATTGGCTATGGCCCATATGTATGGAACCAACTTTTCTTACACATAATTCACCCTTAACTGGAAATACTGACATAGTGGGCAGAATTAGTTCAACTTCGGATTTGACATTCAGAATCATAAGATTAGGCGTAAAATTACCTAATTTATACACTTCATTTTCTAAATCAGTTCCTGTTCTACTGGGGTGACCCTCCTTATTAGGGTGACAGACTTTGAATAAAACTAGATTCAGATTTCCCCATATCCAATGTTGTTGATAAACTGCTGTGTCTGGGTCTATGGAATTTAATAAACTAAACCATGCTCCACAGGAGCCATTGTGTGTGAATGGATGTGGAAAGAAAGGCAGAACTCCTTTGTTATTCTGATAGGGAGGAAGTCGGCCACACACCCAACAATTGGTCGCATTACTAGTCTGATGGGAATGATGTAACATACTAATGAATGTGTTATTGCGCAGCGCAAGTCTATAAGATAATTCATGTGGCGGTAGGTCACTAAAAGAATGTTCATCAGTTATATTGAAAACACGTTTAGAAACAGGATAATACATATGCAACAATATACTTGCAGTAACTATTAAAAAACTCAAGGAAGACAAAATTAATAAAGTCACAATACAGTGGTTACGCAGTAATTTACAATAAGCATGTCGTTTCATTATGATTCTGGACTCTACGTGATTCAGACCTAAGGGGTACATGTCGGGACAGATTCAACCGCTTCACCTTGGAGAGGACTTAAACAATCAAATCGTCCGACAGTTTAGATCTGGACCTGAGTTTCTGTTTATAGAGTTCGGTGCTACTGGCCTCAGCCAAAGGTAGCTTTGAGTCAATGGGGGAAGACACACGGGCAGTACTGTCTGTGTCAGGAGGAAGTCCATGAAATTTTTTGACGTGACTTGAATGAATCCACCCTTTTCGTCCCTCGATCTTCACGGCTGTTCTTGTGGTCAACAGGACCAACTTGGGTGCTTTCCACCTGGGCTCCAATTGACTTTTCCTGTCGAAGTTTCTCACAAAGACAAGATTACCCGGAACAACGTCATGGGGTTTCGCCTCAGTGTTGTCGGGAAAGGCTGCAGCTACCTGTGAACGAGAAGATTGTAGTGCAGACATCAAGGAAGCCAAGTAATCTGTCAGCATATTACAGTCGACATCAGTTATTTTACGTGGTATAGGCGTCCCCCACATATTCGGTGGTCTACCAAAGATCACCTCATACGGGGATAGCCCTGTTCTAGAGTGTGCTACCATTCTCATGTAAAAGAGTGCAACTGGTAATGCTACTATCCAGTCGACACCTTTCTCTCTACATATTTTGGACAGTCTGATTTTCAGTGTCTGGTTATGTCTTTCTACGAGACCTGCTGCCTCGGGGTGTCGGACACAGTGGAATTTCCACTGATATCCCAACAAGAGTGAGACATGTTTCATTAATTCGGATGAGAAAGGCTGACCGTTATCTGAATATACAACACGTGGTAAACCGTACCGTGGGAAGAATTCTCGAACTAGCTGCTTGGCAGTAGTCGGGGCAGTGTAATCTGATACGGGATACGCCTCTGTCCAACGGGAGAGAGCGCAGACAACTACAAGAACATATTTGAATCCTCGACAACGTTCCATCTGAATATAATCCATCTGGAGGACTTCAAAAGGATGGTCAGGAGGCTGAAATCCACCCTGCTCTACGGGAACACTCTTTCCTGGATTAAACTGACAACATATCATACAGGTACGAACTTTTTGTTTAGCTGCTGCTCGTAAATGTTTGTTGAACCAAATGTGCTGAATGCTGTCTAGCATAGCCTTCTCTCCTAAATGTGCTGGACTGTGAATTGTAGCTATAATGGCTTGAACCATGGAATCAGGGAGAAACCATACAGATTTCTCCTTTGTCATCCATCCTTGATCTGTCTGGATCCCTCCTAGTTCAGTCCACTTCTTTATTTCTTCTGCTGTGGCATGTGTCTGTATGTCAATTACGTCAAGTGCGGGATCCTTAATTGTCATACACTGTGTTGGGGTCTGAACTATTGGCTTTGTCATGTCTAATGTGCGATTCTGAGCAGTCTGTTTAGCTGTTCTGTCAGCTAAATCATTGCCTTGAGAAATGGTATCAGTAACCTTCGTATGTGCTTTACATTTCATAATCGATATAGCAGTGGGTAGATGTATTGCGTCTAACAAAGCATGAATGAGGGGCCCGTGCTGAATGTGGGCACCGTGGGAGGTTAAATAACCTCTCTCTCGCCACAGCACGCCGAAGTCGTGTACAACTCCGAATGCATAACGTGAGTCAGTGTATATATTAACTTTCTTATTTGTGGCTTGAATACAGGCTTGCGTTAGAGCAATAAGTTCTGCTGCTTGGGCTGACAGAGTATCTATACAATGTGTCTCAATAACTTCAGTGTCTGTTGTGACTGCATACGCGGCCACTAAATCTCCTGTACTTGTTCTCATGCACGATCCGTCTACATACAACGTCAGGTCTGGATCTAACAATGGAACGTCTGTCAAGTCTTGTCTAGGTTTCGTCTTTATTTCAATGATTTCAACACAATCATGAGCTAGTGGGTCTGTTCCAATTACAGGTAATAGTGTAGCAGGATTCAATGTATTACACCGTCGGATCTCTATGTGTGGTTGAAACAATGTCAGTTCATAACCGGTAAGTCTTGCTATGGTCAAGTGTTGTGTTTGTGTTCGGTTCACAAGAACCTCTACTGCATGTGGTACTTGAACTGTCAATGGGTGTCCTAATACTATGGCATCGCTTTGTCTGATTGCTAAAGCTGTCGCTGCCACTGATTTCAGGCATGCAGGCAAAGCCTGAGCTACGGGATCTAATGTACTGGAAAAATAAGCACATGGCTTGCATGATCCTGCTTGATCCTGAGTGAGTACTGACAAGGCAGTACCTTCGCGTTCTGTAACAAAGAGTGTAAAAGGTTTGCTATAACATGGTGTTGCTAAAACAGGTGCTTGACATAAAGCTTCCTTTAGGCTTTCAAAAGCTTGTGTATGTTCCTGAGTCCAAGGGAGAACAGTCGATGTGGCTGCCTCCTGTGTGGTTAACTGAATGAGTGGTTTTGCTAGAAATGCGTACTGAGGGATCCACTGCCTACAATATGAAGTGAGGCCTATGAAAGCCCGCACCTCCTTTTGTGTCTGGGGTATTGACATGTTAGCAATTAACTGGATGCGATCTGGTGTAAGCTGCCTTCCCTCCTTGGACAGCGAGTGACCAAGATAAATAACTCGCTGAACACAGAATTGCAGCTTAGAAGGGGACACCTTGTGCCCCTTGTCGGCTAGGAAATGTAAAACTGTCAGAGAAGCTTTTTCACATTCTGGCTCGCTTCTCGCGGTGATCAGCAGATCATCGACATATTGAAGCAGTGCAGTATTGACTGGCATGTGGATACTGTCAAGTTCTCGTTTCAGTGCTTGGCTGTAGATGCTGGGGCTTTCTGTAAATCCTTGGGGAGCGCGTGAGAATTTAAAGCTGCGCCCATTTAAACTGAATCCGAACAAGTATTGGCTTTCCGGATCTATTGGGACGCTGAAAAAGGCATTCTTGAGATCAATTACAGTAAAAAATGTTGCTTCGGAATCAATTGCTGTCAACAATGATGATATATCAGGGACCACAGGGAATTGTGGTACAATACACTTGTTTAGTTCACGCAAATCAATAACCAATCGGTACACTGGTGGAGCAGTAGGATCAGTTCGTTTAAGAATCGGAATTATCGGTGAATTACATACATTGGAGTCTGTTTCTACAACTACTCCCTGGGCAATTAGCTCATCAATGATTTTCAACAAAGCCACTACAGCATCATGCGGTAACTTGTATTGTCGCATTCGTGGTAGTACCACTCCTGCTTTCAATGTAACTCGATAGGGTGTAATGTTCATGCAGCCAACATCCGTAGGGCCTTGTGCCCATAGATGTACCGGTAAAGTCTGTAGTCGGGGATCCATGTCTCTAGACACATAGTGACCTTTAAAATCACGCAAAAACAACCTTACTCCTTCCGGAGAACAACATATTATGGCTCCTAGTGCTTTCAGAGTCTTAATTCCTAACAGATTTTCTGGGCATGATTTAGTAAGCAATAAATCTGTAGTTCGTGTCAAAGGTCCTATCGTAAGTGGTAGAGGCTGTGATACTTCATTAACAATAGGTTTTCCTGAAAAACCAAGGGAAACATTTTGAGAGCCTGAGAGGGGTGCCCCTGGAACTTCACTACGTTTTATTGTTGTTCGACTTGCCCCTGTATCGAGTAAGAATTTTCTATCTTGACCTAATAATTCACTATGTACATAAGGTCCTTCTTGATCTACCGGAATCTCGATAAGCGGTAAGTCAACTTCCCTCTCTAGGCTGGTTCATGCGTAACGCTGATACTCAGGGTATTCATACTGTGCAGTCTGATACATTTGTCGTGTTGTGGTTTGTGTGGCAGTAGCAGGCAACGGTGGTGCAGCTGGCACAAACTGTATGGGTTGCTGTGAGGCTGGCATGGACTGTTGCTGAACTGGCATGGACTGTCCATGCTGCATAGCTCCTTGTTCATTCTGATCTTGTCTAACTAATCGTGGTCTCTCTTTTGCAATACCTGTAGCTATATTACGTTTCAGGACTTGACAATCATGTACATAATGGCCTAGTTGTTTACAGTAATTGCAGGTTCCTTTTACAGGAACTGCAGAATCACCAGAATGTGTCACACCCTTTTTGTGACCATCTGCTGGTACTGTCTGAGAAACTAGCATTTTCATTTTTGTATCCTTCATGCGTCTATGCTCGTGTTCTTGTTCATCCCTAATTCTATTGTGATGATACTGTAACATTTGTAGCATTTGCGACGGAGTGTTACTTTGCCAGGTACTCTCGAATTTCAATATTCTATTCTTTACTGGAGGTAATGCATTTTCCACTAATTTTGTCACAAATAAATGTGGATATGAATCACTACTTGCTTTTATACCACTATTTATACCAAAACATTTTTCAAATCGAGCATAATAATCGCTTGTGTCTTCATCTTGCTTTTGTTTACAGGCTGTGATTGCACCCCAATCTTCCTTTTTTGTAGTTAATAAACGTGGCAGTACCTGTACTAGTAAACCTGGTAATAGTTTAACTTTATCCCCGAGCCCCGAACCTGCAGCTCGGCCCCTTTCTTCCTCTGCTAATGCTGTCCAGTCTATCTTTTGGTCTCCCACTTCCCACTCTTTTTCTTTCAGTTTTTCATAAATGCCAGCAGGCAAAAGCACCTTTAATATCGTCATAATATCAGGAAAGGTGTACTCTCCCATCAGTAACATGTCTTTAATTTCTCGGTGGAAACCCGCTGGGTCTTTGTCATGACTAGGTACTACTTTTTTCATTTCTAATAATTCCATTTTTGATATGGGTGTGTAAACAAATACACGGTGAAACTCATTGTCTTCGCCTTTTATTGGGTGCACTTCTCGTAAAGGATTTTGTCTATCCATGTAGTACGGTGCTCTTTCTCTGTGGGGCAGCGAGAGAGAATCCGGACTTACAAAAAGGACATACTGCTTACGTGACACTAATATCTCTTTAATTAGCTTGTTACTAGAACCTCTCCATCTGTTCGTGAGTAGTTCTGTTAATATATCAGGTAAAGGACCAGGGTCAGCATGTTGGCTCTTATATAATATGAGGAGTTGCTGAATCATATATATTCCAGCTAAACGTTGTTCATCTGTACTGAGGTTAAAAAAACGTGTGTGCTACGGTCTCATCACCGTATTTTTCAGGACTGTCAATCCAGTGAACGGCTGATCTGGCTAATTCTTGCTCATCCATGGAATCGAGGAGGTGATAACCTTTTCGTTCTCGTAGTATTTTATCTGCGGCTTGAAACGAATGTTCAGGAGATTTCAGATTTATTACAGGCGTCGGATACGTTCTGCTATTATTTGGACATACAGAGTGTATTGGATCAGAAAAACATCTAGTATTTTCACAAGATCTTCCTCTGCCTACATAGGCTATGGTCTCTGACTGTCTTGCAGAGTTCCCTGATTCGGACACTTCATCTTGCTCAAACTCGTCTGTTCCCAATCTCTCTTCATGAATACGCTCTATTTCTTTACGGATTTTTTCGGCACATGGCTATTATACAATTTTGCTTATCGTGTCTCCCTTCTGATATATTCTGACTCCATCTTGTAAGAATAAGCATTGCATTCGGGTCTACCCCCGGACGATCTTGATTTCTGATTACACAGTTTATGAGGAAACGTAACAGTTCCCCCTGTATCTCTACTTTCTGGAATTCCATAGCTCTGTTAATACATCCTGGATCTCGTCCTGTTTGAACAAAATGATATATGTTATCTAGATGCGTAGTCATCCCTGGTAACCTTGCTAAATACTCTGCGGCTCGCCTGATACGTAATGATGCCAGGACCATTTCGTCCTCTTTACCAACCACTGGGTCATATCTACAATTTACAAGGAGTTCCTTAAGCGTACGTTCATTTACGAATTTTGGTGTACGTGAATGTGTTGACTCTTGAAAGACAAGTTTATTTATTCTAGGTGGTGTAAAAGTACTGCTAGCACCTCCCGTGGCCCCATCTGGGGCGTCGGGTGTGAATGGATTCGTTGAACGTGACACAGCAACTATGGGTGTCGATACCCCTATAGGATCGACTGCGGAGACAGATGCGGAAACAGATGTGCTTGCCGAAGCTTGTATCGGGACTTGCTGTTGCACGGGGACAGACACCTGATCCTGACGTTGAACCCCTCCGCCAGACGGTCTATGTGGTGTGGCGTTAGCATACTCGGGAGCTGCATCGTCTAGATATGAGGAAAGAAAAACATCTTCTGCGGTTCTGGGATGCCCCTTTGGATGTACCTTAATTGGAAATAATGGGGGTGGCAAGTCTTTTGGTATCTCTGGAGCAGCCTTAGGTAGTCCTTCGGCTAGAAGGGGATACATACCATTCATAAGAGCATTTCTTTGTCTATTCACTTGTTCTGATTTCACTCGGATACCTTCCTCAATTAATAGATTTTCTTGAACTTTATTTGAACTTTCTTTACTCCTCTCTTCTTGTCTACGTGCTTTTTCTGTTCGTCTATGAGATTCTTTACGCCATAACTCAACAGCGTCTTTCTGTGACTGTCTGACCTTTCTTTTCCATAACTCTTCCTCCACTTTCATGATGCACTCTGCATCCCAGGTTCCCGCTATGGGCCACCTTTGACTTTCCGGTAATCCTTTGGTATAATCTACCCATAGATCAAGAAACAATATGGCATCTAAGCCATGCTTATGGTACATGAAATGCCCTGGAGTGTCTCTAGGAGGAATAGGAACTGCTTCTTCAAGCACCCCTTTTCTGGTAGTAATTTGTCCTAACTTCGAGAAGAGCGGCATATTGACAACTGATCTGATACTTACTCTTGAACTTGCTTAATACGAGAAAAAACACAATAATGAACAGTGAACAATGAACAATCATTCATACCACAATATGCAAGACATTTCTGAATACTTTAAACATTAAACATTAAACATTATAACAATGATCGACAATGATGACAGTCTGCCTAACTAATCACCACGCTGAATTCTTGACAATAACTGAATACTTCGGAATACTTGATATACTGCTAAACAGTACATATACACTGCTAAACAGTGCAGACCGGATTTGTGTACCCAAATCCGTCTTGACCGGCACAACCTATGTGCGCGTCAACACGCCTCCCCGGCGATGGTACTCACCGAGTAGCTCCTTGAAACGGAAGGCCTCAGAGAATGGACAGGACTCGATAACTGCGGACATCGGACCCTCTGGACGTCGGGATTTCGGAAAACCTGGTGGGCCTCTGTATACCTCGGATCTTGCTCTCTCAGCTAGGCTCTGGTCGGGATACTTCGCACTTCTCACCGCCTCGTCTGGGTTGATCGCAGCCTCAGTCGCCCCCGCTTGACCGGAGGGAGCTTACAGGAAATCCTGCTGGTACGCGTTTATGGTCCGTCCAGCTGTGGCAGGAGACCGGGCCTGCAACGCACCGCCGGCGCGTGAGATGAGAAAGTGTCCCTGTTCGGGCGCCATTATGTGGTAAATAAAATAAATATTACCGGACTGAATTTCATACGGAATCTTAAAATAAAGTAAATAGCTCAAAATAACAAGAGGCAGAATCCGTGGTATAAGAGGTTTTCTAATGGGCTTTATTCCATTCAAAATGGCCGACTCGAGTCGCGGCCTTCAGGTTCCGTCACCACGAGGGTTCAGGAAGTGAAGTACAATAATTTATTAACAGACATGTATTTTTATAATAAGTACATTACAATGAAACGAATGTAGAAGGCGTAACATTTGATAAGAAAAGTGACAAAACAGTGACATAATCGAAACTAGGCGTAATAAGGAATAAAAGAAACATGATTGGTTAGAATTATCAGACATAGGTGGATCTATAAGATAATACTTGGCATAGATGCGCGCGCGGCAGCATGACGTGTAATTGACGTGCAACTAGGGGGTGAAGGGGACTTGACATTTAGCTCTACATGTGGAGACGAGAAGTCTGGGGTCAAGTCAACCTAATCCCAAATCATATCTAACATCCTATGTTTAAAGAACTATGTTATCCACAAGGAAGAGACTCTCGGACAGAATCTATTCTATACTGACTGTGTACGTGTACAAGCGTCTAAGTGTCTATATGAGATGCGAGGGGCAGAAAACTTTCCATGGCAACAGGGCTATGAATCACTTGCAGGAGGACGGAAAGGCTGAGTCCTTTGCTTGTGAGCTAAAGGAAATGTTTACCTAAATCACTGGACAGGAATGCATCGGCTGGAGAGCAAAATAGATAATTCGAAGGTGAAATACAACTTCTTGGCAGACAGGCGAAAACTGGCCGAGGCAGGCACCGTTAGCTGCACAGGGAGTAGGACAAAGTTCATGGATACAGATGCGAGCTCAAGCTGAAGCTGTCAGAGACAGAGAGCAGGGAAAGGCTTTGAGGACAGAATCGGGCCTACTTGCCTGAACTGTAAAAATGGAGTAACTTAGCCATATAAAGTCGGTGGCCCGTCATACCTAGGAATCGAATATCCAGCCCATTGATGGCGGATCTGACAGAGAACATGTTGACGGTAGACACTCATATGTTTGCGTCTTAGAAACTGGAACTGGAGGGAACATACATGTACTTGTGACATGCATATAGAACCGTTGGGGTCCAAGATAGGGGACATAACTGATCAGGGAAATCCACATTTCCACAAGTCTAAGACCTTAGCTATTAGGCCAGAGTAAGAGTTAAGACCTTAACCATTAGGCCAGAGTACAAGTCTAAGACCTTAGCTATTAGGCCAGAGTAAGAGTTAAGACCTTAACCATTAGGCCAGAGTACAAGTCTAAGACCTTAGCTATTAGGCCAGAGTACGAGTCTAAGACCTTAGCTATTAGGCCAGAGTAAGAGTTAAGACCTTAACCAGTAGGCCAGAGTAAGAGTTAAGACCTTAACCATTATGCCATAGTACGAGTCTAAGACCTTAGCTATTAGGCCATAGTAAGAGTTAAGACCTTAACCATTAGGCCAGAGTATGAGTCTAAGACCTTAGCTATTAGGCCAGAGTAAGAGTTAAGACCTTAGCTATTAGGCCAGAGTAAGAGTTAAGACCTTAACCATTAGGCCAGAGTACGAGTCTAAGACCATAGCTATTAGGCCAGAGTAAGAGTTAAGACCTTAGCTATTAGGCCAGAGTAAGAGTTAAGACCTTAACTATTAGGCCAGAGTAAGAGTTAAGACCTTAACAATTAGGCCAGAGTATGAGTCTAAGACCATAGCTATTAGGCCAGAGTAAGAGTTAAGACCTTAGCTATTAGGCCAGAGTAAGAGTTAAGACCTTAATCAGTAGGCCAGAGTAAGAGTTAAGACCTTAACCAGTAGGACAGAGTAAGAGTTAAGACCTTAATGATTAGGCCAGAGTACGTGTCTAAGACCTTAGCTATTAGGCCATAGTAAGAGTTAAGACCTTAACCAGTAGGCCAGAGTAAGAGTTAAGACCTTAAACAGTAGGCCAGAGTAAGAGTTAAGACCCTAACCATTAGGCCAGAGTACGAGTCTAAGACCTTAGTTATTAGGCCAGAGTAAGAGTTCAGACCTTAGCTATTAGGCCAGAGTAAGAGTTAAGACCTTAACCATTAGGCCAGAGTACGAGTCTAAGACCTTAGCTATTAGGCCAGAGTAAGAGTTAAGACCTTAACCAGTAGGCCAGAGTAAGAGTTAAGACCTTAACCATTAGGCCAGAGTAGGAGTCTAAGACCTTAGCTATTAGGCCAGAGTAAGAGTTAAGACCTTAACCAGTTGACCAGAGTAAAAGTTAAGACCTTAACCATTAGGCCAGAGTACGAGTCTAAGACCTTAGCTATTAGGCCAGAGTAAGAGATAAGACCTTAACCATTAGGCCAGAGTACGAGTCTAAGACCTTAGCTATTAGGCCAGAGTAAGAGTTAAGACCTTAACCATTATGCCAGAGTATGAGTCTAAGACCTTAGCTATTAGGCCAGAGTAAGAGTTAAGACCTTAACCAGTAGGCCAGAGTACGAGTCTAAGACCTTAGCTATTAGGCCAAGAGTAAGAGTTAAGACCTTAGCTATTAGGCCAGAGTAAGAGTTAAGACCTTAACCATTAGGCCAGAGTACGAGTCTAAGACCATAGCTATTAGGCCAGAGTAAGAGTTAAGACCTTAGCTATTAGGCCAGAGTAAGAGTTAAGACCTTAGCTATTAGGCCAGAGTAAGAGTTAAAACCTTAACTATTAGGCCAGAGTAAGAGTTAAGACCTTAACCAGTAGGCCAGAGTACGAGTCTAAGACCATAGCTATTAGGCCAGAGTAAGAGTTAAGACCTTAGCTATTAGGCCAGAGTAAGAGTTAAGACCTTAATCAGTAGGCCAGAGTAAGAGTTAAGACCTTAACCAGTAGGACAGAGTAAGAGTTAAGACCTTAACCATTAGGCCAGAGTACGTGTCTAAGACCTTAGCTATTAGGCCATAGTTAGAGTTAAGACCTTAACCAGTAGGCCAGAGTAAGAGTTAAGACCTTAAACAGTAGGCCAGAGTAAGAGTTAAGACCTTTACCAATAGGCCAGAGTACGAGTCTAAGACCTTAGCTATTAGGCCGGAGTAAGAGTTAAAACCTTAACCAGTTGACAAGAGTAAGAGTTAATACCTTAACCATTAGGCCAGAGTACGAGTCGAAGACCTTAGCTATTAGGCCAGAGTAAGAGTTAAGACCTTAGCTATTAGGCCACAGTACGAGTCTAAGACTTAAGCTATTAGGCCAGAGTAAGAGTTAAGACCTTAACCTGTAGGCCAGAGCACGAGTCTAAGACCTTAGCTATTAGGCCAGAGTAAGAGTTAAGACCTTAACCTGTAGGCCATAATACGAGTCTAAGACCTTAGCTATTAGGCCAGAGTAAGAGTTAAGACCTTAGCTATTAGGCCAGAGTAAGAGTTAAGATCTTAACCTGTAGGCCATAGTACGAGTCTAAGACCTTAGCTATTAGGCCAGAGTAAGAGTTAAGACCTTAACCATTAGGCCAGAGTACGAGTCTAAGACCTTAGCTATTAGGCCAGAGTAAGAGTTAAGACCTTAACCATTAGGCCAGAGTAAGAGTTAAGATCTTAACCTGTAGGCCATAATACGAGTCTAAGACCTTAGCTATTAGGCCAGAGTAAGAGTTAAGACCTTAGCTATTAGGCCAGAGTAAGAGTTAAGATCTTAACCTGTAGGCCATAGTACGAGTCTAAGACCTTAGCTATTAGGCCAGAGTAAGAGTTAAGACCTTAACCATTAGGCCAGAGTACGAGTCTAAGACCTTAGCTATTAGGCCAGAGTAAGAGTTAAGACCTTAACCATTAGGCCACAGTACGAGTCTAAGACCTTAGCTATTAGGCCAGAGTAAGAGTTAAGACCTTAACCAGTAGGCCAAAGTACGAGTCTAAGACCTTAGCTATTAGGCCAGAGAAAGAGTTAAGACCTTAGCTATTAGGAGAGAGTAAGAGTTAAGACCTTAACCATTAGGCTAGAGTACGAGTTAAGACCTTAGCTATTAGGCCATAGTAAGAGTTAAGACCTTAGCTATTAGGCCAGAGTAAGAGTTAAGACCTTAACGATTAGGCCAGAGTACGAGTCTAAGACCTTAGCTATTAGGCCAGAGTAAGAGTTAAGACCTTAGCTATTAGGCCAGTGTGAGAAGTTGGCCTGGCATATGCTGTTCCTAGTTATAGGGACACCTTGCACCAGTCCAATTCGACTCCTATTGATGATAGGTTTAAGACAACCTTTAAAGAAAGCTATCCTAGTGGTAGCTGTGGAGAGCAGCCTTCAGGCTAAGTCTTGAAGGAGTGTTAAGCTTATTGTTTTACCATAATAACCTCTTGAATGAACAAATGAAAGAGTAGCCCACACAGGTATATATATAAAATATATGTATTTATTCTAGACAGAATCCCACAGTCACTTTATGTGGCTAGTGGCAAAGTTACACTTCAAACAAGCATTTATAAACACAATAAATAGCACAGAAATCAATGGGCCCCAGGGGGGGACCAAACCATATACTACAATAGTGGTATAAGAACCACGACAATTCTACAGGCAATGCCTAGGGCATTCAGGATCGCTGGCCCCTTAAGAATCCACCCACAGTTAAGAGGAAGGGGACCCACGGGAGGCGTGTGCAGTGCGAGAAGTTGCTATCGGGATCGCAATGTTAGCCTATGGAGAATGTCGCGGTTGAATAATTAAGGTTTAAGGACACTTCTAACAACAGTACAAAGTTAAGGCTTGAGACTTAAGGCTTTGGAGAGCCCACCACCACGGAAGTACCGAAGTACCACTGTTACCTGCCCCAGGGAAGCCGGGTGCATAGGTCGATTCTGGTGTCGGGTCGCGGGCTGATTTTCTATGGAAAAGGAGTCCAAACTGCTGCTAGCTGGAAGTGTCGCTGAAGTCGTGAAGACTAAAGTTGAAGAAAAGACAAAGATGAACCTGAAAGCAGAGGGGACAGAGTCTGGGTCACAGCACAGTGACCAGGGAGCTCACAGGAAGGAGCTCGTGGATGTCGGGTGCTTCAGGTGTGGAAGGTACAGCTGGGCTCTGCAGTCACAGGCTCCAGGAGGCTTCAAGGAAGGCCAGCTTCTGGAGGGCGACTGTCCCACGTCGGCTGAGGGTCGCTGCGGTGTTAGTGTCCCAATTGGATCCACTAAGCATTGGCAACCGCAACCCATGCAAGATGAACAAAGCAGCTGCTGGTGCAGACCCACCTGGTCTGAGGGTGCTCTCCTTTGCAGGGAGCGTAGAGCAGGCCTGGAGCAACCAGGGGAACTCTTAGAAAAGAAGATTGTCCTCCGTCAGGGCCCACAAGTCGAGGGACAAGGGACCGCGGAAGGCAGCAAAATGGAGTGCGTAAAAGGGCTCCCATGGGCCACCGGAGCGGGCCAGGGAGCTGAGGGTCGGCACAAATGCTGCTTGAAGGTTGGCTCAAGAATGGGCCAAAGCACAACTTCCCCACTGGTCGGGGTCGTGTGCTGGACAAGAGGTGGCTGGTGTCTCGGGGTATGCAGGGATCTCGACACCCACGTGGTCCAGGGTGCTCAGACTTGCTGGGCACACTCACAGGACGCTGGGATGCACTGGAGACCCACCTCGAGGTTGCTGGAAGGCGTCGAAGGTCGTGAGAGCAACGAAGTTCCAACCGGGTATCTTGCAGTCTTTTAGGTGCCTGCCAAGCAGGGGGATAACTCCTTTATCCCAAGGGAGATTTCTTCAGTCAGCTGGGCAGCAGCTTGTCGAAGGTCAGTTCTGTGAAGTCCTGTACGAATCTAAGGCTCTAGGGCAAAGTTATTCCCATATATCCCCATGATTAGGGGATGGTCCAAAATAGAGCCTACCAATCAGAGTAGAGGCGGGAAAGGGTGGCTACACCCACTCCCCTTTGTGTGTTTCCCGCCTGGGCGAGGGGCAGGATGCCCCTGAACCGGTTCCAGGCGGTGTATGCAGAATTGGGGCTCTGCAGCTGCCTACGTGCAACTCTGAAAGGACATTTGGTGCACCCACCCTGTTCCAATCCACATATCCTGTCTGGGGAGGTGCTGGCACCTCCCTGCCACAGGAGCCCTATTGTCCAGATGGCGAGGCTGGGGTTTTCCCCAGCAACAGCCAGCCAGAGTCGTGTAGGTGGCGAACAGTAGCCATTTTGTGGTACATGTGCACTTTTAAATTGGTTTCCAAATTCTACCGCTTTTCCCATATCACCCTCCTAGCAAGGGGGAATCGTGCCCCCATGCCCATGGCTGGACTGGGGGTATGATTCCTTCATGTTTGACACCAAACACGATATGGTTCTGTGTAGCCATTCCTAAGTTACAGCGATGACGCAATAACTTATAATGCGGTTAAGAGTATATGGTATGGCTACATTACAAACAACCCAGTAACGATTTTACGAAGGTTGCAGAGAGGTCCTACTCACGTAGGGGTCCCCCCTCACACATACCTCAGCACCCAGCCCTGTAGGATTACCTGGGCCTGCCATAGGGGTGGCCTATGAGAGTATATGTGTTGTATGGTATGGGACATAGGGTACCTACATCCCGGTAAGGGGTGCTAGCACCACCTTACCCAGGCCACAGTAGTGGCCTGGTGGTGTCAGTTTGGGTGGCTGTCCCAGGGTGGCACAATAAGTGCTGCAGCCCTAGTAGGCCTACTGGGGGACCCATGCCCTGGGTACCTAGGGTACCATCTACAAGGGACTGGTAGGGCATGCCCAGCATCCAATTATGTTTGTACCTAGAGTACTCACAACAGTTTTAGGGAGAAAGCAGATAGGCTGGGGTCCTGGATAGCAGGATCCCAGCCAGACTAGTCAAAAACCACTTAAATACCAGGCAAAAAGTTGGGGGCAACCATTAGTCAGATTCCACTCTCCTACAGCCAGAGTACGAGTTAAGACCTTAGCTATTAGGACAGAGTAGGAGTTAAGACCTTAGCTATTAGGCCAGAGTAAGAGTTAAGACCATAACCAGTAGGCCATAGTAAGAGTTAAGACCTTAACCATTAGGCCAGAGTATGAGTCTAAGACCTTAGCTATTAGGCAAGTGTAAGAGTTAAGACCTTAGCTATTAGGCCAGAGTAAGAGTTATGACCTTAAACATTAGGCCAGAGTACGAGTCTAAGACCTTAGCTATTAGGCCAGAGTAAGAGATAAGACCTTAGCTATTAGGCCAGAGTAAGAGTTAAGACCTTAACCAGTAGGCCAGTGTAAGAGTTAAGACATTAACCAGTAGGTCAGAGTACGAGTCTAAGACCTTAGCTATTCGCCCAGAGTAAGAGTTAAGACCTTAACCATTAGGCCAGAGTACGAGTCTAAGACCTTAGCTATTAGGCCAGAGTAAGAGTTAAGACCTTAACCAGTAGGCCAGAGTAAGAATTAAGACCTTAACCATTAGGCCAGAGTACGAGTCTAAGACCTTAGCTATTAGGCCAGAGTAAGAGTTAAAACCTTAACCAGTTGACCAGAGTAAGAGTTAAGACCTTAACCATTAGGCAGGAGTACGAGTCTAAGACCTTAGCTATTAGGCCAGAGTAAGAGTTAAGACCTTAGCTATTAGGCCAGAGTAAGAGTTAAGACCTTAACCATTAGGCCAGAGTACGAGTCTAAGACCTTAGCTATTAGGCCAGAGTAAGAGTTCAGACCTTAGCTATTAGGCCAGAGTAAGAGTTAAGACCTTAACCATTAGGCCAGAGTACGAGTCTAAGACCTTAGCTATTAGGAGAGAGTAAGAGTTAAGACCTTAACCATTAGGCCAGAGTACGAGTTAAGACCTTAGCTATTAGGCCATAGTAAGAGTTAAGACCTTAGCAATTAGGCCAGAGTAAGAGTTAAGACCTTAACAATTAGGCCAGAGTACGAGTCTAAGACCTTAGCTATTAGGCCAGAGTAAGAGTTAAGACCTTAGCTATTAGGCCAGAGAACGAGTTAAGACCTTAGCTATTAGGCCAGAGTAAGAGTTAAGACCTTAGCTATTAGGCCAGAGTAAGAGTTAAGACCTTAACCAGTAGGCCATAGTAAGAGTTAAGACCTTAACCATTAGGCCAGAGTATGAGTCTAAGACCTTAGCTATTAGGCCAGAGTAAGAGTTAAGACCTTAGCTATTAGGCCAGAGTAAGAGTTATGACCTTAAACATTAGGCCAGAGTACGAGTCTAAGACCTTAGCTATTAGGCCAGAGTAAGAGATAAGACCTTAGCTATTAGGCCAGAGTAAGAGTTAAGACCTTAACCAGTAGGCCAGTGTAAGAGTTAAGACATTAACCAGTAGGCCAGAGTACGAGTCTAAGACCTTAGCTATTCGCCCAGAGTAAGAGTTAAGACCTTAACTATTAGGCCAGAGTACAAGTCTAAGACCTTAGCTGTTAGGCCAGAGTAAGAGTTAAGACCTTAACCAGTAGGCCAGAGTAAGAATTAAGACCTTAACCATTAGGCCAGAGTACGAGTCTAAGACCTTAGCTATTAGGCCAGAGTAAGAGTTAAAACCTTAACCAGTTGACCAGAGTAAGAGTTAAGACCTTAACCATTAGGCCAGAGTACGAGTCGAAGACCTTAGCTATTAGGCCAGAGTAAGAGTTAAGACCTTAGCTATTAGGCCACAGTACGAGTCTAAGACGTAAGCTATTAGGCCAGAGTAAGAGTTAAGACCTTAACCTGTAGGCCAGAGTATGAGTCTAAGACTTTAGCTATTAGGCCAGAGTAAGAGTTAAGCCCATAACCTGTAGGCCATAGTACGAGTCTAAGACCTTAGCTATTAGGCCAGAGTAAGAGTTAAGACCTTAGCTATTAGGCCAGAGTAAGAGTTAAGACGTTAACCATTAGGCCAGAGTACGAGTCTAAGACCTTAGCTATTAGGCCAGATTAAGAGTTAAGACCTTACCTATTAGGCCAGAGAAAGAGTTAAGACCTTAACCAGTAGGCTAGAGTAAGAGATAAGACCTTAACCAGTAGGCCAGAGTACGAGTCTAAGACCTTAGCTATTAGGCCAGAGTAAGAGTTTAGACCTTAACCATTAGGCCAGAGTACGAGTCTAAGACCTTAGCTATTAGGCCAGAGTAAGAGTTAATACCTTAGCTAGTAGGCCAGAGTAAGAGTTAAGACCTTAACCATTAGGCCAGAGTACGAGTTAAGACCTTAGCTATTAGGCCAGAGTAAGAGTTAAGACCTTAGCTATTAGGCCAGAGTAAGAGTTAAGACCTTAACCAGTAGGCCAGAGTAAGAGTTAAGACCTTAACCAGTAGGCCAGAGTAAGAGTTAAGACCCTAACCATTAGGCCAGAGTACGAGTCTAAGACCTTAGTTATTAGGCCAGAGTAAGAGTTCAGACCTTAGCTATTAGGCCAGAGTAAGAGTTAAGACCTTAACCATTAGGCCAGAGTACGAGTCTAAGACCTTAGCTATTAGGCCAGAGTAAGAGTTAAGACCTTAACCAGTAGGCCAGAGTAAGAGATAAGACCTTAACCATTAGGCCAGAGTAGGAGTCTAAGACCTTAGCTATTAGGCCAGAGTAAGAGTTAAGACCTTAACCAGTTGACCAGAGTAAAAGTTAAGACCTTAACCATTAGGCCAGAGTACGAGTCTAAGACCTTAGCTATTAGGCCAGAGTAAGAGTTAAGACCTTAACCATTAGGCCAGAGTACGAGTCTAAGACCTTAGCTATTAGGCCAGAGTAAGAGTTAAGACCTTAACCTTTATGCCAGAGTATGAGTCTAAGACCTTAGCTATTAGGCCAGAGTAAGAGTTAAGACCTTAACCAGTAGGCCAGAGTACGAGTCTAAGACCTTAGCTATTAGGCCAAGAGTAAGAGTTAAGACCTTAGCTATTAGGCCAGAGTAAGAGTTAAGACCTTAACCATTAGGCCAGAGTACGAGTCTAAGACCATAGCTATTAGGCCAGAGTAAGAGTTAAGACCTTAGCTATTAGGCCAGAGTAAGAGTTAAGACCTTAGCTATTAGGCCAGAGTAAGAGTTAAGACCTTAACTATTAGGCCAGAGTAAGAGTTAAGACCTTAAACAGTAGGCCAGAGTACGAGTCTAAGACCATAGCTATTAGGCCAGAGTAAGAGTTAAGACCTTAGCTATTAGGCCAGAGTAAGAGTTAAGACCTTAATCAGTAGGCCAGAGTAAGAGTTAAGACCTTAACCAGTAGGACAGAGTAAGAGTTAAGACCTTAACCATTAGGCCAGAGTACGTGTCTAAGACCTTAAACAGTAGGCCAGAGTAAGAGTTAAGACCTTTACCAATAGGCCAGAGTACGAGTCTAAGACCTTAGCTATTAGGCCAGAGTAAGAGTTAAGACCTTAACCATTAGGCCAGAGTACGAGTCTAAGACCTTAGCTATTAGGCCAGAGTACGAGTCTAAGACCTTAGCTATTAGGCCAGAGTAAGAGTTAAGACCTTAACCAGTAGGCCAGAGTAGGAGTTAAGACCTTAACCATTATGCCATAGTACGAGTCTAAGACCTTAGCTATTAGGCCATAGTAAGAGTTAAGACCTTAGCTATTAGGCCAGAGTAAGAGTTATGACCTTAACTATTAGGCCAGAGTACGAGTCTAAGACCGTAGCTATTAGGCCAGAGTAAGAGTTAAGACCTTAGCTATTAGGCCAGAGTAAGAGTTAAGACCTTAACCAGTAGGCCAGAGTAAGAGTTAGGACCTTAACCAGTAGGCCAGAGTACGAGTCTAAGACCTTAGCTATTCGCCCAGAGTAAGAGTTAAGACATTAACCATTAGGCCAGAGTACGAGTCTAAGACCTTAGCTATTAGGCCAGAGTAAGAGTTAAGACCTGAGCTAGTAGGCCAGAGTAAGAGTTAAGACCTTAACCATTAGGCCAGAGTACGAGTTAAGACCTTAGCTATTAGGCCAGAGTAAGAGTTAAGACCTTAGCTATTAGGCCAGAGTAAGAGTTAAGACCTTAACCAGTAGGCCAGAGTAAGAGTTAAGACCTTAACCAGTAGGCCAGAGTAAGAGTTAAGACCTTAACCATTAGGCCAGAGTACGAGTCTAAGACCTTAGTTATTAGTCCAGAGTAAGAGTTCAGACCTTAGCTATTAAGCCAGAGTAAGAGTTAAGACCTTAACCATTAGTCCAGAGTAGGAGTCTAAGTCCTTAGCTATTAGGCCAGAGTAAGAGTTAAGACCTTAACCAGTAGGCCAGAGTAAGAGTTAGGACCTTAACCAGTAGGCCAGAGTACGAGTCTAAGACCTTAGCTATTCGCCCAGAGTAAGAGTTAAGACCTTAACCATTAGGCCAGAGTACGAGTCTAAGACCTTAGCTATTAGGCCAGAGTAAGAGTTAAGACCTTAGCTAGTAGGTCAGAGTAAGAGTTAAGACCTTAACCATTAGGCCAGAGTACGAGTTAAGACCTTAGCTATTAGGCCAGAGTAAGAGTTAAGACCTTAACCATTAGGCCAGAGTACGAGTCTAAGACCTTAGCTATTAGGCCAGAGTAAGAGTTAAGACCTTAACCATTAGGCCAGAGTACGAGTCTAAGACCTTAGCTATTAGGCCAGAGTAAGAGTTAAGACCTTAACCAGTAGGCCAGAGTACGAGTCTAAGACCTTAGCTATTATGCCAAGAGTAAGAGTTAAGACCTTAGCTATTAGGCCAGAGTAAGAGTTAAGACCTTAACCATTAGGCCAGAGTACGAGTCTAAGACCATAGCTATTAGGCCAGAGTAAGAGTTAAGACCTTAGCTATTAGGCCAGAGTAAGAGTTAAGACCTTAACTATTAGGCCAGAGTAAGAGTTAAGACCTTAACAATTAGGCCAGAGTACGAGTCTAAGACCATAGCTATTAGGCCAGAGTAAGAGTTAAGACCTTAGCTATTAGGCCAGAGTAAGAGTTAAGACCTTAATCAGTAGGCCAGAGTAAGAGTTAAGACCTTAACCAGTAGGACAGAGTAAGAGTTAAGACCTTAATGATTAGGCCAGAGTACGTGTCTAAGACCTTAGCTATTAGGCCATAGTAAGAGTTAAGACCTTAACCAGTAGGCCAGAGTAAGAGTTAAGACCTTAAACAGTAGGCCAGAGTAAGAGTTAAGACCTTAACCATTAGGCCAGAGTACGAGTCTAAGACCTTAGCTATTAGGCCAGAGTAAGAGTTAAAACTTTAACCAGTTGACCAGAGTAAGAGTTAAGACCTTAACCATTAGGCCAGAGTATGAGTCGAAGACCTTAGCTATTAGGCCAGAGTAAGAGTTAAGACCTTAGCTATTAGGCCACAGTACGAGTCTAAGACTTAAGCTATTAGGCCAGAGTAAGAGTTAAGACCTTAACAAGTAGGCCAGAGTATGAGTCTAAGACGTTAGCTATTAGGCCAGAGTAAGAGTTAAGACCTTAACCTGTAGGCCATAGTACGAGTCTAAGACCTTAGCTATTAGGCCAGAGTAAGAGTTAAGACCTTAGCTATTAGGCCAGAGTAAGAGTTAAGACCTTAACCATTAGGCCATAGTACGAGTCTAAGACCTTAGCTATTAGGCCAGAGTAAGAATAAAGACCTTAACCATTAGGCCAGAGTACGAGTCTAAGACCTTAGCTATTAGGCCAGAGTAAGAGTTAAGACCTTAACCATTAGGCCAGAGTACGAGTCTAAGACCTTAGCTATTAGGCCAGAGTAAGAGTTAAGACCTTAACCAGTAGGCCAGAGTACAAGTCTAAGACCTTGGGTATTAGGCCAGAGTAAGAGTTAAGACCTTAACCATTAGGCCAGAGTACGAGTCTAAGACCTTAGCTATTAGGCCAGAGTAAGAGTTAAGACCTTAGCTATTAGGCCAGAGTACGAGTTAAGACCTTAGCTATTAGGCCAGAGTAAGAGTTAAGACCTTACCCTGTATGCCATAGTACGAGTCTAAGATCTTAGTTATTAGGCCAGAGTAAGAGTTAAGACCTTAACCAGTAGGCCAGAGTACGAGTCTAAGACCTTAATCAGTAGGCCAGAGTAAGAGTTAAGACCTTAACCAGTAGGACAGAGTAAGAGTTAAGACCTTAACCATTAAGCCAGAGTACGTGTCTAAGACCTTAGCTATTAGGCCATAGTAAGAGTTAAGACCTTAACCAGTAGGCCAGAGTAAGAGTTAAGACCTTAAACAGTGGGCCAGAGTAAGAGTAAAGACCTTAACCATTAGGCCAGAGTACGAGTCTAAGACCTTAGCTATTAGGCCAGAGTAAGAGTTAAGACCTTAACCATTAGGCCAGAGTACAAGTCTAAGACCTTAGCTATTAGGCCAGAGTAAGAGTTAAGACCTTAACCATTAGGCCAGAGTACAAGTCTAAGACCTTAGCTATTAGGCCAGAGTACGAGTCTAAGACCTTAGCTATTAGGCCAGAGTAAGAGTTAAGACCTTAACCAGTAGGCCAGAGTAAGAGTTAAGACCTTAACCATTATGCCATAGTACGAGTCTAAGACCTTAGCTATTAGGCCATAGTAAGAGTTAAGACCTTAACCATTAGGCCAGAGTATGAGTCTAAGACCTTAGCTATTAGGCCAGAGTAAGAGTTAAGACCTTAGCTATTAGGCCAGAGTAAGAGTTAAGACCTTAACCATTAGGCCAGAGTACGAGTCTAAGACCATAGCTATTAGGCCAGAGTAAGAGTTAAGACCTTAGCTATTAGGCCAGAGTAAGAGTTAAGACCTTAACTATTAGGCCAGAGTAAGAGTTAAGACCTTAACAATTAGGCCAGAGTATGAGTCTAAGACCATAGCTATTAGGCCAGAGTAAGAGTTAAGACCTTAGCTATTAGGCCAGAGTAAGAGTTAAGACCTTAATCAGTAGGCCAGAGTAAGAGTTAAGACCTTAACCAGTAGGACAGAGTAAGAGTTAAGACCTTAATGATTAGGCCAGAGTACGTGTCTAAGACCTTAGCTATTAGGCCATAGTAAGAGTTAAGACCTTAACCAGTAGGCCAGAGTAAGAGTTAAGACCTTAAACAGTAGGCCAGAGTAAGAGTTAAGACCTTAACCATTAGGCCAGAGTACGAGTCTAAGACCTTAGCTATTAGGCCAGAGTAAGAGTTAAAACTTTAACCAGTTGACCAGAGTAAGAGTTAAGACCTTAACCATTAGGCCAGAGTATGAGTCGAAGACCTTAGCTATTAGGCCAGAGTAAGAGTTAAGACCTTAGCTATTAGGCCACAGTACGAGTCTAAGACTTAAGCTATTAGGCCAGAGTAAGAGTTAAGACCTTAACAAGTAGGCCAGAGTATGAGTCTAAGACGTTAGCTATTAGGCCAGAGTAAGAGTTAAGACCTTAACCTGTAGGCCATAGTACGAGTCTAAGACCTTAGCTATTAGGCCAGAGTAAGAGTTAAGACCTTAGCTATTAGGCCAGAGTAAGAGTTAAGACCTTAACCATTAGGCCATAGTACGAGTCTAAGACCTTAGCTATTAGGCCAGAGTAAGAGTAAAGACCTTAACCATTAGGCCAGAGTACGAGTCTAAGACCTTAGCTATTAGGCCAGAGTAAGAGTTAAGACCTTAACCATTAGGCCAGAGTACGAGTCTAAGACCTTAGCTATTAGGCCAGAGTAAGAGTTAAGACCTTAACCAGTAGGCCAGAGTACGAGTCTAAGACCTTGGGTATTAGGCTAGAGTAAGAGTTAAGACCTTAACCATTAGGCCAGAGTACGAGTCTAAGACCTTAGCTATTAGGCCAGAGTAAGAGTTAAGACCTTAGCTATTAGGCCAGAGTACGAGTTAAGACCTTAGCTATTAGGCCAGAGTAAGAGTTAAGACCTTAACCTGTATGCCATAGTACGAGTCTAAGATCTTAGTTATTAGGCCAGAGTAAGAGTTAAGACCTTAACCAGTAGGCCAGAGTACGAGTCTAAGACCTTAATCAGTAGGCCAGAGTAAGAGTTAAGACCTTAACCAGTAGGACAGAGTAAGAGTTAAGACCTTAACCATTAAGCCAGAGTACGTGTCTAAGACCTTAGCTATTAGGCCATAGTAAGAGTTAAGACCTTAACCAGTAGGCCAGAGTAAGAGTTAAGACCTTAAACAGTAGGCCAGAGTAAGAGTAAAGACCTTAACCATTAGGCCAGAGTACGAGTCTAAGACCTTAGCTATTAGGCCAGAGTAAGAGTTAAGACCTTAACCATTAGGCCAGAGTACAAGTCTAAGACCTTAGCTATTAGGCCAGAGTAAGAGTTAAGACCTTAACCATTAGGCCAGAGTACAAGTCTAAGACCTTAGCTATTAGGCCAGAGTACGAGTCTAAGACCTTAGCTATTAGGCCAGAGTAAGAGTTAAGACCTTAACCAGTAGGCCAGAGTAAGAGTTAAGACCTTAACCATTATGCCATAGTACGAGTCTAAGACCTTAGCTATTAGGCCATAGTAAGAGTTAAGACCTTAACCATTAGGCCAGAGTATGAGTCTAAGACCTTAGCTATTAGGCCAGAGTAAGCGTTAAGACCTTAGCTATTAGGCCAGAGTAAGAGTTATGACCTTAACCATTTGGCCAGAGTACGAGTCTAAGACCATAGCTATTAGGCCAGAGTAAGAGTTAAGACCTTAGCTATTAGGCCAGAGTAAGAGTTAAGACCTTAATCAGTAGGCCAGAGTAAGAGTTAAGACCTTAACCAGTAGGACAGAGTAAGAGTTAAGACCTTAATGATTAGGCCAGAGTACGTGTCTAAGACCTTAGCTATTAGGCCATAGTAAGAGTTAAGACCTTAACCAGTAGGCCAGAGTAAGAGTTAAGACCTTAAACAGTAGCCCAGAGTAAGAGTTAAGACCTTAACCATTAGGCCAGAGTACGAGTCTAAGACCTTAGCTATTAGGCCAGAGTAAGAGTTAAAACCTTAACCAGTTGACCAGAGTAAGAGTTAAGACCTTAACCATTAGGCCAGAGTATGAGTCGAAGACCTTAGCTATTAGGCCAGAGTAAGAGTTAAGACCTTAGCTATTAGGCCACAGTACGAGTCTAAGACTTAAGCTATTAGGCCAGAGTAAGAGTTAAGACCTTAACAAGTAGGCCAGAGTATGAGTCTAAGACGTTAGCTATTAGGCCAGAGTAAGAGTTAAGACCTTAACCTGTAGGCCATAGTACGAGTCTAAGACCTTAGCTATTAGGCCAGAGTAAGAGTTAAGACCTTAACCATTAGGCCATAGTACGAGTCTAAGACCTTAGCTATTAGGCCAGAGTAAGAGTAAAGACCTTAACCATTAGGCCAGAGTACGAGTCTAAGACCTTAGCTATTAGGCCAGAGTAAGAGTTAAGACCTTAACCATTAGGCCAGAGTACGAGTCTAAGACCTTAGCTATTAGGCCAGAGTAAGAGTTAAGACCTTAACCAGTAGGCCAGAGTACGAGTCTAAGACCTTGGGTATTAGGCCAGAGTAAGAGTTAAGACCTTAACCATTAGGCCAGAGTACAAGTCTAAGACCTTAGCTATTAGGCCAGAGTAAGAGTTAAGACCTTAGCTATTAGGCCAGAGTAGGAGTTAAGACCTTAGCTATTATGCCAGAGTAGGAGTTAAGACCTTAACCTGTATGCCATAGTATGAGTCTAAGATCTTTGCTATTAGGCCAGAGTAAGAGTTAAGACCTTAACCAGTAGGCCAGAGTACGAGTCTAAGACCTTAATCAGTTGGCCAGAGTAAGAGTTAAGACCTTAACCAGTAGGACAGAGTAAGAGTTAAGACCTTAACCATTAAGCCAGAGTACGTGTCTAAGACCTTAGCTATTAGGCCATAGTAAGAGTTAAGACCTTAACCAGTAGGCCAGAGTAAGAGTTAAGACCTTAAACAGTAGGCCAGAGTAAGAGTAAAGACCTTAACCATTAGGCCAGAGTACGAGTCTAAGACCTTAGCTATTAGGCCAGAGTAAGAGTTAAGACCTTAACCATTAGGCCAGAGTACAAGTCTAAGACCTTAGCTATTAGGCCAGAGTAAGAGTTAAGACCTTAACCATTAGGCCAGAGTACAAGTCTAAGACCTTAGCTATTAGGCCAGAGTACGAGTCTAAGACCTTAGCTATTAGGCCAGAGTAAGAGTTAAGACCTTAACCAGTAGGCCAGAGTAAGAGTTAAGACCTTAACCATTATGCCATAGTACGAGTCTAACACCTTAGCTATTAGGCCATAGTAAGAGTTAAGACCTTAACCATTAGGCCAGAGTATGAGTTTAAGACCTTAGCTATTAGGCCAGAGTAAGAGTTAAGACCTTAGCTATTAGGCCAGAGTAAGAGTTATGACCTTAACCATTTGGCCAGAGTACGAGTCTAAGACCGTAGCTATTAGGCCAGAGTAAGAGTTAAGACCTTAGCTATTAGGCCAGAGTAAGAGTTAAGACCTTAACCAGTAGGCCAGAGTAAGAGTTAGGACCTTAACCAGTAGGCCAGAGTACGAGTCTAAGACCTTAGCTATTAGGCCAGAGTAAGAGTTAAAACCTTAACCAGTTGACCAGAGTAAGAGTTAAGACCTTCACCATTAGGCCAGAGTACGAGTCGAAGACCTTAGCTATTAGGCCAGAGTAAGAGTTAAGACCTTAGCTATTAGGCCACAGTACGAGTCTAAGACTTAAGCTATTAGGCCAGAGTAAGAGTTAAGACCTTAACCTGTAGGCCAGAGTACGAGTCTAAGACCTTAGCTATTAGGCCAGAGTAAGAGTTAAGACCTTAACCTGTAGGCCATAGTACGAGTCTAAGACCTTAGCTATTAGGCCAGAGTAAGAGTTAAGACCTTAGCTATTAGGCCAGAGTAAGAGTTAAGATCTTAACCTGTAGGCCATAGTACGAGTCTAAGACCTTAGCTATTAGGCCAGAGTAAGAGTTAAGACCTTAACCATTAGGCCAGAGTACGAGTCTAAGACGTTAGCTATTAGGCCAGAGTAAGAGTTAAGACCTTAACCATTAGGCCACAGTACGAGTCTAAGACCTTAGCTATTAGGCCAGAGTAAGAGTTAAGACCTTAACCAGTAGGCCAAAGTGCGAGTCTAAGACCTTAGCTATTAGGCCAGAGTAAGAGTTAAGACCTTAGCTATTAGGAGAGAGTAAGAGTTAAGACCTTAACCATTAGGCCAGAGTACGAGTCTAAGACCTTAGCTATTAGGCAAGAGTAAGAGTTAAGACCTTAGCTATTAGGCCAGAGTACGAGTTAAGACCTTAGCTATTAGGCCAGAGTAAGAGTTAAGACCTTAGCTATTAGGCCAGAGTAAGAGTTAAGACCTTAACCAGTAGGCCATAGTAAGAGTTAAGACCTTAACCATTAGGCCAAAGTATGAGTCTAAGACCTTAACTATTAGGCCAGAGTAAGAGTTAAGACCTTAACCAGTAGGCCAGAGTACGAGTCTAAGACCTTAGCTATTAGGCCAAGAGTAAGAGTTAAGACCTTAGCTATTAGGCCAGAGTAAGAGTTAAGACCTTAACCATTAGGCCAGAGTACGAGTGTAAGACCATAGCTATTAGGCCAGAGTAAGAGTTAAGACCTTAGCTATTAGGCCAGAGTAAGAGTTAAGACCTTAACTATTAGGCCAGAGTAAGAGTTAAGACCTTAACCATTAGGCCAGAGTACGAGTCTAAGACCATAGCTATTAGGCCAGAGTAAGAGTTAAGACCTTAGCTATTAGGCCAGAGTAAGAGTTAAGACCTTAATCAGTAGGCCAGAGTAAGAGTTAAGACCTTAACCAGTAGGACAGAGTAAGAGTTAAGACCTTAACCATTAGTCCAGAGTACGTGTCTAAGACCTTAGCTATTAGGCCATAGTAAGAGTTAAGACCTTAACCAGTAGGCCAGAGTAAGAGTTAAGACCTTAAACAGTAGGCCAGAGTAAGAGTTAAGACCTTAACCATTAGGCCAGAGTATGAGTCTAAGACCTTAGCTATTAGGCCAGAGTAAGAGTTAAAACCTTAACCAGTTGACCAGAGTAAGAGTTAAGACCTTAACCATTAGGCCAGAGTATGAGTCGAAGACCTTAGCTATTAGGCCAGAGTAAGAGTTAAGACCTTAGCTATTAGGCCACAGTACGAGTCTAAGACTTAAGCTATTAGGCCAGAGTAAGAGTTAAGACCTTAACAAGTAGGCCAGAGTATGAGTCTAAGACCTTAGCTATTAGGCCAGAGTAAGAGTTAAGACCTTAACCTGTAGGCCATAGTACGAGTCTAAGACCTTAGCTATTAGGCCAGAGTAAGAGTTAAGACCTTAGCTATTAGGCCAGAGTAAGAGTTAAGACCTTAACCATTAGGCCATAGTACGAGTCTAAGACCTTAGCTATTAGGCCAGAGTAAGAGTAAAGACCTTAACCATTAGGCCAGAGTACGAGTCTAAGACCTTAGCTATTAGGCCAGAGTAAGAGTTAAGACCTTAACCATTAGGCCAGAGTACGAGTCTAAGACCTTAGCTATTAGGCCAGAGTAAGAGTTAAGACCTTAACCAGTAGGCCAGAGTACGAGTCTAAGACCTTAGGTATTAGGCCAGAGTAAGAGTTAAGACCTTAACCATTAGGCCAGAGTACGAGTCTAAGACCTTAGCTATTAGGCCAGAGTAAGAGTTAAGACCTTAGCTATTAGGCCAGAGTATGAGTTAAGACCTTAGCTATTAGGCCAGAGTAAGAGTTAAGACCTTAACCAGTAGGCCAGAGTACGAGTCTAAGACCTTAATCAGTAGGCCAGAGTAAGAGTTAAGACCTTAACCAGTAGGACAGAGTAAGAGTTAAGACCTTAACCATTAGGCCAGAGTACGTGTCTAAGACCTTAGCTATTAGGCCAGAGTAAGAGTTGAGACCTTAACCAGTAGGCCAGAGTACGAGTCTAAGACCTTAATCAGTAGGCCAGAGTAAGAGTTAAGACCTTAATCAGTAGGCCAGAGTAAGAGTTAAGACCTTAACCAGTAGGCCAGAGTAAGAGTTAAGACCTTAAACAGTAGGCCAGAGTAAGAGTAAAGACCTTAACCATTAGGCCAGAGTACGAGTCTAAGACGTTAGCTATTAGGCCAGAGTAAGAGTTTAGACCTTAACCATTAGGCCAGAGTACAAGTCTAAGACCTTAGCTATTAGGCCAGAGTAAGAGTTAAGACCTTACCCATTAGGCCAGAGAACAAGTCTAAGACCTTAGCTATTAGGCCAGAGTACGAGTCTAAGACCTTAGCTATTAGGCCAGAGTAAGAGTTAAGACCTTAACCAGTAGGCCAGAGTAAGAGTTAAGACCTTAGCCATTATGCCATAGTACGAGTCTAAGACCTTAGCTATTAGGCCATAGTAAGAGTTAAGACCTTAACCATTAGGCCAGAGTATGAGTCTAAGACCTTAGCTATGAGGCCAGAGTAAGAGTTAAGACCTTAGCTATTAGGCCAGAGTAAGAGTTATGACCTTAACCATTCGGCCAGAGTACGAGTCTAAGACCGTAGCTATTAGGCCAGAGTAAGAGTTAAGACCTTAGCTATTAGGCCAGAGTAAGAGTTAAGACCTTAACTAGTAGGCCAGAGTAAGAGTTAGGACCTTAACCAGTAGGCCAGAGTACGAGTCTAAGACCTTAGCTATTCGCCGAGAGTAAGAGTTAAGATCTTAACCATTAGGCCAGAGTACGAGTCTAAGACCTTAGCTATTAGGCCAGAGTAAGAGTTAAAACCTTAACCAGTTGACCAGAGTAAGAGTTAAGACCTTAACCATTAGGCCAGAGTACGAGTCAAAGACCTTAGCTATTAGGCAAGAGTAAGAGTTAAGACCTTAGCTATTAGGCCACAGTACGAGTCTAAGACTTAAGCTATTAGGCCAGAGTAAGAGTTAAGACCTTAACCTGTAGGCCAGAGTACGAGTCTAAGACCTTAGCTATTAGGCCAGAGTAAGAGTTAAGACCTTAACCTGTAGGCCATAGTACGAGTCAAAGACCTTAGCTATTAGGCCAGAGTAAGAGTTAAGACCTTAGCTATTAGGCCAGAGTAAGAGTCTAAGACCTTAGCTATTAGGCCAGAGTAAGAGTTAAGACCTTAACCATTAGGCCACAGTACGAGTCTAAGACCTTAGCTATTAGGCCAGAGTAAGAGTTAAGACCTTAACCAGTAGGCCAAAGTACGAGTCTAAGACCTTAGGTATTAGGCCAAAGTAAGAGTTAAGACCTTAGCTATTAGGAGAGAGTAAGAGTTAAGACCTTAACCATTAGGCCAGAGTACGCGTTAAGACCTTAGCTATTAGGCCATAGTAAGAGTTAAGACCTTAGCTATTAGGCCAGAGTAAGAGTTAATACCTTAACCATTAGGCCAGAGTACAAGCCTAAGACCTTAGCTATTAGGCCAGAGTAAGAGTTAAGACCTTAGCTATTAGGCCAGAGTACGAGTTAAGACCTTAGCTATTAGGCCAGAGTAAGAGTTAAGACCTTAGCTATTAGGCCAGAGTAAGAGTTAAGACCTTAACCAGTAGGCCATAGTAAGAGTTAAGACCTTAACCATTAGGCCAGAGTATGAGTCTAAGACCTTAGCTATTAGGCCAGAGTAAGAGTTAAGACCTTAGCTATTAGGCCAGAGTAAGAGTTATGACCTTAAACATTAGGCCAGAGTACGAGTCTAAGACCTTAGCTATTAGGCCAGAGTCAGAGATAAGACCTTAGCTATTAGGCCAGAGTAAGAGTTAAGACCTTAACCAGTAGGCCAGTGTAAGAGTTAACACATTAACCAGTAGGCCAGAGTACGAGTCTAAGACCTTAGCTATTCGCCCAGAGTAAGAGTTAAGACCTTAACCATTAGGCCAGAGTACGAGTCTAAGACCTTAGCTATTAGGCCAGAGTAAGAGTTAAGACCTTAACCAGTAGGCCAGAGTAAGAATTAAGACCTTAACCATTAGGCCAGAGTACGAGTCTAAGACCTTAGCTATTAGGCCAGAGTAAGAGTTAAAACCTTAACCAGTTGACCAGAGTAAGAGTTAAGACCTTAACCATTAGGCCAGAGTACGAGTCGAAGACCTTAGCTATTAGGCCAGAGTAAGAGTTAAGACCTTAGCTATTAAGCCACAGTACGAGTCTAAGACGTAAGCTATTAGGCCAGAGTAAGAGTTAAGACCTTAACCTGTAGGCCAGAGTATGAGTCTAAGACTTTAGCTATTAGGCCAGAGTAAGAGTTAAGCCCATAACCTGTAGGCCATAGTACGAGTCTAAGACCTTAGCTATTAGGCCAGAGTAAGAGTTAAGACCTTAGCTATTAGGCCAGAGTAAGAGTTAAGACGTTAACCATTAGGCCAGAGTACGAGTCTAAGACCTTAGCTATTAGGCCAGAGTAATAGTTAAGACCTTACCTATTAGGCCAGAGAAAGAGTTAAGACCTTAACCAGTAGGCTAGAGTAAGAGATAAGACCTTAACCAGTAGGCCAGAGTACGAGTCTAAGACCTTAGCTATTAGGCCAGAGTAAGAGTTTAGACCTTAACCATTAGGCCAGAGTACGAGTCTAAGACCTTAGCTATTAGGCCAGAGTAAGAGTTAAGACCTTAGCTAGTAGGCCAGAGTAAGAGTTAAGACCTTAACCATTAGGCCAGAGTACGAGTTAAGACCTTAGCTATTAGGCCAGAGTAAGAGTTAAGACCTTAGCTATTAGGCCAGAGTAAGAGTTAAGACCTTAACCAGTAGGCCAGAGTAAGAGTTAAGACCTTAACCAGTAGGCCAGAGTAAGAGTTAAGACCTTAACCATTAGGCCAGAGTACGAGTCTAAGACCTTAGTTATTAGGCCAGAGTAAGAGTTCAGACCTTAGCTATTAGGCCAGAGTAAGAGTTAAGACCTTAACCATTAGGCCAGAGTAGGAGTCTAAGACCTTAGCTATTAGGCCAGAGTAAGAGTTAAGACCTTAACCAGTAGGCCAGAGTAAGAGTTAAGACCTTAACCATTAGGCCAGAGTAGGAGTCTAAGACCTTAGCTATTAGGCCAGAGTAAGAGTTAAGACCTTAACCAGTTGACCAGAGTAAGAGTTAAGACCTTAACCATTAGGCCAGAGTACGAGTCTAAGACCTTAGCTATTAGGCCAGAGTAAGAGTTAAGACCTTAACCATTAGGCCAGAGTACGAGTCTAAGACCTTAGCTATTAGGCCAGAGTAAGAGTTAAGACCTTAACCATTAGGCCAGAGTATGAGTCTAAGACCTTAGCTATTAGGCCAGAGTAAGAGTTAAGACCTTAACCAGTAGGCCAGAGTACGAGTCTAAGACCTTAGCTATTAGGCCAAGAGTAAGAGTTAAGACCTTAGCTATTAGGCCAGAGTAAGAGTTAAGACCTTAACCATTAGGCCAGAGTACGAGTCTAAGACCATAGCTATTAGGCCAGAGTAAGAGTTAAGACCTTAGCTATTAGGCCAGAGTAAGAGTTAAGACCTTAGCTATTAGGCCAGAGTAAGAGTTAAGACCTTAACTATTAGGCCAGAGTAAGAGTTAAGACCTTAACCATTAGGCCAGAGTACAAGTCTAAGACCATAGCTATTAGGCCAGAGTAAGAGTTAAGACCTTAGCTATTAGGCCAGAGTAAGAGTTAGGACCTTAATCAGTAGGCCAGAGTAAGAGTTAAGACCTTAACCAGTAGGACAGAGTAAGAGTTAAGACCTTAACCATTAGGCCAGAGTATGTGTCTAAGACCTTAGCTATTAGGCCATAGTTAGAGTTAAGACCTTAACCAGTAGGCCAGAGTAAGAGTTAAGACCTTAACCATTAGGCCAGAGTACGAGTCTAAGACCTTAACCATTAGGCCAGAGTACGAGTTAAGACCTTAGCTATTAGGCCAGAGTAAGAGTTAAGACCTTAGCTATTAGGCCAGAGTAAGAGTTAAGACCTTAACCAGTAGGCCAGAGTACGAGTTAAGACCTTAACCAGTAGGCCAGAGTAAGAGTTAAGACCTTAACCATTAGGCCAGAGTACGAGTCTAAGACCTTAGTTATTAGGCCAGAGTAAGAGTTCAGACCTTAGCTATTAGGCCAGAGTAAGAGTTAAGACCTTAACCATTAGGCCAGAGTACGAGTCTAAGACCTTAGCTATTAGGCCAGAGTAAGAGTTAAGACCTTAACCAGTAGGCCAGAGTAAGAGTTAAGACCTTAACCATTAGGCCAGAGTAGGAGTCTAAGACCTTAGCTATTAGGCCAGAGTAAGAGTTAAGACCTTAACCAGTTGACCAGAGTAAGAGTTAAGACCTTAACCATTAGGCCAGAGTACGAGTCTAAGACCTTAGCTATTAGGCCAGAGTAAGAGTTAAGACCTTAACCATTAGGCCAGAGTACGAGTCTAAGACCTTAGCTATTAGGCCAGAGTAAGAGTTAAGACCTTAACCATTAGGCCAGAGTATGAGTCTAAGACCTTAGCTATTAGGCCAGAGTAAGAGTTAAGACCTTAACCAGTAGGCCAGAGTACGAGTCTAAGACCTTAGCTATTAGGCCAAGAGTAAGAGTTAAGACCTTAGCTATTAGGCCAGAGTAAGAGTTAAGACCATAACCATTAGGCCAGAGTACGAGTCTAAGACCATAGCTATTAGGCCAGAGTAAGAGTTAAGACCTTAGCTATTAGGCCAGAGTAAGAGTTAAGACCTTAGCTATTAGGCCAGAGTAAGAGTTAAGACCTTAACTATTAGGCCAGAGTAAGAGTTAAGACCTTAGCTATTAGGCCAGAGTAAGAGTTAAGACCTTAACCAGTAGGCCAGAGTACGAGTCTAAGACCTTAGCTATTAGGCCAAGAGTAAGAGTTAAGACCTTAGCTATTAGGCCAGAGTAAGAGTTAAGACCTTAACCATTAGGCCAGAGTACGAGTCTAAGACCATAGCTATTAGGCCAGAGTAAGAGTTAAGACCTTAGCTATTAGGCCAGAGTAAGAGTTAAGACCTTAGCTATTAGGCCAGAGTAAGAGTTAAGACCTTAACTATTAGGCCAGAGTAAGAGTTAAGACCTTAACCATTAGGCCAGAGTACAAGTCTAAGACCATAGCTATTAGGCCAGAGTAAGAGTTAAGACCTTAGCTATTAGGCCAGAGTAAGAGTTAGGACCTTAATCAGTAGGCCAGAGTAAGAGTTAAGACCTTAACCAGTAGGACAGAGTAAGAGTTAAGACCTTAACCATTAGGCCAGAGTACGTGTCTAAGACCTTAGCTATTAGGCCATAGTTAGAGTTAAGACCTTAACCAGTAGGCCAGAGTAAGAGTTAAGACCTTAACCATTAGGCCAGAGTACGAGTCTAAGACCTTAGCTATTAGGCCAGAGTAAGAGTTAAGACCTTAACCATTAGGCCAGAGTACAAGTCTAAGACCTTAGCTATTAGGCCAGAGTAAGAGTTAAGACCTTAACCATTAGGCCAGAGTACGGGTCTAAGACCTTAGCTATTAGGCCAGAGTACGAGTCTAAGACCTTAGCTATTAGGCCAGAGTAAGAGTTAAGACCTTAACCAGTAGGCCAGAGTAAGAGTTAAGACCTTAACCAGTAGGCCAGAGTAAGAGTTAAGACCTTAGCTATTAGGCCATAGTAAGAGTTAAGACCTTAACCATTAGGCCAAAGTATGAGTCTAAGACCTTAGCTATTAGGCCAGAGTAAGAGTTAAGACCTTAGCTATTAGGCCAGAGTAAGAGTTATGACCTTAACCATTAGGCCAGAGTACGAGTCTAAGACCGTAGCTATTAGGCCAGAGTAAGAGTTAAGACCTTAGCTATTAGGCCAGAGTAAGAGTTAAGACCTTAACCAGTAGGCCAGAGTAAGAGTTAGGACCTTAACCAGTAGGCCAGAGTACGAGTCTAAGACCTTAGCTATTCGCCCAGAGTAAGAGTTAAGACCTTAACCTTTAGGCCAGAGTATGAGTCTAGGACCTTAGCTATTTGGCCAGAGTAAGAGTTAAGACCTGAGCTAGTAGGCCAGAGTAAGAGTTAAGACCTTAACCATTAGGCCAGAGTACGAGTTAAGACCTTAGCTATTAGGCCAGAGTAAGAGTTAAGACCTTAGCTATTAGGCCAGAGTAAGAGTTAAGACCTTAACCAGTAGGCCAGAGTAAGAGTTAAGACCTTAACCAGTAGGCCAGAGTAAGAGTTAAGACCTTAACCATTAGGCCAGAGTATGAGTCTAAGACCTTAGTTATTAGGCCAGAGTAAGAGTTCAGACCTTAGCTATTAGGCCAGAGTAAGAGTTAAGACCTTAACCATTAGGCCAGAGTACGAGTCTAAGACCTTAGCTATTAGGCCAGAGTAAGAGTTAAGACCTTAACCAGTAGGCCAGAGTAAGAGTTAAGACCTTAACCAATAGGCCAGAGTAGGAGTCTAAGACCTTAGCTATTAGGCCAGAGTAAGAGTTAAGACCTTAACCAGTTGACCAGAGTAAGAGTTAAGACCTTAACCATTAGGCCAGAGTACGAGTCTAAGACCTTAGCTATTAGGCCAGAGTAAGAGTTAAGACCTTAACCATTAGGCCAGAGTACGAGTCTAAGACCTTAGCTATTAGGCCAGAGTAAGAGTTAAGACCTTAACCATTAGGCCAGAGTATGAGTCTAAGACCTTAGCTATTAGGACAGAGTAAGAGTTAAGACCTTAACCATTAGGCCAGAGTACGAGTCTAAGACCTTAGCTATTAGGCCAGAGTAAGAGTTAAGACCTTAACCAGTAGGCCATAGTAAGAGTTAAGACCTTAACCATTAGGCCAAAGTATGAGTCTAAGACCTTAACTATTAGGCCAGAGTAAGAGTTAAGACCTTAACCAGTAGGCCAGAGTACGAGTCTAAGACCTTAGCTATTAGGCCAAGAGTAAGAGTTAAGACCTTAGCTATTAGGCCAGAGTAAGAGTTAAGACCTTAACCATTAGGCCAGAGTACGAGTGTAAGACCATAGCTATTAGGCCAGAGTAAGAGTTAAGACCTTAGCTATTAGGCCAGAGTAAGAGTTAAGACCTTAACTATTAGGCCAGAGTAAGAGTTAAGACCTTAACCATTAGGCCAGAGTATGAGTCTAAGACCTTAGCTATTAGGCCAGAGTACGAGTCTAAGACCTTAGCTATTAGGCCAGAGTAAGAGTTAAGACCTTAACCAGTAGGCCAGAGTAAGAGTTAAGACCTTAACCAGTAGGCCAGAGTAAGAGTTAAGACCTTAGCTATTAGGCCATAGTAAGAGTTAAGACCTTAACCATTAGGCCAAAGTATGAGTCTAAGACCTTAGCTATTAGGCCAGAGAAAGAGTTAAGACCTTAGCTATTAGGCCAGAGTAAGAGTTATGACCTTAACCATTAGGCCAGAGTACGAGTCTAAGACCGTAGCTATTAGGCCAGAGTAAGAGTTAAGACCTTAGCTATTAGGCCAGAGTAAGAGTTAAGACCTTAACCAGTAGGCCAGAGTAAGAGTTAGGACCTTAACCAGTAGGCCAGAGTACGAGTCTAAGACCTTAGCTATTCGCCCAGAGTAAGAGTTAAGACCTTAACCTTTAGGCCAGAGTATGAGTCTAGGACCTTAGCTATTTGGCCAGAGTAAGAGTTAAGACCTGAGCTAGTAGGCCAGAGTAAGAGTTAAGACCTTAACCATTAGGCCAGAGTACGAGTTAAGACCTTAGCTATTAGGCCAGAGTAAGAGTTAAGACCTTAGCTATTAGGCCAGAGTAAGAGTTAAGACCTTAACCAGTAGGCCAGAGTAAGAGTTAAGACCTTAACCAGTAGGCCAGAGTAAGAGTTAAGACCTTAACCATTAGGCCAGAGTACGAGTCTAAGACCTTAGTTATTAGGCCAGAGTAAGAGTTCAGACCTTAGCTATTAGGCCAGAGTAAGAGTTAAGACCTTAACCATTAGGCCAGAGTACGAGTCTAAGACCTTAGCTATTAGGCCAGAGTAAGAGTTAAGACCTTAACCAGTAGGCCAGAGTAAGAGTTAAGACCTTAACCAATAGGCCAGAGTAGGAGTCTAAGACCTTAGCTATTAGGCCAGAGTAAGAGTTAAGACCTTAACCAGTTGACCAGAGTAAGAGTTAAGACCTTAACCATTAGGCCAGAGTACGAGTCTAAGACCTTAGCTATTAGGCCAGAGTAAGAGTTAAGACCTTAACCATTAGGCCAGAGTACGAGTCTAAGACCTTAGCTATTAGGCCAGAGTAAGAGTTAAGACCTTAACCATTAGGCCAGAGTATGAGTCTAAGACCTTAGCTATTAGGACAGAGTAAGAGTTAAGACCTTAACCATTAGGCCAGAGTACGAGTCTAAGACCTTAGCTATTAGGCCAGAGTAAGAGTTAAGACCTTAACCAGTAGGCCATAGTAAGAGTTAAGACCTTAACCATTAGGCCAAAGTATGAGTCTAAGACCTTAACTATTAGGCCAGAGTAAGAGTTAAGACCTTAACCAGTAGGCCAGAGTACGAGTCTAAGACCTTAGCTATTAGGCCAAGAGTAAGAGTTAAGACCTTAGCTATTAGGCCAGAGTAAGAGTTAAGACCTTAACCATTAGGCCAGAGTACGAGTGTAAGACCATAGCTATTAGGCCAGAGTAAGAGTTAAGACCTTAGCTATTAGGCCAGAGTAAGAGTTAAGACCTTAACTATTAGGCCAGAGTAAGAGTTAAGACCTTAACCATTAGGCCAGAGTACGAGTCTAAGACCATAGCTATTAGTCCAGAGTAAGAGTTAAGACCTTAGCTATTAGGCCAGAGTAAGAGTTAAGACCTTAATCAGTAGGCCAGAGTAAGAGTTAAGACCTTAACCAGTAGGACAGAGTAAGAGTTAAGACCTTAACCATTAGTCCAGAGTACGTGTCTAAGACCTTAGCTATTAGGCCATAGTAAGAGTTAAGACCTTAACCAGTAGGCCAGAGTAAGAGTTAAGACCTTAAACAGTAGGCCAGAGTAAGAGTTAAGACCTTAACCATTAGGCCAGAGTATGAGTCTAAGACCTTAGCTATTAGGCCAGAGTAAGAGTTAAAACCTTAACCAGTTGACCAGAGTAAGAGTTAAGACCTTAACCATTAGGCCAGAGTATGAGTCGAAGACCTTAGCTATTAGGCCAGAGTAAGAGTTAAGACCTTAGCTATTAGGCCACAGTACGAGTCTAAGACTTAAGCTATTAGGCCAGAGTAAGAGTTAAGACCTTAACAAGTAGGCCAGAGTATGAGTCTAAGACCTTAGCTATTAGGCCAGAGTAAGAGTTAAGACCTTAACCTGTAGGCCATAGTACGAGTCTAAGACCTTAGCTATTAGGCCAGAGTAAGAGTTAAGACCTTAGCTATTAGGCCAGAGTAAGAGTTAAGACCTTAACCATTAGGCCATAGTACGAGTCTAAGACCTTAGCTATTAGGCCAGAGTAAGAGTAAAGACCTTAACCATTAGGCCAGAGTACGAGTCTAAGACCTTAGCTATTAGGCCAGAGTAAGAGTTAAGACCTTAACCATTAGGCCAGAGTACGAGTCTAAGACCTTAGCTATTAGGCCAGAGTAAGAGTTAAGACCTTAACCAGTAGGCCAGATTACGAGTCTAAGACCTTAGGTATTAGGCCAGAGTAAGAGTTAAGACCTTAACCATTAGGCCAGAGTACGAGTCTAAGACCTTAGCTATTAGGCCAGAGTAAGAGTTAAGACCTTAGCTATTTGGCCAGAGTATGAGTTAAGACCTTAGCTATTAGGCCAGAGTAAGAGTTAAGACCTTAACCAGTAGGCCAGAGTACGAGTCTAAGACCTTAATCAGTAGGCCAGAGTAAGAGTTAAGACCTTAACCAGTAGGACAGAGTAAGAGTTAAGACCTTAACCATTAGGCCAGAGTACGTGTCTAAGACCTTAGCTATTAGGCCAGAGTAAGAGTTGAGACCTTAACCAGTAGGCCAGAGTACGAGTCTAAGACCTTAATCAGTAGGCCAGAGTAAGAGTTAAGACCTTAATCAGTAGGCCAGAGTAAGAGTTAAGACCTTAACCAGTAGGCCAGAGTAAGAGTTAAGACCTTAAACAGTAGGCCAGAGTAAGAGTAAAGACCTTAACCATTAGGCCAGAGTACGAGTCTAAGACGTTAGCTATTAGGCCAGAGTAAGAGTTAAGACCTTAACCATTAGGCCAGAGTACAAGTCTAAGACCTTAGCTATTAGGCCAGAGTAAGAGTTAAGACCTTACCCATTAGGCCAGAGAACAAGTCTAAGACCTTAGCTATTAGGCCAGAGTACGAGTCTAAGACCTTAGCTATTAGGCCAGAGTAAGAGTTAAGACCTTAACCAGTAGGCCAGAGTAAGAGTTAAGACCTTAGCCATTATGCCATAGTACGAGTCTAAGACCTTAGCTATTAGGCCATAGTAAGAGTTAAGACCTTAACCATTAGGCCAGAGTATGAGTCTAAGACCTTAGCTATGAGGCCAGAGTAAGAGTTAAGACCTTAGCTATTAGGCCAGAGTAAGAGTTATGACCTTAACCATTCGGCCAGAGTACGAGTCTAAGACCGTAGCTATTAGGCCAGAGTAAGAGTTAAGACCTTAGCTATTAGGCCAGAGTAAGAGTTAAGACCTTAACTAGTAGGCCAGAGTAAGAGTTAGGACCTTAACCAGTAGGCCAGAGTACGAGTCTAAGACCTTAGCTATTCGCCGAGAGTAAGAGTTAAGATCTTAACCATTAGGCCAGAGTACGAGTCTAAGACCTTAGCTATTAGGCCAGAGTAAGAGTTAAAACCTTAACCAGTTGACCAGAGTAAGAGTTAAGACCTTAACCATTAGGCCAGAGTACGAGTCAAAGACCTTAGCTATTAGGCAAGAGTAAGAGTTAAGACCTTAGCTATTAGGCCACAGTACGAGTCTAAGACTTAAGCTATTAGGCCAGAGTAAGAGTTAAGACCTTAACCTGTAGGCCAGAGTACGAGTCTAAGACCTTAGCTATTAGGCCAGAGTAAGAGTTAAGACCTTAACCTGTAGGCCATAGTACGAGTCTAAGACCTTAGCTATTAGGCCAGAGTAAGAGTTAAGACCTTAGCTATTAGGCCAGAGTAAGAGTTAATATCTTAACCTGTAGGCCATAGTACGAGTCTAAGACCTTAGTTATTAGGCCAGAGTAAGAGTTAAGACCTTAACCATTAGGCCAGAGTACGAGTCTAAGACCTTAGCTATTAGGCCAGAGTAAGAGTTAAGACCTTAACCATTAGGCCACAGTACGAGTCTAAGACCTTAGCTATTAGGCCAGAGTAAGAGTTAAGACCTTAACCAGTAGGCCAAAGTACGAGTCTAAGACCTTAGGTATTAGGCCAAAGTAAGAGTTAAGACCTTAGCTATTAGGAGAGAGTAAGAGTTAAGACCTTAACCATTAGGCCAGAGTACGCGTTAAGACCTTAGCTATTAGGCCATAGTAAGAGTTAAGACCTTAGCTATTAGGCCAGAGTAAGAGTTAATACCTTAACCATTAGGCCAGAGTACAAGCCTAAGACCTTAGCTATTAGGCCAGAGTAAGAGTTAAGACCTTAGCTATTAGGCCAGAGTACGAGTTAAGACCTTAGCTATTAGGCCAGAGTAAGAGTTAAGACCTTAGCTATTAGGCCAGAGTAAGAGTTAAGACCTTAACCAGTAGGCCATAGTAAGAGTTAAGACCTTAACCATTAGGCCAGAGTATGAGTCTAAGACCTTAGCTATTAGGCCAGAGTAAGAGTTAAGACCTTAGCTATTAGGCCAGAGTAAGAGTTATGACCTTAAACATTAGGCCAGAGTACGAGTCTAAGACCTTAGCTATTAGGCCAGAGTCAGAGATAAGACCTTAGCTATTAGGCCAGAGTAAGAGTTAAGACCTTAACCAGTAGGCCAGTGTAAGAGTTAACACATTAACCAGTAGGCCAGAGTACGAGTCTAAGACCTTAGCTATTCGCCCAGAGTAAGAGTTAAGACCTTAACCATTAGGCCAGAGTACGAGTCTAAGACCTTAGCTATTAGGCCAGAGTAAGAGTTAAGACCTTAACCAGTAGGCCAGAGTAAGAATTAAGACCTTAACCATTAGGCCAGAGTACGAGTCTAAGACCTTAGCTATTAGGCCAGAGTAAGAGTTAAAACCTTAACCAGTTGACCAGAGTAAGAGTTAAGACCTTAACCATTAGGCCAGAGTACGAGTCGAAGACCTTAGCTATTAGGCCAGAGTAAGAGTTAAGACCTTAGCTATTAAGCCACAGTACGAGTCTAAGACGTAAGCTATTAGGCCAGAGTAAGAGTTAAGACCTTAACCTGTAGGCCAGAGTATGAGTCTAAGCCTTTAGCTATTAGGCCAGAGTAAGAGTTAAGCCCATAACCTGTAGGCCATAGTACGAGTCTAAGACCTTAGCTATTAGGCCAGAGTAAGAGTTAAGACCTTAGCTATTAGGCCAGAGTAAGAGTTAAGACGTTAACCATTAGGCCAGAGTACGAGTCTAAGACCTTAGCTATTAGGCCAGAGTAATAGTTAAGACCTTACCTATTAGGCCAGAGAAAGAGTTAAGACCTTAACCAGTAGGCTAGAGTAAGAGATAAGACCTTAACCAGTAGGCCAGAGTACGAGTCTAAGACCTTAGCTATTAGGCCAGAGTAAGAGTTTAGACCTTAACCTTTAGGCCAGAGTACGAGTCTAAGACCTTAGCTATTAGGCCAGAGTAAGAGTTAAGACCTTAGCTAGTAGGCCAGAGTAAGAGTTAAGACCTTAACCATTAGGCCAGAGTACGAGTTAAGACCTTAGCTATTAGGCCAGAGTAAGAGTTAAGACCTTAGCTATTAGGCCAGAGTAAGAGTTAAGACCTTAACCAGTAGGCCAGAGTAAGAGTTAAGACCTTAACCAGTAGGCCAGAGTAAGAGTTAAGACCTTAACCATTAGGCCAGAGTACGAGTCTAAGACCTTAGTTATTAGGCCAGAGTAAGAGTTCAGACCTTAGCTATTAGGCCAGAGTAAGAGTTAAGACCTTAACCATTAGGCCAGAGTAGGAGTCTAAGACCTTAGCTATTAGGCCAGAGTAAGAGTTAAGACCTTAACCAGTAGGCCAGAGTAAGAGTTAAGACCTTAACCATTAGGCCAGAGTAGGAGTCTAAGACCTTAGCTATTAGGCCAGAGTAAGAGTTAAGACCTTAACCAGTTGACCAGAGTAAGAGTTAAGACCTTAACCATTAGGCCAGAGTACGAGTCTAAGACCTTAGCTATTAGGCCAGAGTAAGAGTTAAGACCTTAACCATTAGGCCAGAGTACGAGTCTAAGACCTTAGCTATTAGGCCAGAGTAAGAGTTAAGACCTTAACCATTAGGCCAGAGTATGAGTCTAAGACCTTAGCTATTAGGCCAGAGTAAGAGTTAAGACCTTAACCAGTAGGCCAGAGTACGAGTCTAAGACCTTAGCTATTAGGCCAAGAGTAAGAGTTAAGACCTTAGCTATTAGGCCAGAGTAAGAGTTAAGACCTTAACCATTAGGCCAGAGTACGAGTCTAAGACCATAGCTATTAGGCCAGAGTAAGAGTTAAGACCTTAGCTATTAGGCCAGAGTAAGAGTTAAGACCTTAGCTATTAGGCCAGAGTAAGAGTTAAGACCTTAACTATTAGGCCAGAGTAAGAGTTAAGACCTTAACCATTAGGCCAGAGTACAAGTCTAAGACCATAGCTATTAGGCCAGAGTAAGAGTTAAGACCTTAGCTATTAGGCCAGAGTAAGAGTTAGGACCTTAATCAGTAGGCCAGAGTAAGAGTTAAGACCTTAACCAGTAGGACAGAGTAAGAGTTAAGACCTTAACCATTAGGCCAGAGTATGTGTCTAAGACCTTAGCTATTAGGCCATAGTTAGAGTTAAGACCTTAACCAGTAGGCCAGAGTAAGAGTTAAGACCTTAACCATTAGGCCAGAGTACGAGTCTAAGACCTTAGCTATTAGGCCAGAGTAAGAGTTAAGACCTTAACCATTAGGCCAGAGTACAAGTCTAAGACCTTAGCTATTAGGCCAGAGTAAGAGTTAAGACCTTAACCATTAGGCCAGAGTACGAGTCTAAGACCTTAGCTATTAGGCCAGAGTACGAGTCTAAGACCTTAGCTATTAGGCCAGAGTAAGAGTTAAGACCTTAACCAGTAGGCCAGAGTAAGAGTTAAGACCTTAACCAGTAGGCCAGAGTAAGAGTTAAGACCTTAGCTATTAGGCCATAGTAAGAGTTAAGACCTTAACCATTAGGCCAAAGTATGAGTCTAAGACCTTAGCTATTAGGCCAGAGTAAGAGTTAAGACCTTAGCTATTAGGCCAGAGTAAGAGTTATGACCTTAACCATTAGGCCAGAGTACGAGTCTAAGACCGTAGCTATTAGGCCAGAGTAAGAGTTAAGACCTTAGCTATTAGGCCAGAGTAAGAGTTAAGACCTTAACCAGTAGGCCAGAGTAAGAGTTAGGACCTTAACCAGTAGGCCAGAGTACGAGTCTAAGACCTTAGCTATTCGCCCAGAGTAAGAGTTAAGACCTTAACCTTTAGGCCAGAGTACGAGTCTAAGACATTAGCTATTTGGCCAGAGTAAGAGTTAAGACCTGAGCTAGTAGGCCAGAGTAAGAGTTAAGACCTTAACCATTAGGCCAGAGTACGAGTTAAGACCTTAGCTATTAGGCCAGAGTAAGAGTTAAGACCTTAGCTATTAGGCCAGAGTAAGAGTTAAGACCTTAACCAGTAGGCCAGAGTAAGAGTTAAGACCTTAACCAGTAGGCCAGAGTAAGAGTTAAGACCTTAACCATTAGGCCAGAGTACGAGTCTAAGACCTTAGTTATTAGGCCAGAGTAAGAGTTCAGACCTTAGCTATTAGGCCAGAGTAAGAGTTAAGACCTTAACCATTAGGCCAGAGTACGAGTCTAAGACCTTAGCTATTAGGCCAGAGTAAGAGTTAAGACCTTAACCAGTAGGCCAGAGTAAGAGTTAAGACCTTAACCATTAGGCCAGAGTAGGAGTCTAAGACCTTAGCTATTAGGCCAGAGTAAGAGTTAAGACCTTAACCAGTTGACCAGAGTAAGAGTTAAGACCTTAACCATTAGGCCAGAGTACGAGTCTAAGACCTTAGCTATTAGGCCAGAGTAAGAGTTAAGACCTTAACCATTAGGCCAGAGTACGAGTCTAAGACCTTAGCTATTAGGCCAGAGTAAGAGTTAAGACCTTAACCATTAGGCCAGAGTATGAGTCTAAGACCTTAGCTATTAGGCCAGAGTAAGAGTTAAGACCTTAACCAGTAGGCCAGAGTACGAGTCTAAGACCTTAGCTATTAGGCCAAGAGTAAGAGTTAAGACCTTAGCTATTAGGCCAGAGTAAGAGTTAAGACCATAACCATTAGGCCAGAGTACGAGTCTAAGACCATAGCTATTAGGCCAGAGTAAGAGTTAAGACCTTAGCTATTAGGCCAGAGTAAGAGTTAAGACCTTAGCTATTAGGCCAGAGTAAGAGTTAAGACCTTAACTATTAGGCCAGAGTAAGAGTTAAGACCTTAGCTATTAGGCCAGAGTAAGAGTTAAGACCTTAACCAGTAGGCCAGAGTACGAGTCTAAGACCTTAGCTATTAGGCCAAGAGTAAGAGTTAAGACCTTAGCTATTAGGCCAGAGTAAGAGTTAAGACCTTAACCATTAGGCCAGAGTACGAGTCTAAGACCATAGCTATTAGGCCAGAGTAAGAGTTAAGACCTTAGCTATTAGGCCAGAGTAAGAGTTAAGACCTTAGCTATTAGGCCAGAGTAAGAGTTAAGACCTTAACTATTAGGCCAGAGTAAGAGTTAAGACCTTAACCATTAGGCCAGAGTACAAGTCTAAGACCATAGCTATTAGGCCAGAGTAAGAGTTAAGACCTTAGCTATTAGGCCAGAGTAAGAGTTAGGACCTTAATCAGTAGGCCAGAGTAAGAGTTAAGACCTTAACCAGTAGGACAGAGTAAGAGTTAAGACCTTAACCATTAGGCCAGAGTACGTGTCTAAGACCTTAGCTATTAGGCCATAGTTAGAGTTAAGACCTTAACCAGTAGGCCAGAGTAAGAGTTAAGACCTTAACCATTAGGCCAGAGTACGAGTCTAAGACCTTAGCTATTAGGCCAGAGTAAGAGTTAAGACCTTAACCATTAGGCCAGAGTACAAGTCTAAGACCTTAGCTATTAGGCCAGAGTAAGAGTTAAGACCTTAACCATTAGGCCAGAGTACGAGTCTAAGACCTTAGCTATTAGGCCAGAGTACGAGTCTAAGACCTTAGCTATTAGGCCAGAGTAAGAGTTAAGACCTTAACCAGTAGGCCAGAGTAAGAGTTAAGACCTTAACCAGTAGGCCAGAGTAAGAGTTAAGACCTTAGCTATTAGGCCATAGTAAGAGTTAAGACCTTAACCATTAGGCCAAAGTATGAGTCTAAGACCTTAGCTATTAGGCCAGAGTAAGAGTTAAGACCTTAGCTATTAGGCCAGAGTAAGAGTTATGACCTTAACCATTAGGCCAGAGTACGAGTCTAAGACCGTAGCTATTAGGCCAGAGTAAGAGTTAAGACCTTAGCTATTAGGCCAGAGTAAGAGTTAAGACCTTAACCAGTAGGCCAGAGTAAGAGTTAGGACCTTAACCAGTAGGCCAGAGTACGAGTCTAAGACCTTAGCTATTCGCCCAGAGTAAGAGTTAAGACCTTAACCTTTAGGCCAGAGTATGAGTCTAGGACCTTAGCTATTTGGCCAGAGTAAGAGTTAAGACCTGAGCTAGTAGGCCAGAGTAAGAGTTAAGACCTTAACCATTAGGCCAGAGTACGAGTTAAGACCTTAGCTATTAGGCCAGAGTAAGAGTTAAGACCTTAGCTATTAGGCCAGAGTAAGAGTTAAGACCTTAACCAGTAGGCCAGAGTAAGAGTTAAGACCTTAACCAGTAGGCCAGAGTAAGAGTTAAGACCTTAACCATTAGGCCAGAGTACGAGTCTAAGACCTTAGTTATTAGGCCAGAGTAAGAGTTCAGACCTTAGCTATTAGGCCAGAGTAAGAGTTAAGACCTTAACCATTAGGCCAGAGTACGAGTCTAAGACCTTAGGTATTAGGCCAGAGTAAGAGTTAAGACCTTAACCAGTAGGCCAGAGTAAGAGTTAAGACCTTAACCAATAGGCCAGAGTAGGAGTCTAAGACCTTAGCTATTAGGCCAGAGTAAGAGTTAAGACCTTAACCAGTTGACCAGAGTAAGAGTTAAGACCTTAACCATTAGGCCAGAGTACGAGTCTAAGACCTTAGCTATTAGGCCAGAGTAAGAGTTAAGACCTTAACCATTAGGCCAGAGTACGAGTCTAAGACCTTAGCTATTAGGCCAGAGTAAGAGTTAAGACCTTAACCATTAGGCCAGAGTATGAGTCTAAGACCTTAGCTATTAGGCCAGAGTAAGAGTTAAGACCTTAACCAGTAGGCCAGAGTACGAGTCTAAGACCTTAGCTATTAGGCCAAGAGTAAGAGTTAAGACCTTAGCTATTAGGCCAGAGTAAGAGTTAAGACCATAACCATTAGGCCAGAGTACGAGTCTAAGACCATAGCTATTAGGCCAGAGTAAGAGTTAAGACCTTAGCTATTAGGCCAGAGTAAGAGTTAAGACCTTAGCTATTAGGCCAGAGTAAGAGTTAAGACCTTAACTATTAGGCCAGAGTAAGAGTTAAGACCTTAACCATTAGGCCAGAGTACAAGTCTAAGACCATAGCTATTAGGCCAGAGTACGTGTCTAAGACCTTAGCTATTAGGCCATAGTTAGAGTTAAGACCTTAACCAGTAGGCCAGAGTAAGAGTTAAGACCTTAAACAGTAGGCCAGAGTAAGATTTAAGACCTTAACCATTAGGCCAGAGTACGAGTCTAAGACCTTAGCTATTAGGCCAGAGTAAGAGTTAAGACCTTAACCATTAGGCCAGAGTACAAGTCTAAGACCTTAGCTATTAGGCCAGAGTAAGAGTTAAGACCTTAACCATTAGGCCAGAGTACGAGTCTAAGACCTTAGCTATTAGGCCAGAGTACGAGTCTAAGACCTTAGCTATTAGGCCAGAGTAAGAGTTAAGACCTTAACCAGTAGGCCAGAGTAAGAGTTAAGACCTTAACCAGTAGGCCAGAGTAAGAGTTAAGACCTTAGCTATTAGGCCATAGTAAGAGTTAAGACCTTAACCATTAGGCCAAAGTATGAGTCTAAGACCTTAGCTATTAGGCCAGAGTAAGAGTTAAGACCTTAACCAGTAGGCCAGAGTACGAGTCTAAGACCTTAGCTATTAGGCCAAGAGTAAGAGTTAAGACCTTAGCTATTAGGCCAGAGTAAGAGTTAAGACCATAACCATTAGGCCAGAGTACGAGTCTAAGACCATAGCTATTAGGCCAGAGTAAGAGTTAAGACCTTAGCTATTAGGCCAGAGTAAGAGTTAAGACCTTAGCTATTAGGCCAGAGTAAGAGTTAAGACCTTAACTATTAGGCCAGAGTAAGAGTTAAGACCTTAGCTATTAGGCCAGAGTAAGAGTTAAGACCTTAACCAGTAGGCCAGAGTACGAGTCTAAGACCTTAGCTATTAGGCCAAGAGTAAGAGTTAAGACCTTAGCTATTAGGCCAGAGTAAGAGTTAAGACCTTAACCATTAGGCCAGAGTACGAGTCTAAGACCATAGCTATTAGGCCAGAGTAAGAGTTAAGACCTTAGCTATTAGGCCAGAGTAAGAGTTAAGACCTTAGCTATTAGGCCAGAGTAAGAGTTAAGACCTTAACTATTAGGCCAGAGTAAGAGTTAAGACCTTAACCATTAGGCCAGAGTACAAGTCTAAGACCATAGCTATTAGGCCAGAGTAAGAGTTAAGACCTTAGCTATTAGGCCAGAGTAAGAGTTAGGACCTTAATCAGTAGGCCAGAGTAAGAGTTAAGACCTTAACCAGTAGGACAGAGTAAGAGTTAAGACCTTAACCATTAGGCCAGAGTACGTGTCTAAGACCTTAGCTATTAGGCCATAGTTAGAGTTAAGACCTTAACCAGTAGGCCAGAGTAAGAGTTAAGACCTTAACCATTAGGCCAGAGTACGAGTCTAAGACCTTAGCTATTAGGCCAGAGTAAGAGTTAAGACCTTAACCATTAGGCCAGAGTACAAGTCTAAGACCTTAGCTATTAGGCCAGAGTAAGAGTTAAGACCTTAACCATTAGGCCAGAGTACGAGTCTAAGACCTTAGCTATTAGGCCAGAGTACGAGTCTAAGACCTTAGCTATTAGGCCAGAGTAAGAGTTAAGACCTTAACCAGTAGGCCAGAGTAAGAGTTAAGACCTTAACCAGTAGGCCAGAGTAAGAGTTAAGACCTTAGCTATTAGGCCATAGTAAGAGTTAAGACCTTAACCATTAGGCCAAAGTATGAGTCTAAGACCTTAGCTATTAGGCCAGAGTAAGAGTTAAGACCTTAGCTATTAGGCCAGAGTAAGAGTTATGACCTTAACCATTAGGCCAGAGTACGAGTCTAAGACCGTAGCTATTAGGCCAGAGTAAGAGTTAAGACCTTAGCTATTAGGCCAGAGTAAGAGTTAAGACCTTAACCAGTAGGCCAGAGTAAGAGTTAGGACCTTAACCAGTAGGCCAGAGTACGAGTCTAAGACCTTAGCTATTCGCCCAGAGTAAGAGTTAAGACCTTAACCTTTAGGCCAGAGTATGAGTCTAGGACCTTAGCTATTTGGCCAGAGTAAGAGTTAAGACCTGAGCTAGTAGGCCAGAGTAAGAGTTAAGACCTTAACCATTAGGCCAGAGTACGAGTTAAGACCTTAGCTATTAGGCCAGAGTAAGAGTTAAGACCTTAGCTATTAGGCCAGAGTAAGAGTTAAGACCTTAACCAGTAGGCCAGAGTAAGAGTTAAGACCTTAACCAGTAGGCCAGAGTAAGAGTTAAGACCTTAACCATTAGGCCAGAGTACGAGTCTAAGACCTTAGTTATTAGGCCAGAGTAAGAGTTCAGACCTTAGCTATTAGGCCAGAGTAAGAGTTAAGACCTTAACCATTAGGCCAGAGTACGAGTCTAAGACCTTAGCTATTAGGCCAGAGTAAGAGTTAAGACCTTAACCAGTAGGCCAGAGTAAGAGTTAAGACCTTAACCATTAGGCCAGAGTAGGAGTCTAAGACCTTAGCTATTAGGCCAGAGTAAGAGTTAAGACCTTAACCAGTTGACCAGAGTAAGAGTTAAGACCTTAACCATTAGGCCAGAGTACGAGTCTAAGACCTTAGCTATTAGGCCAGAGTAAGAGTTAAGACCTTAACCATTAGGCCAGAGTACGAGTCTAAGACCTTAGCTATTAGGCCAGAGTAAGAGTTAAGACCTTAACCATTAGGCCAGAGTATGAGTCTAAGACCTTAGCTATTAGGCCAGAGTAAGAGTTAAGACCTTAACCAGTAGGCCAGAGTACGAGTCTAAGACCTTAGCTATTAGGCCAAGAGTAAGAGTTAAGACCTTAGCTATTAGGCCAGAGTAAGAGTTAAGACCATAACCATTAGGCCAGAGTACGAGTCTAAGACCATAGCTATTAGGCCAGAGTAAGAGTTAAGACCTTAGCTATTAGGCCAGAGTAAGAGTTAAGACCTTAGCTATTAGGCCAGAGTAAGAGTTAAGACCTTAACTATTAGGCCAGAGTAAGAGTTAAGACCTTAACCATTAGGCCAGAGTACAAGTCTAAGACCATAGCTATTAGGCCAGAGTAAGAGTTAAGACCTTAGCTATTAGGCCAGAGTAAGAGTTAAGACCTTAATCAGTAGGCCAGAGTAAGAGTTAAGACCTTAACCAGTAGGACAGAGTAAGAGTTAAGACCTTAACCATTAGGCCAGAGTACGTGTCTAAGACCTTAGCTATTAGGCCATAGTTAGAGTTAAGACCTTAACCAGTAGGCCAGAGTAAGAGTTAAGACCTTAAACAGTAGGCCAGAGTAAGATTTAAGACCTTAACCATTAGGCCAGAGTACGAGTCTAAGACCTTAGCTATTAGGCCAGAGTAAGAGTTAAGACCTTAACCATTAGGCCAGAGTACAAGTCTAAGACCTTAGCTATTAGGCCAGAGTAAGAGTTAAGACCTTAACCATTAGGCCAGAGTACGAGTCTAAGACCTTAGCTATTAGGCCAGAGTACGAGTCTAAGACCTTAGCTATTAGGCCAGAGTAAGAGTTAAGACCTTAACCAGTAGGCCAGAGTAAGAGTTAAGACCTTAACCAGTAGGCCAGAGTAAGAGTTAAGACCTTAGCTATTAGGCCATAGTAAGAGTTAAGACCTTAACCATTAGGCCAAAGTATGAGTCTAAGACCTTAGCTATTAGGCCAGAGTAAGAGTTAAGACCTTAGCTATTAGGCCAGAGTAAGAGTTATGACCTTAACCATTAGGCCAGAGTACGAGTCTAAGACCGTAGCTATTAGGCCAGAGTAAGAGTTAAGACCTTAGCTATTAGGCCAGAGTAAGAGTTAAGACCTTAACCAGTAGGCCAGAGTAAGAGTTAGGACCTTAACCAGTAGGCCAGAGTACGAGTCTAAGACCTTAGCTATTCGCCCAGAGTAAGAGTTAAGACCTTAACCTTTAGGCCAGAGTACGAGTCTAAGACCTTAGCTATTAGGCCAGAGTAAGAGTTAAGACCTGAGCTAGTAGGCCAGAGTAAGAGTTAAGACCTTAACCATTAGGCCAGAGCACGAGTTAAGACCTTAGCTATTAGGCCAGAGTAAGAGTTAAGACCTTAGCTATTAGGCCAGAGTAAGAGTTAAGACCTTAACCAGTAGGCCAGAGTAAGAGTTAAGACCTTAACCAGTAGGCCAGAGTAAGAGTTAAGACCTTAACCATTAGGCCAGAGTACGAGTCTAAGACCTTAGTTATTAGGCCATAGTAAGAGTTCAGACGTTAGCTATTAGGCCAGAGTAAGAGTTAAGACCTTAACCATTAGTCCAGAGTAGGAGTTCAAGTCCTTAGCTATTAGGCCAGAGTAAGAGTTAAGACCTTAACCAGTAGGCCAGAGTAAGAGTTAGGACCTTAACCAGTAGGCCAGAGTACGAGTCTAAGACCTTAGCTATTCACCCAGAGTAAGAGTTAAGACCTTAACCATTAGGCCAGAGTACGAGTCTAAGACCTTAGCTATTAGGCCAGAGTAAGAGTTAAGACCTTAGCTAGTAGGCCAGTGTAAGAGTTAAGACCTTAACCATTAGGCCAGAGTACGAGTTAAGACCTTAGCTATTAGGCCAGAGTAAGAGTTAAGACCTTAACCAGTAGGCCAGAGTAGGAGTTAAGACCTTAACCAGTAGGCCAGAGTAAGAGTTAAGACCTTAACCATTAGGCCAGAGTACAAGTCGAAGACCTTAGCTATTAGGCCAGAGTAAGAGTTAAGGCCTTAGCTATTAAGCCACAGTACGAGTCTAAGACGTAAGCTATTAGGCCAGAGTAAGAGTTAAGACCTTAACCTGTAGGCCAGAGTATGAGTCTAAGACTTTAGCTATTAGGCCAGAGTAAGAGTTAAGCCCATAACCTGTAGGCCATAGTACGAGTCTAAGACCTTAGCTATTAGGCCAGAGTAAGAGTTAAGACCTTAGCTATTAGGCCAGAGTAAGAGTTAAGACGTTAACCATTAGGCCAGAGTACGAGTCTAAGACCTTAGCTATTAGGCCAGAGTAATAGTTAAGACCTTACCTATTAGGCCAGAGAAAGAGTTAAGACCTTAACCAGTAGGCTAGAGTAAGAGATAAGACCTTAACCAGTAGGACAGAGTACGAGTCTAAGACCTTAGCTATTAGGCCAGAGTAAGAGTTTAGACCTTAACCATTAGGCCAGAGTACGAGTCTAAGACCTTAGCTATTAGGCCAGAGTAAGAGTTAAGACCTTAGCTAGTAGGCCAGAGTAAGAGTTAAGACCTTAACCATTAGGCCAGAGTATGAGTTAAGACCTTAGCTATTAGGCCAGAGTAAGAGTTAAGACCTTAGCTATTAGGCCAGAGTAAGAGTTAAGACCTTAACCAGTAGGCCAGAGTAAGAGTTAAGACCTTAACCAGTAGGCCAGAGTAAGAGTTAAGACCTTAACCATTAGGCCAGAGTATGAGTCTAAGACCTTAGTTATTAGGCCAGAGTAAGAGTTCAGACCTTAGCTATTAGGCCAGAGTAAGAGTTAAGACCTTAACCATTAGGCCAGAGTACGAGTCTAAGACCTTAGCTATTAGGCCAGAGTAAGAGTTAAGACCTTAACCAGTAGGCCAGAGTAAGAGATAAGACCTTAACCATTAGGCCAGAGTAGGAGTCTAAGACCTTAGCTATTAGGACAGAGTAAGAGTTAAGACCTTAACCAGTTGACCAGAGTAAGAGTTAAGACCTTAACCATTAGGCCAGAGTACGAGTCTAAGACCTTAGCTATTAGGCCAGAGTAAGAGTTAAGACCTTAACCATTAGGCCAGAGTACGAGTCTAAGACCTTAGCTATTAGGCCAGAGTAAGAGTTAAGACCTTAACCATTAGGCCAGAGTATGAGTCTAAGACCTTAGCTATTAGGCCAGAGTAAAGAGTTAAGACCTTAACCAGTAGGCCAGAGTAAGAGTTAAGACCTTAACCATTAGGCCAGAGTAGGAGTCTAAGACCTTAGCTATTAGGCCAGAGTAAGAGTTAAGACCTTAACCAGTTGACCAGAGTAAGAGTTAAGACCTTAACCATTAGGCCAGAGTACGAGTCTAAGACCTTAGCTATTAGGCCAGAGTAAGAGTTAAGACCTTAACCATTAGGCCAGAGTACGAGTCTAAGACCTTAGCTATTAGGCCAGAGTAAGAGTTAAGACCTTAACCATTAGGCCAGAGTATGAGTCTAAGACCTTAGCTATTAGGCCAGAGTAAGAGTTAAGACCTTAACCAGTAGGCCAGAGTACGAGTCTAAGACCTTAGCTATTAGGCCAAGAGTAAGAGTTAAGACCTTAGCTATTAGGCCAGAGTAAGAGTTAAGACCATAACCATTAGGCCAGAGTACGAGTCTAAGACCATAGCTATTAGGCCAGAGTAAGAGTTAAGACCTTAGCTATTAGGCCAGAGTAAGAGTTAAGACCTTAACTATTAGGCCAGAGTAAGAGTTAAGACCTTAACCATTAGGCCAGAGTACAAGTCTAAGACCATAGCTATTAGGCCAGAGTAAGAGTTAAGACCTTAGCTATTAGGCCAGAGTAAGAGTTAAGACCTTAATCAGTAGGCCAGAGTAAGAGTTAAGACCTTAACCTGTAGGACAGAGTAAGAGTTAAGACCTTAACCATTAGGCCAGAGTACGTGTCTAAGACCTTAGCTATTAGGCCATAGTTAGAGTTAAGACCTTAACCAGTAGGCCAGAGTAAGAGTTAAGACCTTAAACAGTAGGCCAGAGTAAGATTTAAGACCTTAACCATTAGGCCAGAGTACGAGTCTAAGACCTTAGCTATTAGGCCAGAGTAAGAGTTAAGACCTTAACCATTAGGCCAGAGTACAAGTCTAAGACCTTAGCTATTAGGCCAGAGTAAGAGTTAAGACCTTAACCATTAGGCCAGAGTACGAGTCTAAGACCTTAGCTATTAGGCCAGAGTACGAGTCTAAGACCTTAGCTATTAGGCCAGAGTAAGAGTTAAGACCTTAACCAGTAGGCCAGAGTAAGAGTTAAGACCTTAACCAGTAGGCCAGAGTAAGAGTTAAGACCTTAGCTATTAGGCCATAGTAAGAGTTAAGACCTTAACCATTAGGCCAAAGTATGAGTCTAAGACCTTAGCTATTAGGCCAGAGTAAGAGTTAAGACCTTAGCTATTAGGCCAGAGTAAGAGTTATGACCTTAACCATTAGGCCAGAGTACGAGTCTAAGACCGTAGCTATTAGGCCAGAGTAAGAGTTAAGACCTTAGCTATTAGGCCAGAGTAAGAGTTAAGACCTTAACCAGTAGGCCAGAGTAAGAGTTAGGACCTTAACCAGTAGGCCAGAATACGAGTCTAAGACCTTAGCTATTCGCCCAGAGTAAGAGTTAAGACCTTAACCTTTAGGCCAGAGTACGAGTCTAAGACCTTAGCTATTAGGCCAGAGTAAGAGTTAAAACCTGAGCTAGTAGGCCAGAGTAAGAGTTAAGACCTTAACCATTAGGCCAGAGTACGAGTTAAGACCTTAGCTATTAGGCCAGAGTAAGAGTTAAGACCTTAGCTATTAGGCCAGAGTAAGAGTTAAGACCTGAGCTAGTAGGCCAGAGTAAGAGTTAAGACCTTAACCATTAGGCCAGAGTACGAGTTAAGACCTTAGCTATTAGGCCAGAGTAAGAGTTAAGACCTTAGCTATTAGGCCAGAGTAAGAGTTAAGACCTTAACCAGTAGGCCAGAGTAAGAGTTAAGACCTTAACCAGTAGGCCAGAGTAAGAGTTAAGACCTTAACGATTAGGCCAGAGTACGAGTCTAAGACCTTAGTTATTAGGCCAGAGTAAGAGTTCAGACCTTAGCTATTAGGCCAGAGTAAGAGTTAAGACCTTAACCATTAGGCCAGAGTACGAGTCTAAGACCTTAGCTATTCGCCCAGAGTAAGAGTTAAGACCTTAACCTTTAGGCCAGAGTACGAGTCTAAGACCTTAGCTATTAGGCCAGAGTAAGAGTTAAGACCTGAGCTAGTAGGCCAGAGTAAGAGTTAAGACCTTAACCATTAGGCCAGAGTACGAGTTAAGACCTTAGCTATTAGGCCAGAGTAAGAGTTAAGACCTTAGCTATTAGGCCAGAGTAAGAGTTAAGACCTTAACCAGTAGGCCAGAGTAAGAGTTAAGACCTTAACCAGTAGGCCAGAGTAAGAGTTAAGACCTTAACGATTAGGCCAGAGTACGAGTCTAAGACCTTAGTTATTAGGCCAGAGTAAGAGTTCAGACCTTAGCTATTAGGCCAGAGTAAGAGTTAAGACCTTAACCATTAGGCCAGAGTACGAGTCTAAGACCTTAGCTATTAGGCCAGAGTAAGAGTTAAGACCTTAACCAGTAGGCCAGAGTAAGAGTTAAGACCTTAACCATTAGGCCAGAGTAGGAGTCTAAGACCTTAGCTATTAGGCCAGAGTAAGAGTTAAGACCTTAACCAGTTGACCAGAGTAAGAGTTAAGACCTTAACCATTAGGCCAGAGTACGAGTCTAAGACCTTAGCTATTAGTCCAGAGTAAGAGTTAAGACCTTAACCATTAGGCCAGAGTACGAGTCTAAGACCTTAGCTATTAGGCCAGAGTAAGAGTTAAGACCTTAACCATTAGGCCAGAGTATGAGTCTAAGACCTTAGCTATTAGGCCAGAGTAAGAGTTAAGACCTTAACCAGTAGGCCAGAGTAAGAGTCTAAGACCTTAGCTATTAGGCCAAGAGTAAGAGTTAAGACCTTAGCTATTAGGCCAGAGTAAGAGTTAAGACCTTAACCATTAGGCCAGAGTACGAGTCTAAGACCATAGCTATTAGGCCAGAGTAAGAGTTAAGACCTTAGCTATTAGGCCAGAGTAAGAGTTAAGACCTTAGCTATTAGGCCAGAGTAAGAGTTAAGACCTTAACTATTAGGCCAGAGTAAGAGTTAAGACCTTAACCATTAGGCCAGAGTACAAGTCTAAGACCATAGCTATTAGGCCAGAGTAAGAGTTAAGACCTTAGCTATTAGGCCAGAGTAAGAGTTAAGACCTTAATCAGTAGGCCAGAGTAAGAGTTAAGACCTTAACCAGTAGGACAGAGTAAGAGTTAAGACCTTAACCATTAGGCCAGAGTACGTGTCTAAGACCTTAGCTATTAGGCCATAGTTAGAGTTAAGACCTTAACCAGTAGGCCAGAGTAAGAGTTAAGACCTTAAACAGTAGGCCAGAGTAAGAGTTAAGACCTTAACCATTAGGCCAGAGTACGAGTCTAAGACCTTAGCTATTAGGCCAGAGTAAGAGTTAAGACCTTAACCATTAGGCCAGAGTACAAGTCTAAGACCTTAGCTATTAGGCCAGAGTAAGAGTTAAGACCTTAACCATTAGGCCAGAGTACGAGTCTAAGACCTTAGCTATTAGGCCAGAGTACGAGTCTAAGACCTTAGCTATTAGGCCAGAGTAAGAGTTAAGACCTTAACCAGTAGGCCAGAGTAAGAGTTAAGACCTTAGCTATTAGGCCATAGTAAGAGTTAAGACCTTAACCATTAGGCCAAAGTATGAGTCTAAGACCTTAGCTATTAGGCCAGAGTAAGAGTTAAGACCTTAGCTATTAGGCCAGAGTAAGAGTTATGACCTTAACCATTAGGCCAAAGTACGAGTCTAAGACCGTAGCTATTAGGCCAGAGTAAGAGTTAAGACCTTAGCTATTAGGCCAGAGTAAGAGTTAAGACCTTAACCAGTAGGCCAGAGTAAGAGTTAGGACCTTAACCAGTAGGCCAGAGTACGAGTCTAAGACCTTAGCTATTCGCCCAGAGTAAGAGTTAAGACCTTAACCTTTAGGCCAGAGTACGAGTCTAAGACCTTAGCTATTAGGCCAGAGTAAGAGTTAAGACCTGAGCTAGTAGGCCAGAGTAAGAGTTAAGACCTTAACCATTAGGCCAGAGTACGAGTTAAGACCTTAGCTATTAGGCCAGAGTAAGAGTTAAGACCTTAGCTATTAGGCCAGAGTAAGAGTTAAGACCTTAACCAGTAGGCCAGAGTAAGAGTTAAGACCTTAACCAGTAGGCCAGAGTAAGAGTTAAGACCTTAACCATTAGGCCAGAGTACGAGTCTAAGACCTTAGTTATTAGCCCAGAGTAAGAGTTCAGACCTTAGCTATTAGGCCAGAGTAAGAGTTAAGACCTTAACCATTAGTCCAGAGTAGGAGTTCAAGTCCTTAGCTATTAGGCCAGAGTAAGAGTTAAGACCTTAACCAGTAGGCCAGAGTAAGAGTTAGGACCTTAACCAGTAGGCCAGAGTACGAGTCTAAGACCTTAGCTATTCGCCCAGAGTAAGAGTTAAGACCTTAACCATTAGGCCAGAGTACGAGTCTAAGACCTTAGCTATTAGGCCAGAGTAAGAGTTAAGACCTTAGCTAGTAGGCCAGAGTAAGAGTTAAGACCTTAACCATTAGGCCAGAGTACGAGTTAAGACCTTAGCTATTAGGCCAGAGTAAGAGTTAAGACCTTAACCAGTAGGCCAGAGTAGGAGTTAAGACCTTAACCAGTAGGCCAGAGTAAGAGTTAAGACCTTAACCATTAGGCCAGAGTACGAGTCTAAGACCTTAGCTATTAGGCCAGAGTAAGAGGTAAGACCTTAGCTATTAGACCAGAGTAAGAGTTAAGACCTTACCCATTAGGCCAGAGTACGAGTCTAAGACCTTAGCTATTAGGCCAGAGTAAGAGTTACGACCTTAACCAGTAGGCCAGAGTAAGAGTTAAGACCTTAACCATTAGGCCAGAGTACGAGTCTAAGACCTTAGCTATTAGGCCAGAGTAAGAGTTAAGACCTTAACCAATTGACCAGAGTAAGAGTTAAGACCTTAACCATTAGGCCAGAGTACGAGTCGAAGACCTTAGCTATTAGGCCAGAGTAAGAGTTAAGACCTTAGCTCTTAGGCCACAGTACGAGTCTAAGACCTTAGCTATTAGGCCAGAGTAAGAGTTAAGACCTTAACCTGTAGCCCATAGTACAAGTCTAAGACCTTAGCTATTTGGCCAGAGTAAGAGTTAAGACCTTAGCTATTAGGTCAGAGTAAGAGTTAAGACCTTAACCAGTAGGCCAGCGTAAGAGTTAAGACCTTAACCATTAGGCCAGAGTACAAGTCTAAGACCTTAGCTATTAGGCCAGAGTAAGAGTTAAGACCTTAACCATTAGGCCAGAGTACGAGTCTAAGACCTTAGCTATTAGGCCAGAGTACGAGTCTAAGACCTTAGCTATTAGGCCAGAGTAAGAGTTAAGACCTTAACCAGTAGGCCAGAGTAAGAGTTAAGACCTTAACCATTATGCCATAGTACGAGTCTAAGACCTTAGCTATTAGGCCATAGTAAGAGTTAAGACCTTAACCATTAGGCCAGAGTATGAGTCTAAGACCTTAGCTATTAGGCCAGAGTAAGAGTTAAGACCTTAGCTATTAGGCCAGAGTAAGAGTTATGACCTTAACCATTAGGCCAGAGTACGAGTCTAAGACCGTAGCTATTAGGCCAGAGTAAGAGTTAGGACCTTAGCTATTAGGCCAGAGTAAGAGTTAAGACCTTAACCAGTAGGCCAGAGTAAGAGTTCGGACCTTAACCAGTAGGCCAGAGTACGAGTCTAAGACCTTAGCTATTCGCCCAGAGTAAGAGTTAAGACCTTAACCATTAGGCCAGAGTACGAGTCTAAGACCTTAGCTATTAGGCCAGAGTAAGAGTTAAGACCTTAGCTAGTAGGCCAGAGTAAGATTTAAGACCTTAACCATTAGGCCAGAATATGAGTTAAGACCTTAGCTATTAGGCCAGAGAAAGAGTTAAGACCTTAGCTATTAGGCCAGAGTAAGAGTTGAGACCTTAACCAGTAGGCCAGAGTAAGAGTTAAGACCTTAACCATTAGGCAAGAGTACGAGTCTAAGACCTTAGTTATTAGGCCAGAGTAAGAGTTCAGACCTTAGCTATTAGGCCAGAGTAAGAGTTAAGACCTTAACCTGTAGGCCAGAGTACGAGTCTAAGACCTTAGCTATTAGGCCAGAGTAAGAGTTAAGACCTTAACCAGTAGGCCAGAGTAAGAGTTAGGACCTTAACCAGTAGGCCAGAGTACGAGTCTAAGACCTTAGCTATTCGCCCCGAGTAAGAGTTAAGACCTTAACCATTAGGCCAGAGTACGAGTCTAAGACCTTAGCTATTAGGCCAGAGTAAGAGTTAAGACCTTAGCTAGTAGGCCAGTGTAAGAGTTAAGACCTTAACCATTAGGCCAGAGTACGAGTCTAAGACCTTAGCTATTAGGCCAGAGTAAGAGTTAAGACCTTAACCAGTAGGCCAGAGTAAGAGTTAAGACCTTAACCAGTAGGCCAGAGTAAGAGTTAAGACCTTAGCTATTAGGCCATAGTAAGAGTTAAGACCTTAACCATTAGGCCAAAGTATGAGTCTAAGACCTTAGCTATTAGGCCAGAGTAAGAGTTAAGACCTTAGCTATTAGGCCAGAGTAAGAGTTATGACCTTAACCATTAGGCCAGAGTACGAGTCTAAGACCGTAGCTATTAGGCCAGAGTAAGAGTTAAGACCTTAGCTATTAGGCCAGAGTAAGAGTTAAGACCTTAACCAGTAGGCCAGAGTAAGAGTTAGGACCTTAACCAGTAGGCCAGAGTACGAGTCTAAGACCTTAGCTATTCGCCCAGAGTAAGAGTTAAGACCTTAACCTTTAGGCCAGAGTACGAGTCTAAGACCTTAGCTATTAGGCCAGAGTAAGAGTTAAGACCTGAGCTAGTAGGCCAGAGTAAGAGTTAAGACCTTAACCATTAGGCCAGAGCACGAGTTAAGACCTTAGCTATTCGGCCAGAGTAAGAGTTAAGACCTTAGCTATTAGGCCAGAGTAAGAGTTAAGACCTTAACCAGTAGGCCAGAGTAAGAGTTAAGACCTTAACCAGTAGGCCAGAGTAAGAGTTAAGACCTTAACCATTAGGCCAGAGTACGAGTCTAAGACCTTAGTTATTAGGCCATAGTAAGAGTTCAGACGTTAGCTATTAGGCCAGAGTAAGAGTTAAGACCTTAACCATTAGTCCAGAGTAGGAGTTCAAGTCCTTAGCTATTAGGCCAGAGTAAGAGTTAAGACCTTAACCAGTAGGCCAGAGTAAGAGTTAGGACCTTAACCAGTAGGCCAGAGTACGAGTCTAAGACCTTAGCTATTCGCCCAGAGTAAGAGTTAAGACCTTAACCATTAGGCCAGAGTACGAGTCTAAGACCTTAGCTATTAGGCCAGAGTAAGAGTTAAGACCTTAGCTAGTAGGCCAGTGTAAGAGTTAAGACCTTAACCATTAGGCCAGAGTACGAGTTAAGACCTTAGCTATTAGGCCAGAGTAAGAGTTAAGACCTTAACCAGTAGGCCAGAGTAGGAGTTAAGACCTTAACCAGTAGGCCAGAGTAAGAGTTAAGACCTTAACCATTAGGCCAGAGTACAAGTCGAAGACCTTAGCTATTAGGCCAGAGTAAGAGTTAAGGCCTTAGCTATTAAGCCACAGTACGAGTCTAAGACGTAAGCTATTAGGCCAGAGTAAGAGTTAAGACCTTAACCTGTAGGCCAGAGTATGAGTCTAAGACTTTAGCTATTAGGCCAGAGTAAGAGTTAAGCCCATAACCTGTAGGCCATAGTACGAGTCTAAGACCTTAGCTATTAGGCCAGAGTAAGAGTTAAGACCTTAGCTATTAGGCCAGAGTAAGAGTTAAGACGTTAACCATTAGGCCAGAGTACGAGTCTAAGACCTTAGCTATTAGGCCAGAGTAATAGTTAAGACCTTACCTATTAGGCCAGAGAAAGAGTTAAGACCTTAACCAGTAGGCTAGAGTAAGAGATAAGACCTTAACCAGTAGGACAGAGTACGAGTCTAAGACCTTAGCTATTAGGCCAGAGTAAGAGTTTAGACCTTAACCATTAGGCCAGAGTACGAGTCTAAGACCTTAGCTATTAGGCCAGAGTAAGAGTTAAGACCTTAGCTAGTAGGCCAGAGTAAGAGTTAAGACCTTAACCATTAGGCCAGAGTATGAGTTAAGACCTTAGCTATTAGGCCAGAGTAAGAGTTAAGACCTTAGCTATTAGGCCAGAGTAAGAGTTAAGACCTTAACCAGTAGGCCAGAGTAAGAGTTAAGACCTTAACCAGTAGGCCAGAGTAAGAGTTAAGACCTTAACCATTAGGCCAGTGTACGAGTCTAAGACCTTAGTTATTAGGCCAGAGTAAGAGTTCAGACCTTAGCTATTAGGCCAGAGTAAGAGTTAAGACCTTAACCATTAGGCCAGAGTACGAGTCTAAGACCTTAGCTATTAGGCCAGAGTAAGAGTTAAGACCTTAACCAGTAGGCCAGTGTAAGAGATAAGACCTTAACCATTAGGCCAGAGTAGGAGTCTAAGACCTTAGCTATTAGGCCAGAGTAAGAGTTAAGACCTTAACCAGTTGACCAGAGTAAGAGTTAAGACCTTAACCATTAGGCCAGAGTACGAGTCTAAGACCTTAGCTATTAGGCCAGAGTAAGAGTTAAGACCTTAACCATTAGGCCAGAGTACGAGTCTAAGACCTTAGCTATTAGGCCAGAGTAAGAGTTAAGACCTTAACCATTAGGCCAGAGTATGAGTCTAAGACCTTAGCTATTAGGCCAGAGTAAGAGTTAAGACCTTAACCAGTAGGCCAGAGAAAGAGTTAAGACCTTAACCATTAGGCCAGAGTAGGAGTCTAAGACCTTAGCTATTAGGCCAGAGTAAGAGTTAAGACCTTAACCAGTTGACCAGAGTAAGAGTTAAGACCTTAACCATTAGGCCAGAGTACGAGTCTAAGACCTTAGCTATTAGGCCAGAGTAAGAGTTAAGACCTTAACCATTAGGCCAGAGTACGAGTCTAAGACCTTAGCTATTAGGCCAGAGTAAGAGTTAAGACCTTAACCATTAGGCCAGAGTATGAGTCTAAGACCTTAGCTATTAGGCCAGAGTAAGAGTTAAGACCTTAACCAGTAGGCCAGAGTACGAGTCTAAGACCTTAGCTATTAGGCCAAGAGTAAGAGTTAAGACCTTAGCTATTAGGCCAGAGTAAGAGTTAAGACCATAACCATTAGGCCAGAGTACGAGTCTAAGACCATAGCTATTAGGCCAGAGTAAGAGTTAAGACCTTAGCTATTAGGCCAGAGTAAGAGTTAAGACCTTAACTATTAGGCCAGAGTAAGAGTTAAGACCTTAACCATTAGGCCAGAGTACAAGTCTAAGACCATAGCTATTAGGCCAGAGTAAGAGTTAAGACCTTAGCTATTAGGCCAGAGTAAGAGTTAAGACCTTAATCAGTAGGCCAGAGTAAGAGTTAAGACCTTAACCAGTAGGACAGAGTAAGAGTTAAGACCTTAACCATTAGGCCAGAGTACGTGTCTAAGACCTTAGCTATTAGGCCATAGTTAGAGTTAAGACCTTAACCAGTAGGCCAGAGTAAGAGTTAAGACCTTAAACAGTAGGCCAGAGTAAGATTTAAGACCTTAACCATTAGGCCAGAGTACGAGTCTAAGACCTTAGCTATTAGGCCAGAGTAAGAGTTAAGACCTTAACCATTAGGCCAGAGTACAAGTCTAAGACCTTAGCTATTAGGCCAGAGTAAGAGTTAAGACCTTAACCATTAGGCCAGAGTACGAGTCTAAGACCTTAGCTATTAGGCCAGAGTACGAGTCTAAGACCTTAGCTATTAGGCCAGAGTAAGAGTTAAGACCTTAACCAGTAGGCCAGAGTAAGAGTTAAGACCTTAACCAGTAGGCCAGAGTAAGAGTTAAGACCTTAGCTATTAGGCCATAGTAAGAGTTAAGACCTTAACCATTAGGCCAAAGTATGAGTCTAAGACCTTAGCTATTAGGCCCGAGTAAGAGTTAAGACCTTAGCTATTAGGCCAGAGTAAGAGTTATGACCTTAACCATTAGGCCAGAGTACGAGTCTAAGACCGTAGCTATTAGGCCAGAGTAAGAGTTAAGACCTTAGCTATTAGGCCAGAGTAAGAGTTAAGACCTTAACCAGTAGGCCAGAGTAAGAGTTAGGACCTTAACCAGTAGGCCAGAGTACGAGTCTAAGACCTTAGCTATTCGCCCAGAGTAAGAGTTAAGACCTTAACCTTTAGGCCAGAGTACGAGTCTAAGACCTTAGCTATTAGGCCAGAGTAAGAGTTAAGACCTGAGCTAGTAGGCCAGAGTAAGAGTTAAGACCTTAACCATTAGGCCAGAGTACGAGTTAAGACCTTAGCTATTAGGCCAGAGTAAGAGTTAAGACCTTAGCTATTAGGCCAGAGTAAGAGTTAAGACCTTAACCAGTAGGCCAGAGTAAGAGTTAAGACCTTTACCAGTAGGCCAGAGTAAGAGTTAAGACCTTAACCATTAGGCCAGAGTACGAGTCTAAGACCTTAGTTATTAGGCCAGAGTAAGAGTTCAGACCTTAGCTATTAGGCCAGAGTAAGAGTTAAGACCTTAACCATTAGGCCAGAGTACGAGTCTAAGACCTTAGCTATTAGGCCAGAGTAAGAGTTAAGACCTTAACCAGTAGGCCAGAGTAAGAGTTAAGACCTTAACCATTAGGCCAGAGTAGGAGTCTAAGACCTTAGCTATTAGGCCAGAGTAAGAGTTAAGACCTTAACCAGTTGACCAGAGTAAGAGTTAAGACCTTAACCATTAGGCCAGAGTACGAGTCTAAGACCTTAGCTATTAGGCCATAGTAAGAATTAAGACCTTAACCATTAGGCCAAAGTATGAGTCTAAGACCTTAGCTATTAGGCCAGAGTAAGAGTTAAGACCTTAGCTATTAGGCCAGAGTAAGAGTTATGACCTTAACCATTAGGCCAGAGTACGAGTCTAAGACCGTAGCTATTAGGCCAGAGTAAGAGTTAAGACCTTAGCTATTAGGCCAGAGTAAGAGTTAAGACCTTAACCAGTAGGCCAGAGTAAGAGTTAGGACCTTAACCAGTAGGCCAGAGTACGAGTCTAAGACCTTAGCTATTCGCCCAGAGTAAGAGTTAAGACCTTAACCTTTAGGCCAGAGTACGAGTCTAAGACCTTAGCTATTAGGCCAGAGTAAGAGTTAAGACCTGAGCTAGTAGGCCAGAGTAAGAGTTAAGACCTTAACCATTAGGCCAGAGTACGAGTTAAGACCTTAGCTATTAGGCCAGAGTAAGAGTTAAGACCTTAGCTATTAGGCCAGAGTAAGAGTTAAGACCTTAACCAGTAGGCCAGAGTAAGAGTTAAGACCTTAACCAGTAGGCCAGAGTAAGAGTTAAGACCTTAACGATTAGGCCAGAGTACGAGTCTAAGACCTTAGTTATTAGGCCAGAGTAAGAGTTCAGACCTTAGCTATTAGGCCAGAGTAAGAGTTAAGACCTTAACCATTAGGCCAGAGTACGAGTCTAAGACCTTAGCTATTAGGCCAGAGTAAGAGTTAAGACCTTAACCAGTAGGCCAGAGTAAGAGTTAAGACCTTAACCATTAGGCCAGAGTAGGAGTCTAAGACCTTAGCTATTAGGCCAGAGTAAGAGTTAAGACCTTAACCAGTTGACCAGAGTAAGAGTTAAGACCTTAACCATTAGGCCAGAGTACGAGTCTAAGACCTTAGCTATTAGTCCAGAGTAAGAGTTAAGACCTTAACCATTAGGCCAGAGTACGAGTCTAAGACCTTAGCTATTAGGCCAGAGTAAGAGTTAAGACCTTAACCATTAGGCCAGAGTATGAGTCTAAGACCTTAGCTATTAGGCCAGAGTAAGAGTTAAGACCTTAACCAGTAGGCCAGAGTACGAGTCTAAGACCTTAGCTATTAGGCCAAGAGTAAGAGTTAAGACCTTAGCTATTAGGCCAGAGTAAGAGTTAAGACCTTAACCATTAGGCCAGAGTACGAGTCTAAGACCATAGCTATTAGGCCAGAGTAAGAGTTAAGACCTTAGCTATTAGGCCAGAGTAAGAGTTAAGACCTTAGCTATTAGGCCAGAGTAAGAGTTAAGACCTTAACTATTAGGCCAGAGTAAGAGTTAAGACCTTAACCATTAGGCCAGAGTACAAGTCTAAGACCATAGCTATTAGGCCAGAGTAAGAGTTAAGACCTTAGCTATTAGGCCAGAGTAAGAGTTAAGACCTTAATCAGTAGGCCAGAGTAAGAGTTAAGACCTTAACCAGTAGGACAGAGTAAGAGTTAAGACCTTAACCATTAGGCCAGAGTACGTGTCTAAGACCTTAGCTATTAGGCCATAGTTAGAGTTAAGACCTTAACCAGTAGGCCAGAGTAAGAGTTAAGACCTTAAACAGTAGGCCAGAGTAAGAGTTAAGACCTTAACCATTAGGCCAGAGTACGAGTCTAAGACCTTAGCTATTAGGCCAGAGTAAGAGTTAAGACCTTAACCATTAGGCCAGAGTACAAGTCTAAGACCTTAGCTATTAGGCCAGAGTAAGAGTTAAGACCTTAACCATTAGGCCAGAGTACGAGTCTAAGACCTTAGCTATTAGGCCAGAGTACGAGTCTAAGACCTTAGCTATTAGGCCAGAGTAAGAGTTAAGACCTTAACCAGTAGGCCAGAGTAAGAGTTAAGACCTTAGCTATTAGGCCATAGTAAGAGTTAAGACCTTAACCATTAGGCCAAAGTATGAGTCTAAGACCTTAGCTATTAGGCCAGAGTAAGAGTTAAGACCTTAGCTATTAGGCCAGAGTAAGAGTTATGACCTTAACCATTAGGCCAAAGTACGAGTCTAAGACCGTAGCTATTAGGCCAGAGTAAGAGTTAAGACCTTAGCTATTAGGCCAGAGTAAGAGTTAAGACCTTAACCAGTAGGCCAGAGTAAGAGTTAGGACCTTAACCAGTAGGCCAGAGTACGAGTCTAAGACCTTAGCTATTCGCCCAGAGTAAGAGTTAAGACCTTAACCTTTAGGCCAGAGTACGAGTCTAAGACCTTAGCTATTAGGCCAGAGTAAGAGTTAAGACCTGAGCTAGTAGGCCAGAGTAAGAGTTAAGACCTTAACCATTAGGCCAGAGTACGAGTTAAGACCTTAGCTATTAGGCCAGAGTAAGAGTTAAGACCTTAGCTATTAGGCCAGAGTAAGAGTTAAGACCTTAACCAGTAGGCCAGACTAAGAGTTAAGACCTTAACCAGTAGGCCAGAGTAAGAGTTAAGACCTTAACCATTAGGCCAGAGTACGAGTCTAAGACCTTAGTTATTAGCCCAGGGTAAGAGTTCAGACCTTAGCTATTAGGCCAGAGTAAGAGTTAAGACCTTAACCATTAGTCCAGAGTAGGAGTTCAAGTCCTTAGCTATTAGGCCAGAGTAAGAGTTAAGACCTTAACCAGTAGGCCAGAGTAAGAGTTAGGACCTTAACCAGTAGGCCAGAGTACGAGTCTAAGACCTTAGCTATTCGCCCAGAGTAAGAGTTAAGACCTTAACCATTAGGCCAGAGTACGAGTCTAAGACCTTAGCTATTAGGCCAGAGTAAGAGTTAAGACCTTAGCTAGTAGGCCAGAGTAAGAGTTAAGACCTTAACCATTAGGCCAGAGTACGAGTTAAGACCTTAGCTATTAGGCCAGAGTAAGAGTTAAGACCTTAACCAGTAGGCCAGAGTAGGCGTTAAGACCTTAACCAGTAGGCCAGAGTAAGAGTTAAGACCTTAACCATTAGGCCAGAGTACGAGTCTAAGACCTTAGCTATTAGGCCAGAGTAAGAGGTAAGACCTTAGCTATTAGACCAGAGTAAGAGTTAAGACCTTACCCATTAGGCCAGAGTACGAGTCTAAGACCTTAGCTATTAGGCCAGAGTAAGAGTTACGACCTTAACCAGTAGGCCAGAGTAAGAGTTAAGACCTTAACCATTAGGCCAGAGTACGAGTCTAAGACCTTAGCTATTAGGCCAGAGTAAGAGTTAAGACCTTAACCAATTGACCAGAGTAAGAGTTAAGACCTTAACCATTAGGCCAGAGTACGAGTCGAAGACCTTAGCTATTAGGCCAGAGTAAGAGTTAAGACCTTAGCTCTTAGGCCACAGTACAAGTCTAAGACCTTAGCTATTAGGCCAGAGTAAGAGTTAAGACCTTAACCTGTAGCCCATAGTACAAGTCTAAGACCTTAGCTATTTGGCCAGAGTAAGAGTTAAGACCTTAGCTATTAGGTCAGAGTAAGAGTTAAGACCTTAACCAGTAGGCCAGCGTAAGAGTTAAGACCTTAACCATTAGGCCAGAGTACAAGTCTAAGACCTTAGCTATTAGGCCAGAGTAAGAGTTAAGACCTTAACCATTAGGCCAGAGTACGAGTCTAAGACCTTAGCTATTAGGCCAGAGTACGAGTCTAAGACCTTAGCTATTAGGCCAGAGTAAGAGTTAAGACCTTAACCAGTAGGCCAGAGTAAGAGTTAAGACCTTAACCATTATGCCATAGTACGAGTCTAAGACCTTAGCTATTAGGCCATAGTAAGAGTTAAGACCTTAACCATTAGGCCAGAGTATGAGTCTAAGACCTTAGCTATTAGGCCAGAGTAAGAGTTAAGACCTTAGCTATTAGGCCAGAGTAAGAGTTATGACCTTAACCATTAGGCCAGAGTACGAGTCTAAGACCGTAGCTATTAGGCCAGAGTAAGAGTTAGGACCTTAGCTATTAGGCCAGAGTAAGAGTTAAGACCTTAACCAGTAGGCCAGAGTAAGAGTTCGGACCTTAACCAGTAGGCCAGAGTACGAGTCTAAGACCTTAGCTATTTGCCCAGAGTAAGAGTTAAGACCTTAACCATTAGGCCAGAGTACGAGTCTAAGACCTTAGCTATTAGGCCAGAGTAAGAGTTAAGGCCTTAGCTAGTAGGCCAGAGTAAGATTTAAGACCTTAACCATTAGGCCAGAATATGAGTTAAGACCTTAGCTATTAGGCCAGAGAAAGAGTTAAGACCTTAGCTATTAGGCCAGAGTAAGAGTTGAGACCTTAACCAGTAGGCCAGAGTAAGAGTTAAGACCTTAACCATTAGGCAAGAGTACGAGTCTAAGACCTTAGTTATTAGGCCAGAGTAAGAGTTCAGACCTTAGCTATTAGGCCAGAGTAAGAGTTAAGACCTTAACCCGTAGGCCAGAGTACGAGTCTAAGACCTTAGCTATTAGGCCAGAGTAAGAGTTAAGACCTTAACCAGTAGGCCAGAGTAAGAGTTAGGACCTTAACCAGTAGGCCAGAGTACGAGTCTAAGACCTTAGCTATTCGCCCCGAGTAAGAGTTAAGACCTTAACCATTAGGCCAGAGTACGAGTCTAAGACCTTAGCTATTAGGCCAGAGTAAGAGTTAAGACCTTAGCTAGTAGGCCAGTGTAAGAGTTAAGACCTTAACCATTAGGCCAGAGTACGAGTTAAGACCTTAGCTATTAGGCCAGAGTAAGAGTTAAGACCTTAACCAGTAGGCCAGAGTAGGAGTTAAGACCTTAACCAGTAGGCCAGAGTAAGAGTTAAGACCTTAACCATTAGGCCAGAGTACAAGTCGAAGACCTTAGCTATTAGGCCAGAGTAAGAGTTAAGACCTTAGCTATTAAGCCACAGTACTAGTCTAAGACGTAAGCTATTAGGCCAGAGTAAGAGTTAAGACCTTAACCTGTAGGCCAGAGTATGAGTCTAAGACTTTAGCTATTAGGCCAGAGTAAGAGTTAAGCCCATAACCTGTAGGCCATAGTACGAGTCTAAGACCTTAGCTATTAGGCCAGAGTAAGAGTTAAGACCTTAGCTATTAGGCCAGAGTAAGAGTTAAGACGTTAACCATTAGGCCAGAGTACGAGTCTAAGACCTTAGCTATTAGGCCAGAGTATTAGTTAAGACCTTACCTATTAGGCCAGAGAAAGAGTTAAGACCTTAACCAGTAGGCTAGAGTAAGAGATAAGACCTTAACCAGTAGGCCAGAGTACGAGTCTAAGACCTTAGCTATTAGGCCAGAGTAAGAGTTTAGACCTTAACCATTAGGCCAGAGTACGAGTCTAAGACCTTAGCTATTAGGCCAGAGTAAGAGTTAAGACCTTAGCTAGTAGGCCAGAGTAAGAGTTAAGACCTTAACCATTAGGCCAGAGTACGAGTTAAGACCTTAGCTATTAGGCCAGAGTAAGAGTTAAGACCTTAGCTATTAGGCCAGAGTAAGAGTTAAGACCTTAACCAGTAGGCCAGAGTAAGAGTTAAGACCTTAACCAGTAGGCCAGAGTAAGAGTTAAGACCTTAACCATTAGGCCAGAGTACGAGTCTAAGATCTTAGTTATTAGGCCAGAGTAAGAGTTCAGACCTTAGCTATTAGGCCAGAGTAAGAGTTAAGACCTTAACCATTAGGCCAGAGTACGAGTCTAAGACCTTAGCTATTAGGCCAGAGTAAGAGTTAAGACCTTAACCAGTAGGCCAGAGTAGGAGTCTAAGACCTTAGCTATTAGGCCAGAGTAAGAGTTAAGACCTTAACCAGTTGACCAGAGTAAGAGTTAAGACCTTAACCATTAGGCCAGAGTACGAGTCTAAGACCTTAGCTATTAGGCCAGAGTAAGAGTTAAGACCTTAACCATTAGGCCAGAGTACGAGTCTAAGACCTTAGCTATTAGGCCAGAGTAAGAGTTAAGACCTTAACCATTAGGCCAGAGTATGAGTCTAAGACCTTAGCTATTAGGCCAGAGTAAGAGTTAAGACCTTAACCAGTAGGCCAGAGTACGAGTCTAAGACCATAGCTATTAGGCCAAGAGTAACAGTTAAGACCTTAGCTATTAGGCCAGAGTAAGAGTTAAGACCTTAACCATTAGGCCAGAGTACGAGTCTAAGACCATAGCTATTAGGCCAGAGTAAGAGTTAAGACCTTAGCTATTAGGCCAGAGTAAGAGTTAAGACCTTAGCTATTAGGCCAGAGTAAAAGTTAAGACCTTAACTATTAGGCCAGAGTAAGAGTTAAGACCTTAACCATTAGGCCAGAGTACAAGTCTAGGACCATAGCTATTAGGCCAGAGTAAGAGTTAAGACCTTAGCTATTAGGCCAGAGTAAGAGTTAAGACCTTAATCAGTAGGCCAGAGTAAGAGTTAAGACCTTAACCAGTAGGACAGAGTAAGAGTTAAGACCTTAACCATTAGGCCAGAGTACGTGTCTAAGACCTTAGCTATTAGGCCATAGTTAGAGTTAAGACCTTAACCAGTAGGCCAGAGTAAGAGTTAAGACCTTAAACAGTAGGCCATAGTAAGAGTTAAGACCTTAACCATTAGGCCAGAGTACGAGTCTAAGACCTTAGCTATTAGGCCAGAGTAAGAGTTAAGACCTTAACCATTAGGCCAGAGTACAAGTCTAAGACCTTAGCTATTAGGCCAGAGTAAGAGTTAAGACCTTAACCATTAGGCCAGAGTACGAGTCTAAGACCTTAGCTATTAGGCCAGAGTACGAGTCTAAGACCTTAGCTATTAGGCCAGAGTAAGAGTTAAGACCTTAACCAGTAGGCCAGAGTAAGAGTTAAGACCTTAACCAGTAGGCCAGAGTAAGAGTTAAGACCTTAGCTATTATGCCATAGTAAGAGTTAAGACCTTAACCATTAGGCCAAAGTATGAGTCTAAGACCTTAGCTATTAGGCCAGAGTAAGAGTTAAGACCTTAGCTATTAGGCCAGAGTAAGAGTTATGACCTTAACCATTAGGCCAGAGTACGAGTCTAAGACCGTATCTATTAGGCCAGAGTAAGAGTTAAGACCTTAGCTATTAGGCCAGAGTAAGAGTTAAGACCTTAACCAGTAGGCCAGAGTAAGAGTTAGGACCTTAACCAGTAGGCCAGAGTACGAGTCTAAGACCTTAGCTATTCGCCCAGAGTAAGAGTTAAGACCTTAACCTTTAGGCCAGAGTACGAGTCTAAGACCTTAGCTATTAGGCCAGAGTAAGAGTTAAGACCTGAGCTAGTAGGCCAGAGTAAGAGTTAAGACCTTAACCATTAGGCCAGAGTACGAGTTAAGACCTTAGCTATTAGGCCAGAGTAAGAGTTAAGACCTTAGCTATTAGGCCAGAGTAAGAGTTAAGACCTTAACCAGTAGGCCAGAGTAAGAGTTAAGACCTTAACCATTAGGCCAGAGTACGAGTCTAAGACCTTAGTTATTAGGCCAGAGTAAGAGTTCAGACCTTAGCTATTAGGCTAGAGTAAGAGTTAAGACCTTAACCATTAGGCCAGAGTACGAGTCTAAGACCTTAGCTATTAGGCCAGAGTAAGAGTTAAGACCTTAACCAGTAGGCCAGAGTAAGAGTTAAGACCTTAACCATTAGGCCAGAGTAGGAGTCTAAGACCTTAGCTATTAGGCCAGAGTAAGAGTTAAGACCTTAACCAGTTGACCAGAGTAAGAGTTAAGACCTTAGCTATTAGGCCAGAGTAAGTGTTAAGACCTTAACCAGTAGGCCAGAGTATGAGTCTAAGACCTTAGCTATTAGGCCAAGAGTAAGAGTTAAGACCTTAGCTATTAGGCCAGAGTAAGAGTTAAGACCTTAACCATTAGGCCAGAGTACGAGTCTAAGACCATAGCTATTAGGCCAGAGTAAGAGTTAAGACCTTAGCTATTAGGCCAGAGTAAGAGTTAAGACCTTAGCTATTAGGCCAGAGTAAGAGTTAAGACCTTAACTATTAGGCCAGAGTAAGAGTTAAGACCTTAACCATTAGGCCAGAGTACAAGTCTAAGACCATAGCTATTAGGCCAGAGTAAGAGTTAAGACCTTAGCTATTAGGCCAGAGTAAGAGTTAAGACCTTAATCAGTAGGCCAGAGTAAGAGTTAAGACCTTAACCAGTAGGACAGAGTAAGAGTTAAGACCTTAACCATTAGGCCAGAGTACGTGTCTAAGACCTTAGCTATTAGGCCATAGTTAGAGTTAAGACCTTAACCAGTAGGCCAGAGTAAGAGTTAAGACCTTAAACAGTAGGCCAGAGTAAGAGTTAATACCTTAACCATTAGTCCAGAGTACGAGTCTAAGACCTTAGCTATTAGGCCAGAGTAAGAGTTAAGACCTTAACCATTAGGCCAGAGTACAAGTCTAAGACCTTAGCTATTAGGCCAGAGTAAGAGTTAAGACCTTAGCTATTAGGCCAGAGTAAGAGTTAAGACCTTAACCGGTAGGCCAGAGTAAGAGTTAAGACTTTAACCTGTAGGCCATAGTACGAGTCTAAGACCTTAGCTATTAGGCCAGAGTAAGAGTTAAGACCTTAGCTATTAGGCCAGAGTAAGAGTTAAGACCTTAACCATTAGGCCAGAGTACGAGTCTAAGACCTTAGCTATTAGGCCAGAGTAAGAGTTAAGACCTTAGCTATTAGGCCAGAATAAGAGTTAAGACCTTAACCAGTAGGCCAGAGTACGAGTCTAAGACCTTAGCTATTAGGCCAGAGTACGAGTCTAAGACCTTAGGTGTTAGGCGAGAGTACGAGTCTAAGACCTTGGATATTAGGCCAGAGTAAGAGTTAAGACCATAACCATTAGGCCAGAGTAAGAGTTAAGACCTTAACCAGTAGGCCAGAGTATGAGTCTAAGACCTTAGCTATTAGGCCAGAGTACGAGTCTAAGACCTTAGCCATTAGGCCAGAGTACGAGTTTAAGACCTTAGCTATTACGCCAGAGTAAGAGTTAAGACCTTAACGATTAGGCCAGAGTACGAGTCTAAGACGTTAGCTATTAGGCCAGAGTACGAGTCTAAGACCTTAGCTATTAGGCTTAGGTAAGTGTTAAGACCTTAACCATTAGGCCAGAGTACGAGTCTACAACCTTAGCTATTAGGCCAGAGTAAGAGTTAAGACCTTAGCTATTAGGCCAGAGTAAGAGTTAAGACCTTAACCATTAGGCCAGAGTACGAATCTAAGACCTTAGCTATTAGGCCAGAGTAAGAGTTAAGACCTTAGCTATTAGGCCAGAGTAAGAGATAAGACCTTAACCATTAGGCCAGAGTACGAGCCTAAGACCTTAGCTATTAGGCCAGAGTAAGATTTAAGACCTTAGCTATTAGGCCAGAGTAATAGTTAACACCTTGGCTATTAGGCCAGAGTAAGAGTTATGACCTTAACCATTAGGCCAGAGTACGAGTCTAAGACCGTATCTATTAGGCCAGAGTAAGAGTTAAGACCTTAGCTATTAGGCCAGAGTAAGAGTTAAGACCTTAACCAGTAGGCCAGAGTAAGAGTTAGGACCTTAACCAGTAGGCCAGAGTACGAGTCTAAGACCTTAGCTATTCGCCCAGAGTAAGAGTTAAGACCTTAACCTTTAGGCCAGAGTACGAGTCTAAGACCTTAGCTATTAGGCCAGAGTAAGAGTTAAGACCTGAGCTAGTAGGCCAGAGTAAGAGTTAAGACCTTAACCATTAGGCCAGAGTACGAGTTAAGACCTTAGCTATTAGGCCAGAGTAAGAGTTAAGACCTTAGCTATTAGGCCAGAGTAAGAGTTAAGACCTTAACCAGTAGGCCAGAGTAAGAGTTAAGACCTTAACCAGTAGGCCAGAGTAAGAGTTAAGACCTTAACCATTAGGCCAGAGTACGAGTCTAAGACCTTAGTTATTAGGCCAGAGTAAGAGTTCAGACCTTAGCTATTAGGCCAGAGTAAGAGTTAAGACCCTAACCATTAGGCCAGAGTACGAGTCTAAGACCTTAGCTATTAGGCCAGAGTAAGAGTTAAGACCTTAACCAGTAGGCCAGAGTAAGAGTTAAGACCTTAACCATTAGGCCAGAGTAGGAGTCTAAGACCTTAGCTATTAGGCCAGAGTAAGAGTTAAGACCTTAACCAGTTGACCAGAGTAAGAGTTAAGACCTTAACCATTAGGCCAGAGTACGAGTCTAAGTCCTTAGCTATTAGGCCAGACTAAGAGTTAAGACCTTAACCATTAGGCCAGAGTACGAGTCTAAGACCTTAGCTATTAGGCCAGAGTAAGAGTTAAGACCTTAACCATTAGGCCAGAGTACGAGTCTAAGACCATAGCTATTAGGCCAGAGTAAGAGTTAAGACCTTAGCTATTAGGCCAGAGTAAGAGTTAAGACCTTAGCTATTAGGCCAGAGTAAGAGTTAAGACCTTAACTATTAGGCCAGAGTAAGAGTTAAGACCTTAACCATTAGGCCAGAGTACAAGTCTAAGACCATAGCTATTAGGCCAGAGTAAGAGTTAAGACCTTAGCTATTAGGCCAGAGTAAGAGTTAAGACCTTAATCAGTAGGCCAGAGTAAGAGTTAAGACCTTAACCAGTAGGACAGAGTAAGAGTTAAGACCTTAACCATTAGGCCAGAGTACGTGTCTAAGACCTTAGCTATTAGGCCATAGTTAGAGTTAAGACCTTAACCAGTAGGCCAGAGTAAGAGTTAAGACCTTAAACAGTAGGCCAGAGTAAGAGTTAAGACCTTAACCATTAGTCCAGAGTACGAGTCTAAGACCTTAGCTATTAGGCCAGAGTAAGAGTTAAGACCTTAACCATTAGGCCAGAGTACAAGTCTAAGACCTTAGCTATTAGGCCAGAGTAAGAGTTAAGACCTTAACCATTAGGCCAGAGTACGAGTCTAAGACCTTAGCTATTAGGCCAGAGTACGAGTCTAAGACCTTAGCTATTAGGCCAGAGTAAGAGTTAAGACCTTAACCAGTAGGCCAGAGTAAGAGTTAAGACCTTAGCTATTAGGCCATAGTAAGAGTTAAGACCTTAACCATTAGGCCAAAGTATGAGTCTAAGACCTTAACCATTAGGCCAGAGTATGAGTCTAAGACCTTAGCTATTAGGCCAGAGTAAGAGTTAAGACCTTAACCAGTAGGCCAGAGTACGAGTCTAAGACCTTAGCTATTAGGCCAAGAGTAAGAGTTAAGACCTTAGCTATTAGGCCAGAGTAAGAGTTAAGACCTTAACCATTAGGCCAGAGTACGAGTCTAAGACCATAGCTATTAGGCCAGAGTAAGAGTTAAGACCTTAGCTATTAGGCCAGATTAAGAGTTAAGACCTTAGCTATTAGGCCAGAGAAAGAGTTAAGACCTTAACTATTAGGCCAGAGTAAGAGTTAAGACCTTAACCATTAGGCCAGAGTACAAGTCTAAGACCATAGCTATTAGGCCAGAGTAAGAGTTAAGACCTTAGCTATTAGGCCAGAGTAAGAGTTAAGACCTTAATCAGTAGGCCAGAGTAAGAGTTAAGACCTTAACCAGTAGGACAGAGTAAGAGTTAAGACCTTAACCATTAGGCCAGAGTACGTGTCTAAGACCTTAGCTATTAGGCCATAGTTAGAGTTAAGACCTTAACCAGTAGGCCAGAGTAAGAGTTAAGACCTTACACAGTAGGCCAGAGTAAGAGTTAAGACCTTAACCATTAGGCCAGAGTTCGAGTCTAAGACCTTAGCTATTAGGCCAGAGTAAGAGTTAAGACCTTAACCATTAGGCCAGAGTACAAGTCTAAGACCTTAGCTATTAGGCCAGAGTAAGAGTTAAGACCTTAACCATTAGGCCAGAGTACGAGTCTAAGACCTTAGCTATTAGGCCAGAGTACGAGTCTAAGACCTTAGCTATTAGGCCAGAGTAAGAGTTAAGACCTTAACCAGTAGGCCAGAGTAAGAGTTAAGTCCTTAGCTATTAGGCCATAGTAAGAGTTAAGACCTTAACCATTAGGCCAAAGTATGAGTCTAAGACCTTAGCTATTAGGCCAGAGTAAGAGTTAAGACCTTAGCTATTAGGCCAGAGTAAGAGTTATGACCTTATCCATTAGGCCAGAGTACGAGTCTAAGACCGTAGCTATTAGGCCAGAGTAAGAGTTAAGACCTTAGCTATTAGGCCAGAGTAAGAGTTAAGACCTTAACCAGTAGGCCAGAGTAAGAGTTAGGACCTTAACCAGTAGGCCAGAGTACGAGTCTAAGACCTTAGCTATTCGCCCAGAGTAAGAGTTAAGACCTTAACCTTTAGGCCAGAGTACGAGTCTAAGACCTTAGCTATTAGGCCAGAGTAAGAGTTAAGACCTGAGCTAGTAGGCCAGAGTAAGAGTTAAGACCTTAACCATTAGGCCAGAGTACGAGTTAAGACCTTAGCTATTAGGCCAGAGTAAGAGTTAAGACCTTAACCAGTAGGCCAGAGTACGAGTCTAAGACCTTAGCTATTAGGCCAAGAGTAAGAGTTAAGACCTTAGCTATTAGGCCAGAGTAAGAGTTAAGACCTTAACCATTAGGCCAGAGTACGAGTCTAAGACCATAGCTATTAGGCCAGAGTAAGAGTTAAGACCTTAGCTATTAGGCCAGATTAAGAGTTAAGACCTTAGCTATTAGGCCAGAGAAAGAGTTAAGACCTTAACTATTAGGCCAGAGTAAGAGTTAAGACCTTAACCATTAGGCCAGAGTACAAGTCTAAGACCATAGCTATTAGGCCAGAGTAAGAGTTAAGACCTTAGCTATTAGGCCAGAGTAAGAGTTAAGACCTTAATCAGTAGGCCAGAGTAAGAGTTAAGACCTTAACCAGTAGGACAGAGTAAGAGTTAAGACCTTAACCATTAGGCCAGAGTACGTGTCTAAGACCTTAGCTATTAGGCCATAGTTAGAGTTAAGACCTTAACCAGTAGGCCAGAGTAAGAGTTAAGACCTTAAACAGTAGGCCAGAGTAAGAGTTAAGACCTTAACCATTAGGCCAGAGTACGAGTCTAAGACCTTAGCTATTAGGCCAGAGTAAGAGTTAAGACCTTAACCCTTAGGCCAGAGTACAAGTCTAAGACCTTAGCTATTAGGCCAGAGTAAGAGTTAAGACCTTAACCATTAGGCCAGAGTACGAGTCTAAGACCTTAGCTATTAGGCCAGAGTACGAGTCTAAGACCTTAGCTATTAGGCCAGAGTAAGAGTTAAGACCTTAACCAGTAGGCCAGAGTAAGAGTTAAGTCCTTAGCTATTAGGCCATAGTAAGAGTTAAGACCTTAACCATTAGGCCAGAGTACGAGTCTAAGACCGTAGCTATTAGGCCAGAGTAGGAGTTAAGACCTTAGCTATTAGGCCAGAGTAAGAGTTAAGACCTTAACCAGTAGGCCAGAGTAAGAGTTAGGACCTTAACCAGTAGGCCAGAGTACGAGTCTAAGACCTTAGCTATTCGCCCAGAGTAAGAGTTAAGACCTTAACCTTTAGGCCAGAGTACGAGTCTAAGACCTTAGCTATTAGGCCAGAGTAAGAGTTAAGACCTGAGCTAGTAGGCCAGAGTAAGAGTTAAGACCTTAACCATTAGGCCAGAGTATGAGTTAAGACCTTAGCTATTAGGCCAGAGTAAGAGTTAAGACCTTAGCTATTAGGCCAGAGTAAGAGTTAAGACCTTAACCAGTAGGCCAGAGTAAGAGTTAAGACCTTAACCATTAGGCCAGAGTACGAGTCTAAGACCTTAGTTATTAGCCCAGAGTAAGAGTTCAGACCTTAGCTATTAGGCCAGAGTAAGAGTTAAGACCTTAACCATTAGTCCAGAGTAGGAGTTCAAGTCCTTAGCTATTAGGCCAGAGTAAGAGTTAAGACCTTAACCAGTAGGCCAGAGTAAGAGTTAGGACCTTAACCAGTAGGCCAGAGTACGAGTCTAAGACCTTAGCTATTCGCCCAGAGTAAGAGTTAAGACCTTAACCATTAGGCCAGAGTACGAGTCTAAGACCTTAGCTATTAGGCCAGAGTAAGAGTTAAGACCTTAGCTAGTAGGCCAGAGTAAGAGTTAAGACCTTAACCATTAGGCCAGAGTACGAGTTAAGACCTTAGCTATTAGGCCAGAGTAAGAGTTAAGACCTTAACCAGTAGGCCAGAGGAGGAGTTAAGACCTTAACCAGTAGGCCAGAGTAAGAGTTAAGACCTTAACCATTAGGCCAGAGTACGAGTCTAAGACCTTAGCTATTAGGCCAGAGTAAGAGGTAAGACCTTAGCTATTAGGCCAGAGTAAGAGTTAAGACCTTACCCATTAGGCCAGAGTACGAGTCTAAGACCTTAGCTATTAGGCCAGAGTAAGAGTTACGACCTTAACCAGTAGGCCAGAGTAAGAGTTAAGACCTTAACCATTAGGCCAGAGTACAAGTCTAAGACCTTAGCTATTAGGCCAGAGTAAGAGTTAAGACCTTAACCAATTGACCAGAGTAAGAGTTAAGACCTTAACCATTAGGCCAGAGTACGAGTCGAAGACCTTAGCTATTAGGCCAGAGTAAGAGTTAAGACCTTAGCTCTTAGGCCACAGTACGAGTCTAAGACCTTAGCTATTAGGCCAGAGTAAGAGTTAAGACCTTAACCTGTAGCCCATAGTACAAGTCTAAGACCTTAGCTATTTGGCCAGAGTAAGAGTTAAGACCTTAGCTATTAGGTCAGAGTAAGAGTTAAGACCTTAACCAGTAGGCCAGAATACGAGTCTAAGACCTTAGCTATTAGGCCAGAGTAAGAGTTAAGACCTTAGCTAGTAGGCCAGAGTACGAGTCTAAGACCTTAGCTATTAGGCCAAGAGTAAGAGTTAAGACCTTAGCTATTAGGCCAGAGTAAGAGTTAAGACCTTAACCATTAGGCCAGAGTACGAGTCTAAGACCATAGCTATTAGGCCAGAGTAAGAGTTAAGACCTTAGCTATTAGGCCAGAGTAAGAGTTAAGACCTTAGCTATTAGGCCAGAGTAAGAGTTAAGACCTTAACTATTAGGCCAGAGTAAGAGTTAAGACCTTAACCATTAGGCCAGAGTACAAGTCTAAGACCATAGCTATTAGGCCAGAGTAAGAGTTAAGACCTTAGCTATTAGGCCAGAGTAAGAGTTAAGACCTTAATCAGTAGGCCAGAGTAAGAGTTAAGACCTTAACCAGTAGGACAGAGTAAGAGTTAAGACCTTAACCATTAGGCCAGAGTACGTGTCTAAGACCTTAGCTATTAGGCCATAGTTAGAGTTAAGACCTTAACCAGTAGGCCAGAGTAAGAGTTAAGACCTTAAACAGTAGGCCAGAGTAAGAGTTAAGACCTTAACCATTAGTCCAGAGTACGAGTCTAAGACCTTAGCTATTAGGCCAGAGTAAGAGTTAAGACCTTAACCATTAGACCAGAGTACAAGTCTAAGACCTTAGCTATTAGGCCAGAGTAAGAGTTAAGACCTTAACCATTAGGCCAGAGTACGAGTCTAAGACCTTAGCTATTAGGCCAGAGTACGAGTCTAAGACCTTAGCTATTAGGCCAGAGTAAGAGTTAAGACCTTAACCAGTAGGCCAGAGTAAGAGTTAAGACCTTAGCTATTAGGCCATAGTAAGAGTTAAGACCTTAACCATTAGGCCAAAGTATGAGTCTAAGACCTTAGCTATTAGGCCAGAGTAAGAGTTAAGACCTTAGCTATTAGGCCAGAGTAAGAGTTAAGACCTTAACCAGTAGGCCAGAGTAAGAGTTAGGACCTTAACCAGTAGGCCAGAGTACGAGTCTAAGACCTTAGCTATTCGCCCAGAGTAAGAGTTAAGACCTTAACCTTTAGGCCAGAGTACGAGTCTAAGACCTTAGCTATTAGGCCAGAGTAAGAGTTAAGACCTGAGCTAGTAGGCCAGAGTAAGAGTTAAGACCTTAACCATTAGGCCAGAGTACGAGTTAAGACCTTAGCTATTAGGCCAGAGTAAGAGTTAAGACCTTAGCTATTAGGCCAGAGTAAGAGTTAAGACCTTAACCAGTAGGCCAGAGTAAGAGTTAAGACCTTAACCAGTAGGCCAGAGTAAGAGTTAAGACCTTAACCATTAGGCCAGAGTACGAGTCTAAGACCTTAGTTATTAGCCCAGAGTAAGAGTTCAGACCTTAGCTATTAGGCCAGAGTAAGAGTTAAGACCTTAACCATTAGTCCAGAGTAGGAGTTCAAGTCCTTAGCTATTAGGCCAGAGTAAGAGTTAAGACCTTAACCAGTAGGCCAGAGTAAGAGTTAGGACCTTAACCAGTAGGCCAGAGTACGAGTCTAAGACCTTAGCTATTCGCCCAGAGTAAGAGTTAAGACCTTAACCATTAGGCCAGAGTACGAGTCTAAGACCTTAGCTATTAGGCCAGAGTAAGAGTTAAGACCTTAGCTAGTAGGCCAGAGTAAGAGTTAAGACCTTAACCATTAGGCCAGAGTACGAGTTAAGACCTTAGCTATTAGGCCAGAGTAAGAGTTAAGACCTTAACCAGTAGGCCAGAGTAGAAGTTAAGACCTTAACCAGTAGGCCAGAGTAAGAGTTAAGACCTTAACCATTAGGCCAGAGTACGAGTCTAAGACCTTAGCTATTAGGCCAGAGTAAGAGTTACGACCTTAACCAGTAGGCCAGAGTAAGAGTTAAGACCTTAACCATTAGGCCAGAGTGAGAGTCTAAGACCTTAGCTATTAGGCCAGAGTAAGAGTTAAGACCTTAACCAATTGACCAGAGTAAGAGTTAAGACCTTAACCATTAGGCCAGAGTACGAGTCGAAGACCTTAGCTATTAGGCCAGAGTAAGAGTTAAGACCTTAGCTCTTAGGCCACAGTACGAGTCTAAGACCTTAGCTATTAGGCCAGAGTAAGAGTTAAGACCTTAACCTGTAGCCCATAGTACAAGTCTAAGACCTTAGCTATTTGGCCAGAGTAAGAGTTAAGACCTTAGCTATTAGGTCAGAGTAAGAGTTAAGACCTTAACCAGTAGGCCAGCGTAAGAGTTAAGACCTTAACCATTAGGCCAGAGTACAAGTCTAAGACCTTAGCTATTAGGCCAGAGTAAGAGTTAAGACCTTAACCATTAGGCCAGAGTACGAGTCTAAGACCTTAGCTATTAGGCCAGAGTACGAGTCTAAGACCTTAGCTATTAGGCCAGAGTAAGAGTTAAGACCTTAACCAGTAGGCCAGAGTAAGAGTTAAGACCTTAACCATTATGCCATAGTACGAGTCTAAGACCTTAGCTATTAGGCCATAGTAAGAGTTAAGACCTTAACCATTAGGCCAGAGTATGAGTCTAAGACCTTAGCTATTAGGCCAGAGTAAGAGTTAAGACCTTAGCTATTAGGCCAGAGTAAGAGTTATGACCTTAACCATTAGGCCAGAGTACGAGTCTAAGACCGTAGCTATTAGGCCAGAGTGAGAGTTAAGACCTTAGCTATTAGGCCAGAGTAAGAGTTAAGACCTTAACCAGTAGGCCAGAGTAAGAGTTCGGACCTTAACCAGTAGGCCAGAGTACGAGTCTAAGACCTTAGCTATTCGCCCAGAGTAAGAGTTAAGACCTTAACCATTAGGCCAGAGTACGAGTCTAAGACCTTAGCTATTAGGCCAGAGTAAGAGTTAAGACCTTAGCTAGTAGGCCAGAGTAAGATTTAAGACCTTAACCATTAGGCCAGAATATGAGTTAAGACCTTAGCTATTAGGCCAGAGTAAGAGTTAAGACCTTAGCTATTAGGCCAGAGTAAGAGTTGAGACCTTAACCAGTAGGCCAGAGTAAGAGTTAAGACCTTAACCATTAGGCCAGAGTACGAGTCTAAGACCTTAGTTATTAGGCCAGAGTAAGAGTTCAGACCTTAGCTATTAGGCCAGAGTAAGAGTTAAGACCTTAACCAGTAGGCCAGAGTACGAGTCTAAGACCTTAGCTATTAGGCCAGAGTAAGAGTTAAGACCTTAACCAGTAGGCCAGAGTAAGAGTTAGGACCTTAACCAGTAGGCCAGAGTACGAGTCTAAGACCTTAGCTATTCGCCCAGAGTAAGAGTTAAGACCTTAACCATTAGGCCAGAGTACGAGTCTAAGACCTTAGCTATTAGGCCAGAGTAAGAGTTAAGACCTTAGCTAGTAGGCCAGTGTAAGAGTTAAGACCTTAACCATTAGGCCAGAGTACGAGTTAAGACCTTAGCTATTAGGCCAGAGTAAGAGTTAAGACCTTAACCAGTAGGCCAGAGTAGGAGTTAAGACCTTAACCAGTAGGCCAGAGTAAGAGTTAAGACCTTAACCATTAGGCCAGAGTACAAGTCGAAGACCTTAGCTATTAGGCCAGAGTAAGAGTTAAGACCTTAGCTATTAAGCCACAGTACGAGTCTAAGACGTAAGCTATTAGGCCAGAGTAAGAGTTAAGACCTTAACCTGTAGGCCAGAGTATGAGTCTAAGACTTTAGCTATTAGGCCAGAGTAAGAGTTAAGCCCATAACCTGTAGGCCATAGTACGAGTCTAAGACCTTAGCTATTAGGCCAGAGTAAGAGTTAAGACCTTAGCTATTAGGCCAGAGTAAGAGTTAAGACGTTAACCATTAGGCCAGAGTACGAGTTTAAGACCTTAGCTATTAGGCCAGAGTAATAGTTAAGACCTTACCTATTAGGCCAGAGAAAGAGTTAAGACCTTAACCAGTAGGCTAGAGTAAGAGATAAGACCTTAACCAGTAGGCCAGAGTACGAGTCTAAGACCTTAGCTATTAGGCCAGAGTAAGAGTTTAGACCTTAACCATTAGGCCAGAGTACGAGTCTAAGACCTTAGCTATTAGGCCAGAGTAAGAGTTAAGACCTTAGCTAGTAGGCCAGAGTAAGAGTTAAGACCTTAACCATTAGGCCAGAGTACGAGTTAAGACCTTAGCTATTAGGCCAGAGTAAAAGTTAAGACCTTAGCTATTAGGCCAGAGTAAGAGTTAAGACCTTAACCAGTAGGCCAGAGTAAGAGTTAAGACCTTAACCAGTAGGCCAGAGTAAGAGTTAAGACCTTAACCATTAGGCCAGAGTACGAGTCTAAGACCTTAGTTATTAGGCCAGAGTAAGAGTTCAGACCTTAGCTATTAGGCCAGAGTAAGAGTTAAGACCTTAACCATTAGGCCAGAGTACGAGTCTAAGACCTTAGCTATTAGGCCAGAGTAAGAGTTAAGACCTTAACCAGTAGGCCAGAGTAAGAGTTAAGACCTTAACCATTAGGCCAGAGTAGGAGTCTAAGACCTTAGCTATTAGGCCAGAGTAAGAGTTAAGACCTTAACCAGTTGACCAGAGTAAGAGTTAAGACCTTAACCATTAGGCCAGAGTACGAGTCTTAGACCTTAGCTATTAGGCCAGAGTAAGAGTTAAGACCTAAACCATTAGGCCAGAGTACGAGTCTAAGACCTTAGCTATTAGGCCAGAGTAAGAGTTAAGACCTTAACCATTAGGCCAGAGTATGAGTCTAAGACCTTAGCTATTAGGCCAGAGTAAGAGTTAAGACCTTAACCAGTAGGCCAGAGTACGAGTCTAAGACATTAGCTATTAGGCCAAGAGTAAGAGTTAAGACCTTAGCTATTAGGCCAGAGTAAGAGTTAAGACCTTAACCATTAGGCCAGAGTACGAGTCTAAGACCATAGCTATTAGGCCAGAGTAAGAGTTAAGACCTTAGCTATTAGGCCAGAGTAAGAGTTAAGACCTTAGCTATTAGGCCAGAGTAAGAGTTAAGACCTTAACTATTAGGCCAGAGTAAGAGTTAAGACCTTAACCATTAGGCCAGAGTACAAGTCTAAGACCATAGCTATTAGGCCAGAGTAAGAGTTAAGACCTTAGCTATTAGGCCAGAGTGAGAGTTAAGACCTTAATCAGTAGGCCAGAGTAAGAGTTAAGACCTTAACCAGTAGGACAGAGTAAGAGTTAAGACCTTAACCATTAGGCCAGAGTACGTGTCTAAGACCTTAGCTATTAGGCCATAGTTAGAGTTAAGACCTTAACCAGTAGGCCAGAGTAAGAGTTAAGACCTTAAACAGTAGGCCATAGTAAGAGTTAAGACCTTAACCAGTAGGCCAGAGTAAGAGTTAAGACCTTAACCATTAGGCCAGAGTACGAGTCTAAGACCTTAGTTATTAGCCCAGAGTAAGAGTTCAGACCTTAGCTATTAGGCCAGAGTAAGAGTTAAGACCTTAACCATTAGTCCAGAGTAGGAGTTCAAGTCCTTAGCTATTAGGCCAGAGTAAGAGTTAAGACCTTAACCAGTAGGCCAGAGTAAGAGTTAGGACCTTAACCAGTAGGCCAGAGTACGAGTCTAAGACCTTAGCTATTCGCCCAGAGTAAGAGTTAAGACCTTAACCATTAGGCCAGAGTACGAGTCTAAGACCTTAGCTATTAGGCCAGAGTAAGAGTTAAGACCTTAGCTAGTAGGCCAGAGTAAGAGTTAAGACCTTAACCATTAGGCCAGAGTACGAGTTAAGACCTTAGCTATTAGGCCAGAGTAAGAGTTAAGACCTTAACCAGTAGGCCAGAGTAGAAGTTAAGACCTTAACCAGTAGGCCAGAGTAAGAGTTAAGACCTTAACCATTAGGCCAGAGTACGAGTCTAAGACCTTAGCTATTAGGCCAGAGTAAGAGTTACGACCTTAACCAGTAGGCCAGAGTAAGAGTTAAGACCTTAACCATTAGGCCAGAGTATGAGTCTAAGACCTTAGCTATTAGGCCAGAGTAAGAGTTAAGACCTTAACCAATTGACCAGAGTAAGAGTTAAGACCTTAACCATTAGGCCAGAGTACGAGTCGAAGACCTTAGCTATTAGGCCAGAGTAAGAGTTAAGACCTTAGCTCTTAGGCCACAGTACGAGTCTAAGACCTTAGCTATTAGGCCAGAGTAAGAGTTAAGACCTTAACCTGTAGCCCATAGTACAAGTCTAAGACCTTAGCTATTTGGCCAGAGTAAGAGTTAAGACCTTAGCTATTAGGTCAGAGTAAGAGTTAAGACCTTAACCAGTAGGCCAGCGTAAGAGTTAAGACCTTAACCATTAGGCCAGAGTACAAGTCTAAGACCTTAGCTATTAGGCCAGAGTAAGAGTTAAGACCTTAACCATTAGGCCAGAGTACGAGTCTAAGACCTTAGCTATTAGGCCAGAGTACGAGTCTAAGACCTTAGCTATTAGGCCAGAGTAAGAGTTAAGACCTTAACCAGTAGGCCAGAGTAAGAGTTAAGACCTTAACCATTATGCCATAGTACGAGTCTAAGACCTTAGCTATTAGGCCATAGTAAGAGTTAAGACCTTAACCATTAGGCCAGAGTATGAGTCTAAGACCTTAGCTATTAGGCCAGAGTAAGAGTTAAGACCTTAGCTATTAGGCCAGAGTAAGAGTTATGACCTTAACCATTAGGCCAGAGTACGAGTCTAAGACCGTAGCTATTAGGCCAGAGTAAGAGTTAAGACCTTAGCTATTAGGCCAGAGTAAGAGTTAAGACCTTAACCAGTAGGCCAGAGTAAGAGTTCGGACCTTAACCAGTAGGCCAGAGTACGAGTCTAAGACCTTAGCTATTCGCCCAGAGTAAGAGTTAAGACCTTAACCATTAGGCCAGAGTACGAGTCTAAGACCTTAGCTATTAGGCCAGAGTAAGAGTTAAGACCTTAGCTAGTAGGCCAGAGTAAGATTTAAGACCTTAACCATTAGGCCAGAATATGAGTTAAGACCTTAGCTATTAGGCCAGAGTAAGAGTTAAGACCTTAGCTATTAGGCCAGAGTAAGAGTTGAGACCTTAACCAGTAGGCCAGAGTAAGAGTTAAGACCTTAACCATTAGGCCAGAGTACGAGTCTAAGACCTTAGTTATTAGGCCAGAGTAAGAGTTCAGACCTTAGCTATTAGGCCAGAGTAAGAGTTAAGACCTTAACCAGTAGGCCAGAGTACGAGTCTAAGACCTTAGCTATTAGGCCAGAGTAAGAGTTAAGACCTTAACCAGTAGGCCAGAGTACGAGTCTAAGACCTTAGCTATTAGGCCAGAGTAAGAGTTAAGACCTTAACCCTTAGGCCAGAGTACAAGTCTAAGACCTTAGCTATTAGGCCAGAGTAAGAGTTAAGACCTTAACCATTAGGCCAGAGTACGAGTCTAAGACCTTAGCTATTAGGCCAGAGTACGAGTCTAAGACCTTAGCTATTAGGCCAGAGTAAGAGTTAAGACCTTAACCAGTAGGCCAGAGTAAGAGTTAAGTCCTTAGCTATTAGGCCATAGTAAGAGTTAAGACCTTAACCATTAGGCCAGAGTACGAGTCTAAGACCGTAGCTATTAGGCCAGAGTAGGAGTTAAGACCTTAGCTATTAGGCCAGAGTAAGAGTTAAGACCTTAACCAGTAGGCCAGAGTAAGAGTTAGGACCTTAACCAGTAGGCCAGAGTACGAGTCTAAGACCTTAGCTATTCGCCCAGAGTAAGAGTTAAGACCTTAACCTTTAGGCCAGAGTACGAGTCTAAGACCTTAGCTATTAGGCCAGAGTAAGAGTTAAGACCTGAGCTAGTAGGCCAGAGTAAGAGTTAAGACCTTAACCATTAGGCCAGAGTATGAGTTAAGACCTTAGCTATTAGGCCAGAGTAAGAGTTAAGACCTTAGCTATTAGGCCAGAGTAAGAGTTAAGACCTTAACCAGTAGGCCAGAGTAAGAGTTAAGACCTTAACCATTAGGCCAGAGTACGAGTCTAAGACCTTAGTTATTAGCCCAGAGTAAGAGTTCAGACCTTAGCTATTAGGCCAGAGTAAGAGTTAAGACCTTAACCATTAGTCCAGAGTAGGAGTTCAAGTCCTTAGCTATTAGGCCAGAGTAAGAGTTAAGACCTTAACCAGTAGGCCAGAGTAAGAGTTAGGACCTTAACCAGTAGGCCAGAGTACGAGTCTAAGACCTTAGCTATTCGCCCAGAGTAAGAGTTAAGACCTTAACCATTAGGCCAGAGTACGAGTCTAAGACCTTAGCTATTAGGCCAGAGTAAGAGTTAAGACCTTAGCTAGTAGGCCAGAGTAAGAGTTAAGACCTTAACCATTAGGCCAGAGTACGAGTTAAGACCTTAGCTATTAGGCCAGAGTAAGAGTTAAGACCTTAACCAGTAGGCCAGAGGAGGAGTTAAGACCTTAACCAGTAGGCCAGAGTATGAGTTAAGACCTTAACCATTAGGCCAGAGTACGAGTCTAAGACCTTAGCTATTAGGCCAGAGTAAGAGGTAAGACCTTAGCTATTAGGCCAGAGTAAGAGTTAAGACCTTACCCATTAGGCCAGAGTACGAGTCTAAGACCTTAGCTATTAGGCCAGAGTAAGAGTTACGACCTTAACCAGTAGGCCAGAGTAAGAGTTAAGACCTTAACCATTAGGCCAGAGTACAAGTCTAAGACCTTAGCTATTAGGCCAGAGTAAGAGTTAAGACCTTAACCAATTGACCAGAGTAAGAGTTAAGACCTTAACCATTAGGCCAGAGTACGAGTCGAAGACCTTAGCTATTAGGCCAGAGTAAGAGTTAAGACCTTAGCTCTTAGGCCACAGTACGAGTCTAAGACCTTAGCTATTAGGCCAGAGTAAGAGTTAAGACCTTAACCTGTAGCCCATAGTACAAGTCTAAGACCTTAGCTATTTGGCCAGAGTAAGAGTTAAGACCTTAGCTATTAGGTCAGAGTAAGAGTTAAGACCTTAACCAGTAGGCCAGAATACGAGTCTAAGACCTTAGCTATTAGGCCAGAGTAAGAGTTAAGACCTTAGCTAGTAGGCCAGAGTACGAGTCTAAGACCTTAGCTATTAGGCCAAGAGTAAGAGTTAAGACCTTAGCTATTAGGCCAGAGTAAGAGTTAAGACCTTAACCATTAGGCCAGAGTACGAGTCTAAGACCATAGCTATTAGGCCAGAGTAAGAGTTAAGACCTTAGCTATTAGGCCAGAGTAAGAGTTAAGACCTTAGCTATTAGGCCAGAGTAAGAGTTAAGACCTTAACTATTAGGCCAGAGTAAGAGTTACGACCTTAACCATTAGGCCAGAGTACAAGTCTAAGACCATAGCTATTAGGCCAGAGTAAGAGTTAAGACCTTAGCTATTAGGCCAGAGTAAGAGTTAAGACCTTAATCAGTAGGCCAGAGTAAGAGTTAAGACCTTAACCAGTAGGACAGAGTAAGAGTTAAGACCTTAACCATTAGGCCAGAGTACGTGTCTAAGACCTTAGCTATTAGGCCATAGTTAGAGTTAAGACCTTAACCAGTAGGCCAGAGTAAGAGTTAAGACCTTAAACAGTAGGCCAGAGTAAGAGTTAAGACCTTAACCATTAGTCCAGAGTACGAGTCTAAGACCTTAGCTATTAGGCCAGAGTAAGAGTTAAGACCTTAACCATTAGGCCAGAGTACAAGTCTAAGACCTTAGCTATTAGGCCAGAGTAAGAGTTAAGACCTTAACCATTAGGCCAGAGTACGAGTCTAAGACCTTAGCTATTAGGCCAGAGTACGAGTCTAAGACCTTAGCTATTAGGCCAGAGTAAGAGTTAAGACCTTAACCAGTAGGCCAGAGTAAGAGTTAAGACCTTAGCTATTAGGCCATAGTAAGAGTTAAGACCTTAACCATTAGGCCAAAGTATGAGTCTAAGACCTTAGCTATTAGGCCAGAGTAAGAGTTAAGACCTTAGCTATTAGGCCAGAGTAAGAGTTAAGACCTTAACCAGTAGGCCAGAGTAAGAGTTAGGACCTTAACCAGTAGGCCAGAGTACGAGTCTAAGACCTTAGCTATTCGCCCAGAGTAAGAGTTAAGACCTTAACCTTTAGGCCAGAGTACGAGTCTAAGACCTTAGCTATTAGGCCAGAGTAAGAGTTAAGACCTGAGCTAGTAGGCCAGAGTAAGAGTTAAGACCTTAACCATTAGGCCAGAGTACGAGTTAAGACCTTAGCTATTAGGCCAGAGTAAGAGTTAAGACCTTAGCTATTAGGCCAGAGTAAGAGTTAAGACCTTAACCAGTAGGCCAGAGTAAGAGTTAAGACCTTAACCAGTAGGCCAGAGTAAGAGTTAAGACCTTAACCATTAGGCCAGAGTACGAGTCTAAGACCTTAGTTATTAGCCCAGAGTAAGAGTTCAGACCTTAGCTATTAGGCCAGAGTAAGAGTTAAGACCTTAACCATTAGTCCAGAGTAGGAGTTCAAGTCCTTAGCTATTAGGCCAGAGTAAGAGTTAAGACCTTAACCAGTAGGCCAGAGTAAGAGTTAGGACCTTAACCAGTAGGCCAGAGTACGAGTCTAAGACCTTAGCTATTCGCCCAGAGTAAGAGTTAAGACCTTAACCATTAGGCCAGAGTACGAGTCTAAGACCTTAGCTATTAGGCCAGAGTAAGAGTTAAGACCTTAGCTAGTAGGCCAGAGTAAGAGTTAAGACCTTAACCATTAGGCCAGAGTACGAGTTAAGACCTTAGCTATTAGGCCAGAGTAAGAGTTAAGACCTTAACCAGTAGGCCAGAGTAGAAGTTAAGACCTTAACCAGTAGGCCAGAGTAAGAGTTAAGACCTTAACCATTAGGCCAGAGTACGAGTCTAAGACCTTAGCTATTAGGCCAGAGTAAGAGTTACGACCTTAACCAGTAGGCCAGAGTAAGAGTTAAGACCTTAACCATTAGGCCAGAGTGAGAGTCTAAGACCTTAGCTATTAGGCCAGAGTAAGAGTTAAGACCTTAACCAATTGACCAGAGTAAGAGTTAAGACCTTAACCATTAGGCCAGAGTACGAGTCGAAGACCTTAGCTATTAGGCCAGAGTAAGAGTTAAGACCTTAGCTCTTAGGCCACAATACGAGTCTAAGACCTTAGCTATTAGGCCAGAGTAAGAGTTAAGACCTTAACCTGTAGCCCATAGTACAAGTCTAAGACCTTAGCTATTTGGCCAGAGTAAGAGTTAAGACCTTAGCTATTAGGTCAGAGTAAGAGTTAAGACCTTAACCAGTAGGCCAGCGTAAGAGTTAAGACCTTAACCATTAGGCCAGAGTACAAGTCTAAGACCTTAGCTATTAGGCCAGAGTAAGAGTTAAGACCTTAACCATTAGGCCAGAGTACGAGTCTAAGACCTTAGCTATTAGGCCAGAGTACGAGTCTAAGACCTTAGCTATTAGGCCAGAGTAAGAGTTAAGACCTTAACCAGTAGGCCAGAGTAAGAGTTAAGACCTTAACCATTATGCCATAGTACGAGTCTAAGACCTTAGCTATTAGGCCATAGTAAGAGTTAAGACCTTAACCATTAGGCCAGAGTATGAGTCTAAGACCTTAGCTATTAGGCCAGAGTAAGAGTTAAGACCTTAGCTATTAGGCCAGAGTAAGAGTTATGACCTTAACCATTAGGCCAGAGTACGAGTCTAAGACCGTAGCTATTAGGCCAGAGTGAGAGTTAAGACCTTAGCTATTAGGCCAGAGTAAGAGTTAAGACCTTAACCAGTAGGCCAGAGTAAGAGTTCGGACCTTAACCAGTAGGCCAGAGTACGAGTCTAAGACCTTAGCTATTCGCCCAGAGTAAGAGTTAAGACCTTAACCATTAGGCCAGAGTACGAGTCTAAGACCTTAGCTATTAGGCCAGAGTAAGAGTTAAGACCTTAGCTAGTAGGCCAGAGTAAGATTTAAGACCTTAACCATTAGGCCAGAATATGAGTTAAGACCTTAGCTATTAGGCCAGAGTAAGAGTTAAGACCTTAGCTATTAGGCCAGAGTAAGAGTTGAGACCTTAACCAGTAGGCCAGAGTAAGAGTTAAGACCTTAACCATTAGGCCAGAGTACGAGTCTAAGACCTTAGTTATTAGGCCAGAGTAAGAGTTCAGACCTTAGCTATTAGGCCAGAGTAAGAGTTAAGACCTTAACCAGTAGGCCAGAGTACGAGTCTAAGACCTTAGCTATTAGGCCAGAGTAAGAGTTAAGACCTTAACCAGTAGGCCAGAGTAAGAGTTAGGACCTTAACCAGTAGGCCAGAGTACGAGTCTAAGACCTTAGCTATTCGCCCAGAGTAAGAGTTAAGACCTTAACCATTAGGCCAGAGTACGAGTCTAAGACCTTAGCTATTAGGCCAGAGTAAGAGTTAAGACCTTAGCTAGTAGGCCAGTGTAAGAGTTAAGACCTTAACCATTAGGCCAGAGTACGAGTTAAGACCTTAGCTATTAGGCCAGAGTAAGAGTTAAGACCTTAACCAGTAGGCCAGAGTAGGAGTTAAGACCTTAACCAGTAGGCCAGAGTAAGAGTTAAGACCTTAACCATTAGGCCAGAGTACAAGTCGAAGACCTTAGCTATTAGGCCAGAGTAAGAGTTAAGACCTTAGCTATTAAGCCACAGTACGAGTCTAAGACGTAAGCTATTAGGCCAGAGTAAGAGTTAAGACCTTAACCTGTAGGCCAGAGTATGAGTCTAAGACTTTAGCTATTAGGCCAGAGTAAGAGTTAAGCCCATAACCTGTAGGCCATAGTACGAGTCTAAGACCTTAGCTATTAGGCCAGAGTAAGAGTTAAGACCTTAGCTATTAGGCCAGAGTAAGAGTTAAGACGTTAACCATTAGGCCAGAGTAGGAGTTTAAGACCTTAGCTATTAGGCCAGAGTAATAGTTAAGACCTTACCTATTAGGCCAGAGAAAGAGTTAAGACCTTAACCAGTAGGCTAGAGTAAGAGATAAGACCTTAACCAGTAGGCCAGAGTACGAGTCTAAGACCTTAGCTATTAGGCCAGAGTAAGAGTTTAGACCTTAACCATTAGGCCAGAGTACGAGTCTAAGACCTTAGCTATTAGGCCAGAGTAAGAGTTAAGACCTTAGCTAGTAGGCCAGAGTAAGAGTTAAGACCTTAACCATTAGGCCAGAGTACGAGTTAAGACCTTAGCTATTAGGCCAGAGTAAAAGTTAAGACCTTAGCTATTAGGCCAGAGTAAGAGTTAAGACCTTAACCAGTAGGCCAGAGTAAGAGTTAAGACCTTAACCAGTAGGCCAGAGTAAGAGTTAAGACCTTAACCATTAGGCCAGAGTACGAGTCTAAGACCTTAGTTATTAGGCCAGAGTAAGAGTTCAGACCTTAGCTATTAGGCCAGAGTAAGAGTTAAGACCTTAACCATTAGGCCAGAGTACGAGTCTAAGACCTTAGCTATTAGGCCAGAGTAAGAGTTAAGACCTTAACCAGTAGGCCAGAGTAAGAGTTAAGACCTTAACCATTAGGCCAGAGTAGGAGTCTAAGACCTTAGCTATTAGGCCAGAGTAAGAGTTAAGACCTTAACCAGTTGACCAGAGTAAGAGTTAAGACCTTAACCATTAGGCCAGAGTACGAGTCTAAGACCTTAGCTATTAGGCCAGAGTAAGAGTTAAGACCTTAACCATTAGGCCAGAGTACGAGTCTAAGACCTTAGCTATTAGGCCAGAGTAAGAGTTAAGACCTTAACCATTAGGCCAGAGTATGAGTCTAAGACCTTAGCTATTAGGCCAGAGTAAGAGTTAAGACCTTAACCAGTAGGCCAGAGTACGAGTCTAAGACCTTAGCTATTAGGCCAAGAGTAAGAGTTAAGACCTTAGCTATTAGGCCAGAGTAAGAGTTAAGACCTTAACCATTAGGCCAGAGTACGAGTCTAAGACCATAGCTATTAGGCCAGAGTAAGAGTTAAGACCTTAGCTATTAGGCCAGAGTAAGAGTTAAGACCTTAGCTATTAGGCCAGAGTAAGAGTTAAGACCTTAACTATTAGGCCAGAGTAAGAGTTAAGACCTTAACCATTAGGCCAGAGTACAAGTCTAAGACCATAGCTATTAGGCCAGAGTAAGAGTTAAGACCTTAGCTATTAGGCCAGAGTGAGAGTTAAGACCTTAATCAGTAGGCCAGAGTAAGAGTTAAGACCTTAACCAGTAGGACAGAGTAAGAGTTAAGACCTTAACCATTAGGCCAGAGTACGTGTCTAAGACCTTAGCTATTAGGCCATAGTTAGAGTTAAGACCTTAACCAGTAGGCCAGAGTAAGAGTTAAGACCTTAAACAGTAGGCCATAGTAAGAGTTAAGACCTTAACCAGTAGGCCAGAGTAAGAGTTAAGACCTTAACCATTAGGCCAGAGTACGAGTCTAAGACCTTAGTTATTAGCCCAGAGTAAGAGTTCAGACCTTAGCTATTAGGCCAGAGTAAGAGTTAAGACCTTAACCATTAGTCCAGAGTAGGAGTTCAAGTCCTTAGCTATTAGGCCAGAGTAAGAGTTAAGACCTTAACCAGTAGGCCAGAGTAAGAGTTAGGACCTTAACCAGTAGGCCAGAGTACGAGTCTAAGACCTTAGCTATTCGCCCAGAGTAAGAGTTAAGACCTTAACCATTAGGCCAGAGTACGAGTCTAAGACCTTAGCTATTAGGCCAGAGTAAGAGTTAAGACCTTAGCTAGTAGGCCAGAGTAAGAGTTAAGACCTTAACCATTAGGCCAGAGTACGAGTTAAGACCTTAGCTATTAGGCCAGAGTAAGAGTTAAGACCTTAACCAGTAGGCCAGAGTAGAAGTTAAGACCTTAACCAGTAGGCCAGAGTAAGAGTTAAGACCTTAACCATTAGGCCAGAGTACGAGTCTAAGACCTTAGCTATTAGGCCAGAGTAAGAGTTACGACCTTAACCAGTAGGCCAGAGTAAGAGTTAAGACCTTAACCATTAGGCCAGAGTACGAGTCTAAGACCTTAGCTATTAGGCCAGAGTAAGAGTTAAGACCTTAACCAATTGACCAGAGTAAGAGTTAAGACCTTAACCATTAGGCCAGAGTACGAGTCGAAGACCTTAGCTATTAGGCCAGAGTAAGAGTTAAGACCTTAGCTCTTAGGCCACAGTACGAGTCTAAGACCTTAGCTATTAGGCCAGAGTAAGAGTTAAGACCTTAACCTGTAGCCCATAGTACAAGTCTAAGACCTTAGCTATTTGGCCAGAGTAAGAGTTAAGACCTTAGCTATTAGGTCAGAGTAAGAGTTAAGACCTTAACCAGTAGGCCAGCGTAAGAGTTAAGACCTTAACCATTAGGCCAGAGTACAAGTCTAAGACCTTAGCTATTAGGCCAGAGTAAGAGTTAAGACCTTAACCATTAGGCCAGAGTACGAGTCTAAGACCTTAGCTATTAGGCCAGAGTACGAGTCTAAGACCTTAGCTATTAGGCCAGAGTAAGAGTTAAGACCTTAACCAGTAGGCCAGAGTAAGAGTTAAGACCTTAACCATTATGCCATAGTACGAGTCTAAGACCTTAGCTATTAGGCCATAGTAAGAGTTAAGACCTTAACCATTAGGCCAGAGTATGAGTCTAAGACCTTAGCTATTAGGCCAGAGTAAGAGTTAAGACCTTAGCTATTAGGCCAGAGTAAGAGTTATGACCTTAACCATTAGGCCAGAGTACGAGTCTAAGACCGTAGCTATTAGGCCAGAGTAAGAGTTAAGACCTTAGCTATTAGGCCAGAGTAAGAGTTAAGACCTTAACCAGTAGGCCAGAGTAAGAGTTCGGACCTTAACCAGTAGGCCAGAGTACGAGTCTAAGACCTTAGCTATTCGCCCAGAGTAAGAGTTAAGACCTTAACCATTAGGCCAGAGTACGAGTCTAAGACCTTAGCTATTAGGCCAGAGTAAGAGTTAAGACCTTAGCTAGTAGGCCAGAGTAAGATTTAAGACCTTAACCATTAGGCCAGAATATGAGTTAAGACCTTAGCTATTAGGCCAGAGTAAGAGTTAAGACCTTAGCTATTAGGCCAGAGTAAGAGTTGAGACCTTAACCAGTAGGCCAGAGTAAGAGTTAAGACCTTAACCATTAGGCCAGAGTACGAGTCTAAGACCTTAGTTATTAGGCCAGAGTAAGAGTTCAGACCTTAGCTATTAGGCCAGAGTAAGAGTTAAGACCTTAACCAGTAGGCCAGAGTACGAGTCTAAGACCTTAGCTATTAGGCCAGAGTAAGAGTTAAGACCTTAACCAGTAGGCCAGAGTAAGAGTTAGGACCTTAACCAGTAGGCCAGAGTACGAGTCTAAGACCTTAGCTATTCGCCCAGAGTAAGAGTTAAGACCTTAACCATTAGGCCAGAGTACGAGTCTAAGACCTTAGCTATTAGGCCAGAGTAAGAGTTAAGACCTTAGCTAGTAGGCCAGTGTAAGAGTTAAGACCTTAACCATTAGGCCAGAGTACGAGTTAAGACCTTAGCTATTAGGCCAGAGTAAGATTTAAGACCTTAACCAGTAGGCCAGAGTAGGAGTTAAGACCTTAACCAGTAGGCCAGAGTAAGAGTTAAGACCTTAACCATTAGGCCAGAGTACAAGTCGAAGACCTTAGCTATTAGGCCAGAGTAAGAGTTAAGACCTTAGCTATTAAGCCACAGTACGAGTCTAAGACGTAAGCTATTAGGCCAGAGTAAGAGTTAAGACCTTAACCTGTAGGCCAGAGTATGAGTCTAAGACTTTAGCTATTAGGCCAGAGTAAGAGTTAAGCCCATAACCTGTAGGCCATAGTACGAGTCTAAGACCTTAGCTATTAGGCCAGAGTAAGAGTTAAGACCTTAGCTATTAGGCCAGAGTAAGAGTTAAGACGTTAACCATTAGGCCAGAGTACGAGTTTAAGACCTTAGCTATTAGGCCAGAGTAATAGTTAAGACCTTACCTATTAGGCCAGAGAAAGAGTTAAGACCTTAACCAGTAGGCTAGAGTAAGAGATAAGACCTTAACCAGTAGGCCAGAGTACGAGTCTAAGACCTTAGCTATTAGGCCAGAGTAAGAGTTTAGACCTTAACCATTAGGCCAGAGTACGAGTCTAAGACCTTAGCTATTAGGCCAGAGTAAGAGTTAAGACCTTAGCTAGTAGGCCAGAGTAAGAGTTAAGACCTTAACCATTAGGCCAGAGTACGAGTTAAGACCTTAGCTATTAGGCCAGAGTAAAAGTTAAGACGTTAGCTATTAGGCCAGAGTAAGAGTTAAGACCTTAACCAGTAGGCCAGAGTAAGAGTTAAGACCTTAACCAGTAGGCCAGAGTAAGAGTTAAGACCTTAACCATTAGGCCAGAGTACGAGTCTAAGACCTTAGTTATTAGGCCAGAGTAAGAGTTCAGACCTTAGCTATTAGGCCAGAGTAAGAGTTAAGACCTTAACCATTAGGCCAGAGTACGAGTCTAAGACCTTAGCTATTAGGCCAGAGTAAGAGTTAAGACCTTAACCAGTAGGCCAGAGTAAGAGTTAAGACCTTAACCATTAGGCCAGAGTAGGAGTCTAAGACCTTAGCTATTAGGCCAGAGTAAGAGTTAAGACCTTAACCAGTTGACCAGAGTAAGAGTTAAGACCTTAACCATTAGGCCAGAGTACGAGTCTAAGACCTTAGCTATTAGGCCAGAGTAAGAGTTAAGACCTTAACCATTAGGCCAGAGTACGAAAGACCTTAGCTATTAGGCCAGAGTAAGAGTTAAGACCTTAACCATTAGGCCAGAGTATGAGTCTAAGACCTTAGCTATTAGGCCAGAGTAAGAGTTAAGACCTTAACCAGTAGGCCAGAGTACGAGTCTAAGACCTTAGCTATTAGGCCAAGAGTAAGAGTTAAGACCTTAGCTATTAGGCCAGAGTAAGAGTTAAGACCTTAACCATTAGGCCAGAGTACGAGTCTAAGACCATAGCTATTAGGCCAGAGTAAGAGTTAAGACCTTAGCTATTAGGCCAGAGTAAGAGTTAAGACCTTAGCTATTAGGCCAGAGTAAGAGTTAAGACCTTAACTATCAGGCCAGAGTAAGAGTTAAGACCTTAACCATTAGGCCAGAGTACAAGTCTAAGACCATAGCTATTAGGCCAGAGTAAGAGTTAAGACCTTAGCTATTAGGCCAGAGTAAGAGTTAAGACCTTAATCAGTAGGCCAGAGTAAGAGTTAAGACCTTAACCAGTAGGACAGAGTAAGAGTTAAGACCTTAACCATTAGGCCAGAGTACGTGTCTAAGACCTTAGCTATTAGGCCATAGTTAGAGTTAAGACCTTAACCAATAGGCCAGAGTAAGAGTTAAGACCTTAAACAGTAGGCCATAGTAAGAGTTAAGACCTTAACCATTAGGCCAGAGTATGAGTCTAAGACCTTAGCTATTAGGCCAGAGTAAGAGTTAAGACCTTAACCATTAGGCCAGAGTACAAGTCTAAGACCTTAGCTATTAGGCCAGAGTAAGAGTTAAGACCTTAACCATTAGGCCAGAGTACGAGTCTAAGACCTTAGCTATTAGGCCAGAGTACGAGTCTAAGACCTTAGCTATTAGGCCAGAGTAAGAGTTAAGACCTTAACCAGTAGGCCAGAGTAAGAGTTAAGACCTTAACCAGTAGGCCAGAGTGAGAGTTAAGACCTTAGCTATTAGGCCATAGTAAGAGTTAAGACCTTAACCATTAGGCCAAAGTATGAGTCTAAGACCTTAGCTATTAGGCCAGAGTAAGAGTTAAGACCTTAGCTATTAGGCCAGAGTAAGAGTTATGACCTTAACCATTAGGCCAGAGTACGAGTCTAAGACCGTAGCTATTAGGCCAGAGTAAGAGTTAAGACCTTAGCTATTAGGCCAGAGTAAGAGTTAAGACCTTAACCAGTAGGCCAGAGTAAGAGTTAGGACCTTAACCAGTAGGCCAGAGTACGAGTCTAAGACCTTAGCTATTCGCCCAGAGTAAGAGTTAAGACCTTAACCTTTAGGCCAGAGTACGAGTCTAAGACCTTAGCTATTAGGCCAGAGTAAGAGTTAAGACCTGAGCTAGTAGGCCAGAGTAAGAGTTAAGACCTTAACCATTAGGCCAGAGTACGAGTTAAGACCTTAGCTATTAGGCCAGAGTAAGAGTTAAGACCTTAGCTATTAGGCCAGAGTAAGAGTTAAGACCTTAACCAGTAGGCCAGAGTAAGAGTTAAGACCTTAACCAGTAGGCCAGAGTAAGAGTTAAGACCTTAACCATTAGGCCAGAGTACGAGTCTAAGACCTTAGTTATTAGGCCAGAGTAAGAGTTCAGACCTTAGCTATTAGGCCAGAGTAAGAGTTAAGACCTTAACCATTAGGCCAGAGTACGAGTCTAAGACCTTAGCTATTAGGCCAGAGTAAGAGTTAAGACCTTAACCAGTAGGCCAGAGTAAGAGTTAAGACCTTAACCATTAGGCCAGAGTAGGAGTCTAAGACCTTAGCTATTAGGCCAGAGTAAGAGTTAAGACCTTAACCAGTTGACCAGAGTAAGAGTTAAGACCTTAACCATTAGGCCAGAGTACGAGTCTAAGACCTTAGCTATTAGGCCAGAGTAAGAGTTAAGACCTTAACCATTAGGCCAGAGTACGAGTCTAAGACCTTAGCTATTAGGCCAGAGTAAGAGTTAAGACCTTAAACATTAGGCCAGAGTATGAGTCTAAGACCTTAGCTATTAGGCCAGAGTAAGAGTTAAGACCTTAACCAGTAGGCCAGAGTACGAGTCTAAGACCTTAGCTATTAGGCCAAGAGTAAGAGTTAAGACCTTAGCTATTAGGCCAGAGTAAGAGTTAAGACCCTAACCATTAGGCCAGAGTACGAGTCTAAGACCATAGCTATTAGGCCAGAGTAAGAGTTAAGACCTTAGCTATTAGGCCAGAGTAAGAGTTAAGACCTTAGCTATTAGGCCAGAGTAAGAGTTAAGACCTTAACTATTAGGCCAGAGTAAGAGTTAAGACCTTAACCATTAGGCCAGAGTACAAGTCTAAGACCATAGCTATTAGGCCAGAGTAAGAGTTAAGACCTTAGCTATTAGGCCAGAGTAAGAGTTAAGACCTTAATCAGTAGGCCAGAGTAAGAGTTAAGACCTTAACCAGTAGGACAGAGTAAGAGTTAAGACCTTAACCATTAGGCCAGAGTACGTGTCTAAGACCTTAGCTATTAGGCCATAGTTAGAGTTAAGACCTTAACCAGTAGGCCAGAGTAAGAGTTAAGACCTTAAACAGTAGGCCAGAGTAAGAGTTAAGACCTTAACCATTAGGCCAGAGTACGAGTCTAAGACCTTAGCTATTAGGCCAGAGTAAGAGTTAAGACCTTAACCATTAGGCCAGAGTACAAGTCTAAGACCTTAGCTATTAGGCCAGAGTAAGAGTTAAGACCTTAACCATTAGGCCAGAGTACGAGTCTAAGACCTTAGCTATTAGGCCAGAGTACGAGTCTAAGACCTTAGCTATTAGGCCAGAGTAAGAGTTAAGACCTTAACCAGTAGGCCAGAGTAAGAGTTAAGACCTTAGCTATTAGGCCATAGTAAGAGTTAAGACCTTAACCATTAGGCCAAAGTATGAGTCTAAGACCTTAGCTATTAGGCCAGAGTAAGAGTTAAGACCTTAGCTATTAGGCCAGAGTAAGAGTTATGACCTTAACCATTAGGCCAGAGTACGAGTCTAAGACAGTAGCTATTAGGCCAGAGTAAGAGTTAAGACCTTAGCTATTAGGCCAGAGTAAGAGTTAAGACCTTAACCAGTAGGCCAGAGTAAGAGTTAGGACCTTAACCAGTAGGCCAGAGTACGAGTCTAAGACCTTAGCTATTCGCCCAGAGTAAGAGTTAAGACCTTAACCTTTAGGCCAGAGTACCAGTCTAAGACCTTAGCTATTAGGCCAGAGTAAGAGTTAAGACCTGAGCTAGTAGGCCAGAGTAAAAGTTAAGACCTTAACCAGTAGGCCAGAGTAAGAGTTAAGACCTTAACCAGTAGGCCAGAGTAAGAGTTAAGACCTTAACCATTAGGCCAGAGTACGAGTCTAAGACCTTAGTTATTAGCCCAGAGTAAGAGTTCAGACCTTAGCTATTAGGCCAGAGTAAGAGTTAAGACCTTAACCATTAGTCCAGAGTAGGAGTTCAAGTCCTTAGCTATTAGGCCAGAGTAAGAGTTAAGACCTTAACCAGTAGGCCAGAGTAAGAGTTAGGACCTTAACCAGTAGGCCAGAGTACGAGTCTAAGACCTTAGCTATTCGCCCAGAGTAAGAGTTAAGACCTTAACCATTAGGCCAGAGTACGAGTCTAAGACCTTAGCTATTAGGCCAGAGTAAGGGTTACGACCTTAACCAGTAGGCCAGAGTAAGAGTTAAGACCTTAACCATTAGGCCAGAGTACGAGTCTAAGACCTTAGCTATTAGGCCAGAGTAAGAGTTAAGACCTTAACCAATTGACCAGAGTAAGAGTTAAGACCTTAACCATTAGGCCAGAGTACGAGTCGAAGACCTTAGCTATTAGGCAAGAGTAAGAGTTAAGACCTTAGCTCTTAGGCCACAGTACGAGTCTAAGACCTTAGCTATTAGGCCAGAGTAAGAGTTAAGACCTTAACCTGTAGCCCATAGTACAAGTCTAAGACCTTAGCTATTTGGCCAGAGTAAGAGTTAAGACCTTAGCTATTAGGTCAGAGTAAGAGTTAAGACCTTAACCAGTAGGCCAGCGTAAGAGTTAAGACCTTAACCATTAGGCCAGAGTACAAGTCTAAGACCTTAGCTATTAGGCCAGAGTAAGAGTTAAGACCTTAACCATTAGGCCAGAGTACGAGTCTAAGACCTTAGCTATTAGGCCAGAGTACGAGTCTAAGACCTTAGCTATTAGGCCAGAGTAAGAGTTAAGACCTTAACCAGTAGGCCAGAGTAAGAGTTAAGACCTTAACCATTATGCCATAGTACGAGTCTAAGACCTTAGCTATCAGGCCATAGTAAGAGTTAAGACCTTAACCATTAGGCCAGAGTATGAGTCTAAGACCTTAGCTATTAGGCCAGAGTAAGAGTTAAGACCTTAGCTATTAGGCCAGAGTAAGAGTTATGACCTTAACCATTAGGCCAGAGTACGAGTCTAAGACCGTAGCTATTAGGCCAGAGTAAGAGTTAAGACCTTAGCTATTAGGCCAGAGTAAGAGTTAAGACCTTAACCAGTAGGCCAGAGTAAGAGTTCGGACCTTAACCAGTAGGCCAGAGTACGAGTCTAAGACCTTAGCTATTCGCCCAGAGTAAGAGTTAAGACCTTAACCATTAGGCCAGAGTACGAGTCTAAGACCTTAGCTATTAGGCCAGAGTAAGAGTTAAGACCTTAGCTAGTAGGCCAGAGTAAGATTTAAGACCTTAACCATTAGGCCAGAATATGAGTTAAGACCTTAGCTATTAGGCCAGAGTAAGAGTTAAGACCTTAGCTATTAGGCCAGAGTAAGAGTTGAGACCTTAACCAGTAGGCCAGAGTAAGAGTTAAGACCTTAACCATTAGGCCAGAGTACGAGTCTAAGACCTTAGTTATTAGGCCAGAGTAAGAGTTCAGACCTTAGCTATTAGGCCAGAGTAAGAGTTAAGACCTTAACCAGTAGGCCAGAGTACGAGTCTAAGACCTTAGCTATTCGCCCAGAGTAAGAGTTAAGACCTTAACCATTAGGCCAGAGTACGAGTCTAAGACCTTAGCTAGTAGGCCAGAGTAAGAGTTAAGACCTTAACCAATTGACCAGAGTAAGAGTTAAGACCTTAACCATTAGGCCAGAGTACGAGTCGAAGACCTTAGCTATTAGGCCAGAGTAAGAGTTAAGACCTTAGCTCTTAGGCCACAGTACGAGTCTAAGACCTTAGCTATTAGGCCAGAGTAAGAGTTAAGACCTTAACCTGTAGCCCATAGTACAAGTCTAAGACCTTAGCTATTTGGCCAGAGTAAGAGTTAAGACCTTAGCTATTAGGTCAGAGTAAGAGTTAAGACCTTAACCAGTAGGCCAGCGTAAGAGTTAAGACCTTAACCATTAGGCCAGAGTACAAGTCTAAGACCTTAGCTATTAGGCCAGAGTAAGAGTTAAGACCTTAACCATTAGGCCAGAGTACGAGTCTAAGACCTTAGCTATTAGGCCAGAGTACGAGTCTAAGACCTTAGCTATTAGGCCAGAGTAAGAGTTAAGACCTTAACCAGTAGGCCAGAGTAAGAGTTAAGACCTTAACCATTATGCCATAGTACGAGTCTAAGACCTTAGCTATTAGGCCATAGTAAGAGTTAAGACCTTAACCATTAGGCCAGAGTATGAGTCTAAGACCTTAGCTATTAGGCCAGAGTAAGAGTTAAGACCTTAGCTATTAGGCCAGAGTAAGAGTTATGACCTTAACCATTAGGCCAGAGTACGAGTCTAAGACCGTAGCTATTAGGCCAGAGTAAGAGTTAAGACCTTAGCTATTAGGCCAGAGTAAGAGTTAAGACCTTAACCAGTAGGCCAGAGTAAGAGTTCGGACCTTAACCAGTAGGCCAGAGTACGAGTCTAAGACCTTAGCTATTCGCCCAGAGTAAGAGTTAAGACCTTAACCATTAGGCCAGAGTACGAGTCTAAGACCTTAGCTATTAGGCCAGAGTAAGAGTTAAGACCTTAGCTAGTAGGCCAGAGTAAGATTTAAGACCTTAACCATTAGGCCAGAATATGAGTTAAGACCTTAGCTATTAGGCCAGAGTAAGAGTTAAGACCTTAGCTATTAGGCCAGAGTAAGAGTTGAGACCTTAACCAGTAGGCCAGAGTAAGAGTTAAGACCTTAACCATTAGGCCAGAGTACGAGTCGAAGACCTTAGCTATTAGGCCAGAGTAAGAGTTAAGACCTTAGCTCTTAGGCCACAGTACGAGTCTAAGACCTTAGCTATTAGGCCAGAGTAAGAGTTAAGACCTTAACCTGTAGCCCATAGTACAAGTCTAAGACCTTAGCTATTTGGCCAGAGTAAGAGTTAAGACCTTAGCTATTAGGTCAGAGTAAGAGTTAAGACCTTAACCAGTAGGCCAGCGTAAGAGTTAAGACCTTAACCATTAGGCCAGAGTACAAGTCTAAGACCTTAGCTATTAGGCCAGAGTAAGAGTTAAGACCTTAACCATTAGGCCAGAGTTCGAGTCTAAGACCTTAGCTATTAGGCCAGAGTACGAGTCTAAGACCTTAGCTATTAGGCCAGAGTAAGAGTTAAGACCTTAACCAGTAGGCCAGAGTAAGAGTTAAGACCTTAACCATTATGCCATAGTACGAGTCTAAGACCTTAGCTATTAGGCCATAGTAAGAGTTAAGACCTTAACCATTAGGCCATAGTATGAGTCTAAGACCTTAGCTATTAGGCCAGAGTAAGAGTTAAGACCTTAGCTATTAGGCCAGAGTAAGAGTTATGACCTTAACCATTAGGCCAGAGTACGAGTCTAAGACCGTAGCTATTAGGCCAGAGTAAGAGTTAAGACCTTAGCTATTAGGCCAGAGTAAGAGTTAAGACCTTAACCAGTAGGCCAGAGTAAGAGTTCGGACCTTAACCAGTAGGCCAGAGTACGAGTCTAAGACCTTAGCTATTCGCCCAGAGTAAGAGTTAAGACCTTAACCATTAGGCCAGAGTACGAGTCTAAGACCTTAGCTATTAGGCCAGAGTAAGAGTTAAGACCTTAGCTAGTAGGCCAGAGTAAGATTTAAGACCTTAACCATTAGGCCAGAATATGAGTTAAGACCTTAGCTATTAGGCCAGAGTAAGAGTTAAGACCTTAGCTATTAGGCCAGAGTAAGAGTTGAGACCTTAACCAGTAGGCCAGAGTAAGAGTTAAGACCTTAACCATTAGGCCAGAGTACGAGTCTAAGACCTTAGTTATTAGGCCAGAGTAAGAGTTCAGACCTTAGCTATTAGGCCAGAGTAAGAGTTAAGACCTTAACCAGTAGGCCAGAGTACGAGTCTAAGACCTTAGCTATTCGCCCAGAGTAAGAGTTAAGACCTTAACCATTAGGCCAGAGTACGAGTCTAAGACCTTAGCTATTAGGCCAGAGTAAGAGTTAAGACCTTAACCAATTGACCAGAGTAAGAGTTAAGACCTTAACCATTAGGCCAGAGTACGAGTCGAAGACCTTAGCTATTAGGCCAGAGTAAGAGTTAAGACCTCAGCTCTTAGGCCACAGTACGAGTCTAAGACCTTAGCTATTAGGCCAGAGTAAGAGTTAAGACCTTAACCTGTAGCCCATAGTACAAGTCTAAGACCTTAGCTATTTGGCCAGAGTAAGAGTTAAGACCTTAGCTATTAGGTCAGAGTAAGAGTTAAGACCTTAACCAGTAGGCCAGCGTAAGAGTTAAGACCTTAACCATTAGGCCAGAGTACAAGTCTAAGACCTTAGCTATTAGGCCAGAGTAAGAGTTAAGACCTTAACCATTAGGCCAGAGTACGAGTCTAAGACCTTAGCTATTAGGCCAGAGTACGAGTCTAAGACCTTAGCTATTAGGCCAGAGTAAGAGTTAAGACCTTAACCAGTAGGCCAGAGTAAGAGTTAAGACCTTAACCATTATGCCATAGTACGAGTCTAAGACCTTAGCTATTAGGCCATAGTAAGAGTTAAGACCTTAACCATTAGGCCAGAGTATGAGTCTAAGACCTTAGCTATTAGGCCAGAGTAAGAGTTAAGACCTTAGCTATTAGGCCAGAGTAAGAGTTATGACCTTAACCATTAGGCCAGAGTACGAGTCTAAGACCGTAGCTATTAGGCCAGAGTAAGAGTTAAGACCTTAGCTATTAGGCCAGAGTAAGAGTTAAGACCTTAACCAGTAGGCCAGAGTAAGAGTTCGGACCTTAACCAGTAGGCCAGAGTACGAGTCTAAGACCTTAGCTATTCGCCCAGAGTAAGAGTTAAGACCTTAACCATTAGGCCAGAGTACGAGTCTAAGACCTTAGCTATTAGGCCAGAGTAAGAGTTAAGACCTTAGCTAGTAGGCCAGAGTAAGATTTAAGACTGTAACCATTAGGCCAGAATATGAGTTAAGACCTTAGCTATTAGGCCAGAGTAAGAGTTAAGACCTTAGCTATTAGGCCAGAGTAAGAGTTGAGACCTTAACCAGTAGGCCAGAGTAAGAGTTAAGACCTTAACCATTAGGCCAGAGTACGAGTCTAAGACCTTAGTTATTAGGCCAGAGTAAGAGTTCAGACCTTAGCTATTAGGCCAGAGTAAGAGTTAAGACCTTAGCTAGTAGGCCAGAGTAAGAGTTAAGACCTTAACCATTAGGCCAGAGTACGAGTTAAGACTTTAGCTATTAGGCCAGAGTAAGAGTTAAGACCTTAGCTATTAGGCCAGAGTAAGAGTTAAGACCTTAACCATTAGGCCAGAGTACAAGTCTAAGACCTTAGCTATTAGGCCAGAGTAAGAGTTAAGACCTTAACCATTAGGCCAGAGTACGAGTCTAAGACCTTAGCTATTAGGCCAGAGTACGAGTCTAAGACCTTAGCTATTAGGCCAGAGTAAGAGTTAAGACCTTAACCAGTAGGCCAGAGTAAGAGTTAAGACCTTAACCATTATGCCATAGTACGAGTCTAAGACCTTAGCTATTAGGCCATAGTAAGAGTTAAGACCTTAACCATTAGGCCAGAGTATGAGTCTAAGACCTTAGCTATTAAGCCAGAGTAAGAGTTAAGACCTTAGCTATTAGTTCAGAGTAAGAGTTATGACCTTAATCATTAGGCCAGAGTACGAGTCTAAGACCTTAGCTATTAGGCCAGAGTAAGAGTTAAGACCTTAACCAGTAGGCCAGAGTACGAGTCCAAGACCTTAGCTATTAGGCCAAGAGTAAGAGTTAAGACCTTAACCATTAGGCCAGAGTACGAGTCTAAGACCTTAGCTATTAGGCCAGAGTAAGAGTTAAGACCTTAGCTAGTAGGCCAGAGTAAGAGTTAAGACCTTATCCATTAGGCCAGAGTACGAGTTAAGACCTTAGCTATTAGGCCAGAGTAAGAGTTAAGACCTTAGCTATTAGGCCAGAGTAAGAGTTAAGACCTTAACCATTAGGCCAGAGTACAAGTCTAAGACCTTAGCTATTGGGCCAGAGTAAGAGTTAAGACCTTAACCAGTAGGCCAGAGTAGGAGTCTAAGACCTTAGCTATTCGCCCAGAGTAAGAGTTAAGACCTTAACCATTAGGCCAGAGTACGAGTCTAAGACCTTAGCTATTAGGCCAGAGTAAGAGTTAAGACCTTAGCTAGTAGGCCAGAGTAAGAGTTAAGACCTTAACCATTAGGCCAGAGTACGAGTTAAGACCTTAGCTATTAGGCCAGAGTAAGAGTTAAGACCTTAACCATTAGGCCAGAGTATGAGTCTAAGACCTTAGCTATTAGGCCAGAGTAAGAGTTAAGACCTTAACCAGTAGGCCAGAGTACGAGTCTAATACCTTAGCTATTAGGCCAAGAGTAAGAGTTAAGACCTTAGCTATTAGGCCAGAGTAAGAGTTAAGACCTTAACCATTAGGCCAGAGTACGAGTCTAAGACCATAGCTATTAGGCCAGAGTAAGAGTTAAGACCTTAGCTATTAGGCCAGATTAAGAGTTAAGACCTTAGCTATTAGGCCAGAGAAAGAGTTAAGACCTTAACTATTAGGCCAGAGTAAGAGTTAAGACCTTAACCATTAGGCCAGAGTACAAGTCTAAGACCATAGCTATTAGGCCAGAGTAAGAGTTAAGACCTTAGCTATTAGGCCAGAGTAAGAGTTAAGACCTTAATCAGTAGGCCAGAGTAAGAGTTAAGACCTTAACCAGTAGGACAGAGTAAGAGTTAAGACCTTAACCATTAGGCCAGAGTACGTGTCTAAGACCTTAGCTATTAGGCCATAGTTAGAGTTAAGACCTTAACCAGTAGGCCAGAGTAAGAGTTAAGACCTTAAACAGTAGGCCAGAGTAAGAGTTAAGACCTTAACCATTAGGCCAGAGTACGAGTCTAAGACCTTAGCTATTAGGCCAGAGTAAGAGTTAAGACCTTAACCATTAGGCCAGAGTACAAGTCTAAGACCTTAGCTATTAGGCCAGAGTAAGAGTTAAGACCTTAACCATTAGGCCAGAGTACGAGTCTAAGACCTTAGCTATTAGGCCAGAGTACGAGTCTAAGACCTTAGCTATTAGGCCAGAGTAAGAGTTAAGACCTTAACCAGTAGGCCAGAGTAAGAGTTAAGTCCTTAGCTATTAGGCCATAGTAAGAGTTAAGACCTTAACCATTAGGCCAAAGTATGAGTCTAAGACCTTAGCTATTAGGCCAGAGTAAGAGTTAAGACCTTAGCTATTAGGCCAGAGTAAGAGTTATGACCTTATCCATTAGGCCAGAGTACGAGTCTAAGACCGTAGCTATTAGGCCAGAGTAAGAGTTAAGACCTTAGCTATTAGGCCAGAGTAAGAGTTAAGACCTTAACCAGTAGGCCAGAGTAAGAGTTAGGACCTTAACCAGTAGGCCAGAGTACGAGTCTAAGACCTTAGCTATTCGCCCAGAGTAAGAGTTAAGACCTTAACCTTTAGGCCAGAGTACGAGTCTAAGACCTTAGCTATTAGGCCAGAGTAAGAGTTAAGACCTGAGCTAGTAGGCCAGAGTAAGAGTTAAGACCTTAACCATTAGGCCAGAGTACGAGTTAAGACCTTAGCTATTAGGCCAGAGTAAGAGTTAAGACCTTAGCTATTAGGCCAGAGTAAGAGTTAAGACCTTAACCATTAGGCCAGAGTACGAGTCTAAGACCTTAGTTATTAGCCCAGAGTAAGAGTTCAGACCTTAGCTATTAGGCCAGAGTAAGAGTTAAGACCTTAACCATTAGTCCAGAGTAGGAGTTCAAGTCCTTAGCTATTAGGCCAGAGTACGAGTTAAGACCTTAGCTATTAGGCCAGAGTAAGAGTTAAGACCTTAACCATTAGGCCAGAGTATGAGTCTAAGACCTTAGCTATTAGGCCAGAGTAAGAGTTAAGACCTTAACCAGTAGGCCAGAGTACGAGTCTAAGACCTTAGCTATTAGGCCAAGAGTAAGAGTTAAGACCTTAGCTATTAGGCCAGAGTAAGAGTTAAGACCTTAACCATTAGGCCAGAGTACGAGTCTAAGACCATAGCTATTAGGCCAGAGTAAGAGTTAAGACCTTAGCTATTAGGCCAGATTAAGAGTTAAGACCTTAGCTATTAGGCCAGAGAAAGAGTTAAGACCTTAACTATTAGGCCAGAGTAAGAGTTAAGACCTTAACCATTAGGCCAGAGTTCAAGTCTAAGACCATAGCTATTAGGCCAGAGTAAGAGTTAAGACCTTAGCTATTAGGCCAGAGTAAGAGTTAAGACCTTAATCAGTAGGCCAGAGTAAGAGTTAAGACCTTAACCAGTAGGACAGAGTAAGAGTTAAGACCTTAAATATAAGGCCAGAGTACGTGTCTAAGACCTTAGCTATTAGGCCATAGTTAGAGTTAAGACCTTAACCAGTAGGCCAGAGTAAGAGTTAAGACCTTAAACAGTAGGCCAGAGTAAGAGTTAAGACCTTAACCATTAGGCCAGAGTACGAGTCTAAGACCTTAGCTATTAGGCCAGAGTAAGAGTTAAGACCTTAACCATTAGGCCAGAGTACAAGTCTAAGACCTTAGCTATTAGGCCAGAGTAAGAGTTAAGACCTTAACCATTAGGCCAGAGTACGAGTCTAAGACCTTAGCTATTAGGCCAGAGTACGAGTCTAAGACCTTAGCTATTAGGCCAGAGTAAGAGTTAAGACCTTAACCAGTAGGCCAGAGTAAGAGTTAAGTCCTTAGCTATTAGGCCATAGTAAGAGTTAAGACCTTAACCATTAGGCCAAAGTATGAGTCTAAGACCTTAGCTATTAGGCCAGAGTAAGAGTTAAGACCTTAGCTATTAGGCCAGAGTAAGAGTTATGACCTTATCCATTAGGCCAGAGTACGAGTCTAAGACCGTAGCTATTAGGCCAGAGTAAGAGTTAAGACCTTAGCTATTAGGCCAGAGTAAGAGTTAAGACCTTAACCAGTAGGCCAGAGTAAGAGTTAGGACCTTAACCAGTAGGCCAGAGTACGAGTCTAAGACCTTAGCTATTCGCCCAGAGTAAGAGTTAAGACCTTAACCTTTAGGCCAGAGTACGAGTCTAAGACCTTAGCTATTAGGCCAGAGTAAGAGTTAAGACCTGAGCTAGTAGGCCAGAGTAAGAGTTAAGACCTTAACCATTAGGCCAGAGTACGAGTTAAGACCTTAGCTATTAGGCCAGAGTAAGAGTTAAGACCTTAGCTATTAGGCCAGAGTAAGAGTTAAGACCTTAACCAGTAGGCCAGAGTAAGAGTTAAGACCTTAACCATTAGGCCAGAGTACGAGTCTAAGACCTTAGTTATTAGCCCAGAGTAAGAGTTCAGACCTTAGCTATTAGGCCAGAGTAAGAGTTAAGACCTTAACCATTAGTCCAGAGTAGGAGTTCAAGTCCTTAGCTATTAGGCCAGAGTAAGAGTTAAGACCTTAACCAGTAGGCCAGAGTAAGAGTTAGGACCTTAACCAGTAGGCCAGAGTACGAGTCTAAGACCTTAGCTATTCGCCCAGAGTAAGAGTTAAGACCTTAACCATTAGGCCAGAGTACGAGTCTAAGACCTTAGCTATTAGGCCAGAGTAAGAGTTAAGACCTTAGCTAGTAGGCCAGAGTAAGAGTTAAGACCTTAACCATTAGGCCAGAGTACGAGTTAAGACCTTAGCTATTAGGCCAGAGTAAGAGTTAAGACCTTAACCAGTAGGCCAGAGGAGGAGTTAAGACCTTAACCAGTAGGCCAGAGTAAGAGTTAAGACCTTAACCATTAGGCCAGAGTACGAGTCTAAGACCTTAGCTATTAGGCCAGAGTAAGAGGTAAGACCTTAGCTATTAGGCCAGAGTAAGAGTTAAGACCTTACCCATTAGGCCAGAGTACGAGTCTAAGACCTTAGCTATTAGGCCAGAGTAAGAGTTACGACCTTAACCAGTAGGCCAGAGTAAGAGTTAAGACCTTAACCATTAGGCCAGAGTACGAGTCTAAGACCTTAGCTATTAGGCCAGAGTAAGAGTTAAGACCTTAACCAATTGACCAGAGTAAGAGTTAAGACCTTAACCATTAGGCCAGAGTACGAGTCGAAGACCTTAGCTATTAGGCCAGAGTAAGAGTTAAGACCTTAGCTCTTAGGCCACAGTACGAGTCTAAGACCTTAGCTATTAGGCCAGAGTAAGAGTTAAGACCTTAACCTGTAGCCCATAGTACAAGTCTAAGACCTTAGCTATTTGGCCAGAGTAAGAGTTAAGACCTTAGCTATTAGGTCAGAGTAAGAGTTAAGACCTTAACCAGTAGGCCAGCGTACGAGTCTAAGACCTTAGCTATTAGGCCAGAGTAAGAGTTAAGACCTTAGCTAGTAGGCCAGAGTAAGAGTTAAGACCTTATCCATTAGGCCAGAGTACGAGTTAAGACCTTAGCTATTAGGCCAGAGTAAGAGTTAAGACCTTAGCTATTAGGCCAGAGTAAGAGTTAAGACCTTAACCATTAGGCCAGAGTACAAGTCTAAGACCTTAGCTATTGGGCCAGAGTAAGAGTTAAGACCTTAACCAGTAGGCCAGAGTAGGAGTCTAAGACCTTAGCTATTCGCCCAGAGTAAGAGTTAAGACCTTAACCATTAGGCCAGAGTACGAGTCTAAGACCTTAGCTATTAGGCCAGAGTAAGAGTTAAGACCTTAGCTAGTAGGCCAGAGTAAGAGTTAAGACCTTAACCATTAGGCCAGAGTACGAGTTAAGACCTCAGCTATTAGGCCAGAGTAAGAGTTAAGACCTTAACCATTAGGCCAGAGTATGAGTCTAAGACCTTAGCTATTAGGCCAGAGTAAGAATTAAGACCTTAACCAGTAGGCCAGAGTACGAGTCTAAGACCTTAGCTATTAGGCCAAGAGTAAGAGTTAAGACCTTAGCTATTAGGCCAGAGTAAGAGTTAAGACCTTAACCATTAGGCCAGAGTACGAGTCTAAGACCATAGCTATTAGGCCAGAGTAAGAGTTAAGACCTTAGCTATTAGGCCAGAGTAAGAGTTAAGACCTTAGCTATTAGGCCAGAGTAAGAGTTAAGACCTTAACTAGTAGGCCAGAGTAAGAGTTAAGACCTTAACCATTAGGCCAGAGTACAAGTATAAGACCATAGCTATTAGGCCAGAGTAAGAGTTAAGACCTTAGCTATTAGGCCAGAGTAAGAGTTAAGACCTTAATCAGTAGGCCAGAGTAAGAGTTAAGACCTTAACCAGTAGGACAGAGTAAGAGTTAAGACCTTAACCATTAGGCCAGAGTACGTGTCTAAGACCTTAGCTATTAGGCCATAGTTAGAGTTAAGACCTTAACCAGTAGGCCAGAGTAAGAGTTAAGACCTTAAACAGTAGGCCAGAGTAAGAGTTAAGACCTTAACCATTAGGCCAGAGTACGAGTCTAAGACCTTAGCTATTAGGCCAGAGTAAGAGTTAAGACCTTAACCATTAGGCCAGAGTACAAGTCTAAGACCTTAGCTATTAGGCCAGAGTAAGAGTTAAGACCTTAACCATTAGGCCAGAGTACGAGTCTAAGACCTTAGCTATTAGGCCAGAGTACGAGTCTAAGACCTTAGCTATTAGGCCAGAGTAAGAGTTAAGACCTTAACCAGTAGGCCAGAGTAAGAGTTAAGTCCTTAGCTATTAGGCCATAGTAAGAGTTAAGACCTTAACCATTAGGCCAAAGTATGAGTCTAAGACCTTAGCTATTAGGCCAGAGTAAGAGTTAGGACCTTAGCTATTAGGCCAGAGTAAGAGTTATGACCTTATCCATTAGGCCAGAGTACGAGTCTAAGACCGTAGCTATTAGGCCAGATTAAGAGTTAAGACCTTAGCTATTAGGCCAGAGTAAGAGTTAAGACCTTAACCAGTAGGCCAGAGTAAGAGTTAGGACCTTAACCAGTAGGCCAGAGTATGAGTCTAAGACCTTAGCTATTCGCCCAGAGTAAGAGTTAAGACCTTAACCTTTAGGCCAGAGTACGAGTCTAAGACCTTAGCTATTAGGCCAGAGTAAGAGTTAAGACCTGAGCTAGTAGGCCAGAGTAAGAGTTAAGACCTTAACCATTAGGCCAGAGTACGAGTTAAGACCTTAGCTATTAGGCCAGAGTAAGAGTTAAGACCTTAGCTATTAGGCCAGAGTAAGAGTTAAGACCTTAACCAGTAGGCCAGAGTAAGAGTTAAGACCTTAACCATTAGGCCAGAGTACGAGTCTAAGACCTTAGTTATTAGCCCAGAGTAAGAGTTCAGACCTTAGCTATTAGGCCAGAGTAAGAGTTAAGACCTTAACCATTAGTCCAGAGTAGGAGTTCAAGTCCTTAGCTATTAGGCCAGAGTAAGAGTTAAGACCTTAACCAGTAGGCCAGAGTAAGAGTTAGGACCTTAACCAGTAGGCCAGAGTACGAGTCTAAGACCTTAGCTATTCGCCCAGAGTAAGAGTTAAGACCTTAACCATTAGGCCAGAGTACGAGTCTAAGACCTTAGCTATTAGGCCAGAGTAAGAGTTAAGACCTTAGCTAGTAGGCCAGAGTAAGAGTTAAGACCTTAACCATTAGGCCAGAGTACGAGTTAAGACCTTAGCTATTAGGCCAGAGTAAGAGTTAAGACCTTAACCAGTAGGCCAGAGGAGGAGTTAAGACCTTAACCAGTAGGCCAGAGTAAGAGTTAAGACCTTAACCATTAGGCCAGAGTACGAGTCTAAGACCTTAGCTATTAGGCCAGAGTAAGAGGTAAGACCTTAGCTATTAGGCCAGAGTAAGAGTTAAGACCTTACCCATTAGGCCAGAGTACGAGTCTAAGACCTTAGCTATTAGGCCAGAGTGAGAGTTACGACCTTAACCAGTAGGCCAGAGTAAGAGTTAAGACCTTAACCATTAGGCCAGAGTACGAGTCTAAGACCTTAGCTATTAGGCCAGAGTAAGAGTTAAGACCTTAACCAATTGACCAGAGTAAAAGTTAAGACCTTAACCATTAGGCCAGAGTACGAGTCGAAGACCTTAGCTATTAGGCCAGAGTAAGAGTTAAGACCTTAGCTCTTAGGCCACAGTACGAGTCTAAGACCTTAGCTATTAGGCCAGAGTAAGAGTTAAGACCTTAACCTGTAGCCCATAGTACAAGTCTAAGACCTTAGCTATTTGGCCAGAGTAAGAGTTAAGACCTTAGCTATTAGGTCAGAGTAAGAGTTAAGACCTTAACCAGTAGGCCAGCGTACGAGTCTAAGACCTTAGCTATTAGGCCAGAGTAAGAGTTAAGACCTTAGCTAGTAGGCCAGAGTAAGAGTTAAGACCTTATCCATTAGGCCAGAGTACGAGTTAAGACCTTAGCTATTAGGCCAGAGTAAGAGTTAAGACCTTAGCTATTAGGCCAGAGTAAGAGTTAAGACCTTAACCATTAGGCCAGAGTACAAGTCTAAGACCTTAGCTATTGGGCCAGAGTAAGAGTTAAGACCTTAACCAGTAGGCCAGAGTAGGAGTCTAAGACCTTAGCTATTCGCCCAGAGTAAGAGTTAAGACCTTAACCATTAGGCCAGAGTACGAGTCTAAGACCTTAGCTATTAGGCCAGAGTAAGAGTTAAGACCTTAGCTAGTAGGCCAGAGTAAGAGTTAAGACCTTAACCATTAGGCCAGAGTACGAGTTAAGACCTCAGCTATTAGGCCAGAGTAAGAGTTAAGACCTTAACCATTAGGCCAGAGTATGAGTCTAAGACCTTAGCTATTAGGCCAGAGTAAGAGTTAAGACCTTAACCAGTAGGCCAGAGTACGAGTCTAAGACCTTAGCTATTAGGCCAAGAGTAAGAGTTAAGACCTTAGCTATTAGGCCAGAGTAAGAGTTAAGACCTTAACCATTAGGCCAGAGTACGAGTCTAAGACCATAGCTATTAGGCCAGAGTAAGAGTTAAGACCACCTTAGCTATTAGGCCAGAGTAAGAGTTAAGACCTTAGCTATTAGGCCAGAGTAAGAGTTAAGACCTTAACTAGTAGGCCAGAGTAAGAGTTAAGACCTTAACCATTAGGCCAGAGTACAAGTCTAAGACCATAGCTATTAGGCCAGAGTAAGAGTTAAGACCTTAGCTATTAGGCCAGAGTAAGAGTTAAGACCTTAATCAGTAGGCCAGAGTAAGAGTTAAGACCTTAACCAGTAGGACAGAGTAAGAGTTAAGACCTTAACCATTAGGCCAGAGTACGTGTCTAAGACCTTAGCTATTAGGCCATAGTTAGAGTTAAGACCTTAACCAGTAGGCCAGAGTAAGAGTTAAGACCTTAAACAGTAGGCCAGAGTAAGAGTTAAGACCTTAACCATTAGGCCAGAGTACGAGTCTAAGACCTTAGCTATTAGGCCAGAGTAAGAGTTAAGACCTTAACCATTAGGCCAGAGTACAAGTCTAAGACCTTAGCTATTAGGCCAGAGTAAGAGTTAAGACCTTAACCATTAGGCCAGAGTACGAGTCTAAGACCTTAGCTATTAGGCCAGAGTACGAGTCTAAGACCTTAGCTATTAGGCCAGAGTAAGAGTTAAGACCTTAACCAGTAGGCCAGAGTAAGAGTTAAGTCCTTAGCTATTAGGCCATAGTAAGAGTTAAGACCTTAACCATTAGGCCAAAGTATGAGTCTAAGACCTTAGCTATTAGGCCAGAGTAAGAGTTAAGACCTTAGCTATTAGGCCAGAGTAAGAGTTATGACCTTATCCATTAGGCCAGAGTACGAGTCTAAGACCGTAGCTATTAGGCCAGATTAAGAGTTAAGACCTTAGCTATTAGGCCAGAGTAAGAGTTAAGACCTTAACCAGTAGGCCAGAGTAAGAGTTAGGACCTTAACCAGTAGGCCAGAGTATGAGTCTAAGACCTTAGCTATTCGCCCAGAGTAAGAGTTAAGACCTTAACCTTTAGGCCAGAGTACGAGTCTAAGACCTTAGCTATTAGGCCAGAGTAAGAGTTAAGACCTGAGCTAGTAGGCCAGAGTAAGAGTTAAGACCTTAACCATTAGGCCAGAGTACGAGTTAAGACCTTAGCTATTAGGCCAGAGTAAGAGTTAAGACATTAGCTATTAGGCCAGAGTAAGAGTTAAGACCTTAACCAGTAGGCCAGAGTAAGAGTTAAGACCTTAACCATTAGGCCAGAGTACGAGTCTAAGACCTTAGTTATTAGCCCAGAGTAAGAGTTCAGACCTTAGCTATTAGGCCAGAGTAAGAGTTAAGACCTTAACCATTAGTCCAGAGTAGGAGTTCAAGTCCTTAGCTATTAGGCCAGAGTAAGAGTTAAGACCTTAACCAGTAGGCCAGAGTAAGAGTTAGGACCTTAACCAGTAGGCCAGAGTACGAGTCTAAGACCTTAGCTATTCGCCCAGAGTAAGAGTTAAGACCTTAACCATTAGGCCAGTGTACGAGTCTAAGACCTTAGCTATTAGGCCAGAGTAAGAGTTAAGACCTTAGCTAGTAGGCCAGAGTAAGAGTTAAGACCTTAACCATTAGGCCAGAGTACGAGTTAAGACCTTAGCTATTAGGCCAGAGTAAGAGTTAAGACCTTAACCAGTAGGCCAGAGTAGGAGTTAAGACCTTAACCAGTAGGCCAGAGTAAGAGTTAAGACCTTAACCATTAGGCCAGAGTACGAGTCTAAGACCTTAGCTATTAGGCCAGAGTAAGAGGTAAGACCTTAGCTATTAGGCCAGAGTAAGAGTTAAGACCTTACCCATTAGGCCAGAGTACGAGTCTAAGACCTTAGCTATTAGGCCAGAGTAAGAGTTACGACCTTAACCAGTAGGCCAGAGTAAGAGTTAAGACCTTAACCATTAGGCCAGAGTACGAGTCTAAGACCTTAGCTATTAGGCCAGAGTAAGAGTTAAGACCTTAACCAATTGACCAGAGTAAGAGTTAAGACCTTAACCATTAGGCCAGAGTACGAGTCGAAGACCTTAGCTATTAGGCCAGAGTAAGAGTTAAGACCTTAGCTCTTAGGCCACAGTACGAGTATAAGACCTTAGCTATTAGGCCAGAGTAAGAGTTAAGACCTTAACCTGTAGCCCATAGTACAAGTCTAAGACCTTAGCTATTTGGCCAGAGTAAGAGTTAAGACCTTAGCTATTAGGTCAGAGTAAGAGTTAAGACCTTAACCAGTAGGCCAGCGTAAGAGTTAAGACCTTAACCATTAGGCCAGAGTACAAGTCTAAGACCTTAGCTATTAGGCCAGAGTAAGAGTTAAGACCTTAACCATTAGGCCAGAGTACGAGTCTAAGACCTTAGCTATTAGGCCAGAGTACGAGTCTAAGACCTTAGCTATTAGGCCAGAGTAAGAGTTAAGACCTTAACCAGTAGGACAGAGTAAGAGTTAAGACCTTAACCATTATGCCATAGTACGAGTCTAAGACCTTAGCTATTAGGCCATAGTAAGAGTTAAGACCTTAACCATTAGGCCAGAGTATGAGTCTAAGACCTTAGCTATTAGGCCAGAGTAAGAGTTTAGACCTTAGCTATTAGGCCAGAGTAAGAGTTATGACCTTAACCATTAGGCCAGAGTACGAGTCTAAGACCGTAGCTATTAGGCCAGAGTAAGAGTTAAGACCTTAGCTATTAGGCCAGAGTAAGAGTTAAGACCTTAACCAGTAGGCCAGAGTAAGAGTTCGGACCTTAACCAGTAGGCCAGAGTACGAGTCTAATACCTTAGCTATTCGCCCAGAGTAAGAGTTAAGACCTTAACCATTAGGCCAGAGTACGAGTCTAAGACCTTAGCTATTAGGCCAGAGTAAGAGTTAAGACCTTAGCTAGTAGGCCAGAGTAAGATTTAAGACCTTAACCATTAGGCCAGAATATGAGTTAAGACCTTAGCTATTAGGCCAGAGTAAGAGTTAAGACCTTAGCTATTAGGCCAGAGTAAGAGTTGAGACCTTAACCAGTAGGCCAGAGTAAGAGTTAAGACCTTAACCATTAGGCCAGAGTACAAGTCTAAGACCTTAGTTATTAGGCCAGAGTAAGAGTTCAGACCTTAGCTATTAGGCCAGAGTAAGAGTTAAGACCTTAACCAGTAGGCCAGAGTACGAGTCTAAGACCTTAGCTATTCGCCCAGAGTAAGAGTTAAGACCTTAACCATTAGGCCAGAGTACGAGTCTAAGACCTTTGCTATTAGGCCAGAGTAAGAGTTAAGACCTTAGCTAGTAGGCCAGAGTAAGAGTTAAGACCTTAACCATTAGGCCAGAGTACGAGTTAAGACTTTAGCTATTAGGCCAGTGTAAGAGTTAAGACCTTAGCTATTAGGCCAGAGTAAGAGTTAAGACCTTAACCATTAGGCCAGAGTACAAGTCTAAGACCTTAGCTATTAGGCCAGAGTAAGAGTTAAGACCTTAACCATTAGGCCAGAGTACGAGTCTAAGACCTTAGCTATTAGGCCAGAGTACGAGTCTAAGACCTTAGCTATTAGGCCAGAGTAAGAGTTAAGACCTTAACCAGTAGGCCAGAGTAAGAGTTAAGACCTTAACCATTATGCCATAGTACGAGTCTAAGACCTTAGCTATTAGGCCATAGTAAGAGTTAAGACCTTAACTATTAGGCCAGAGTATGAGTCTAAGACCTTAGCTATTAAGCCAGAGTAAGAGTTAAGACCGTAGCTATTAGTTCAGAGTAAGAGTTATGACCTTAATCATTAGGCCAGAGTACGAGTCTAAGACCTTAGCTATTAGGCCAGAGTAAGAGTTAAGACCTTAACCAGTAGTCCAGAGTACGAGTCCAAGACCTTAGCTATTAGGCCAAGAGTAAGAGTTAAGACCTTAACCATTAGGCCAGAGTACGAGTCTAAGACCTTAGCTATTAGGCCAGAGTAAGAGTTAAGACCTTAGCTAGTAGGCCAGAGTAAGAGTTAAGACCTTATCCATTAGGCCAGAGTACGAGTTAAGACCTTAGCTATTAGGCCAGAGTAAGAGTTAAGACCTTAGCTATTAGGCCAGAGTAAGAGTTAAGACCTTAACCATTAGGCCAGAGTACAAGTCTAAGACCTTAGCTATTGGGCCAGAGTAAGAGTTAAGACCTTAGCTAGTAGGCCAGAGTAAGAGTTAAGACCTTAACCATTAGGCCAGAGTACGAGTTAAGACCTTAGCTATTAGGCCAGAGTAAGAGTTAAGACCTTAGCTAGTAGGCCAGAGTAAGAGTTAAGACCTTAACCATTAGGCCAGAGTACGAGTTAAGACCTTAGCTATTAGGCCAGAGTAAGAGTTAAGACCTTAGCTATTAGGCCAGAGTAAGAGTTAAGACCTTAACCATTAGGCCAGAGTACAAGTGTAAGACCTTAGCTATTAGGCCAGAGTAAGAGTTAAGACGTTAACCATTAGGCCAGAGTACAAGTCTAAGACCTTAGCAATTAGGCCAGAGTACGAGTCTAAGACCTTAGCTATTAGGCCAGAGTAAGAGTTAAGACCTTAACCAGTAGGTCAGAGTAAGAGTTAAGACCTTAACCATTATGCCATAGTACGAGTCTAAGACCTTAGCTATTAGGCCATAGTAAGAGTTAAGACCTTAACCATTAGGCCAGAGTATGAGTCGAAGACCTTAGCTATTAAGCCAGAGTAAGAGTTAAGACCTTAGCTATTAGTTCAGAGTAAGAGTTATGACCTTAATCATTAGGCCAGAGTACAAGTCTAAGACCTTAGCTATTAGGCCAGAGTAAGAGTTAAGACCTTAACCAGTAGGCCAGAGTACGAGTCTAAGACCTTAGCTATTAGGCCAAGAGTAAGAGTTAAGACCTTAGCTATTAGGCCATAGTAAGAGTTAAGACCTTAACCATTAGGCCAGAGTACGAGTCTAAGACCATAGCTATTAGGCCAGAGTAAGAGTTAAGACCTTAGCTATTAGACCAGAGTAAGAGTTAAGACCTTAGCTATTAGGCCAGAGTAAGAGTTAAGACCTTAACTATTAGGCCAGAGTAAGAGTTAAGACCTTAACCATTAGGCCAGAGTACGAGTCTAAGACCATAGCTATTAGGCCAGAGTAAGAGTTAAGACCTTAGCTATTAGGCCAGAGTAAGAGTTAAGCCCTTAACCAGTGGGACAGAGTAAGAGTTAAGACCTTAACCATTAGGCCAGAGTACGTGTCTAAGACCTTAGCTATTAGGCCATAGAAAGAGTTAAGACCTTAACCAGTAGGCCAGAGTAAGAGTTAAGACCTTATTCATTAGGCCAGAGTACGAGTCTAAGACATTAGCTATTAGGCCAGAGTACGAGTCTAAGACCTTAGCTATTAGGCCAGAGTAAGAGTTAAGACCTTAACCAGTATGCCAGAGTAAGAGTTAAGACCTTAACCATTATGCCATAGTACGAGTCTAAGAACTTAGCTATTAGGCCATAGTAAGAGTTAAGACCTTAACCATTAGGCCAGAGTATGAGTCTAAAACCTTAGCTATTAGGCCAGAGTAAGAGTTAAGACCTTAGCTATTAGGCCAGAGTAAGAGTTATGACCTTAAACATTAGGCCAGAGTACGAGTCTAAGACCGTAGCTATTAGGCCAGAGTAAGAGTTAAGACCTTAGCTATTAGGCCAGAGTAAGAGTTAAGACCTTAACCAGTAGGCCAGAGTAAGAGTTAGGACCTTAACCAGTAGGCCAGAGTACGAGTCTAAGAACTTAGCTATTTGCCCAGAGTAAGAGTTAAGACCTTAACCATTAGGCCAGAGTACGAGTCTAAGACCTTAGCTATTAGGCCAGAGTAAGAGTTAAGACCTTAGCTAGTAGGCCAGAGTAAGAGTTAAGACCTTAACCATTAGGCCAGAGTACGAGTTAAGACTTTAGCTATTAGGCCAGAGTAAGAGTTAAGACCTTAGCTATTAGGCCAGAGTAAGAGTTAAGACCTTAACCATTAGGCCAGAGTACAAGTCTAAGACCTTAGCTATTAGGCCAGAGTATGAGTTAAGACCTTAACCATTAGGTCAGAGTACGAGTCTAAGACCTTAGCTATTAGGCCAGAGTACGAGTCTAAGACCTTAGCTATTAGGCCAGAGTAAGAGTTAAGACCTTAACCAGTAGGCCAGAGTAAGAGTTAAGACCTTAACCATTATGCCATAGTACGAGTCTAAGACCTTAGCTATTAGGCCATAGTAAGAGTTAAGACCTTAACCATTAGGCCAGAGTATGAGTCTAAGACCTTAGCTATTAAGCCAGAGTAAGAGTTAAGACCTTAGCTATTAGTTCAGAGTAAGAGTTATGACCTTAATCATTAGGCCAGAGTACGAGTCTAAGACCGTAGCTATTAGGCCAGAGTAAGAGTTAAGACCTTAACCAGTTGGCCAGAGTACGAGTCTAAGACCTTAGCTATTAGGCCAAGAGTAAGAGTTAAGACCTTAACCATTAGGCCAGAGTACGAGTCTAAGACCTTAGCTATTAGGCCAGAGTAAGAGTTAAGACCTTAGCTAGTAGGCCAGAGTAAGAGTTAAGACCTTATCCATTAGGCCAAAGTACGAGTTAAGACCTTAGCTATTAGGCCAGAGTAAGAGTTAAGACCTTAGCTATTAGGCTAGAGTAAGAGTTAAGACCTTAACCAGTAGGCCAGAGTAAGAGTAAAGACCTTAACCATTAGGCCAGAGTACGAGTCTAAGACCTTAGTTATTAGGCCAGAGTAAGAGTTCAGACCTTAGCTATTAGGCCAGAGTAAGAGTTAAGACCTTAAATAGTAGGCCAGAGTACGAGTCTAAGACCTTAGCTATTAGGCCAGAGTAAGAGTTAAGACCTTAGCTAGTAGGCCAGAGTAAGAGTTAAGACCTTATCCATTAGGCCAGAGTACGAGTTAAGACCTTAGCTATTAGGCCAGAGTAAGAGTTAAGACCTTAGCTATTAGGCTAGAGTAAGAGTTAAGACCTTAACCAGTAGGCCAGAGTAAGAGTAAAGACCTTAACCATTAGGCCAGAGTACGAGTTAAGACCTTAGCTATTAGGCCAGAGTAAGAGTTAAGACCTTAGCTATTAGGCTAGAGTAAGAGTTAAGACCTTAACCAGTAGGCCAGAGTAAGAGTAAAGACCTTAACCATTAGGCCAGAGTACGAGTCTAAGACCTTAGCTATTAGTTCAGAGTAATAGTTATGACCTTAATCATTAGGCCAGAGTACAAGTCTAAGACCTTAGCTAATAGGCCAGAGTAAGAGTTAAGACCTTAACCAGTAGGCCAGAGTACGAGTCTAAGACCTTAGCTATTAGGCCAAGAGTAAGAGTTAAGACCTTAACCATTAGGCCAGAGTACGAGTCTAAGACCTTAGCTATTAGGCCAGAGTAAGAGTTAAGACCTTAGCTAGTAGGCCAGAGTAAGAGTTAAGACCTTATCCATTAGGCCAGAGTAAGAGTTAAGACCTTAGCTATTAGGCCAGAGTAAGAGTTAAGACCTTAGCTATTAGGCTAGAGTATTATTTATTTATTTATGGAGCTTATAGAGCGCGCAGCTACCTCTGAAGGAGGTGTCCCGGCGCTAAGATTACATAACTGTCCCCATGAGGAGTAACCAAGATCATATCTCACAGAGAAAATGGGAAACGGTGAGGAGTTGACAGGTCCAAGTCCTACCGCCTAGTGAACCGCCAGGTCTTGAGTTTGCGGCGAAAGGCTGGCTCAGATTCGCAGAACCTGAGGTCAAGGGGGAGGCTATTCCAGAGCTTGGCGGCAGTGACGGTGAAAGATCTGCCGCCAGTCCGAGAAAGCCTGAATCTAGGAACCAACAGAAGACGAAGGTTATTGGATCTGAGATGTCTGGCTGAAACAGAGATCTTGAGACGCTTTTTCAGATAAAGTGGGCCAGTACCATGGATAGCCCGAAATGTCAGGATCAGAATTTTAAAGTCTATGCGTCGTGAAATGGGAAGCCAATGAAGTTCTTCTCGGTAGGCTCTGACTAAAGTACGGGCAGGGATGTTACCGATGAGCCGGGCTGCCGCATTTTGGACTATTTGCAGGCGGTCAATAAGATAGTGCGGGGCACCTGCATATAGACTATTAACATAGTCTAGATGGGTGATGATAAGGGCCTGGACTACGGTTTTGCGTGAGGATAGAGGGAGGAAGGGGAAGATTTTTCTGATCATGCGAAGTTTAGAGAAACAGGCCCCTACCACTTTGTTAACTTGGGCATTTCCGGACAAAGAGTTGTCAAAAATGAAGCCCAGGTTACGAGCTGCCTTCACGGGAGAGGGTGGGGGATTCAGAATGGTAGGCCACCAGAGGGTTGCAGGGGGGGGGGATTTTTTACTGAAAAAGAGAACCTCGGTTTTGTCGGTGTTAAGGGCAAGGTGATTGGCTGACATCCAGGAGCATATGTTACCAAGGCAGTTTCTAAAGTTGGAGAAGAGGGAGTCAGAATGGTCTCGAAAGGAAAAGATAAGCTGAGTATCGTCAGCGTAGGAGACCACCCTGACGCCCCAGGATTCAACTACCTTGGCCAGAGGAGCCACATAAGCATTAAACAGTAGAGGGCTCAAGGCAGAGCCCTGGGGCACTCCACACAGGAGGGGTTTGTCTTCGGATTCAAAAGGGTGCATCGTAACCCTTTGGGAACGGCTAGACAGGAAAGAAATAATCCAGGCCAGCACTGTCCCACCGACCCCTAGCTGCTGTAGGCGGGAGGTAAGTATTTTGTGGGAGACAGTATCAAAAGCAGCGGATAGGTCGAGGAGGACCAACATGGCCTCCTCGCCCCTATCCACTGATTCCCTGATAATTTCAGAGACTTCAAGCAGCGCAGTCTCGGTGCTATAGCCGGATCTAAAACCGGACTGAGAGTCGTGTAGCAGCTGATTTGACTCTAAGTACAGTGCCACTTGTTTCTGTACCACCTTCTCCAGTATCTTGGCAGGTTTAGGCAGGAGAGAAATAGGTCGATAGTTGCTAAAAAGCAGAGGGTCTGCACCAGGTTTTTTCAATATGGGGACCAGCCTGGCCTGTTTCCAAACTGAGGGGAATAGACCTTGCGACAAAGAGGCATTCCAGATGGAAAGAAACGGGTTCACAAGGATAGGGGCGAGATTACCCATGATTTTGGCAGGAACTGGGTCCAGGGGGGAACCAGACTTAACGTTGCGTAATAAAGCTAACGCGAGATCAGGAGTTAGCTCGCTGAAAGAGTTGAAAGAACAAGAGGGAAGGCCAGGGCAATCATCAGGGAAATCTGGAGCCATTGCTGCAAAGGAGGAGGAGAGTTTAACTATCTTCTCTTGAAAAAAATCAGACAATCCATTGCAGAGATCTTGAGTGGGAGTAAAGAGGGATTTCAAAGCAGGAGGATATACAAAGTCATTCACTATGGAAAAAAGAGTTTTGGAGGAATTCTGCGCCTGTTGAATCAAATTAGAAAAGTAAGCTCTCATGGACGAGCGTAAGAGTAAGAGTTAAGACCTTAACCAGTAGGCCAGAGTAAGAGTAAAGACCTTAACCATTAGGCCAGAGTACGAGTCTAAAACCTTAGTTATTAGGCCAGAGTAAGAGTTCAGACCTCAGCTATTAGGCCAGAGTAAGAGTTAAGACCTTAACCAGTAGGCCAGAGTACGAGTCTAAGACCTTAGCTATTCGCCCAGAGTAAGAGTTAATACCTTAACCATTAGGCCAGAGTACGAGTCTAAGACCTTAGCTATTAGGCCAGAGTAAGAGTTAAGACCTTAGCTAGTAGGACAGAGTAAGAGTTAAGACCTTATCCATTAGGCCAGAGTACGAGTAAAGACCTTAGCTATTAGGCCAGAGTAAGAGTTAAGACCTTAGCAATTAGGCTAGAGTAAGAGTTAAGACCTTAACCAGTAGGCCAGAGTAAGAGTAAAGACCTTAACCATTAGGCCAGAGTACGAGTTAAGACCTTAGCTATTAGGCCAGAGTAAGAGTTAAGACCTTAGCTATTAGGCTAGAGTAAGAGTTAAGACCTTAACCAGTAGGCCAGAGTAAGAGTAAAGACCTTAACCATTAGGCCAGAGTACGAGTCTAAGACCTTAGCTATTAGGCCAGAGTAAGAGTTAAGACCTTAGCTAGTAGGCCAGAGTAAGAGTTAAGACCTTAACCATTAGGCCAGAGTACAAGTTAAGACCTTAGCTATTAGGCCAGAGTAAGAGTTAAGACCTTAGCTATTAGGCCAGAGTAAGAGTTAAGACCTTAACCATTAGGCCAGAGTACAAGTCTAAGACCTTAGCTATTAGGCCAGAGTAAGAGTTAAGACCTTAACCATTAGGCCAGAGTACGAGTCTAAGACCTTAGCTATTAGGCCAGAGTACGAGTCTAAGACCTTAGCTATTAGGCCAGAGTAAGAGTTAAGACCTTAACCATTAGGCCAGAGTACGAGTTAAGACCTTAGCTATTAGGCCAGAGTAAGAGTTAAGACCTTAGCTATTAGGCTAGAGTAAGAGTTAAGACCTTAACCAGTAGGCCAGAGTAAGAGTAAAGACCTTAACTATTAGGCCAGAGTACAAGTCTAAGACCTTAGCTATTAGTTCAGAGTAAGAGTTATGACCTTAATCATTAGGCCAGAGTACAAGTCTAAGACCTTAGCTAATAGGCCACAGTAAGAGTTAAGACCTTAACCAGTAGGCCAGAGTACGAGTCTAAGACCTTAGCTATTAGGCCAAGAGTAAGAGTTAAGACCTTAACCATTAGGCCAGAGTACGAGTCTAAGACCTTAGCTATTAGGCCAGAGTAAGAGTTAAGACCTTAGCTAGTAGGCCAGAGTAAGAGTTAAGACCTTATCCATTAGGCCAGAGTAAGAGTTAAGACCTTAGCTATTAGGCCAGAGTAAGAGTTAAGACATTAGCTATTAGGCTAGAGTAAGAGTTAAGACCTTAACCAGTAGGCCAGAGTAAGAGTAAAGACCTTAACCATTAGGCCAGAGTACGAGTCTAAAACCTTAGTTATTAGGCCAGAGTAAGAGTTCAGACCTCAGCTATTAGGCCAGAGTAAGAGTTAAGACCTTAACCAGTAGGCCAGAGTACGAGTCTAAGACCTTAGCTATTCGCCCAGAGTAAGAGTTAAGACCTTAGCTATTAGGCCAGAGTAAGAGTTAAGACCTTAACCAGTAGGCCAGAGTAAGAGTTCGGACCTTAACCAGTAGGCCAGAGTACGAGTCTAAGACCTTAGCTATTCGCCCAGAGTAAGAGTTAAGACCTTAACCATTAGGCCAGAGTACGAGTCTAAGACCTTAGCTGTTAGGCCAGAGTAAGAGTTAAGACCTTAGCTAGTAGGCCAGAGTAAGATTTAAGACCTTAACCATTAGGCCAGAATATGAGTTAAGACCTTAGCTATTAGGCCAGAGTAAGAGTTAAGACCTTAGCTATTAGGCCAGAGTAAGAGTTGAGACCTTAACCAGTAGGCCAGAGTAAGAGTTAAGACCTTAACCATTAGGCCAGAGTACGAGTCTAAGACCTTAGTTATTAGGCCAGAGTAAGAGTTCAGACCTTAGCTATTAGGCCAGAGTAAGAGTTAAGACCTTAACCAGTAGGCCAGAGTACGAGTCTAAGACCTTAGCTATTCGCCCAGAGTAAGAGTTAAGACCTTAACCATTAGGCCAGAGTACGAGTCTAAGACCTTTGCTATTAGGCCAGAGTAAGAGTTAAGACCTTAGCTAGTAGGCCAGAGTAAGAGTTAAGACCTTAACCATTAGGCCAGAGTACGAGTTAAGACTTTAGCTATTAGGCCAGAGTAAGAGTTAAGACCTTAGCTATTAGGCCAGAGTAAGAGTTAAGACCTTAACCATTAGGCCAGAGTACAAGTCTAAGATCTTAGCTATTAGGCCAGAGTAAGAGTTAAGACCTTAACCATTAGGCCAGAGTACGAGTCTAAGACCTTAGCTATTAGGCCAGAGTACGAGTCTAAGACCTTAGCTATTAGGCCAGAGTAAGAGTTAAGACCTTAACCAGTAGGCCAGAGTAAGAGTTAAGACCTTAACCATTATGCCATAGTACGAGTCTAAGACCTTAGCTATTAGGCCATAGCAAGAGTTAAGACCTTAACCATTAGGCCAGAGTATGAGTCTAAGACCTTAGCTATTAAGCCAGAGTAAGAGTTAAGACCTTAGCTATTAGTTCAGAGTAAGAGTTATGACCTTAATCATTAGGCCAGAGTACGAGTCTAAGACCTTAGCTATTAGGCCAGAGTAAGAGTTAAGACCTTAACCAGTAGGCCAGAGTACGAGTCCAAGACCTTAGCTATTAGGCCAAGAGTAAGAGTTAAGACCTTAACCATTAGGCCAGAGTACGAGTCTAAGACCTTAGCTATTAGGCCAGAGTAAGAGTTAAGACCTTAGCTAGTAGGCCAGAGTAAGAGTTAAGACCTTATCCATTAGGCCAGAGTATGAGTTAAGACCTTAGCTATTAGGCCAGAGTAAGAGTTAAGACCTTAGCTATTAGGCCAGAGTAAGAGTTAAGACCTTAACCATTAGGCCAGAGTACAAGTCTAAGACCTTAGCTATTGGGCCAGAGTAAGAGTTAAGACCTTAACCAGTAGGCCAGAGTAGGAGTCTAAGACCTTAGCTATTCGCCCAGAGTAAGAGTTAAGACCTTAACCATTAGGCCAGAGTACGAGTCTAAGACCTTAGCTATTAGGCCAGAGTAAGAGTTAAGACCTTAGCTAGTAGGCCAGAGTAAGAGTTAAGACCTTAACCATTAGGCCAGAGTACGAGTTAAGACCTTAGCTATTAGGCCAGAGTAAGAGTTAAGACCTTAACCATTAGGCCAGAGTATGAGTCTAAGACCTTAGCTATTAGGCCAGAGTAAGAGTTAAGACCTTAACCATTAGGCCAGAGTACGAGTTAAGACCTTAGCTATTAGGCCAGAGTAAGAGTTAAGACCTTAACCATTAGGCCAGAGTACGAGTCTAAGACCTTAGCTATTAGGCCAGAGTAAGAGTTAAGACCTTAGCTAGTAGGCCAGAGTAAGAGTTAAGACCTTATCCATTAGGCCAGAGTATGAGTTAAGACCTTAGCTATTAGGCCAGAGTAAGAGTTAAGACCTTAGCTATTAGGCCAGAGTAAGAGTTAAGACCTTAACCATTAGGCCAGAGTACAAGTCTAAGACCTTAGCTATTGGGCCAGAGTAAGAGTTAAGACCTTAACCAGTAGGCCAGAGTAGGAGTCTAAGACCTTAGCTATTCGCCCAGAGTAAGAGTTAAGACCTTAACCATTAGGCCAGAGTACGAGTCTAAGACCTTAGCTATTAGGCCAGAGTAAGAGTTAAGACCTTAGCTAGTAGGCCAGAGTAAGAGTTAAGACCTTAACCATTAGGCCAGAGTACGAGTTAAGACCTTAGCTATTAGGCCAGAGTAAGAGTTAAGACCTTAACCATTAGGCCAGAGTATGAGTCTAAGACCTTAGCTATTAGGCCAGAGTAAGAGTTAAGACCTTAACCAGTAGGCCAGAGTACGAGTCTAAGACCTTAGCTATTAGGCCAAGAGTAAGAGTTAAGACCTTAGCTATTAGGCCAGAGTAAGAGTTAAGACCTTAACCATTAGGCCAGAGTACGAGTCTAAGACCATAGCTATTAGGCCAGAGTAAGAGTTAAGACCTTAGCTATTAGGCCAGAGTAAGAGTTAAGACCTTAGCTATTAGGCCAGAGTAAGAGTTAAGACCTTAACTATTAGGCCAGAGTAAGAGTTAAGACCTTAACCATTAGGCCAGAGTACAAGTCTAAGACCATAGCTATTAGGCCAGAGTAAGAGTTAAGACCTTAGCTATTAGGCCAGAGTAAGAGTTAAGACCTTAATCAGTAGGCCAGTGTAAGAGTTAAGACCTTAACCAGTAGGACAGAGTAAGAGTTAAGACCTTAAACAGTAGGCCAGAGTAAGAGTTAAGACCTTAACCATTAGGCCAGAGTACGAGTCTAAGACCTTAGCTATTAGGCCAGAGTAAGAGTTAAGACCTTAACCATTAGGCCAGAGTACAAGTCTAAGACCTTAGCTATTAGGCCAGAGTAAGAGTTAAGACCTTAACCATTAGGCCAGAGTACGAGTCTAAGACCTTAGCTATTAGGCCAGAGTACGAGTCTAAGACCTTAGCTATTAGGCCAGAGTAAGAGTTAAGACCTTAACCAGTAGGCCAGAGTAAGAGTTAAGTCCTTAGCTATTAGGCCATAGTAAGAGTTAAGACCTTAACCATTAGGCCAAAGTATGAGTCTAAGACCTTAGCTATTAGGCCAGAGTAAGAGTTAAGACCTTAGCTATTAGGCCAGAGTAAGAGTTATGACCTTAACCATTAGGCCAGAGTACGAGTCTAAGACCGTAGCTATTAGGCCAGAGTAAGAGTTAAGACCTTAGCTATTAGGCCAGAGTAAGAGTTAAGACCTTAACCAGTAGGCCAGAGTAAGAGTTAGGACCTTAACCAGTAGGCCAGAGTATGAGTTAAGACCTTAACCATTAGGTGAGAGTACGAGTCTAAGACCTTAGCTATTAGGCCAGAGTACGAGTCTAAGACCTTAGCTATTAGGCCAGAGTAAGAGTTAAGACCTGAGCTAGTAGGCCAGAGTAAGAGTTAAGACCTTAACCATTAGGCCAGAGTACGAGTTAAGACCTTAGCTATTAGGCCAGAGTAAGAGTTAAGACCTTAGCTATTAGGCCAGAGTAAGAGTTAAGACCTTAACCAGTAGGCCAGAGTAAGAGTTAAGACCTTAACCATTAGGCCAGAGTACGAGTCTAAGACCTTAGTTATTAGCCCAGAGTAAGAGTTCAGACCTTAGCTATTAGGCCAGAGTAAGAGTTAAGACCTTAACCATTAGTCCAGAGTAGGAGTTCAAGTCCTTAGCTATTAGGCCAGAGTAAGAGTTAAGACCTTAACCAGTAGGCCAGAGTAAGAGTTAGGACCTTAACCAGTAGGCCAGAGTACGAGTCTAAGACCTTAGCTATTCGCCCAGAGTAAGAGTTAAGACCTTAACCATTAGGCCAGAGTACGAGTCTAAGACCTTAGCTATTAGGCCAGAGTAAGAGTTAAGACCTTAGCTAGTAGGCCAGAGTAAGAGTTAAGACCTTAACCATTAGGCCAGAGTACGAGTTAAGACCTTAGCTATTAGGCCAGAGTAAGAGTTAAGACCTTAACCAGTAGGCCAGAGTAGGAGTTAAGACCTTAACCAGTAGGCCAGAGTAAGAGTTAAGACCTTAACCATTAGGCCAGAGTATGAGTCTAAGACCTTAGCTATTAGGCCAGAGTAAGAGGTAAGACCTTAGCTATTAGGCCAGAGTAAGAGTTAAGACCTTACCCATTAGGCCAGAGTACGAGTCTAAGACCTTAGCTATTAGGCCAGAGTAAGAGTTACGACCTTAACCAGTAGGCCAGAGTAAGAGTTAAGACCTTAACCATTAGGCCAGAGTACGAGTCTAAGACCTTAGCTATTAGGCCAGAGTAAGAGTTAAGACCTTAACCAATTGACCAGAGTAAGAGTTAAGACCTTAACCATTAGGCCAGAGTACGAGTCGAAGACCTTAGCTATTAGGCCAGAGTAAGAGTTAAGACCTTAGCTCTTAGGCCACAGTACGAGTCTAAGACCTTAGCTATTAGGCCAGAGTAAGAGTTAAGACCTTAACCTGTAGCCCATAGTACAAGTCTAAGACCTTAGCTATTTGGCCAGAGTAAGAGTTAAGACCTTAGCTATTAGGTCAGAGTAAGAGTTAAGACCTTAACCAGTAGGCCAGCGTAAGAGTTAAGACCTTAACCATTAGGCCAGAGTACAAGTCTAAGACCTTAGCTATTAGGCCAGAGTAAGAGTTAAGACCTTAACCATTAGGCCAGAGTACGAGTCTAAGACCTTAGCTATTAGGCCAGAGTACGAGTCTAAGACCTTAGCTATTAGGCCAGAGTAAGAGTTAAGACCTTAACCAGTAGGCCAGAGTAAGAGTTAAGACCTTAACCATTATGCCATAGTACGAGTCTAGGACCTTAGCTATTAGGCCATAGTAAGAGTTAAGACCTTAACCATTAGGCCAGAGTATGAGTCTAAGACCTTAGCTATTAGGCCAGAGTAAGAGTTAAGACCTTAGCTATTAGGCCAGAGTAAGAGTTATGACCTTAACCATTAGGCCAGAGTACGAGTCTAAGACCGTAGCTATTAGGCCAGAGTAAGAGTTAAGACCTTAGCTATTAGGCCAGAGTAAGAGTTAAGACCTTAACCAGTAGGCCAGAGTAAGAGTTCGGACCTTAACCAGTAGGCCAGAGTACGAGTCTAAGACCTTAGCTATTCGCCCAGAGTAAGAGTTAAGACCTTAACCATTAGGCCAGAGTACGAGTCTAAGACCTTAGCTATTAGGCCAGAGTAAGAGTTAAGACCTTAGCTAGTAGGCCAGAGTAAGATTTAAGACCTTAACCATTAGGCCAGAATATGAGTTAAGACCTTAGCTATTAGGCCATAGTAAGAGTTAAGACCTTAGCTATTAGGCCAGAGTAAGAGTTGAGACCTTAACCAGTAGGCCAGAGTAAGAGTTAAGACCTTAACCATTAGGCCAGAGTACGAGTCTAAGACCTTAGTTATTAGGCCAGAGTAAGAGTTCAGACCTTAGCTATTAGGCCAGAGTAAGAGTTAAGACCTTAACCAGTAGGCCAGAGTACGAGTCTAAGACCTTAGCTATTCGCCCAGAGTAAGAGTTAAGACCTTAACCATTAGGCCAGAGTACGAGTCTAAGACCTTTGCTATTAGGCCAGATTAAGAGTTAAGACCTTAGCTAGAAGGCCAGAGTAAGAGTTAAGACCTTAACCATTAGGCCAGAGTACGAGTTAAGACTTTAGCTATTAGGCCAGAGTAAGAGTTAAGACCTTAGCTATTAGGCCAGAGTACGAGTCTAAGACCTTAGCTATTAGGCCAGAGTAAGAGTTACGACCTTAACCAGTAGGCCAGAGTAAGAGTTAAGACCTTAACCATTAGGCCAGAGTACGAGTCTAAGACCTTAGCTATTAGGCCAGAGTAAGAGTTAAGACCTTAACCAATTGACCAGAGTAAGAGTTAAGACCTTAACCATTAGGCCAGAGTACGAGTCGAAGACCTTAGCTATTAGGCCAGAGTAAGAGTTAAGACCTTAGCTCTTAGGCCACAGTACGAGTCTAAGACCTTAGCTATTAGGCCAGAGTAAGAGTTAAGACCTTAACCTGTAGCCCATAGTACAAGTCTAAGACCTTAGCTATTTGGCCAGAGTAAGAGTTAAGACCTTAGCTATTAGGTCAGAGTAAGAGTTAAGACCTTAACCAGTAGGCCAGCGTAAGAGTTAAGACCTTAACCATTAGGCCAGAGTACAAGTCTAAGACCTTAGCTATTAGGCCAGAGTAAGAGTTAAGACCTTAACCATTAGGCCAGAGTACGAGTCTAAGACCTTAGCTATTAGGCCAGAGTACGAGTCTAAGACCTTAGCTATTAGGCCAGAGTAAGAGTTAAGACCTTAACCAGTAGGCCAGAGTAAGAGTTAAGACCTTAACCATTATGCCATAGTACGAGTCTAAGACCTTAGCTATTAGGCCATAGTAAGAGTTAAGACCTTAACCATTAGGCCAGAGTATGAGTCTAAGACCTTAGCTATTAGGCCAGAGTAAGAGTTAAGACCTTAGCTATTAGGCCAGAGTAAGAGTTATGACCTTAACCATTAGGCCAGAGTACGAGTCTAAGACCGTAGCTATTAGGCCAGAGTAAGAGTTAAGACCTTAGCTATTAGGCCAGAGTAAGAGTTAAGACCTTAACCAGTAGGCCAGAGTAAGAGTTCGGACCTTAACCAGTAGGCCAGAGTACGAGTCTAAGACCTTAGCTATTCGCCCAGAGTAAGAGTTAAGACCTTAACCATTAGGCCAGAGTACGAGTCTAAGACCTTAGCTATTAGGCCAGAGTAAGAGTTAAGACCTTAGCTAGTAGGCCAGAGTAAGATTTAAGACCTTAACCATTAGGCCAGAATATGAGTTAAGACCTTAGCTATTAGGCCAGAGTAAGAGTTAAGACCTTAGCTATTAGGCCAGAGTAAGAGTTGAGACCTTAACCAGTAGGCCAGAGTAAGAGTTAAGACCTTAACCATTAGGCCAGAGTACGAGTCTAAGACCTTAGTTATTAGGCCAGAGTAAGAGTTCAGACCTTAGCTATTAGGCCAGAGTAAGAGTTAAGACCTTAACCAGTAGGCCAGAGTACGAGTCTAAGACCTTAGCTATTCGCCCAGAGTAAGAGTTAAGACCTTAACCATTAGGCCAGAGTACGAGTCTAAGACCTTTGCTATTAGGCCAGAGTAAGAGTTAAGACCTTAGCTAGAAGGCCAGAGTAAGAGTTAAGACCTTAACCATTAGGCCAGAGTACGAGTTAAGACTTTAGCTATTAGGCCAGAGTAAGAGTTAAGACCTTAGCTATTAGGCCAGAGTAAGAGTTACGACCTTAACCATTAGGCCAGAGTACAAGTCTAAGACCTTAGCTATTAGGCCAGAGTAAGAGTTAAGACCTTAACCATTAGGCCAGAGTACGAGTCTAAGACCTTAGCTATTAGGCCAGAGTACGAGTCTAAGACCTTAGCTATTAGGCCAGAGTAAGAGTTAAGACCTTAACCAGTAGGCCAGAGTAAGAGTTAAGACCTTAACCATTATGCCATAGTACGAGTCTAAGACCTTAGCTATTAGGCCATAGTAAGAGTTAAGACCTTAACCATTAGGCCAGAGTATGAGTCTAAGACCTTAGCTATTAAGCCAGAGTAAGAGTTAAGACCTTAGCTATTAGTTCAGAGTAAGAGTTATGACCTTAATCATTAGGCCAGAGTACGAGTCTAAGACCTTAGCTATTAGGCCAGAGTAAGAGTTAAGACCTTAACCAGTAGGCCAGAATACGAGTCCAAGACCTTAGCTATTAGGCCAAGAGTAAGAGTTAAGACCTTAACCATTAGGCCAGAGTATGAGTCTAAAACCTTAGCTATTAGGCCAGAGTAAGAGTTAAGACCTTAGCTATTAGGCCAGAGTAAGAGTTATGACCTTAACCATTAGGCCAGAGTACGAGTCTAAGACCGTAGCTATTAGGCCAGAGTAAGAGTTAAGACCTTAGCTATTAGGCCAGAGTAAGAGTTAAGACCTTAACCAGTAGGCCAGAGTAAGAGTTAGGACCTTAACCAGTAGGCCAGAGTACGAGTCTAAGAACTTAGCTATTTGCCCAGAGTAAGAGTTAAGACCTTAACCATTAGGCCAGAGTACGAGTCTAAGACCTTACCTATTAGGCCAGAGTAAGAGTTAAGACCTTAGCTAGTAGGCCAGAGTAAGAGTTAAGACCTTAACCATTAGGCCAGAGTACGAGTCTAAGACCTTAGCTATTAGGCCAGAGTAAGAGTTAAGACCTTAACCAGTAGGCCAGAGTAAGAGTTAAGACCTTAACCATTATGCCATAGTACGAGTCTAAGACCTTAGCTATTAGGCCATAGTAAGAGTTAAGACCTTAACCATTAGGCCAGAGTATGAGTCTAAGACCTTAGCTATTAAGCCAGAGTAAGAGTTAAGACCTTAGCTATTAGTTCAGAGTAAGAGTTATGACCTTAATCATTAGGCCAGAGTACGAGTCTAAGACCTTAGCTATTAGGCCAGAGTAAGAGTTAAGACCTTAACCAGTAGGCCAGAGTACGAGTCTAAGACCTTAGCTATTAGGCCAAGAGTAAGAGTTAAGACCTTAACCATTAGGCCAGAGTACGAGTCTAAGACCTTAGCTATTAGGCCAGAGTAAGAGTTAAGACCTTAGCTAGTAGGCCAGAGTAAGAGTTAAGACCTTATCCATTAGGCCAAAGTACGAGTTAAGACCTTAGCTATTAGGCCAGAGTAAGAGTTAAGACCTTAGCTATTAGGCTAGAGTAAGAGTTAAGACCTTAACCATTAGGCCAGAGTACGAGTCTAAGACCTTAGTTATTAGGCCAGAGTATGAGTTCAGACCTTAGCTATTAGGCCAGAGTAAGAGTTAAGACCTTAAATAGTAGGCCAGAGTACGAGTCTAAGACCTTAGCTATTAGGCCAGAGTAAGAGTTAAGACCTTAGCTAGTAGGCCAGAGTAAGAGTTAAGACCTTATCCATTAGGCCAGAGTACGAGTTAAGACCTTAGCTATTAGGCCAGAGTAAGAGTTAAGACCTTAGCTATTAGGCTAGAGTAAGAGTTAAGACCTTAACCAGTAGGCCAGAGTAAGAGTAAAGACCTTAACCATTAGGCCAGAGTACGAGTTAAGACCTTAGCTATTAGGCCAGAGTAAGAGTTAAGACCTTAGCTATTAGGCTAGAGTAAGAGTTAAGACCTTAACCAGTAGGCCAGAGTAAGAGTAAAGACCTTAACCATTAGGCCAGAGTACGAGTCTAAGACCTTAGCTATTAGTTCAGAGTAATAGTTATGACCTTAATCATTAGGCCAGAGTACAAGTCTAAGACCTTAGCTAATAGGCCAGAGTAAGAGTTAAGACCTTAACCAGTAGGCCAGAGTACGAGTCTAAGACCTTAGCTATTAGGCCAAGAGTAAGAGTTAAGACCTTAACCATTAGGCCAGAGTACGAGTCTAAGACCTTAGCTATTAGGCCAGAGTAAGAGTTAAGACCTTAGCTAGTAGGCCAGAGTAAGAGTTAAGACCTTATCCATTAGGCCAGAGTAAGAGTTAAGACCTTAGCTATTAGGCCAGAGTAAGAGTTAAGACCTTAGCTATTAGGCTAGAGTAAGAGTTAAGACCTTAACCAGTAGGCCAGAGTAAGAGTAAAGACCTTAACCATTAGGCCAGAGTACGAGTCTAAAACCTTAGTTATTAGGCCAGAGTAAGAGTTCAGACCTCAGCTATTAGGCCAGAGTAAGAGTTAAGACCTTAACCAGTAGGCCAGAGTACGAGTCTAAGACCTTAGCTATTCGCCCAGAGTAAGAGTTAATACCTTAACCATTAGGCCAGAGTACGAGTCTAAGACCTTAGCTATTAGGCCAGAGTAAGAGTTAAGACCTTAGCTAGTAGGACAGAGTAAGAGTTAAGACCTTATCCATTAGGCCAGAGTACGAGTTAAGACCTTAGCTATTAGGCCAGAGTAAGAGTTAAGACCTTAGCAATTAGGCTAGAGTAAGAGTTAAGACCTTAACCAGTAGGCCAGAGTAAGAGTAAAGACCTTAACCATTAGGCCAGAGTACGAGTTAAGACCTTAGCTATTAGGCCAGAGTAAGAGTTAAGACCTTAGCTATTAGGCTAGAGTAAGAGTTAAGACCTTAACCAGTAGGCCAGAGTAAGAGTAAAGACCTTAACCATTAGGCCAGAGTACGAGTCTAAGACCTTAGCTATTAGGCCAGAGTAAGAGTTAAGACCTTAGCTAGTAGGCCAGAGTATGAGTTAAGACCTTAACCATTAGGCCAGAGTACGAGTTAAGACCTTAGCTATTAGGCCAGAGTAAGAGTTAAGACCTTAGCTATTAGGCCAGAGTAAGAGTTAAGACCTTAACCATTAGGCCAGAGTACAAGTCTAAGACCTTAGCTATTAGGCCAGAGTAAGAGTTAAGACCTTAACCATTAGGCCAGAGTACGAGTCTAAGACCTTAGCTATTAGGCCAGAGTACGAGTCTAAGACCTTAGCTATTAGGCCAGAGTAAGAGTTAAGACCTTAACCATTAGGCCAGAGTACGAGTTAAGACCTTAGCTATTAGGCCAGAGTAAGAGTTAAGACCTTAGCTATTAGGCTAGAGTAAGAGTTAAGACCTTAACCAGTAGGCCAGAGTAAGAGTAAAGACCTTAACTATTAGGCCAGAGTACAAGTCTAAGACCTTAGCTATTAGTTCAGAGTAAGAGTTATGACCTTAATCATTAGGCCAGAGTACAAGTCTAAGACCTTAGCTAATAGGCCAGAGTAAGAGTTAAGACCTTAACCAGTAGGCCAGAGTACGAGTCTAAGACCTTATCTATTAGGCCAAGAGTAAGAGTTAAGACCTTAACCATTAGGCCAGAGTACGAGTCTAAGACCTTAGCTATTAGGCCAGAGTAAGAGTTAAGACCTTAGCTAGTAGGCCAGAGTAAGAGTTAAGACCTTATCCATTAGGCCAGAGTAAGAGTTAAGACCTTAGCTATTAGGCCAGAGTAAGAGTTAAGACCTTAGCTATTAGGCTAGAGTAAGAGTTAAGACCTTAACCAGTAGGCCAGAGTAAGAGTAAAGACCTTAACCATTAGGCCAGAGTACGAGTCTAAAACCTTAGTTATTAGGCCAGAGTAAGAGTTCAGACCTCAGCTATTAGGCCAGAGTAAGAGTTAAGACCTTAACCAGTAGGCCAGAGTACGAGTCTAAGACCTTAGCTATTCGCCCAGAGTAAGAGTTAAGACCTTAGCTATTAGGCCAGAGTAAGAGTTAAGACCTTAACCAGTAGGCCAGAGTAAGAGTTCGGACCTTAACCAGTAGGCCAGAGTACGAGTCTAAGACCTTAGCTATTCGCCCAGAGTAAGAGTTAAGACCTTAACCATTAGGCCAGAGTACGAGTCTAAGACCTTAGCTATTAGGCCAGAGTAAGAGTTAAGACCTTAGCTAGTAGGCCAGAGTAAGATTTAAGACCTTAACCATTAGGCCAGAATATGAGTTAAGACCTTAGCTATTAGGCCAGAGTAAGAGTTAAGACCTTAGCTATTAGGCCAGAGTAAGAGTTGAGACCTTAACCAGTAGGCCAGAGTAAGAGTTAAGACCTTAACCATTAGGCCAGAGTACGAGTCTAAGACCTTAGTTATTAGGCCAGAGTAAGAGTTCAGACCTTAGCTATTTGGCCAGAGTAAGAGTTAAGACCTTAACCAGTAGGCCAGAGTACTAGTCTAAGACCTTAGCTATTCGCCCAGAGTAAGAGTTAAGACCTTAACCATTAGGCCAGAGTACGAGTCTAAGACCTTTGCTATTAGGCCAGAGTAAGAGTTAAGACCTTAGCTAGTAGGCCAGAGTAAGAGTTAAGACCTTAACCATTAGGCCAGAGTACGAGTTAAGACTTTAGCTATTAGGCCAGAGTAAGAGTTAAGACCTTAGCTATTAGGCCAGAGTAAGAGTTAAGACCTTAACCATTAGGCCAGAGTACAAGTCTAAGACCTTAGCTATTAGGCCAGAGTAGGAGTTAAGACCTTAACCATTAGGCCAGAGTACGAGTCTAAGACCTTAGCTATTAGGCCAGAGTACGAGTCTAAGACCTTAGCTATTAGGCCAGAGTAAGAGTTAAGACCTTAACCAGTAGGCCAGAGTAAGAGTTAAGACCTTAACCATTATGCATAGTACGAGTCTAAGACCTTAGCTATTAGGCCATAGTAAGAGTTAAGACCTTAACCATTAGGCCAGAGTATGAGTCTAAGACCTTAGCTATTAAGCCAGAGTAAGAGTTAAGACCTTAGCTATTAGTTCAGAGTAAGAGTTATGACCTTAATCATTAGGCCAGAGTACGAGTCTAAGACCTTAGCTATTAGGCCAGAGTAAGAGTTAAGACCTTAACCAGTAGGCCAGAGTACGAGTCCAAGACCTTAGCTATTAGGCCAAGAGTAAGAGTTAAGACCTTAACCATTAGGCCAGAGTACGAGTCTAAGACCTTAGCTATTAGGCCAGAGTAAGAGTTAAGACCTTAGCTAGTAGGCCAGAGTAAGAGTTAAGACCTTATCCATTAGGCCAGAGTACGAGTTAAGACCTTAGCTATTAGGCCAGAGTAAGAGTTAAGACCTTAGCTATTAGGCCAGAGTAAGAGTTAAGACCTTAACCATTAGGCCAGAGTACAAGTCTAAGACCTTAGCTATTGGGCCAGAGTAAGAGTTAAGACCTTAACCAGTAGGCCAGAGTAGGAGTCTAAGACCTTAGCTATTCGCCCAGAGTAAGAGTTAAGACCTTAACCATTAGACCAGAGTACGAGTCTAAGACCTTAGCTATTAGGCCAGAGTAAGAGTTAAGACCTTAGCTAGTAGGCCAGAGTAAGAGTTAAGACCTTAACCATTAGGCCAGAGTACGAGTTAAGACCTTAGCTATTAGGCCAGAGTAAGAGTTAAGACCTTAACCATCAGGCCAGAGTATGAGTCTAAGACCTTAGCTATTAGGCCAGAGTAAGAGTTAAGACCTTAACCAGTAGGCCAGAGTACGAGTCTAAGACCTTAGCTATTAGGCCAAGAGTAAGAGTTAAGACCTTAGCTATTAGGCCAGAGTAAGAGTTAAGACCTTAACCATTAGGCCAGAGTACGAGTCTAAGACCATAGCTATTAGGCCAGAGTAAGAGTTAAGACCTTAGCTATTAGGCCAGAGTAAGAGTTAAGACCTTAGCTATTAGGCCAGAGTAAGAGTTAAGACCTTAACTATTAGGCCAGAGTAAGAGTTAAGACCTTAACCATTAGGCCAGAGTACAAGTCTAAGACCATAGCTATTAGGCCAGAGTAAGAGTTAAGACCTTAGCTATTAGGCCAGAGTAAGAGTTAAGACCTTAATCAGTAGGCCAGAGTAAGAGTTAAGACCTTAACCAGTAGGACAGAGTAAGAGTTAAGACCTTAACCATTAGGCCAGAGTACGTGTCTAAGACCTTAGCTATTAGGCCATAGTTAGAGTTAAGACCTTAACCAGTAGGCCAGAGTAAGAGTTAAGACCTTAAACAGTAGGCCAGAGTAAGAGTTAAGACCTTAACCATTAGGCCAGAGTACGAGTCTAAGACCTTAGCTATTAGGCCAGAGTAAGAGTTAAGACCTTAACCATTAGGCCAGAGTACAAGTCTAAGACCTTAGCTATTAGGCCAGAGTAAGAGTTATGACCTTAACCATTAGGCCAGAGTATGAGTCTAAGACCGTAGCTATTAGGCCAGAGTAAGAGTTAAGACCTTAGCTATTAGGCCAGAGTAAGAGTTAAGACCTTAACCAGTAGGCCAGAGTAAGAGTTAGGACCTTAACCAGTAGGCCAGAGTATGAGTTAAGACCTTAACCATTAGGTCAGAGTACGAGTCTAAGACCTTAGCTATTAGGCCAGAGTACGAGTCTAAGACCTTAGCTATTAGGCCAGAGTAAGAGTTAAGACCTGAGCTAGTAGGCCAGAGTAAGAGTTAAGACCTTAACCATTAGGCCAGAGTACGAGTTAAGACCTTAGCTATTAGGCCAGAGTAAGAGTTAAGACCTTAGCTATTAGGCCAGAGTAAGAGTTAAGACCTTAACCAGTAGGCCAGAGTAAGAGTTAAGACCTTAACCATTAGGCCAGAGTACGAGTCTAAGACCTTAGTTATTAGCCCAGAGTAAGAGTTCAGACCTTAGCTATTAGGCCAGAGTAAGAGTTAAGACCTTAACCATTAGTCCAGAGTAGGAGTTCAAGTCCTTAGCTATTAGGCCAGAGTAAGAGTTAAGACCTTAACCAGTAGGCCACAGTAAGAGTTAGGACCTTAACCAGTAGGCCAGAGTACGAGTCTAAGACCTTAGCTATTCGCCCAGAGTAAGAGTTAAGACCTTAACCATTAGGCCAGAGTACGAGTCTAAGACCTTAGCTATTAGGCCAGAGTAAGAGTTAAGACCTTAGCTAGTATCCCAGAGTAAGAGTTAAGACCTTAACCATTAGGCCAGAGTACGAGTTAAGACCTTAGCTATTAGGCCAGAGTAAGAGTTAAGACCTTAACCAGTAGGCCAGAGTAGGAGTTAAGACCTTAACCAGTAGGCCAGAGTAAGAGTTAAGACCTTAACCATTAGGCCAGAGTACGAGTCTAAGACCTTAGCTATTAGGCCAGAGTAAGAGGTAAGACCTTAGCTATTAGGCCAGAGTAAGAGTTAAGACCTTACCCATTAGGCCAGAGTACGAGTCTAAGACCTTAGCTATTAGGCCAGAGTAAGAGTTACGACCTTAACCAGTAGGCCAGAGTAAGAGTTAAGACCTTAACCATTAGGCCAGAGTACGAGTCTAAGACCTTAGCTATTAGGCCAGAGTAAGAGTTAAGACCTTAACCAATTGACCAGAGTAAGAGTTAAGACCTTAACCATTAGGCCAGAGTACGAGTCGAAGACCTTATCTATTAGGCCAGAGTAAGAGTTAAGACCTTAGCTCTTAGGCCACAGTACGAGTCTAAGACCTTATCTATTAGGCCAGAGTAAGAGTTAAGACCTTAACCTGTAGCCCATAATACAAGTCTAAGACCTTAGCTATTTGGCCAGAGTAAGAGTTAAGACCTTAGCTATTAGGTCAGAGTAAGAGTTAAGACCTTAACCAGTAGGCCAGCGTAAGAGTTAAGACCTTAACCATTAGGCCAGAGTACAAGTCTAAGACCTTAGCTATTAGGCCAGAGTAAGAGTTAAGACCTTAACCATTAGGCCAGAGTACGAGTCTAAGACCTTAGCTATTAGGCCAGAGTACGAGTCTAAGACCTTAGCTATTAGGCCAGAGTAAGAGTTAAGACCTTAACCAGTAGGCCAGAGTAAGAGTTAAGACCTTAACCATTATGCCATAGTACGAGTCTAAGACCTTAGCTATTAGGCCATAGTAAGAGTTAAGACCTTAACCATTAGGCCAGAGTATGAGTCTAAGACCTTAGCTATTAGGCCAGAGTAAGAGTTAAGACCTTAGCTATTAGGCCAGAGTAAGAGTTATGACCTTAACCATTAGGCCAGAGTACGAGTCTAAGACCGTAGCTATTAGGCCAGAGTAAGAGTTAAGACCTTAGCTATTAGGCCAGAGTAAGAGTTAAGACCTTAACCATTAGGCCAGAGTACGAGTCTAAGACCTTAGCTATTAGGCCAGAGTAAGAGTTAAGACCTTAGCTAGTAGGCCAGAGTAAGATTTAAGACCTTAACCATTAGGCCAGAATATGAGTTAAGACCTTAGCTATTAGGCCAGAGTAAGAGTTAAGACCTTAGCTATTAGGCCAGAGTAAGAGTTGAGACCTTAACCAGTAGGCCAGAGTAAGAGTTAAGACCTTAACCGTTAGGCCAGAGTACGAGTCTAAGACCTTAGTTATTAGGCCAGAGTAAGAGTTCAGACCTTAGCTATTAGGCCAGAGTAAGAGTTAAGACCTTAACCAGTAGGCCAGAGTACGAGTCTAAGACCTTAGCTATTCGCCCAGAGTAAGAGTTAAGACCTTAACCATTAGGCCAGAGTACGAGTCTAAGACCTTTGCTATTAGGCCAGAGTAAGAGTTAAGACCTTAGCTAGTAGGCCAGAGTAAGGTTAAGACCTTAACCATTAGGCCAGAGTACGAGTTAAGACTTTAGCTATTAGGCCAGAGTAAGAGTTAAGACCTTAGCTATTAGGCCAGAGTAAGAGTTAAGACCTTAACCATTAGGCCAGAGTACAAGTCTAAGACCTTAGCTATTAGGCCAGAGTAAGAGTTAAGACCTTAACCATTAGGCCAGAGTACGAGTCTAAGACCTTAGCTATTAGGCCAGAGTACGAGTCTAAGACCTTAGCTATTAGGCCAGAGTAAGAGTTAAGACCTTAACCAGTAGGCCAGAGTAAGAGTTAAGACCTTAACCATTATGCCATAGTACGAGTCTAAGACCTTAGCTATTAGGCCATAGTAAGAGTTAAGACCTTAACCATTAGGCCAGAGTATGAGTCTAAGACCTTAGGTATTAAGCCAGAGTAAGAGTTAAGACCTTAGCTATTAGTTCAGAGTAAGAGTTATGACCTTAATCATTAGGCCAGAGTACGAGTCTAAGACCTTAGCTATTAGGCCAGAGTAAGAGTTAAGACCTTAACCAGTAGGCCAGAGTACGAGTCCAAGACCTTAGCTATTAGGCCAAGAGTAAGAGTTAAGACCTTAACCATTAGGCCAGAGTACGAGTCTAAGACCTTAGCTATTAGGCCAGAGTAAGAGTTAAGACCTTAGCTAGTAGGCCAGAGTAAGAGTTAAGACCTTATCCATTAGGCCAGAGTACGAGTTAAGACCTTAGCTATTAGGCCAGAGTAAGAGTTAAGACCTTAGCTATTAGGCCAGAGTAAGAGTTAAGACCTTAACCATTAGGCCAGAGTACAAGTCTAAGACCTTAGCTATTGGGCCAGAGTAAGAGTTAAGACCTTAACCAGTAGGCCAGAGTACGAGTCTAAGACCTTAGCTATTCGCCCAGAGTAAGAGTTAAGACCTTAACCATTAGGCCAGAGTACGAGTCTAAGACCTTAGCTATTAGGCCAGAGTAAGAGTTAAGACCTTAGCTATTAGGCCAGAGTAAGAGTTAAGACCTTAACCATTAGGCCAGAGTACGAGTTAAGACCTTAGCTATTAGGCCAGAGTAAGAGTTAAGACCTTAGCTATTAGGCCAGAGTAAGAGTTAAGACCTTAACCATTAGGCCAGAGTACAAGTCTAAGACCTTAGCTATTAGGCCAGAGTAAGAGTTAAGACGTTAACCATTAGGCCAAAGTACAAGTCTAAGACCTTAGCTATTAGGCCAGAGTACGAGTCTAAGACCTTAGCTATTAGGCCAGAGTAAGAGTTAAGACCTTAACCAGTAGGTCAGAGTAAGAGTTAAGACCTTAACCATTATGCCATAGTACGAGTCTAAGACCTTAGCTATTAGGCCATAGTAAGAGTTAAGACCTTAACCATTAGGCCAGAGTATGAGTCTAAGACCTTAGCTATTAAGCCAGAGTAAGAGTTAAGACCTTAGCTATTAGTTCAGAGTAAGAGTTATGACCTTAATCATTAGGCCAGAGTACAAGTCTAAGACCTTAGCTATTAGGCCAGAGTAAGAGTTAAGACCTTAACCAGTAGGCCAGAGTACGAGTCTAAGACCTTAGCTGTTAGGCCAAGAGTAAGAGTTAAGACCTTAGCTATTAGGCCATAGTAAGAGTTAAGACCTTAACCATTAGGCCAGAGTACGAGTCTAAGACCATAGCTATTAGGCCAGAGTAAGAGTTAAGACCTTAGCTATTAGACCAGAGTAAGAGTTAAGACCTTAGCTATTAGGCCAGAGTAAGAGTTAAGACCTTAACTATTAGGCCAGAGTAAGAGTTAAGCCCTTAACCATTAGGCCAGAGTACGAGTCTAAGACCATAGCTATTAGGCCAGAGTAAGAGTTAAGACCTTAGCTATTAGGCCAGAGTAAGAGTTAAGACCTTAACCAGTGGGACAGAGTAAGAGTTAAGACCTTAACCATTAGGCCAGAGTACGTGTCTAAGACCTTAGCTATTAGGCCATAGAAAGAGTTAAGACCTTAACCAGTAGGCCAGAGTAAGAGTTAAGACCTTAACCATTATGCCATAGTACGAGTCTAAGACCTTAGCTATTAGGCCATAGTAAGAGTTAAGACCTTAACCATTAGGCCAGAGTATGAGTCTAAGACCTTAGCTATTAAGCCAGAGTAAGAGTTAAGACCTTAGCTATTAGTTCAGAGTAAGAGTTATGACCTTAATCATTAGGCCAGAGTACGAGTCTAAGACCTTAGCTATTAGGCCAGAGTAAGAGTTAAGACCTTAACCAGTAGGCCAGAGTACGAGTCCAAGACCTTAGCTATTAGGCCAAGAGTAAGAGTTAAGACCTTAACCATTAGGCCAGAGTACGAGTCTAAGACCTTAGCTATTAGGCCAGAGTAAGAGTTAAGACCTTAGCTAGTAGGCCAGAGTAAGAGTTAAGACCTTATCCATTAGGCCAGAGTACGAGTTAAGACCTTAGCTATTAGGCCAGAGTAAGAGTTAAGACCTTAGCTATTAGGCCAGAGTAAGAGTTAAGACCTTAACCATTAGGCCAGAGTACAAGTCTAAGACCTTAGCTATTGGGCCAGAGTAAGAGTTAAGACCTTAACCAGTAGGCCAGAGTACGAGTCTAAGACCTTAGCTATTCGCCCAGAGTAAGAGTTAAGACCTTAACCATTAGGCCAGAGTATGAGTCTAAGACCTTAGCTATTAGGCCAGAGTAAGAGTTAAGACCTTAGCTAGTAGGCCAGAGTAAGAGTTAAGACCTTAACCATTAGGCCAGAGTACGAGTTAAGACCTTAGCTATTAGGCCAGAGTAAGAGTTAAGACCTTAGCTATTAGGCCAGAGTAAGAGTTAAGACCTTAACCATTAGGCCAGAGTACAAGTCTAAGACCTTAGCTATTAGGCCAGAGTAAGAGTTAAGACGTTAACCATTAGGCCAAAGTACAAGTCTAAGACCTTAGCTATTAGGCCAGAGTACGAGTCTAAGACCTTAGCTATTAGGCCAGAGTAAGAGTTAAGACCTTAACCAGTAGGTCAGAGTAAGAGTTAAGACCTTAACCATTATGCCATAGTACGAGTCTAAGACCTTAGCTATTAGGCCATAGTAAGAGTTAAGACCTTAACCATTAGGCCAGAGTATGAGTCTAAGACCTTAGCTATTAAGCAAGAGTAAGAGTTAAGACCTTAGCTATTAGTTCAGAGTAAGAGTTATGACCTTAATCATTAGGCCAGAGTACAAGTCTAAGACCTTAGCTATTAGGCCAGAGTAAGAGTTAAGACCTTAACCAGTAGGCCAGAGTACGAGTCTAAGACCTTAGCTATTAGGCCAAGAGTAAGAGTTAAGACCTTAGCTATTAGGCCATAGTAAGAGTTAAGACCTTAACCATTAGGCCAGAGTACGAGTCTAAGACCATAGCTATTAGGCCAGAGTAAGAGTTAAGACCTTAGCTATTAGACCAGAGTAAGAGTTAAGACCTTAGCTATTAGGCCAGAGTAAGAGTTAAGACCTTAACTATTAGGCCAGAGTAAGAGTTAAGCCCTTAACCATTAGGCCAGAGTACGAGTCTAAGACCATAGCTATTAGGCCAGAGTAAGAGTTAAGACCTTAGCTATTAGGCCAGAGTAAGAGTTAAGACCTTAACCAGTGGGACAGAGTAAGAGTTAAGACCTTAACCATTAGGCCAGAGTACGTGTCTAAGACCTTAGCTATTAGGCCATAGAAAGAGTTAAGACCTTAACCAGTAGGCCAGAGTAAGAGTTAAGACCTTATTCATTAGGCCAGAGTACGAGTCTAAGACATTAGCTATTAGGCCAGAGTACGAGTCTAAGACCTTAGCTATTAGGCCAGACTAAGAGTTAAGACCTTAACCAGTATGCCAGAGTAAGAGTTAAGACCTTAACCATTATGCCATAGTACGAGTCTAAGAACTTAGCTATTAGGCCATAGTAAGAGTTAAGACCTTAACCATTAGGCCAGAGTATGAGTCTAAAACCTTAGCTATTAGGCCAGAGTAAGAGTTAAGACCTTAGCTATTAGGCCAGAGTAAGAGTTATGACCTTAACCATTAGGCCAGAGTACGAGTCTAAGACCGTAGCTATTAGGCCAGAGTAAGAGTTAAGACCTTAGCTATTAGGCCAGAGTAAGAGTTAAGACCTTAACCAGTAGGCCAGAGTAAGAGTTAGGACCTTAACCAGTAGGCCAGAGTACGAGTCTAAGAACTTAGCTATTTGCCCAGAGTAAGAGTTAAGACCTTAACCATTAGGCCAGAGTACGAGTCTAAGACCTTAGCTATTAGGCCAGAGTAAGAGTTAAGACCTTAGCTAGTAGGCCAGAGTAAGAGTTAAGACCTTAACCATTAGGCCAGAGTACGAGTTAAGACTTTAGCTATTAGGCCAGAGTAAGAGTTAAGACCTTAGCTATTAGGCCAGAGTAAGAGTTAAGACCTTAACCATTAGGCCAGAGTACAAGTCTAAGACCTTAGCTATTAGGCCAGAGTATGAGTTAAGACCTTAACCATTAGGTCAGAGTACGAGTCTAAGACCTTAGCTATTAGGACAGAGTACGAGTCTAAGACCTTAGCTATTAGGCCAGAGTAAGAGTTAAGACCTTAACCAGTAGGCCAGAGTAAGAGTTAAGACCTTAACCATTATGCCATAGTACGAGTCTAAGACCTTAGCTATTAGGCCATAGTAAGAGTTAAGACCTTAACCATTAGGCCAGAGTATGAGTCTAAGACCTTAGCTATTAAGCCAGAGTAAGAGTTAAGACCTTAGCTATTAGTTCAGAGTAAGAGTTATGACCTTAATCATTAGGCCAGAGTACGAGTCTAAGACCTTAGCTATTAGGCCAGAGTAAGAGTTAAGACCTTAACCAGTAGGCCAGAGTACGAGTCTAAGACCTTAGCTATTAGGCCAAGAGTAAGAGTTAAGACCTTAACCATTAGGCCAGAGTACGAGTCTAAGACCTTAGCTATTAGGCCAGAGTAAGAGTTAAGACCTTAGCTAGTAGGCCAGAGTAAGAGTTAAGACCTTATCCATTAGGCCAAAGTACGAGTTAAGACCTTAGCTATTAGGCCAGAGTAAGAGTTAAGACCTTAGCTATTAGGCTAGAGTAAGAGTTAAGACCTTAACCAGTAGGCCAGAGTAAGAGTAAAGACCTTAACCATTAGGCCAGAGTACGAGTCTAAGACCTTAGTTATTAGGCCAGAGTAAGAGTTCAGACCTTAGCTATTAGGCCAGAGTAAGAGTTAAGACCTTAAATAGTAGGCCAGAGTACGAGTCTAAGACCTTAGCTATTAGGCCAGAGTAAGAGTTAAGACCTTAGCTAGTAGGCCAGAGTAAGAGTTAAGACCTTATCCATTAGGCCAGAGTACGAGTTAAGACCTTAGCTATTAGGCCAGAGTAAGAGTTAAGACCTTAGCTATTAGGCTAGAGTAAGAGTTAAGACCTTAACCAGTAGGCCAGAGTAAGAGTAAAGACCTTAACCATTAGGCCAGAGTACGAGTTAAGACCTTAGCTATTAGGCCAGAGTAAGAGTTAAGACCTTAGCTATTAGGCTAGAGTAAGAGTTAAGACCTTAACCAGTAGGCCAGAGTAAGAGTAAAGACCTTAACCATTAGGCCAGAGTACGAGTCTAAGACCTTAGCTATTATTTCAGAGTAATAGTTATGACCTTAATCATTAGGCCAGAGTACAAGTCTAAGACCTTAGCTAATAGGCCAGAGTAAGAGTTAAGACCTTAACCAGTAGGCCAGAGTACGAGTCTAAGACCTTAGCTATTAGGCCAAGAGTAAGAGTTAAGACCTTAACCATTAGGCCAGAGTACGAGTCTAAGACCTTGGCTATTAGGCCAGAGTAAGAGTTAAGACCTTAGCTAGTAGGCCAGAGTAAGAGTTAAGACCTTATCCATTAGGCCAGAGTAAAAGTTAAGACCTTAGCTATTAGGCCAGAGTAAGAGTTAAGACCTTAGCTATTAGGCTAGAGTAAGAGTTAAGACCTTAACCAGTAGGCCAGAGTAAGAGTAAAGACCTTAACCATTAGGCCAGAGTACGAGTCTAAAACCTTAGTTATTAGGCCAGAGTAAGAGTTCAGACCTCAGCTATTAGGCCAGAGTAAGAGTTAAGACCTTAACCAGTAGGCCAGAGTACGAGTCTAAGACCTTAGCTATTCGCCCAGAGTAAGAGTGAATACCTTAACCATTAGGCCAGAGTACGAGTCTAAGACCTTAGCTATTAGGCCAGAGTAAGAGTTAAGACCTTAGCTAGTAGGACAGAGTAAGAGTTAAGACCTTATCCATTAGGCCAGAGTACGAGTTAAGACCTTAGCTATTAGGCCAGAGTAAGAGTTAAGACCTTAGCAATTAGGCTAGAGTAAGAGTTAAGACCTTAACCAGTAGGCCAGAGTAAGAGTAAAGACCTTAACCATTAGGCCAGAGTACGAGTTAAGACCTTAGCTATTAGGCCAGAGTAAGAGTTAAGACCTTAGCTATTAGGCTAGAGTAAGAGTTAAGACCTTAACCAGTAGGCCAGAGTAAGAGTAAAGACCTTAACCATTAGGCCAGAGTACGAGTCTAAGACCTTAGCTATTAGGCCAGAGTAAGAGTTAAGACCTTAGCTAGTAGGCCAGAGTAAGAGTTAAGACCTTAACCATTAGGCCAGAGTACGAGTTAAGACCTTAGCTATTAGGCCAGAGTAAGAGTTAAGACCTTAGCTATTAGGCCAGAGTAAGAGTTAAGACCTTAACCATTAGGCCAGAGTACAAGTCTAAGACCTTAGCTATTAGGCCAGAGTAAGAGTTAAGACCTTAACCATTAGGCCAGAGTACGAGTCTAAGACCTTAGCTATTAGGCCAGAGTACGAGTCTAAGACCTTAGCTATTAGGCCAGAGTAAGAGTTAAGACCTTAACCATTTGGCCAGAGTACGAGTTAAGACCTTAGCTATTAGGCCAGAGTAAGAGTTAAGACCTTAGCTATTAGGCTAGAGTAAGAGTTAAGACCTTAACCAGTAGGCCAGAGTAAGAGTAAAGACCTTAACTATTAGGCCAGAGTACAAGTCTAAGACCTTAGCTATTAGTTCAGAGTAAGAGTTATGACATTAATCATTAGGCCAGAGTACAAGTCTAAGACCTTAGCTAATAGGCCAGAGTAAGAGTTAAGACCTTAACCAGTAGGCCAGAGTACGAGTCTAAGACCTTAGCTATTAGGCCAAGAGTAAGAGTTAAGACCTTAACCATTAGGCCAGAGTACGAGTCTAAGACCTTAGCTATTAGGCCAGAGTAAGAGTTAAGACCTTAGCTAGTAGGCCAGAGTAAGAGTTAAGACCTTATCCATTAGGCCAGAGTAAGAGTTAAGACCTTAGCTATTAGGCCAGAGTAAGAGTTAAGACCTTAGCTATTAGGCTAGAGTAAGAGTTAAGACCTTAACCAGTAGGCCAGAGTAAGAGTAAAGACCTTAACCATTAGGCCAGAGTACGAGTCTAAAACCTTAGTTATTAGGCCAGAGTAAGAGTTCAGACCTCAGCTATTAGGCCAGAGTAAGAGTTAAGACCTTAACCAGTAGGCCAGAGTACGAGTCTAAGACCTTAGCTATTCGCCCAGAGTAAGAGTTAATACCTTAACCATTAGGCCAGAGTACGAGTCTAAGACCTTAGCTATTAGGCCAGAGTAAGAGTTAAGACCTTAGCTAGTAGGCCAGAGTAAGAGTTAAGACCTTATCCATTAGGCCAGAGTACGAGTTAAGACCTTAGCTATTAGGCCAGAGTAAGAGTTAAGACCTTAGCTATTAGGCTAGAGTAAGAGTTAAGACCTTAACCAGTAGGCCAGAGTAAGAGTAAAGACCTTAACCATTAGGCCAGAGTACGAGTTAAGACCTTAGCTATTAGGCCAGAGTAAGAGTTAAGACCTTAGCTATTAGGCTAGAGTAAGAGTTAAGACCTTAACCAGTAGGCCAGAGTAAGATTAAAGACCTTAACCATTAGGCCAGAGTACGAGTCTAAGACCTTAGCTATTAGGCCAGAGTAAGAGTTAAGACCTTAGCTAGTAGGCCAGAGTAAGAGTTAAGACCTTAACCATTAGGCCAGAGAACGAGTTAAGACCTTAGCTATTAGGCCAGAGTAAGAGTTAAGACCTTAGCTATTAGGCCAGAGTAAGAGTTAAGACCTTAACCATTAGGCCAGAGTACAAGTCGAAGACCTTAGCTATTAGGCCAGAGTAAGAGTTAAGACCTTAACCATTAGGCCAGAGTACGAGTCTAAGACCTTAGCTATTAGGCCAGAGTACGAGTCTAAGACCTTAGCTATTAGGCCAGAGTAAGAGTTAAGACCTTAACCAGTAGGTCAGAGTAAGAGTTAAGACCTTAACCATTATGCCATAGTATGAGTCTAAGACCTTAGCTATTAGGCCATAGTAAGAGTTAAGACCTTAACCATTAGGCCAGAGTATGAGTCTAAGACCTGAGCTATTAAGCCAGAGTAAGAGTTAAGACCTTAGCTATTAGTTCAGAGTAAGAGTTATGACCTTAATCATTAGGCCAGAGTACGAGTCTAAGACCTTAGCTATTAGGCCAGAGTAAGAGTTAAGACCTTAACCTGTAGGCCAGAGTACGAGTCTAAGACCTTAGCTATTAGGCCAAGAGTAAGAGTTAAGACCTTAGCTATTAGGCCAGAGTAAGAGTTAAGACTTTAACCATTAGGCCAGAGTACGAGTCTAAGACCATAGCTATTAGGCCAGAGTAAGAGTTAACACCTTAGCTATTAGGCCAGAGTAAGAGTTAAGACCTTAGCTATTAGGCCAGAGTAAGAGTTAAGACCTTAACTATTAGGCCAGAGTAAGAGTTAAGACCTTAACCATTAGGCCAGAGTACGAGTCTAAGACCATAGCTATTAGGCCAGAGTAAGAGTTAAGACCTTAGCTATTAGGCCAGAGTAAGAGTTAAGACCTTAACCAGTAGGACAGAGTAAGAGTTAAGACCTTAACCATTAGGCCAGAGTACGTGTCTAAGACCTTAGCTATTAGGCCATAGTAATGATGAGTACAGGCCCCATCTAGGCCCACAGGACACAAGGGTTCGCTCTCCTGCAAATGGAATCTACAAGGAAGTTGGCACGGAAACTGCAAAGTAGAAAGACAAAGTTTATTAACCCTTAAGGGTGGTCCTACAATCCATACAACACCCTTCAGTATTGCATAGAGTAGCACAAAGAACTTGCGTACACGGTCCCCTTTTATACACAACAGAGGGGCTCATAAGTGGGTGGATACAACATGAGGCAAAGAATATTACCTTTTATGGTCACTTTCGATACAGAATCAATATATGGGCGGAGCTGACACACTCCTTGAGCCCGCGAAAACATGGTCAAGAAAGGACTAACTGATAACAGATGTGGTCAAGTCTGGGCATGCGCCAGACGGACAAAGGAGCTATTTATAGACTGTTACTAGGCAGATTGCAAGAGCAACTAACACGAAGATAGGATTCTTCTCGTGTTGAGCACGTGGAGACATGACAATACAAAATGGAGTCCAGACTTTAAGTCAACATAGCGAAAGAGACTTGGTCCTAAAGGGGAATTCATGTCTTTAGTGAATGCTTAATTACATCGACGTTTCAATTTACAACAGACGACCCTTTCAGCATTTACTGAAGACATCCGGTTTGTTAGGATAATCATCGTATATGTCAATTGTCATCATTTCCTCTACTTCTTTAGCTAAATGTTTCTGATAAGTGACATTGGCAATAGCTTTCTTATCAGGAATACAGAATGATACACATAAGGAACAGAGCAAAGGACCACATTGGACACAAATGCAACAAGAAAACAGAACTGCTACAATAACACAGAGACCAGTTAAGACCTTCCACCCCCAAGCAGTGATCAATGCCCAAAACCATCCAGAAAAGGTCCAAGTGCCGTTTTCTGTATGGATTTCAGCTGCAATTTTGTGCAACCTGTTAATAGCATTATAAACTGACGGCGTGTGGTCAGGGATAAACACACAACAACTACTTCCGATAATTTTACAAGCTCCACCTCGGTCAGCTAACATAACATCTAACACCATGCGATTCTGCAATGCAACAATTCTAGTAATCTGTAATTCTTCCGTACGATTCCCAAGAGCAGCAGCGGTCTGGTTTGTCACAGCCTCTACCACTCTTGTTAACCTTCGAACTTTCCTACTATTTAGGGCAGCTCCAACGAAGAAAAACAATCCTAAATTAAAATCAATATACTGCTGCAGACTAGTGTCAGTCTGATCCACATCATCAATTGATAGAGTACGTTTATACCTATTTACAGTCACATTATTTAACAACTTCAAATCCTTATGATAAGATGCAGGTGCTAAGAATACAGGGGGCAATAGGAATGCTACATAACATACTCCGGACCAACCGGCTGGCAAACGGTAATAACCTTTATTTCCACATACGAAATATGTATTATGGGATGCTAAGAAGGTACTGTTATTCAATCCGTCGATATTTAGAATAGTGATGCAATCACTAACACCAACAGGAATATAACCCACACTCTGGACCCACAGGTCCGCTTGAGCTTGTGCCACTTGAATCACAAATCGGTCTTTCCCCACAGTGTCTCTGGTGTTCGTGAAAATATAAGGAATCGATTCATTGTCTGGCCGATACTCTTCCCATTCCCAAATTGTCCCATTCGCTTGCGGGTATCCATCTTTATCCTGATGACATTCCCTATTAAGTCTGAAGAGTAATCGTCCCACTGTAGGTTTCCGGGTGGCGAAAAGCAAAGTGTACCATGCTCTACAAGAGCCATTATGAGAGAAAGGAAGAGGTATGAATGGCGTTCCTCCTTTCTTCTGATGAGCTGGCATCATACCGCATATCCAACAGTTCGTAGCATTCGTGGCAACGTGGGTATGATGCAACATATGGATGAAAGTGTTATTCAAATAAGACTGACGATGCTTCAATTCTTGATACGGAAGGGTATAAAAGTAGTGCTCCTCAGGCACTGGAGTGGTCAACACAAGTAACTTTCGAGCAGGAGTCACATCCTCCACAAACCATGTGGTTATCCCAACAATAGCTACTGTGAGCATAAAGCCTGTTGCACAAAGGATTTTCTTTTTCTCCATGTCTAAATAAAAAATCAATATCTTCCTGAAACTAAAAGGTTTGTCAGAACTCTTCCCCTTGGGCAGCGGTTGATTTCTTCACCAGCGGGCCAAGACGGGTGTCACTACACTAATGCAGGGCTGATCCCCCCCCCTTGCCTCATTGGCTCTCCGTTTCACTAACCCAAGGGCCGTTCTGACAACATGTCCTGATACTGAAGAATTCACTTCCTTGGTCTCAGATGATATCGCTTTCCTCCAGGAGTCGCGTGATCCGGAAAGAGCTCCTCAGTGTCGTTCGGTTCCACAGCACGGCCTTTCTCTGTGGTCAGAATCTCTCGTTGATCGGTCAATACAGCAGGGTCCACCAATCCGGGCAGTACTTTGCGACAGTGCAGAGAATGGATCCAATTCTTTCTGTTGGAAACCCACACAGCCGTCCTCGTTGCAAGTAGGACCTGCTCAGGGCCAACCCATCTCGGCTCCAAGCTGTTCGTCCTTTCGAAAATCTTCACCATAACATAGTCTCCAGGCCGGAGACTATGTCCTTCGCCGGTGGACCGATCAGGGAGCGCCTCCCAGACCTGTTGATGAATAGAAACCAAATTATCCGTTAACTGTGCCAGATAATCATTCATCATTACACAAGGTACATCATACACAGCCTTAGGTCTTGGTAGACCCCAAATATTCATTGGGCGTCCGAAAATAATCTCATACGGGGTAAGACCGGTTCGAGAGTGCGGTATCGATCTAATTGACAATAATGCCAGTGGTAAAGCATCTGGCCAAGTCAAAGATGTCGAAGCTTGGATTTTAGCGATCTTGAGCTTCAGTGCACCATTATACTTTTCGACTAGTCCTGCAGACTGAGGGTGAAACACTGCGTGGAACTTCTGGGTGATGCCCAGACCCTTCAGAACATACTTTATAACATCCGCTATAAAGTGGGGTCCGTTATCACTCCACAGAAGTCTACAAACGCCATACCGAGGGAAGAACTCCTTCAACAGCATCTTGGCGGTAGTCATTGCAGTATTGTCTTTCGTAGGGTATGCCTCAACCCATTTGCTAAAGGCACAAACCACTACTAGAACATACTTCAAATTGTTACAGCGCTCAATCTGGATATAATCCATCTGCAAAACCTCAAAGGGTGCAGTAGGTGTCACAAATCCTCCTGCTGGAGTTCGAGTACCTTTTCCTGGGTTGTACCTCAGGCAGATCATACAGGTCTGCACCACCCTCTTTGCCGTGCTAGCAATCTCTGGATGCTCCCAGACTTGGGTAAGCAATTTTACAATTGCGGAAGCTCCAACATGTGCTAGCCCATGTGCCATCTGAACCATAGGTTGTACAAAAGCCGTGGGTAACTTCCATCTATCCATCTGCTTATTTCTCCAGCAACCCTCATCATCCAATTCTCCCTCACTGGACCATTGCTCCCGTTCTTTATCAGAAGCGGTCCTCTGTATTTCTCGCACTTCTTCCTTCGCATCGTGCCATCTTTCTACCTGCGACTTCACTACATACATGGCAGTAGCACCGGGCTGCATCGCAGTCTCCCGTGCCACCCGGTCTGCTAACGCATTCCCTTCTCCAACTTTATCAACTACTTTCTTATGGGCACTACATTTAATGATAGCAATTTTCCTCGGATATGTCAATGCAGTCAAAAGGTTGTGAACTAACTCTCCATGCATTATTTGTACTCCATGCGACGTTAAAAACCCTCTCTCCTTCCAGAGCAGGCCGAAATCGTGCGCTACTCCGAAGGCATACCGGCTATCTGTATAAACATTCACACACAATCCTGTACTGAGCTCACATGCTCGTGTTAATGCTATCAGTTCCGCTGCTTGAGCTGATTTCTGTGGTATGCGTGCTGTCTCCACTATTGTTTGCAGTGTGGTAATTGCATACGCTGCTGAAGTCGTACCATCTGGTAGCTTCAGGCATGATCCGTCCACCCACAGTTCTCCATCTACATCTGGAAAGGGCGTATCCTGGAGATCAATACGACCCTTTGTTTGTTCCTCAGTCACAAGAATACAATCATGTGCTTTCCGTGCTTCAGACTGAGTCTCGGGGTATGGCAACAATGTGGCCGGATTTAACGTTACACACCTCTTTAACGTAATATGAGGAGCCAAAAGCGTCAGCTCATATCCCGTTAAACGGGCACTGGTCAAATGCTGCGTCTTTGTCTGATTAAGCAGGGCATCAACAGCGTGGGGGACTAATACCAACAGCTTATGAGATAACACAATTCCCTCGCTTTGGCGTATTGACACAGCTGTCGCCGCAACCGAGCGAAAACAACCAGGCAATGCTCGGGCAACAGGATCAAGTACAGCCGAAAAATATGCACAAGGGCGCTGCTTATCGCCGTGCATCTGCACTAAAACTGATAATGCACATCCATCTTTCTCATGCACATACAGCGAAAAAGGTTTGGTATAATCAGGGGTCCCTAACACTGGTGCTGAACAAAGGGCCTGTCGTAATTGCTGAAAAGCAGCGTCACACTCATTTGACCAAGGAAGCGGAATAGGTGTGTCTTTTGTCAAAAGGGCTAATAATGGTTTGGCTATGTGTGAGAACCCTAATATCCATTGCCTACAAAAAGAAACAAGACCCAAAAATGCACGCACGTCCATCTGCGTGGAAGGTACTGGCGTGTCCAAAATTACTTGGATACGATCTGGTGTAAGTGCACGCCCCTCCTTAGACAAAAGGTGACCCAAATAAGTCACCTTTGGTCTACAGAACTGCAATTTCTTCCGAGATACTTTGTGATTGTGGGATGCCAAAAAGGAAAGCAAGGACAACGTACTCTTCTCACACAGCTCCGGAGTGTCAGCCGCCAACAAGATGTCATCGACATATTGAATGAGGGCGACACCCTCGGGCAAAACAAAGGAGTCCAATTGTCTTTTCAAAGCTTGACTGTAAATGCTAGGGCTTTCTGTGTAGCCCTGAGGGACTCTACAAAATCGATAAGACCTATTATTCAGAGTGAAACCAAAAAGGTATCGGCTATCGGGATGAATAGGAATCAAAAAGAAAGCATTTTTCAAATCAATAACTGAAAACGTAGTCGCCGTAGGCGGGACCAAAGTAAGCAACGTCGTGATATCAGAAACCACTGGATACTGAGGTATCACGATCTTGTTTACTTCTCTCAAATCAATTATAAACCGATAAACCTTGGCATCCGTATCCTTTTTCAAAATGGGTAGAATCGGGCTATTACAGACGTTGTAGGGAACTTCCTCCACTACTCCCACCTTAATCAAATCCTGCACAATCTGTGTAAGAGCTTCCTCCCCCTCCTGGGAAATACGATACTGTGGGAGGCGTGGTAACACCGCCCCCTCCTGGACACTAATGTGAACAGGCGGAATCACCATCTGTCCTACATCAGTATCCGAAGTGGCCCACAAAGTACGAGGGAGGGTCGCTAACACAGCATCCTCTACAACCACACACATCCGTTCAGACCGAGGGTGATTATCGTTTAATATCACACGCACACCAGCGGGGGAGCAGCGGATCGTAGCTCTGAAGTGCTTTAGCATATCAAGACCCATAATGTTGTCCGGCGTGTTCGGGGCAAGCAAGAACGGACAGGATGCAGAAAAAGAATCAACCTGAAATGTGAGGGGCCGCGAAAGAGGGCTTCGGGAGAGTGTACCATCAAACCCTACCGATGTAACCATTAAGCCAGATGGGGGAGCCCTCGGAACCAATTGTTTAGACAGCGCACTACGAGTCGCTCCTGTATCTACTAGGAACTGATCAGTAGAACCCAAAACCTCAGCTGATACATAAGGACCCTTCTGATCAACCGGCACCTCAACTGATTCTAACCCCCATCCAACGCATTCCTATGCATGCTGAGAATCATGGTACCCAGAGCGATCAATCCCTGACACTTGATACTGGTTGTGCCCGGCGGGATCAAAACGAGTGTGATCGTTAGAAGTCCCTCTAAAATTCGAGAAACCCCCTCTACCTCTCGGGCCACCCTGATTATGTCCCTGACGCGAAGCATGCAACGCCGGGCAATCTCTGGCCCAGTGTCCCGATTGCTTACAATACACACATTGATTCCTATTCAAATCAGATCGGCCCGAGGGAGGACCATAAAATCCTCCCCTTCCTCTATTGACACCCCGACGGGGCGGACCATATACTTGCGCTAACATCACCTTTGTTTTTAAATCTTTCGATTTCTTCTCCTCCTGTCCCTTCGCTTCTTGCTCCTGACGCTCATAATACTGAGCTATAGTCAGGAGGGCTGTCGGGGTCGCGGTGGACCAAGAACTTCCACTCGCTTTTAGGCGGGCTGCGATCGCCGGTAGTAAATTCGCCACATATTTATCAGCAAAGAGGTGTCGACCCGTATCATCCGTAAGTGACTGACCACTAAAATCATGAAACGTCTCCTCAAAGCGCGTAAAGAAATCTGCAACTGATTCATCGACTTTCTGCTTACACGAGGCTAACATATTCCAGTCAATCTTTTTAGGGGGGATGATTGTCTTCAACTTAGTCAGAATAGCAGCGGGGAGATCTAAGATAATCTGAGGTGGTTTCTGCGCAGGTTTCCTCTCCCTATCCTCATCCTCAAGCTCAGACCACCGAGCCTTAAAAGCGGCAACATCGTCCACCTTCCGCACAGATCGCCACATATCTGGTGGTAAAATAAGTCCAAAAAACAGATCTATATCTGCTAAGGTCATAGTACAAGAATTCAGGGCCCCCTCAACTTCTTCGTAGAAGGCCGCTGGATTCTTGCGGGGATCAGGCAATGCATTTTTTAATGCCATGACATCAGCCCTATGCCAAGGAGTATAAACCCAATTGTACACAAAATATCCCTTAGCATCGGCAGAGGTAATATCCGAACTAGTCCCCGCTCCTTTAGGAGGAACATACAAAGGTGCCGCCTCTCGCATTGGTTTAACATGCACTAGGTCGCTCTTATCTGACTGGGGGGGAGACAGCTGCTGGTCGTCCGCCTGCAAGGTCAATCTCTCTTCTTCCTTGTTCCGGCGCGCTTTTTCCCGCAGTCGAAGCATTTCATCCCGTAGCGCAAACAGACGTCGGACCGCATCAGGCACCTGGGAGGGAGAGAAAGTACCATTACGCAGTGCTCTAGAATCCGACACTATCTCCTGCGGCTCAAAAACATCAGAATATTTTCGAAAGGCAGCAACCACTTCATCAGAGAAAATGGCAGCAAAATACACTTTCTCCCTATCCTGCCATCCTTCCAGATCCGGTAACAGCTCTGAAAACGACAGCTTATTTGAAACTGCACGATAAGAAAGTTTCCGAAGCTCACCCGAGTGCTCAAGAGATAACATGGATCGCGTGTCTTTCTTATCTTTACTCGATCCAGAATCCTGAACTGTCGGAGCAGACGCACCTACATAAGGTGGCGGGGAATGATCTAATAGGAAAAAATCATCATCGAGATTAGTAAGGACAGGATAAAGAGGCTGCCGAACAGCATATTGACCCGACACTTGTAACCTACGCTCCTTCTCTTGTCTCTCCGCCTGTTCTCTTTCCTCCCGACACTTCGCTTGCTGTGCTCGCACATGATCATTCTTCCGTTGCTCTTTATCAAACAGCGCTTTCTCACGTTTCTCTCGCTCACGCACTTCTTTCACCCATTACCGCACACATTCAAACATGTCTTGACGAGCACGCCGTTTACACATACACTGTTCCACGTACTCAATCTTACGCATATCAAACGACCCATACAAAGGCCATCGCAACTCAGGATCCTTTCTGGTGTATTTCCTCCATACTGTGCTGTACATTATGGAAGAAAGACCATGCTTCACATACATATCCCTATTAGGAGTCCCCTCTGGGGGAGATGGAGCAGATTCCTCGAGGTTTAACCGGTTTCCAAAGCAGCAGCACCACTTACGGAGTGCGCTAAAAGCAGGCATGTTCAAGAATAATGCAAAATATGCAGTATTATCAAAAAAATGGCACTTAAACGTTGTGCCGTTCAAAGTTACACAGCTCTGGAGAAATATCTCCACATTACCTGCCTATATGTGTTGCAACGCATATATTCTCACAATAATCAATACAAGATATGACCGGTCATCACAAATCAAACTCAAATAGCCAAACCAGGCTTCCAAAACTCGGAGCAAGTACCGTACAACGGTTCTTACCAATCAAGAGTCCAGATTCCAACTGCCAAGCTCCAAAATTCGCCCAAACGGCTGTCACGGCAGGACCGACAGAAGAGGTCTCAGTCGAGGACCGGCGCCACCCAGATGGTCAGCTCGGAAGGGATGCCAGGACTGAAGCGCCTCTGGCAGTGATCACATCCCCGGCCAAATTCCTCGCCTTCGTCACGACCAATCCTTCGAGCATCCGAGTCGCCGATGAGCCCCACGTGACGGGCGCCAATTGATGAGTACAGGCCCCAGCTAGGCCCACAGGACACAAGGGTTCGCTCTCCTGCAAATGGAATCTACAAGGAAGTTGGCACGGAAACTGCAAAGTACAAAGACAAAGTTTATTAACCCTTAAGGGTGGTCCTACAATCCATACAACACCCTTCAGTATTGCATAGAGTAGCACAAAGAACTTGCGTACACGGTCCCCTTTTATACACAACAGAGGGGCTCATAAGTGGGTGGATACAACATGAGGCAAAGAATATTACCTTTTATGGTTACTTTCGATACAGAATCGATATATGGGCGGAGCTGACACACTCCTTGAGCCCGAGAAAACATGGTCAAGAAAGGACTAACTGATAACAGATGTGGTCAAGTCTGGGCATGCGCCAGACGGACAAAGGAGCTATTTATAGACTGTTACTAGGCAGATTGCAAGAGCAACTAACACGAAGATAGGACTCTTCTCGTGTTGAGCACGTGGAGACATGACAATACAAAATGGAGTCCAGACTTTAGTCAACATAACGAAAGAGACTTGGTCCTAAAGGGGAATTCATGTCTTTAGTGAATGCTTAATTACATCGACGTTTCAATTTACAACAGTAAGAGTTAAGACCTTAACCAGTAGGCCAGAGCAAGAGTTAAGACCTTAAACAGTAGGCCAGAGTAAGAGTTAAGACCTTAACCATTAGGCCAGAGTACGAGTCTAAGACCTTAGCTATTAGGCCAGAGTAAGAGTTAAGACCTTAACCATTAGGCCAGAGTACAAGTCTAAGACCTTAGCTATTAGGCCAGAGTAAGAGTTAAGACCTTAACCATTAGGCCAGAGTACGAGTCTAAGACCTTAGCTATTAGGCCAGAGTAAGAGTTAAGACCTTAACCAGTAGGCCAGAGTAAGAGTTAAGACCTTAACCATTATGCCATAGCACGAGTCTAAGACCTTAGCTATTAGGCCATAGTAAGAGTTAAGACCTTAACCATTAGGCCAGAGTAAGAGTCTAAGACCTTAGCTATTAGGCCAGAGTAAGAGTTAAGACCTTAGCTATTAGGCCAGAGTAAGAGTTATGACCTTAACCATTAGGCCAGAGTACGAGTCTAAGACCGTAGCTATTAGGCCAGAGTAAGAGTTAAGACCTTAGCTATTAGGCCAGAGTAAGAGTTAAGACCTTAACCAGTAGGCCAGAGTAAGAGTTAGGACCTTAACCAGTAGGCCAGAGTACGAGTCTAAGAACTTAGCTATTCGCCCAGAGTAAGAGTTAAGACCTTAACCATTAGGCCAGAGTACGAGTCTAAGACCTTAGCTATTAGGCCAGAGTAAGAGTTAAGACCTTAGCTAGTAGGCCAGAGTAAGAGTTAAGACCTTAACCATTAGGCCAGAGTACGAGTTAAGACCTTAGCTATTAGGCCAGAGTAAGAGTTAAGACCTTAGCTATTAGGCCAGAGTAAGAGTTAAGACCTTACCCAGTAGGCCAGAGTAAGAGTTAAGACCTTAACCAGTAGGCCAGAGTAAGAGTTAAGACCTTAACCATTAGGCCGGAGTACGAGTCTAAGACCTTAGTTATTAGGCCAGAGTAAGAGTTCAGACCTTAGCTATTAGGCAAGAGTAAGAGTTAAGACCTTAACCATTAGGCCAGAGTAGGAGTCTAAGATCTTAGCTATTAGAACAGAGTAAGAGTTAAGACCTTAACCAGTAGGCCAGAGTAAGAGTTAGGACCTTAACCAGTAGGCCAGAGTACGAGTCTAAGACCTTAGCTATTCGCCCAGAGTAAGAGTTAAGACCTTAGCTAGTAGGCCAGAGTAAGAGTTAAGACCTTAACCATTAGGCCAGAGTACGAGTTAAGACCTTAGCTATTAGGCCAGAGTAAGAGTTAAGACCTTAGCTATTAGGCCAGAGTAAGAGTTAAGACCTTAGCTATTAGGTCAGAGTAAGAGTTAAGACCTTAACTATTAGGCCAGAGTAAGAGTTAAGACCTAAACCATTAGGCCAGAGTACGAGTCTAAGACCATAGCTATTAGGCCAGAGTAAGAGTTAAGACCTTAGCTATTAGGCCAGAGTAAGAGTTAAGACCATAATCAGTAGGCCAGAGTAAGAGTTAAGACCTTAACCATTATGCCATAGTACGAGTCTAAGACCTTAGCTATTAGGCCATAGTAAGAGTTAAGACCTTAACCAGTAGGCCAGAGTAAGAGTCTAAGACCATAGCTATTAGGCCAGAGTAAGAGTTAAGACCTTAGCTATTAGGCCAGAGTAAGTGTTAAGACCTTAGCTATTAGGCCAGAGTAAGAGTTAAGACCTTAGCTATTAGGCCAGAGTAAGAGTTAAGACCTTAACTATTAGGCCAGAGTAAGAGTTAAGACCTAAACCATTAGGCCAGAGTACGAGTCTAAGACCATAGCTATTAGGCCAGAGTAAGTGTTAAGACCTTAGCTATTAGGCCAGAGTAAGAGTTAAGACCATAATCAGTAGGCCAGAGTAAGAGTTAAGACCTTAACCAGTAGGACAGAGTAAGAGTTAAGACCTTAACCATTAGGCCAGAGTACGTGTCTAAGACCTTAGCTATTAGGCCATAGTAAGAGTTAAGACCTTAACCAGTAGGCCAGAGTAAGAGTTAAGACCTTAAACAGTAGGCCAGAGTAAGAGTTAATACCTTAACCATTAGGCCAGAGTACGAGTCTAAGACCTTAGCTATTAGGCCAGAGTAAGAGTTAAGACCTTAACCATTAGGCCAGAGTACAAGTCTAAGACCTTAGCTATTAGGCCAGAGTAAGTGTTAAGACCTTAACCATTAGGCCAGAGTAAGAGTTAAGACCTTAACCATTATGCCATAGTACGAGTCTAAGACCTTAGCTATTAGGCCATAGTAAGAGTTAAGACCTTAACCATTAGGCCAGAGTATGAGTCTAAGACCTTAGCTATTAGGCCAGAGTAAGAGTTAAGACCTTAGCTATTAGGCCAGAGTAAGAGTAAAGACCTTAACCATTAGGCCAGAGTACGAGTCTAAGACCTTAGCTATTAGGCCAGAGTAAGAGTTAAGACCTTAACCATTAGGCCAGAGTACAAGTCTAAGACCTTAGCTATTAGGCCAGAGTAAGAGTTAAGACCTTAACCATTAGGCCAGAGTACGAGTCTAAGACCTTAGCTATTAGGCCAGAGTACGAGTCTAAGACCTTAGCTATTAGGCCAGAGTAAGAGTTAAGACCTTAACCAGTAGGCCAGAGTAAGAGTTAAGACCTCAACCATTATGCCATAGTACGAGTCTAAGACCTTAGCTATTAGGCCATAGTAAGAGTTAAGACCTTAACCATTAGGCCAGAGTATGAGTCTAAGACCTTAGCTATTAGGCCAGAGTAAGAGTTAAGACCTTAGCTATTAGGCCAGAGTAAGAGTTATGACCTTAACCATTAGGCCAGAGTACGAGTCTAAGACCGTAGCTATTAGGCCAGAGTAAGAGTTAAGACCTTAGCTATTAGGCCAGAGTAAGAGTTAAGACCTTAACCAGTAGGCCAGAGTAAGAGTTAGGACCTTAACCAGTAGGCCAGATTACGAGTCTAAGACCTTAGCTATTCGCCGAGAGTAAGAGTTAAGACCTTAACCATTAGGCCAGAGTACGAGTCTAAGACCTTAGCTATTAGGCCAGAGTAAGAGTTAAGACCTTAAACAGTAGGCCAGAGTAAGAGTTAAGACCTTAACCATTAGGCCAGAGTATGAGTCTAAGACCTTAGCTATTAGGCCAGAGTAAGAGTTAAGACCTTAACCATTAGGCCAGAGTACAAGTCTAAGACCTTAGCTATTAGGCCAGAGTAAGAGTTAAGACCTTAACCATTAGGCCAGAGTATGAGTCTAAGACCTTAGCTATTAGGCCAGAGTAAGAGTTAAGACCTTAGCTATTAGGCCAGAGTAAGAGTTATGACCTTAACCATTAGGCCAGAGTACGAGTCTAAGACCATAGCTATTAGGCCAGAGTAAAAGTTAAGACCTTAGCTATTAGGCCAGAGTAAGAGTTAGGACCTTAACCAGTAGGCCAGAGTGCGAGTCTAAGACCTTAGCTATTCGCCGAGAGTAAGAGTTAAGACCTTAACCATTAGGCCAGAGTACGAGTCTAAGACCTTAGCTATTAGGCCAGAGTAAGAGTTAAAACCTTAACCAGTTGACCAGAGTGAGAGTTAAGACCTTAGCCATTAGGCCAGAGTACGAGTCGAAGACCTTAGCTATTAGGCCAGAGTAAGAGTTAAGACCTTAGCTATTAGGCCACAGTACGAGTCTAAGACCTTAGCTATTAGGCCAGAGTAAGAGTTAAGACCTTAACCAGTAGGCCAAAGTACGAGTCTAAGACCTTAGCTATTAGGCCAGTGTAAGAGTTAAGACCTTAGCTATTAGGAGAGAGTAAGAGTTAAGACCTTAACCATTAGGCCAGAGTACGAGTTAAGACCTTAGCTATTAGGCCAGAGTAAGAGTTAAGACCTTAGCTATTAGGCCAGAGTAAGAGTTAAGACCTTAACCAGTAGGCCAGAGAAGGAGTTAAGACCTTAACCAGTAGGCCAGAGTAAGAGTTAAGACCTTAACCATTAGGCCAGAGTATGAGTCTAAGACCTTAGCTATTAGGCCAGAGTAAGAGGTAAGACCTTAGCTATTAGGCCAGAGTAAGAGTTATGACCTTACCCATTAGGCCAGAGTACGAGTCTAAGACCTTAGCTATTAGGCTAGAGTAAGAGTTAAGACCTTAACCAGTAGGCCAGAGTAAGAGTTAATACCTTAACCATTAGGCCAGAGTACTAGTCTAAGACCTTAGCTATTAGGCCAGAGTAAGAGTTAAGACCTTAACCAGTTGACCAGAGTAAGAGTTAAGACCTTAACCATTAGGCCAGAGTACGAGTCGAAGACCTTAGCTATTAGGCCAGAGTAAGCGTTAAGACCTTAGCTCTTAGGCCACAGTACGAGTCTAAGACCTTAACTATTAGGCCAGAGTAAGAGTTAAGACCTTAACCTGTAGGCCATAGTACAAGTCTAAGACCTTAGCTATTAGGCCAGAGTAAGAGTTAAGACCTTAGCTATTAGGTCAGAGTAAGAGTTAAGACCTTAACCAGTAGGCCAGCGTAAGAGTTAAGACCTTAACCATTAGGCCAGAGTACAAGTCTAAGACCTTAGCTATTAGGCCAGAGTAAGAGTTAAGACCTTAACCATTAGGCCAGAGTACGAGTCTAAGACCTTAGCTATTAGGCCAGAGTACGAGTCTAAGACCTTAACTATTAGGCCAGAGTAAGAGTTAAGACCTTAACCAGTAGGCCAGAGTAAGAATTAAGACCTTAACCATCATGCCATAGTACGAGTCTAAGACCTTAGCTATTAGGCCATAGTAAGAGTTAAGACCTTAACCATTAGGCCAGAGTATGAGTCTAAGACCTTAGCTATTGGCCAGAGTAAGAGTTAAGACCTTAGCTATTAGGCCAGAGTAAGAGTTATGACCTTAACGATTAGGCCAGAGTACGAGTCTAAGACCGTAGCTATTAGGCCAGAGTAAGAGTTAAGACCTTAGCTATTAGGCCAGAGTAAGAGTTAAGACCTTAACCAGTAGGCCAGAGTAAGAGTTCGGACCTTAACCAGTAGGCCAGAGTACGAGTCTAAGACCTTAGCTATTCGCCCAGAGTAAGAGTTAAGACCTTAACCATTAGGCCAGAGTACGAGTCTAAGACCTTAGCTATTAGGCCAGAGTAAGAGTTAAGACATTAGCTAGTAGGCCAGAGTAAGAGTTAAGACCTTAACCATTAGGCCAGAGTACGAGTTAAGACCTTAGCTATTAGGCCAGAGTAAGAGTTAAGACCTTAGCTATTAGGCCAGAGTAAGAGTTAAGACCTTAACCAGTAGGCCAGAGTAAGAGTTAAGACCTTAGTTATTAGGCCAGAGTAAGAGTTCAGACCTTAGCTATTAGGCCAGAGTAAGAGTTAAGACCTTAACCAGTAGGCCAGAGTACGAGTCTAAGACCTTAGCTATTCTCCCAGAGTAAGAGTTAAGACCTTAACCATTAGGCCAGAGTACGAGTCTAAGACCTTAGCTATTAGGCCAGAGTAAGAGTTAAGACCTTAACCATTGGGCCAGAGTACAAGTCTAAGACCTTAGCTATTAGACCAGAGTAAGAGTTAAGACCTTAACCATTAGGCCAGAGTACGAGTCTAAGACCTTAGCTATTAGGCCAGAGTACGAGTCTAAGACCTTAGCTATTAGGCCAGAGTAAGAGTTAAGACCTTAACCAGTAGGCCAGAGTAAGAGTTAAGACCTTAACCATTATGCCATAGTACGAGTCTAAGACCTTAGCTATTAGGCCATAGTAAGAGTTAAGACCTTAACCATTAGGCCAGAGTATGAGTCTAAGACCTTAGCTATTAAGCCAGAGTAAGAGTTAAGACCTTAGCTATTAGTTCAGAGTAAGAGTTATGACCTTAATCATTAGGCCAGAGTACGAGTCTAAGACCTTAGCTATTAGGCCAGAGTAAGAGTTAAGACCTTAACCAGTAGGCCAGAGTACGAGTCTAAGACCTTAGCTATTAGGCCAAGAGTAAGAGTTAAGACCTTAACCATTAGGCCAGAGTACGAGTCTAAGACCTTAGCAATTAGGCCAGAGTAAGAGTTAAGGCCTTAGCTAGTAGGCCAGAGTAAGAGTTAAGACCTTATCCATTAGGCCAGAGTACGAGTTAAGACCTTAGCTATTAGGCCAGAGTAAGAGTTAAGACCTTAGCTATTAGGCTAGAGTAAGAGTTAAGACCTTAATCAGTAGGCCAGAGTAAGAGTAAAGACCTTAACCATTAGGCCAGAGTACGAGTCTAAGACCTTAGTTATTAGGCCAGAGTAAGAGTTCAGACCTTAGCTATTAGGCCAGAGTAAGAGTTAAGACCTTAACCAGTAGGCCAGAGTACGAGTCTAAGACCTTAGCTATTCGCCCAGAGTAAGAGTTAAGACCTTAACCATTAGGCCAGAGTACGAGTCTAAGACCTTAGCTATTAGGCCAGAGTAAGAGTTAAGACCTTAGCTAGTAGGCCAGAGTAAGAGTTAAGACCTTAACCATTAGGCCAGAGTACGAGTTAAGACCTTAGCTATTAGGCCAGAGTAAGAGTTAAGACCTTAGCTATTAGGCCAGAGTAAGAGTTAAGACCTTAACCATTAGGCCAGAGTACAAGTCTAAGACCTTAGCTATTAGGCCAGAGTAAGAGTTAAGACGTTAACCATTAGGCCAGAGTACGAGTCTAAGACCTTAGCTATTAGGCCAGAGTACGAGTCTAAGACCTTAGCTATTAGGCCAGAGTAAGAGTTAAGACCTTAACCAGTAGGTCAGAGTAAGAGTTAAGACCTTAACCATTATGCCATAGTACGACTCTAAGACCTTAGCTACTAGGCCATAGTAAGAGTTAAGACCTTAACCATTAGGCCAGAGTACGAGTCTAAGACCTTAGCTATTAGGCCAGAGTAAGAGTTAAGACCTTAACCAGCAGGCCAGAGTACAAGTCTAAGACCTTAGCTATTAGGCCAGAGTAAGAGTTAAGACCTTAACCATTAGGCCAGAGTATGAGTCTAAGACCTTAGCTATTAGGCCAGAGTAAGAGTTAAGACCTTAGCTATTAGGCCAAGTAAGAGTTAGGACCTTAACCAGTAGGCCAGAGTACGAGTCTAAGACCTTAGCTATTCGCCGAGAGTAAGAGTTAAGACCTTAACCATTAGGCCAGAGTTCGAGTCTAAGACCTTAGCTATTAGGCCAGAGTAAGAGTTAAGACCTTAAACAGTAAGCCAGAGTAAGAGTTAAGACCTTAGCTATTAGGCCAGAGTAAGAGTTAAGACCTTAACCGTTAGGTCAGACTACGAGTCTAAGACCTTAGCTATTAGGCCAGAGTACGAGTCTAAGACCTTAGCTATTAGGCCAGAGTAAGAGTTAAGACCTTAACCAGTAGGCCAGAGTAAGAGTTAAGACCTTAACCATTATGCCATAGTACGAGTCTAAGACCTTAGCTATTAGGCCATAGTAAGAGTTAAGACCTTAACCATTAGGCCAGAATATGAGTCTAAGACCTTAGCTATTAAGCCAGAGTAAGAGTTAAAACCTTAGCTATTAGTTCAGAGTAAGAGTTATGACCTTAATCATTAGGCCAGAGTACGAGTCTAAGACCTTAGCTATTAGGCCAGAGTAAGAGTTAAGACCTTAACCAGTAGGCCAGAGTACGAGTCTAAGACCTTAGCTATTAGGCCAAGAGTAAGAGTTAAGACCTTAACCATTAGGCCAGAGTAAGAGTCTAAGACCTTAGCTATTAGGCCAGAGTAAGAGTTAAGACCTTAGCTAGTAGGCCAGAGTAAGAGTTAGGACCTTATCCATTAGGCCAGAGTACGAGTTAAGACCTTAGCTATTAGGCCAGAGTAAGAGTTAAGACCTTAGCTATTAGGCTAGAGTAAGAGTTAAGACCTTAACTAGTAGGCCAGAGTAAGAGTAAAGACCTTAACCATTAGGCCAGAGTACGAGTCAAAGACCTTAGTTATTAGGCCAGAGTAAGAGTTCAGACCTTAGCTATTAGGCCAGAGTAAGAGTTAAGACCTTAACCAGTAGGCCAGAGTACGAGTCTAAGACCTTAGCTATTCGCCCAGAGTAAGAGTTAAGACCTTAACCATTAGGCCAGAGTGCGAGTCTAAGACCTTAGCTATTAGGCCAGAGTAAGAGTTAAGACCTTAGCTAGTAGGCCAGAGTAAGAGTTAAGACCTTATCCATTAGGCCAGAGTACGAGTTAAGACCTTAGCTATTAGGCCAGAGTAAGAGTTAAGACCTTAGCTATTAGGCTAGAGTAAGAGTTAAGACCTTAACCAGTAGGCCAGAGTAAGAGTAAAGACCTTAACCATTAGGCCAGAGTACGAGTTAAGACCTTAGCTATGAGGCCAGAGTAAGAGTTAAGACCTTAGCTATTAGGCTAGAGTAAGAGTTAAGACCTTAACCAGTAGGTCAGAGTAAGAGTAAAGACCTTAACCATTAGGCCAGAGTACGAGTCTAAGACCTTAGCTATTAGTTCAGAGTAAGAGTTATGACCTTAATCATTAGGCCAGAGTACGAGTCTAAGACCTTAGCTATTAGGCCAGAGTAAGAGTTAAGACCTTAACCAGTAGGCCAGAGTACGAGTCTAAGACCTTATCTATTAGGCCAAGTGTAAGAGTTAAGACCTTAACCATTAGGCCAGAGTACGAGTCTAAGACCTTAGCTATTAGGCCAGAGTAAGAGTTAAGACCTTAGCTACTAGGCCAGAGTAAGAGTTAAGACCTTATCCATTAGGCCAGAGTACGAGTTAAGACCTTAGCTATTAGGCCAGAGTAAGAGTTAAGACCTTAGCTATTAGGCTAGAGTAAGAGTTAAGACCTTAACCAGTAGGCCAGAGTAAGAGTAAAGACCTTAACCATTAGGCCAGAGTACGAGTCTAAGACCTTAGTTATTAGGCCAGAGTAAGAGTTCAGACCTCAGCTATTAGGCCAGAGTAAGAGTTAAGACCTTAACCAGTAGGCCAGAGTACGAGTCTAAGACCTTAGCTATTCGCCCAGAGTAAGAGTTAATACCTTAACCATTAGGCCAGAGTACGAGTCTAAGACCTTAGCTATTAGGCCAGAGTAAGAGTTAAGACCTTAGCTAGTAGGCCAGAGTAAGACTTAAGACCTTATCCATTAGGCCAGAGTACGAGTTAAGACCTTAGCTATTAGGCCAGAGTAAGAGTTAAGACCTTAGCTATTAGGCTAGAGTAAGAGTTAAGACCTTAACTAGTAGGCCAGAGTAAGAGTAAAGACCTTAACCATTAGGCCAGAGTACGAGTTAAGACCTTAGCTATTAGGCCAGAGTAAGAGTTAAGACCTTAGCTATTAGGCTAGAGTAAGAGTTAAGACCTTAACCAGTAGGCCAGAGTAAGAGTAAAGACCTTAACCATTAGGCCAGAGTACGAGTCTAAGACCTTAGCTATTAGGCCAGAGTAAGAGTTAAGACCTTAGCTAGTAGGCCAGAGTAAGAGTTAAGACCTTAACCATTAGGCCAGAGTACGAGTTAAGACCTTAGCTATTAGGCCAGAGTAAGAGTTAAGACCTTAGCTATTAGGCCAGAGTAAGAGTTAAGACCTTAACCATTAGGCCAGAGTACAAGTCTAAGACCTTAGCTATTAGGCCAGAGTAAGAGTTAAGACCTTAACCATTAGGCCAGAGTACGAGTCTAAGACCTTAGCTATTAGGCCAGAGTACGAGTCTAAGACCTTAGCTATTAGGCCAGAGTAAGAGTTAAGACCTTAACCAGTAGGTCAGAGTAAGAGTTAAGACCTTAACCATTATGCCATAGTACGAGTCTAAGACCTTAGCTATTAGGCCATAGTAAGAGTTAAGACCTTAACCATTAGGCCAGAGTATGAGTCTAAGACCTTAGCTATTAAGCCAGAGTAAGAGTTAAGACCTTAGCTATTATTTCAGAGTAAGAGTTATGACCTTAATCATTAGGCCAGAGTACGAGTCTAAGACCTTAGCTATTAGGCCAGAGTAAGAGTTAAGACCTTAACCAGTAGGCCAGAGTACGAGTCTAAGACCTTAGCTATTAGGCCAAGAGTAAGAGTTAAGACCTTAGCTATTAGGCCAGAGTAAGAGTTAAGACCTTAACCATTGGGCCAGAGTACGAGTCTAAGACCATAGCTATTAGGCCAGAGTAAGAGTTAAGACCTTAGCTATTAGGCCAGAGTAAGAGTTAAGACCTTAGCTATTAGGCCAGAGTAAGAGTTAAGACCTTAACTATTAGGCCAGAGTAAGAGTTAAGACCTTAACCATTAGGCCAGAGTACGAGTCTAAGACCATAGCTATTAGGCCAGAGTAATAGTTAAGACCTTAGCTATTAGGCCAGAGTAAGAGTTAAGACCTTAACCAGTAGGACAGAGTAAGAGTTAAGACCTTAACCATTAGGCCAGAGTACGTGTCTAAGACCTTAGCTATTAGGCCATAGTAAGAGTTAAGACCTTAACCAGTAGGCCAGAGTAAGAGTTAAGACCTTAAACAGTAGGCCAGAGTAAGAGTTAAGACCTTAACCATTAGGCCAGAGTACGAGTCTAAGACCTTAGCTATTAGGCCAGAGTAAGAGTTAAGACCTTAACCATTAGGCCAGAGTACAAGTCTAAGACCTTAGCTATTAGGCCAGAGTAAGAGTTAAGACCTTAACCATTAGGCCAGAGTACGAGTCTAAGACATTAGCTATTAGGCCAGAGTACGAGTCTAAGACCTTAGCTATTAGGCCAGAGTAAGAGTTAAGACCTTAACCAGTAGGCCAGAGTAAGAGTTAAGACCTTAACCATTATGCCATAGTACGAGTCTAAGACCTTAGCTATTAGGCCGTAGTAAGAGTTAAGACCTTAACCATTAGGCCAGAGTATGAGTCTAAGACCTTAGCTATTAGGCCAGAGTAAGAGTTAAGACCTTAGCTATTAGGCCAGAGTAAGAGTTATGACCTTAACCATTAGGCCAGAGTACAAGTCTAAGACCGTAGCTATTAGGCCAGAGTAAGAGTTAAGACCTTAGCTATTAGGCCAGAGTAAGAGTTAAGACCTTAACCAGTAGGCCAGAGTAAGAGTTAGGACCTTAACCAGTAGGCCAGAGTACGAGTCTAAGAACTTAGCTATTCGCCCAGAGTAAGAGTTAAGACCTTAACCATTAGGCCAGAGTATGAGTCTAAGACCTTAGCTATTAGGCCAGAGTAAGAGTTAAGACCTTAGCTAGTAGGCCAGAGTAAGAGTTAAGACCTTAACCATTAGGCCAGAGTACGAGTTAAGACCTTAGCTATTAGGCCAGAGTAAAAGTTAAGACCTTAGCTATTAGGCCAGAGTAAGAGTTAAGACCTTAACCAGTAGGCCAGAGTAAGAGTTAAGACCTTAACCAGTAGGCCAGAGTAAGAGTTAAGACCTTAACCATTAGGCCGGAGTACGAGTCTAAGACCTTAGTTATTAGGCCAGAGTAAGAGTTCAGACCTTAGCTATTAGGCCAGAGTAAGAGTTAAGATCTTAACCATTAGGCCAGAGTAGGAGTCTAAGATCTTAGCTATTAGGCCAGAGTAAGAGTTAAGACCTTAACCAGTAGGCCAGAGTAAGAGTTAGGACCTTAACCAGTAGGCCAGAGTACGAGTCTAAGACCTTAGCTATTCGCCCAGAGTAAGAGTTAAGACCTTAACCATTAGGCCAGAGTACGAGTCTAAGACCTTAGCTATTAGGCCAGAGTAAGAGTTAAGACCTTAGCTAGTAGGACAGAGTAAGAGTTAAGACCTTAACCATTAGGCCAGAGTACGAGTTAAGACCTTAGCTATTAGGCCAGAGTAAGAGTTAAGACCTTAGCTATTAGGCCAGAGTAAGAGTTAAGACCTTAACCAGTAGGCCAGAGTAAGAGTTAAGACCTTAACCAGTAGGCCAGAGTAAGAGTTAAGACCTTAACCATTAGGCCAGAGTACGAGTCTAAGACCTTAGTTATTAGGCCAGAGTAAGAGTTTAGACCTTAGCTATTAGGCCAGAGTAAGAGTTAAGACCTTAACCATTAGGCCAGAGTAGGAGTCTAAGACCTTAGCTATTAGGCCAGAGTAAGAGTTAAGACCTTAACCAGTAGGCCAGAGTACGAGTCTAAGACCTTAGCTATTAGGCCAAGAGTAAGAGTTAAGACCTTAGCTATTAGGCCAGAGTAAGAGTTAAGACCTTAACCATTAGGCCAGAGTACGAGTCTAAGACCATAGCTATTAGGCCAGAGTAAGAGTTAAGACCTTAGCTATTCGGCTAGAGTAAGAGTTAAGACCTTAGCTATTAGGCCAGAGTAAGAGTTAAGACCTTAACTATTAGGCCAGAGTAAGAGTTAAGACCTTAACCATTAGGCCAGAGTACGAGTCTAAGACCATAGCTATTAGGCCAGAGTAAGAGTTAAGACCTTAGCTATTAGGCCAGAGTAAGAGTTAAGACCATAATCAGTAGGCCAGAGTAAGAGTTAAGACCTTAACCAGTAGGACAGAGTAAGAGTTAAGACCTTAACCATTAGGCCAGAGTACGTGTCTAAGACCTTAGCTATTAGGCCATAGTAAGAGTTAAGACCTTAACCAGTAGGCCAGAGTAAGAGTTAAGACCTTAAACAGTAGGCCAGAGTAAGAGTTAATACCTTAACCATTAGGCCAGAGTACGAGTCTAAGACCTTAGCTATTAGGCCAGAGTAAGAGTTAAGACCTTAACCATTAGGCCAGAGTACAAGTCTAAGACCTTAGCTATTAGGCCAGAGTAAGAGTTAAGACCTTAACCATTAGGCCAGAGTATGAGTCTAAGACCTTAGCTATTAGGCCAGAGTACGAGTCTAAGACCTTAGCTATTAGGCCTGAGTAAGAGTTAAGACCTTAACCAGTAGGCCAGAGTAAGAGTTAAGACCTTAACCATTATGCCATAGTACGAGTCTAAGACCTTAGCTATTAGGCCATAGTAAGAGTTAAGACCTTAACCATTAGGCCAGAGTATGAGTCTAAGACCTTAGCTATTAGGCCAGAGTAAGAGTTAAGACCTTAGCTATTAGGCCAGAGTAAGAGTTATGACCTTAACCATTAGGCCAGAGTACGAGTCTAAGACCGTAGCTATTAGGCCAGAGTAAGAGTTAAGACCTTAGCTATTAGGCCAGAGTAAGAGTTAAGACCTTAACCAGTAGGCCAGAGTAAGAGTTAGGACCTTAACCAGTAGGCCAGAGTACGAGTCTAAGACCTTAGCTATTCGCCGAGAGTAAGAGTTAAGACCTTAACCATTAGGCCAGAGTACGAGTCTAAGACCTTAGCTATTAGGCCAGAGTAAGAGTTAAGACCTTAACCTGTAGGCCATAGTACGAGTCTAAGACCTTAGCTATTAGGCCAGAGTAAGAGTTAAGACCTTAACCAGTAGGCCAGAGAACGAGTCTAAGACCTTAGCTATTCGCCCAGAGTAAGAGTTAAGACCTTAACCATTAGGCCAGAGTACGAGTCTAAGACCTTAGCTATTAGGCCAGAGTAAGAGTTAAGACCTTAGCTAGTAGGCCAAAGTAAGAGTTAAAACCTTAACCATTAGGTCAGAGTACGAGTTAAGACCTTAGCTATTAGGCCAGAGTAAGAGTTAAGACCTTAGCTATTAGGCCAGAGTAAGAGTTAAGACCTTAACCATTAGGCCAGAGTACAAGTCTAAGACCTTAGCTATTAGGCCAGAGTAAGAGTTAAGACGTTAACCATTAGGCCAGAGTATGAGTCTAAGACCTTAGCTATTAGGCCAGAGTACGAGTCTAAGACCTTAGCTATTAGGCCAGAGTAAGAGTTAAGACCTTAACCAGTAGGTCAGAGTAAGAGTTAAGACCTTAACCATTATGCCTTAGTACGAGTCTAAGACCTTAGCTATTAGGCCATAGTAAGAGTTAAGACCTTAACCATTAGGCCAGAGTACGAGTCTAAGACCTTAGCTATTAGGCCAGAGTAAGAGTTAAGACCTTAACCAGTAGGCCAGAGTACGAGTCTAAGACCTTAGCTATTAGGCCAAGTATAAGAGTTAAGACCTTAGCTTTTAGGCCAGAGTAAGAGTTAAGACCTTAACCATTAGGCCAGAGTACGAGTCTAAGACCATAGCTATTAGGCCAGAGTAAGAGTTAAGACCTTAGCTATTAGGCCAGAGTAAGAGTTAAGACCTTAGCTATTAGGCCAGAGTAAGAGTGAAGACCTTAACTATTAGGCCAGAGTAAGAGTTAAGACCTTAACCATTAGGCCAGAGTACGAGTCTAAGACCATAGCTATTAGGCCAGAGTACGAGTCTAAGACCATAGCTATTAGGCCAGAGTACGAGTCTAAGACCTTAGCTATGAGGCCAGAGTAAGAGTTAAGACCTTAACCAGTAGGCCAGAGTAAGAGTTAAGACCTTAACCATTATGCCATAGTACGAGTCTAAGACCTTAGCTATTAGGCCATAGTAAGAGTTAAGACCTTAACCATTAGGCCAGAGTATGAGTCTAAGACCTTAGCTATTAGGCCAGAGTAAGAGTTAAGACCTTAGCTATTAGGCCAGAGTAAGAGTTATGACCTTAACCATTAGGCCAGAGTACGAGTCTAAGACCGTAGCTATTAGGCCAGAGTAAGAGTTAAGACCTTAGCTATTAGGCCAGAGTAAGAGTTAAGACCTTAACCAGTAGGCCAGAGTAGGAGTTAGGACCTTAACCAGTAGGCCAGAGTACGAGTCTAAGAACTTAGCTATTCGCCCAGAGTAAGAGTTAAGACCTTAGCTCGTAGGCCAGAGTAAGAGTTAAGACCTTAACCATTAGGCCAGAGTACGAGTTAAGACCTTAGCTATTAGCCCAGAGTAAGAGTTAAGACCTTAACCAGTAGGCCAGAGTACGAGTCTAAGACCTTAGCTATGAGGCCAGAGTAAGAGTTAAGACCTTAACCATTAGGCCAGAGTACGAGTCTAAGACCTTGGCTATTATGCCACAGTAAAAGTTAAGACCTTAGCTATTCGGACAGAGTAAGAGTTAAAACCTTAACCATTAGGCAAGAGTATCAGTCTAAGACCTTAGCTATTAGGCCAGAGTAAGATTTAAGACCTTAGCTTTTAGGCCAGAGTAATAGTTAACACCTTAGCTATTAGGCCAGAGTAAGAGTTAAGACCTTAGCTATTAGGCCAGAGTAAGAGTTAAGACCTTAACCAGTAGGCCAGAGTAAGAGTTAGGACCTTAACCAGTAGGCCAGAGTACGAGTCTTAGACCTTAGCTATTCGCCGAGAGTAAGAGTTAAGACCTTAACCATTAGGCCAGAGTACGAGTCTAAGACCTTAGCTATTAGGCCAGAGTAAGAGTTAAGACCTTAAACAGTACGCCAGAGTAAGAGTTAAGACCTTAACCATTAGGCCAGAGTACGAGTCTAAGACCTTAGCTATTAGGCCAGAGTAAGAGTTAAGACCTTAACCATTAGGCCAGAGTACAAGTCTAAGACCTTAGCTATTAGGCCAGAGTAAGAGTTAAGACCTTAACCATTAGGCCAGAGTATGAGTCTAAGACCTTAGCTATTAGGCCAGAGTAAGAGTTAAGACCCTAGCTATTAGGCCAGAGTAAGAGTTATGACCTTAACCATTAGGCCAGAGTACGAGTCTAAGACCGTAGCTATTAGGCCAGAGTAAGAGTTAAGACCTTAGCTATTAGGCCAGAGTAAGAGTTAAGACCTTAACCAGTAGACCAGAGTAAGAGTTAGGACCTTAACCAGTAGGCCAGAGCACGAGAATAAGACCTTAGCTATTCGCCAAGAGTAAGAGTTAAGACCTTAACCATTAGGCCAGAGTACGAGTCTAAGACCTTAGCTATTAGGCCAGAGTAAGAGTTAAAACCTTAACCAGTTGACCAGAGTGAAAGTTAAGACCTTAACCATTAGGCCAGAGTATGAGTCGAAGACCTTAGCTATTAGGCCAGAGTAAGAGTTAAGACCTTAGCTATTAGGCCACAGTACGAGTCTAAGACCTTAGCTATTAGGCCAGAGTAAGAGTTAAGACCTTAACCAGTAGGCCAAAGTACGAGTCTAAGACCTTAGCTATTAGGCCAGAGTAAGAGTTAAGACCTTAGCTATTAGGAGAGAGTAAGAGTTAAGACCTTAACCATTAGGCCAGAGTACGAGTTAAGACCTTAGCTATTAGGCCAGAGTAAGAGTTAAGACCTTAGCAATTAGGCCAGAGTAAGAGTTAAGACCTTAACCAGTAGGCCAGAGTAGGAGTTAAGACCTTAACCAGTAGGCCAGAGTAAGAGTTAAGACCTTAACCATTAGGCCAGAGTATGAGTCTAAGACCTTAGCTATTAGGCCAGAGTAAGAGGTAAGACCTTAGCTATTAGGCCAGAGTAAGAGTTATGACCTTACCCATTAGGCCAGAGTACGAGTCTAAGACCTTAGCTATTAGGCCAGAGTAAGAGTTAAGACCTTAACCAGTAGGCCAGAGTAAGAGTTAAGACCTTATCCATTAGGCCAGAGTACGAGTCTAAGACCTTAGCTATTAGGCCAGAGTAAGAGTTAAGACCTTAACCAGTTGACCAGAGTAAGAGTTAAGACCTTAACCATTAGGCCAGAGTACGAGTCGAAGACCTTAGCTATTAGGCCAGAGTAAGAGTTAAGACCTTAGCTCTTAGGCCACAGTACGAGTCTAAGACCTTAGCTATTAGGCCAGAGTAAGAGTTAAGACCTTAACCTGTAGGCCATAGTACAAGTCTAAGACCTTAGCTATTAGGCCAGAGTAAGAGTTAAGACCTTAGCTATTATGTCAGAGTAAGAGTTAAGACCTTAACCAGTAGGCCAGCGTAAGAGTTAAGACCTTAACCATTAGGCCAGAGTACAAGTCTAAGACCTTAGCTATTAGGCCAGAGTAAGAGTTAAGACCTTAACCAGTAGGCCAGAGTAAGAGTTAGGACCTTAACCAGTAGGCCAGAGTACGAGTCTAAGACCTTAGCTATTCGCCTAGAGTAAGAGTTAAGACCTTAACCATTAGGCCAGAGTACGAGTCTAAGACCTTAGCTATTAGGCCAGAGTAAGAGTTAAGACCTTAGCTAGTAGGCCAGAGTAACAGTTAAGACCTTAATCATTAGGCCAGAGTACGAGCCTAAGACCATAGCTATTAGGCCAGAGTAAGAGTTAAGACCTTAGCTATTAGGACAAGAGTAAGAGTTAAGACCTTAGCTATTAGGCCAGAGTAAGAGTTAAGACCTTAACCATTAGGCCAGAGTACGAGTCTAAGACCATAGCTATTAGGCCAGAGTAAGAGTTAAGACCTTAGCTATTAGGCCAGAGTAAGAGTTAAGACCTTAACCATTAGGCCAGAGTACAAGTCTAAGACCATAGCTATTAGGCCAGAGTAAGAGTTAAGACCTTAACCATTAGGCCAGAGTACGAGTCTAAGACCATAGCTATTAGGCCAGAGTAAGAGTTAAGACCTTAGCTATTAGGCCAGAGTAAGAGTTAAGACCATAATCAGTAGGCCAGAGTAAGAGTTAAGACCTTAAACAGTAGGCCAGAGTAAGAGTTAATACCTTAACCATTAGGCCAGAGTACGTGTCTAAGACCTTAGCTATTAGGCCATAGTAAGAGTTAAGACCTTAACCAGTAGGCCAGAGTAAGAGTTAAGACCTTAAACAGTAGGCCAGAGTAAGAGTTAATACCTTAACCATTAGGCCAGAGTACGAGTCTAAGACCTTAGCTATTAGGCCAGAGTAAGAGTTAAGACCTTAACCATTAGGCCAGAGTACAAGTCTAAGACCTTAGCTATTAGGCCAGAGTAACAGTTAAGACCTTAACCATTAGGCCAGAGTACGAGTCTAAGACCTTAGCTATTAGGCCAGAGTATGAGTCTAAGACCTTAGCTATTAGGCCAGAGTAAGAGTTAATACCTTAACCAGTAGGCCAGAGTAAGAGTTAAGACCTTAACCATTATGCCATAGTACGAGTCTAAGACCTTAGCTATTAGGCCATAGTAAGAGTTAAGACCTTAACCATTAGGCCAGAGTATGAGTCTAAGACCTTAGCTATTAGGCCAGAGTAAGAGTTGAGACCTTAGCTATTAGGCCAGAGTAAGAGTTATGACCTTAACCATTAGGCCAGAGTAAGAGTTAAGGCCTTAACCAGTAGGCCAGAGTAAGAGTTAGGACCTTAACCAGTAGGCCAGAGTACGAGTCTAAGACCTTAGCTATTCGCCGAGAGTAAGAGTTAAGACCTTAACCATTAGGCCAGAGTACGAGTCTAAGACCTTAGCTATTAGGCCAGAGTAAGAGTTAAGACCTTAAACAGTAGGCCAGAGTAAGAGTTAAGACCTTAACCATTAGGCCAGAGTACGAGTCGAAGACCTTAGCTATTAGGCCAGAGTAAGAGTTAAGACCTTAGCTCTTAGGCCACAGTACGAGTCTAAGACCTTAGCTATTAGGCCAGAGTAAGAGTTCAGACCTTAACCTGTAGGCCATAGTACAAGTCTAAGACCTTAGCTATTAGGCCAGAGTAAGAGTTAAGACCTTAGCTATTATGTCAGAGTAAGAGTTAAGACCTTAACCAGTAGGCCAGCGTAAGAGTTAAGACCTTAACCATTAGGCCAGAGTACAAGTCTAAGACCTTAGCTATTAGGCCAGAGTAAGAGTTAAGACCTTAACCAGTAGGCCAGAGTAAGAGTTAGGACCTTAACCAGTAGGCCAGAGTACGAGTCTAAGACCTTAGCTATTCGCCTAGAGTAAGAGTTAAGACCTTAACCATTAGGCCAGAGTACGAGTCTAAGACCTTAGCTATTAGGCCAGAGTAAGAGTTAAGACCTTAGCTAGTAGGCCAGAGTAAGAGTTAAGACCTTAATCATTAGGCCAGAGTACGAGCCTAAGACCATAGCTATTAGGCCAGAGTAAGAGTTAAGACCTTAGCTATTAGGCCAAGAGTAAATGCTTGTTTGAATTGTAACTTCGCCGAGAGTAAAAGTTAAGACCTTAACCATTAGGCCAGAGTACGAGTCTACGACCTTAGCTATTAGGCCAGAGTAAGAGTTAAGACCTTAAACAGTAGGCCAGAGTAAGAGTTAAGACCTTAACCATTAGGCCAGAGTTCGAGTCTAAGACCTTAGCTAATAGGCCAGAGTAAGAGTTAAGACCTTAACCATTAGGCCAGAGTACAAGTCTAAGACCTTAGCTATTAGGCCAGAGTAAGAGTTAAGACCTTAACCATTAGGCCAGAGTATGAGTCTAAGACCTTAGCTATTAGGCCAGAGTAAGAGTTAAGACCTTAGCTATTAGGCCAGAGTAAGAGTTAGGACCTTAACCAGTAGGCCAGAGTACGAGTCTAAGACCTTAGCTATTCGCCGAGAGTAAGAGTTAAGACCTTAACCATTAGGCCAGAGTTCGAGTCTAAGACCTTAGATATTAGGCCAGAGTAAGAGTTAAGACCTTAAACAGTAAGCCAGAGTAAGAGTTAAGACCTTAGCTATTAGGCCAGAGTAAGAGTTAAGACCTTAACCATTAGGTCAGAGTACGAGTCTAAGACCTTAGCTATTAGGCCAGAGTAAGAGTTAAGACCTTAACCAGTAGGCCAGAGTAAGAGTTAAGACCTTAACCATTATGCCATAGTACGAGTCTAAGACCTTAGCTATTAGGCCATAGTAAGAGTTAAGACCTTAACCATTAGGCCAGAGTATGAGTCTAAGACCTTAGCTATTAAGCCAGAGTAAGAGTTAAGACCTTAGCTATTAGTTCAGAGTAAGAGTTATGACCTTAATCATTAGGCCAGAGTACGAGTCTAAGACCTTAGCTATTAGGCCAGAGTAAGAGTTAAGACCTTAACCAGTAGGCCAGAGTACGAGTCTAAGACCTTAGCTATTAGGCCAAGAGTAAGAGTTAAGACCTTAACCATTAGGCCAGAGTATGAGTCTAAGACCTTAGCTATTAGGCCAGAGTAAGAGTTAAGACCTTAGCTAGTAGGCCAGAGTAAGAGTTAAGACCTTATCCATTAGGCCAGAGTACGAGTTAAGACCTTAGCTATTAGGCCAGAGTAAGAGTTAAGACCTTAGCTATTAGGCTAGAGTAAGAGTTAAGACCTTAACCAGTAGGCCAGAGTAAGAGTAAAGACCTTAACCATTAGGCCAGAGTACGAGTCTAAGACCTTAGTTATTAGGCCAGAGTAAGAGTTCAGACCTTAGCTATTAGGCCAGAGTAAGAGTCAAGACCTTAACCAGTAGGCCAGAGTACGAGTCTAAGACCTTAGCTATTCGCCCAGAGTAAGAGTTAAGAACTTATCCATTAGGCCAGAGTACGAGTCTAAGACCTTAGCTATTAGGCCAGAGTAAGAGTTAAGACCTTAGCTAGTAGGCCAGAGTTAGAGTTAAGACCTTATCCATTAGGCCAGAGTACGAGTTAAGACCTTAACTATTAGGCCAGAGTAAGAGTTAAGACCTTAGCTATTAGGCTAGAGTAAGAGTTAAGACCTTAACCAGTAGGCCAGAGTAAGAGTGAAGACCTTAACCATTAGGACAGAGTACGAGTTAAGACCTTAGCTATTAGGCCAGAGTAAGAGTTAAGACCTTAGCTATTAGGCTAGAGTAAGAGTTAAGACCTTAACCAGTAGGCCAGAGTAAGAGTAAAGACCTTAACCATTAGGCCAGAGTACGAGTCTAAGACCTTAGCTATTAGTTCAGAGTAAGAGTTATGACCTTAATCATTAGGCCAGAGTACGAGTCTAAGACCTTAGCTATTAGGCCAGAGTAAGAGTTAAGACCTTAACCAGTAGGCCAGAGTACGAGTCTAAGACCTTAGCTATTAGGCCAAGAGTAAGAGTTAAGACCTTAACCATTAGGCCAGAGTACGAGTCTAAGACCTTAGCTATTAGGCCAGAGTAAGAGTTAAGACCTTAGCTAGTAGGCCAGAGTAAGAGTTAAGACCTTATCCTTTAGGCCAGAGTACGAGTTAAGACCTTAGCTATTAGGCCAGAGTAAGAGTTAAGACTTTAGCTATTAGGCTAGAGTAAGAGTTAAGACCTTAACCAGTAGGCCAGAGTAAGAGTAAAGACCTTAACCATTAGTCCAGAGTACGAGTCTAAGACCTTAGCTATTAGGCCAGAGTAAGCGTTAAGACCTTAGCTAGTAGGCCAGAGTAAGAGTTAAGACCTTAGCTATTAGGCCAGAGTAAGAGTTAAGACCTTAACCATTAGGCCAGAGTACAAGTCTAAGACCTTAGCTATTAGGCCAGAGTAAGAGTTAAGACCTTAACCATTAGGCCAGAGTACAAGTCTAAGACCTTAGCTATTAGGCCAGAGTAAGAGTTAAGACCTTAACCATTAGGCCAGAGTACGAGTCTAATACCTTAGCTATTAGGCCAGAGTACGAGTCTAAGACCTTAGCTATTAGGCCAGAGTAAGAGTTAAGACCTTAACCAGTAGGTCAGAGTAAGAGTTAAGACCTTAACCATTATGCCATAGTACGAGTCTAAGACCTTAGCTATTAGACAATAGTAAGAGTTAAGACCTTAACCATTAGGCCAGAGTATGAGTCTAAGACCTTAGCTATTAAGCCAGAGTAAGAGTTAAGACCTTAGCTATTAGTTCAGAGTAAGAGTTATGACCTTAATCATTAGGCCAGAGTACGAGTCTAAGATCTTAGCTATTAGGCCAGAGTAAGAGTTAAGACCTTAACCAGTAGGCCAGAGTACGAGTCTAAGACCTTAGCTATTAGGCCAAGAGTAAGAGTTAAGACCTTAGCTATTAGGCCAGAGTAAGAGTTAAGACCTTAACCATTAGGCCAGAGTACGAGTCTAAGACCATAGCTATTAGGCCAGAGTAAGAGTTAAGACCTTAGCTATTAGGCCAGAGTAAGAGTTAAGACCTTAGCTATTAGGCCAGAGTAAGAGTTAAGACCTTAACTATTAGGCCAGAGTAAGAGTTAAGACCTTAACCATTAGGCCAGAGTACGAGTCTAAGACCATAGCTATTAGGCCAGAGTAAGAGTTAAGACCTTAGCTATTAGGCCAGAGTAAGTGTTAAGACCTTAACCAGTAGGACAGAGTAAGAGTTAAGACCTTAACCATTAGGCCAGAGTACGTGTCTAAGACCTTAGCTATTAGGCCATAGTAAGAGTTAAGACCTTAACCAGTAGGCCAGAGTAAGAGTTAAGACCTTAAACAGTAGGCCAGAGTAAGAGTTAAGACCTTAACCATTAGGCCAGAGTACGAGTCTAAGACCTTAGCTATTAGGCCAGAGTAAGAGTTAAGACCTTAACCATTAGGCCAGAGTACAAGTCTAAGACCTTAGCAATTAGGCCAGAGTAAGAGTTAAGACCTTAACCATTAGGCCAGAGTACGAGTCTAAGACCTTAGCTATTAGGCCAGAGTAAGAGTTAAGACCTTAACCAGTAGGCCAGAGTAAGAGTTAAGACCTTAACCATTATGCCATAGTACGAGTCTAAGACCTTAGCTATTAGGCCATAGTAAGAGTTAAGACCTTAACCATTAGGACAGAGTATGAGTCTAAGACCTTAGCTATTAGGCCAGAGTAAGAGTTATGACCTTAACCATTAGGCCAGAGTACGAGTCTAAGACCGTAGCTATTAGGCCAGAGTAAGAGTTAAGACCTTAGCTATTAGGCCAGAGTAAGAATTAAGACCTTAACCAGTAGGCCAGAGTAAGAGTTAGGACCTTAACCAGTAGGCCAGAGTACGAGTCTAAGAACTTAGCTATTCGCCCAGAGTAAGAGTTAAGACCTTAACCATTAGGCCAGAGTACGAGTCTAAGACCTTAGCTATTAGGCCAGAGTAAGAGTTAAGACCTTAGCTAGTAGGCCAGAGTAAGAGTTAAGACCTTAACCATTAGCCAAGGGTACGAGTTAAGACCTTAGCTATTAGGCCAGAGTAAGAGTTAATACCTTAGCTATTAGGCCAGAGTAAGAGTTAAGACCTTAACCAGTAGGCCAGAGTAAGAGTTAAGACCTTAGCTAGTAGGCCAGAGTAAGAGTTAAGACCTTAACCATTAGCCAAGGGTACGAGTTAAGACCTTTGCTATTAGGCCAGAGTAAGAGTTAAGACCTTAGCTATTAGGCCAGAGTAAGAGTTAAGACCTTAACTATTAGGCCAGAGTAAGAGTTAAGACCTTAACCATTAGGCCAGAGTACGAGTCTAAGACCATAGCTATTAGGCCAGAGTAAGAGTTAAGACCTTAGCTATTAGGCCAGAGTAAGAGTTAAGACCATAATCAGTAGGTCAGAGTAAGAGGTAAGACCTTAAACAGTAGGCCAGAGTAAGAGTTAATACCTTAACCATTAGGCCAGAGTACGAGTCTAAGACCTTAGCTATTAGGTCAGAGTAAGAGTTAAGACCTTAACCATTAGGCCAGAGTACAAGTCTAAGACCTTAGCTATTAGGCCAGAGTAAGAGTTAAGACCTTAACCATTAGGCCAGAGTACGAGTCTAAGACCTTAGCTATTAGGCCAGAGTACGAGTCTAAGACCTTAGCTATTAGGCCAGAGTAAGAGTTAAGACCTTAACCAGTAGGCCAGAGTAAGAGTTAAGACCTTAAACAGTAGGCCAGAGTAAGAGTTAATACCTTAACCATTAGGCCAGAGTACGAGTCTAAGACCTTAGCTATTAGGTCAGAGTAAGAGTTAAGACCTTAACCATTAGGCCAGAGTACAAGTCTAAGACCTTAGCTATTAGGCCAGAGTAAGAGTTAAGACCTTAACCATTAGGCCAGAGTACGAGTCTAAGACCTTAGCTATTAGGCCAGAGTAAGAGTTAAGACCTTAACCAGTAGGCCAGAGTAAGAGTTAAGACCTTAACCATTATGCCATAGTACGAGTCTAAGACCTTAGCTATTAGGCCATAGTAAGAGTTAAGACCTTAACCATTAGGCCAGAGTATGAGTCTAAGACCTTAGCTATTAGGCCAGAGTAAGAGTTAAGACCTTAGCTATTAGGCCAAAGTAAGAGTTATGACCTTAACCATTAGGCCAGAGTACGAGTCTAAGACCGTAGCTATTAGGCCAGAGTAAGAGTTAAGACCTTAGCTATTAGGCCAGAGTAAGAGTTAAGACCTTAACCAGTAGGCCAGAGTAAGAGTTAGGACCTTAACCAGTAGGCCAGAGTACGAGTCTAAGACCTTAGCTATTCGCCGAGAGTAAGAGTTAAGACCTTAACCATTAGGCCAGAGTACGAGTCTAAGACCTTAGCTATTAGGCCAGAGTACGAGTCTAAGACCTTAGCTATTAGGCCAGAGTAAGAGTTAAGACCTTAAACAGTAGGCCAGAGTAAGAGTTAAGACCTTAACCATTAGGCCAGAGTACGAGTCTAAGACCTTAGCTAATAGGCCAGAGTAAGAGTTAAGACCTTAACCATTAGGCCAGAGTACAAGTCTAAGACCTTAACTATTAGGCCAGAGTAAGAGTTAAGACCTTAACTATTAGGCCAGAGTATGAGTCTAAGACCTTAGCTATTAGGCCAGAGTAAGAGTTAAGACCTTAGCTATTAGGCCAGAGTAAGAGTTAGGACCTTAACCAGTAGGCCAGAGTACGAGTCTAAGACCTTAGCTATTCGCCGAGAGTAAGAGTTAAGACCTTAACCATTAGGCCAGAGTTCGAGTCTAAGACCTTAGCTATTAGGCCAGAGTAAGAGTTAAGACCTTAAACAGTAAGCCAGAGTAAGAGTTAGGACCTTAGCTATTAGGCCAGAGTAAGAGTTAAGACCTTAACCATTAGGTCAGAGTACGAGTCTAAGACCTTAGCTATTAGGCCAGAGTACGAGTCTAAGACCTTAGCTATTAGGCCAGAGTAAGAGTTTAGACCTTAACCAGTAGGCCAGAGTAAGAGTTAAGACCTTAACCATTATGCCATAGTACGAGTCTAAGACCTTAGCTATTATGCCATAGTAAGAGTTAAGACCTTAACCATTAGGCCAGAGTATGAGTCTAAGACCTTAGCTATTAAGCCAGAGTAAGAGTTAAGACCTTAGCTATTAGTTCAGAGTAAGAGTTATGACCTTAATCATTAGGCCAGAGTACGAGTCTAAGACCTTAGCTATTAGGCCAGAGTAAGAGTTAAGACCTTAACCAGTAGGCCAGAGTACGAGTCTAAGACCTTAGCTATTAGGCCAAGAGTAAGAGTTAAGACCTTAACCATTAGGCCAGAGTACGAGTCTAAGACCTTAGCTATTAGGCCAGAGTAAGAGTTAAGACCTTAGCTAGTAGGCCAGAGTAAGAGTTAAGACCTTAGCTATTAGGCCAGAGTAAGAGTTAAGACCTCAGCTATTAGGCTAGAGTAAGAGTTAAGACCTTAACCAGTAGGCCAGAGTAAGAGTAAAGACCTTAACCATTAGGCCAGAGTACGAGTCAAAGACCTTAGTTATTAGGCCAGAGTAAGAGTTCAGACCTTAGCTATTAGGCCAGAGTAAGAATTAAGACCTTAACCAGTAGGCCAGAGTACGAGTCTAAGACCTTAGCTATTCGCCCAGAGTAAGAGTTAAGACCTTAACCATTAGGCCAGAGTACGAGTCTAAGACCTTAGCTATTAGGCCAGAGTAAGAGTTAAGACCTTAGCTAGTAGGCCAGAGTAAGAGTTAAGACCTTATCCATTAGGCCAGAGTACGAGTTAAGACCTTAGCTATTAGGCCAGAGTAAGAGTTAAGACCTTAGCTATTAGGCTAGAGTAAGAGTTAAGACCTTAACCAGTAGGCCAGAGTAAGAGTAAAGACCTTAACCATTAGGCCAGAGTACGAGTTAAGACCTTAGCTATTAGGCCAGAGTAAGAGATAAGACCTTAGCTATTAGGCTAGAGTAAGAGTTAAGACCTTAACCAGTAGGCCAGAGTAAGAGTAAAGACCTTAACCATTAGGCCAGAGTACGAGTCTAAGACCTTAGCTATTAGTTCAGAGTAAGAGTTATGACCTTAATCATTAGGCCAGAGTACGAGTCTAAGACCTTAGCTATTAGGCCAGAGTAAGAGTTAAGACCTTAAACAGTAGGCCAGAGTACGAGTCTAAGACCTTAGCTATTAGGCCAAGAGTAAGAGTTAAGACCTTAACCATTAGGCCAGAGTACGAGTCTAAGACCTTAGCTATTAGGCCAGAGTAAGAGTTATGACCTTAGCTAGTAGGCCAGAGTAAGAGTTAAGACCTTATCAATTAGGTCAGAGTACGAGTTAAGACCTTAGCTATTAGGCCAGAGTAAGAGTTAAGACCTTAGCTATTAGGCTAGAGTAAGAGTTAAGACCTTAACCAGTAGGCCAGAGTAAGAGTAAAGACCTTACCATTAGGCCAGAGTACGAGTCTAAGACCTTAGTTATTAGGCCAGAGTAAGAGTTCAGACCTCAGCTATTAGGCCAGAGTAAGAGTTAAGACCTTAACCAGTAGGCCAGAGTACGAGTCTAAGACCTTAGCTATTCGCCCAGAGTAAGAGTTAATACCTTAACCATTAGGCCAGAGTACGAGTCTAAGACCTTAGCTATTAGGCCAGAGTAAGAGTTAAGACCTTAGCTAGTAGGCCAGAGTAAGAGTTAAGACCTTATCCATTAGGCCAGAGTACGAGTTAAGACCTTAGCTATTAGGCCAGAGTAAGAGTTAAGACCTTAGCTATTAGGCTAGAGTAAGAGTTAAGACCTTAACCAGTAGGCCAGAGTAAGAGTAAAGACCTTAACCATTAGGCCAGAGTACGAGTCTAAGACCTTAGCTATTAGGCCAGAGTAAGAGTTACGACCTTAGCTAGTAGGCCAGAGTAAGAGTTAAGACCTTAACCATTAGGCCAGAGTACGAGTTAAGACCTTAGCTATTAGGCCAGAGTAAGAGTTAAGACCTTAGCTATTAGGCCAGAGTAAGAGTTAAGACCTTAACCATTAGGCCAGAGTACAAGTCTAAGACCTTAGCTATTAGGCCAGAGTAAGAGTTAAGACCTTAACCATTAGGCCAGAGTATGAGTCTAAGACCTTAGCTATTAGGCCAGAGTACGAGTCTAAGACCTTAGCTATTAGGCCAGAGTAAGAGTTAAGACCTTAACCAGTAGGTCAGAGTAAGAGTTAAGACCTTAACCATTATGCCATAGTACGAGTCTAAGACCTTAGCTATTAGGCCATAGTAAGAGTTAAGACCTTAACCATTAGGCCAGAGTATGAGTCTAAGACCTTAGCTATTAAGCCAGAGTAAGAGTTAAGACCTTAGCTATTAGTTCAGAGTAAGAGTTATGACCTTAATCATTAGGCCAGAGTACGAGTCTAAGACCTTAGCTATTAGGCCAGAGTAAGAGTTAAGACCTTAACCAGTAGGCCAGAGTACGAGTCTAAGACCTTAGCTATTAGGCCAATAGTTAGAGTTAAGACCTTAGCTATTAAGCCAGAGTAAGAGTCTAAGACCATAGCTATTAGGCCAGAGTAAGAGTTAAGACCTTAGGTATTAGGCCAGAGTAAGAGTTAAGACCTTAGCTATTAGGCCAGAGTAAGAGTTAAGACCTTAACTATTAGGCCAGAGTAAGAGTTAAGACCTTAACCATTAGGCCAGAGTACAAGTCTAAGACCTTAGCTATTAGGCCAGAGTAAGAGTTAAGACCTTAACCATTAGGCCAGAGTATGAGTCTAAGACCTTAGCTATTAGGCCAGAGTAGGAGTTAAGACCTTAGCTATTAGGCCAGAGTAAGAGTTAGGACCTTAACCAGTAGGCCAGAGTACGAGTCTAAGACCTTAGCTATTCGCCGAGAGTAAGAGTTAAGACCTTAACCATTAGGCCAGAGTTCGAGTCTAAGACCTTAGCTATTAGGCCAGAGCAAGAGTTAAGACCTTAAACAGTAAGCCAGAGTAAGAGTTAAGACCTTAGCTATTAGGCCAGAGTAAGAGTTAAGACCTTAACCATTAGGTCAGAGTACGAGTCTAAGACCTTAGCTATTAGGCCAGAGTACGAGTCTAAGACCTTAGCTATTAGGCCAGAGTAAGAGTTAAGACCTTAACCAGTAGGCCAGAGTAAGAGTTAAGACCTTAACCATTATGCCATAGTACGAGTCTAAGACCTTAGCTATTATGCCATAGTAAGAGTTAAGACCTTAACCATTAGGCCAGAGTATGAGTCTAAGACCTTAGCTATTAAGCCAGAGTAAGAGTTAAGACCTTAGCTATTAGTTCAGAGTAAGAGTTATGGCCTTAATCATTAGGCCAGAGTACGAGTCTAAGACCTTAGCTATTAGGCCAGAGTAAGAGTTAAGACCTTAACCAGTAGGCCAGAGTACGAGTCTAAGACCTTAGCTATTAGGCCAAGAGTAAGAGTTAAGACCTTAACCATTAGGCCAGAGTACGAGTCTAAGACCTTAGCTATTAGGCCAGAGTAAGAGTTAAGACCTTAGCTAGTAGGCCAGAGTAAGAGTTAAGACCTTAGCTATTAGGCCAGAGTAAGAGTTAAGACCTCAGCTATTAGGCTAGAGTAAGAGTTAAGACCTTAACCAGTAGGCCAGAGTAAGAGTAAAGACCTTAACCATTAGGCCAGAGTACGAGTCAAAGACCTTAGTTATTAGGCCAGAGTAAGAGTTCAGACCTTAGCTATTAGGCCAGAGTAAGAATTAAGACCTTAACCAGTAGGCCAGAGTACGAGTCTAAGACCTTAGCTATTCGCCCAGAGTAAGAGTTAAGACCTTAACCATTAGGCCAGAGTACGAGTCTAAGACCTTAGCTATTAGGCCAGAGTAAGAGTTAAGACCTTAGCTAGTAGGCCAGAGTAAGAGTTAAGACCTTATCCATTAGGCCAGAGTATGAGTTAAGACCTTAGCTATTAGGCCAGAGTAAGAGTTAAGACCTTAGCTATTAGGCTAGAGTAAGAGTTAAGACCTTAACCAGTAGGCCAGAGTAAGAGTAAAGACCTTAACCATTAGGCCAGAGTACGAGTTAAGACCTTAGCTATTAGGCCAGAGTAAGAGATAAGACCTTAGCTATTAGGCTAGAGTAAGAGTTAAGACCTTAACCAGTAGGCCAGAGTAAGAGTAAAGACCTTAACCATTAGGCCAGAGTACGAGTCTAAGACCTTAGCTATTAGTTCAGAGTAAGAGTTATGACCTTAATCATTAGGCCAGAGTACGAGTCTAAGACCTTAGCTATTAGGCCAGAGTAAGAGTTAAGACCTTAACCAGTAGGCCAGAGTACGAGTCTAAGACCTTAGCTATTAGGCCAGAGTACGAGTCTAAGACCTTAGCTATTAGGCCAGAGTAAGAGTTAAGACCTTAACCAGTAGGCCAGAGTAAGAGTTAAGACCTTAACCATTATGCCATAGTACGAGTCTAAGACCTTAGCTATTAGGCCATAGTAAGAGTTAAGACCTTAACCATTAGGCCAGAGTATGAGTCTAAGACCTTAGCTATTAGGCCAGAGTAAGAGTTAAGACCTTAGCTATTAGGCCAGAGTAAGAGTTATGACCTTAACCATTAGGCCAGAGTACGAGTCTAAGACCGTAGCTATTAGGCCAGAGTAAGAGTTAAGACCTTAGCTATTAGGCCAGAGTAAGAGTTAAGACCTTAACCAGTAGGCCAGAGTAAGAGTTAGGACCTTAACCAGTAGGCCAGATTACGAGTCTAAGACCTTAGCTATTCGCCGAGAGTAAGAGTTAAGACCTTAACCATTAGGCCAGAGTACGAGTCTAAGACCTTAGCTATTAGGCCAGAGTAAGAGTTAAGACCTTAAACAGTAGGCCAGAGTAAGAGTTAAGACCTTAACCATTAGGCCAGAGTATGAGTCTAAGACCTTAGCTATTAGGCCAGAGTAAGAGTTAAGACCTTAACCATTAGGCCAGAGTACAAGTCTAAGACCTTAGCTATTAGGCCAGAGTAAGAGTTAAGACCTTAACCATTAGGCCAGAGTATGAGTCTAAGACCTTAGCTATTAGGCCAGAGTAAGAGTTAAGACCTTAGCTATTAGGCCAGAGTAAGAGTTATGACCTTAACCATTAGGCCAGAGTACGAGTCTAAGACCGTAGCTATTAGGCCAGAGTAAAAGTTAAGACCTTAGCTATTAGGCCAGAGTAAGAGTTAGGACCTTAACCAGTAGGCCAGAGTGCGAGTCTAAGACCTTAGCTATTCGCCGAGAGTAAGAGTTAAGACCTTAACCATTAGGCCAGAGTACGAGTCTAAGACCTTAGCTATTAGGCCAGAGTAAGAGTTAAAACCTTAACCAGTTGACCAGAGTGAGAGTTAAGACCTTAGCCATTAGGCCAGAGTACGAGTCGAAGACCTTAGCTATTAGGCCAGAGTAAGAGTTAAGACCTTAGCTATTAGGCCACAGTACGAGTCTAAGACCTTAGCTATTAGGCCAGAGTAAGAGTTAAGACCTTAACCAGTAGGCCAAAGTACGAGTCTAAGACCTTAGCTATTAGGCCAGTGTAAGAGTTAAGACCTTAGCTATTAGGAGAGAGTAAGAGTTAAGACCTTAACCATTAGGCCAGAGTACGAGTTAAGACCTTAGCTATTAGGCCAGAGTAAGAGTTAAGACCTTAGCTATTAGGCCAGAGTAAGAGTTAAGACCTTAACCAGTAGGCCAGAGAAGGAGTTAAGACCTTAACCAGTAGGCCAGAGTAAGAGTTAAGACCTTAACCATTAGGCCAGAGTATGAGTCTAAGACCTTAGCTATTAGGCCAGAGTAAGAGGTAAGACCTTAGCTATTAGGCCAGAGTAAGAGTTATGACCTTACCCATTAGGCCAGAGTACGAGTCTAAGACCTTAGCTATTAGGCTAGAGTAAGAGTTAAGACCTTAACCAGTAGGCCAGAGTAAGAGTTAATACCTTAACCATTAGGCCAGAGTACTAGTCTAAGACCTTAGCTATTAGGCCAGAGTAAGAGTTAAGACCTTAACCAGTTGACCAGAGTAAGAGTTAAGACCTTAACCATTAGGCCAGAGTACGAGTCGAAGACCTTAGCTATTAGGCCAGAGTAAGCGTTAAGACCTTAGCTCTTAGGCCACAGTACGAGTCTAAGACCTTAACTATTAGGCCAGAGTAAGAGTTAAGACCTTAACCTGTAGGCCATAGTACAAGTCTAAGACCTTAGCTATTAGGCCAGAGTAAGAGTTAAGACCTTAGCTATTAGGTCAGAGTAAGAGTTAAGACCTTAACCAGTAGGCCAGCGTAAGAGTTAAGACCTTAACCATTAGGCCAGAGTACAAGTCTAAGACCTTAGCTATTAGGCCAGAGTAAGAGTTAAGACCTTAACCATTAGGCCAGAGTACGAGTCTAAGACCTTAGCTATTAGGCCAGAGTACGAGTCTAAGACCTTAACTATTAGGCCAGAGTAAGAGTTAAGACCTTAACCAGTAGGCCAGAGTAAGAATTAAGACCTTAACCATCATGCCATAGTACGAGTCTAAGACCTTAGCTATTAGGCCATAGTAAGAGTTAAGACCTTAACCATTAGGCCAGAGTATGAGTCTAAGACCTTAGCTATTGGCCAGAGTAAGAGTTAAGACCTTAGCTATTAGGCCAGAGTAAGAGTTATGACCTTAACGATTAGGCCAGAGTACGAGTCTAAGACCGTAGCTATTAGGCCAGAGTAAGAGTTAAGACCTTAGCTATTAGGCCAGAGTAAGAGTTAAGACCTTAACCAGTAGGCCAGAGTAAGAGTTCGGACCTTAACCAGTAGGCCAGAGTACGAGTCTAAGACCTTAGCTATTCGCCCAGAGTAAGAGTTAAGACCTTAACCATTAGGCCAGAGTACGAGTCTAAGACCTTAGCTATTAGGCCAGAGTAAGAGTTAAGACATTAGCTAGTAGGCCAGAGTAAGAGTTAAGACCTTAACCATTAGGCCAGAGTACGAGTTAAGACCTTAGCTATTAGGCCAGAGTAAGAGTTAAGACCTTAGCTATTAGGCCAGAGTAAGAGTTAAGACCTTAACCATTAGGCCAGAGTACAAGTCTAAGACCTTAGCTATTAGGCCAGAGTAAGAGTTAAGACCTTAACCATTAGGCCAGAGTATGAGTCTAAGACCTTAGCTATTAGGCCAGAGTACGAGTCTAAGACCTTAGCTATTAGGCCAGAGTAAGAGTTAAGACCTTAACCATTAGGCCAGAGTACAAGTCTAAGACCTTAGCTATTAGGCCAGAGTAAGAGTTAAGACCTTAACCATTGGGCCAGAGTACAAGTCTAAGACCTTAGCTATTAGACCAGAGTAAGAGTTAAGACCTTAACCATTAGGCCAGAGTACGAGTCTAAGACCTTAGCTATTAGGCCAGAGTACGAGTCTAAGACCTTAGCTATTAGGCCAGAGTAAGAGTTAAGACCTTAACCAGTAGGCCAGAGTAAGAGTTAAGACCTTAACCATTATGCCATAGTACGAGTCTAAGACCTTAGCTATTAGGCCAAGAGTAAGAGTTAAGACCTTAACCATTAGGCCAGAGTACGAGTCTAAGACCTTAGCAATTAGGCCAGAGTAAGAGTTAAGGCCTTAGCTAGTAGGCCAGAGTAAGAGTTAAGACCTTATCCATTAGGCCAGAGTACGAGTTAAGACCTTAGCTATTAGGCCAGAGTAAGAGTTAAGACCTTAGCTATTAGGCTAGAGTAAGAGTTAAGACCTTAATCAGTAGGCCAGAGTAAGAGTAAAGACCTTAACCATTAGGCCAGAGTACGAGTCTAAGACCTTAGTTATTAGGCCAGAGTAAGAGTTCAGACCTTAGCTATTAGGCCAGAGTAAGAGTTAAGACCTTAACCAGTAGGCCAGAGTACGAGTCTAAGACCTTAGCTATTCGCCCAGAGTAAGAGTTAAGACCTTAACCATTAGGCCAGAGTACGAGTCTAAGACCTTAGCTATTAGGCCAGAGTAAGAGTTAAGACCTTAGCTAGTAGGCCAGAGTAAGAGTTAAGACCTTAACCATTAGGCCAGAGTACGAGTTAAGACCTTAGCTATTAGGCCAGAGTAAGAGTTAAGACCTTAGCTATTAGGCCAGAGTAAGAGTTAAGACCTTAACCATTAGGCCAGAGTACAAGTCTAAGACCTTAGCTATTAGGCCAGAGTAAGAGTTAAGACGTTAACCATTAGGCCAGAGTACGAGTCTAAGACCTTAGCTATTAGGCCAGAGTACGAGTCTAAGACCTTAGCTATTAGGCCAGAGTAAGAGTTAAGACCTTAACCAGTAGGTCAGAGTAAGAGTTAAGACCTTAACCATTATGCCATAGTACGACTCTAAGACCTTAGCTATTAGGCCATAGTAAGAGTTAAGACCTTAACCATTAGGCCAGAGTACGAGTCTAAGACCTTAGCTATTAGGCCAGAGTAAGAGTTAAGACCTTAACCAGCAGGCCAGAGTACAAGTCTAAGACCTTAGCTATTAGGCCAGAGTAAGAGTTAAGACCTTAACCATTAGGCCAGAGTATGAGTCTAAGACCTTAGCTATTAGGCCAGAGTAAGAGTTAAGACCTTAGCTATTAGGCCAAGTAAGAGTTAGGACCTTAACCAGTAGGCCAGAGTACGAGTCTAAGACCTTAGCTATTCGCCGAGAGTAAGAGTTAAGACCTTAACCATTAGGCCAGAGTTCGAGTCTAAGACCTTAGCTATTAGGCCAGAGTAAGAGTTAAGACCTTAAACAGTAAGCTAGAGTAAGAGTTAAGACCTTAGCTATTAGGCCAGAGTAAGAGTTAAGACCTTAACCGTTAGGTCAGACTACGAGTCTAAGACCTTAGCTATTAGGCCAGAGTACGAGTCTAAGACCTTAGCTATTAGGCCAGAGTAAGAGTTAAGACCTTAACCAGTAGGCCAGAGTAAGAGTTAAGACCTTAACCATTATGCCATAGTACGAGTCTAAGACCTTAGCTATTAGGCCATAGTAAGAGTTAAGACCTTAACCATTAGGCCAGAATATGAGTCTAAGACCTTAGCTATTAAGCCAGAGTAAGAGTTAAAACCTTAGCTATTAGTTCAGAGTAAGAGTTATGACCTTAATCATTAGGCCAGAGTACGAGTCTAAGACCTTAGCTATTAGGCCAGAGTAAGAGTTAAGACCTTAACCAGTAGGCCAGAGTACGAGTCTAAGACCTTAGCTATTAGGCCAAGAGTAAGAGTTAAGACCTTAACCATTAGGCCAGAGTAAGAGTCTGAGACCTTAGCTATTAGGCCAGAGTAAGAGTTAAGACCTTAGCTAGTAGGCCAGAGTAAGAGTTAGGACCTTATCCATTAGGCCAGAGTACGAGTTAAGACCTTAGCTATTAGGCCAGAGTAAGAGTTAAGACCTTAGCTATTAGGCTAGAGTAAGAGTTAAGACCTTAACCAGTAGGGCAGAGTAAGAGTAAAGACCTTAACCATTAGGCCAGAGTACGAGTCAAAGACCTTAGTTATTAGGCCAGAGTAAGAGTTCAGACCTTAGCTATTAGGCCAGAGTAAGAGTTAAGACCTTAACCAGTAGGTCAGAGTAAGAGTAAAGACCTTAACCATTAGGCCAGAGTACGAGTCTAAGACCTTAGCTATTAGTTCAGAGTAAGAGTTATGACCTTAATCATTAGGCCAGAGTACGAGTCTAAGACCTTAGCTATTAGGCCAGAGTAAGAGTTAAGACCTTAACCAGTAGGCCAGAGTACGAGTCTAAGACCTTATCTATTAGGCCAAGTGTAAGAGTTAAGACCTTAACCATTAGGCCAGAGTACGAGTCTAAGACCTTAGCTATTAGGCCAGAGTAAGAGTTAAGACCTTAGCTACTAGGCCAGAGTAAGAGTTAAGACCTTATCCATTAGGCCAGAGTACGAGTTAAGACCTTAGCTATTAGGCCAGAGTAAGAGTTAAGACCTTAGCTATTAGGCTAGAGTAAGAGTTAAGACCTTAACCAGTAGGCCAGAGTAAGAGTAAAGACCTTAACCATTAGGCCAGAGTACGAGTCTAAGACCTTAGTTATTAGGCCAGAGTAAGAGTTCAGACCTCAGCTATTAGGCCAGAGTAAGAGTTAAGACCTTAACCAGTAGGCCAGAGTACGAGTCTAAGACCTTAGCTATTCGCCCAGAGTAAGAGTTAATACCTTAACCATTAGGCCAGAGTACGAGTCTAAGACCTTAGCTATTAGGCCAGAGTAAGAGTTAAGACCTTAGCTAGTAGGCCAGAGTAAGACTTAAGACCTTATCCATTAGGCCAGAGTACGAGTTAAGACCTTAGCTATTAGGCCAGAGTAAGAGTTAAGACCTTAGCTATTAGGCTAGAGTAAGAGTTAAGACCTTAACTAGTAGGCCAGAGTAAGAGTAAAGACCTTAACCATTAGGCCAGAGTACGAGTTAAGACCTTAGCTATTAGGCCAGAGTAAGAGTTAAGACCTTAGCTATTAGGCTAGAGTAAGAGTTAAGACCTTAACCAGTAGGCCAGAGTAAGAGTAAAGACCTTAACCATTAGGCCAGAGTACGAGTCTAAGACCTTAGCTATTAGGCCAGAGTAAGAGTTAAGACCTTAGCTAGTAGGCCAGAGTAAGAGTTAAGACCTTAACCATTAGGCCAGAGTACGAGTTAAGACCTTAGCTATTAGGCCAGAGTAAGAGTTAAGACCTTAGCTATTAGGCCAGAGTAAGAGTTAAGACCTTAACCATTAGGCCAGCGTACAAGTCTAAGACCTTAGCTATTAGGCCAGAGTAAGAGTTAAGACCTTAACCATTAGGCCAGAGTACGAGTCTAAGACCTTAGCTATTAGGCCAGAGTACGAGTCTAAGACCTTAGCTATTAGGCCAGAGTAAGAGTTAAGACCTTAACCAGTAGGTCAGAGTAAGAGTTAAGACCTTAACCATTATGCCATAGTACGAGTCTAAGACCTTAGCTATTAGGCCATAGTAAGAGTTAAGACCTTAACCATTAGGCCAGAGTATGAGTCTAAGACCTTAGCTATTAAGCCAGAGTAAGAGTTAAGACCTTAGCTATTATTTCAGAGTAAGAGTTATGACCTTAATCATTAGGCCAGAGTACGAGTCTAAGACCTTAGCTATTAGGCCAGAGTAAGAGTTAAGACCTTAACCAGTAGGCCAGAGTACGAGTCTAAGACCTTAGCTATTAGGCCAAGAGTAAGAGTTAAGACCTTAGCTATTAGGCCAGAGTAAGAGTTAAGACCTTAACCATTGGGCCAGAGTACGAGTCTAAGACCATAGCTATTAGGCCAGAGTAAGAGTTAAGACCTTAGCTATTAGGCCAGAGTAAGAGTTAAGACCTTAGCTATTAGGCCAGAGTAAGAGTTAAGACCTTAACTATTAGGCCAGAGTAAGAGTTAAGACCTTAACCATTAGGCCAGAGTACGAGTCTAAGACCATAGCTATTAGGCCAGAGTAATAGTTAAGACCTTAGCTATTAGGCCAGAGTAAGAGTTAAGACCTTAACCAGTAGGACAGAGTAAGAGTTAAGACCTTAACCATTAGGCCAGAGTACGTGTCTAAGACCTTAGCTATTAGGCCATAGTAAGAGTTAAGACCTTAACCAGTAGGCCAGAGTAAGAGTTAAGACCTTAAACAGTAGGCCAGAGTAAGAGTTAAGACCTTAACCATTAGGCCAGAGTACGAGTTTAAGACCTTAGCTATTAGGCCAGAGTAAGAGTTAAGACCTTAACCATTAGGCCAGAGTACAAGTCTAAGACCTTAGCTATTAGGCCAGAGTAAGAGTTAAGACCTTAACCATTAGGCCAGAGTACGAGTCTAAGACATTAGCTATTAGGCCAGAGTACGAGTCTAAGACCTTAGCTATTAGGCCAGAGTAAGAGTTAAGACCTTAACCAGTAGGCCAGAGTAAGAGTTAAGACCTTAACCATTATGCCATAGTACGAGTCTAAGACCTTAGCTATTAGGCCGTAGTAAGAGTTAAGACCTTAACCATTAGGCCAGAGTATGAGTCTAAGACCTTAGCTATTAGGCCAGAGTAAGAGTTAAGACCTTAGCTATTAGGCCAGAGTAAGAGTTATGACCTTAACCATTAGGCCAGAGTACAAGTCTAAGACCGTAGCTATTAGGCCAGAGTAAGAGTTAAGACCTTAGCTATTAGGCCAGAGTAAGAGTTAAGACCTTAACCAGTAGGCCAGAGTAAGAGTTAGGACCTTAACCAGTAGGCCAGAGTACGAGTCTAAGAACTTAGCTATTCGCCCAGAGTAAGAGTTAAGACCTTAACCATTAGGCCAGAGTATGAGTCTAAGACCTTAGCTATTAGGCCAGAGTAAGAGTTAAGACCTTAGCTAGTAGGCCAGAGTAAGAGTTAAGACCTTAACCATTAGGCCAGAGTACGAGTTAAGACCTTAGCTATTAGGCCAGAGTAAAAGTTAAGACCTTAGCTATTAGGCCAGAGTAAGAGTTAAGACCTTAACCAGTAGGCCAGAGTAAGAGTTAAGACCTTAACCAGTAGGCCAGAGTAAGAGTTAAGACCTTAACCATTAGGCCGGAGTACGAGTCTAAGACCTTAGTTATTAGGCCAGAGTAAGAGTTCAGACCTTAGCTATTAGGCCAGAGTAAGAGTTAAGATCTTAACCATTAGGCCAGAGTAGGAGTCTAAGATCTTAGCTATTAGGCCAGAGTAAGAGTTAAGACCTTAACCAGTAGGCCAGAGTAAGAGTTAGGACCTTAACCAGTAGGCCAGAGTACGAGTCTAAGACCTTAGCTATTCGCCCAGAGTAAGAGTTAAGACCTTAACCATTAGGCCAGAGTACGAGTCTAAGACCTTAGCTATTAGGCCAGAGTAAGAGTTAAGACCTTAGCTAGTAGGACAGAGTAAGAGTTAAGACCTTAACCATTAGGCCAGAGTACTAGTTAAGACCTTAGCTATTAGGCCAGAGTAAGAGTTAAGACCTTAGCTATTAGGCCAGAGTAAGAGTTAAGACCTTAACCAGTAGGCCAGAGTAAGAGTTAAGACCTTAACCAGTAGGCCAGAGTAAGAGTTAAGACCTTAACCATTAGGCCAGAGTACGAGTCTAAGACCTTAGTTATTAGGCCAGAGTAAGAGTTTAGACCTTAGCTATTAGGCCAGAGTAAGAGTTAAGACCTTAACCATTAGGCCAGAGTAGGAGTCTAAGACCTTAGCTATTAGGCCAGAGTAAGAGTTAAGACCTTAACCAGTAGGCCAGAGTACGAGTCTAAGACCTTAGCTATTAGGCCAAGAGTAAGAGTTAAGACCTTAGCTATTAGGCCAGAGTAAGAGTTAAGACCTTAACCATTAGGCCAGAGTACGAGTCTAAGACCATAGCTATTAGGCCAGAGTAAGAGTTAAGACCTTAGCTATTCGGCTAGAGTAAGAGTTAAGACCTTAGCTATTAGGCCAGAGTAAGAGTTAAGACCTTAACTATTAGGCCAGAGTAAGAGTTAAGACCTTAACCATTAGGCCAGAGTACGAGTCTAAGACCATAGCTATTAGGCCAGAGTAAGAGTTAAGACCTTAGCTATTAGGCCAGAGTAAGAGTTAAGACCATAATCAGTAGGCCAGAGTAAGAGTTAAGACCTTAACCAGTAGGACAGAGTAAGAGTTAAGACCTTAACCATTAGGCCAGAGTACGTGTCTAAGACCTTAGCTATTAGGCCATAGTAAGAGTTAAGACCTTAACCAGTAGGCCAGAGTAAGAGTTAAGACCTTAAACAGTAGGCCAGAGTAAGAGTTAATACCTTAACCATTAGGCCAGAGTACGAGTCTAAGACCTTAGCTATTAGGCCAGAGTAAGAGTTAAGACCTTAACCATTAGGCCAGAGTACAAGTCTAAGACCTTAGCTATTAGGCCAGAGTAAGAGTTAAGACCTTAACCATTAGGCCAGAGTATGAGTCTAAGACCTTAGCTATTAGGCCAGAGTACGAGTCTAAGACCTTAGCTATTAGGCCTGAGTAAGAGTTAAGACCTTAACCAGTAGGCCAGAGTAAGAGTTAAGACCTTAACCATTATGCCATAGTACGAGTCTAAGACCTTAGCTATTAGGCCATAGTAAGAGTTAAGACCTTAACCATTAGGCCAGAGTATGAGTCTAAGACCTTAGCTATTAGGCCAGAGTAAGAGTTAAGACCTTAGCTATTAGGCCAGAGTAAGAGTTATGACCTTAACCATTAGGCCAGAGTACGAGTCTAAGACCGTAGCTATTAGGCCAGAGTAAGAGTTAAGACCTTAGCTATTAGGCCAGAGTAAGAGTTAAGACCTTAACCAGTAGGCCAGAGTAAGAGTTAGGACCTTAACCAGTAGGCCAGAGTACGAGTCTAAGACCTTAGCTATTCGCCGAGAGTAAGAGTTAAGACCTTAACCATTAGGCCAGAGTACGAGTCTAAGACCTTAGCTATTAGGCCAGAGTAAGAGTTAAGACCTTAACCTGTAGGCCATAGTACGAGTCTAAGACCTTAGCTATTAGGCCAGAGTAAGAGTTAAGACCTTAACCAGTAGGCCAGAGAACGAGTCTAAGACCTTAGCTATTCGCCCAGAGTAAGAGTTAAGACCTTAACCATTAGGCCAGAGTACGAGTCTAAGACCTTAGCTATTAGGCCAGAGTAAGAGTTAAGACCTTAGCTAGTAGGCCAAAGTAAGAGTTAAAACCTTAACCATTAGGTCAGAGTACGAGTTAAGACCTTAGCTATTAGGCCAGAGTAAGAGTTAAGACCTTAGCTATTAGGCCAGAGTAAGAGTTAAGACCTTAACCATTAGGCCAGAGTACAAGTCTAAGACCTTAGCTATTAGGCCAGAGTAAGTGTTAAGACGTTAACCATTAGGCCAGAGTACGAGTCTAAGACCTTAGCTATTAGGCCAGAGTACGAGTCTAAGACCTTAGCTATTAGGCCAGAGTAAGAGTTAAGACCTTAACCAGTAGGTCAGAGTAAGAGTTAAGACCTTAACCATTATGCCTTAGTACGAGTCTAAGACCTTAGCTATTAGGCCATAGTAAGAGTTAAGACCTTAACCATTAGGCCAGAGTACGAGTCTAAGACCTTAGCTATTAGGCCAGAGTAAGAGTTAAGACCTTAACCAGTAGGCCAGAGTACGAGTCTAAGACCTTAGCTATTAGGCCAAGTATAAGAGTTAAGACCTTAGCTTTTAGGCCAGAGTAAGAGTTAAGACCTTAACCATTAGGCCAGAGTACGAGTCTAAGACCATAGCTATTAGGCCAGAGTAAGAGTTAAGACCTTAGCTATTAGGCCAGAGTAAGAGTTAAGACCTTAGCTATTAGGCCAGAGTAAGAGTGAAGACCTTAACTATTAGGCCAGAGTAAGAGTTAAGACCTTAACCATTAGGCCAGAGTACGAGTCTAAGACCATAGCTATTAGGCCAGAGTACGAGTCTAAGACCATAGCTATTAGGCCAGAGTACGAGTCTAAGACCTTAGCTATGAGGCCAGAGTAAGAGTTAAGACCTTAACCAGTAGGCCAGAGTAAGAGTTAAGACCTTAACCATTATGCCATAGTACGAGTCTAAGACCTTAGCTATTAGGCCATAGTAAGAGTTAAGACCTTAACCATTAGGCCAGAGTATGAGTCTAAGACCTTAGCTATTAGGCCAGAGTAAGAGTTAAGACCTTAGCTATTAGGCCAGAGTAAGAGTTATGACCTTAACCATTAGGCCAGAGTACGAGTCTAAGACCGTAGCTATTAGGCCAGAGTAAGAGTTAAGACCTTAGCTATTAGGCCAGAGTAAGAGTTAAGACCTTAACCAGTAGGCCAGAGTAGGAGTTAGGACCTTAACCAGTAGGCCAGAGTACGAGTCTAAGAACTTAGCTATTCGCCCAGAGTAAGAGTTAAGACCTTAGCTCGTAGGCCAGAGTAAGAGTTAAGACCTTAACCATTAGGCCAGAGTACGAGTTAAGACCTTAGCTATTAGCCCAGAGTAAGAGTTAAGACCTTAACCAGTAGGCCAGAGTACGAGTCTAAGACCTTAGCTATGAGGCCAGAGTAAGAGTTAAGACCTTAACCATTAGGCCAGAGTACGAGTCTAAGACCTTGGCTATTATGCCACAGTAAAAGTTAAGACCTTAGCTATTCGGACAGAGTAAGAGTTAAAACCTTAACCATTAGGCAAGAGTATGAGTCTAAGACCTTAGCTATTAGGCCAGAGTAAGATTTAAGACCTTAGCTTTTAGGCCAGAGTAATAGTTAACACCTTAGCTATTAGGCCAGAGTAAGAGTTAAGACCTTAGCTATTAGGCCAGAGTAAGAGTTAAGACCTTAACCAGTAGGCCAGAGTAAGAGTTAGGACCTTAACCAGTAGGCCAGAGTACGAGTCTTAGACCTTAGCTATTCGCCGAGAGTAAGAGTTAAGACCTTAACCATTAGGCCAGAGTACGAGTCTAAGACCTTAGCTATTAGGCCAGAGTAAGAGTTAAGACCTTAAACAGTACGCCAGAGTAAGAGTTAAGACCTTAACCATTAGGCCAGAGTACGAGTCTAAGACCTTAGCTATTAGGCCAGAGTAAGAGTTAAGACCTTAACCATTAGGCCAGAGTACAAGTCTAAGACCTTAGCTATTAGGCCAGAGTAAGAGTTAAGACCTTAACCATTAGGCCAGAGTATGAGTCTAAGACCTTAGCTATTAGGCCAGAGTAAGAGTTAAGACCCTAGCTATTAGGCCAGAGTAAGAGTTATGACCTTAACCATTAGGCCAGAGTACGAGTCTAAGACCGTAGCTATTAGGCCAGAGTAAGAGTTAAGACCTTAGCTATTAGGCCAGAGTAAGAGTTAAGACCTTAACCAGTAGACCAGAGTAAGAGTTAGGACCTTAACCAGTAGGCCAGAGCACGAGAATAAGACCTTAGCTATTCGCCGAGAGTAAGAGTTAAGACCTTAACCATTAGGCCAGAGTACGAGTCTAAGACCTTAGCTATTAGGCCAGAGTAAGAGTTAAAACCTTAACCAGTTGACCAGAGTGAAAGTTAAGACCTTAACCATTAGGCCAGAGTATGAGTCGAAGACCTTAGCTATTAGGCCAGAGTAAGAGTTAAGACCTTAGCTATTAGGCCACAGTACGAGTCTAAGACCTTAGCTATTAGGCCAGAGTAAGAGTTAAGACCTTAACCAGTAGGCCAAAGTACGAGTCTAAGACCTTAGCTATTAGGCCAGAGTAAGAGTTAAGACCTTAGCTATTAGGAGAGAGTAAGAGTTAAGACCTTAACCATTAGGCCAGAGTACGAGTTAAGACCTTAGCTATTAGGCCAGAGTAAGAGTTAAGACCTTAGCAATTAGGCCAGAGTAAGAGTTAAGACCTTAACCAGTAGGCCAGAGTAGGAGTTAAGACCTTAACCAGTAGGCCAGAGTAAGAGTTAAGACCTTAACCATTAGGCCAGAGTATGAGTCTAAGACCTTAGCTATTAGGCCAGAGTAAGAGGTAAGACCTTAGCTATTAGGCCAGAGTAAGAGTTATGACCTTACCCATTAGGCCAGAGTACGAGTCTAAGACCTTAGCTATTAGGCCAGAGTAAGAGTTAAGACCTTAACCAGTAGGCCAGAGTAAGAGTTAAGACCTTATCCATTAGGCCAGAGTACGAGTCTAAGACCTTAGCTATTAGGCCAGAGTAAGAGTTAAGACCTTAACCAGTTGACCAGAGTAAGAGTTAAGACCTTAACCATTAGGCCAGAGTACGAGTCGAAGACCTTAGCTATTAGGCCAGAGTAAGAGTTAAGACCTTAGCTCTTAGGCCACAGTACGAGTCTAAGACCTTAGCTATTAGGCCAGAGTAAGAGTTAAGACCTTAACCTGTAGGCCATAGTACAAGTCTAAGACCTTAGCTATTAGGCCAGAGTAAGAGTTAAGACCTTAGCTATTATGTCAGAGTAAGAGTTAAGACCTTAACCAGTAGGCCAGCGTAAGAGTTAAGACCTTAACCATTAGGCCAGAGTACAAGTCTAAGACCTTAGCTATTAGGCCAGAGTAAGAGTTAAGACCTTAACCAGTAGGCCAGAGTAAGAGTTAGGACCTTAACCAGTAGGCCAGAGTACGAGTCTAAGACCTTAGCTATTCGCCTAGAGTAAGAGTTAAGACCTTAACCATTAGGCCAGAGTACGAGTCTAAGACCTTAGCTATTAGGCCAGAGTAAGAGTTAAGACCTTAGCTAGTAGGCCAGAGTAACAGTTAAGACCTTAATCATTAGGCCAGAGTACGAGCCTAAGACCATAGCTATTAGGCCAGAGTAAGAGTTAAGACCTTAGCTATTAGGACAAGAGTAAGAGTTAAGACCTTAGCTATTAGGCCAGAGTAAGAGTTAAGACCTTAACCATTAGGCCAGAGTACGAGTCTAAGACCATAGCTATTAGGCCAGAGTAAGAGTTAAGACCTTAGCTATTAGGCCAGAGTAAGAGTTAAGACCTTAACCATTAGGCCAGAGTACAAGTCTAAGACCATAGCTATTAGGCCAGAGTAAGAGTTAAGACCTTAACCATTAGGCCAGAGTACGAGTCTAAGACCATAGCTATTAGGCCAGAGTAAGAGTTAAGACCTTAGCTATTAGGCCAGAGTAAGAGTTAAGACCATAATCAGTAGGCCAGAGTAAGAGTTAAGACCTTAAACAGTAGGCCAGAGTAAGAGTTAATACCTTAACCATTAGGCCAGAGTACGTGTCTAAGACCTTAGCTATTAGGCCATAGTAAGAGTTAAGACCTTAACCAGTAGGCCAGAGTAAGAGTTAAGACCTTAAACAGTAGGCCAGAGTAAGAGTTAATACCTTAACCATTAGGCCAGAGTACGAGTCTAAGACCTTAGCTATTAGGCCAGAGTAAGAGTTAAGACCTTAACCATTAGGCCAGAGTACAAGTCTAAGACCTTAGCTATTAGGCCAGAGTAACAGTTAAGACCTTAACCATTAGGCCAGAGTACGAGTCTAAGACCTTAGCTATTCGCCGAGAGTAAGAGTTAAGACCTTAACCATTAGGCCAGAGTACGAGTCTAAGACCTTAGCTATTAGGCCAGAGTAAGAGTTAAGGCCTTAACCAGTAGGTCAGAGTAAGAGTTAGGACCTTAACCAGTAGGCCAGAGTACGAGTCTAAGACCTTAGCTATTCGCCGAGAGTAAGAGTTAAGACCTTAACCATTAGGCCAGAGTACGAGTCTAAGACCTTAGCTATTAGGCCAGAGTAAGAGTTAAGACCTTAAACAGTAGGCCAGAGTAAGAGTTAAGACCTTAACCATTAGGCCAGAGTACGAGTCTAAGACCTTAGCTATTAGGCCAGAGTAAGAGTTAAGACCATAACCATTAGGCCAGAGTACAAGTCTAAGACCTTAGCTATTAGGCCAGAGTAAGAGTTAAGACCTTAACCATTAGGCCAGAGTATGAGTCTAAGACCTTAGCTATTAGGCCAGAGTAAGAGTTAAGACCCTAGCTATTAGGCCAGAGTAAGAGTTATGACCTTAACCATTAGGCCAGAGTACAAGTCTAAGACCGTAGCTATTAGGCCAGAGTAAGAGTTAAGACCTTAGCTATTAGGCCAGAGTAAGAGTTAAGACCTTAACCAGTAGACCAGAGTAAGAGTTAGGACCTTAACCAGTAGGCCAGAGTACGAGAATAAGACCTTAGCTATTCGCCGAGAGTAAGAGTTAAGACCTTAACCATTAGGCCAGAGTACGAGTCTAAGACCTTAGCTATTAGGCCAGAGTAAGAGTTAAAACCTTAACCAGTTGACCAGAGTGAAAGTTAAGACCTTAACCATTAGGCCAGAGTACGAGTCGAAGACCTTAGCTATTAGGCCAGAGTAAGAGTTAAGACCCTAGCTATTAGGCCAGAGTAAGAGTTATGACCTTAACCATTAGGCCAGAGTACGAGTCTAAGACCGTAGCTATTAGGCCAGAGTAAGAGTTAAGACCTTAGCTATTAGGCCAGAGTAAGAGTTAAGACCTTAACCAGTAGACCAGAGTAAGAGTTAGGACCTTAACCAGTAGGCCAGAGTACGAGAATAAGACCTTAGCTATTCGCCGAGAGTAAGAGTTAAGACCTTAACCATTAGGCCAGAGTACGAGTCTAAGACCTTAGCTATTAGGCCAGAGTAAGAGTTAAAACCTTAACCAGTTGACCAGAGTGAAAGTTAAGACCTTAACCATTAGGCCAGAGTACGAGTCGAAGACCTTAGCTATTAGGCCAGAGTAAGAGTTAAGACCTTAGCTATTAGGCCACAGTACGAGTCTAAGACCTTAGCTATTAGGCCAGAGTAAGAGTTAAGACCTTAACCTGTAGGCCAAAGTACGAGTCTAAGACCTTAGCTATTAGGCCAGAGTAAGAGTTAAGACCTTAGCTATTAGGAGAGAGTAAGAGTTAAGACCTTAACCATTAGGCCAGAGTACGAGTTAAGACCTTAGCTATTAGGCCAGAGTAAGAGTTAAGACCTTAGCTATTAGGCCAGAGTAAGAGTTAAGACCTTAACCAGTAGGCCAGAGTAGGAGTTAAGACCTTAACCAGTAGGCCAGAGTAAGAGTTGAGACCTTAACCATTAGGCCAGAGTATGAGTCTAAGACCTTAGCTATTAGGCCAGAGTAAGAGGTAAGACCTTAGCTATTAGGCCAGAGTAAGAGTTATGACCTTACCCATTAGGCCAGAGTACGAGTCTAAGACCTTAGCTATTAGGCCAGAGTAAGAGTTAAGACCTTAACCAGTAGGCCAGAGTAAGAGTTAAGACCTTATCCATTAGGCCAGAGTACGAGTCTAAGACCTTAGCTATTAGGCCAGAGTAAGAGTTAAGACCTTAACCAGTTGACCAGAGTAAGAGTTAAGACCTTAACCATTAGGCCAGAGTACGAGTCGAAGACCTTAGCTATTAGGCCAGAGTAAGAGTTAAGACCTTAGCTCTTAGGCCACAGTACGAGTCTAAGACCTTAGCTATTAGGCCAGAGTAAGAGTTCAGACCTTAACCTGTAGGCCATAGTACAAGTCTAAGACCTTAGCTATTAGGCCAGAGTAAGAGTTAAGACCTTAGCTATTATGTCAGAGTAAGAGTTAAGACCTTAACCAGTAGGCCAGCGTAAGAGTTAAGACCTTAACCATTAGGCCAGAGTACAAGTCTAAGACCTTAGCTATTAGGCCAGAGTAAGAGTTAAGACCTTAACCAGTAGGCCAGAGTAAGAGTTAGGACCTTAACCAGTAGGCCAGAGTACGAGTCTAAGACCTTAGCTATTCGCCTAGAGTAAGAGTTAAGACCTTAACCATTAGGCCAGAGTACGAGTCTAAGACCTTAGCTATTAGTCCAGAGTAAGAGTTAAGACCTTAGCTAGTAGGCCAGAGTAAGAGTTAAGACCTTAATCATTAGGCCAGAGTACGAGCCTAAGACCATAGCTATTAGGCCAGAGTAAGAGTTAAGACCTTAGCTATTAGGCCAAGAGTAAGAGTTAAGACCTTAGCTATTAGGCCAGAGTAAGAGTTAAGACCTTAACCATTAGGCCAGAGTACGAGTCTAAGACCATAGCTATTAGGCCAGAGTAAGAGTTAAGACCTTAGCTATTAGGCCAGAGTAAGAGTTAAGACCTTAACTATTAGGCCAGAGTAAGAGTTAAGACCTTAACCATTAGGCCAGAGTACAAGTCTAAGACCATAGCTATTAGGCCAGAGTAAGAGTTAAGACCTTAGCTATTAGGCCAGAGTAAGAGTTAAGACCATAATCAGTAGGCCAGAGTAAGAGTTAAGACCTTAACCAGTAGGCCAGAGTAAGAGTTAAGACCTTAAACAGTAGGCCAGAGTAAGAGTTAATACCTTAACCATTAGGCCAGAGTACGAGTCTAAGACCTTAGCTATTAGGCCAGAGTAAGAGTTAAGACCTTAACCATTAGGCCAGAGTACAAGTCTAAGACCTTAGCTTTTAGGCCAGAGTAAGAGTTAAGACCTTAACCATTAGGCCAGAGTACGAGTCTAAGACCTTAGCTATTAGGCCAGAGTACGAGTCTAAGACCTTAGCTATTAGGCCAGAGTAAGAGTTAAGACCTTAACCAGTAGGCCAGAGTAAGAGTTAGGACCTTAACCATTATGCCATAGTACGAGTCTAAGACCTTAGCTATTAGGCCATAGTAAGAGTTAAGACCTTAACCATTAGGCCAGAGTATGAGTCTAAGACCTTAGCTATTAGGCCAGAGTAAGAGTTAAGACCTTAGCTATTAGGCCAGAGTAAGAGTTATGACCTTAACCATTAGGCCAGAGTACGAGTCTAAGACCGTAGCTATTAGGCCAGAGTAAGAGTTAAGACCTTAGATATTAGGCCAGAGTAAGAGTTAAGACCTTAACCAGTAGGCCAGAGTAAGAGTTAGGACCTTAACCAGTAGGCCAGAGTACGAGTCTAAGACCTTAGCTATTCGCCGAGAGTAAGAGTTAAGACCTTAACCATTAGGCCAGTGTACGAGTCTAAGACCTTAGCTATGAGGCCAGAGTAAGAGTTAAGACCTTAAACAGTAGGCCAGAGTAAGAGTTAAGACCTTAACCATTAGGCCAGAGTACGAGTCTAAGACCTTAGCTATTAGGCCAGAGTAAGAGTTAAGACCTTAACCATTAGGCCAGAGTACAAGTCTAAGACCTTAGCTATAAGGCCAGAGTAAGAGTTAAGACCTTAACCATTAGGCCAGAGTATGAGTCTAAGACCTTAGCTATTAGGCCAGAGTAAGAGTTAAGACCCTAGCTATTAGGCCAGAGTAAGAGTTATGACCTTAACCATTAGGCCAGAGTACGAGTCTAAGACCGTAGCTATTAGGCCAGAGTAAGAGTTAAGACCTTAGCTATTAGGCCAGAGTAAGAGTTAAGACCTTAACCAGTAGACCAGAGTAAGAGTTAGGACCTTAACCAGTAGGCCAGAGTACCAGAATAAGACCTTAGCTATTCGCCGAGAGTAAGAGTTAAGACCTTAACCATTAGGCCAGAGTACGAGTCTAAGACCTTAGCTATTAGGCCAGAGTAAGAGTTAAAACCTTAACCAGATGACCAGAGTGCAAGTTAAGACCTTAACCATTAGGCCAGAGTACGAGTCGAAGACCTTAGCTATTAGGCCAGAGTAAGAGTTAAGACCTTAGCTATTAGGCCACAGTACGAGTCTAAGACCTTAGCTATTAGGCCAGAGTAAGAGTTAAGACCTTAACCAGTAGGCCAAAGTACGAGTCTAAGACCTTAGCTATTAGGCCAGAGTAAGAGTTAAGACCTTAGCTATTAGGAGAGAGTAAGAGTTAAGACCTTAACCATTAGCCCAGAGTACGAGTTAAGACCTTAGCTATTAGGCCAGAGTAAGAGTTAAGACCTTAGCTATTAGGCCAGAGTAAGAGTTAAGACCTTAACCAGTAGGCCAGAGTAGGAGTTAAGACCTTAACCAGTAGGCCAGAGTAAGAGTTAAGACATTAACCATTAGGCCAGAGTATGAGTCTAAGACCTTAGCTATTCGGCCAGAGTAAGAGGTAAGACCTTAGCTATTAGGCCAGAGTAAGAGTTATGACCTTACCCATTAGGCCAGAGTACGAGTCTAAGACCTTAGCTATTAGGCCAGAGTAAGAGTTAGGACCTTAACCAGTAGGCCAGAGTAAGAGTTAGGACCTTAACCATTATGCCATAGTACGAGTCTAAGACCTTAGCTATTAGGCCATAGTAAGATTTAAGACCTTAACCATTATGCCAGAGTATGAGTCTAAGACCTTAGCTATTAGGCCAGAGTAAGAGTTAAGACCTTAGCTATTAGGCCAGAGTAAGAGTTATGACCTTAACCATTAGGCCAGAGTACGAGTCTAAGACCGTAGCTATTAGGCCAGAGTAAGAGTTAAGACCTTAGATATTAGGCCAGAGTAAGAGTTAAGACCTTAACCAGTAGGCCAGAGTAAGAGTTAGGACCTTAACCAGTAGGCCAGAGTACGAGTCTAAGACCTTAGCTATTCGCCGAGAGTAAGAGTTAAGACCTTAACCATTAGGCCAGTGTACGAGTCTAAGACCTTAGCTATGAGGCCAGAGTAAGAGTTAAGACCTTAAACAGTAGGCCAGAGTAAGAGTTAAGACCTTAACCATTAGGCCAGAGTACGAGTCTAAGACCTTAGCTATTAGGCCAGAGTAAGAGTTAAGAACTTAACCATTAGGCCAGAGTACAAGTCTAAGACCTTAGCTATAAGGCCAGAGTAAGAGTTAAGACCTTAACCATTAGGCCAGAGTATGAGTCTAAGACCTTAGCTATTAGGCCAGAGTAAGAGTTAAGACCCTAGCTATTAGGCCAGAGTAAGAGTTATGACCTACTGGTTAAGGTCTTAACTCTTACTCTGGCCTAATAGCTAAGGTCTTAGACTTGTACTCTGGCCTAATGGTTAAGGTCTTAACTCTTACGCTGGCCTACTGGTTAAGGTCTTAACTCTTACTCTGACATAATAGCTAAGGTCTTAACTCTTACTCTGGCCTAATAGCTAAGGTCTTAGACTTGTACTATGGCCTACAGGTTAAGGTCTTAACTCTTACTCTGGCCTAATAGCTAAGGTCTTAGACTCGTACTGTAGCCTAAGAGCTAAGGTCTTAACTCTTACTCTGGCCTAATAGCTAAGGTCTTCGACTCGTACTCTGGCCTAATGGTTAAGGTCTTAACTCTTACTCTGGTCAACTGGTTAAGGTCTTAAATCTTACTCTGGCCTAATAGCTAAGGTCTTAGACTCGTACTCTGGCCTAATGGATAAGGTCTTAACTCTTACTCTGGCCTACTGGTTAAGGTCTTAACTCTTACTCTGGCCTAATAGCTAAGGTCTTAGACTCGTACTCTGGCCTAATGGGTAAGGTCATAACTCTTACTCTGGCCTAATAGCTAAGGTCTTACCTCTTACTCTGGCCGAATAGCTAAGGTCTTAGACTCATACTCTGGCCTAATGGTTAATGTCTTAACTCTTACTCTGGCCTACTGGTTAAGGTCTTAACTCCTACTCTGGCCTACTGGTTAAGGTCTTAACTCTTACTCTGGCCTAATAGCTAACGTCTTAACTCTTACTCTGGCCTAATAGCTAAGGTCTTAACTCGTACTCTGGTCTAATGGTTAAGGTCTTTAACTCTTACTCTCTCCTAATAGCTAAGGTCTTAACTCTTACTCTGGCCTAATAGCTAAGGTCTTAGACTCGTACTTTGGCCTACTGGTTAAGGTCTTAACTCTTACTCTGGCCTAATAGCTAAGGTCTTAGACTCGTACTGTGGCCTAATAGCTAAGGTCTTAACTCTTACTCTGGCCTAATAGCTAAGGTCTTCGACTCGTACTCTGGCCTAATGGTTAAGGTCTTAACTTGCACTCTGGTCAACTGGTTAAGGTTTTAACTCTTACTCTGGCCTAATAGCTAAGGTCTTAGACTCGTACTCTGGCCTAATGGTTAAGGTCTTAACTCTTACTCTCGGCGAATAGCTAAGGTCTTAGACTCGTACTCTGGCCTAATGGTTAAGGTATTAACTCTTACTCTGGCCTACTGTTTAAGGTCTTAACTCTTACTCTGGCCTACTGGTTAAGGTCTTAACTCTTACTCTGGCCTACTGATTATGGTCTTAACTCTTACTCTGGCCTAATAGCTAAGGTCTTAACTCTTACTCTGGCCTAATAGCTATGGTCTTAGACTTGTACTCTGGCCTAATGGTTAAGGTCTTAACTCTTACTCTGGCCTAATAGTTAAGGTCTTAACTCTTACTCTGGCCTAATAGCTAAGGTCTTAACTCTTACTCTGGCCTAATAGCTATGGTCTTAGACTCGTACTCTGGCCTAATGGTTAAGGTCTTAACTCTTACTCTGGCCTAATAGCTAAGGTCTTAACTCTTACTCTTGGCCTAATAGCTAAGGTCTTAACTCTTACTCTGGCCTAATAGCTATGGTCTTAGGCTCGTACTCTGGCCTAATGATTAAGGTCTTAACTCTTACTCTGGCCTACTAGCTAAGGTCTTAACTCTTACTCTGGCCTAATAGCTAAGGTCTTAGACTCGTACTCTGGCCTAATGGTTAAGGTCTTAACTCTTACTCTAGGCGAATAGCTAAGGTCTTAGACTCGTACTCTGGCCTACTGGTTAAGGTCCTAACTCTTACTCTGGCCTACTGGTTAAGGTCTTAACTCTTACTCTGGCCTAATAGCTAAGGTCTTAGACTTGTACTCTGGCCTAATGGTTAAGGTCTTAACTCTTACGCTGGCCTACTGGTTAAGGTCTTAACTCTTACTCTGACATAATAGCTAAGGTCTTAACTCTTACTCTGGCCTAATAGCTAAGGTCTTAGACTTGTACTATGGCCTACAGGTTAAGGTCTGAACTCTTACTCTGGCCTAATAGCTAAGGTCTTAGACTCGTACTGTGGCCTAAGAGCTAAGGTCTTAACTCTTACTCTGGCCTAATAGCTAAGGTCTTCGACTCGTACTCTGGCCTAATGGTTAAGGTCTTAACTCTTACTCTGGTCAACTGGTTAAGGTCTTAACTCTTACTCTGGCCTAATAGCTAAGGTCTTAGACTCGTACTCTGGCCTAATGGATAAGGTCTTAACTCTTACTCTGGCCTACTGGTTAAGGTCTTAACTCTTACTCTGGCCTAATAGCTAAGGTCTTAGACTCGTACTCTGGCCTAATGGGTAAGGTCATAACTCTTACTCTGGCCTAATAGCTAAGGTCTTACCTCTTACTCTGGCCTAATAGCTAAGGTCTTAGACTCATACTCTGGCCTAATGGTTAAGGTCTCAACTCTTACTCTGGCCTACTGGTTAAGGTCTTAACTCCTACTCTGGCCTACTGGTTAAGGTCTTAACTCTTACTCTGGCCTAATAGCTAAGGTCTTAACTCTTACTCTGGCCTAATAGCTAAGGTCTTAACTCGTACTCTGGCCTAATGGTTAAGGTCTTAACTCTTACTCTCTCCTAATAGCTAAGGTCTTAACTCTTACTCTGGCCTAATAGCTAAGGTCTTAGACTCGTACTTTGGCCTACAGGTTAAGGTCTTAACTCTTACTCTGGCCTAATAGCTAAGGTCTTAGACTCGTACTGTGGCCTAATAGCTAAGGTCTTAACTCTTACTCTGGCCTAATAGCTAAGGTCTTCGACTCGTACTCTGGCCTAATGGTTAAGGTCTTAACTTTCACTCTGGTCAACTGGTTAAGGTTTTAACTCTTACTCTGGCCTAATAGCTAAGGTCTTAGACTCGTACTCTGGCCTAATGGTTAAGGTCTTAACTCTTACTCTCGGCGAATAGCTAAGGTCTTATTCTCGTACTCTGGCCTACTGGTTAAGGTCCTAACTCTTACTCTGGTCTACTGGTTAAGGTCTTAACTCTTACTCTGGCCTAATAGCTAAGGTCTTAACTCTTACTCTGGCCTAATAGCTACGGTCTTAGACTCGTACTCTGGCCTAATGGTTAAGGTCATAACTCTTACTCTGGCCTAATAGCTAGGGTCTTAACTCTTACTCTGGCCTAATAGCTAAGGTCTTCGACTCGTACTCTGGCCTAATGGTTAAGGTCTTAACTTTCACTCTGGTCAACTGGTTAAGGTTTTAACTCTTACTCTGGCCTAATAGCTAAGGTCTTAGACTCGTACTCTGGCCTAATGGTTAAGGTCTTAACTCTTACTCTCGGCGAATAGCTAAGGTCTTATTCTCGTACTCTGGCCTACTGGTTAAGGTCCTAACTCTTACTCTGGTCTACTGGTTAAGGTCTTAACTCTTACTCTGGCCTAATAGCTAAGGTCTTAACTCTTACTCTGGCCTAATAGCTACGGTCTTAGACTTGTACTCTGGCCTAATGGTTAAGGTCATAACTCTTACTCTGGCCTAATAGCTAGGGTCTTAACTCTTACTCTGGCCTAATAGCTAAGGTCTTAGACTCATACTCTGGCCTAATGGTTAAGGTCTTAACTCTTACTCTGGCCTAATAGCTAAGGTCTTAGACTTGTACTCTGGCCTAATGGTTAAGGTCTTAACTCTTACTCTGGCCTAATAGCTAAGGTCTTAGACTCGTACTCTGGCCTAATGGTTAAGGTCTTAACTCTTACTCTGGCCTACTGTTTAAGGTCTTAACTCTTACTCTGGCCTAATAGCTAAGGTCTTAGACTCGTACTCTGGCCTAATGGTTAAGGTCTTAACTCTTACTCTCGGCGAATAGCTAAGGTCTTAGACTCGTACTCTGGCCTACTGGTTAAGGTCCTAACTCTTACTCTGGCCTACTGGTTAAGGCCTTAACTCTTACTCTGGCCTAATGGTTAAGGTCATAACTCTTACTCTGGCCTAATAGCTAAGGTCTCAACTCTTACTCTGGCCTAATAGCTAAGGTCTTAGACTCATACTCTGGCCTAATGGTTAAGGTCTTAACTCTTACTCTGGCCTAATAGCTAAGGACTTAACTCTTACTCTGGCCTACTGGTTAAGGTATTAACTGTTACTCTGGCCTAATAGCTAAGGTCTTAGACTTGTACTCTGGCCTAATGGTTAAGGTCTTAACTCATACTCTGGCCTAATAGCTAAGGTCTTAGACTCGTACTCTGGCCTAATGGTTAAGGTATTAACTCTTACTCTGGCCTACTGTTTAAGGTCTTAACTCTTACTCTGGCCTACTGGTTAAGGTCTTAACTCTTACTATGGCCTAATAGCTAAGGTCTTAGACACGTACTCTGGCCTAATGGTTAAGGTCTTTACTCTTACTCTGGCCTACTAGTTAAGGTCTTAACTCTTACTCTAGCCTAATAGCTAAGGTCTTAACTCTTACTCTGGCCTAATAGCTAAGGTCTTAACTCGTACTCTGGCCTAATGGATAAGGTCTTAACTCTTACTCTGGCCTACTAGCTAAGGTCTTAACTCTTACTCTGGCCTAATAGCTAAGGTCTTAGACTCGTACTCTGGCCTAATGGTTAAGGTATTAACTCTTACTCTGGGCGAATAGCTAAGGTCTTAGACTCGTACTCTGGCCTACTGGTTAAGGTCTTAACTCTTACTCTGGCCTAATAGCTGAGGTCTGAACTCTTACTCTGGCCTAATAACTAAGGTCTTAGACTCGTACTCTGGTCTAATGGTAAGGTCTTTACTCTTACTCTGGCCTACTGGTTAAGGTCTTAACTCTTACTCTAGCCTAATAGCTAAGGTCTTAACTCTTACTCTGGCCTAATAGCTAAGGTCTTAACTCGTACTCTGGCCTAATTGATAAGGTCTTAACTCTTACTCTGGCCTACTAGCTAAGGTCATAACTCTTACTCTGGCCTAATAGCTAAGGTCTTAGACTCGTACTCTGGCCTAATGGTTAAGGTCTTAACTCTTACTCTTGGCCTAATAGCTAAGGTCTTAGACTCGTACTCTGGCCTACTGGTTAAGGTCTTAACTCTTACTCTGGCCTAATAGCTAAGGTCTTAGACTCGTACTCTGGCCTAATGATTAAGGTCATAACTCTTACTCTGAACTAATAGCTAAGGTCTTAGACTCGTACTCTGGCCTAATGGTTAAGGTCTTTACTCTTACTCTGGCCTACTGGTTAAGGTCTTAACTCTTACTCTAGCCTAATAGCTAAGGTCTTATCTCTTACTCTGGCCTAATAGCTAAGGTCTTAACTCGTACTCTGGCCTAATGGTTAAGGTCTTTACTCTTACTCTGGCCTACTGGTTAAGGTCTTAACTCTTACTCTAGCCTAATAGCTAAGGTCTTAACTCTTACTCTGGCCTAATAGCTAAGGTCTTAACTCATACTCTGGCCTAATGGATAAGGTCTTAACTCTTACTCTGGCCTACTAGCTAAGGTCTTAACTCTTACTCTGGCCTAATAGCTAAGGTCTTAGACTCGTACTCTGGCCTAATGGTTAAGGTCTTAACTCTTACTCTGGGCGAATAGCTAAGGTCTTAGACTCGTACTCTGGCCTACTGGTTAAGGTCTTAATTCTTACTCTGGCCTAATAGCTAAGGTCTGAACTCTTACTCTGGCCTAATAACTAAGGTCTTTGACTCGTACTCTGGCCTAATGGTTAAGGTCTTTACTCTTACTCTGGCCTACTGGTTAAGGTCTTAACTCTTACTCTAGCCTAATAGCTGAGGTCTTAACTCTTACTCTGGCCTAATAGCTAAGGTCTTAACTCTTACTCTGGCCTACTAGCTAAGGTCTTAACTCTTACTCTGGCCTAATAGCTAAGGTCTTAGACTCGTACTCTGGCCTAATGGTTAAGGTCTTAACTCTTACTCTTGGCCTAATAGCTAAGGTCTTAGACTCGTACTCTGGCCTACTGGTTAAGGTCTTAACTCTTACTCTGGCCTAATAGCTAAGGTCTTAGACTCGTACTCTGGCCTAATGATTAAGGCCATAACTCTTACTCTGAACTAATAGCTAAGGTCTTAACTCTTACTCTGGCTTAATAGCTAAGGTCTTAGACTCATACTCTGGCCTAATGGTTAAGGTCTTAACTCTTACTATGGCATAATAGCTAAGGTCTTAGACTCGTACTATGGCATAATGGTTAAGGTCTTAACTCTTACTCTGGCCTACTGGTTAAGGTCTTAACTCTTACTCTGGCCTAATAGCTAAGGTCTTAGACTCGTACTCTGGCCTAATAGCTAAGGTCTTAGACTCGTACTCTGACCTAATGGTTAAGGTCTTAACTCTTACTCTGGCCTAATAGCTAAGGTCTTAACTCTTACTCTGGCTTACTGTTTAAGGTCTTAACTCTTGCTCTGGCCTAATAGCTAAGGTCTTAGACTCGAACTCTGGCCTAATGGTTAAGGTCTTAACTCTTACTCTCGGCGAATAGCTAAGGTCTTAGACTCGTACTCTGGCCTACTGGTTAAGGTCCTAACTCTTACTCTGGCCTAATAGCTAAGGTCTTAACTCCTACTCTGGCCTAATAGCTAAGGTCTTAGACTCATACTCTGGCCTAATGGTTAAGGTCTTAACTCTTACTCTGGCCTAATAGCTAAGGTCTTAGACTTGTACTCTGGCCTAATGGTTAAGGTCTTAACTCTTACTCTGGCCTAATAGTTAAGGTCTTAACTCTTACTCTGGCCTAATAGCTAAGGTCTTAACTCTTACTCTGGCCTAATACCTAAGGTCTTAACTCTTACTCTGGCCTAATAGCTATGGTCTTAGACTCTTACTCTGGCTTAATAGCTAAGGTCTTAACTCTAACTATTGGCCTAATAGCTAAGGTCTTAGACTCGTACTCTGGCCTACTGGTTAAGGTCTTAACTCTTACTCTGGCCTAATAGCTAAGGTCTTAGACTCGTACTCTGGCCTAATGATTAAGGTCATAACTCTTACTCTGAACTAATAGCTAAGGTCTTAACTCTTACTCTGGCTTAATAGCTAAGGTCTTAGACTCATACTCTGGCCTAATGGTTAAGGTCTTAACTCTTACTATGGCCTAATAGCTAAGGTCTTAGACTCGTACTATGGCATAATGGTTAAGGTCTTAACTCTTACTCTGACCTACTGGTTAAGGTCTTAACTCTTACTCTGGCCTAATAGCTAAGGTCTTAGACTCGTACTCTGGCCTAATAGCTAAGGTCTTAGACTCGTACTCTGGCCTAATGGTTAAGGTCTTAACTCTTACTCTGGCCTAATAGCTAAGGTCTTAGACTTGTACTCTGGCCTAATGGTTAAGGTCTTAACTCTTACTCTGGCCTAATAGCTAAGGTCTTAACTCTTACTCTGGCCTAATAGCTAAGGTCTTAACTCGTACTCTGGCCTAATGGTTAAGGTCTTAACTCTTACTCTGGCCTACTAGCTAAGGTCGTAACTCTTACTCTGGCCTAATAGCTAAGGTCTTAGACTCGTACTCTGGCCTAATGGTTAAGGTCTTTACTCTTACTCTGGCCTACTGGTTAAGGTCTTAACTCTTACTCTAGCCTAATAGCTAAGGTCTTAACTCTTACTCTGGCCTAATAGCTAAGGTCTTAACTCGTACTCTGGCCTAATGGATAAGGTCTTAACTCTTACTCTGGCCTACTAGCTAAGGTCTTAACTCTTACTCTGGCCTAATAGCTAAGGTCTTAGACTCGTACTCTGGCCTAATGGTTAAGGTATTAACTCTTACTCTGGGCGAATAGCTAAGGTCTTAGACTCGTACTCTGGCCTACTGGTTAAGGTCTTAACTCTTACTCTGGCCTAATAGCTGAGGTCTGAACTCTTACTCTGGCCTAATAACTAAGGTCTTAGACTCGTACTCTGGCCTAATGGTAAGGTCTTTACTCTTACTCTGGCCTACTGGTTAAGGTCTTAACTCTTACTCTAGCCTAATAGCTAAGGTCTTAACTCTTACTCTGGCCTAATAGCTAAGGTCTTAACTCGTACTCTGACCTAATTGATAAGGTCTTAACTCTTACTCTGGCCTACTAGCTAAGGTCATAACTCTTACTCTGGCCTAATAGCTAAGGTCTTAGACTCGTACTCTGGCCTAATGGTTAAGGTCTTAACTCTTACTCTTGGCCTAATAGCTAAGGTCTTAGACTCGTACTCTGGCCTACTGTTTAAGGTCTTAACTCTTACTCTGGCCTAATAGCTAAGGTCTTAGACTCGTACTCTGGCCTAATGATTAAGGTCATAACTCTTACTCTGAACTAATAGCTAAGGTCTTAGACTCGTACTCTGGCCTAATGGTTAAGGTCTTTACTCTTACTCTGGCCTACTGGTTAAGGTCTTAACTCTTACTCTAGCCTAATAGCTAAGGTCTTATCTCTTACTCTGGCCTAATAGCTAAGGTCTTAACTCGTACTCTGGCCTAATGGTTAAGGTCTTTACTCTTACTCTGGCCTACTGGTTAAGGTCTTAACTCTTACTCTAGCCTAATAGCTAAGGTCTTAACTCTTACTCTGGCCTAATAGCTAAGGTCTTAACTCGTACTCTGGCCTAATGGATAAGGTCCTAACTCTTACTCTGGCCTACTAGCTAAGGTCTTAACTCTTACTCTGGCCTAATAGCTAAGGTCTTAGACTCGTACTCTGGCCTAATGGTTAAGGTCTTAACTCTTACTCTGGGCGAATAGCTAAGGTCTTAGACTCGTACTCTGGCCTACTGGTTAAGGTCTTAATTCTTACTCTGGCCTAATAGCTAAGGTCTGAACTCTTACTCTGGCCTAATAACTAAGGTCTTTGACTCGTACTCTGGCCTAATGGTTAAGGTCTTTACTCTTACTCTGGCCTACTGGTTAAGGTCTTAACTCTTACTCTAGCCTAATAGCTGAGGTCTTAACTCTTACTCTGGCCTAATAGCTAAGGTCTTAACTCTTACTCTGGCCTACTAGCTAAGGTCTTAACTCTTACTCTGGCCTAATAGCTAAGGTCTTAGACTCGTACTCTGGCCTAATGGTTAAGGTCTTAACTCTTACTCTTGGCCTAATAGCTAAGGTCTTAGACTCGTACTCTGGCCTACTGGTTAAGGTCTTAACTCTTACTCTGGCCTAATAGCTAAGGTCTTAGACTCGTACTCTGGCCTAATGATTAAGGTCATAACTCTTACTCTGAACTAATAGCTAAGGTCTTAACTCTTACTCTGGCTTAATAGCTAAGGTCTTAGACTCATACTCTGGCCTAATGGTTAAGGTCTTAACTCTTACTATGGCATAATAGCTAAGGTCTTAGACTCGTACTATGGCATAATGGTTAAGGTCTTAACTCTTACTCTGGCCTACTGGTTAAGGTCTAAACTCTTACTCTGGCCTAATAGCTAAGGTCTTAGACTCGTACTCTGGCCTAATAGCTAAGGTCTTAGACTCGTACTCTGACCTAATGGTTAAGGTCTTAACTCTTACTCTGGCCTAATAGCTAAGGTCTTAACTCTTACTCTGGCTTACTGTTTAAGGTCTTAACTCTTACTCTGGCCTAATAGCTAAGGTCTTAGACTCGAACTCTGGCCTAATGGTTAAGGTCTTAACTCTTACTCTCGGCGAATAGCTAAGGTCTTAGACTCGTACTCTGGCCTACTGGTTAAGGTCCTAACTCTTACTCTGGCCTAATAGCTAAGGTCTTAACTCTTACTCTGGCCTAATAGCTAAGGTCTTAGACTCATACTCTGGCCTAATAGTTAAGGTCTTAACTCTTACTCTGGCCTAATAGTTAAGGTCTTAGACTTGTACTCTGGCCTAATGGTTAAGGTCTTAACTCTTACTCTGGCCTATTAGCTAAGGTCTTAGACTCGTACTCTGGCCTAATGGTTAAGGTCTTAACTCTTACTCTGGCCTACTGTTTAAGGTCTTAACTCTTACTCTGGCCTAATAGCTAAGGTCTTAGACTCGTACTCTGGCCTAATAGCTAAGGTCTTAGACTCGTACTCTGGCCTAATGGTTAAGGTCTTAACTCTTACTCTCGGCGAATAGCTAAGGTCTTAGACTCGTACTCTGGCCTACTGGTTAAGGTCCTAACTCTTACTCTGGCCTACTGGTTAAGGTCTTAACTCTTACTCTGGCCTAATAGCTAAGGTCTTAACTCTTACTCTGGCCTAATAGCTACGGTCTTAGACTCGTACTCTGGCCTAATGGTTAAGGTCATAACTCTTACTTTGGCCTAATAGCTAAGGTCTTAACTCTTACTCTGGCCTAATAGCTAAGGTCTTAGACTCATACTCTGGCCTAATGGTTAAGGTCTTAACTCTTACTATGGCCTAATAGCTAAGGTCTTAGACTCGTACTATGGCATAATGGTTAAGGTCTTAACTCTTACTCTGGCCTACTGGTTAAGGTCTTAACTCTTACTCTGGCCTAATAGCTAAGGTCTTAGACTCGTACTCTGGCCTAATGGTTAAGGTCTTAACTCTTACTCTGGCCTAATAGCTAAGGTCTTAGACTTGTACTCTGGCCTAATGGTTAAGGTCTTAACTCTTACTCTGACCTAATAGCTAAGGTCTTAGACTCGTACTCTGGCCTAATGGTTAAGGTATTAACTCTTACTCTGGCCTACTGTTTAAGGTCTTAACTCTTACTCTGGCCTACTGGTTAAGGTCTTAACTCTTACTCTGGCCTAATAGCTAAGGTCTTAGACTCGTACTCTGGCCTAATAGCTAAGGTCTTAGACTCGTACTCTGGCCTAATGGTTAAGGTCTTAACTCTTACTCTGGCCTAATAGCTAAGGTCTTAGACTTGTACTCTGGCCTAATGGTTAAGGTCTTAACTCTTACTCTGACCTAATAGCTAAGGTCTTAGACTCGTACTCTGGCCTAATGGTTAAGGTATTAACTCTTACTCTGGCCTACTGTTTAAGGTCTTACCTCTTACTCTGACCTACTGATTATGGTCTTAACTCTTACTCTGGCCTAATAGCTAAGGTCTTAACTCTTACTCTGGCCTAATAGCTATGGTCTTAGACTCGTACTCTGGCCTAATGGTTAAGGTCTTAACTCTTACTCTGGCCTAATAGTTAAGGTCTTAACTCTTACTCTGGCCTAATAGCTAAGGTCTTAACTCTTACTCTGGCCTAATAGCAAAGGTCTTAACTCGTACCCTTGGCTAATGGTTAAGGTCTTAACTCTTACTCTGGCCTACTAGCTAAGGTCTTAACTCTTACTCTGGCCTACTGGTTAAGGTCTTAACTCTTACTCTGGCCTAATAGCTAAGGTATTAACTCTTACTCTGGCCTAATAGCTAAGGTCTTAACTCGTACCCTTGGCTAATGGTTAAGGTCTTAACTCTTACTCTGGCCTACTAGCTAAGGTCTTAACTCTTACTCTGGCCTAATAGCTAAGGTCTTAGACTCGTACTCTGGCCTAATGGTTAAGGTCTTAACTCTTACTCTGGGCGAATAGCTAAGTTCTTAGACTCGTACTCTGGCCTACTGGTTAAGGTCCTAACTCTTACTCTGGCCTACTGGTTAAGGTCTTAATTCTTACTCTGGCCTAATAGCTAAGGTCTTAACTCTTACTCTGGCCTAATAGCTACGGTCTTAGACTCGTACTCTGGCCTAATGGTTAAGGTCATAACTCTTACTCTGGCCTAATAGCTAAGGTCTTAGACTCATACTCTGTCCTAATGGTTAAGGTCTTAACTCTTACTATGGCCTAATAGCTAAGGTCTTAGACTCGTACTATGGCATAATGGTTAAGGTCTTAACTCTTACTCTGGCCTACTGGTTAAGGTCTTAACTCTTACTCTGGCCTAATAGCTAAGGTCTTAGACTCGTACTCTGGCCTAATGGTTAAGGTCTTAACTCTTACTCTGGCCTAATTGCTAAGGTCTTAGACTTGTACTCTGGCCTAATGGTTAAGGTCTTAACTCTTACTCTGGCCTAATAGCTAAGGTCTTAGACTCGTACTCTGGCCTAATGGTTAAGGTCTTAACTCTTACTCTGGCCTACTGTTTAAGGTCTTAACTCTTACTCTGGCCTACTGGTTAAGGTCTTAACTCTTACTATGGCCTAATAGCTAAGGTCTTAGACACGTACTCTGGCCTAATGGTTAAGGTCTTAACTCTTACTCTGTCCTACTGGTTAAGGTCTTAACACTTACTCTGGCCTAATAGCTAAGGTCTTAACTCTTACTCTGGCCTAATAGCTATGGTCTTAGACTCGTACTCTGGCCTAATGGTTAAGGTCTTAACTCTTACTCTGGCCTAATAGTTAAGGTCTTAACTCTTACTCTGGCCTAATAGCTAAGGTCTTAACTCTTACTCTGGCCTAACAGCTAAGGTCTTAACTCTTACTCTGGCCTAATAGCTATGGTCTTAGACTCGTACTCTGGCCTAATGGTTAAGGTCTTAACTCTTACTCTGGCCTAATAGCTAAGGTCTTAACTCTTACTCTTGGCCTAATAGCTAAGGTCTTAGACTCGTACTCTGGCCTACTGGTTAAGGTCTTAACTCTTACTCTGGCCTAATAGCTAAGATCTTAGACTCGTACTCTGGCCTAATGATTAAGGTCATAACTCTTACTCTGAACTAATAGCTAAGGTCTTAACTCTTACTCTGGCTTAATAGCTAAGGTCTTAGACTCATACTCTGGCCTAATGGTTAAGGTCTTAACTCTTACTATTGTCTAATAGCTAAGGTCTTAGACTCGTACTATGGCATAATGGTTAAGGTCTTAACTCTTACTCTGACCTACTGGTTAAGGTCTTAACTCTTACTCTGGCCTAATAGCTAAGGTCTTAGACTCGTACTCTGGCCTAATAGCTAAGGTATTAGACTCGTACTCTGGCCTAATGGTTAAGGTCTTAACTCTTACTCTGGCCTAATAGCTAAGGTCTTAGACTTGTACTCTGGCCTAATGGTTAAGGTCTTAACTCTTACTCTGGCCTAATAGCTAAGGTCTTAACTCTTACTCTGGCCTAATAGCTAAGGTCTTAACTCGTACTCTGGCCTAATGGTTAAGGTCTTAACTCTTACTCTGGCCTACTAGCTAAGGTCTTAACGCTTACTCTGGCCTAATAGCTAAGGTCTTAGACTCGTACTCTGGACTAATGGTTAAGGTCTTTACTCTTACTCTGGCCTACTGGTTAAGGTCTTAACTCTTACTCTAGCCTAATAGCTAAAGTCTTAACTCTTACTCTGGCCTAATAGCTAAGGTCTTAACTCGTACTCTGGCCTAAAGGATAAGGTCTTAACTCTTACTCTGGCCTACTAGCTAAGGTCTTAACTCTTACTCTGGCCTAATAGCTAAGGTCTTAGACTCGTACTCTGGCCTAATGGTTAAGGTCTTAACTCTTACTCTTGGCCTAATAGCTAAGGTCTTAGACTCGTACTCTGGCCTACTGGTTAAGGTCTTAACTCTTACTCTGGCCTAATAGCTAAGGTCTTAGACTCGTACTCTGGCCTAATGATTAAGGTCATAACTCTTACTCTGAACTAATAGCTAAGGTCTTAGACTCGTACTCTGGCCTAATGGTTAAGGTCTTTACTCTTACTCTGGCCTACTGGTTAAGGTCTTAACTCTTACTCTAGCCTAATAGCTAAGGTCTTAACTCTTACTCTGGCCTAATAGCTAAGGTCTTAACTCGTACTCTGTCCTAATGGTTAAGGTCTTCACTCTTACTCTGGCCTACTGGTTAAGGTCTTAACTCTTACTCTAGCCTAATAGCTAAGGTCTTAACTCTTACTCTGGCCTAATAGTTAAGGTCTTAACTCGTACTCTGGCCTAATGGATAAGGTCTTAACTCTAACTCTGGCCTACTAGCTAAGGTCTTAACTCTTACTCTGGCCTAATAGCTAAGGTCTTAGACTCGTACTCTGGCCTAATGGATAAGTTCTTAACTCTTACTCTGGGCGAATAGCTAAGGTCTTAGACTCGTACTCTGGCCTACTGGTTAAGGTCTTGACTCTTACTCTGGCCTAATAGCTAAGGTCTGAACTCTTACTCTGGCCTAATAACTAAGGTCTTAGACTCGTACTCTGGCCTAATGGTTAAGGTCTTTACTCTTACTCTGGCCTACTGGTTAAGGTCTTAACTCTTACTCTAGCCTAATAGCTAAGGTCTTAACTCTTACTCTGGCCTAATAGCTAAGGTCTTAACTCGTACTCTGGCCTAATGGATAAGGTCTTAACTCTTACTCTGGCCTACTAGCTAAGGTCTTAACTCTTACTCTGGCCTAATAGCTAGGGTCTTAGACTCATACTCTGGCCTAATGGTTAAGGTCTTAACTCTTACTCTTGGCCTAATAGCTAAGGTCTTAGACTCGTACTCTGGCCTACTGGTTAAGGTCTTAACTCTTACTCTGGCCTAATAGCTAAGGTCTTAGACTCGTACTCTGGCCTAATGATTAAGGTCATAACTCTTACTCTGAACTAATAGCTAAGGTCTTAACTCTTACTCTGGCTTAATAGCTAAGGTCTTAGACTCATACTCTGGCCTAATGGTTAAGGTCTTAACTCTTACTATGGCCTAATAGCTAAGGTCTTAGACTCGTACTATGGCATAATGGTTAAGGTCTTAACTCTTACTCTGGCCTACTGGTTAAGGTCTTAACTCTTACTCTGGCCTAATAGCTAAGGTCTTAGACTCGTACTCTGGCCTAATAGCTAAGGTCTTAGACTCGTACTCTGACCTAATGGTTAAGGTCTTAACTCTTACTCTGGCCTAATAGCTAAGGTCTTAACTCTTACTCTGGCTTACTGTTTAAGGTCTTAACTCTTACTCTGGCCTAATATCTAAGGTCTTAGACTCGAACTCTGGCCTAATGGTTAAGGTCTTAACTCTTACTCTCGGCGAATAGCTAAGGTCTTAGACTCGTACTCTGGCCTACTGGTTAAGGTCCTAACTCTTACTCTGGCCTAATAGCTAAGGTCTTAACTCTTACTCTGGCCTAATAGCTAAGGTCTTAGACTCATACTCTGGCCTAATGGTTAAGGTCTTAACTCTTACTCTGGCCTAATAGCTAAGGTCTTAGACTTGTACTCTGGCCTAATGGTTAAGGTCTTAACTCTTACTCTGGCCTATTAGCTAAGGTCTTAGACTCGAACTCTGGCCTAATGGTTAAGGTCTTAACTCTTACTCTGGCCTACTGTTTAAGGTCTTAACTCTTACTCTGGCCTAATAGCTAAGGTCGTAGACTCGTACTCTGGCCTAATGGTTAAGGTCTTAACTTTTACTCTCGGCGAATAGCTAAGGTCTTAGACTCGTACTCTGGCCTACTGGTTAAGGTCCTAACTCTTACTCTGGCCTACTGGTTAAGGTCTTAACTCCTACTCTGGCCTAATAGCTAAGGTCTTAACTCTTACTCTGGCCTAATAGCTACGGTCTTAGACTCGTACTCTGGCCTAATGGTTAAGGTCATAACTCTTACTTTGGCCTAATAGCTAAGGTCTTAACTCTTACTCTGGCCTAATAGCTAAGGTCTTAGACTCATACTCTGGCCTAATGGTTAAGGTCTTAACTCTTACTATGGCCTAATAGCTAAGGTCTTAGACTCGTACTATGGCATAATGGTTAAGGTCTTAACTCTTACTCTGGCCTAATAGCTAAGGTCTTAGACTCGTACTCTAGCCTAATAGCTAAGGTCTTAGACTCGTACTCTGGCCTAATGGTTAAGGTCTTAACTCTTACTCTGGCCTAATAGCTAAGGTCTTAGACTTGTACTCTGGCCTAATGGTTAAGGTCTTAACTCTTACTCTGACCTAATAGCTAAGGTCTTAGACTCGTACTCTGGCCTAATGGTTAAGGTATTAACTCTTACTCTGGCCTACTGTTTAAGGTCTTAACTCTTACTCTGGCCTACTGGTTAAGGTCTTAACTCTTACTCTGGCCTAATAGCAAAGGTCTTAGACTCGTACTCTGGCCTAATAGCTAAGGTCTTAGACTCGTACTCTGGCCTAATGGTTAAGGTCTTAACTCTTACTCTGGCCTAATAGCTAAGGTCTTAGACTTGTACTCTGGCCTAATGGTTAAGGTCTTAACTCTTACTCTGACCTAATATCTAAGGTCTTAGACTCGTACTCTGGCCTAATGGTTAAGGTATTAACTCTTACTCTGGCCTACTGTTTAAGGTCTTCACTCTTACTCTGACCTACTGATTATGGTCTTAACTCTTACTCTGGCCTTATAGCTAAGGTCTTAACTCTTACTCTGGCCTAATAGCTAAGGTCTTAACTCTTACTCTGGCCTAATAGCTATGGTCTTAGACTCATACTCTGGCCTAATGGTTAAGGTCTTAACTCTTACTCTGGCCTAATAGCTAAGGTCTTAACTCTTACTCTTGGCCTAATAGCTAAGGTCTTAGACTCGTACTCTGGCCTACTGGTTAAGGTCTTAACTCTTACTCTGGCCTAATAGCTAAGGTCTTAGACTCCTACTCTGGCCTAATGGTTAAGGTCTTAACTCTTACTCTGGCCTAATAGCTAAGGTCTGAACTCTTACTCTGGCCTAATAACTAAGGTCTTAGACTCGTACTCTGGCCTACTGGTTAAGGTCTTAACTCTTACTCTGGCCTACTGGTTAAGGTCTTAACTCTTACTCTGGCCTAATAGCTAAGGTCTTAACTCTTACTCTGGCCTAATAGCTAAGGTCTTAACTCGTACTCTGGCCTAATGGTTAAGGTCTCAACTCTTACTCTGGCCTACTAGCTAAGGTCTTAACTCTTACTCTGGGCGAATAGCTAAGGTCTTAGACTCGTACTCTGGCCTACTGGTTAAGGTCCTAACTCTTACTCTGGCCTACTGGTTAAGGTCTTAACTCTTACTCTGTTCTAATAGCTAAGATCTTAGACTCCTACTCTGGCCTAATGGTTAAGGTCTTAACTCTTACTCTTGCCTAATAGCTAAGGTCTGAACTCTTACTCTGGCCTAATAACTAAGGTCTTAGACTCGTACTCCGGCCTAATGGTTAAGGTCTTAACTCTTACTCTGGCCTACTGGTTAAGGTCTTAACTCTTACTCTGGCCTACTGGGTAAGGTCTTAACTCTTACTCTGGCCTAATAGCTAAGGTCTTAACTCTTACTCTGGCCTAATAGCTAAGGTCTTAACTCGTACTCTGGCCTAATGGTTAAGGTCTTAACTCTTACTCTGGCCTACTAGCTAAGGTCTTAACTCTTACTCTGGCCTAATAGCTAAGGTCTTAGACTCGTACTCTGGCCTAATGGTTAAGGTCTTAACTCTTACTCTGGGCGAATAGCTAAGTTCTTAGACTCGTACTCTGGCCTACTGGTTAAGGTCCTAACTCTTACTCTGGCCTACTGGTTAAGGTCTTAACTCTTACTCTGGCCTAATAGCTAAGGTCTTAACTCTTACTCTGGCCTAATAGCTACGGTCTTAGACTCGTACTCTGGCCTAATGGTTAAGGTCATAACTCTTACTCTGGCCTAATAGCTAAGGTCTTAACTCTTACTCTGGCCTAATAGCTAAGGTCTTAGACTCTTACTCTGGCCTAATGGTTAAGGTCTTAACTCTTACTATGGCCTAATAGCTAAGGTCTTAGACTCGTGCTATGGCATAATGGTTAAGGTCTTAACTCTTACTCTGGCCTACTGGTTAAGGTCTTAACTCTTACTCTGGCCTAATAGCTAAGGTCTTAGACTCGTACTCTGGCCTAATGGTTAAGGTCTTAACTCTTACTCTGGCCTAATAGCTAAGGTCTTAGACTTGTACTCTGGCCTAATGGTTAAGGTCTTAACTCTTACTCTGGCCTAATAGCTAAGGTCTTAGACTCGTACTCTGGCCTAATGGTTAAGGTCTTAACTCTTACTCTGGCCTACTGTTTAAGGTCTTAACTCTTGCTCTGGCCTACTGGTTAAGGTCTTAACTCTTACTGTTGTAAATTGAAACGTCGATGTAATTAAGCATTCACTAAAGACATGAATTCCCCTTTAGGACCAAGTCTCTTTCGTTATGTTGACTAAAGTCTGGACTCCATTTTGTATTGTCATGTCTCCACGTGCTCAACACGAGAAGAGTCCTATCTTCGTGTTAGTTGCTCTTGCAATCTGCCTAGTAACAGTCTATAAATAGCTCCTTTGTCCGTCTGGCGCATGCCCAGACTTGACCACATCTGTTATCAGTTAGTCCTTTCTTGACCATGTTTTCTCGGGCTCAAGGAGTGTGTCAGCTCCGCCCATATATCGATTCTGTATCGAAAGTAACCATAAAAGGTAATATTCTTTGCCTCATGTTGTATCCACCCACTTATGAGCCCCTCTGTTGTGTATAAAAGGGGACCGTGTACGCAAGTTCTTTGTGCTACTCTATGCAATACTGAAGGGTGTTGTATGGATTGTAGGACCACCCTTAAGGGTTAATAAACTTTGTCTTTGTACTTTGCAGTTTCCGTGCCAACTTCCTTGTAGATTCCATTTGCAGGAGAGCGAACCCTTGTGTCCTGTGGGCCTAGCTGGGGCCTGTACTCATCAATTGGCGCCCGTCACGTGGGGCTCATCGGCGACTCGGATGCTCGAAGGATTGGTCGTGACGAAGGCGAGGAATTTGGCCGGGGATGTGATCACTGCCAGAGGCGCTTCAGTCCTGGCATCCCTTCCGAGCTGACCATCTGGGTGGCGCCGGTCCTCGACTGAGACCTCTTCTGTCGGTCCTGCCGTGACAGCCGTTTGGGCGAATTTTGGAGCTTGGCAGTTGGAATCTGGACTCTTGATTGGTAAGAACCGTTGTACGGTACTTGCTCCGAGTTTTGGAAGCCTGGTTTGGCTATTTGAGTTTGATTTGTGATGACCGGTCATATCTTGTATTGATTATTGTGAGAATATATGCGTTGCAACACATATAGGCAGGTAATGTGGAGATATTTCTCCAGAGCTGTGTAACTTTGAACGGCACAACGTTTAAGTGCCATTTTTTTGATAATACTGCATATTTTGCATTATTCTTGAACATGCCTGCTTTTAGCGCACTCCGTAAGTGGTGCTGCTGCTTTGGAAACCGGTTAAACCTCGAGGAATCTGCTCCATCTCCCCCAGAGGGGACTCCTAATAGGGATATGTATGTGAAGCATGGTCTTTCTTCCATAATGTACAGCACAGTATGGAGGAAATACACCAGAAAGGATCCTGAGTTGCGATGGCCTTTGTATGGGTCGTTTGATATGCGTAAGATTGAGTACGTGGAACAGTGTATGTGTAAACGGCGTGCTCGTCAAGACATGTTTGAATGTGTGCGGTAATGGGTGAAAGAAGTGCGTGAGCGAGAGAAACGTGAGAAAGCGCTGTTTGATAAAGAGCAACGGAAGAATGATCATGTGCGAGCACAGCAAGCGAAGTGTCGGGAGGAAAGAGAACAGGCGGAGAGACAAGAGAAGGAGCGTAGGTTACAAGTGTCGGGTCAATATGCTGTTCGGCAGCCTCTTTATCCTGTCCTTACTAATCTCGATGATGATTTTTTCCTATTAGATCATTCCCCGCCACCTTATGTAGGTGCGTCTGCTCCGACAGTTCAGGATTCTGGATCGAGTAAAGATAAGAAAGACACGCGATCCATGTTATCTCTTGAGCACTCGGGTGAGCTTCGGAAACTTTCTTATCGTGCAGTTTCAAATAAGCTGTCGTTTTCAGAGCTGTTACCGGATCTGGAAGGATGGCAGGATAGGGAGAAAGTGTATTTTGCTGCCATTTTCTCTGATGAAGTGGTTGCTGCCTTTCGAAAATATTCTGATGTTTTTGAGCCGCAGGAGATAGTGTCGGATTCTAGAGCACTGCGTAATGGTACTTTCTCTCCCTCCCAGGTGCCTGATGCGGTCCGACGTCTGTTTGCGCTACGGGATGAAATGCTTCGACTGCGGGAAAAAGCGCGCCGGAACAAGGAAGAAGAGAGATTGACCTTGCAGGCGGACGACCAGCAGCTGTCTCCCCCCCAGTCAGATAAGAGCGACCTAGTGCATGTTAAACCAATGCGAGAGGCGGCACCTTTGTATGTTCCTCCTAAAGGAGCGGGGACTAGTTCGGATATTACCTCTGCCGATGCTAAGGGATATTTTGTGTACAATTGGGTTTATACTCCTTGGCATAGGGCTGATGTCATGGCATTAAAAAATGCATTGCCTGATCCCCGCAAGAATCCAGCGGCCTTCTACGAAGAAGTTGAGGGGGCCCTGAATTCTTGTACTATGACCTTAGCAGATATAGATCTGTTTTTTGGACTTATTTTACCACCAGATATGTGGCGATCTGTGCGGAAGGTGGACGATGTTGCCGCTTTTAAGGCTCGGTGGTCTGAGCTTGAGGATGAGGATAGGGAGAGGAAACCTGCGCAGAAACCACCTCAGATTATCTTAGATCTCCCCGCTGCTATTCTGACTAAGTTGAAGACAATCATCCCCCCTAAAAAGATTGACTGGAATATGTTAGCCTCGTGTAAGCAGAAAGTCGATGAATCAGTTGCAGATTTCTTTACGCGCTTTGAGGAGACGTTTCATGATTTTAGTGGTCAGTCACTTACGGATGATACGGGTCGACACCTCTTTGCTGATAAATATGTGGCGAATTTACTACCGGCGATCGCAGCCCGCCTAAAAGCGAGTGGAAGTTCTTGGTCCACCGCGACCCCGACAGCCCTCCTGACTATAGCTCAGTATTATGAGCGTCAGGAGCAAGAAGCGAAGGGACAGGAGGAGAAGAAATCGAAAGATTTAAAAACAAAGGTGATGTTAGCGCAAGTATATGGTCCGCCCCGTCGGGGTGTCAATAGAGGAAGGGGAGGATTTTATGGTCCTCCCTCGGGCCGATCTGATTTGAATAGGAATCAATGTGTGTATTGTAAGCAATCGGGACACTGGGCCAGAGATTGCCCGGCGTTGCATGCTTCGCGTCAGGGACATAATCAGGGTGGCCCGAGAGGTAGAGGGGGTTTCTCGAATTTTAGAGGGACTTCTAACGATCACACTCGTTTTGATCCCGCCGGGCACAACCAGTATCAAGTGTCAGGGATTGATCGCTCTGGGTACCATGATTCTCAGCATGCATAGGAATGCGTTGGATGGGGGTTAGAATCAGTTGAGGTGCCGGTTGATCAGAAGGGTCCTTATGTATCAGCTGAGGTTTTGGGTTCTACTGATCAGTTCCTAGTAGATACAGGAGCGACTCGTAGTGCGCTGTCTAAACAATTGGTTCCGAGGGCTCCCCCATCTGGCTTAATGGTTACATCGGTAGGGTTTGATGGTACACTCTCCCGAAGCCCTCTTTCGCGGCCCCTCACATTTCAGGTTGATTCTTTTTCTGCATCCTGTCCGTTCTTGCTTGCCCCGAACACGCCGGACAACATTATGGGTCTTGATATGCTAAAGCACTTCAGAGCTACGATCCGCTGCTCCCCCGCTGGTGTGCGTGTGATATTAAACGATAATCACCCTCGGTCTGAACGGATGTGTGTGGTTGTAGAGGATGCTGTGTTAGCGACCCTCCCTCGTACTTTGTGGGCCACTTCGGATACTGATGTAGGACAGATGGTGATTCCGCCTGTTCACATTAGTGTCCAGGAGGGGGCGGTGTTACCACGCCTCCCACAGTATCGTATTTCCCAGGAGGGGGAGGAAGCTCTTACACAGATTGTGCAGGATTTGATTAAGGTGGGAGTAGTGGAGGAAGTTCCCTACAACGTCTGTAATAGCCCGATTCTACCCATTTTGAAAAAGGATACGGATGCCAAGGTTTATCGGTTTATAATTGATTTGAGAGAAGTAAACAAGATCGTGATACCTCAGTATCCAGTGGTTTCTGATATCACGACGTTGCTTACTTTGGTCCCGCCTACGGCGACTACGTTTTCAGTTATTGATTTGAAAAATGCTTTCTTTTTGATTCCTATTCATCCCGATAGCCGATACCTTTTTGGTTTCACTCTGAATAATAGGTCTTATCGATTTTGTAGAGTCCCTCAGGGCTACACAGAAAGCCCTAGCATTTACAGTCAAGCTTTGAAAAGACAATTGGACTCCTTTGTTTTGCCCGAGGGTGTCGCCCTCATTCAATATGTCGATGACATCTTGTTGGCGGCTGACACTCCGGAGCTGTGTGAGAAGAGTACGTTGTCCTTGCTTTCCTTTTTGGCATCCCACAATCACAAAGTATCTCGGAAGAAATTGCAGTTCTGTAGACCAAAGGTGACTTATTTGGGTCACCTTTTGTCTAAGGAGGGGCGTGCACTTACACCAGATCGTATCCAAGTAATTTTGGACACGCCAGTACCTTCCACGCAGATGGACGTGCGTGCATTTTTGGGTCTTGTTTCTTTTTGTAGGCAATGGATATTAGGGTTCTCACACATAGCCAAACCATTATTAGCCCTTTTGACAAAAGACACACCTATTCCGCTTCCTTGGTCAAATGAGTGTGACGCTGCTTTTCAGCAATTACGACAGGCCCTTTGTTCAGCACCAGTGTTAGGGACCCCTGATTATACCAAACCTTTTTCGCTGTATGTGCATGAGAAAGATGGATGTGCATTATCAGTTTTAGTGCAGATGCACGGCGATAAGCAGCGCCCTTGTGCATATTTTTCGGCTGTACTTGATCCTGTTGCCCGAGCATTGCCTGGTTGTTTTCGCTCGGTTGCGGCGACAGCTGTGTCAATACGCCAAAGCGAGGGAATTGTGTTATCTCATAAGCTGTTGGTATTAGTCCCCCACGCTGTTGATGCCCTGCTTAATCAGACAAAGACGCAGCATTTGACCAGTGCCCGTTTAACGGGATATGAGCTGACGCTTTTGGCTCCTCATATTACGTTAAAGAGGTGTGTAACGTTAAATCCGGCCACATTGTTGCCATACCCCGAGACTCAGTCTGAAGCACGGAAAGCACATGATTGTATTCTTGTGACTGAGGAACAAACAAAGGGTCGTATTGATCTCCAGGATACGCCCTTTCCAGATGTAGATGGAGAACTGTGGGTGGACGGATCATGCCTGAAGCTACCAGATGGTACGACTTCAGCAGCGTATGCAATTACCACACTGCAAACAATAGTGGAGACAGCACGCATACCACAGAAATCAGCTCAAGCAGCGGAACTGATAGCATTAACACGAGCATGTGAGCTCAGTACAGGATTGTGTGTGAATGTTTATACAGATAGCCGGTATGCCTTCGGAGTAGCGCACGATTTCGGCCTGCTCTGGAAGGAGAGAGGGTTTTTAACGTCGCATGGAGTACAAATAATGCATGGAGAGTTAGTTCACAACCTTTTGACTGCATTGACATATCCGAGGAAAATTGCTATCATTAAATGTAGTGCCCATAAGAAAGTAGTTGATAAAGTTGGAGAAGGGAATGCGTTAGCAGACCGGGTGGCACGGGAGACTGCGATGCAGCCCGGTGCTACTGCCATGTATGTAGTGAAGTCGCAGGTAGAAAGATGGCACGATGCGAAGGAAGAAGTGCGAGAAATACAGAGGACCGCTTCTGATAAAGAACGGGAGCAATGGTCCAGTGAGGGAGAATTGGATGATGAGGGTTGCTGGAGAAATAAGCAGATGGATAGATGGAAGTTACCCACGGCTTTTGTACAACCTATGGTTCAGATGGCACATGGGCTAGCACATGTTGGAGCTTCCGCAATTGTAAAATTGCTTACCCAAGTCTGGGAGCATCCAGAGATTGCTAGCACGGCAAAGAGGGTGGTGCAGACCTGTATGATCTGCCTGAGGTACAACCCAGGAAAAGGTACTCGAACTCCAGCAGGAGGATTTGTGACACCTACTGCACCCTTTGAGGTTTTGCAGATGGATTATATCCAGATTGAGCGCTGTAACAATTTGAAGTATGTTCTAGTAGCGGTTTGTGCCTTTAGCAAATGGGTTGAGGCATACCCTACGAAAGACAATACTGCAATGACTACCGCCAAGATGCTGTTGAAGGAGTTCTTCCCTCGGTATGGCGTTTGTAGACTTCTGTGGAGTGATAACGGACCCCACTTTATAGCGGATGTTATAAAGTATGTTCTGAAGGGTCTGGGCATCACCCAGAAGTTCCACGCAGTGTTTCACCCTCAGTCTGCAGGACTAGTCGAAAAGTATAATGGTGCACTGAAGCTCAAGATCGCTAAAATCCAAGCTTCGACATCTTTGACTTGGCCAGATGCTTTACCACTGGCATTATTGTCAATTAGATCGATACCGCACTCTCGAACCGGTCTTACCCCGTATGAGATTATTTTCGGACGCCCAATGAATATTTGGGGTCTACCAAGACCTAAGGCTGTGTATGATGTACCTTGTGTAATGATGAATGATTATCTGGCACAGTTAACGGATAATTTGGTTTCTATTCATCAACAGGTCTGGGAGGCGCTCCCTGATCGGTCCACCGGCGAAGGACATAGTCTCCGGCCTGGAGACTATGTTATGGTGAAGATTTTCGAAAGGACGAACAGCTTGGAGCCGAGATGGGTTGGCCCTGAGCAGGTCCTACTTGCAACGAGGACGGCTGTGTGGGTTTCCAACAGAAAGAATTGGATCCATTCTCTGCACTGTCGCAAAGTACTGCCCGGATTGGTGGACCCTGCTGTATTGACCGATCAACGAGAGATTCTGACCACAGAGAAAGGCCGTGCTGTGGAACCGAACGACACTGAGGAGCTCTTTCCGGATCACGCGACTCCTGGAGGAAAGCGATATCATCTGAGACCAAGGAAGTGAATTCTTCAGTATCAGGACATGTTGTCAGAACGGCCCTTGGGTTAGTGAAACGGAGAGCCAATGAGGCAAGGGGGGGGGATCAGCCCTGCATTAGTGTAGTGACACCCGTCTTGGCCCGCTGGTGAAGAAATCAACCGCTGCCCAAGGGGAAGAGTTCTGACAAACCTTTTAGTTTCAGGAAGATATTGATTCTTTATTTAGACATGGAGAAAAAGAAAATCCTTTGTGCAACAGGCTTTATGCTCACAGTAGCTATTGTTGGGATAACCACATGGTTTGTGGAGGATGTGACTCCTGCTCGAAAGTTACTTGTGTTGACCACTCCAGTGCCTGAGGAGCACTACTTTTATACCCTTCCGTATCAAGAATTGAAGCATCGTCAGTCTTATTTGAATAACACTTTCATCCATATGTTGCATCATACCCACGTTGCCACGAATGCTACGAACTGTTGGATATGCGGTATGATGCCAGCTCATCAGAAGAAAGGAGGAACGCCATTCATACCTCTTCCTTTCTCTCATAATGGCTCTTGTAGAGCATGGTACACTTTGCTTTTCGCCACCCGGAAACCTACAGTGGGACGATTACTCTTCAGACTTAATAGGGAATGTCATCAGGATAAAGATGGATACCCGCAAGCGAATGGGACAATTTGGGAATGGGAAGAGTATCGGCCAGACAATGAATCGATTCCTTATATTTTCACGAACACCAGAGACACTGTGGGGAAAGACCGATTTGTGATTCAAGTGGCACAAGCTCAAGCGGACCTGTGGGTCCAGAGTGTGGGTTATATTCCTGTTGGTGTTAGTGATTGCATCACTATTCTAAATATCGACGGATTGAATAACAGTACCTTCTTAGCATCCCATAATACATATTTCGTATGTGGAAATAAAGGTTATTACCGTTTGCCAGCCGGTTGGTCCGGAGTATGTTATGTAGCATTCCTATTGCCCCCTGTATTCTTAGCACCTGCATCTTATCATAAGGATTTGAAGTTGTTAAATAATGTGACTGTAAATAGGTATAAACGTACTCTATCAATTGATGATGTGGATCAGACTGACACTAGTCTGCAGCAGTATATTGATTTTAATTTAGGATTGTTTTTCTTCGTTGGAGCTGCCCTAAATAGTAGGAAAGTTCGAAGGTTAACAAGAGTGGTAGAGGCTGTGACAAACCAGACCGCTGCTGCTCTTGGGAATCGTACGGAAGAATTACAGATTACTAGAATTGTTGCATTGCAGAATCGCATGGTGTTAGATGTTATGTTAGCTGACCGAGGTGGAGCTTGTAAAATTATCGGAAGTAGTTGTTGTGTGTTTATCCCTGACCACACGCCGTCAGTTTATAATGCTATTAACAGGTTGCACAAAATTGCAGCTGAAATCCATACAGAAAACGGCACTTGGACCTTTTCTGGATGGTTTTGGGCATTGATCACTGCTTGGGGGTGGAAGGTCTTAACTGGTCTCTGTGTTATTGTAGCAGTTCTGTTTTCTTGTTGCATTTGTGTCCAATGTGGTCCTTTGCTCTGTTCCTTATGTGTATCATTCTGTATTCCTGATAAGAAAGCTATTGCCAATGTCACTTATCAGAAAAATTTAGCTAAAGAAGTAGAGGAAATGATGACAATTGACATATACGATGATTATCCTAACAAACCGGATGTCTTCAGTAAATGCTGAAAGGGTCGTCTGTTGTAAATTGAAACGTCGATGTAATTAAGCATTCACTAAAGACATGAGTTCCCCTTTAGGACCAAGTCTCTTTTGCTATGTTGACTAAAGTCTGGACTCCATTTTGTATTGTCATGTCTCCACGTGCTCAACACGAGAAGAATCCTATCTTCGTGTTAGTTGCTCTTGCAATCTGCCTAGTAACAGTCTATAAATAGCTCCTTTGTCCGTCTGGCGCATGCCCAGACTTGACCACATCTGTTATCAGTTAGTCCTTTCTTGACCATGTTTTCGCGGGCTCAAGGAGTGTGTCAGCTCCGCCCATATATTGATTCTGTATCGAAAGTGACCATAAAAGGTAATATTCTTTGCCTCATGTTGTATCCACCCACTTATGAGCCCCTCTGTTGTGTATAAAAGGGGACCGTGTACGCAAGTTCTTTGTGCTACTCTATGCAATACTGAAGGGTGTTGTATGGATTGTAGGACCACCCTTAAGGGTTAATAAACTTTGTCTTTCTACTTTGCAGTTTCCGTGCCAACTTCCTTGTAGATTCCATTTGCAGGAGAGCGAACCCTTGTGTCCTGTGGGCCTAGATGGGGCCTGTACTCATCATTACTATGGCCTAATAGCTAAGGTCTTAGACACGTACTCTGGCCTAATGGTTAAGGTCTTAACTCTTACTCTGTCCTACTGGTTAAGGTCTTAACTCTTACTCTGGCCTAATAGCTAAGGTCTTAACTCTTACTCTGGCCTAATAGCTATGGTCTTAGACTCGTACTCTGGCCTAATGGTTAAGGTCTTAACTCTTACTCTGGCCTAATAGTTAAGGTCTTAACTCTTACTCTGGCCTAATAGCTAAGGTCTTAACTCTTACTCTGGCCTAATAGCTAAGGTGTTAACTCTTACTCTGGCCTAATAGCTATGGTCTTAGACTCGTACTCTGGCCTAATGGTTAAAGTCTTAACTCTTACTCTGGCCTAATAGCTAAGGTCTTAACTCTTACTCTTGGCCTAATAGCTAAGGTCTTAGACTCGTACTCTGGCCTACAGGTTAAGGTCTTAACTCTTACTCTGGCCTAATAGCTAAGGTCTTAGACTCGTACTCTGGCCTAATGATTAAGGTCATAACTCTTACTCTGAACTAATAGCTAAGGTCTTAACTCTTACTCTGGCTTAATAGCTCAGGTCTTAGACTCATACTCTGGCCTAATGGTTAAGGTCTTAACTCTTACTATGGCCTAATAGCTAAGGTCTTAGACTCATACTATGGCATAATGGTTAAGGTCTTAACTCTTACTCTGACCTACTGGTTAAGGTCTTAACTCTTACTCTGGCCTAATAGCTAAGGTCTTAGACTCGTACTCTGGCCTAATAGCTAAGGTCTTAGACTCGTACTCTGGCCTAATGGTTAAGGTCTTAACTCTTACTCTGGCCTAATAGCTAAGGTCTTCGACTTGTACTCTGGCCTAATGGTTAAGGTCTTAACTCTTACTCTGGCCTAATAGCTAAGGTCTTAACTCTTACTCTGGCCTAATAGCTAAGGTCTTAACTCGTTCTCTGGCCTAATGGTTAAGGTCTTAACTCTTACTCTGGCCTACTAGCTAAGGTCTTAACTCTTACTCTGGCCTAATAGCTAAGGTCTTAGACTCGTACTCTGGCCTAATGGTTAAGGTCTTTAATCTTACTCTGGCCTACTGGTTAAGGTCTTAACTCTTACTCTAGCCTAATAGCTAAGGTCTTAACTCTTACTCTGGCCTAATAGCTAAGGTCTTAACTCGTACTCTGGCCTAATGGTTAAGGTCTTTACTCTTACTCTGGCCTACTGGTTAAGGTCTTAACTCTTACTCTAGCCTAATAGCTAAGGTCTTAACTCTTACTCTGGCCTAATAGCTAAGGTCTTAACTCGTACTCTGGCCTAATGGATAAGGTCTTAACTCTTACTCTGGCCTACTAGCTAAGGTCTTAACTCTTACTCTGGCCTAATAGCTAAGGTCTTAGACTCGTACTCTGGCCTAATGGTTAAGGTATTAACTCTTACTCTGGGCGAATAGCTAAGGTCTTAGACTCGTACTCTGGCCTACTGGTTAAGGTCTTAACTCTTACTCTGGCCTAATAGCTGAGGTCTGAACTCTTACTCTGGCCTAATAACTAAGGTTTTAGACTCGTACTCTGGCCTAATGGTTAAGGTCTTTACTCTTACTCTGGCCTACTGGTTAAGGTCTTAACTCTTACTCTAGCCTAATAGCTAAGGTCTTAACTCTTACTCTGGCCTAATAGCTAAGGTCTTAACTCTTACTCTGGCCTAATGGATAAGGTCTTAACTCTTACTCTGGCCTACTAGCTAAGGTCTTAACTCTTACTCTGGCCTAATAGCTAAGGTCTTAGACTCGTACTCTGGCCTAATGGTTAAGGTCTTAACTCTTACTCTTGGCCTAATAGCTAAGGTCTTAGACTCGTACTCTGGCCTACTGGTTAAGGTCTTAACTCTTACTCTGGCCTATTAGCTAAGGTCTTAGACTTGTACTCTGGCCTAATGATTAATGTCATAACTCTTACTCTGAACTAATAGCTAAGGTCTTAGACTTGTACTCTGGCCTAATAGTTAAGGTCTTTACTCTTACTCTGGCCTACTGGTTAAGGTCTTAACTCTTACTCTAGCCTAATAGCTAAGGTCTTAACTCTTACTCTGGCCTAATAGCTAAGGTCTTAACTCGTACTCTGGCCAAATGGTTAAGGTCTTAACTCTTACTCTGGCCTAATAGCTAAGGTCTTAGACTCGTACTCTGGCCTAATAGCTAAGGTCTTAGACTCGTACTCTGGCCTAATGGTTAAGGTCTTAACTCTTACTCTGGCCTAATAGCTAAGGTCTTAGACTTGTACTCTGGCCTAATGGTTAAGGTCTTAACTCTTACTCTGGCCTAATAGCTAAGGTCTTAACTCTTACTCTGGCCTAATAGCTAAGGTCTTAACTCGTACTCTGGCCTAATGGTTAAGGTCTTAACTCTTACTCTGGCCTACTAGCTAAGGTCTTAACTCTTACTCTGGCCTAATAGCTAAGGTCTTAGACTCGTACTCTGGCCTAATGGTTAAGGTCTTTACTCTTACTCTGGCCTACTGGTTAAGGTCTTAACTCTTACTCTAGCCTAATAGCTAAGGTCTTAACTCTTACTCTGGCCTAATAGCTAAGGTCTTAACTCGTACTCTGGCCTAATGGTTAAGGTCTTTACTCTTACTCTGGCCTACTGGTTAAGGTCTTAACTCTTACTCTAGCCTAATTGCTAAGGTCTTAACTCTTACTCTGGCCTAATAGCTAAGGTCTTAACTCGTACTCTGGCCTAATGGATAAGGTCTTAACTCTTACTCTGTCCTACTAGCTAAGGTCTTAACTCTTACTCTGGCCTAATAGCTAAGGTCTTAGACTCGTACTCTGGCCTAATGGTTAAGGTATTCACTCTTACTCTGGGCGAATAGCTAAGGTCTTAGACTCGTACTCTGGCCTACTGGTTTAACTCTTACTCTGGCCTAATAGCTGAGGTCTGAACTCTTACTCTGGCCTAATAACTAAGGTTTTAGACTCGTACTCTGGCCTAATGGTTAAGGTCTTTACTCTTACTCTGGCCTACTGGTTAAGGTCTTAACTCTTACTCTAGCCTAATAGCTAAGGTCTTAACTCTTACTCTGGCCTAATAGCTAAGGTCTTAACTTTTACTCTGGCCTAATGGATAAGGTCTTAACTCTTACTCTGGCCTACTAGCTAAGGTCTTAACTCTTACTCTGGCCTAATAGCTAAGGTCTTAGACTCGTACTCTGGCCTAATGGTTAAGGTCTTAACTCTTACTCTTGGCCTAATAGCTAAGGTCTTAGACTCGTACTCTGGCCTACTGGTTAAGGTCTTAACTCTTACTCTGGCCTATTAGCTAAGGTCTTAGACTTGTACTCTGGCCTAATGATTAAGGTCATAACTATTACTCTGAAATAATAGCTAAGGTCTTAGACTCGTACTCTGGCCTAATGGTTAAGGTCTTTACTCTTACTCTGGCCTACTGGTTAAGGTCTTAACTCTTACTCTAGCCTAATAGCTAAGGTCTTAACTCTTACTCTGGCCTAATAGCTAAGGTCTTAACTCGTACTCTGGCCTAATGGTTAAGGTCTTTACTCTTACTCTGGCCTACTGGTTAAGGTCTTAACTCTTACTCTAGCCTAATAGCTAAGGTCTTAACTCTTACTCTGGCCTAATAGCTAAGGTCTTAACTCGTACTCTGGCCTAATGGATAAGGTCTTAACTCTTACTCTGGCCTACTAGCTAAGGTCTTAACTCTTACTCTGGCCTAATAGCTAAGGTCTTAGACTCGTACTCTGGCCTACTATTTAAGGTCTTAACTCTTACTCTGGCCTAATAGCTAAGGTCTGAACTCTTACTCTGGCCTAATAACTAAGGTCTTAGACTCGTACTCTGGCCTAATGGTTAAGGTCTTTACTCTTACTCTGGCCTACTGGTTAAGGTCTTAACTCTTACTCTAGCCTAATAGCTAAGGTCTTAACTCTTACTCTGGCCTAATAGCTAAGGTCTTAACTCGTACTTTGGCCTAATGGATAAGGTCTTAACTCTTACTCTGGCCTACTAGCTAAGGTCTTAACTCTTACTCTGGCCTAATAGCTAAGGTCTTAGACTCGTACTCTGGCCTAATGGTTAAGGTCTTAACTCTTACTCTTGGCCTAATAGCTAAGGTCTTAGACTCGTACTCTGGCCTACTGGTTAAGGTCTTAACTCTTACTCTGGCCTAATAGCTAAGGTCTTAGACTCGTACTCTGGCCTAATGATTAAGGTCATAACTCTTACTCTGAACTAATAGCTAAGGTCTTAACTCTTACTCTGGCTTAATAGCTAAGGTCTTAGACTCATACTCTGGCCTAATGGTTAAGGTCTTAACTCTTACTATGGCCTAATAGCTAAGGTCTTAGACTCGTACTATGGCATAATGGTTAAGGTCTTAACTCTTACTCTGGCCTACTGGTTAAGGTCTTAACTCTTACTCTGGCCTAATAGCTAAGGTCTTAGACTCGTACTCTGTCCTAATAGCTAAGGTCTTAGACTCGTACTCTGACCTAATGGTTAAGGTCTTAACTCATACTCTGGCCTAATAGCTAAGGTCTTAGACTTGTACTCTGGCCTAATGGTTAAGGTCTTAACTCTTACTCTGGCCTAATAGCTAAGGTCTTAACTCTTACTCTGGCCTAATAGCTAAAGTCTTAACTCGTACTCTGGCCTAATGGTTAAGGTCTTAACTCTTACTCTGGCCTACTAGCTAAGGTCTTAACTCTTACTCTGGCCTAATAGCTAAGGTCTTAGACTCGTACTCTGGCCTAATGGTTAAGGTCTTAACTCTTACTCTGGGCAAATAGCTAAGTTCTTAGACTCGTACTCTGGCCTACTGGTTAAGGTCCTAACTCTTACTCTGGCCTACTGGTTAAGGTCTTAACTCTTACTCTGGCCTAATAGCTAAGGTCTTAACTCTTACTCTGGCCTAATAGCTACGGTCTTAGACTCGTACTGTGGCCTAATGGTTAAGGTCATAACTCTTACTCTGGCCTAATAGCTAAGGTCTTAACTCTTACTCTGGCCTAATAGCTAAGGTTTTAGACTCATACTCTGGCCTAATGGTTAAGGTCTTAACTCTTACTATGGCCTAATAGCTAAGTTCTTAGACTCGTACTATGGCATAATGGTTAAGGTCTTAACTCTTACTCTGGCATACTGGTTAAGGTCTTAACTCTTAGTCTGGCCTAATAGCTAAGGTCTTAGACTCGTACTCTGGCCTAATAGCTAATGTCTTAGACTCGTACTCTGGCCTAATGAATAAGGTCTTAACTCTTACTCTGGCCTACTGGTTAAGGTCTTAACTCTTTCTATGGCCTAATAGCTAAGGTCTTAGACACGTACTCTGGCCTAATGGTTAAGGTCTTAACTCTTACTCTGTCCCACTGGTTAAGGTCTTAACTCTTACTCTGGCCTAATAGCTAAGGTCTTAACTCTTACTCTGGCCTAATAGCTATGGTCTTAGACTCGTACTCTGGCCTAATGGTTAAGGGCTTAACTCTTACTCTGGCCTAATAGTTAAGGTCTTAACTCTTACTCTGGCCTAATAGCTAAGGTCTTAACTCTTACTCTGGTCTAATAGCTAAGGTCTTAACTCTTACTCTGGCCTAATAGCTATGGTCTTAGACTCGTACTCTGGCCTAATGGTTAAGGTCTTAACTCTTACTATGGCCTAATAGCTAAGGTCTTAACTCTTACTCTTGGCCTAATAGCTAAGGTCTTAGACTCGTACTCTGGCCTACTGGTTAAGGTCTTAACTCTTACTCTGGCCTAATAGCTAAGGTCTTAGACTTGTACTCTGGCCTAATGATCAAGGTCATAACTCTTACTCTGAACTAATAGCTAAGGTCTTAACTCTTACTCTGGCTTAATAGCTAAGGTCTTAGACTCATACTCTGGCCTAATGGTTAAGGTCTTAACTCTTACTATGGCCTAATAGCTAAGGTCTTAGACTCGTACTATGGCATAATGGTTAAGGTCTTAACTCTTACTCTGACCTACTGGTTAAGGTCTTAACTCTTACTCTGGCCTAATAGCTAAGGTCTTAGACTCGTACTCTGGCCTAATAGCTAAGGTCTTAGACTTGTACTTTGGCCTAATGGTTAACGTCTTAACTCTTACTCTGGCCTAATAGCTAAGGTCTTAGACTTGTACTCTGGCCTAATGGTTAAGGTCTTAACTCTTACTCTGGCCTAATAGCTAAGGTCTTAACTCTTACTCTGGCCTAATAGCTAAGGTCTTAACTCGTACTCTGGCCTAATGGTTAAGGTCTTAACTCTTACTCTGGCCTACTAGCTAAGGTCTTAACTCTTACTCTGGCCTAATAGCTAAGGTCTTAGACTCGTACTCTGGCCTAATGGTTAAGGTCTTAACTCTTACTCTGGGCGAATAGCTAAGGTCTTAGACTCGTACTCTGGCCTACTGGTTAAGGTCTTAACTCTTACTCTGGCCCAATAGCTAAGGTCTTAGACTTGTACTCTGGCCTAATGGTTAAGGTCTTAACTCTTACTCTGGCCTAATAGCTAAGGTCTTAACTCTTACTCTGGCCTAATAGCTAAGGTCTTAACTCGTACTCTGGCCTAATGGATAAGGTCTTAACTCTTACTCTGGCCTACTAGCTAAGGTCTTAACTCTTACTCTGGCCTAATAGCTAAGGTCTTAGACTCGTACTCTGGCCTAATGGTTAAGGTCTTAACTCTTACTCTTGGCCTAATAGCTAAGGTCTTGGACTCGTACTCTGGCCTACTGGTTAAGGTCTTAACTCTTACTCTGGCCTAATAGCTAAGGTCTTAGACTCGTACTCTGGCCTAATGATTAAGGTCATAACTCTTACTCTGAACTAATAGCTAAGGTCTTAACTCTTACTCTGGCTTAATAGCTAAGGTCTTAGACTCATACTCTGGCCTAATGGTTAAGGTCTTAACTCTTACTATGGCCTAATAGCTAAGGTCTTAGACTCGTACTATGGCATAATGGTTAAGGTCTTAACTCTTACTCTGGCCTACTGGTTAAGGTCTTAACTCTTTCTATTGCCTAATAGCTAAGGTCTTAGACACGTACTCTGGCCTAATGGTTAAGGTCTTAACTCTTACTCTGTCCCACTGGTTAAGGTCTTAACTCTTACTCTGGCCTAATAGCTAAGGTCTTAACTCTTACTCTGGCCTAATAGCTATGGTCTTAGACTCGTACTCTGGCCTAATGGTTAAGGGCTTAACTCTTACTCTGGCCTAATAGTTAAGGTCTTAACTCTTACTCTGGCCTAATAGCTAAGGTCTTAACTCTTACTCTGGTCTAATAGCTAAGGTCTTAACTCTTACTCTGGCCTAATAGCTATGGTCTTAGACTCGTACTCTGGCCTAATGGTTAAGGTCTTAACTCTTACTATGGCCTAATAGCTAAGGTCTTAACTCTTACTCTTGGCCTAACAGCTAAGGTCTTAGACTCGTACTCTGGCCTACTGGTTAAGGTCTTAACTCTTACTCTGGCCTAATAGCTAAGGTCTTAGACTTGTACTCTGGCCTAATGATTAAGGTCATAACTCTTACTCTGAACTAATAGCTAAGGTCTTAACTCTTACTCTGGCTTAATAGCTAAGGTCTTAGACTCATACTCTGGCCTAATGGTTAAGGTCTTAACTCTTACTATGGCCTAATAGCTAAGGTCTTAGACTCGTACTATGGCATAATGGTTAAGGTCTTAACTCTTACTCTGACCTACTGGTTAAGGTCTTAACTCTTACTCTGGCCTAATAGCTAAGGTCTTAGACTCGTACTCTGGCCTAATAGCTAAGGTCTTAGACTTGTACTTTGGCCTAATGGTTAACGTCTTAACTCTTACTCTGGCCTAATAGCTAAGGTCTTAGACTTGTACTCTGGCCTAATGGTTAAGGTCTTAACTCTTACTCTGGCCTAATAGCTAAGGTCTTAACTCTTACTCTGGCCTAATAGCTAAGGTCTTAACTCGTACTCTGGCCTAATGGTTAAGGTCTTAACTCTTACTCTGGCCTAATAGCTAAGGTCTTAACTCTTACTCTGGCCTAATAGCTAAGGTCTTAGACTCGTACTCTGGCCTAATGGTTAAGGTCTTAACTCTTACTCTGGGCGAATAGCTAAGGTCTTAGACTCGTACTCTGGCCTACTGGTTAAGGTCTTAACTCTTACTCTGGCCCAATAGCTAAGGTCTTAGACTTGTACTCTGGCCTAATGGTTAAGGTCTTAACTCTTACTCTGGCCTAATAGCTAAGGTCTTAACTCTTACTCTGGCCTAATAGCTAAGGTCTTAACTCGTACTCTGGCCTAATGGATAAGGTCTTAACTCTTACTCTGGCCTACTAGCTAAGGTCTTAACTCTTACTCTGGCCTAATAGCTAAGGTCTTAGACTCGTACTCTGGCCTAATGGTTAAGGTCTTAACTCTTACTCTTGGCCTAATAGCTAAGGTCTTGGACTCGTACTCTGGCCTACTGGTTAAGGTCTTAACTCTTACTCTGGCCTAATAGCTAAGGTCTTAGACTCGTACTCTGGCCTAATGATTAAGGTCATAACTCTTACTCTGAACTAATAGCTAAGGTCTTAACTCTTACTCTGGCTTAATAGCTAAGGTCTTAGACTCATACTCTGGCCTAATGGTTAAGGTCTTAACTCTTACTATGGCCTAATAGCTAAGGTCTTAGACTCGTACTATGGCATAATGGTTAAGGTCTTAACTCTTACTCTGGCCTACTGGTTAAGGTCTTAACTCTTACTCTGGCCTAATAGCTAAGGTCTTAGACTCGTACTCTGTCCTAATAGCTAAGGTCTTAGACTCGTACTCTGACCTAATGGTTAAGGTCTTAACTCATACTCTGGCCTAATAGCTAAGGTCTTAGACTTGTACTCTGGCCTAATGGTTAAGGTCTTAACTCTTACTCTGGCCTAATAGCTAAGGTCTTAACTCTTACTCTGGCCTAATAGCTAAAGTCTTAACTCGTACTCTGGCCTAATGGTTAAGGTCTTAACTCTTACTCTGGCCTACTAGCTAAGGTCTTAACTCTTACTCTGGCCTAATAGCTAAGGTCTTAGACTCGTACTCTGGCCTAATGGTTAAGGTCTTAACTCTTACTCTGGGCAAATAGCTAAGTTCTTAGACTCGTACTCTGGCCTACTGGTTAAGGTCCTAACTCTTACTCTGGCCTACTGGTTAAGGTCTTAACTCTTACTCTGGCCTAATAGCTAAGGTCTTAACTCTTACTCTGGCCTAATAGCTACGGTCTTAGACTCGTACTCTGGCCTAATGGTTAAGGTCATAACTCTTACTCTGGCCTAATAGCTAAGGTCTTAACTCTTACTCTGGCCTAATAGCTAAGGTTTTAGACTCATACTCTGGCCTAATGGTTAAGGTCTTAACTCTTACTATGGCCTAATAGCTAAGTTCTTAGACTCGTACTATGGCATAATGGTTAAGGTCTTAACTCTTACTCTGGCATACTGGTTAAGGTCTTAACTCTTAGTCTGGCCTAATAGCTAAGGTCTTAGACTCGTACTCTGGCCTAATAGCTAATGTCTTAGACTCGTACTCTGGCCTAATGAATAAGGTCTTAACTCTTACTCTGGCCTACTGGTTAAGGTCTTAACTCTTTCTATGGCCTAATAGCTAAGGTCTTAGACACGTACTCTGGCCTAATGGTTAAGGTCTTAACTCTTACTCTGTCCCACTGGTTAAGGTCTTAACTCTTACTCTGGCCTAATAGCTAAGGTCTTAACTCTTACTCTGGCCTAATAGCTATGGTCTTAGACTCGTACTCTGGCCTAATGGTTAAGGGCTTAACTCTTACTCTGGCCTAATAGTTAAGGTCTTAACTCTTACTCTGGCCTAATAGCTAAGGTCTTAACTCTTACTCTGGTCTAATAGCTAAGGTCTTAACTCTTACTCTGGCCTAATAGCTATGGTCTTAGACTCGTACTCTGGCCTAATGGTTAAGGTCTTAACTCTTACTATGGCCTAATAGCTAAGGTCTTAACTCTTACTCTTGGCCTAATAGCTAAGGTCTTAGACTCGTACTCTGGCCTACTGGTTAAGGTCTTAACTCTTACTCTGGCCTAATAGCTAAGGTCTTAGACTTGTACTCTGGCCTAATGATTAAGGTCATAACTCTTACTCTGAACTAATAGCTAAGGTCTTAACTCTTACTCTGGCTTAATAGCTAAGGTCTTAGACTCATACTCTGGCCTAATGGTTAAGGTCTTAACTCTTACTATGGCCTAATAGCTAAGGTCTTAGACTCGTACTATGGCATAATGGTTAAGGTCTTAACTCTTACTCTGACCTACTGGTTAAGGTCTTAACTCTTACTCTGGCCTAATAGCTAAGGTCTTAGACTCGTACTCTGGCCTAATAGCTAAGGTCTTAGACTTGTACTTTGGCCTAATGGTTAACGTCTTAACTCTTACTCTGGCCTAATAGCTAAGGTCTTAGACTTGTACTCTGGCCTAATGGTTAAGGTCTTAACTCTTACTCTGGCCTAATAGCTAAGGTCTTAACTCTTACTCTGGCCTAATAGCTAAGGTCTTAACTCGTACTCTGGCCTAATGGTTAAGGTCTTAACTCTTACTCTGGCCTACTAGCTAAGGTCTTAACTCTTACTCTGGCCTAATAGCTAAGGTCTTAGACTCGTACTCTGGCCTAATGGTTAAGGTCTTAACTCTTACTCTGGGCGAATAGCTAAGGTCTTAGACTCGTACTCTGGCCTACTGGTTAAGGTCTTAACTCTTACTCTGGCCCAATAGCTAAGGTCTTAGACTTGTACTCTGGCCTAATGGTTAAGGTCTTAACTCTTACTCTGGCCTAATAGCTAAGGTCTTAACTCTTACTCTGGCCTAATAGCTAAGGTCTTAACTCGTACTCTGGCCTAATGGATAAGGTCTTAACTCTTACTCTGGCCTACTAGCTAAGGTCTTAACTCTTACTCTGGCCTAATAGCTAAGGTCTTAGACTCGTACTCTGGCCTAATGGTTAAGGTCTTAACTCTTACTCTTGGCCTAATAGCTAAGGTCTTGGACTCGTACTCTGGCCTACTGGTTAAGGTCTTAACTCTTACTCTGGCCTAATAGCTAAGGTCTTAGACTCGTACTCTGGCCTAATGATTAAGGTCATAACTCTTACTCTGAACTAATAGCTAAGGTCTTAACTCTTACTCTGGCTTAATAGCTAAGGTCTTAGACTCATACTCTGGCCTAATGGTTAAGGTCTTAACTCTTACTATGGCCTAATAGCTAAGGTCTTAGACTCGTACTATGGCATAATGGTTAAGGTCTTAACTCTTACTCTGGCCTACTGGTTAAGGTCTTAACTCTTTCTATGGCCTAATAGCTAAGGTCTTAGACACGTACTCTGGCCTAATGGTTAAGGTCTTAACTCTTACTCTGTCCCACTGGTTAAGGTCTTAACTCTTACTCTGGCCTAATAGCTAAGGTCTTAACTCTTACTCTGGCCTAATAGCTATGGTCTTAGACTCGTACTCTGGCCTAATGGTTAAGGGCTTAACTCTTACTCTGGCCTAATAGTTAAGGTCTTAACTCTTACTCTGGCCTAATAGCTAAGGTCTTAACTCTTACTCTGGTCTAATAGCTAAGGTCTTAACTCTTACTCTGGCCTAATAGCTATGGTCTTAGACTCATACTCTGGCCTAATGGTTAAGGTCTTAACTCTTACTATGGCCTAATAGCTAAGGTCTTAACTCTTACTCTTGGCCTAACAGCTAAGGTCTTAGACTCGTACTCTGGCCTACTGGTTAAGGTCTTAACTCTTACTCTGGCCTAATAGCTAAGGTCTTAGACTTGTACTCTGGCCTAATGATTAAGGTCATAACTCTTACTCTGAACTAATAGCTAAGGTCTTAACTCTTACTCTGGCTTAATAGCTAAGGTCTTAGACTCATACTCTGGCCTAATGGTTAAGGTCTTAACTCTTACTATGGCCTAATAGCTAAGGTCTTAGACTCGTACTATGGCATAATGGTTAAGGTCTTAACTCTTACTCTGACCTACTGGTTAAGGTCTTAACTCTTACTCTGGCCTAATAGCTAAGGTCTTAGACTCGTACTCTGGCCTAATAGCTAAGGTCTTAGACTTGTACTTTGGCCTAATGGTTAACGTCTTAACTCTTACTCTGGCCTAATAGCTAAGGTCTTAGACTTGTACTCTGGCCTAATGGTTAAGGTCTTAACTCTTACTCTGGCCTAATAGCTAAGGTCTTAACTCTTACTCTGGCCTAATAGCTAAGGTCTTAACTCGTACTCTGGCCTAATGGTTAAGGTCTTAACTCTTACTCTGGCCTAATAGCTAAGGTCTTAACTCTTACTCTGGCCTAATAGCTAAGGTCTTAGACTCGTACTCTGGCCTAATGGTTAAGGTCTTAACTCTTACTCTGGGCGAATAGCTAAGGTCTTAGACTCGTACTCTGGCCTACTGGTTAAGGTCTTAACTCTTACTCTGGCCCAATAGCTAAGGTCTTAGACTTGTACTCTGGCCTAATGGTTAAGGTCTTAACTCTTACTCTGGCCTAATAGCTAAGGTCTTAACTCGTACTCTGGCCTAATGGATAAGGTCTTAACTCTTACTCTGGCCTACTAGCTAAGGTCTTAACTCTTACTCTGGCCTAATAGCTAAGGTCTTAGACTCGTACTCTGGCCTAATGGTTAAGGTCTTAACTCTTACTCTTGGCCTAATAGCTAAGGTCTTGGACTCGTACTCTGGCCTACTGGTTAAGGTCTTAACTCTTACTCTGGCCTAATAGCTAAGGTCTTAGACTCGTACTCTGGCCTAATGATTAAGGTCATAACTCTTACTCTGAACTAATAGCTAAGGTCTTAACTCTTACTCTGGCTTAATAGCTAAGGTCTTAGACTCATACTCTGGCCTAATGGTTAAGGTCTTAACTCTTACTATGGCCTAATAGCTAAGGTCTTAGACTCGTACTATGGCATAATGGTTAAGGTCTTAACTCTTACTCTGGCCTACTGGTTAAGGTCTTAACTCTTACTCTGGCCTAATAGCTAAGGTCTTAGACTCGTACTCTGGCCTAATAGCTAAGGTCTTAGACTCGTACTCTGGCCTAATGGTTAAGGTCTTAACTCTTACTCTGGCCTAATAGCTAAGGTCTTAGACTTGTACTCTGGCCTAATGGTTAAGGTCTTAACTCTTACTCTGGCCTAATAGCTAAGGTCTTAACTCTTACTCTGGCCTAATAGCTAAAGTCTTAACTCGTACTCTGGCCTAATGGTTAAGGTCTTAACCTTACTCTGGCCTACTAGCTAAGGTCTTAACTCTTACTCTGGCCTAATAGCAAAGGTCTTAGACTCGTACTCTGGCCTAATGGTTAAGGTCTTAACTCTTACTCTGGGCGAATAGCTAAGGTCTTAGACTCGTACTCTGGCCTACTGGTTAAGGTCTTAACTCTTACTCTGGCCTAATAGCTAAGGTCTGAACTCTTACTCTGGCCTAATAACTAAGGTCTTAGACTCGTACTCTGGCCTAACGGTTAAGGTCTTAACTCTTACTCTGGCCTACTGGTTAAGGTCTCAACTCTTACTCTGGCCTAATAGCTAAGGTCTTAACTCTTACTCTGGCCTAATAGCTAAGGTCTTAACTCATATTCTGGCCTAATGGTTAAGGTCTTAAATCTTACTCTGGCCTACTAGCTAAGGTCTTAACTCTTACTCTGGCCTAATAGCTAAGGTCTTAGACTCGTACTCTGGCCTAATGGTTAAGGTCTTAACTCTTACTCTGGCCTAATAGCTAAGGTCTTAACTCTTACTCTGGCCTAATAGCTACGGTCTTAGACTCGTACTCTGGCCTAATGGTTAAGGTCATAACTCTTACTCTGGCCTAATAGCTAAGGTCTTAACTCTTACTCTGGCCTAATAGCTAAGGTCTTAGACTCATACTCTGGCCTAATGGTTAAGGTCTTAACTCTTACTATGGCCTAATAGCTAAGGTCTTAGACTCGTACTATGGCATAATGGTTAAGGTCTTAACTCTTACTCTGGCCTACTGGTTAAGGTCTTAACTCTTACTCTGGCCTAATAGCTAAGGTCTTAGACTCGTACTCTGGCCTAATAGCTAAGGTCTTAGACTCGTACTCTGGCCTAATGGTTAAGGTCTTAACTCTTACTCTGGCCTAATAGCTAAGGTCTTAGACTTGTACTCTGGCCTAATGGTTAAGGTCTTAACTCTTACGCTGGCCTACTGGTTAAGGTCTTAACTCTTACTCTGACCTAATAGCTAAGGTCTTAACTCTTACTCTGGCCAAATAGCTAAGGTCTTAGACTTGTATTATGGGCTACAGGTTAAGGTCTTAACTCTTACTCTGGCCTAATAGCTAAGGTCTTAGACTCGTACTGTGGCCTAAGAGCTAAGGTCTTAACTCTTACTCTGGCCTAATAGATAAGGTCTTCGACTCGTACTCTGGCCTAATGGTTAAGGTCTTAACTCTTACTCTGGTCAATTGGTTAAGGTCTTAACTCTTACTCTGGCCTAATAGCTAAGGTCTTAGACTCGTACTCTGGCCTAATGGTTAAGGTCTTAACTCTTACTCTGGCCTACTGGTTAAGGTCGTAACTCTTACTCTGGCCTAATAGCTAAGGTCTTAGACTCGTACTCTGGCCTAATGGGTAAGGTCTTAACTCTTACTCTGGCCTAATAGCTAAGGTCTTACCTCTTACTCTGGCCTAATAGCTAAGGTCTTAGACTCGTACTCTGGCCTAATGGTTAAGGTCTTAACTCTTACTCTGGCCTACTGGTTAAGGTCTTAACTCCTACTCTGGCCTACTGGTTAAGGTCTTAACTCTTACTCTGGCCTAATAGCTAAGGTCTTAACTCGTACTCTGGCCTAATGGTTAAGGTCTTAACTCTTACTCTGGCCTACTAGCTAAGGTCTTAACTCTTACTCTGGCCTAATAGCTAAGGTCTTAGACTCGTACTCTGGCCTAATGGTTAAGGTCTTAACTCTTACTCTGGGCGAATAGCTAAGGTCTTAGACTCGTACTCTGGCCTACTGGTTAAGGTCCTAACTCTTACTGTGGCCTACTGGTTAAGGTCTTAACTCTTACTCTGGCCTAATAGCTAAGGACTTGAACTCCTACTCTGGACTAATGGTTAAGGTCTTAACTCTTACTCTGGCCTAATAGCTAAGGTCTGAACTCTTACTCTGGGCTAATAACTAAGGTCTTAGACTCGTACTCTGGCCTAATGGTTAAGGTCTTAACTCTTACTCTGGCCTACTGGTTAAGGTCTTAACTCTTACTCTGGCCTAATAGCTAAGGTCTTAACTCTTACTCTGGCCTAATAGCTAAGGTCTTAACTCGTACTCTGGCCTAATGGTTAAGGTCTTAACTCTTACTCTGGCCTACTAGCTCAGGTCTTAACTCTTACTCTGGCCTAATAGCTAAGGTCTTAGACTCGTACTCTGGCCTAATAGCTAAGGTCTTAGACTCGTACTCTGACCTAATGGTTAAGGTCTTAACTCATACTCTGGCCTACTGGTTAAGGTCCTAACTCTTACTCTGGCCTACTGGTTAAGGTCTTAACTCTTACTCTGGCCTAATAGCTAAGGTCTTAACTCTTACTCTGGCCTAATAGCTACGGTCTTAGACTCGTACTCTGGCCTAATGGTTAAGGTCATAACTCTTACTCTGGCCTAATAGCTAAGGTCTTAACTCTTACTCTGGCCTAATAGCTAAGGTCTTAGACTCATACTTTGGCCTAATGGTTAAGGTCTTAACTCTTACTATGGCCTAATAGCTAAGGACTTAACTCTTACTCTGGCCTACTGGTTAAGGTCTTAACTCTTACTCTGGCCTAATAGCTAAGGTCTTAGACTCGTACTCTGGCCTAATAGCTAAGGTCTTAGACTCGTACTCTGGCCTAATGGTTAAGGTCTTAACTCTTACTCTGGCCTAATAGCTAAGGTCTTAGACTTGTACTCTGGCCTAATGGTTAAGGTCTTAACTCTTACTCTGGCCTAATAGCTAAGGTCTTAGACTCGTACTCTGGCCTAATGGTTAAGGTCTTAACTCTTACTCTGGCCTACTGTTTAAGGTCTTAACTCTTACTCTGGCCTACTGGTTAAGGTCTTAACTCTAACTATGGCCTAATAGCTAAGGTCTTAGACACGTACTCTGGCCTAATGGTTAAGGTCTTAACTCTTACTCTGTCCTACTGGTTAAGGTCTTAACTCTTACTCTGGCCTACTGATTAAGGTCTTAACTCTTACTCTGGCCTAATAGCTAAGGTCTTAACTCTTACTCTGGCCTAATAGCTATGGTCTTAGACTTGTACTCTGGCCTAATGGTTAAGGTCTTAACTCTTACTCTGGCCTAATAGTTAAGGTCTTAACTCTTACTCTGGCCTAATAGCTAAGGTCTTAACTCTTACTCTGGCCTAATAGCTAAGGTCTTAACTCTTACTCTGGCCTAATAGCTATGGTCTTAGACTCGTACTCTGGCCTAATGGTTAAGGTCTTAACTCTTACTCTGGCCTAATAGCTAAGGTCTTAACTCTTACTCTTGGCCTAATAGCTAAGGTCTTAGACTCGTACTCTGGCCTACTGGTTAAGGTCTTAACTCTTACTCTGGCCTAATAGCTAAGGTCTTAGACTCATACTCTGGCCTGATGGTTAAGGTCTTAACTCTTACTCTGGCCTAATAGCTAAGGTCTTAACTCGTACTCTGGCCTAATGGTTAAGGTCTTAACTCTTACTCTGGCCTACTAGCTAAGGTCTTAACTCTTACTCTGGCCTAATAGCTAAGGTCTTAGACTCGTACTCTGGTCTAATGGTTAAGGTCTTAACTCTTACTCTGGGCGAATAGCTAAGGTCTTAGACTCCTACTCTGGCCTACTGGTTAAGGTCTTAACTCTTACTCTGGCCCAATAGCTAAGGTCTTAGACTTGTACTCTGGCCTAATGGTTAAGGTCTTAACTCTTACTCTGGCCTAATAGCTAAGGTCTTAACTCTTACTCTGGCCTAATAGCTAAGGTCTTAACTCGTACTCTGGCCTAATGGATAAGGTCTTAACTCTTACTCTGGCCTACTAGCTAAGGTCTTAACTCTTACTCTGGCCTAATAGCTAAGGTCTTAGACTCGTACTCTGGCCTAATGGTTAAGGTCTTAACTCTTACTCTTGGCCTAATAGCTAAGGTCTTGGACTCGTACTCTGGCCTACTGGTTAAGGTCTTAACTCTTACTCTGGCCTAATAGCTAAGGTCTTAGACTCGTACTCTGGCCTAATGATTAAGGTCATAACTCTTACTCTGAACTAATAGCTAAGGTCTTAACTCTTACTCTGGCTTAATAGCTAAGGTCTTAGACTCATACTCTGGCCTAATGGTTAAGGTCTTAACTCTTACTATGGCCTAATAGCTAAGGTCTTAGACTCGTACTATGGCATAATGGTTAAGGTCTTAACTCTTACTCTGGCCTACTGGTTAAGGTCTTAACTCTTACTCTGGCCTAATAGCTAAGGTCTTAGACTCGTACTCTGGCCTAATAGCTAAGGTCTTAGACTCGTACTCTGGCCTAATGGTTAAGGTCTTAACTCCTACTCTGGCCTAATAGCTAAGGTCTTAGACTTGTACTCTGGCCTAATGGTTAAGGTCTTAACTCTTACTCTGGCCTAATAGCTAAGGTCTTAACTCTTACTCTGGCCTAATAGCTAAAGTCTTAACTCGTACTCTGGCCTAATGGTTAAGGTCTTAACTCTTACTCTGGCCTACTAGCTAAGGTCTTAACTCTTACTCTGGCCTAATAGCAAAGGTCTTAGACTCGTACTCTGGCCTAATGGTTAAGGTCTTAACTCTTACTCTGGGCGAATAGCTAAGGTCTTAGACTAGTACTCTGGCCTACTGGTTAAGGTCTTAACTCTTACTCTGGCCAAATAGCTAAGGTCTGAACTCTTACTCTGGCCTAATAACTAAGGTCTTAGACTCGTACTCTGGCCTAATGGTTAAGGTCTTAACTCTTACTCTGGCCTACTGGTTAAGGTCTCAACTCTTACTCTGGCCTAATAGCTAAGGTCTTAACTCTTACTCTGGCCTAATAGCTAAGGTCTTAACTCATATTCTGGCCTAATGGTTAAGGTCTTAAATCTTACTCTGGCCTACTAGCTAAGGTCTTAACTCTTACTCTGGCCTAATAGCTAAGGTCTTAGACTCGTACTCTGGCCTAATGGTTAAGGTCTTAACTCTTACTCTGGGCGAATAGCTAAGGTCTTAGACTCGTACTCTGGCCTACTGGTTAAGGTCCGAACTCTTACTCTGGCCTACTGGTTAAGGTCTTAACTCTTACTCTGGCCTAATAGCTAAGGTCTTAACTCTTACTCTGGGCGAATAGCTAAGGTCTTAGACTCGTACTCTGGCCTACTGGTTAAGGTCTTAACTCTTACTCTGGCCTAATAGCTGAGGTCTGAACTCTTACTCTGGCCTAATAACTAAGGTTTTAGACTCGTACTCTGGCCTAATGGTTAAGGTCTTTACTCTTACTCTGGCCTACTGGTTAAGGTCTTAACTCTTACTCTAGCCTAATAGCTAAGGTCTTAACTCTTACTCTGGCCTAATAGCTAAGGTCTTAACTCTTACTCTGGCCTAATGGATAAGGTCTTAACTCTTACTCTGGCCTACTAGCTAAGGTCTTAACTCTTACTCTGGCCTAATAGCTAAGGTCTTAGACTCGTACTCTGGCCTAATGGTTAAGGTCTTAACTCTTACTCTTGGCCTAATAGATAAGGTCTTAGACTCGTACTCTGGCCTACTGGTTAAGGTCTTAACTCTTACTCTGGCCTATTAGCTAAGGTCTTAGACTTGTACTCTGGCCTAATGATTAAGGTCATAACTCTTACTCTGAACTAATAGCTAAGGTCTTAGACTTGTACTCTGGCCTAATAGTTAAGGTCTTTACTCTTACTCTGGCCTACTGGTTAAGGTCTTAACTCTTACTCTAGCCTAATAGCTAAGGTCTTAACTCTTACTCTGGCCTAATAGCTAAGGTCTTAACTCGTACTCTGGCCTAATGGTTAAGGTCTTAACTCTTACTCTGGCCTAATAGCTAAGGTCTTAGACTCGTACTCTGGCCTAATAGCTAAGGTCTTAGACTCGTACTCTGGCCTAATGGTTAAGGTCTTAACTCTTACTCTGGCCTAATAGCTAAGGTCTTAGACTTGTACTCTGGCCTAATGGTTAAGGTCTTAACTCTTACTCTGGCCTAATAGCTAAGGTCTTAACTCTTACTCTGGCCTAATAGCTAAGGTCTTAACTCGTACTCTGGCCTAATGGTTAAGGTCTTAACTCTTACTCTGGCCTACTAGCTAAGGTCTTAACTCTTACTCTGGCCTAATAGCTAAGGTCTTAGACTCGTACTCTGGCCTAATGGTTAAGGTCTTTACTCTTACTCTGGCCTACTGGTTAAGGTCTTAACTCTTACTCTAGCCTAATAGCTAAGGTCTTAACTCTTACTCTGGCCTAATAGCTAAGGTCTTAACTCGTACTCTGGCCTAATGGTTAAGGTCTTTACTCTTACTCTGGCCTACTGGTTAAGGTCTTAACTCTTACTCTAGCCTAATTGCTAAGGTCTTAACTCTTACTCTGGCCTAATAGCTAAGGTCTTAACTCGTACTCTGGCCTAATGGATAAGGTCTTAACTCTTACTCTGTCCTACTAGCTAAGGTCTTAACTCTTACTCTGGCCTAATAGCTAAGGTCTTAGACTCGTACTCTGGCCTAATGGTTAAGGTATTAACTCTTACTCTGGGCGAATAGCTAAGGTCTTAGACTCGTACTCTGGCCTACTGGTTAAGGTCTTAACTCTTACTCTGGCCTAATAGCTGAGGTCTGAACTCTTACTCTGGCCTAATAACTAAGGTTTTAGACTCGTACTCTGGCCTAATGGTTAAGGTCTTTACTCTTACTCTGGCCTACTGGTTAAGGTCTTAACTCTTACTCTAGCCTAATAGCTAAGGTCTTAACTCTTACTCTGGCCTAATAGCTAAGGTCTTAACTCTTACTCTGGCCTAATGGATAAGGTCTTAACTCTTACTCTGGCCTACTAGCTAAGGTCTTAACTCTTACTCTGGCCTAATAGCTAAGGTCTTAGACTCGTACTCTGGCCTAATGGTTAAGGTCTTAACTCTTACTCTTGGCCTAATAGCTAAGGTCTTAGACTCGTACTCTGGCCTACTGGTTAAGGTCTTAACTCTTACTCTGGCCTATTAGCTAAGGTCTTAGACTTGTACTCTGGCCTAATGATTAAGGTCATAACTATTACTCTGAACTAATAGCTAAGGTCTTAGACTCGTACTCTGGCCTAATGGTTAAGGTCTTTACTCTTACTCTGGCCTACTGGTTAAGGTCTTAACTCTTACTCTAGCCTAATAGCTAAGGTCTTAACTCTTACTCTGGCCTAATAGCTAAGGTCTTAACTCGTACTCTGGCCTAATGGTTAAGGTCTTTACTCTTACTCTGGCCTACTGGTTAAGGTCTTAACTCTTACTCTAGCCTAATAGCTAAGGTCTTAACTCTTACTCTGGCCTAATAGCTAAGGTCTTAACTCGTACTCTGGCCTAATGGATAAGGTCTTAACTCTTACTCTGGCCTACTAGCTAAGGTCTTAACTCTTACTCTGGCCTAATAGCTAAGGTCTTAGACTCGTACTCTGGCCTACTATTTAAGGTCTTAACTCTTACTCTGGCCTAATAGCTAAGGTCTGAACTCATACTCTGGCCTAATAACTAAGGTCTTAGACTCGTACTCTGGCCTAATGGTTAAGGTCTTTACTCTTACTCTGGCCTACTGGTTAAGGTCTTAACTCTTACTCTAGCCTAATAGCTAAGGTCTTAACTCTTACTCTGGCCTAATAGCTAAGGTCTTAACTCGTACTTTGGCCTAATGGATAAGGTCTTAACTCTTACTCTGGCCTACTAGCTAAGGTCTTAACTCTTACTCTGGCCTAATAGCTAAGGTCTTAGACTCGTACTCTGGCCTAATGGTTAAGGTCTTAACTCTTACTCTTGGCCTAATAGCTAAGGTCTTAGACTCGTACTCTGGCCTACTGGTTAAGGTCTTAACTCTTACTCTGGCCTAATAGCTAAGGTCTTAGACTCGTACTCTGGCCTAATGATTAAGGTCATAACTCTTACTCTGAACTAATAGCTAAGGTCTTAACTCTTACTCTGGCTTAATAGCTAAGGTCTTAGACTCATACTCTGGCCTAATGGTTAAGGTCTTAACTCTTACTATGGCCTAATAGCTAAGGTCTTAGACTCGTACTATGGCATAATGGTTAAGGTCTTAACTCTTACTCTGGCCTACTGGTTAAGGTCTTAACTCTTACTCTGGCCTAATAGCTAAGGTCTTAGACTCGTACTCTGGCCTAATGGTTAAGGTCTTAACTCTTACTCTGGCCTACTAGCTAAGGTCTTAACTCTTACTCTGGCCTAATAGGTAAGGTCTTAGACTCGTACTCTGGCCTAATGGTTAAGGTCTTAACTCTTACTCTGGGCAAATAGCTAAGTTCTTAGACTCGTACTCTGGCCTACTGGTTAAGGTCCTAACTCTTACTCTGGCCTACTGGTTAAGGTCTTAACTCTTACTCTGGCCTAATAGCTAAGGTCTTAACTCTTACTCTGGCCTAATAGCTACGGTCTTAGACTCGTACTCTGGCCTAATGGTTAAGGTCATAACTCTTACTCTGGCCTAATAGCTAAGGTCTTAACTCTTACTCTGGCCTAATAGCTAAGGTTTTAGACTCATACTCTGGCCTAATGGTTAAGGTCTTAACTCTTACTCTTGGCCTAATAGCTAAGGTCTTGGACTCGTATTCTGGCCTACTGGTTAAGGTCTTAACTCTTACTCTGGCCTAATAGCTAAGGTCTTAGACTCGTACTCTGGCCTAATGATTAAGGTCATAACTCTTACTCTGAACTAATAGCTAAGGTCTTAACTCTTACTCTGGCTTAATAGCTAAGGTCTTAGACTCATACTCTGGCCTAATGGTTAAGGTCTTAACTCTTACTATGGCCTAATAGCTAAGGTCTTAGACTCGTACTATGGCATAATGGTTAAGGTCTTAACTCTTACTCTGGCCTACTGGTTAAGGTCTTAACTCTTACTCTGGCCTAATAGCTAAGGTCTTAGACTCGTACTCTGGCCTAATAGCTAAGGTCTTAGACTCGTACTCTGGCCTAATGGTTAAGGTCTTAACTCTTACTCTGGCCTAATAGCTAAGGTCTTAGACTTGTACTCTGGCCTAATGGTTAAGGTCGTAACTCTTACTCTGGCCTAATAGCTAAGGTCTTAACTCTTACTCTGGCCTAATAGCTAAAGTCTTAACTCGTACTCTGGCCTAATGGTTAAGGTCTTAACTCTTACTCTGGCCTTCTAGCTAAGGTCTTAACTCTTACTCTGGCCTAATAGCAAAGGTCTTAGACTCGTACTCTGGCCTAATGGTTAAGGTCTTAACTCTTACTCTGGGCAAATAGCTAAGGTCTTAGACTCGTACTCTGGCCTACTGGTTAAGGTCTTAACTCTTACTCTGGCCTAATAGCTAAGGTCTGAACTCTTACTCTGGCCTAATAACTAAGGTCTTAGACTCGTACTCTGGCCTAATGGTTAAGGTCTTAACTCTTACTCTGGCCTACTGGTTAAGGTCTCAACTCTTACTCTGGCCTAATAGCTAAGGTCTTAACTCTTACTCTGGCCTAATAGCTAAGGTCTTAACTCATATTCTGGCCTAATGGTTAAGGTCTTAAATCTTACTCTGGCCTACTAGCTAAGGTCTTAACTCTTACTCTGGCCTAATAGCTAAGGTCTTAGACTCGTACTCTGGCCTAATGGTTAAGGTCTTAACTCTTACTCTGGGCGAATAGCTAAGGTCTTAGACTCGTACTCTGGCCTACTGGTTAAGGTCCGAACTCTTACTCTGGCCTACTGGTTAAGGTCTTAACTCTTACTCTGGCCTAATAGCTAAGGTCTTAACTCTTACTCTGGCCTAATAGCTACGGTCTTAGACTCGTACTCTGGCCTAATGGTTAAGGTCATAACTCTTACTCTGGCCTAATAGCTAAGGTCTTAACTCTTACTCTGGCCTAATAGCTAAGGTCTTAGACTCATACTCTGGCCTAATGGTTAAGGTCTTAACTCTTACTATGGCCTAATAGCTAAGGTCTTAGACTCGTACTATGGCATAATGGTTAAGGTCTTAACTCTTACTCTGGCCTACTGGTTAAGGTCTTAACTCTTACTCTGGCCTAATAGCTAAGGTCTTAGACTCGTACTCTGGCCTAATAGCTAAGGTCTTAGACTCGTACTCTGGCCTAATGGTTAAGGTCTTAACTCTTACTCTGGCCTAATAGCTAAGGTCTTAGACTTGTACTCTGGCCTAATGGTTAAGGTCTTAACTCTTACGCTGGCCTACTGGTTAAGGTCTTAACTCTTACTCTGACCTAATAGCTAAGGTCTTAACTCTTACTCTGGCCAAATAGCTAAGGTCTTAGACTTGTACTATGGGCTACAGGTTAAGGTCTTAACTCTTACTCTGGCCTAATAGCTAAGGTCTTAGACTCGTACTGTGGCCTAAGAGCTAAGGTCTTAACTCTTACTCTGGCCTAATAGCTAAGGTCTTCGACTCGTACTCTGGCCTAATGGTTAAGGTCTTAACTCTTACTCTGGTCAATTGGTTAAGGTCTTAACTCTTACTCTGGCCTAATAGCTAAGGTCTTAGACTCGTACTCTGGCCTAATGGTTAAGGTCTTAACTCTTACTCTGGCCTACTGGTTAAGGTCGTAACTCTTACTCTGGCCTAATAGCTAAGGTCTTAGACTCGTACTCTGGCCTAATAGCTAAGGTCTTAACTCTTACTCTGGCCTAATAGCTAAAGTCTTAACTCGTACTCTGGCCTAATGGTTAAGGTCTTAACTCTTACTCTGGCCTTCTAGCTAAGGTCTTAACTCTTAATCTGGCCTAATAGCAAAGGTCTTAGACTCGTACTCTGGCCTAATGGTTAAGGTCTTAACTCTTACTCTGGGCGAATAGCTAAGGTCTTAGACTCGTACTCTGGCCTACTGGTTAAGGTCTTAACTCTTACTCTGGCCTAATAGCTAAGGTCTGAACTCTTACTCTGGCCTAATAACTAAGGTCTTAGACTCGTACTCTGGCCTAATGGTTAAGGTCTTAACTCTTACTCTGGCCTACTGGTTAAGGTCTCAACTCTTACTCTGGCCTAATAGCTAAGGTCTTAACTCTTACTCTGGCCTAATAGCTAAGGTCTTAACTCATATTCTGGCCTAATGGTTAAGGTCTTAAATCTTACTCTGGCCTACTAGCTAAGGTCTTAACTCTTACTCTGGCCTAATAGCTAAGGTCTTAGACTCGTACTCTGGCCTAATGGTTAAGGTCTTAACTCTTACTCTGGGCGAATAGCTAAGGTCTTAGACTCGTACTCTGGCCTACTGGTTAAGGTCCGAACTCTTACTCTGGCCTACTGGTTAAGGTCTTAACTCTTACTCTGGCCTAATAGCTAAGGTCTTAACTCTTACTCTGGCCTAATAGCTACGGTCTTAGACTCGTACTCTGGCCTAATGGTTAAGGTCATAACTCTTACTCTGGCCTAATAGCTAAGGTCTTAACTCTTACTCTGGCCTAATAGCTAAGGTCTTAGACTCATACTCTGGCCTAATGGTTAAGGTCTTAACTCTTACTATGGCCTAATAGCTAAGGTCTTAGACTCGTACTATGGCATAATGGTTAAGGTCTTAACTCTTACTCTGGCCTACTGGTTAAGGTCTTAACTCTTACTCTGGCCTAATAGCTAAGGTCTTAGACTCGTACTCTGGCCTAATAGCTAAGGTCTTAGACTCGTACTCTGGCCTAATGGTTAAGGTCTTAACTCTTACTCTGGCCTAATAGCTAAGGTCTTAGACTTGTACTCTGGCCTAATGGTTAAGGTCTTAACTCTTACGCTGGCCTACTGGTTAAGGTCTTAACTCTTACTCTGACCTAATAGCTAAGGTCTTAACTCTTACTCTGGCCAAATAGCTAAGGTCTTAGACTTGTACTATGGGCTACAGGTTAAGGTCTTAACTCTTACTCTGGCCTAATAGCTAAGGTCTTAGACTCGTACTGTGGCCTAAGAGCTAAGGTCTTAACTCTTACTCTGGCCTAATAGCTAAGGTCTTCGACTCGTACTCTGGCCTAATGGTTAAGGTCTTAACTCTTACTCTGGTCAATTGGTTAAGGTCTTAACTCTTACTCTGGCCTAATAGCTAAGGTCTTAGACTCGTACTCTGGCCTAATGGTTAAGGTCTTAACTCTTACTCTGGCCTACTGGTTAAGGTCGTAACTCTTACTCTGGCCTAATAGCTAAGGTCTTAGACTCGTACTCTGGCCTAATGGGTAAGGTCTTAACTCTTACTCTGGCCTAATAGCTAAGGTCTTACCTCTTACTCTGGCCTAATAGCTAAGGTCTTAGACTCATACTCTGGCCTAATGGTTAAGGTCTTAACTCTTACTCTGGCCTACTGGTTAAGGTCTTAACTCCTACTCTGGCCTACTGGTTAAGGTCTTAACTCTTACTCTGGCCTAATAGCTAAGGTCTTAACTCGTACTCTGGCCTAATGGTTAAGGTCTTAACTCTTACTCTGGCCTACTAGCTAAGGTCTTACCTCTTACTCTGGCCTAATAGCTAAGGTCTTAGACTCGTACTCTGGCCTAATGGTTAAGGTCTTAACTCTTACTCTGGGCGAATAGCTAAGGTCTTAGACTCGTACTCTGGCCTACTGGTTAAGGTCCTAACTCTTACTCTGGCCTACTGGTTAAGGTCTTAACTCTTACTCTGGCCTAATAGCTAAGGACTTGAACTCCTACTCTGGACTAATGGTTAAGGTCTTAACTCTTACTCTGGCCTAATAGCTAAGGTCTGAACTCTTACTCTGGGCTAATAACTAAGGTCTTAGACTCGTACTCTGGCCTAATGGTTAAGGTCTTAACTCTTACTCTGGCCTACTGGTTAAGGTCTTAACTCTTACTCTGGCCTAATAGCTAAGGTCTTAACTCTTACTCTGGCCTAATAGCTAAGGTCTTAACTCGTACTCTGGCCTAATGGTTAAGGTCTTAACTCTTACTCTGGCCTACTAGCTCAGGTCTTAACTCTTACTCTGGCCTAATAGCTAAGGTCTTAGACTCGTACTCTGGCCTAATAGCTAAGGTCTTAGACTCGTACTCTCACCTAATGGTTAAGGTCTTAACTCATACTCTGGCCTACTGGTTAAGGTCCTAACTCTTACTCTGGCCTACTGGTTAAGGTCTTAACTCTTACTCTGGCCTAATAGCTAAGGTCTTAACTCTTACTCTGGCCTAATAGCTACGGTCTTAGACTCGTACTCTGGCCTAATGGTTAAGGTCATAACTCTTACTCTGGCCTAATAGCTAAGGTCTTAACTCTTACTCTGGCCTAATAGCTAAGGTCTTAGACTCATACTTTGGCCTAATGGTTAAGGTCTTAACTCTTACTATGGCCTAATAGCTAAGGACTTAACTCTTACTCTGGCCTACTGGTTAAGGTCTTAACTCTTACTCTGGCCTAATAGCTAAGGTCTTAGACTCGTACTCTGGCCTAATAGCTAAGGTCTTAGACTCGTACTCTGGCCTAATGGTTAAGGTCTTAACTCTTACTCTGGCCTAATAGCTAAGGTCTTAGACTTGTACTCTGGCCTAATGGTTAAGGTCTTAACTCTTACTCTGGCCTAATAGCTAAGGTCTTAGACTCGTACTCTGGCCTAATGGTTAAGGTCTTAACTCTTACTCTGGCCTACTGTTTAAGGTCTTAACTCTTACTCTGTCCTACTGGTTAAGGTCTTAACTCTTACACTGGCCTACTGATTAAGGTCTTAACTCTTACTCTGGCCTAATAGCTAAGGTCTTAACTCTTACTCTGGCCTAATAGCTATGGTCTTAGACTTGTACTCTGGCCTAATGGTTAAGGTCTTAACTCTTACTCTGGCCTAATAGTTAAGGTCTTAACTCTTACTCTGGCCTAATAGCTAAGGTCTTAACTCTTACTCTGGCCTAATAGCTAAGGTCTTAACTCTTACTCTGGCCTAATAGCTATGGTCTTAGACTCGTACTCTGGCCTAATGGTTAAGGTCTTAACTCTTACTCTGGCCTAATAGCTAAGGTCTTAACTCTTACTCTTGGCCTAATAGCTAAGGTCTTAGACTCGTACTCTGGCCTACTGGTTAAGGTCTTAACTCTTACTCTGGCCTAATAGCTAAGGTCTTAGACTCATACTCTGGCCTAATGGTTAAGGTCTTAACTCTTACTCTGGCCTAATAGCTAAGGTCTTAACTCGTACTCTGGCCTAATGGTTAAGGTCTTAACTCTTACTCTGGCCTACTAGCTAAGGTCTTAACTCTTACTCTGGCCTAATAGCTAAGGTCTTAGACTCGTACTCTGGCCTAATGGTTAAGGTCTTAACTCTTACTCTGGGCGAATAGCTAAGGTCTTAGACTCCTACTCTGGCCTACTGGTTAAGGTCTTAACTCTTACTCTGGCCCAATAGCTAAGGTCTTAGACTTGTACTCTGGCCTAATGGTTAAGGTCTTAACTCTTACTCTGGCCTAATAGCTAAGGTCTTAACTCTTACTCTGGCCTAATAGCTAAGGTCTTAACTCATACTCTGGCCTAATGGATAAGGTCTTAACTCTTACTCTGGCCTACTAGCTAAGGTCTTAACTCCTACTCTGGCCTAATAGCTAAGGTCTTAGACTCGTACTCTGGCCTAATGGTTAAGGTCTTAACTCTTACTCTGGCCTAATAGCTAAGGTCTTAACTCGTACTCTGGCCTAATGGTTAAGGTCTTAACTCTTACTCTGGCCTAATAGCTAAGGTCTTAGACTCATACTCTGGCCTAATGGTTAAGGTCTTAACTCTTACTCTGGCCTAATAGCTAAGGTCTTAACTCGTACTCTGGCCTAATGGTTAAGGTCTTAACTCTTACTCTGGCCTACTAGCTAAGGTCTTAACTCTTACTCTGGCCTAATAGCTAAGGTCTTAGACTCGTACTCTGGCCTAATGGTTAAGGTCTTAACTCTTACTCTGGGCGAATAGCTAAGGTCTTAGACTCCTACTCTGGCCTACTGGTTAAGGTCTTAACTCTTACTCTGGCCCAATAGCTAAGGTCTTAGACTTGTACTCTGGCCTAATGGTTAAGGTCTTAACTCTTACTCTGGCCTAATAGCTAAGGTCTTAACTCTTACTCTGGCCTAATAGCTAAGGTCTTAACTCATACTCTGGCCTAATGGATAAGGTCTTAACTCTTACTCTGGCCTACTAGCTAAGGTCTTAACTCTTACTCTGGCCTAATAGCTAAGGTCTTAGACTTGTACTCTGGCCTAATGGTTAAGGTCTTAACTCTTACTCTTGGCCTAATAGCTAAGGTCTTGGACTCGTACTCTGGCCTACTGGTTAAGGTCTTAACTCTTACTCTGGCCTAATAGCTAAGGTCTTAGACTCGTACTCTGGCCTAATGATTAAGGTCATAACTCTTACTCTGAACTAATAGCTAAGGTCTTAACTCTTACTCTGGCTTAATAGCTAAGGTCTTAGACTCATACTCTGGCCTAATGGTTAAGGTCTTAACTCTTGCTATGGCCTAATAGCTAAGGTCTTAGACTCGTACTATGGCATAATGGTTAAGGTCTTAACTCTTACTCTGGCCTACTGGTTAAGGTCTTAACTCTTACTCTGGCCTAATAGCTAAGGTCTTAGACTCGTACTCTGGCCTAATAGCTAAGGTCTTAGACTCGTACTCTGGCCTAATGGTTAAGGTCTTAACTCTTACTCTGGCCTAATAGCTAAGATCTTAGACTTGTACTCTGGCCTAATGGTTAAGGTCTTAACTCTTACTCTGGCCTAATAGCTAAGGTCTTAACTCTTACTCTGGCCTAATAGCTAAAGTCTTAACTCGTACTCTGGCCTAATGGTTAAGGTCTTAACTCTTACTCTGGCCTACTAGCTAAGGTCTTAACTCTTACTCTGGCCTAATAGCAAAGGTCTTAGACTCGTACTCTGGCCTAATGGTTAAGGTCTTAACTCTTACTCTGGGCGAATAGCTAAGGTCTTAGACTCGTACTCTGGCCTACTGGTTAAGGTCTTAACTCTTACTCTGGCCTAATAGCTAAGGTCTGAACTCTTACTCTGGCCTAATAACTAAGGTCTTAGACTCGTACTCTGGCCTAATGGTTAAGGTCTTAACTCTTACTCTGGCCTACTGGTTAAGGTCTCAACTCTTACTCTGGCCTAATAGCTAAGGTCTTAACTCTTACTCTGGCCTAATAGCTAAGGTCTTAACTCATATTCTGGCCTAATGGTTAAGGTCTTAAATCTTACTCTGGCCTACTAGCTAAGGTCTTAACTCTTACTCTGGCCTAACAGCTAAGGTCTTAGACTCGTACTCTGGCCTAATGGTTAAGGTCTTAACTCTTACTCTGGGCGAATAGCTAAGGTCTTAGACTCGTACTCTGGCCTACTGGTTAAGGTCCGAACTCTTACTCTGGCCTACTGGTTAAGGTCTTAACTCTTACTCTGGCCTAATAGCTAAGGTCTTAACTCTTACTCTGGGCGAATAGCTAAGGTCTTAGACTCGTACTCTGGCCTACTGGTTAAGGTCTTAACTCTTACTCTGGCCTAATAGCTGAGGTCTGAACTCTTACTCTGGCCTAATAACTAAGGTTTTAGACTCGTACTCTGGCCTAATGGTTAAGGTCTTTACTCTTACTCTGGCCTACTGGTTAAGGTCTTAACTCTTACTCTAGCCTAATAGCTAAGGTCTTAACTCTTACTCTGGCCTAATAGCTAAGGTCTTAACTCTTACTCTGGCCTAATGGATAAGGTCTTAACTCTTACTCTGGCCTACTAGCTAAGGTCTTAACTCTTACTCTGGCCTAATAGCTAAGGTCTTAGACTCGTACTCTGGCCTAATGGTTAAGGTCTTAACTCTTACTCTTGGCCTAATAGCTAAGGTCTTAGACTCGTACTCTGGCCTACTGGTTAAGGTCTTAACTCTTACTGTGGCCTATTAGCTAAGGTCTTAGACTTGTACTCTGGCCTAATGATTAAGGTCATAACTCTTACTCTGAACTAATAGCTAAGGTCTTAGACTTGTACTCTGGCCTAATAGTTAAGGTCTTTACTCTTACTCTGGCCTACTGGTTAAGGTCTTAACTCTTACTCTAGCCTAATAGCTAAGGTCTTAACTCTTACTCTGGCCTAATAGCTAAGGTCTTAACTCGTACTCTGGCCTAATGGTTAAGGTCTTAACTCTTACTCTGGCCTAATAGCTAAGGTCTTAGACTCGTACTCTGGCCTAATAGCTAAGGTCTTAGACTCGTACTCTGGCCTAATGGTTAAGGTCTTAACTCTTACTCTGGCCTAATAGCTAAGGTCTTAGACTTGTACTCTGGCCTAATGGTTAAGGTCTTAACTCTTACTCTGGCCTAATAGCTAAGGTCTTAACTCTTACTCTGGCCTAATAGCTAAGGTCTTAACTTGTACTCTGGCCTAATGGTTAAGGTCTTAACTCTTACTCTGGCCTACTAGCTAAGGTCTTAACTCTTACTCTGGCCTAATAGCTAAGGTCTTAGACTCGTACTCTGGCCTAATGGTTAAGGTCTTTACTCTTACTCTGGCCTACTGGTTAAGGTCTTAACTCTTACTCTAGCCTAATAGCTAAGGTCTTAACTCTTACTCTGGCCTAATAGCTAAGGTCTTAACTCGTACTCTGGCCTAATGGTTAAGGTCTTTACTCTTACTCTGGCCTACTGGTTAAGGTCTTAACTCTTACTCTAGCCTAATTGCTAAGGTCTTAACTCTTACTCTGGCCTAATAGCTAAGGTCTTAACTCGTACTCTGGCCTAATGGATAAGGTCTTAACTCTTACTCTGTCCTACTAGCTAAGGTCTTAACTCTTACTCTGGCCTAATAGCTAAGGTCTTAGACTCGTACTCTGGCCTAATGGTTAAGGTATTAACTCTTACTCTGGGCGAATAGCTAAGGTCTTAGACTCGTACTCTGGCCTACTGGTTAAGGTCTTAACTCTTACTCTGGCCTAATAGCTGAGGTCTGAACTCTTACTCTGGCCTAATAACTAAGGTTTTAGACTCGTACTCTGGCCTAATGGTTAAGGTCTTTACTCTTACTCTGGCCTACTGGTTAAGGTCTTAACTCTTACTCTTATGCTCGTCCATGAGAGCTTACTTTTCTAATTTGATTCAACAGGCGCAGAATTCCTCCAAAACTCTTTTTTCCATAGTGAATGACTTTGTATATCCTCCTGCTTTGAAATCCCTCTTTACTCCCACTCAAGATCTCTGCAATGGATTGTCTGATTTTTTTCAAGAGAAGATAGTTAAACTCTCCTCCTCCTTTGCAGCAATGGCTCCAGATTTCCCTGATGATTGCCCTGGCCTTCCCTCTTGTTCTTTCAACTCTTTCAGCGAGCTAACTCCTGATCTCGCGTTAGCTTTATTACGCAACGTTAAGTCTGGTTCCCCCCTGGACCCAGTTCCTGCCAAAATCATGGGTAATCTCGCCCCTATCCTTGTGAACCCGTTTCTTTCCATCTGGAATGCCTCTTTGTCGCAAGGTCTATTCCCCTCAGTTTGGAAACAGGCCAGGCTGGTCCCCATATTGAAAAAACCTGGTGCAGACCCTCTGCTTTTTAGCAACTATCGACCTATTTCTCTCCTGCCTAAACCTGCCAAGATACTGGAGAAGGTGGTACAGAAACAAGTGGCACTGTACTTAGAGTCAAATCAGCTGCTACACGACTCTCAGTCCGGTTTTAGATCCGGCTATAGCACCGAGACTGCGCTGCTTGAAGTCTCTGAAATTATCAGGGAATCAGTGGATAGGGGCGAGGAGGCCATGTTGGTCCTCCTCGACCTATCCGCTGCTTTTGATACTGTCTCCCACAAAATACTTACCTCCCGCCTACAGCAGCTAGGGGTCGGTGGGACAGTGCTGGCCTGGATTATTTCTTTCCTGTCTAGCCGTTCCCAAAGGGTTACGATGCACCCTTTTGAATCCGAAGACAAACCCCTCCTGTGTGGAGTGCCCCAGGGCTCTGCCTTGAGCCCTCTACTGTTTAATGCTTATGTGGCTCCTCTGGCCAAGGTAGTTGAATCCTGGGGCGTCAGGGTGGTCTCCTACGCTGACGATACTCAGCTTATCTTTTCCTTTCGAGACCATTCTGACTCCCTCTTCTCCAACTTTAGAAACTGCCTTGGTAACATATGCTCCTGGATGTCAGCCAATCACCTTGCCCTTAACACCGACAAAACCGAGGTTCTCTTTTTCAGTAAAAAATCCCCCCCCCCCTGCAACCCTCTGGTGGCCTACCATTCTGAATCCCCCACCCTCTCCCGTGAAGGCAGCTCGTAACCTGGGCTTCATTTTTGACAACTCTTTGTCCGGAAATGCCCAAGTTAACAAAGTGGTAGGGGCCTGTTTCTCTAAACTTCGCATGATCAGAAAAATCTTCCCCTTCCTCCCTCTATCCTCACGCAAAACAGTAGTCCAGGCCCTTATCATCACCCATCTAGACTATGTTAATAGTCTATATGCAGGTGCCCCGCACTATCTTATTGACCGCCTGCAAATAGTCCAAAATGCGGCAGCCCGGCTCATCGGTAACATCCCTGCCCGTACTTCAGTCAGAGCCTACCGAGAAGAACTTCATTGGCTTCCCATTTCACGACGCATAGACTTTAAAATTCTGATCCTGACATTTCGGGCTATCCATGGTACTGGCCCACTTTATCTGAAAAAGCGTCTCAAGATCTCTGTTTCAGCCAGACATCTCAGATCCAATAACCTTCGTCTTCTGTTGGTTCCTAGATTCAGGCTTTCTCGGACTGGCGGCAGATCTTTCACCGTCACTGCCGCCAAGCTCTGGAATAGCCTCCCCCTTGACCTCAGGTTCTGCGAATCTGAGCCAGCCTTTCGCCGCAAACTCAAGACCTGGCTGTTCACTAGGCGGTAGGACTTGGACCTGTCAACTCCTCACCGTTTCCCATTTTCTCTGTGAGATATGATCTTGGTTACTCCTCATGGGGACAGTTATGTAATCTTAGCGCCGGGACACCTCCTTCAGAGGTAGCTGCGCGCTCTATAAGCTCCATAAATAAATAAATAATACTCTAGCCTAATAGCTAAGGTCTTAACTCTTACTCTGGCCTAATAGCTAATGTCTTAACTCTTACTCTGGCCTAATGGATAAGGTCTTAACTCTTACTCTGGCCTACTAGCTAAGGTCTTAACTCTTACTCTGGCCTAATAGCTAAGGTCTTAGACTCGTACTCTGGCCTAATGGTTAAGGTCTTAACTCTTACTCTTGGCCTAATAGCTAAGGTCTTAGACTCGTACTCTGGCCTACTGGTTAAGGTCTTAACTCTTACTCTGGCCTATTAGCTAAGGTCTTAGACTTGTACTCTGGCCTAATGATTAAGGTCATAACTATTACTCTGAACTAATAGCTAAGGTCTTAGACTCGTACTCTGGCCTAATGGTTAAGGTCTTTACTCTTACTCTGGCCTACTGGTTAAGGTCTTAACTCTTACTCTAGCCTAATAGCTAAGGTCTTAACTCTTACTCTGGCCTAATAGCTAAGGTCTTAACTCGTACTCTGGCCTAATGGTTAAGGTCTTTACTCTTACTCTGGCCTACTGGTTAAGGTCTTAACTCTTACTCTAGCCTAATAGCTAAGGTCTTAACTCTTACTCTGGCCTAATAGCTAAGGTCTTAACTCGTACTCTGGCCTAATGGATAAGGTCTTAACTCTTACTCTGGCCTACTAGCTAAGGTCTTAACTCTTACTCTGGCCTAATAGCTAAGGTCTTAGACTCGTACTCTGGCCTACTATTTAAGGTCTTAACTCTTACTCTGGCCTAATAGCTAAGGTCTGAACTCTTACTCTGGCCTAATAACTAAGGTCTTAGACTCGTACTCTGGCCTAATGGTTAAGGTCTTTACTCTTACTCTGGCCTACTGGTTAAGGTCTTAACTCTTACTCTAGCCTAATAGCTAAGGTCTTAACTCTTACTCTGGCCTAATAGCTAAGGTCTTAACTCGTACTTTGGCCTAATGGATAAGGTCTTAACTCTTACTCTGGCCTACTAGCTAAGGTCTTAACTCTTACTCTGGCCTAATAGCTAAGGTCTTAGACTCGTACTCTGGCCTAATGGTTAAGGTCTTAACTCTTACTCTTGGCCTAATAGCTAAGGTCTTAGACTTGTACTCTGGCCTACTGGTTAAGGTCTTAACTCTTACTCTGGCCTAATAGCTACGGTCTTAGACTCGTACTCTGGCCTAATGATTAAGGTCATAACTCTTACTCTGAACTAATAGCTAAGGTCTTAACTCTTACTCTGGCTTAATAGCTAAGGTCTTAGACTCATACTCTGGCCTAATGGTTAAGGTCTTAACTCTTACTATGGCCTAATAGCTAAGGTCTTAGACTCGTACTATGGCATAATGGTTAAGGTCTTAACTCTTACTCTGGCCTACTGGTTAAGGTCTTAACTCTTACTCTGGCCTAATAGCTAAGGTCTTAGACTCGTACTCTGGCCTAATAGCTAAGGTCTTAGACTCGTACTCTGACCTAATGGTTAAGGTCTTAACTCATACTCTGGCCTAATAGCTAAGGTCTTAGACTTGTACTCTGGCCTAATGGTTAAGGTCTTAACTCTTACTCTGGCCTAATAGCTAAGGTCTTAACTCTTACTCTGGCCTAATAGCTAAAGTCTTAACTCGTACTCTGGCCTAATGGTTAAGGTCTTAACTCTTACTCTGGCCTACTAGCTAAGGTCTTAACTCTTACTCTGGCCTAATAGCTAAGGTCTTAGACTCGTACTCTGGCCTAATGGTTAAGGTCTTAACTCTTACTCTGGGCAAATAGCTAAGTTCTTAGACTCGTACTCTGGCCTACTGGTTAAGGTCCTAACTCTTACTCTGGCCTACTGGTTAAGGTCTTAACTCTTACTCTGGCCTAATAGCTAAGGTCTTAACTCTTACTCTGGCCTAATAGCTACGGTCTTAGACTCGTACTCTGGCCTAATGGTTAAGGTCATAACTCTTACTCTGGCCTAATAGCTAAGGTCTTAACTCTTACTCTGGCCTAATAGCTAAGGTTTTAGACTCATACTCTGGCCTAATGGTTAAGGTCTTAACTCTTACTATGGCCTAATAGCTAAGTTCTTAGACTCGTACTATGGCATAATGGTTAAGGTCTTAACTCTTACTCTGGCATACTGGTTAAGGTCTTAACTCTTACTCTGGCCTAATAGCTAAGGTCTTAGACTCGTACTCTGGCCTAATAGCTAATGTCTTAGACTCGTACTCTGGCCTAATGAATAAGGTCTTAACTCTTACTCTGGCCTACTGGTTAAGGTCTTAACTCTTTCTATGGCCTAATAGCTAAGGTCTTAGACACGTACTCTGGCCTAATGGTTAAGGTCTTAACTCTTACTCTGTCCCACTGGTTAAGGGCTTAACTCTTACTCTGGCCTAATAGCTAAGGTCTTAACTCTTACTCTGGCCTAATAGCTATGGTCTTAGACTCGTACTCTGGCCTAATGGTTAAGGTCTTAACTCTTACTCTGGCCTAATAGTTAAGGTCTTAACTCTTACTCTGGCCTAATAGCTAAGGTCTTAACTCTTACTCTGGTCTAATAGCTAAGGTCTTAACTCTTACTCTGGCCTAATAGCTATGGTCTTAGACTCGTACTCTGGCCTAATGGTTAAGGTCTTAACTCTTACTATGGCCTAATAGCTAAGGTCTTAACTCTTACTCTTGGCCTAATAGCTAAGGTCTTAGACTCGTACTCTGGCCTACTGGTTAAGGTCTTAACTCTTACTCTGGCCTAATAGCTAAGGTCTTAGACTTGTACTCTGGCCTAATGATTAAGGTCATAACTCTTACTCTGAACTAATAGCTAAGGTCTTAACTCTTACTCTGGCTTAATAGCTAAGGTCTTCGACTCATACTCTGGCCTAATGGTTAAGGTCTTAACTCTTACTATGGCCTAATAGCTAAGGTCTTAGACTCGTACTATGGCATAATGGTTAAGGTCTTAACTCTTACTCTGACCTACTGGTTAAGGTCTTAACTCTTACTCTGGCCTAATAGCTAAGGTCTTAGACTCGTACTCTGGCCTAATAGCTAAGGTCTTAGACTTGTACTCTGGCCTAATGGTTAACGTCTTAACTCTTACTCTGGCCTAATAGCTAAGGTCTTACACTTGTACTCTGGCCTAATGGTTAAGGTCTTAACTCTTACTCTGGCCTAATAGCTAAGGTCTTAACTCTTACTCTGGCCTAATAGCTAAGGTCTTAACTCGTACTCTGGCCTAATGGTTAAGGTCTTAACTCTTACTCTGGCCTACTAGCTAAGGTCTTAACTCTTACTCTGGCCTAATAGCTAAGGTCTTAACTCGTACTCTGGCCTAATGGTTAAGGTCTTAACTCTTACTCTGGCCTACTAGCTAAGGTCTTAACTCTTACTCTGGCCCAATAGCTAAGGTCTTAGACTTGTACTCTGGCCTAATGGTTAAGGTCTTAACTCTTACTCTGGCCTAATAGCTAAGGTCTTAACTCTTACTCTGGCCTAATAGCTAAGGTCTTAACTCGTACTCTGGCCTAATGGATAAGGTCTTAACTCTTACTCTGGCCTACTAGCTAAGGTCTTAACTCTTACTCTGGCCTAATAGCTAAGGTCTTAGACTCGTACTCTGGCCTAATGGTTAAGGTCTTAACTCTTACTCTTGGCCTAATAGCTAAGGTCTTGGACTCGTACTCTGGACTACTGGTTAAGGTCTTAACTCTTACTCTGGCCTAATAGCTAAGGTCTTAGACTCGTACTCTGGCCTAATGATTAAGGTCATAACTCTTACTCTGAACTAATAGCTACGGTCTTAACTCTTACTCTGGCTTAATAGCTAAGGTCTTAGACTCATACTCTGGCCTAATGGTTAAGGTCTTAACTCTTACTATGGCCTAATAGCTAAGGTCTTAGACTCGTACTATGGCATAATGGTTAAGGTCTTAACTCTTACTCTGGCCTACTGGTTAAGGTCTTAACTCTTACTCTGGCCTAATAGCTAAGGTCTTAGACTCGTACTCTGGCCTAATAGCTAAGGTCTTAGACTCGTACTCTGGCCTAATGGTTAAGGTCTTAACTCTTACTCTGGCCTAATAGCTAAGGTCTTAGACTTGTACTCTGGCCTAATGGTTAAGGTCTTAACTCTTACTCTGGCCTAATAGCTAAGGTCTTAACTCTTACACTGGCCTAATAGCTAAAGTCTTAACTCGTACTCTGGCCTAATGGTTAAGGTCTTAACTCTTACTCTGGCCTACTAGCTAAGGTCTTAACTCTTACTCTGGCCTAATAGCAAAGGTCTTAGACTCGTACTCTGGCCTAATGGTTAAGGTCTTAACTCTTACTCTGGGCGAATAGCTAAGGTCTTAGACTCGTACTCTGGCCTACTGGTTAAGGTCTTAACTCTTACTCTGGCCTAATAGCTAAGGTCTGAACTCTTACTCTGGCCTAATAACTAAGGTCTTAGACTCGTACTCTGGCCTAATGGTTAAGGTCTTAACTCTTACTCTGGCCTACTGGTTAAGGTCTCAACTCTTACTCTGGCCTAATAGCTAAGGTCTTAACTCTTACTCTGGCCTAATAGCTAAGGTCTTAACTCATATTCTGGCCTAATGGTTAAGGTCTTAAATCTTACTCTGGCCTACTAGCTAAGGTCTTAACTCTTACTCTGGCCTAATAGCTAAGGTCTTAGACTCGTACTCTGGCCTAATGGTTAAGGTCTTAACTCTTACTCTGGGCGAATAGCTAAGGTATTAGACTCGTACTCTGGCCTACTGGTTAAGGTCCGAACTCTTACTCTGGCCTACTGGTTAAGGTCTTAACTCTTACTCTGGCCTAATAGCTAAGGTCTTAACTCTTACTCTGGCCTAATAGCTACGGTCTTAGACTCGTACTCTGGCCTAATGGTTAAGGTCATAACTCTTACTCTGGCCTAATAGCTAAGGTCTAAACTCTTACTCTGGCCTAATAGCTAAGGTCTTAGACTCATACTCTGGCCTAATGGTTAAGGTCTTAACTCTTACTATGGCCTAATAGCTAAGGTCTTAGACTCGTACTATGGCATAATGGTTAAGGTCTTAACTCTTACTCTGTCCTACTGGTTAAGGTCTTAACTCTTACTCTGGCCTAATAGCTAAGGTCTTAGACTCGTACTCTGGCCTAATAGCTAAGGTCTTAGACTCGTACTCTGGCCTAATGGTTAAGGTCTTAACTCTTACTCTGGCCTAATAGCTAAGGTCTTAGACTTGTACTCTGGCCTAATGGTTAAGGTCTTAACTCTTACGCTGGCCTACTGGTTAAGGTCTTAACTCTTACTCTGACCTAATAGCTAAGGTCTTAACTCTTACTCTGGCCAAATAGCTAAGGTCTTAGACTTGTACTATGGGCTACAGGTTAAGGTCTTAACTCTTACTCTGGCCTAATAGCTAAGGTCTTATACTCGTACTGTGGCCTAAGAGCTAAGGTCTTAACTCTTACTCTGGCCTAATAGCTAAGGTCTTCGACTCGTACTCTGGCCTAATGGTTAAGGTCTTAACTCTTACTCTGGTCAATTGGTTAAGGTCTTAACTCTTACTCTGGCCTAATAGCTAAGGTCTTAGACTCGTACTCTGGCCTAATGGTTAAGGTCTTAACTCTTACTCTGGCCTACTGGTTAAGGTCTTAACTCTTACTCTGGCCTACTGGTTAAGGTCTTAACTCTTACTCTGGCCTAATAGCTAAGGTCTTCGACTCGTACTCTGGCCTAATGGTTAAGGTCTTAACTCTTACTCTGGTCAATTGGTTAAGGTCTTAACTCTTACTCTGGCCTAATAGCTAAGGTCTTAGACTCGTACTCTGGCCTAATGGTTAAGGTCTTAACTCTTACTCTGGCCTACTGGTTAAGGTCGTAACTCTTACTCTGGCCTAATAGCTAAGGTCTTAGACTCGTACTCTGGCCTAATGGGTAAGGTCTTAACTCTTACTCTGGCCTAATAGCTAAGGTCTTACCTCTTACTCTGGCCTAATAGCTAAGGTCTTAGACTCATACTCTGGCCTAATGGTTAAGGTCTTAACTCTTACTCTGGCCTACTGGTTAAGGTCTTAACTCCTACTCTGGCCTACTGGTTAAGGTCTTAACTCTTACTCTGGCCTAATAGCTAAGGTCTTAACTCGTACTCTGGCCTAATGGTTAAGGTCTTAACTCTTACTCTGGCCTACTAGCTAAGGTCTTAACTCTTACTCTGGCCTAATAGCTAAGGTCTTAGACTCGTACACTGGCCTAATGGTTAAGGTCTTAACTCTTACTCTGGGCGAATAGCTAAGGTCTTAGACTCGTACTCTGGCCTACTGGTTAAGGTCTTAACTCTTACTCTGGCCTAATAGCTAAGGTCTTAACTCTTACTCTGGCCTAATAGCTAAAGTCTTAACTCGTACTCTGGCCTAATGGTTAAGGTCTTAACTCTTACTCTGGCCTACTAGCTAAGGTCTTAACTCTTACTCTGGCCTAATAGCTAAGGTCTTAGACTCGTACTCTGGCCTAATGGTTAAGGTCTTAACTCTTACTCTGGGCAAATAGCTAAGTTCTTAGACTCGTACTCTGGCCTACTGGTTAAGGTCCTAACTCTTACTCTGGCCTACTGGTTAAGGTCTTAACTCTTACTCTGGCCTAATAGCTAAGGTCTTAACTCTTACTCTGGCCTAATAGCTACGGTCTTAGACTCGTACTCTGGCCTAATGGTTAAGGTCATAACTCTTACTCTGGCCTAATAGCTAAGGTCTTAACTCTTACTCTGGCCTAATAGCTAAGGTTTTAGACTCATACTCTGGCCTAATGGTTAAGGTCTTAACTCTTACTATGGCCTAATAGCTAAGTTCTTAGACTCGTACTATGGCATAATGGTTAAGGTCTTAACTCTTACTCTGGCATACTGGTTAAGGTCTTAACTCTTACTCTGGCCTAATAGCTAAGGTCTTAGACTCGTACTCTGGCCTAATAGCTAATGTCTTAGACTCGTACTCTGGCCTAATGAATAAGGTCTTAACTCTTACTCTGGCCTACTGGTTAAGGTCTTAACTCTTTCTATGGCCTAATAGCTAAGGTCTTAGACACGTACTCTGGCCTAATGGTTAAGGTCTTAACTCTTACTCTGTCCCACTGGTTAAGGGCTTAACTCTTACTCTGGCCTAATAGCTAAGGTCTTAACTCTTACTCTGGCCTAATAGCTATGGTCTTAGACTCGTACTCTGGCCTAATGGTTAAGGTCTTAACTCTTACTCTGGCCTAATAGTTAAGGTCTTAACTCTTACTCTGGCCTAATAGCTAAGGTCTTAACTCTTACTCTGGTCTAATAGCTAAGGTCTTAACTCTTACTCTGGCCTAATAGCTATGGTCTTAGACTCGTACTCTGGCCTAATGGTTAAGGTCTTAACTCTTACTATGGCCTAATAGCTAAGGTCTTAACTCTTACTCTTGGCCTAATAGCTAAGGTCTTAGACTCGTACTCTGGCCTACTGGTTAAGGTCTTAACTCTTACTCTGGCCTAATAGCTAAGGTCTTAGACTTGTACTCTGGCCTAATGATTAAGGTCATAACTCTTACTCTGAACTAATAGCTAAGGTCTTAACTCTTACTCTGGCTTAATAGCTAAGGTCTTCGACTCATACTCTGGCCTAATGGTTAAGGTCTTAACTCTTACTATGGCCTAATAGCTAAGGTCTTAGACTCGTACTATGGCATAATGGTTAAGGTCTTAACTCTTACTCTGACCTACTGGTTAAGGTCTTAACTCTTACTCTGGCCTAATAGCTAAGGTCTTAGACTCGTACTCTGGCCTAATAGCTAAGGTCTTAGACTTGTACTCTGGCCTAATGGTTAACGTCTTAACTCTTACTCTGGCCTAATAGCTAAGGTCTTACACTTGTACTCTGGCCTAATGGTTAAGGTCTTAACTCTTACTCTGGCCTAATAGCTAAGGTCTTAACTCTTACTCTGGCCTAATAGCTAAGGTCTTAACTCGTACTCTGGCCTAATGGTTAAGGTCTTAACTCTTACTCTGGCCTACTAGCTAAGGTCTTAACTCTTACTCTGGCCTAATAGCTAAGGTCTTAACTCGTACTCTGGCCTAATGGTTAAGGTCTTAACTCTTACTCTGGCCTACTAGCTAAGGTCTTAACTCTTACTCTGGCCCAATAGCTAAGGTCTTAGACTTGTACTCTGGCCTAATGGTTAAGGTCTTAACTCTTACTCTGGCCTAATAGCTAAGGTCTTAACTCTTACTCTGGCCTAATAGCTAAGGTCTTAACTCGTACTCTGGCCTAATGGATAAGGTCTTAACTCTTACTCTGGCCTACTAGCTAAGGTCTTAACTCTTACTCTGGCCTAATAGCTAAGGTCTTAGACTCGTACTCTGGCCTAATGGTTAAGGTCTTAACTCTTACTCTTGGCCTAATAGCTAAGGTCTTGGACTCGTACTCTGGACTACTGGTTAAGGTCTTAACTCTTACTCTGGCCTAATAGCTAAGGTCTTAGACTCGTACTCTGGCCTAATGATTAAGGTCATAACTCTTACTCTGAACTAATAGCTACGGTCTTAACTCTTACTCTGGCTTAATAGCTAAGGTCTTAGACTCATACTCTGGCCTAATGGTTAAGGTCTTAACTCTTACTATGGCCTAATAGCTAAGGTCTTAGACTCGTACTATGGCATAATGGTTAAGGTCTTAACTCTTACTCTGGCCTACTGGTTAAGGTCTTAACTCTTACTCTGGCCTAATAGCTAAGGTCTTAGACTCGTACTCTGGCCTAATAGCTAAGGTCTTAGACTCGTACTCTGGCCTAATGGTTAAGGTCTTAACTCTTACTCTGGCCTAATAGCTAAGGTCTTAGACTTGTACTCTGGCCTAATGGTTAAGGTCTTAACTCTTACTCTGGCCTAATAGCTAAGGTCTTAACTCTTACACTGGCCTAATAGCTAAAGTCTTAACTCGTACTCTGGCCTAATGGTTAAGGTCTTAACTCTTACTCTGGCCTACTAGCTAAGGTCTTAACTCTTACTCTGGCCTAATAGCAAAGGTCTTAGACTCGTACTCTGGCCTAATGGTTAAGGTCTTAACTCTTACTCTGGGCGAATAGCTAAGGTCTTAGACTCGTACTCTGGCCTACTGGTTAAGGTCTTAACTCTTACTCTGGCCTAATAGCTAAGGTCTGAACTCTTACTCTGGCCTAATAACTAAGGTCTTAGACTCGTACTCTGGCCTAATGGTTAAGGTCTTAACTCTTACTCTGGCCTACTGGTTAAGGTCTCAACTCTTACTCTGGCCTAATAGCTAAGGTCTTAACTCTTACTCTGGCCTAATAGCTAAGGTCTTAACTCATATTCTGGCCTAATGGTTAAGGTCTTAAATCTTACTCTGGCCTACTAGCTAAGGTCTTAACTCTTACTCTGGCCTAATAGCTAAGGTCTTAGACTCGTACTCTGGCCTAATGGTTAAGGTCTTAACTCTTACTCTGGGCGAATAGCTAAGGTATTAGACTCGTACTCTGGCCTACTGGTTAAGGTCCGAACTCTTACTCTGGCCTACTGGTTAAGGTCTTAACTCTTACTCTGGCCTAATAGCTAAGGTCTTAACTCTTACTCTGGCCTAATAGCTACGGTCTTAGACTCGTACTCTGGCCTAATGGTTAAGGTCATAACTCTTACTCTGGCCTAATAGCTAAGGTCTAAACTCTTACTCTGGCCTAATAGCTAAGGTCTTAGACTCATACTCTGGCCTAATGGTTAAGGTCTTAACTCTTACTATGGCCTAATAGCTAAGGTCTTAGACTCGTACTATGGCATAATGGTTAAGGTCTTAACTCTTACTCTGTCCTACTGGTTAAGGTCTTAACTCTTACTCTGGCCTAATAGCTAAGGTCTTAGACTCGTACTCTGGCCTAATAGCTAAGGTCTTAGACTCGTACTCTGGCCTAATGGTTAAGGTCTTAACTCTTACTCTGGCCTAATAGCTAAGGTCTTAGACTTGTACTCTGGCCTAATGGTTAAGGTCTTAACTCTTACGCTGGCCTACTGGTTAAGGTCTTAACTCTTACTCTGACCTAATAGCTAAGGTCTTAACTCTTACTCTGGCCAAATAGCTAAGGTCTTAGACTTGTACTATGGGCTACAGGTTAAGGTCTTAACTCTTACTCTGGCCTAATAGCTAAGGTCTTATACTCGTACTGTGGCCTAAGAGCTAAGGTCTTAACTCTTACTCTGGCCTAATAGCTAAGGTCTTCGACTCGTACTCTGGCCTAATGGTTAAGGTCTTAACTCTTACTCTGGTCAATTGGTTAAGGTCTTAACTCTTACTCTGGCCTAATAGCTAAGGTCTTAGACTCGTACTCTGGCCTAATGGTTAAGGTCTTAACTCTTACTCTGGCCTACTGGTTAAGGTCTTAACTCTTACTCTGGCCTACTGGTTAAGGTCTTAACTCTTACTCTGGCCTAATAGCTAAGGTCTTCGACTCGTACTCTGGCCTAATGGTTAAGGTCTTAACTCTTACTCTGGTCAATTGGTTAAGGTCTTAACTCTTACTCTGGCCTAATAGCTAAGGTCTTAGACTCGTACTCTGGCCTAATGGTTAAGGTCTTAACTCTTACTCTGGCCTACTGGTTAAGGTCGTAACTCTTACTCTGGCCTAATAGCTAAGGTCTTAGACTCGTACTCTGGCCTAATGGGTAAGGTCTTAACTCTTACTCTGGCCTAATAGCTAAGGTCTTACCTCTTACTCTGGCCTAATAGCTAAGGTCTTAGACTCATACTCTGGCCTAATGGTTAAGGTCTTAACTCTTACTCTGGCCTACTGGTTAAGGTCTTAACTCCTACTCTGGCCTACTGGTTAAGGTCTTAACTCTTACTCTGGCCTAATAGCTAAGGTCTTAACTCGTACTCTGGCCTAATGGTTAAGGTCTTAACTCTTACTCTGGCCTACTAGCTAAGGTCTTAACTCTTACTCTGGCCTAATAGCTAAGGTCTTAGACTCGTACACTGGCCTAATGGTTAAGGTCTTAACTCTTACTCTGGGCGAATAGCTAAGGTCTTAGACTCGTACTCTGGCCTACTGGTTAAGGTCCTAACTCTTACTCTGGCCTACTGGTTAAGGTCTTAACTCTTACTCTGGCCTTATAGCTAAGGACTTGAACTCCTACTCTGGACTAATGGTTAAGGTCTTAACTCTTACTCTGGCCTAATAGCTAAGGTCTGAACTCTTACTCTGGGCTAATAACTAAGGTCTTAGACTCGTACTCTGGCCTAATGGTTAAGGTCTTAACTCTTACTCTGGCCTACTGGTTAAGGTCTTAACTCTTACTCTGGCCTAATAGCTAATGTCTTAACTCTTACTCTGGCCTAATAGCTAAGGTCTTAACTCGTACTCTGGCCTAATGGTTAAGGTCTTAACTCTTACTCTGGCCTACTAGCTCAGGTCTTAACTCTTACTCTGGCCTAATAGCTAAGGTCTTAGACTCGTACTCTGGCCTAAAGGTTAAGGTCTTAACTCTTACTCTGGGCGAATAGCTAAGGTCTTAGACTCATACTCTGGCCTACTGGTTAAGGTCCTAACTCTTACTCTGGCCTACTGGTTAAGGTATTAACTCTTACTCTGGCCTAATAGCTAAGGTCTTAACTCTTAATCTGGCCTAATAGCTACGGTCTTAGACTCGTACTCTGGCCTAATGGATAAGGTCATAACTCTTACTCTGGCCTAATAGCTAAGGTCTTAACACTTACTCTGGCCTAATAGCTAAGGTCTTAGACTCATACTTTGGCCTAATGGTTAAGGTCTTAACTCTTACTATGGCCTAATAGCTAAGGACTTAACTCTTACTCTGGCCTACTGGTTAAGGTCTTAACTCTTACTCTGGCCTAATAGCTAAGGTCTTAGACTCGTACTCTGGCCTAATAGCTAAGGTCTTAGACTCGTACTCTGGCCTAATGGTTAAGGTCTTAACTCTTACTCTGGCCTAATAGCTAAGGTCTTAGACTTGTACTCTGGCCTAATGGTTAAGGTCTTAACTCTTACTCTGGCCTAATAGCTAAGGTCTTAGACTCGTACTCTGGCCTAATGGTTAAGGTCTTAACTCTTACTCTGGCCTACTGTTTAAGGTCTTAACTCTTACTCTGGCCTACTGGTTAAGGTCTTAACTCTAACTATGGCCTAATAGCTAAGGTCTTAGACACGTACTCTGGCCTAATGGTTAAGGTCTTAACTCTTACTCTGTCCTACTGGTTAAGGTCTTAACTCTTACTCTGGCCTACTGATTAAGGTCTTAACTCTTACTCTGGCCTAATAGCTAAGGTCTTAACTCTTACTCTGGCCTAATAGCTATGGTCTTAGACTTGTACTCTGGCCTAATGGTTAAGGTCTTAACTCTTACTCTGGCCTACTAGTTAAGGTCTTAACTCTTACTCTGGCCTAATAGCTAAGGTCTTAACTCTTACTCTGGCCTAATAGCTAAGGTGGTCTTAACTCTTACTCTGGCCTAATAGCTATGGTCTTAGACTCGTACTCTGGCCTAATGGTTAAGGTCTTAACTCTTACTCTGGCCTAATAGCTAAGGTCTTAACTCTTACTCTTGGCCTAATAGCTAAGGTCTTAGACTCGTACTCTGGCCTACTGGTTAAGGTCTTAACTCTTACTCTGGCCTAATAGCTAAGGTCTTAGACTCATACTCTGGCCTAATGGTTAAGGTCTTAACTCTTACTCTGGCCTAATAGCTGAGGTCTTAACTCGTACTCTGGCCTAATGGTTAAGGTCTTAACTCTTACTCTGGCCTACTAGCTAAGGTCTTAACTCTTACTCTGGCCTAATAGCTAAGGTCTTAGACTCGTACTCTGGCCTAATGGTTAAGGTCTTAACTCTTACTCTGGGCGAATAGCTAAGGTCTTAGACTCCTACTCTGGCCTACTGGTTAAGGTCTTAACTCTTACTCTGGCCCAATAGCTAAGGTCTTAGACTTGTACTCTGGCCTAATGGTTAAGGTCTTAACTCTTACTCTGGCCTAATAGCTAAGGTCTTAACTCTTACTCTGGCCTAATAGCTAAGGTCTTAACTCGTAGCTCTGGCCTAATGGATAAGGTCTTAACTCTTACTCTGGCCTACTAGCTAAGGTCTTAACTCTTACTCTGGCCTAATAGCTAAGGTCTTAGACTCGTACGCTGGCCTACTGGTTAAGGTCTTAACTCTTACTCTGACCTAATAGCTAAGGTCTTAACTCTTACTCTGGCCAAATAGCTAAGGTCTTAGACTTGTACTATGGGCTACAGGTTAAGGTCTTAACTCTTACTCTGGCCTAATAGCTAAGGTCTTAGACTCGTACTGTGGCCTAAGAGCTAAGGTCTTAACTCTTACTCTGGCCTAATAGCTAAGGTCTTCGACTCGTACTCTGGCCTAATGGTTAAGGTCTTAACTCTTACTCTGGTCAATTGGTTAAGGTCTTAACTCTTACTCTGGCCTAATAGCTAAGGTCTTAGACTCGTACTCTGGCCTAATGGTTAAGGTCTTAACTCTTACTCTGGCCTACTGGTTAAGGTCGTAACTCTCACTCTGGCCTAATAGCTAAGGTCTTAGACTCGTACTCTGGCCTAATGGGTAAGGTCTTAACTCTTACTCTGGCCTAATAGCTAAGGTCTTACCTCTTACTCTGGCCTAATAGCTAAGGTCTTAGACTCGTACTCTGGCCTAATGGTTAAGGTCTTAACTCTTACTCTGGCCTACTGGTTAAGGTCTTAACTCCTCCTCTGGCCTACTGGTTAAGGTCTTAACTCTTACTCTGGCCTAATAGCTAAGGTCTTAACTCGTACTCTGGCCTAATGGTTAAGGTCTTAACTCTTACTCTGGCCTACTAGCTAAGGTCTTAACTCTTACTCTGGCCTAATAGCTAAGGTCTTAGACTCGTACTCTGGCCTAATGGTTAAGGTCTTAACTCTTACTCTGGGCGAATAGCTAAGGTCTTAGACTCGTACTCTGGCCTACTGGTTAAGGTCCTAACTCTTACTCTGGCCTACTGGTTAAGGTCTTAACTCTTACTCTGGCCTAATAGCTAAGGACTTGAACTCCTACTCTGGACTAATGGTTAAGGTCTTAACTCTTACTCTGGCCTAATAGCTAAGGTCTGAACTCTTACTCTGGGCTAATAACTAAGGTCTTAGACTCGTACTCTGGCCTAATGGTTAAGGTCTTAACTCTTACTCTGGCCTACTGGTTAAGGTCTTAACTCTTACTCTGGCCTAATAGCTAAGGTCTTAACTCTTACTCTGGCCTAATAGCTAAGGTCTTAACTCGTACTCTGGCCTAATGGTTAAGGTCTTAACTCTTACTCTGGCCTACTAGCTCAGGTCTTAACTCTTACTCTGGCCTAATAGCTAAGGTCTTAGACTCGTACTCTGGCCTAAAGGTTAAGGTCTTAACTCTTACTCTGGGCGAATAGCTAAGGTCTTAGACTCATACTCTGGCCTACTGGTTAAGGTCCTAACTCTTACTCTGGCCTACTGGTTAAGGTCTTAACTCTTACTCTGGCCTAATAGCTAAGGTCTTAACTCTTAATCTGGCCTAATAGCTACGGTCTTAGACTCGTACTCTGGCCTAATGGATAAGGTCATAACTCTTACTCTGGCCTAATAGCTAAGGTCCTAACTCTTACTCTGGCCTAATAGCTAAGGTCTTAGACTCATACTTTGGCCTAATGGTTAAGGTCTTAACTCTTACTATGGCCTAATAGCTAAGGACTTAACTCTTACTCTGGCCTACTGGTTAAGGTCTTAACTCTTACTCTGGCCTAATAGCTAAGGTCTTAGACTCGTACTCTGGCCTAATAGCTAAGGTCTTAGACTCGTACTCTGGCCTAATGGTTAAGGTCTTAACTCTTACTCTGGTCTAATAGCTAAGGTCTTAGACTTGTACTCTGGCCTAATGGTTAAGGTCTTAACTCTTACTCTGGCCTAATAGCTAAGGTCTTAGACTCGTACTCTGGCCTAATGGTTAAGGTCTTAACTCTTACTCTGGCCTACTGTTTAAGGTCTTAACTCTTACTCTGGCCTACTGGTTAAGGTCTTAACTCTAACTATGGCCTAATAGCTAAGGTCTTAGACACGTACTCTGGCCTAATGGTTAAGGTCTTAACTCTTACTCTGTCCTACTGGTTAAGGTCTTAACTCTTACTCTGGCCTACTGATTAAGGTCTTAACTCTTACTCTGGCCTAATAGCTAAGGTCTTAACTCTTACTCTGGCCTAATAGCTATGGTCTTATACTTGTACTCTGGCCTAATGGTTAAGGTCTTAACTCTTACTCTGGCCTACTAGTTAAGGTCTTAACTCTTACTCTGGCCTAATAGCTAAGGTCTTAACTCTTACTCTGGCCTAATAGCTAAGGTCTTAACTCTTACTCTGGCCTAATAGCTATGGTCTTAGACTCGTACTCTGGCCTAATGGTTAAGGTCTTAACTCTTACTCTGGCCTAATAGCTAAGGTCTTAACTCTTACTCTTGGCCTAATAGCTAAGGTCTTAGACTCGTACTCTGGCCTACTGGTTAAGGTCTTAATTCTTACTCTGGCCTAATAGCTAAGGTCTTAGACTCATACTCTGGCCTAATGGTTAAGGTCTTAACTCTTACTCTGGCCTAATAGCTGAGGTCTTAACTCGTACTCTGGCCTAATGGTTAAGGTCTTAACTCTTACTCTGGCCTACTAGCTAAGGTCTTAACTCTTACTCTGGCCTAATAGCTAAGGTCTTAGACTCGTACTCTGGCCTAATGGTTAAGGTCTTAACTCTTACTCTGGGCGAATAGCTAAGGTCTTAGACTCCTACTCTGGCCTACTGGTTAAGGTCTTAACTCTTACTCTGGCCCAATAGCTAAGGTCTTAGACTTGTACTCTGGCCTAATGGTTAAGGTCTTAACTCTTACTCTGGCCTAATAGCTAAGGTCTTAACTCTTACTCTGGCCTAATAGCTAAGGTCTTAACTCGTACTCTGGCCTAATGGATAAGGTCTTAACTCTTACTCTGGCCTACTAGCTAAGGTCTTAACTCTTACTCTGGCCTAATAGCTAAGGTCTTAGACTCGTACGCTGGCCTACTGGTTAAGGTCTTAACTCTTACTCTGACCTAATAGCTAAGGTCTTAACTCTTACTCTGGCCAAATAGCTAAGGTCTTAGACTTGTACTATGGGCTACAGGTTAAGGTCTTAACTCTTACTCTGGCCTAATAGCTAAGGTCTTAGACTCGTACTGTGGCCTAAGAGCTAAGGTCTTAACTCTTACTCTGGCCTAATAGCTAAGGTCTTCGACTCGTACTCTGGCCTAATGGTTAAGGTCTTAACTCTTACTCTGGTCAATTGGTTAAGGTCTTAACTCTTACTCTGGCCTAATAGCTAAGGTCTTAGACTCGTACTCTGGCCTAATGGTTAAGGTCTTAACTCTTACTCTGGCCTACTGGTTAAGGTCGTAACTCTTACTCTGGCCTAATAGCTAAGGTCTTAGACTCGTACTCTGGCCTAATGGGTAAGGTCTTAACTCTTACTCTGGCCTAATAGCTAAGGTCTTACCTCTTACTCTGGCCTAATAGCTAAGGTCTTAGACTCGTACTCTGGCCTAATGGTTAAGGTCTTAACTCTTACTCTGGCCTACTGGTTAAGGTCTTAACTCCTCCTCTGGCCTACTGGTTAAGGTCTTAACTCTTACTCTGGCCTAATAGCTAAGGTCTTAACTCGTACTCTGGCCTAATGGTTAAGGTCTTAACTCTTACTCTGGCCTACTAGCTAAGGTCTTAACTCTTACTCTGGCCTAATAGCTAAGGTCTTAGACTCGTACTCTGGCCTAATGGTTAAGGTCTTAACTCTTACTTTGGGCGAATAGCTAAGGTCTTAGACTCGTACTCTGGCCTACTGGTTAAGGTCCTAACTCTTACTCTGGCCTACTGGTTAAGGTCTTAACTCTTACTCTGGCCTAATAGCTAAGGACTTGAACTCCTACTCTGGACTAATGGTTAAGGTCTTAACTCTTACTCTGGCCTAATAGCTAAGGTCTGAACTCTTACTCTGGGCTAATAACTAAGGTCTTAGACTCGTACTCTGGCCTAATGGTTAAGGTCTTAACTCTTACTCTGGCCTACTGGTTAAGGTCTTAACTCTTACTCTGGCCTAATAGCTAAGGTCTTAACTCTTACTCTGGCCTAATAGCTAAGGTCTTAACTCGTACTCTGGCCTAATGGTTAAGGTCTTAACTCTTACTCTGGCCTACTAGCTCAGGTCTTAACTCTTACTCTGGCCTAATAGCTAAGGTCTTAGACTCGTACTCTGGCCTAAAGGTTAAGGTCTTAACTCTTACTCTGGGCGAATAGCTAAGGTCTTAGACTCGTACTCTGGCCTACTGGTTAAGGTCCTAACTCTTACTCTGGCCTACTGGTTAAGGTCTTAACTCTTACTCTGGCCTAATAGCTAAGGTCTTAACTCTTACTCTGGCCTAATAGCTACGGTCTTAGACTCGTACTCTGGCCTAATGGATAAGGTCATAACTCTTACTCTGGCCTAATAGCTAAGGTCTTAACTCTTACTCTGGCCTAATAGCTAAGGTCTTAGACTCATACTTTGGCCTAATGGTTAAGGTCTTAACTCTTACTATGGCCTAATAGCTAAGGACTTAACTCTTACTCTGGCCTACTGGTTAAGGTCTTAACTCTTACTCTGGCCTAATAGCTAAGGTCTTAGACTCGTACTCTGGCCTAATAGCTAAGGTCTTAGACTCGTACTCTGGCCTAATGGTTAAGGTCTTAACTCTTACTCTGGCCTAATAGCTAAGGTCTTAGACTTGTACTCTGGCCTAATGGTTAAGGTCTTAACTCTTACTCTGGCCTAATAGCTAAGGTCTTAGACTCGTACTCTGGCCTAATGGTTAAGGTCTTAACTCTTACTCTGGCCTACTGTTTAAGGTCTTAACTCTTACTCTGGCCTACTGGTTAAGGTCTTAACTCTAACTATGGCCTAATAGCTAAGGTCTTAGACACGTACTCTGGCCTAATATTTAAGGTCTTAACTCTTACTCTGTCCTACTGGTTAAGGTCTTAACTCTTACTCTGGCCTACTGATTAAGGTCTTAACTCTTACTCTGGCCTAATAGCTAAGGTCTTAACTCTTACTCTGGCCTAATAGCTATGGTCTTAGACTTGAACTCTGGCCTAATGGTTAAGGTCTTAACTCTTACTCTGGCCTAATAGTTAAGGTCTTAACTCTTTCTCTGGCCTAATAGCTAAGGTCTTAACTCTTAATCTGGCCTAATAGCTAAGGTCTTAACTCTTACTCTGGCCTAATAGCTATGGTCTTAGACTCGTACTCTGGCCTAATGGTTAAGGTCTTAACTCTTACTCTGGCCTAATAGCTAAGGTCTTAACTCTTACTCTTGGCCTAATAGCTAAGGTCTTAGACTCGTACTCTGGCCTACTGGTTAAGGTCTTAACTCTTACTCTGGCCTAATAGCTAAGGTCTTAGACTCATACTCTGGCCTAATGGTTAAGGTCTTAACTCTTACTCTGGCCTAATAGCTAAGGTCTTAACTCGTACTCTGGCCTAATAGCTAAGGACTTGAACTCCTACTCTGGACTAATGGTTAAGGTCTTAACTCTTACTCTGGCCTAATAGCTAAGGTCTGAACTCTTACTCTGGGCTAATAACTAAGGTCTTAGACTCGTACTCTGGCCTAATGGTTAAGGTCTTAACTCTTACTCTGGCCTACTGGTTAAGGTCTTAACTCTTACTCTGGCCTAATAGCTAAGGTCTTAACTCTTACTCTGGCCTAATAGCTAAGGTCTTAACTCGTACTCTGGCCTAATGGTTAAGGTCTTAACTCTTACTCTGGCCTACTAGCTCAGGTCTTAACTCTTACTCTGGCCTAATAGCTAAGGTCTTAGACTCGTACTCTGGCCTAAAGGTTAAGGTCTTAACTCTTACTCTGGGCGAATAGCTAAGGTCTTAGACTCGTACTCTGGCCTACTGGTTAAGGTCCTAACTCTTACTCTGGCCTACTGGTTAAGGTCTTAACTCTTACTCTGGCCTAATAGCTAAGGTCTTAACTCTTACTCTGGCCTAATAGCTACGGTCTTAGACTCGTACTCTGGCCTAATGGATAAGGTCATAACTCTTACTCTGGCCTAATAGCTAAGGTCTTAACTCTTACTCTGGCCTAATAGCTAAGGTCTTAGACTCATACTTTGGCCTAATGGTTAAGGTCTTAACTCTTACTATGGCCTAATAGCTAAGGACTTAACTCTTACTCTGGCCTACTGGTTAAGGTCTTAACTCTTACTCTGGCCTAATAGCTAAGGTCTTAGACTCGTACTCTGGCCTAATAGCTAAGGTCTTAGACTCGTACTCTGGCCTAATGGTTAAGGTCTTAACTCTTACTCTGGCCTAATAGCTAAGGTCTTAGACTTGTACTCTGGCCTAATGGTTAAGGTCTTAACTCTTACTCTGGCCTAATAGCTAAGGTCTTAGACTCGTACTCTGGCCTAATGGTTAAGGTCTTAACTCTTACTCTGGCCTACTGTTTAAGGTCTTAACTCTTACTCTGGCCTACTGGTTAAGGTCTTAACTCTAACTATGGCCTAATAGCTAAGGTCTTAGACACGTACTCTGGCCTAATGGTTAAGGTCTTAACTCTTACTCTGTCCTACTGGTTAAGGTCTTAACTCTTACTCTGGCCTACTGATTAAGGTCTTAACTCTTACTCTGGCCTAATAGCTAAGGTCTTAACTCTTACTCTGGCCTAATAGCTATGGTCTTAGACTTGTACTCTGGCCTAATGGTTAAGGTCTTAACTCTTACTCTGGCCTAATAGTTAAGGTCTTAACTCTTTCTCTGGCCTAATAGCTAAGGTCTTAACTCTTAATCTGGCCTAATAGCTAAGGTCTTAACTCTTACTCTGGCCTAATAGCTATGGTCTTAGACTCGTACTCTGGCCTAATGGTTAAGGTCTTAACTCTTACTCTGGCCTAATAGCTAAGGTCTTAACTCTTACTCTTGGCCTAATAGCTAAGGTCTTAGACTCGTACTCTGGCCTACTGGTTAAGGTCTTAACTCTTACTCTGGCCTAATAGCTAAGGTCTTAGACTCATACTCTGGCCTAATGGTTAAGGTCTTAACTCTTACTCTGGCCTAATAGCTGAGGTCTTAACTCGTACTCTGGCCTAATGGTTAAGGTCTTAACTCTTACTCTGGCCTACTAGCTAAGGTCTTAACTCTTACTCTGGCCTAATAGCTAAGGTCTTAGACTCGTACTCTGGCCTAATGGTTAAGGTCTTAACTCTTACTCTGGGCGAATAGCTAAGGTCTTAGACTCCTACTCTGGCCTACTGGTTAAGGTCTTAACTCTTACTCTGGCCCAATAGCTAAGGTCTTAGACTTGTACTCTGGCCTAATGGTTAAGGTCTTAACTCTTACTCTGGCCTAATAGCTAAGGTCTTAACTCTTACTCTGGCCTAATAGCTAAGGTCTTAACTCGTACTCTGGCCTAATGGATAAGGTCTTAACTCTTACTCTGGCCTACTAGCTAAGGTCTTAACTCTTACTCTGGCCTAATAGCTAAGGTCTTAGACTCGTACGCTGGCCTACTGGTTAAGGTCTTAACTCTTACTCTGACCTAATAGCTAAGGTCTTAACTCTTACTCTGGCCAAATAGCTAAGGTCTTAGACTTGTACTATGGGCTACAGGTTAAGGTCTTAACTCTTACTCTGGCCTAATAGCTAAGGTCTTAGACTCGTACTGTGGCCTAAGAGCTAAGGTCTTAACTCTTACTCTGGCCTAATAGCTAAGGTCTTCGACTCGTACTCTGGCCTAATGGTTAAGGTCTTAACTCTTACTCTGGTCAATTGGTTAAGGTCTTAACTCTTACTCTGGCCTAATAGCTAAGGTCTTAGACTCGTACTCTGGCCTAATGGTTAAGGTCTTAACTCTTACTCTGGCCTACTGGTTAAGGTCGTAACTCTCACTCTGGCCTAATAGCTAAGGTCTTAGACTCGTACTCTGGCCTAATGGGTAAGGTCTTAACTCTTACTCTGGCCTAATAGCTAAGGTCTTACCTCTTACTCTGGCCTAATAGCTAAGGTCTTAGACTCGTACTCTGGCCTAATGGTTAAGGTCTTAACTCTTACTCTGGCCTACTGGTTAAGGTCTTAACTCCTCCTCTGGCCTACTGGTTAAGGTCTTAACTCTTACTCTGGCCTAATAGCTAAGGTCTTAACTCGTACTCTGGCCTAATGGTTAAGGTCTTAACTCTTACTCTGGCCTACTAGCTAAGGTCTTAACTCTTACTCTGGCCTAATAGCTAAGGTCTTAGACTCGTACTCTGGCCTAATGGTTAAGGTCTTAACTCTTACTCTGGGCGAATAGCTAAGGTCTTAGACTCGTACTCTGGCCTACTGGTTAAGGTCCTAACTCTTACTCTGGCCTACTGGTTAAGGTCTTAACTCTTACTCTGGCCTAATAGCTAAGGACTTGAACTCCTACTCTGGACTAATGGTTAAGGTCTTAACTCTTACTCTGGCCTAATAGCTAAGGTCTGAACTCTTACTCTGGGCTAATAACTAAGGTCTTAGACTCGTACTCTGGCCTAATGGTTAAGGTCTTAACTCTTACTCTGGCCTACTGGTTAAGGTCTTAACTCTTACTCTGGCCTAATAGCTAAGGTCTTAACTCTTACTCTGGCCTAATAGCTAAGGTCTTAACTCGTACTCTGGCCTAATGGTTAAGGTCTTAACTCTTACTCTGGCCTACTAGCTCAGGTCTTAACTCTTACTCTGGCCTAATAGCTAAGGTCTTAGACTCGTACTCTGGCCTAAAGGTTAAGGTCTTAACTCTTACTCTGGGCGAATAGCTAAGGTCTTAGACTCATACTCTGGCCTACTGGTTAAGGTCCTAACTCTTACTCTGGCCTACTGGTTAAGGTCTTAACTCTTACTCTGGCCTAATAGCTAAGGTCTTAACTCTTAATCTGGCCTAATAGCTACGGTCTTAGACTCGTACTCTGGCCTAATGGATAAGGTCATAACTCTTACTCTGGCCTAATAGCTAAGGTCCTAACTCTTACTCTGGCCTAATAGCTAAGGTCTTAGACTCATACTTTGGCCTAATGGTTAAGGTCTTAACTCTTACTATGGCCTAATAGCTAAGGACTTAACTCTTACTCTGGCCTACTGGTTAAGGTCTTAACTCTTACTCTGGCCTAATAGCTAAGGTCTTAGACTCGTACTCTGGCCTAATAGCTAAGGTCTTAGACTCGTACTCTGGCCTAATGGTTAAGGTCTTAACTCTTACTCTGGCCTAATAGCTAAGGTCTTAGACTTGTACTCTGGCCTAATGGTTAAGGTCTTAACTCTTACTCTGGCCTAATAGCTAAGGTCTTAGACTCGTACTCTGGCCTAATGGTTAAGGTCTTAACTCTTACTCTGGCCTACTGTTTAAGGTCTTAACTCTTACTCTGGCCTACTGGTTAAGGTCTTAACTCTAACTATGGCCTAATAGCTAAGGTCTTAGACACGTACTCTGGCCTAATGGTTAAGGTCTTAACTCTTACTCTGTCCTACTGGTTAAGGTCTTAACTCTTACTCTGGCCTACTGATTAAGGTCTTAACTCTTACTCTGGCCTAATAGCTAAGGTCTTAACTCTTACTCTGGCCTAATAGCTATGGTCTTATACTTGTACTCTGGCCTAATGGTTAAGGTCTTAACTCTTACTCTGGCCTACTAGTTAAGGTCTTAACTCTTACTCTGGCCTAATAGCTAAGGTCTTAACTCTTACTCTGGCCTAATAGCTAAGGTCTTAACTCTTACTCTGGCCTAATAGCTATGGTCTTAGACTCGTACTCTGGCCTAATGGTTAAGGTCTTAACTCTTACTCTGGCCTAATAGCTAAGGTCTTAACTCTTACTCTTGGCCTAATAGCTAAGGTCTTAGACTCGTACTCTGGCCTACTGGTTAAGGTCTTAATTCTTACTCTGGCCTAATAGCTAAGGTCTTAGACTCATACTCTGGCCTAATGGTTAAGGTCTTAACTCTTACTCTGGCCTAATAGCTGAGGTCTTAACTCGTACTCTGGCCTAATGGTTAAGGTCTTAACTCTTACTCTGGCCTACTAGCTAAGGTCTTAACTCTTACTCTGGCCTAATAGCTAAGGTCTTAGACTCGTACTCTGGCCTAATGGTTAAGGTCTTAACTCTTACTCTGGGCGAATAGCTAAGGTCTTAGACTCCTACTCTGGCCTACTGGTTAAGGTCTTAACTCTTACTCTGGCCCAATAGCTAAGGTCTTAGACTTGTACTCTGGCCTAATGGTTAAGGTCTTAACTCTTACTCTGGCCTAATAGCTAAGGTCTTAACTCTTACTCTGGCCTAATAGCTAAGGTCTTAACTCGTACTCTGGCCTAATGGATAAGGTCTTAACTCTTACTCTGGCCTACTAGCTAAGGTCTTAACTCTTACTCTGGCCTAATAGCTAAGGTCTTAGACTCGTACGCTGGCCTACTGGTTAAGGTCTTAACTCTTACTCTGACCTAATAGCTAAGGTCTTAACTCTTACTCTGGCCAAATAGCTAAGGTCTTAGACTTGTACTATGGGCTACAGGTTAAGGTCTTAACTCTTACTCTGGCCTAATAGCTAAGGTCTTAGACTCGTACTGTGGCCTAAGAGCTAAGGTCTTAACTCTTACTCTGGCCTAATAGCTAAGGTCTTCGACTCGTACTCTGGCCTAATGGTTAAGGTCTTAACTCTTACTCTGGTCAATTGGTTAAGGTCTTAACTCTTACTCTGGCCTAATAGCTAAGGTCTTAGACTCGTACTCTGGCCTAATGGTTAAGGTCTTAACTCTTACTCTGGCCTACTGGTTAAGGTCGTAACTCTTACTCTGGCCTAATAGCTAAGGTCTTAGACTCGTACTCTGGCCTAATGGGTAAGGTCTTAACTCTTACTCTGGCCTAATAGCTAAGGTCTTACCTCTTACTCTGGCCTAATAGCTAAGGTCTTAGACTCGTACTCTGGCCTAATGGTTAAGGTCTTAACTCTTACTCTGGCCTACTGGTTAAGGTCTTAACTCCTCCTCTGGCCTACTGGTTAAGGTCTTAACTCTTACTCTGGCCTAATAGCTAAGGTCTTAACTCGTACTCTGGCCTAATGGTTAAGGTCTTAACTCTTACTCTGGCCTACTAGCTAAGGTCTTAACTCTTACTCTGGCCTAATAGCTAAGGTCTTAGACTCGTACTCTGGCCTAATGGTTAAGGTCTTAACTCTTACTTTGGGCGAATAGCTAAGGTCTTAGACTCGTACTCTGGCCTACTGGTTAAGGTCCTAACTCTTACTCTGGCCTACTGGTTAAGGTCTTAACTCTTACTCTGGCCTAATAGCTAAGGACTTGAACTCCTACTCTGGACTAATGGTTAAGGTCTTAACTCTTACTCTGGCCTAATAGCTAAGGTCTGAACTCTTACTCTGGGCTAATAACTAAGGTCTTAGACTCGTACTCTGGCCTAATGGTTAAGGTCTTAACTCTTACTCTGGCCTACTGGTTAAGGTCTTAACTCTTACTCTGGCCTAATAGCTAAGGTCTTAACTCTTACTCTGGCCTAATAGCTAAGGTCTTAACTCGTACTCTGGCCTAATGGTTAAGGTCTTAACTCTTACTCTGGCCTACTAGCTCAGGTCTTAACTCTTACTCTGGCCTAATAGCTAAGGTCTTAGACTCGTACTCTGGCCTAAAGGTTAAGGTCTTAACTCTTACTCTGGGCGAATAGCTAAGGTCTTAGACTCGTACTCTGGCCTACTGGTTAAGGTCCTAACTCTTACTCTGGCCTACTGGTTAAGGTCTTAACTCTTACTCTGGCCTAATAGCTAAGGTCTTAACTCTTACTCTGGCCTAATAGCTACGGTCTTAGACTCGTACTCTGGCCTAATGGATAAGGTCATAACTCTTACTCTGGCCTAATAGCTAAGGTCTTAACTCTTACTCTGGCCTAATAGCTAAGGTCTTAGACTCATACTTTGGCCTAATGGTTAAGGTCTTAACTCTTACTATGGCCTAATAGCTAAGGACTTAACTCTTACTCTGGCCTACTGGTTAAGGTCTTAACTCTTACTCTGGCCTAATAGCTAAGGTCTTAGACTCGTACTCTGGCCTAATAGCTAAGGTCTTAGACTCGTACTCTGGCCTAATGGTTAAGGTCTTAACTCTTACTCTGGCCTAATAGCTAAGGTCTTAGACTTGTACTCTGGCCTAATGGTTAAGGTCTTAACTCTTACTCTGGCCTAATAGCTAAGGTCTTAGACTCGTACTCTGGCCTAATGGTTAAGGTCTTAACTCTTACTCTGGCCTACTGTTTAAGGTCTTAACTCTTACTCTGGCCTACTGGTTAAGGTCTTAACTCTAACTATGGCCTAATAGCTAAGGTCTTAGACACGTACTCTGGCCTAATATTTAAGGTCTTAACTCTTACTCTGTCCTACTGGTTAAGGTCTTAACTCTTACTCTGGCCTACTGATTAAGGTCTTAACTCTTACTCTGGCCTAATAGCTAAGGTCTTAACTCTTACTCTGGCCTAATAGCTATGGTCTTAGACTTGAACTCTGGCCTAATGGTTAAGGTCTTAACTCTTACTCTGGCCTAATAGTTAAGGTCTTAACTCTTTCTCTGGCCTAATAGCTAAGGTCTTAACTCTTAATCTGGCCTAATAGCTAAGGTCTTAACTCTTACTCTGGCCTAATAGCTATGGTCTTAGACTCGTACTCTGGCCTAATGGTTAAGGTCTTAACTCTTACTCTGGCCTAATAGCTAAGGTCTTAACTCTTACTCTTGGCCTAATAGCTAAGGTCTTAGACTCGTACTCTGGCCTACTGGTTAAGGTCTTAACTCTTACTCTGGCCTAATAGCTAAGGTCTTAGACTCATACTCTGGCCTAATGGTTAAGGTCTTAACTCTTACTCTGGCCTAATAGCTAAGGTCTTAACTCGTACTCTGGCCTAATAGCTAAGGACTTGAACTCCTACTCTGGACTAATGGTTAAGGTCTTAACTCTTACTCTGGCCTAATAGCTAAGGTCTGAACTCTTACTCTGGGCTAATAACTAAGGTCTTAGACTCGTACTCTGGCCTAATGGTTAAGGTCTTAACTCTTACTCTGGCCTACTGGTTAAGGTCTTAACTCTTACTCTGGCCTAATAGCTAAGGTCTTAACTCTTACTCTGGCCTAATAGCTAAGGTCTTAACTCGTACTCTGGCCTAATGGTTAAGGTCTTAACTCTTACTCTGGCCTACTAGCTCAGGTCTTAACTCTTACTCTGGCCTAATAGCTAAGGTCTTAGACTCGTACTCTGGCCTAAAGGTTAAGGTCTTAACTCTTACTCTGGGCGAATAGCTAAGGTCTTAGACTCGTACTCTGGCCTACTGGTTAAGGTCCTAACTCTTACTCTGGCCTACTGGTTAAGGTCTTAACTCTTACTCTGGCCTAATAGCTAAGGTCTTAACTCTTACTCTGGCCTAATAGCTACGGTCTTAGACTCGTACTCTGGCCTAATGGATAAGGTCATAACTCTTACTCTGGCCTAATAGCTAAGGTCTTAACTCTTACTCTGGCCTAATAGCTAAGGTCTTAGACTCATACTTTGGCCTAATGGTTAAGGTCTTAACTCTTACTATGGCCTAATAGCTAAGGACTTAACTCTTACTCTGGCCTACTGGTTAAGGTCTTAACTCTTACTCTGGCCTAATAGCTAAGGTCTTAGACTCGTACTCTGGCCTAATAGCTAAGGTCTTAGACTCGTACTCTGGCCTAATGGTTAAGGTCTTAACTCTTACTCTGGCCTAATAGCTAAGGTCTTAGACTTGTACTCTGGCCTAATGGTTAAGGACTTAACTCTTACTCTGGCCTAATAGCTAAGGTCTTAGACTCGTACTCTGGCCTAATGGTTAAGGTCTTAACTCTTACTCTGGCCTACTGTTTAAGGTCTTAACTCTTACTCTGGCCTACTGGTTAAGGTCTTAACTCTAACTATGGCCTAATAGCTAAGGTCTTAGACACGTACTCTGGCCTAATGGTTAAGGTCTTAACTCTTACTCTGTCCTACTGGTTAAGGTCTTAACTCTTACTCTGGCCTACTGATTAAGGTCTTAACTCTTACTCTGGCCTAATAGCTAAGGTCTTAACTCTTACTCTGGCCTAATAGCTATGGTCTTAGACTTGTACTCTGGCCTAATGGTTAAGGTCTTAACTCTTACTCTGGCCTAATAGTTAAGGTCTTAACTCTTTCTCTGGCCTAATAGCTAAGGTCTTAACTCTTAATCTGGCCTAATAGCTAAGGTCTTAACTCTTACTCTGGCCTAATAGCTATGGTCTTAGACTCGTACTCTGGCCTAATGGTTAAGGTCTTAACTCTTACTCTGGCCTAATAGCTAAGGTCTTAACTCTTACTCTTGGCCTAATAGCTAAGGTATTAGACTCGTACTCTGGCCTACTGGTTAAGGTCTTAACTCTTACTCTGGCCTAATAGCTAAGGTCTTAGACTCATACTCTGGCCTAATGGTTAAGGTCTTAACTCTTACTCTGGCCTAATAGCTAAGGTCTTAACTCGTACTCTGGCCTAATGGTTAAGGTCTTAACTCTTACTCTGGCCTACTAGCTAAGGTCTTAACTCTTACTCTGGCCTAATAGCTAAGGTCTTAGACTCGTACTCTGGCCTAATGGTTAAGGTCTTAACTCTTACTCTGGGCGAATAGCTAAGGTCTTAGACTCCTACTCTGGCCTACTGGTTAAGGTCTTAACTCTTACTCTGGCCCAATAGCTAAGGTCTTAGACTTGTACTCTGGCCTAATGGTTAAGGTCTTAACTCTTACTCTGGCCTAATAGCTAAGGTCTTAACTCTTACTCTGGCCTAATAGCTAAGGTCTTAACTCGTACTCTGGCCTAATGGATAAGGTCTTAACTCTTACTCTGGCCTACTAGCTAAGGTCTTAACTCTTACTCTGGCCTAATAGCTAAGGTCTTAGACTCGTACTCTGGCCTAATGGTTAAGGTCTTAACTCTTACTCTTGGCCTAATAGCTAAGGTCTTGGACTCGTACTCTGGCCTACTGGTTAAGGTCTTAACTCTTACTCTGGCCTAATAGCTAAGGTCTTAGACTCGTACTCTGGCCTAATGATTAAGGTCATAACTCTTACTCTGAACTAATAGCTAAGGTCTTAACTCTTACTCTGGCTTAATAGCTAAGGTCTTAGACTCATACTCTGGCCTAATGGTTAAGGTCTTAACTCTTACTATGGCCTAATAGCTAAGGTCTTAGACTCGTACTATGGCATAATGGTTAAGGTCTTAACTCTTACTCTGGCCTACTGGTTAAGGTCTTAACTCTTACTCTGGCCTAATAGCTAAGGTCTTAGACTCGTACTCTGGCCTAATAGCTAAGGTCTTAGACTCGTACTCTGGCCTAATGGTTAAGGTCTTAACTCTTACTCTGGCCTAATAGCTAAGGTCTTAGACTTGTACTCTGGCCTAATGGTTAAGGTCTTAACTCTTACTCTGGCCTAATAGCTAAGGTCTTAACTCTTACTCTGGCCTAATAGCTAAAGTCTTAACTCGTACTCTGGCCTAATGGTTAAGGTCTTAACTCTTACTCTGGCCTACTAGCTAAGGTCTTAACTCTTACTCTGGCCTAATAGCAAAGGTCTTAGACTCGTACTCTGGCCTAATGGTTAAGGTCTTAACTCTTACTCTGGGCGAATAGCTAAGGTCTTAGACTCGTACTCTGGCCTACTGGTTAAGGTCTTAACTCTTACTCTGGCCTAATAGCTAAGGTCTGAACTCTTACTCTGGCCTAATAACTAAGGTCTTAGACTCGTACTCTGGCCTAATGGTTAAGGTCTTAACTCTTACTCTGGCCTACTGGTTAAGGTCTCAACTCTTACTCTGGCCTAATAGCTAAGGTCTTAACTCTTACTCTGGCCTAATAGCTAAGGTCTTAACTCATATTCTGGCCTAATGGTTACAGTCTTAAATCTTACTCTGGCCTACTAGCTAAGGTCTTAACTCTTACTCTGGCCTAATAGCTAAGGTCCTAGACTCGTACTCTGGCCTAATGGTTAAGGTCTTAACTCTTACTCTGGGCGAATAGCTAAGGTCTTAGACTCGTACTCTGGCCTACTGGTTAAGGTCCGAACTCTTACTCTGGCCTACTGGTTAAGGTCTTAACTCTTACTCTGGCCTAATAGCTAAGGTCTTAACTCTTACTCTGGCCTAATAGCTACGGTCTTAGACTCGTACTCTGGCCTAATGGTTAAGGTCATAACTCTTACTCTGGCCTAATAGCTAAGGTCTTAACTCTTACTCTGGCCTAATAGCTAAGGTCTTAGACTCATACTCTGGCCTAATGGTTAAGGTCTTAACTCTTACTATGGCCTAATAGCTAAGGTCTTAGACTCGTACTATGGCATAATGGTTAAGGTCTTAACTCTTACTCTGGCCTACTGGTTAAGGTCTTAACTCTTACTCTGGCCTAATAGCTAAGGTCTTAGACTCGTACTCTGGCCTAATAGCTAAGGTCTTAGACTCGTACTCTGGCCTAATGGTTAAGGTCTTAACTCTTACTCTGGCCTAATAGCTAAGGTCTTAGACTTGTACTCTGGCCTAATGGTTAAGGTCTTAACTCTTACGCTGGCCTACTGGTTAAGGTCTTAACTCTTACTCTGACCTAATAGCTAAGGTCTTAACTCTTACTCTGGCCAAATAGCTAAGGTCTTAGACTTGTACTATGGGCTACAGGTTAAGGTCTTAACTCTTACTCTGGCCTAATAGCTAAGGTCTTAGACTCGTACTGTGGCCTAAGAGCTGAGGTCTTAACTCTTACTCTGGCCTAATAGCTAAGGTCTTCGACTCGTACTCTGGCCTAATGGTTAAGGTCTTAACTCTTACTCTGGTCAATTGGTTAAGGTCTTAACTCTTACTCTGGCCTAATAGCTAAGGTCTTAGACTCGTACTCTGGCCTAATGGTTAAGGTCTTAACTCTTACTCTGGGCGAATAGCTAAGGTCTTAGACTCGTACTCTGGCCTACTGGTTAAGGTCTTAACTCTTACTCTGGCCTAATAGCTAAGGTCTGAACTCTTACTCTGGCCTAATAACTAAGGTCTTAGACTCGTACTCTGGCCTAATGGTTAAGGTCTTAACTCTTACTCTGGCCTACTGGTTAAGGTCTCAACTCTTACTCTGGCCTAATAGCTAAGGTCTTAACTCTTACTCTGGCCTAATAGCTAAGGTCTTAACTCATATTCTGGCCTAATGGTTAAGGTCTTAAATCTTACTCTGGCCTACTAGCTAAGGTCTTAACTCTTACTCTGGCCTAATAGCTAAGGTCTTAGACTCGTACTCTGGCCTAATGGTTAAGGTCTTAACTCTTACTCTGGGCGAATAGCTAAGGTCTTAGACTCGTACTCTGGCCTACTGGTTAAAGTCCGAACTCTTACTCTGGCCTACTGGTTAAGGTCTTAACTCTTACTCTGGCCTAATAGCTAAGGTCTTAACTCTTACTCTGGCCTAATAGCTACGGTCTTAGACTCGTACTCTGGCCTAATGGTTAAGGTCATAACTCTTACTCTGGCCTAATAGCTAAGGTCTTAACTCTTACTCTGGCCTAATAGCTAAGGTCTTAGACTCATACTATGGCCTAATGGTTAAGGTCTTAACTCTTACTATGGCCTAATAGCTAAGGTCTTAGACTCGTACTATGGCATAATGGTTAAGGTCTTAACTCTTACTCTGGCCTACTGGTTAAGGTCTTAACTCTTACTCTGGCCTAATAGCTAAGGTCTTAGACTCGTACTCTGGCCTAATAGCTAAGGTCTTAGACTCGAACTCTGGCCTAATGGTTAAGGTCTTAACTCTTACTCTGGCCTAATAGCTAAGGTCTTAGACTTGTACTCTGGCCTAATGGTTAAGGTCTTAACTCTTACGCTGGCCTACTGGTTAAGGTCTTAACTCTTACTCTGACCTAATAGCTAAGGTCTTAACTCTTACTCTGGCCAAATAGCTAAGGTCTTAGACTTGTACTATGGGCTACAGGTTAAGGTCTTAACTCTTACTCTGGCCTAATAGCTAAGGTCTTAGACTTGTACTGTGGCCTAAGAGCTAAGGTCTTAACTCTTACTCTGGCCTAATAGCTAAGGTCTTCGACTCGTACTCTGGCCTAATGGTTAAGGTCTTAACTCTTACTCTGGCCTACTGGTTAAGGTCTCAACTCTTACTCTGGCCTAATAGCTAAGGTCTTAACTCTTACTCTGGCCTAATAGCTAAGGTCTTAACTCATATTCTGGCCTAATGGTTAAGGTCTTAAATCTTACTCTGGCCTACTAGCTAAGGTCTTAACTCTTACTCTGGCCTAATAGCTAAGGTCTTAGACTCGTACTCTGGCCTAATGGTTAAGGTCTTAACTCTTACTCTGGGCGAATAGCTAAGGTCTTAGACTCGTACTCTGGCCTACTGGTTAAGGTCCGAACTCTTACTCTGGCCTACTGGTTAAGGTCTTAACTCTTACTCTGGCCTAATAGCTAAGGTCTTAACTCTTACTCTGGCCTAATAGCTACGGTCTTAGACTCGTACTCTGGCCTAATGGTTAAGGTCATAACTCTTACTCTGGCCTAATAGCTAAGGTCTTAACTCTTACTCTGGCCTAATAGCTAAGGTCTTAGACTCATACTCTGGCCTAATGGTTAAGGTCTTAACTCTTACTATGGCCTAATAGCTAAGGTCTTAGACTCGTACTATGGCATAATGGTTAAGGTCTTAACTCTTACTCTGGCCTACTGGTTAAGGTCTTAACTCTTACTCTGGCCTAATAGCTAAGGTCTTAGACTCGTACTCTGGCCTAATAGCTAAGGTCTTAGACTCGTACTCTGGCCTAATGGTTAAGGTCTTAACTCTTACTCTGGCCTAATAGCTAAGGTCTTAGACTTGTACTCTGGCCTAATGGTTAAGGTCTTAACTCTTACGCTGGCCTACTGGTTAAGGTCTTAACTCTTACTCTGACCTAATAGCTAAGGTCTTAACTCTTACTCTGGCCAAATAGCTAAGGTCTTAGACTTGTACTATGGGCTACAGGTTAAGGTCTTAACTCTTACTCTGGCCTAATAGCTAAGGTCTTAGACTCGTACTGTGGCCTAAGAGCTAAGGTCTTAACTCTTACTCTGGCCTAATAGCTAAGGTCTTCGACTCGTACTCTGGCCTAATGGTTAAGGTCTTAACTCTTACTCTGGTCAATTGGTTAAGGTCTTAACTCTTACTCTGGCCTACTAGCTAAGGTCTTAGACTCGTACTCTGGCCTAATGGTTAAGGTCTTAACTCTTACTCTGGGCGAATAGCTAAGGTCTTAGACTCGTACTCTGGCCTACTGGTTAAGGTCTTAACTCTTACTCTGGCCTAATAGCTAAGGTCTGAACTCTTACTCTGGCCTAATAACTAAGGTCTTAGACTCGTACTCTGGCCTAATGGTTAAGGTCTTAACTCTTACTCTGGCCTACTGGTTAAGGTCTCAACTCTTACTCTGGCCTAATAGCTAAGGTCTTAACTCTTACTCTGGCCTAATAGCTAAGGTCTTAACTCATATTCTGGCCTAATGGTTAAGGTCTTAAATCTTACTCTGGCCTACTAGCTAAGGTCTTAACTCTTACTCTGGCCTAATAGCTAAGGTCTTAGACTCGTACTCTGGCCTAATGGTTAAGGTCTTAACTCTTACTCTGGGCGAATAGCTAAGGTCTTAGACTCGTACTCTGGCCTACTGGTTAAGGTCCGAACTCTTACTCTGGCCTACTGGTTAAGGTCTTAACTCTTACTCTGGCCTAATAGCTAAGGTCTTAACTCTTACTCTGGCCTAATAGCTACGGTCTTAGACTCGTACTCTGGCCTAATGGTTAAGGTCATAACTCTTACTCTGGCCTAATAGCTAAGGTCTTAACTCTTACTCTGGCCTAATAGCTAAGGTCTTAGACTCATACTCTGGCCTAATGGTTAAGGTCTTAACTCTTACTATGGCCTGATAGCTAAGGTCTTAGACTCGTACTATGGCATAATGGTTAAGGTCTTAACTCTTACTCTGGCCTACTGGTTAAGGTCTTAACTCTTACTCTGGCCTAATAGCTAAGGTCTTAGACTCGTACTCTGGCCTAATAGCTAAGGTCTTAGACTCGTACTCTGGCCTAATGGTTAAGGTCTTAACTCTTACTCTGGCCTAATAGCTAAGGTCTTAGACTTGTACTCTGGCCTAATGGTTAAGGTCTTAACTCTTACGCTGGCCTACTGGTTAAGGTCTTAACTCTTACTCTGACCTAATAGCTAAGGTCTTAACTCTTACTCTGGCCAAATAGCTAAGGTCTTAGACTTGTACTATGGGCTACAGGTTAAGGTCTTAACTCTTACTCTGGCCTAATAGCTAAGGTCTTAGACTCGTACTGTGGCCTAAGAGCTAAGGTCTTAACTCTTACTCTTGCCTAATAGCTAAGGTCTTCGACTCGTACTCTGGCCTAATGGTTAAGGTCTTAACTCTTACTCTGGTCAATTGGTTAAGGTCTTAACTCTTACTCTGGCCTAATAGCTAAGGTCTTAGACTCGTACTCTGGCCTAATGGTTAAGGTCTTAACTCTTACTCTGGCCTACTGGTTAAGGTCGTAACTCTTACTCTGGCCTAATAGCTAAGGTCTTAGACTCGTACTCTGGCCTAATGGGTAAGGTCTTAACTCTTACTCTGGTCTAATAGCTAAGGTCTTACCTCTTACTCTGGCCTAATAGCTAAGGTCTTAGACTCGCACTCTGGCCTAATGGTTAAGGTCTTAACTCTTACTCTGGCCTACTGGTTAAGGTCTTAACTCCTACTCTGGCCTACTGGTTAAGGTCTTAACTCTTACTCTGGCCTAATAGCTAAGGTCTTAACTCGTACTCTGGCCTAATGGTTAAGGTCTTAACTCTTACTCTGGCCTACTAGCTAAGGTCTTAACTCTTACTCTGTCCTAATAGCTAAGGTCTTAGACTCGTACTCTGGCCTAATGGTTAAGGTCTTAACTCTTACTCTGGGCGAATAGCTAAGGTCTTAGACTCGTACTCTGGCCTACTGGTTAAGGTCCTAACTCTTACTCTGGCCTACTGGTTAAGGTCTTAACTCTTACTCTGGCCTAATAGCTAAGGACTTGAACTCCTACTCTGGACTAATGGTTAAGGTCTTAACTCTTACTCTGGCCTAATAGCTAAGGTCTGAACTCTTACTCTGGGCTAATAACTAAGGTCTTAGACTCGTACTCTGGCCTAATGGTTAAGGTCTTAACTCTTACTCTGGCCTACTGGTTAAGGTCTTAACTCTTACTCTGGCCTACTGGTTAAGGTCTTAACTTTTACTCTGGCCTACTAGCTCAGGTCTTAACTCTTACTCTGGCCTAATAGCTAAGGTCTTAGACTGGTACTCTGGCCTAAAGGTTAAGGTCTTAACTCTTACTCTGGGCGAATAGCTAAGGTCTTAGACTCGTACTCTGGCCTACTGGTTAAGGTCCTAACTCTTACTCTGGCCTACTGGTTAAGGTCTTAACTCTTACTCTGGCCTAATAGCTAAGGTCTTAACTCTTACTCTGGCCTAATAGCTACTGTCTTAGACTCGTACTCTGGCCTAATGGTTAAGGTCATAACTCTTACTCTGGCCTAATAGCTAAGGTCTTAACTCTTACTCTGGCCTAATAGCTAAGGTCTTAGACTCATACTTTGGCCTAATGGTTAAGGTCTTAACTCTTACTATGGCCTAATAGCTAAGGTCTTAACTCTTACTCTGGCCTACTGGTTAAGGTCTTAACTCTTACTCTGGCCTAATAGCTAAGGTCTTAGACTCGTACTCTGGCCTAATAGCTAAGGTCTTAGACTCGTACTCTGGCCTAATGGTTAAGGTCTTAACTCTTACTCTGGCCTAATAGCTAAGGTCTTAGACTTGTACTCTGGCCTAATGGTTAAGGTCTTAACTCTTACTCTGGCCTAATAGCTAAGGTCTTAGACTCGTACTCTGGCCTAATGGTTAAGGTCTTAACTCTTACTCTGGCCTACTGTTTAAGGTCTTAACTCTTACTCTGGCCTACTGGTTAAGGTCTTAACTCTAACTATGGCCTAATAGCTAAGGTCTTAGACACGTACTCTGGCCTAATGGTTAAGGTCTTAACTCTTACTCTGTCCTACTGGTTAAGGTCTTAACTCTTACTCTGGCCTACTGATTAAGGTCTTAACTCTTACTCTGGCCTAATAGCTAAGGTCTTAACTCTTACTCTGGCCTAATAGCTATGGTCTTAGACTTGTACTCTGGCCTAATGGTTAAGGTCTTAACTCTTACTCTGGCCTAATAGTTAAGGTCTTAACTCTTACTCTGGCCTAATAGCTAAGGTCTTAACTCTTACTCTGGCCTAATAGCTAAGGTCTTAACTCTTACTCTGGCCTAATAGCTATGGTCTTAGACTCGTACTCTGGCCTAATGGTTAGGGTCTTAACTCTTACTCTGGCCTAATAGCTAAGGTCTTAACTCTTACTCTTGGCCTAATAGCTAAGGTCTTAGACTCGTACTCTGGCCTACTGGTTAAGGTCTTAACTCTTACTCTGGCCTAATAGCTAAGGTCTTAGACTCATACTCTGGCCTAATGTTTAAGGTCTTAACTCTTACTCTGGCCTAATAGCTAAGGTCTTAGACTCGTACTCTGGCCTAATGGTTAAGGTCTTAACTCTTACTCTGGCCTAATAGCTAAGGTCTTAGACTCGTACTCTGGCCTAATGGTTAAGGTCTTAACTCTTACTCTGGTCAACTGGTTAAGGTCTTAACTCTTACTCTGGCCTAATAGCTAAGGTCTTAGACTCCTACTCTGGCCTAATGGTTAAGGTCTTAACTCTTACTCTGGCCTACTGGTTAAGGTCTTAACTCTTACTCTGGCCTAATAGCTAAGGTCTTAGACTCGTACTCTGGCCTAATGGTTAAGGTCTTAACTCTTACTCTGGCCTAATAGCTAAGGTCTGAACTCTTACTCTGGCCTAATAACTAAGGTCTTAGACTCGTACTCTGGCCTAATGGTTAAGGTCTTAACTCTTACTCTGGCCTACTGGTTAAGGTCTTAACTCTTACTCTGGCCTACTGGTTAAGGTCTTAACTCTTACTCTGGCCTAATAGCTAAGGTCTTAACTCTTACTCTGGCCTAATAGCTAAGGTCTTAACTCGTACTCTGGCCTAATGGTTAAGGTCTTAACTCTTACTCTGGCCTACTAGCTCAGGTCTTAACTCTTACTCTGGCCTAATAGCTAAGGTCTTAGACTCGTACTCTGGCCTAAAGGTTAAGGTCTTAACTCTTACTCTGGGCGAATAGCTAAGGTCTTAGACTCGTACTCTGGCCTACTGGTTAAGGTCCTAACTCTTACTCTGGCCTACTGGTTAAGGTCTTAACTCTTACTCTGGCCTAATAGCTAAGGTTTTAACTCTTACTCTGGCCTAATAGCTACGGTCTTAGACTCGTACTCTGGCCTAATGGTTAAGGTCATAACTCTTACTCTGGCCTAATAGCTAAGGTCTTAACTCTTACTCTGGCCTAATAGCTAAGGTCTTAGACTCATACTTTGGCCTAATGGTTAAGGTCTTAACTCTTACTATGGCCTAATAGCTAAGGTCTTAACTCTCACTCTGGCCTACTGGTTAAGGTCTTAACTCTTACTCTGGCCTACTGGTTAAGGTCTTAACTCTTACTCTGGCCTAATAGCTAAGGTCTTAGACTCGTACTCTGGCCTAATAGCTAAGGTCTTAGACTCGTACTCTGGCCTAATGGTTAAGGTCTTAACTCTTACTCTGGCCTAATAGCTAAGGTCTTAGACTTGTACTCTGGCCTAATGGTTAAGGTCTTAACTCTTACTCTGGCCTAATAGCTAAGGTCTTAGACTCATACTCTGGCCTAATGGTTAAGGTCTTAACTCTTACTATGGCCTACTGTTTAAGGTCTTAACTCTTACTCTGGCCTATTGGTTAAGGTCTTAACTCTAACTATGGCCTAATAGCTAAGGTCTTAGACACGTACTCTGGCCTAATGGTTAAGGTCTTAACTCTTACTCTGTCCTACTGGTTAAGGTCTTAACTCTTACTCTGGCCTACTGATTAAGGTCTTAACTCTTACTCTGGCCTAATAGCTAAGGTCTTAACTCTTACTCTGGCCTAATAGCTATGGTCTTAGACTTGTACTCTGGCCTAATGGTTAAGGTCTTAACTCTTACTCTGGCCTGATAGTTAAGGTCTTAACTCTTACTCTGGCCTAATAGCTAAGGTCTTAACTCTTACTCTGGCCTAATAGCTAAGGTCTTAACTCTTACTCTGGCCTAATAGCTATGGTCTTAGACTCGTACTCTGGCCTAATGGTTAAGGTCTTAACTCTTACTCTGGCCTAATAGCTAAGGTCTTAACTCTTACTCTTGGCCTAATAGCTAAGGTCTTAGACTCGTACTCTGGCCTACTGGTTAAGGTCTTAACTCTTACTCTGGCCTAATAGCTAAGGTCTTAGACTCATACTCTGGCCTAATGGTTAAGGTCTTAACTCTTACTCTGGCCTAATAGCTAAGGTCTTTCGTACTCTGGCCTAATGGTTAAGGTCTTAACTCTTACTCTGGCCTAATAGCTAAGGTCTTAGACTCGTACTCTGGCCTAATGGTTAAGGTCTTAACTCTTACTCTGGTCAACTGGTTAAGGTCTTAACTCTTACTCTGGCCTAATAGCTAAGGTCTTAGACTCCTACTCTGGCCTAATGGTTAAGGTCTTAACTCTTACTCTGGCCTACTGGTTAAGGTCTTAACTCTTACTCTGGCCTAATAGCTAAGGTCTTAGACTCGTACTCTGGCCTAATGGTTAAGGTCTTAACTCTTACTCTGGCCTAATAGCTAAGGTCTGAACTCTTACTCTGGCCTAATAACTAAGGTCTTAGACTCGTACTCTGGCCTAATGGTTAATGTCTTAACTCTTACTCTGGCCTACTGGTTAAGGTCTTAACTCTTACTCTGGCCTACTGGTTAAGGTCTTAACTCTTACTCTGGCCTAATAGCTAAGGTCTTAACTTTTACTCTGGCCTAATAGCTAAGGTCTTAACTCGTACTCTGGCCTAATGGTTAAGGTCTTAACTCTTACTCTGGCCTACTAGCTAAGGTCTTAACTCTTACTCTGGCCTAATAGCTAAGGTCTTAGACTCGTACTCTGGCCTAATGGTTAAGGTCTAAACTCTTACTCTGGCCTAATAGCTAAGGTCTTAGACTCGTACTCTGGCCTACTGGTTAAGGTCTTATCTCTTACTCTAGCCTACTGGTTAAGGTCTTAACTCTTTCTCTGGCCTAATAGGTAAGGTCTTAACTATTACTCTGGCCTAATAGCTAAGGTCTTAAACTCGTACTCTGGCCTAATGGTTAACGTCTTAACTCTTACTCTGGCCTAATAGCTAAGGTCTTAACTCTTACTCTGGCCTAATAGCTAAGGTCTTAGACTCGTACTATGGCCTACAGGTTATGGGCTTAACTCTTACTCTGGCCTAATAGCTAAAGTCTTAGACTCATACTCTGGCCTACAGGTTAAGGTCTTAACTCTTACTCTGGCCTAATAGCTTACGTCTTAGACTCGTACTGTGGCTTAATAGCTAAGGTCTTAACTCTTACTCTGGCCTAATAGCTAAGGTCTTCGACTTGTACTCTGGCCTAATGGTTAAGGTCTTAACTCTTACTCTGGCCTACTGGTTAAGGTCTTAACTCCTACTCTGGCCTACTGGTTAAGGTCTTAAATCTTACTCTGGCCTAATAGCTAAGGTCTTAACTCGTACTCTGGCCTAATGGTTAAGGTCTTAACTCTTACACTGGCCTACTAGCTAAGGTCTTAACTCTTACTCTGGCCTAATAGCTAAGGTCTTAGACTCGTACTCTGGCCTAATGGTTAAGGTCTTAACTCTTACTCTGGGCGAATAGCTAAGGTCTTAGACTCGTACTCTGGCCTACTGGTTAAGGTCCTAACTCTTACTCTGGCCTACTGGTTAAGGTCTTAACTCTTACTCTGGCCTAATAGCTAAGGTCTTAGACTCGTACTCTGGCCTACTGGTTAAGGTCTTAACTCTTACTCTGGCCTAATAGCTAAGGTCTGAACTCTTACTCTGGCCTAATAACTAAGGTCTTAGACTCGTACTCTGGCCTAATGGTTAAGGTCTTAACTCTTACTCTGGCCTACTGGTTAAGGTCTCAACTCTTACTCTGGCCTAATAGCTAAGGTCTTAACTCTTACTCTGGCCTAATAGCTAAGGTCTTAACTCATATTCTGGCCTAATGGTTAAGGTCTTAAATCTTACTCTGGCCTACTAGCTAAGGTCTTAACTCTTACTCTGGCCTAATAGCTAAGGTCTTAGACTCGTACTCTGGCCTAATGGTTAAGGTCTTAACTCTTACTCTGGGCGAATAGCTAAGGTCTTAGACTCGTACTCTGGCCTACTGGTTAAGGTCCGAACTCTTACTCTGGCCTACTGGTTAAGGTCTTAACTCTTACTCTGGCCTAATAGCTAAGGTCTTAACTCTTACTCTGGCCTAATAGCTACGGTCTTAGACTCGTACTCTGGCCTAATGGTTAAGGTCATAACTCTTACTCTGGCCTAATAGCTAAGGTCTTAACTCTTACTCTGGCCTAATAGCTAAGGTCTTAGACTCATACTCTGGCCTAATGGTTAAGGTCTTAACTCTTACTATGGCCTAATAGCTAAGGTCTTAGACTCGTACTATGGCATAATGGTTAAGGTCTTAACTCTTACTCTGGCCTACTGGTTAAGGTCTTAACTCTTACTCTGGCCTAATAGCTAAGGTCTTAGACTCGTACTCTGGCCTAATAGCTAAGGTCTTAGACTCGTACTCTGGCCTAATGGTTAAGGTCTTAACTCTTACTCTGGCCTAATAGCTAAGGTCTTAGACTTGTACTCTGGCCTAATGGTTAAGGTCTTAACTCTTACGCTGGCCTACTGGTTAAGGTCTTAACTCTTACTCTGACCTAATAGCTAAGGTCTTAACTCTTACTCTGGCCAAATAGCTAAGGTCTTAGACTTGTACTATGGGCTACAGGTTAAGGTCTTAACTCTTACTCTGGCCTAATAGCTAAGGTCTTAGACTCGTACTGTGGCCTAAGAGCTAAGGTCTTAACTCTTACTCTGGCCTAATAGCTAAGGTCTTCGACTCGTACTCTGGCCTAATGGTTAAGGTCTTAACTCTTACTCTGGTCAATTGGTTAAGGTCTTAACTCTTACTCTGGCCTAATAGCTAAGGTCTTAGACTCGTACTCTGGCCTAATGGTTAAGGTCTTAACTCTTACTCTGGCCTACTGGTTAAGGTCGTAACTCTTACTCTGGCCTAATAGCTAAGGTCTTAGACTCGTACTCTGGCCTAATGGTTAAGGTCTTAACTCTTACTCTGGCCTACTGGTTAAGGTCTTAACTTCTACTCTGGCCTACTGGTTAAGGTCTTAACTCTTACTCTGGCCTAATAGCTAAGGTCTTAACTCGTACTCTGGCCTAATGGTTAAGGTCTTAACTCTTACTCTGGCCTACTAGCTAAGGTCTTAACTCTTACTCTGGCCTAATAGCTAAGGTCTTAGACTCGTACTCTGGCCTAATGGTTAAGGTCTTAACTCTTACTCTGGGCGAATAGCTAAGGTCTTAGACTCGTACTCTGGCCTACTGGTTAAGGTCCTAACTCTTACTCTGGCCTACTGGTTAAGGTCTTAACTCTTACTCTGGCCTAATAGCTAAGGACTTGAACTCCTACTCTGGACTAATGGTTAAGGTCTTAACTCTTACTCTGGCCTAATAGCTAAGGTCTGAACTCTTACTCTGGGCTAATAACTAAGGTCTTAGACTCGTACTCTGGCCTAATGGTTAAGGTCTTAACTCTTACACTGGCCTACTGGTTAAGGTCTTAACTCTTACTATGGCCTACTGTTTAAGGTCTTAACTCTTACTCTGGCCTACTGGTTAAGGTCTTAACTCTAACTATGGCCTAATAGCTAAGGTCTTAGACACGTACTCTGGCCTAATGGTTAAGGTCTTAACTCTTACTCTGTCCTACTGGTTAAGGTCTTAACTCTTACTCTGGCCTACTGATTAAGGTCTTAACTCTCACTCTGGCCTAATAGCTAAGGTCTTAACTCTTACTCTGGCCTAATAGCTATGGTCTTAGACTTGTACTCTGGCCTAATGGTTAAGGTCTTAACTCTTACTCTGGCCTAATAGTTAAGGTCTTAACTCTTACTCTGGCCTAATAGCTAAGGTCTTAACTCTTACTCTGGCCTAATAGCTAAGGTCTTAACTCTTACTCTGGCCTAATAGCTATGGTCTTAGACTCGTACTCTGGCCTAATGGTTAAGGTCTTAACTCTTACTCTGGCCTAATAGCTAAGGTCTTAACTCTTACTCTTGGCCTAATAGCTAAGGTCTTAGACTCGTACTCTGGCCTACTGGTTAAGGTCTTAACTCTTACTCTGGCCTAATAGCTAAGGTCTTAGACTCATACTCTGGCCTAATGGTTAAGGTCTTAACTCTTACTCTGGCCTAATAGCTAAGGTCTTAGACTCGTACTCTGGCCTAATGGTTAAGGTCTTAACTCTTACTCTGGCCTAATAGCTAAGGTCTTAGACTCGTACTCTGGCCTAATGGTTAAGGTCTTAACTCTTACTCTGGTCAACTGGTTAAGGTCTTAACTCTTACTCTGGCCTAATAGCTAAGGTCTTAGACTCCTACTCTGGCCTAATGGTTAAGGTCTTAACTCTTACTCTGGCCTACTGGTTAAGGTCTTAACTCTTACTCTGGCCTAATAGCTAAGGTCTTAGACTCGTACTCTGGCCTAATGGTTAAGGTCTTAACTCTTACTCTGGCCTAATAGCTAAGGTCTGAACTCTTACTCTGGCCTAATAACTAAGGTCTTAGACTCGTACTCTGGCCTAATGGTTAAGGTCTTAACTCTTACTCTGGCCTACTGGTTAAGGTCTTAACTCTTACTCTGGCCTAATAGCTAAGGTCTTAACTTTTACTCTGGCCTAATAGCTAAGGTCTTAACTCGTACTCTGGCCTAATGGTTAAGGTCTTAACTCTTACTCTGGCCTACTAGCTAAGGTCTTAACTCTTACTCTGGCCTAATAGCTAAGGTCTTAGACTCGTACTCTGGCCTAATGGTTAAGGTCTAAACTCTTACTCTGGCCTAATAGCTAAGGTCTTAGACTCGTACTCTGGCCTACTGGTTAAGGTCTTATCTCTTACTCTAGCCTACTGGTTAAGGTCTTAACTCTTTCTCTGGCCTAATAGGTAAGGTCTTAACTATTACTCTGGCCTAATAGCTAAGGTCTTAAACTCGTACTCTGGCCTAATGGTTAACGTCTTAACTCTTACTCTGGCCTAATAGCTAAGGTCTTAACTCTTACTCTGGCCTAATAGCTAAGGTCTTAGACTCGTACTATGGCCTACAGGTTATGGGCTTAACTCTTACTCTGGCCTAATAGCTAAAGTCTTAGACTCATACTCTGGCCTACAGGTTAAGGTCTTAACTCTTACTCTGGCCTAATAGCTTACGTCTTAGACTCGTACTGTGGCTTAATAGCTAAGGTCTTAACTCTTACTCTGGCCTAATAGCTAAGGTCTTCGACTTGTACTCTGGCCTAATGGTTAAGGTCTTAACTCTTACTCTGGCCTACTGGTTAAGGTCTTAACTCCTACTCTGGCCTACTGGTTAAGGTCTTAACTCTTACTCTGGCCTAATAGCTAAGGTCTTAACTCGTACTCTGGCCTAATGGTTAAGGTCTTAACTCTTACACTGGCCTACTAGCTAAGGTCTTAACTCTTACTCTGGCCTAATAGCTAAGGTCTTAGACTCGTACTCTGGCCTAATGGTTAAGGTCTTAACTCTTACTCTGGGCGAATAGCTAAGGTCTTAGACTCGTACTCTGGCCTACTGGTTAAGGTCCTAACTCTTACTCTGGCCTACTGGTTAAGGTCTTAACTCTTACTCTGGCCTAATAGCTAAGGTCTTAGACTCGTACTCTGGCCTACTGGTTAAGGTCTTAACTCTTACTCTGGCCTAATAGCTAAGGTCTGAACTCTTACTCTGGCCTAATAACTAAGGTCTTAGACTCGTACTCTGGCCTAATGGTTAAGGTCTTAACTCTTACTCTGGCCTACTGGTTAAGGTCTCAACTCTTACTCTGGCCTAATAGCTAAGGTCTTAACTCTTACTCTGGCCTAATAGCTAAGGTCTTAACTCATATTCTGGCCTAATGGTTAAGGTCTTAAATCTTACTCTGGCCTACTAGCTAAGGTCTTAACTCTTACTCTGGCCTAATAGCTAAGGTCTTAGACTCGTACTCTGGCCTAATGGTTAAGGTCTTAACTCTTACTCTGGGCGAATAGCTAAGGTCTTAGACTCGTACTCTGGCCTACTGGTTAAGGTCCGAACTCTTACTCTGGCCTACTGGTTAAGGTCTTAACTCTTACTCTGGCCTAATAGCTAAGGTCTTAACTCTCACTCTGGCCTAATAGCTACGGTCTTAGACTCGTACTCTGGCCTAATGGTTAAGGTCATAACTCTTACTCTGGCCTAATAGCTAAGGTCTTAACTCTTACTCTGGCCTAATAGCTAAGGTCTTAGACTCATACTCTGGCCTAATGGTTAAGGTCTTAACTCTTACTATGGCCTAATAGCTAAGGTCTTAGACTCGTACTATGGCATAATGGTTAAGGTCTTAACTCTTACTCTGGCCTACTGGTTAAGGTCTTAACTCTTACTCTGGCCTAATAGCTAAGGTCTTAGACTCGTACTCTGGCCTAATAGCTAAGGTCTTAGACTCGTACTCTGGCCTAATGGTTAAGGTCTTAACTCTTACTCTGGCCTAATAGCTAAGGTCTTAGACTTGTACTCTGGCCTAATGGTTAAGGTCTTAACTCTTACGCTGGCCTACTGGTTAAGGTCTTAACTCTTACTCTGACCTAATAGCTAAGGTCTTAACTCTTACTCTGGCCAAATAGCTAAGGTCTTAGACTTGTACTATGGGCTACAGGTTAAGGTCTTAACTCTTACTCTGGCCTAATAGCTAAGGTCTTAGACTCGTACTGTGGCCTAAGAGCTAAGGTCTTAACTCTTACTCTGGCCTAATAGCTAAGGTCTTCGACTCGTACTCTGGCCTAATGGTTAAGGTCTTAACTCTTACTCTGGTCAATTGGTTAAGGTCTTAACTCTTACTCTGGCCTAATAGCTAAGGTCTTAGACTCTCACTCTGGCCTAATGGTTAAGGTCTTAACTCTTACTCTGGCCTACTGGTTAAGGTCGTAACTCTTACTCTGGCCTAATAGCTAAGGTCTTAGACTCGTACTCTGGCCTAATGGTTAAGGTCTTAACTCTTACTCTGGCCTACTGGTTAAGGTCTTAACTTCTACTCTGGCCTACTGGTTAAGGTCTTAACTCTTACTCTGGCCTAATAGCTAAGGTCTTAACTCGTACTCTGGCCTAATGGTTAAGGTCTTAACTCTTACTCTGGCCTACTAGCTAAGGTCTTAACTCTTACTCTGGCCTAATAGCTAAGGTCTTAGACTCGTACTCTGGCCTAATGGTTAAGGTCTTAACTCTTACTCTGGGCGAATAGCTAAGGTCTTAGACTCGTACTCTGGCCTACTGGTTAAGGTCCTAACTCTTACTCTGGCCTACTGGTTAAGGTCTTAACTCTTACTCTGGCCTAATAGCTAAGGACTTGAACTCCTACTCTGGACTAATGGTTAAGGTCTTAACTCTTACTCTGGCCTAATAGCTAAGGTCTGAACTCTTACTCTGGGCTAATAACTAAGGTCTTAGACTCGTACTCTGGCTTAATGGTTAAGGTCTTAACTCTTACTCTGGCCTACTGGTTAAGGTCTTAACTCTTACTCTGGCCTACTGGTTAAGGTCTTAACTCTTACTCTGGCCTAATAGCTAAGGTCTTAACTCTTACTCTGGCCTAATAGCTAAGGTCTTAACTCGTACTCTGGCCTAATGGTTAAGGTCTTAACTCTTACTCTGGCCTACTAGCTCAGGTCTTAACTCTTACTCTGGCCTAATAGCTAAGGTCTTAGACTCGTACTCTGGCCTAAAGGTTAAGGTCTTAACTCTTACTCTGGGCGAATAGCTAAGGTCTTAGACTCGTACTCTGGCCTACTGGTTAAGGTCCTAACTCTTACTCTGGCCTACTGGTTAAGGTCTTAACTCTTACTCTGGCCTAATAGCTAAGGTCTTAACTCTTACTCTGGCCTAATAGCTAAGGTCTTAGACTCATACTTTGGCCTAATGGTTAAGGTCTTAACTCTTACTATGGCCTAATAGCTAAGGTCTTAACTCTTACTCTGGCCTACTGGTTAAGGTCTTAACTCTTACTCTGGCCTAATAGCTAAGGTCTTAGACTCGTACTCTGGCCTAATAGCTAAGGTCTTAGACTCGTACTCTGGCCTAATGGTTAAGGTCTTAACTCTTACTCTGGCCTAATAGCTAAGGTCTTAGACTTGTACTCTGGCCTAATGGTTAAGGTCTTAACTCTTACTCTGGCCTAATAGCTAAGGTCTTAGACTCGTACTCTGGACTAATGGTTAAGGTCTTAACTCTTACTCTGGCCTACTGTTTAAGGTCTTAACTCTTACTCTGGCCTACTGGTTAAGGTCTTAACTCTAACTATGGCCTAATAGCTAAGGTCTTAGACACGTACTCTGGCCTAATGGTTAAGGTCTTAACTCTTACTCTGTCCTACTGGTTAAGGTCTTAACTCTTACTCTGGCCTACTGATTAAGGTCTTAACTCTTACTCTGGCCTAATAGCTAAGGTCTTAACTCTTACTCTGGCCTAATAGCTATGGTCTTAGACTTGTACTCTGGCCTAATGGTTAAGGTCTTAACTCTTACTCTGGCCTAATAGTTAAGGTCTTAACTCTTACTCTGGCCTAATAGCTAAGGTCTTAACTCTTACTCTGGCCTAATAGCTAAGGTCTTAACTCTTACTCTGGCCTAATAGCTATGGTCTTAGACTCGTACTCTGGCCTAATGGTTAAGGTCTTAACTCTTACTCTGGCCTAATAGCTAAGGTCTTAACTCTTACTCTTGGCCTAATAGCTAAGGTCTTAGACTCGTACTCTGGCCTACTAGCTAAGGTCTTAACTCTTACTCTGGCCTAATAGCTAAGGTCTTAGACTCGTATTCTGGCCTACTGGTTAAGGTCTTAACTCTTACTCTGACCTAATAGCTAAGGTCTTAACTCTTACTCTGGCCAAATAGCTAAGGTCTTAGACTTGTACTATGGGCTACAGGTTAAGGTCTTAACTCTTACTCTGGCCTAATAGCTAAGGTCTTAGACTCGTACTGTGGCCTAAGAGCTAAGGTCTTAACTCTTACTCTGGCCTAATAGCTAAGGTCTTCGACTCGTACTCTGGCCTAATGGTTAAGGTCTTAACTCTTACTCTGGTCAATTGGTTAAGGTCTTAACTCTTACTCTGGCCTAATAGCTAAGGTCTTAGACTTGTACTCTGGCCTAATGGTTAAGGTCTTAACTCTTACTCTGGCCTACTGGTTAAGGTCGTAACTCTTACTCTGGCCTAATAGCTAAGGTCTTAGACTCGTACTCTGGCCTAATGGGTAAGGTCTTAACTCTTACTCTGGCCTAATAGCTAAGGTCTTACCTCTTACTCTGGCCTAATAGCTAAGGTCTTAGACTCGTACTCTGGCCTAATGGTTAAGGTCTTAACTCTTACTCTGGCCTACTGGTTAAGGTCTTAACTCCTCCTCTGGCCTACTGGTTAAGGTCTTAACTCTTACTCTGGCCTAATAGCTAAGGTCTTAACTCGTACTCTGGCCTAATGGTTAAGGTCTTAACTCTTACTCTGGCCTACTAGCTAAGGTCTTAACTCTTACTCTGGCCTAATAGCTAAGGTCTTAGACTCGTACTCTGGCCTAATGGTTAAGGTCTTAACTCTTACTCTGGGCGAATAGCTAAGGTCTTAGACTCGTACTCTGGCCTACTGGTTAAGGTCCTAACTCTTACTCTGGCCTACTGGTTAAGGTCTTAACTCTTACTCTGGCCTAATAGCTAAGGACTTGAACTCCTACTCTGGACTAATGGTTAAGGTCTTAACTCTTACTCTGGCCTAATAGCTAAGGTCTGAACTCTTACTCTGGGCTAATAACTAAGGTCTTAGACTCGTACTCTGGCCTAATGGTTAAGGTCTTAACTCTTACTCTGGCCTACTGGTTAAGGTCTTAACTCTTACTCTGGCCTAATAGCTAAGGTCTTAACTCTTACTCTGGCCTAATAGCTAAGGTCTTAACTCATACTCTGGCCTAATGGTTAAGGTCTTAACTCTTACTCTGGCCTACTAGCTCAGGTCTTAACTCTTACTCTGGCCTAATAGCTAAGGTCTTAGACTCGTACTCTGGCCTAAAGGTTAAGGTCTTAACTCTTACTCTGGGCGAATAGCTAAGGTCTTAGACTCGTACTCTGGCCTACTGGTTAAGGTCCTAACTCTTACTCTGGCCTACTGGTTAAGGTCTTAACTCTTACTCTGGCCTAATAGCTAAGGTCTTAACTCCTACTCTGGCCTAATAGCTACGGTCTTAGACTCGTACTCTGGCCTAATGGTTAAGGTCTTAACTCTTACTATGGCCTAATAGCTAAGGACTTAACTCTTACTCTGGCCTACTGGTTAAGGTCTTAACTCTTACTCTGGCCTAATAGCTAAGGTCTTAGACTCGTACTCTGGCCTAATAGCTAAGGTCTTAGACTCGTACTCTGGCCTAATGGTTAAGGTCTTAACTCTTACTCTGGCCTAATAGCTAAGGTCTTAGACTTGTACTCTGGCCTAAGGGTTAAGGTCTTAACTCTTACTCTGGCCTAATAGCTAAGGTCTTAGACTCGTACTCTGGCCTAATGGTTAAGGTCTTAACTCTTACTCTGGCCTACTGTTTAAGGTCTTAACTCTTACTCTGGCCTACTGGTTAAGGTCTTAACTCTAACTATGGCCTAATAGCTAAGGTCTTAGACACGTACTCTGGCCTAATGGTTAAGGTCTTAACTCTTACTCTGTCCTACTGGTTAAGGTCTTAACTCTTACTCTGGCCTACTGATTAAGGTCTTAACTCTTACTCTGGCCTAATAGCTAAGGTCTTAACTCTTACTCTGGCCTAATAGCTATGGTCTTAGACTTGTACTCTGGCCTAATGGTTAAGGTCTTAACTCTTACTCTGGCCTAATAGTTAAGGTCCTAACTCTTTCTCTGGCCTAATAGCTAAGGTCTTAACTCTTAATCTGGCCTAATAGCTAAGGTCTTAACTCTTACTCTGGCCTAATAGCTATGGTCTTAGACTCGTACTCTGGCCTAATGGTTAAGGTCTTAACTCTTACTCTGGCCTAATAGCTAAGGTCTTAACTCTTACTCTTGGCCTAATAGCTAAGGTCTTAGACTCGTACTCTGGCCTACTGGTTAAGGTCTTAACTCTTACTCTGGCCTAATAGCTAAGGTCTTAGACTCATACTCTGGCCTAATGGTTAAGGTCTTAACTCTTACTCTGGCCTAATAGCTAAGGTCTTAACTCGTACTCTGGCCTAATAGCTAAGGACTTGAACTCCTACTCTGGACTAATGGTTAAGGTCTTAACTCTTACTCTGGCCTAATAGCTAAGGTCTGAACTCTTTCTCTGGGCTAATAACTAAGGTCTTAGACTCGTACTCTGGCCTAATGGTTAAGGTCTTAACTCTTACTCTGGCCTACTGGTTAAGGTCTTAACTCTTACTCTGGCCTAATAGCTAAGGTCTTAACTCTTACTCTGGCCTAATAGCTAAGGTCTTAACTCGTACTCTGGCCTAATGGTTAAGGTCTTAACTCTTACTCTGGCCTACTAGCTCAGGTCTTAACTCTTACTCTGGCCTAATAGCTAAGGTCTTAGACTCGTACTCTGGCCTAAAGTTTAAGGTCTTAACTCTTACTCTGGGCGAATAGCTAAGGTCTTAGACTCGTACTCTGGCCTACTGGTTAAGGTCCTAACTCTTACTCTGGCCTACTGGTTAAGGTCTTAAATCTTACTCTGGCCTAATAGCTAAGGTCTTAACTCTTACTCTGGCCTAATAGCTACGGTCTTAGACTCGTACTCTGGCCTAATGGATAAGGTCATAACTCTTACTCTGGCCTAATAGCTAAGGTCTTAACTCTTACTCTGGCCTAATAGCTAAGGTCTTAGACTCATACTTTGGCCTAATGGTTAAGGTCTTAACTCTTACTATGGCCTAATAGCTAAGGACTTAACTCTTACTCTGGCCTACTGGTTAAGGTCTTAACTCTTACTCTGGCCTAATAGCTAAGGTCTTAGACTCGTACTCTGGCCTAATAGCTAAGGTCTTAGACTCGTACTCTGGCCTAATGGTTAAGGTCTTAACTCTTACTCTGGCCTAATAGCTAAGGTCTTAGACTTGTACTCTGGCCTAATGGTTAAGGTCTTAACTCTTACTCTGGCCTAATAGCTAAGGTCTTAGACTCGAACTCTGGCCTAATGGTTAAGGTCTTAACTCTTACTCTGGCCTACTGTTTAAGGTCTTAACTCTTACTCTGGCCTACTGGTTAAGGTCTTAACTCTAACTATGGCCTAATAGCTAAGGTCTTAGACACGTACTCTGGCCTAATGGTTAAGGTCTTAACTCTTACTCTGTCCTACTGGTTAAGGTCTTAACTCTTACTCTGGCCTACTGATTAAGGTCTTAACTCTTACTCTGGCCTAATAGCTAAGGTCTTAACTCTTACTCTGGCCTAATAGCTATGGTCTTAGACTTGTACTCTGGCCTAATGGTTAAGGTCTTAACTCTTACTCTGGCCTAATAGTTAAGGTCTTAACTCTTTCTCTGGCCTAATAGCTAAGGTCTTAACTCTTAATCTGGCCTAATAGCTAAGGTCTTAACTCTTACTCTGGCCTAATAGCTATGGTCTTAGACTCGTACTCTGGCCTAATGGTTAAGGTCTTAACTCTTACTCTGGCCTAATAGCTAAGGTCTTAACTCTTACTCTTGGCCTAATAGCTAAGGTCTTAGACTCGTACTCTGGCCTACTGGTTAAGGTCTTAACTCTTACTCTGGCCTAATAGCTAAGGTCTTAGACTCATACTCTGGCCTAATGGTTAAGGTCTTAGACTCATACTTTGGCCTAATGGTTAAGGTCTTAACTCTTACTATGGCCTAATAGCTAAGGTCTTAACTCTTACTCTGGCCTACTGGTTAAGGTCTTAACTCTTACTCTGGCCTAATAGCTAAGGTCTTAGACTCGTACTCTGGCCTAATAGCTAAGGTCTTAGACTCGTACTCTGGCCTAATGGTTAAGGTCTTAACTCTTACTCTGGCCTAATAGCTAAGGTCTTAGACTTGTACTCTGGCCTAATGGTTAAGGTCTTAACTCTTACTCTGGCCTAATAGCTAAGGTCTTAGACTCGTACTCTGGACTAATGGTTAAGGTCTTAACTCTTACTCTGGCCTACTGTTTAAGGTCTTAACTCTTACTCTGGCCTACTGGTTAAGGTCTTAACTCTAACTATGGCCTAATAGCTAAGGTCTTAGACACGTACTCTGGCCTAATGGTTAAGGTCTTAACTCTTACTCTGTCCTACTGGTTAAGGTCTTAACTCTTACTCTGGCCTACTGATTAAGATCTTAACTCTTACTCTGGCCTAATAGCTAAGGTCTTAACTCTTACTCTGGCCTAATAGCTATGGTCTTAGACTTGTACTCTGGCCTAATGGTTAAGGTCTTAACTCTTACTCTGGCCTAATAGTTAAGGTCTTAACTCTTACTCTGGCCTAATAGCTAAGGTCTTAACTCTTACTCTGGCCTAATAGCTAAGGTCTTAACTCTTACTCTGGCCTAATAGCTATGGTCTTAGACTCGTACTCTGGCCTAATGGTTAAGGTCTTAACTCTTACTCTGGCCTAATAGCTAAGGTCTTAGACTCGTACTCTGGCCTAATGGTTAAGGTCTTAACTCTTACTCTGGCCTAATAGCTAAGGACTTAGACTCGTACTCTGGCCTAATGGTTAAGGTCTTAACTCTTACTCTGGTCAACTGGTTAAGGTCTTAACTCTTACTCTGGCCTAATAGCTAAGGTCTTAGACTCCTACTCTGGCCTAATGGTTAAGGTCTTAACTCTTACTCTGGCCTACTGGTTAAGGTCTTAACTCTTACTCTGGCCTAATAGCTAAGGTCTTAGACTCGTACTCTGGCCTAATGGTTAGGGTCTTAACTCTTACTCTGGCCTAATAGCTAAGGTCTGAACTCTTACTCTGGCCTAATAACTAAGGTCTTAGACTCGTACTCTGGCCTAATGGTTAAGGTCTTAACTCTTACTCTGGCCTACTGGTTAAGGTCTTAACTCTTACTCTGGCCTACTGGTTAAGGTCTTAACTCTTACTCTGGCCTAATAGCTAAGGTCTTAACTCTTACTCTGGCCTAATAGCTAAGGTCTTAACTCGTACTCTGGCCTAATGGTTAAGGTCTTAACTCTTACTCTGGCCTACTAGCTCAGGTCTTAACTCTTACTCTGGCCTAATAGCTAAGGTCTTAGACTCGTACTCTGGCCTAAAGGTTAAGGTCTTAACTCTTACTCTGGGCGAATAGCTAAGGTCTTAGACTCGTACTCTGGCCTACTGGTTAAGGTCCTAACTCTTACTCTGGCCTACTGGTTAAGGTCTTAACTCTTACTCTGGCCTAATAGCTAAGGTCTTAACTCTTACTCTGGCCTAATAGATACGGTCTTAGACTCGTACTCTGGCCTAATGGTTAAGGTCATAACTCTTACTCTGGCCTAATAGCCAAGGTGTTAACTATTACTCTGGCCTAATAGCTAAGGTCTTAAATCTTACTCTGGCCTAATAGCTAAGGTCTTAGGCTCGTACTCTGGCCTAATGGTTAAGGTCTTATCTCTTACTCTGGCCTAATAGCTAAGGTCTTAACTCTTACTCTGGCCTAATAGCTAAGGTCTTAGATTCGTACTCTGGCCTAATGGTTAAGGTCTTAACTCTTACTCTGGCCTAATAGCTAAGGTCTTAACTCTTACTCTGGCCTAATAGCTAAGGTTGTAGACTCGTACTCTGGCCTAATGGTTAAGGTCTTAACACTTACCTAAGCCTAATAGCTAAGGTCTTAGACTCGTACTCTGGCCTAATAGCTAACGTCTTAGACTCGTACTCTGGCCTAATCGTTAAGGTCTTAACTCTTACTCTGGCGTAATAGCTAAGGTCTTAAACTCGTACTCTGGCCTAATGGCTAAGGTCTTAGACTCGTACTCTGGCCTAATAGCTAAGGTCTTAGACTCATACTCTGGCCTACTGGTTAAGGTCTTAACTCTTACTCTGGCCTAATGGTTATGGTCTTAACTCTTACTCTGGCCTAATATCCAAGGTCTTAGACTCGTACTCTCGCCTAACACCTAAGGTCTTAGACTCGTACTCTGGCCTAATAGCTAAGGTCTTAGACTCGTACTCTGGCCTACTGGTTAAGGTCTTAACTCTTATTCTGGCCTAATAGCTAAGGTCTTAACTCTTACTCTGGCCTAATAGCTAAGGTCTTAGACTCGTACTCTGGCCTAATGGTTAAGGTCTTAACTCTTACTCTGGCCTAATAGCTAAGGTCTTAACTCTTACTCTGGCCTAATAGCTAAGGTCTTAGACTCGTACTATGGCCTACAGGTTAAAGTCTTAACTCTTACTCTGGCCTACCGGTTAAGGTCTTAACTCTTACTCTGGCCTAATAGCTAAGGTCTTAACTCTTACTCTGGCCTAATAGCTAAGGTCTTAGACTTGTACTCTGGCCTAATGGTTAAGGTCTTAACTCTTACTCTGGCCTAATAGCTAAGGTCTTAGACTCGTACTCTGGACTAATGGTTAAGGTATTAACTCTTACTCTGGCCTACTGTTTAAGGTCTTAACTCTTACTCTGGCCTACTGGTTAAGGTCTTAACTCTAACTATGGCCTAATAGCTAAGGTCTTAGACACGTACTCTGGCCTAATGGTTAAGGTCTTAACTCTTACTCTGTCCTACTGGTTAAGGTCTTAACTCTTACTCTGGCCTACTGATTAAGGTCTTAACTCTTACTCTGGCCTAATAGCTAAGGTCTTAACTCTTACTCTGGCCTAATAGCTATGGTCTTAGACTTGTACTCTGGCCTAATGGTTAAGGTCTTAACTCTTACTCTGGCCTAATAGTTAAGGTCTTAACTCTTACTCTGGCCTAATAGCTAAGGTCTTAACTCTTACTCTGGCCTAATAGCTAAGGTCTTAACTCTTACTCTGGCCTAATAGCTATGGTCTTAGACTCGTACTCTGGCCTAATGGTTAAGGTCTTAACTCTTACTCTGGCCTAATAGCTAAGGTCTTAACTCTTACTCTTGGCCTAATAGCTAAGGTCTTAGACTCATACTCTGGCCTACTGGTTAAGGTCTTAACACTTACTCTGGCCTAATAGCTAAGGTCTTAACTCTTACTCTGGTCAACTGGTTAAGGTCTTAACTCTTACTCTGGCCTAATAGCTAAGGTCTTAGACTCCTACTCTGGCCTAATGGTTAAGGTCTTAACTCTTACTCTGGCCTACTGGTTAAGGTCTTAACTCTTACTCTGGCCTAATAGCTAAGGTCTTAGACTCGTACTCTGGCCTAATGGTTAAGGTCTTAACTCTTACTCTAGCCTAATAGCTAAGGTCTGAACTCTTACTCTGGCCTAATAACTAAGGTCTTAGACTCGTACTCTGGCCTAATGGTTAAGGTCTTAACTCTTACTCTGGCCTACTGGTTAAGGTCTTAACTCTTACTCTGGCCTAATAGCTAAGGTCTTAACTCTTACTCTGGCCTAATAGCTAAGGTCTTAACTCGTACTCTGGCCTAATGGTTAAGGTCTTAACTCTTACTCTGGCCTACTAGCTCAGGTCTTAACTCTTACTCTGGCCTAATAGCTAAGGTCTTAGACTCGTACTCTGGCCTAAAGGTTAAGGTCTTAACTCTTACTCTGGGCGAATAGCTAAGGTCTTAGACTCGTACTCTGGCCTACTGGTTAAGGTCCTAACTCTTACTCTGGCCTACTGGTTAAGGTCTTAACTCTTACTCTGGCCTAATAGCTAAGGTCTTAACTCTTACTCTGGCCTAATAGATACGGTCTTAGACTCGTACTCTGGCCTAATGGTTAAGGTCATAACTCTTACTCTGGCCTAATAGCTAAGGTCTTAACTCTTACTCTGGCCTAATAGCTAAGGTCTTAGACTCATACTTTGGCCTAATGGTTAAGGTCTTAACTCTTACTATGGCATAATAGCTAAGGTCTTAACTCTTACTCTGGCCTACTGGTTAAGGTCTTAACTCTTACTCTGGCCTAATAGCTAAGGTCTTAGACTCGTACTCTGGCCTAATAGCTAAGGTCTTAGACTCGTACTCTGGCCTAATGGTTAAGGTCTTAACTCTTACTCTGGCCTAATAGCTAAGGTCTTAGACTTGTACTCTGGCCTAATGGTTAAGGTCTTAACTCTTACTCTGGCCTAATAGCTAAGGTCTTAGACTCGTACTCTGGCCTAATGGTTAAGGTCTTAACTCTTACTATGGCCTACTGTTTAAGGTCTTAACTCTTACTCTGGCCTACTGGTTAAGGTCTTAACTCTAACTATGGCCTAATAGCTAAGGTCTTAGACACGTACTCTGGCCTAATGGTTAAGGTCTTAACTCTTACTCTGTCCTACTGGTTAAGGTCTTAACTCTTACTCTGGCCTACTGATTAAGGTCTTAACTCTTACTCTGGCCTAATAGCTAAGGTCTTAACTCTTACTCTGGCCTAATAGCTATGGTCCTAGACTTGTACTCTGGCCTAATGGTTAAGGTCTTAACTCTTACTCTGGCCTAATAGTTAAGGTCTTAACTTTTACTCTGGCCTAATAGCTAAGGTCTTAACTCTTACTCTGGCCTAATAGCTAAGGTCTTAACTCTTACTCTGGCCTAATAGCTATGGTCTTAGACTCGTACTCTGGCCTAATGGTTAAGGTCTTAACTCTTACTCTGGCCTAATAGCTAAGGTCTTAACTCTTACTCTTGGCCTAATAGCTATGGTCTTAGACTCGTACTCTGGCCTACTGGTTAAGGTCTTAACTCTTACTCTGGCCTAATAGCTAAGGTCTTAGACTCATACTCTGGCCTAATGGTTAAGGTCTTAACTCTTACTCTGGCCTAATAGCTAAGGTCTTAGACTCGTACTCTGGCCTAATGGTTAAGGTCTTAACTCTTACTCTGGCCTAATAGCTAAGGTCTTAGACTCGTACTCTGGCCTAATGGTTAAGGTCTTAACTCTTACTCTGGTCAACTGGTTAAGGTCTTAACTCTTACTCTGGCCTAATAGCTAAGGTCTTAGACTCCTACTCTGGCCTACTGGTTAAGGTCTTAACTCTTACTCTGGCCTAATAGCTAAGGTCTTAGACTCGTACTCTGGCCTAATGGTTAAGGTCTTAACTCTTACTCTGGCCTAATAGGTAAGGTCTTAACTAATACTCTGGCCTAATAGCTAAGGTCTTAGACTCGTACTCTGGCCTAATGGTTAACGTCTTAACTCTTACTCTGGCCTAATAGCTAAGGTCTTAACTCTTACTCTGGCCTAATAGCTAAGGTCTTAGACTCGTACTATGGCCTACAGGTTATGGGCTTAACTCTTACTCTGGCCTAATAGCTAAAGTCTTAGACTCATACTCTGGCCTACAGGTTAAGGTCTTAACTCTTACTCTGGCCTAATAGCTTACGTCTTAGACTAGTACTGTGGCTTAATAGCTAAGGTCTTAACTCTTACTCTGGCCTAATAGCTAAGGTCTTCGACTTGTACTCTGGCCTAATGGTTAAGGTCTTAACTCTTACTCTGGCCTACTGGTTAAGGTCTTAACTCCTACTCTGGCCTACTGGTTAAGGTCTTAACTCTTACTCTGGCCTAATAGCTAAGGTCTTAACTCGTACTCTGGCCTAATGGTTAAGGTCTTAACTCTTACACTGGCCTACTAGCTAAGGTCTTAACTCTTACTCTGGCCTAATAGCTAAGGTCTTAGACTCGTACTCTGGCCTAATGGTTAAGGTCTTAACTCTTACTCGGGGCGAATAGCTAAGGTCTTAGACTCGTACTCTGGCCTACTGGTTAAGGTCCTAACTCTTACTCTGGCCTACTGGTTAAGGTCTTAACTCTTACTCTGGCCTAATAGCTAAGGTCTTAGACTCGTACTCTGGCCTACAGGTTAAGGTCTTAACTCTTACTCTGGCCTAATAGCTAAGGTCTGAACTCTTACTCTGGCCTAATAACTAAGGTCTTAGACTCGTACTCTTGCCTAATGGTTAAGGTCTTAACTCTTACTCTGGCCTACTGGTTAAGGTCTCAACTCTTACTCTGGCCTAATAGCTAAGGTCTTAACTCTTTCTCTGGCCTAATAGCTAAGGTCTTAACTCATATTCTGGCCTAATGGTTAAGGTCTTAAATCTTACTCTGGCCTACTAGCTAAGGTCTTAACTCTTACTCTGGCCTAATAGCTAAGGTCTTAGACTCGTACTCTGGCCTAATGGTTAAGGTCTTAACTCTTACTCTGGGCAAATAGCTAAGGTCTTAGACTCGTACTCTGGCCTACTGGTTAAGGTCCGAACTCTTACTCTGGCCTACTGGTTAAGGTCTTAACTCTTACTCTGGCCTAATAGCTAAGGTCCTAACTCTTACTCTGGCCTAATAGCTACGGTCTTAGACTCGTACTCTGGCCTAATGGTTAAGGTCATAACTCTTACTCTGGCCTAATAGCTAAGGTCTTAGACTCGTACTCTGGCCTAATGGTTAAGGTCTTAGACTCGTACTCTGGCCTAATGGTTAAGGTCTTAACTCTTACTCTGGCCTAATAGCTAAGGTCTTAGACTCGTACTCTGGCCTAATGGTTAAGGTCTTAGACTCGTACTCTGGCCTAATGGTTAAGGTCTTAACTCTTACTCTGGCCTAATAGATACGGTCTTAGACTCGTACTCTGGCCTAATGGTTAAGGTCATAACTCTTACTCTGGCCTAATAGCTAAGGTCTTAACTCTTACTCTGGCCTAATAGCTAAGGTCTTAGACTCATACTTTGGCCTAATGGTTAAGGTCTTAACTCTTACTATGGCATAATAGCTAAGGTCTTAACTCTTACTCTGGCCTACTGGTTAAGGTCTTAACTCTTACTCTGGCCTACTGGTTAAGGTCTTAACTCTTACTCTGGCCTAATAGCTAAGGTCTTAGACTCGTACTCTGGCCTAATAGCTAAGGTCTTAGACTCGTACTCTGGCCTAATGGTTAAGGTCTTAACTCTTACTCTGGCCTAATAGCTAAGGTCTTAGACTTGTACTCTGGCCTAATGGTTAAGGTCTTAACTCTTACTCTGGCCTAATAGCTAAGGTCTTAGACTCGTACTCTGGCCTAATGGTTAAGGTCTTAACTCTTACTATGGCCTACTGTTTAAGGTCTTAACTCTTACTCTGGCCTACTGGTTAAGGTCTTAACTCTAACTATGGCCTAATAGCTAAGGTCTTAGACACGTACTCTGGCCTAATGGTTAAGGTCTTAACTCTTACTCTGTCCTACTGGTTAAGGTCTTAACTCTTACTCTGGCCTACTGATTAAGGTCTTAACTCTTACTCTGGCCTAATAGCTAAGGTCTTAACTCTTACTCTGGCCTAATAGCTATGGTCCTAGACTTGTACTCTGGCCTAATGGTTAAGGTCTTAACTCTTACTCTGGCCTAATAGTTAAGGTCTTAACTTTTACTCTGGCCTAATAGCTAAGGTCTTAACTCTTACTCTGGCCTAATAGCTAAGGTCTTAACTCTTACTCTGGCCTAATAGCTATGGTCTTAGACTCGTACTCTGGCCTAATGGTTAAGGTCTTAACTCTTACTCTGGCCTAATAGCTAAGGTCTTAACTCTTACTCTTGGCCTAATAGCTATGGTCTTAGACTCGTACTCTGGCCTACTGGTTAAGGTCTTAACTCTTACTCTGGCCTAATAGCTAAGGTCTTAGACTCATACTCTGGCCTAATGGTTAAGGTCTTAACTCTTACTCTGGCCTAATAGCTAAGGTCTTAGACTCGTACTCTGGCCTAATGGTTAAGGTCTTAACTCTTACTCTGGCCTAATAGCTAAGGTCTTAGACTCGTACTCTGGCCTAATGGTTAAGGTCTTAACTCTTACTCTGGTCAACTGGTTAAGGTCTTAACTCTTACTCTGGCCTAATAGCTAAGGTCTTAGACTCCTACTCTGGCCTACTGGTTAAGGTCTTAACTCTTACTCTGGCCTAATAGCTAAGGTCTTAGACTCGTACTCTGGCCTAATGGTTAAGGTCTTAACTCTTACTCTGGCCTAATAGCTAAGGTCTGAACTCTTACTCTGGCCTAATAACTAAGGTCTTAGACTCGTACTCTGGCCTAATGGTTAAGGTCTTAACTCTTACTCTGGCCTACTGGTTAAGGTCTTAACTCTTACTCTGGCCTACTGGTTAAGGTCTTAACTCTTACTCTGGCCTAATAGCTAAGGTCTTAACTCTTACTCTGGCCTAATAGCTAAGGTCTTAACTCGTACTCTGGCCTAATGGTTAAGGTCTTAACTCTTACTCTGGCCTACTAGCTAAGGTCTTAACTCTTACTCTGGCCTAATAGCTAAGGTCTTAGACTCGTACTCTGGCCTAATGGTTAAGGTCTAAACTCTTACTCTGGCCTAATAGCTAAGGTCTTAGACTCGTACTCTGGCCTACTGGTTAAGGTCTTATCTCTTACTCTAGCCTACTGGTTAAGGTCTTAACTCTTTCTCTGGCCTAATAGGTAAGGTCTTAACTAATACTCTGGCCTAATAGCTAAGGTCCTAGACTCGTACTCTGGCCTAATGGTTAACGTCTTAACTCTTACTCTGGCCTAATAGCTAAGGTCTTAACTCTTACTCTGGCCTAATAGCTAAGGTCTTAGACTCGTACTATGGCCTACAGGTTATGGGCTTAACTCTTACTCTGGCCTAATAGCTAAAGTCTTAGACTCATACTCTGGCCTACAGGTTAAGGTCTTAACTCTTACTCTGGCCTAATAGCTTACGTCTTAGACTAGTACTGTGGCTTAATAGCTAAGGTCTTAACTCTTACTCTGGCCTAATAGCTAAGGTCTTCGACTTGTACTCTGGCCTAATGGTTAAGGTCTTAACTCTTACTCTGGCCTACTGGTTAAGGTCTTAACTCCTACTCTGGCCTACTGGTTAAGGTCTTAACTCTTACTCTGGCCTAATAGCTAAGGTCTTAACTCGTACTCTGGCCTAATGGTTAAGGTCTTAACTCTTACACTGGCCTACTAGCTAAGGTCTTAACTCTTACTCTGGCCTAATAGCTAAGGTCTTAGACTCGTACTCTGGCCTAATGGTTAAGGTCTTAACTCTTACTCGGGGCGAATAGCTAAGGTCTTAGACTCGTACTCTGGCCTACTGGTTAAGGTCCTAACTCTTACTCTGGCCTACTGGTTAAGGTCTTAACTCTTACTCTGGCCTAATAGCTAAGGTCTTAGACTCGTACTCTGGCCTACAGGTTAAGGTCTTAACTCTTACTCTGGCCTAATAGCTAAGGTCTGAACTCTTACTCTGGCCTAATAACTAAGGTCTTAGACTCGTACTCTTGCCTAATGGTTAAGGTCTTAACTCTTACTCTGGCCTACTGGTTAAGGTCTCAACTCTTACTCTGGCCTAATAGCTAAGGTCTTAACTCTTTCTCTGGCCTAATAGCTAAGGTCTTAACTCATATTCTGGCCTAATGGTTAAGGTCTTAAATCTTACTCTGGCCTACTAGCTAAGGTCTTAACTCTTACTCTGGCCTAATAGCTAAGGTCTTAGACTCGTACTCTGGCCTAATGGTTAAGGTCTTAACTCTTACTCTGGGCAAATAGCTAAGGTCTTAGACTCGTACTCTGGCCTACTGGTTAAGGTCCGAACTCTTACTCTGGCCTACTGGTTAAGGTCTTAACTCTTACTCTGGCCTAATAGCTAAGGTCCTAACTCTTACTCTGGCCTAATAGCTACGGTCTTAGACTCGTACTCTGGCCTAATGGTTAAGGTCATAACTCTTACTCTGGCCTAATAGCTAAGGTCTTAACTCTTACTCTGGCCTAATAGCTAAGGTCTTAGACTCATACTCTGGCCTAATGGTTAAGGTCTTAACTCTTACTATGGCCTAATAGCTAAGGTCTTAGACTCGTACTATGGCATAATGGTTAAGGTCTTAACTCTTACTCTGGCCTACTGGTTAAGGTCTTAACTCTTACTCTGGCCTAATAGCTAAGGTCTTAGACTCGTACTCTGGCCTAATAGCTAAGGTCTTAGACTCGTACTCTGGCCTAATGGTTAAGGTCTTAACTCTTACTCTGGCCTAATAGCTAAGGTCTTAGACTTGTACTCTGGCCTAATGGTTAAGGTCTTAACTCTTACGCTGGCCTACTGGTTAAGGTCTTAACTCTTACTCTGACCTAATAGCTAAGGTCTTAACTCTTACTCTGGCCAAATAGCTAAGGTCTTAGACTTGTACTATGGGCTACAGGTTAAGGTCTTAACTCTTACTCTGGCCTAATAGCTAAGGTCTTAGACTCGTACTGTGGCCTAAGAGCTAAGGTCTTAACTCTTACTCTGGCCTAATAGCTAAGGTCTTCGACTCGTACTCTGGCCTAATGGTTAAGGTCTTAACTCTTACTCTGGTCAATTGGTTAAGGTCTTAACTCTTACTCTGGCCTAATAGCTAAGGTCTTAGACTCGTACTCTGGCCTAATGGTTAAGGTCTTAACTCTTACTCTGGCCTACTGGTTAAGGTCGTAACTCTTACTCTGGCCTAATAGCTAAGGTCTTAGACTCGTACTCTGGCCTAATGGGTAAGGTCTTAACTCTTACTCTGGTCTAATAGCTAAGGTCTTACCTCTTACTCTGGCCTAATAGCTAAGGTCTTAGACTCGTACTCTGGCCTAATGGTTAAGGTCTTAACTCTTACTCTGGCCTACTGGTTAAGGTCTTAACGCCTACTCTGGCCTACTGGTTAAGGTCTTAACTCTTACTCTGGCCTAATAGCTAAGGTCTTAACTCGTACTCTGGCCTAATGGTTAAGGTCTTAACTCTTACTCTGGCCTACTAGCTAAGGTCTTAACTCTTACTCTGGCCTAATAGCTAAGGTCTTAGACTCGTACTCTGGCCTAATGGTTAAGGTCTTAACTCTTACTCTGGGCGAATAGCTAAGGTCTTAGACTCGTACTCTGGCCTACTGGTTAAGGTCCTAACTCTTACTCTGGCCTACTGGTTAAGGTCTTAACTCTTACTCTGGCCTAATAGCTAAGGACTTGAACTCCTGCTCTGGACTAATGGTTAAGGTCTTAACTCTTACTCTGGCCTAATAGCTAAGGTCTGAACTCTTACTCTGGGCTAATAACTAAGGTCTTAGACTCGTACTCTGGCCTAATGGTTAAGGTCTTAACTCTTACTCTGGCCTACTGGTTAAGGTCTTAACTCTTACTCTGGCCTACTGGTTAAGGTCTTAACTCTTACTCTGGCCTAATAGCTAAGGTCTTAACTCTTACTCTGGCCTAATAGCTAAGGTCTTAACTCGTACTCTGGCCTAATGGTTAAGGTCTTAACTCTTACTCTGGCCTACTAGCTCAGGTCTTAACTATTACTCTGGCCTAATAGCTAAGGTCTTAGACTCGTACTCTGGCCTAAAGGTTAAGGTCTTAACTCTTACTCTGGGCGAATAGCTAAGGTCTTAGACTCGTACTCTGGCCTACTGGTTAAGGTCCTAACTCTTACTCTGGCCTACTGGTTAAGGTCTTAACTCTTACTCTGGCCTAATAGCTAAGGTCTTAACTCTTACTCTGGCCTAATAGCTACGGTCTTAGACTCGTACTTTGGCCTAATGGTTAAGGTCATAACTCTTACTCTGGCCTAATAGCTAAGGTCTTAACTCTTACTCTGGCCTAATAGCTAAGGTCTTAGACTCATACTTTGGCCTAATGGTTAAGGTCTTAACTCTTACTATGGCCTAATAGCTAAGGTCTTAACTCTTACTCTGGCCTACTGGTTAAGGTCTTAACTCTTACTCTGGCCTAATAGCTAAGGTCTTAGACTCGTACTCTGGCCTAATAGCTAAGGTCTTAGACTCGTACTCTGGCCTAATGGTTAAGGTCTTAACTCTTACTCTGGCCTAATAGCTAAGGTCTTAGACTTGTACTCTGGCCTAATGGTTAAGGTCTTAACTCTTACTCTGGCCTAATAGCTAAGGTCTTAGACTCGTACTCTGGCCTAATGGTTAAGGTCTTAACTCTTACTCTGGCCTACTGTTTAAGGTCTTAACTCTTACTCTGGCCTACTGGTTAAGGTCTTAACTCTAACTATGGCCTAATAGCTAAGGTCTTAGACACGTACTCTGGCCTAATGGTTAAGGTCTTAACTCTTACTCTGTCCTACTGGTTAAGGTCTTAACTCTTACTCTGGCCTACTGATTAAGGTCTTAACTCTTACTCTGGCCTAATAGCTAAGGTCTTAACTCTTACTCTGGCCTAATAGCTATGGTCTTAGACTTGTACTCTGGCCTAATGGTTAAGGTCTTAACTCTTACTCTGGCCTAATAGTTAAGGTCTTAACTCTTACTCTGGCCTAATAGCTAAGGTCTTAACTCTTACTCTGGCCTAATAGCTAAGGTCTTAACTCTTACTCTGGCCTAATAGCTATGGTCTTAGACTCGTACTCTGGCCTAATGGTTAAGGTCTTAACTCTTACTCTGGCCTAAGAGCTAAGGTCTTAACTCTTACTCTTGGCCTAATAGCTAAGGTCTTAGACTCGTACTCTGGCCTACTGGTTAAGGTCTTAACTCTTACTCTGGCCTAATAGCTAAGGTCTTAGACTCATACTCTGGCCTAATGGTTAAGGTCTTAACTCTTACTCTGGCCTAATAGCTAAGGTCTTAGACTCGTACTCTGGCCTAATGGTTAAGGTCTTAACTCTTACTCTGGACTAATAGCTAAGGTCTTAGACTCGTACTCTGGCCTAATGGTTAAGGTCTTAACTCTTACTCTGGTCAACTGGTTAAGGTCTTAACTCTTACTCTGGCCTAATAGCTAAGGTCTTAGACTCCTACTCTGGCCTAATGGTTAAGGTCTTAACTCTTACTCTGGCCTACTGGTTAAGGTCTTAACTCTTACTCTGGCCTAATAGCTAAGGTCTTAGACTCGTACTCTGGCCTAATGGTTAAGGTCTTAACTCTTACTCTGGCCTAATAGCTAAGGTCTGAACTCTTACTCTGGCCTAATAACTAAGGTCTTAGACTCGTACTCTGGCCTAATCGTTAAGGTCTTAACTCTTACTCTGGCCTACTGGTTAAGGTCTTAACTCTTACTCTGGCCTACTGGTTAAGGTCTTAACTCTTACTCTGGCCTAATAGCTAAGGTCTTAACTCTTACTCTGGCCTAATAGCTAAGGTCTTAACTCGTACTCTGGCCTAATGGTTAAGGTCTTAACTCTTACTCTGGCCTACTAGCTCAGGTCTTAACTCTTACTCTGGCCTAATAGCTAAGGTCTTAGACTCGTACTCTGGCCTAAAGGTTAAGGTCTTAACTCTTACTCTGGGCGAATAGCTAAGGTCTTAGACTCGTACTCTGGCCTACTGGTTAAGGTCCTAACTCTTACTCTGGCCTACTGGTTAAGGTCTTAACTCTTACTCTGGCCTAATAGCTAAGGTCTTAACTCTTACTCTGGCCTAATAGCTACGGTCTTAGACTCGTACTCTGGCCTAATGGTTAAGGTCATAACTCTTACTCTGGCCTAATAGCTAAGGTCTTAACTCTTACTCTGGCCTAATAGCTAAGGTCTTAGACTCATACTTTGGCCTAATGGTTAAGGTCTTAATTCTTACTATGGCCTAATAGCTAAGGTCTTAGACTCGTACTCTGGCCTAATGGTTAAGGTCTTAACTCTTACTCTGGTCAACTGGTTAAGGTCTTAACTCTTACTCTGGCCTAATAGCTAAGGTCTTAGACTCCTACTCTGGCCTAATGGTTAAGGTCTTAACTCTTACTCTGGCCTACTGGTTAAGGTCTTAACTCTTACTCTGGCCTAATAGCTAAGGTCTTAGACTCGTACTCTGGCCTAATGGTTAAGGTCTTAACTCTTACTCTGGCCTAATAGCTAAGGTCTGAACTCTTACTCTGGCCTAATAACTAAGGTCTTAGACTCGTACTCTGGCCTAATGGTTAAGGTCTTAACTCTTACTCTGGCCTACTGGTAAAGGTCTTAACTCTTACTCTGGCCTACTGGTTAAGGTCTTAACTCTTACTCTGGCCTAATAGCTAAGGTCTTAACTCTTACTCTGGCCTAATAGCTAAGGTCTTAACTCGTACTCTGGCCTAATGGTTAAGGTCTTAACTCTTACTCTGGCCTACTAGCTCAGGTCTTAACTCTTACTCTGGCCTAATAGCTAAGGTCTTAGACTCGTACTCTGGCCTAAAGGTTAAGGTCTTAACTCTTACTCTGGGCGAATAGCTAAGGTCTTAGACTCGTACTCTGGCCTACTGGTTAAGGTCCTAACTCTTACTCTGGCCTACTGGTTAAGGTCTTAACTCTTACTCTGGCCTAATAGCTAAGGTCTTAACTCTTACTCTGGCCTAATAGCTACGGTCTTAGACTCGTACTCTGGCCTAATGGTTAAGGTCATAACTCTTACTCTGGCCTAATAGCTAAGGTCTTAACTCTTACTCTGGCCTAATAGCTAAGGTCTTAGACTCATACTTTGGCCTAATGGTTAAGGTCTTAACTCTTACTATGGCCTAATAGCTAAGGTCTTAACTCTTACTCTGGCCTACTGGTTAAGGTCTTAACTCTTACTCTGGCCTACTGGTTAAGGTCTTAACTCTTACTCTGGCCTAATAGCTAAGGTCTTAGACTCGTACTCTGGCCTAATAGCTAAGGTCTTAGACTCGTACTCTGGCCTAATGGTTAAGGTCTTAACTCTTACTCTGGCCTAATAGCTAAGGTCTTAGACTTGTACTCTGGCCTAATGGTTAAGGTCTTAACTCTTACTCTGGCCTAATAGCTAAGGTCTTAGACTCGTACTCTGGCCTAATGGTTAAGGTCTTAAATCTTACTCTGGCCTACTGTTTAAGGTCTTAACTCTTACTCTGGCCTACTGGTTAAGGTCTTAACTCTAACTATGGCCTAATAGCTAAGGTCTTAGACACGTACTCTGGCCTAATGGTTAAGGTCTTAACTCTTACTCTGTCCTACTGGTTAAGGTCTTAACTCTTACTCTGGCCTACTGATTAAGGTCTTAACTCTTACTCTGGCCTAATAGCTAAGGTCTTAACTCTTACTCTGGCCTAATAGCTATGGTCTTAGACTTGTACTCTGGCCTAATGGTTAAGGTCTTAACTCTTACTCTGGCCTAATAGTTAAGGTCTTAACTCTTACTCTGGCCTAATAGCTAAGGTCTTAACTCTTACTCTGGCCTAATAGCTATGGTCTTAGACTCGTACTCTGGCCTAATGGTTATGGTCTTAACTCTTACTCTGGCCTAATAGCTAAGGTCTTAACTCTTACTCTTGGCCTAATAGCTAAGGTCTTAGACTCGTACTCTGGCCTACTGGTTAAGGTCTTAACTCTTACTCTGGCCTAATAGCTAAGGTCTTAGACTCATACTCTGGCCTAATGGTTAAGGTCTTAACTCTTACTCTGGCCTAATAGCTAAGGTCTTAGACTCGTACTCTGGCCTAATGGTTAAGGTCTTAACTCTTACTCTGGCCTAATAGCTAAGGTCTTAGACTCGTACTCTGGCCTAATGGTTAAGGTCTTAACTCTTACTCTGGTCAACTGGTTAAGGTCTTAACTCTTACTCTGGCCTAATAGCTAAGGTCTTAGACTCCTACTCTGGCCTAATGGTTAAGGTCTTAACTCTTTCTCTGGCCTACTGGTTAAGGTCTTAACTCTTACTCTGGCCTAATAGCTAAGGTCTTAGACTCATACTCTGGCCTAATGGTTAAGGTCTTAACTCTTACTCTGGCCTAATAGCTAAGGTCTTAGACTCGTACTCTGGCCTAATGGTTAAGGTCTTAACTCTTACTCTGGCCTAATAGCTAAGGTCTTAGACTCGTACTCTGGCCTAATGGTTAAGGTCTTAACTCTTACTCTGGTCAACTGGTTAAGGTCTTAACTCTTACTCTGGCCTAATAGCTAAGGTCTTAGACTCCTACTCTGGCCTAATGGTTAAGGTCTTATCTCTTACACTGGCCTACTGGTTAAGGTCTTAACTCTTACTCTGGCCTAATAGCTAAGGTCTTAGACTCGTACTCTGGCCTAATGGTTAAGGTCTTAACTCTTACTCTGGCCTAATAGCTAAGGTCTGAACTCTTACTCTGGCCTAATAACTAAGGTCTTAGACTCGTACTCTGGCCTAATGGTTAAGGTCTTAACTCTTACTCTGGCCTACTGGTTAAGGTCTTAACTCTTACTCTGGCCTACTGGTTAAGGTCTTAACTCTTACTCTGGCCTAATAGCTAAGGTCTTAACTCTTACTCTGGCCTAATAGCTAAGGTCTTAACTCATACTCTGGCCTAATGGTTAAGGTCTTAACTCTTACTCTGGCCTACTAGCTAAGGTCTTAACTCTTACTCTGGCCTAATAGCTAAGGTCTTAGACTCGTACTCTGGCCTAATGGTTAAGGTCTAAACTCTTACTCTGGCCTAATAGCTAAGGTCTTAGACTCGTACTCTGTCCTACTGGTTAAGGTCTTATCTCTTACTCTAGCCTACTGGTTAAGGTCTTAACTCTTTCTCTGGCCTAATAGGTAAGGTCTTAACTATTACTCTGGCCTAATAGCTAAGGTCTTAGACTCGTACTCTGGCCTAATGGTTAACGTCTTAACTCTTACTCTGGCCTAATAGCTAAGGTCTTAACTCTTACTCTGGCCTAATAGCTAAGGTCTTAGACTCGTACTATGGCCTACAGGTTATGGGCTTAACTCTTACTCTGGCCTAATAGCTAAAGTCTTAGACTCATACTCTGGCCTACAGGTTAAGGTCTTAACTCTTACTCTGGCCTAATAGCTTACGTCTTAGACTCGTACTGTGGCTTAATAGCTAAGGCCTTAACTCTTACTCTGGCCTAATAGCTAAGGTCTTCGACTTGTACTCTGGCCTAATGGTTAAGGTCTTAACTCTTACTCTGGCCTACTGGTTAAGGTCTTAACTCCTACTCTGGCCTACTGGTTAAGGTCTTAACTCTTACTCTGGCCTAATAGCTAAGGTCTTAACTCGTACTCTGGCCTAATGGTTAAGGTCTTAACTCTTACACTGGCCTACTAGCTAAGGTCTTAACTCTTACTCTGGCCTAATAGCTAAGGTCTTAGACTCGTACTCTGGCCTAATGGTTAAGGTCTTAACTCTTACTCTGGGCGAATAGCTAAGGTCTTAGACTCGTACTCTGGCCTACTGGTTAAGGTCCTAACTCTTACTCTGGCCTACTGGTTAAGGTCTTAACTCTTACTCTGGCCTAATAGCTAAGGACTTGAACTCCTACTCTGGACTAATGGTTAAGGTCTTAACTCTTACTCTGGCCTAATAGCTAACGTCTGAACTCTTACTATGGCCTAATAACTAAGGTCTTAGACTCGTACTCTGGCCTAATGGTTAAGGTCTTAACTCTTACTCTGGCCTACTGGTTAAGGTCTTAACTCTTACTCTGGCCTACTGGTTAAGGTCTTAACTCTTACTCTGGCCTAATAGCTAAGGTCTTAACTCTTACTCTGGCCGAATAGCTAAGGTCTTAACTCGTGCTCTGGCCTAATGGTTAAGGTCTTAACTCTTACTCTGGCCTACTAGCTCAGGTCTTAACTCTTACTCTGGCCTAATAGCTAAGGTCTTAGACTCGTACTCTGGCCTAAAGGTTAAGGTCTTAACTCTTACTCTGGGCGAATAGCTAAGGTCTTAGACTCGTACTCTGGCCTACTGGTTAAGGTCCTAACTCTTACTCTGGCCTACTGGTTAAGGTCTTAACTCTTACTCTGGCCTAATAGCTAAGGTCTTAACTCTTACTCTGGCCTAATAGCTACGGTCTTAGACTCGTACTCTGGCCTAATGGTTAAGGTCATAACTCTTACTCTGGCCTAATAGCTAAGGTCTTAACTCTTACTCTGGCCTAATAGCTAAGGTCTTAGACTCATACTTTGGCCTAATGGTTAAGGTCTTAACTCTTACTATGGCCTAATAGCTAAGGTCTTAACTCTTACTCTGGCCTACTGGTTAAGGTCTTAACTCTTACTCTGGCCTACTGGTTAAGGTCTTAACTCTTACTCTGGCCTAATAGCTAAGGTCTTAGACTCGTACTCTGGCCTAATGGTTAAGGTCTTAACTCTTACACTGGCCTACTAGCTAAGGTCTTAACTCTTACTCTGGCCTAATAGCTAAGGTCTTAGACTCGTACTCTGGCCTAATGGTTAAGGTCTTAACTCTTACTCGGGGCGAATAGCTAAGGTCTTAGACTCGTACTCTGGCCTACTGGTTAAGGTCCTAACTCTTACTCTGGCCTACTGGTTAAGGTCTTAACTCTTACTCTGGCCTAATAGCTAAGGTCTTAGACTCGTACTCTGGCCTACAGGTTAAGGTCTTAACTCTTACTCTGGCCTAATAGCTAAGGTCTGAACTCTTACTCTGGCCTAATAACTAAGGTCTTAGACTCGTACTCTTGCCTAATGGTTAAGGTCTTAACTCTTACTCTGGCCTACTGGTTAAGGTCTCAACTCTTACTCTGGCCTAATAGCTAAGGTCTTAACTCTTTCTCTGGCCTAATAGCTAAGGTCTTAACTCATATTCTGGCCTAATGGTTAAGGTCTTAAATCTTACTCTGGCCTACTAGCTAAGGTCTTAACTCTTACTCTGGCCTAATAGCTAAGGTCTTAGACTCGTACTCTGGCCTAATGGTTAAGGTCTTAACTCTTACTCTGGGCGAATAGCTAAGGTCTTAGACTCGTACTCTGGCCTACTGGTTAAGGTCCGAACTCTTACTCTGGCCTACTGGTTAAGGTCTTAACTCTTACTCTGGCCTAATAGCTAAGGTCCTAACTCTTACTCTGGCCTAATAGCTACGGTCTTAGACTCGTACTCTGGCCTAATGGTTAAGGTCATAACTCTTACTCTGGCCTAATAGCTAAGGTCTTAACTCTTACTCTGGCCTAATAGCTAAGGTCTTAGACTCATACTCTGGCCTAATGGTTAAGGTCTTAACTCTTACTATGGCCTAATAGCTAAGGTCTTAGACTCGTACTATGGCATAATGGTTAAGGTCTTAACTCTTACTCTGGCCTACTGGTTAAGGTCTTAACTCTTACTCTGGCCTAATAGCTAAGGTCTTAGACTCGTACTCTGGCCTAATAGCTAAGGTCTTAGACTCGTACTCTGGCCTCATGGTTAAGGTCTTAACTCTTACTCTGGCCTAATAGCTAAGGTCTTAGACTTGTACTCTGGCCTAATGGTTAAGGTCTTAACTCTTACGCTGGCCTACTGGTTAAGGTCTTAACTCTTACTCTGACCTAATAGCTAAGGTCTTAACTCTTACTCTGGCCAAATAGCTAAGGTCTTAGACTTGTACTATGGGCTACAGGTTAAGGTCTTAACTCTTACTCTGGCCTAATAGCTAAGGTCTTAGACTCGTACTGTGGCCTAAGAGCTAAGGTCTTAACTCTTACTCTGGCCTAATAGCTAAGGTCTTCGACTCGTACTCTGGCCTAATGGTTAAGGTCTTAACTCTTACTCTGGTCAATTGGTTAAGGTCTTAACTCTTACTCTGGCCTAATAGCTAAGGTCTTAGACTCGTACTCTGGCCTAATGGTTAAGGTCTTAACTCTTACTCTGGCCTACTGGTTAAGGTCGTAACTCTTACTCTGGCCTAATAGCTAAGGTCTTAGACTCGTACTCTGGCCTAATGGGTAAGGTCTTAACTCTTACTCTGGTCTAATAGCTAAGGTCTTACCTCTTACTCTGGCCTAATAGCTAAGGTCTTAGACTCGTACTCTGGCCTAATGGTTAAGGTCTTAACTCTTACTCTGGCCTACTGGTTAAGGTCTTAACTCCTACTCTGGCCTACTGGTTAAGGTCTTAACTCTTACTCTGGCCTAATAGCTAAGGTCTTAACTCGTACTCTGGCCTAATGGTTAAGGTCTTAACTCTTACTCTGGCCTACTAGCTAAGGTCTTAACTCTTACTCTGGCCTAATAGCTAAGGTCTTAGACTCGTACTCTGGCCTAATGGTTAAGGTCTTAACTCTTACTCTGGGCGAATAGCTAAGGTCTTAGACTCGTACTCTGGCCTACTGGTTAAGGTCCTAACTCTTACTCTGGCCTACTGGTTAAGGTCTTAACTCTTACTCTGGCCTAATAGCTAAGGACTTGAACTCCTACTCTGGACTAATGGTTAAGGTCTTAACTCTTACTCTGGCCTAATAGCTAAGGTCTGAACTCTTACTCTGGGCTAATAACTAAGGTCTTAGACTCGTACTCTGGCCTAATGGTTAAGGTCTTAACTCTTACTCTGGCCTACTGGTTAAGGTCTTAACTCTTACTCTGGCCTACTGGTTAAGGTCTTAACTCTTACTCTGGCCTAATAGCTAAGGTCTTAACTCTTACTCTGGCCTAATAGCTAAGGTCTTAACTCGTACTCTGGCCTAATGGTTAAGGTCTTAACTCTTACTCTGGCCTACTAGCTCAGGTCTTAACTCTTACTCTGGCCTAATAGCTAAGGTCTTAGACTCGTACTCTGGCCTAAAGGTTAAGGTCTTAACTCTTACTCTGGGCGAATAGCTAAGGTCTTAGACTCGTACTCTGGCCTACTGGTTAAGGTCCTAACTCTTACTCTGGCCTACTGGTTAAGGTCTTAACTCTTACTCTGGCCTAATAGCTAAGGTCTTAACTCTTACTCTGGCCTAATAGCTACGGTCTTAGACTCGTACTTTGGCCTAATGGTTAAGGTCATAACTCTTACTCTGGCCTAATAGCTAAGGTCTTAACTCTTACTCTGGCCTAATAGCTAAGGTCTTAGACTCATACTTTGGCCTAATGGTTAAGGTCTTAACTCTTACTATGGCCTAATAGCTAAGGTCTTAACTCTTACTCTGGCCTACTGGTTAAGGTCTTAACTCTTACTCTGGCCTAATAGCTAAGGTCTTAGACTCGTACTCTGGCCTAATAGCTAAGGTCTTAGACTCGTACTCTGGCCTAATGGTTAAGGTCTTAACTCTTACTCTGGCCTAATAGCTAAGGTCTTAGACTTGTACTCTGGCCTAATGGTTAAGGTCTTAACTCTTACTCTGGCCTAATAGCTAAGGTCTTAGACTCGTACTCTGGCCTAATGGTTAAGGTCTTAACTCTTACTCTGGCCTACTGTTTAAGGTCTTAACTCTTACTCTGGCCTACTGGTTAAGGTCTTAACTCTAACTATGGCCTAATAGCTAAGGTCTTAGACACGTACTCTGGCCTAATGGTTAAGGTCTTAACTCTTACTCTGTCCTACTGGTTAAGGTCTTAACTCTTACTCTGGCCTACTGATTAAGGTCTTAACTCTTACTCTGGCCTAATAGCTAAGGTCTTAACTCTTACTCTGGCCTAATAGCTATGGTCTTAGACTTGTACTCTGGCCTAATGGTTAAGGTCTTAACTCTTACTCTGGCCTAATAGTTAAGGTCTTAACTCTTACTCTGGCCTAATAGCTAAGGTCTTAACTCTTACTCTGGCCTAATAGCTAAGGTCTTAACTCTTACTCTGGCCTAATAGCTATGGTCTTAGACTCGTACTCTGGCCTAATGGTTAAGGTCTTAACTCTTACTCTGGCCTAATAGCTAAGGTCTTAACTCTTACTCTTGGCCTAATAGCTAAGGTCTTAGACTCTTACTCTGGCCTACTGGTTAAGGTCTTAACTCTTACTCTGGCCTAATAGCTAAGGTCTTAGACTCATACTCTGGCCTAATGGTTAAGGTCTTAACTCTTACTCTGGCCTAATAGCTAAGGTCTTAGACTCGTACTCTGGCCTAATGGTTAAGGTCTTAACTCTTACTCTGGACTAATAGCTAAGGTCTTAGACTCGTACTCTGGCCTAATGGTTAAGGTCTTAACTCTTACTCTGGTCAACTGGTTAAGGTCTTAACTCTTACTCTGGCCTAATAGCTAAGGTCTTAGACTCCTACTCTGGCCTAATGGTTAAGGTCTTAACTCTTACTCTGGCCTACTGGTTAAGGTCTTAACTCTTACTCTGGCCTAATAGCTAAGGTCTTAGACTCGTACTCTGGCCTAATGGTTAAGGTCTTAACTCTTACTCTGGCCTAATAGCTAAGGTCTGAACTCTTACTCTGGCCTAATAACTAAGGTCTTAGACTCGTACTCTGGCCTAATCGTTAAGGTCTTAACTCTTACTCTGGCCTACTGGTTAAGGTCTTAACTCTTACTCTGGCCTACTGGTTAAGGTCTTAACTCTTACTCTGGCCTAATAGCTAAGGTCTTAACTCTTACTCTGGCCTAATAGCTAAGGTCTTAACTCGTACTCTGGCCTAATGGTTAAGGTCTTAACTCTTACTCTGGCCTACTAGCTCAGGTCTTAACTCTTACTCTGGCCTAATAGCTAAGGTCTTAGACTCGTACTCTGGCCTAAAGGTTAAGGTCTTAACTCTTACTCTGGGCGAATAGCTAAGGTCTTAGACTCGTACTCTGGCCTAATGGTTAAGGTCTTAACTCTTACTCTGGCCTAATAGCTAAGGTCTGAACTCTTACTCTGGCCTAATAACTAAGGTCTTAGACTCGTACTCTGGCCTAATCGTTAAGGTCTTAACTCTTACTCTGGCCTACTGGTTAAGGTCTTAACTCTTACTCTGGCCTACTGGTTAAGGTCTTAACTCTTACTCTGGCCTAATAGCTAAGGTCTTAACTCTTACTCTGGCCTAATAGCTAAGGTCTTAACTCGTACTCTGGCCTAATGGTTAAGGTCTTAACTCTTACTCTGGCCTACTAGCTCAGGTCTTAACTCTTACTCTGGCCTAATAGCTAAGGTCTTAACTCTTACTCTGGCCTAATAGCTAAGGTCTTAACTCGTACTCTGGCCTAATGGTTAAGGTCTTAACTCTTACTCTGGCCTACTAGCTCAGGTTTTAACTCTTACTCTGGCCTAATAGCTAAGGTCTTAGACTCGTACTCTGGCCTAAAGGTTAAGGTCTTAACTCTTACTCTGGGCGAATAGCTAAGGTCTTAGACTCGTATTCTGGCCTACTGGTTAAGGTCCTAACTCTTACTCTGGCCTACTGGTTAAGGTCTTAACTCTTACTCTGGCCTAATAGCTAAGGTCTTAACTCTTACTCTGGCCTAATAGCTACGGTCTTAGACTCGTACTCTGGCCTAATGGTTAAGGTCATAACTCTTACTCTGGCCTAATAGCTAAGGTCTTAACTCTTACTCTGGCCTAATAGCTAAGGTCTTAGACTCATACTTTGGCCTAATGGTTAAGGTCTTAACTCTTACTATGGCCTAATAGCTAAGGTCTTAACTCTTACTCTGGCCTACTGGTTAAGGTCTTAACTCTTACTCTGGCCTACTGGTTAAGGTCTTAACTCTTACTCTGGCCTAATAGCTAAGGTCTTAGACTCGTACTCTGGCCTAATAGCTAAGGTCTTAGACTCGTACTCTGGCCTAATGGTTAAGGTCTTAACTCTTACTCTGGCCTAATAGCTAAGGTCTTAGACTTGTACTCTGGCCTAATGGTTAAGGTCTTAACTCTTACTCTGGCCTAATAGCTAAGGTCTTAGACTCGTACTCTGGCCTAATGGTTAAGGTCTTAAATCTTACTCTGGCCTACTGTTTAAGGTCTTAACTCTTACTCTGGCCTACTGGTTAAGGTCTTAACTCTAACTATGGCCTAATAGCTAAGGTCTTAGACACGTACTCTGGCCTAATGGTTAAGGTCTTAACTCTTACTCTGTCCTACAGGTTAAGGTCTTAACTCTTACTCTGGCCTACTGATTAAGGTCTTAACTCTTACTCTGGCCTAATAGCTAAGGTCTTAACTCTTACTCTGGCCTAATAGCTATGGTCTTAGACTTGTACTCTGGCCTAATGGTTAAGGTCTTAACTCTTACTCTGGCCTAATAGTTAAGGTCTTAACTCTTACTCTGGCCTAATAGCTAAGGTCTTAACTCTTACTCTGGCCTAATAGCTATGGTCTTAGACTCGTACTCTGGCCTAATGGTTATGGTCTTAACTCTTACTCTGGCCTAATAGCTAAGGTCTTAACTCTTACTCTTGGCCTAATAGCTAAGGTCTTAGACTCGTACTCTGGCCTACTGGTTAAGGTCTTAACTCTTACTCTGGCCTAATAGCTAAGGTCTTAGACTCATACTCTGGCCTAATGGTTAAGGTCTTAACTCTTACTCTGGCCTAATAGCTAAGGTCTTAGACTCGTACTCTGGCCTAATGGTTAAGGTCTTAACTCTTACTCTGGCCTAATAGCTAAGGTCTTAGACTCGTACTCTGGCCTAATGGTTAAGGTCTTAACTCTTACTCTGGTCAACTGGTTAAGGTCTTAACTCTTACTCTGGCCTAATAGCTAAGGTCTTAGACTCCTACTCTGGCCTAATGGTTAAGGTCTTAACTCTTACTCTGGCCTACTGGTTAAGGTCTTAACTCTTACTCTGGCCTAATAGCTAAGGTCTTAGACTCATACTCTGGCCTAATGGTTAAGGTCTTAACTCTTACTCTGGCCTAATAGCTAAGGTCTTAGACTCGTACTCTGGCCTAATGGTTAAGGTCTTAACTCTTACTCTGGCCTAATAGCTAAGGTCTTAGACTCGTACTCTGGCCTAATGGTTAAGGTCTTAACTCTTACTCTGGTCAACTGGTTAAGGTCTTAACTCTTACTCTGGCCTAATAGCTAAGGTCTTAGACTCCTACTCTGGCCTAATGGTTAAGGTCTTATCTCTTACTCTGGCCTACTGGTTAAGGTCTTAACTCTTACTCTGGCCTAATAGCTAAGGTCTTAGACTCGTACTCTGGCCTAATGGTTAAGGTCTTAACTCTTACTCTGGCCTAATAGCTAAGGTCTGAACTCTTACTCTGGCCTAATAACTAAGGTCTTAGACTCGTACTCTGGCCTAATGGTTAAGGTCTTAACTCTTACTCTGGCCTACTGGTTAAGGTCTTAACTCTTACTCTGGCCTACTGGTTAAGGTCTTAACTCTTACTCTGGCCTAATAGCTAAGGTCTTAACTCTTACTCTGGCCTAATAGCTAAGGTCTTAACTCATACTCTGGCCTAATGGTTAAGGTCTTAACTCTTACTCTGGCCTACTAGCTAAGGTCTTAACTCTTACTCTGGCCTAATAGCTAAGGTCTTAGACTCGTACTCTGGCCTAATGGTTAAGGTCTAAACTCTTACTCTGGCCTAATAGCTAAGGTCTTAGACTCGTACTCTGTCCTACTGGTTAAGGTCTTATCTCTTACTCTAGCCTACTGGTTAAGGTCTTAACTCTTTCTCTGGCCTAATAGGTAAGGTCTTAACTATTACTCTGGCCTAATAGCTAAGGTCTTAGACTCGTACTCTGGCCTAATGGTTAACGTCTTAACTCTTACTCTGGCCTAATAGCTAAGGTCTTAACTCTTACTCTGGCCTAATAGCTAAGGTCTTAGACTCGTACTATGGCCTACAGGTTATGGGCTTAACTCTTACTCTGGCCTAATAGTTAAAGTCTTAGACTCATACTCTGGCCTACAGGTTAAGGTCTTAACTCTTACTCTGGCCTAATAGCTTACGTCTTAGACTCGTACTGTGGCTTAATAGCTAAGGCCTTAACTCTTACTCTGGCCTAATAGCTAAGGTCTTCGACTTGTACTCTGGCCTAATGGTTAAGGTCTTAACTCTTACTCTGGCCTACTGGTTAAGGTCTTAACTCCTACTCTGGCCTACTGGTTAAGGTCTTAACTCTTACTCTGGCCTAATAGCTAAGGTCTTAACTCGTACTCTGGCCTAATGGTTAAGGTCTTAACTCTTACACTGGCCTACTAGCTAAGGTCTTAACTCTTACTCTGGCCTAATAGCTAAGGTCTTAGACTCGTACTCTGGCCTAATGGTTAAGGTCTTAACTCTTACTCTGGGCGAATAGCTAAGGTCTTAGACTCGTACTCTGGCCTACTGGTTAAGGTCCTAACTCTTACTCTGGCCTACTGGTTAAGGTCTTAACTCTTACTCTGGCCTAATAGCTAAGGACTTGAACTCCTACTCTGGACTAATGGTTAAGGTCTTAACTCTTACTCTGGCCTAATAGCTAACGTCTGAACTCTTACTATGGCCTAATAACTAAGGTCTTAGACTCGTACTCTGGCCTAATGGTTAAGGTCTTAACTCTTACTCTGGCCTACTGGTTAAGGTCTTAACTCTTACTCTGGCCTACTGGTTAAGGTCTTAACTCTTACTCTGGCCTAATAGCTAAGGTCTTAACTCTTACTCTGGCCTAATAGCTAAGGTCTTAACTCGTGCTCTGGCCTAATGGTTAAGGTCTTAACTCTTACTCTGGCCTACTAGCTCAGGTCTTAACTCTTACTCTGGCCTAATAGCTAAGGTCTTAGACTCGTACTCTGGCCTAAAGGTTAAGGTCTTAACTCTTACTCTGGGCGAATAGCTAAGGTCTTAGACTCGTACTCTGGCCTACTGGTTAAGGTCCTAACTCTTACTCTGGCCTACTGGTTAAGGTCTTAACTCTTACTCTGGCCTAATAGCTAAGGTCTTAACTCTTACTCTGGCCTAATAGCTACGGTCTTAGACTCGTACTCTGGCCTAATGGTTAAGGTCATAACTCTTACTCTGGCCTAATAGCTAAGGTCTTAACTCTTACTCTGGCCTAATAGCTAAGGTCTTAGACTCATACTTTGGCCTAATGGTTAAGGTCTTAACTCTTACTATGGCCTAATAGCTAAGGTCTTAACTCTTACTCTGGCCTACTGGTTAAGGTCTTAACTCTTACTCTGGGCTACTGGTTAAGGTCTTAACTCTTACTCTGGCCTAATAGCTAAGGTCTTAGACTCGTACTCTGGCCTAATAGCTAAGGTCTTAGACTCGTACTCCGGCCTAATGGTTAAGGTCTTAACTCTTACTCTGGCCTAATAGCTAAGGTCTTAGACTTGTACTCTGGCCTAATGGTTAAGGTCTTAACTCTTACTCTGGCCTAATAGCTAAGGTCTTAGACTCGTACTCTGGCCTAATGGTTAAGGTCTTAAATCTTACTCTGGCCTACTGTTTAAGGTCTTAACTCTTACTCTGGCCTACTGGTTAAGGTCTTAACTCTAACTATGGCCTAATAGCTAAGGTCTTAGACACGTACTCTGGCCTAATGGTTAAGGTCTTAACTCTTACTCTGTCCTACTGGTTAAGGTCTTAACTCTTACTCTGGCCTACTGATTAAGGTCTTAACTCTTACTCTGGCCTAATAGCTAAGGTCTTAACTCTTACTCTGGCCTAATAGCTATGGTCTTAGACTTGTACTCTGGCCTAATGGTTAAGGTCTTAACTCTTACTCTGGCCTAATAGTTAAGGTCTTAACTCTTACTCTGGCCTAATAGCTAAGGTCTTAACTCTTACTCTGGCCTAATAGCTAAGGTCTTAACTCTTACTCTGGCCTAATAGCTATGGTCTTAGACTCGTACTCTGGCCTAATGGTTATGGTCTTAACTCTTACTCTGGCCTAATAGCTAAGGTCTTAACTCTTACTCTTGGCCTAATAGCTAAGGTCTTAGACTCGTACTCTGGCCTACTGGTTAAGGTCTTAACTCTTACTCTGGCCTAATAGCTAAGGTCTTAGACTCATACTCTGGCCTAATGGTTAAGGTCTTAACTCTTACTCTGGCCTAATAGCTAAGGTCTTAACTCTTACTCTGGCCTAATAGCTAAGGTCTTAACTCGTGCTCTGGCCTAATGGTTAAGGTCTTAACTCTTACTCTGGCCTACTAGCTCAGGTCTTAACTCTTACTCTGGCCTAATAGCTAAGGTCTTAGACTCGTACTCTGGCCTAAAGGTTAAGGTCTTAACTCTTACTCTGGGCGAATAGCTAAGGTCTTAGACTCGTACTCTGGCCTACTGGTTAAGGTCCTAACTCTTACTCTGGCCTACTGGTTAAGGTCTTAACTCTTACTCTGGCCTAATAGCTAAGGACTTGAACTCCTACTCTGGACTAATGGTTAAGGTCTTAACTCTTACTCTGGCCTAATAGCTAACGTCTGAACTCTTACTATGGCCTAATAACTAAGGTCTTAGACTCGTACTCTGGCCTAATGGTTAAGGTCTTAACTCTTACTCTGGCCTACTGGTTAAGGTCTTAACTCTTACTCTGGCCTACTGGTTAAGGTCTTAACTCTTACTCTGGCCTAATAGCTAAGGTCTTAACTCTTACTCTGGCCTAATAGCTAAGGTCTTAACTCGTGCTCTGGCCTAATGGTTAAGGTCTTAACTCTTACTCTGGCCTACTAGCTCAGGTCTTAACTCTTACTCTGGCCTAATAGCTAAGGTCTTAGACTCGTACTCTGGCCTAAAGGTTAAGGTCTTAACTCTTACTCTGGGCGAATAGCTAAGGTCTTAGACTCGTACTCTGGCCTACTGGTTAAGGTCCTAACTCTTACTCTGGCCTACTGGTTAAGGTCTTAACTCTTACTCTGGCCTAATAGCTAAGGTCTTAACTCTTACTCTGGCCTAATAGCTACGGTCTTAGACTCGTACTCTGGCCTAATGGTTAAGGTCATAACTCTTACTCTGGCCTAATAGCTAAGGTCTTAACTCTTACTCTGGCCTAATAGCTAAGGTCTTAGACTCATACTTTGGCCTAATGGTTAAGGTCTTAACTCTTACTATGGCCTAATAGCTAAGGTCTTAACTCTTACTCTGGCCTACTGGTTAAGGTCTTAACTCTTACTCTGGCCTACTGGTTAAGGTCTTAACTCTTACTCTGGCCTAATAGCTAAGGTCTTAGACTCGTACTCTGGCCTAATAGCTAAGGTCTTAGACTCGTACTCTGGCCTAATGGTTAAGGTCTTAACTCTTACTCTGGCCTAATAGCTAAGGTCTTAGACTTGTACTCTGGCCTAATGGTTAAGGTCTTAACTCTTACTCTGGCCTAATAGCTAAGGTCTTAGACTCGTACTCTGGCCTAATGGTTAAGGTCTTAAATCTTACTCTGGCCTACTGTTTAAGGTCTTAACTCTTACTCTGGCCTACTGGTTAAGGTCTTAACTCTAACTATGGCCTAATAGCTAAGGTCTTAGACACGTACTCTGGCCTAATGGTTAAGGTCTTAACTCTTACTCTGTCCTACTGGTTAAGGTCTTAACTCTTACTCTGGCCTACTGATTAAGGTCTTAACTCTTACTCTGGCCTAATAGCTAAGGTCTTAACTCTTACTCTGGCCTAATAGCTATGGTCTTAGACTTGTACTCTGGCCTAATGGTTAAGGTCTTAACTCTTACTCTGGCCTAATAGTTAAGGTCTTAACTCTTACTCTGGCCTAATAGCTAAGGTCTTAACTCTTACTCTGGCCTAATAGCTAAGGTCTTAACTCTTACTCTGGCCTAATAGCTATGGTCTTAGACTCGTACTCTGGCCTAATGGTTATGGTCTTAACTCTTACTCTGGCCTAATAGCTAAGGTCTTAACTCTTACTCTTGGCCTAATAGCTAAGGTCTTAGACTCGTACTCTGGCCTACTGGTTAAGGTCTTAACTCTTACTCTGGCCTAATAGCTAAGGTCTTAGACTCATACTCTGGCCTAATGGTTAAGGTCTTAACTCTTACTCTGGCCTAATAGCTAAGGTCTTAGACTCGTACTCTGGCCTAATGGTTAAGGTCTTAACTCTTACTCTGGCCTAATAGCTAAGGTCTTAGACTCGTACTCTGGCCTAATGGTTAAGGTCTTAACTCTTACTCTGGTCAACTGGTTAAGGTCTTAACTCTTACTCTGGCCTAATAGCTAAGGTCTTAGACTCCTACTCTGGCCTAATGGTTAAGGTCTTAACTCTTACTCTGGCCTACTGGTTAAGGTCTTAACTCTTACTCTGGCCTAATAGCTAAGGTCTTAGACTCGTACTCTGGCCTAATGGTTAAGGTCTTAACTCTTACTCTGGCCTAATAGCTAAGGTCTGAACTCTTACTCTGGCCTAATAACTAAGGTCTTAGACTCGTACTCTGGCCTAATGGTTAAGGTCTTAACTCTTACTCTGGCCTACTGGTTAAGGTCTTAACTCTTACTCTGGCCTACTGGTTAAGGTCTTAACTCTTACTCTGGCCTAATAGCTAAGGTCTTAACTCTTACTCTGGCCTAATAGCTAAGGTCTTAACTCGTACTCTGGCCTAATGGTTAAGGTCTTAACTCTTACTCTGGCCTACTAGCTCAGGTCTTAACTCTTACTCTGGCCAAATAGCTAAGGTCCTAGACTCATACTCTGGCCTAAAGGTTAAGGTCTTAACTCTTACTCTGGGCGAATAGCTAAGGTCTTAGACTCGTACTCTGGCCTACTGGTTAAGGTCCTAACTCTTACTCTGGCCTACTGGTTAAGGTCTTAACTCTTACTCTGGCCTAATAGCTAAGGTCTTAACTCTTACTCTGGCCTAATAGCTACGGTCTTAGACTCGTACTCTGGCCTAATGGTTAAGGTCATAACTCTTACTCTGGCCTAATAGCTAAGGTCTTAACTCTTACTCTGGCCTAATAGCTAAGGTCTTAGACTCATACTTTGGCCTAATGGTTAAGGTCTTAACTCTTACTATGGCCTAATAGCTAAGGTCTTAACTCTTACTCTGGCCTACTGGTTAAGGTCTTAACTCTTACTCTGGCCTAATAGCTAAGGTCTTAGACTCGTACTCTGGCCTAATAGCTAAGGTCTTAGACTCGTACTCTGGCCTAATGGTTAAGGTCTTAACTCTTACTCTGGCCTAATAGCTAAGGTCTTAGACTTGTACTCTGGCCTAATGGTTAAGGTCTTAACTCTTACTCTGGCCTAATAGCTAAGGTCTTAGACTCGTACTCTGGCCTAATGGTTAAGGTCTTAACTCTTACTCTGGCCTACTGGTTAAGGTCTTAACTCTAACTATGGCCTAATAGCTAAGGTCTTAGACACGTACTCTGGCCTAATGGTTAAGGTCTTAACTCTTACTCTGTCCTACTGGTTAAGGTCTTAACTCTTACTCTGGCCTACTGATTAAGGTCCTAACTCTTACTCTGGCCTAATAGCTAAGGTCTTAACTCTTACTCTGGCCTAATAGCTATGGTCTTAGACTTGTACTCTGGCCTAATGGTTAAGGTCTTAACTCTTACTCTGGCCTAATAGTTAAGGTCTTAACTCTTACTCTGGCCTAATAGCTAAGGTCTTAACTCTTACTCTGGCCTAATAGCTAAGGTCTTAACTCTTACTCTGGCCTAATAGCTATGGTCTTAGACTCGTACTCTGGCCTAATGGTTAAGGTCTTAACTCTTACTCTGGCCTAATAGCTAAGGTCTTAACTCTTACTCTTGGCCTAATAGCTAAGGTCTTAGACTCGTACTCTGGCCTACTGGTTAAGGTCTTAACTCTTACTCTGGCCTAATAGCTAAGGTCTTAACTCTTACTCTGGCCTAATAGTTAAGGTCTTAACTCTTACTCTGGCCTAATAGCTAAGGTCTTAACTCTTACTCTGGCCTAATAGCTAAGGTCTTAACTCTTACTCTGGCCTAATAGCTATGGTCTTAGACTCGTACTCTGGCCTAATGGTTATGGTCTTAACTCTTACTCTGGCCTAATAGCTAAGGTCTTAACTCTTACTCTTGGCCTAATAGCTAAGGTCTTAGACTCGTACTCTGGCCTACTGGTTAAGGTCTTAACTCTTACTCTGGCCTAATAGCTAAGGTCTTAGACTCATACTTTGGCCTAATGGTTAAGGTCTTAACTCTTACTATGGCCTAATAGCTAAGGTCTTAACTCTTACTCTGGCCTACTGGTTAAGGTCTTAACTCTTACTCTGGCCTACTGGTTAAGGTCTTAACTCTTACTCTGGCCTAATAGCTAAGGTCTTAGACTCGTACTCTGGCCTAATAGCTAAGGTCTTAGACTCGTACTCTGGCCTAATGGTTAAGGTCTTAACTCTTACTCTGGCCTAATAGCTAAGGTCTTAGACTTGTACTCTGGCCTAATGGTTAAGGTCTTAACTCTTACTCTGGCCTAATAGCTAAGGTCTTAGACTCGTACTCTGGCCTAATGGTTAAGGTCTTAAATCTTACTCTGGCCTACTGTTTAAGGTCTTAACTCTTACTCTGGCCTACTGGTTAAGGTCTTAACTCTAACTATGGCCTAATAGCTAAGGTCTTAGACACGTACTCTGGCCTAATAGCTATGGTCTTAGACTTGTACTCTGGCCTAATGGTTAAGGTCTTAACTCTTACTCTGGCCTAATAGTTAAGGTCTTAACTCTTACTCTGGCCTAATAGCTAAGGTCTTAACTCTTACTCTGGCCTAATAGCTAAGGTCTTAACTCTTACTCTGGCCTAATAGCTATGGTCTTAGACTCGTACTCTGGCCTAATGGTTATGGTCTTAACTCTTACTCTGGCCTAATAGCTAAGGTCTTAACTCTTACTCTTGGCCTAATAGCTAAGGTCTTAGACTCGTACTCTGGCCTACTGGTTAAGGTCTTAACTCTTACTCTGGCCTAATAGCTAAGGTCTTAGACTCATACTCTGGCCTAATGGTTAAGGTCTTAACTCTTACTCTGGCCTAATAGCTAAGGTCTTAGACTCGTACTCTGGCCTAATGGTTAAGGTCTTAACTCTTACTCTGGCCTAATAGCTAAGGTCTTAGACTCGTACTCTGGCCTAATGGTTAAGGTCTTAACTCTTACTCTGGTCAACTGGTTAAGGTCTTAACTCTTACTCTGGCCTAATAGCTAAGGTCTTAGACTCCTACTCTGGCCTATTGGTTAAGGTCTTAACTCTTACTCTGGCCTACTGGTTAAGGTCTTAACTCTTACTCTGGCCTAATAGCTAAGGTCTTAGACTCGTACTCTGGCCTAATGGTTAAGGTCTTAACTCTTACTCTGGCCTAATAGCTAAGGTCTGAACTCTTACTCTGGCCTAATAACTAAGGTCTTAGACTCGTACTCTGGCCTAATGGTTAAGGTCTTAACTCTTACTCTGGCCTACTGGTTAAGGTCTTAACTCTTACTCTGGCCTACTGGTTAAGGTCTTAACTCTTACTCTGGCCTAATAGCTAAGGTCTTAACTCTTACTCTGGCCTAATAGCTAAGGTCTTAACTCGTACTCTGGCCTAATGGTTAAGGTCTTAACTCTTACTCTGGCCTACTAGCTCAGGTCTTAACTCTTACTCTGGCCAAATAGCTAAGGTCCTAGACTCATACTCTGGCCTAAAGGTTAAGGTCTTAACTCTTACTCTGGGCGAATAGCTAAGGTCTTAGACTCGTACTCTGGCCTACTGGTTAAGGTCCTAACTCTTACTCTGGCCTACTGGTTAAGGTCTTAACTCTTACTCTGGCCTAATAGCTAAGGTCTTAACTCTTACTCTGGCCTAATAGCTACGGTCTTAGACTCGTACTCTGGCCTAATGGTTAAGGTCATAACTCTTACTCTGGCCTAATAGCTAAGGTCTTAACTCTTACTCTGGCCTAATAGCTAAGGTCTTAGACTCATACTTTGGCCTAATGGTTAAGGTCTTAACTCTTACTATGGCCTAATAGCTAAGGTCTTAACTCTTACTCTGGCCTACTGGTTAAGGTCTTAACTCTTACTCTGGCCTACTGGTTAAGGTCTTAACTCTTACTCTGGCCTAATAGCTAAGGTCTTAGACTCGTACTCTGGCCTAATAGCTAAGGTCTTAGACTCGTACTCTGGCCTAATGGTTAAGGTCTTAACTCTTACTCTGGCCTAATAGCTAAGGTCTTAGACTTGTACTCTGGCCTAATGGTTAAGGTCTTAACTCTTACTCTGGCCTAATAGCTAAGGTCTTAGACTCGTACTCTGGCCTAATGGTTAAGGTCTTAACTCTTACTCTGGCCTACTGGTTAAGGTCTTAACTCTAACTATGGCCTAATAGCTAAGGTCTTAGACACGAACTCTGGCCAAATGGTTAAGGTCTTAACTCTTACTCTGTCCTACTGGTTAAGGTCTTAACTCTTACTCTGGCCTACTGATTAAGGTCCTAACTCTTACTCTGGCCTAATAGCTAAGGTCTTAACTCTTACTCTGGCCTAATAGCTATGGTCTTAGACTTGTACTCTGGCCTAATGGTTAAGGTCTTAACTCTTACTCTGGCCTAATAGTTAAGGTCTTAACTCTTACTCTGGCCTAATAGCTAAGGTCTTAACTCTTACTCTGGCCTAATAGCTAAGGTCTTAACTCTTACTCTGGCCTAATAGCTATGGTCTTAGACTCGTACTCTGGCCTAATGGTTAAGGTATTAACTCTTACTCTGGCCTAATAGCTAAGGTCTTAACTCTTACTCTTGGCCTAATAGCTAAGGTCTTAGACTCGTACTCTGGCCTACTGGTTAAGGTCTTAACTCTTACTCTGGCCTAATAGCTAAGGTCTTAACTCTTACTCTGGCCTAATAGTTAAGGTCTTAACTCTTACTCTGGCCTAATAGCTAAGGTCTTAACTCTTACTCTGGCCTAATAGCTAAGGTCTTAACTCTTACTCTGGCCTAATAGCTATGGTCTTAGACTCGTACTCTGGCCTAATGGTTATGGTCTTAACTCTTACTCTGGCCTAATAGCTAAGGTCTTAACTCTTACTCTTGGCCTAATAGCTAAGGTCTTAGACTCGTACTCTGGCCTAATGGTTAAGGTCTTAACTCTTACTCTGGCCTAATAGCTAAGGTCTTAGACTCGTACTCTGGCCTAATGGTTAAGGTCTTAACTCTTACTCTGGTCAACTGGTTAAGGTCTTAACTCTTACTCTGGCCTAATAGCTAAGGTCTTAGACTCCTACTCTGGCCTAATGGTTAAGGTCTTAACTCTTACTCTGGCCTACTGGTTAAGGTCTTAACTCTTACTCTGGCCTAATAGCTAAGGTCTTAGACTCGTACTCTGGCCTAATGGTTAAGGTCTTAACTCTTACTCTGGCCTAATAGCTAAGGTCTGAACTCTTACTCTGGCCTAATAACTAAGGTCTTAGACTCGTACTCTGGCCTAATGGTTAAGGTCTTAACTCTTACTCTGGCCTACTGGTTAAGGTCTTAACTCTTACTCTGGCCTACTGGTTAAGGTCTTAACTCTTACTCTGGCCTAATAGCTAAGGTCTTAACTCTTACTCTGGCCTAATAGCTAAGGTCTTAACTCGTACTCTGGCCTAATGGTTAAGGTCTTAACTCTTACTCTGGCCTACTAGCTCAGGTCTTAACTCTTACTCTGGCCAAATAGCTAAGGTCCTAGACTCATACTCTGGCCTAAAGGTTAAGGTCTTAACTCTTACTCTGGGCGAATAGCTAAGGTCTTAGACTCGTACTCTGGCCTACTGGTTAAGGTCCTAACTCTTACTCTGGCCTACTGGTTAAGGTCTTAACTCTTACTCTGGCCTAATAGCTAAGGTCTTAACTCTTACTCTGGCCTAATAGCTACGGTCTTAGACTCGTACTCTGGCCTAATGGTTAAGGTCATAACTCTTACTCTGGCCTAATAGCTAAGGTCTTAACTCTTACTCTGGCCTAATAGCTAAGGTCTTAGACTCATACTTTGGCCTAATGGTTAAGGTCTTAACTCTTACTATGGCCTAATAGCTAAGGTCTTAACTCTTACTCTGGCCTACTGGTTAAGGTCTTAACTCTTACTCTGGCCTAATAGCTAAGGTCTTAGACTCGTACTCTGGCCTAATAGCTAAGGTCTTAGACTCGTACTCTGGCCTAATGGTTAAGGTCTTAACTCTTACTCTGGCCTAATAGCTAAGGTCTTAGACTTGTACTCTGGCCTAATGGTTAAGGTCTTAACTCTTACTCTGGCCTAATAGCTAAGGTCTTAGACTCGTACTCTGGCCTAATGGTTAAGGTCTTAACTCTTACTCTGGCCTACTGGTTAAGGTCTTAACTCTAACTATGGCCTAATAGCTAAGGTCTTAGACACGTACTCTGGCCTAATGGTTAAGGTCTTAACTCTTACTCTGTCCTACTGGTTAAGGTCTTAACTCTTACTCTGGCCTACTGATTAAGGTCCTAACTCTTACTCTGGCCTAATAGCTAAGGTCTTAACTCTTACTCTGGCCTAATAGCTATGGTCTTAGACTTGTACTCTGGCCTAATGGTTAAGGTCTTAACTCTTACTCTGGCCTAATAGTTAAGGTCTTAACTCTTACTCTGGCCTAATAGCTAAGGTCTTAACTCTTACTCTGGCCTAATAGCTAAGGTCTTAACTCTTACTCTGGCCTAATAGCTATGGTCTTAGACTCGTACTCTGGCCTAATGGTTAAGGTCTTAACTCTTACTCTGGCCTAATAGCTAAGGTCTTAACTCTTACTCTTGGCCTAATAGCTAAGGTCTTAGACTCGTACTCTGGCCTACTGGTTAAGGTCTTAACTCTTACTCTGGCCTAATAGCTAAGGTCTTAACTCTTACTCTGGCCTAATAGTTAAGGTCTTAACTCTTACTCTGGCCTAATAGCTAAGGTCTTAACTCTTACTCTGGCCTAATAGCTAAGGTCTTAACTCTTACTCTGGCCTAATAGCTATGGTCTTAGACTCGTACTCTGGCCTAATGGTTATGGTCTTAACTCTTACTCTGGCCTAATAGCTAAGGTCTTAACTCTTACTCTTGGCCTAATAGCTAAGGTCTTAGACTCGTACTCTGGCCTACTGGTTAAGGTCTTAACTCTTACTCTGGCCTAATAGCTAAGGTCTTAGACTCATACTTTGGCCTAATGGTTAAGGTCTTAACTCTTACTATGGCCTAATAGCTAAGGTCTTAACTCTTACTCTGGCCTACTGGTTAAGGTCTTAACTCTTACTCTGGCCTACTGGTTAAGGTCTTAACTCTTACTCTGGCCTAATAGCTAAGGTCTTAGACTCGTACTCTGGCCTAATAGCTAAGGTCTTAGACTCGTACTCTGGCCTAATGGTTAAGGTCTTAACTCTTACTCTGGCCTAATAGCTAAGGTCTTAGACTTGTACTCTGGCCTAATGGTTAAGGTCTTAACTCTTACTCTGGCCTAATAGCTAAGGTCTTAGACTCGTACTCTGGCCTAATGGTTAAGGTCTTAAATCTTACTCTGGCCTACTGTTTAAGGTCTTAACTCTTACTCTGGCCTACTGGTTAAGGTCTTAACTCTAACTATGGCCTAATAGCTAAGGTCTTAGACACGTACTCTGGCCTAATAGCTATGGTCTTAGACTTGTACTCTGGCCTAATGGTTAAGGTCTTAACTCTTACTCTGGCCTAATAGTTAAGGTCTTAACTCTTACTCTGGCCTAATAGCTAAGGTCTTAACTCTTACTCTGGCCTAATAGCTAAGGTCTTAACTCTTACTCTGGCCTAATAGCTATGGTCTTAGACTCGTACTCTGGCCTAATGGTTATGGTCTTAACTCTTACTCTGGCCTAATAGCTAAGGTCTTAACTCTTACTCTTGGCCTAATAGCTAAGGTCTTAGACTCGTACTCTGGCCTACTGGTTAAGGTCTTAACTCTTACTCTGGCCTAATAGCTAAGGTCTTAGACTCATACTCTGGCCTAATGGTTAAGGTCTTAACTCTTACTCTGGCCTAATAGCTAAGGTCTTAGACTCGTACTCTGGCCTAATGGTTAAGGTCTTAACTCTTACTCTGGCCTAATAGCTAAGGTCTTAGACTCGTACTCTGGCCTAATGGTTAAGGTCTTAACTCTTACTCTGGTCAACTGGTTAAGGTCTTAACTCTTACTCTGGCCTAATAGCTAAGGTCTTAGACTCCTACTCTGGCCTATTGGTTAAGGTCTTAACTCTTACTCTGGCCTACTGGTTAAGGTCTTAACTCTTACTCTGGCCTAATAGCTAAGGTCTTAGACTCGTACTCTGGCCTAATGGTTAAGGTCTTAACTCTTACTCTGGCCTAATAGCTAAGGTCTGAACTCTTACTCTGGCCTAATAACTAAGGTCTTAGACTCGTACTCTGGCCTAATGGTTAAGGTCTTAACTCTTACTCTGGCCTACTGGTTAAGGTCTTAACTCTTACTCTGGCCTACTGGTTAAGGTCTTAACTCTTACTCTGGCCTAATAGCTAAGGTCTTAACTCTTACTCTGGCCTAATAGCTAAGGTCTTAACTCGTACTCTGGCCTAATGGTTAAGGTCTTAACTCTTACTCTGGCCTACTAGCTCAGGTCTTAACTCTTACTCTGGCCAAATAGCTAAGGTCCTAGACTCATACTCTGGCCTAAAGGTTAAGGTCTTAACTCTTACTCTGGGCGAATAGCTAAGGTCTTAGACTCGTACTCTGGCCTACTGGTTAAGGTCCTAACTCTTACTCTGGCCTACTGGTTAAGGTCTTAACTCTTACTCTGGCCTAATAGCTAAGGTCTTAACTCTTACTCTGGCCTAATAGCTACGGTCTTAGACTCGTACTCTGGCCTAATGGTTAAGGTCATAACTCTTACTCTGGCCTAATAGCTAAGGTCTTAACTCTTACTCTGGCCTAATAGCTAAGGTCTTAGACTCATACTTTGGCCTAATGGTTAAGGTCTTAACTCTTACTATGGCCTAATAGCTAAGGTCTTAACTCTTACTCTGGCCTACTGGTTAAGGTCTTAACTCTTACTCTGGCCTACTGGTTAAGGTCTTAACTCTTACTCTGGCCTAATAGCTAAGGTCTTAGACTCGTACTCTGGCCTAATAGCTAAGGTCTTAGACTCGTACTCTGGCCTAATGGTTAAGGTCTTAACTCTTACTCTGGCCTAATAGCTAAGGTCTTAGACTTGTACTCTGGCCTAATGGTTAAGGTCTTAACTCTTACTCTGGCCTAATAGCTAAGGTCTTAGACTCGTACTCTGGCCTAATGGTTAAGGTCTTAACTCTTACTCTGGCCTACTGGTTAAGGTCTTAACTCTAACTATGGCCTAATAGCTAAGGTCTTAGACACGAACTCTGGCCAAATGGTTAAGGTCTTAACTCTTACTCTGTCCTACTGGTTAAGGTCTTAACTCTTACTCTGGCCTACTGATTAAGGTCCTAACTCTTACTCTGGCCTAATAGCTAAGGTCTTAACTCTTACTCTGGCCTAATAGCTATGGTCTTAGACTTGTACTCTGGCCTAATGGTTAAGGTCTTAACTCTTACTCTGGCCTAATAGTTAAGGTCTTAACTCTTACTCTGGCCTAATAGCTAAGGTCTTAACTCTTACTCTGGCCTAATAGCTAAGGTCTTAACTCTTACTCTGGCCTAATAGCTATGGTCTTAGACTCGTACTCTGGCCTAATGGTTAAGGTATTAACTCTTACTCTGGCCTAATAGCTAAGGTCTTAACTCTTACTCTTGGCCTAATAGCTAAGGTCTTAGACTCGTACTCTGGCCTACTGGTTAAGGTCTTAACTCTTACTCTGGCCTAATAGCTAAGGTCTTAACTCTTACTCTGGCCTAATAGTTAAGGTCTTAACTCTTACTCTGGCCTAATAGCTAAGGTCTTAACTCTTACTCTGGCCTAATAGCTAAGGTCTTAACTCTTACTCTGGCCTAATAGCTATGGTCTTAGACTCGTACTCTGGCCTAATGGTTATGGTCTTAACTCTTACTCTGGCCTAATAGCTAAGGTCTTAACTCTTACTCTTGGCCTAATAGCTAAGGTCTTAGACTCGTACTCTGGCCTACTGGTTAAGGTCTTAACTCTTACTCTGGCCTAATAGCTAAGGTCTTAGACTCATACTCTGGCCTAATGGTTAAGGTCTTAACTCTTACTCTGGCCTAATAGCTAAGGTCTTAGACTCGTACTCTGGCCTAATGGTTAAGGTCTTAACTCTTACTCTGGCCTAATAGCTAAGGTCTTAGACTCGTACTCTGGCCTAATGGTTAAGGTCTTAACTCTTACTCTGGTCAACTGGTTAAGGTCTTAACTCTTACTCTGGCCTAATAGCTAAGGTCTTAGACTCCTACTCTGGCCTAATGGTTAAGGTCTTAACTCTTACTCTGGCCTACTGGTTAAGGTCTTAACTCTTACTCTGGCCTAATAGCTAAGGTCTTAGACTCGTACTCTGGCCTAATGGTTAAGGTCTTAACTCTTACTCTGGCCTAATAGCTAAGGTCTTAGACTCGTACTATGGCCTTCAGGTTAAGGTCTTAACTCTTACTCTGGCCTAATGGTTAAGGTCTTAACTCTTACTCTGGCCTACTAGCTCAGGTCTTAACTCTTACTCTGGCCAAATAGCTAAGGTCCTAGACTCATACTCTGGCCTAAAGGTTAAGGTCTTAACTCTTACTCTGGGCGAATAGCTAAGGTCTTAGACTCGTACTCTGGCCTACTGGTTAAGGTCCTAACTCTTACTCTGGCCTACTGGTTAAGGTCTTAACTCTTACTCTGGCCTAATAGCTAAGGTCTTAACTCTTACTCTGGCCTAATAGCTACGGTCTTAGACTCGTACTCTGGCCTAATGGTTAAGGTCATAACTCTTACTCTGGCCTAATAGCTAAGGTCTTAACTCTTACTCTGGCCTAATAGCTAAGGTCTTAGACTCATACTTTGGCCTAATGGTTAAGGTCTTAACTCTTACTATGGCCTAATAGCTAAGGTCTTAACTCTTACTCTGGCCTACTGGTTAAGGTCTTAACTCTTACTCTGGCCTACTGGTTAAGGTCTTAACTCTTACTCTGGCCTAATAGCTAAGGTCTTAGACTCGTACTCTGGCCTAATAGCTAAGGTCTTAGACTCGTACTCTGGCCTAATGGTTAAGGTCTTAACTCTTACTCTGGCCTAATAGCTAAGGTCTTAGACTTGTACTCTGGCCTAATGGTTAAGGTCTTAACTCTTACACTGGCCTAATAGCTAAGGTCTTAGACTCGTACTCTGGCCTAATGGTTAAGGTCTTAACTCTTACTCTGGCCTACTGGTTAAGGTCTTAACTCTAACTATGGCCTAATAGCTAAGGTCTTAGACACGAACTCTGGCCAAATGGTTAAGGTCTTAACTCTTACTCTGTCCTACTGGTTAAGGTCTTAACTCTTACTCTGGCCTACTGATTAAGGTCCTAACTCTTACTCTGGCCTAATAGCTAAGGTCTTAACTCTTACTCTGGCCTAATAGCTATGGTCTTAGACTTGTACTCTGGCCTAATGGTTAAGGTCTTAACTCTTACTCTGGCCTAATAGTTAAGGTCTGAACTCTTACTCTGGCCTAATAGCTAAGGTCTTAACTCTTACTCTGGCCTAATAGCTAAGGTCTTAACTCTTACTCTGGCCTAATAGCTATGGTCTTAGACTCGTACTCTGGCCTAATGGTTAAGGTATTAACTCTTACTCTGGCCTAATAGCTAAGGTCTTAACTCTTACTCTTGGCCTAATAGCTAAGGTCTTAGACTCGTACTCTGGCCTACTGGTTAAGGTCTTAACTCTTACTCTGGCCTAATAGCTAAGGTCTTAACTCTTACTCTGGCCTAATAGTTAAGGTCTTAACTCTTACTCTGGCCTAATAGCTAAGGTCTTAACTCTTACTCTGGCCTAATAGCTAAGGTCTTAACTCTTACTCTGGCCTAATAGCTATGGTCTTAGACTCGTACTCTGGCCTAATGGTTATGGTCTTAACTCTTACTCTGGCCTAATAGCTAAGGTCTTAACTCTTACTCTTGGCCTAATAGCTAAGGTCTTAGACTCGTACTCTGGCCTACTGGTTAAGGTCTTAACTCTTACTCTGGCCTAATAGCTAAGGTCTTAGACTCATACTCTGGCCTAATGGTTAAGGTCTTAACTCTTACTCTGGCCTAATAGCTAAGGTCTTAGACTCGTACTCTGGCCTAATGGTTAAGGTCTTAACTCTTACTCTGGCCTAATAGCTAAGGTCTTAGACTCGTACTCTGGCCTAATGGTTAAGGTCTTAACTCTTACTCTGGTCAACTGGTTAAGGTCTTAACTCTTACTCTGGCCTAATAGCTAAGGTCTTAGACTCCTACTCTGGCCTAATGGTTAAGGTCTTAACTCTTACTCTGGCCTACTGGTTAAGGTCTTAACTCTTACTCTGGCCTAATAGCTAAGGTCTTAGACTCGTACTCTGGCCTAATGGTTAAGGTCTTAACTCTTACTCTGGCCTAATAGCTAAGGTCTGAACTCTTACTCTGGCCTAATAACTAAGGTCTTAGACTCGTACTCTGGCCTACTGGTTAAGGTCTTAACTCTTACTCTGGCCTAATAGCTAAGGTCTTAACTCTTACTCTGGCCTAATAGCTAAGGTCTTAACTCGTACTCTGGCCTAATGGTTAAGGTCTTAACTCTTACTCTGGCCTACTAGCTCAGGTCTTAACTCTTACTCTGGCCAAATAGCTAATGTCTTAGACTCGTACTCTGGCCTAAAGGTTAAGGTCTTAACTCTTACTCTGGGCGAATAGCTAAGGTCTTAGACTCGTACTCTGGCCTACTGGTTAAGGTCCTAACTCTTACTCTGGCCTACTGGTTAAGGTCTTAACTCTTACTCTGGCCTAATAGCTAAGGTCTTAACTCTTACTCTGGCCTAATAGCTACGGTCTTAGACTCGTACTCTGGCCTAATGGTTAAGGTCATAACTCTTACTCTGGCCTAATAGCTAAGGTCTTAACTCTTACTCTGGCCTAATAGCTAAGGTCTTAGACTCATACTTTGGCCTAATGGTTAAGGTCTTAACTCTTACTATGGCCTAATAGCTAAGGTCTTAACTCTTACTCTGGCCTACTGGTTAAGGTCTTAACTCTTACTCTGGCCTACTGGTTAAGGTCTTAACTCTTACTCTGGCCTAATAGCTAAGGTCTTAGACTCGTACTCTGGCCTAATAGCTAAGGTCTTAGACTCGTACTCTGGCCTAATGGTTAAGGTCTTAACTCTTACTCTGGCCTAATAGCTAAGGTCTTAGACTTGTACTCTGGCCTAATGGTTAAGGTCTTAACTCTTACTCTGGCCTAATAGCTAAGGTCTTAGACTCGTACTCTGGCCTAATGGTTAAGGTCTTAACTCTTACTCTGGCCTACTGGTTAAGGTCTTAACTCTAACTATGGCCTAATAGCTAAGGTCTTAGACACATACTCTGGCCTAATGGTTAAGGTCTTAACTCTTACTCTGTCCTACTGGTTAAGGTCTTAACTCTTACTCTGGCCTACTGATTAAGGTCCTAACTCTTACTCTGGCCTAATAGCTAAGGTCTTAACTCTTACTCTGGCCTAATAGCTATGGTCTTAGACTTGTACTCTGGCCTAATGGTTAAGGTCTTAACTCTTACTCTGGCCTAATAGTTAAGGTCTTAACTCTTACTCTGGCCTAATAGCTAAGGTCTTAACTCTTACTCTGGCCTAATAGCTAAGGTCTTAACTCTTACTCTGGCCTAATAGCTATGGTCTTAGACTCGTACTCTGGCCTAATGGTTAAGGTCTTAACTCTTACTCTGGCCTAATAGCTAAGGTCTTAACTCTTACTCTTGGCCTAATAGCTAAGGTCTTAGACTCGTACTCTGGCCTACTGGTTAAGGTCTTAACTCTTACTCTGGCCTAATAGCTAAGGTCTTAGACTCATACTCTGGCCTAATGGTTAAGGTCTTAACTCTTACTCTGGCCTAATAGCTAAGGTCTTAGACTCGTACTCTGGCCTAATGGTTAAGGTCTTAACTCTTACTCTGGCCTAATAGCTAAGGTCTTAGACTCGTACTCTGGCCTAATGGTTAAGGTCTTAACTCTTACTCTGGTCAACTGGTTAAGGTCTTAACTCTTACTCTGGCCTAATAGCTAAGGTCTTAGACTCCTACTCTGGCCTAATGGTTAAGGTCTTAACTCTTACTCTGGCCTACTGGTTAAGGTCTTAACTCTTACTCTGGCCTAATAGCTAAGGTCTTAGACTCCTACTCTGGCCTAATGGTTAAGGTCTTAACTCTTACTCTGGCCTAATAGCTAAGGTCTGAACTCTTACTCTGGCCTAATAACCAAGGTCTTAGACTCGTACTCTGGCCTAATGGTTAAGGTCTTAACTCTTACTCTGGCCTACTGGTTAAGGTCTTAACTCTTACTCTGGCCTACTGGTTAAGGTCTTAACTCTTACTCTGGCCTAATAGCTAAGGTCTTAACTCTTACTCTGGCCTAATAGCTAAGGTCTTAACTCGTACTCTGGCCTAATGGTTAAGGTCTTAACTCTTACTCTGGCCTACTAGCTAAGGTCTTAACTCTTACTCTGGCCTAATAGCTAAGGTCTTAGACTCGTACTCTGGCCTAATGGTTAAGGTCTAAACTCTTACTCTGGCCTAATAGCTAAGGTCTTAGACTCGTACTCTGGCCTACTGGTTAAGGTCTTATCTCTTACTCTAGCCTACTGGTTAAGGTCTTAACTCTTTCTCTGGCCTAATAGGTAAGGTCTTAACTATTACTCTGGCCTAATAGCTAAGGTCTTAGACTCGTACTCTGGCCTAATGGTTAACGTCTTAACTCTTACTCTGGCCTAATAGCTAAGGTCTTAACTCTTACTCTGGCCTAATAGCTAAGGTCTTAGACTCGTACTATGGCCTACAGGTTATGGGCTTAACTCTTACTCTGGCCTAATAGCTAAAGGCTTAGACTCATACTCTGGCCTACAGGTTAAGGTCTTAACTCTTACTCTGGCCTAATAGCTTACGTCTTAGACTCGTACTGTGGCTTAATAGCTAAGGTCTTAACTCTTACTCTGGCCTAATAGCTAAGGTCTTCGACTCGTACTCTGGCCTAATGGTTAAGGTCTTAACTCTTACTCTGGTCAACTGGTTAAGGTTTTAACTCTTACTCTGGCCTAATAGCTAAGGTCTTAGACTCGTACTCTGGCCTAATGGTTAAGGTCTTAATTCTTACTCTGGCCTACTGGTTAAGGTCTTAACTCTTACTCTGGCCTAATAGCTAAGGTCTTAGACTCGTACTCTGGCCTAATGGTTAAGGTCTTAACTCTTACTCTGGGCGAATAGCTAAGGTCTTAGACTCGTACTCTGGCCTACTGGTTAATGTGTTAACTCTTACACTGGCCTACTGGTTAAGGTCTTAACTCTTACTCTGGCCTAATAGCTAAGGTCTTATCTCTGACTCTGGCCTAATAGCTAAGGTCTTAGACTCGTACTCTGGCCTAATGTTTAAGGTCATAACTCTTACTCTGGCCTAATAGCTAAGGTCTTAACTCTTATTCTGGCCTAATAGCTAAGGTCTTAGACTCATACTCTGGCCTAATGGTTAAGGTCTTAACTCTTACTATGGCCTACTGGTTAAGGTCTTAACTCTTACTCTGGCCTAATAGCTAAGGTCTTAACTCTTACTCTGGCCTAATAGCTAAGGTCTTAACTCGTACTCTGGCCTAATAGCTAAGGTCTTAACTCTTACTCTGGCCTAATAGCTAAGGTCTTAGGCTTGTACTCTGGCCTAATGGTTAAGGTATTAACTCTTACTCTGGCCTAATAGCTAAGGTCTTAACTCTTACTATGGCCTAATAGCTAAGGTCTTAACGCGTACTCTGGCCTAATGGTTAAGGTCTTAACTCTTACTCTCTCCTAATAGCTAAGGTCTTAACTCTTACTTTGGCCTAATACCTAAGGTCTTAGACTCGTACTTTGGCCTACTGGTTAAGGTCTTAACTCTTACTCTGGCCTAATAGCTAAGGTCTTAGACTCGTACTGTGGCCTAATGGTTAAGGTCTTAACTCTTACTCTGGCCTAATAGCTAAGGTCTTAGACTCGTACTCTGGCCTAATGGTTAAGGTCTTAACTCTTACTCTGGCCTAATAACTAAGGTCTTAGACTCGTACTATGGCCTACAGGTTAAGATATTAACTCTTACTCTGGCCTAATAGCTAAGGTCTTAACTCTTACTCTGGCCTAATAGCTAAGGTCTTAGACTCGTACTATGGCCTACAGGTTAAGGTCTTAACTCTTACTCTGGCCTAATAGCTAAGGTCTTAGACTCGTACTCTGGCCTACAGGTTAAGGTCTTAACTCTTACTCTGGCCTAATAGCTTAAGTCTTAGACTCGTACTGTGGCCTAATAGCTAAGGTCTTAACTCTTACTCTTGCCTAATAGCTAAGGTCTTTGACTCGTACTCTGGCCTAATGGTTAAGGTCTTAACTCTTACTCTGGTCAACTGGTTAAGGTTTTAACTCTTACTCTGGCCTAATAGCTAAGGTCTTAGACTCGTACTCTGGCCTAATGGTTAAGATCTTAACTCTTACTCTCGGCGAATAGCTAAGGTCTTAGACTCGTACTCTGGCCTACTGGTTAAGGTCCTAACTCTTACTCTGGCCTACTAGTTAAGGTCTTAACTCTTACTCTGGCCTAATAGCTAAGGTCTTAACTCTTACTCTGGCCTAATAGCTACGGTCTTAGACTCGTACTCTGGCCGAATGGTTAAGGTCATAACTCTTACTCTGGCCTAATAGCTAAGGTCTTAACTCTTACTCTGGCCTCATAGCTAAGGTCTTAGACTCATACTCTGGCCTAATGGTTAAGGTCTTAACTCTTACTATGGCCTAATAGCTAAGGTCTTAGACTCGTACTATGGCATAATGGCTAAGGTCTTAACTCTTACTCTGGCCTACTGGTTAAGGTCTTAACTCTTACTCTGGCCTAATAGCTAAGGTCTTAGACTCGTACTCTGGCCTAATAGCTAAGGTCTTAGACTTGTTCTCTGGCCTAATGGGTAAGGTCTTACCTCTTACTCTGGCCTAATAGCTAAGGTCTTAGACTTGTACTCTGGCCTAATGGTTAAGGTCTTAACTCTTACTCTGGCCTAATAGCTAACGTCTTAGACTCGTACTCTGGCCTAATGGTTAAGGTCTTTACTCTTACTCTGGCCTACTGTTTAAGGTCTTAACTCTTACTCTGGCCTACTGGTTAAGGTCTTAACTCTTACTCTGGCCTACTGATTAAGGTCTTAACTCTTACTCTGGCCTACTGATTAAGGTCTTAGACTCGTACTCTGGCCTACTGGTTAAGGTCTCAACTCTTACTCTGGCCTAATAGCTAAGGTCTTAGACACGTACTCTGGCCTAATGGTTAAGGTCTTAACTCTTACTCTGTCCTACTGGTTAAGGTCTTAACTCTTACTCTGGCCTACTGATTAAGGTCTTAGACTCGTACTCTGGCCTACTGGTTAAGGTCTTAACTCTTACTCTGGCCTAATAGCTAAGGTCTTAACTCATACTCTGGCCTAATAGCTAAGGTCTTAACTCTTACTCTGGCCTAATAGCTAAGGTCTTAGACTCGTACTCTGGCCTAATGGTTAAGGTCTTAACTCTTACTCTGGCCTAATACCTAAGGTCTTAGACTCGTAATCTGGCCTACTGGTTAAGGTCTTAACTCTTACTCTGGCCTAATAGCTAAGGTCTTAGACTCGTACTCTGGCCTAATGGTTAAGGTCTTAACTCTTACTCTGGCCTAATAGCTAAGGTCTTAGACTCGTACTCTGGCCTAATGGTTAAGGTCTTTACTCTTACTCTGGCCTAATAGCTAAGGTCTTAGACTCGTACTATGGCCTAATGGTTAAGGTCTTAACTCTTACTCTGGCCTAATAGCTAAGGTCTTAACTCTTACTCTGGCCTAATAGCTAAGGTCTTAGACTCGTACTATGGCCTACAGGTTAAGGTCTTAACTCTTACTCTGGCCTAATAGCTAAGGTCTTAGACTCATACTCTGGCCTACTTGTTAAGGTCTTAACTCTTACTCTGGCCTAATAGCTTAAGTCTATGGACGGACGTTTGATTCGTCCGTCCATAGGATTTGTTCCTGTCTTCCGAGTCATGCGATCCCCAGCGATTCAGTCCTTTGTCACTTCACCAGAGGCTTGATTTGATGCCCACGCCAGGCTCCCGAATTCCGGTTTTTCCCTGGCCTCATTCCTCCTTGATGTTCAGCATTCATTGACAACTTGAAATTACGATTGTTTCACATCTTGGTCTATTTCTACCCTTGGAATTCGTGTACCAAATTTACGCCCAGCACACGTTTATCTATGACCATTGTCCTGATGATGGCCTGGAATCAATCAGGCTGAAACGCCGTCGACAACCCCCAGCAAAGAACTTTGGCTTTTTTCTGTGGTCATTTACAAATTTGTTTAAATTTGATTGTACATAATCATATTTTGACCATATTGTCATTATCATTTTATCGCCGTTCACGCTGTCTTCACTTATTGTGCTCACTGCGCCGTTCACTATCACCAGCACGCCCAGTGCTCACATTTGTGTTTTTTGGTCATTTGTACCTTTATTGTACCGTAGTGCTGCTATAACTACCTGCAATACAAAACCCTTTTTCTAATTTCTTGGTGGTCTCCCGTCCTTTCCCTTGCGATTTCATTATTGATCTGAAATTTGCCTCTGAATGATTTCCAGTTGAGACATTGTTGTCTTGTTAACTCTTACTCTGGCCTACTGATTAAGGTCTTAACTCTTACTCTGGCCTAATAGCTAAGGTCTTAACTCTTACTCTGGCCTAATAGCTATGGTCTTAGACTCGTACTCTGGCCTAATGGTTAAGGTCTTAACTCTTACTCTGGCCTAATAGTTAAGGTCTTAACTCTTACTCTGGCCTAATAGCTAAGGTCTTAACTCTTACTCTGGCCTAATAGCTATGGTCTTACACTCGTACTCTGGCCTAATGGTTAAGGTCTTAACTCTTACTCTGGCCTAATAGCTAAGGTCTTAACTCTTACTCTTGGCCTAATAGCTAAGGTCTTAGACTCGTACTCTGGCCTACTGGTTAAGGTCTTAACTCTTACTCTGGCCTAATAGTTAAGGTCTTAGACTCATACTTTGGCCTAATGGTTAAGGTCTTAACTCTTACTATGGCCTACTGGTTAAGGTCTTAACTCTTACTCTGGCCTAATAGCTAAGGTCTTAGACTCGTACTCTGGCCTAATGGTTAAGGTCTTAACTCTTACTCTGTCCTAATAGCTAAGGTCTTAGACTCATACTCTGGCCTAATGGTTAAGGTCTTAACTCTTACTCTGGCCTAATAGCTAAGGTCTTAGACTCGTACTCTGGCCTAATGGTTAAGGTCTTAACTCTTACTCTGGCCTAATAGCTAAGGTCTTAGACTCGTACTCTGGCCTAATGGTTAAGGTCTTAACTCTTACTCTGGTCAACTGGTTAAGGTCTTAACTCTTACTCTGGCCTAATAGCTAAGGTCTTAGACTCCTACTCTGGCCTATTGGTTAAGGTCTTAACTCTTACTCTGGCCTACTGGTTAAGGTCTTAACTCTTACTCTGGCCTAATAGCTAAGGTCTTAGACTCGTACTCTGGCCTAATGGTTAAGGTCTTAACTCTTACTCTGGCCTAATAGCTAAGGTCTGAACTCTTACTCTGGCCTAATAACTAAGGTCTTAGACTCGTACTCTGGCCTAATGGTTAAGGTCTTAACTCTTACTCTGGCCTACTGGTTAAGGTCTTAACTCTTACTCTGGCCTACTGGTTAAGGTCTTAACTCTTACTCTGGCCTAATAGCTAAGGTCTTAACTCTTACTCTGGCCTAATAGCTAAGGTCTTAACTCGTACTCTGGCCTAATGGTTAAGGTCTTAACTCTTACTCTGGCCTACTAGCTCAGGTCTTAACTCTTACTCTGGCCAAATAGCTAAGGTCCTAGACTCATACTCTGGCCTAAAGGTTAAGGTCTTAACTCTTACTCTGGGCGAATAGCTAAGGTCTTAGACTCGTACTCTGGCCTACTGGTTAAGGTCCTAACTCTTACTCTGGCCTACTGGTTAAGGTCTTAACTCTTACTCTGGCCTAATAGCTAAGGTCTTAACTCTTACTCTGGCCTAATAGCTACGGTCTTAGACTCGTACTCTGGCCTAATGGTTAAGGTCATAACTCTTACTCTGGCCTAATAGCTAAGGTCTTAACTCTTACTCTGGCCTAATAGCTAAGGTCTTAGACTCATACTTTGGCCTAATGGTTAAGGTCTTAACTCTTACTATGGCCTAATAGCTAAGGTCTTAACTCTTACTCTGGCCTACTGGTTAAGGTCTTAACTCTTACTCTGGCCTACTGGTTAAGGTCTTAACTCTTACTCTGGCCTAATAGCTAAGGTCTTAGACTCGTACTCTGGCCTAATAGCTAAGGTCTTAGACTCGTACTCTGGCCTAATGGTTAAGGTCTTAACTCTTACTCTGGCCTAATAGCTAAGGTCTTAGACTTGTACTCTGGCCTAATGGTTAAGGTCTTAACTCTTACTCTGGCCTAATAGCTAAGGTCTTAGACTCGTACTCTGGCCTAATGGTTAAGGTCTTAACTCTTACTCTGGCCTACTGGTTAAGGTCTTAACTCTAACTATGGCCTAATAGCTAAGGTCTTAGACACGTACTCTGGCCTAATGGTTAAGGTCTTAACTCTTACTCTGTCCTACTGGTTAAGGTCTTAACTCTTACTCTGGCCTACTGATTAAGGTCCTAACTCTTACTCTGGCCTAATAGCTAAGGTCTTAACTCTTACTCTGGCCTAATAGCTATGGTCTTAGACTTGTACTCTGGCCTAATGGTTAAGGTCTTAACTCTTACTCTGGCCTAATAGTTAAGGTCTTAACTCTTACTCTGGCCTAATAGCTAAGGTCTTAACTCTTACTCTGGCCTAATAGCTAAGGTCTTAACTCTTACTCTGGCCTAATAGCTATGGTCTTAGACTCGTACTCTGGCCTAATGGTTAAGGTCTTAACTCTTACTCTGGCCTAATAGCTAAGGTCTTAACTCTTACTCTTGGCCTAATAGCTAAGGTCTTAGACTCGTACTCTGGCCTACTGGTTAAGGTCTTAACTCTTACTCTGGCCTAATAGCTAAGGTCTTAACTCTTACTCTGGCCTAATAGTTAAGGTCTTAACTCTTACTCTGGCCTAATAGCTAAGGTCTTAACTCTTACTCTGGCCTAATAGCTAAGGTCTTAACTCTTACTCTGGCCTAATAGCTATGGTCTTAGACTCGTACTCTGGCCTAATGGTTATGGTCTTAACTCTTACTCTGGCCTAATAGCTAAGGTCTTAACTCTTACTCTTGGCCTAATAGCTAAGGTCTTAGACTCGTACTCTGGCCTACTGGTTAAGGTCTTAACTCTTACTCTGGCCTAATAGCTAAGGTCTTAGACTCATACTCTGGCCTAATGGTTAAGGTCTTAACTCTTACTCTGGCCTAATAGCTAAGGTCTTAGACTCGTACTCTGGCCTAATGGTTAAGGTCTTAACTCTTACTCTGGCCTAATAGCTAAGGTCTTAGACTCGTACTCTGGCCTAATGGTTAAGGTCTTAACTCTTACTCTGGTCAACTGGTTAAGGTCTTAACTCTTACTCTGGCCTAATAGCTAAGGTCTTAGACTCCTACTCTGGCCTAATGGTTAAGGTCTTAACTCTTACTCTGGCCTACTGGTTAAGGTCTTAACTCTTACTCTGGCCTAATAGCTAAGGTCTTAGACTCGTACTCTGGCCTAATGGTTAAGGTCTTAACTCTTACTCTGGCCTAATAGCTAAGGTCTGAACTCTTACTCTGGCCTAATAACTAAGGTCTTAGACTCGTACTCTGGCCTAATGGTTAAGGTCTTAACTCTTACTCTGGCCTACTGGTTAAGGTCTTAACTCGTACTCTGGCCTACTGGTTAAGGTCTTAACTCTTACTCTGGCCTAATAGCTAAGGTCTTAACTCTTACTCTGGCCTAATAGCTAAGGTCTTAACTCGTACTCTGGCCTAATGGTTAAGGTCTTAGACTCGTACTCTGGCCTAATGGTTAAGGTCTTAACTCTTACTCTGGCCTACTGGTTAAGGTCTTAACTCTAACTATGGCCTAATAGCTAAGGTCTTAGACACATACTCTGGCCTAATGGTTAAGGTCTTAACTCTTACTCTGTCCTACTGGTTAAGGTCTTAACTCTTACTCTGGCCTACTGATTAAGGTCCTAACTCTTACTCTGGCCTAATAGCTAAGGTCTTAACTCTTACTCTGGCCTAATAGCTATGGTCTTAGACTTGTACTCTGGCCTAATGGTTAAGGTCTTAACTCTTACTCTGGCCTAATAGTTAAGGTCTTAACTCTTACTCTGGCCTAATAGCTAAGGTCTTAACTCTTACTCTGGCCTAATAGCTAAGGTCTTAACTCTTACTCTGGCCTAATAGCTATGGTCTTAGACTCGTACTCTGGCCTAATGGTTAAGGTCTTAACTCTTACTCTGGCCTAATAGCTAAGGTCTTAACTCTTACTCTTGGCCTAATAGCTAAGGTCTTAGACTCGTACTCTGGCCTACTGGTTAAGGTCTTAACTCTTACTCTGGCCTAATAGCTAAGGTCTTAGACTCATACTCTGGCCTAATGGTTAAGGTCTTAACTCTTACTCTGGCCTAATAGCTAAGGTCTTAGACTCGTACTCTGGCCTAATGGTTAAGGTCTTAACTCTTACTCTGGCCTAATAGCTAAGGTCTTAGACTCGTACTCTGGCCTAATGGTTAAGGTCTTAACTCTTACTCTGGTCAACTGGTTAAGGTCTTAACTCTTACTCTGGCCTAATAGCTAAGGTCTTAGACTCCTACTCTGGCCTAATGGTTAAGGTCTTAACTCTTACTCTGGCCTACTGGTTAAGGTCTTAACTCTTACTCTGGCCTAATAGCTAAGGTCTTAGACTCCTACTCTGGCCTAATGGTTAAGGTCTTAACTCTTACTCTGGCCTAATAGCTAAGGTCTGAACTCTTACTCTGGCCTAATAACTAAGGTCTTAGACTCGTACTCTGGCCTAATGGTTAAGGTCTTAACTCTTACTCTGGCCTACTGGTTAAGGTCTTAACTCTTACTCTGGCCTACTGGTTAAGGTCTTAACTCTTACTCTGGCCTAATAGCTAAGGTCTTAACTCTTACTCTGGCCTAATAGCTAAGGTCTTAACTCGTACTCTGGCCTAATGGTTAAGGTCTTAACTCTTACACTGGCCTACTAGCTAAGGTCTTAACTCTTACTCTGGCCTAATAGCTAAGGTCTTAGACTCGTACTCTGGCCTAATGGTTAAGGTCTAAACTCTTACTCTGGCCTAATAGCTAAGGTCTTAGACTCGTACTCTGGCCTACTGGTTAAGGTCTTATCTCTTACTCTAGCCTACTGGTTAAGGTCTTAACTCTTTCTCTGGCCTAATAGGTAAGGTCTTAACTATTACTCTGGCCTAATAGCTAAGGTCTTAGACTCGTACTCTGGCCTAATGGTTAACGTCTTAACTCTTACTCTGGCCTAATAGCTAAGGTCTTAACTCTTACTCTGGCCTAATAGCTAAGGTCTTAGACTCGTACTATGGCCTACAGGTTATGGGCTTAACTCTTACTCTGGCCTAATAGCTAAAGTCTTAGACTCATACTCTGGCCTACAGGTTAAGGTCTTAACTCTTACTCTGGCCTAATAGCTTACGTCTTAGACTCGTACTGTGGCTTAATAGCTAAGGTCTTAACTCTTACTCTGGCCTAATAGCTAAGGTCTTCGACTCGTACTCTGGCCTAATGGTTAAGGTCTTAACTCTTACTCTGGTCAACTGGTTAAGGTTTTAACTCTTACTCTGGCCTAATAGCTAAGGTCTTAGACTCGTACTCTGGCCTAATGGTTAAGGTCTTAATTCTTACTCTGGCCTACTGGTTAAGGTCTTAACTCTTACTCTGGCCTAATAGCTAAGGTCTTAGACTCGTACTCTGGCCTAATGGTTAAGGTCTTAACTCTTACTCTGGGCGAATAGCTAAGGTCTTAGACTCGTACTCTGGCCTACTGGTTAATGTGTTAACTCTTACACTGGCCTACTGGTTAAGGTCTTAACTCTTACTCTGGCCTAATAGCTAAGGTCTTATCTCTGACTCTGGCCTAATAGCTAAGGTCTTAGACTCGTACTCTGGCCTAATGTTTAAGGTCATAACTCTTACTCTGGCCTAATAGCTAAGGTCTTAACTCTTACTCTGGCCTAATAGCTAAGGTCTTAGACTCATACTCTGGCCTAATGGTTAAGGTCTTAACTCTTACTATGGCCTACTGGTTAAGGTCTTAACTCTTACTCTGGCCTAATAGCTAAGGTCTTAACTCTTACTCTGGCCTAATAGCTAAGGTCTTAACTCGTACTCTGGCCTAATAGCTAAGGTCTTAACTCTTACTCTGGCCTAATAGCTAAGGTCTTAGGCTTGTACTCTGGCCTAATGGTTAAGGTATTAACTCTTACTCTGGCCTAATAGCTAAGGTCTTAACTCTTACTATGGCCTAATAGCTAAGGTCTTAACGCGTACTCTGGCCTAATGGTTAAGGTCTTAACTCTTACTCTCTCCTAATAGCTAAGGTCTTAACTCTTACTTTGGCCTAATACCTAAGGTCTTAGACTCGTACTTTGGCCTACTGGTTAAGGTCTTAACTCTTACTCTGGCCTAATAGCTAAGGTCTTAGACTCGTACTGTGGCCTAATGGTTAAGGTCTTAACTCTTACTCTGGCCTAATAGCTAAGGTCTTAGACTCTTACTCTGGCCTAATAGCTAAGGTCTTAACTCTTACTCTGGCCTAATAGCTAAGGTCTTAGACTCGTACTATGGCCTACAGGTTAAGGTCTTAACTCTTACTCTGGCCTAATAGCTAAGGTCTTAGACTCGTACTCTGGCCTACAGGTTAAGGTCTTAACTCTTACTCTGGCCTAATAGCTTAAGTCTTAGACTCGTACTGTGGCCTAATAGCTAAGGTCTTAACTCTTACTCTTGCCTAATAGCTAAGGTCTTTGACTCGTACTCTGGCCTAATGGTTAAGGTCTTAACTCTTACTCTGGTCAACTGGTTAAGGTTTTAACTCTTACTCTGGCCTAATAGCTAAGGTCTTAGACTCGTACTCTGGCCTAATGGTTAAGATCTTAACTCTTACTCTCGGCGAATAGCTAAGGTCTTAGACTCGTACTCTGGCCTACTGGTTAAGGTCCTAACTCTTACTCTGGCCTACTAGTTAAGGTCTTAACTCTTACTCTGGCCTAATAGCTAAGGTCTTAACTCTTACTCTGGCCTAATAGCTACGGTCTTAGACTCGTACTCTGGCCGAATGGTTAAGGTCATAACTCTTACTCTGGCCTAATAGCTAAGGTCTTAACTCTTACTCTGGCCTCATAGCTAAGGTCTTAGACTCATACTCTGGCCTAATGGTTAAGGTCTTAACTCTTACTATGGCCTAATAGCTAAGGTCTTAGACTCGTACTATGGCATAATGGCTAAGGTCTTAACTCTTACTCTGGCCTACTGGTTAAGGTCTTAACTCTTACTCTGGCCTAATAGCTAAGGTCTTAGACTCGTACTCTGGCCTAATAGCTAAGGTCTTAGACTTGTTCTCTGGCCTAATGGGTAAGGTCTTAACTCTTACTCTGGCCTAATAGCTAAGGTCTTAGACTTGTACTCTGGCCTAATGGTTAAGGTCTAAACTCTTACTCTGGCCTAATAGCTAACGTCTTAGACTCGTACTCTGGCCTAATGGTTAAGGTCTTTACTCTTACTCTGGCCTACTGTTTAAGGTCTTAACTCTTACTCTGGCCTACTGGTTAAGGTCTTAACTCTTACTCTGGCCTACTGATTAAGGTCTTAACTCTTACTCTGGCCTACTGATTAAGGTCTTAGACTCGTACTCTGGCCTACTGGTTAAGGTCTCAACTCTTACTCTGGCCTAATAGCTAAGGTCTTAGACACGTACTCTGGCCTAATGGTTAAGGTCTTAACTCTTACTCTGTCCTACTGGTTAAGGTCTTAACTCTTACTCTGGCCTACTGATTAAGGTCTTAGACTCGTACTCTGGCCTACTGGTTAAGGTCTTAACTCTTACTCTGGCCTAATAGCTAAGGTCTTAACTCATACTCTGGCCTAATAGCTAAGGTCTTAACTCTTACTCTGGCCTAATAGCTAAGGTCTTAGACTCGTACTCTGGCCTAATGGTTAAGGTCTTAACTCTTACTCTGGCCTAATACCTAAGGTCTTAGACTCGTACTCTGGCCTACTGGTTAAGGTCTTAACTCTTACTCTGGCCTAATAGCTAAGGTCTTAGACTCGTACTCTGGCCTAATGGTTAAGGTCTTAACTCTTACTCTGGCCTAATAGCTAAGGTCTTAGACTCGTACTCTGGCCTAATGGTTAAGGTCTTTACTCTTACTCTGGCCTAATAGCTAAGGTCTTAGACTCGTACTATGGCCTAATGGTTAAGGTCTTAACTCTTACTCTGGCCTAATAGCTAAGGTCTTAACTCTTACTCTGGCCTAATAGCTAAGGTCTTAGACTCGTACTATGGCCTACAGGTTAAGGTCTTAACTCTTACTCTGGCCTAATAGCTAAGGTCTTAGACTCATACTCTGGCCTACTTGTTAAGGTCTTAACTCTTACTCTGGCCTAATAGCTTAAGTCTTAGACTCGTACTGTGGCCTAATAGCTAAGGTCTTAACTCTTACTCTGGCCTAATAGCTAAGGTCTTCGACTCATACTCTGGCCTAATGGTTAAGGTCTTAACTCTTACTCTGGTCAACTGGTTAAGGTTTTAACTCTTACTCTGGCCTAATAGCTAAGGTCTTAGACTCATACTCTGGCCTAATGGTTAAGGTCTTAACTCTTACTCTGGCCTACTGTTTAAGGTCTTAACCTCTTACTCTGGCCTACTGGTTAAGGTCTTAACTCTTACTATGGCCTAATAGCTAAGGTCTTAGACACGTACTCTGGACTAATGGTTAAGGTCTTAACTCTTACTCTGTCCTACTGGTTAAGGTCTTAACTCTTACTCTGGCCTACTGATTAAGGTCTTAACTCTTACTCTGGCCTAATAGCTAAGGTCTTAACTCTTACTCTGGCCTAATAGCTATGGTCTTAGACTCGTACTCTGGCCTAATGGTTAAGGTCTTAACTCTTACTCTGGCCTAATAGTTAAGGTCTTAACTCTTACTCTGGCCTAATAGCTAAGGTCTTAACTCTTACTCTGGCCTAATAGCTATGGTCTTACACTCGTACTCTGGCCTAATGGTTAAGGTCTTAACTCTTACTCTGGCCTAATAGCTAAGGTCTTAACTCTTACTCTTGGCCTAATAGCTAAGGTCTTAGACTCGTACTCTGGCCTACTGGTTAAGGTCTTAACTCTTACTCTGGCCTAATAGTTAAGGTCTTAGACTCATACTTTGGCCTAATGGTTAAGGTCTTAACTCTTACTATGGCCTACTGGTTAAGGTCTTAACTCTTACTCTGGCCTAATAGCTAAGGTCTTAACTCTTACTCTGGCCTAATAGCTAAGGTCTTAACTCGTACTCTGGCCTAATAGCTAAGGTCTTAACTCTTACTCTTGCCTAATAGCTAAGGTCTTAGACTCGTACTCTGGCCTAATGGTTAAGGTCTTAACTCTTACTCTCTCCTAATAGCTAAGGTCTTAACTCTTACTCTGGCCTAATAGCTAAGGTCTTAGACTCGCACTTTGGCCTACTGGTTAAGGTCTTAACTCTTACTCTGGCCTAATAGCTAAGGTCTTAGACTCGTACTGTGGCCTAATGGTTAAGGTCTTAACTCTTACTCTGGCCTAATAGCTAACGTCTTAGACTCGTACTCTGGCCTAATGGTTAAGGTCTTAACTCTTACTCTGGCCTAATAGCTAAGGTCTTAGACTCGTACTATGGCCTACAGGTTAAGATCTTAACTCTTACTCTGGCCTAATAGCTAAGGTCTTAACTCTTACTCTGGCCTAATAGCTAAGGTCTTAGACTCGTACTATGGCCTACAGGTTAAGGTCTTAACTCTTACTCTGGCCTAATAGCTAAGGTCTTAGACTCGTACTCTGGCCTACAGGTTAAGGTCTTAACTCTTACTCTGGCCTAATAGCTTAAGTCTTAGACTCGTACTGTGGCCTAATAGCTAAGGTCTTAACTCTTACTCTGGCCTAATAGCTAAGGTCTTCGACTCGTACTCTGGCCTAATGGTGAAGGTCTTAACTCTTACTCTGGTCAACTGGTTAAGGTTTTAACTCTTACTCTGGCCTAATAGCTAAGGTCTTAGACTCGTACTCTGGCCTACTGGTTAAGGTCCTAACTCTTACTCTGGCCTACTGGTTAAGGTCTTAACTCTTACTCTGGCCTAATAGCTAAGGTCTTAACTCTTACTCTGGCCTAATAGCTACGGTCTTAGACTCGTACTCTGGCCAAATGGTTAAGGTCATAACTCTTACTCTGGCCTAATAGCTAAGGTCTTAACTCTTACTCTGGCCTAATAGCTAAGGTCTTAAACTCATACTCTGGCCTAATGGTTAAGGTCTTAACTCTTACTATGGCCTAATAGCTAAGGTCTTAGACTCGTACTATGGCATAATGGTTAAGGTCTTAACTCTTACTCTGGCCTACTGGTTAAGGTCTTAACTCTTACTCTGGCCTAATAGCTAAGGTCTTAGACTCGTACTCTGGCCTAATAGCTAAGGTCTTAGACTTGTACTCTGGCCTAATGGTTAAGGTCTTAACTCTTACTCTGGCCTAATAGCTAAGGTCTTAGACTTGTACTCTGGCCTAATGGTTAAGGTCTTAACTCTTACTCTGGCCTAATAGCTAAGGTCTTAGACTCGTACTCTGGCCTAATGGTTAAGGTCTTTACTCTTACTCTGGCCTACTGTTTAAGGTCTTAACTCTTACTCTGGCCTACTGGTTAAGGTCTTAACTCTTACTATGGCCTAATAGCTAAGGTCTTAGACACGTACTCTGGCTTAATGGTTAAGGTCTTAACTCTTACTCTGTCCTACTGGTTAAGGTCTTAACTCTTACTCTGGCCAACTGATTAAGGTCTTAGACTCGTACTCTGGCCTACTGGTTAAGGTCTTAACTCTTACTCTGGCCTAATAGCAAAGATCTTAGACTCATACTATGGCATACAGGTTAAGGTCTTAACTCCTACTCTGGCATAATAGCTAAGGTCTTAACTCCTACTCTGGCCTAATAGCTAAGGTCTTAACTCTTACTCTGGCCTAATAGCTAAGGTCTTAGACTTGTACTCTGGCCTAATGGTTAAGGTCTTAACTCTTACTCTGGCCTAATACCCAAGGTCTTAGACTCGTACTCTGGCCTACTGGTTAAGGTCTTAACTCTTACTCTGGCCTAATAGCTAAGGTCTTAGACTCGTACTCTGGCCTAATGGTTAAGGTCTTAACTCTTACTCTGGCCTAATAGCTAAGGTCTTAGACTCGTACTCTGGCCTAATGGTTAAGGTCTTTACTCTTACTCTGGCCTAATAGCTAAGGTCTTAGACTCGTACTATGGCCTAATGGTTAAGGTCTTAACTCTTACTCTGGCCTAATAGCTAAGGTCTTAGACTCGTACTATGGCCTACAGGTTAAGGTCTTAACTCTTACTCTGGCCTAATAGCTAACGTCTTAGACTCATACTCTGGCCTACTTGTTAAGGTCTTAACTCTTACTCTGGCCTAATAGCTTAAGTCTTAGACTCGTACTGTGGCCTAATAGCTAAGGTCTTAACTCTTACTCTGGCCTAATAGCTAAGGTCTTCGACTCATACTCTGGCCTAATGGTTAAGGTCTTAACTCTTACTCTGGTCAACTGGTTAAGGTTTTAACTCTTACTCTGGCCTAATAGCTAAGGTCTTAGACTCGTACTCTGGCCTAATGGTTAAGGTCTTAACTCTTACTCTGGGCTACTGTTTAAGGTCTTAACTCTTACTCTGGCCTACTGGTTAAGGTCTTAACTCTTACTATGGCCTAATAGCTAAGGTCTTAGACACGTACTCTGGCCTAATCATTAAGGTCTTAACTCTTACTCTGTCCTACTGGTTAAGGTCTTAACTCTTACTCTGGCCTACTGATTAAGGTCTTAACTCTTACTCTGGCCTAATAGCTAAGGTCTTAACTCTTACTCTGGCCTAATAGCTATGGTCTTAGACTCGTACTCTGGCCAAATGGTTAAGGTCATAACTCTTACTCTGGCCTAATAGCTAAGGTCTTAACGCTTACTCTGGCCTAATAGCTAAGGTCTTAGACTCATACTCTGGCCTAATGGTTAAGGTCTTAACTCTTACTATGGCCTAATAGCTAAGGTCTTAGACTCGTACTATGGCATAATGGTTAAGGTCTTAACTCTTACTCTGGCCTACTGGTTAAGGTCTTAACTCTTACTCTGGCCTCATAGCTAAGGTCTTAGACTCGTACTCTGGCCTAATAGCTAAGGTCTTAGACTTGTACTCTGGCCTAATGGTTAAGGTCTTAACTCTTACTCTGGCCTAATAGCTAAGGTCTTAGACTTGTACTCTGGCCTAATGGTTAAGGTCTTAACTCTTACTCTGGCCTAATAGCTAAGGTCTTAGACTCGTACTCTGGCCTAATGGTTAAGGTCTTTACTCTTACTCTGGCCTACTGTTTAAGGTCTTAACTCTTACTCTGGCCTACTGGTTAAGGTCTTAACTCTTACTATGGCCTAATAGCTAAGGTCTTAGACACGTACTCTGGCTTAATGGTTAAGGTCTTAACTCTTACTCTGTCCTACTGGTTAAGGTCTTAACTCTTACTCTGGCCTACTGATTAAGGTCTTAGACTCGTACTCTGGCCTACTGGTTAAGGTCTTAACTCTTACTCTGGCCTAATAACTAAGATCTTAGACTCGTACTATGGCATACAGGTTAAGGTCTTAACTCTTACTCTGGCCTAATAGCTAAGGTCTTAACTCGTACTCTGGCCTAATAGCTAAGGTCTTAACTCTTACTCTGGCCTAATAGCTAAGGTCTTAGACTCGTACTCTGGCCTAATGGTTAAGGTCTTAACTCGTACTCTGGCCTAATACCCAAGGTCTTAGACTCGTACTCTGGCCTACTGGTTAAGGTCTTAACTCTTACTCTGGCCTAATAGCTAAGGTCTTAGACTCGTACTCTGGCCTAATGGTTAAGGTCTTAACTCTTACTCTGGCCTAATAGCTAAGGTCTTAGACTCGTACTCTGGCCTAATGGTTAAGGTCTTTACTCTTACTCTGGCCTAATAGCTAAGGTCTTAGACTCGTACTATGGCCTAATGGTTAAGGTCTTAACTCTTACTCTGGCCTAATAGCTAAGGTCTTAACTCTTACTCTGGCCTAATAGCTAAGGTCTTAGACTCGTACTATGGCCTACAGGTTAAGGTCTTAACTCTTACTCTGGCCTAATAGCTAACGTCTTAGACTCATACTCTGGCCTACTTGTTAAGGTCTTAACTCTTACTCTGGCCTAATAGCTTAAGTCTTAGACTCGTACTGTGGCCTAATAGCTAAGGTCTTAACTCTTACTCTGGCCTAATAGCTAAGGTCTTCGACTCATACTCTGGCCTAATGGTTAAGGTCTTAACTCTTACTCTGGTCAACTGGTTAAAGTTTTAACTCTTACTCTGGCCTAATAGCTAAGGTCTTAGACTCGTACTCTGGCCTAATGGTTAAGGTCTTAACTCTTACTCTGGCCTACTGTTTAAGGTCTTAACTCTTACTCTGGCCTACTGGTTAAGGTCTTAACTCTTACTATGGCCTAATAGCTAAGGTCTTAGACACGTACTCTGGCCTAATCATTAAGGTCTTAACTCTTACTCTGTCCTACTGGTTAAGGTCTTAACTCTTACTCTGGCCTACTGATTAAGGTCTTAACTCTTACTCTGGCCTAATAGCTAAGGTCTTAACTCTTACTCTGGCCTAATAGCTATGGTCTTAGACTCATACTCTGGCCTAATTGTTAAGGTCTTAACTCTTACTCTGGCCTAATAGTTAAGGTCTTAACTCTTACTCTGGCCTAATAGCTAAGGTCTTAACTCTTACTCTGGCCTAATAGCTATGGTCTTAGACTCGTACTCTGGCCTAATGGTTAAGGTCTTAACTCTTACTCTGGCCTAATAGCTAAGGTCTTAACTCTTACTCTGGCCTAATAGCTAAGGTCTTAGACTCATACTCTGGCCTAATGGTTAAGGTCTTAACTCTTACTATGGCCTAATAGCTAAGGTCTTAGACTCGTACTATGGCATAATGGTTAAGGTCTTAACTCTTACTTTGGCCTACTGGTTAAGGTCTTAACTCTTACTCTGGCCTAATAGCTAAGGTCTTAGACTCGTACTCTGGCCTAATAGCTAAGGTCTTAGACTTGTACTCTGGCCTAATGGTTAAGGTCTTAACTCTTACTCTGGCCTAATAGCTAAGGTCTTAGACTTGTACTCTGGCCTAATGGTTAAGGTCTTAACTCTTACTCTGGCCTAATAGCTAAGGTCTTAGACTCGTACTCTGGCCTAATGGTTAAGGTCTTTACTCTTACTCTGGCCCACTGTTTAAGGTCTTAACTCTTACTCTGGCCTACTGGTTAAGGTCTTAACTCTTACTATGGCCTAATAGCTAAGGTCTTAGACACGTACTCTGGCTTAATGGTTAAGGTCTTAACTCTTACTCTGTCCTACTGGTTAAGGTCTTAACTCTTACTCTGGCCTACTGATTAAGGTCTTAGACTCGTACTCTGGCCTACTGGTTAAGGTCTTAACTCTTACTCTGGCCTAATAACTAAGATCTTAGACTCGTACTATGGCATACAGGGTAAGGTCTTAACTCTTACTCTGGCCTAATAGCTAAGGTCTTAACTCGTACTCTGGCCTAATAGCTAAGGTCTTAACTCTTACTCTGGCCTAATAGCTAAGGTCTTAGACTCGTACTCTGGCCTAATGGTTAAGGTCTTAACTCTTACTCTGGCCTAATACCCAAGGTCTTAGACTCGTACTCTGGCCTACTGGTTAAGGTCTTAACTCTTACTCTGGCCTAATAGCTAAGGTCTTAGACTCGTACTCTGGCCTAATGGTTAAGGTCTTAACTCTTACTCTGGCCTAATAGCTAAGGTCTTAGACTCGTACTCTGGCCTAATGGTTAAGGTCTTTACTCTTACTCTGGCCTAATAGCTAAGGTCTTAGACTCGTACTATGGCCTAATGGTTAAGGTCTTAACTCTTACTCTGGCCTAATAGCTAAGGTCTTAACTCTTACTCTGGCCTAATAGCTAAGGTCTTAGACTCGTACTATGGCCTACAGGTTAAGGTCTTAACTCTTACTCTGGCCTAATAGCTAACGTCTTAGACTCATACTCTGGCCTACTTGTTAAGGTCTTAACTCTTACTCTGGCCTAATAGCTTAAGTCTTAGACTCATACTGTGGCCTAATAGCTAAGGTCTTAACTCTTACTCTGGCCTAATAGCTAAGGTCTTCGACTCATACTCTGGCCTAATGGTTAAGGTCTTAACTCTTACTCTGGTCAACTGGTTAAAGTTTTAACTCTTACTCTGGCCTAATAGCTAAGGTCTTAGACTCGTACTCTGGCCTAATGGTTAAGGTCTTAACTCTTACTCTGGCCTACTGTTTAAGGTCTTAACTCTTACTCTGGCCTACTGGTTAAGGTCTTAACTCTTACTATGGCCTAATAGCTAAGGTCTTAGACACGTACTCTGGCCTAATCATTAAGGTCTTAACTCTTACTCTGTCCTACTGGTTAAGGTCTTAACTCTTACTCTGGCCTACTGATTAAGGTCTTAACTCTTACTCTGGCCTAATAGCTAAGGTCTTAACTCTTACTCTGGCCTAATAGCTATGGTCTTAGACTCGTACTCTGGCCTAATTGTTAAGGTCTTAACTCTTACTCTGGCCTAATAGTTAAGGTCTTAACTCTTACTCTGGCCTAATAGCTAAGGTCTTAACTCTTACTCTGGCCTAATAGCTATGGTCTTAGACTCGTACTCTGGCCTAATGGTTAAGGTCTTAACTCTTACTCTGGCCTAATAGCTAAGGTCTTAACTCTTACTCTTGGCATAATAGCTAAGGTCTTAGACTCGTACTCTGGCCTACTGGTTAAGGTCTTAACTCTTACTCTGGCCTAATAGCTAAGGTCTAAGACTCGTACTCTGGCCTAATGGTTAAGGTCTTAACTCTTACTCTGGCCTAATAGCTAAGGTCTTAGACTCGTACTCTGGCCTAATGGTTAAGGTCTTAACTCTTACTCTGGCCTAATAGCTAAGGTCTTAACTCGTACTCTGGCCTAATGGTTAAGGTCTTAACTCTTACTCTGACCTACTAGCTAAGGTCTTAACTCTTACTCTGGCCTAATAGCTAAGGTCTTAGACTCGTACTCTGGCCTAATGGTTAAGGTCTTAACTCTTACTCTGGGCGAATAGCTAAGGTCTTAGACTCGTACTCTGGCCTACTGGTTAAGGTCCTAACTCTTACTCTGGCCTACTGGTTAAGGTCTTAACTCTTACTCTGGCCTAATAGCTAAGGACTTAGACTCCTACTCTGGACTAATGGTTAAGGTCTTAACTCTTACTCTGGCTTAATAGCTAAGGTCTGAACTCTTACTCTGGACTAATAACTAAGGTCTTAGACTCGTACTCTGGCCTAATGGTTAAGGTCTTAACTCTTACTCTGGCCTACTGGTTAAGGTCTTAACTCTTACTCTGGCCTACTGGTTAAGGTCTTAACTCTTACTCTGGCCTAATAGCTAAGGTCTTAACTCTTACTCTGGCCTAATAGCTAAGGTCTTAGACTCGTACTCTGGCCTAATGGTTAAGGTCTTAACTCTTACTCTGGCCTACTGGTTAAGGTCTTAACTCTTACTCTGGCCTAATAGCTAAGGTCTTAGACTCGTACTCTGGCCTATTGGTAAAGGTCTTAACTCTTACTCTGGCCTACTGTTTAAGGTCTTAGACACGTACTCTGGCCTAATGGTTAAGGTCTTAACTCTTACTCTGTCCTACTGGTTAAGGTCTTAACTCTTACTCTGGCCTACTGATTAAGGTCTTAACTCTTACTCTGGCCTAATAGCTAAGGTCTTAACTCTTACTCTGGCCTAATAGCTATGGTCTTAGACTCGTACTCTGGCCTACTGTTTAAGGTCTTAACTCTTACTCTGGCCTAATAGTTAAGGTCTTAACTCTTACTCTGGCCTAATAGCTAAGGTCTTAACTCTTACTCTGGCCTAATAGCTAAGGTCTTAACTCTTACTCTGGCCTAATAGCTATGGTCTTAGACTCGTACTCTGGCCTAATGGTTAAGGTCTTAACTCTTACTCTGGCCTAATAGCTAAGGTCTTAACTCTTACTCTTGGCCTAATAGCTAAGGTCTTAGACTCGTACTCTGGCCTACTGGTTAAGGTCTTAACTCTTACTCTGGCCTAATAGCTAAGGTCTTAGACTCATACTCTGGCATAAAGGTTAAGGTCTTAACTCTTACTCTGGCCTAATAGCTAAGGTCTTAGACTCGTACTCTGGCCTAATGGTTAAGGTCTTAACTCTTACTCTGGCCTAATAGCTAAGGTCTTAGACTCGTACTCTGGCCTAATGGTTAAGGTCTTAACTTTTACTCTGGTCAACTGGTTAAGGTCTTAACTCTTACTCTGGCCTAATAGCTAAGGTCTTAGACTCCTACTCTGGCCTAATGGTTAAGGTCTTATCTCTTACTCTGGCCTACTGGTTAAGGTCTTAACTCTTACTCTGGCCTAATAGCTAAGGTCTTAGACTCGTACTCTGGCCTAATGGTTAAGGTCTTAACTCTTACTCTGGCCTAATAGCTAAGGTCTGAACTCTTACTCTGGCCTAATAACTAAGGTCTTAGACTCGTACTCTGGCCTAATGGTTAGGGTCTTAACTCTTACTCTGGCCTACTGGTTAAGGTCTTAACTCTTACTCTGGCCTACTGGTTAAGGTCTTAACTCTTACTCTGGCCTAATAGCTAAGGTCTTAACTCTTACTCTGGCCTAATAGCTAAGGTCTTAACTCGTACTCTGGCCTAATGGTTAAGGTCTTAACTCTTACTCTGGCCTACTAGCTAAGGTATTAACTCTTACTCTGGCCTAATAGCTAAGGTCTTAGACTCGTACTCTGGCCTAATGGTTAAGGTCTAAACTCTTACTCTGGCCTAATAGCTAAGGTCTTAGACACGTACTCTGGCCTACTGGTTAAGGTCTTATCTCTTACTCTAGCCTACTGGTTAAGGTCTTAACTCTTTCTCTGGCCTAATAGGTAAGGTCTTAACTCTTAATCTGGCCTAATAGCTAAGGTCTTAGACTCGTACTCTGGCCTAATGGTTAACGTCTTAACTCTTACTCTGGCCTAATAGCTAAGGTCTTAACTCTTACTCTGGCCTAATAGCTAAGGTCTTAGACTCGTACTATGGCCTACAGGTTATGGGCTTAACTCTTACTCTGGCCTAATAGCTAAAGTCTTAGACTCATACTCTGGCCTACAGGTTAAGGTCTTAACTCTTACTCTGGCCTAATAGCTTACGTCTTAGACTCGTACTGTGGCTTAATAGCTAAGGTCTTAACTCTTACTCTGGCCTAATAGCTAAGGTCTTCGACTCGTACTCTGGCCTAATGGTTAAGGTCTTAACTCTTACTCTGGTCAACTGGTTAAGGTTTTAACTCTTACTCTGGCCTAATAGCTAAGGTCTTAGACTCGTACTCTGGCCTAATGGTTAAGGTCTTAATTCTTACTCTGGCCTACTGGTTAAGGTCTTAACTCTTACTCTGGCCTAACAGCTAAGGTCTTAGACTTGTACTCTGGCCTAATGGTTAAGGTCTTAACTCTTACTCTGGGCGAATAGCTAAGGTCTTAGACTCGTACTCTGGCCTACTGGTTAATGTCTTAACTCTTACACTGGCCTACTGGTTAAGGTCTTAACTCTTACTCTGGCCTAATAGCTAAGGTCTTATCTCTTACTCTGGCCTAATAGCTAAGGTCTTAGACTCGTACTCTGGCCTAATGTTTAAGGTCATAACTCTTACTCTGGCCTAATAGCTAAGGTCTTAACTCTTACTCTGGCCTAATAGCTAAGGTCTTAGACTCATACTCTGGCCTAATGGTTAAGGTCTTAACTCTTACTATGGCCTACTGGTTAAGGTCTTAACTCTTACTCTGGCCTAATAGCTAAGGTCTTAACTCTTACTCTGGCCTAATAGCTAAGGTCTTAACTCGTTCTCTGGCCTAATAGCTAAGGTCTTAACTCTTACTCTGGCCTAATAGCTAAGGTCTTAGACTCGTACTCTGGCCTAATTGTTAAGGTCTTAACTCTTACTCTGGCCTAATTGCTAAGGTCTTAACTCTTACTATGGCCTAATAGCTAAGGTCTTAACTCGTACTCTGGCCTAATGGTTAAGGTCTTAACTCTTACTCTCTCCTAATAGCTAAGGTCTTAGACTCGTACTCTGGCCTAATGGTTAAGGTCTTAACTCTTACTCTGGCCTAATAGCTAAGGTCTGAACTCTTACTCTGGCCTAATAGCTAAGGTCTTAGACTCGTACTCTGGCCTAATGGTTAAGGTCTTAACTCTTACTCTGGCCTAATAGCTAAGGTCTTAACTCTTACTCTGGCCTAATAGCTAAGGTCTTAGACTCGTACTCCTGCCTAATGGTTAAGGTCTTAACTCTTACTCTGGTCAACTGGTTAAGGTTTTAACTCTTACTCTGGCCTAATAGCTAAGGTCTTAGACTCGTACTCTGGCCTAATGGTTAAGGTCTTAATTCTTACTCTGGCCTACTGGTTAAGGTCTTAACTCTTACTCTGGCCTAATAGCTAAGGTCTTAGACTCGTACTCTGGCCTAATGGTTAAGGTCTTAACTCTTACTCTGGGCGAATAGCTAAGGTCTTAGACTCGTACTCTGACCTACTGGTTAATGTCTTAACTCTTACACTGGCCTAATGGTTAAGGTCTTAACTCTTACTCTGGCCTAATAGCTAAGGTCTTATCTCTTACTCTGGCCCAATAGCTAAGGTCTTAGACTCGTACTCTGGCCTAATGTTTAAGGTCATAACTCTTACTCTGGCCTAATAGCTAAGGTCTTAACTCTTACACTTGCCTAATAGCTAAGGTCTTAGACTCATACTCTGGCCTAATGGTTAAGGTCTTAACTCTTACTATGGCCTACTGGTTATGGTCTTAACTCTTACTCTGGCCTAATAGCTAAGGTCTTAACTCCTACTCTGTCCTAATAGCTAAGGTCTTAACTCGTACTCTGGCTTTAGGAGAGTGGAATCTGACTAATGGTTGCCCCCAACTTTTTGCCTGGTATTTAAGTGGTTTTTGACTAGTCTGGCTGGGATCCTGCTATCCAGGACCCCAGCCTATCTGCTTTCTCCCTAAAACTGTTGTGAGTACTCTAGGTACAAACATAATTGGATGCTGGGCATGCCCTACCAGTCCCTTGTAGATGGTACCCTAGGTACCCAGGGCATGGGTCCCCCAGTAGGCCTACCAGGGCTGCAGCACTTATTGTGCCACCCTGGGACAGCCACCCAAACTGACACCACCAGGCCACTACTGTGGCCTGGGTAAGGTGGTGCTAGCACCCCTTACCGGGATGTAGGTACCCTATGTCCCATACCATACAACACATATACTCTCATAGGCCACCCCTATGGCAGGCCCAGGTAATCCTACAGGGCTGGGTGCTGAGGTATGTGTGAGGGGGGACCCCTACGTGAGTAGGACCTCTCTGCAACCTTCGTAAAATCGTTACTGGGTTGTTTGTAATGTAGCCATACCATATACTCTTAACCGCATTATAAGTTATTGCGTCATCGCTGTAACTTAGGAATGGCTACACAGAACCATATCGTGTTTGGTGTCAAACATGAAGGAATCATACCCCCAGTCCAGCCATGGGCATGGGGGCACGATTCCCCCTTGCTAGGAGGGTGATATGGGAAAAGCGGTAGAATTTGGAAACCAATTTAAAAGTGCACATGTACCACAAAATGGCTACTGTTCGCCACCTACACGACTCTGGCTGGCTGTTGCTGGGGAAAACCCCAGCCTCGCCATCTGGACAATAGGGCTCCTGTGGCAGGGAGGTGCCAGCACCTCCCCAGACAGGATATGTGGATTGGAACAGGGTGGGTGCACCAAATGTCCTTTCAGAGTTGCACGTAGGCAGCTGCAGAGCCCCAATTCTGCATACACCGCCTGGAACCGGTTCAGGGGCATCCTGCCCCTCGCCCAGGCGGGAAACACACAAAGGGGAGTGGGTGTAGCCACCCTTTCCCGCCTCTACTCTGATTGGTAGGCTCTATTTTGGACCATCCCCTAATCATGGGGATATATGGGAATAACTTTGCCCTAGAGCCTTAGATTCGTACAGGACTTCACAGAACTGACCTTCGACAAGCTGCTGCCCAGCTGACTGAAGAAATCTCCCTTGGGATAAAGGAGTTATCCCCCTGCTTGGCAGGCACCTAAAAGACTGCAAGATACCCGGTTGGAACTTCGTTGCTCTCACGACCTTCGACGCCTTCCAGCAACCTCGAGGTGGGTCTCCAGTGCATCCCAGCGTCCTGTGAGTGTGCCCAGCAAGTCTGAGCACCCTGGACCACGTGGGTGTCGAGATCCCTGCATACCCCGAGACACCAGCCACCTCTTGTCCAGCACACGACCCCGACCAGTGGGGAAGTTGTGCTTTGGCCCATTCTTGAGCCAACCTTCAAGCAGCATTTGTGCCGACCCTCAGCTCCCTGGCCCGCTCCGGTGGCCCATGGGAGCCCTTTTACGCACTCCATTTTGCTGCCTTCCGCGGTCCCTTGTCCCTCGACTTGTGGGCCCTGACGGAGGACAATCTTCTTTTCTAAGAGTTCCCCTGGTTGCTCCAGGCCTGCTCTACGCTCCCTGCAAAGGAGAGCACCCTCAGACCACGTGGGTCTGCACCAGCAGCTGCTTTGTTCATCTTGCATGGGTTGCGGTTGCCAATGCTTAGTGGATCCAATTGGGACACTAACACCGCAGCGACCCTCAGCCGACGTGGGACAGTCGCCCTCCAGAAGCTGGCCTTCCTTGAAGCCTCCTGGAGCCTGTGACTGCAGAGCCCAGCTGTACCTTCCACACCTGAAGCACCCGACATCCATGAGCTCCTTCCTGTGAGCTCCCTGGTCACTGTGCTGTGACCCAGACTCTGTCCCCTCTGCTTTCAGGTTCATCTTTGTCTTTTCTTCAACTTTAGTCTTCACGACTTCAGCGACACTTCCAGCTAGCAGCAGTTTGGACTCCTTTTCCATAGAAAATCAGCCCGCGACCCGACACCAGAATCGACCTATGCACCCGGCTTCCCTGGGGCAGGTAACAGTGGTACTTCGGTACTTCCGTGGTGGTGGGCTCTCCAAAGCCTTAAGTCTCAAGCCTTAACTTTGTACTGTTGTTAGAAGTGTCCTTAAACCTTAATTATTCAACCGCGACATTCTCCATAGGCTAACATTGCGATCCCGATAGCAACTTCTCGCACTGCACACGCCTCCCGTGGGTCCCCTTCCTCTTAACTGTGGGTGGATTCTTAAGGGGCCAGCGATCCTGAATGCCCTAGGCATTGCCTGTAGAATTGTCGTGGTTCTTATACCACTATTTTAGTATATGGTTTGGTCCCCCCCTGGGGCCCATTGATTTCTGTGCTATTTATTGTGTTTATAAATGCTTGTTTGAAGTGTAACTTTGCCACTAGCCACATAAAGTGACTGTGGGATTCTGTCTAGAATAAATACATATATTTTATATATATACCTGTGTGGGCTACTCTTTCATTTGTTCATTCAAGAGGTTATTATGGTAAAACAATAAGCTTAACACTCCTTCAAGACTTAGCCTGAAGGCTGCTCTCCACAGCTACCACTAGGATAGCTTTCTTTAAAGGTTGTCTTAAACCTATCATCAATAGGAGTCGAATTGGACTGGTGCAAGGTGTCCCTATAACTAGGAACAGCATATGCCAGGCCAACTTCTCACACTGGCCTAATAGCTAAGGTCTTAACTCTTACTCTGGCCTAATAGCTAAGGTCTTAGACTCGTACTCTGGCCTAATCGTTAAGGTCTTAACTCTTACTCTGGCCTAATAGCTAAGGTCTTAACTCTTACTATGGCCTAATAGCTAAGGTCTTAACTCGTACTCTAGCCTAATGGTTAAGGTCTTAACTCTTACTCTCTCCTAATAGCTAAGGTCTTAACTCTTTCTCTGGCCTAATAGCTAAGGTCTTAGACTCGTACTTTGGCCTACTGGTTAAGGTCTTAACTCTTACTCTGGCCTAATAGCTAAGGTCTTAGACTCGTACTGTGGCCTAATGGTTAAGGTCTTAACTCTTACTCTGGCCTAATAGCTAAGGTCTTAGACTCGTACTCTGGCCTAATGGTTAAGGTCTTAACTCTTACTCTGGCCTAATAGCTAAGGTCTTAGACTCGTACTATGGCCTACAGGTTAAGATCTTAACTCTTACTCTGGCCTAATAGCTAAGGTCTTAACTCTTACTCTGGCCTAATAGCTAAGGTCTTAGACTCGTATTATGGCCTACAGGTTAAGATCTTAACTCTTACTCTGGCCTAATGGTTAAGGTCTTAACTCTTACTCTGGCCTAATAGCTAAGGTCTTAGACTCGTACTCTGGCCTAATGGTTAAGGTCTTAACTCTTACTCTGGCCTAATAGCTAAGGTCTTAGACTCGTACTATGGCCTACAGGTTAAGATCTTAACTCTTACTCTGGCCTAATAGCTAAGGTCTTAACTCTTACTCTGGCCTAATAGCTAAGGTCTTAGACTCGTATTATGGCCTACAGGTTAAGGTCTTAACTCTTACTCTGGCCTAATAGCTAAGGTCTTAGACTCGTGCTCTGGCCTACAGGTTAAGGTCTTAACTCTTACTCTGGCCTAATAGCTTAAGTCTTAGACTCGTACTGTGGCCTAATAGCTAAGGTCTTAACTCTTACTCTGGCCTAATAGCTAAGGTCTTCGACTCGTACTCTGGCCTAATGGTTAAGGTATTAACTCTTACTCTTGTCAACTGGTTAAGGTTTTAACTCTTACTCCGGCCTAATAGCTAAGGTCTTAGACTCGTACTCTGGCCTATTGGTAAAGGTCTTAACTCTTACTCTGGCCTACTGTTTAAGGTCTTAACTCTTACTCTGGCCTACTGGTTAAGGTCTTAACTCTAACTATGGCCTAATAGCTAAGGTCTTAGACACGTACTCTGGCCTAATGGTTAAGGTCTTAACTCTTACTCTGTCCTACTGGTTAAGGTCTTAACTCTTACTCTGGCCTACTGATTAAGGTCTTAACTCTTACTCTGGCCTAATAGCTAAGGTCTTAACTCTTACTCTGGCCTAATAGCTATGGTCTTAGACTCGTACTCTGGCCTACTGGTTAAGGTCTTAACTCTTACTCTGGCCTAATAGTTAAGGTTTTAACTCTTACTCTGGCCTAATAGCTAAGGTCTTAACTCTTACTCTGGCCTAATAGCTAAGGTCTTAACTCTTACTCTGGCCTAATAGCTATGGTCTTAGACTCGTACTCTGGCCTAATGGTTAAGGTCTTAACTCTTACTCTGGCCTAATAGCTAAGGTCTTAACTCTTACTCTTGGCCTAATAGCTAAGGTCTTAGACTCGTACTCTGGCCTACTGGTTAAGGTCTTAACTCTTACTCTGGCCTAATAGCTAAGGTCTTAGACTCATACTCTGGCATAATGGTTAAGGTCTTAACTCTTACTCTGGCCTAATAGCTAAGGTCTTAGACTCGTACTCTGGCCTAATGGTTAAGGTCTTATCTCTTACTCTGGCCTAATAGCTAAGGTCTTAGACTCGTACTCTGGCCTAATGGTTAAGGTCTTAACTTTTACTCTGGTCAACTGGTTAAGGTCTTAACTCTTACTCTGGCCTAATAGCTAAGGTCTTAGACTCCTACTCTGGCCTAATGGTTAAGGTCTTAACTCTTACTCTGGCCTACTGGTTAAGGTCTTAACTCTTACTCTGGCCTAATAGCTAAGGTCTTAGACTCGTACTCTGGCCTAATGGTTAAGGTCTTAACTCTTACTCTGGCCTAATAGCTAAGGTCTGAACTCTTACTCTGGCCTAATAACTAAGGTCTTAGACTCGTACTCTGGCCTAATGGTTAGGGTCTTAACTCTTACTCTGGCCTACTGGTTAAGGTCTTAACTCTTACTCTGGCCTACTGGTTAAGGTCTTAACTCTTACTCTGGCCTAATAGCTAAGGTCTTAACTCTTACTCTGGCCTAATAGCTAAGGTCTTAACTCGTACTCTGGCCTAATGGTTAAGGTCTTAACTCTTACTCTGGCCTACTAGCTAAGGTCTTAACTCTTACTCTGGCCTAATAGCTAAGGTCTTAGACTCGTACTCTGGCCTAATGGTTAAGGTCTAAACTCTTACTCTGGCCTAATAGCTAAGGTCTTAGACTCGTACTCTGGCCTACTGGTTAAGGTCTTATCTCTTACTCTAGCCTACTGGTTAAGGTCTTAACTCTTTCTCTGGCCTAATAGGTAAGGTCTTAACTCTTAATCTGGCCTAATAGCTAAGGTCTTAGACTCGTACTCTGGCCTAATGGTTAACGTCTTAACTCTTACTCTGGCCTAATAGCTAAGGTCTTAACTCTTACTCTGGCCTAATAGCTAAGGTCTTAGACTCGTACTATGGCCTACAGGTTATGGGCTTAACTCTTACTCTGGCCTAATAGCTAAAGTCTTAGACTCATACTCTGGCCTACAGGTTAAGGTCTTAACTCTTACTCTGTCCTAATAGCTTACGTCTTAGACTCGTACTGTGGCTTAATAGCTAAGGTCTTAACTCTTACTCTGGCCTAATAGCTAAGGTCTTCGACTCGTACTCTGGCCTAATGGTTAAGGTCTTAACTCTTACTCTGGTCAACTGGTTAAGGTTTTAACTCTTACTCTGGCCTAATAGCTAAGGTCTTAGACTCGTACTCTGGCCTAATGGTTAAGGTCTTAATTCTTACTCTGGCCTACTGGTTAAGGTCTTAACTCTTACTCTGGCCTAACAGCTAAGGTCTTAGACTTGTACTCTGGCCTAATGGTTAAGGTCTTAACTCTTACTCTGGGCGAATAGCTAAGGTCTTAGACTCGTACTCTGGCCTACTGGTTAATGTCTTAACTCTTACACTGGCCTACTGGTTAAGGTCTTAACTCTTACTCTGGCCTAATAGCTAAGGTCTTATCTCTTACTCTGGCCTAATAGCTAAGGTCTTAGACTCGTACTCTGGCCTAATGTTTAAGGTCATAACTCTTACTCTGGCCTAATAGCTAAGGTCTTAACTCTTACTCTGGCCTAATAGCTAAGGTCTTAGACTCATACTCTGGCCTAATGGTTAAGGTCTTAACTCTTACTATGGCCTACTGGTTAAGGTCTTAACTCTTACTCTGGCCTAATAGCTAAGGTCTTAACTCTTACTCTGGCCTAATAGCTAAGGTCTTAACTCGTTCTCTGGCCTAATAGCTAAGGTATTAACTCTTACTCTGGCCTAATAGCTAAGGTCTTAGACTCGTACTCTGGCCTAATTGTTAAGGTCTTAACTCTTACTCTGGCCTAATTGCTAAGGTCTTAACTCTTACTATGGCCTAATAGCTAAGGTCTTAACTCGTACTCTGGCCTAATATTTAAGGTCTTAACTCTTACTCTCTCCTAATAGCTAAGGTCTTAGACTCGTACTCTGGCCTAATGGTTAAGGTCTTAACTCTTACTCTGGCCTAATAGCTAAGGTCTGAACTCTTACTCTGGCCTAATAGCTAAGGTCTTAGACTCGTACTCTGGCCTAATGGTTAAGGTCTTAACTCTTACTCTGGCCTAATAGCTAAGGTCTTAACTCTTACTCTGGCCTAATAGCTAAGGTCTTAGACTCGTACTCCTGCCTAATGGTTAAGGTCTTAACTCTTACTCTGGTCAACTGGTTAAGGTTTTAACTCTTACTCTGGCCTAATAGCTAAGGTCTTAGACTCGTACTCTGGCCTAATGGTTAAGGTCTTAATTCTTACTCTGGCCTACTGGTTAAGGTCTTAACTCTTACTCTGGCCTAATAGCTAAGGTCTTAGACTCGTACTCTGGCCTAATGGTTAAGGTCTTAACTCTTACTCTGGGCGAATAGCTAAGGTCTTAGACTCGTACTCTGACCTACTGGTTAATGTCTTAACTCTTACACTGGCCTACTGGTTAAGGTCTTAACTCTTACTCTGGCCTAATAGCTAAGGTCTTAACTCCTACTCTGTCCTAATAGCTAAGGTCTTAACTCGTACTCTGGCCTAATAGCTAAGGTCTTAACTCTTACTCTGGCCTAATAGCTAAGGTCTTAGACTCATACTCTGGCCTAATGGTTAAGGTCTTAACTCTTACTATGGCCTACTGGTTAAGGTCTTAACTCTTACTCTGGCCTAATAGCTAAGGTCTTAACTCTTACTCTGGCCTAATAGATAAGGTCTTAACTCGTTCTCTGGCCTAATAGCTAAGGTATTAACTCTTACTCTGGCCTAATAGCTAAGGTCTTAGACTCGTACTCTGGCCTAATCGTTAAGGTCTTAACTCTTACTCTGGCCTAATAGCTAAGGTCTTAACTCTTACTATGGCCTAATAGCTAAGGTCTTAACTCGTACTCTGGCCTAATGGTTAAGGTCTTAACTCTTACTCTCTCCTAATAGCTAAGGTCTTAACTCTTTCTCTGGCCTAATAGCTAAGGTCTTAGACTCGTACTTTGGCCTACTGGTTAAGGTCTTAACTCTTACTCTGGCCTAATAGCTAAGGTCTTAGACTCGTACTGTGGCCTAATGGTTAAGGTCTTAACTCTTACTCTGGCCTAATAGCTAAGGTCTTAGACTCGTACTCTGGCCTAATGGTTAAGGTCTTAACTCTTACTCTGGCCTAATAGCTAAGGTCTTAGACTCGTACTCTGGCCTACTGGTTAAGGTCTTAACTCTTACTCTGGCCTACTGGTTAATGTCTTAATTCTTACTCTGGCCTAATAGCTAAGGTCTTAGACTCGTACTCTGGCCTAATGGTTAAGGTCTTAACGCTTACTCTGGCCTACTGGTTAAGGTCTTAACTCTTTCTCTGGCCTAATAGCTAAGGACTTAACTCTTACTCTAGTCTTATAGCTAAGGTCTGAACTCTTACTCTGGCCTAATAGCTAAGGTCTTAGACTCGTACTCTGGCCTAATGGTTAAGGTCTTAACTCTTACTCTGGACTTCTGGTTAAGGTCTTAACTCTTACTCTGGCCTACTGGTTAAGGTCTTAACTCTTTCTCTGGCCTAATAGGTAAGGTCTTAACTCTTACTCTGGCCTAATAGGTAAGGTCTTAGACTCCTACTCTGGCCTAATGGTTAAGGTCTTAACTCTTACTCTGGCCTACTAGCTAAGGTCTTAGACTCGTACTCTGGCCTAATGGTTGAGGTCTTAACTCTTACTCTGGCCTAATAGCTAAGGTCTTAGACTCGTACTCTGGCATACTGGTTAAGGTCTTAACTCTTACTCTGGCCTACTGGTTAAGGTCTTAATTCTTACTCTGGCCTAATAGCTAAGGTCTTAGACTCCTACTCTGGCCTAATGGTTAAGGTCTTAACTCTTACTCTGACCTACTGGTTAAGGTCTTAACTCTTACTCTGGCCTAATAGCTAAGGACTTAACTCTTACTCTAGTCTTATAGCTAAGGTCTTAACTCTTACTCTGGCCTAATAGCTAAGGTCTTAGACTCGTACTCTGGCCTAATGGTTAAGGTCTTAACTCTTACTCTGGACTTCTGGTTAAGGTCTTAACTCTTACTCTGGCCTACTGGTTAAGGTCTTAACTCTTACTATGGCCTAAAAGCTAAGGTCTTAGACTCGTACTCTGGCCTAATGGTTAAGGTCTTAACTCTTACTCTGGCCTACTGGTTAAGGTCTTAACTCTTTCTCTGGCCTAATAGGTAAGGTCTTAACTCTTACTCTGGCCTAATAGGTAAGGTCTTAGACTCCTACTCTGGCCTAATGGTTAAGGTCTTAACTCTTACTCTGGCCTACTAGCTAAGGTCTTAACTCTTACTATGGCCTAATAGCTAAGGTCTTAACTCGTACTCTAGCCTAATGGTTAAGGTCTTAACTCTTACTCTCTCCTAATAGCTAAGGTCTTAACTCTTTCTCTGGCCTAATAGCTAAGGTCTTAGACTCGTACTTTGGCCTACTGGTTAAGGTCTTAACTCTTACTCTGGCCTAATAGCTAAGGTCTTAGACTCGTACTGTGGCCTAATGGTTAAGGTCTTAACTCTTACTCTGGCCTAATAGCTAAGGTCTTAGACTCGTACTCTGGCCTAATGGTTAAGGTCTTAACTCTTACTCTGGCCTAATAGCTAAGGTCTTAGACTCGTACTATGGCCTACAGGTTAAGATCTTAACTCTTACTCTGGCCTAATAGCTAAGGTCTTAACTCTTACTCTGGCCTAATAGCTAAGGTCTTAGACTCGTATTATGGCCTACAGGTTAAGATCTTAACTCTTACTCTGGCCTAATGGTTAAGGTCTTAACTCTTACTCTGGCCTAATAGCTAAGGTCTTAGACTCGTACTCTGGCCTAATGGTTAAGGTCTTAACTCTTACTCTGGCCTAATAGCTAAGGTCTTAGACTCGTACTATGGCCTACAGGTTAAGATCTTAACTCTTACTCTGGCCTAATAGCTAAGGTCTTAACTCTTACTCTGGCCTAATAGCTAAGGTCTTAGACTCGTATTATGGCCTACAGGTTAAGGTCTTAACTCTTACTCTGGCCTAATAGCTAAGGTCTTAGACTCGTGCTCTGGCCTACAGGTTAAGGTCTTAACTCTTACTCTGGCCTAATAGCTTAAGTCTTAGACTCGTACTGTGGCCTAATAGCTAAGGTCTTAACTCTTACTCTGGCCTAATAGCTAAGGTCTTCGACTCGTACTCTGGCCTAATGGTTAAGGTATTAACTCTTACTCTTGTCAACTGGTTAAGGTTTTAACTCTTACTCCGGCCTAATAGCTAAGGTCTTAGACTCGTACTCTGGCCTATTGGTAAAGGTCTTAACTCTTACTCTGGCCTACTGTTTAAGGTCTTAACTCTTACTCTGGCCTACTGGTTAAGGTCTTAACTCTAACTATGGCCTAATAGCTAAGGTCTTAGACACGTACTCTGGCCTAATGGTTAAGGTCTTAACTCTTACTCTGTCCTACTGGTTAAGGTCTTAACTCTTACTCTGGCCTACTGATTAAGGTCTTAACTCTTACTCTGGCCTAATAGCTAAGGTCTTAACTCTTACTCTGGCCTAATAGCTATGGTCTTAGACTCGTACTCTGGCCTACTGGTTAAGGTCTTAACTCTTACTCTGGCCTAATAGTTAAGGTTTTAACTCTTACTCTGGCCTAATAGCTAAGGTCTTAACTCTTACTCTGGCCTAATAGCTAAGGTCTTAACTCTTACTCTGGCCTAATAGCTATGGTCTTAGACTCGTACTCTGGCCTAATGGTTAAGGTCTTAACTCTTACTCTGGCCTAATAGCTAAGGTCTTAACTCTTACTCTTGGCCTAATAGCTAAGGTCTTAGACTCGTACTCTGGCCTACTGGTTAAGGTCTTAACTCTTACTCTGGCCTAATAGCTAAGGTCTTAGACTCATACTCTGGCATAATGGTTAAGGTCTTAACTCTTACTCTGGCCTAATAGCTAAGGTCTTAGACTCGTACTCTGGCCTAATGGTTAAGGTCTTATCTCTTACTCTGGCCTAATAGCTAAGGTCTTAGACTCGTACTCTGGCCTAATGGTTAAGGTCTTAACTTTTACTCTGGTCAACTGGTTAAGGTCTTAACTCTTACTCTGGCCTAATAGCTAAGGTCTTAGACTCCTACTCTGGCCTAATGGTTAAGGTCTTAACTCTTACTCTGGCCTACTGGTTAAGGTCTTAACTCTTACTCTGGCCTAATAGCTAAGGTCTTAGACTCGTACTCTGGCCTAATGGTTAAGGTCTTAACTCTTACTCTGGCCTAATAGCTAAGGTCTGAACTCTTACTCTGGCCTAATAACTAAGGTCTTAGACTCGTACTCTGGCCTAATGGTTAGGGTCTTAACTCTTACTCTGGCCTACTGGTTAAGGTCTTAACTCTTACTCTGGCCTACTGGTTAAGGTCTTAACTCTTACTCTGGCCTAATAGCTAAGGTCTTAACTCTTACTCTGGCCTAATAGCTAAGGTCTTAACTCGTACTCTGGCCTAATGGTTAAGGTCTTAACTCTTACTCTGGCCTACTAGCTAAGGTCTTAACTCTTACTCTGGCCTAATAGCTAAGGTCTTAGACTCGTACTCTGGCCTAATGGTTAAGGTCTAAACTCTTACTCTGGCCTAATAGCTAAGGTCTTAGACTCGTACTCTGGCCTACTGGTTAAGGTCTTATCTCTTACTCTAGCCTACTGGTTAAGGTCTTAACTCTTTCTCTGGCCTAATAGGTAAGGTCTTAACTCTTAATCTGGCCTAATAGCTAAGGTCTTAGACTCGTACTCTGGCCTAATGGTTAACGTCTTAACTCTTACTCTGGCCTAATAGCTAAGGTCTTAACTCTTACTCTGGCCTAATAGCTAAGGTCTTAGACTCGTACTATGGCCTACAGGTTATGGGCTTAACTCTTACTCTGGCCTAATAGCTAAAGTCTTAGACTCATACTCTGGCCTACAGGTTAAGGTCTTAACTCTTACTCTGTCCTAATAGCTTACGTCTTAGACTCGTACTGTGGCTTAATAGCTAAGGTCTTAACTCTTACTCTGGCCTAATAGCTAAGGTCTTCGACTCGTACTCTGGCCTAATGGTTAAGGTCTTAACTCTTACTCTGGTCAACTGGTTAAGGTTTTAACTCTTACTCTGGCCTAATAGCTAAGGTCTTAGACTCGTACTCTGGCCTAATGGTTAAGGTCTTAATTCTTACTCTGGCCTACTGGTTAAGGTCTTAACTCTTACTCTGGCCTAACAGCTAAGGTCTTAGACTTGTACTCTGGCCTAATGGTTAAGGTCTTAACTCTTACTCTGGGCGAATAGCTAAGGTCTTAGACTCGTACTCTGGCCTACTGGTTAATGTCTTAACTCTTACACTGGCCTACTGGTTAAGGTCTTAACTCTTACTCTGGCCTAATAGCTAAGGTCTTATCTCTTACTCTGGCCTAATAGCTAAGGTCTTAGACTCGTACTCTGGCCTAATGTTTAAGGTCATAACTCTTACTCTGGCCTAATAGCTAAGGTCTTAACTCTTACTCTGGCCTAATAGCTAAGGTCTTAGACTCATACTCTGGCCTAATGGTTAAGGTCTTAACTCTTACTATGGCCTACTGGTTAAGGTCTTAACTCTTACTCTGGCCTAATAGCTAAGGTCTTAACTCTTACTCTGGCCTAATAGCTAAGGTCTTAACTCGTTCTCTGGCCTAATAGCTAAGGTATTAACTCTTACTCTGGCCTAATAGCTAAGGTCTTAGACTCGTACTCTGGCCTAATTGTTAAGGTCTTAACTCTTACTCTGGCCTAATTGCTAAGGTCTTAACTCTTACTATGGCCTAATAGCTAAGGTCTTAACTCGTACTCTGGCCTAATATTTAAGGTCTTAACTCTTACTCTCTCCTAATAGCTAAGGTCTTAGACTCGTACTCTGGCCTAATGGTTAAGGTCTTAACTCTTACTCTGGCCTAATAGCTAAGGTCTGAACTCTTACTCTGGCCTAATAGCTAAGGTCTTAGACTCGTACTCTGGCCTAATGGTTAAGGTCTTAACTCTTACTCTGGCCTAATAGCTAAGGTCTTAACTCTTACTCTGGCCTAATAGCTAAGGTCTTAGACTCGTACTCCTGCCTAATGGTTAAGGTCTTAACTCTTACTCTGGTCAACTGGTTAAGGTTTTAACTCTTACTCTGGCCTAATAGCTAAGGTCTTAGACTCGTACTCTGGCCTAATGGTTAAGGTCTTAATTCTTACTCTGGCCTACTGGTTAAGGTCTTAACTCTTACTCTGGCCTAATAGCTAAGGTCTTAGACTCGTACTCTGGCCTAATGGTTAAGGTCTTAACTCTTACTCTGGGCGAATAGCTAAGGTCTTAGACTCGTACTCTGACCTACTGGTTAATGTCTTAACTCTTACACTGGCCTACTGGTTAAGGTCTTAACTCTTACTCTGGCCTAATAGCTAAGGTCTTAACTCCTACTCTGTCCTAATAGCTAAGGTCTTAACTCGTACTCTGGCCTAATAGCTAAGGTCTTAACTCTTACTCTGGCCTAATAGCTAAGGTCTTAGACTCATACTCTGGCCTAATGGTTAAGGTCTTAACTCTTACTATGGCCTACTGGTTAAGGTCTTAACTCTTACTCTGGCCTAATAGCTAAGGTCTTAACTCTTACTCTGGCCTAATAGATAAGGTCTTAACTCGTTCTCTGGCCTAATAGCTAAGGTATTAACTCTTACTCTGGCCTAATAGCTAAGGTCTTAGACTCGTACTCTGGCCTAATCGTTAAGGTCTTAACTCTTACTCTGGCCTAATAGCTAAGGTCTTAACTCTTACTATGGCCTAATAGCTAAGGTCTTAACTCGTACTCTGGCCTAATGGTTAAGGTCTTAACTCTTACTCTCTCCTAATAGCTAAGGTCTTAACTCTTTCTCTGGCCTAATAGCTAAGGTCTTAGACTCGTACTTTGGCCTACTGGTTAAGGTCTTAACTCTTACTCTGGCCTAATAGCTAAGGTCTTAGACTCGTACTGTGGCCTAATGGTTAAGGTCTTAACTCTTACTCTGGCCTAATAGCTAAGGTCTTAGACTCGTACTCTGGCCTAATGGTTAAGGTCTTAACTCTTACTCTGGCCTAATAGCTAAGGTCTTAGACTCGTACTCTGGCCTACTGGTTAAGGTCTTAACTCTTACTCTGGCCTACTGGTTAATGTCTTAATTCTTACTCTGGCCTAATAGCTAAGGTCTTAGACTCGTACTCTGGCCTAATGGTTAAGGTCTTAACGCTTACTCTGGCCTACTGGTTAAGGTCTTAACTCTTTCTCTGGCCTAATAGCTAAGGACTTAACTCTTACTCTAGTCTTATAGCTAAGGTCTGAACTCTTACTCTGGCCTAATAGCTAAGGTCTTAGACTCGTACTCTGGCCTAATGGTTAAGGTCTTAACTCTTACTCTGGACTTCTGGTTAAGGTCTTAACTCTTACTCTGGCCTACTGGTTAAGGTCTTAACTCTTTCTCTGGCCTAATAGGTAAGGTCTTAACTCTTACTCTGGCCTAATAGGTAAGGTCTTAGACTCCTACTCTGGCCTAATGGTTAAGGTCTTAACTCTTACTCTGGCCTACTAGCTAAGGTCTTAGACTCGTACTCTGGCCTAATGGTTAAGGTCTTAACTCTTACTCTGGCCTAATAGCTAAGGTCTTAGACTCGTACTCTGGCATACTGGTTAAGGTCTTAACTCTTACTCTGGCCTACTGGTTAAGGTCTTAATTCTTACTCTGGCCTAATAGCTAAGGTCTTAGACTCCTACTCTGGCCTAATGGTTAAGGTCTTAACTCTTACTCTGACCTACTGGTTAAGGTCTTAACTCTTACTCTGGCCTAATAGCTAAGGACTTAACTCTTACTCTAGTCTTATAGCTAAGGTCTTAACTCTTACTCTGGCCTAATAGCTAAGGTCTTAGACTCGTACTCTGGCCTAATGGTTAAGGTCTTAACTCTTACTCTGGACTTCTGGTTAAGGTCTTAACTCTTACTCTGGCCTACTGGTTAAGGTCTTAACTCTTACTATGGCCTAAAAGCTAAGGTCTTAGACTCGTACTCTGGCCTAATGGTTAAGGTCTTAACTCTTACTCTGGCCTACTGGTTAAGGTCTTAACTCTTTCTCTGGCCTAATAGGTAAGGTCTTAACTCTTACTCTGGCCTAATAGGTAAGGTCTTAGACTCCTACTCTGGCCTAATGGTTAAGGTCTTAACTCTTACTCTGGCCTACTAGCTAAGGTCTTAGACTCGTACTCTGGCCTAATGGTTAAGGTCTTAACTCTTACTCTGGCCTACTGGTTAAGGTCTTAACTCTTACTCTGGCCTAATAGCTAAGGTCTTAGACTCGTACTCTGGCCTACTGGTTAAGGTCTTAACTCTTACTCTGGCCTAATAGCTAAGGTCTTAGACTCGTACTCTGGCCTACTGGTTAAGGTCTTAACTCTTACTCTGGCCTACTGGTTAAGGTCTTAATTCTTACTCTGGCCTAATAGCTAAGGTCTTAGACTCGTACTCTGGCCTAATGGTTAAGGTCTTAACTCTTACTCTGGCCTACTGGTTAAGGTCTTAACTCTTACTCTGGCCTAATAGCTAAGGTCTTAACTCTTACTCTGGTCTTATAGCTAAGGTCTTAACTCTTACTCTGGCCTAATAGCTAAGGTCTTAGACTCGTACTCTGGCCTAATGGTTAAGGTCTTAACTCTTACTCTGGACTTCTGGTTAAGGTCTTAACTCTTACTCTGGCCTACTGGTTAAGGTCTTAACTCTTACTATGGCCTAATAACTAAGGTCTTAGACTCGTACTCTGGCCTAATGGTTAAGGTCTTAACTCTTACTCTGGACTACTGGTTAAGGTCTTAACTCTTTCTCTGGCCTAATAGGTAAGGTCTTAACTCTTACTCTGGCCTAATAGGTAAGGTCTTAGACTCGTAGTCTGGCCTAATGGTTAACGTCTTAACTCTTACTCTGGCCTAATAGCTAAGGTCTTAACTCTTACTCTGGCGTAATAGCTAAGGTCTTAGACTCGTACTATGGCCTACAGGTTAAGGTCTTAACTCTTACTCTGGCCTACTGGTTAAGGTCTGAACTCTTACTCTGGCCTAATAGCTAAGGTCTTAGACTCGTACTCTGGCCTAATGGTTAAGGTCTTAACTCTTACTCTGGCCTACTGGTTAAGGTCTTAACTCTTACTCTGGCCTAATAGCTAAGGTCTTAGACTCGTACTCTGGCCTAATGGTTAAGGTCTTAACTCTTACTCTGGCCTAATAGCTAAGGTCTTAGACTCGTACTCTGGCCTACTGGTTAAGGTCTTAACTCTTACTCTGGCCTACTGGTTAAGGTCTTAATTCTTACTCTGGCCTAATAGCTAAGGTCTTAGACTCGTACTCTGGCCTAATGGTTAAGGTCTTAACTCTTACTCTGGACTTCTGGTTAAGGTCTTAACTCTTACTCTGGCCTACTGGTTAAGGTCTTAACTCTTACTATGGCCTAATAGCTAAGGTCTTAGACTCGTACTCTGGCCTAATGGTTAAGGTCTTAACTCTTACTCTGGCCTACTGGTTAAGGTCTTAACTCTTTTTCTGGCCTAATAGGTAAGGTCTTAACTCTTACTCTGGCCTAATAGGTAAGGTCTTAGACTCCTACTTTGGCCTAATGGTTAAGGTCTTAACTCTTACTCTGGCCTACTAGCTAAGGTCTTAGACTCGTACTCTGGCCTAATGGTTAAGGTCTTAACTCTTACTCTGGCCTAATAGCTAAGGTCTTAGACTCGTACTCTGGCCTAATGGTTAAGGTCTTAACTCTTACTCGGGCCTACTGGTTAAGGTCTTAACTCTTACTCTGGCCTAATAGCTAAGGTCTTAGACTCGTACTCTGGTCTAATGGTTAAAGTCTTAACTCTTACTCTGGCCTAATAGCTAAGGTCTTAGACTCGTACTCCTGCCTAATGGTTAAGGTCTTAACTCTTACTCTGGTCAACTGGTTAAGGTTTTAACTCTTACTCTGGCCTAATAGCTAAGGTCTTAGACTCGTACTCTGGCCTAATGGTTAAGGTCTTAATTCTTACTCTGGCCTACTGGTTAAGGTCTTAACTCTTACTCTGGCCTAATAGCTAAGGTCTTAGACTCGTACTCTGGCCTAATGGTTAAGGTCTTAACTCTTACTCTGGGCGAATAGCTAAGGTCTTAGACTCGTACTCTGACCTACTGGTTAATGTCTTAACTCTTACACTGGCCTACTGGTTAAGGTCTTAACTCTTACTCTGGCCTAATAGCTAAGGTCTTAACTCCTACTCTGTCCTAATAGCTAAGGTCTTAACTCGTACTCTGGCCTAATAGCTAAGGTCTTAACTCTTACTCTGGCCTAATAGCTAAGGTCTTAGACTCATACTCTGGCCTAATGGTTAAGGTCTTAACTCTTACTATGGCCTACTGGTTAAGGTCTTAACTCTTACTCTGGCCTAATAGCTAAGGTCTTAACTCTTACTCTGGCCTAATAGATAAGGTCTTAACTCGTTCTCTGGCCTAATAGCTAAGGTATTAACTCTTACTCTGGCCTAATAGCTAAGGTCTTAGACTCGTACTCTGGCCTAATCGTTAAGGTCTTAACTCTTACTCTGGCCTAATAGCTAAGGTCTTAACTCTTACTATGGCCTAATAGCTAAGGTCTTAACTCGTACTCTGGCCTAATGGTTAAGGTCTTAACTCTTACTCTCTCCTAATAGCTAAGGTCTTAACTCTTTCTCTGGCCTAATAGCTAAGGTCTTAGACTCGTACTTTGGCCTACTGGTTAAGGTCTTAACTCTTACTCTGGCCTAATAGCTAAGGTCTTAGACTCGTACTGTGGCCTAATGGTTAAGGTCTTAACTCTTACTCTGGCCTAATAGCTAAGGTCTTAGACTCGTACTCTGGCCTAATGGTTAAGGTCTTAACTCTTACTCTGGCCTAATAGCTAAGGTCTTAGACTCGTACTCTGGCCTACTGGTTAAGGTCTTAACTCTTACTCTGGCCTACTGGTTAATGTCTTAATTCTTACTCTGGCCTAATAGCTAAGGTCTTAGACTCGTACTCTGGCCTAATGGTTAAGGTCTTAACGCTTACTCTGGCCTACTGGTTAAGGTCTTAACTCTTTCTCTGGCCTAATAGCTAAGGACTTAACTCTTACTCTAGTCTTATAGCTAAGGTCTGAACTCTTACTCTGGCCTAATAGCTAAGGTCTTAGACTCGTACTCTGGCCTAATGGTTAAGGTCTTAACTCTTACTCTGGACTTCTGGTTAAGGTCTTAACTCTTACTCTGGCCTACTGGTTAAGGTCTTAACTCTTTCTCTGGCCTAATAGGTAAGGTCTTAACTCTTACTCTGGCCTAATAGGTAAGGTCTTAGACTCCTACTCTGGCCTAATGGTTAAGGTCTTAACTCTTACTCTGGCCTACTAGCTAAGGTCTTAGACTCGTACTCTGGCCTAATGGTTAAGGTCTTAACTCTTACTCTGGCCTAATAGCTAAGGTCTTAGACTCGTACTCTGGCATACTGGTTAAGGTCTTAACTCTTACTCTGGCCTACTGGTTAAGGTCTTAATTCTTACTCTGGCCTAATAGCTAAGGTCTTAGACTCCTACTCTGGCCTAATGGTTAAGGTCTTAACTCTTACTCTGACCTACTGGTTAAGGTCTTAACTCTTACTCTGGCCTAATAGCTAAGGACTTAACTCTTACTCTAGTCTTATAGCTAAGGTCTTAACTCTTACTCTGGCCTAATAGCTAAGGTCTTAGACTCGTACTCTGGCCTAATGGTTAAGGTCTTAACTCTTACTCTGGACTTCTGGTTAAGGTCTTAACTCTTACTCTGGCCTACTGGTTAAGGTCTTAACTCTTACTATGGCCTAAAAGCTAAGGTCTTAGACTCGTACTCTGGCCTAATGGTTAAGGTCTTAACTCTTACTCTGGCCTACTGGTTAAGGTCTTAACTCTTTCTCTGGCCTAATAGGTAAGGTCTTAACTCTTACTCTGGCCTAATAGGTAAGGTCTTAGACTCCTACTCTGGCCTAATGGTTAAGGTCTTAACTCTTACTCTGGCCTACTAGCTAAGGTCTTAGACTCGTACTCTGGCCTAATGGTTAAGGTCTTAACTCTTACTCTGGCCTACTGGTTAAGGTCTTAACTCTTACTCTGGCCTAATAGCTAAGGTCTTAGACTCGTACTCTGGCCTACTGGTTAAGGTCTTAACTCTTACTCTGGCCTAATAGCTAAGGTCTTAGACTCGTACTCTGGCCTACTGGTTAAGGTCTTAACTCTTACTCTGGCCTACTGGTTAAGGTCTTAATTCTTACTCTGGCCTAATAGCTAAGGTCTTAGACTCGTACTCTGGCCTAATGGTTAAGGTCTTAACTCTTACTCTGGCCTACTGGTTAAGGTCTTAACTCTTACTCTGGCCTAATAGCTAAGGTCTTAACTCTTACTCTGGTCTTATAGCTAAGGTCTTAACTCTTACTCTGGCCTAATAGCTAAGGTCTTAGACTCGTACTCTGGCCTAATGGTTAAGGTCTTAACTCTTACTCTGGACTTCTGGTTAAGGTCTTAACTCTTACTCTGGCCTACTGGTTAAGGTCTTAACTCTTACTATGGCCTAATAACTAAGGTCTTAGACTCGTACTCTGGCCTAATGGTTAAGGTCTTAACTCTTACTCTGGACTACTGGTTAAGGTCTTAACTCTTTCTCTGGCCTAATAGGTAAGGTCTTAACTCTTACTCTGGCCTAATAGGTAAGGTCTTAGACTCGTAGTCTGGCCTAATGGTTAACGTCTTAACTCTTACTCTGGCCTAATAGCTAAGGTCTTAACTCTTACTCTGGCCTAATAGCTAAGGTCTTAGACTCGTACTATGGCCTACAGGTTAAGGTCTTAACTCTTACTCTGGCCTACTGGTTAAGGTCTGAACTCTTACTCTGGCCTAATAGCTAAGGTCTTAGACTCGTACTCTGGCCTAATGGTTAAGGTCTTAACTCTTACTCTGGCCTACTGGTTAAGGTCTTAACTCTTACTCTGGCCTAATAGCTAAGGTCTTAGACTCGTACTCTGGCCTAATGGTTAAGGTCTTAACTCTTACTCTGGCCTAATAGCTAAGGTCTTAGACTCGTACTCTGGCCTACTGGTTAAGGTCTTAACTCTTACTCTGGCCTACTGGTTAAGGTCTTAATTCTTACTCTGGCCTAATAGCTAAGGTCTTAGACTCGTACTCTGGCCTAATGGTTAAGGTCTTAACTCTTACTCTGGACTTCTGGTTAAGGTCTTAACTCTTACTCTGGCCTACTGGTTAAGGTCTTAACTCTTACTATGGCCTAATAGCTAAGGTCTTAGACTCGTACTCTGGCCTAATGGTTAAGGTCTTAACTCTTACTCTGGCCTACTGGTTAAGGTCTTAACTCTTTTTCTGGCCTAATAGGTAAGGTCTTAACTCTTACTCTGGCCTAATAGGTAAGGTCTTAGACTCCTACTTTGGCCTAATGGTTAAGGTCTTAACTCTTACTCTGGCCTACTAGCTAAGGTCTTAGACTCGTACTCTGGCCTAATGGTTAAGGTCTTAACTCTTACTCTGGCCTAATAGCTAAGGTCTTAGACTCGTACTCTGGCCTAATGGTTAAGGTCTTAACTCTTACTCGGGCCTACTGGTTAAGGTCTTAACTCTTACTCTGGCCTAATAGCTAAGGTCTTAGACTCGTACTCTGGTCTAATGGTTAAAGTCTTAACTCTTACTCTGGCCTAATAGCTAAGGTCTTAGACTCGTACTCTGGCCTACTAGTTAAGGTCTTAACTCTTAGTCTGGCCTACTGGTTAAGGTCTTAATTCTTACTCTGGCCTAATAGCTAAGGTCTTAGACTCGTACTCTGGCCTAATGGTTAAGGTCTTAACGCTTACTCTGGCCTACTGGTTAAGGTCTTAACTCTTTCTCTGGCCTAATAGCTAAGGACTTAACTCTTACTCTAGTCTTATAGCTAAGGTCTTAACTCTTACTCTGGCCTAATAGCTAAGGTCTTAGACTTGTACTCTGGTCTAATGGTTAAAGTCTTAACTCTTACTCTGGCCTAATAGCTAAGGTCTTAGACTCGTACTCTGGCCTACTGGTTAAGGTCTTAACTCTTACTCTGGCCTACTGGTTAATGTCTTAATTCTTACTCTGGCCTAATAGCTAAGGTCTTAGACTCGTACTCTGGCCTAATGGTTAAGGTCTTAACGCTTACTCTGGCCTACTGTTTAAGGTCTTAACTCTTTTTATGGCCTAATAGCTAAGGACTTAACTCTTACTCTAGTCTTATAGCTAAGGTCTTAACTCTTACTCTGGCCTAATAGCTAAGGTCTTAGACTCGTACTCTGGCCTAATGGTTAAGGTCTTAACTCTTACTCTGGACTTCTGGTTAAGGTCTTAACTCTTACTCTGGCCTACTGGTTAAGGTCTTAACTCTTACTATGGCCTAATAGCTAAGGTCTTAGACTCGTACTCTGGCCTAATGGTTAAGGTCTTAACTCTTACTCTGGCCTACTGGTTAAGGTCTTAACTCTTTCTCTGGCCTAATAGGTAAGGTCTTAACTCTTACTCTGGCCTAATAGGTAAGGTCTTAGACTCCTACTCTGGCCTAATGGTTAAGGTCTTAACTCTTACTCTGGCCTACTAGCTATGGTCTTAGACTCGTACTCTGGCCTAATGGTTAAGGTCTTAACTCTTACTCTGGCCTAATAGCTAAGGTCTTAGACTCGTACTCTGGCCTACTGGTTAAGGTCTTAACTCTTACTCTGGCCTACTGGTTAAGGTCTTAATTCTTACTCTGGCCTAATAGCTAAGGTCTTAGACTCGTACTCTGGCCTAATGGTTAAGGTCTTAACTCTTACTCTGACCTACTGGTTAAGGTCTTAACTCTTACTCTGGCCTAATAGCTAAGGACTTAACTCTTACTCTAGTCTTATAGCTAAGGTCTTAACTCTTACTCTGGCCTAATAGCTAAGGTCTTAGACTCGTACTCTGGCCTAATGGTTAAGGTCTTAACTCTTACTCTGGACTTCTGGTTAAGGTCTTAACTCTTACTCTGGCCTACTGTTTAAGGTCTTAACTCTTACTATGGCCTAAAAGCTAAGGTCTTAGACTCGTACTCTGGCCTAATGGTTAAGGTCTTAACTCTTACTCCGGCCTACTGGTTAAGGTCTTAACTCTTTCTCTGGCCTAATAGGTAAGGTCTTAACTCTTACTCTGGCCTAATAGGTAAGGTCTTAGACTCCTACTCTGGCCTAATGGTTAAGGTCTTAACTCTTACTCTGGCCTACTAGCTAAGGTCTTAGACTCGTACTCTGGCCTAATGGTTAAGGTCTTAACTCTTACTCTGGCCTACTGGTTAAGGTCTTAACTCTTACTCTGGCCTAATAGCTAAGGTCTTAGACTCGTACTCTGGCCTACTGGTTAAGGTCTTAACTCTTACTCTGGCCTAATAGCTAAGGTCTTAGACTCGTACTCTGGCCTACAGGTTAAGGTCTTAACTCTTACTCTGGCCTACTGGTTAAGGTCTTAATTCTTACTCTGGCCTAATAGCTAAGGTCTTAGACTCGTACTCTGGCCTAATGGTTAAGGTCTTAACTCTTACTCTGGCCTACTGGTTAAGGTCATAACTCTTACTCTGGCCTAATAGCTAAGGTCTTAACTCTTACTCTGGTCTTATAGCTAAGGTCTTAACTCTTACTCTGGCCTAATAGCTAAGGTCTTAGACTCCTACTCTGGCCTAATGGTTAAGGTCTTAACTCTTACTCTGGACTTCTGGTTAAGGTCTTAACTTTTACTCTGGCCTACTGGTTAAGGTCTTAACTCTTACTATGGCCTAATAACTAAGGTCTTAGACTCGTACTCTGGCCTAATGGTTAAGGTCTTAACTCTTACTCTGGACTACTGGTTAAGGTCTTAACTCTTTCTCTGGCCTAATAGGTAAGGTCTTAACTCTTACTCTGGCCTAATAGGTAAGGTCTTAGACTCGTACTCTGGCCTAATGGTTAACGTCTTAACTCTTACTCTGGCCTAATAGCTAAGGTCTTAACTCTTACTCTGGCCTAATAGCTAAGGTCTTAGACTCGTACTATGGCCTACAGGTTAAGGTCTTAACTCTTACTCTGGCCTACTGGTTAAGGTCTTAACTCTTACTCTGGCCTAATAGCTAAGGTCTTAGACTCGTACTCTGGCCTAATGGTTAAGGTCTTAACTCTTACTCTGGCCTACTGGTTAAGGTCTTAACTCTTACTCTGGCCTAATAGCTAAGGTCTTAGACTCGTACGCTGGCCTAATGGTTAAGGTCTTAACTCTTACTCTGGCCTAATAGCTAAGGTCTTAGACTCGTACTCTGGCCTACTGGTTAAGGTCTTAACTCTTACTCTGGCCTACTGGTTAAGGTCTTAATTCTTACTCTGGCCTAATAGCTAAGGTCTTAGACTCGTACATTGGCCTAATGGTTAAGGTCTTAACTCTTACTCTGGACTTCTGGTTAAGGTCTTAACTCTTACTCTGGCCTACTGGTTAAGGTCTTAACTCTTACTATGGCCTAATAGCTAAGGTCTTAGACTCGTACTCTGGCCTAATGGTTAAGGTCTTAACTCTTACTCTGGCCTACTGGTTAAGGTCTTAACTCTTTTTCTGGCCTAATAGGTAAGGTCTTAACTCTTACTCTGGCCTAATAGGTAAGGTCTTAGACTCCTACTTTGGCCTAATGGTTAAGGTCTTAACTCTTACTCTGGCCTACTAGCTAAGGTCTTAGACTCGTACTCTGGCCTAATGGTTAAGGTCTTAACTCTTACTCTGGCCTAATAGCTAAGGTCTTAGACTCGTACTCTGGCCTAATGGTTAAGGTCTTAACTCTTACTCGGGCCTACTGGTTAAGGTCTTAACTCTTACTCTGGCCTAATAGCTAAGGTCTTAGACTCGTACTCTGGTCTAATGGTTAAAGTCTTAACTCTTACTCTGGCCTAATAGCTAAGGTCTTAGACTCGTACTCTGGCCTACTGGTTAAGGTCTTAACTCTTAGTCTGGCCTACTGGTTAAGGTCTTAATTCTTACTCTGGCCTAATAGCTAAGGTCTTAGACTCGTACTCTGGCCTAATGGTTAAGGTCTTAACGCTTACTCTGGCCTACTGGTTAAGGTCTTAACTCTTTCTCTGGCCTAATAGCTAAGGACTTAACTCTTACTCTAGTCTTATAGCTAAGGTCTTAACTCTTACTCTGACCTAATAGCTAAGGTCTTAGACTCGTACTCTGGCCTAATGGTTAAGGTCTTAACTCTTACTCTGGACTTCTGGTTAAGGTCTTAACTCTTACTCTGGCCTACTGGTTAAGGTCTTAACTCTTACTATGGCCTAATAGCTAAGGTCTTAGACTCGTACTCTGGCCTAATGGTTAAGGTCTTAACTCTTACTCTGGCCTACTGGTTAAGGTCTTAACTCTTTCTCTGGCCTAATAGGTAAGGTCTTAACTCTTACTCTGGCCTAATAGGTAAGGTCTTAGACTCCTACTCTGGCCTAATGGTTAAGGTCTTAACTCTTACTCTAGCCTACTAGCTAAGGTCTTAGACTCGTACTCTGGCCTAATGGTTAAGGTCTTAACTCTTACTCTGGCCTAATAGCTAAGGTCTTAGACTCGTACTCTGGCCTACTGGTTAAGGTCTTAACTCTTACTCTGGCCTACTGGTTAAGGTCTTAATTCTTACTCTGGCCTAATAGCTAAGGTCTTAGACTCGTACTCTGGCCTAATGGTTAAGGTCTTAACTCTTACTCTGACCTACTGGTTAAGGTCTTAACTCTTACTCTGGCCTAATAGCTAAGGACTTAACTCTTACTCTAGTCTTATAGCTAAGGTCTTAACTCTTACTCTGGCGTAATAGCTAAGGTCTTAGACTCGTACTCTGGCCTAATGGTTAAGGTCTTAACTCTTACTCTGGACTTCTGGTTAAGGTCTTAACTCTTACTCTGGCCTACTGGTTAAGGTCTTAACTCTTACTATGGCCTAAAAGCTAAGGTCTTAGACTCGTACTCTGGCCTAATGGTTAAGGTCTTAACTCTTACTCTGGCCTACTGGTTAAGGTCTTAACTCTTTCTCTGGCCTAATAGGTAAGGTCTTAACTCTTACTCTGGCCTAATAGGTAAGGTCTTAGACTCCTCCTCTGGCCTAATGGTTAAGGTCTTAACTCTTACTCTGGCCTACTAGCTAAGGTCTTAGACTCGTACTCTGGCCTAATGGTTAAGGTCTTAACTCTTACTGTGACCTACTGGTTAAGGTCTTAACTCTTACTCTGGCCTAATAGCTAAGGACTTAACTCTTACTCTAGTCTTATAGCTAAGGTCTTAACTCTTACTCTGGCCTAATAGCTAAGGTCTTAGACTCGTACTCTGGCCTACTGGTTAAGGTCTTAACTCTTACTCTGGCCTACTGGTTAAGGTCTTAACTCTTACTCTGGCCTAATATCTAAGTTCTTAACTCTTACTCTGGTCTAATAGCTAAGGTCTTAACTCTTACTCTGGCCTAATAGTTAAGGTCTTAGACTCGTACTCCTGCCTAATGGTTAAGGTTTTAACTCTTACTCTGGACTTCTGGTTAAGGTCTTAACTCTTACTCTGGCCTACTGGTTAAGGTCTTAACTCTTACTATGGCCTAATAGCTAAGGTCTTAGACTCGTACTCTGGCCTAATGGTTAAGGTCTTAACTCTTACTCTGGCCTACTGGTTAAGGTCTTATCTCTTTCTCTGGCCTAATAGGTAAGGTCTTAACTCTTACTCTGGCCTAATAGGTAAGGTCTTAGACTCCTACTCTGGCCTAATGTTTAAGGTCTTAACTCTTACTCTGGCCTACTAGCTAAGGTCTTAGACTCGTACTCTGGCCTAATGGTTAAGGTCTTAACTCTTACTCTGGCCTACTAGCTAAGGTCTTAGACTCATACTCTGGCCTAAAGGTTAAGGTCTTAACTCTTACTCTGGCCTACTGGTTAAGTTCTTAATTCTTACTCTGGCCTAATAGCTAAGGTCTTAGACTCGTACTCTGGCCTAATGGTTAAGGTCTTAACTCTTACTCTGGCCTAATAGCTAAGGTCTTAGACTCGTACTCTGGCCTACTGGTTAAGGTCTTAACTCTTACTCTGGCCTACTGGTTAAGTTCTTAATTCTTACTCTGGCCTAATAGCTAAGGTCTTAGACTCGTACTCTGGCCTAATGGTTAAGGTCTTAACTCTTACTCTGGCCTACTGGTTAAGGTCTTAACTCTTACTCTGGCCTAATAGCTAAGGTCTTAACTCTTACTCTGGTCTTATAGCTAAGGTCTTAACTCTTACTCTGGCCTAATAGCTAAGGTCTTAGACTCATACTCTGGCCTAATGGTTAAGGTCTTAACTCTTACTCTGGACTTCTGGTTAAGGTCTTAACTCTTACTCTGGCCTACTGGTTAAGGTCTTAACTCTTACTATGGCCTAATAACTAAGGTCTTAGACTCGTACTCTGGCCTAATGGTTAAGGTCTTAACTCTTACTCTGGACTACTGGTTAAGGTCTTAACTCTTTCTCTGGCCTAATAGGTAAGGTCTTAACTCTTACTCTGGCCTAATAGGTAAGGTCTTAGACTCGTACTCTGGCCTAATGGTTAACGTCTTAACTCTTACTCTGGCCTAATAGCTAAGGTCTTAACTCTTACTCTGGCCTAATAGCTAAGGTCTTAGACTCGTACTATGGCCTACAGGTTAAGGTCTTAACTCTTACTCTGGCCTACTGGTTAAGGTCTTAACTCTTACTCTGGCCTAATAGCTAAGGTCTTAGACTCGTACTCTGGCCTAATGGTTAAGGTCTTAACTCTTACTCTGGCCTACTGGTTAAGGTCTTAACTCTTACTCTGGCCTAATAGCTAAGGTCTTAGACTCGTACTCTGGCCTAATGGTTAAGGTCTTAACTCTTACTCTGGCCTACTGGTTAAGGTCTTAATTCTTACTCTGGCCTAATAGCTAAGGTCTTAGACTCGTACTCTGGCCTAATGGTTAAGGTCTTAACTCTTACTCTGGCCTACTGGTTAAGGTCTTAACTCTTACTCTGGCCTAATAGCTAAGGACTTAACTCTTACTCTAGTCTTATAGCTAAGGAATTAACTCTTACTCTGGCCTAATAGCTGAGGTCTTAGACTCGTACTCTGGCCTAATGGTTAAGGTCTTAACTCTTACTCTGGACTTCTGGTTAAGGTCTTAACCCTTACTCTGGCCTACTGGTTAAGGTCTTAACTCTTACTATGGCCTAATAGATAAGGTCTTAGACTCGTACTCTGGCTTAATGGTTAAGGTTCTAACTCTTACTCTGGCCTACTGGTTAAGGTCTTAACTCTTTCTCTGGCCTAATATGTAAGGTCTTAACTCTTACTCTGGCCTAATAGGTAAGGTCTTAGACTCGTACTTTGGCCTAATGTTTAAGCTCTTAACTCGTACTCTGGCCTAATGGTTAAGGTCTTAACTCTTACTCTGGCCTACTGGTTAAGGTCTTAACTCTTTCTCTGGCCTAATATGTAAGGTCTTAACTCTTACTCTGGCCTAATAGGTAAGGTCTTAGACTCGTACTTTGGCCTAATGTTTAAGCTCTTAACTCTTACTCTGGCCTAATAGCTAAGGTTTCAACTCTTACTCTGGCCTAATAGCTATGGTCTTGGACTCATACTCTGGCCTAATGGTTAAGGTCTTAAATCTTACTCTGGCCTACTAGCTAAGGTCTTAGACTCGTACTCTGGCCTAATGGTTAAGGTCTTAACTCTTAACTCTTACTCTGGCCTAATAGCTAAGGTCTTAGACTCGTACTCTGGCCTACTGGTTAAGGTCTTAACTTTTACTCTGGCCTAATAGCTAAGGTCTTAGACTCGTACTCTGGCCTAATGGTTAAGGTGTTAACTCTTACTCTGGCCTACTGGTTAAGGTCTTAACTCTTACTCTGGCCTAATAGCTAAGGTCTTAGACTCGTACTCTGGCCTAATGGTTAAGGTCTTAACTCTTACTCTGGCCTAATAGCTAAGGTCTTAGACTCGTACTCTGGCCTACTGGTTAAGGTCTTAACTCTTACTCTGGCCTACTGGTTAAGGTCTTAATTCTTACTCTGGCCTAATAGCTAAGGTCTTAGACTCGTACTCTGGCCTAATAGCTAAGGTCTTAGACTCGTACTCTGGCCTAATGGTTAAGGTCTTAACTCTTACTCTGGACTTCTGGTTAAGGTCTTAACTCTTACTCTGGCCTACTGGTTAAGGTCTTAACTCTTACTATGGCCTAATAACTAAGGTCTTAGACTCGTACTCTGGCCTCATGGTTAAGGTCTTAACTCTTACTCTGGCCTACTGTTTAAGGTCTTAACTCTTTCTCTGGCCTAATAGGTAAGGTCTTAACTCTTACTCTGGCCTAATAGGTAAGGTCTTAGACTCGTACTCTGGCCTAATGGTTAACGACTTAACTCTTACTCTGGCCTAATAGCTAATGTCTTAACTCTTACTCTGGCCTAATAGCTAAGGTCTTAGACTCATACTATGGCCTACAGGTTAACGTCTTAACTCTTACTCTGGCCTACTGGTTAAGGTCTTAAGTCTTACTCTGGCCTAATAGCTAAGGTCTTAGACTCGTACTCTGGCCTAATGGTTAAGGTCTTAATTCTTACTCTGGCCTAATAGCTAAGGTCTTAGACTCGTACTCTGGCCTACTGGTTAAGGTCTTAACTCTTACTCTGGCCTACTGGTTAAGGTCTTAATTCTTACTCTGGCCTAACAGCTAAGGTCTTAGACTCGTACTCTGGCCTAATGGTTAAGGTCTTAACTCTTACTCTGGCATACTGGTTAAGGTCTTAACTCTTACTCTGGCCTAATAGCTAAGGTCTTAACTCTTACTCTAGTCTTATAGCTAAGGTCTTAACTCTTACTCTGGCCTAATAGCTAAGGTCTTAGACTCGTACTCTGGCCTAATGGTTAAGGTCTTAACTCTTACTCTGGACTTCTGGTTAAGGTCTTAACTCTTACTCTGGCCTACTGGTTAAGGTCTTAACTCTTACTATGGCCTAATAGCTAAGGTCTTAGACTCGTACTCTGGCCTAATGGTTAAGGTCTTAACTCTTACTCTGGCCTACTGGTTAAGGTCTTAACTCTTTTTCTGGCCTAATAGGTAAGGTCTTAACTCTTACTCTGGCCTAATAGGTAAGGTCTTAGACTCCTACTTTGGCCTAATGGTTAAGGTCTTAACTCTTACTCTGGCCTAATGGTTAAGGTCTTAACGCTTACTCTGGTCTAATGGTTAAAGTCTTAACTCTTACTCTGGCCTAATAGCTAAGGTCTTAGACTCGTACTCTGGCCTACTGGTTAAGGTCTTAACTCTAACTCTGGCCTACTGGTTAATGTCTTAATTCTTACTCTGGCCTAATAGCTAAGGTCTTAGACTCGTACTCTGGCCTAATGGTTAAGGTCTTAACGCTTACTCTGGCCTACTGGTTAAGGTCTTAACTCTTTCTCTGGCCTAATAGCTAAGGACTTAACTCTTACTCTAGTCTTATAGCTAAGGTCTTAACTCTTACTCTGGACTTCTGGTTAAGGTCTTAACTCTTACTCTGGCCTACTGGTTAAGGTCTTAACTCTTACTATGGCCTAATAGCTAAGGTCTTAGACTCGTACTCTGGCCTAATGGTTAAGGTCTTAACTCTTACTCTGGCCTACTGGTTAAGGTCTTAACTCTTTTTCTGGCCTAATAGGTAAGGTCTTAACTCTTACTCTGGCCTAATAGGTAAGGTCTTAGACTCCTACTTTGGCCTAATGGTTAAGGTCTTAACTCTTACTCTGGCCTACTAGCTAAGGTCTTAGACTCGTACTCTGGCCTAATGGTTAAGGTCTTAACTCTTACTCTGGCCTAATAGCTAAGGTCTTAGACTCGTACTCTGGCCTAATGGTTAAGGTCTTAACTCTTACTCGGGCCTACTGGTTAAGGTCTTAACTCTTACTCTGGCCTAATAGCTAAGGTCTTAGACTCGTACTCTGGTCTAATGGTTAAAGTCTTAACTCTTACTCTGGCCTAATAGCTAAGGTCTTAGACTCGTACTCTGGCCTACTGGTTAAGGTCTTAACTCTTAGTCTGGCCTACTGGTTAAGGTCTTAATTCTTACTCTGGCCTAATAGCTAAGGTCTTAGACTCGTACTCTGGCCTAATGGTTAAGGTCTTAACGCTTACTCTGGCCTACTGGTTAAGGTCTTAACTCTTTCTCTGGCCTAATAGCTAAGGACTTAACTCTTACTCTAGTCTTATAGCTAAGGTCTTAACTCTTACTCTGACCTAATAGCTAAGGTCTTAGACTCGTACTCTGGCCTAATGGTTAAGGTCTTAACTCTTACTCTGGACTTCTGGTTAAGGTCTTAACTCTTACTCTGGCCTACTGGTTAAGGTCTTAACTCTTACTATGGCCTAATAGCTAAGGTCTTAGACTCGTACTCTGGCCTAATGGTTAAGGTCTTAACTCTTACTCTGGCCTACTGGTTAAGGTCTTAACTCTTTCTCTGGCCTAATAGGTAAGGTCTTAACTCTTACTCTGGCCTAATAGGTAAGGTCTTAGACTCCTACTCTGGCCTAATGGTTAAGGTCTTAACTCTTACTCTAGCCTACTAGCTAAGGTCTTAGACTCGTACTCTGGCCTAATGGTTAAGGTCTTAACTCTTACTCTGGCCTAATAGCTAAGGTCTTAGACTCGTACTCTGGCCTACTGGTTAAGGTCTTAACTCTTACTCTGGCCTACTGGTTAAGGTCTTAATTCTTACTCTGGCCTAATAGCTAAGGTCTTAGACTCGTACTCTGGCCTAATGGTTAAGGTCTTAACTCTTACTCTGACCTACTGGTTAAGGTCTTAACTCTTACTCTGGCCTAATAGCTAAGGACTTAACTCTTACTCTAGTCTTATAGCTAAGGTCTTAACTCTTACTCTGGCGTAATAGCTAAGGTCTTAGACTCGTACTCTGGCCTAATGGTTAAGGTCTTAACTCTTACTCTGGACTTCTGGTTAAGGTCTTAACTCTTACTCTGGCCTACTGGTTAAGGTCTTAACTCTTACTATGGCCTAAAAGCTAAGGTCTTAGACTCGTACTCTGGCCTAATGGTTAAGGTCTTAACTCTTACTCTGGCCTACTGGTTAAGGTCTTAACTCTTTCTCTGGCCTAATAGGTAAGGTCTTAACTCTTACTCTGGCCTAATAGGTAAGGTCTTAGACTCCTCCTCTGGCCTAATGGTTAAGGTCTTAACTCTTACTCTGGCCTACTAGCTAAGGTCTTAGACTCGTACTCTGGCCTAATGGTTAAGGTCTTAACTCTTACTGTGACCTACTGGTTAAGGTCTTAACTCTTACTCTGGCCTAATAGCTAAGGACTTAACTCTTACTCTAGTCTTATAGCTAAGGTCTTAACTCTTACTCTGGCCTAATAGCTAAGGTCTTAGACTCGTACTCTGGCCTACTGGTTAAGGTCTTAACTCTTACTCTGGCCTACTGGTTAAGGTCTTAACTCTTACTCTGGCCTAATATCTAAGTTCTTAACTCTTACTCTGGTCTAATAGCTAAGGTCTTAACTCTTACTCTGGCCTAATAGTTAAGGTCTTAGACTCGTACTCCTGCCTAATGGTTAAGGTTTTAACTCTTACTCTGGACTTCTGGTTAAGGTCTTAACTCTTACTCTGGCCTACTGGTTAAGGTCTTAACTCTTACTATGGCCTAATAGCTAAGGTCTTAGACTCGTACTCTGGCCTAATGGTTAAGGTCTTAACTCTTACTCTGGCCTACTGGTTAAGGTCTTATCTCTTTCTCTGGCCTAATAGGTAAGGTCTTAACTCTTACTCTGGCCTAATAGGTAAGGTCTTAGACTCCTACTCTGGCCTAATGTTTAAGGTCTTAACTCTTACTCTGGCCTACTAGCTAAGGTCTTAGACTCGTACTCTGGCCTAATGGTTAAGGTCTTAACTCTTACTCTGGCCTACTAGCTAAGGTCTTAGACTCATACTCTGGCCTAAAGGTTAAGGTCTTAACTCTTACTCTGGCCTACTGGTTAAGTTCTTAATTCTTACTCTGGCCTAATAGCTAAGGTCTTAGACTCGTACTCTGGCCTAATGGTTAAGGTCTTAACTCTTACTCTGGCCTAATAGCTAAGGTCTTAGACTCGTACTCTGGCCTACTGGTTAAGGTCTTAACTCTTACTCTGGCCTACTGGTTAAGTTCTTAATTCTTACTCTGGCCTAATAGCTAAGGTCTTAGACTCGTACTCTGGCCTAATGGTTAAGGTCTTAACTCTTACTCTGGCCTACTGGTTAAGGTCTTAACTCTTACTCTGGCCTAATAGCTAAGGTCTTAACTCTTACTCTGGTCTTATAGCTAAGGTCTTAACTCTTACTCTGGCCTAATAGCTAAGGTCTTAGACTCATACTCTGGCCTAATGGTTAAGGTCTTAACTCTTACTCTGGACTTCTGGTTAAGGTCTTAACTCTTACTCTGGCCTACTGGTTAAGGTCTTAACTCTTACTATGGCCTAATAACTAAGGTCTTAGACTCGTACTCTGGCCTAATGGTTAAGGTCTTAACTCTTACTCTGGACTACTGGTTAAGGTCTTAACTCTTTCTCTGGCCTAATAGGTAAGGTCTTAACTCTTACTCTGGCCTAATAGGTAAGGTCTTAGACTCGTACTCTGGCCTAATGGTTAACGTCTTAACTCTTACTCTGGCCTAATAGCTAAGGTCTTAACTCTTACTCTGGCCTAATAGCTAAGGTCTTAGACTCGTACTATGGCCTACAGGTTAAGGTCTTAACTCTTACTCTGGCCTACTGGTTAAGGTCTTAACTCTTACTCTGGCCTAATAGCTAAGGTCTTAGACTCGTACTCTGGCCTAATGGTTAAGGTCTTAACTCTTACTCTGGCCTACTGGTTAAGGTCTTAACTCTTACTCTGGCCTAATAGCTAAGGTCTTAGACTCGTACTCTGGCCTAATGGTTAAGGTCTTAACTCTTACTCTGGCCTACTGGTTAAGGTCTTAATTCTTACTCTGGCCTAATAGCTAAGGTCTTAGACTCGTACTCTGGCCTAATGGTTAAGGTCTTAACTCTTACTCTGGCCTACTGGTTAAGGTCTTAACTCTTACTCTGGCCTAATAGCTAAGGACTTAACTCTTACTCTAGTCTTATAGCTAAGGAATTAACTCTTACTCTGGCCTAATAGCTGAGGTCTTAGACTCGTACTCTGGCCTAATGGTTAAGGTCTTAACTCTTACTCTGGACTTCTGGTTAAGGTCTTAACCCTTACTCTGGCCTACTGGTTAAGGTCTTAACTCTTACTATGGCCTAATAGATAAGGTCTTAGACTCGTACTCTGGCTTAATGGTTAAGGTCTTAACTCTTACTCTGGCCTACTGGTTAAGGTCTTAACTCTTTCTCTGGCCTAATATGTAAGGTCTTAACTCTTACTCTGGCCTAATAGGTAAGGTCTTAGACTCGTACTTTGGCCTAATGTTTAAGCTCTTAACTCGTACTCTGGCCTAATGGTTAAGGTCTTAACTCTTACTCTGGCCTACTGGTTAAGGTCTTAACTCTTTCTCTGGCCTAATATGTAAGGTCTTAACTCTTACTCTGGCCTAATAGGTAAGGTCTTAGACTCGTACTTTGGCCTAATGTTTAAGCTCTTAACTCTTACTCTGGCCTAATAGCTAAGGTTTCAACTCTTACTCTGGCCTAATAGCTATGGTCTTGGACTCATACTCTGGCCTAATGGTTAAGGTCTTAAATCTTACTCTGGCCTACTAGCTAAGGTCTTAGACTCGTACTCTGGCCTAATGGTTAAGGTCTTAACTCTTAACTCTTACTCTGGCCTAATAGCTAAGGTCTTAGACTCGTACTCTGGCCTACTGGTTAAGGTCTTAACTTTTACTCTGGCCTAATAGCTAAGGTCTTAGACTCGTACTCTGGCCTAATGGTTAAGGTGTTAACTCTTACTCTGGCCTACTGGTTAAGGTCTTAACTCTTACTCTGGCCTAATAGCTAAGGTCTTAGACTCGTACTCTGGCCTAATGGTTAAGGTCTTAACTCTTACTCTGGCCTAATAGCTAAGGTCTTAGACTCGTACTCTGGCCTACTGGTTAAGGTCTTAACTCTTACTCTGGCCTACTGGTTAAGGTCTTAATTCTTACTCTGGCCTAATAGCTAAGGTCTTAGACTCGTACTCTGGCCTAATAGCTAAGGTCTTAGACTCGTACTCTGGCCTAATGGTTAAGGTCTTAACTCTTACTCTGGACTTCTGGTTAAGGTCTTAACTCTTACTCTGGCCTACTGGTTAAGGTCTTAACTCTTACTATGGCCTAATAACTAAGGTCTTAGACTCGTACTCTGGCCTCATGGTTAAGGTCTTAACTCTTACTCTGGCCTACTGTTTAAGGTCTTAACTCTTTCTCTGGCCTAATAGGTAAGGTCTTAACTCTTACTCTGGCCTAATAGGTAAGGTCTTAGACTCGTACTCTGGCCTAATGGTTAACGACTTAACTCTTACTCTGGCCTAATAGCTAATGTCTTAACTCTTACTCTGGCCTAATAGCTAAGGTCTTAGACTCATACTATGGCCTACAGGTTAACGTCTTAACTCTTACTCTGGCCTACTGGTTAAGGTCTTAAGTCTTACTCTGGCCTAATAGCTAAGGTCTTAGACTCGTACTCTGGCCTAATGGTTAAGGTCTTAATTCTTACTCTGGCCTAATAGCTAAGGTCTTAGACTCGTACTCTGGCCTACTGGTTAAGGTCTTAACTCTTACTCTGGCCTACTGGTTAAGGTCTTAATTCTTACTCTGGCCTAACAGCTAAGGTCTTAGACTCGTACTCTGGCCTAATGGTTAAGGTCTTAACTCTTACTCTGGCATACTGGTTAAGGTCTTAACTCTTACTCTGGCCTAATAGCTAAGGTCTTAACTCTTACTCTAGTCTTATAGCTAAGGTCTTAACTCTTACTCTGGCCTAATAGCTAAGGTCTTAGACTCGTACTCTGGCCTAATGGTTAAGGTCTTAACTCTTACTCTGGACTTCTGGTTAAGGTCTTAACTCTTACTCTGGCCTACTGGTTAAGGTCTTAACTCTTACTATGGCCTAATAGCTAAGGTCTTAGACTCGTACTCTGGCCTAATGGTTAAGGTCTTAACTCTTACTCTGGCCTACTGGTTAAGGTCTTAACTCTTTTTCTGGCCTAATAGGTAAGGTCTTAACTCTTACTCTGGCCTAATAGGTAAGGTCTTAGACTCCTACTTTGGCCTAATGGTTAAGGTCTTAACTCTTACTCTGGCCTAATGGTTAAGGTCTTAACGCTTACTCTGGTCTAATGGTTAAAGTCTTAACTCTTACTCTGGCCTAATAGCTAAGGTCTTAGACTCGTACTCTGGCCTACTGGTTAAGGTCTTAACTCTAACTCTGGCCTACTGGTTAATGTCTTAATTCTTACTCTGGCCTAATAGCTAAGGTCTTAGACTCGTACTCTGGCCTAATGGTTAAGGTCTTAACGCTTACTCTGGCCTACTGGTTAAGGTCTTAACTCTTTCTCTGGCCTAATAGCTAAGGACTTAACTCTTACTCTAGTCTTATAGCTAAGGTCTTAACTCTTACTCTGGCCTAATAGCTAAGGTCTTAGACTCGTACTCTGGCCTAATGGTTAAGGTCTTAACTCTTACTCTGGACTTCTGGTTAAGGTCTTAACTCTTACTCTGGCCTACTGGTTAAGGTCTTAACTCTTACTATGGCCTAATAGCTAAGGTCTTAGACTCGTACTCTGGCCTAATGGTTAAGGTCTTAACTCTTACTCTGGCCTACTGGTTAAGGTCTTAACTCTTTGTCTGGCCTAATAGGTAAGGTCTTAACTCTTACTCTGGCCTAATAGGTAAGGTCTTAGACTCCTACTCTGGCCTAATGGTTAAGGTCTTAACTCTTACTCTGGCCTACTAGCTAAGGTCTTAGACTCGTACTCTGGCCTAATGGTTAAGGTCTTAACTCTTACTCTGGCCTAATAGCTAAGGTCTTAGACTCCTACTCTGGCATACTGGTTAAGGTCTTAACTCTTACTCTATCCTACTGGTTAAGGTCTTAATTCTTACTCTGGCCTAATAGCTAAGGTCTTAGACTCCTACTCTGGCCTAATGGTTAAGGTCTTAACTCTTACTCTGACCTACTGGTTAAGGTCTTAACTCTTACTCTGGCCTAATAGCTAAGGACTTAACTCTTACTCTAGTCTTATAGCTAAGGTCTTAACTCTTACTCTGGCCTAATAGCTAAGGTCTTAGACTCGTACTCTGGCCTAATGGTTAAGGTCTTAACTCTTACTCTGGACTTCTGGTTAAGGTCTTAACTCTTACTCTGGCCTACTGGTTAAGGTCTTAACTCTTACTATGGCCTAAAAGCTAAGGTCTTAGACTCGTACTCTGGCCTAATAGTTAAGGTCTTAACTCTTACTCTGGCCTAATAGCTAAGGTCTTAACTCTTTCTCTGGCCTAATATGTAAGGTCTTAACTCTTACTCTGGCCTAATAGGTAAGGTCTTAGACTCGTACTTCGGCCTAATGTTTAAGCTCTTAACTCTTACTCTGGCCTAATAGCTAAGGTCTTAGACTCGTACTCTGGCCTACTGGTTAAGGTGTTAACTCTTACTCTGGCCTAATAGCTAAGGTCTTAACTCTTACTCTGGCCTAATAGCTAAGGACTTAGACTCGTACTCTGGCCTAATGATTAAGGTCTTAACTCTTACTCTGCGCTACCGGTTAAGGTCTTAACTCTTACTCTGGCCTAATAGCTAAGGTCTTAGACTCGTAATCTGGCCTAATGGTTAAGGTCTTAACTCTTACTCTGGCCTACTGGTTAAGGTCTTAACTCTTACTCTGGCCTACTGGTTAAGGTCTTAACTCTTACTCTGGCCTAATAGCTAAGGTCTTAACTCTTACTCTGGCCTAATAGCTAAGATTTCAACTCTTACTCTGGCCTAATAGCTATGGTCTTGGACTCGAACTCTGGCCTAATGGTTAAGGTCTTAACTCTTACTCTGGCCTACTAGCTAAGGTCTTAGACTCGTACTCTGGCCTAATGGTTAAGGTCTTAACTCTTAACTCTTACTCTGGCCTAATAGCTAAGGTCTTAGACTCGTACTCTGGCCTACTGGTTAAGGTCTTAACTCTTACTCTGGCCTAATAGCTAAGGTCTTAGACTCGTACTCTGGCCTAATGGTTAAGGTGTTAACTCTTACTATGGCCTACTGGTTAAGGTCTTAACTCTTACTCTGGCCTAATAGCTAAGGTCTTAGACTCGTACTCTGGCCTAATGGTTAAGGTCTTAACTCTTACTCTGGCCTAATAGCTAAGGTCTTAGACTCGTACTCTGGCCTACTGGTTAAGGTCTTAACTCTTACTCTGGCCTACTGGTTAAGGTCTTAATTCTTACTCTGGCCTAATAGCTAAGGTCTTAGACTCGTACTCTGGCCTAATGGTTAAGGTCTTAACTCTAACTTTGGCCTACTGGTTAAGGTCTTAACTCTTACTCTGGCCTAATAGCTAAGGTCTTAACTCTTACTCTGGCCTAATAGCTAAGGTCTTAGACTCGTACTCTGGCCTAATGGTTAAGGTCTTAACTCTTACTCTGGCCTAATAGCTAAGGTCTCAGACTCGTACTCTGGCCTACTGGTTAAGGTCTTAACTCTTACTCTTGCCTAATAGCTAAGGTCTTAACTCTTACTCTGGCCTACTGGTTAAGGTCTTAACTCTTACTCTGGTTTAATAGCTAAGGTCTTTGACTCGTACTATGGCCTACAGGTTAAGGTCTTAACTCTTACTCTGGCCTACTGGTTAAGGTCTTAACTCTTACTCTGGCCTAATAGATAACGTCTTAACGCTTACTCTGGCCTAATAGCTAAGGTCTTAACTATTACTCTGGCCTAATAGCTAAGGTCTTAGACTCGTATTCTGGCCTAATGGTTAAGGTCATAACTCTTACTCTGGCCGAATAGCTAAGGTCTTAGACTCGTACTCTGGCCTAATGGTTAAGGTCTTAACTCTTACTCTGGCCTACTGTTTAAGGTCTTAACTCTTACTCTTGCCTAATAGCTAAGGTCTTAGACTCATACTCTGGTCTTATAGCTAAGGTCTTAACTCTTACTCTGGCCTAATAGCTAAGGTCTTAGACTCGTACTCTGGCCTAATGGTTAAGGTCTTAACTCTTACTCTGGACTTCTGGTTAACGTCTTAACTCTTACTCTGGCCTACTGGTTAAGGTCTTAACTCTTACTATGGCCTAATAACTAAGGTCTTAGAATCGTACTCTGGCCTCATGGTGAAGGTCTTAACTCTTACTCTGGCCTACTGTTTAAGGTCTTAACTCTTTCTCTGGCCTAATAGGTAAGGTCTTAACTCTTACTCTGGCCTAATAGGTAAGGTCTTAGACTCCTACTTTGGCCTAATGGTTAAGGTCTTAACTCTTACTCTGGCCTACTAGCTAAGGTCTTAGACTCGTACTCTGGCCTAATGGTTAAGGTCTTAACTCTTACTCGGGCCTACTGGTTAAGGTCTTAACTCTTACTCTGGCCTAATAGCTAAGGTCTTAGACTTGTACTCTGGTCTAATGGTTAAAGTCTTAACTCTTACTCTGGCCTAATAGCTAAGGTCTTAGACTCGTACTCTGGCCTACTGGTTAAGGTCTTAACTCTTACTCTGGCCTACTGGTTAATGTCTTAATTCTTACTCTGGCCTAATAGCTAAGGTCTTAGACTCGTACTCTGGCCTAATGGTTAAGGTCTTAACGCTTACTCTGGCCTACTGGTTAAGGTCTTAACTCTTTCTCTGGCCTAATAGCTAAGGACTTAACTCTTACTCTAGTCTTATAGCTAAGGTCTGAACTCTTACTCTGGCCTAATAGCTAAGGTCTTAGACTCGTACTCTGGCCTAATGGTTAAGGTCTTAACTCTTACTCTGGACTTCTGGTTAAGGTCTTAACTCTTACTCTGGCCTACTGGTTAAGGTCTTAACTCTTACTATGGCCTAATAGCTAAGGTCTTAGACTCGTACTCTGGCCTAATGGTTAAGGTCTTAACTCTTACTCTGGCCTACTGGTTAAGGTCTTAACTCTTTCTCTGGCCTAATAGGTAAGGTCTTAACTCTTACTCTGGCCTAATAGGTAAGGTCTTAGACTCCTACTCTGGCCTAATGGTTAAGGTCTTAACTCTTACTCTGGCCTACTAGCTAAGGTCTTAGACTCGTACTCTGGCCTAATGGTTAAGGTCTTAACTCTTACTCTGGCCTAATAGCTAAGGTCTTAGACTCGTACTCTGGCATACTGGTTAAGGTCTTAACTCTTACTCTGGCCTACTGGTTAAGGTCTTAATTCTTACTCTGGCCTAATAGCTAAGGTCTTAGACTCCTACTCTGGCCTAATGGTTAAGGTCTTAACTCTTACTCTGACCTACTGGTTAAGGTCTTAACTCTTACTCTGGCCTAATAGCTAAGGACTTAACTCTTACTCTAGTCTTATAGCTAAGGTCTTAACTCTTACTCTGGCCTAATAGCTAAGGTCTTAGACTCGTACTCTGGCCTAATGGTTAAGGTCTTAACTCTTACTCTGGACTTCTGGTTAAGGTCTTAACTCTTACTCTGGCCTACTGGTTAAGGTCTTAACTCTTACTATGGCCTAAAAGCTAAGGTCTTAGACTCGTACTCTGGCCTAATGGTTAAGGTCTTAACTCTTACTCTGGCCTACTGGTTAAGGTCTTAACTCTTTCTCTGGCCTAATAGGTAAGGTCTTAACTCTTACTCTGGCCTAATAGGTAAGGTCTTAGACTCCTACTCTGGCCTAATGGTTAAGGTCTTAACTCTTACTCTGGCCTACTAGCTAAGGTCTTAGACTCGTACTCTGGCCTAATGGTTAAGGTCTTAACTCTTACTCTGGCCTACTGGTTAAGGTCTTAACTCTTACTCTGGCCTAATAGCTAAGGTCTTAGACTCGTACTCTGGCCTACTGGTTAAGGTCTTAACTCTTACTCTGGCCTAATAGCTAAGGTCTTAGACTCGTACTCTGGCCTACTGGTTAAGGTCTTAACTCTTACTCTGGCCTACTGGTTAAGGTCTTAATTCTTACTCTGGCCTAATAGCTAAGGTCTTAGACTCGTACTCTGGCCTAATGGTTAAGGTCTTAACTCTTACTCTGGCCTACTGGTTAAGGTCTTAACTCTTACTCTGGCCTAATAGCTAAGGTCTTAACTCTTACTCTGGTCTTATAGCTAAGGTCTTAACTCTTACTCTGGCCTAATAGCTAAGGTCTTAGACTCGTACTCTGGCCTAATGGTTAAGGTCTTAACTCTTACTCTGGACTTCTGGTTAAGGTCTTAACTCTTACTCTGGCCTACTGGTTAAGGTCTTAACTCTTACTATGGCCTAATAACTAAGGTCTTAGACTCGTACTCTGGCCTAATGGTTAAGGTCTTAACTCTTACTCTGGACTACTGGTTAAGGTCTTAACTCTTTCTCTGGCCTAATAGGTAAGGTCTTAACTCTTACTCTGGCCTAATAGGTAAGGTCTTAGACTCGTAGTCTGGCCTAATGGTTAACGTCTTAACTCTTACTCTGGCCTAATAGCTAAGGTCTTAACTCTTACTCTGGCCTAATAGCTAAGGTCTTAGACTCGTACTATGGCCTACAGGTTAAGGTCTTAACTCTTACTCTGGCCTACTGGTTAAGGTCTGAACTCTTACTCTGGCCTAATAGCTAAGGTCTTAGACTCGTACTCTGGCCTAATGGTTAAGGTCTTAACTCTTACTCTGGCCTACTGGTTAAGGTCTTAACTCTTACTCTGGCCTAATAGCTAAGGTCTTAGACTCGTACTCTGGCCTAATGGTTAAGGTCTTAACTCTTACTCTGGCCTAATAGCTAAGGTCTTAGACTCGTACTCTGGCCTACTGGTTAAGGTCTTAACTCTTACTCTGGCCTACTGGTTAAGGTCTTAATTCTTACTCTGGCCTAATAGCTAAGGTCTTAGACTCGTACTCTGGCCTAATGGTTAAGGTCTTAACTCTTACTCTGGACTTCTGGTTAAGGTCTTAACTCTTACTCTGGCCTACTGGTTAAGGTCTTAACTCTTACTATGGCCTAATAGCTAAGGTCTTAGACTCGTACTCTGGCCTAATGGTTAAGGTCTTAACTCTTACTCTGGCCTACTGGTTAAGGTCTTAACTCTTTTTCTGGCCTAATAGGTAAGGTCTTAACTCTTACTCTGGCCTAATAGGTAAGGTCTTAGACTCCTACTTTGGCCTAATGGTTAAGGTCTTAACTCTTACTCTGGCCTACTAGCTAAGGTCTTAGACTCGTACTCTGGCCTAATGGTTAAGGTCTTAACTCTTACTCTGGCCTAATAGCTAAGGTCTTAGACTCGTACTCTGGCCTAATGGTTAAGGTCTTAACTCTTACTCGGGCCTACTGGTTAAGGTCTTAACTCTTACTCTGGCCTAATAGCTAAGGTCTTAGACTCGTACTCTGGTCTAATGGTTAAAGTCTTAACTCTTACTCTGGCCTAATAGCTAAGGTCTTAGACTCGTACTCTGGCCTACTAGTTAAGGTCTTAACTCTTAGTCTGGCCTACTGGTTAAGGTCTTAATTCTTACTCTGGCCTAATAGCTAAGGTCTTAGACTCGTACTCTGGCCTAATGGTTAAGGTCTTAACGCTTACTCTGGCCTACTGGTTAAGGTCTTAACTCTTTCTCTGGCCTAATAGCTAAGGACTTAACTCTTACTCTAGTCTTATAGCTAAGGTCTTAACTCTTACTCTGGCCTAATAGCTAAGGTCTTAGACTTGTACTCTGGTCTAATGGTTAAAGTCTTAACTCTTACTCTGGCCTAATAGCTAAGGTCTTAGACTCGTACTCTGGCCTACTGGTTAAGGTCTTAACTCTTACTCTGGCCTACTGGTTAATGTCTTAATTCTTACTCTGGCCTAATAGCTAAGGTCTTAGACTCGTACTCTGGCCTAATGGTTAAGGTCTTAACGCTTACTCTGGCCTACTGTTTAAGGTCTTAACTCTTTTTATGGCCTAATAGCTAAGGACTTAACTCTTACTCTAGTCTTATAGCTAAGGTCTTAACTCTTACTCTGGCCTAATAGCTAAGGTCTTAGACTCGTACTCTGGCCTAATGGTTAAGGTCTTAACTCTTACTCTGGACTTCTGGTTAAGGTCTTAACTCTTACTCTGGCCTACTGGTTAAGGTCTTAACTCTTACTATGGCCTAATAGCTAAGGTCTTAGACTCGTACTCTGGCCTAATGGTTAAGGTCTTAACTCTTACTCTGGCCTACTGGTTAAGGTCTTAACTCTTTCTCTGGCCTAATAGGTAAGGTCTTAACTCTTACTCTGGCCTAATAGGTAAGGTCTTAGACTCCTACTCTGGCCTAATGGTTAAGGTCTTAACTCTTACTCTGGCCTACTAGCTATGGTCTTAGACTCGTACTCTGGCCTAATGGTTAAGGTCTTAACTCTTACTCTGGCCTAATAGCTAAGGTCTTAGACTCGTACTCTGGCCTACTGGTTAAGGTCTTAACTCTTACTCTGGCCTACTGGTTAAGGTCTTAATTCTTACTCTGGCCTAATAGCTAAGGTCTTAGACTCGTACTCTGGCCTAATGGTTAAGGTCTTAACTCTTACTCTGACCTACTGGTTAAGGTCTTAACTCTTACTCTGGCCTAATAGCTAAGGACTTAACTCTTACTCTAGTCTTATAGCTAAGGTCTTAACTCTTACTCTGGCCTAATAGCTAAGGTCTTAGACTCGTACTCTGGCCTAATGGTTAAGGTCTTAACTCTTACTCTGGACTTCTGGTTAAGGTCTTAACTCTTACTCTGGCCTACTGTTTAAGGTCTTAACTCTTACTATGGCCTAAAAGCTAAGGTCTTAGACTCGTACTCTGGCCTAATGGTTAAGGTCTTAACTCTTACTCCGGCCTACTGGTTAAGGTCTTAACTCTTTCTCTGGCCTAATAGGTAAGGTCTTAACTCTTACTCTGGCCTAATAGGTAAGGTCTTAGACTCCTACTCTGGCCTAATGGTTAAGGTCTTAACTCTTACTCTGGCCTACTAGCTAAGGTCTTAGACTCGTACTCTGGCCTAATGGTTAAGGTCTTAACTCTTACTCTGGCCTACTGGTTAAGGTCTTAACTCTTACTCTGGCCTAATAGCTAAGGTCTTAGACTCGTACTCTGGCCTACTGGTTAAGGTCTTAACTCTTACTCTGGCTGTGAGAAGTTGGCCTGGCATATGCTGTTCCTAGTTATAGGGACACCTTGCACCAGTCCAATTCGACTCCTATTGATGATAGGTTTAAGACAACCTTTAAGAAAGCTATCCTAGTGGTAGCTGTGGAGAGCAGCCTTCAGGCTAAGTCTTGAAGGAGTGTTAAGCTTATTGTTTTACCATAATAACCTCTTGAATAACCAAATGAAAGAGTAGCCCACACAGGTATATATATAAAATATATGTATTTATTCTAGACAGAATCCCACAGACACTTTATGTGGCTAGTGGCAAAGTTACAATTCAAACAAGCATTTCTAAACACAATAAATAGCACAGAAATCAATGGGCCCCAGGGGGGGACCAAACCATATACTAAAATAGTGGTATAAGAACCACGACAATTCTACAGGCAATGCCTAGGGCATTCAGGATCGCTGGCCCCTTAAGAATCCACCCACAGTTAAGAGGAAGGGGACCCACGGGAGGCGTGTGCAGTGCGAGAAGCTGCTGTCGGGATCGCAATGTTAGCCTATGGAGAATGTCGCGGTTGAATAATTAAGGTTTAAGGACACTTCTAACAACAGTACAAAGTTAAGGCTTGGGACTTAAGGCTTTGGAGAGCCCACCACCACGGAAGTACCGAAGTACCACTGTTACCTGCCCCAGGGAAGCCGGGTGCATAGGTCGATTCTGGTGTCGGGTCGCGGGCTGATTTTCTATGGAAAAGGAGTCCAAACTGCTGCTAGCTGGAAGTGTCGCTGAAGTCGTGAAGATTAAAGTTGAAGAAAAGACAAAGATGAACCTGAAAGCAGAGGGGACAGAGTCTGGGTCACAGCACAGTGACCAGGGAGCTCACAGGAAGGAGCTCGTGGATGTCGGGTGCTTCAGGTGTGGAAGGTACAGCTGGGCTCTGCAGTCACGGGCTCCGGGAGGCTTCAAGGAAGGCCAGCTTCTGGAGGGCGACTGTCCCACGTCGGCTGAGGGTCGCTGCGGTGTTAGTGTCCCGATTGGATCCACTAAGCATTGGCAACCGCAACCCACGCAAGATGAACGAAGCAGCTGCTGGTGCAGACCCACGTGGTCTGAGGGTGCTCTCCTTTGCAGGGAGCGTAGAGCAGGCCTGGAGCAACCAGGGGAACTCTTAGAAAGGAAGATTGTCCTCCGTCAGGGCCCACAAGTCGAGAGACAAGGGACCGCGGAAGGCAGCAAAATGGAGTGCGTAAAAGGGCTCCCACGGGCCACCGGAGCGGGCCAGGGAGCTGAGGGTCGGCACAAATGCTGCGTGAAGGTTGGCTCAAAAATGGGCCAAAGCACAACTTCCCCACTGGTCGGGGTCGTGTGCTGGACAAGAGGTGGCCGGTGTCTCGGGGTATGCGGGGATCTCGGCACCCACGTGGTCCAGGGTGCTCAGACTTGCTGGGCACGCTCACAGGACGCTGGGATGCACTGGAGACCCACCTCGAGGTTGCTGGAAGGCGTCGAAGGTCGTGAGAGCAACGAAGTTCCAACCGGGTATCTTGTAGTCTTTTAGGTGCCTGCCAAGCAGGGGGATAACTCCTTTATCCCAAGGGAGATTTCTTCAGTCAGCTGGGCAGCAGCTCGTCGAAGGTCAGTTCTGTGAAGTCCTGTACGAATCTAAGGCTCTAGGGCAAAGTTATTCCCATATATCCCCAAGATTAGGGGATGGTCCAAAATAGAGCCTACCAATCAGAGTAGAGGCGGGAAAGGGTGGCTACACCCACTCCCCTTTGTGTGTTTCCCGCCTGGGCGAGGGGCAGGATGCCCCTGAACCGGTTCCAGGCGGTGTATGCAGAATTGGGGCTCTGCAGCTGCCTACGTGCAACTCTGAATGGACTTTTGGTGCACCCACCCTGTTCCAATCCACATATCCTGTCTGGGGAGGTGCTGGCACCTCCCTGCCACAGGAGCCCTATTGTCCAGATGGCGAGGCTGGGGTTTTCCCCAGCAACAGCCAGCCAGAGTCGTGTAGGTGGCGAACAGTAGCCATTTTGTGGTACATGTGCACTTTTAAATTGGTTTCCAAATTCTACCGCTTTTCCCATATCACCCTCCTAGCAAGGGGGAATCGTGCCCCCATGCCCATGGCTGGACTGGGGGTATGATTCCTTCATGTTTGACACCAAACACGATATGGTTCGGTGTAGCCATTCCAAAGTTACAGCGATGACGCAATAACTTATAATGCGGTTAAGAGTATATGGTATGGCTACACTACAAACAACCCAGTAACGATTTTACGAAGGTTGCAGAGAGGTCCTACTCACGTAGGGGTCCCCCCTCACACATACCTCAGCACCCAGCCCTGTAGGATTACCAGGGCCTGCCATAGGGGTGACCTATGAGAGTATATGTGTTGTATGGTATGGGACATAGGGTACCTACGTCCCTGTAAGGGGTGCTAGCACCACCTTACCCAGGCTACAGTAGTGGCCTGGTGGTGTCAGTTTGGGTGGCTGTCCCAGGGTGGCACAATAAGTGCTGCAGCCCTGGTAGGCCTACTGGGGGACCCATGCCCTGGGTACCTAGGGTACCATCTACAAGGGACTGGTAGGGCATGCCCAGCATCCAATTGGTTGGTACCTGGGGTACCCACATAGTTTGTCAGAGGAAGCAGATAGGCTGGGGTCCTGGATAGCAGGGCCACAGCCTGGCTAAAGTCATAAAAACAGTCAAAACATCAGCAAAAAGTTGGGGGCAACTATGCAGTCGATGCCACTCTCCTACACAACCCCCCCCCAAACGCAGGGACATTAAACTAACCTTGACCAGTTGAGTCTTCATGTTCTAAGTGGAAATATCTGGAGAGGCCATCTGCATTGGCATGGTTGCTCCCAGGTCTATGTTCCACTGTATAGTCCATCCCCTGTAGGGAAATGGACCACCTGAGTAGTTTGGGGTTTTCACCCTTCATCTGTTTTAGCCATAGGAGGGGCTTATGGTCTGTCTGAACAATGAAGTGAGTACCAAACAAGTATGGCCTCAGCTTCTTCAGGGCCCAGACCACAGCAAAGGCCTCCCTCTCTATGGCTGACCAACGTTTCTCTCTGGGGGTCAACCTTCTGCTAATGAAAGCTACTGGTTGATCCTGGCCCTCCTCATTCAGTTGTGATAACACAGCACCTACCCCCACCTCTGAAGCATCAGTTTGAACTATGAATTCTTTGGAGTAGTTGGGGCTTTGGAGCACTGGAGCAGAGCACATTGCCTGTTTAAGGTCATCAAAAGCTTTCTGACAGCTGACAGTCCACTGAACCTTTTTGGGCATCCTCTTGGAGGTGAGATCATTCAAGGGGGTCACTATGGATCCATATCCTTTCACAAATCTCCTATAATAACCAGTCAGGCCCAAGAAAGCTCGAACCTGAGTCTGGGTGGTTGGAGCAACCCAGTCCATGATGGTCTGGATTTTGCTCTGTAAAGGTTGAACCTGGCCTCCTCCTACAAGGTGTCCCAGGTATACAACCTGACTCTGCCCTATCTGGCACTTAGTAGCCTTGATAGTGAGCCCAGCCTTCTGCAGGGCTTCTAAAACTTCCCTCAGGTGGATCAGGTGATCTTCCCAGGTGGAGCTAAAGACAGCAATATCATCTAGATATGCTGCACTAAAGTCTTCCAGGCCTGAGAGGACTTGGTTCACCAACCTTTGAAAAGTGGCAGGTGCATTTTTCAAACCAAAGGGCATCACAATAAATTGATAATGCCCACTAGGGGTAGAAAATGCAGTTTTGGCTTTTGCAGACTCAGCTAACCTTATCTGCCAGTAGCCAGCTGTCAGATCAAATGTGCTCAGATATTTGGCTGAGGCCAACCTATCTATGAGCTCATCTGCTCTGGGAATTGGATGAGCATCAGTCTTAGTGACTGCATTGAGACCCCTGTAGTCTACACAAAACCTCATCTCTCTCTTACCACCCTGGGTGTGAGGTTTTGGTACTAGGACTACTGGGCTAGCCCAAGGGCTATCTGAGGGCTCAATTACTCCCAACTCCAACATCTTTTGGACTTCAGTCCGTATGCAGTCCCTGACATGGTCAGGTTGCCTGTAGATCTTATTCTTGACAGGCAGACTGTCCCCAGTGTCCACTTCGTGAGTGCACCAGGTGGTCTGACTAGGAGTCAGAGAAAACATATGTCTGTATCTTTGTAGAACCTGTCTACAATCTGCTTGCTACTGGGCAGTGAGGCTGCCTGCCAAGGCTACTCCATCAACTGACCCATCGTCAGGGTTCTGAGAGAGCAGGTCTGGGAGAGGGTCACTCTCTTCCTCCTGTCCCTCATCTGTTGCCATGAGCAAGCCCATGTCAGCCCTGTCCACATATGCTTTCAATCTATTCACATGAAGTACCCTGTGGGGACTTCTGGGAGTGCCAAGGTCTACCAGGTAGGTAACCTCTCCCTTTTTCTCCAAAATGGTATGGGGTCCACTCCACTTATCTTGGAGAGCTGCTGGGGCCACTGGCTCCAACACCCATACCTTCTGTCCTGGCTGGTACACCACCAGGACAGCCTTTTGGTCATGCCAGGCTTTCTGTAATTCCTGACTTGCCTCCAGGTTTTTAGTTGCCTTCTTCATATACTCAGCCATCCGGGAGCGGAGACCAAGTACGTAGTCCACTATGTCCTGTTTAGGGGGTTTGAGAGGTTGCTCCCATCCCTCCTTCACTAGACAAAGTGGCCCTCTAACAGGATGGCCAAACAGAAGTTCAAAGGGGCTGTAGCCAACCCCCTTCTGTGGCACCTCTCTGTATGCAAAGAGAAGGCAGGGCAGAAGAACATCCCATTTTCGCCTAAGCTTTTCTGGTAGTCCTTTAATCATACCCTTTAGGGTCTTGTTGAACCTTTCAACAAGACCATTGCATTGAGGATGGTAAGGGGTGGTGAACTTGTAGTTAACCCCACACTCCTTCCACATTGCCTTCAGGTAACTACTCATAAAGTTTGTACCTCTGTCAGACAATACCTCCTTAGGGAACCCCACCCTGGAGAAAACTCCAAGGAGGGCCCTTGCCACCACAGGAGCTGTGATGGTCCTAAGGGGAATAGCTTCTGGGTATCTAGTGGCATGATCCACTACCACTAGAATGAACCTGTGCCCAGATGCTGTTGGGGGGTCTAAGGGACCAACGATGTCAATCCCCACCCGCTCAAAGGGCACCCCCACCACAGGTAATGGTATCAGGGGGGCCTTGGTGGATTTACCTGCCTTGCCACTTGCTTGGCAGGTAATGCAAGAGCTGCAAAAGCTCTTACAGTCTTCACTCATGTGGGGCCAATGAAAGTGTGGGACAATTCTGTCCCAAGTCTTATTTTGGCCCAGGTGTCCTGCTAAGGGGATATCATGGGCCAGTGTGAGCAGGAAGCTCCTAAACTTCTGAGGTATGACCAACCTCCTGGCTGCACCAGGCTTGGGGTCTCGACCCTCAGAGTAAAGGAGCCCTTCATCCCAATAAATCTTATGGGTCCCACTGGCATCCCCTGCAGCCTCAGCAGCAGCTTGCTGTCTGAGGGGTTCAAGAGTGGGGCAGCTCTGCTGCTCCAGGCTCAAGTCTGCCCTAGAAGGTCCCCCTGCCCCCAAGAACTCAACCTGATCAGGTTCCAGTTCCTCTGGGGCAGTTCCTTCTTCAGGAGCTAGATCCTCTTCTGCTAAAAGAGTTTCTACAGACTGATCCTGGGGGGAAGGCTCGGCCTTACCCCTGCTACTCCTCCTCTTGGAAGGCCCTTGGTCCCTTTTTCCAGGATCCAAGGCCTGTTCAGTTCCTGTCAGCTTTGCTTTTGACCTTGTCAGGGCAAATACTTCTGCTGATATACCCAACATTGCTGCATGGGTACTTAGCTCCACCTCAGCCCATGCTGAGGTCTCCAAATCATTCCCTAGTAAACATTCAACAGGTAGGTCTGCACTCACCACAACTTTCTTGAGGCCAGTTACCCCTCCCCAGGAGAAGTTCACAACAGCTAGAGCATGGTCTGTACTAACGTTGCTAGCATTGGTCACTTGGTATGTCTCTCCAAGTATGATCTGGTTAGGGTCCACAAGGTCCTTAGTCACCATAGTGACACTGGCCCCTGTATCCCTGTAAGCTAGTGACTCCCTTCCATTTATGGTTGGCTGTTGTCTGTATTTGCCCAGACCACTGGGGCTCACAAACAGGGACAAGTCCCCATCACAAACTAGCACAGCCTGAGTAGGAGTTCTGACTAGGCCAGAGTCCTCTCCAGATCCCAGGGTCAACCCTACTATGCCCTTGTTCTGTGCACCCACACCTGTAACTGTACTAGGGGGAACAGGAGCCTTAGGGGCTGGTGTGGTGCTTGTGGAGTCTTTGGCCTTATTACAGTCTGAAGTCCAATGGGTAGTCTGTTTACAGTACTTACACCATGGCTTCCTTGGTTGTTTGGATTTGTTTTTCTTGGTAGTCTCAGAAGCTGCTTTTTGGGGGCCTGTTGAAGACTGCTGGTCTTTTCCTTTTTCCCCACCCTTGTCAGAGTTTTTGGCATCTTCTTTTTTAGTTGCACCTCCCAAGGGCTGGACCTTTTGCTTAATCCTGGTTCTGACCCATTTGTCTGCCTTCTTTCCCAATTCTTGGGGAGAGGTCAGATCAGAGTCCACCAGGTGCTGATGTAAGAGCTGGTTCTGACAATTGTTAAGGATCTGCTCCCTCATTATGAGATTGTATAATCCTGTATAATCATCTACTTTGCTGCCAGTTAACCAACCTTCCAGTGCCTTGGTTGCACAATCCACAAAGTCTACCCAATCCTGATTTTGTGCTTTCTGGGTGTCTCTGAACTTAAGTCTGTACTGATCAGTGGTTAAGCCAAACCCATCTATTAAAGCATCTTTCAGGATATAATAATCATCAGCATCCTCTTCTCTTACAGAGAGGAGCTTGTCTCTCCCTTTATCTGAAAAGGAGAGCCACAGGATTGCTGCCCACTGCTCTACTGGGACCCTCTGTACTCTACAGGCCCTTTCAAGAGCAGATATCCATTTGTGGATATCATCCCCATTCTGATAGGGGGGCACAATCTTGTGGAGGTTCCTATTGTCAGGGACTTTCTCTCTAACTCTAGGGGTTTCCTTACTGCCACCAGGGATCTCTAGACCCCACTTTCTTGAAGCTTTCTGAAGCTCCAGGGTTTCCCTGTCCAATGCTAACTGTTCTCTTTTAAGCTCAAGCTTAGCCTGCTCAAATTTGATCAGTCTGCATTTCCTCTCATGAGAGGTTTCTCTTCTCTGAGAAGAGGCAGAGGACCCTTTGGATCCCCTAGAAGGGTTGGATCCCACTGAGGGGGATCTGTTCCTTCTGGGGTCCACCACTCTCCTTTTAAGGGTGGAGGGAGTGCCTCTTGGGCCATCACCTCCATGCTGTGAGTGGTCTGTGTCTTCCAGGTCAGGATTTTCATCCTCTTCCTGTTCCTCTTCAGATTCCACTCTGGGAGTGTCCTCTTCTGAGGGGTGCCCACCCACGTTGTCCGTCCCTCTGGATCCTATGGACTCCATAAAGTCTGCTATGAGCAGGATCTCTTTGAGACGTTTTGTGTTGGCACCTCTTTCTGTCTTCAGTCTCCTAAGGGTGCACATTTCCCTGAGCTCAGCAAAGGTGAAATTATCATACTTATCTACTGGGACCCTCTGGGGTCCTTCCATAGCCTTAGTGCCACTTGAAGACATGTTTAGTGTAGTGATGTATCTACCTACACTAAGTGTGGCCTACTGAACCCTCTCTTGAGTTGTAGTCAAGGTGTGCTAGACCCTCTACACACAACTCCAAGTTCAGTAGAACTTATTGTATTCTAGCTTGAATTTATATGTACCTTTGGTACCTTGTGGCTTTCACTTTAGAAATTCAATGTGTTATCTGGTAAAACAATGGCAAGCTTGAATCCAACCGCTGCACACCAATGTGAGAAGTTGGCCTGGCATATGCTGTTCCTAGTTATAGGGACACCTTGCACCAGTCCAATTCGACTCCTATTGATGATAGGTTTAAGACAACCTTTAAGAAAGCTATCCTAGTGGTAGCTGTGGAGAGCAGCCTTCAGGCTAAGTCTTGAAGGAGTGTTAAGCTTATTGTTTTACCATAATAACCTCTTGAATAACCAAATGAAAGAGTAGCCCACACAGGTATATATATAAAATATATGTATTTATTCTAGACAGAATCCCACAGACACTTTATGTGGCTAGTGGCAAAGTTACAATTCAAACAAGCATTTCTAAACACAATAAATAGCACAGAAATCAATGGGCCCCAGGGGGGGACCAAACCATATACTAAAATAGTGGTATAAGAACCACGACAATTCTACAGGCAATGCCTAGGGCATTCAGGATCGCTGGCCCCTTAAGAATCCACCCACAGTTAAGAGGAAGGGGACCCACGGGAGGCGTGTGCAGTGCGAGAAGCTGCTGTCGGGATCGCAATGTTAGCCTATGGAGAATGTCGCGGTTGAATAATTAAGGTTTAAGGACACTTCTAACAACAGTACAAAGTTAAGGCTTGGGACTTAAGGCTTTGGAGAGCCCACCACCACGGAAGTACCGAAGTACCACTGTTACCTGCCCCAGGGAAGCCGGGTGCATAGGTCGATTCTGGTGTCGGGTCGCGGGCTGATTTTCTATGGAAAAGGAGTCCAAACTGCTGCTAGCTGGAAGTGTCGCTGAAGTCGTGAAGATTAAAGTTGAAGAAAAGACAAAGATGAACCTGAAAGCAGAGGGGACAGAGTCTGGGTCACAGCACAGTGACCAGGGAGCTCACAGGAAGGAGCTCGTGGATGTCGGGTGCTTCAGGTGTGGAAGGTACAGCTGGGCTCTGCAGTCACGGGCTCCGGGAGGCTTCAAGGAAGGCCAGCTTCTGGAGGGCGACTGTCCCACGTCGGCTGAGGGTCGCTGCGGTGTTAGTGTCCCGATTGGATCCACTAAGCATTGGCAACCGCAACCCACGCAAGATGAACGAAGCAGCTGCTGGTGCAGACCCACGTGGTCTGAGGGTGCTCTCCTTTGCAGGGAGCGTAGAGCAGGCCTGGAGCAACCAGGGGAACTCTTAGAAAGGAAGATTGTCCTCCGTCAGGGCCCACAAGTCGAGAGACAAGGGACCGCGGAAGGCAGCAAAATGGAGTGCGTAAAAGGGCTCCCACGGGCCACCGGAGCGGGCCAGGGAGCTGAGGGTCGGCACAAATGCTGCGTGAAGGTTGGCTCAAAAATGGGCCAAAGCACAACTTCCCCACTGGTCGGGGTCGTGTGCTGGACAAGAGGTGGCCGGTGTCTCGGGGTATGCGGGGATCTCGGCACCCACGTGGTCCAGGGTGCTCAGACTTGCTGGGCACGCTCACAGGACGCTGGGATGCACTGGAGACCCACCTCGAGGTTGCTGGAAGGCGTCGAAGGTCGTGAGAGCAACGAAGTTCCAACCGGGTATCTTGTAGTCTTTTAGGTGCCTGCCAAGCAGGGGGATAACTCCTTTATCCCAAGGGAGATTTCTTCAGTCAGCTGGGCAGCAGCTCGTCGAAGGTCAGTTCTGTGAAGTCCTGTACGAATCTAAGGCTCTAGGGCAAAGTTATTCCCATATATCCCCAAGATTAGGGGATGGTCCAAAATAGAGCCTACCAATCAGAGTAGAGGCGGGAAAGGGTGGCTACACCCACTCCCCTTTGTGTGTTTCCCGCCTGGGCGAGGGGCAGGATGCCCCTGAACCGGTTCCAGGCGGTGTATGCAGAATTGGGGCTCTGCAGCTGCCTACGTGCAACTCTGAATGGACTTTTGGTGCACCCACCCTGTTCCAATCCACATATCCTGTCTGGGGAGGTGCTGGCACCTCCCTGCCACAGGAGCCCTATTGTCCAGATGGCGAGGCTGGGGTTTTCCCCAGCAACAGCCAGCCAGAGTCGTGTAGGTGGCGAACAGTAGCCATTTTGTGGTACATGTGCACTTTTAAATTGGTTTCCAAATTCTACCGCTTTTCCCATATCACCCTCCTAGCAAGGGGGAATCGTGCCCCCATGCCCATGGCTGGACTGGGGGTATGATTCCTTCATGTTTGACACCAAACACGATATGGTTCGGTGTAGCCATTCCAAAGTTACAGCGATGACGCAATAACTTATAATGCGGTTAAGAGTATATGGTATGGCTACACTACAAACAACCCAGTAACGATTTTACGAAGGTTGCAGAGAGGTCCTACTCACGTAGGGGTCCCCCCTCACACATACCTCAGCACCCAGCCCTGTAGGATTACCAGGGCCTGCCATAGGGGTGACCTATGAGAGTATATGTGTTGTATGGTATGGGACATAGGGTACCTACGTCCCTGTAAGGGGTGCTAGCACCACCTTACCCAGGCTACAGTAGTGGCCTGGTGGTGTCAGTTTGGGTGGCTGTCCCAGGGTGGCACAATAAGTGCTGCAGCCCTGGTAGGCCTACTGGGGGACCCATGCCCTGGGTACCTAGGGTACCATCTACAAGGGACTGGTAGGGCATGCCCAGCATCCAATTGGTTGGTACCTGGGGTACCCACATAGTTTGTCAGAGGAAGCAGATAGGCTGGGGTCCTGGATAGCAGGGCCACAGCCTGGCTAAAGTCATAAAAACAGTCAAAACATCAGCAAAAAGTTGGGGGCAACTATGCAGTCGATGCCACTCTCCTACACTGGCCTAATAGCTAAGGTCTTAGACTCGTACTCTGGCCTACAGGTTAAGGTCTTAACTCTTACTCTGGCCTACTGGTTAAGGTCTTAATTCTTACTCTGGCCTAATAGCTAAGGTCTTAGACTCGTACTCTGGCCTAATGGTTAAGGTCTTAACTCTTACTCTGGCCTACTGGTTAAGGTCATAACTCTTACTCTGGCCTAATAGCTAAGGTCTTAACTCTTACTCTGGTCTTATAGCTAAGGTCTTAACTCTTACTCTGGCCTAATAGCTAAGGTCTTAGACTCGTACTCTGGCCTAATGGTTAAGGTCTTAACTCTTACTCTGGACTTCTGGTTAAGGTCTTAACTTTTACTCTGGCCTACTGGTTAATAACTAAGGTCTTAGACTCGTACTCTGGCCTAATGGTTAAGGTCTTAACTCTTACTCTGGACTACTGGTTAAGGTCTTAACTCTTTCTCTGGCCTAATAGGTAAGGTCTTAACTCTTACTCTGGCCTAATAGGTAAGGTCTTAGACTCGTACTCTGGCCTAATGGTTAACGTCTTAACTCTTACTCTGGCCTAATAGCTAAGGTCTTAACTCTTACTCTGGCCTAATAGCTAAGGTCTTAGACTCGTACTATGGCCTACAGGTTAAGGTCTTAACTCTTACTCTGGCCTACTGGTTAAGGTCTTAACTCTTACTCTGGCCTAATAGCTAAGGTCTTAGACTCGTACTCTGGCCTAATGGTTAAGGTCTTAACTCTTACTCTGGCCTACTGGTTAAGGTCTTAACTCTTACTCTGGCCTAATAGCTAAGGTCTTAGACTCGTACGCTGGCCTAATGGTTAAGGTCTTAACTCTTACTCTGGCCTAATAGCTAAGGTCTTAGACTCGTACTCTGGCCTACTGGTTAAGGTCTTAACTCTTACTCTGGCCTACTGGTTAAGGTCTTAATTCTTACTCTGGCCTAATAGCTAAGGTCTTAGACTCTTACATTGGCCTAATGGTTAAGGTCTTAACTCTTACTCTGGACTTCTGGTTAAGGTCTTAACTCTTACTCTGGCCTACTGGTTAAGGTCTTAACTCTTACTATGGCCTAATAGCTAAGGTCTTAGACTCGTACTCTGGCCTAATGGTTAAGGTCTTAACTCTTACTCTGGCCTACTGGTTAAGGTCTTAACTCTTTTTCTGGCCTAATAGGTAAGGTCTTAACTCTTACTCTGGCCTAATAGGTAAGGTCTTAGACTCCTACTTTGGCCTAATGGTTAAGGTCTTAACTCTTACTCTGGCCTACTAGCTAAGGTCTTAGACTCGTACTCTGGCCTAATGGTTAAGGTCTTAACTCTTACTCTGGCCTAATAGCTAAGGTCTTAGACTCGTACTCTGGCCTAATGGTTAAGGTCTTAACTCTTACTCGGGCCTACTGGTTAAGGTCTTAACTCTTACTCTGGCCTAATAGCTAAGGTCTTAGACTCGTACTCTGGTCTAATGGTTAAAGTCTTAACTCTTACTCTGGCCTAATAGCTAAGGTCTTAGACTCGTACTCTGGCCTACTGGTTAAGGTCTTAACTCTTAGTCTGGCCTACTGGTTAAGGTCTTAATTCTTACTCTGGCCTAATAGCTAAGGTCTTAGACTCGTACTCTGGCCTAATGGTTAAGGTCTTAACGCTTACTCTGGCCTACTGGTTAAGGTCTTAACTCTTTCTCTGGCCTAATAGCTAAGGACTTAACTCTTACTCTAGTCTTATAGCTAAGGTCTTAACTCTTACTCTGACCTAATAGCTAAGGTCTTAGACTCGTACTCTGGCCTAATGGTTAAGGTCTTAACTCTTACTCTGGACTTCTGGTTAAGGTCTTAACTCTTACTCTGGCCTACTGGTTAAGGTCTTAACTCTTACTATGGCCTAATAGCTAAGGTCTTAGACTCGTACTCTGGCCTAATGGTTAAGGTCTTAACTCTTACTCTGGCCTACTGGTTAAGGTCTTAACTCTTTCTCTGGCCTAATAGGTAAGGTCTTAACTCTTACTCTGGCCTAATAGGTAAGGTCTTAGACTCCTACTCTGGCCTAATGGTTAAGGTCTTAACTCTTACTCTAGCCTACTAGCTAAGGTCTTAGACTCGTACTCTGGCCTAATGGTTAAGGTCTTAACTCTTACTCTGGCCTAATAGCTAAGGTCTTAGACTCGTACTCTGGCCTACTGGTTAAGGTCTTAACTCTTACTCTGGCCTACTGGTTAAGGTCTTAATTCTTACTCTGGCCTAATAGCTAAGGTCTTAGACTCGTACTCTGGCCTAATGGTTAAGGTCTTAACTCTTACTCTGACCTACTGGTTAAGGTCTTAACTCTTACTCTGGCCTAATAGCTAAGGACTTAACTCTTACTCTAGTCTTATAGCTAAGGTCTTAACTCTTACTCTGGCGTAATAGCTAAGGTCTTAGACTCGTACTCTGGCCTAATGGTTAAGGTCTTAACTCTTACTCTGGACTTCTGGTTAAGGTCTTAACTCTTACGCTGGCCTACTGGTTAAGGTCTTAACTCTTACTATGGCCTAAAAGCTAAGGTCTTAGACTCGTACTCTGGCCTAATGGTTAAGGTCTTAACTCTTACTCTGGCCTACTGGTTAAGGTCTTAACTCTTTCTCTGGCCTAATAGGTAAGGTCTTAACTCTTACTCTGGCCTAATAGGTAAGGTCTTAGACTCCTCCTCTGGCCTAATGGTTAAGGTCTTAACTCTTACTCCGGCCTACTAGCTAAGGTCTTAGACTCGTACTCTGGCCTAATGGTTAAGGTCTTAACTCTTACTGTGACCTACTGGTTAAGGTCTTAACTCTTACTCTGGCCTAATAGCTAAGGACTTAACTCTTACTCTAGTCTTATAGCTAAGGTCTTAACTCTTACTCTGGCCTAATAGCTAAGGTCTTAGACTCGTACTCTGGCCTACTGGTTAAGGTCTTAACTCTTACTCTGGCCTACTGGTTAAGGTCTTAACTCTTACTCTGGCCTAATATCTAAGGTCTTAACTCTTACTCTGGTCTAATAGCTAAGGTCTTAACTCTTACTCTGGCCTAATAGCTAAGGTCTTAGACTCGTACTCCTGCCTAATGGTTAAGGTTTTAACTCTTACTCTGGACTTCTGGTTAAGGTCTTAACTCTTACTCTGGCCTACTGGTTAAGGTCTTAACTCTTACTATGGCCTAATAGCTAAGGTCTTAGACTCGTACTCTGGCCTAATGGTTAAGGTCTTAACTCTTACTCTGGCCTACTGGTTAAGGTCTTATCTCTTTCTCTGGCCTAATAGGTAAGGTCTTAACTCTTACTCTGGCCTAATAGGTAAGGTCTTAGACTCCTACTCTGGCCTAATGTTTAAGGTCTTAACTCTTACTCTGGCCTACTAGCTAAGGTCTTAGACTCGTACTCTGGCCTAATGGTTAAGGTCTTAACTCTTACTCTGGCCTACTAGCTAAGGTCTTAGACTCATACTCTGGCCTAAAGGTTAAGGTCTTAACTCTTACTCTGGCCTACTGGTTAAGTTCTTAATTCTTACTCTGGCCTAATAGCTAAGGTCTTAGACTCGTACTCTGGCCTAATGGTTAAGGTCTTAACTCTTACTCTGGCCTAATAGCTAAGGTCTTAGACTCGTACTCTGGCCTACTGGTTAAGGTCTTAACTCTTACTCTGGCCTACTGGTTAAGTTCTTAATTCTTACTCTGGCCTAATAGCTAAGGTCTTAGACTCGTACTCTGGCCTAATGGTTAAGGTCTTAACTCTTACTCTGGCCTACTGGTTAAGGTCTTAACTCTTACTCTGGCCTAATAGCTAAGGTCTTAACTCTTACTCTGGTCTTATAGCTAAGGTCTTAACTCTTACTCTACCCTATTAGGCCAGAGTAAGAGTTAACACCTTAACTAGTAGGCCAGAGTAAGAGTTAGGACCTTAACCATTAGGCCAGAGTACGAGTCTAAGACCTTAGCTATTAGGCCAGAGTAAGAGTTAAGACCTTAGCTATTAGGCCAGAGTAAGAGTTAAGACCTTAACCAGTAGGCCAGAGTAAGAGTTAAGACCTTAACCATTAGGCCAGAGTACGAGTCTAAGACCTTAACTATTAGGCCATAGTAAGAGTTAAGACCTTAACCAGTAGGCCACAGTAAGAGTTAAGACCTTAACCAGTAGGCCAGAGTAAGAGTTAAGACCTTAACCAATAGGCCAGAGTACGAGTCTAAGACCTTAGCTGTTAGGCCATAGTAAGAGTTAAGACCTTAACCAGTAGGCCAGAGTAAGAGTTAAGACCTTAACCAGTAGGCCAGAGTAAGAGTTAAGACCTTAACCATTAGGCCAGAGTACGAGTCTAAGACCTTAGCTATTAGGCCAGAGTAAGAGTTAAGACCTTAGCTATTAGGCCAGAGTAAGAGTTAAGACCTTAACCAGTAGGCCAGAGTAAGAGTTAAGAACTTAACCAGTAGGCCAGAGTAAGAGTTAAGACCTTAACCATTAGGCCAGAGTACAAGTCTAAGACCTTAGCTATTAGGCCAGAGTAAGAGTTAAGACCTTAACCAGTAGGCCAGAGTAAGAGTTAAGACCTTAACCTGTAGGCCATAGTATGCGTCTAAGACCTTAGCTATTAGGCCAGAGTAAGAGTTAAGACCTTAGCTATTAGGTCAGAGTAAGAGTTAAGACCTTAACCAGTAGGCCAGAGTCAGAGTTAAGACCTTAACCATTAGGCCGGAGTACGAGTCTAAGACCTTAGCTATTAGGCCATAGTAAGAGTTAAGACCTTAACCAGTAGGCCAGAGTAAGAGTTAAGACCTTAGCTATTAGGCCAGAGTAAGAGTTAAGACCTTAACCATTAGGCCAGAGTACGAGTCTAAGACCTTAGCTATTAGGCCAGAGTAAGAGTTAAGACCTTAACTATTAGGCCAGAGTAAGAGTTAAGACCTTAGCTATTAGGCTAGAGTAAGAGTTAAGACCTTAACCAGTAGGCCAGAGTAAGAGTTAACACCTTAACCATTATGCTAGAGTACGAGTCTAAGACCTTAGCTATTAGGCCAGAGTAAGAGTTAAGACCTTAACAAGTCGGCCAGCGTAAGAGTTAAGACATTAACCAGTAGGCCAGAGTAAGAGTTAAGACCTTAACCAGTAGGCCAGAGTACGAGTCTAAGACCTTAGCTATTCGGCCAGAGTAAGAGTTAAGACCTTAACCATTAGGCCAGAGTAGAAGTCTAAGACCATAGCTATTAGGCCAGAGTAAGAGTTAAGACCTTAGCTATTAGGCCAGAGTAAGAGTTAAGACCTTAGCTATTTGGCCAGAGTAAGAGTTAAGACCTTAACCAGTAGGCCAGAGTAAGAGTTACGACCTTAGCTATTAGGCCAGAGTAAGAGTTAAGACCTTAACCAGTAGGCCAGAGTACGAGTCTAAGACCTTAGCTATTAGGCCAGAGTAAGAGTTAAGACCTTAACCAGTAGGCCAGAGTAATAGTTAAGACCTTAACCATTAGGCCAGAGTACGAGTCTAAGACCTTAGCTATTAGGCCATAGTAAGAGTTAAGCCCTTAACCAGTAGGCCAGAGTAATAGTTAAGACCTTAGCTATTAGGCCAGAGTAAGAGTTAAGACCTTAACCAGTAGATCAGAGTAAGAGTTAAGACCTTAACCAGTAGGCCAGAGTACGAGTCTAAGACCTTAGCTATTTGGCCAGAGTAAGAGTTAAGACCTTAGCTATTAGGCCAGAGTAAGTGTTAAGACCTTAACCAGTAGGCCAGAGTACGAGTCTAAGACCTTAGCTATTCGGCCAGAGTAAGAGTTAAGACCTTAACCATTAGGCCAGAGTACAAGTCTAAGTCCTTAGCTATTAGGCCAGAGTAAGAGTTAAGATCTTAGCTATTAGGCCAGAGTAAGAGTTAAGACCTTAACCAGTAGGCCAGAGTAAGAGTTAGGACCTTAACCATTAGGCCAGAGTATGAGTCTAAGACCTTAGCTATTAGGCCAGAGTAAGAGTTAAGACCTTAGCTTTTAGGCCAGAGTAAGAGTTAAGACCTTAACCATTAGGCCAGAGTACGAGTCTAAGTCCTTAGCTATTAGGCCAGAGTAAGAGTTAAGACCTTAGCTATTAGGCCAGAGTAAGAGTTAAGACCTTAACCATTAGGCCAGAGTACGAGTCTAAGTCCTTAGCTATTAGGCCAGAGTAAGAGTTAAGACCTTAGCTATTAGGCCAGAGTAAGAGTTAAGACCTTAACCAGTAGGCCAGAGTAAGAGTTAAGACCTTAACCATTAGGCCAGAGTACGAGTCTAAGACCTTGGCTATTAGGCCATAGTAAGAGTTAAGACCTTAACCAGTAGGCCAGAGTAAGAGTTAAGACCTTAACCATTAGGCCAGAGTACGAGTTAAGACCTTAGCTATTAGGCCAGAGTAAGAGTTAAGACCTTAACCAGTAGGCCAGAGTAAGAGTTAAGACCATAAGCATTAGGCCAGAGTACGAGTCTAAGACCTTAGCTATTAGGCCAGAGTAAGAGTTAAGACCTTAACCAGTAGGCCAGAGTAAGAGTTAAGACCTTAACCAGTAGGCCAGAGTAAGAGTTAAGACCTTAACCAGTAGGCCAGAGTACGAGTCTAAGACCTTAGCTATTAGGCCAGAGTAAGAGTTAAGACCTTAGCTATTAGGCCAGAGTAAGAGTTAAGACCTTAACCTGTAGGCCATAGTACGAGTCTAAGACCTTAGCTATTAGGCCAGAGTAAGAGTTAAGACCTTAACCATTAGGGCAGAGTACGAGTCTAAGACATTAGCTATTAGGCCAGAGTAAGAGTTAAGACCTTAACCAGTAGGCCAGAGTAAGAGTTAAGACCTTAACCATTAGGCCAGAGTACGAGTCTAAGCCCTTAGCTATTAGGCCATAGTAAGAGTTAAGCCCTTAACCAGTAGGCCAGAGTAATAGTTAAGACCTTAGCTATTAGGCCAGAGTAAGAGTTAAGACCTTAACCAGTAGGCCAGAGTAAGAGTTAAGACCTAAACCTGTAGGCCATAGTACGAGTCTAAGACCTTAGCTATTTGGCCAGAGTAAGAGTTAAGACCTTAGCTATTAGGCCAGAGTAAGAGTTAAGACCTTAACCATTAGGCCAAAGTACGAGTCTAAGACCTTAGCTGTTTGGCCAGAGTAAGAGTTAAGACCTTAGCTTTTAGGCCAGAGTAAGAGTTAAGACCTTAACCAGTAGGCCATAGTAAGAGTTAAGACCTTAACCATTAGGCCAGAGTACGAGTCTAAGACCTTAGCTATTAGGCCATAGTAAGAGTTAAGACCTTAACCAGTAGGCCAGAGTAAGAGTTAAGACCTTAACCAGTAGGCCAGAGTAAGAGTTAAGACCTTAACCATTAGGCCAGAGTACGAGTCTAAGACCTTAGCTATTAGGCCAGAGTACGAGTCTAAGTCCTTAGTTATTAGGCCAGAGTAAGAGTTAAGACCTTAGCTATTAGGAGGCCAGAGTAAGAGTTAAGACCTTAACCATTAGGCCAGAGTACGAGTCTAAGTCCTTAGCTATTAGGCCAGAGTAAGAGTTAAGACCTTAGCTATTAGGCCAGAGTAAGAGTTAAGACCTTAACCAGTAGGCCATAGTAAGAGTTAAGACCTTAACCATTAGGCCAGAGTACGAGTCTAAGACCTTAGCTATTAGGCCATAGTAAGAGTTAAGACCTTAACCAGTAGGCCAGAGTAAGAGTTAAGACCTTAACCAGTAGGCCAGAGTAAGAGTTAAGACCTTAACCATTAGGCCAGAGTACGAGTCTAAGACCTTAGCTATTAGTCCAGAGTAAGAGTTAAGACCTTAGCTATTAGACCAGAGTAAGAGTTAAGACCTTAGCTATTAGGCCAGAGTAAGAGTTAAGACCTTAACCAGTAGGCCAGAGTAAGAGTTAAGACCTTAACCAGTAGGCCAGAGTAAGAGTTAAGACCTTAACCATTAGGCCAGAGTACAAGTCTAAGACCTTAGCTATTAGGCCAGAGTAAGAGTTAAAACCTTAACCAGTAGGCCAGAGTAAGAGTTAAGACCTTAACCTGTAGGCCATAGTATGAGTCTAAGACCTTAGCTATTAGGCCAGAGTAAGAGTTAAGACCTTCGCTATTAGGTCAGAGTAAGAGTTAAGACCTTAACCAGTAGGCCAGAGTCAGAGTTAAGACCTTAACCATTAGGCCGGAGTACGAGTCTAAGACCTTAGCTATTAGGCCATAGTAAGAGTTAAGACCTTAACCAGTAGGCCAGAGTAAGAGTTAAGACCTTAGCTATTAGGCCAGAGTAAGAGTTAAGACCTTAACCATTAGGCCAGAGTACGAGTCTAAGACCTTAGCTATTAGGCCAGAGTAAGAGTTAAGACCTTAACTATTAGGCCAGAGTAAGAGTTAAGACCTTAGCTATTAGGCTAGAGTAAGAGTTAAGACCTTAACCAGTAGGCCAGAGTAAGAGTTAACACCTTAACCATTATGCTAGAGTACGAGTCTAAGACCTTAGCTATTAGGCCAGAGTAAGAGTTAAGACCTTAACAAGTCGGCCAGCGTAAGAGTTAAGACATTAACCAGTAGGCCAGAGTAAGAGTTAAGGCCTTAACCAGTAGGCCAGAGTACGAGTCTAAGACCTCAGCTATTCGGCCAGAGTAAGAGTTAAGACCTTAACAATTAGGCCAGAGTAGAAGTCTAAGACCATAGCTATTAGGCCAGAGTAAGAGTTAAGACCTTAGCTATTAGGCCAGAGTAAGAGTTAAGACCTTAGCTATTTGGCCAGAGTAAGAGTTAAGACCTTAACCAGTAGGCCAGAGTAAGAGTTAAGACCTTAGCTATTAGGCCAGAGTAAGAGTTAAGACCTTAACCAGTAGGCCAGAATACGAGTCTAAGACCTTAGCTATTAGGCCAGAGTAAGAGTTAAGACCTTAACCAGTAGGCCAGAGTAAGAGTTAAGACCTTAACCTGTAGGCCATAGTACGAGTCTAAGACCTTAGCTATTAGGCCAGAGTAAGGGTTAAGACCTTAGCTATTAGGCCAGACTAAGAGTTAAGACCTAAACCATTAGGCCAGAGTACGAGTCTAAGACCTTAGCTATTAGGCCAGAGTAAGAGTTAAGACCTTAGCTATTAGGCAAAAGTAAGAGTTAAGACCTTAACCAGTAGGCCAGAGTAAGAGTTAAGACCTTAACCATTAGGCCAGAGTACGAGTCTAAGACCTTAGCTATTAGGCCATAGTAAGAGTTAAGACCTTAACCAGTAGGCCAGAGTAAGAGTTAAGACCTTAACCAGTAGGCCAGAGTAAGAGTTAAGACCTTAACCATTAGGCCAGAGTACGAGTCTAAGACCTTAGCTATTAGGCCAGAGTAAGAGTTAAGACCTTAGCTATTAGACCAGAGTAAGAGTTAAGACCTTAGCTATTAGGCCAGAGTAAGAGTTAAGACCTTAACCAGTAGGCCAGAGTAAGAGTTAAGACCTTAACCAGTAGGCCAGAGTAAGAGTTAAGACCTTAACCATTAGGCCAGAGTACAAGTCTAAGACCTTAGCTATTAGGCCAGAGTAAGAGTTAAGACCTTAACCAGTAGGCCAGAGTAAGAGTTAAGACCTTAACCTGTAGGCCATAGTATGAGTCTAAGACCTTAGCTATTAGGCCAGAGTAAGAGTTAAGACCTTCGCTATTAGGTCAGAGTAAGAGTTAAGACCTTAACCAGTAGGCCAGAGTCAGAGTTAAGACCTTAACCATTAGGCCGGAGTACGAGTCTAAGACCTTAGCTATTAGGCCATAGTAAGAGTTAAGACCTTAACCAGTAGGCCAGAGTAAGAGTTAAGACCTTAGCTATTAGGCCAGAGTAAGAGTTAAGACCTTAACCATTAGGCCAGAGTACGAGTCTAAGACCTTAGCTATTAGGCCAGAGTAAGAGTTAAGACCTTAACTATTAGGCCAGAGTAAGAGTTAAGACCTTAGCTATTAGGCTAGAGTAAGAGTTAAGACCTTAACCAGTAGGCCAGAGTAAGAGTTAACACCTTAACCATTATGCTAGAGTACGAGTCTAAGACCTTAGCTATTAGGCCAGAGTAAGAGTTAAGACCTTAACAAGTCGGCCAGCGTAAGAGTTAAGACATTAACCAGTAGGCCAGAGTAAGAGTTAAGACCTTAACCAGTAGGCCAGAGTACGAGTCTAAGACCTTAGCTATTCGGCCAGAGTAAGAGTTAAGACCTTAACCATTAGGCCAGAGTAGAAGTCTAAGACCATAGCTATTAGGCCAGAGTAAGAGTTAAGACCTTAGCTATTAGGCCAGAGTAAGAGTTAAGACCTTAGCTATTTGGCCAGAGTAAGAGTTAAGACCTTAACCAGTAGGCCAGAGTAAGAGTTAAGACCTTAGCTATTAGGCCAGAGTAAGAGTTAAGACCTTAACCAGTAGGCCAGAATACGAGTCTAAGACCTTAGCTATTAGGCCAGAGTAAGAGTTAAGACCTTAACCAGTAGGCCAGAGTAAGAGTTAAGACCTTAACCTGTAGGCCATAGTACGAGTCTAAGACCTTAGCTATTAGGCCAGAGTAAGAGTTAAGACCTTAGCTATTAGGCCAGACTAAGAGTTAAGACCTTAACCATTAGGCCAGAGTACGAGTCTAAGACCTTAGCTATTAGGCCAGAGTAAGAGTTAAGACCTTAGCTATTAGGCAAAAGTAAGAGTTAAGACCTTAACCAGTAGGCCAGAGTAAGAGTTAAGACCTTAACCATTAGGCCAGAGTAAGAGTCTAAGACCTTAGCTATTAGGCCAGAGTAAGAGTTAAGACCTTAGCTATTAGGCCAGAGTAAGAGTTAAGACCTTAGCTATTAGGCTAGAGTAAGAGTTAAGACCTTAACCAGTAGGCCAGAGTAAGAGTTAACACCTTAACCATTATGCTAGAGTACGAGTCTAAGACCTTAGCTATTAGGCCAGAGTACGAGTTAAGACCTTAACCAGTCGGCCAGAGTAAGAGTTAAGACCTTAACCAGTAGACCAGAGTAAGAGTTAAGACCTTAACCAGTAGGCCAGAGTACGTGTCTCAGACCTTAGCTATTTGGCCAGAGTAAGAGTTAAGACCTTAGCCATTAGGCCAGAGTAGAAGTCTAAGACCTTAGCTATTAGGCCAGAGTAAGAGTTAAGACCTTAGCTATTAGGCCAGAGTAAGAGTTAACACCTTAACTAGTAGGCCAGAGTAAGAGTTAGGACCTTAACCATTAGGCCAGAGTACGAGTCTAAGACCTTAGCTATTAGGCCAGAGTAAGAGTTAAGACCATAGCTATTAGGCCAGAGTAAGAGTTAAGACCTTAGCTATTAGGCCAGAGTAAGAGTTAAGACCTTAACCATTAGGCCAAAGTACGAGTCTAAGACCTTAGCTATTTGGCCAGAGTAAGAGTTAAGACCTTAGCTTTTAGGACAGAGTAAGAGTTAAGACCTTAACCATTAGGCCAGAGTACGAGTCTAAGTCCTTAGTTATTAGGCCAGAGTAAGAGTTAAGACCTTAGCTATTAGGAGGCCAGAGTAAGAGTTAAGACCTTAACCATTAGGCCAGAGTACGAGTCTAAGTCCTTAGCTATTAGGCCAGAGTAAGAGTTAAGACCTTAGCTATTAGGCCAGAGTAAGAGTTAAGACCTTAACCAGTAGGCCAGAGTAAGAGTTAAGACCTTAACCATTAGGCCAGAGTACGAGTCTAAGACCTTAGCTATTAGGCCATAGTAAGAGTTAAGACCTTAACCAGTAGGCCAGAGTAAGAGTTAAGACCTTAACCAGTAGGCCAGAGTAAGAGTTAAGACCTTAACCATTAGGCCAGAGTACGAGTCTAAGACCTTAGCTATTAGGCCAGAGTAAGAGTTAAGACCTTAGCTATTATACCAGAGTAAGAGTTAAGACCTTAGCTATTAGGCCAGAGTAAGAGTTAAGACCTTAACCAGTAGGCCAGAGTAAGAGTTAAGACCTTAACCATTAGGCCAGAGTACAAGTCTAAGACCTTAGCTATTAGGCCAGAGTAAGAGTTAAGACCTTAACCAGTAGGCCAGAGTAAGAGTTAAGACCTTAACCTGTAGGCCATAGTATGAGTCTAAGACCTTAGCTATTAGGCCAGAGTAAGAGTTAAGACCTTCGCTATTAGGTCAGAGTAAGAGTTAAGACCTTAACCAGTAGGCCAGAGTCAGAGTTAAGACCTTAACCATTAGGCCGGAGTACGAGTCTAAGACCTTAGCTATTAGGCCATAGTAAGAGTTAAGACCTTAACCAGTAGGCCAGAGTAAGAGTTAAGACCTTAGCTATTAGGCCAGAGTAAGAGTTAAGACCTTAACCATTAGGCCAGAGTACGAGTCTAAGACCTTAGCTATTAGGCCAGAGTAAGAGTTAAGACCTTAACTATTAGGCCAGAGTAAGAGTTAAGACCTTAGCTATTAGGCTAGAGTAAGAGTTAAGACCTTAACCAGTAGGCCAGAGTAAGAGTTAACACCTTAACCATTATGCTAGAGTACGAGTCTAAGACCTTAGCTATTAGGCCAGAGTAAGAGTTAAGACCTTAACAAGTCGGCCATTGTAAGAGTTAAGACATTAACCAGTAGGCCAGAGTAAGAGTTAAGACCTTAACCAGTAGGCCAGAGTACGAGTCTAAGACCTTAGCTATTCGGCCAGAGTAAGAGTTAAGACCTTAACCATTAGGCCAGAGTAGAAGTCTAAGACCATAGCTATTAGGCCAGAGTAAGAGTTAAGACCTTAGCTATTAGGCCAGAGTAAGAGTTAAGACCTTAGCTATTTGGCCAGAGTAAGAGTTAAGACCTTAACCAGTAGGCCAGAGTAAGAGTTAAGACCTTAGCTATTAGGCCAGAGTAAGAGTTAAGACCTTAACCAGTAGGCCAGAATACGAGTCTAAGACCTTAGCTATTAGGCCAGAGTAAGAGTTAAGACCTTAACCAGTAGGCCAGAGTAAGAGTTAAGACCTTAACCTGTAGGCCATAGTACGAGTCTAAGACCTTAGCTATTAGGCCAGAGTAAGAGTTAAGACCTTAGCTATTAGGCCAGACTAAGAGTTAAGACCTTAACCATTAGGCCAGAGTACGAGTCTAAGACCTTAGCTATTAGGCCAGAGTAAGAGTTAAGACCTTAGCTATTAGGCAAAAGTAAGAGTTAAGACCTTAACCAGTAGGCCAGAGTAAGAGTTAAGACCTTAACCATTAGGCCAGAGTAAGAGTCTAAGACCTTAGCTATTAGGCCAGAGTAAGAGTTAAGACCTTAGCTATTAGGCCAGAGTAAGAGTTAAGACCTTAGCTATTAGGCTAGAGTAAGAGTTAAGACCTCAACCAGTAGGCCAGAGTAAGAGTTAACACCTTAACCATTATGCTAGAGTACGAGTCTAAGACCTTAGCTATTAGGCCAGAGTACGAGTTAAGACCTTAACAAGTCGGCCAGAGTAAGAGTTAAGACCTTAACCAGTAGACTAGAGTAAGAGTTAAGACCTTAACCAGTAGGCCAGAGTACGTGTCTAAGACCCTAGCTATTTGGCCAGAGTAAGAGTTAAGACCTTAGCCATTAGGCCAGAGTAGAAGTCTAAGACCTTAGCTATTAGGCCAGAGTAAGAGTTAAGACCTTAGCTATTAGGCCAGAGTAAGAGTTAACACCTTAACTAGTAGGCCAGAGTAAGAGTTAGGACCTTAACCATTAGGCCAGAGTACGAGTCTAAGACCTTAGCTATTAGGCCAGAGTAAGAGTTAAGACCTTAGCTATTAGGCCAGAGTAAGAGTTAAGACCTTAGCTATTAGGCCAGAGTAAGAGTTAAGACCTTAACCATTAGGCCAGAGTACGAGTCTAAGACCTTAACTATTAGGCCATAGTAAGAGTTAAGACCTTAACCAGTAGGCCACAGTAAGAGTTAAGACCTTAACCAGTAGGCCAGAGTAAGAGTTAAGACCTTAACCATTAGGCCAGAGTAAGAGTTAAGACCTTAACCAGTAGGCCAGAGTAAGAGTTAAGACCTTAACCAGTAGGCCAGAGTACGAGTCTAAGACCTTAGCTATTCGGCCAGAGTAAGAGTTAAGACCTTAACCATTAGGCCAGAGTACGAGTCTAAGACCTTAGCTATTAGGCCAGAGTAAGAGTTAAGACCTTAGCTATTAGGCCAGAGTAAGAGTTAAGACCTTAACCAGTAGGCCAGAGTAAGAGTTAAGACCTTAACCATTAGGCCAGAGTACGAGTCTAAGACCTTAGCTATTAGGCCAGAGTAAGAGTTAAGACCTTAGCTATTAGGCCAGAGTAAGAGTTAAGACCTTAGCTATTAGGCTAGAGTAAGAGTTAAGACCTTAACCAGTAGGCCAGAGTAAGAGTTAACACCTTAACCATTATGCTAGAGTACGAGTCTAAGACCTTAGCTATTATGCCAGAGTACGAGTTAAGACCTTAACAAGTCGGCCAGAGTAAGAGTTAAGACCTTAACCAGTAGACCAGAGTAAGAGTTAAGACCTTAACCAGTAGGCCAGAGTACGAGTCTAACACCTTAGCTATTTGGCCAGAGTAAGAGTTAAGACCTTAGCCATTAGGCCAGAGTAGAAGTCTAAGACCTTAGCTATTAGGCCAGAGTAAGAGTTAAGACCTTAGCTATTAGGCCAGAGTAAGAGTTAACACCTTAACTAGTAGGCCAGAGTAAGAGTTAGGACCTTAACCATTAGGCCAGAGTAAGAGTTAAGACCTTAACCATTAGGCCAGAGTACGAGTCTAAGACCTTAGCTATTAGGCCAGAGTAAGAGTTAAGACCTTAGCTATTAGGCCAGAGTAAGAGTTAACACCTTAACTAGTAGGCCAGAGTAAGAGTTAGGACCTTAACCATTAGGCCAGAGTACGAGTCTAAGACCTTAGCTATTAGGCCAGAGTAAGAGTTAAGACCTTAGCTATTAGGCCAGAGTAAGAGTTAAGACCTTAGCTATTAGGCCAGAGTAAGAGTTAAGACCTTAACCATTAGGCCAGAGTACGAGTCTAAGACCTTAACTATTAGGCCATAGTAAGAGTTAAGACCTTAACCAGTAGGCCACAGTAAGAGTTAAAACCTTAACCAGTAGGCCAGAGTAAGAGTTAAGACCTTAACCATTAGGCCAGAGTAAGAGTTAAGACCTTAACCAGTAGGCCAGAGTAAGAGTTAAGACCTTAACCAGTAGGCCAGAGTAAGAGTTAAGACCTTAACCAGTAGGCCAGAGTACGAGCCTAAGACCTTAGCTATTCGGCCAGAGTAAGAGTTAAGACCTTAACCATTAGGCCAGAGTAGAAGTCTAAGACCTTAGCTATTAGGCCAGAGTAAGAGTTAAGACCTTAGCTATTAGGCCAGAGTAAGAGTTAAGACCTTAGCTATTAGGCCAGAGTAAGAGTTAAGACCTTAACCATTAGGCCAGAGTACGAGTCTAAGACCTTAGCTATTAGGCCAGAGTAAGAGTTAAGACCTTAGCAATTAGGCCAAAGTAAGAGTTAAGACCTTAACCATTAGGCCAGAGTACGAGTCTAAGACCATAGTTATTAGGCCAGAGTAAGAGTTTAGACCTTAGCTATTAGGCCAGAGTAAGAGTTAAGACCTTAGCTATTAGGCCAGAGTAAGAGTTAAGACCTTAACCAGTAGGCCAGAGTAAGAGTTAAGACCTTAACCTGTAGGCCATAGTATGAGTCTAAGACCTTAGCTATTAGGCCAGAGTAAGAGTTAAGACCTTAGCTATTAGGTCAGAGTAAGAGTTAAGACCTTAACCAGTAGGCCGGAGTACGAGTCTAAGACCTTAGCCTGTAGGCCATAGTATGAGTCTAAGACCTTAGCTATTAGGCCAGAGTAAGAGTTAAGACCTTACCCAGTAGGCCGGAGTACGAGTCTAAGACCTTAGCCTGTAGGCCATAGTATGAGTCTAAGACCTTAGCTATTAGGCCAGAGTAAGAGGTAAGACCTTAACCAGTAGGCCAGAGTAAGAGTTAAGACCTTAACCTGTAGGCCATAGTATGAGTCTAAGACCTTAGCTATTAGGCCAGAGTAAGAGTTAAGACCTTAGCTATTAGGTCAGAGTAAGAGTTAAGACCTTAACCATTAGGCCGGAGTACGAGTCTAAGACCTTAGCTATTAGGCCATAGTAAGAGTTAAGACCTTAACCAGTAGGCCAGAGTAAGAGTTAAGACCTTAGCTATTAGGCCAGAGTAAGAGTTAAGACCTTAACCATTAGGCCAGAGTACGAGTCTAACACCTTAGCTATTAGGCCAGAGTAAGAGTTAAGACCTTAGCTATTAGGCCAGAGTAAGAGTTAAGACCTTAGCTATTAGGCTAGAATAAGAGTTAAGACCTTAACCAGTAGGCCAGAGTAAGAGTTAACACCTTAACCATTATGCTAGAGTACGAGTCTGAGACCTTAGCTATTAGGCCAGAGTAAGAGTTAAGACCTTAACAAGTCGGCCAGCGTAAGAGTTAAGACATTAACCAGTAGGCCAGAGTAAGAGTTAAGACCTTAACCAGTAGGCCAGAGTACGAGTCTAAGACCTTAGCTATTCGGCCAGAGTAAGAGTTAAGACCTTAGCTATTAGGCCAGAGTAAGAGTTAAGACCTTAGCTATTAGGCTAGAGTAAGAGTTAAGACCTTAACCAGTAGGCCAGAGTAAGAGTTAACACCTTAACCATTATGCTAGAGTACGAGTCTAAGACCTTAGCTATTAGGCCAGAGTACGAGTTAAGACCTTAACAAGTCGGCAAGAGTAAGAGTTAAGACCTGAACCAGTAGACCAGAGTAAGAATTAAGACCTTAACCAGTAGGCCAGAGTACGAGTCTAAGACCTTAGCTATTCGGCCAGAGTAAGAGTTAAGACCTTAGCCATTAGGCCAGAGTAGAAGTCTAAGACCTTAGCTATTAGGCCAGAGTAAGAGTTAAGACCTTAGCTATTAGGCCAGAGTAAGAGTTAACACCTTAACTAGTAGGCCAGAGTAAGAGTTAGGACCTTAACCATTAGGCCAGAGTACGAGTCTAAGACCTTAGCTATTAGGCCAGAGTAAGAGTTAAGACCTTAGCTATTAGGCCAGAGTAAGAGTTAAGACCTTAACCAGTAGGCCAGAGTAAGAGTTAAGACCTTAACCATTAGGCCAGAGTACGAGTCTAAGACCTTAACTATTAGGCCATAGTAAGAGTTAAGACCTTAACCAGTAGGCCACAGTAAGAGTTAAGACCTTAACCAGTAGGCCAGAGTAAGAGTTAAGACCTTAACCATTAGGCCAGAGTAAGAGTTAAGACCTTAACCAGTAGGCCAGAGTAAGAGTTAAGACCTTAACCAGTAGGCCAGAGTACGAGTCTAAGACCTTAGCTATTCGGCCAGAGTAAGAGTTAAGACCTTAACCATTAGGCCAGAGTACGAGTCTAAGACCTTAGCTATTAGGCCAGAGTAAGAGTTAAGACCTTAGCTATTAGGCCAGAGTAAGAGTTAAGACCTTAACCAGTAGGCCAGAGTAAGAGTTAAGACCTTAACCATTAGGCCAGAGTACGAGTCTAAGACCTTAGCTATTAGGCCAGAGTAAGAGTTAAGACCTTAGCTATTAGGCCAGAGTAAGAGTTAAGACCTTAGCTATTAGGCTAGAGTAAGAGTTAAGACCTTAACCAGTAGGCCAGAGTAAGAGTTAACACCTTAACCATTATGCTAGAGTACGAGTCTAAGACCTTAGCTATTATGCCAGAGTACGAGTTAAGACCTTAACAAGTCGGCCAGAGTAAGAGTTAAGACCTTAACCAGTAGACCAGAGTAAGAGTTAAGACCTTAACCAGTAGGCCAGAGTACGAGTCTAACACCTTAGCTATTTGGCCAGAGTAAGAGTTAAGACCTTAGCCATTAGGCCAGAGTAGAAGTCTAAGACCTTAGCTATTAGGCCAGAGTAAGAGTTAAGACCTTAGCTATTAGGCCAGAGTAAGAGTTAACACCTTAACTAGTAGGCCAGAGTAAGAGTTAGGACCTTAACCATTAGGCCAGAGTAAGAGTTAAGACCTTAACCATTAGGCCAGAGTACGAGTCTAAGACCTTAGCTATTAGGCCAGAGTAAGAGTTAAGACCTTAGCTATTAGGCCAGAGTAAGAGTTAACACCTTAACTAGTAGGCCAGAGTAAGAGTTAGGACCTTAACCATTAGGCCAGAGTACGAGTCTAAGACCTTAGCTATTAGGCCAGAGTAAGAGTTAAGACCTTAGCTATTAGGCCAGAGTAAGAGTTAAGACCTTAGCTATTAGGCCAGAGTAAGAGTTAAGACCTTAACCATTAGGCCAGAGTACGAGTCTAAGACCTTAACTATTAGGCCATAGTAAGAGTTAAGACCTTAACCAGTAGGCCACAGTAAGAGTTAAAACCTTAACCAGTAGGCCAGAGTAAGAGTTAAGACCTTAACCATTAGGCCAGAGTAAGAGTTAAGACCTTAACCAGTAGGCCAGAGTAAGAGTTAAGACCTTAACCAGTAGGCCAGAGTAAGAGTTAAGACCTTAACCAGTAGGCCAGAGTACGAGCCTAAGACCTTAGCTATTCGGCCAGAGTAAGAGTTAAGACCTTAACCATTAGGCCAGAGTAGAAGTCTAAGACCTTAGCTATTAGGCCAGAGTAAGAGTTAAGACCTTAGCTATTAGGCCAGAGTAAGAGTTAAGACCTTAGCTATTAGGCCAGAGTAAGAGTTAAGACCTTAACCATTAGGCCAGAGTACGAGTCTAAGACCTTAGCTATTAGGCCAGAGTAAGAGTTAAGACCTTAGCAATTAGGCCAAAGTAAGAGTTAAGACCTTAACCATTAGGCCAGAGTACGAGTCTAAGACCATAGTTATTAGGCCAGAGTAAGAGTTTAGACCTTAGCTATTAGGCCAGAGTAAGAGTTAAGACCTTAGCTATTAGGCCAGAGTAAGAGTTAAGACCTTAACCAGTAGGCCAGAGTAAGAGTTAAGACCTTAACCTGTAGGCCATAGTATGAGTCTAAGACCTTAGCTATTAGGCCAGAGTAAGAGTTAAGACCTTAGCTATTAGGTCAGAGTAAGAGTTAAGACCTTAACCAGTAGGCCGGAGTACGAGTCTAAGACCTTAGCCTGTAGGCCATAGTATGAGTCTAAGACCTTAGCTATTAGGCCAGAGTAAGAGTTAAGACCTTACCCAGTAGGCCGGAGTACGAGTCTAAGACCTTAGCCTGTAGGCCATAGTATGAGTCTAAGACCTTAGCTATTAGGCCAGAGTAAGAGGTAAGACCTTAACCAGTAGGCCAGAGTAAGAGTTAAGACCTTAACCTGTAGGCCATAGTATGAGTCTAAGACCTTAGCTATTAGGCCAGAGTAAGAGTTAAGACCTTAGCTATTAGGTCAGAGTAAGAGTTAAGACCTTAACCATTAGGCCGGAGTACGAGTCTAAGACCTTAGCTATTAGGCCATAGTAAGAGTTAAGACCTTAACCAGTAGGCCAGAGTAAGAGTTAAGACCTTAGCTATTAGGCCAGAGTAAGAGTTAAGACCTTAACCATTAGGCCAGAGTACGAGTCTAACACCTTAGCTATTAGGCCAGAGTAAGAGTTAAGACCTTAGCTATTAGGCCAGAGTAAGAGTTAAGACCTTAGCTATTAGGCTAGAATAAGAGTTAAGACCTTAACCAGTAGGCCAGAGTAAGAGTTAACACCTTAACCATTATGCTAGAGTACGAGTCTGAGACCTTAGCTATTAGGCCAGAGTAAGAGTTAAGACCTTAACAAGTCGGCCAGCGTAAGAGTTAAGACATTAACCAGTAGGCCAGAGTAAGAGTTAAGACCTTAACCAGTAGGCCAGAGTACGAGTCTAAGACCTTAGCTATTCGGCCAGAGTAAGAGTTAAGACCTTAGCTATTAGGCCAGAGTAAGAGTTAAGACCTTAGCTATTAGGCTAGAGTAAGAGTTAAGACCTTAACCAGTAGGCCAGAGTAAGAGTTAACACCTTAACCATTATGCTAGAGTACGAGTCTAAGACCTTAGCTATTAGGCCAGAGTACGAGTTAAGACCTTAACAAGTCGGCAAGAGTAAGAGTTAAGACCTGAACCAGTAGACCAGAGTAAGAATTAAGACCTTAACCAGTAGGCCAGAGTACGAGTCTAAGACCTTAGCTATTCGGCCAGAGTAAGAGTTAAGACCTTAGCCATTAGGCCAGAGTAGAAGTCTAAGACCTTAGCTATTAGGCCAGAGTAAGAGTTAAGACCTTAGCTATTAGGCCAGAGTAAGAGTTAACACCTTAACTAGTAGGCCAGAGTAAGAGTTAGGACCTTAACCATTAGGCCAGAGTACGAGTCTAAGACCTTAGCTATTAGGCCAGAGTAAGAGTTAAGACCTTAGCTATTAGGCCAGAGTAAGAGTTAAGACCTTAACCAGTAGGCCAGAGTAAGAGTTAAGACCTTAACCATTAGGCCAGAGTACGAGTCTAAGACCTTAACTATTAGGCCATAGTAAGAGTTAAGACCTTAACCAGTAGGCCACAGTAAGAGTTAAGACCTTAACCAGTAGGCCAGAGTAAGAGTTAAGACCTTAACCATTAGGCCAGAGTACGAGTCTAAGACCTTAGCTATTAGGCCAGAGTAAGAGTTAAGACCTTAGCTATTAGGCCAGAGTAAGAGTTAAGACCTTAACCAGTAGGCCAGAGTAAGAGTTAAGACCTTAACCATTAGGCCAGAGTACAAGTCTAAGACCTTAGCTATTAGGCCATAGTAAGAGTTAAGCCCTTAACCAGTAGGCCAGAGTAATAGTTAAGACCTTAGCTATTAGGCCAGAGTAAGAGTTAAGACCTTAACCAGTAGGCCATAATACGAGTCTTAGACCTTAGCTATTAGGCCAGAGTAAGAGTTAAGACCTTAACCAGTAGGCCAGAGTAAGAGTTAAGACCTTAACCATTAGGCCAGAGTACGAGTCTAAGACCTTAGCTATTAGGCCATAGTAAGAGTTAAGCCCTTAACCAGTAGGCCAGAGTAATAGTTAAGACCTTAGCTATTAGGCCAGAGTAAGAGTTAAGACCTTAACCAGTAGACCAGAGTAAGAGTTAAGACCTTAACCAGTAGGCCAGAGTACGAGTCTAAGACCTTAGCTATTTGGCCAGAGTAAGAGTTAAGACCTTAGCTATTAGGCCAGAGTAAGTGTTAAGACCTTAACCAGTAGGCCAGAGTACGAGTCCAAGACCTTAGCTATTCGGCCAGAGTAAGAGTTAAGACCTTAACCATTAGGCCAGAGTACAAGTCTAAGTCCTTAGCTATTAGGCCAGAGTAAGAGTTAAGATCTTAGCTATTAGGCCAGAGTAAGAGTTAAGACCTTAACCAGTAGGCCAGAGTAAGAGTTAGGACCTTAACCATTAGGCCAGAGTATGAGTCTAAGACCTTAGCTATTAGGCCAGAGTAAGAGTTAAGACCTTAGCTTTTAGGCCAGAGTAAGAGTTAAGACCTTAACCATTAGGCCAGAGTACGAGTCTAAGTCCTTAGCTATTAGGCCAGAGTAAGAGTTAAGACCTTAGCTATTAGGCCAGAGTAAGAGTTAAGACCTTAACCATTAGGCCAGAGTACGAGTCCAAGTCCTTAGCTATTAGGCCATAGTAAGAGTTAAGACCTTAGCTATTAGGCCAGAGTAAGAGTTAAGACCTTAACCAGTAGGCCAGAGTAAGAGTTAAGACCTTAACCATTAGGCCAGAGTACGAGTCTAAGACCTTAGCTATTAGGCCATAGTAAGAGATAAGACCTTAACCAGTAGGCCAGAGTAAGAGTTAAGACCTTAACCAGTAGGCCAGAGTAAGAGTTAAGACCTTAACCATTAGGCCAGAGTACGAGTCTAAGACCTTAGCTATTAGGCCAGAGTAAGAGTTAGGACCTTAGCTATTAGACCAGAGTAAGAGTTAAGACCTTAGCTATTAGGCCAGAGTAAGAGTTAAGACCTTAACCAGTAGGCCAGAGTAAGAGTTAAGACCATAAGCATTAGGCCAGAGTAAGAGTTAAGACCTTAACCAGTAGGCCAGAGTAAGAGTTAAGACCTTAACCAGTAGGCCAGAGTAAGAGTTAAGACCTTAACCAGTAGGCCAGAGTACGAGTCTAAGACCTTAGCTATTAGGCCAGAGTAAGAGTTAAGACCTTAACCAGTAGGCCAGAGTAAAAGTTAAGACCTTAACCATTAGGCCAGGATACGAGTCTAAGACCTTAGCTATTAGGCCAGAGTAAGAGTTAAGACCTTAGCTATTAGGCCAGAGTAAGAGTTAAGACCTTAACCTGTAGGCCATAGTACGAGTCTAAGACCTTAGCTATTAGGCCAGAGTAAGAGTTAAGACCTTAACCATTAGGGCAGAGTACGAGTCTAAGACATTAGCTATTAGGCCATAGTAAGAGTTAAGACCTTAACCAGTAGGCAAGAGTAAGAGTTAAGACCTTAACCATTAGGCCAGAGTACGAGTCTAAGACCTTAGCTATTAGGCCATAGTAAGAGTGAAGCCCTTAACCAGTAGGCCAGAGTAATAGTTAAGACCTTAGCTATTAGGCCAGAGTAAGAGTTAAGATCTTAACCAGTAGGCCAGAATACGAGTCTAAGACCTTAGCTATTAGGCCAGAGTAAGAGTTAAGACCTTAACCAGTAGGCCAGAGTAAGAGTTAAGACCTTAACCTGTAGGCCATAGTACGAGTCTAAGACCTTAGCTATTTGGCCAGAGTAAGAGTTAAGACCTTAGCTATTAGGCCAGAGTAAGAGTTAAGACCTTAACCATTAGGCCAAAGTACGAGTCTAAGACCTTAGCTATTTGGCCAGAGTAAGAGGTAAGACCTTAGCTTTTAGGCCAGAGTAAGAATTAAGACCTTAACCATTAGGCCAGAGTACGAGTCTAAGTCCTTAGCTATTAGGCCAGAGTAAGAGTTAAGACCTTAGCTATTAGGAGGCCAGAGTAAGAGTTAAGACCTTAACCATTAGGCCAGAGTACGAGTCTAAGTCCTTAGCTATTAGGCCAGAGTAAGAGTTAAGACCTTAGCTATTAGGCCAGAGTAAGAGTTAAGACCTTAACCAGTAGGCCAGAGTAAGAGTTAAGACCTTAACCATTAGGCCAGAGTACGAGTCTAAGACCTTAGCTATTAGGCCATAGTAAGAGTTAAGACCTTAACCAATAGGCCAGAGTAAGAGTTAAGACCTTAACCAGTAGGCCAGAGTAAGAGTTAAGACCTTAACCATTAGGCCAGAGTACGAGTCTAAGACCTTAGCTATTAGGCCAGAGTAAGAGTTAAGACCTTAGCTATTAGACCAGAGTAAGAGTGAAGACCTTAGCTATTAGGCCAGAGTAAGAGTTAAGACCTTAACCAGTAGGCCAGAGTAAGAGTTAAGACCTTAACCAGTAGGCCAGAGTAAGAGTTAAGACCTTAACCATTAGGCCAGAGTACAAGTCTAAGACCTTAGCTATTAGGCCAGAGTAAGAGTTAAGACCTTAACCAGTAGGCCAGAGTAAGAGTTAAGACCTTAACCTGTAGGCCATAGTATGAGTCTAAGACCTTAGCTATTAGGCCAGAGTAAGAGTTAAGACCTTAGCTATTAGGTCAGAGTAAGAGTTAAGACCTTAACCAGTAGGCCAGAGTCAGAGTTAAGACCTTAACCATTAGGCCGGAGTACGAGTCTAAGACCTTAGCTATTAGGCCATAGTAAGAGTTAAGACCTTAACCAGTAGGCCAGACTAAGAGTTAAGACCTTAGCTATTAGGCCAGAGTAAGAGTTAAGACCTTAACCATTAGGCCAGAGTACGAGTCTAAGACCTTAGCTATTAGGCCAGAGTAAGAGTTAAGACCTTAACTATTAGGCCAGAGTAAGAGTTAAGACCTTAGCTATTAGGCTAGAGTAAGAGTTAAGACCTTAACCAGTAGGCCAGAGTAAGAGTTACCACCTTAACCATTATGCTAGAGTACGAGTCTAAGACCTTAGCTATTCGGCCAGAGTAAGAGTTAAGACCTTAACCATTAGGCCAGAGTAGAAGTCTAAGACCATAGCTATTAGGCCAGAGTAAGAGTTAAGACCTTAACCAGTAGGCCAGAGTAAGAGTTAAGACAGTAGCTATTAGGCCAGAGTAAGAGTTAAGACCTTAACCAGTAGGCCAGAATACGAGTCTAAGACCTTAGCTATTCGGCCAGAGTAAGAGTTAAGACCTTAACCATTAGGCCAGAGTAGAAGTCTAAGACCATAGCTATTAGGCCAGAGTAAGAGTTAAAACCTTAGCTATTAGGCCAGAGTAAGAGTTAAGACCTTAGCTATTTGGCCAGAGTAAGAGTTAAGACCTTAACAAGTCGGCCAGCGTAAGAGTTAAGACATTAACCAGTAGGCCAGAGTAAGAGTTAAGACAGTAGCTATTAGGCCAGAGTAAGAGTTAAGACCTTAACCAGTAGGCCAGAATACGAGTCTAAGACCTTAGCTATTCGGCCAGAGTAAGAGTTAAGACCTTAACCATTAGGCCAGAGTAGAAGTCTAAGACCATAGCTATTAGGCCAGAGTAAGAGTTAAGACCTTAGCTATTAGGCCAGAGTAAGAGTTAAGACCTTAGCTATTTGGCCAGAGTAAGAGTTAAGACCTTAACAAGTCGGCCAGCGTAAGAGTTAAGACATTAACCAGTAGGCCAGAGTAAGAGTTAAGACCTTAACCAGTAGGCCAGAGTACGAGTCTAAGACCTTAGCTATTCGGCCAGAGTAAGAGTTAAGACCTTAACCATTAGGCCAGAGTAGAAGTCTAAGACCATAGCTATTAGGCCAGAGTAAGAGTTAAGACCTTAACCAGTAGGCCAGAGTAAGAGTTAAGACCTTAGCTATTAGGCCAGAGTAAGAGTTAAGACCTTAACCAGTAGGCCAGAATACGAGTCTAAGACCTTAGCTATTAGGCCAGAGTAAGAGTTAAGACCTTAACCAGTAGGCCAGAGTAAGAGTTAAGACCTCAACCTGTAGGCCATAGTACGAGTCTAAGACCTTAACCATTAGGCCAGAGTACGAGTCTAAGACCTTAACTATTAGGCCATAGTAAGAGTTAAGACCTTAACCAGTAGGCCACAGTAAGAGTTAAGACCTTAACCAGTAGGCCAGAGTAAGAGTTAAGTCCTTAACCATTAGGCCAGAGTAAGAGTTAAGACCTTAACCAGTAGGCCAGAGTAAGAGTTAAGACCTTAACCAGTAGGCCAGAGTAAGAGTTAAGACCTTAACCAGTAGGCCAGAGTACGAGTCTAAGACCTTAGCTATTCGGCCAGAGTAAGAGTTAAGACCTTAACCATTAGGCCATAGTAGAAGTCTAAGACCTTAGCTATTAGGCCAGAGTAGGAGTTAAGACCTTAGCTATTAGGCCAGAGTAAGAGTTAAGACCTTAGCTATTTTGCCAGAGTAAGAGTTAAGACCTTAACCAGTAGGCCAGAGTAAGAGTTAAGACCTTAGCTATTAGGCCAGAGTAGGAATTAAGACCTTAACCAGTAGGCCAGAATACGAGTCTAAGACCTTAGCTATTAGGCCAGAGTAAGAGTTAAGACCTTAACAAGTCGGCCAGCGTAAGAGTTAAGACATTAACCAGTAGGCCAGAGTAAGAGTTAAGACCTTAACCAGTAGGCCAGAGTACGAGTCTAAGACCTTAGCTATTCAGCCAGAGTAAGAGTTAAGACCTTAACCATTAGGCCAGAGTAGAAGTCTAAGACCATAGCTATTAGGCCAGAGTAAGAGTTAAGACCTTAGCTATTAGGCCAGAGTAAGAGTTAAGACCTTAGCTATTTGGCCAGAGTAAGAGTTAAGACCTTAACCAGTAGGCCAGAGTACGAGTCTAAGACCTTAGCTATTAGGCCATAGTAAGAGTTAAGACCTTAACCAGTAGGCCAGAGTAAGAGTTAAGACCTTAACCAGTAGGCCAGAGTAAAAGTTAAGACCTTAACCATTAGGCCAGAGTATGAGTCTAAGACCTTAGCTATTAGGCCAGAGTAAGAGTTAAGACCTTAGCTATTAGGCCAGAGTAAGAGTTAAGACCTTAACCAGTAGGCCAGAGTAAGAGTTAAGACCTTAACCAGTAGGCCAGAGTACGAGTCTAAGACCTTAGCTATTAGGCCAGAGTAAGAGTTAAGACCTTAACCAGTAGGCCATAGTACGAGTCTAAGACCTTAGCTATTAGGCCAGAGTAAGAGTTAAGACCTTAACCATTAGGCCAGAGTACGAGTCTAAGACCTTAGCTATTTGGCCAGAGTAAGAGTTAAGACCTTAACTAGTAGGCCAGAGTAAGAGTTAGGACCTTAACCATTAGGCCAGAGTACGAGTCTAAGACCTTAACTATTAGGCCAGAGTAAGAGTTAAAACCTTAACCAGTAGGCCATAGTAAGATTTAAGACCTTAACCTGTAGGCCATAGTATGAGTCTAAGACCTTAGCTATTAGGCCAGAGTAAGAGTTAAGACCTTAGCTATTAGGCCAGAGTAAGAGTTAAGACCTTAGCTATTAGACCAGAGTAAGAGTTAAGACCTTAGCTATTAGGCCAGAGTAAGCGTTAAGACCTTAACCAGTAGGCCAGAATACGAGTCTAAGACCTTAGCTATTAGGCCAGAGTAAGAGTTAAGACCTTAACCAGTAGGCCAGAGTAAGAGTTAAGACCTTAACCTGTAGGCCATAGTACGAGTCTAAGACCTTAGCTATTAGGCCAGAGTAAGAGTTAAGACCTTAGCTATTAGGCCAGAGTAAGAGTTAAGACCTTAACCATTAGGCCAGAGTACGAGTCTAAGACCTTAGCTATTAGGCCAGAGTAAGAGTTAAGACCTTAGCTATTAGGCCAGAGTAAGAGTTAAGACCTTAACCAGTAGGCCAGAGTAAGAGTTAAGACCTTAACCATTAGGCCAGAGTACGAGTCTAAGACCTTAGCTATTAGGCCAGAGTAAGAGTTAAGACCTTAGCTATTAGGCCAGAGTAAAAGTTAAGACCTTAGCTATTAGGCTAGAGTAAGAGTTAAGACCTTAACCAGTAGGCCAGAGTAAGAGTTAACACCTTAACCATTATGCTAGAGTACGAGTCTAAGACCTTAGCTATTAGGCCAGAGTACGAGTTAAGACCTTAACCAGTAGGCCAGAGTAAGAGTTAAGACAGTAGCTATTAGGCCAGAGTAAGAGTTAAGACCTTAACCAGTAGGCCAGAATACGAGTCTAAGACCTTAGCTATTCGGCCAGAGTAAGAGTTAAGACCTTAACCATTAGGCCAGAGTAGAAGTCTAAGACCATAGCTATTAGGCCAGAGTAAGAGTTAAGACCTTAACCATTAGACCAGAGTACGAGTCTAAGACCTTAGCTATTAGGCCAGAGTAAGAGTTAAGACCTTAGCTATTAGGCCAGAGTAAGAGTTAAGACCTTAACCAGTAGGCCAGAGTAAGAGTTAAGACCTTAACCATTAGGCCAGAGTACGAGTCTAAGACCTTAGCTATTAGGCCAGAGTAAGAGTTAAGACCTTAGCTATTAGGCTAGAGTAAGAGTTAAGACCTTAACCAGTAGGCCAGAGTAAGAGTTAACACCTTAACCATTATGCTAGAGTACGAGTCTAAGACCTTAGCTATTAGGCCAGAGTAAGAGTTAAGACCTTAACCAGTAGGCCAGAGTAAGAGTTAAGACAGTAGCTATTAGGCCAGAGTAAGAGTTAAGACCTTAACCAGTAGGCCAGAATACGAGTCTAGGACCTTAGCTATTCGGCCAGAGTAAGAGTTAAGACCTTAACCATTAGGCCAGAGTAGAAGTCTAAGACCATAGCTATTAGGCCAGAGTAAGAGTTAAGACCTTAGCTATTAGGCCAGAGTAAGAGTTAAGACCTTAGCTATTTGGCCAGAGTAAGAGTTAAGACCTTAACAAGTCGGCCAGCATAAGAGTTAAGACATTAACCAGTAGGCCAGAGTAAGAGTTAAGACCTTAACCAGTAGGCCAGAGTACGAGTCTAAGACCTTAGCTATTCGGCCAGAGTAAGAGTTAAGACCTTAACCATTAGGCCAGAGTAGAAGTCTAAGACCATAGCTATTAGGCCAGAGTAAGAGTTAAGACCTTAGCTATTAGGCCAGAGTAAGAGTTAAGACCTTAGCTATTTGGCCAGAGTAAGAGTTAAGACCTTAACCAGTAGGCCAGAGTAAGAGTTAAGACCTTAGCTATTAGGCCAGAGTAAGAGTTAAGACCTTAACCAGTAGGCCAGAATACGAGTCTAAGACCTTAGCTATTAGGCCAGAGTAAGAGTTAAGACCTTAACCAGTAGGCCAGAGTAAGAGTTAAGACCTCAACCTGTAGGCCATAGTACGAGTCTAAGACCTTAGCTATTAGGCCAGAGTAAGAGTTAAGACCTTAGCTATTAGGCCACACTAAGAGTTAAGACCTTAACCATTAGGCCAGAGTACGAGTCTAAGACCTTAGCTATTAGGCCAGAGTAAGAGTTAAGACCTTAGCTATTAGGCCAGAGTAAGAGTTAAGACCTTAACCAGTAGGCCAGAGTAAGAGTTAAGACCTTAACCATTAGGCCAGAGTATGAGTCTAAGACCTTAGCTATTAGGCCAGAGTAAGAGTTAAGACCTTAGCTATTATGCCAGAGTAAGAGTTAAGACCTTAGCTATTAGGCTAGAGTAAGAGTTAAGGCCTTAACCAGTAGGCCAGAGTAAGAGTTAACACCTTAACCATTATGCTAGAGTACGAGTCTAAGACCTTAGCTATTAGGCCAGAGTAAGAGTTAAGACTTTAACAAGTCGGCCAGAGTAAGAGTTAAGACCTTAACCAGTAGACCAGAGTAAGAGTTAAGACCTTAACCAGTAGGCCAGAGTACGTGTCTAAGACCTTAGCTATTTGGCCAGAGTAAGAGTTAAGACCTTAGCCATTAGGCCAGAGTAGAAGTCTAAGACCTTAGCTTTTAGGCCAGAGTAAGAGTTAAGACCTTAGCTATTAGGCCAGAGTAAGAGTTCACACCTTAACTAGTAGGCCAGAGTAAGAGTTAGGACCTTAACCATTAGGCCAGAGTACGAGTCTAAGACCTTAGCTATTAGGCCAGAGTAAGAGTTAAGACCTTAGCTATTAGGCCAGAGTAAGAGTTAAGACCTTAGCTATTAGGCCAGAGTAAGAGTTAAGACCTTAACCATTAGGCCAGAGTACGAGTCTAAGACCTTAACTATTAGGCCATAGTAAGAGTTAAGACCTTAACCAGTAGGCCACAGTAAGAGTTAAGACCTTAACCAGTAGGCCAGAGTAAAAGTTAAGTCCTTAACCATTAGGCCAGAGTAAGAGTTAAGACCTTAACCAGTAGGCCAGAGTAAGAGTTAAGACCTTAACCAGTAGGCCAGAGTAAGAGTTAAGACCTTAACCAGTAGGCCAGAGTACGAGTCTAAGACCTTAGCTACTCGGCCAGAGTAAGAGTTAAGACCTTAACCATTAGGCCATAGTAGAAGTCTAACGCCTTAGCTATTAGGCCAGAGTAGGAGTTAAGACCTTAGCTATTAGGCCAGAGTAAGAGTTAAGACCTTAGCTATTTGGCCAGAGTAAGAGTTAAGACCTTAACCAGTAGGCCAGAGTAAGAGTTAAGACCTTAGCTATTAGGCCAGAGTAGGAATTAAGACCTTAACCAGTAGGCCAGAATACGAGTCTAAGATCTTAGCTATTAGGCCAGAGTAAGAGTTAAGACCTTAACAAGTCGGCCAGCGTAAGAGTTAAGACATTAACCAGTAGGCCAGAGTAAGAGTTAAGACCTTAACCAGTAGGCCAGAGTACGAGTCTAAGACCTTAGCTATTCAGCCAGAGTAAGAGTTAAGACCTTAACCATTTGGCCAGAGTAGAAGTCTAAGACCATAGCTATTAGGCCAGAGTAAGAGTTAAGACCTTAGCTATTAGGCCAGAGTAAGAGTTAAGACCTTAGCTATTTGGCCAGAGTAAGAGTTAAGACCTTAACCAGTAGGCCAGAGTACGAGTCTAAGACCTTAGCTATTAGGCCATAGTAAGAGTTAAGACCTTAACCAGTAGGCCAGAGTAAGAGTTAAGACCTTAACCAGTAGGCCAGAGTAAGAGTTAAGACCTTAACCATTAGGCCAGAGTATGAGTCTAAGACCTTAGCTATTAGGCCAGAGTAAGAGTTAAGACCTTAGCTATTAGGCCAGAGTAAGAGTTAAGACCTTAACCAGTAGGCCAGAGTAAGAGTTAAGACCTTAACCAGTAGGCCAGAGTACGAGTCTAAGACCTTAGCTATTAGGCCAGAGTAAGAGTTAAGACCTTAACCAGTAGGCCATAGTACGAGTCTAAGACCTTAGCTATTAGGCCAGAGTAAGAGCTAAGACCTTAACCATTAGGCCAGAGTACGAGTCTAAGACCTTAGCTATTTGGCCAGAGTAAGAGTTAAGACCTTAACTAGTAGGCCAGAGTAAGAGTTAGGACCTTAACCATTAGGCCAGAGTACGAGTCTAAGACCTTAACTATTAGGCCAGAGTAAGAGTTAAAACCTTAACCAGTAGGCCATAGTAAGATTTAAGACCTTAACCTGTAGGCCATAGTATGAGTCTAAGACCTTAGCTATTAGGCCAGAGTAAGAGTTAAGACCTTAGCTATTAGGGCAGAGTAAGAGTTAAGACCTTAGCTATTAGACCAGAGTAAGAGTTAAGACCTTAGCTATTAGGCCAGAGTAAGCGTTAAGACCTTAACCAGTAGGCCAGAATACGAGTCTAAGACCTTAGCTATTAGGCCAGAGTAAGAGTTAAGACCTTAACCAGTAGGCCAGAGTAAGAGTTAAGACCTTAACCTGTAGGCCATAGTACGAGTCTAAGACCTTAGCTATTAGGCCAGAGTAAGAGTTAAGACCTTAGCTATTAGGCCAGAGTAAGAGTTAAGACCTTAACCATTAGGCCAGAGTACGAGTCTAAGACCTTAGCTATTAGGCCAGAGTAAGAGTTAAGACCTTAGCTATTAGGCCAGAGTAAGAGTTAAGACCTTAACCAGTAGGCCAGAGTAAGAGTTAAGACCTTAACCATTAGGCCAGAGTACGAGTCTAAGACCTTAGCTATTAGGCCAGAGTAAGAGTTAAGACCTTAGCTATTAGGCCAGAGTAAGAGTTAAGACCTTAGCTATTAGGCTAGAGTAAGAGTTAAGACCTTAGCTATTATGCCAGAGTAAGAGTTAAGACCTTAGCTATTAGGCTAGAGTAAGAGTTAAGGCCTTAACCAGTAGGCCAGAGTAAGAGTTAACACCTTAACCATTATGCTAGAGTACGAGTCTAAGACCTTAGCTATTAGGCCAGAGTAAGAGTTAAGACTTTACCAAGTCGGCCAGAGTAAGAGTTAAGACCTTAACCAGTAGACCAGAGTAAGAGTTAAGACCTTAACCAGTAGGCCAGAGTACGTGTCTAAGACCTTAGCTATTTGGCCAGAGTAAGAGTTAAGACCTTAGCCATTAGGCCAGAGTAGAAGTCTAAGACCTTAGCTTTTAGGCCAGAGTAAGAGTTAAGACCTTAGCTATTAGGCCAGAGTAAGAGTTCACACCTTAACTAGTAGGCCAGAGTAAGAGTTAGGACCTTAACCATTAGGCCAGAGTACGAGTCTAAGACCTTAGCTATTAGGCCAGAGTAAGAGTTAAGACCTTAGCTATTAGGCCAGAGTAAGAGTTAAGACCTTAGCTATTAGGCCAGAGTAAGAGTTAAGACCTTAACCATTAGGCCAGAGTACGAGTCTAAGACCTTAACTATTAGGCCATAGTAAGAGTTAAGACCTTAACCAGTAGGCCACAGTAAGAGTTAAGACCTTAACCAGTAGGCCAGAGTAAGAGTTAAGTCCTTAACCATTAGGCCAGAGTAAGAGTTAAGACCTTAACCAGTAGGCCAGAGTAAGAGTTAAGACCTTAACCAGTAGGCCAGAGTAAGAGTTAAGACCTTAACCAGTAGGCCAGAGTACGAGTCTAAGACCTTAGCTATTCGGCCAGAGTAAGAGTTAAGACCTTAACCATTAGGCCATAGTAGAAGTCTAAGACCTTAGCTATTAGGCCAGAGTAGGAGTTAAGACCTTAGCTATTAGGCCAGAGTAAGAGTTAAGACCTTAGCTATTTGGCCAGAGTAAGAGTTAAGACCTTAACCAGTAGGCCAGAGTAAGAGTTAAGACCTTAGCTATTAGGCCAGAGTAGGAATTAAGACCTTAACCAGTAGGCCAGAATACGAGTCTAAGACCTTAGCTATTAGGCCAGAGTAAGAGTTAAGACCTTAACAAGTCGGCCAGCGTAAGAGTTAAGACATTAACCAGTAGGCCAGAGTAAGAGTTAAGACCTTAACCAGTAGGCCAGAGTACGAGTCTAAGACCTTAGCTATTCAGCCAGAGTAAGAGTTAAGACCTTAACCATTAGGCCAGAGTAGAAGTCTAAGACCATAGCTATTAGGCCAGAGTAAGAGTTAAGACCTTAGCTATTAGGCCAGAGTAAGAGTTAAGACCTTAGCTATTTGGCCAGAGTAAGAGTTAAGACCTTAACCAGTAGGCCAGAGTACGAGTCTAAGACCTTAGCTATTAGGCCATAGTAAGAGTTAAGACCTTAACCAGTAGGCCAGAGTAAGAGTTAAGACCTTAACCAGTAGGCCAGAGTAAGAGTTAAGACCTTAACCATTATGCCAGAGTATGAGTCTAAGACCTTAGCTATTAGGCCAGAGTAAGAGTTAAGACCTTAGCTATTAGGCCAGAGTAAGAGTTAAGACCTTAACCAGTAGGCCAGAGTAAGAGTTAAGACCTTAACCAGTAGGCCAGAGTACGAGTCTAAGACCTTAGCTATTAGGCCAGAGTAAGAGTTAAGACCTTAACCAGTAGGCCATAGTACGAGTCTAAGACCTTAGCTATTAGGCCAGAGTAAGAGCTAAGACCTTAACCATTAGGCCAGAGTACGAGTCTAAGACCTTAGCTATTTGGCCAGAGTAAGAGTTAAGACCTTAACTAGTAGGCCAGAGTAAGAGTTAAGACCTTAACCATTAGGCCAGAGTACGAGTCTAAGACCTTAACTATTAGGCCAGAGTAAGAGTTAAAACCTTAACCAGTAGGCCATAGTAAGATTTAAGACCTTAACCTGTAGGCCATAGTATGAGTCTAAGACCTTAGCTATTAGGCCAGAGTAAGAGTTAAGACCTTAGCTATTAGGCCAGAGTAAGAGTTAAGACCTTAGCTATTAGACCAGAGTAAGAGTTAAGACCTTAGCTATTAGGCCAGAGTAAGCGTTAAGACCTTAACCAGTAGGCCAGAATACGAGTCTAAGACCTTAGCTATTAGGCCAGAGTAAGAGTTAAGACCTTAACCAGTAGGCCAGAGTAAGAGTTAAGACCTTAACCTGTAGGCCATAGTACGAGTCTAAGACCTTAGCTATTAGGCCAGAGTAAGAGTTAAGACCTTAGCTATTAGGCCAGAGTAAGAGTTAAGACCTTAACCATTAGGCCAGAGTACGAGTCTAAGACCTTAGCTATTAGGCCAGAGTAAGAGTTAAGACCTTAGCTATTAGGCCAGAGTAAGAGTTAAGACCTTAACCAGTAGGCCAGAGTAAGAGTTAAGACCTTAACCATTAGGCCAGAGTACGAGTCTAAGACCTTAGCTATTAGGCCAGAGTAAGAGTTAAGACCTTAGCTATTAGGCCAGAGTAAGAGTTAAGACCTTAGCTATTAGGCTAGAGTAAGAGTTAAGACCTTAACCAGTAGGCCAGAGTAAGAGTTAAAACCTTAACCAGTAGGCCAGAGTAAGAGTTAAGACCTTAACCATTAGGCCAGAGTAAGAGTTAAGACCTTAACAAGTCGGCCAGAGTAAGAGTTAAGACCTTAACCAGTAGACCAGAGTAAGAGTTAAGACCTTAACCAGTAGGCCAGAGTACGAGTCTAAGACCTTAGCTATTTGGCCAGAGTAAGAGTTAAGACCTTAGCCATAAGGCCAGAGTAGAAGTCTAAGACCTTAGCTATTAGGCCAGAGTAAGAGTTAACACCTTAACTAGTAGGCCAGAGTAAGAGTTAGGACCTTAACCATTAGGCCAGAGTAAGAGTTAAGACCTTAACCATTAGGCCAGAGTACGAGTCTAAGACCTTAGCTATTAGGCCAGAGTAAGAGTTAAGACCTTAGCTATTAGGCCAGAGTAAGAGTTAAGACCTTAACCATTAGGCCAGAGTACGAGTCTAAGACCATAGTTATTAGGCCAGAGTAAGAGTTAAGACCTTAGCTATTAGGCCAGAGTAAGAGTTAAGACCTTAGCTATTAGGCCAGAGTAAGAGTTAAGACCTTAACCAGTAGGCCAGAGTAAGAGTTAAGACCTTAACCATTAGGCCAGAGTACGAGTCTAAGACCTTAGCTATTAGGCCAGAGTAAGATTTAAGACCTTAGCTATTAGGTCAGAGTAAGAGTTAAGACCTTAACCAGTAGGCCGGAGTACGAGTCTAAGACCTTAGCCTGTAGGCCATAGTATGAGTCTAAGACCTTAGCTATTAGGCCAGAGTAAGAGTTAAGACCTTACCCAGTAGGCCGGAGTACGAGTCTAAGACCTTAGCCTGTAGGCCATAGTATGAGTCTAAGACCTTAGCTATTAGGCCAGAGTAAGAGTTAAGACCTTAACCAGTAGGCCAGAGTAAGAGTTAAGACCTTAACCTGTAGGCCATAGTATGAGTCTAAGACCTTAGCTATTAGGCCAGAGTAAGAGTTAAGACCTTAGCTATTAGGTCAGAGTAAGAGTTAAGACCTTAACCATTAGGCCGGAGTACGAGTCTAAGACCTTCGCTATTAGGCCATAGTAAGAGTTAAGACCTTAACCAGTAGGCCAGAGTAAGAGTTAAGACCTTAGCTATTAGGCCAGAGTAAGAGTTAAGACCTTAACCATTAGGCCAGAGTACGAGTCTAACACCTTAGCTATTAGGCCAGAGTAAGAGTTAAGACCTTAGCTATTAGGCCAGAGTAAGAGTTAAGACCTTAGCTATTAGGCTAGAATAAGAGTTAAGACCTTAACCAGTAGGCCAGAGTAAGAGTTAACACCTTAACCATTATGCTAGAGTACGAGTCTGAGACCTTAGCTATTAGGCCAGAGTAAGAGTTAAGACCTTAACAAGTCGGCCAGCGTAAGAGTTAAGACATTAACCAGTAGGCCAGAGTAAGAGTTAAGACCTTAACCAGTAGGCCAGAGTACGAGTCTAAGACCTTAGCTATTCGGCCAGAGTAAGAGTTAAGACCTTAGCTATTAGGCCAGAGTAAGAGTTAAGACCTTAGCTATTAGGCTAGAGTAAGAGTTAAGACCTTAACCAGTAGGCCAGAGTAAGAGTTAACACCTTAACCATTATGCTAGAGTACGAGTCTAAGACCTTAGCTATTAGGCCAGAGTACGAGTTAAGACCTTAACAAGTCGGCCAGAGTAAGAGTTAAGACCTTAACCAGTAGACCAGAGTAAGAGTTAAGACCTTAACCAGTAGGCCAGAGTACGAGTCTAAGACCTTAGCTATTTGGCCAGAGTAAGAGTTAAGACCTTAGCTATTAGGCCAGAGTAAGTTTTAAGACCTTAACCAGTAGGCCAGAGTACGAGTCTAAGACCTTAGCTATTCGGCCAGAGTAAGAGTTAAGACCTTAGCCATTAGGCCAGAGTAGAAGTCTAAGACCTTAGCTATTAGGCCAGAGTAAGAGTTAAGACCTTATCTATTAGGCCAGAGTAAGAGTTAACACCTTAACTAGTAGGCCAGAGTAAGAGTTAGGACCTTAACCATTAGGCCAGAGTACGAGTCTAAGACCTTAGCTATTAGGCCAGAGTAAGAGTTAAGACCTTAGCTATTAGGCCAGTGTAAGAGTTAAGACCTTAGCTATTAGGCCAGAGTAAGAGTTAAGACCTTAACCAGTAGGTCAGAGTAAGAGTTAAGACCTTAACCATTAGGCCAGAGTACGAGTCTAAGACCTTAACTATTAGGCCATAGTAAGAGTTAAGACCTTAACCAGTAGGCCACAGTAAGAGTTAAGACCGTAACCAGTAGGCCAGAGTAAGAGTTAAGACCTTAACCATTAGGCCAGAGTACGAGTCTAAGACCTTAGCTATTAGGCCATAGTAAGAGTTAAGACCTTAACCAGTAGGCCAGAGTAAGAGTTAAGACCTTAGCTATTAGGCCAGAGTAAGAGTTAAGACCTTAACCATTAGGCCAGAGTACGAGTCTAAGACCTTAGCTATTAGGCCAGAGTAAGAGTTAAGACCTTAACTATTAGGCCAGAGTAAGAGTTAAGACCTTAGCTATTAGGCTAGAGTAAGAGTTAAGACCTTAACCAGTAGGCCAGAGTAAGAGTTACCACCTTAACCATTATGCTAGAGTACGAGTCTAAGACCTTAGCTATTCGGCCAGAGTAAGAGTTAAGACCTTAACCATTAGGCCAGAGTAGAAGTCTAAGACCATAGCTATTAGGCCAGAGTAAGAGTTAAGACCTTAACCAGTAGGCCAGAGTAAGAGTTAAGACCTTAGCTATTAGGCCAGAGTAAGAGTTAAGACCTTAACCAGTAGGCCAGAATACGAGTCTAAGACCTTAGCTATTCGGCCAGAGTAAGAGTTAAGACCTTAACCATTAGGCCAGAGTAGAAGTCTAAGACCATAGCTATTAGGCCAGAGTTAGAGTTAAGACCTTAGCTATTAGGCCAGAGTAAGAGTTAAGACCTTAGCTATTTGGCCAGAGTAAGAGTTAAGACCTTAACAAGTCGGCCAGCGTAAGAGTTAAGACATTAACCAGTAGGCCAGAGTAAGAGTTAAGACCTTAACCAGTAGGCCAGAGTACGAGTCTAAGACCTTAGCTATTCGGCCAGAGTAAGAGTTAAGACCTTAACCATTAGGCCAGAGTAGAAGTCTAAGACCATAGCTATTAGGCCAGAGTAAGAGTTAAGACCTTAGATATTAGGCCAGAGTAAGAGTTAAGACCTTAGCTATTTGGCCAGAGTAAGAGTTAAGACCTTAACCAGTAGGCCAGAGTAAGAGTTAAGACCTTAGCTATTAGGCCAGTGTAAGAGTTAAGACCTTAACCAGTAGGCCAGAATACGAGTCTAAGACCTTAGCTATTAGGCCAGAGTAAGAGTTAAGACCTTAACCAGTAGGCCAGAGTAAGAGTTAAGACCTCAACCTGTAGGCCATAGTACGAGTCTAAGACCTTAGCTATTAGGCCAGAGTAAGAGTTAAGACCTTAGCTATTAGGCCACACTAAGAGTTAAGACCTTAACCATTAGGCCAGAGTACGAGTCTAAGACCTTAGCTATTAGGCCAGAGTAAGAGTTAAGACCTTAGCTATTAGGCCAGAGTAAGAGTTAAGACCTTAACCAGTAGGCCAGAGTAAGAGTTAAGACCTTAACCATTAGGCCAGAGTATGAGTCTAAGACCTTAGCTATTAGGCCAGAGTAAGAGTTAAGACCTTAGCTATTATGCCAGAGTAAGAGTTAAGACCTTAGCTATTAGGCTAGAGTAAGAGTTAAGGCCTTAACCAGTAGGCCAGAGTAAGAGTTAACACCTTAACCATTATGCTAGAGTATGAGTCTAAGACCTTAGCTATTAGGCCAGAGTAAGAGTTAAGACTTTAACAAGTCGGCCAGAGTAAGAGTTAAGACCTTAACCAGTAGACCAGAGTAAGAGTTAAGACCTTAACCAGTAGGCCAGAGTACGTGTCTAAGACCTTAGCTATTTGGCCAGAGTAAGAGTTAAGACCTTAGCCATTAGGCCAGAGTAGAAGTCTAAGACCTTAGCTTTTAGGCCAGAGTAAGAGTTAAGACCTTAGCTATTAGGCCAGAGTAAGAGTTCACACCTTAACTAGTAGGCCAGAGTAAGAGTTAGGACCTTAACCATTAGGCCAGAGTACGAGTCTAAGACCTTAGCTATTAGGCCAGAGTAAGAGTTAAGACCTTAGCTATTAGGCCAGAGTAAGAGTTAAGACCTTAGCTATTAGGCCAGAGTAAGAGTTAAGACCTTAACCATTAGGCCAGAGTACGAGTCTAAGACCTTAACTATTAGGCCATAGTAAGAGTTAAGACCTTAACCAGTAGGACACAGTAAGAGTTAAGACCTTAACCAGTAGGCCAGAGTAAGAGTTAAGTCCTTAACCATTAGGCCAGAGTAAGAGTTAAGACCTTAACCAGTAGGCCAGAGTAAGAGTTAAGACCTTAACCAGTAGGCCAGAGTACGAGTCTAAGACCTTAGCTATTCGGCCAGAGTAAGAGTTAAGACCTTAACCATTAGGCCATAGTAGAAGTCTAAGACCTTAGCTATTAGGCCAGAGTAGGAGTTAAGACCTTAGCTATTAGGCCAGAGTAAGAGTTAAGACCTTAGCTATTTGGCCAGAGTAAGAGTTAAGACCTTAACCAGTAGGCCAGAGTAAGAGTTAAGACCTTAGCTATTAGGCCAGAGTAGGAATTAAGACCTTAACCAGTAGGCCAGAATACGAGTCTAAGACCTTAGCTATTAGGCCAGAGTAAGAGTTAAGACCTTAACAAGTCGGCCAGCGTAAGAGTTGAGACATTAACCAGTAGGCCAGAGTAAGAGTTAAGACCTTAACCAGTAGGCCAGAGTACGAGTCTAAGACCTTAGCTATTCAGCCAGAGTAAGAGTTAAGACCTTAACCATTAGGCCAGAGTAGAAGTATAAGACCATAGCTATTAGGCCAGAGTAAGAGTTAAGACCTTAGCTATTAGGCCAGAGTAAGAGTTAAGACCTTAGCTATTTGGCCAGAGTAAGAGTTAAGACCTTAACCAGTAGGCCAGAGTACGAGTCTAAGACCTTAGCTTTTAGGCCATAGTAAGAGTTAAGACCTTAACCAGTAGGCCAGAGTAAGAGTTAAGACCTTAACCAGTAGGCCAGAGTAAGAGTTAAGACCTTAACCATTAGGCCAGAGTATGAGTCTAAGACCTTAGCTATTAGGCCAGAGTAAGAGTTAAGACCTTAGCTATTAGGCCAGAGTAAGAGTTAAGACCTTAACCAGTAGGCCAGAGTAAGAGTTAAGACCTTAACCAGTAGGCCAGAGTACGAGTCTAAGACCTTAGCTATTAGGCCAGAGTAAGAGTTAAGACCTTAACCAGTAGGCCATAGTACGAGTCTAAGACCTTAGCTATTAGGCCAGAGTAAGAGTTAAGACCTTAACCATTAGGCCAGAGTACGAGTCTAAGACCTTAGCTATTTGGCCAGAGTAAGAGTTAAGACCTTAACTAGTAGGCCAGAGTAAGAGTTAGGACCTTAACCATTAGGCCAGAGTACGAGTCTAAGACCTTAACTATTAGGCCAGAGTAAGAGTTAAAACCTTAACCAGTAGGCCATAGTAAGATTTAAGACCTTAACCTGTAGGCCATAGTATGAGTCTAAGACCTTAGCTATTAGGCCAGAGTAAGAGTTAAGACCTTAGCTATTAGGCCAGAGTAAGAGTTAAGACCTTAGCTATTAGACCAGAGTAAGAGTAAAGACCTTAGCTATTAGGCCAGAGTAAGCGTTAAGACCTTAACCAGTAGGCCAGAATACGAGTCTAAGACCTTAGCTATTAGGCCAGAGTAAGAGTTAAGACCTTAACCAGTAGGCCAGAGTAAGAGTTAAGACCTTAACCTGTAGGCCATAGTACGAGTCTAAGACCTTAGCTATTAGGCCAGAGTAAGAGTTAAGACCTTAGCTATTAGGCCAGAGTAAGAGTTAAGACCTTAACCATTAGGCCAGAGTACGAGTCTAAGACCTTAGCTATTAGGCCAGAGTAAGAGTTAAGACCTTAGCTATTAGGCCAGAGTAAGAGTTAAGACCTTAACCAGTAGGCCAGAGTAAGAGTTAAGACCTTAACCATTAGGCCAGAGTACGAGTCTAAGACCTTAGCTATTAGGCCAGAGTAAGAGTTAAGACCTTAGCTATTAGGCCAGAGTAAGAGTTAAGACCTTAGCTATTAGGCTAGAGTAAGAGTTAAGACCTTAACCAGTAGGCCAGAGTAAGAGTTAACACCTTAACCATTATGCTAGAGTACGAGTCTAAGACCTTAGCTATTAGGCCAGAGTACGAGTTAAGACCTTAACAAGTCGGCCAGAGTAAGAGTTAAGACCTTAACCAGTAGACCAGAGTAAGAGTTAAGACCTTAACCAGTAGGCCAGAGTACGAGTCTAAGACCTTAGCTATTTGGCCAGAGTAAGAGTTAAGACCTTAGCCATTAGGCCAGAGTAGAAGTCTAAGACCTTAGCTATTAGGCCAGAGTAAGAGTTAACACCTTAACTAGTAGGCCAGAGTAAGAGTTATGACCTTAACCATTAGGCCAGAGTAAGAGTTAAGACCTTAACCATTAGGCCAGAGTACGAGTCTAAGACCTTAGCTATTAGGCCAGAGTAAGAGTTAAGACCTTAGCTATTAGGCCAGAGTAAGAGTTAACACCTTAACTAGTAGGCCAGAGTAAGAGTGAGGACCTTAACCATTAGGCCAGAGTACGAGTCTAAGACCTTAGCTATTAGGCCAGAGTAAGAGTTAAGACCTTAGCTATTAGGCCAGAGTAAGAGTTAAGACCTTAGCTATTAGGCCAGAGTAAGAGTTAAGACCTTAACCATTAGGCCAGAGTACGAGTCTAAGACCTTAACTATTAGGCCATAGTAAGAGTTAAGACCTTAACCAGTAGACCACAGTAAGAGTTAAAACCTTAACCAGTAGGCCAGAGTAAGAGTTAAGACCTTAACCATTAGGCCAGAGTAAGAGTTAAGACCTTAACCAGTAGGCCAGAGTAAGAGTTAAGACCTTAACCAGTAGGCCAGAGTAAGAGTTAAGACCTTAACCAGTAGGCCAGAGTACGAGTCTAAAACCTTAGCTATTCAGCCAGAGTAAGAGTTAAGACCTTAACCATTAGGCCAGAGTAGAAGTCTAAGACCTTAGCTATTAGGCCAGAGTAAGAGTTAAGACCTTAGCTATTAGGCCAGAGTAAGAGTTAAGACCTTAGCTATTAGGCCAGAGTAAGAGTTAAGACCTTAACCATTAGGCCAGAGTACGAGTCTAAGACCTTAGCTATTAGGCCAGAGTAAGAGTTAAGACCTTAACCAGTAGGCCAGAGTAAGAGTTAAGACCTTAACCATTAGGCCAGAGTACGAGTCTAAGACCTTAGCTATTAGGCCAGAGTAAGAGTTAAGACCTTAACCAGTAGGCCAGAGTAAGAGTTAAGACCTTAACCTGTAGGCCATAGTATGAGTCTAAGACCTTATCTATTAGGCCAGAGTAAGATTTAAGACCTTAGCTATTAGGTCAGAGTAAGAGTTAAGACCTTAACCAGTAGGCCGGAGTACGAGTCTAAGACCTTAGCCTCTAGGCCATAGTATGAGTCTAAGACCTTAGCTATTAGGCCAGAGTAAGAGTTAAGACCTTACCCAGTAGGCCGGAGTACGAGTCTAAGACCTTAGCCTGTAGGCCATAGTATGAGTCTAAGACCTTAGCTATTAGGCCAGAGTAAGAGTTAAGACCTTAACCAGTAGGCCAGAGTAAGAGTTAAGACCTTAACCTGTAGGCCATAGTATGAGTCTAAGACCTTAGCTATTAGGCCAGAGTAAGAGTTAAGACCTTAGCTATTAGGTCAGAGTAAGAGTTAAGACCTTAACCATTAGGCCGGAGTACGAGTCTAACACCTTAGCTATTAGGCCAGAGTAAGAGTTAAGACCTTAGCTATTAGGCCAGAGTAAGAGTTAAGACCTTAGCTATTAGGCTAGAATAAGAGTTAAGACCTTAACCAGTAGGCCAGAGTAAGAGTTAACACCTTAACCATTATGCTAGAGTACGAGTCTGAGACCTTCGCTATTAGGCCATAGTAAGAGTTAAGACCTTAACCAGTAGGCCAGAGTAAGAGTTAAGACCTTAGCTATTAGGCCAGAGTAAGAGTTAAGACCTTAACCATTAGGCCAGAGTACGAGTCTAACACCTTAGCTATTAGGCCAGAGTAAGAGTTAAGACCTTAGCTATTAGGCCAGAGTAAGAGTTAAGACCTTAGCTATTAGGCTAGAATAAGAGTTAAGACCTTAACCAGTAGGCCAGAGTAAGAGTTAACACCTTAACCATTATGCTAGAGTACGAGTCTGAGACCTTAGCTATTAGGCCAGAGTAAGAGTTAAGACCTTAACAAGTCGGCCAGCGTAAGAGTTAAGACATTAACCAGTAGGCCAGAGTAAGAGTTAATACCTTAACCAGTAGGCCAGAGTACGAGTCTAAGACCTTAGCTATTCGGCCAGAGTAAGAGTTAAGACCTTAGCTATTAGGCCAGAGTAAGAGTTAAGACCTTAGCTATTAGGCTAGAGTAAGAGTTAAGACCTTAACCAGTAGGCCAGAGTAAGAGTTAACACCTTAACCATTATGCTAGAGTACGAGTCTAAGACCTTAGCTATTAGGCCAGAGTACGAGTTAAGACCTTAACAAGTCGGCCAGAGTAAGAGTTAAGACCTTAACCAGTAGACCAGAGTAAGAGTTAAGACCTTAACCAGTAGGCCAGAGTACGAGTCTAAGACCTTAGCTATTCGGCCAGAGTAAGAGTTAAGACCTTAGCCATTAGGCCAGAGTAGAAGTCTAAGACCTTAGCTATTAGGCCAGAGTAAGAGTTAAGACCTTAGCTATTAGGCCAGAGTAAGAGTTAACACCTTAACTAGTAGGCCAGAGTAAGAGTTAGGACCTTAACCATTAGGCCAGAGTACGAGTCTAAGACCTTAGCTATTAGGCCAGAGTAAGAGTTAAGACCTTAGCTATTAGGCCAGTGTAAGAGTTAAGACCTTAGCTATTAGGCCAGAGTAAGAGTTAAGACCTTAACCAGTAGGTCAGAGTAAGAGTTAAGACCTTAACCATTAGGCCAGAGTACGAGTCTAAGACCTTAACTATTAGGCCATAGTAAGAGTTAAGACCTTAACCAGTAGGCCACAGTAAGAGTTAAGACCTTAACCAGTAGGCCAGAGTAAGAGTTAAGACCTTAACCATTAGGCCAGAGTACGAGTCTAAGACCTTTAGATATTAGGCCAGAGTAAGAGTTAAGACCTTAGCTATTACGCCAGAGTAAGAGTTAAGACCTTAACCAGTAGGCCAGAGTAAGAGTTAAGACCTTAACCATTAGGCCAGAGTACGAGTCTAAGACCTTAGCTATTAGGCCATAGTAAGAGTTAAGCCCTTAACCAGTAGGCCAGAGTAATAGTTAAGACCTTAGCTATTAGGCCAGAGTAAGAGTTAAGACCTTAACCAGTAGGCCAGAATACGAGTCTTAGACCTTAGCTATTTGGCCAGAGTAAGAGTTAAGACCTTAACCAGTAGGCCAAAGTAAGAGTTAAGACCTTAACCTGTAGGCCATAGTACGAGTCTAAGACCTTAGCTATTTGGCCAGAGTAAGAGTTAAGACCTTAGCTATTAGGCCAGAGTAAGAGTTAAGACCTTAACCATTAGGCCAAAGTACGAGTCTAAGACCTTAGCTATTTGGCCAGAGTAAGAGTTAAGACCTTAGCTTTTAGGCCAGAGTAAGAGTTAAGACCTTAGCTATTAGGCCAGAGTAAGAGTTAAGACCTTAACCTGTAGGCCAGAGTAAGAGTTAAGACCTTATCCTGTAGGCCATAGTACGAGTCTAAGACCTTAGCTATTAGGCCATAGTAAGAGTTAAGACCTTAACCAGTAGGCCAGAGTAAGAGTCTAAGACCTTAGCTATTAGGCCAGAGTAAGAGTTAAGACCTTAACCATTAGGCCAGAGTACGAGTCTAAGACCTTAGCTATTTGGCCAGAGTAAGAGTTAAGACCTTAACTAGTAGGCCAGAGTAAGAGTTAGGACCTTAACCATTAGGCCAGAGTACGAGTCTAAGACCTTAACTATTAGGCCAGAGTAAGAGTTAAAACCTTAACCAGTAGGCCATAGTAAGATTTAAGACCTTAACCTGTAGGCCATAGTATGAGTCTAAGACCTTAGCTATTAGGCCAGAGTAAGAGTTAAGACCTTAGCTATTAGGCCAGAGTAAGAGTTAAGACCTTAGCTATTAGACCAGAGTAAGAGTTAAGACCTTAGCTATTAGGCCAGAGTAAGCGTTAAGACCTTAACCAGTAGGCCAGAATACGAGTCTAAGACCTTAGCTATTAGGTCAGAGTAAGAGTTAAGACCTTAACCAGTAGGCCGGAGTACGAGTCTAAGACCTTAGCCTGTAGGCCATAGTATGAGTCTAAGACCTAAGCTATTAGGCCAGAGTAAGAGTTAAGACCTTACCCAGTAGGCCGGAGTACGAGTCTAAGACCTTAGCCTGTAGGCCATAGTATGAGTCTAAGACCTTAGCTATTAGGCCAGAGTAAGAGTTAAGACCTTAACCAGTAGGCCAGAGTAAGAGTTAAGACCTTAACCTGTAGGCCATAGTATGAGTCTAAGACCTTAGCTATTAGGCCAGAGTAAGAGTTAAGACCTTAGCTATTAGGTCAGAGTAAGAGTTAAGACCTTAACCATTAGGCCGGAGTACGAGTCTAAGACCTTCGCTATTAGGCCATAGTAAGAGTTAAGACCTTAACCAGTAGGCCAGAGTAAGAGTTAAGACCTTAGCTATTAGGCCAGAGTAAGAGTTAAGACCTTAACCATTAGGCCAGAGTACGAGTCTAACACCTTAGCTATTAGGCCAGAGTAAGAGTTAAGACCTTAGCTATTAGGCCAGAGTAAGAGTTAAGACCTTAGCTATTAGGCTAGAATAAGAGTTAAGACCTTAACCAGTAGGCCAGAGTAAGAGTTAACACCTTAACCATTATGCTAGAGTACGAGTCTGAGACCTTAGCTATTAGGCCAGAGTAAGAGTTAAGACCTTAACAAGTCGGCCAGCGTAAGAGTTAAGACATTAACCAGTAGGCCAGAGTAAGAGTTAAGACCTTAACCAGTAGGCCAGAGTTCGAGTCTAAGACCTTAGCTATTCGGCCAGAGTAAGAGTTAAGACCTTAGCTATTAGGCCAGAGTAAGAGTTAAGACCTTAGCTATTAGGCTAGAGTAAGAGTTAAGACCTTAACCAGTAGGCCAGAGTAAGAGTTAACACCTTAACCATTATGCTAGAGTACGAGTCTAAGACCTTAGCTATTAGGCCAGAGTACGAGTTAAGACCTTAACAAGTCGGCCAGAGTAAGAGTTAAGACCTTAACCAGTAGACCAGAGTAAGAGTTAAGACCTTAACCAGTAGGCCAGAGTACGAGTCTAAGACCTTAGCTATTTGGCCAGAGTAAGAGTTAAGACCTTAGCTATTAGGCCAGAGTAAGTGTTAAGACCTTAACCAGTAGGCCAGAGTACGAGTCTAAGACCTTAGCTATTCGGCCAGAGTAAGAGTTAAGACCTTAGCCATTAGGCCAGAGTAGAAGTCTAAGACCTTAGCTATTAGGCCAGAGTAAGAGTTAAGACCTTAGCTATTAGGCCAGAGTAAGAGTTAACACCTTAACTAGTAGGCCAGAGTAAGAGTTAGGACCTTAACCATTAGGCCAGAGTACGAGTCTAAGACCTTAGCTATTAGGCCAGAGTAAGAGTTAAGACCTTAGCTATTAGGCCAGTGTAAGAGTTAAGACCTTAGCTATTAGGCCAGAGTAAGAGTTAAGACCTTAACCAGTAGGTCAGAGTAAGAGTTAAGACCTTAACCATTAGGCCAGAGTACGAGTCTAAGACCTTAACTATTAGGCCATAGTAAGAGTTAAGACCTTAACCAGTAGGCCACAGTAAGAGTTAAGACCTTAACCAGTAGGCCAGAGTAAGAGTTAAGACCTTAACCATTAGGCCAGAGTACGAGTCTAAGACCTTAGCTATTAGGCCAGAGTAAGAGTTAAGACCTTAGCTATTACGCCAGAGTAAGAGTTAAGACCTTAACCAGTAGGCCAGAGTAAGAGTTAAGACCTTAACCATTAGGCCAGAGTACGAGTCTAAGACCTTAGCTATTAGGCCATAGTAAGAGTTAAGCCCTTAACCAGTAGGCCAGAGTAATAGTTAAGACCTTAGCTATTAGGCCAGAGTAAGAGTTAAGACCTTAACCAGTAGGCCAGAATACGAGTCTTAGACCTTAGCTATTAGGCCAGAGTAAGAGTTAAGACCTTAACCAGTAGGCCAGAGTAAGAGTTAAGACCTTAACCTGTAGGCCATAGTACGAGTCTAAGACCTTAGCTATTTGGCCAGAGTAAGAGTTAAGACCTTATCTATTAGGCCAGAGTAAGAGTTAAGACCTTAACCATTAGGCCAAAGTACGAGTCTAAGACCTTAGCTATTCGGCCAGAGTAAGAGTTAAGACCTTAGCTTTTAGGCCAGAGTAAGAGTTAAGACCTTAGCTATTAGGCCAGAGTAAGAGTTAAGACCTTAACCTGTAGGCCAGAGTAAGAGTTAAGACCTTATACTGTAGGCCATAGTACGAGTCTAAGACCTTAGCTATTAGGCCATAGTAAGAGTTAAGACCTTAACCAGTAGGCCAGAGTAAGAGTTAAGACCTTAACCTGTAGGCCATAGTATGAGTCTAAGACCTTAGCTATTAGGCCAGAGTAAGAGTTAAGACCTTAGCTATTAGGTCAGAGTAAGAGTTAAGACCTTAACCAGTAGGCCAGAGTCAGAGTTAAGACCTTAACCATTAGGCCGGAGTACGAGTCTAAGACCTTAGCTATTAGGCCATAGTAAGAGTTAAGACCTTAACCAGTAGGCCAGAGTAAGATTTAAGACCTTAGCTATTAGGCCAGAGTAAGAGTTAAGACCTTAACCATTAGGCCAGAGTACGAGTCTAAGACCTTAGCTATTAGGCCAGAGTAAGAGTTAAGACCTTAACTATTAGGCCAGAGTAAGAGTTAAGACCTTAGCTATTAGGCTAGAGTAAGAGTTAAGACCTTAACCAGTAGGCCAGAGTAAGAGTTAACACCTTAACCATTATGCTAGAGTACGAGTCTAAGACCTTAGCTATTAGGCCAGAGTAAGAGTTAAGACCTTAACAAGTCGGCCAGCGTAAGAGTTAAGACATTAACCAGTAGGCCAGAGTAAGAGTTAAGACCTTAACCAGTATGCCAGAGTACGAGTCTAAGACCTTAGCTATTCGGCCAGAGTAAGAGTTAAGACCTTAACCATTAGGCCAGAGTAGAAGTCTAAGACCATAGCTATTAGGCCAGAATAAGAGTTAAGACCTTAGCTATTAGGCCAGAGTAAGAGTTAAGACCTTAACCAGTAGGCCAGAGTAAGAGTTAAGACCTTAGCTATTAGGCCAGAGTAAGAGTTAAGACCTTAACCAGTAGGCCAGAATACGAGTCTAAGACCTTAGCTATTAGGCCAGAGTAAGAATTAAGACCTTAACCAGTAGGCCATAGTAAGAGTTAAGACCTTAACCTGTAGGCCATAGTACGAGTCTAAGACCTTAGCTATTAGGCCAGAGTAAGAGTTAAGACCTTAGCTATTAGGCCAGAGTAAGAGTTAAGACCTTAACCATTAGGCCAGAGTACGAGTCTAAGACCTTAGCTATTAGGCCAGAGTAAGAGTTAAGACCTTAGCTATTAGGCCAGAGTAAGAGTTAAGACCTTAACCAGTAGGCCAGAGTAAGAGTTAAGACCTTAACCATTAGGCCAGAGTACGAGTCTAAGACCTTAGCTATTAGGCCAGAGTAAGAGTTAAGACCTTAGCTATTAGGCCAGAGTAAGAGTTAAGACCTTAGCTATTAGGCTAGAGTAAGAGTTAACACCTTAACCATTAGGCCAGAGTAAGAGTTAACACCTTAACCATTATGCTAGAGTACGAGTCTAAGACCTTAGCTATTAGGCCAGAGTACGAGTTAAGACCTTAACAAGTCGGCCAGAGTAAGAGTTAAGACCTTAACCAGTAGACCAGAGTAAGAGTTAAGACCTTAACCAGTAGGCCAGAGTATGAGTCTAAGACCTTAGCTATTTGGCCAGAGTAAGAGTTAAGACCTTAGCCATTAGGCCAGAGTAGAAGTCTAAGACCTTAGCTATTAGGCCAGAGTAAGAGTTAAGACCTTAGCTATTAGGCCAGAGTAAGAGTTAACACCTTAACTAGTAGGCCAGAGTAAGAGTTAGGACCTTAACCATGAGGCCAGAGTACGAGTCTAAGACCTTAGCTATTAGGCCAGAGTAAGAGTTAAGACCTTAGCTATTAGGCCAGAGTAAGAGTTAAGACCTTAACCAGTAGGCCAGAGTAAGAGTTAAGACCTTAGCTATTAGGCCAGAGTAAGAGTTAACACCTTAACTAGTAGGCCAGAGTAAGAGTTAGGACATTAACCATTAGGCCAGAGTACGAGTCTAAGACCTTAGCTATTAGGCCAGAGTAAGAGTTAAGACCTTAGTTATTAGGCCAGAGTAAGAGTTAAGACCTTAGCAATTAGGCCAGAGTAAGAGTTAAGACCTTAACCATTAGGCCAGAGTACGAGTCTAAGACCATAGCTATTAGGCCAGAGTAAGAGTTAAGACCTTAGCTATTAGGCCAGAGTAAGACCTTAGCTATTAGGCCAGAGTAAGAATTAAGACCTTAACCAGTAGGCCAGAGTAAGAGTTAAGACCTTAACCAGTAGGCCAGAGTAAGAGTTAAGACATTAACCATTAGGCCAGAGTACGAGTCTAAGACCTTAGCTATTAGGCCAGAGTAAGAGTTACGACCTTAACCAGTAGGCCAGAGTAAGAGTTAAGACCTTAACCTGTAGGCCATAGTATGAGCCTAAGACCTTAGCTATTAGGCCAGAGTAAGAGTTAAGACCTTAGCTATTAGGTCAGAGTAAGAGTTAAGACCTTAACCAGTAGGCCGGAGTACGAGTCTAAGACCTTAGCCTGTAGGCCATAGTATGAGTCTAAGACCTTAGCTATTAGGCCAGAGTAAGAGTTAAGACCTTAACCAGTAGGCCGGAGTACGAGTCTAAGACCTTAACCATTAGGCCAGAGTACGAGTCTAAGACCTTAGCTATTAGGCCAGAGTAAGAGTTAAGACCTTAGCTATTAGGCCAGAGTAAGAGTTAAGACCTTAGCTATTAGGCTAGAGTAAGAGTTAAGACCTTAACCATTAGGCCAGAGTAAGAGTTAACACCTTAACCATTATGCTAGAGTACGAGTCTAAGACCTTAGCTATTAGGCCAGAGTACGAGTTAAGACCTTAACAAGTCGGCCAGAGTAAGAGTTAAGACCTTAACCAGTAGACCAGAGTAAGAGTTAAGACCTTAACCAGTAGGCCAGAGTACGAATCTAAGACCTTAGCTATTTGGCCAGAGTAAGAGTTAAGACCTTAGCCATTAGGCCAGAGTAGAAGTCTAAGACCTTAGCTATTAGGCCAGAGTAAGAGTTAAGACCTTAGCTATTAGGCCACAGTAAGAGTTAACACCTTAACTAGTAGGCCAGAGTAAGAGTTAGGACCTTAACCATGAGGCCAGAGTACGAGTCTAAGACCTTAGCTATTAGGCCAGAGTAAGAGTTAAGACCTTAGCTATTAGGCCAGAGTAAGAGTTAAGACCTTAACCAGTAGGCCAGAGTAAGAGTTAAGACCTTAGCTATTAGGCCAGAGTAAGAGTTAACACCTTAACTAGTAGGCCAGAGTAAGAGTTAGGACCTTAACCATTAGGCCAGAGTACGAGTCTAAGACCTTAGCTATTAGGCCAGAGTAAGAGTTAAGACCTTAGTTATTAGGCCAGAGTAAGAGTTAAGACCTTAGCAATTAGGCCAGAGTAAGAGTTAAGACCTTAACCATTAGGCCAGAGTACGAGTCTAAGACCATAGCTATTAGGCCAGAGTAAGAGTTAAGACCTTAGCTATTAGGCCAGAGTAAGAGTTAAGACCTTAGCTATTAGGCCAGAGTAAGAATTAAGACCTTAACCAGTAGGCCAGAGTAAGAGTTAAGACCTTAACCAGTAGGCCAGAGTAAGAGTTAAGACATTAACCATTAGGCCAGAGTACGAGTCTAAGACCTTAGCTATTAGGCCAGAGTAAGAGTTAAGACCTTAACCAGTAGGCCAGAGTAAGAGTTAAGACCTTAACCTGTAGGCCATAGTATGAGTCTAAGACCTTAGCTATTAGGCCAGAGTAAGAGTTAAGACCTTAGCTATTAGGTCAGAGTAAGAGTTAAGACCTTAACCAGTAGGCCGGAGTACGAGTCTAAGACCTTAGCCTGTAGGCCATAGTATGAGTCTAAGACCTTAGCTATTAGGCCAGAGTAAGAGTTAAGACCTTAACCAGTAGGCCGGAGTACGAGTCTAAGACCTTAGCCTGTAGGCCATAGTATGAGTCTAAGACCTTAGCTATTAGGCCAGAGTAAGAGTTAAGACCTTAACCAGTAGGCCAGAGTAAGAGTTAAGACCTTAACCTGTAGGCCATAGTATGACTCTAAGACCTTAGCTATTAGGCCAGAGTAAGAGTTAAGACCTTAGCTATTAGGTCAGAGTAGGAGTTAAGACCTTAACCATTAGGCCGGAGTACAAGTCTAAGACCTTAGCTATTAGGCCATAGTAAGAGTTAAGACCTTAACCAGTAGGCCAGAGTAAGAGTTAAGACCTTAGCTATTAGGCCAGAGTAAAAGTTAAGACCTTAACCATTAGGCCAGAGTACGAGTCTAACACCTTAGCTATTAGGCCAGAGTAAGAGTTAAGACCTTAGCTATTAGGCCAGAGTAAGAGTTAAGACCTTAGCTATTAGGCTAGAGTAAGAGTTAAGACCTTAACCAGTAGGCCAGAGTAAGAGTTAACACCTTAACCATTATGCTAGAGTACGAGTCTGAGACCTTAGCTATTAGGCCAGAGTAAGAGTTAAGACCTTAACAAGTCGGCCAGCTTAAGAGTTAAGACATTAACCAGTAGGCCAGAGTAAGAGTTAAGACCTTAACCAGTAGGCCAGAGTACGAGTCTAAGACCTTAGCTATTCGGCCAGAGTAAGAGTTAAGACCTTAGCTATTAGGCCAGAGTAAGAGTTAAGACCTTAACTATTAGGCTAGAGTAAGAGTTAAGACCTTAACCAGTAGGCCAGAGTAAGAGTTAACACCTTAACCATTATGATAGAGTACGAGTCTAAGACCTTAGCTATTAGGCCAGAGTACGAGTTAAGACCTTAACAAGTTGGCCAGAGTAAGAGTTAAGACCTTAACCAGTAGACCAGAGTAAGAGTTAAGACCTTAACCAGTAGGCCAGAGTACGAGTCTAAGACCTTAGCTATTTGGCCAGAGTAAGAGTTAAGACCTTAGCCATTAGGCCAGAGTAGAAGTCTAAGACCTTAGCTATTAGGCCAGAGTAAGAGTTAAGACCTTAGCTATTAGGCCAGAGTAAGACTTAACACCTTAACTAGTAGGCCAGAGTACGAGTTAGGACCTTAACCATTAGGCCAGAGTACGAGTCTAAGACCTTAGCTATTAGGCCAGAGTAAGAGTTAAGACCTTAGCTATTAGGCCAGAGTAAGAGTTAAGACCTTAGCTATTAGGCCAGAGTAAGAGTTAAGACCTTAACCATTAGGCCAGAGTACGAGTCTAAGACCTTAACTATTAGGCCATAGTAAGAGTTAAGACCTTAACCAGTAGGCCACAGTAAGAGTCTAAGACCTTAGCTATTAGGCCAGAGTAAGAGTTAAGACCTTAGCTATTAGGCCAGAGTAAGAGTTAAGACCTTAACCAGTAGGCCAGAGTAAGAGTTAAGACCTTAACCATTAGGCCAGAGTACGAGTCTAAGACCTTAGCTATTAGGCCATAGTAAGAGTTAAGCCCTTTACCAGTAGGCCAGAGTAAAAGTTAAGACCTTAGCTATTAGGCCAGAGTAAGAGTTAAGACCTTAACCAGTAGGCCAGAATACGAGTCTAAGACCTTAGCTATTAGGCCAGAGTAAGAGTTAAGACCTTAACCAGTAGGCCAGAGTAAGAGTTAAGACCTTAACCTGTAGGCCATAGTACGAGTCTAAGACCTTAGCTATTTGGCCATAGTAAGAGTTAAGACCTTAGCTATTAGGCCAGAGTAAGAGTTAAGACCTTAACCATTAGGCAAAAGTACGAGTCTAAGACCTTAGCTATTTGGCCAGAGTAAGAGTTAAGACCTTAGTTTTTAGGCCAGAGTAAGAGTTAAGACCTTAACCATAAGGCCAGAGTACGAGTCTAAGTCCTTAGCTATTAGGCCAGAGTAAGAGTTAAGACCTTAGCTATTAGGCCAGAGTAAGATTTAAGACCTTAACCATTAGGCCAGAGTACGAGTCTAAGTCCTTAGCTATTAGGCCAGAGTAAGAGTTAAGACCTTAGCTATTAGGTCAGAGTAGGAGTTAAGACCTTAACCATTAGGCCGGAGTACAAGTCTAAGACCTTAGCTATTAGGCCATAGTAAGAGTTAAGACCTTAACCAGTAGGCCAGAGTAAGAGTTAAGACCTTAGCTATTAGGCCAGAGTAAGAGTTAAGACCTTAACCATTAGGCCAGAGTACGAGTCTAACACCTTAGCTATTAGGCCAGAGTAAGAGTTAAGACCTTAGCTATTAGGCCAGAGTAAGAGTTAAGACCTTAGCTATTAGGCTAGAGTAAGAGTTAAGACCTTAACCAGTAGGCCAGAGTAAGAGTTAACACCTGAACCATTATGCTAGAGTACGAGTCTGAGACCTTAGCTATTAGGCCAGAGTAAGAGTTAAGACCTTAACAAGTCGGCCAGCTTAAGAGTTAAGACATTAACCAGTAGGCCAGAGTAAGAGTTAAGACCTTAACCAGTAGGCCAGAGTACGAGTCTAAGACCTTAGCTATTCGGCCAGAGTAAGAGTTAAGACCTTAGCTATTAGGCCAGAGTAAGAGTTAAGACCTTAGCTATTAGGCTAGAGTAAGAGTTAAGACCTTAACCAGTAGGCCAGAGTAAGAGTTAACACCTTAACCATTATGATAGAGTACGAGTCTAAGACCTTAGCTATTAGGCCAGAGTACGAGTTAAGACCTTAACAAGTTGGCCAGAGTAAGAGTTAAGACCTTAACCAGTAGACCAGAGTAAGAGTTAAGACCTTAACCAGTAGGCCAGAGTACGAGTCTAAGACCTTAGCTATTTGGCCAGAGTAAGAGTTAAGACCTTAGCCATTAGGCCAGAGTAGAAGTCTAAGACCTTAGCTATTAGGCCAGAGTAAGAGTTAAGACCTTAGCTATTAGGCCAGAGTAAGACTTAACACCTTAACTAGTAGGCCAGAGTAAGAGTTAGGACCTTAACCATTAGGCCAGAGTACGAGTCTAAGACCTTAGCTATTAGGCCAGAGTAAGAGTTAAGACCTTAGCTATTAGGCCAGAGTAAGAGTTAAGACCTTAACCAGTAGGCCAGAGTAAGAGTTAAGACCTTAACCATTAGGCCAGAGTACGAGTCTAAGACCTTAACTATTAGGCCATAGTAAGAGTTAAGACCTTAACCAGTAGGCCACAGTAAGAGTTAAGACCTTAACCAGTAGGCCAGAGTAAGAGTTAAGACCTTAACCATTATGCCAGAGTACGAGTCTAAGACCTTAGCTATTAGGCCAGAGTAAGAGTTAAGACCTTAGCTATTAGGCCAGAGTAAGAGTTAAGACCTTAACCAGTAGGCCAGAGTAAGAGTTAAGACCTTAACCATTAGGCCAGAGTACGAGTCTAAGACCTTAGCTATTAGGCCATAGTAAGAGTTAAGCCCTTTACCAGTAGGCCAGAGTAAAAGTTAAGACCTTAGCTATTAGGCCAGAGTAAGAGTTAAGACCTTAACCAGTAGGCCAGAATACGAGTCTAAGACCTTAGCTATTAGGCCAGAGTAAGAGTTAAGACCTTAACCAGTAGGCCAGAGTAAGAGTTAAGACCTTAACCTGTAGGCCATAGTACGAGTCTAAGACCTTAGCTATTTGGCCATAGTAAGAGTTAAGACCTTAGCTATTAGGCCAGAGTAAGAGTTAAGACCTTAACCATTAGGCAAAAGTACGAGTCTAAGACCTTAGCTATTTGGCCAGAGTAAGAGTTAAGACCTTAGTTTTTAGGCCAGAGTAAGAGTTAAGACCTTAACCATAAGGCCAGAGTATGAGTCTAAGTCCTTAGCTATTAGGCCAGAGTAAGAGTTAAGACCTTAGCTATTAGGCCAGAGTAAGATTTAAGACCTTAACCATTAGGCCAGAGTACGAGTCTAAGTCCTTAGCTATTAGGCCAGAGTAAGAGTTAAGACCTTAGCTATTAGGCCAGAGTAAGAGTTAAGACCTTAACCAGTAGGCCAGAGTAAGAGTTAAGACCTTAACCATTAGGCCAGAGTACGAGTCTAAGACCTTAGCTATTAGGCCATAGTAAGAGTTAAGACCTTAACCAGTAGGCCAGAGTAAGAGTTAAGACCTTAACCAGTAGGCCAGAGTAAGAGTTAAGACCTTAACCATTAGGCCAGAGTACGAGTCTAAGACCTTAGCTATTAGGCCAGAGTAAGAGTTAAGACCTTAGCTATTAGACCAGAGTAAGAGTTAAGACCTTAGCTATTAGGCCAGAGTAAGAGTTAAGACCTTAACCAGTAGGCCAGAGTAAGAGTTAAGACCTTAACCAGTAGGCCAGAGTAAGAGTTAAGACCTTAACCATTAGGCCAGAGTACAAGTCTAAGACCTTAGCTATTAGGCCAGTGTAAGAGTTAAGACCTTAACCAGTAGGCCAGAGTAAGAGTTAAGACCTTAACCTGTAGGCAATAGTATGAGTCTAAGACCTTAGCTATTTGGCCAGAGTAAGAGTTAAGACCTTAGCTATTAGGTCAGAGTAAGAGTTAAGACCTTAACCAGTAGGCCAGAGTCAGAGTTAAGACCTTAACCATTATGCCGGAGTACGAGTCTAAGACCTTAGCTATTAGGCCATAGTAAGAGTTAAGACCTTAACCAGTAGGCCAGAGTAAGAGTTAAGACCTTAGCTATTAGGCCAAAGTAAGAGTTAAGACCTTAACCATTAGGCCAGAGTACGAGTCTAGGACCTTAGCTATTAGGCCAGAGTAAGAGTTAAGACCTTAACTATTAGGCCAGAGTAAGAGTTAAGACCTTAGCTATTAGGCTAGAGTAAGAGTTAAGACCTTAACCAGTAGGCCAGAGTAAGAGTTAACACCTTAACCATTATGCTAGAGTACAAGTCTAAGACCTTAGCTATTAGGCCAGAGTAAGAGTTAAGACCTTAACAAGTCGGCCAGCGTAAGAGTTAAGACATTAACCAGTAGGCCAGAGTAAGAGTTAAGACCTTAACCAGTAGGCCAGAGTACGAGTCTAAGACCTTAGCTATTCGGCCAGAGTAAGAGTTAAGACCTTAACCATTAGGCCAGAGTAGAAGTCTAAGACCATAGCTATTAGGCCAGAGTAAGAGTTAAGACCTTAGCTATTTGGCCAGAGTAAGAGTTAAGACCTTAACCAGTAGGCCAGAGTAAGAGTTAATACCTTAGCTATTAGGCCAGAGTAAGAGTTAAGACCTTAACCAGTAGGCCAGAATACGAGTCTAAGACCTTAGCTATTAGGCCAGAGTAAGAGTTAAGACCTTAACCAGTAGGCCAGAGTAAGAGTTAAGACCTTAACCTGTAGGCCATAGCACGAGTCTAAGACCTTAGCTATTAGGCCAGAGTAAGAGTTAAGACCTTAGCTATTAGGCCAGAGTAAGAGTTAAGACCTTAACCATTAGGCCAGAGTACGAGTCTAAGACCTTAGCTATTAGGCCAGAGTAAGAGTTAAGACCTTAGCTATTAGGCCAGAGTAAGAGTTAAGACCTTAACCAGTAGGCCAGAGTAAGAGTTAAGACCTTAACCATTAGGCCAGAGTACGAGTCTAAGACCTTAGCTATTAGGCCAGAGTAAGAGTTAAGACCTTAGCTATTAGGTCAGAGTAAGAGTTAAGACCTTAACCAGTAGGCCGGAGTACGAGTCTAAGACCTTAGCCTGTAGGCCATAGTATGAGTCTAAGACCTTAGCTATTAGGCCAGAGTAAGAGTTAAGACCTTAACCAGTAGGCCGGAGTACGAGTCTAAGACCTTAGCCTGTAGGCCATAGTATGAGTCTAAGACCTTAGCTATTAGGCCAGAGTAAGAGTTAAGACCTTAACCAGTAGGCCGGAGTACGAGTCTAAGACCTTAGCCTGTAGGCCATAGTATGAGTCTAAGACCTTAGCTATTAGGCCAGAGTAAGAGTTAAGACCTTAACCAGTAGGCCGGAGTACGAGTCTAAGACCTTAGCCTGTAGGCCATAGTATGAGTCTAAGACCTTAGCTATTAGGCCAGAGTAAGAGTTAAGACCTTAACCAGTAGGCCAGAGTAAGAGTTAAGACCGTAACCTGTAGGCCATAGTATGAGTCTAAGACCTTAGCAATTAGGCCATAGTAAGAGTTAAGACCTTAACCAGTAGGCCAGAGTAAGAGTTAAGACCTTAGCTATTAGGCCAGAGTAAGAGTTAAGACCTTAACCATTAGGCCAGAGTACGAGTCTAACACCTTAGCTATTAGGCCAGAGTAAGAGTTAAGACCTTAGCTATTAGGCTAGAGTAAGAGTTAAGACCTTAACCAGTAGGCCAGAGTAAGAGTTAACACCTTAACCATTATGCTAGAGTACGAGTCTAAGACCTTAGCTATTAGGCCAGAGTACGAGTTAAGACCTTAACAAGTCGGCCAGAGTAAGAGTTAAGACCTTAACCAGTAGACCAGAGGAAGAGTTAAGACCTTAACCAGTAGGCCAGAGTACGAGTCTAAGACCTTAGCTATTTGGCCAGAGTAAGAGTTAAGACCTTAGCCATTAGGCCAGAGTAGAAGTCTAAGACCTTAGCTATTAGGACAGAGTAAGAGTTAAGACCTTAGCTATTAGGCCAGAGTAAGAGTTAACACCTTAACTAGTAGTCCAGAGTAAGAGTTAGGACCTTAACCATTAGGCCAGAGTACGAGTCTAAGACCTTAGCTATTAGGCCAGAGTAAGAGTTAAGACCTTAGCTATTAGGCCAGAGTAAGAGTTAAGACCTTAACCAGTAGGCCAGAGTAAGAGTTAAGACCTTAACCATTAGGCCAGAGTACGAGTCTAAGACCTTAACTATTTGGCCATAGTAAGAGTTAAGACCTTAACCAGAAGGCCACAGTAAGAGTTAAGACCTTAACCAGTAGGCCAGAGTAAGAGTTAAGACCTTAACCATTAGGCCAGAGTACGAGTCTAAGACCTTAGCTATTAGGCCAGAGTAAGAGTTAAGACCTTAGCTATTAGGCCAGAGTAAGAGTTAAGACCTTAACCAGTAGGCTAGAGTAAGAGTTAAGACCTTAACCATTAGGCCAGAGTACGAGTCTAAGACCTTAGCTATTAGGCCATAGTAAGAGTTAAGCCCTTAACCAGTAGGCCAGAGTAATAGTTAAGACCTTAGCTATTAGGCCAGAGTAAGAGTTAAGACCTTAACCAGTAGGCCAGAATACGAGTCTAAGACCTTAGCTATTAGGCCAGAGTAAGAGTTAAGACCTTCACCAGTAGACCAGAGTAAGAGTTAAGACATTAACCTGTAGGCGATAGTACGAGTCTAAGACCTTAGCTATTTGGCCAGAGTAAGAGTTAAGACCTTAGCTATTAGGCCAGAGTAAGAGTTAAGACCTTAACCATTAGGCCAAAGTACGAGTCTAAGACCTTAGCTATTTGGCCAGAGTAAGAGTTAAGACCTTAGCTTTTAGGCCAGAGTAAGAGTTAAGACTTTAACCATTAGGCCAGAGTACGAGTCTAAGTCCTTAGCTATTAGGCCAGAGTAAGAGTTAAGACCTTAGCTATTAGGCCAGAGTAAGAGTTAAGACCTTAACCATTAGGCCAGAGTACGAGTCTAAGTCCTTAGCTATTAGGCCAGAGTAAGAGTTAAGACCTTAGCTATTAGGCCAGAGTAAGAGTTAAGACCTTAACCAGTAGGCCAGAGTAAGAGTTAAGACCTTAACCAGTAGTACAGAGTAAGAGTTAAGACCTTAACCAGAAGGCCAGAGTACGAGTCTAAGACCTTAGCTATGAGGCCAGAGTAAGAGTTAAGACCTTAGCTATTAGACCAGAGTAAGAGTTAAGACTTTAGCTATTAGGCCAGAGTAAGAGTTAAGACCTTAACCAGTAGTACAGAGTAAGAGTTAAGACCTTAACCAGAAGGCCAGAGTAAGAGTTAAGACCTTAACCATTAGGCCAGAGTACAAGTCTAAGACCTTAGCTATTAGGCCAGAGTAAGAGTTAAGACCTTAACCAGTAGGCCAGAGTAAAAGTTAAGACCTTAACCTGTAGGCCATAGTATGAGTCTAAGACCTTAGCTATTAGGCCAGAGTAAGAGTTAAGACCTTAGCTATTAGGTCAGAGTAAGAATTAAGACCTTAACCAGTAGGCCAGAGTCAGAGTTAAGACCTTAACCATTAGGCCGGAGTACGAGTCTAAGACCTTAGCTATTAGGCCATAGTAAGAGTTAAGACCTTAACCAGTAGGCCAGAGTAAGAGTTAAGACCTTAGCTATTAGGCCAGAGTAAGAGTTAAGACCTTAACCAGTAGGCCAGAGTAAGAGTTAAGACCTTAGCTATTAGGCCAGAGTAAGAGTTAAGACCTTAACCATTAGGCCAGAGTACGAGTCTAACACCTTAGCTATTAGGCCAGAGTAAGAGTTAAGACCTTAGCTATTAGGCTAGAGTAAGAGTTAAGACCTTAACCGGTAGGCCAGAATAAGAGTTAACACCTTAACCATTATGCTAGAGTACGAGTCTGAGACCTTAGCTATTAGGCCAGAGTAAGAGTTAAGACCTTAACAAGTCGGCCAGCGTAAGAGTTAAGACATTAACCAGTAGGCCAGAGTGAGAGTTAAGACCTTAACCAGTAGGCCAGAGTACGAGTCTAAGACCTTAGCTATTCGGCCAGAGTAAGAGTTAAGACCTTAGCTATTAGGCCAGAGTAAGAGTTAAGACCTTAGCTATTAGGCTAGAGTAAGAGTTAAGACCTTAACCAGTAGGCCAGAGTAAGAGTTAACACCTTAACCATTATGCTAGAGTACGAGTCTAAGACCTTAGCTATTAGGCCAGAGTACGAGTTAAGATCTTAACAAGTCGGCCAGAGTAAGAGTTAAGACCTTAACCAGTAGACCAGAGTAAGAGTTAAGACCTTAACCAGTAGGCCAGAGTACGAGTCTAAGACCTTAGCTATTTGGCCAGAGTAAGAGTTAAGACCTTAGCCATTAGGCCAGAGTAGAAGTCTAAGACCTTAGCTATTAGGACAGAGTAAGAGTTAAGACCTTAGCTATTAGGCCAGAGTAAGAGTTAACACCTTAACTAGTAGTCCAGAGTAAGAGTTAGGACCTTAACCATTAGGCCAGAGTACGAGTCTAAGACCTTAGCTATTAGGCCAGAGTAAGAGTTAAGACCTTAGCTATTAGGCCAGAGTAAGAGTTAAGACCTTAACCAGTAGGCCAGAGTAAGAGTTAAGACCTTAACCATTAGGCCAGAGTACGAGTCTAAGACCTTAACTATTTGGCCATAGTAAGAGTTAAGACCTTAACCAGTAGGCCACAGTAAGAGTTAAGACCTTACCAGTAGGCCAGAGTCAGAGTTAAGACCTTAACCATTAGGCCAGAGTACGAGTCTAAGACCTTAGCTTTTAGGCCAGAGTAAGAGTTAAGACCTTAGCTATTAGGCCAGAGTAAGAGTTAAGACCTTAACCAGTAGGCTAGAGTAAGAGTTAAGACCTTAACCATTAGGCCAGAGTACGGGTCTAAGACCTTAGCTATTAGGCCATAGTAAGAGTTAAGACCTTAACCAGTAGGCCAGAATACGAGTCTAAGACCTTAGCTATTAGGCCAGAGTAAGAGTTAAGACCTTCACCAGTAGGCCAGAGTAAGAGTTAAGACATTAACCTGTAGGCGATAGTACGAGTCTAAGACCTTAGCTATTTGGCCAGAGTAAGAGTTAAGACCTTAGCTATTAGGCCAGAGTAAGAGTTAAGACCTTAACCATTAGGCCAAAGTACGAGTCTAAGACCTTAGCTATTTGGCCAGAGTAAGAGTTAAGACCTTAGCTTTTAGGCCAGAGTAAGAGTTAAGGCTTTAACCATTAGGCCAGAGTACGAGTCTAAGTCCTTAGCTATTAGGCCAGAGTAAGAGTTAAGACCTTAGCTATTAGGCCAGAGTAAGAGTTAAGACCTTAACCATTAGGCCAGAGTACGAGTCTAAGTCCTTAGCTATTAGGCCAAAGTAAGAGTTAAGACCTTAACCATTAGGCCAGAGTACGAGTCTAGGACCTTAGCTATTAGGCCAGAGTAAGAGTTAAGACCTTAACTATTAGGCCAGAGTAAGAGTTAAGACCTTAGCTATTAGGCTAGAGTAAGAGTTAAGACCTTAACCAGTAGGCCAGAGTAAGAGTTAACACCTTAACCATTATGCTAGAGTACGAGTCTAAGACCTTAGCTATTAGGCCAGAGTAAGAGTTAAGACCTTAACAAGTCGGCCAGCGTAAGAGTTAAGACATTAACCAGTAGGCCAGAGTAAGAGTTAAGACCTTAACCAGTAGGCCAGAGTACGAGTCTAAGACCTTAGCTATTTGGCCAGAGTAAGAGTTAAGACCTTAGTTTTTAGGCCAGAGTAAGAATTAAGACCTTAACCATAAGGCCAGAGTACGAGTCTAAGTCCGTAGCTATTAGGCCAGAGTAAGAGTTAAGACCTTAGCTATTAGGCCAGAGTAAGATTTAAGACCTTAACCATTAGGCCAGAGTACGAGTCTAAGTCCTTAGCTATTAGGCCAGAGTAAGAGTTAAGACCTTAGCTATTAGGTCAGAGTAGGAGTTAAGACCTTAACCATTAGGCCGGAGTACAAGTCTAAGACCTTAGCTATTAGGCCATAGTAAGAGTTAAGACCTTAACCAGTAGGCCAGAGTAAGAGTTAAGACCTTAGCTATTAGGCCAGAGTAAGAGTTAAGACCTTAACCATTAGGCCAGAGTACGAGTCTAACACCTTAGCTATTAGGCCAGAGTAAGAGTTAAGACCTTAGCTATTAGGCCAGAGTAAGAGTTAAGACCTTAGCTATTAGGCTAGAGTAAGAGTTAAGACCTTAACCAGTAGGCCAGAGTAAGAGTTAACACCTTAACCATTATGCTAGAGTACGAGTCTGAGACTTTAGCTATTAGGCCAGAGTAAGAGTTAAGACCTTAACAAGTCGGCCAGCTTAAGAGTTAAGACATTAACCAGTAGGCCAGAGTAAGAGTTAAGACCTTAACCAGTAGGCCAGAGTACGAGTCTAAGACCTTAGCTATTCGGCCAGAGTAAGAGTTAAGACCTTAGCTATTAGGCCAGAGTAAGAGTTAAGACCTTAGCTATTAGGCTAGAGTAAGAGTTAAGACCTTAACCAGTAGGCCAGAGTAAGAGTTAACACCTTAACCATTATGATAGAGTACGAGTCTAAGACCTTAGCTATTAGGCCAGAGTACGAGTTAAGACCTTAACAAGTTGGCCAGAGTAAGAGTTAAGACCTTAACCAGTAGACCAGAGTAAGAGTTAAGACCTTAACCAGTAGGCCAGAGTACGAGTCTAAGACCTTAGCTATTTGGCCAGAGTAAGAGTTAAGACCTTAGCCATTAGGCCAGAGTAGAAGTCTAAGACCTTAGCTATTAGGCCAGAGTAAGAGTTAAGACCTTAGCTATTAGGCCAGAGTAAGACTTAACACCTTAACTAGTAGGCCAGAGTACGAGTTAGGACCTTAACCATTAGGCCAGAGTACGAGTCTAAGACCTTAGCTATTAGGCCAGAGTAAGAGTTAAGACCTTAGCTATTAGGCCAGAGTAAGAGTTAAGACCTTAGCTATTAGGCCAGAGTAAGAGTTAAGACCTTAACCATTAGGCCAGAGTACGAGTCTAAGACCTTAACTATTAGGCCATAGTAAGAGTTAAGACCTTAACCAGTAGGCCACAGTAAGAGTCTAAGACCTTAGCTATTAGGCCAGAGTAAGAGTTAAGACCTTAGCTATTAGGCCAGAGTAAGAGTTAAGACCTTAACCAGTAGGCCAGAGTAAGAGTTAAGACCTTAACCATTAGGCCAGAGTACGAGTCTAAGACCTTAGCTATTAGGCCATAGTAAGAGTTAAGCCCTTTACCAGTAGGCCAGAGTAAAAGTTAAGACCTTAGCTATTAGGCCAGAGTAAGAGTTAAGACCTTAACCAGTAGGCCAGAATACGAGTCTAAGACCTTAGCTATTAGGCCAGAGTAAGAGTTAAGACCTTAACCAGTAGGCCAGAGTAAGAGTTAAGACCTTAACCTGTAGGCCATAGTACGAGTCTAAGACCTTAGCTATTTGGCCATAGTAAGAGTTAAGACCTTAGCTATTAGGCCAGAGTAAGAGTTAAGACCTTAACCATTAGGCAAAAGTACGAGTCTAAGACCTTAGCTATTTGGCCAGAGTAAGAGTTAAGACCTTAGTTTTTAGGCCAGAGTAAGAGTTAAGACCTTAACCATAAGGCCAGAGTACGAGTCTAAGTCCTTAGCTATTAGGCCAGAGTAAGAGTTAAGACCTTAGCTATTAGGCCAGAGTAAGATTTAAGACCTTAACCATTAGGCCAGAGTACGAGTCTAAGTCCTTAGCTATTAGGCCAGAGTAAGAGTTAAGACCTTAGCTATTAGGTCAGAGTAGGAGTTAAGACCTTAACCATTAGGCCGGAGTACAAGTCTAAGACCTTAGCTATTAGGCCATAGTAAGAGTTAAGACCTTAACCAGTAGGCCAGAGTAAGAGTTAAGACCTTAGCTATTAGGCCAGAGTAAGAGTTAAGACCTTAACCATTAGGCCAGAGTACGAGTCTAACACCTTAGCTATTAGGCCAGAGTAAGAGTTAAGACCTTAGCTATTAGGCCAGAGTAAGAGTTAAGACCTTAGCTATTAGGCTAGAGTAAGAGTTAAGACCTTAACCAGTAGGCCAGAGTAAGAGTTAACACCTGAACCATTATGCTAGAGTACGAGTCTGAGACCTTAGCTATTAGGCCAGAGTAAGAGTTAAGACCTTAACAAGTCGGCCAGCTTAAGAGTTAAGACATTAACCAGTAGGCCAGAGTAAGAGTTAAGACCTTAACCAGTAGGCCAGAGTACGAGTCTAAGACCTTAGCTATTCGGCCAGAGTAAGAGTTAAGACCTTAGCTATTAGGCCAGAGTAAGAGTTAAGACCTTAGCTATTAGGCTAGAGTAAGAGTTAAGACCTTAACCAGTAGGCCAGAGTAAGAGTTAACACCTTAACCATTATGATAGAGTACGAGTCTAAGACCTTAGCTATTAGGCCAGAGTACGAGTTAAGACCTTAACAAGTTGGCCAGAGTAAGAGTTAAGACCTTAACCAGTAGACCAGAGTAAGAGTTAAGACCTTAACCAGTAGGCCAGAGTACGAGTCTAAGACCTTAGCTATTTGGCCAGAGTAAGAGTTAAGACCTTAGCCATTAGGCCAGAGTAGAAGTCTAAGACCTTAGCTATTAGGCCAGAGTAAGAGTTAAGACCTTAGCTATTAGGCCAGAGTAAGACTTAACACCTTAACTAGTAGGCCAGAGTAAGAGTTAGGACCTTAACCATTAGGCCAGAGTACGAGTCTAAGACCTTAGCTATTAGGCCAGAGTAAGAGTTAAGACCTTAGCTATTAGGCCAGAGTAAGAGTTAAGACCTTAGCTATTAGGCCAGAGTAAGAGTTAAGACCTTAACCAGTAGGCCAGAGTAAGAGTTAAGACCTTAACCATTAGGCCAGAGTACGAGTCTAAGACCTTAACTATTAGGCCATAGTAAGAGTTAAGACCTTAACCAGTAGGCCACAGTAAGAGTTAAGACCTTAACCAGTAGGCCAGAGTAAGAGTTAAGACCTTAACCATTATGCCAGAGTACGAGTCTAAGACCTTAGCTATTAGGCCAGAGTAAGAGTTAAGACCTTAGCTATTAGGCCAGAGTAAGAGTTAAGACCTTAACCAGTAGGCCAGAGTAAGAGTTAAGACCTTAACCATTAGGCCAGAGTACGAGTCTAAGACCTTAGCTATTAGGCCATAGTAAGAGTTAAGCCCTTTACCAGTAGGCCAGAGTAAAAGTTAAGACCTTAGCTATTAGGCCAGAGTAAGAGTTAAGACCTTAACCAGTAGGCCAGAATACGAGTCTAAGACCTTAGCTATTAGGCCAGAGTAAGAGTTAAGACCTTAACCAGTAGGCCAGAGTAAGAGTTAAGACCTTAACCTGTAGGCCATAGTACGAGTCTAAGACCTTAGCTATTTGGCCATAGTAAGAGTTAAGACCTTAGCTATTAGGCCAGAGTAAGAGTTAAGACCTTAACCATTAGGCAAAAGTACGAGTCTAAGACCTTAGCTATTTGGCCAGAGTAAGAGTTAAGACCTTAGTTTTTAGGCCAGAGTAAGAGTTAAGACCTTAACCATAAGGCCAGAGTATGAGTCTAAGTCCTTAGCTATTAGGCCAGAGTAAGAGTTAAGACCTTAGCTATTAGGCCAGAGTAAGATTTAAGACCTTAACCATTAGGCCAGAGTACGAGTCTAAGTCCTTAGCTATTAGGCCAGAGTAAGAGTTAAGACCTTAGCTATTAGGCCAGAGTAAGAGTTAAGACCTTAACCAGTAGGCCAGAGTAAGAGTTAAGACCTTAACCATTAGGCCAGAGTACGAGTCTAAGACCTTAGCTATTAGGCCATAGTAAGAGTTAAGACCTTAACCAGTAGGCCAGAGTAAGAGTTAAGACCTTAACCAGTAGGCCAGAGTAAGAGTTAAGACCTTAACCATTAGGCCAGAGTACGAGTCTAAGACCTTAGCTATTAGGCCAGAGTAAGAGTTAAGACCTTAGCTATTAGACCAGAGTAAGAGTTAAGACCTTAGCTATTAGGCCAGAGTAAGAGTTAAGACCTTAACCAGTAGGCCAGAGTAAGAGTTAAGACCTTAACCAGTAGGCCAGAGTAAGAGTTAAGACCTTAACCATTAGGCCAGAGTACAAGTCTAAGACCTTAGCTATTAGGCCAGTGTAAGAGTTAAGACCTTAACCAGTAGGCCAGAGTAAGAGTTAAGACCTTAACCTGTAGGCAATAGTATGAGTCTAAGACCTTAGCTATTTGGCCAGAGTAAGAGTTAAGACCTTAGCTATTAGGTCAGAGTAAGAGTTAAGACCTTAACCAGTAGGCCAGAGTCAGAGTTAAGACCTTAACCATTATGCCGGAGTACGAGTCTAAGACCTTAGCTATTAGGCCATAGTAAGAGTTAAGACCTTAACCAGTAGGCCAGAGTAAGAGTTAAGACCTTAGCTATTAGGCCAAAGTAAGAGTTAAGACCTTAACCATTAGGCCAGAGTACGAGTCTAGGACCTTAGCTATTAGGCCAGAGTAAGAGTTAAGACCTTAACTATTAGGCCAGAGTAAGAGTTAAGACCTTAGCTATTAGGCTAGAGTAAGAGTTAAGACCTTAACCAGTAGGCCAGAGTAAGAGTTAACACCTTAACCATTATGCTAGAGTACAAGTCTAAGACCTTAGCTATTAGGCCAGAGTAAGAGTTAAGACCTTAACAAGTCGGCCAGCGTAAGAGTTAAGACATTAACCAGTAGGCCAGAGTAAGAGTTAAGACCTTAACCAGTAGGCCAGAGTACGAGTCTAAGACCTTAGCTATTCGGCCAGAGTAAGAGTTAAGACCTTAACCATTAGGCCAGAGTAGAAGTCTAAGACCATAGCTATTAGGCCAGAGTAAGAGTTAAGACCTTAGCTATTTGGCCAGAGTAAGAGTTAAGACCTTAACCAGTAGGCCAGAGTAAGAGTTAATACCTTAGCTATTAGGCCAGAGTAAGAGTTAAGACCTTAACCAGTAGGCCAGAATACGAGTCTAAGACCTTAGCTATTAGGCCAGAGTAAGAGTTAAGACCTTAACCAGTAGGCCAGAGTAAGAGTTAAGACCTTAACCTGTAGGCCATAGCACGAGTCTAAGACCTTAGCTATTAGGCCAGAGTAAGAGTTAAGACCTTAGCTATTAGGCCAGAGTAAGAGTTAAGACCTTAACCATTAGGCCAGAGTACGAGTCTAAGACCTTAGCTATTAGGCCAGAGTAAGAGTTAAGACCTTAGCTATTAGGCCAGAGTAAGAGTTAAGACCTTAACCAGTAGGCCAGAGTAAGAGTTAAGACCTTAACCATTAGGCCAGAGTACGAGTCTAAGACCTTAGCTATTAGGCCAGAGTAAGAGTTAAGACCTTAGCTATTAGGTCAGAGTAAGAGTTAAGACCTTAACCAGTAGGCCGGAGTACGAGTCTAAGACCTTAGCCTGTAGGCCATAGTATGAGTCTAAGACCTTAGCTATTAGGCCAGAGTAAGAGTTAAGACCTTAACCAGTAGGCCGGAGTACGAGTCTAAGACCTTAGCCTGTAGGCCATAGTATGAGTCTAAGACCTTAGCTATTAGGCCAGAGTAAGAGTTAAGACCTTAACCAGTAGGCCGGAGTACGAGTCTAAGACCTTAGCCTGTAGGCCATAGTATGAGTCTAAGACCTTAGCTATTAGGCCAGAGTAAGAGTTAAGACCTTAACCAGTAGGCCGGAGTACGAGTCTAAGACCTTAGCCTGTAGGCCATAGTATGAGTCTAAGACCTTAGCTATTAGGCCAGAGTAAGAGTTAAGACCTTAACCAGTAGGCCAGAGTAAGAGTTAAGACCGTAACCTGTAGGCCATAGTATGAGTCTAAGACCTTAGCTATTAGGCCATAGTAAGAGTTAAGACCTTAACCAGTAGGCCAGAGTAAGAGTTAAGACCTTAGCTATTAGGCCAGAGTAAGAGTTAAGACCTTAACCATTAGGCCAGAGTACGAGTCTAACACCTTAGCTATTAGGCCAGAGTAAGAGTTAAGACCTTAGCTATTAGGCTAGAGTAAGAGTTAAGACCTTAACCAGTAGGCCAGAGTAAGAGTTAACACCTTAACCATTATGCTAGAGTACGAGTCTAAGACCTTAGCTATTAGGCCAGAGTACGAGTTAAGTCCTTAACAAGTCGGCCAGAGTAAGAGTTAAGACCTTAACCAGTAGACCAGAGGAAGAGTTAAGACCTTAACCAGTAGGCCAGAGTACGAGTCTAAGACCTTAGCTATTTGGCCAGAGTAAGAGTTAAGACCTTAGCCATTAGGCCAGAGTAGAAGTCTAAGACCTTAGCTATTAGGACAGAGTAAGAGTTAAGACCTTAGCTATTAGGCCAGAGTAAGAGTTAACACCTTAACTAGTAGTCCAGAGTAAGAGTTAGGACCTTAACCATTAGGCCAGAGTACGAGTCTAAGACCTTAGCTATTAGGCCAGAGTAAGAGTTAAGACCTTAGCTATTAGGCCAGAGTAAGAGTTAAGACCTTAGCTATTAGGCCAGAGTAAGAGTTAAGACCTTAACCAGTAGGCCAGAGTAAGAGTTAAGACCTTAACCATTAGGCCAGAGTACGAGTCTAAGACCTTAACTATTTGGCCATAGTAAGAGTTAAGACCTTAACCAGTAGGCCACAGTAAGAGTTAAGACCTTAACCAGTAGGCCAGAGTAAGAGTTAAGACCTTAACCATTAGGCCAGAGTACGAGTCTAAGACCTTAGCTATTAGGCCAGAGTAAGAGTTAAGACCTTAGCTATTAGGCCAGAGTAAGAGTTAAGACCTTAACCAGTAGGCTAGAGTAAGAGTTAAGACCTTAACCATTAGGCCAGAGTACGAGTCTAAGACCTTAGCTATTAGGCCATAGTAAGAGTTAAGCCCTTAACCAGTAGGCCAGAGTAATAGTTAAGACCTTAGCTATTAGGCCAGAGTAAGAGTTAAGACCTTAACCAGTAGGCCAGAATACGAGTCTAAGACCTTAGCTATTAGGCCAGAGTAAGAGTTAAGACCTTCACCAGTAGACCAGAGTAAGAGTTAAGACATTAACCTGTAGGCGATAGTACGAGTCTAAGACCTTAGCTATTTGGCCAGAGTAAGAGTTAAGACCTTAGCTATTAGGCCAGAGTAAGAGTTAAGACCTTAACCATTAGGCCAAAGTACGAGTCTAAGACCTTTGCTATTTGGCCAGAGTAAGAGTTAAGACCTTAGCTTTTAGGCCAGAGTAAGAGTTAAGACTTTAACCATTAGGCCAGAGTACGAGTCTAAGTCCTTAGCTATTAGGCCAGAGTAAGAGTTAAGACCTTAGCTATTAGGCCAGAGTAAGAGTTAAGACCTTAACCATTAGGCCAGAGTACGAGTCTAAGTCCTTAGCTATTAGGCCAGAGTAAGAGTTAAGACCTTAGCTATTAGGCCAGAGTAAGAGTTAAGACCTTAACCAGTAGGCCAGAGTAAGAGTTAAGACCTTAACCAGTAGTACAGAGTAAGAGTTAAGACCTTAACCAGAAGGCCAGAGTACGAGTCTAAGACCTTAGCTATGAGGCCAGAGTAAGAGTTAAGACCTTAGCTATTAGACCAGAGTAAGAGTTAAGACTTTAGCTATTAGGCCAGAGTAAGAGTTAAGACCTTAACCAGTAGTACAGAGTAAGAGTTAAGACCTTAACCAGAAGGCCAGAGTAAGAGTTAAGACCTTAACCATTAGGCCAGAGTACAAGTCTAAGACCTTAGCTATTAGGCCAGAGTAAGAGTTAAGACCTTAACCAGTAGGCCAGAGTAAAAGTTAAGACCTTAACCTGTAGGCCATAGTATGAGTCTAAGACCTTAGCTATTAGGCCAGAGTAAGAGTTAAGACCTTAGCTATTAGGTCAGAGTAAGAATTAAGACCTTAACCAGTAGGCCAGAGTCAGAGTTAAGACCTTAACCATTAGGCCGGAGTACGAGTCTAAGACCTTAGCTATTAGGCCATAGTAAGAGTTAAGACCTTAACCAGTAGGCCAGAGTAAGAGTTAAGACCTTAGCTATTAGGCCAGAGTAAGAGTTAAGACCTTAACCAGTAGGCCAGAGTAAGAGTTAAGACCTTAGCTATTAGGCCAGAGTAAGAGTTAAGACCTTAACCATTAGGCCAGAGTACGAGTCTAACACCTTAGCTATTAGGCCAGAGTAAGAGTTAAGACCTTAGCTATTAGGCTAGAGTAAGAGTTAAGACCTTAACCGGTAGGCCAGAATAAGAGTTAACACCTTAACCATTATGCTAGAGTACGAGTCTGAGACCTTAGCTATTAGGCCAGAGTAAGAGTTAAGACCTTAACAAGTCGGCCAGCGTAAGAGTTAAGACATTAACCAGTAGGCCAGAGTGAGAGTTAAGACCTTAACCAGTAGGCCAGAGTACGAGTCTAAGACCTTAGCTATTCGGCCAGAGTAAGAGTTAAGACCTTAGCTATTAGGCCAGAGTAAGAGTTAAGACCTTAGCTATTAGGCTAGAGTAAGAGTTAAGACCTTAACCAGTAGGCCAGAGTAAGAGTTAACACCTTAACCATTATGCTAGAGTACGAGTCTAAGACCTTAGCTATTAGGCCAGAGTACGAGTTAAGATCTTAACAAGTCGGCCAGAGTAAGAGTTAAGACCTTAACCAGTAGACCAGAGTAAGAGTTAAGACCTTAACCAGTAGGCCAGAGTACGAGTCTAAGACCTTAGCTATTTGGCCAGAGTAAGAGTTAAGACCTTAGCCATTAGGCCAGAGTAGAAGTCTAAGACCTTAGCTATTAGGACAGAGTAAGAGTTAAGACCTTAGCTATTAGGCCAGAGTAAGAGTTAACACCTTAACTAGTAGTCCAGAGTAAGAGTTAGGACCTTAACCATTAGGCCAGAGTACGAGTCTAAGACCTTAGCTATTAGGCCAGAGTAAGAGTTAAGACCTTAGCTATTAGGCCAGAGTAAGAGTTAAGACCTTAACCAGTAGGCCAGAGTAAGAGTTAAGACCTTAACCATTAGGCCAGAGTACGAGTCTAAGACCTTAACTATTTGGCCATAGTAAGAGTTAAGACCTTAACCAGTAGGCCACAGTAAGAGTTAAGACCTTACCAGTAGGCCAGAGTCAGAGTTAAGACCTTAACCATTAGGCCAGAGTACGAGTCTAAGACCTTAGCTATTAGGCCAGAGTAAGAGTTAAGACCTTAGCTATTAGGCCAGAGTAAGAGTTAAGACCTTAACCAGTAGGCTAGAGTAAGAGTTAAGACCTTAACCATTAGGCCAGAGTACGGGTCTAAGACCTTAGCTATTAGGCCATAGTAAGAGTTAAGACCTTAACCAGTAGGCCAGAATACGAGTCTAAGACCTTAGCTATTAGGCCAGAGTAAGAGTTAAGACCTTCACCAGTAGGCCAGAGTAAGAGTTAAGACATTAACCTGTAGGCGATAGTACGAGTCTAAGACCTTAGCTATTTGGCCAGAGTAAGAGTTAAGACCTTAGCTATTAGGCCAGAGTAAGAGTTAAGACCTTAACCATTAGGCCAAAGTACGAGTCTAAGACCTTAGCTATTTGGCCAGAGTAAGAGTTAAGACCTTAGCTTTTAGGCCAGAGTAAGAGTTAAGACTTTAACCATTAGGCCAGAGTACGAGTCTAAGTCCTTAGCTATTAGGCCAGAGTAAGAGTTAAGACCTTAGCTATTAGGCCAGAGTAAGAGTTAAGACCTTAACCATTAGGCCAGAGTACGAGTCTAAGTCCTTAGCTATTAGGCCAAAGTAAGAGTTAAGACCTTAACCATTAGGCCAGAGTACGAGTCTAGGACCTTAGCTATTAGGCCAGAGTAAGAGTTAAGACCTTAACTATTAGGCCAGAGTAAGAGTTAAGACCTTAGCTATTAGGCTAGAGTAAGAGTTAAGACCTTAACCAGTAGGCCAGAGTAAGAGTTAACACCTTAACCATTATGCTAGAGTACGAGTCTAAGACCTTAGCTATTAGGCCAGAGTAAGAGTTAAGACCTTAACAAGTCGGCCAGCGTAAGAGTTAAGACATTAACCAGTAGGCCAGAGTAAGAGTTAAGACCTTAACCAGTAGGCCAGAGTACGAGTCTAAGACCTTAGCTATTCGGCCAGAGTAAGGGTTAAGACCTTAACCATTAGGCCAGAGTAGAAGTCTAAGACCATAGCTATTAGGCCAGAGTAAGAGTTAAGACCTTAGCTATTTGGCCAGAGTAAGAGTTAAGACCTTAACCAGTAGGCCAGAGTAAGAGTTAATACCTTAGCTATTAGGCCAGAGTAAGAGTTAAGACCTTAACCAGTAGGCCAGAATACGAGTCTAAGACCTTAGCTATTAGGCCAGAGTAAGAGTTAAGACCTTAACCAGTAGGCCAGAGTAAGAGTTAAGACCTTAACCTGTAGGCCATAGCACGAGTCTAAGACCTTAGCTATTAGGCCAGAGTAAGAGTTAAGACCTTAGCTATTAGGCCAGAGTAAGAGTTAAGACCTTAACCATTAGGCCAGAGTACGAGTCTAAGACCTTAGCTATTAGGCCAGAGTAAGAGTTAAGACCTTAGCTATTAGGCCAGAGTAAGAGTTAAGACCTTAACCAGTAGGCCAGAGTAAGAGTTAAGACCTTAACCATTAGGCCAGAGTACGAGTCTAAGACCTTAGCTATTAGGCCAGAGTAAGAGTTAAGACCTTAGCTATTAGGTCAGAGTAAGAGTTAAGACCTTAACCAGTAGGCCGGAGTACGAGTCTAAGACCTTAGCCTGTAGGCCATAGTATGAGTCTAAGACCTTAGCTATTAGGCCAGAGTAAGAGTTAAGACCTTAACCAGTAGGCCGGAGTACGAGTCTAAGACCTTAGCCTGTAGGCCATAGTATGAGTCTAAGACCTTAGTTATTAGTCCAGAGTAAGAGTTAAGACCTTAACCAGTAGGCCAGAGTAAGAGTTAAGACCTTAACCTGTAGGCCATAGTATGAGTCTAAGACCTTAGCTATTAGGACAGAGTAAGAGTTAAGACCTTAGCTATTAGGTCAGAGTAAGAGTTAAGACCTTAACCATTAGGCCGGAGTACGAGTCTAAGACCTTAGCTATTAGGCCATAGTAAGAGTTAAGACCTTAACCAGTAGGCCAGAGTAAGAGTTAAGACCTTAGCTATTAGGCCAGAGTAAGAGTTAAGACCTTAACCATGAGGCCAGAGTACGAGTCTAACACCTTAGCTATTAGGCCAGAGTAAGAGTTAAGACCTTAGCTATTAGGCCAGAGTAAGAGTTAAGACCTTAGCTATTAGGCTAGAGTAAGAGTTAAGACCTTAACCAGTAGGCCAGAATAAGAGTTACCACCTTAACCATTATGCTAGAGTACGAGTCTGAGACCTTAGCTATTAGGCCAGAGTAAGAGTTAAGACCTTAACAAGTCGGCCAGCGTAAGAGTTAAGACATTAACCAGTAGGCCAGAGTGAGAGTTAAGACCTTAACCAGTAGGCCAGAGTACGAGTCTAAGACCTTAGCTATTCGGCCAGAGTAAGAGTTAAGACCTTATCTATTAGGCCAGAGTAAGAGTTAAGACCTTAACCAGTAGGCCAGATTAAGAGATAAGACCTTAACCATTAGGCCAGAGTACGAGTCTAAGACCTTAGCTATTAGGCCATTGTAAGAGTTAAGCCCTTTACCAGTAGGCCAGAGTAATAGTTAAGACCTTAGCTATTAGGCCAGAGTAAGAGTTAAGACCTTAACCAGTAGGCCAGAATACGAGTCTAAGACCTTAGCTATTAGGCCAGAGTAAGAGTTAAGACGTTAACCAGTAGGCCAGAGTAAGAGTTAAGACCTTAACCTGTAGGCCATAGTACGAGTCTAAGACCTTAGCTATTTGGCCAGAGTAAGAGTTAAGACCTTAGCTATTAGGCCAGAGTAAGAGTTAAGACCTTAACCATTAGGCAAAAGTACGAGTCTAAGACCTTAGCTATTTGGCCAGAGTAAGAGTTAAGACCTTAGCTTTTAGGCCAGAGGAAGAGTTAAGACCTTAACCATTAGGCCAGAGTACGAGTCTAAGTCCTTAGCTATTAGGCCAGAGTAAGAGTTAAGACCTTAGCTATTAGGCCAGAGTAAGAGTTAAGACCTTAACCATTAGGCCAGAGTACGAGTCTAAGTCCTTAGCTATTAGGCCAGAGTAAGAGTTAAGACCTTAGCTATTAGGCCAGAGTAAGAGTTAAGACCTTAACCAGTAGGCCAGAGTAAGAGTTAAGATCTTAACCATTAGGCCAGAGTACGAGTCTAAGACCTTAGCTATTAGGCCATAGTAAGAGTTAAGACCTTAACCAGTAGGCCAGAGTAAGAGTTAAGACCTTAACCAGTAGGCCAGAGTAAGAGTTAAGACCTTAACCATTAGGCCAGAGTACGAGTCTAAGACCTTAGCTATTAGGCCAGAGTAAGAGTTAAGACCTTAGCTATTAGACCAGAGTAAGAGTTAAGACCTCAGCTATTAGGCCAGAGTAAGAGTTAAGACCTTAACCAGTAGGCCAGAGTAAGAGTTAAGACCTTAACCAGTAGGCCAGAGTAAGAGTTAAGACCTTAACCATTAGGCCAGAGTACAAGTCTAAGACCTTAGCTATTAGGCCAGTGTAAGAGTTAAGACCTTAACCAGTAGGCCAGAGTAAGAGTTAAGACCTTAACCTGTAGGCCATAGTATGAGTCTAAGACCTTAGCTATTAGGCCAGAGTAAGAGTTAAGACCTTAGCTATTAGGTCAGAGTAAGAGTTAAGACCTTAACCAGTAGGCCAGAGTCAGAGTTAAGACCTTAACCAATAGGCCGGAGTACGAGTCTAAGACCTTAGCTATTAGGCCATAGTAAGAGTTAAGACCTTAACCAGTAGGCCAGAGTAAGAGTTAAGACCTTAGCTATTAGGCCAAAGTAAGAGTTAAGACCTTAACCATTAGGCCAGAGTACGAGTCTAGGACCTTAGCTATTAGGCCAGAGTAAGAGTTAAGACCTTAACTATTAGGCCAGAGTAAGAGTTAAGACCTTAGCTATTAGGCTAGAGTAAGAGTTAAGACCTTAACCAGTAGGCCAGAGTAAGAGTTAACACCTTAACCATTATGCTAGAGTACGAGTCTAAGACCTTAGCTATTAGGCCAGAGTAAGAGTTAAGACCTTAACAAGTCGGCCAGCGTAAGAGTTAAGACATTAACCAGTAGGCCAGAGTAAGAGTTAAGACCTTAACCAGTAGGCCAGAGTACGAGTCTAAGACCTTAGCTATTCGGCCAGAGTAAGAGTTAAGACCTTAACTATTAGGCCAGAGTAAGAGTTAAGACCTTAGCTATTTGGCCAGAGTAAGAGTTAAGACCTTAACCAGTAGGCCAGAGTAAGAGTTAAGACCTTAGCTATTAGGCCAGAGTAAGAGTTAAGACCTTAACCAGTAGGCCAGAATACGAGTCTAAGACCTTAGCTATTAGGCCAGAGTAAGAGTTAAGACCTTAACCAGTAGGCCAGAGTAAGAGTTAAGACCTTAACCTGTAGGCCATAGTACGAGTCTAAGACCTTAGCTATTAGGCCAGAGTAAGAGTTAAGACCTTAGCTATTAGGCCAGAGTAAGAGTTAAGACCTTAACCATTAGGCCAGAATACGAGTCTAAGACCTTAGCTATTAGGCCAGAGTAAGAGTTAAGACCTTAGCTATTAGGCCAGAGTAAGAGTTAAGACCTTAACCAGTAGGCCAGAGTAAGAGTTAAGACCTTAACCATTAGGCCAGAGTACGAGTCTAAGACCTTAGCTATTAGGCCAGAGTAAGAGTTAAGACCTTAGCTATTAGGTCAGAGTAAGAGTTAAGACCTTAACCAGTAGGCCGGAGTACGAGTCTAAGACCTTAGCCTGTAGGCCATAGTATGAGTCTAAGACCTTAGCTATTAGGCCAGAGTAAGAGTTAAGACCTTAACCAGTAGGCCGGAGTACGAGTCTAAGACCTTAGCCTGTAGGCCATAGTATGAGTCTAAGACCTTAGCTATTAGGCCAGAGTAAGAGTTAAGACCTTAACCAGTAGGCCAGAGTAAGAGTTAAGACCTTAACCTGTAGGCCATAGTATGAGTCTAAGACCTTAGCTATTAGGCCATAGTAAGAGTTAAGACCTTAACCAGTAGGCCAGAGTAAGAGTTAAGACCTTAGCTATTAGGCCAGAGTAAGAGTTAAGACCTTAACCATTAGGCCAGAGTACGAGTCTAACACCTTAGCTATTAGGCCAGAGTAAGAGTTAAGACCTTAGCTATTAGGCTAGAGTAAGAGTTAAGACCTTAACCAGTAGGCCAGAGTAAGAGTTAACACCTTAAACATTATGCTAGAGTACGAGTCTAAGACCTTAGCTATTAGGCCAGAGTACGAGTTAAGACCTTAACAAGTCGGCCAGAGTAAGAGTTAAGACCTTAACCAGTAGACCAGAGTAAGAGTTAAGACCTTAACCAGTAGGCCAGAGTACGAGTCTAAGACCTTAGCTATTTGGCCAGAGTAAGAGTTAAGACCTTAGCCATTAGGCCAGAGTAGAAGTCTAAGACCTTAGCTATTAGGACAGAGTAAGAGTTAAGACCTTAGCTATTAGGCCAGAGTAAGAGTTAACACCTTAACTAGTAGTCCAGAGTAAGAGTTAGGACCTTAACCATTAGGCCAGAGTACGAGTCTAAGACCTTAGCTATTAGGCCAGAGTAAGAGTTAAGACCTTAGCTATTAGGCCAGAGTAAGAGTTAAGACCTTAGCTATTAGGCCAGAGTAAGAGTTAAGACCTTAACCAGTAGGCCAGAGTAAGAGTTAAGACCTTAACCATTAGGCCAGAGTACGAGTCTAAGACCTTAACTATTTGGCCATAGTAAGAGTTAAGACCTTAACCAGTAGGCCACAGTAAGAGTTAAGACCTTAACCAGTAGGCCAGAGTAAGAGTTAAGACCTTAACCATTAGGCCAGAGTACGAGTCTAAGACCTTAGCTATTAGGCCAGAGTAAGAGTTAAGACCTTAGCTATTAGGCCAGAGTAAGAGTTAAGACCTTAACCAGTAGGCTAGAGTAAGAGTTAAGACCTTAACCATTAGGCCAGAGTACGAGTCTAAGACCTTAGCTATTAGGCCATAGTAAGAGTTAAGCCCTTAACCAGTAGGCCAGAGTAATAGTTAAGACCTTAGCTATTAGGCCAGAGTAAGAGTTAAGACCTTAACCAGTAGGCCAGAATACGAGTCTAAGACCTTAGCTATTAGGCCAGAGTAAGAGTTAAGACCTTCACCAGTAGGCCAGAGTAAGAGTTAAGACATTAACCTGTAGGTGATAGTACGAGTCTAAGACCTTAGCTATTTGGCCAGAGTAAGAGTTAAGACCTTAGCTATTAGGCCAGAGTAAGAGTTAAGACCTTAACCATTAGGCCAAAGTACGAGTCTAAGACCTTAGCTATTTGGCCAGAGTAAGAGTTAAGACCTTAACTTTTAGGCCAGAGTAAGAGTTAAGACTTTAACCATTAGGCCAGAGTACGAGTCTAAGTCCTTAGCTATTAGGCCAGAGTAAGAGTTAAGACCTTAGCTATTAGGCCAGAGTAAGAGTTAAGACCTTAACCATTAGGCCAGAGTACGAGTCTAAGTCCTTAGCTATTAGGCCAGAGTAAGAGTTAAGACCTTAGCTATTAGGCCAGAGTAAGAGTTAAGACCTTAACCAGTAGGCCAGAGTAAGAGTTAAGACCTTAACCAGTAGTACAGAGTAAGAGTTAAGACCTTAACCAGAAGGCCAGAGTACGAGTCTAAGACCTTAGCTATGAGGCCAGAGTAAGAGTTAAGACCTTAGCTATTAGACCAGAGTAAGAGTTAAGACTTTAGCTATTAGGCCAGAGTAAGAGTTAAGACCTTAACCAGTAGTACAGAGTAAGAGTTAAGACCTTAACCAGAAGGCCAGAGTAAGAGTTAAGACCTTAACCATTAGGCCAGAGTACAAGTCTAAGACCTTAGCTATTAGGCCAGAGTAAGAGTTAAGACCTTAACCAGTAGGCCAGAGTAAAAGTTAAGACCTTAACCTGTAGGCCATAGTATGAGTCTAAGACCTTAGCTATTAGGCCAGAGTAAGAGTTAAGACCTTAGCTATTAGGTCAGAGTAAGAATTAAGACCTTAACCAGTAGGCCAGAGTCAGAGTTAAGACCTTAACCATTAGGCCGGAGTACGAGTCTAAGACCTTAGCTATTAGGCCATAGTAAGAGTTAAGACCTTAACCAGTAGGCCAGAGTAAGAGTTAAGACCTTAGCTATTAGGCCAGAGTAAGAGTTAAGACCTTAACCAGTAGGCCAGAGTAAGAGTTAAGACCTTAGCTATTAGGCCAGAGTAAGAGTTAAGACCTTAACCATTAGGCCAGAGTACGAGTCTAACACCTTAGCTATTAGGCCAGAGTAAGAGTTAAGACCTTAGCTATTAGGCTAGAGTAAGAGTTAAGACCTTAACCGGTAGGCCAGAATAAGAGTTAACACCTTAACCATTATGCTAGAGTACGAGTCTGAGACCTTAGCTATTAGGCCAGAGTAAGAGTTAAGACCTTAACAAGTCGGCCAGCGTAAGAGTTAAGACATTAACCAGTAGGCCAGAGTGAGAGTTAAGACCTTAACCAGTAGGCCAGAGTACGAGTCTAAGACCTTAGCTATTCGGCCAGAGTAAGAGTTAAGACCTTAGCTATTAGGCCAGAGTAAGAGTTAAGACCTTAGCTATTAGGCTAGAGTAAGAGTTAAGACCTTAACCAGTAGGCCAGAGTAAGAGTTAACACCTTAACCATTATGCTAGAGTACGAGTCTAAGACCTTAGCTATTAGGCCAGAGTACGAGTTAAGATCTTAACAAGTCGGCCAGAGTAAGAGTTAAGACCTTAACCAGTAGACCAGAGTAAGAGTTAAGACCTTAACCAGTAGGCCAGAGTACGAGTCTAAGACCTTAGCTATTTGGCCAGAGTAAGAGTTAAGACCTTAGCCATTAGGCCAGAGTAGAAGTCTAAGACCTTAGCTATTAGGACAGAGTAAGAGTTAAGACCTTAGCTATTAGGCCAGAGTAAGAGTTAACACCTTAACTAGTAGTCCAGAGTAAGAGTTAGGACCTTAACCATTAGGCCAGAGTACGAGTCTAAGACCTTAGCTATTAGGCCAGAGTAAGAGTTAAGACCTTAGCTATTAGGCCAGAGTAAGAGTTAAGACCTTAACCAGTAGGCCAGAGTAAGAGTTAAGACCTTAACCATTAGGCCAGAGTACGAGTCTAAGACCCTAACTATTTGGCCATAGTAAGAGTTAAGACCTTAACCAGTAGGCCACAGTAAGAGTTAAGACCTTACCAGTAGGCCAGAGTCAGAGTTAAGACCTTAACCATTAGGCCAGAGTACGAGTCTAAGACCTTAGCTATTAGGCCAGAGTAAGAGTTAAGACCTTAGCTATTAGGCCAGAGTAAGAGTTAAGACCTTAACCAGTAGGCTAGAGTAAGAGTTAAGACCTTAACCATTAGGCCAGAGTACGAGTCTAAGACCTTAGCTATTAGGCCATAGTAAGAGTTAAGACCTTAACCAGTAGGCCAGAATACGAGTCTAAGACCTTAGCTATTAGGCCAGAGTAAGAGTTAAGACCTTCACCAGTAGGCCAGAGTAAGAGTTAAGACATTAACCTGTAGGCGATAGTACGAGTCTAAGACCTTAGCTATTTGGCCAGAGTAAGAGTTAAGACCTTAGCTATTAGGCCAGAGTAAGAGTTAAGACCTTAACCATTAGGCCAAAGTACGAGTCTAAGACCTTAGCTATTTGGCCAGAGTAAGAGTTAAGACCTTAGCTTTTAGGCCAGAGTAAGAGTTAAGACTTTAACCATTAGGCCAGAGTACGAGTCTAAGTCCTTAGCTATTAGGCCAGAGTAAGAGTTAAGACCTTAGCTATTAGGCCAGAGTAAGAGTTAAGACCTTAACCATTAGGCCAGAGTACGAGTCTAAGTCCTTAGCTATTAGGCCAGAGTAAGAGTTAAGACCTTAGCTATTAGGCCAGAGTAAGAGTTAGGACCTTAACCAGTAGGCCAGAGTAAGAGTTAAGACCTTAACCATTAGGCCAGAGTATGAGTCTAAGACCTTAGCTATTAGGCCATAGTAAGAGTTAAGACCTTAACCAGTAGGCCAGAGTAAGAGTTAAGACCTTAACCAGTAGGCCAGAGTAAGAGTTAAGACCTTAACCATTAGGCCAGAGTACGAGTCTAAGACCTTAGCTATTAGGCCAGAGTAAGAGTTAAGACCTTAGCTATTAGACCAGAGTAAGAGTTAAGACCTTAGCTATTAGGCCAGAGTAAGAGTTAAGACCTCAACCAGTAGTACAGAGTAAGAGTTAAGACCTTAACCAGAAGGCCAGAGTAAGAGTTAAGACCTTAACCATTAGGCCAGAGTACAAGTCTAAGACCTTAGCTATTAGGCCAGAGTAAGAGTTAAGACCTTAACCAGTAGGCCAGAGTAAGAGTTAAGACCTTAACCTGTAGGCCATAGTATGAGTCTAAGACCTTAGCTATTAGGCCAGAGTAAGAGTTAAGACCTTAGCTATTAGGTCAGAGTAAGAGTTAAGACCTTAACCAGTAGGCCAGAGTCAGAGTTAAGACCTTAACCATTAGGCCGGAGTACGAGTCTAAGACCTTAGCTATTAGGCCATAGTAAGAGTTAAGACCTTAACCAGAAGGCCAGAGTAAGAGTTAAGACCTTAGCTATTAGGCCAGAGTAAGAGTTAAGACCTTAACCATTAGGCCAGAGTACGAGTCTAAGACCTTAGCTATTAGGCCAGAGTAAGAGTTAAGACCTTAACTATTAGGCCAGAGTAAGAGTTAAGACCTTAGCTATTAGGCTAGAGTAAGAGTTAAGACCTTAACAAGTCGGCCAGCGTAAGAGTTAAGACATTAACCAGTAGGCCAGAGTAAGAGTTAAGACCTTAACCAGTAGGCCAGAGTACGAGTCTAAGACCTAAGCTATTCGGCCAGAGTAAGAGTTAAGACCTTAACCATTAGGCCAGAGTAGAAGTCTAAGACCATAGCTATTAGGCCAGAGTAAGAGTTAAGACCTTAGCTATTAGGCCAGAGTAAGAGTTAAGACCATAGCTATTTGGCCAGAGTAAGAGTTAAGACCTTAACCAGTAGGCCAGAGTAAGAGTTAAGACCTTAGCTATTAGGCCAGAGTAAGAGTTAAGACCTTAACCAGTAGGCCAGAATACGAGTCTAAGACCTTAGCTATTAGGCCAGAGTAAGAGTTAAGACCTTAACCAGTAGGCCAGAGTAAGAGTTAAGACCTTAACCTGTAGGCCATAGTACGAGTCTAAGACCTTAGCTATTAGGCCAGAGTAAGAGTTAAGACCTTAGCTATTAGGCCAGAGTAAGAGTTAAGACCTTAACCATTAGGCCAGAGTACGAGTCTAAGACCTTAGCTATTAGACCAGAGTAAGAGTTAAGACCTTAGCTATTAGGCCAGAGTAAGAGTTAATACCTTAACCAGTAGGCCAGAGTAAGAGTTAAGACCTTAACCATTAGGCCAGAGTACGAGTCTAAGACCTTAGCTATTAGGCCAGAGTAAGAGTTAAGACCTTACTTATTAGGCCAGAGTAAGAGTTAAGACCTTAGCTATTAGGCTAGAGTAAGAGTTAAGACCTTAACCAGTAGGCCAGAGTAAGAGTTAACACCTTAACCATTATGCTAGAGTACGAGTCTAAGACATTAGCTATTAGGCCAGAGTACGAGTTAAGACCTTAAGAAGTCGGCCAGAGTAAGAGTTAAGACCTTAACCAGTAGACCAGAGTAAGAGTTAAGACCTTAACCAGTAGGCCAGAGTACGAGTCTAAGACCTTAGCTATTTGGCCAGAGTAAGAGTTAAGACCTTAGCCATTAGGCCAGAGTAGAAGTCTAAGACCTTAGCTATTAGGCCAGAGTAAGAGTTAAGACCTTAGCTATTAGGCCAGAGTAAGAGTTAACACCTTAACTAGTAGGCCAGAGTAAGAGTTAGGACCTTAGCTATTAGGCCAGAGTACGAGTCTAAGACCTTAGCTATTAGGCCAGAGTAAGAGATAAGACCTTAGCTATTAGGCCAGAGTAAGAGTTAAGACCTTAGCTATTAGGCCAGAGTAAGAGTTAAGACCTTAACCAGTAGGCCAGAGTAAGAGTCTAAGACCTTAACTATTAGGCAATAGTAAGAGTTAAGACCTTAACCAGTAGGCCACAGTAAGAGTTAAGACCTTAACCAGTAGGCCAGAGTAAGAGTTAAGACCTTAACCATTAGGCCAGAGTACGAGTCTAAGACCTTAGCTATTAGGCCAGAGTAAGAGTTAAGACCTTAGCTATTAGGCCAGAGTAAGAGTTAAGACCTTAGCTATTAGGCTAGAGTAAGAGTTAAGAGCTTAACCAGTAGGCCAGAGTAAGAGTTAACACCTTAACCATTATGCTAGAGTACGAGTCTAAGACCTTAGCTATTAGGCCAGAGTAAGAGTTAAGACCTTAACAAGTCAGCCAGAGTAAGAGTTATGACCTTAACCAGTAGGCCAGAGTAAGTGTTAAGACCTTAACCAGTAGGCCAGAGTACGAGTCTAAGACCTTAGCTATTCGGCCAGAGTAAGAGTTAAGACCTTAACCATTAGGCCATAGTAGAAGTCTAAGACCTTAGCTATTAGGCCAGAGTAAGAGTTAAGACCTTAGCTATTAGGCCAGAGTAAGAGTTAGGACCTTAGCTATTAGGCCAGAGTAAGAGTTAAGACCTTAACCATTAGGCCAGAGTCCGAGTCTAAGACCATAGCTATTAGGCCAGAGTAAGAGTTAAGACCTTAGCAATTAGGCCAGAGTAAGAGTTAAGACCTTAACCATTAGGCCAGAGTACGAGTCTAAGACCATAGCTATTAGGCCAGAGTAAGAGTTAAGACCTTAGCTATTAGGCCAGAGTAAGAGTTAAGACCTTAGCTATTAGGCCAGAGTAAGAGTTAAGACCTTAACCAGTAGGCCAGAGTAAGAGTTAAGACCTTAACCAGTAGGCCAGAGTAAGAGTTAAGACCTTAACCATTAGGCCAGAGTACGAGTCTAAGACCTTAGCTATTAGGCCAGAGTAAGAGTTAAGACCTTAATCAGTAGGCCAGAGTAAGAGTTAAGACATTAACCTGTAGGCCATAGTATGAGTCTAAGACCTTAGCTATTAGGCCAGAGTAAGAGTTAAGACCTTAGCTATTAGGTCAGAGTAAGAGTTAAGACCTTAACCAGTAGGCCGGAGTACGAGTCTAAGACCTTAGCCTGTAGGCCATAGTATGAGTATAAGACCTTAGCTATTAGGCCAGAGTAAGAGTTAAGACCTTAACCAGTAGGCCAGAGTAAAAGTTAAGACCTTAACCTGTAGGCCATAGTATGAGTCTAAGTCCTTAGCTATTAGGCCAGAGTAAGAGTTAAGACCTTAGCTATTAGGTCAGAGTAAGAGTTAAGACCTTAACCATTAGGCCGGAGTACGAGTCTAAGACCTTAGCTATTAGGCCATAGTAAGAGTTAAGACCTTAACCAGTAGGCCAGAGTAAGAGTTAAGACCTTAGCTATTAGGCCAGAGTAAGAGTTAAGACCTTAACCATTAGGCCAGAGTACGAGTCTAACACCTTAGCTATTAGGCCAGAGTAAGAGTTAAGACCTTAGCTATTAGGCCAGAGTAAGAGTTAAGACCTTAGCTATTAGGCTAGAGTAAGAGTTAAGACCTTAACCAGTAGGCCAGAGTAAGAGTTAACACCTTAACCATTATGCTAGAGTACGAGTCTGAGACCTTAGCTATTAGGCCAGAGTAAGAGTTAAGACCTTAACAAGTCGGCCAGCTTAAGAGTTAAGACATTAACCAGTAGGCCAGAGTAAGAGTTAAGACCTTAACCAGTAGGCCAGAGTACGAGTCTAAGACCTTAGCTATTCGGCCAGAGTAAGAGTTAAGACCTTAGCTATTAGGCCAGAGTAAGAGTTAAGACCTTAGCTATTAGGCTAGAGTAAGAGTTAAGACCTTAACCAGTAGGCCAGAGTAAAAGTTAACACCTTAACCATTATGATAGAGTACGAGTCTAAGACCTTAGCTATTAGGCCAGAGTACGAGTTAAGACCTTAACAAGTTGGCCAGAGTAAGAGTTAAGACCTTAACCAGTAGACCAGAGTAAGAGTTAAGACCTTAAACAGTAGGCCAGAGTACGAGTCTAAGACCTTAGCTATTTGGCCAGAGTAAGAGTTAAGACCTTAGCCATTAGGCCAGAGTAGAAGTCTAAGAACTTAGCTATTAGGCCAGAGTAAGAGTTAAGACCTTAGCTATTAGGCCAGAGTAAGACTTAACACCTTAACTAGTAGGCCAGAGTAAGAGTTAGGACCTTAACCATTAGGCCAGAGTACGAGTCTAAGACCTTAGCTATTAGGCCAGAGTAAGAGTTAAGACCTTAGCTATTAGGCCAGAGTAAGAGTTAAGACCTTAGCTATTAGGCCAGAGTACTTGTTAAGACCTTAACCAGTAGGCCAGAGTAAGAGTTAAGACCTTAACCATTAGGCCAGAGTACGAGTCTAAGACCTTAACTATTAGGCCATAGTAAGAGTTAAGACCTTAACCAGTAGGCCACAGTAAGAGTTAAGACCTTAACCAGTAGGCCAGAGTAAGAGTTAAGACCTTAACCATTATGCCAGAGTACGAGTCTAAGACCTTAGCTATTAGGCCAGAGTAAGAGTTAAGACCTTAGCTATTAGGCCAGAGTAAGAGTTAAGACCTTAACCAGTAGGCCAGAGTAAGAGTTAAGACCTTAACCATTAGGCCAGAGTACGAGTCTAAGACCTTAGCTATTAGGCCATAGTAAGAGTTAAGCCCTTTACCAGTAGGCCAGAGTAAAAGTTAAGACCTTAGCTATTAGGCCAGAGTAAGAGTTAAGACCTTAACCAGTAGGCCAGAATACGAGTCTAAGACCTTAGCTATTAGGCCAGAGTAAGAGTTAAGACCTTAACCATTAGGCCAGAGTAAGAGTTAAGACCTTAACCTGTAGGCCATAGTACGAGTCTAAGACCTTAGCTATTTGGCCATAGTAAGAGTTAAGACCTTAGCTATTAGGCCAGAGTAAGAGTTAAGACCTTAACCATTAGGCAAAAGTACGAGTCTAAGACCTTAGCTATTTGGCCAGAGTAAGAGTTAAGACCTTAACCAGTAGGCCAGAGTAAGAGTTAAGACCTTAGCTATTAGGCCAGAGTAAGAGTTAAGACCTTAACCAGTAGGCCAGAATACGAGTCTAAGACCTTAGCTATTAGGCCAGAGTAAGAGTTAAGACCTTAACCAGTAGGCCAGAGTAAGAGTTAAGACCTTAACCTGTAGGCCATAGTACGAGTCTAAGACCTTAGCTATTAGGCCAGAGTAAGAGTTAAGACCTTAGCTATTAGGCCAGAGTAAGAGTTAAGACCTTAACCATTAGGCCAGAGTACGAGTCTAAGACCTTAGCTATTAGACCAGAGTAAGAGTTAAGACCTTAGCTATTAGGCCAGAGTAAGAGTTAATACCTTAACCAGTAGGCCAGAGTAAGAGTTAAGACCTTAACCATTAGGCCAGAGTACGAGTCTAAGACCTTAGCTATTAGGCCAGAGTAAGAGTTAAGACCTTACTTATTAGGCCAGAGTAAGAGTTAAGACCTTAGCTATTAGGCTAGAGTAAGAGTTAAGACCTTAACCAGTAGGCCAGAGTAAGAGTTAACACCTTAACCATTATGCTAGAGTACGAGTCTAAGACATTAGCTATTAGGCCAGAGTACGAGTTAAGACCTTAAGAAGTCGGCCAGAGTAAGAGTTAAGACCTTAACCAGTAGACCAGAGTAAGAGTTAAGACCTTAACCAGTAGGCCAGAGTACGAGTCTAAGACCTTAGCTATTTGGCCAGAGTAAGAGTTAAGACCTTAGCCATTAGGCCAGAGTAGAAGTCTAAGACCTTAGCTATTAGGCCAGAGTAAGAGTTAAGACCTTAGCTATTAGGCCAGAGTAAGAGTTAACACCTTAACTAGTAGGCCAGAGTAAGAGTTAGGACCTTAGCTATTAGGCCAGAGTACAAGTCTAAGACCTTAGCTATTAGGCCAGAGTAAGAGATAAGACCTTAGCTATTAGGCCAGAGTAAGAGTTAAGACCTTAGCTATTAGGCCAGAGTAAGAGTTAAGACCTTAACCAGTAGGCCAGAGTAAGAGTCTAAGACCTTAACTATTAGGCAATAGTAAGAGTTAAGACCTTAACCAGTAGGCCACAGTAAGAGTTAAGACCTTAACCAGTAGGCCAGAGTAAGAGTTAAGACCTTAACCATTAGGCCAGAGTACGAGTCTAAGACCTTAGCTATTAGGCCAGAGTAAGAGTTAAGACCTTAGCTATTAGGCCAGAGTAAGAGTTAAGACCTTAGCTATTAGGCTAGAGTAAGAGTTAAGAGCTTAACCAGTAGGCCAGAGTAAGAGTTAACACCTTAACCATTATGCTAGAGTACGAGTCTAAGACCTTAGCTATTAGGCCAGAGTAAGAGTTAAGACCTTAACAAGTCAGCCAGAGTAAGAGTTATGACCTTAACCAGTAGGCCAGAGTAAGTGTTAAGACCTTAACCAGTAGGCCAGAGTACGAGTCTAAGACCTTAGCTATTCGGCCAGAGTAAGAGTTAAGACCTTAACCATTAGGCCATAGTAGAAGTCTAAGACCTTAGCTATTAGGCCAGAGTAAGAGTTAAGACCTTAGCTATTAGGCCAGAGTAAGAGTTAGGACCTTAGCTATTAGGCCAGAGTAAGAGTTAAGACCTTAACCATTAGGCCAGAGTCCGAGTCTAAGACCATAGCTATTAGGCCAGAGTAAGAGTTAAGACCTTAGCAATTAGGCCAGAGTAAGAGTTAAGACCTTAACCATTAGGCCAGAGTACGAGTCTAAGACCATAGCTATTAGGCCAGAGTAAGAGTTAAGACCTTAGCTATTAGGCCAGAGTAAGAGTTAAGACCTTAGCTATTAGGCCAGAGTAAGAGTTAAGACCTTAACCAGTAGGCCAGAGTAAGAGTTAAGACCTTAACCAGTAGGCCAGAGTAAGAGTTAAGACCTTAACCATTAGGCCAGAGTACGAGTCTAAGACCTTAGCTATTAGGCCAGAGTAAGAGTTAAGACCTTAATCAGTAGGCCAGAGTAAGAGTTAAGACATTAACCTGTAGGCCATAGTATGAGTCTAAGACCTTAGCTATTAGGCCAGAGTAAGAGTTAAGACCTTAGCTATTAGGTCAGAGTAAGAGTTAAGACCTTAACCAGTAGGCCGGAGTACGAGTCTAAGACCTTAGCCTGTAGGCCATAGTATGAGTATAAGACCTTAGCTATTAGGCCAGAGTAAGAGTTAAGACCTTAACCAGTAGGCCAGAGTAAAAGTTAAGACCTTAACCTGTAGGCCATAGTATGAGTCTAAGTCCTTAGCTATTAGGCCAGAGTAAGAGTTAAGACCTTAGCTATTAGGTCAGAGTAAGAGTTAAGACCTTAACCATTAGGCCGGAGTACGAGTCTAAGACCTTAGCTATTAGGCCATAGTAAGAGTTAAGACCTTAACCAGTAGGCCAGAGTATGAGTTAAGACCTTAGCTATTAGGCCAGAGTAAGAGTTAAGACCTTAACCATTAGGCCAGAGTACGAGTCTAACACCTTAGCTATTAGGCCAGAGTAAGAGTTAAGACCTTAGCTATTAGGCCAGAGTAAGAGTTAAGACCTTAGCTATTAGGCTAGAGTAAGAGTTAAGACCTTAACCAGTAGGCCAGAGTAAGAGTTAACACCTTAACCATTATGCTAGAGTACGAGTCTGAGACCTTAGCTATTAGGCCAGAGTAAGAGTTAAGACCTTAACAAGTCGGCCAGCTTAAGAGTTAAGACATTAACCAGTAGGCCAGAGTAAGAGTTAAGACCTTAACCAGTAGGCCAGAGTACGAGTCTAAGACCTTAGCTATTCGGCCAGAGTAAGAGTTAAGACCTTAGCTATTAGGCCAGAGTAAGAGTTAAGACCTTAGCTATTAGGCTAGAGTAAGAGTTAAGACCTTAACCAGTAGGCCAGAGTAAGAGTTAACACCTTAACCATTATGATAGAGTACGAGTCTAAGACCTTAGCTATTAGGCCAGAGTACGAGTTAAGACCTTAACAAGTTGGCCAGAGTAAGAGTTAAGACCTTAACCAGTAGACCAGAGTAAGAGTTAAGACCTTAAACAGTAGGCCAGAGTACGAGTCTAAGACCTTATCTATTTGGCCAGAGTAAGAGTTAAGACCTTAGCCATTAGGCCAGAGTAGAAGTCTAAGAACTTAGCTATTAGGCCAGAGTAAGAGTTAAGACCTTAGCTATTAGGCCAGAGTAAGACTTAACACCTTAACTAGTAGGCCAGAGTAAGAGTTAGGACCTTAACCATTAGGCCAGAGTACGAGTCTAAGACCTTAGCTATTAGGCCAGAGTAAGAGTTAAGACCTTAGCTATTAGGCCAGAGTAAGAGTTAAGACCTTAGCTATTAGGCCAGAGTACTTGTTAAGACCTTAACCAGTAGGCCAGAGTAAGAGTTAAGACCTTAACCATTAGGCCAGAGTACGAGTCTAAGACCTTAACTATTAGGCCATAGTAAGAGTTAAGACCTTAACCAGTAGGCCACAGTAAGAGTTAAGACCTTAACCAGTAGGCCAGAGTAAGAGTTAAGACCTTAACCATTATGCCAGAGTACGAGTCTAAGACCTTAGCTATTAGGCCAGAGTAAGAGTTAAGACCTTAGCTATTAGGCCAGAGTAAGAGTTAAGACCTTAACCAGTAGGCCAGAGTAAGAGTTAAGACCTTAACCATTAGGCCAGAGTACGAGTCTAAGACCTTAGCTATTAGGCCATAGTAAGAGTTAAGCCCTTTACCAGTAGGCCAGAGTAAAAGTTAAGACCTTAGCTATTAGGCCAGAGTAAGAGTTAAGACCTTAACCAGTAGGCCAGAATACGAGTCTAAGACCTTAGCTATTAGGCCAGAGTAAGAGTTAAGACCTTAACCATTAGGCCAGAGTAAGAGTTAAGACCTTAACCTGTAGGCCATAGTACGAGTCTAAGACCTTAGCTATTTGGCCATAGTAAGAGTTAAGACCTTAGCTATTAGGCCAGAGTAAGAGTTAAGACCTTAACCATTAGGCAAAAGTACGAGTCTAAGACCTTAGCTATTTGGCCAGAGTAAGAGTTAAGACCTTAGTTTTTAGGCCAGAGTAAGAGTTAAGACCTTAACCATAAGGCCAGAGTACGAGTCTAAGTCCTTAGCTATTAGGCCAGAGTAAGAGTTAAGACCTTAGCTATTAGGCCAGAGTAAGATTTAAGACCTTAACCATCAGGCCAGAGTACGAGTCTAAGTCCTTAGCTATTAGGCCAGAGTAAGAGTTAAGACCTTAGCTATTAGGCCAGAGTAAGAGTTAAGACCTTAACCAGTAGGCCAGAGTAAGAGTTAAGACCTTAACCATTAGGCCAGAGTACGAGTCTAAGACCTTAGCTATTAGGCCATAGTAAGAGTTAAGACCTTAACCAGTAGGCCAGAGTAAGAGTTAAGACCTTAACCAGTAGGCCAGAGTAAGAGTTAAGACCTTAACCATTAGGCCAGAGTACGAGTCTAAGACCTTAGCTATTAGGCCAGAGTAAGAGTTAAGACCTTAGCTATTAGACTAGAGTAAGAGTTAAGACCTTAGCTATTAGGCCAGAGTAAGAGTTAAGACCTTAACCAGTAGGCCAGAGTAAGAGTTAAGACCTTAACCAGTAGGCCAGAGTAAGAGTTAAGACCTTAACCATTAGGCCAGAGTACAAGTCTAAGACCTTAGCTATTAGGCCAGTGTAAGAGTTAAGACCTTAACCAGTAGGCCAGAGTAAGAGTTAAGACCTTAACCTGTAGGCCATAGTATGAGTCTAAGACCTTAGCTATTAGGCCAGAGTAAGAGTTAAGACCTTAGCTATTAGGTCAGAGTAAGAGTTAAGACCTTAACCAGTAGGCCAGAGTCAGAGTTAAGACCTTAACCATTAGGCCGGAGTACGAGTCTAAGACCTTAGCTATTAGGCCATAGTAAGAGTTAAGACCTTAACCAGTAGGCCAGAGTAAGAGTTAAGACCTTAGCTATTAGGCCAAAGTAAGAGTTAAGACCTTAACCATTAGGCCAGAGTACAGTTTAGGACCTTAGCTATTAGGCCAGAGTAAGAGTTAAGACCTTAACTATTAGGCCAGAGTAAGAGTTAAGACCTTAGCTATTAGGCTAGAGTAAGAGTTAAGACCTTAACCAGTAGGCCAGAGTAAGAGTTAACACCTTAACCATTATGCTAGAGTACGAGTCTAAGACCTTAGCTATTAGGCTAGAGTAAGAGTTAAGACCTTAACAAGTCGGCCAGCGTAAGAGTTAAGACATTAACCAGTAGGCCAGAGTAAGAGTTAAGACCTTAACCAGTAGGCCAGAGTACGAGTCTAAGACCTTAGCTATTCGGCCAGAGTAAGAGTTAAGACCTTAACCATTAGGCCAGAGTAGAAGTCTAAGACCATAGCTATTAGGCCAGAGTAAGAGTTAAGACCTTAGCTATTTGGCCAGAGTAAGAGTTAAGACCTTAACCAGTAGGCCAGAGTAAGAGTTAATACCTTAGCTATTAGGCCAGAGTAAGAGTTAAGACCTTAACCAGTAGGCCAGAATACGAGTCTAAGACCTTAGTTATTAGGCCAGAGTAAGAGTTAAGACCTTAACCAGTAGGCCAGAGTAAGAGTTAAGACCTTAACCTGTAGGCCATAGCACGAGTCTAAGACCTTAGCTATTAGGCCAGAGTAAGAGTTAAGACCTTAGCTATTAGGCCAGAGTAAGAGTTAAGACCTTAACCATTAGGCCAGAGTACGAGTCTAAGACCTTAGCTATTAGGCCAGAGTAAGAGTTAAGACCTTAGCTATTAGGCCAGAGTAAGAGTTAAGACCTTAACCAGTAGGCCAGAGTAAGAGTTAAGACCTTAACCATTAGGCCAGAGTACGAGTCTAAGACCTTAGCTATTAGGCCAGAGTAAGAGTTAAGACCTTAGCTATTAGGTAAGAGTAAGAGTTAAGACCTTAACCAGTAGGCCGGAGTACGAGTCTAAGACCTTAGCCTGTAGGCCATAGTATGAGTCTAAGACCTTAGCTATTAGGCCAGAGTAAGAGTTAAGACCTTAAACAGTAGGCCGGAGTACGAGTCTAAGACCTTAGCCTGTAGGCCATAGTATGAGTCTAAGACCTTAGCTATTAGGCCAGAGTAAGAGTTAAGACCTTAAACAGTAGGCCAGAGTAAGAGTTAAGACCTTAACCTGTAGGCCATAGTATGAGTCTAAGACCTTAGCTATTAGGACAGAGTAAGAGTTAAGACCTTAGCTATTAGGTCAGAGTAAGAGTTAAGACCTTAACCATTAGGCCGGAGTACGAGTCTAAGACCTTAGCTATTAGGCCATAGTAAGAGTTAAGACCTTAACCAGTAGGCCAGAGTAAGAGTTAAGACCTTAGCTATTAGGCCAGAGTAAGAGTTAAGACCTTAACCATGAGGCCAGAGTACGAGTCTAACACCTTAGCTATTAGGCCAGAGTAAGAGTTAAGACCTTAGCTATTAGGCCAGAGTAAGAGTTAAGACCTTAGCTATTAGGCTAGAGTAAGAGTTAAGACCTTAACCAGTAGGCCAGAATAAGAGTTACCACCTTAACCATTATGCTAGAGTACGAGTCTGAGACCTTAGCTATTAGGCCAGAGTAAGAGTTAAGACCTTAACAAGTCGGCCAGCGTAAGAGTTAAGACATTAACCAGTAGGCCAGAGTGAGAGTTAAGACCTTAACCAGTAGGCCAGAGTACGAGTCTAAGACCTTAGCTATTCGGCCAGAGTAAGAGTTAAGACCTTAGCTATTAGGCCAGAGTAAGAGTTAAGACCTTAACCAGTAGGCCAGATTAAGAGATAAGACCTTAACCATTAGGCCAGAGTACGAGTCTAAGACCTTAGCTATTAGGCCATTGTAAGAGTTAAGCCCTTTACCAGTAGGCCAGAGTAATAGTTAAGACCTTAGCTATTAGGCCAGAGTAAGAGTTAAGACCTTAACCAGTAGGCCAGAATACGAGTCTAAGACCTTAGCTATTAGGCCAGAGTAAGAGTTAAGACGTTAACCAGTAGGCCAGAGTAAGAGTTAAGACCTTAATCTGTAGGCCATAGTACGAGTCTAAGACCTTAGCTATTTGGCCAGAGTAAGAGTGAAGACCTTAGCTATTAGGCCAGAGTAAGAGTTAAGACCTTAACCATTAGGCAAAAGTACGAGTCTAAGACCTTAGCTATTTGGCCAGAGTAAGAGTTAAGACCTTAGCTTTTAGGCCAGAGGAAGAGTTAAGACCTTAACCATTAGGCCAGAGTACGAGTCTAAGTCCTTAGCTATTAGGCCAGAGTAAGAGTTAAGACCTTAGCTATTAGGCCAGAGTAAGAGTTAAGACCTTAACCATTAGGCCAGAGTACGAGTTTAAGTCCTTAGCTATTAGGCCAGAGTAAGAGTTAAGACCTTAGCTATTAGGCCAGAGTAAGAGTTAAGACTTTAACCATTAGGCCAGAGTACGAGTCTAAGTCCTTAGCTATTAGGCCAGAGTAAGAGTTGAGACCTTAACTATTAGGCCAGAGTAAGAGTTAAGACCTTAACTATTAGGCTAGAGTAAGAGTTAAGACATTAACCAGTAGGCCAGAGTAAGAGTTAACACCTTAACCATTATGCTAGAGTACGAGTCTAAGACCTTAGCTATTAGGCCAGAGTAAGAGTTAAGACCTTAACAAGTCGGCCAGCGTAAGAGTTAAGACATTAACCAGTAGGCCAGAGTAAGAGTTAAGACCTTAACCAGTAGGCCAGAGTACGAGTCTAAGACCTTAGCTATTCGGCCAGAGTAAGAGTTAAGACCTTAACCATTAGGCCAGAGTAGAAGTCTAAGACCATAGCTATTAGGCCAGAGTAAGAGTTAAGACCTTAGCTATTAGGCCAGAGTAAGAGTTAAGACCATAGCTATTTGGCCAGAGTAAGAGTTAAGACCTTAACCAGTAGGCCAGAGTAAGAGTTAAGACCTTAGCTATTAGGCCAGAGTAAGAGTTAAGACCTTAACCAGTAGGCCAGAATACGAGTCTAAGACCTTAGCTATTAGGCCAGAGTAAGAGTTAAGACCTTAACCAGTAGGCCAGAGTAAGAGTTAAGACCTTAACCTGTAGGCCATAGTACGAGTCTAAGACCTTAGCTATTAGGCCAGAGTAAGAGTTAAGACCTTAGCTATTAGGCCAGAGTAAGAGTTAAGACCTTAACCATTAGGCCAGAGTACGAGTCTAAGACCTTAGCTATTAGGCCAGAGTAAGAGTTAAGACCTTAGCTATTAGGCCAGAGTAAGAGTTAATACCTTAACCAGTAGGCCAGAGTAAGAGTTAAGACCTTAACCATTAGGCCAGAGTACGAGTCTAAGACCTTAGCTATTAGGCCAGAGTAAGAGTTAAGACCTTAGTTATTAGGCCAGAGTAAGAGTTAACACCTTAGCTATTAGGCTATAGTAAGAGTTAAGACCTTAACCAGTAGGCCAGAGTAAGAGTTAACACCTTAACCATTATGCTAGAGTACGAGTCTAAGACATTAGCTATTAGGCCAGAGTACGAGTTAAGACCTTAAGAAGTCGGCCAGAGTAAGAGTTAAGACCTTAACCAGTAGACCAGAGTAAGAGTTAAGACCTTAACCAGTAGGCCAGAGTACGAGTCTAAGACCTTAGCTATTTGGCCAGAGTAAGAGTTAAGACCTTAGCCATTAGGCCAGAGTAGAAGTCTAAGACCTTAGCTATTAGGCCAGAGTAAGAGTTAAGACCTTAGCTATTAGGCCAGAGTAAGAGTTAACACCTTAACTAGTAGGCCAGAGTAAGAGTTAGGACCTTAGCTATTAGGCCAGAGTACGAGTCTAAGACCTTAGCTATTAGGCCAGAGTAAGAGATAAGACCTTAGCTATTAGGCCAGAGTAAGAGTTAAGACCTTAGCTATTAGGCCAGAGTAAGAGTTAAGACCTTAACCAGTAGGCCAGAGTAAGAGTCTAAGACCTTAACTATTAGGCAATAGTAAGAGTTAAGACCTTAACCAGTAGGCCACAGTAAGAGTTAAGACCTTAACCAGTAGGCCAGAGTAAGAGTTAAGACCTTAACCATTAGGCCAGAGTACGAGTCTAAGACCTTAGCTATTAGGCCAGAGTAAGAGTTAAGACCTTAGCTATTAGGCCAGAGTAAGAGTTAAGACCTTAGCTATTAGGCTAGAGTAAGAGTTAAGACCTTAACCAGTAGGCCAGAGTAAGAGTTAACACCTTAACCATTATGCTAGAGTACGAGTCTAAGACCTTAGCTATTAGGCCAGAGTAAGAGTTAAGACCTTAACAAGTCGGCCAGAGTAAGAGTTATGACCTTAACCAGTAGGCCAGAGTAAGTGTTAAGACCTTAACCAGTAGGCCAGAGTACGAGTCTAAGACCTTAGCTACTCCGCCAGAGTAAGAGTTAAGACCTTAACCATTAGGCCATAGTAGAAGTCTAAGACCTTAGCTATTAGGCCAGAGTAAGAGTTAAGACCTTAGCTATTAGGCCAGAGTAAGAGTTAGGACCTTAGCTATTAGGCCAGAGTAAGAGTTAAGACCTTAACCATTAGGCCAGAGTCCGAGTCTAAGACCATAGCTATTAGGCCAGAGTAAGAGTTAAGACCTTAGCAATTAGGCCAGAGTAAGAGTTAAGACCTTAACCATTAGGCCAGAGTACGAGTCTAAGACCATAGCTATTAGGCCAGAGTAAGAGTTAAGACCTTAGCTATTAGGCCAGAGTAAGAGTTAAGACCTTAGCTATTAGGCCAGAGTAAGAGTTAAGACCTTAACCAGTAGGCCAGAGTAAGAGTTAAGACCTTAACCAGTAGGCCAGAGTAAGAGTTAAGACCTTAACCATTAGGCCAGAGTACGAGTCTAAGACCTTAGCTATTAGGCCAGAGTAAGAGTTAAGACCTTAATCAGTAGGCCAGAGTAAGAGTTAAGACATTAACCTGTAGGCCATAGTATGAGTCTAAGACCTTAGCTATTAGGCCAGAGTAAGAGTTAAGACCTTAGCTATTAGGTCAGAGTAAGAGTTAAGACCTTAACCAGTAGGCCGGAGTACGAGTCTAAGACCTTAGCCTGTAGGCCATAGTATGAGTATAAGACCTTAGCTATTAGGCCAGAGTAAGAGTTAAGACCTTAACCAGTAGGCCAGAGTAAAAGTTAAGACCTTAACCTGTAGGCCATAGTAGGAGTCTAAGACCTTAGCTATTAGGCCAGAGTAAGAGTTAAGACCTTAGCTATTAGGTCAGAGTAAGAGTTAAGACCTTAACCATTAGGCCGGAGTACGAGTCTAAGACCTTAGCTATTAGGCCATAGTAAGAGTTAAGACCTTAACCAGTAGGCCAGAGTAAGAGTTAAGACCTTAGCTATTAGGCCAGAGTAAGAGTTAAGACCTTAACCATTAGGCCAGAGTACGAGTCTAACACCTTAGCTATTAGGCCAGAGTAAGAGTTAAGACCTTAGCTATTAGGCCAGAGTAAGAGTTAAGACCTTAGCTATTAGGCTAGAGTAAGAGTTAAGACCTTAACCAGTAGGCCAGAGTAAGAGTTAACACCTTAACCATTATGCTAGAGTACGAGTCTGAGACCTTAGCTATTAGGCCAGAGTAAGAGTTAAGACCTTAACAAGTCGGCCAGCTTAAGAGTTAAGACATTAACCAGTAGGCCAGAGTAAGAGTTAAGACCTTAACCAGTAGGCCAGAGTACGAGTCTAAGACCTTAGCTATTCGGCCAGAGTAAGAGTTAAGACCTTAGCTATTAGGCCAGAGTAAGAGTTAAGACCTTAGCTATTAGGCTAGAGTAAGAGTTAAGACCTTAACCAGTAGGCCAGAGTAAGAGTTAACACCTTAACCATTATGATAGAGTACGAGTCTAAGACCTTAGCTATTAGGCCAGAGTACGAGTTAAGACCTTAACAAGTTGGCCAGAGTAAGAGTTAAGACCTTAACCAGTAGACCAGAGTAAGAGTTAAGACCTTAACCAGTAGGCCAGAGTACGAGTCTAAGACCTTAGCTATTTGGCCAGAGTAAGAGTTAAGACCTTAGCCATTAGGCCAGAGTAGAAGTCTAAGAACTTAGCTATTAGGCCAGAGTAAGAGTTAAGACCTTAGCTATTAGGCCAGAGTAAGACTTAACACCTTAACTAGTAGGCCAGAGTAAGAGTTAGGACCTTAACCATTAGGCCAGAGTACGAGTCTAAGACCTTAGCTATTAGGCCAGAGTAAGAGTTAAGACCTTAGCTATTAGGCCAGAGTAAGAGTTAAGACCTTAGCTATTAGGCCAGAGTAAGAGTTAAGACCTTAACCAGTAGGCCAGAGTAAGAGTTAAGACCTTAACCATTAGGCCAGAGTACGAGTCTAAGACCTTAACTATTAGGCCATAGTAAGAGTTAAGACCTTAACCAGTAGGCCACAGTAAGAGTTAAGACCTTAACCAGTAGGTAAGAGTAAGAGTTAAGACCTTAACCATTATGCCAGAGTACGAGTCTAAGACCTTAGCTATTAGGCCAGAGTAAGAGTTAAGACCTTAGCTATTAGGCCAGAGTAAGAGTTAAGACCTTAACCATTAGGCAAAAGTATGAGTCTAAGACCTTAGCTATTTGGCCAGAGTAAGAGTTAAGACCTTAGCTTTTAGGCCAGAGGAAGAGTTAAGACCTTAACCATTAGGCCAGAGTACGAGTCTAAGTCCTTAGCTATTAGGCCAGAGTAAGAGTTAAGACCTTAGCTATTAGGCCAGAGTAAGAGTTAAGACCTTAACCATTAGGCCAGAGTACGAGTTTAAGTCCTTAGCTATTAGGCCAGAGTAAGAGTTAAGACCTTAGCTATTAGGCCAGAGTAAGAGTTAAGACTTTAACCATTAGGCCGGAGTACGAGTCTAAGTCCTTAGCTATTAGGCCAGAGTAAGAGTTAAGACCTTAACTATTAGGCCAGAGTAAGAGTTAAGACCTTAGCTATTAGGCTAGAGTAAGAGTTAAGACATTAACCAGTAGGCCAGAGTAAGAGTTAACACCTTAACCATTATGCTAGAGTACGAGTCTAAGACCTTAGCTATTAGGCCAGAGTAAGAGTTAAGACCTTAACAAGTCGGCCAGCGTAAGAGTTAAGACATTAACCAGTAGGCCAGAGTAAGAGTTAAGACCTTAACCAGTAGGCCAGAGTACGAGTCTAAGACCTTAGCTATTCGGCCAGAGTAAGAGTTAAGACCTTAACCATTAGGCCAGAGTAGAAGTCTAAGACCATAGCTATTAGGCCAGAGTAAGAGTTAAGACCTTAGCTATTAGGCCAGAGTAAGAGTTAAGACCATAGCTATTTGGCCAGAGTAAGAGTTAAGACCTTAACCAGTAGGCCAGAGTAAGAGTTAAGACCTTAGCTATTAGGCCAGAGTAAGAGTTAAGACCTTAACCAGTAGGCCAGAATACGAGTCTAAGACCTTAGCTATTAGGCCAGAGTAAGAGTTAAGACCTTAACCAGTAGGCCAGAGTAAGAGTTAAGACCTTAACCTGTAGGCCATAGTACGAGTCTAAGACCTTAGCTATTAGGCCAGAGTAAGAGTTAAGACCTTAGCTATTAGGCCAGAGTAAGAGTTAAGACCTTAACCATTAGGCCAGAGTACGAGTCTAAGACCTTAGCTATTAGGCCAGAGTAAGAGTTAAGACCTTAGCTATTAGGCCAGAGTAAGAGTTAATACCTTAACCAGTAGGCCAGAGTAAGAGTTAAGACCTTAACCATTAGGCCAGAGTACGAGTCTAAGACCTTAGCTATTAGGCCAGAGTAAGAGTTAAGACCTTAGTTATTAGGCCAGAGTAAGAGTTAAGACCTTAGCTATTAGGCTAGAGTAAGAGTTAAGACCTTAACCAGTAGGCCAGAGTAAGAGTTAACACCTTAACCATTATGCTAGAGTACGAGTCTAAGACATTAGCTATTAGGCCAGAGTACGAGTTAAGACCTTAAGAAGTCGGCCAGAGTAAGAGTTAAGACCTTAACCAGTAGACCAGAGTAAGAGTTAAGACCTTAACCAGTAGGCCAGAGTACGAGTCTAAGACCTTAGCTATTTGGCCAGAGTAAGAGTTAAGACCATAGCCATTAGGCCAGAGTAGAAGTCTAAGACCTTAGCTATTAGGCCAGAGTAAGAGTTAAGACCTTAGCTATTAGGCCAGAGTAAGAGTTAACACCTTAACTAGTAGGCCAGAGTAAGAGTTAGGACCTTAGCTATTAGGCCAGAGTACGAGTCTAAGACCTTAGCTATTAGGCCAGAGTAAGAGATAAGACCTTAGCTATTAGGCCAGAGTAAGAGTTAAGACCTTAGCTATTAGGCCAGAGTAAGAGTTAAGACCTTAACCAGTAGGCCAGAGTAAGAGTCTAAGACCTTAACTATTAGGCAATAGTAAGAGTTAAGACCTTAACCAGTAGGCCACAGTAAGAGTTAAGACCTTAACCAGTAGGCCAGAGTAAGAGTTAAGACCTTAACCATTAGGCCAGAGTACGAGTCTAAGACCTTAGCTATTAGGCCAGAGTAAGAGTTAAGACCTTAGCTATTAGGCCAGAGTAAGAGTTAAGACCTTAGCTATTAGGCTAGAGTAAGAGTTAAGACCTTAACCAGTAGGCCAGAGTAAGAGTTAACACCTTAACCATTATGCTAGAGTACGAGTCTAAGACCTTAGCTATTAGGCCAGAGTAAGAGTTAAGACCTTAACAAGTCGGCCAGAGTAAGAGTTATGACCTTAACCAGTAGGCCAGAGTAAGTGTTAAGACCTTAACCAGTAGGCCAGAGTACGAGTCTAAGACCTTAGCTATTCGGCCAGAGTAAGAGTTAAGACCTTAACCATTAGGCCATAGTAGAAGTCTAAGACCTTAGCTATTAGGCCAGAGTAAGAGTTAAGACCTTAGCTATTAGGCCAGAGTAAGAGTTAGGACCTTAGCTATTAGGCCAGAGTAAGAGTTAAGACCTTAACCATTAGGCCAGAGTCCGAGTCTAAGACCATAGCTATTCGGCCAGAGTAAGAGTTAAGACCTTAGCAATTAGGCCAGAGTAAGAGTTAAGACCTTAACCATTAGGCCAGAGTACGAGTCTAAGACCATAGCTATTAGGCCAGAGTAAGAGTTAAGACCTTAGCTATTAGGCCAGAGTAAGAGTTAAGACCTTAGCTATTAGGCCAGAGTAAGAGTTAAGACCTTAACCAGTAGGCCAGAGTAAGAGTTAAGACCTTAACCAGTAGGCCAGAGTAAGAGTTAAGACCTTAACCATTAGGCCAGAGTACGAGTCTAAGACCTTAGCTATTAGGCCAGAGTAAGAGTTAAGACCTTAATCAGTAGGCCAGAGTAAGAGTTAAGACATTAACCTGTAGGCCATAGTATGAGTCTAAGACCTTAGCTATTAGGCCAGAGTAAGAGTTAAGACCTTAGCTATTAGGTCATAGTAAGAGTTAAGACCTTAACCAGTAGGCCGGAGTACGAGTCTAAGACCTTAGCCTGTAGGCCATAGTATGAGTATAAGACCTTAGCTATTAGGCCAGAGTAAGAGTTAAGACCTTAACCAGTAGGCCAGAGTAAAAGTTAAGACCTTAACCTGTAGGCCATAGTAGGAGTCTAAGACCTTAGCTATTAGGCCAGAGTAAGAGTTAAGACCTTAGCTATTAGGTCAGAGTAAGAGTTAAGACCTTAACCATTAGGCCGGAGTACGAGTCTAAGACCTTAGCTATTAGGCCATAGTAAGAGTTAAGACCTTAACCAGTAGGCCAGAGTAAGAGTTAAGACCTTAGCTATTAGGCCAGAGTAAGAGTTAAGACCTTAACCATTAGGCCAGAGTACGAGTCTAACACCTTAGCTATTAGGCCAGAGTAAGAGTTAAGACCTTAGCTATTAGGCCAGAGTAAGAGTTAAGACCTTAGCTATTAGGCTAGAGTAAGAGTTAAGACCTTAACCAGTAGGCCAGAGTAAGAGTTAACACCTTAACCATTATGCTAGAGTACGAGTCTGAGACCTTAGCTATTAGTCCAGAGTAAGAGTTAAGACCTTAACAAGTCGGCCAGCTTAAGAGTTAAGACATTAACCAGTAGGCCAGAGTAAGAGTTAAGACCTTAACCAGTAGGCCAGAGTACGAGTCTAAGACCTTAGCTATTCGGCCAGAGTAAGAGTTAAGACCTTAGCTATTAGGCCAGAGTAAGAGTTAAGACCTTAGCTATTAGGCTAGAGTAAGAGTTAAGACCTTAACCAGTAGGCCAGAGTAAGAGTTAACACCTTAACCATTATGATAGAGTACGAGTCTAAGACCTTAGCTATTAGGCCAGAGTACGAGTTAAGACCTTAACAAGTTGGCCAGAGTAAGAGTTAAGACCTTAACCAGTAGACCAGAGTAAGAGTTAAGACCTTAACCAGTAGGCCAGAGTACGAGTCTAAGACCTTAGCTATTTGGCCAGAGTAAGAGTTAAGACCTTAGCCATTAGGCCAGAGTAGAAGTCTAAGAACTTAGCTATTAGGCCAGAGTAAGAGTTAAGACCTTAGCTATTAGGCCAGAGTAAGACTTAACACCTTAACTAGTAGGCCAGAGTAAGAGTTAGGACCTTAACCATTAGGCCAGAGTACGAGTCTAAGACCTTAGCTATTAGGCCAGAGTAAGAGTTAAGACCTTAGCTATTAGGCCAGAGTAAGAGTTAAGACCTTAGCTATTAGGCCAGAGTAAGAGTTAAGACCTTAACCAGTAGGCCAGAGTAAGAGTTAAGACCTTAACCATTAGGCCAGAGTATGAGTCTAAGACCTTAACTATTAGGCCATAGTAAGAGTTAAGACCTTAACCAGTAGGCCACAGTAAGAGTTAAGACCTTAACCAGTAGGCCAGAGTAAGAGTTAAGACCTTAACCATTATGCCAGAGTACGAGTCTAAGACCTTAGCTATTAGGCCAGAGTAAGAGTTAAGACCTTAGCTATTAGGCCAGAGTAAGAGTTAAGACCTTAACCAGTAGGCCAGAGTAAGAGTTAAGACCTTAACCATTAGGCCAGAGTACGAGTCTAAGACCTTAGCTATTAGGCCATAGTAAGAGTTAAGCCCTTTACCAGTAGGCCAGAGTAAAAGTTAAGACCTTAGCTATTAGGCCAGAGTAAGAGTTAAGACCTTAACCAGTAGGCCAGAATACGAGTCTAAGACCTTAGCTATTAGGCCAGAGTAAGAGTTAAGACCTTAACCAGTAGGCCAGAGTAAGAGTTAAGACCTTAACCTGTAGGCCATAGTACGAGTCTAAGACCTTAGCTATTTGGCCATAGTAAGAGTTAAGACCTTAGCTATTAGGCCAGAGTAAGAGTTAAGACCTTAACCATTAGGCAAAAGTATGAGTCTAAGACCTTAGCTATTTGGCCAGAGTAAGAGTTAAGACCTTAGTTTTTAGGCCAGAGTAAGAGTTAAGACCTTAACCATAAGGCCAGAGTACGAGTCTAAGTCCTTAGCTATTAGGCCAGAGTAAGAGTTAAGACCTTAGCTATTAGGCCAGAGTAAGATTTAAGACCTTAACCATTAGGCCAGAGTACGAGTCTAAGTCCTTAGCTATTAGGCCAGAGTAAGAGTTAAGACCTTAGCTATTAGGCCAGAGTAAGAGTTAAGACCTTAACCAGTAGGCCAGAGTAAGAGTTAAGACCTTAACCATTAGGCCAGAGTACGAGTCTAAGACCTTAGCTATTAGGCCATAGTAAGAGTTAAGACCTTAACCAGTAGGCCAGAGTAAGAGTTAAGACCTTAACCAGTAGGCCAGAGTAAGAGTTAAGACCTTAACCATTAGGCCAGAGTACGAGTCTAAGACCTTAGCTATTAGGCCAGAGTAAGAGTTAAGACCTTAGCTATTAGACTAGAGTAAGAGTTAAGACCTTAGCTATTAGGCCAGAGTAAGAGTTAAGACCTTAACCAGTAGGCCAGAGTAAGAGTTAAGACCTTAACCAGTAGGCCAGAGTAAGAGTTAAGACCTTAACCATTAGGCCAGAGTACAAGTCTAAGACCTTAGCTATTAGGCCAGTGTAAGAGTTAAGACCTTAACCAGTAGGCCAGAGTAAGAGTTAAGACCTTAACCTGTAGGCCATAGTATGAGTCTAAGACCTTAGCTATTAGGCCAGAGTAAGAGTTAAGACCTTAGCTATTAGGTCAGAGTAAGAGTTAAGACCTTAACCAGTAGGCCAGAGTCAGAGTTAAGACCTTAACCATTAGGCCGGAGTACGAGTCTAAGACCTTAGCTATTAGGCCATAGTAAGAGTTAAGACCTTAACCAGTAGGCCAGAGTAAGAGTTAAGACCTTAGCTATTAGGCCAAAGTAAGAGTTAAGACCTTAACCATTAGGCCAGAGTACGAGTCTAGGACCTTAGCTATTATGCCAGAGTAAGAGTTAAGACCTTAACTATTAGGCCAGAGTAAGAGTTAAGACCTTAGCTATTAGGCTAGAGTAAGAGTTAAGACCTTAACCAGTAGGCCAGAGTAAGAGTTAACACCTTAACCATTATGCTAGAGTACGAGTCTAAGACCTTAGCTATTAGGCTAGAGTAAGAGTTAAGACCTTAACAAGTCGGCCAGCGTAAGAGTTAAGACATTAACCAGTAGGCCAGAGTAAGAGTTAAGACCTTAACCAGTAGGCCAGAGTACGAGTCTAAGACCTTAGCTATTCGGCCAGAGTAAGAGTTAAGACCTTAACCATTAGGCCAGAGTAGAAGTCTAAGACCATAGCTATTAGGCCAGAGTAAGAGTTAAGACCTTAGCTATTTGGCCAGAGTAAGAGTTAAGACCTTAACCAGTAGGCCAGAGTAAGAGTTAATACCTTAGCTATTAGGCCAGAGTAAGAGTTAAGACCTTAACCAGTAGGCCAGAATACGAGTCTAAGACCTTAGCTATTAGGCCAGAGTAAGAGTTAAGACCTTAACCAGTAGGCCAGAGTAAGAGTTAAGACCTTAACCTGTAGGCCATAGCACGAGTCTAAGACCTTAGCTATTAGGCCAGAGTAAGAGTTAAGACCTTAGCTATTAGGCCAGAGTAAGAGTTAAGACCTTAACCATTAGGCCAGAGTACGAGTCTAAGACCTTAGCTATTAGGCCAGAGTAAGAGTTAAGACCTTAGCTATTAGGCCAGAGTAAGAGTTAAGACCTTAACCAGTAGGCCAGAGTAAGAGTTAAGACCTTAACCATTAGGCCAGAGTACGAGTCTAAGACCTTAGCTATTAGGCCAGAGTAAGAGTTAAGACCTTAGCTATTAGGTCAGAGTAAGAGTTAAGACCTTAACCAGTAGGCCGGAGTACGAGTCTAAGACCTTAGACTGTAGGCCATAGTATGAGTCTAAGACCTTAGCTATTAGGCCAGAGTAAGAGTTAAGACCTTAAACAGTAGGCCAGAGTAAGAGTTAAGACCTTAACCTGTAGGCCATAGTATGAGTCTAAGACCTTAGCTATTAGGACAGAGTAAGAGTTAAGACCTTAGCTATTAGGTCAGAGTAAGAGTTAAGACCTTAACCATTAGGTCGGAGTAAGAGTCTAAGACCTTAGCTATTAGGCCATAGTAAGAGTTAAGACCTTAACCAGTAGGCCAGAGTAAGAGTTAAGACCTTAGCTATTAGGCCAGAGTAAGAGTTAAGACCTTAACCATGAGGCCAGAGTACGAGTCTAACACCTTAGCTATTAGGCCAGAGTAAGAGTTAAGACCTTAGCTATTAGGCCAGAGTAAGAGTTAAGACCTTAGCTATTAGGCTAGAGTAAGAGTTAAGACCTTAACCAGTAGGCCATAATAAGAGTTACGACCTGAACCATTATGCTAGAGTACGAGTCTGAGACCTTAGCTATTAGGCCAGAGTAAGAGTTAAGACCTTAACAAGTCGGCCAGCGTAAGAGTTAAGACATTAACCAGTAGGCCAGAGTGAGAGTTAAGACCTTAACCAGTAGTCCAGAGTACGAGTCTAAGACCTTAGCTATTCGGCCAGAGTAAGAGTTAAGACCTTAGCTATTAGGCCAGAGTAAGAGTTAAGACCTTAACCAGTAGGCCAGATTAAGAGATAAGACCTTAACCATTAGGCCAGAGTACGAGTCTAAGACCTTAGCTATTAGGCCATTGTAAGAGTTAAGCCCTTTACCAGTAGGCCAGAGTAATAGTTAAGACCTTAGCTATTAGGCCAGAGTAAGAGTTAAGACCTTAACCAGTAGGCCAGAATACGAGTCTAAGACCTTAGCTATTAGGCCAGAGTAAGAGTTAAGACGTTAACCAGTAGGCCAGAGTAAGAGTTAAGACCTTAATCTGTAGGCCATAGTACGAGTCTAAGACCTTAGCTATTTGGCCAGAGTAAGAGTGAAGACCTTAGCTATTAGGCCAGAGTAAGAGTTAAGACCTTAACCATTAGGCAAAAGTACGAGTCTAAGACCTTAGCTATTTGGCCAGAGTAAGAGTTAAGACCTTAGCTTTTAGGCCAGAGGAAGAGTTAAGACCTTAACCATTAGGCCAGAGTACGAGTCTAAGTCCTTAGCTATTAGGCCAGAGTAAGAGTTAAGACCTTAGCTATTAGGCCAGAGTAAGAGTTAAGACCTTAACCATTAGGCCAGAGTACGAGTCTAAGTCCTTAGCTATTAGGCCAGAGTAAGAGTTAAGACCTTAGCTATTAGGCCAGAGTAAGAGTTAAGACTTTAACCATTAGGCCAGAGTACGAGTCTAAGTCCTTAGCTATTAGGCCAGAGTAAGAGTTAAGACCTTAGCTATTAGGCCAGAGTAAGAGTTAAGACCTTAACCATTAGGCCAGAGTACGAGTCTAAGTCCTTAGCTATTAGGCCAGAGTAAGAGTTAAGACCTTAGCTATTAGGCCAGAGTAAGAGTTAAGACCTTAACCAGTAGGCCAGAGTAAGAGTTAAGACCTTAACCAGTAGTACAGAGTAAGAGTTAAGACCTTAACCAGAAGGCCAGAGTAAGAGTTAAGACCTTAGCTATTAGGCCAGAGTAAGAGTTAAGACCTTAACCATGAGGCCAGAGTACGAGTCTAACACCTTAGCTATTAGGCCAGAGTAAGAGTTAAGACCTTAGCTATTAGGCCAGAGTAAGAGTTAAGACCTTAGCTATTAGGCTAGAGTAAGAGTTAAGACCTTAACCAGTAGGCCAGAATAAGAGTTACCACCTTAACCATTATGCTAGAGTACGAGTCTGAGACCTTAGCTATTAGGCCAGAGTAAGAGTTAAGACCTTAACAAGTCGGCCAGCGTAAGAGTTAAGACATTAACCAGTAGGCCAGAGTGAGAGTTAAGACCTTAACCAGTAGGCCAGAGTACGAGTCTAAGACCTTAGCTATTCGGCCAGAGTAAGAGTTAAGACCTTAGCTATTAGGCCAGAGTAAGAGTTAAGACCTTAACCAGTAGGCCAGATTAAGAGATAAGACCTTAACCATTAGGCCAGAGTACGAGTCTAAGACCTTAGCTATTAGGCCATTGTAAGAGTTAAGCCCTTTACCAGTAGGCCAGAGTAATAGTTAAGACCTTAGCTATTAGGCCAGAGTAAGAGTTAAGACCTTAACCAGTAGGCCAGAATACGAGTCTAAGACCTTAGCTATTAGGCCAGAGTAAGAGTTAAGACGTTAACCAGTAGGCCAGAGTAAGAGTTAAGACCTTAATCTGTAGGCCATAGTACGAGTCTAAGACCTTAGCTATTTGGCCAGAGTAAGAGTGAAGACCTTAGCTATTAGGCCAGAGTAAGAGTTAAGACCTTAACCATTAGGCAAAAGTACGAGTCTAAGACCTTAGCTATTTGGCCAGAGTAAGAGTTAAGACCTTAGCTTTTAGGCCAGAGGAAGAGTTAAGACCTTAACCATTAGGCCAGAGTACGAGTCTAAGTCCTTAGCTATTAGGCCAGAGTAAGAGTTAAGACCTTAGCTATTAGGCCAGAGTAAGAGTTAAGACCTTAACCATTAGGCCAGAGTACGAGTCTAAGTCCTTAGCTATTAGGCCAGAGTAAGAGTTAAGACCTTAGCTATTAGGCCAGAGTAAGAGTTAAGACTTTAACCATTAGGCCAGAGTACGAGTCTAAGTCCTTAGCTATTAGGCCAGAGTAAGAGTTAAGACCTTAGCTATTAGGCCAGAGTAAGAGTTAAGACCTTAACCATTAGGCCAGAGTACGAGTCTAAGTCCTTAGCTATTAGGCCAGAGTAAGAGTTAAGACCTTAGCTATTAGGCCAGAGTAAGAGTTAAGACCTTAACCAGTAGGCCAGAGTAAGAGTTAAGACCTTAACCAGTAGTACAGAGTAAGAGTTAAGACCTTAACCAGAAGGCCAGAGTACGAGTCTAAGACCTTAGCTATGAGGCCAGAGTAAGAGTTAAGACCTTAGCTATTAGACCAGAGTAAGAGTTAAGACCTTAGCTATTAGGCCAGAGTAAGAGTTAAGACCTTAACCAGTAGTACAGAGTAAGAGTTAAGACCTTAACCAGAAGGCCAGAGTAAGAGTTAAGACCTTAACCATTAGGCCAGAGTACAAGTCTAAGACCTTAGCTATTAGGCCAGAGTAAGAGTTAAGACCTTAACCAGTAGGCCAGAGTAAAAGTTAAGACCTTAACCTGTAGGCCATAGTATGAGTCTAAGACCTTAGCTATTAGGCCAGAGTAAGAGTTAAGACCTTAGCTATTAGGTGAGAGTAAGAATTAAGACCTTAACCAGTAGGCCAGAGTCAGAGTTAAGACCTTAACCATTAGGCCGGAGTACGAGTCTAAGACCTTAGCTATTAGGCCATAGTAAGAGTTAAGACCTTAACCAGTAGGCCAGAGTAAGAGTTAAGACCTTAGCTATTAGGCCAGAGTAAGAGTTAAGACCTTAACCAGTAGGCCAGAGTAAGAGTTAAGACCTTAGCTATTAGGCCAGAGTAAGAGTTAAGACCTTAACCATTAGGCCAGAGTACGAGTCTAACACCTTAGCTATTAGGCCAGAGTAAGAGTTAAGACCTTAGCTATTAGGCTAGAGTAAGAGTTAAGACCTTAACCGGTAGGCCAGAATAAGAGTTAACACCTTAACCATTATGCTAGAGTACGAGTCTGAGACCTTAGCTATTAGGCCAGAGTAAGAGTTAAGACCTTAACAAGTCGGCCAGCGTAAGAGTTAAGACATTAACCAGTAGGCCAGAGTGAGAGTTAAGACCTTAACCAGTAGGCCAGAGTACGAGTCTAAGACCTTAGCTATTCGGCCAGAGTAAGAGTTAAGACCTTAGCTATTAGGCCAGAGTAAGAGTTAAGACCTTAGCTATTAGGCTAGAGTAAGAGTTAAGACCTTAACCAGTAGGCCAGAGTAAGAGTTAACACCTTAACCATTATGCTAGAGTACGAGTCTAAGACCTTAGCTGTTAGGCCAGAGTACGAGTTAAGATCTTAACAAGTCGGCCAGAGTAAGAGTTAACACCTTAACCATTATGCTAGAGTACGAGTCTAAGACCTTAGCTATTAGGCCATTGTAAGAGTTAAGCCCTTTACCAGTAGGCCAGAGTAATAGTTAAGACCTTAGCTATTAGGCCAGAGTAAGAGTTAAGACCTTAACCAGTAGGCCAGAATACGAGTCTAAGACCTTAGCTGTTAGGCCAGAGTAAGAGTTAAGACGTTAACCAGTAGGCCAGAGTAAGAGTTAAGACCTTAACCATTAGGCCATAGTAGAAGTCTAAGACCTTAGCTATTAGGCCAGAGTAAGAGTTAAGACCTTAGCTATTAGGCCAGAGTAAGAGTTAGGACCTTAGCTATTAGGCCAGAGTAAGAGTTAAGACCTTAACCATTAGGCCAGAGTCCGAGTCTAAGACCATAGCTATTAGGCCAGAGTAAGAGTTAAGACCTTAGCAATTAGGCCAGAGTAAGAGTTAAGACCTTAACCATTAGGCCAGAGTACGAGTCTAAGACCATAGCTATTAGGCCAGAGTAAGAGTTAAGACCTTAGCTATTAGGCCAGAGTAAGAGTTAAGACCTTAGCTATTAGGCCAGAGTAAGAGTTAAGACCTTAACCAGTAGGCCAGAGTAAGAGTTAAGACCTTAACCAGTAGGCCAGAGTAAGAGTTAAGACCTTAACCATTAGGCCAGAGTACGAGTCTAAGACCTTAGCTATTAGGCCAGAGTAAGAGTTAAGACCTTAATCAGTAGGCCAGAGTAAGAGTTAAGACATTAACCTGTAGGCCATAGTATGAGTCTAAGACCTTAGCTATTAGGCCAGAGTAAGAGTTAAGACCTTAGCTATTAGGTCAGAGTAAGAGTTAAGACCTTAACCAGTAGGCCGGAGTACGAGTCTAAGACCTTAGCCTGTAGGCCATAGTATGAGTATAAGACCTTAGCTATTAGGCCAGAGTAAGAGTTAAGACCTTAACCAGTAGGCCAGAGTAAAAGTTAAGACCTTAACCTGTAGGCCATAGTAGGAGTCTAAGACCTTAGCTATTAGGCCAGAGTAAGAGTTAAGACCTTAGCTATTAGGTCAGAGTAAGAGTTAAGACCTTAACCATTAGGCCGGAGTACGAGTCTAAGACCTTAGCTATTAGGCCATAGTAAGAGTTAAGACCTTAACCAGTAGGCCAGAGTAAGAGTTAAGACCTTAGCTATTAGGCCAGAGTAAGAGTTAAGACCTTAACCATTAGGCCAGAGTACGAGTCTAACACCTTAGCTATTAGGCCAGAGTAAGAGTTAAGACCTTAGCTATTAGGCCAGAGTAAGAGTTAAGACCTTAGCTATTAGGCTAGAGTAAGAGTTAAGACCTTAACCAGTAGGCCAGAGTAAGAGTTAACACCTTAACCATTATGCTAGAGTACGAGTCTGAGACCTTAGCTATTAGGCCAGAGTAAGAGTTAAGACCTTAACAAGTCGGCCAGCTTAAGAGTTAAGACATTAACCAGTAGGCCAGAGTAAGAGTTAAGACCTTAACCAGTAGGCCAGAGTACGAGTCTAAGACCTTAGCTATTCGGCCAGAGTAAGAGTTAAGACCTTAGCTATTAGGCCAGAGTAAGAGTTAAGACCTTAGCTATTAGGCTAGAGTAAGAGTTAAGACCTTAAACAGTAGGCCAGAGTAAGAGTTAACACCTTAACCATTATGATAGAGTACGAGTCTAAGACCTTAGCTATTAGGCCAGAGTACGAGTTAAGACCTTAACAAGTTGGCCAGAGTAAGAGTTAAGACCTTAACCAGTAGACCAGAGTAAGAGTTAAGACCTTAACCAGTAGGCCAGAGTACGAGTCTAAGACCTTAGCTATTTGGCCAGAGTAAGAGTTAAGACCTTAGCCATTAGGCCAGAGTAGAAGTCTAAGAACTTAGCTATTAGGCCAGAGTAAGAGTTAAGACCTTAGCTATTAGGCCAGAGTAAGACTTAACACCTTAACTAGTAGGCCAGAGTAAGAGTTAGGACCTTAACCATTAGGCCAGAGTACGAGTCTAAGACCTTAGCTATTAGGCCAGAGTAAGAGTTAAGACCTTAGCTATTAGGCCAGAGTAAGAGTTAAGACCTTAGCTATTAGGCCAGAGTAAGAGTTAAGACCTTAACCAGTAGGCCAGAGTAAGAGTTAAGACCTTAACCATTAGGCCAGAGTACGAGTCTAAGACCTTAACTATTAGGCCATAGTAAGAGTTAAGACCTTAACCAGTAGGCCACAGTAAGAGTTAAGACCTTAACCAGTAGGTAAGAGTAAGAGTTAAGACCTTAACCATTATGCCAGAGTACGAGTCTAAGACCTTAGCTATTAGGCCAGAGTAAGAGTTAAGACCTTAGCTATTAGGCCAGAGTAAGAGTTAAGACCTTAACCATTAGGCAAAAGTATGAGTCTAAGACCTTAGCTATTTGGCCAGAGTAAGAGTTAAGACCTTAGCTTTTAGGCCAGAGGAAGAGTTAAGACCTTAACCATTAGGCCAGAGTACGAGTCTAAGTCCTTAGCTATTAGGCCAGAGTAAGAGTTAAGACCTTAGCTATTAGGCCAGAGTAAGAGTTAAGACCTTAACCATTAGGCCAGAGTACGAGTTTAAGTCCTTAGCTATTAGGCCAGAGTAAGAGTTAAGACCTTAGCTATTAGGCCAGAGTAAGAGTTAAGACTTTAACCATTAGGCCGGAGTACGAGTCTAAGTCCTTAGCTATTAGGCCAGAGTAAGAGTTAAGACCTTAACTATTAGGCCAGAGTAAGAGTTAAGACCTTAGCTATTAGGCTAGAGTAAGAGTTAAGACATTAACCAGTAGGCCAGAGTAAGAGTTAACACCTTAACCATTATGCTAGAGTACGAGTCTAAGACCTTAGCTATTAGGCCAGAGTAAGAGTTAAGACCTTAACAAGTCGGCCAGCGTAAGAGTTAAGACATTAACCAGTAGGCCAGAGTAAGAGTTAAGACCTTAACCAGTAGGCCAGAGTACGAGTCTAAGACCTTAGCTATTCGGCCAGAGTAAGAGTTAAGACCTTAACCATTAGGCCAGAGTAGAAGTCTAAGACCATAGCTATTAGGCCAGAGTAAGAGTTAAGACCTTAGCTATTAGGCCAGAGTAAGAGTTAAGACCATAGCTATTTGGCCAGAGTAAGAGTTAAGACCTTAACCAGTAGGCCAGAGTAAGAGTTAAGACCTTAGCTATTAGGCCAGAGTAAGAGTTAAGACCTTAACCAGTAGGCCAGAATACGAGTCTAAGACCTTAGCTATTAGGCCAGAGTAAGAGTTAAGACCTTAACCAGTAGGCCAGAGTAAGAGTTAAGACCTTAACCTGTAGGCCATAGTACGAGTCTAAGACCTTAGCTATTAGGCCAGAGTAAGAGTTAAGACCTTAGCTATTAGGCCAGAGTAAGAGTTAAGACCTTAACCATTAGGCCAGAGTACGAGTCTAAGACCTTAGCTATTAGGCCAGAGTAAGAGTTAAGACCTTAGCTATTAGGCCAGAGTAAGAGTTAATACCTTAACCAGTAGGCCAGAGTAAGAGTTAAGACCTTAACCATTAGGCCAGAGTACGAGTCTAAGACCTTAGCTATTAGGCCAGAGTAAGAGTTAAGACCTTAGTTATTAGGCCAGAGTAAGAGTTAAGACCTTAGCTATTAGGCTAGAGTAAGAGTTAAGACCTTAACCAGTAGGCCAGAGTAAGAGTTAACACCTTAACCATTATGCTAGAGTACGAGTCTAAGACATTAGCTATTAGGCCAGAGTACGAGTTAAGACCTTAAGAAGTCGGCCAGAGTAAGAGTTAAGACCTTAACCAGTAGACCAGAGTAAGAGTTAAGACCTTAACCAGTAGGCCAGAGTACGAGTCTAAGACCTTAGCTATTTGGCCAGAGTAAGAGTTAAGACCATAGCCATTAGGCCAGAGTAGAAGTCTAAGACCTTAGCTATTAGGCCAGAGTAAGAGTTAAGACCTTAGCTATTAGGCCAGAGTAAGAGTTAACACCTTAACTAGTAGGCCAGAGTAAGAGTTAGGACCTTAGCTATTAGGCCAGAGTACGAGTCTAAGACCTTAGCTATTAGGCCAGAGTAAGAGATAAGACCTTAGCTATTAGGCCAGAGTAAGAGTTAAGACCTTAGCTATTAGGCCAGAGTAAGAGTTAAGACCTTAACCAGTAGGCCAGAGTAAGAGTCTAAGACCTTAACTATTAGGCAATAGTAAGAGTTAAGACCTTAACCAGTAGGCCACAGTAAGAGTTAAGACCTTAACCAGTAGGCCAGAGTAAGAGTTAAGACCTTAACCATTAGGCCAGAGTACGAGTCTAAGACCTTAGCTATTAGGCCAGAGTAAGAGTTAAGACCTTAGCTATTAGGCCAGAGTAAGAGTTAAGACCTTAGCTATTAGGCTAGAGTAAGAGTTAAGACCTTAACCAGTAGGCCAGAGTAAGAGTTAACACCTTAACCATTATGCTAGAGTACGAGTCTAAGACCTTAGCTATTAGGCCAGAGTAAGAGTTAAGACCTTAACAAGTCGGCCAGAGTAAGAGTTATGACCTTAACCAGTAGGCCAGAGTAAGTGTTAAGACCTTAACCAGTAGGCCAGAGTACGAGTCTAAGACCTTAGCTATTCGGCCAGAGTAAGAGTTAAGACCTTAACCATTAGGCCATAGTAGAAGTCTAAGACCTTAGCTATTAGGCCAGAGTAAGAGTTAAGACCTTAGCTATTAGGCCAGAGTAAGAGTTAGGACCTTAGCTATTAGGCCAGAGTAAGAGTTAAGACCTTAACCATTAGGCCAGAGTCCGAGTCTAAGACCATAGCTATTCGGCCAGAGTAAGAGTTAAGACCTTAGCAATTAGGCCAGAGTAAGAGTTAAGACCTTAACCATTAGGCCAGAGTACGAGTCTAAGACCATAGCTATTAGGCCAGAGTAAGAGTTAAGACCTTAGCTATTAGGCCAGAGTAAGAGTTAAGACCTTAGCTATTAGGCCAGAGTAAGAGTTAAGACCTTAACCAGTAGGCCAGAGTAAGAGTTAAGACCTTAACCAGTAGGCCAGAGTAAGAGTTAAGACCTTAACCATTAGGCCAGAGTACGAGTCTAAGACCTTAGCTATTAGGCCAGAGTAAGAGTTAAGACCTTAATCAGTAGGCCAGAGTAAGAGTTAAGACATTAACCTGTAGGCCATAGTATGAGTCTAAGACCTTAGCTATTAGGCCAGAGTAAGAGTTAAGACCTTAGCTATTAGGTCATAGTAAGAGTTAAGACCTTAACCAGTAGGCCGGAGTACGAGTCTAAGACCTTAGCCTGTAGGCCATAGTATGAGTATAAGACCTTAGCTATTAGGCCAGAGTAAGAGTTAAGACCTTAACCAGTAGGCCAGAGTAAAAGTTAAGACCTTAACCTGTAGGCCATAGTAGGAGTCTAAGACCTTAGCTATTAGGCCAGAGTAAGAGTTAAGACCTTAGCTATTAGGTCAGAGTAAGAGTTAAGACCTTAACCATTAGGCCGGAGTACGAGTCTAAGACCTTAGCTATTAGGCCATAGTAAGAGTTAAGACCTTAACCAGTAGGCCAGAGTAAGAGTTAAGACCTTAGCTATTAGGCCAGAGTAAGAGTTAAGACCTTAACCATTAGGCCAGAGTACGAGTCTAACACCTTAGCTATTAGGCCAGAGTAAGAGTTAAGACCTTAGCTATTAGGCCAGAGTAAGAGTTAAGACCTTAGCTATTAGGCTAGAGTAAGAGTTAAGACCTTAACCAGTAGGCCAGAGTAAGAGTTAACACCTTAACCATTATGCTAGAGTACGAGTCTGAGACCTTAGCTATTAGTCCAGAGTAAGAGTTAAGACCTTAACAAGTCGGCCAGCTTAAGAGTTAAGACATTAACCAGTAGGCCAGAGTAAGAGTTAAGACCTTAACCAGTAGGCCAGAGTACGAGTCTAAGACCTTAGCTATTCGGCCAGAGTAAGAGTTAAGACCTTAGCTATTAGGCCAGAGTAAGAGTTAAGACCTTAGCTATTAGGCTAGAGTAAGAGTTAAGACCTTAACCAGTAGGCCAGAGTAAGAGTTAACACCTTAACCATTATGATAGAGTACGAGTCTAAGACCTTAGCTATTAGGCCAGAGTACGAGTTAAGACCTTAACAAGTTGGCCAGAGTAAGAGTTAAGACCTTAACCAGTAGACCAGAGTAAGAGTTAAGACCTTAACCAGTAGGCCAGAGTACGAGTCTAAGACCTTAGCTATTTGGCCAGAGTAAGAGTTAAGACCTTAGCCATTAGGCCAGAGTAGAAGTCTAAGAACTTAGCTATTAGGCCAGAGTAAGAGTTAAGACCTTAGCTATTAGGCCAGAGTAAGACTTAACACCTTAACTAGTAGGCCAGAGTAAGAGTTAGGACCTTAACCATTAGGCCAGAGTACGAGTCTAAGACCTTAGCTATTAGGCCAGAGTAAGAGTTAAGACCTTAGCTATTAGGCCAGAGTAAGAGTTAAGACCTTAGCTATTAGGCCAGAGTAAGAGTTAAGACCTTAACCAGTAGGCCAGAGTAAGAGTTAAGACCTTAACCATTAGGCCAGAGTATGAGTCTAAGACCTTAACTATTAGGCCATAGTAAGAGTTAAGACCTTAACCAGTAGGCCACAGTAAGAGTTAAGACCTTAACCAGTAGGCCAGAGTAAGAGTTAAGACCTTAACCATTATGCCAGAGTACGAGTCTAAGACCTTAGCTATTAGGCCAGAGTAAGAGTTAAGACCTTAGCTATTAGGCCAGAGTAAGAGTTAAGACCTTAACCAGTAGGCCAGAGTAAGAGTTAAGACCTTAACCATTAGGCCAGAGTACGAGTCTAAGACCTTAGCTATTAGGCCATAGTAAGAGTTAAGCCCTTTACCAGTAGGCCAGAGTAAAAGTTAAGACCTTAGCTATTAGGCCAGAGTAAGAGTTAAGACCTTAACCAGTAGGCCAGAATACGAGTCTAAGACCTTAGCTATTAGGCCAGAGTAAGAGTTAAGACCTTAACCAGTAGGCCAGAGTAAGAGTTAAGACCTTAACCTGTAGGCCATAGTACGAGTCTAAGACCTTAGCTATTTGGCCATAGTAAGAGTTAAGACCTTAGCTATTAGGCCAGAGTAAGAGTTAAGACCTTAACCATTAGGCAAAAGTATGAGTCTAAGACCTTAGCTATTTGGCCAGAGTAAGAGTTAAGACCTTAGTTTTTAGGCCAGAGTAAGAGTTAAGACCTTAACCATAAGGCCAGAGTACGAGTCTAAGTCCTTAGCTATTAGGCCAGAGTAAGAGTTAAGACCTTAGCTATTAGGCCAGAGTAAGATTTAAGACCTTAACCATTAGGCCAGAGTACGAGTCTAAGTCCTTAGCTATTAGGCCAGAGTAAGAGTTAAGACCTTAGCTATTAGGCCAGAGTAAGAGTTAAGACCTTAACCAGTAGGCCAGAGTAAGAGTTAAGACCTTAACCATTAGGCCAGAGTACGAGTCTAAGACCTTAGCTATTAGGCCATAGTAAGAGTTAAGACCTTAACCAGTAGGCCAGAGTAAGAGTTAAGACCTTAACCAGTAGGCCAGAGTAAGAGTTAAGACCTTAACCATTAGGCCAGAGTACGAGTCTAAGACCTTAGCTATTAGGCCAGAGTAAGAGTTAAGACCTTAGCTATTAGACTAGAGTAAGAGTTAAGACCTTAGCTATTAGGCCAGAGTAAGAGTTAAGACCTTAACCAGTAGGCCAGAGTAAGAGTTAAGACCTTAACCAGTAGGCCAGAGTAAGAGTTAAGACCTTAACCATTAGGCCAGAGTACAAGTCTAAGACCTTAGCTATTAGGCCAGTGTAAGAGTTAAGACCTTAACCAGTAGGCCAGAGTAAGAGTTAAGACCTTAACCTGTAGGCCATAGTATGAGTCTAAGACCTTAGCTATTAGGCCAGAGTAAGAGTTAAGACCTTAGCTATTAGGTCAGAGTAAGAGTTAAGACCTTAACCAGTAGGCCAGAGTCAGAGTTAAGACCTTAACCATTAGGCCGGAGTACGAGTCTAAGACCTTAGCTATTAGGCCATAGTAAGAGTTAAGACCTTAACCAGTAGGCCAGAGTAAGAGTTAAGACCTTAGCTATTAGGCCAAAGTAAGAGTTAAGACCTTAACCATTAGGCCAGAGTACGAGTCTAGGACCTTAGCTATTATGCCAGAGTAAGAGTTAAGACCTTAACTATTAGGCCAGAGTAAGAGTTAAGACCTTAGCTATTAGGCTAGAGTAAGAGTTAAGACCTTAACCAGTAGGCCAGAGTAAGAGTTAACACCTTAACCATTATGCTAGAGTACGAGTCTAAGACCTTAGCTATTAGGCTAGAGTAAGAGTTAAGACCTTAACAAGTCGGCCAGCGTAAGAGTTAAGACATTAACCAGTAGGCCAGAGTAAGAGTTAAGACCTTAACCAGTAGGCCAGAGTACGAGTCTAAGACCTTAGCTATTCGGCCAGAGTAAGAGTTAAGACCTTAACCATTAGGCCAGAGTAGAAGTCTAAGACCATAGCTATTAGGCCAGAGTAAGAGTTAAGACCTTAGCTATTTGGCCAGAGTAAGAGTTAAGACCTTAACCAGTAGGCCAGAGTAAGAGTTAATACCTTAGCTATTAGGCCAGAGTAAGAGTTAAGACCTTAACCAGTAGGCCAGAATACGAGTCTAAGACCTTAGCTATTAGGCCAGAGTAAGAGTTAAGACCTTAACCAGTAGGCCAGAGTAAGAGTTAAGACCTTAACCTGTAGGCCATAGCACGAGTCTAAGACCTTAGCTATTAGGCCAGAGTAAGAGTTAAGACCTTAGCTATTAGGCCAGAGTAAGAGTTAAGACCTTAACCATTAGGCCAGAGTACGAGTCTAAGACCTTAGCTATTAGGCCAGAGTAAGAGTTAAGACCTTAGCTATTAGGCCAGAGTAAGAGTTAAGACCTTAACCAGTAGGCCAGAGTAAGAGTTAAGACCTTAACCATTAGGCCAGAGTACGAGTCTAAGACCTTAGCTATTAGGCCAGAGTAAGAGTTAAGACCTTAGCTATTAGGTCAGAGTAAGAGTTAAGACCTTAACCAGTAGGCCGGAGTACGAGTCTAAGACCTTAGACTGTAGGCCATAGTATGAGTCTAAGACCTTAGCTATTAGGCCAGAGTAAGAGTTAAGACCTTAAACAGTAGGCCAGAGTAAGAGTTAAGACCTTAACCTGTAGGCCATAGTATGAGTCTAAGACCTTAGCTATTAGGACAGAGTAAGAGTTAAGACCTTAGCTATTAGGTCAGAGTAAGAGTTAAGACCTTAACCATTAGGCCGGAGTAAGAGTCTAAGACCTTAGCTATTAGGCCATAGTAAGAGTTAAGACCTTAACCAGTAGGCCAGAGTAAGAGTTAAGACCTTAGCTATTAGGCCAGAGTAAGAGTTAAGACCTTAACCATGAGGCCAGAGTACGAGTCTAACACCTTAGCTATTAGGCCAGAGTAAGAGTTAAGACCTTAGCTATTAGGCCAGAGTAAGAGTTAAGACCTTAGCTATTAGGCTAGAGTAAGAGTTAAGACCTTAACCAGTAGGCCATAATAAGAGTTACGACCTGAACCATTATGCTAGAGTACGAGTCTGAGACCTTAGCTATTAGGCCAGAGTAAGAGTTAAGACCTTAACAAGTCGGCCAGCGTAAGAGTTAAGACATTAACCAGTAGGCCAGAGTGAGAGTTAAGACCTTAACCAGTAGTCCAGAGTACGAGTCTAAGACCTTAGCTATTCGGCCAGAGTAAGAGTTAAGACCTTAGCTATTAGGCCAGAGTAAGAGTTAAGACCTTAACCAGTAGGCCAGATTAAGAGATAAGACCTTAACCATTAGGCCAGAGTACGAGTCTAAGACCTTAGCTATTAGGCCATTGTAAGAGTTAAGCCCTTTACCAGTAGGCCAGAGTAATAGTTAAGACCTTAGCTATTAGGCCAGAGTAAGAGTTAAGACCTTAACCAGTAGGCCAGAATACGAGTCTAAGACCTTAGCTATTAGGCCAGAGTAAGAGTTAAGACGTTAACCAGTAGGCCAGAGTAAGAGTTAAGACCTTAATCTGTAGGCCATAGTACGAGTCTAAGACCTTAGCTATTTGGCCAGAGTAAGAGTGAAGACCTTAGCTATTAGGCCAGAGTAAGAGTTAAGACCTTAACCATTAGGCAAAAGTACGAGTCTAAGACCTTAGCTATTTGGCCAGAGTAAGAGTTAAGACCTTAGCTTTTAGGCCAGAGGAAGAGTTAAGACCTTAACCATTAGGCCAGAGTACGAGTCTAAGTCCTTAGCTATTAGGCCAGAGTAAGAGTTAAGACCTTAGCTATTAGGCCAGAGTAAGAGTTAAGACCTTAACCATTAGGCCAGAGTACGAGTCTAAGTCCTTAGCTATTAGGCCAGAGTAAGAGTTAAGACCTTAGCTATTAGGCCAGAGTAAGAGTTAAGACTTTAACCATTAGGCCAGAGTACGAGTCTAAGTCCTTAGCTATTAGGCCAGAGTAAGAGTTAAGACCTTAGCTATTAGGCCAGAGTAAGAGTTAAGACCTTAACCATTAGGCCAGAGTACGAGTCTAAGTCCTTAGCTATTAGGCCAGAGTAAGAGTTAAGACCTTAGCTATTAGGCCAGAGTAAGAGTTAAGACCTTAACCAGTAGGCCAGAGTAAGAGTTAAGACCTTAACCAGTAGTACAGAGTAAGAGTTAAGACCTTAACCAGAAGGCCAGAGTAAGAGTTAAGACCTTAGCTATTAGGCCAGAGTAAGAGTTAAGACCTTAACCATGAGGCCAGAGTACGAGTCTAACACCTTAGCTATTAGGCCAGAGTAAGAGTTAAGACCTTAGCTATTAGGCCAGAGTAAGAGTTAAGACCTTAGCTATTAGGCTAGAGTAAGAGTTAAGACCTTAACCAGTAGGCCAGAATAAGAGTTACCACCTTAACCATTATGCTAGAGTACGAGTCTGAGACCTTAGCTATTAGGCCAGAGTAAGAGTTAAGACCTTAACAAGTCGGCCAGCGTAAGAGTTAAGACATTAACCAGTAGGCCAGAGTGAGAGTTAAGACCTTAACCAGTAGGCCAGAGTACGAGTCTAAGACCTTAGCTATTCGGCCAGAGTAAGAGTTAAGACCTTAGCTATTAGGCCAGAGTAAGAGTTAAGACCTTAACCAGTAGGCCAGATTAAGAGATAAGACCTTAACCATTAGGCCAGAGTACGAGTCTAAGACCTTAGCTATTAGGCCATTGTAAGAGTTAAGCCCTTTACCAGTAGGCCAGAGTAATAGTTAAGACCTTAGCTATTAGGCCAGAGTAAGAGTTAAGACCTTAACCAGTAGGCCAGAATACGAGTCTAAGACCTTAGCTATTAGGCCAGAGTAAGAGTTAAGACGTTAACCAGTAGGCCAGAGTAAGAGTTAAGACCTTAATCTGTAGGCCATAGTACGAGTCTAAGACCTTAGCTATTTGGCCAGAGTAAGAGTGAAGACCTTAGCTATTAGGCCAGAGTAAGAGTTAAGACCTTAACCATTAGGCAAAAGTACGAGTCTAAGACCTTAGCTATTTGGCCAGAGTAAGAGTTAAGACCTTAGCTTTTAGGCCAGAGGAAGAGTTAAGACCTTAACCATTAGGCCAGAGTACGAGTCTAAGTCCTTAGCTATTAGGCCAGAGTAAGAGTTAAGACCTTAGCTATTAGGCCAGAGTAAGAGTTAAGACCTTAACCATTAGGCCAGAGTACGAGTCTAAGTCCTTAGCTATTAGGCCAGAGTAAGAGTTAAGACCTTAGCTATTAGGCCAGAGTAAGAGTTAAGACTTTAACCATTAGGCCAGAGTACGAGTCTAAGTCCTTAGCTATTAGGCCAGAGTAAGAGTTAAGACCTTAGCTATTAGGCCAGAGTAAGAGTTAAGACCTTAACCATTAGGCCAGAGTACGAGTCTAAGTCCTTAGCTATTAGGCCAGAGTAAGAGTTAAGACCTTAGCTATTAGGCCAGAGTAAGAGTTAAGACCTTAACCAGTAGGCCAGAGTAAGAGTTAAGACCTTAACCAGTAGTACAGAGTAAGAGTTAAGACCTTAACCAGAAGGCCAGAGTACGAGTCTAAGACCTTAGCTATGAGGCCAGAGTAAGAGTTAAGACCTTAGCTATTAGACCAGAGTAAGAGTTAAGACCTTAGCTATTAGGCCAGAGTAAGAGTTAAGACCTTAACCAGTAGTACAGAGTAAGAGTTAAGACCTTAACCAGAAGGCCAGAGTAAGAGTTAAGACCTTAACCATTAGGCCAGAGTACAAGTCTAAGACCTTAGCTATTAGGCCAGAGTAAGAGTTAAGACCTTAACCAGTAGGCCAGAGTAAAAGTTAAGACCTTAACCTGTAGGCCATAGTATGAGTCTAAGACCTTAGCTATTAGGCCAGAGTAAGAGTTAAGACCTTAGCTATTAGGTGAGAGTAAGAATTAAGACCTTAACCAGTAGGCCAGAGTCAGAGTTAAGACCTTAACCATTAGGCCGGAGTACGAGTCTAAGACCTTAGCTATTAGGCCATAGTAAGAGTTAAGACCTTAACCAGTAGGCCAGAGTAAGAGTTAAGACCTTAGCTATTAGGCCAGAGTAAGAGTTAAGACCTTAACCAGTAGGCCAGAGTAAGAGTTAAGACCTTAGCTATTAGGCCAGAGTAAGAGTTAAGACCTTAACCATTAGGCCAGAGTACGAGTCTAACACCTTAGCTATTAGGCCAGAGTAAGAGTTAAGACCTTAGCTATTAGGCTAGAGTAAGAGTTAAGACCTTAACCGGTAGGCCAGAATAAGAGTTAACACCTTAACCATTATGCTAGAGTACGAGTCTGAGACCTTAGCTATTAGGCCAGAGTAAGAGTTAAGACCTTAACAAGTCGGCCAGCGTAAGAGTTAAGACATTAACCAGTAGGCCAGAGTGAGAGTTAAGACCTTAACCAGTAGGCCAGAGTACGAGTCTAAGACCTTAGCTATTCGGCCAGAGTAAGAGTTAAGACCTTAGCTATTAGGCCAGAGTAAGAGTTAAGACCTTAGCTATTAGGCTAGAGTAAGAGTTAAGACCTTAACCAGTAGGCCAGAGTAAGAGTTAACACCTTAACCATTATGCTAGAGTACGAGTCTAAGACCTTAGCTGTTAGGCCAGAGTACGAGTTAAGATCTTAACAAGTCGGCCAGAGTAAGAGTTAACACCTTAACCATTATGCTAGAGTACGAGTCTAAGACCTTAGCTATTAGGCCATTGTAAGAGTTAAGCCCTTTACCAGTAGGCCAGAGTAATAGTTAAGACCTTAGCTATTAGGCCAGAGTAAGAGTTAAGACCTTAACCAGTAGGCCAGAATACGAGTCTAAGACCTTAGCTGTTAGGCCAGAGTAAGAGTTAAGACGTTAACCAGTAGGCCAGAGTAAGAGTTAAGACCTTAATCTGTAGGCCATAGTACGAGTCTAAGACCTTAGCTATTTGGCCAGAGTAAGAGTGAAGACCTTAGCTATTAGGCCAGAGTAAGAGTTAAGACCTTAACCATTAGGCAAAAGTACGAGTCTAAGACCTTAGCTATTTGGCCAGAGTAAGAGTTAAGACCTTAGCTTTTAGGCCAGAGGAAGAGTTAAGACCTTAACCATTAGGCCAGAGTACGAGTCTAAGTCCTTAGCTATTAGGCCAGAGTAAGAGTTAAGACCTTAGCTATTAGGCCAGAGTAAGAGTTAAGACCTTAACCATTAGGCCAGAGTACGAGTCTAAGTCCTTAGCTATTAGGCCAGAGTAAGAGTTAAGACCTTAGCTATTAGGCCAGAGTAAGAGTTAAGACTTTAACCATTAGGCCAGAGTACGAGTCTAAGTCCTTAGCTATTAGGCCAGAGTAAGAGTTAAGACCTTAGCTATTAGGCCAGAGTAAGAGTTAAGACCTTAACCATTAGGCCAGAGTACGAGTCTAAGTCCTTAGCTATTAGGCCAGAGTAAGAGTTAAGACCTTAGCTATTAGGCCAGAGTAAGAGTTAAGACCTTAACCAGTAGGCCAGAGTAAGAGTTAAGACCTTAACCAGTAGTACAGAGTAAGAGTTAAGACCTTAACCAGAAGGCCAGAGTACGAGTCTAAGACCTTAGCTATGAGGCCAGAGTAAGAGTTAAGACCTTAGCTATTAGACCAGAGTAAGAGTTAAGACCTTAGCTATTAGGCCAGAGTAAGAGTTAAGACCTTAACCAGTAGTACAGAGTAAGAGTTAAGACCTTAACCAGAAGGCCAGAGTAAGAGTTAAGACCTTAACCATTAGGCCAGAGTACAAGTCTAAGACCTTAGCTATTAGGCCAGAGTAAGAGTTAAGACCTTAACCAGTAGGCCAGAGTAAAAGTTAAGACCTTAACCTGTAGGCCATAGTATGAGTCTAAGACCTTAGCTATTAGGCCAGAGTAAGAGTTAAGACCTTAGCTATTAGGTCAGAGTAAGAATTAAGACCTTAACCAGTAGGCCAGAGTCAGAGTTAAGACCTTAACCATTAGGCCGGAGTACGAGTCTAAGACCTTAGCTATTAGGCCATAGTAAGAGTTAAGACCTTAACCAGTAGGCCAGAGTAAGATTTAAGACCTTAGCTATTAGGCCAGAGTAAGAGTTAAGACCTTAACCAGTAGGCCAGAGTAAGAGTTAAGACCTTAGCTATTAGGCCAGAGTAAGAGTTAAGACCTTAACCATTAGGCCAGAGTACGAGTCTAACACCTTAGCTATTAGGCCAGAGTAAGAGTTAAGACCTTAGCTATTAGGCTAGAGTAAGAGTTAAGACCTTAACCGGTAGGCCAGAATAAGAGTTAACACCTTAACCATTATGCTAGAGTACGAGTCTGAGACCTTAGCTATTAGGCCAGAGTAAGAGTTAAGACCTTAACAAGTCGGCCAGCGTAAGAGTTAAGACATTAACCAGTAGGCCAGAGTGAGAGTTAAGACCTTAACCAGTAGGCCAGAGTACGAGTCTAAGACCTTAGCTATTCGGCCAGAGTAAGAGTTAAGACCTTAGCTATTAGGCCAGAGTAAGAGTTAAGACCTTAGCTATTAGGCTAGAGTAAGAGTTAAGACCTTAACCAGTAGGCCAGAGTAAGAGTTAACACCTTAACCATTATGCTAGAGTACGAGTCTAAGACCTTAGCTATTAGGCCAGAGTACGAGTTAAGATCTTAACAAGTCGGCCAGAGTAAGAGTTAACACCTTAACCATTATGCTAGAGTACGAGTCTAAGACCTTAGCTATTAGGCCAGAGTACGAGTTAAGATCTTAACAAGTCGGCCAGAGTAAGAGTTAAGATCTTAACCAGTAGACCAGAGTAAGAGTTAAGACCTTAACCAGTAGGCCAGAGTACGAGTCTAAGACCTTAGCTATTTGGCCAGAGTAAGAGTTAAGACCTTAGCCATTAGGCCAGAGTAGAAGTCTAAGACCTTAGCTATTAGGACAGAGTAAGAGTTAAGACCTTAGCTATTAGGCCAGAGTAAGAGTTAACACCTTAACTAGTAGTCCAGAGTAAGAGTTAGGACCTTAACCATTAGGCCAGAGTACGAGTCTAAGACCTTAGCTATTAGGCCAGAGTAAGAGTTAAGACCTTAGCTATTAGGCCAGAGTAAGAGTTAAGACCTTAACCAGTAGGCCAGAGTAAGAGTTAAGACCTTAACCATTAGGCCAGAGTACGAGTCTAAGACCTTAACTATTTGGCCATAGTAAGAGTTAAGACCTTAACCAGTAGGCCACAGTAAGAGTTAAGACCTTACCAGTAGGCCAGAGTAAGAGTTAAGACCTTAACCATTAGGCCAGAGTACGAGTCTAAGACCTTAGCTATTAGGCCAGAGTAAGAGTTAAGACCTTAGCTATTAGGCCAGAGTAAGAGTTAAGACCTTAACCAGTAGGCTAGAGTAAGAGTTAAGACCTTAACCATTAGGCCAGAGTACGAGTCTAAGACCTTAGCTATTAGGCCATAGTAAGAGTTAAGACCTTAACCAGTAGGCCAGAATACGAGTCTAAGACCTTAGCTATTAGGCCAGAGTAAGAGTTAAGACCTTCACCAGTAGGCCAGAGTAAGAGTTAAGACATTAACCTGTAGGCGATAGTACGAGTCTAAGACCTTAGCTATTTGGCCAGAGTAAGAGTTAAGACCTTAGCTATTAGGCCAGAGTAAGAGTTAAGACCTTAACCATTAGGCCAAAGTACGAGTCTAAGACCTTAGCTATTTGGCCAGAGTAAGAGTTAAGACCTTAGCTTTTAGGCCAGAGTAAGAGTTAAGACTTTAACCATTAGGCCAGAGTACGAGTCTAAGTCCTTAGCTATTAGGCCAGAGTAAGAGTTAAGACCTTAGCTATTAGGCCAGAGTAAGAGTTAAGACCTTAACCATTAGGCCAGAGTACGAGTCTAAGTCCTTAGCTATTAGGCCAGAGTAAGAGTTAAGACCTTAGCTATTAGGCCAGAGTAAGAGTTAAGACCTTAACCAGTAGGCCAGAGTAAGAGTTAAGACCTTAACCATTAGGCCAGAGTACGAGTCTAAGACCTTAGCTATTAGGCCATAGTAAGAGTTAAGACCTTAACCAGTAGGCCAGAGTAAGAGTTAAGACCTTAACCAGTAGGCCAGAGTAAGAGTTAAGACCTTAACCATTAGGCCAGAGTACGAGTCTAAGACCTTAGCTATTAGGCCAGAGTAAGAGTTAAGACCTTAGCTATTAGACCAGAGTAAGAGTTAAGACCTTAGCTATTAGGCCAGAGTAAGAGTTAAGACCTCAACCAGTAGTACAGAGTAAGAGTTAAGACCTTAACCAGAAGGCCAGAGTAAGAGTTAAGACCTTAACCATTAGGCCAGAGTACAAGTCTAAGACCTTAGCTATTAGGCCAGAGTAAGAGTTAAGACCTTAACCAGTAGGCCAGAGTAAGAGTTAAGACCTTAACCTGTAGGCCATAGTATGAGTCTAAGACCTTAGCTATTAGGCCAGAGTAAGAGTTAAGACCTTAGCTATTAGGTCAGAGTAAGAGTTAAGACCTTAACCAGTAGGCCAGAGTCAGAGTTAAGACCTTAACCATTAGGCCGGAGTACGAGTCTAAGACCTTAGCTATTAGGCCATAGTAAGAGTTAAGACCTTAACCAGAAGGCCAGAGTAAGAGTTAAGACCTTAGCTATTAGGCCAGAGTAAGAGTTAAGACCTTAACCATTAGGCCAGAGTACGAGTCTAAGACCTTAGCTATTAGGCCAGAGTAAGAGTTAAGACCTTAACTATTAGGCCAGAGTAAGAGTTAAGACCTTAGCTATTAGGCTAGAGTAAGAGTTAAGACATTAACCAGTAGGCCAGAGTAAGAGTTAACACCTTAACCATTATGCTAGAGTACGAGTCTAAGACCTTAGCTATTAGGCCAGAGTAAGAGTTAAGACCTTAACAAGTCGGCCAGCGTAAGAGTTAAGACATTAACCAGTAGGCCAGAGTAAGAGTTAAGACCTTAACCAGTAGGCCAGAGTACGAGTCTAAGACCTTAGCTATTCGGCCAGAGTAAGAGTTAAGACCTTAACCATTAGGCCAGAGTAGAAGTCTAAGACCATAGCTATTAGGCCAGAGTAAGAGTTAAGACCTTAGCTATTAGGCCAGAGTAAGAGTTAAGACCATAGCTATTTGGCCAGAGTAAGAGTTAAGACCTTAACCAGTAGGCCAGAGTAAGAGTTAAGACCTTAGCTATTAGGCCAGAGTAAGAGTTAAGACCTTAACCAGTAGGCCAGAATACGAGTCTAAGACCTTAGCTATTAGGCCAGAGTAAGAGTTAAGACCTTAACCAGTAGGCCAGAGTAAGAGTTAAGACCTTAACCTGTAGGCCATAGTACGAGTCTAAGACCTTAGCTATTAGGCCAGAGTAAGAGTTAAGACCTTAGCTATTAGGCCAGAGTAAGAGTTAAGACCTTAACCATTAGGCCAGAGTACGAGTCTAAGACCTTAGCTATTAGGCCAGAGTAAGAGTTAAGACCTTAGCTATTAGGCCAGAGTAAGAGGTAATACCTTAACCAGTAGGCCAGAGTAAGAGTTAAGACCTTAACCATTAGGCCAGAGTACGAGTCTAAGACCTTAGCTATTAGGCCAGAGTAAGAGTTAAGACCTTAGTTATTAGGCCAGAGTAAGAGTTAAGACCTTAGCTATTAGGCTAGAGTAAGAGTTAAGACCTTAACCAGTAGGCCAGAGTAAGAGTTAACACCTTAACCATTATGCTAGAGTACGAGTCTAAGACATTAGCTATTAGGCCAGAGTACGAGTTAAGACCTTAAGAAGTCGGCCAGAGTAAGAGTTAAGACCTTAACCAGTAGACCAGAGTAAGAGTTAAGACCTTAACCAGTAGGCCAGAGTACGAGTCTAAGACCTTAGCTATTTGGCCAGAGTAAGAGTTAAGACCTTAGCCATTAGGCCAGAGTAGAAGTCTAAGACCTTAGCTATTAGGCCAGAGTAAGAGTTAAGACCTTAGCTATTAGGCCAGAGTAAGAGTTAACACCTTAACTAGTAGGCCAGAGTAAGAGTTAGGACCTTAGCTTTTAGGCCAGAGTATGAGTCTAAGACCTTAGCTAATAGGCCAGAGTAAGAGATAAGACCTTAGCTATTAGGCCAGAGTAAGAGTTAAGACCTTAGCTATTAGGCCAGAGTAAGAGTTAAGACCTTAACCAGTAGGCCAGAGTAAGAGTCTAAGACCTTAACTATTAGGCAATAGTAAGAGTTAAGACCTTAACCAGTAGGCCACAGTAAGAGTTAAGACCTTAACCAGTAGGCCAGAGTAAGAGTTAAGACCTTAACCATTAGGCCAGAGTACGAGTCTAAGACCTTAGCTATTAGGCCAGAGTAAGAGTTAAGACCTTAGCTATTAGGTCAGAGTAAGAGTTAAGACCTTAACCAGTAGGCCGGAGTACGAGTTAAGACCTTAACCTGTAGGCCATAGTATGAGTCTAAGACCTTAGCTATTAGGACAGAGTAAGAGTTAAGACCTTAGCTATTAGGTCAGAGTAAGAGTTAAGACCTTAACCATTAGGCCGGAGTACGAGTCTAAGACCTTAGCTATTAGGCCATAGTAAGAGTTAAGACCTTAACCAGTAGGCCAGAGTAAGAGTTAAGACCTTAGCTATTAGGCCAGAGTAAGAGTTAAGACCTTAACCATGAGGCCAGAGTACGAGTCTAACACCTTAGCTATTAGGCCAGAGTAAGAGTTAAGACCTTAGCTATTAGGCCAGAGTAAGAGTTAAGACCTTAGCTATTAGGCTAGAGTAAGAGTTAGGACCTTAACCAGTAGGCCAGAATAAGAGTTACCACCTTAACCATTATGCTAGAGTACGAGTCTGAGACCTTAGCTATTAGGCCAGAGTAAGAGTTAAGACCTTAACAAGTCGGCCAGCGTAAGAGTTAAGACATTAACCAGTAGGCCAGAGTGAGAGTTAAGACCTTAACCAGTAGGCCAGAGTACGAGTCTAAGACCTTAGCTATTCGGCCAGAGTAAGAGTTAAGACCTTAGCTATTAGGCCAGAGTAAGAGTTAAGACCTTAACCAGTAGGCCCGATTAAGAGATAAGACCTTAACCATTAGGCCAGAGTACGAGTCTAAGACCTTAGCTATTAGGCCATTGTAAGAGTTAAGCCCTTTACCAGTAGGCCAGAGTAATAGTTAAGACCTTAGCTATTAGGCCAGAGTAAGAGTTAAGACCTTAACCAGTAGGCCAGAATACGAGTCTAAGACCTTAGCTATTAGGCCAGAGTAAGAGTTAAGACGTTAACCAGTAGGCCAGAGTAAGAGTTAAGACCTTAATCTGTAGGCCATAGTATGAGTCTAAGACCTTAGCTATTTGGCCAGAGTAAGAGTGAAGACCTTAGCTATTAGGCCAGAGTAAGAGTTAAGACCTTAACCATTAGGCAAAAGTACGAGTCTAAGACCTTAGCTATTTGGCCAGAGTAAGAGTTAAGACCTTAGCTTTTAGGCCAGAGGAAGAGTTAAGACCTTAACCATTAGGCCAGAGTACGAGTCTAAGTCCTTATCTATTAGGCCAGAGTAAGAGTTAAGACCTTAGCTATTAGGCCAGAGTAAGAGTTAAGACCTTAACCATTAGGCCAGAGTACGAGTCTAAGTCCTTAGCTATTAGGCCAGAGTAAGAGTTAAGACCTTAGCTATTAGGCCAGAGTAAGAGTTAAGACTTTAACCATTAGGCCAGAGTACGAGTCTAAGTCCTTAGCTATTAGGCCAGAGTAAGAGTTAAGACCTTAGCTATTAGGCCAGAGTAAGAGTTAAGACCTTAACCATTAGGCCAGAGTACGAGTCTAAGTCCTTAGCTATTAGGCCAGAGTAAGAGTTAAGACCTTAGCTATTAGGCCAGAGTAAGAGTTAAGACCTTAACCAGTAGGCCAGAGTAAGAGTTAAGACCTTAACCAGTAGTACAGAGTAAGAGTTAAGACCTTAACCAGAAGGCCAGAGTACAAGTCTAAGACCTTAGCTATGAGGCCAGAGTAAGAGTTAAGACCTTAGCTATTAGACCAGAGTAAGAGTTAAGACCTTAGCTATTAGGCCAGAGTAAGAGTTAAGACCTTAACCAGTAGTACAGAGTAAGAGTTAAGACCTTAACCAGAAGGCCAGAGTAAGAGTTAAGACCTTAACCATTAGGCCAGAGTACAAGTCTAAGACCTTAGCTATTAGGCCAGAGTAAGAGTTAAGACCTTAACCAGTAGGCCAGAGTAAAAGTTAAGACCTTAACCTGTAGGCCATAGTATGAGTCTAAGACCTTAGCTATTAGGCCAGAGTAAGAGTTAAGACCTTAGCTATTAGGTCAGAGTAAGAATTAAGACCTTAACCAGTAGGCCAGAGTCAGAGTTAAGACCTTAACCATTAGGCCGGAGTACGAGTCTAAGACCTTAGCTATTAGGCCATAGTAAGAGTTAAGACCTTAACCAGTAGGCCAGAGTAAGAGTTAAGACCTTAGCTATTAGGCCAGAGTAAGAGTTAAGACCTTAACCAGTAGGCCAGAGTAAGAGTTAAGACCTTAGCTATTAGGCCAGAGTAAGAGTTAAGACCTTAACCATTAGGCCAGAGTACGAGTCTAACACCTTAGCTATTAGGCCAGAGTAAGAGTTAAGACCTTAGCTATTAGGCTAGAGTAAGAGTTAAGACCTTAACCGGTAGGCCAGAATAAGAGTTAACACCTTAACCATTATGCTAGAGTACGAGTCTGAGACCTTAGCTATTAGGCCAGAGTAAGAGTTAAGACCTTAACAAGTCGGCCAGCGTAAGAGTTAAGACATTAACCAGTAGGCCAGAGTGAGAGTTAAGACCTTAACCAGTAGGCCAGAGTACGAGTCTAAGACCTTAGCTATTCGGCCAGAGTAAGAGTTAAGACCTTAGCTATTAGGCCAGAGTAAGAGTTAAGACCTTAGCTATTAGGCTAGAGTAAGAGTTAAGACCTTAACCAGTAGGCCAGAGTAAGAGTTAACACCTTAACCATTATGCTAGAGTACGAGTCTAAGACCTTAGCTATTAGGCCAGAGTACGAGTTAAGATCTTAACAAGTCGGCCAGAGTAAGAGTTAACACCTTAACCATTATGCTAGAGTACGAGTCTAAGACCTTAGCTATTAGGCCATTGTAAGAGTTAAGCCCTTTACCAGTAGGCCAGAGTAATAGTTAAGACCTTAGCTATTAGGCCAGAGTAAGAGTTAAGACCTTAACCAGTAGGCCAGAATACGAGTCTAAGACCTTAGCTATTAGGCCAGAGTAAGAGTTAAGACGTTAACCAGTAGGCCAGAGTAAGAGTTAAGACCTTAATCTGTAGGCCATAGTACGAGTCTAAGACCTTAGCTATTTGGCCAGAGTAAGAGTGAAGACCTTAGCTATTAGGCCAGAGTAAGAGTTAAGACCTTAACCATTAGGCAAAAGTACGAGTCTAAGACCTTAGCTATTTGGCCAGAGTAAGAGTTAAGACCTTAGCTTTTAGGCCAGAGGAAGAGTTAAGACCTTAACCATTAGGCCAGAGTACGAGTCTAAGTCCTTAGCTATTAGGCCAGAGTAAGAGTTAAGACCTTAGCTATTAGGCCAGAGTAAGAGTTAAGACCTTAACCATTAGGCCAGAGTACGAGTTTAAGTCCTTAGTTATTAGGCCAGAGTAAGAGTTAAGACCTTAGCTATTAGGCCAGAGTAAGAGTTAAGACTTTAACCATTAGGCCAGAGTACGAGTCTAAGTCCTTAGCTATTAGGCCAGAGTAAGACTTAAGACCTTAACTATTAGGCCAGAGTAAGAGTTAAGACCTTAGCTATTAGGCTAGAGTAAGAGTTAAGACATTAACCAGTAGGCCAGAGTAAGAGTTAACACCTTAACCATTATGCTAGAGTACGAGTCTAAGACCTTAGCTATTAGGCCAGAGTAAGAGTTAAGACCTTAACAAGTCGGCCAGCGTAAGAGTTAAGACATTAACCAGTAGGCCAGAGTAAGAGTTAAGACCTTAACCAGTAGGCCAGAGTACGAGTCTAAGACCTTAGCTATTCGGCCAGAGTAAGAGTTAAGACCTTAACCATTAGGCCAGAGTAGAAGTCTAAGACCATAGCTATTAGGCCAGAGTAAGAGTTAAGACCTTAGCTATTAGGCTAGAGTAAGAGTTAAGACCTTAACCAGTAGGCCAGAGTAAGAGTTAACACCTTAACCATTATGCTAGAGTACGAGTCTAAGACCTTAGCTATTAGGCCAGAGTACGAGTTAAGATCTTAACAAGTCGGCCAGAGTAAGAGTTAACACCTTAACCATTATGCTAGAGTACGAGTCTAAGACCTTAGCTATTAGGCCATTGTAAGAGTTAAGCCCTTTACCAGTAGGCCAGAGTAATAGTTAAGACCTTAGCTATTAGGCCAGAGTAAGAGTTAAGACCTTAACCAGTAGGCCAGAATACGAGTCTAAGACCTTAGCTATTAGGCCAGAGTAAGAGTTAAGACGTTAACCAGTAGGCCAGAGTAAGAGTTAAGACCATAATCTGTAGGCCATAGTACGAGTCTAAGACCTTAGCTATTTGGCCAGAGTAAGAGTGAAGACCTTAGCTATTAGGCCAGAGTAAGAGTTAAGACCTTAACCATTAGGCAAAAGTACGAGTCTAAGACCTTAGCTATTTGGCCAGAGTAAGAGTTAAGACCTTAGCTTTTAGGCCAGAGGAAGAGTTAAGACCTTAACCATTAGGCCAGAGTACGAGTCTAAGTCCTTAGCTATTAGGCCAGAGTAAGAGTTAAGACCTTAGCTATTAGGCCAGAGTAAGAGTTAAGACCTTAACCATTAGGCCAGAGTACGAGTTTAAGTCCTTAGTTATTAGGCCAGAGTAAGAGTTAAGACCTTAGCTATTAGGCCAGAGTAAGAGTTAAGACTTTAACCATTAGGCCAGAGTACGAGTCTAAGTCCTTAGCTATTAGGCCAGAGTAAGACTTAAGACCTTAACTATTAGGCCAGAGTAAGAGTTAAGACCTTAGCTATTAGGCTAGAGTAAGAGTTAAGACATTAACCAGTAGGCCAGAGTAAGAGTTAACACCTTAACCATTATGCTAGAGTACGAGTCTAAGACCTTAGCTATTAGGCCAGAGTAAGAGTTAAGACCTTAACAAGTCGGCCAGCGTAAGAGTTAAGACATTAACCAGTAGGCCAGAGTAAGAGTTAAGACCTTAACCAGTAGGCCAGAGTACGAGTCTAAGACCTTAGCTATTCGGCCAGAGTAAGAGTTAAGACCTTAACCATTAGGCCAGAGTAGAAGTCTAAGACCATAGCTATTAGGCCAGAGTAAGAGTTAAGACCTTAGCTATTAGGCCAGAGTAAGAGTTAAGACCATAGCTATTTGGCCAGAGTAAGAGTTAAGACCTTAACCAGTAGGCCAGAGTAAGAGTTAAGACCTTAGCTATTAGGCCAGAGTAAGAGTTAAGACCTTAACCAGTAGGCCAGAATACGAGTCTAAGACCTTAGCTATTAGGCCAGAGTAAGAGTTAAGACCTTAACCAGTAGGCCAGAGTAAGAGTTAAGACCTTAACCTGTAGGCCATAGTACGAGTCTAAGACCTTAGCTATTAGGCCAGAGTAAGAGTTAAGACCTTAGCTATTAGGCCAGAGTAAGAGTTAAGACCTTAACCATTAGGCCAGAGTACGAGTCTAAGACCTTAGCTATTAGGCCAGAGTAAGAGTTAAGACCTTAGCTATTAGGCCAGAGTAAGAGTTAATACCTTAACCAGTAGGCCAGAGTAAGAGTTAAGACCTTAAGCATTAGGCCAGAGTACGAGTCTAAGACCTTAGCTATTAGGCCAGAGTAAGAGTTAAGACCTTAGTTATTAGGCCAGAGTAAGAGTTAAGACCTTAGCTATTAGGCTAGAGTAAGAGTTAAGACCTTAACCAGTAGGCCAGAGTAAGAGTTAACACCTTAACCATTATGCTAGAGTACGAGTCTAAGACATTAGCTATTAGGCCAGAGTACGAGTTAAGACCTTAAGAAGTCGGCCAGAGTAAGAGTTAAGACCTTAACCAGTAGACCAGAGTAAGAGTTAAGACCTTAACCAGTAGGCCAGAGTACGAGTCTAAGACCTTAGCTATTTGGCCAGAGTAAGAGTTAAGACCTTAGCCATTAGGCCAGAGTAGAAGTCTAAGACCTTAGCTATTAGGCCAGAGTAAGAGTTAAGACCTTAGCTATTAGGCCAGAGTAAGAGTTAACACCTTAACTAGTAGGCCAGAGTAAGAGTTAGGACCTTAGCTATTAGGCCAGAGTACGAGTCTAAGACCTTAGCTATTAGGCCAGAGTAAGAGATAAGACCTTAGCTATTAGGGCAGAGTAAGAGTTAAGACCTTAGCTATTAGGCCAGAGTAAGAGTTAAGACCTTAACCAGTAGGCCAGAGTAAGAGTCTAAGACCTTAACTATTAGGCAATAGTAAGAGTTAAGACCTTAACCAGTAGGCCACAGTAAGAGTTAAGACCTTAGCTATTAGGCCAGAGTAAGAGTTAAGACCTTAACCAGTAGGCCAGAGTAAGAGTTAAGACCTTAACCATTAGGCCAGAGTACGAGTCTAAGACCTTAGCTATTAGGCCATAGTAAGAGTTAAGCCCTTTACCAGTAGGCCAGAGTAAAAGTTAAGACCTTAGCTATTAGGCCAGAGTAAGAGTTAAGACCTTAACCAGTAGGCCAGAATACGAGTCTAAGACCTTAGCTATTAGGCCAGAGTAAGAGTTAAGACCTTAACCAGTAGGCCAGAGTAAGAGTTAAGACCTTAACCTGTAGGCCATAGTACGAGTCTAAGACCTTAGCTATTTGGCCATAGTAAGAGTTAAGACCTTAGCTATTAGGCCAGAGTAAGAGTTAAGACCTTAACCATTAGGCAAAAGTACGAGTCTAAGACCTTAGCTATTTGGCCAGAGTAAGAGTTAAGACCTTAGTTTTTAGGCCAGAGTAAGAGTTAAGACCTTAACCATAAGGCCAGAGTACGAGTCTAAGTCCTTAGCTATTAGGCCAGAGTAAGAGTTAAGACCTTAGCTATTAGGCCAGAGTAAGATTTAAGACCTTAACCATTAGGCCAGAGTACGAGTCTAAGTCCTTAGCTATTAGGCCAGAGTAAGAGTTAAGACCTTAGCTATTAGGCCAGAGTAAGAGTTAAGACCTTAACCAGTAGGCCAGAGTAAGAGTTAAGACCTTAACCATTAGGCCAGAGTACGAGTCTAAGACCTTAGCTATTAGGCCATAGTAAGAGTTAAGACCTTAACCAGTAGGCCAGAGTAAGAGTTAAGACCTTAACCAGTAGGCCAGAGTAAGAGTTAAGACCTTAACCATTAGGCCAGAGTACGAGTCTAAGACCTTAGCTATTAGGCCAGAGTAAGAGTTAAGACCTTAGCTATTAGACTAGAGTAAGAGTTAAGACCTTAGCTATTAGGCCAGAGTAAGAGTTAAGACCTTAACCAGTAGGCCAGAGTAAGAGTTAAGACCTTAACCAGTAGGCCAGAGTAAGAGTTAAGACCTTAACCATTAGGCCAGAGTACAAGTCTAAGACCTTAGCTATTAGGCCAGTGTAAGAGTTAAGACCTTAACCAGTAGGCCAGAGTAAGAGTTAAGACCTTAACCTGTAGGCCATAGTATGAGTCTAAGACCTTAGCTATTAGGCCAGAGTAAGAGTTAAGACCTTAGCTATTAGGTCAGAGTAAGAGTTAAGACCTTAACCAGTAGGCCAGAGTCAGAGTTAAGACCTTAACCATTAGGCCGGAGTACGAGTCTAAGACCTTAGCTATTAGGCGATAGTAAGAGTTAAGACCTTAACCAGTAGGCCAGAGTAAGAGTTAAGACCTTAGCTATTAGGCCAAAGTAAGAGTTAAGACCTTAACCATTAGGCCAGAGTACGAGTCTAGGACCTTAGCTATTAGGCCAGAGTAAGAGTTAAGACCTTAACTATTAGGCCAGAGTAAGAGTTAAGACCTTAGCTATTAGGCTAGAGTAAGAGTTAAGACCTTAACCAGTAGGCCAGAGTAAGAGTTAACACCTTAACCATTATGCTAGAGTACGAGTCTAAGACCTTAGCTATTAGGCTAGAGTAAGAGTTAAGACCTTAACAAGTCGGCCAGCGTAAGAGTTAAGACATTAACCAGTAGGCCAGAGTAAGAGTTAAGACCTTAACCAGTAGGCCAGAGTACGAGTCTAAGACCTTAGCTATTCGGCCAGAGTAAGAGTTAAGACCTTAACCATTAGGCCAGAGTAGAAGTCTAAGACCTTAGCTATTAGGCCAGAGTAAGAGTTAAGACCTTAACCAGTAGGCCAGAGTAAGAGTTAAGACCTTAACCTGTAGGCCATAGCACGAGTCTAAGACCTTAGCTATTAGGCCAGAGTAAGAGTTAAGACGTTAACCATTAGGCCAGAGTACGAGTCTAAGACCTTAGCTATTAGGCCAGAGTAAGAGTTAAGACCTTAGCTATTAGGCCAGAGTAAGAGTTAAGACCTTAACCAGTAGGCCAGAGTAAGAGTTAAGACCTTAACCATTAGGCCAGAGTACGAGTCTAAGACCTTAGCTATTAGGCCAGAGTAAGAGTTAAGACCTTAGCTATTAGGTCAGAGTAAGAGTTAAGACCTTAACCAGTAGGCCGGAGTACGAGTCTAAGACCTTAGCCTGTAGGCCATAGTATGAGTCTAAGACCTTAGCTATTAGGCCAGAGTAAGAGTTAAGACCTTAAACAGTAGGCCAGAGTAAGAGTTAAGACCTTAACCTGTAGGCCATAGTATGAGTCTAAGACCTTAGCTATTAGGACAGAGTAAGAGTTAAGACCTTAGCTATTAGGTCAGAGTAAGAGTTAAGACCTTAACCATTAGGCCGGAGTACGAGTCTAAGACCTTAGCTATTAGGCCATAGTAAGAGTTAAGACCTTAACCAGTAGGCCAGAGTAAGAGTTAAGACCTTAGCTATTAGGCCAGAGTAAGAGTTAAGACCTTAACCATGAGGCCAGAGTACGAGTCTAACACCTTAGCTATTAGGCCAGAGTAAGAGTTAAGACCTTAGCTATTAGGCCAGAGTAAGAGTTAAGACCTTAGGTATTAGGCTAGAGTAAGAGTTAAGACCTTAACCAGTAGGCCAGAATAAGAGTTACCACCTTAACCATTATGCTAGAGTACGAGTCTGAGACCTTAGCTATTAGGCCAGAGTAAGAGTTAAGACCTTAACAAGTCGGCCAGCGTAAGAGTTAAGACATTAACCAGTAGGCCAGAGTGAGAGTTAAGACCTTAACCAGTAGGCCAGAGTACGAGTCTAAGACCTTAGCTATTCGGCCAGAGTAAGAGTTAAGACCTTAGCTATTAGGCCAGAGTAAGAGTTAAGACCTTAACCAGTAGGCCAGATTAAGAGATAAGACCTTAACCATTAGGCCAGAGTACGAGTCTAAGACCTTAGCTATTAGGCCATTGTAAGAGTTAAGCCCTTTACCAGTAGGCCAGAGTAATAGTTAAGACCTTAGCTATTAGGCCAGAGTAAGAGTTAAGACCTTAACCAGTAGGCCAGAATACGAGTCTAAGACCTTAGCTATTAGGCCAGAGTAAGAGTTAAGACGTTAACCAGTAGGCCAGAGTAAGAGTTAAGACCTTAATCTGTAGGCCATAGTACGAGTCTAAGACCTTAGCTATTTGGCCAGAGTAAGAGTGAAGACCTTAGCTATTAGGCCAGAGTAAGAATTAAGACCTTAACCATTAGGCAAAAGTACGAGTCTAAGACCTTAGCTATTTGGCCAGAGTAAGAGTTAAGACCTTAGCTTTTAGGCCAGAGGAAGAGTTAAGACCTTAACCAGTAGGCCAGAGTCAGAGTTAAGACCTTAACCATTAGGCCGGAGTACGAGTCTAAGACCTTAGCTATTAGGCCATAGTAAGAGTTAAGACCTTAACCAGTAGGCCAGAGTAAGAGTTAAGACCTTAGCTATTAGGCCAGAGTAAGAGTTAAGACCTTAACCAGTAGGCCAGAGTAAGAGTTAAGACCTTAGCTATTAGGCCAGAGTAAGAGTTAAGACCTTAACCATTAGGCCAGAGTACGAGTCTAACACCTTAGCTATTAGGCCAGAGTAAGAGTTAAGACCTTAGCTATTAGGCTAGAGTAAGAGTTAAGACCTTAACCGGTAGGCCAGAATAAGAGTTAACACCTTAACCATTATGCTAGAGTACGAGTCTGAGACCTTAGCTATTAGGCCAGAGTAAGAGTTAAGACCTTAACAAGTCGGCCAGCGTAAGAGTTAAGACATTAACCAGTAGGCCAGAGTGAGAGTTAAGACCTTAACCAGTAGGCCAGAGTACGAGTCTAAGACCTTAGCTATTCGGCCAGAGTAAGAGTTAAGACCTTAGCTATTAGGCCAGAGTAAGAGTTAAGACCTTAGCTATTAGGCTAGAGTAAGAGTTAAGACCTTAACCAGTAGGCCAGAGTAAGAGTTAACACCTTAACCATTATGCTAGAGTACGAGTCTAAGACCTTAGCTATTAGGCCAGAGTACGAGTTAAGATCTTAACAAGTCGGCCAGAGTAAGAGTTAACACCTTAACCATTATGCTAGAGTACGAGTCTAAGACCTTAGCTATTAGGCCATTGTAAGAGTTAAGCCCTTTACCAGTAGGCCAGAGTAATAGTTAAGACCTTAGCTATTAGGCCAGAGTAAGAGTTAAGACCTTAACCAGTAGGCCAGAATACGAGTCTAAGACCTTAGCTATTAGGCCAGAGTAAGAGTTAAGACGTTAACCAGTAGGCCAGAGTAAGAGTTAAGACCTTAATCTGTAGGCCATAGTACGAGTCTAAGACCTTAGCTATTTGGCCAGAGTAAGAGTGAAGACCTTAGCTATTAGGCCAGAGTAAGAGTTAAGACCTTAACCATTAGGCAAAAGTACGAGTCTAAGACCTTAGCTATTTGGCCAGAGTAAGAGTTAAGACCTTAGCTTTTAGGCCAGAGGAAGAGTTAAGACCTTAACCATTAGGCCAGAGTACGAGTCTAAGTCCTTAGCTATTAGGCCAGAGTAAGAGTTAAGACCTTAGCTATTAGGCCAGAGTAAGAGTTAAGACCTTAACCATTAGGCCAGAGTACGAGTTTAAGTCCTTAGCTATTAGGCCAGAGTAAGAGTTAAGACCTTAGCTATTAGGCCAGAGTAAGAGTTAAGACTTTAACCATTAGGCCAGAGTACGAGTCTAAGTCCTTAGCTATTAGGCCAGAGTAAGAGTTAAGACCTTAACTATTAGGCCAGAGTAAGAGTTAAGACCTTAGCTATTAGGCTAGAGTAAGAGTTAAGACATTAACCAGTAGGCCAGAGTAAGAGTTAACACCTTAACCATTATGCTAGAGTACGAGTCTAAGACCTTAGCTATTAGGCCAGAGTAAGAGTTAAGACCTTAACAAGTCGGCCAGCGTAAGAGTTAAGACATTAACCAGTAGGCCAGAGTAAGAGTTAAGACCTTAACCAGTAGGCCAGAGTACGAGTCTAAGACCTTAGCTATTCGGCCAGAGTAAGAGTTAAGACCTTAACCATTAGGCCAGAGTAGAAGTCTAAGACCATAGCTATTAGGCCAGAGTAAGAGTTAAGACCTTAGCTATTAGGCCAGAGTAAGAGTTAAGACCATAGCTATTTGGCCAGAGTAAGAGTTAAGACCTTAACCAGTAGGCCAGAGTAAGAGTTAAGACCTTAGCTATTAGGCCAGAGTAAGAGTTAAGACCTTAACCAGTAGGCCAGAATACGAGTCTAAGACCTTAGCTATTAGGCCAGAGTAAGAGTTAAGACCTTAACCAGTAGGCCAGAGTAAGAGTTAAGACCTTAACCTGTAGGCCATAGTACGAGTCTAAGACCTTAGCTATTAGGCCAGAGTAAGAGTTAAGACCTTAGCTATTAGGCCAGAGTAAGAGTTAAGACCTTAACCATTAGGCCAGAGTACGAGTCTAAGACCTTAGCTATTAGGCCAGAGTAAGAGTTAAGACCTTAGCTATTAGGCCAGAGTAAGAGTTAATACCTTAACCAGTAGGCCAGAGTAAGAGTTAAGACCTTAACCATTAGGCCAGAGTACGAGTCTAAGACCTTAGCTATTAGGCCAGAGTAAGAGTTAAGACCTTAGTTATTAGGCCAGAGTAAGAGTTAAGACCTTAGCTATTAGGCTAGAGTAAGAGTTAAGACCTTAACCAGTAGGCCAGAGTAAGAGTTAACACCTTAACCATTATGCTAGAGTACGAGTCTAAGACATTAGCTATTAGGCCAGAGTACGAGTTAAGACCTTAAGAAGTCGGCCAGAGTAAGAGTTAAGACCTTAACCAGTAGACCAGAGTAAGAGTTAAGACCTTAACCAGTAGGCCAGAGTACGAGTCTAAGACCTTAGCTATTTGGCCAGAGTAAGAGTTAAGACCTTAGCCATTAGGCCAGAGTAGAAGTCTAAGACCTTAGCTATTAGGCCAGAGTAAGAGTTAAGACCTTAGCTATTAGGCCAGAGTAAGAGTTAACACCTTAACTAGTAGGCCAGAGTAAGAGTTAGGACCTTAGCTATTAGGCCAGAGTACGAGTCTAAGACCTTAGCTATTAGGCCAGAGTAAGAGATAAGACCTTAGCTATTAGGCCAGAGTAAGAGTTAAGACCTTAGCTATTAGGCCAGAGTAAGAGTTAAGACCTTAACCAGTAGGCCAGAGTAAGAGTCTAAGACCTTAACTATTAGGCAATAGTAAGAGTTAAGACCTTAACCAGTAGGCCACAGTAAGAGTTAAGACCTTAGCTATTAGGCCAGAGTAAGAGTTAAGACCTTAACCAGTAGGCCAGAGTAAGAGTTAAGACCTTAACCATTAGGCCAGAGTACGAGTCTAAGACCTTAGCTATTAGGCCATAGTAAGAGTTAAGCCCTTTACCAGTAGGCCAGAGTAAAAGTTAAGACCTTAGCTATTAGGCCAGAGTAAGAGTTAAGACCTTAACCAGTAGGCCAGAATACGAGTCTAAGACCTTAGCTATTAGGCCAGAGTAAGAGTTAAGACCTTAACCAGTAGGCCAGAGTAAGAGTTAAGACCTTAACCTGTAGGCCATAGTACGAGTCTAAGACCTTAGCTATTTGGCCATAGTAAGAGTTAAGACCTTAGCTATTAGGCCAGAGTAAGAGTTAAGACCTTAACCATTAGGCAAAAGTACGAGTCTAAGACCTTAGCTATTTGGCCAGAGTAAGAGTTAAGACCTTAGTTTTTAGGCCAGAGTAAGAGTTAAGACCTTAACCATAAGGCCAGAGTACGAGTCTAAGTCCTTAGCTATTAGGCCAGAGTAAGAGTTAAGACCTTAGCTATTAGGCCAGAGTAAGATTTAAGACCTTAACCATTAGGCCAGAGTACGAGTCTAAGTCCTTAGCTATTAGGCCAGAGTAAGAGTTAAGACCTTAGCTATTAGGCCAGAGTAAGAGTTAAGACCTTAACCAGTAGGCCAGAGTAAGAGTTAAGACCTTAACCATTAGGCCAGAGTACGAGTCTAAGACCTTAACCAGTAGGCCATAGTAAGAGTTAAGACCTTAACCAGTAGGCCAGAGTAAGAGTTAAGACCTTATCCAGTAGGCCAGAGTAAGAGTTAAGACCTTAACCATTAGGCCAGAGTACGAGTCTAAGACCTTAGCTATTAGGCCAGAGTAAGAGTTAAGACCTTAGCTATTAGACTAGAGTAAGAGTTAAGACCTTAGCTATTAGGCCAGAGTAAGAGTTAAGACCTTAACCAGTAGGCCAGAGTAAGAGTTAAGACCTTAACCAGTAGGCCAGAGTAAGAGTTAAGACCTTAACCATTAGGCCAGAGTACAAGTCTAAGACCTTAGCTATTAGGCCAGTGTAAGAGTTAAGACCTTAACCAGTAGGCCAGAGTAAGAGTTAAGACCTTAACCTGTAGGCCATAGTATGAGTCTAAGACCTTAGCTATTAGGCCAGAGTAAGAGTTAAGACCTTAGCTATTAGGTCAGAGTAAGAGTTAAGACCTTAACCAGTAGGCCAGAGTCAGAGTTAAGACCTTAACCATTAGGCCGGAGTACGAGTCTAAGACCTTAGCTATTAGGCCATAGTAAGAGTTAAGACCTTAACCAGTAGGCCAGAGTAAGAGTTAAGACCTTAGCTATTAGGCCAAAGTAAGAGTTAAGACCTTAACCATTAGGCCAGAGTACGAGTCTAAGACCTTAGCTATTAGGCCAGAGTAAGAGTTAAGACCTTAACTATTAGGCCAGAGTAAGAGTTAAGACCTTAGCTATTAGGCTAGAGTAAGAGTTAAGACCGTAACCAGTAGGCCAGAGTAAGAGTTAACACCTTAACCATTATGCTAGAGTACGAGTCTAAGACCTTATCTATTAGGCTAGAGTAAGAGTTAAGACCTTAACAAGTCGGCCAGCGTAAGAGTTAAGACATTAACCAGTAGGCCAGAGTAAGAGTTAAGACCTTAACCAGTAGGCCAGAGTACGAGTCTAAGACCTTAGCTATTCGGCCAGAGTAAGAGTTAAGACCTTAACCATTAGGCCAGAGTAGAAGTCTAAGACCATAGCTATTAGGCCAGAGTAAGAGTTAAGACCTTAGCTATTTGGCCAGAGTAAGAGTTAAGACCTTAACCAGTAGGCCAGAGTAAGAGTTAATACCTTAGCTATTAGGCCAGAGTAAGAGTTAAGACCTTAACCAGTAGGCCAGAATACGAGTCTAAGACCTTAGCTATTAGGCCAGAGTAAGAGTTAAGACCTTAACCAGTAGGCCAGAGTAAGAGTTAAGACCTTAACCTGTAGGCCATAGCACGAGTCTAAGACCTTAGCTATTAGGCCAGAGTAAGAGTTAAGACCTTAGCTATTAGGCCAGAGTAAGAGTTAAGACCTTAACCATTAGGCCAGAGTACGCGTCTAAGACCTTAGCTATTAGGCCAGAGTAAGAGTTAAGACCTTAGCTATTAGGCCAGAGTAAGAGTTAAGACCTTAACCAGTAGGCCAGAGTAAGAGTTAAGACCTTAACCATTAGGCCAGAGTACGAGTCTAAGACCTTAGCTATTAGGCCAGAGTAAGAGTTAAGACCTTAGCTATTAGGTCAGAGTAAGAGTTAAGACCTTAACCAGTAGGCCGGAGTACGAGTCTAAGACCTTAGCCTGTAGGCCAGAGTACGAGTCTAAGACCTTAGCTATTAGGCCAGAGTAAGAGTTAAGACCTTAGCTATTAGACTAGAGTAAGAGTTAAGACCTTAGCTATTAGGCCAGAGTAAGAGTTAAGACCTTAACCAGTAGGCCAGAGTAAGAGTTAAGACCTTAACCAGTAGGCCAGAGTAAGAGTTAAGACCTTAACCATTAGGCCAGAGTACAAGTCTAAGACCTTAGCTATTAGGCCAGTGTAAGAGTTAAGACCTTAACCAGTAGGCCAGAGTAAGAGTTAAGACCTTAACCTGTAGGCCATAGTATGAGTCTAAGACCTTAGCTATTAGGCCAGAGTAAGAGTTAAGACCTTAGCTATTAGGTCAGAGTAAGAGTTAAGACCTTAACCAGTAGGCCAGAGTCAGAGTTAAGACCTTAACCATTAGGCCGGAGTACGAGTCTAAGACCTTAGCTATTAGGCCATAGTAAGAGTTAAGACCTTAACCAGTAGGCCAGAGTAAGAGTTAAGACCTTAGCTATTAGGCCAAAGTAAGAGTTAAGACCTTAACCATTAGGCCAGAGTACGAGTCTAAGACCTTAGCTATTAGGCCAGAGTAAGAGTTAAGACCTTAACTATTAGGCCAGAGTAAGAGTTAAGACCTTAGCTATTAGGCTAGAGTAAGAGTTAAGACCGTAACCAGTAGGCCAGAGTAAGAGTTAACACCTTAACCATTATGCTAGAGTACGAGTCTAAGACCTTATCTATTAGGCTAGAGTAAGAGTTAAGACCTTAACAAGTCGGCCAGCGTAAGAGTTAAGACATTAACCAGTAGGCCAGAGTAAGAGTTAAGACCTTAACCAGTAGGCCAGAGTACGAGTCTAAGACCTTAGCTATTCGGCCAGAGTAAGAGTTAAGACCTTAACCATTAGGCCAGAGTAGAAGTCTAAGACCATAGCTATTAGGCCAGAGTAAGAGTTAAGACCTTAGCTATTTGGCCAGAGTAAGAGTTAAGACCTTAACCAGTAGGCCAGAGTAAGAGTTAATACCTTAGCTATTAGGCCAGAGTAAGAGTTAAGACCTTAACCAGTAGGCCAGAATACGAGTCTAAGACCTTAGCTATTAGGCCAGAGTAAGAGTTAAGACCTTAACCAGTAGGCCAGAGTAAGAGTTAAGACCTTAACCTGTAGGCCATAGCACGAGTCTAAGACCTTAGCTATTAGGCCAGAGTAAGAGTTAAGACCTTAGCTATTAGGCCAGAGTAAGAGTTAAGACCTTAACCATTAGGCCAGAGTACGCGTCTAAGACCTTAGCTATTAGGCCAGAGTAAGAGTTAAGACCTTAGCTATTAGGCCAGAGTAAGAGTTAAGACCTTAACCAGTAGGCCAGAGTAAGAGTTAAGACCTTAACCATTAGGCCAGAGTACGAGTCTAAGACCTTAGCTATTAGGCCAGAGTAAGAGTTAAGACCTTAGCTATTAGGTCAGAGTAAGAGTTAAGACCTTAACCAGTAGGCCGGAGTACGAGTCTAAGACCTTAGCCTGTAGGCCATAGTATGAGTCTAAGACCTTAGCTATTAGGCCAGAGTAAGAGTTAAGACCTTAAACAGTAGGCCAGAGTAAGAGTTAAGACCTTAACCTGTAGGCCATAGTATGAGTCTAAGACCTTAGCTATTAGGACAGAGTAAGAGTTAAGACCTTAGCTATTAGGTCAGAGTAAGAGTTAAGACCTTAACCATTAGGCCGGAGTACGAGTCTAAGACCTTAGCTATTAGGCCATAGTAAGAGTTAAGACCTTAACCAGTAGGCCAGAGTAAGAGTTAAGACCTTAGCTATTAGGCCAGAGTAAGAGTTAAGACCTTAACCATGAGGCCAGAGTACGAGTCTAACACCTTAGCTATTAGGCCAGAGTAAGAGTTAAGACCTTAGCTATTAGGCCAGAGTAAGAGTTAAGACCTTAGCTATTAGGCTAGAGTAAGAGTTAAGACCTTAACCAGTAGGCCAGAATAAGAGTTACCACCTTAACCATTATGCTAGAGTACGAGTCTGAGACCTTAGCTATTAGGCCAGAGTAAGAGTTAAGACCTTAACAAGTCGGCCAGCGTAAGAGTTAAGACATTAACCAGTAGGCCAGAGTGAGAGTTAAGACCTTAACCAGTAGGCCAGAGTACGAGTCTAAGACCTTAGCTATTCGGCCAGAGTAAGAGTTAAGACCTTAGCTATTAGGCCAGAGTAAGAGTTAAGACCTTAACCAGTAGGCCAGATTAAGAGATAAGACCTTAACCATTAGGCCAGAGTACGAGTCTAAGACCTTAGCTATTAGGCCATTGTAAGAGTTAAGCCCTTTACCAGTAGGCCAGAGTAATAGTTAAGACCTTAGCTATTAGGCCAGAGTAAGAGTTAAGACCTTAACCAGTAGGCCAGAATACGAGTCTAAGACCTTAGCTATTAGGCCAGAGTAAGAGTTAAGACGTTAACCAGTAGGCCAGAGTAAGAGTTAAGACCTTAATCTGTAGGCCATAGTACGAGTCTAAGACCTTAGCTATTTGGCCAGAGTAAGAGTGAAGACCTTAGCTATTAGGCCAGAGTAAGAGTTAAGACCTTAACCATTAGGCAAAAGTACGAGTCTAAGACCTTAGCTATTTGGCCAGAGTAAGAGTTAAGACCTTAGCTTTTAGGCCAGAGGAAGAGTTAAGACCTTAACCATTAGGCCAGAGTACGAGTCTAAGTCCTTAGCTATTAGGCCAGAGTAAGAGTTAAGACCTTAGCTATTAGGCCAGAGTAAGAGTTAAGACCTTAACCATTAGGCCAGAGTACGAGTCTAAGTCCTTAGCTATTAGGCCAGAGTAAGAGTTAAGACCTTAGCTATTAGGCCAGAGTAAGAGTTAACACTTTAACCATTAGGCCAGAGTACGAGTCTAAGTCCTTAGCTATTAGGCCAGAGTAAGAGTTAAGACCTTAGCTATTAGGCCAGAGTAAGAGTTAAGACCTTAACCATTAGGCCAGAGTACAAGTCTAAGTCCTTAGCTATTAGGCCAGAGTAAGAGTTAAGACCTTAGCTATTAGGCCAGAGTAAGAGTTAAGACCTTAACCAGTAGGCCAGAGTAAGAGTTAAGACCTTAACCAGTAGTACAGAGTAAGAGTTAAGACCTTAACCAGAAGGCCAGAGTACGAGTCTAAGACCTTAGCTATGAGGCCAGAGTAAGAGTTAAGACCTTAGCTATTAGACCAGAGTAAGAGTTAAGACCTTAGCTATTAGGCCAGAGTAAGAGTTAAGACCTTAACCAGTAGTACAGAGTAAGAGTTAAGACCTTAACCAGAAGGCCAGAGTAAGAGTTAAGACCTTAACCATTAGGCCAGAGTACAAGTCTAAGACCTTAGCTATTAGGCCAGAGTAAGAGTTAAGACCTTAACCAGTAGGCCAGAGTAAAAGTTAAGACCTTAACCTGTAGGCCATAGTATGAGTCTAAGACCTTAGCTATTAGGCCAGAGTAAGAGTTAAGACCTTAGCTATTAGGTCAGAGTAAGAATTAAGACCTTAACCAGTAGGCCAGAGTCAGAGTTAAGACCTTAACCATTAGGCCGGAGTACGAGTCTAAGACCTTAGCTATTAGGCCATAGTAAGAGTTAAGACCTTAACCAGTAGGCCAGAGTAAGATTTAAGACCTTAGCTATTAGGCCATAGTAAGAGTTAAGACCTTAACCAGTAGGCCAGAGTAAGAGTTAAGACCTTAGCTATTAGGCCAGAGTAAGAGTTAAGACCTTAACCATTAGGCCAGAGTACGAGTCTAACACCTTAGCTATTAGGCCAGAGTAAGAGTTTAGACCTTAGCTATTAGGCTAGAGTAAGAGTTAAGACCTTAACCGGTAGGCCAGAATAAGAGTTAACACCTTAACCATTATGCTAGAGTACGAGTCTGAGACCTTAGCTATTAGGCCAGAGTAAGAGTTAAGACCTTAACAAGTCGGCCAGCGTAAGAGTTAAGACATTAACCAGTAGGCCAGAGTGAGAGTTAAGACGTTAACCAGTAGGCCAGAGTACGAGTCTAAGACCTTAGCTATTCGGCCAGAGTAAGAGTTAAGACCTTAGCTATTAGGCCAGAGTAAGAGTTAAGACCTTAGCTATTAGGCTAGAGTAAGAGTTAAGACCTTAACCAGTAGGCCAGAGTAAGAGTTAACACCTTAACCATTATGCTAGAGTACGAGTCTAAGACCTTAGCTATTAGGCCAGAGTACGAGTTAAGATCTTAACAAGTCGGCCAGAGTAAGAGTTAACACCTTAACCATTATGCTAGAGTACGAGTCTAAGACCTTAGCTATTAGGCCAGAGTACGAGTTAAGATCTTAACAAGTCGGCCAGAGTAAGAGTTAAGACCTTAACCAGTAGACCAGAGTAAGAGTTAAGACCTTAACCAGTAGGCCAGAGTACGAGTCTAAGACCTTAGCTATTTGGCCAGAGTAAGAGTTAAGACCTTAGCCATTAGGCCAGAGTAGAAGTCTAAGACCTTAGCTATTAGGACAGAGTAAGAGTTAAGACCTTAGCTATTAGGCCAGAGTAAGAGTTAACACCTTAACTAGTAGTCCAGAGTAAGAGTTAGGACCTTAACCATTAGGCCAGAGTACGAGTCTAAGACCTTAGCTATTAGGCCAGAGTAAGAGTTAAGACCTTAGCTATTAGGCCAGAGTAAGAGTTAAGACCTTAACCAGTAGGCCAGAGTAAGAGTTAAGACCTTAACCATTAGGCCAGAGTACGAGTCTAAGACCTTAACTATTTGGCCATAGTAAGAGTTAAGACCTTAACCAGTAGGCCACAGTAAGAGTTAAGACCTTACCAGTAGGCCAGAGTAAGAGTTAAGACCTTAACCATTAGGCCAGAGTACGAGTCTAAGACCTTAGCTATTAGGCCAGAGTAAGAGTTAAGACCTTAGCTATTAGGCCAGAGTAAGAGTTAAGACCTTAACCAGTAGGCTAGAGTAAGAGTTAAGACCTTAACCATTAGGCCAGAGTACGAGTCTAAGACCTTAGCTATTAGGCCATAGTAAGAGTTAAGACCTTAACCAGTAGGCCAGAATACGAGTCTAAGACCTTAGCTATTAGGCCAGAGTAAGAGTTAAGACCTTCACCAGTAGGCCAGAGTAAGAGTTAAGACATTAACCTGTAGGCGATAGTACGAGTCTAAGACCTTAGCTATTTGGCCAGAGTAAGAGTTAAGACCTTAGCTATTAGGCCAGAGTAAGAGTTAAGACCTTAACCATTAGGCCAAAGTACGAGTCTAAGACCTTAGCTATTTGGCCAGAGTAAGAGTTAAGACCTTAGCTTTTAGGCCAGAGTAAGAGTTAAGACTTTAACCATTAGGCCAGAGTACGAGTCTAAGTCCTTAGCTATTAGGCCAGAGTAAGAGTTAAGACCTTAGCTATTAGGCCAGAGTAAGAGTTAAGACCTTAACCATTAGGCCAGAGTATGAGTCTAAGTCCTTAGCTATTAGGCCAGAGTAAGAGTTAAGACCTTAGCTATTAGGCCAGAGTAAGAGTTAAGACCTTAACCAGTAGGCCAGAGTAAGAGTTAAGACCTTAACCATTAGGCCAGAGTACGAGTCTAAGACCTTAGCTATTAGGCCATAGTAAGAGTTAAGACCTTAACCAGTAGGCCAGAGTAAGAGTTAAGACCTTAACCAGTAGGCCAGAGTAAGAGTTAAGACCTTAACCATTAGGCCAGAGTACGAGTCTAAGACCTTAGCTATTAGGCCAGAGTAAGAGTTAAGACCTTAGCTATTAGACCAGAGTAAGAGTTAAGACCTTAGCTATTAGGCCAGAGTAAGAGTTAAGACCTCAACCAGTAGTACAGAGTAAGAGTTAAGACCTTAACCAGAAGGCCAGAGTAAGAGTTAAGACCTTAACCATTAGGCCAGAGTACAAGTCTAAGACCTTAGCTATTAGGCCAGAGTAAGAGTTAAGACCTTAACCAGTAGGCCAGAGTAAGAGTTAAGACCTTAACCTGTAGGCCATAGTATGAGTCTAAGACCTTAGCTATTAGGCCAGAGTAAGAGTTAAGACCTTAGCTATTAGGTCAGAGTAAGAGTTAAGACCTTAACCAGTAGGCCAGAGTCAGAGTTAAGACCTTAACCATTAGGCCGGAGTACGAGTCTAAGACCTTAGCTATTAGGCCATAGTAAGAGTTAAGACCTTAACCAGAAGGCCAGAGTAAGAGTTAAGACCTTAGCTATTAGGCCAGAGTAAGAGTTAAGACCTTAACCATTAGGCCAGAGTACGAGTCTAAGACCTTAGCTATTAGGCCAGAGTAAGAGTTAAGACCTTAACTATTAGGCCAGAGTAAGAGTTAAGACCTTAGCTATTAGGCTAGAGTAAGAGTTAAGACATTAACCAGTAGGCCAGAGTAAGAGTTAACACCTTAACCATTATGCTAGAGTACGAGTCTAAGACCTTAGCTATTAGGCCAGAGTAAGAGTTAAGACCTTAACAAGTCGGCCAGCGTAAGAGTTAAGACATTAACCAGTAGGCCAGAGTAAGAGTTAAGACCTTAACCAGTAGGCCAGAGTACGAGTCTAAGACCTTAGCTATTCGGCCAGAGTAAGAGTTAAGACCTTAACCATTAGGCCAGAGTAGAAGTCTAAGACAATAGCTATTAGGCCAGAGTAAGAGTTAAGACCTTAGCTATTAGGCCAGAGTAAGAGTTAAGACCATAGCTATTTGGCCAGAGTAAGAGTTAAGACCTTAACCAGTAGGCCAGAGTAAGAGTTAAGACCTTAGCTATTAGGCCAGAGTAAGAGTTAAGACCTTAACCAGTAGGCCAGAATACGAGTCTAAGACCTTAGCTATTAGGCCAGAGTAAGAGTTAAGACCTTAACCAGTAGGCCAGAGTAAGAGTTAAGACCTTAACCTGTAGGCCATAGTACGAGTCTAAGACCTTAGCTATTAGGCCAGAGTAAGAGTTAAGACCTTAGCTATTAGGCCAGAGTAAGAGTTAAGACCTTAACCATTAGGCCAGAGTACGAGTCTAAGACCTTAGCTATTAGGCCAGAGTAAGAGTTAAGACCTTAGCTATTAGGCCAGAGTAAGAGTTAATACCTTAACCAGTAGGCCAGAGTAAGAGTTAAGACCTTAACCATTAGGCCAGAGTACGAGTCTAAGACCTTAGCTATTAGGCCAGAGTAAGAGTTAAGACCTTAGTTATTAGGCCAGAGTAAGAGTTAAGACCTTAGCTATTAGGCTAGAGTAAGAGTTAAGACCTTAACCAGTAGGCCAGAGTAAGAGTTAACACCTTAACCATTATGCTAGAGTACGAGTCTAAGACATTAGCTATTAGGCCAGAGTACGAGTTAAGACCTTAAGAAGTCGGCCAGAGTAAGAGTTAAGACCTTAACCAGTAGACCAGAGTAAGAGTTAAGACCTTAACCAGTAGGCCAGAGTACGAGTCTAAGACCTTAGCTATTTGGCCAGAGTAAGAGTTAAGACCTTAGCCATTAGGCCAGAGTAGAAGTCTAAGACCTTAGCTATTAGGCCAGAGTAAGAGTTAAGACCTTAGCTATTAGGCCAGAGTAAGAGTTAACACCTTAACTAGTAGGCCAGAGTAAGAGTTAGGACCTTAGCTATTAGGCCAGAGTACGAGTCTAAGACCTTAGCTATTAGGCCAGAGTAAGAGATAAGACCTTAGCTATTAGGCCAGAGTAAGAGTTAAGACCTTAGCTATTAGGCCAGAGTAAGAGTTAAGACCTTAACCAGTAGGCCAGAGTAAGAGTCTAAGACCTTAACTATTAGGCAATAGTAAGAGTTAAGACCTTAACCAGTAGGCCACAGTAAGAGTTAAGACCTTAACCAGTAGGCCAGAGTAAGAGTTAAGACCTTAACCATTAGGCCAGAGTACGAGTCTAAGACCTTAGCTATTAGGCCAGAGTAAGAGTTAAGACCTTAGCTATTAGGCCAGAGTAAGAGTTAAGACCTTAGCTATTAGGCTAGAGTAAGAGTTAAGACCTTAACCAGTAGGCCAGAGTAAGAGTTAACACCTTAACCATTATGCTAGAGTACGAGTCTAAGACCTTAGCTATTAGGCCAGAGTAAGAGTTAAGACCTTAACAAGTCGGCCAGAGTAAGAGTTATGACCTTAACCAGTAGGCCAGAGTAAGTGTTAAGACCTTAACCAGTAGGCCAGAGTACGAGTCTAAGACCTTAGCTATTCAGCCAGAGTAAGAGTTAAGACCTTAACCATTAGGCCATAGTAGAAGTCTAAGACCTTAGCTATTAGGCCAGAGTAAGAGTTAAGACCTTAGCTATTAGGCCAGAGTAAGAGTTAGGACCTTAGCTATTAGGCCAGAGTAAGAGTTAAGACCTTAACCATTAGGCCAGAGTCCGAGTCTAAGACCATAGCTATTAGGCCAGAGTAAGAGTTAAGACCTTAGCAATTAGGCCAGAGTAAGAGTTAAGACCTTAACCATTAGGCCAGAGTACGAGTCTAAGACCATAGCTATTAGGCCAGAGTAAGAGTTAAGACCTTAGCTATTAGGCCAGAGTAAGAGTTAAGACCTTAGCTATTAGGCCAGAGTAAGAGTTAAGACCTTAACCAGTAGGCCAGAGTAAGAGTTAAGACCTTAACCAGTAGGCCAGAGTAAGAGTTAAGACCTTAACCATTAGGCCAGAGTACGAGTCTAAGACCTTAGCTATTAGGCCAGAGTAAGAGTTAAGACCTTAATCAGTAGGCCAGAGTAAGAGTTAAGACATTAACCTGTAGGCCATAGTATGAGTCTAAGACCTTAGCTATTAGGCCAGAGTAAGAGTTAAGACCTTAGCTATTAGGTCAGAGTAAGAGTTAAGCCCTTAACCAGTAGGCCGGAGTATGAGTCTAAGACCTTAGCCTGTAGGCCATAGTATGAGTATAAGACCTTAGCTATTAGGCCAGAGTAAGAGTTAAGACCTTAACCAGTAGGCCAGAGTAAAAGTTACGACCTTAACCTGTAGGCCATAGTATGAGTCTAAGACCTTAGCTATTAGGCCAGAGTAAGAGTTAAGACCTTAGCTATTAGGTCAGAGTAAGAGTTAAGACATTAACCAGTAGGCCAGAGTAAGAGTTAAGACCTTAACCAGTAGGCCAGAGTACGAGTCTAAGACCTTAGCTATTCGGCCAGAGTAAGAGTTAAGACCTTAACCATTAGGCCAGAGTAGAAGTCTAAGACAATAGCTATTAGGCCAGAGTAAGAGTTAAGACCTTAGCTATTAGGCCAGAGTAAGAGTTAAGACCATAGCTATTTGGCCAGAGTAAGAGTTAAGACCTTAACCAGTAGGCCAGAGTAAGAGTTAAGACCTTAGCTATTAGGCCAGAGTAAGAGTTAAGACCTTAACCAGTAGGCCAGAATACGAGTCTAAGACCTTAGCTATTAGGCCAGAGTAAGAGTTAAGACCTTAACCAGTAGGCCAGAGTAAGAGTTAAGACCTTAACCTGTAGGCCATAGTACGAGTCTAAGACCTTAGCTATTAGGCCAGAGTAAGAGTTAAGACCTTAGCTATTAGGCCAGAGTAAGAGTTAAGACCTTAACCATTAGGCCAGAGTACGAGTCTAAGACCTTAGCTATTAGGCCAGAGTAAGAGTTAAGACCTTAGCTATTAGGCCAGAGTAAGAGTTAATACCTTAACCAGTAGGCCAGAGTAAGAGTTAAGACCTTAACCATTAGGCCAGAGTACGAGTCTAAGACCTTAGCTATTAGGCCAGAGTAAGAGTTAAGACCTTAGTTATTAGGCCAGAGTAAGAGTTAAGACCTTAGCTATTAGGCTAGAGTAAGAGTTAAGACCTTAACCAGTAGGCCAGAGTAAGAGTTAACACCTTAACCATTATGCTAGAGTACGAGTCTAAGACATTAGCTATTAGGCCAGAGTACGAGTTAAGACCTTAAGAAGTCGGCCAGAGTAAGAGTTAAGACCTTAACCAGTAGACCAGAGTAAGAGTTAAGACCTTAACCAGTAGGCCAGAGTACGAGTCTAAGACCTTAGCTATTTGGCCAGAGTAAGAGTTAAGACCTTAGCCATTAGGCCAGAGTAGAAGTCTAAGACCTTAGCTATTAGGCCAGAGTAAGAGTTAAGACCTTAGCTATTAGGCCAGAGTAAGAGTTAACACCTTAACTAGTAGGCCAGAGTAAGAGTTAGGACCTTAGCTATTAGGCCAGAGTACGAGTCTAAGACCTTAGCTATTAGGCCAGAGTAAGAGATAAGACCTTAGCTATTAGGCCAGAGTAAGAGTTAAGACCTTAGCTATTAGGCCAGAGTAAGAGTTAAGACCTTAACCAGTAGGCCAGAGTAAGAGTCTAAGACCTTAACTATTAGGCAATAGTAAGAGTTAAGACCTTAACCAGTAGGCCACAGTAAGAGTTAAGACCTTAACCAGTAGGCCAGAGTAAGAGTTAAGACCTTAACCATTAGGCCAGAGTACGAGTCTAAGACCTTAGCTATTAGGCCAGAGTAAGAGTTAAGACCTTAGCTATTAGGCCAGAGTAAGAGTTAAGACCTTAGCTATTAGGCTAGAGTAAGAGTTAAGACCTTAACCAGTAGGCCAGAGTAAGAGTTAACACCTTAACCATTATGCTAGAGTACGAGTCTAAGACCTTAGCTATTAGGCCAGAGTAAGAGTTAAGACCTTAACAAGTCGGCCAGAGTAAGAGTTATGACCTTAACCAGTAGGCCAGAGTAAGTGTTAAGACCTTAACCAGTAGGCCAGAGTACGAGTCTAAGACCTTAGCTATTCAGCCAGAGTAAGAGTTAAGACCTTAACCATTAGGCCATAGTAGAAGTCTAAGACCTTAGCTATTAGGCCAGAGTAAGAGTTAAGACCTTAGCTATTAGGCCAGAGTAAGAGTTAGGACCTTAGCTATTAGGCCAGAGTAAGAGTTAAGACCTTAACCATTAGGCCAGAGTCCGAGTCTAAGACCATAGCTATTAGGCCAGAGTAAGAGTTAAGACCTTAGCAATTAGGCCAGAGTAAGAGTTAAGACCTTAACCATTAGGCCAGAGTACGAGTCTAAGACCATAGCTATTAGGCCAGAGTAAGAGTTAAGACCTTAGCTATTAGGCCAGAGTAAGAGTTAAGACCTTAGCTATTAGGCCAGAGTAAGAGTTAAGACCTTAACCAGTAGGCCAGAGTAAGAGTTAAGACCTTAACCAGTAGGCCAGAGTAAGAGTTAAGACCTTAACCATTAGGCCAGAGTACGAGTCTAAGACCTTAGCTATTAGGCCAGAGTAAGAGTTAAGACCTTAATCAGTAGGCCAGAGTAAGAGTTAAGACATTAACCTGTAGGCCATAGTATGAGTCTAAGACCTTAGCTATTAGGCCAGAGTAAGAGTTAAGACCTTAGCTATTAGGTCAGAGTAAGAGTTAAGCCCTTAACCAGTAGGCCGGAGTATGAGTCTAAGACCTTAGCCTGTAGGCCATAGTATGAGTATAAGACCTTAGCTATTAGGCCAGAGTAAGAGTTAAGACCTTAACCAGTAGGCCAGAGTAAAAGTTACGACCTTAACCTGTAGGCCATAGTATGAGTCTAAGACCTTAGCTATTAGGCCAGAGTAAGAGTTAAGACCTTAGCTATTAGGTCAGAGTAAGAGTTAAGACCTTAACCATTAGGCCGGAGTACGAGTCTAAGACCTTAGCTATTAGGCCATAGTAAGAGTTAAGACCTTAACCAGTAGGCCAGAGTAAGAGTTAAGACCTTAGCTATTAGGCCAGAGTAAGAGTTAAGACCTTAACCATTAGGCCAGAGTACGAGTCTAACACCTTAGCTATTAGGCCAGAGTAAGAGTTAAGACCTTAGCTATTAGGCCAGAGTAAGAGTTAAGACCTTAGCTATTAGGCTAGAGTAAGAGTTAAGACCTTAACCAGTAGGCCAGAGTAAGAGTTAACACCTTAACCATTATGCTAGAGTACGAGTCTGAGACCTTAGCTATTAGGCCAGAGTAAGAGTTAAGACCTTAACAAGTCGGCCAGCTTAAGAGTTAAGACATTAACCAGTAGGCCAGAGTAAGAGTTAAGACCTTAACCAGTAGGCCAGAGTACGAGTCTAAGACCTTAGCTATTCGGCCAGAGTAAGAGTTAAGACCTTAGCTATTAGGCCAGAGTAAGAGTTAAGACCTTAGCTATTAGGCTAGAGTAAGAGTTAAGACCTTAACCAGTAGGCCAGAGTAAGAGTTAACACCTTAACCATTATGATAGAGTACAAGTCTAAGACCTTAGCTATTAGGCCAGAGTACGAGTTAAGACCTTAACAAGTTGGCCAGAGTAAGAGTTAAGACCTTAACCAGTAGACCAGAGTAAGAGTTAAGACCTTAACCAGTAGACCAGAGTACGAGTCTAAGACCTTAGCTATTTGGCCAGAGTAAGAGTTAAGACCTTAACCAGTAGGCCAGAGTAAGAGTTAACACCTTAACCATTATGCTAGAGTACAAGTCTAAGACCTTAGCTATTAGGCCAGAGTAAGAGTTAAGACCTTAGCTATTAGGCCAGAGTAAGAGTTAAGACCTTAACCATTAGGCCAGAGTACGAGTCTAAGACCTTAGCTATTAGGCCAGAGTAAGAGTTAAGACCTTAGCTATTAGGCCAGAGTAAGAGTTAAGACCTTAACCAGTAGGCCAGAGTAAGAGTTAAGACCTTAACCATTAGGCCAGAGTACGAGTCTAAGACCTTAGCTATTAGGCCAGAGTAAGAGTTAAGACCTTAGCTATTAGGTCAGAGTAAGAGTTAAGACCTTAACCAGTAGGCCGGAGTACGAGTCTAAGACCTTAGCCTGTAGGCCATAGTATGAGTCTAAGACCTTAGCTATTAGGCCAGAGTAAGAGTTAAGACCTTAAACAGTAGGCCAGAGTAAGAGTTAAGACCTTAACCTGTAGGCCATAGTATGAGTCTAAGACCTTAGCTATTAGGACAGAGTAAGAGTTAAGACCTTAGCTATTAGGTCAGAGTAAGAGTTAAGACCTTAACCATTAGGCCGGAGTACGAGTCTAAGACCTTAGCTATTAGGCCATAGTAAGAGTTAAGACCTTAACCAGTAGGCCAGAGTAAGAGTTAAGACCTTAGCTATTAGGCCAGAGTAAGAGTTAAGACCTTAACCATGAGGCCAGAGTACGAGTCTAACACCTTAGCTATTAGGCCAGAGTAAGAGTTAAGACCTTAGCTATTAGGCCAGAGTAAGAGTTAAGACCTTAGCTATTAGGCTAGAGTAAGAGTTAAGACCTTAACCAGTAGGCCAGAATAAGAGTTACCACCTTAACCATTATGCTAGAGTACGAGTCTGAGACCTTAGCTATTAGGCCAGAGTAAGAGTTAAGACCTTAACAAGTCGGCCAGCGTAAGAGTTAAGACATTAACCAGTAGGCCAGAGTGAGAGTTAAGACCTTAACCAGTAGGCCAGAGTACGAGTCTAAGACCTTAGCTATTCGGCCAGAGTAAGAGTTAAGACCTTAGCTATTAGGCCAGAGTAAGAGTTAAGACCTTAACCAGTAGGCCAGATTAAGAGATAAGACCTTAACCATTAGGCCAGAGTACGAGTCTAAGACCTTAGCTATTAGGCCATTGTAAGAGTTAAGCCCTTTACCAGTAGGCCAGAGTAATAGTTAAGACCTTAGCTATTAGGCCAGAGTAAGAGTTAAGACCTTAACCAGTAGGCCAGAATACGAGTCTAAGACCTTAGCTATTAGGCCAGAGTAAGAGTTAAGACGTTAACCAGTAGGCCAGAGTAAGAGTTAAGACCTTAATCTGTAGGCCATAGTACGAGTCTAAGACCTTAGCTATTTGGCCAGAGTAAGAGTGAAGACCTTAGCTATTAGGCCAGAGTAAGAGTTAAGACCTTAACCATTAGGCAAAAGTACGAGTCTAAGACCTTAGCTATTTGGCCAGAGTAAGAGTTAAGACCTTAGCTTTTAGGCCAGAGGAAGAGTTAAGACCTTAACCATTAGGCCAGAGTACGAGTCTAAGTCCTTAGCTATTAGGCCAGAGTAAGAGTTAAGACCTTAGCTATTAGGCCAGAGTAAGAGTTAAGACCTTAACCATTAGGCCAGAGTACGAGTCTAAGTCCTTAGCTATTAGGCCAGAGTAAGAGTTAAGACCTTAGCTATTAGGCCAGAGTAAGAGTTAAGACTTTAACCATTAGGCCAGAGTACGAGTCTAAGTCCTTAGCTATTAGGCCAGAGTAAGAGTTAAGACCTTAGCTATTAGGCCAGAGTAAGAGTTAAGACCTTAACCATTAGGCCAGAGTACAAGTCTAAGTCCTTAGCTATTAGGCCAGAGTAAGAGTTAAGACCTTAGCTATTAGGCCAGAGTAAGAGTTAAGACCTTAACCAGTAGGCCAGAGTAAGAGTTAAGACCTTAACCAGTAGTACAGAGTAAGAGTTAAGACCTTAACCAGAAGGCCAGAGTACGAGTCTAAGACCTTAGCTATGAGGCCAGAGTAAGAGTTAAGACCTTAGCTATTAGACCAGAGTAAGAGTTAAGACCTTAGCTATTAGGCCAGAGTAAGAGTTAAGACCTTAACCAGTAGTACAGAGTAAGAGTTAAGACCTTAACCAGAAGGCCAGAGTAAGAGTTAAGACCTTAACCATTAGGCCAGAGTACAAGTCTAAGACCTTAGCTATTAGGCCAGAGTAAGAGTTAAGACCTTAACCAGTAGGCCAGAGTAAAAGTTAAGACCTTAACCTGTAGGCCATAGTATGAGTCTAAGACCTTAGCTATTAGGCCAGAGTAAGAGTTAAGACCTTAGCTATTAGGTCAGAGTAAGAATTAAGACCTTAACCAGTAGGCCAGAGTCAGAGTTAAGACCTTAACCATTAGGCCGGAGTACGAGTCTAAGACCTTAGCTATTAGGCCATAGTAAGAGTTAAGACCTTAACCAGTAGGCCAGAGTAAGATTTAAGACCTTAGCTATTAGGCCAGAGTAAGAGTTAAGACCTTAACCAGTAGGCCAGAGTAAGAGTTAAGACCTTAGCTATTAGGCCAGAGTAAGAGTTAAGACCTTAACCATTAGGCCAGAGTACGAGTCTAACACCTTAGCTATTAGGCCAGAGTAAGAGTTAAGACCTTAGCTATTAGGCTAGAGTAAGAGTTAAGACCTTAACCGGTAGGCCAGAATAAGAGTTAACACCTTAACCATTATGCTAGAGTACGAGTCTGAGACCTTAGCTATTAGGCCAGAGTAAGAGTTAAGACCTTAACAAGTCGGCCAGCGTAAGAGTTAAGACATTAACCAGTAGGCCAGAGTGAGAGTTAAGACCTTAACCAGTAGGCCAGAGTACGAGTCTAAGACCTTAGCTATTCGGCCAGAGTAAGAGTTAAGACCTTAGCTATTAGGCCAGAGTAAGAGTTAAGACCTTAGCTATTAGGCTAGAGTAAGAGTTAAGACCTTAACCAGTAGGCCAGAGTAAGAGTTAACACCTTAACCATTATGCTAGAGTACGAGTCTAAGACCTTAGCTATTAGGCCAGAGTACGAGTTAAGATCTTAACAAGTCGGCCAGAGTAAGAGTTAACACCTTAACCATTATGCTAGAGTACGAGTCTAAGACCTTAGCTATTAGGCCAGAGTACGAGTTAAGATCTTAACAAGTCGGCCAGAGTAAGAGTTAAGACCTTAACCAGTAGACCAGAGTAAGAGTTAAGACCTTAACCAGTAGGCCAGAGTACGAGTCTAAGACCTTAGCTATTTGTCCAGAGTAAGAGTTAAGACCTTAGCCATTAGGCCAGAGTAGAAGTCTAAGACCTTAGCTATTAGGACAGAGTAAGAGTTAAGACCTTAGCTATTAGGCCAGAGTAAGAGTTAACACCTTAACTAGTAGTCCAGAGTAAGAGTTAGGACCTTAACCATTAGGCCAGAGTACGAGTCTAAGACCTTAGCTATTAGGCCAGAGTAAGAGTTAAGACCTTAGCTATTAGGCCAGAGTAAGAGTTAAGACCTTAACCAGTAGGCCAGAGTAAGAGTTAAGACCTTAACCATTAGGCCAGAGTACGAGTCTAAGACCTTAACTATTTGGCCATAGTAAGAGTTAAGACCTTAACCAGTAGGCCACAGTAAGAGTTAAGACCTTACCAGTAGGCCAGAGTAAGAGTTAAGACCTTAACCATTAGGCCAGAGTACGAGTCTAAGACCTTAGCTATTAGGCCAGAGTAAGAGTTAAGACCTTAGCTATTAGGCCAGAGTAAGAGTTAAGACCTTAACCAGTAGGCTAGAGTAAGAGTTAAGACCTTAACCATTAGGCCAGAGTACGAGTCTAAGACCTTAGCTATTAGGCCATAGTAAGAGTTAAGACCTTAACCAGTAGGCCAGAGTAAGAGTTAAGACATTAACCTGTAGGCGATAGTACGAGTCTAAGACCTTAGCTATTTGGCCAGAGTAAGAGTTAAGACCTTAGCTATTAGGCCAGAGTAAGAGTTAAGACCTTAACCATTAGGCCAAAGTACGAGTCTAAGACCTTAGCTATTTGGCCAGAGTAAGAGTTAAGACCTTAGCTTTTAGGCCAGAGTAAGAGTTAAGACTTTAACCATTAGGCCAGAGTACGAGTCTAAGTCCTTAGCTATTAGGCCAGAGTAAGAGTTAAGACCTTAGCTATTAGGCCAGAGTAAGAGTTAAGACCTTAACCATTAGGCCAGAGTACGAGTCTAAGTCCTTAGCTATTAGGCCAGAGTAAGAGTTAAGACCTTAGCTATTAGGCCAGAGTAAGAGTTAAGACCTTAACCAGTAGGCCAGAGTAAGAGTTAAGACCTTAACCATTAGGCCAGAGTACGAGTCTAAGACCTTAGCTATTAGGCCATAGTAAGAGTTAAGACCTTAACCAGTAGGCCAGAGTAAGAGTTAAGACCTTAACCAGTAGGCCAGAGTAAGAGTTAAGACCTTAACCATTAGGCCAGAGTACGAGTCTAAGACCTTAGCTATTAGGCCAGAGTAAGAGTTAAGACCTTAGCTATTAGACCAGAGTAAGAGTTAAGACCTTAGCTATTAGGCCAGAGTAAGAGTTAAGACCTCAACCAGTAGTACAGAGTAAGAGTTAAGACCTTAACCAGAAGGCCAGAGTAAGAGTTAAGACCTTAACCATTAGGCCAGAGTACAAGTCTAAGACCTTAGCTATTAGGCCAGAGTAAGAGTTAAGACCTTAACCAGTAGGCCAGAGTAAGAGTTAAGACCTTAACCTGTAGGCCATAGTATGAGTCTAAGACCTTAGCTATTAGGCCAGAGTAAGAGTTAAGACCTTAGCTATTAGGTCAGAGTAAGAGTTAAGACCTTAACCAGTAGGCCAGAGTCAGAGTTAAGACCTTAACCATTAGGCCGGAGTACGAGTCTAAGACCTTAGCTATTAGGCCATAGTAAGAGTTAAGACCTTAACCAGAAGGCCAGAGTAAGAGTTAAGACCTTAGCTATTAGGCCAGAGTAAGAGTTAAGACCTTAACCATTAGGCCAGAGTACGAGTCTAAGACCTTAGCTATTAGGCCAGAGTAAGAGTTAAGACCTTAACTATTAGGCCAGAGTAAGAGTTAAGACCTTAGCTATTAGGCTAGAGTAAGAGTTAAGACATTAACCAGTAGGCCAGAGTAAGAGTTAACACCTTAACCATTATGCTAGAGTACGAGTCTAAGACCTTAGCTATTAGGCCAGAGTAAGAGTTAAGACCTTAACAAGTCGGCCAGCGTAAGAGTTAAGACATTAACCAGTAGGCCAGAGTAAGAGTTAAGACCTTAACCAGTAGGCCAGAGTACGAGTCTAAGACCTTAGCTATTCGGCCAGAGTAAGAGTTAAGACCTTAACCATTAGGCCAGAGTAGAAGTCTAAGACCATAGCTATTAGGCCAGAGTAAGAGTTAAGACCTTAGCTATTAGGCCAGAGTAAGAGTTAAGACCATAGCTATTTGGCCAGAGTAAGAGTTAAGACCTTAACCAGTAGGCCAGAGTAAGAGTTAAGACCTTAGCTATTAGGCCAGAGTAAGAGTTAAGACCTTAACCAGTAGGCCAGAATACGAGTCTAAGACCTTAGCTATTAGGCCAGAGTAAGAGTTAAGACCTTATCCAGTAGGCCAGAGTAAGAGTTAAGACCTTAACCTGTAGGCCATAGTACGAGTCTAAGACCTTAGCTATTAGGCCAGAGTAAGAGTTAAGACCTTAGCTATTAGGCCAGAGTAAGAGTTAAGACCTTAACCATTAGGCCAGAGTACGAGTCTAAGACCTTAGCTATTAGGCCAGAGTAAGAGTTAAGACCTTAGCTATTAGGCCAGAGTAAGAGTTAATACCTTAACCAGTAGGCCAGAGTAAGAGTTAAGACCTTAACCATTAGGCCAGAGTACGAGTCTAAGACCTTAGCTATTAGGCCAGAGTAAGAGTTAAGACCTTAGTTATTAGGCCAGAGTAAGAGTTAAGACCTTAGCTATTAGGCTAGAGTAAGAGTTAAGACCTTAACCAGTAGGCCAGAGTAAGAGTTAACACCTTAACCATTATGCTAGAGTACGAGTCTAAGACATTAGCTATTAGGCCAGAGTACGAGTTAAGACCTTAAGAAGTCGGCCAGAGTAAGAGTTAAGACCTTAACCAGTAGACCAGAGTAAGAGTTAAGACCTTAACCAGTAGGCCAGAGTACGAGTCTAAGACCTTAGCTATTTGGCCAGAGCAAGAGTTAAGACCTTAGCCATTAGGCCAGAGTAGAAGTCTAAGACCTTAGCTATTAGGCCAGAGTAAGAGTTAAGACCTTAGCTATTAGGCCAGAGTAAGAGTTAACACCTTAACTAGTAGGCCAGAGTAAGAGTTAGGACCTTAGCTATTAGGCCAGAGTACGAGTCTAAGACCTTAGCTATTAGGCCAGAGTAAGAGATAAGACCTTAGCTATTAGGCCAGAGTAAGAGTTAAGACCTTAGCTATTAGGCCAGAGTAAGAGTTAAGACCTTAACCAGTAGGCCAGAGTAAGAGTCTAAGACCTTAACTATTAGGCAATAGTAAGAGTTAAGACCTTAACCAGTAGGCCACAGTAAGAGTTAAGACCTTAACCAGTAGGCCAGAGTAAGAGTTAAGACCTTAACCATTAGGCCAGAGTACGAGTCTAAGACCTTAGCTATTAGGCCAGAGTAAGAGTTAAGACCTTAGCTATTAGGCCAGAGTAAGAGTTAAGACCTTAGCTATTAGGCTAGAGTAAGAGTTAAGACCTTAACCAGTAGGCCAGAGTAAGAGTTAACACCTTAACCATTATGCTAGAGTACGAGTCTAAGACCTTAGCTATTAGGCCAGAGTAAGAGTTAAGACCTTAACAAGTCGGCCAGAGTAAGAGTTATGACCTTAACCAGTAGGCCAGAGTAAGTGTTAAGACCTTAACCAGTAGGCCAGAGTACGAGTCTAAGACCTTAGCTATTCAGCCAGAGTAAGAGTTAAGACCTTAACCATTAGGCCATAGTAGAAGTCTAAGACCTTAGCTATTAGGCCAGAGTAAGAGTTAAGACCTTAGCTATTAGGCCAGAGTAAGAGTTAGGACCTTAGCTATTAGGCCAGAGTAAGAGTTAAGACCTTAACCATTAGGCCAGAGTCCGAGTCTAAGACCATAGCTATTAGGCCAGAGTAAGAGTTAAGACCTTAGCAATTAGGCCAGAGTAAGAGTTAAGACCTTAACCATTAGGCCAGAGTACGAGTCTAAGACCATAGCTATTAGGCCAGAGTAAGAGTTAAGACCTTAGCTATTAGGCCAGAGTAAGAGTTAAGACCTTAGCTATTAGGCCAGAGTAAGAGTTAAGACCTTAACCAGTAGGCCAGAGTAAGAGTTAAGACCTTAACCAGTAGGCCAGAGTAAGAGTTAAGACCTTAACCATTAGGCCAGAGTACGAGTCTAAGACCTTAGCTATTAGGCCAGAGTAAGAGTTAAGACCTTAATCAGTAGGCCAGAGTAAGAGTTAAGACATTAACCTGTAGGCCATAGTATGAGTCTAAGACCTTAGCTATTAGGCCAGAGTAAGAGTTAAGACCTTAGCTATTAGGTCAGAGTAAGAGTTAAGCCCTTAACCAGTAGGCCGGAGTATGAGTCTAAGACCTTAGCCTGTAGGCCATAGTATGAGTATAAGACCTTAGCTATTAGGCCAGAGTAAGAGTTAAGACCTTAACCAGTAGGCCAGAGTAAAAGTTACGACCTTAACCTGTAGGCCATAGTATGAGTCTAAGACCTTAGCTATTAGGCCAGAGTAAGAGTTAAGACCTTAGCTATTAGGTCAGAGTAAGAGTTAAGACCTTAACCATTAGGCCGGAGTACGAGTCTAAGACCTTAGCTATTAGGCCATAGTAAGAGTTAAGACCTTAACCAGTAGGCCAGAGTAAGAGTTAAGACCTTAGCTATTAGGCCAGAGTAAGAGTTAAGACCTTAACCATTAGGCCAGAGTACGAGTCTAACACCTTAGCTATTAGGCCAGAGTAAGAGTTAAGACCTTAGCTATTAGGCCAGAGTAAGAGTTAAGACCTTAGCTATTAGGCTAGAGTAAGAGTTAAGACCTTAACCAGTAGGCCAGAGTAAGAGTTAACACCTTAACCATTATGCTAGAGTACGAGTCTGAGACCTTAGCTATTAGGCCAGAGTAAGAGTTAAGACCTTAACAAGTCGGCCAGCTTAAGAGTTAAGACATTAACCAGTAGGCCAGAGTAAGAGTTAAGACCTTAACCAGTAGGCCAGAGTACGAGTCTAAGACCTTAGCTATTCGGCCAGAGTAAGAGTTAAGACCTTAGCTATTAGGCCAGAGTAAGAGTTAAGACCTTAGCTATTAGGCTAGAGTAAGAGTTAAGACCTTAACCAGTAGGCCAGAGTAAGAGTTAACACCTTAACCATTATGATAGAGTACGAGTCTAAGACCTTAGCTATTAGGCCAGAGTACGAGTTAAGACCTTAACAAGTTGGCCAGAGTAAGAGTTAAGACCTTAACCAGTAGACCAGAGTAAGAGTTAAGACCTTAACCAGTAGACCAGAGTACGAGTCTAAGACCTTAGCTATTTGGCCAGAGTAAGAGTTAAGACCTTAACCAGTAGGCCAGAGTAAGAGTTAACACCTTAACCATTATGCTAGAGTACGAGTCTAAGACCTTAGCTATTAGGCCAGAGTAAGAGTTAAGACCTTAACAAGTCGGCCAGAGTAAGAGTTATGACCTTAACCAGTAGGCCAGAGTAAGTGTTAAGACCTTAACCAGTAGGCCAGAGTACGAGTCTAAGACCTTAGCTATTCAGCCAGAGTAAGAGTTAAGACCTTAACCATTAGGCCATAGTAGAAGTCTAAGACCTTAGCTATTAGGCCAGAGTAAGAGTTAAGACCTTAGCTATTAGGCCAGAGTAAGAGTTAGGACCTTAGCTATTAGGCCAGAGTAAGAGTTAAGACCTTAACCATTAGGCCAGAGTCCGAGTCTAAGACCATAGCTATTAGGCCAGAGTAAGAGTTAAGACCTTAGCAATTAGGCCAGAGTAAGAGTTAAGACCTTAACCATTAGGCCAGAGTACGAGTCTAAGACCATAGCTATTAGGCCAGAGTAAGAGTTAAGACCTTAGCTATTAGGCCAGAGTAAGAGTTAAGACCTTAGCTATTAGGCCAGAGTAAGAGTTAAGACCTTAACCAGTAGGCCAGAGTAAGAGTTAAGACCTTAACCAGTAGGCCAGAGTAAGAGTTAAGACCTTAACCATTAGGCCAGAGTACGAATCTAAGACCTTAGCTATTAGGCCAGAGTAAGAGTTAAGACCTTAATCAGTAGGCCAGAGTAAGAGTTAAGACATTAACCTGTAGGCCATAGTATGAGTCTAAGACCTTAGCTATTAGGCCAGAGTAAGAGTTAAGACCTTAGCTATTAGGTCAGAGTAAGAGTTAAGCCCTTAACCAGTAGGCCGGAGTATGAGTCTAAGACCTTAGCCTGTAGGCCATAGTATGAGTATAAGACCTTAGCTATTAGGCCAGAGTAAGAGTTAAGACCTTAACCAGTAGGCCAGAGTAAAAGTTACGACCTTAACCTGTAGGCCATAGTATGAGTCTAAGACCTTAGCTATTAGGCCAGAGTAAGAGTTAAGACCTTAGCTATTAGGTCAGAGTAAGAGTTAAGACCTTAACCATTAGGCCGGAGTACGAGTCTAAGACCTTAGCTATTAGGCCATAGTAAGAGTTAAGACCTTAACCAGTAGGCCAGAGTAAGAGTTAAGACCTTAGCTATTAGGCCAGAGTAAGAGTTAAGACCTTAACCTTTAGGCCAGAGTACGAGTCTAACACCTTAGCTATTAGGCCAGAGTAAGAGTTAAGACCTTATCTATTAGGCCAGAGTAAGAGTTAAGACCTTAGCTATTAGGCTAGAGTAAGAGTTAAGACCTTAACCAGTAGGCCAGAGTAAGAGTTAACACCTTAACCATTATGCTAGAGTACGAGTCTGAGACCTTAGCTATTAGGCCAGAGTAAGAGTTAAGACCTTAACAAGTCGGCCAGCTTAAGAGTTAAGACATTAACCAGTAGGCCAGAGTAAGAGTTAAGACCTTAACCAGTAGGCCAGAGTACGAGTCTAAGACCTTAGCTATTCGGCCAGAGTAAGAGTTAAGACCTTAGCTATTAGGCCAGAGTAAGAGTTAAGACCTTAGCTATTAGGCTAGAGTAAGAGTTAAGACCTTAACCAGTAGGCCAGAGTAAGAGTTAACACCTTAACCATTATGATAGAGTACGAGTCTAAGACCTTAGCTATTAGGCCAGAGTACGAGTTAAGACCTTAACAAGTTGGCCAGAGTAAGAGTTAAGACCTTAACCAGTAGACCAGAGTAAGAGTTAAGACCTTAACCAGTAGACCAGAGTACGAGTCTAAGACCTTAGCTATTTGGCCAGAGTAAGAGTTAAGACCTTAGCCATTAGGCCAGAGTAGAAGTCTAAGAACTTAGCTATTAGGCCAGAGTAAGAGTTAAGACCTTAGCTATTAGGCCAGAGTAAGACTTAACACCTTAACTAGTAGGCCAGAGTAAGAGTTAGGACCTTAACCATTAGGCCAGAGTACGAGTCTAAGACCTTAGCTATTAGGCCAGAGTAAGAGTTAAGACCTTAGCTATTAGGCCAGAGTAAGAGTTAAGACCTTAGCTATTAGGCCAGAGTAAGAGTTAAGACCTTAACCAGTAGGCCAGAGTAAAAGTTAAGACCTTAACCATTAGGCCAGAGTACGAGTCTAAGACCTTAACTATTAGGCCATAGTAAGAGTTAAGACCTTAACCAGTAGGCCACAGTAAGAGTTAAGACCTTAACCAGTAGGCCAGAGTAAGAGTTAAGACCTTAACCATTATGCCAGAGTACGAGTCTAAGACCTTAGCTATTAGGCCAGAGTAAGAGTTAAGACCTTAGCTATTAGGCCAGAGTAAGAGTTAAGACCTTAACCAGTAGGCCAGAGTAAGAGTTAAGACCTTAACCATTAGGCCAGAGTACGAGTCTAAGACCTTAGCTATTAGGCCATAGTAAGAGTTAAGCCCTTTACCAGTAGGCCAGAGTAAAAGTTAAGACCTTAGCTATTAGGCCAGAGTAAGAGTTAAGACCTTAACCAGTAGGCCAGAATACGAGTCTAAGACCTTAGCTATTAGGCCAGAGTAAGAGTTAAGACCTTAACCAGTAGGCCAGAGTAAGAGTTAAGACCTTAACCTGTAGGCCATAGTACGAGTCTAAGACCTTAGCTATTTGGCCATAGTAAGAGTTAAGACCTTAGCTATTAGGCCAGAGTAAGAGTTAAGACCTTAACCATTAGGCAAAAGTACGAGTCTAAGACCTTAGCTATTTGGCCAGAGTAAGAGTTAAGACCTTAGTTTTTAGGCCAGAGTAAGAGTTAAGACCTTAACCATAAGGCCAGAGTACGAGTCTAAGTCCTTAGCTATTAGGCCAGACTAAGAGTTAAGACCTTAGCTATTAGGCCAGAGTAAGATTTAAGACCTTAACCATTAGGCCAGAGTACGAGTCTAAGTCCTTAGCTATTAGGCCAGAGTAAGAGTTAAGACCTTAGCTATTAGGCCAGAGTAAGAGTTAAGACCTTAACCAGTAGGCCAGAGTAAGAGTTAAGACCTTAACCATTAGGCCAGAGTACGAGTCTAAGACCTTAGCTATTAGGTAGGGGTGGGCGACAATTTCCGTTCCGCTCCCGGAAATTGCGACAATTCGACATTTCCGCGTTCCGACCGGAACGCGGAAATGCCGAATTGTCGCAATTTCCGGGAGGGAACGGAAATTGTTGCCTGCCAACCACAACAGGAAGCACTTACAGATATAAATAAAGCAGGGGCCCGAGTGGAAGCTCAAATTCAGTAACGTGGCGACTCCTTACCTGATGTGCAGCCATGACTTTCTCGAGCGCAATCCCCGTGTAGTTCCTGACACCAGGAGGTTCTGTCTCCTCGTCTGCTGCTCTGATCGGTCTCTGGCCCGCGGCATGTGAACTGCATGGAAGCCCCGCCCCACACACCAGCGGTGGGCAACGTCTTCCGCCCTTTCCCCCACTACGATGGACAGCTGACTCGAGGGACCCCAGGGACGTCGGCGCCGTGGCAAGTACGCACACAAACTGTAGCGGGCGGCAGCGGCAGGCCAGAAGCACCAATTTCCGGGATCACGGAAATATCGCGTGATCGCGGAAATTGCGTGCATTCTCGCGAGAATTGGCGGAAGTGCCTTCCGCCAATTCCGCCCACCCCTACTATTAGGCCATAGTAAGAGTTAAGACCTTAACCAGTAGGCCAGAGTAAGAGTTAAGACCTTAACCAGTAGGCCAGAGTAAGAGTTAAGACCTTAACCATTAGGCCAGAGTACGAGTCTAAGACCTTAGCTATTAGGCCAGAGTAAGAGTTAAGACCTTAGCTATTAGACTAGAGTAAGAGTTAAGACCTTAGCTATTAGGCGAGAGTAAGAGTTAAGACCTTAACCAGTAGGCCAGAGTAAGAGTTAAGACCTTAACCAGTAGGCCAGAGTAAGAGTTAAGACCTTAACCATTAGGCCAGAGTACAAGTCTAAGACCTTAGCTATTAGGCCAGTGTAAGAGTTAAGACCTTAACCAGTAGGCCAGAGTAAGAGTTAAGACCTTAACCTGTAGGCCATAGTATGAGTCTAAGACCTTAGCTATTAGGCCAGAGTAAGAGTTAAGACCTTAGCTATTAGGTCAGAGTAAGAGTTAAGACCTTAACCAGTAGGCCAGAATCAGAGTTAAGACCTTAACCATTAGGCCGGAGTACGAGTCTAAGACCTTAGCTATTAGGCCATAGTAAGAGTTAAGACCTTAACCAGTAGGCCAGAGTAAGAGTTAAGACCTTAGCTATTAGGCCAAAGTAAGAGTTAAGACCTTAACCATTAGGCCAGAGTACGAGTCTAGGACCTTAGCTATTAGGCCAGAGTAAGAGTTAAGACCTTAACCATTAGGCCAGAGTCCGAGTCTAAGACCATAGCTATTAGGCCAGAGTAAGAGTTAAGACCTTAGCAATTAGGCCAGAGTAAGAGTTAAGACCTTAACCATTAGGCCAGAGTACGAGTCTAAGACCATAGCTATTAGGCCAGAGTAAGAGTTAAGACCTTAGCTATTAGGCCAGAGTAAGAGTTAAGACCTTAGCTATTAGGCCAGAGTAAGAGTTAAGACCTTAACCAGTAGGCCAGAGTAAGAGTTAAGACCTTAACCATTAGGCCAGAGTACGAGTCTAAGACCTTAGCTATTAGGCCAGAGTAAGAGTTAAGACCTTAGCTATTAGGCCAGAGTAAGAGTTAAGACCTTAACCAGTAGGCTAGAGTAAGAGTTAAGACCTTAACCATTAGGCCAGAGTACGAGTCTAAGACCTTAGCTATTAGGCCATAGTAAGAGTTAAGACCTTAACCAGTAGGCCAGAGTAAGAGTTAAGACATTAACCTGTAGGCGATAGTACGAGTCTAAGACCTTAGCTATTTGGCCAGAGTAAGAGTTAAGACCTTAGCTATTAGGCCAGAGTAAGAGTTAAGACCTTAACCATTAGGCCAAAGTACGAGTCTAAGACCTTAGCTATTTGGCCAGAGTAAGAGTTAAGACCTTAGCTTTTAGGCCAGAGTAAGAGTTAAGACTTTAACCATTAGGCCAGAGTACGAGTCTAAGTCCTTAGCTATTAGGCCAGAGTAAGAGTTAAGACCTTAGCTATTAGGCCAGAGTAAGAGTTAAGACCTTAACCATTAGGCCAGAGTACGAGTCTAAGTCCTTAGCTATTAGGCCAGAGTAAGAGTTAAGACCTTAGCTATTAGGCCAGAGTAAGAGTTAAGACCTTAACCAGTAGGCCAGAGTAAGAGTTAAGACCTTAACCATTAGGCCAGAGTACGAGTCTAAGACCTTAGCTATTAGGCCATAGTAAGAGTTAAGACCTTAACCAGTAGGCCAGAGTAAGAGTTAAGACCTTAACCAGTAGGCCAGAGTAAGAGTTAAGACCTTAACCATTAGGCCAGAGTACGAGTCTAAGACCTTAGCTATTAGGCCAGAGTAAGAGTTAAGACCTTAGCTATTAGACCAGAGTAAGAGTTAAGACCTTAGCTATTAGGCCAGAGTAAGAGTTAAGACCTCAACCAGTAGTACAGAGTAAGAGTTAAGACCTTAACCAGAAGGCCAGAGTAAGAGTTAAGACCTTAACCATTAGGCCAGAGTACAAGTCTAAGACCTTAGCTATTAGGCCAGAGTAAGAGTTAAGACCTTAACCAGTAGGCCAGAGTAAGAGTTAAGACCTTAACCTGTAGGCCATAGTATGAGTCTAAGACCTTAGCTATTAGGCCAGAGTAAGAGTTAAGACCTTAGCTATTAGGTCAGAGTAAGAGTTAAGACCTTAACCAGTAGGCCAGAGTCAGAGTTAAGACCTTAACCATTAGGCCGGAGTACGAGTCTAAGACCTTAGCTATTAGGCCATAGTAAGAGTTAAGACCTTAACCAGAAGGCCAGAGTAAGAGTTAAGACCTTAGCTATTAGGCCAGAGTAAGAGTTAAGACCTTAACCATTAGGCCAGAGTACGAGTCTAAGACCTTAGCTATTAGGCCAGAGTAAGAGTTAAGACCTTAACTATTAGGCCAGAGTAAGAGTTAAGACCTTAGCTATTAGGCTAGAGTAAGAGTTAAGACATTAACCAGTAGGCCAGAGTAAGAGTTAACACCTTAACCATTATGCTAGAGTACGAGTCTAAGACCTTAGCTATTAGGCCAGAGTAAGAGTTAAGACCTTAACAAGTCGGCCAGCGTAAGAGTTAAGACATTAACCAGTAGGCCAGAGTAAGAGTTAAGACCTTAACCAGTAGGCCAGAGTACGAGTCTAAGACCTTAGCTATTCGGCCAGAGTAAGAGTTAAGACCTTAACCATTAGGCCAGAGTAGAAGTCTAAGACCATAGCTATTAGGCCAGAGTAAGAGTTAAGACCTTAGCTATTAGGCCAGAGTAAGAGTTAAGACCATAGCTATTTGGCCAGAGTAAGAGTTAAGACCTTAACCAGTAGGCCAGAGTAAGAGTTAAGACCTTAGCTATTAGGCCAGAGTAAGAGTTAAGACCTTAACCAGTAGGCCAGAATACGAGTCTAAGACCTTAGCTATTAGGCCAGAGTAAGAGTTAAGACCTTAACCAGTAGGCCAGAGTAAGAGTTAAGACCTTAACCTGTAGGCCATAGTACGAGTCTAAGACCTTAGCTATTAGGCCAGAGTAAGAGTTAAGACCTTAGCTATTAGGCCAGAGTAAGAGTTAAGACCTTAACCATTAGGCCAGAGTACGAGTCTAAGACCTTAGCTATTAGGCCAGAGTAAGAGTTAAGACCTTAGCTATTAGGCCAGAGTAAGAGTTAATACCTTAACCAGTAGGCCAGAGTAAGAGTTAAGACCTTAACCATTAGGCCAGAGTACGAGTCTAAGACCTTAGCTATTAGGCCAGAGTAAGAGTTAAGACCTTAGTTATTAGGCCAGAGTAAGAGTTAAGACCTTAGCTATTAGGCTAGAGTAAGAGTTAAGACCTTAACCAGTAGGCCAGAGTAAGAGTTAACACCTTAACCATTATGCTAGAGTACGAGTCTAAGACATTAGCTATTAGGCCAGAGTACGAGTTAAGACCTTAAGAAGTCGGCCAGAGTAAGAGTTAAGACCTTAACCAGTAGACCAGAGTAAGAGTTAAGACCTTAACCAGTAGGCCAGAGTACGAGTCTAAGACCTTAGCTATTTGGCCAGAGCAAGAGTTAAGACCTTAGCCATTAGGCCAGAGTAGAAGTCTAAGACCTTAGCTATTAGGCCAGAGTAAGAGTTAAGACCTTAGCTATTAGGCCAGAGTAAGAGTTAACACCTTAACTAGTAGGCCAGAGTAAGAGTTAGGACCTTAGCTATTAGGCCAGAGTACGAGTCTAAGACCTTAGCTATTAGGCCAGAGTAAGAGATAAGACCTTAGCTATTAGGCCAGAGTAAGAGTTAAGACCTTAGCTATTAGGCCAGAGTAAGAGTTAAGACCTTAACCAGTAGGCCAGAGTAAGAGTCTAAGACCTTAACTATTAGGCAATAGTAAGAGTTAAGACCTTAACCAGTAGGCCACAGTAAGAGTTAAGACCTTAACCAGTAGGCCAGAGTAAGAGTTAAGACCTTAACCATTAGGCCAGAGTACGAGTCTAAGACCTTAGCTATTAGGCCAGAGTAAGAGTTAAGACCTTAGCTATTAGGCCAGAGTAAGAGTTAAGACCTTAGCTATTAGGCTAGAGTAAGAGTTAAGACCTTAACCAGAAGGCCAGAGTAAGAGTTAACACCTTAACCATTATGCTAGAGTACGAGTCTAAGACCTTAGCTATTAGGCCAGAGTAAGAGTTAAGACCTTAACAAGTCGGCCAGAGTAAGAGTTATGACCTTAACCAGTAGGCCAGAGTAAGTGTTAAGACCTTAACCAGTAGGCCAGAGTACGAGTCTAAGACCTTAGCTATTCAGCCAGAGTAAGAGTTAAGACCTTAACCATTAGGCCATAGTAGAAGTCTAAGACCTTAGCTATTAGGCCAGAGTAAGAGTTAAGACCTTAGCTATTAGGCCAGAGTAAGAGTTAGGACCTTAGCTATTAGGCCAGAGTAAGAGTTAAGACCTTAACCATTAGGCCAGAGTCCGAGTCTAAGACCATAGCTATTAGGCCAGAGTAAGAGTTAAGACCTTAGCAATTAGGCCAGAGTAAGAGTTAAGACCTTAACCATTAGGCCAGAGTACGAGTCTAAGACCATAGCTATTAGGCCAGAGTAAGAGTTAAGACCTTAGCTATTAGGCCAGAGTAAGAGTTAAGACCTTAGCTATTAGGCCAGAGTAAGAGTTAAGACCTTAACCAGTAGGCCAGAGTAAGAGTTAAGACCTTAACCAGTAGGCCAGAGTAAGAGTTAAGACCTTAACCATTAGGCCAGAGTACGAGTCTAAGACCTTAGCTATTAGGCCAGAGTAAGAGTTAAGACCTTAATCAGTAGGCCAGAGTAAGAGTTAAGACATTAACCTGTAGGCCATAGTATGAGTCTAAGACCTTAGCTATTAGGCCAGAGTAAGAGTTAAGACCTTAGCTATTAGGTCAGAGTAAGAGTTAAGCCCTTAACCAGTAGGCCGGAGTATGAGTCTAAGACCTTAGCCTGTAGGCCATAGTATGAGTATAAGACCTTAGCTATTAGGCCAGAGTAAGAGTTAAGACCTTAACCAGTAGGCCAGAGTAAAAGTTACGACCTTAACCTGTAGGCCATAGTATGAGTCTAAGACCTTAGCTATTAGGCCAGAGTAAGAGTTAAGACCTTAGCTATTAGGTCAGAGTAAGAGTTAAGACCTTAACCATTAGGCCGGAGTACGAGTCTAAGACCTTAGCTATTAGGCCATAGTAAGAGTTAAGACCTTAACCAGTAGGCCAGAGTAAGAGTTAAGACCTTAGCTATTAGGCCAGAGTAAGAGTTAAGACCTTAACCATTAGGCCAGAGTACGAGTCTAACACCTTAGCTATTAGGCCAGAGTAAGAGTTAAGACCTTAGCTATTAGGCCAGAGTAAGAGTTAAGACCTTAGCTATTAGGCTAGAGTAAGAGTTAAGACCTTAACCAGTAGGCCAGAGTAAGAGTTAACACCTTAACCATTATGCTAGAGTACGAGTCTGAGACCTTAGCTATTAGGCCAGAGTAAGAGTTAAGACCTTAACAAGTCGGCCAGCTTAAGAGTTAAGACATTAACCAGTAGGCCAGAGTAAGAGTTAAGACCTTAACCAGTAGGCCAGAGTACGAGTCTAAGACCTTAGCTATTCGGCCAGAGTAAGAGTTAAGACCTTAGCTATTAGGCCAGAGTAAGAGTTAAGACCTTAGCTATTAGGCTAGAGTAAGAGTTAAGACCTTAACCAGTAGGCCAGAGTAAGAGTTAACACCTTAACCATTATGATAGAGTACGAGTCTAAGACCTTAGCTATTAGGCCAGAGTACGAGTTAAGACCTTAACAAGTTGGCCAGAGTAAGAGTTAAGACCTTAACCAGTAGACCAGAGTAAGAGTTAAGACCTTAACCAGTAGACCAGAGTACGAGTCTAAGACCTTAGCTATTTGGCCAGAGTAAGAGTTAAGACCTTAACCAGTAGGCCAGAGTAAGAGTTAACACCTTAACCATTATGCTAGAGTACGAGTCTAAGACCTTAGCTATTAGGCCAGAGTAAGAGTTAAGACCTTAACAAGTCGGCCAGAGTAAGAGTTATGACCTTAACCAGTAGGCCAGAGTAAGTGTTAAGACCTTAACCAGTAGGCCAGAGTACGAGTCTAAGACCTTAGCTATTCAGCCAGAGTAAGAGTTAAGACCTTAACCATTAGGCCATAGTAGAAGTCTAAGACCTTAGCTATTAGGCCAGAGTAAGAGTTAAGACCTTAGCTATTAGGCCAGAGTAAGAGTTAGGACCTTAGCTATTAGGCCAGAGTAAGAGTTAAGACCTTAACCATTAGGCCAGAGTCCGAGTCTAAGACCATAGCTATTAGGCCAGAGTAAGAGTTAAGACCTTAGCAATTAGGCCAGAGTAAGAGTTAAGACCTTAACCATTAGGCCAGAGTACGAGTCTAAGACCATAGCTATTAGGCCAGAGTAAGAGTTAAGACCTTAGCTATTAGGCCAGAGTAAGAGTTAAGACCTTAGCTATTAGGCCAGAGTAAGAGTTAAGACCTTAACCAGTAGGCCAGAGTAAGAGTTAAGACCTTAACCAGTAGGCCAGAGTAAGAGTTAAGACCTTAACCATTAGGCCAGAGTACGAGTCTAAGACCTTAGCTATTAGGCCAGAGTAAGAGTTAAGACCTTAATCAGTAGGCCAGAGTAAGAGTTAAGACATTAACCTGTAGGCCATAGTATGAGTCTAAGACCTTAGCTATTAGGCCAGAGTAAGAGTTAAGACCTTAGCTATTAGGTCAGAGTAAGAGTTAAGCCCTTAACCAGTAGGCCGGAGTATGAGTCTAAGACCTTAGCCTGTAGGCCATAGTATGAGTATAAGACCTTAGCTATTAGGCCAGAGTAAGAGTTAAGACCTTAACCAGTAGGCCAGAGTAAAAGTTACGACCTTAACCTGTAGGCCATAGTATGAGTCTAAGACCTTAGCTATTAGGCCAGAGTAAGAGTTAAGACCTTAGCTATTAGGTCAGAGTAAGAGTTAAGACCTTAACCATTAGGCCGGAGTACGAGTCTAAGACCTTAGCTATTAGGCCATAGTAAGAGTTAAGACCTTAACCAGTAGGCCAGAGTAAGAGTTAAGACCTTAGCTATTAGGCCAGAGTAAGAGTTAAGACCTTAACCATTAGGCCAGAGTACGAGTCTAACACCTTAGCTATTAGGCCAGAGTAAGAGTTAAGACCTTATCTATTAGGCCAGAGTAAGAGTTAAGACCTTAGCTGTTAGGCTAGAGTAAGAGTTAAGACCTTAACCAGTAGGCCAGAGTAAGAGTTAACACCTTAACCATTATGCTAGAGTACGAGTCTGAGACCTTAGCTATTAGGCCAGAGTAAGAGTTAAGACCTTAACAAGTCGGCCAGCTTAAGAGTTAAGACATTAACCAGTAGGCCAGAGTAAGAGTTAAGACCTTAACCAGTAGGCCAGAGTACGAGTCTAAGACCTTAGCTATTCGGCCAGAGTAAGAGTTAAGACCTTAGCTATTAGGCCAGAGTAAGAGTTAAGACCTTAGCTATTAGGCTAGAGTAAGAGTTAAGACCTTAACCAGTAGGCCAGAGTAAGAGTTAACACCTTAACCATTATGATAGAGTACGAGTCTAAGACCTTAGCTATTAGGCCAGAGTACGAGTTAAGACCTTAACAAGTTGGCCAGAGTAAGAGTTAAGACCTTAACCAGTAGACCAGAGTAAGAGTTAAGACCTTAACCAGTAGACCAGAGTACGAGTCTAAGACCTTAGCTATTTGGCCAGAGTAAGAGTTAAGACCTTAGCCATTAGGCCAGAGTAGAAGTCTAAGAACTTAGCTATTAGGCCAGAGTAAGAGTTAAGACCTTAGCTATTAGGCCAGAGTAAGACTTAACACCTTAACTAGTAGGCCAGAGTAAGAGTTAGGACCTTAACCATTAGGCCAGAGTACGAGTCTAAGACCTTAGCTATTAGGCCAGAGTAAGAGTTAAGACCTTAGCTATTAGGCCAGAGTAAGAGTTAAGACCTTAGCTATTAGGCCAGAGTAAGAGTTAAGACCTTAACCAGTAGGCCAGAGTAAAAGTTAAGACCTTAACCATTAGGCCAGAGTACGAGTCTAAGACCTTAACTATTAGGCCATAGTAAGAGTTAAGACCTTAACCAGTAGGCCACAGTAAGAGTTAAGACCTTAACCAGTAGGCCAGAGTAAGAGTTAAGACCTTAACCATTATGCCAGAGTACGAGTCTAAGACCTTAGCTATTAGGCCAGAGTAAGAGTTAAGACCTTAGCTATTAGGCCAGAGTAAGAGTTAAGACCTTAACCAGTAGGCCAGAGTAAGAGTTAAGACCTTAACCATTAGGCCAGAGTACGAGTCTAAGACCTTAGCTATTAGGCCATAGTAAGAGTTAAGCCCTTTACCAGTAGGCCAGAGTAAAAGTTAAGACCTTAGCTATTAGGCCAGAGTAAGAGTTAAGACCTTAACCAGTAGGCCAGAATACGAGTCTAAGACCTTAGCTATTAGGCCAGAGTAAGAGTTAAGACCTTAACCAGTAGGCCAGAGTAAGAGTTAAGACCTTAACCTGTAGGCCATAGTACGAGTCTAAGACCTTAGCTATTTGGCCATAGTAAGAGTTAAGACCTTAGCTATTAGGCCAGAGTAAGAGTTAAGACCTTAACCATTAGGCAAAAGTACGAGTCTAAGACCTTAGCTATTTGGCCAGAGTAAGAGTTAAGACCTTAGTTTTTAGGCCAGAGTAAGAGTTAAGACCTTAACCATAAGGCCAGAGTACGAGTCTAAGTCCTTAGCTATTAGGCCAGACTAAGAGTTAAGACCTTAGCTATTAGGCCAGAGTAAGATTTAAGACCTTAACCATTAGGCCAGAGTACGAGTCTAAGTCCTTAGCTATTAGGCCAGAGTAAGAGTTAAGACCTTAGCTATTAGGCCAGAGTAAGAGTTAAGACCTTAACCAGTAGGCCAGAGTAAGAGTTAAGACCTTAACCATTAGGCCAGAGTACGAGTCTAAGACCTTAGCTATTAGGTAGGGGTGGGCGACAATTTCCGTTCCGCTCCCGGAAATTGCGACAATTCGACATTTCCGCGTTCCGACCGGAACGCGGAAATGCCGAATTGTCGCAATTTCCGGGAGGGAACGGAAATTGTTGCCTGCCAACCACAACAGGAAGCACTTACAGATATAAATAAAGCAGGGGCCCGAGTGGAAGCTCAAATTCAGTAACGTGGCGACTCCTTACCTGATGTGCAGCCATGACTTTCTCGAGCGCAATCCCCGTGTAGTTCCTGACACCAGGAGGTTCTGTCTCCTCGTCTGCTGCTCTGATCGGTCTCTGGCCCTCGGCATGTGAACTGCATGGAAGCCCCGCCCCACACACCAGCGGTGGGCAACGTCTTCCGCCCTTTCCCCCACCACGATGGACAGCTGACTCGAGGGACCCCAGGGACGTCGGCGCCGTGGCAAGTACGCACACAAACTGTAGCGGGCGGCAGCGGCAGGCCAGAAGCACCAATTTCCGGGATCACGGAAATATCGCGTGATCGCGGAAATTGCGTGCATTCTCGCGAGAATTGGCGGAAGTGCCTTCCGCCAATTCCGCCCACCCCTACTATTAGGCCATAGTAAGAGTTAAGACCTTAACCAGTAGGCCAGAGTAAGAGTTAAGACCTTAACCAGTAGGCCAGAGTAAGAGTTAAGACCTTAACCATTAGGCCAGAGTACGAGTCTAAGACCTTAGCTATTAGGCCAGAGTAAGAGTTAAGACCTTAGCTATTAGACTAGAGTAAGAGTTAAGACCTTAGCTATTAGGCGAGAGTAAGAGTTAAGACCTTAACCAGTAGGCCAGAGTAAGAGTTAAGACCTTAACCAGTAGGCCAGAGTAAGAGTTAAGACCTTAACCATTAAGCCAGAGTACAAGTCTAAGACCTTAGCTATTAGGCCAGTGTAAGAGTTAAGACCTTAACCAGTAGGCCAGAGTAAGAGTTAAGACCTTAACCTGTAGGCCATAGTATGAGTCTAAGACCTTAGCTATTAGGCCAGAGTAAGAGTTAAGACCTTAGCTATTAGGTCAGAGTAAGAGTTAAGACCTTAACCAGTAGGCCAGAATCAGAGTTAAGACCTTAACCATTAGGCCGGAGTACGAGTCTAAGACCTTAGCTATTAGGCCATAGTAAGAGTTAAGACCTTAACCAGTAGGCCAGAGTAAGAGTTAAGACCTTAGCTATTAGGCCAAAGTAAGAGTTAAGACCTTAACCATTAGGCCAGAGTACGAGTCTAGGACCTTAGCTATTAGGCCAGAGTAAGAGTTAAGACCTTAACTATTAGGCCAGAGTCCGAGTCTAAGACCATAGCTATTAGGCCAGAGTAAGAGTTAAGACCTTAGCAATTAGGCCAGAGTAAGAGTTAAGACCTTAACCATTAGGCCAGAGTACGAGTCTAAGACCATAGCTATTAGGCCAGAGTAAGAGTTAAGACCTTAGCTATTAGGCCAGAGTAAGAGTTAAGACCTTAGCTATTAGGCCAGAGTAAGAGTTAAGACCTTAACCAGTAGGCCAGAGTAAGAGTTAAGACCTTAACCAGTAGGCCAGAGGAAGAGTTAAGACCTTAACCATTAGGCCAGAGTACGAGTCTAAGACCTTAGCTATTAGGCCAGAGTAAGAGTTAAGACCTTAATCAGTAGGCCAGAGTAAGAGTTAAGACATTAACCTGTAGGCCATAGTATGAGTCTAAGACCTTAGCTATTAGGCCAGAGTAAGAGTTAAGACCTTAGCTATTAGGTCAGAGTAAGAGTTAAGCCCTTAACCAGTAGGCCGGAGTATGAGTCTAAGACCTTAGCCTGTAGGCCATAGTATGAGTATAAGACCTTAGCTATTAGGCCAGAGTAAGAGTTAAGACCTTAACCAGTAGGCCAGAGTAAAAGTTACGACCTTAACCTGTAGGCCATAGTATGAGTCTAAGACCTTAGCTATTAGGCCAGAGTAAGAGTTAAGACCTTAGCTATTAGGTCAGAGTAAGAGTTAAGACCTTAACCATTAGGCCGGAGTACGAGTCTAAGACCTTAGCTATTAGGCCATAGTAAGAGTTAAGACCTTAACCAGTAGGCCAGAGTAAGAGTTAAGACCTTAGCTATTAGGCCAGAGTAAGAGTTAAGACCTTAACCATTAGGCCAGAGTACGAGTCTAACACCTTAGCTATTAGGCCAGAGTAAGAGTTAAGACCTTAGCTATTAGGCCAGAGTAAGAGTTAAGACCTTAGCTATTAGGCTAGAGTAAGAGTTAAGACCTTAACCAGTAGGCCAGAGAAAGAGTTAACACCTTAACCATTATGCTAGAGTACGAGTCTGAGACCTTAGCTATTAGGCCAGAGTAAGAGTTAAGACCTTAACAAGTCGGCCAGCTTAAGAGTTAAGACATTAACCAGTAGGCCAGAGTAAGAGTTAAGACCTTAACCAGTAGGCCAGAGTACGAGTCTAAGACCTTAGCTATTCGGCCAGAGTAAGAGTTAAGACCTTAGCTATTAGGCCAGAGTAAGAGTTAAGACCTTAGCTATTAGGCTAGAGTAAGAGTTAAGACCTTAACCAGTAGGCCAGAGTAAGAGTTAACACCTTAACCATTATGATAGAGTACGAGTCTAAGACCTTAGCTATTAGGCCAGAGTACGAGTTAAGACCTTAACAAGTTGGCCAGAGTAAGAGTTAAGACCTTAACCAGTAGACCAGAGTAAGAGTTAAGACCTTAACCAGTAGACCAGAGTACGAGTCTAAGACCTTAGCTATTTGGCCAGAGTAAGAGTTAAGACCTTAGCCATTAGGCCAGAGTAGAAGTCTAAGAACTTAGCTATTAGGCCAGAGTAAGAGTTAAGACCTTAGCTATTAGGCCAGAGTAAGACTTAACACCTTAACTAGTAGGCCAGAGTAAGAGTTAGGACCTTAACCATTAGGCCAGAGTACGAGTCTAAGACCTTAGCTATTAGGCCAGAGTAAGAGTTAAGACCTTAGCTATTAGGCCAGAGTAAGAGTTAAGACCTTAGCTATTAGGCCAGAGTAAGAGTTAAGACCTTAACCAGTAGGCCAGAGTAAAAGTTAAGACCTTAACCATTAGGCCAGAGTACGAGTCTAAGACCTTAACTATTAGGCCATAGTAAGAGTTAAGACCTTAACCAGTAGGCCACAGTAAGAGTTAAGACCTTAACCAGTAGGCCAGAGTAAGAGTTAAGACCTTAACCATTATGCCAGAGTACGAGTCTAAGACCTTAGCAATTAGGCCAGAGTAAGAGTTAAGACCTTAGCTATTAGGCCAGAGTAAGAGTTAAGACCTTAACCAGTAGGCCAGAGTAAGAGTTAAGACCTTAACCATTAGGCCAGAGTACGAGTCTAAGACCTTAGCTATTAGGCCATAGTAAGAGTTAAGCCCTTTACCAGTAGGCCAGAGTAAAAGTTAAGACCTTAGCTATTAGGCCAGAGTAAGAGTTAAGACCTTAACCAGTAGGCCAGAATACGAGTCTAAGACCTTAGCTATTAGGCCAGAGTAAGAGTTAAGACCTTAACCAGTAGGCCAGAGTAAGAGTTAAGACCTTAACCTGTAGGCCATAGTACGAGTCTAAGACCTTAGCTATTTGGCCATAGTAAGAGTTAAGACCTTAGCTATTAGGCCAGAGTAAGAGTTAAGACCTTAACCATTAGGCAAAAGTACGAGTCTAAGACCTTAGCTATTTGGCCAGAGTAAGAGTTAAGACCTTAGTTTTTAGGCCAGAGTAAGAGTTAAGACCTTAACCATAAGGCCAGAGTACGAGTCTAAGTCCTTAGCTATTAGGCCAGACTAAGAGTTAAGACCTTAGCTATTAGGCCAGAGTAAGATTTAAGACCTTAACCATTAGGCCAGAGTACGAGTCTAAGTCCTTAGCTATTAGGCCAGAGTAAGAGTTAAGACCTTAGCTATTAGGCCAGAGTAAGAGTTAAGACCTTAACCAGTAGGCCAGAGTAAGAGTTAAGACCTTAACCATTAGGCCAGAGTACGAGTCTAAGACCTTAGCTATTAGGCCATAGTAAGAGTTAAGACCTTAACCAGTAGGCCAGAGTAAGAGTTAAGACCTTAACCAGTAGGCCAGAGTAAGAGTTAAGACCTTAACCATTAGGCCAGAGTACGAGTCTAAGACCTTAGCTATTAGGCCAGAGTAAGAGTTAAGACCTTAGCTATTAGACTAGAGTAAGAGTTAAGACCTTAGCTATTAGGCGAGAGTAAGAGTTAAGACCTTAACCAGTAGGCCAGAGTAAGAGTTAAGACCTTAACCAGTAGGCCAGAGTAAGAGTTAAGACCTTAACCATTAGGCCAGAGTACAAGTCTAAGACCTTAGCTATTAGGCCAGTGTAAGAGTTAAGACCTTAACCAGTAGGCCAGAGTAAGAGTTAAGACCTTAACCTGTAGGCCATAGTATGAGTTTAAGACCTTAGCTATTAGGCCAGAGTAAGAGTTAGGACCTTAACTATTAGGTCAGAGTAAGAGTTAAGACCTTAACCAGTAGGCCAGAATCAGAGTTAAGACCTTAACCATTAGGCCGGAGTACGAGTCTAAGACCTTAGCTATTAGGCCATAGTAAGAGTTAAGACCTTAACCAGTAGGCCAGAGTAAGAGTTAAGACCTTAGCTATTAGGCTAGAGTAAGAGTTAAGACCTTAACCAGTAGGCCAGAGTAAGAGTTAACACCTTAACCATTATGCTAGAGTACGAGTCTAAGACCTTAGCTATTAGGCCAAAGTAAGAGTTAAGACCTTAACCATTAGGCCAGAGTACGAGTCTAGGACCTTAGCTATTAGGCCAGAGTAAGAGTTAAGACCTTAACTATTAGGCCAGAGTAAGAGTTAAGACCTTAGCTATTAGGCTAGAGTAAGAGTTAAGACCTTAACCAGTAGGCCAGAGTAAGAGTTAACACCTTAACCATTATGCTAGAGTACGAGTCTAAGACCTTAGCTATTAGGCTAGAGTAAGAGTTAAGACCTTAACAAGTCGGCCAGCGTAAGAGTTAAGACATTAACCAGTAGGCCAGAGTAAGAGTTAAGACCTTAACCAGTAGGCCAGAGTACGAGTCTAAGACCTTAGCTATTCGGCCAGAGTAAGAGTTAAGACCTTAACCATTAGGCCAGAGTAGAAGTCTAAGACCATAGCTATTAGGCCAGAGTAAGAGTTAAGACCTTAGCTATTTGGCCAGAGTAAGAGTTAAGACCTTAACCAGTAGGCCAGAGTAAGAGTTAATACCTTAGCTATTAGGCCAGAGTAAGAGTTAAGACCTTAACCAGTAGGCCAGAATACGAGTCTAAGACCTTAGCTATTAGGCCAGAGTAAGAGTTAAGACCTTAACCAGTAGGCCAGAGTAAGAGTTAAGACCTTAACCTGTAGGCCATAGCACGAGTCTAAGACCTTAGCTATTAGGCCAGAGTAAGAGTTAAGACCTTAGCTATTAGGCCAGAGTAAGAGTTAAGACCTTAACCATTAGGCCAGAGTACGAGTCTAAGACCTTAGCTATTAGGCCAGAGTAAGAGTTAAGACCTTAGCTATTAGGCCAGAGTAAGAGTTAAGACCTTAACCAGTAGGCCAGAGTAAGAGTTAAGACCTTAACCATTAGGCCAGAGTACGAGTCTAAGACCTTAGCTATTAGGCCAGAGTAAGAGTTAAGACCTTAGCTATTAGGTCAGAGTAAGAGTTAAGACCTTAACCAGTAGGCCGGAGTACGAGTTTAAGACCTTAGCCTGTAGGCCATAGTATGAGTCTAAGACCTTAGCTATTAGGCCAGAGTAAGAGTTAAGACCTTAAACAGTAGGCCAGAGTAAGAGTTAAGACCTTAACCTGTAGGCCATAGTATGAGTCTAAGACCTTAGCTATTAGGACAGAGTAAGAGTTAAGACCTTAGCTATTAGGTCAGAGTAAGAGTTAAGACCTTAACCATTAGGCCGGAGTACGAGTCTAAGACCTTAGCTATTAGGCCATAGTAAGAGTTAAGACCTTAACCAGTAGGCCAGAGTAAGAGTTAAGACCTTAGCTATTAGGCCAGAGTAAGAGTTAAGACCTTAACCATGAGGCCAGAGTACGAGTCTAACACCTTAGCTATTAGGCCAGAGTAAGAGTTAAGACCTTAGCTATTAGGCCAGAGTAAGAGTTAAGACCTTAGCTATTAGGCTAGAGTAAGAGTTAAGACCTTAACCAGTAGGCCAGAATAAGAGTTACCACCTTAACCATTATGCTAGAGTACGAGTCTGAGACCTTAGCTATTAGGCCAGAGTAAGAGTTAAGACCTTAACAAGTCGGCCAGCGTAAGAGTTAAGACATTAACCAGTAGGCCAGAGTGAGAGTTAAGACCTTAACCAGTAGGCCAGAGTACGAGTCTAAGACCTTAGCTATTCGGCCAGAGTAAGAGTTAAGACCTTAGCTATTAGGCCAGAGTAAGAGTTAAGACCTTAACCAGTAGGCCAGATTAAGAGATAAGACCTTAACCATTAGGCCAGAGTACGAGTCTAAGACCTTAGCTATTAGGCCATTGTAAGAGTTAAGCCCTTTACCAGTAGGCCAGAGTAATAGTTAAGACCTTAGCTATTAGGCCAGAGTAAGAGTTAAGACCTTAACCAGTAGGCCAGAATACGAGTCTAAGACCTTAGCTATTAGGCCAGAGTAAGAGTTAAGACGTTAACCAGTAGGCCAGAGTAAGAGTTAAGACCTTAATCTGTAGGCCATAGTACGAGTCTAAGACCTTAGCTATTTGGCCAGAGTAAGAGTGAAGACCTTAGCTATTAGGCCAGAGTAAGAGTTAAGACCTTAACCATTAGGCAAAAGTACGAGTCTAAGACCTTAGCTATTTGGCCAGAGTAAGAGTTAAGACCTTAGCTTTTAGGCCAGAGGAAGAGTTAAGACCTTAACCATTAGGCCAGAGTACGAGTCTAAGTCCTTAGCTATTAGGCCAGAGTAAGAGTTAAGACCTTAGCTATTAGGCCAGAGTAAGAGTTAAGACCTTAACCATTAGGCCAGAGTACGAGTCTATGTCCTTAGCTATTAGGCCAGAGTAAGAGTTAAGACCTTAGCTATTAGGCCAGAGTAAGAGTTAAGACCTTAACCAGTAGGCCAGAGTAAGAGTTAAGATCTTAACCATTAGGCCAGAGTACGAGTCTAAGACCTTAGCTATTAGGCCATAGTAAGAGTTAAGACCTTAACCAGTAGGCCAGAGTAAGAGTTAAGACCTTAACCAGTAGGCCAGAGTAAGAGTTAAGACCTTAACCATTAGGCCAGAGTACGAGTCTAAGACCTTAGCTATTAGGCCAGAGTAAGAGTTAAGACCTTAGCTATTAGACCAGAGTAAGAGTTAAGACCTCAGCTATTAGGCCAGAGTAAGAGTTAAGACCTTAACCAGTAGGCCAGAGTAAGAGTTAAGACCTTAACCATTAGGCCAGAGTACAAGTCTAAGACCTTAGCTATTAGGCCAGTGTAAGAGTTAAGACCTTAACCAGTAGGCCAGAGTAAGAGTTAAGACCTTAACCTGTAGGCCATAGTATGAGTCTAAGACCTTAGCTATTAGGCCAGAGTAAGAGTTAAGACCTTAGCTATTAGGTCAGAGTAAGAGTTAAGACCGTAACCAGTAGACCAGAGTCAGAGTTAAGACCTTAACCAATAGGCCGGAGTACGAGTCTAAGACCTTAGCTATTAGGCCATAGTAAGAGTTAAGACCTTAACCAGTAGGCCAGAGTAAGAGTTAAGACCTTAGCTATTAGGCCAAAGTAAGAGTTAAGACCTTAACCATTAGGCCAGAGTACGAGTCTAGGACCTTAGCTATTAGGCCAGAGTAAGAGTTAAGACCTTAACTATTAGGCCAGAGTAAGAGTTAAGACCTTAGCTATTAGGCTAGAGTAAGAGTTAAGACCTTAACCAGTAGGCCAGAGTAAGAGTTAACACCTTAACCATTATGCTAGAGTACGAGTCTAAGACCTTAGCTATTAGGCCAGAGTAAGAGTTAAGACCTTAACAAGTCGGCCAGCGTAAGAGTTAAGACATTAACCAGTAGGCCAGAGTAAGAGTTAAGACCTTAACCAGTAGGCCAGAGTACGAGTCTAAGACCTTAGCTATTCGGCCAGAGTAAGAGTTAAGACCTTAACCATTAGGCCAGAGTAGAAGTCTAAGACCATAGCTATTAGGCCAGAGTAAGAGTTAAGACCTTAGCTATTAGGCCAGAGTAAGAGTTAAGACCTTAGCTATTTGGCCAGAGTAAGAGTTAAGACCTTAACCAGTAGGCCAGAGTAAGAGTTAAGACCTTAGCTATTAGGCCAGAGTAAGAGTTAAGACCTTAACCAGTAGGCCAGAATACGAGTCTAAGACCTTAGCTATTAGGCCAGAGTAAGAGTTAAGACCTTAACCAGTAGGCCAGAGTAAGAGTTAAGACCTTAACCTGTAGGCCATAGTACGAGTCTAAGACCTTAGCTATTAGGCCAGAGTAAGAGTTAAGACCTTAGCTATTAGGCCAGAGTAAGAGTTAAGACCTTAACCATTAGGCAAGAATACGAGTCTAAGACCTTAGCTATTAGGCCAGAGTAAGAGTTAAGACCTTAGCTATTAGGCCAGAGTAAGAGTTAAGACCTTAACCAGTAGGCCAGAGTAAGAGTTAAGACCTTAACCATTAGGCCAGAGTACGAGTCTAAGACCTTAGCTATTAGGCCAGAGTAAGAGTTAAGACCTTAGCTATTAGGTCAGAGTAAGAGTTAAGACCTTAACCAGTAGGCCGGAGTACGAGTCTAAGACCTTAGCCTGTAGGCCATAGTATGAGTCTAAGACCTTAGCTATTAGGCCAGAGTAAGAGTTAAGACCTTAACCAGTAGGCCGGAGTACGAGTCTAAGACCTTAGCCTGTAGGCCATAGTATGAGTCTAAGACCTTAGCTATTAGGCCAGAGTAAGAGTTAAGACCTTAACCAGTAGGCCAGAGTAAGAGTTAAGACCTTAACCAGTAGGCCAGAGTAAGAGTTAAGACCTTAACCATTAGGCCAGAGTACGAGTCTAAGACCTTAGCTATTAGGCCAGAGTAAGAGTTAAGACCTTAGCTATTAGACTAGAGTAAGAGTTAAGACCTTAGCTATTAGGCGAGAGTAAGAGTTAAGACCTTAACCAGTAGGCCAGAGTAAGAGTTAAGACCTTAACCAGTAGGCCAGAGTAAGAGTTAAGACCTTAACCATTAGGCCAGAGTACAAGTCTAAGACCTTAGCTATTAGGCCAGTGTAAGAGTTAAGACCTTAACCAGTAGGCCAGAGTAAGAGTTAAGACCTTAACCTGTAGGCCATAGTATGAGTCTAAGACCTTAGCTATTAGGCCAGAGTAAGAGTTAAGACCTTAGCTATTAGGTCAGAGTAAGAGTTAAGACCTTAACCAGTAGGCCAGAATCAGAGTTAAGACCTTAACCATTAGGCCGGAGTACGAGTCTAAGACCTTAGCTATTAGGCCATAGTAAGAGTTAAGACCTTAACCAGTAGGCCAGAGTAAGAGTTAAGACCTTAGCTATTAGGCCAAAGTAAGAGTTAAGACCTTAACCATTAGGCCAGAGTACGAGTCTAGGACCTTAGCTATTAGGCCAGAGTAAGAGTTAAGACCTTAACCATTAGGCCAGAGTCCGAGTCTAAGACCATAGCTATTAGGCCAGAGTAAGAGTTAAGACCTTATTAATTAGGCCAGAGTAAGAGTTAAGACCTTAACCATTAGGCCAGAGTACGAGTCTAAGACCATAGCTATTAGGCCAGAGTAAGAGTTAAGACCTTAGCTATTAGGCCAGAGTAAGAGTTAAGACCTTAGCTATTAGGCCAGAGTAAGAGTTAAGACCTTAACCAGTAGGCCAGAGTAAGAGTTAAGACCTTAACCAGTAGGCCAGAGGAAGAGTTAAGACCTTAACCATTAGGCCAGAGTACGAGTCTAAGACCTTAGCTATTAGGCCAGAGTAAGAGTTAAGACCTTAATCAGTAGGCCAGAGTAAGAGTTAAGACATTAACCTGTAGGCCATAGTATGAGTCTAAGACCTTAGCTATTAGGCCAGAGTAAGAGTTAAGACCTTAGCTATTAGGTCAGAGTAAGAGTTAAGCCCTTAACCAGTAGGCCGGAGTATGAGTCTAAGACCTTAGCCTGTAGGCCATAGTATGAGTATAAGACCTTAGCTATTAGGCCAGAGTAAGAGTTAAGACCTTAACCAGTAGGCCAGAGTAAAAGTTACGACCTTAACCTGTAGGCCATAGTATGAGTCTAAGACCTTAGCTATTAGGCCAGAGTAAGAGTTAAGACCTTAGCTATTAGGTCAGAGTAAGAGTTAAGACCTTAACCATTAGGCCGGAGTACGAGTCTAAGACCTTAGCTATTAGGCCATAGTAAGAGTTAAGACCTTAACCAGTAGGCCAGAGTAAGAGTTAAGACCTTAGCTATTAGGCCAGAGTAAGAGTTAAGACCTTAACCATTAGGCCAGAGTACGAGTCTAACACCTTAGCTATTAGGCCAGAGTAAGAGTTAAGACCTTAGCTATTAGGCCAGAGTAAGAGTTAAGACCTTAGCTATTAGGCTAGAGTAAGAGTTAAGACCTTAACCAGTAGGCCAGAGAAAGAGTTAACACCTTAACCATTATGCTAGAGTACGAGTCTGAGACCTTAGCTATTAGGCCAGAGTAAGAGTTAAGACCTTAACAAGTCGGCCAGCTTAAGAGTTAAGACATTAACCAGTAGGCCAGAGTAAGAGTTAAGACCTTAACCAGTAGGCCAGAGTACGAGTCTAAGACCTTAGCTATTCGGCCAGAGTAAGAGTTAAGACCTTAGCTATTAGGCCAGAGTAAGAGTTAAGACCTTAGCTATTAGGCTAGAGTAAGAGTTAAGACCTTAACCAGTAGGCCAGAGTAAGAGTTAACACCTTAACCATTATGATAGAGTACGAGTCTAAGACCTTAGCTATTAGGCCAGAGTACGAGTTAAGACCTTAACAAGTTGGCCAGAGTAAGAGTTAAGACCTTAACCAGTAGACCAGAGTAAGAGTTAAGACCTTAACCAGTAGACCAGAGTACGAGTCTAAGACCTTAGCTATTTGGCCAGAGTAAGAGTTAAGACCTTAGCCATTAGGCCAGAGTAGAAGTCTAAGAACTTAGCTATTAGGCCAGAGTAAGAGTTAAGACCTTAGCTATTAGGCCAGAGTAAGACTTAACACCTTAACTAGTAGGCCAGAGTAAGAGTTAGGACCTTAACCATTAGGCCAGAGTACGAGTCTAAGACCTTAGCTATTAGGCCAGAGTAAGAGTTAAGACCTTAGCTATTAGGCCAGAGTAAGAGTTAAGACCTTAGCTATTAGGCCAGAGTAAGAGTTAAGACCTTAACCAGTAGGCCAGAGTAAAAGTTAAGACCTTAACCATTAGGCCAGAGTACGAGTCTAAGACCTTAACTATTAGGCCATAGTAAGAGTTAAGACCTTAACCAGTAGGCCACAGTAAGAGTTAAGACCTTAACCAGTAGGCCAGAGTAAGAGTTAAGACCTTAACCATTATGCCAGAGTACGAGTCTAAGACCTTAGCTATTAGGCCAGAGTAAGAGTTAAGACCTTAGCTATTAGGCCAGAGTAAGAGTTAAGACCTTAACCAGTAGGCCAGAGTAAGAGTTAAGACCTTAACCATTAGGCCAGAGTACGAGTCTAAGACCTTAGCTATTAGGCCATAGTAAGAGTTAAGCCCTTTACCAGTAGGCCAGAGTAAAAGTTAAGACCTTAGCTATTAGGCCAGAGTAAGAGTTAAGACCTTAACCAGTAGGCCAGAATACGAGTCTAAGACCTTAGCTATTAGGCCAGAGTAAGAGTTAAGACCTTAACCAGTAGGCCAGAGTAAGAGTTAAGACCTTAACCTGTAGGCCATAGTACGAGTCTAAGACCTTAGCTATTTGGCCATAGTAAGAGTTAAGACCTTAGCTATTAGGCCAGAGTAAGAGTTAAGACCTTAACCATTAGGCAAAAGTACGAGTCTAAGACCTTAGCTATTTGGCCAGAGTAAGAGTTAAGACCTTAGTTTTTAGGCCAGAGTAAGAGTTAAGACCTTAACCATAAGGCCAGAGTACGAGTCTAAGTCCTTAGCTATTAGGCCAGACTAAGAGTTAAGACCTTAGCTATTAGGCCAGAGTAAGATTTAAGACCTTAACCATTAGGCCAGAGTACGAGTCTAAGTCCTTAGCTATTAGGCCAGAGTAAGAGTTAAGACCTTAGCTATTAGGCCAGAGTAAGAGTTAAGACCTTAACCAGTAGGCCAGAGTAAGAGTTAAGACCTTAACCATTAGGCCAGAGTACGAGTCTAAGACCTTAGCTATTAGGCCATAGTAAGAGTTAAGACCTTAACCAGTAGGCCAGAGTAAGAGTTAAGACCTTAACCAGTAGGCCAGAGTAAGAGTTAAGACCTTAACCATTAGGCCAGAGTACGAGTCTAAGACCTTAGCTATTAGGCCAGAGTAAGAGTTAAGACCTTAGCTATTAGACTAGAGTAAGAGTTAAGACCTTAGCTATTAGGCGAGAGTAAGAGTTAAGACCTTAACCAGTAGGCCAGAGTAAGAGTTAAGACCTTAACCAGTAGGCCAGAGTAAGAGTTAAGACCTTAACCATTAGGCCAGAGTACAAGTCTAAGACCTTAGCTATTAGGCCAGTGTAAGAGTTAAGACCTTAACCAGTAGGCCAGAGTAAGAGTTAAGACCTTAACCTGTAGGCCATAGTATGAGTCTAAGACCTTAGCTATTAGGCCAGAGTAAGAGTTAGGACCTTAGCTATTAGGTCAGAGTAAGAGTTAAGACCTTAACCAGTAGGCCAGAATCAGAGTTAAGACCTTAACCATTAGGCCGGAGTACGAGTCTAAGACCTTAGCTATTAGGCCATAGTAAGAGTTAAGACCTTAACCAGTAGGCCAGAGTAAGAGTTAAGACCTTAGCTATTAGGCTAGAGTAAGAGTTAAGACCTTAACCAGTAGGCCAGAGTAAGAGTTAACACCTTAACCATTATGCTAGAGTACGAGTCTAAGACCTTAGCTATTAGGCCAAAGTAAGAGTTAAGACCTTAACCATTAGGCCAGAGTACGAGTCTAGGACCTTAGCTATTAGGCCAGAGTAAGAGTTAAGACCTTAACTATTAGGCCAGAGTAAGAGTTAAGACCTTAGCTATTAGGCTAGAGTAAGAGTTAAGACCTTAACCAGTAGGCCAGAGTAAGAGTTAACACCTTAACCATTATGCTAGAGTACGAGTCTAAGACCTTAGCTATTAGGCTAGAGTAAGAGTTAAGACCTTAACAAGTCGGCCAGCGTAAGAGTTAAGACATTAACCAGTAGGCCAGAGTAAGAGTTAAGACCTTAACCAGTAGGCCAGAGTACGAGTCTAAGACCTTAGCTATTCGGCCAGAGTAAGAGTTAAGACCTTAACCATTAGGCCAGAGTAGAAGTCTAAGACCATAGCTATTAGGCCAGAGTAAGAGTTAAGACCTTAGCTATTTGGCCAGAGTAAGAGTTAAGACCTTAACCAGTAGGCCAGAGTAAGAGTTAATACCTTAGCTATTAGGCCAGAGTAAGAGTTAAGACCTTAACCAGTAGGCCAGAATACGAGTCTAAGACCTTAGCTATTAGGCCAGAGTAAGAGTTAAGACCTTAACCAGTAGGCCAGAGTAAGAGTTAAGACCTTAACCTGTAGGCCATAGCACGAGTCTAAGACCTTAGCTATTAGGCCAGAGTAAGAGTTAAGACCTTAGCTATTAGGCCAGAGTAAGAGTTAAGACCTTAACCATTAGGCCAGAGTACGAGTCTAAGACCTTAGCTATTAGGCCAGAGTAAGAGTTAAGACCTTAGCTATTAGGCCAGAGTAAGAGTTAAGACCTTAACCAGTAGGCCAGAGTAAGAGTTAAGACCTTAACCATTAGGCCAGAGTACGAGTCTAAGACCTTAGCTATTAGGCCAGAGTAAGAGTTAAGACCTTAGCTATTAGGTCAGAGTAAGAGTTAAGACCTTAACCAGTAGGCCGGAGTACGAGTTTAAGACCTTAGCCTGTAGGCCATAGTATGAGTCTAAGACCTTAGCTATTAGGCCAGAGTAAGAGTTAAGACCTTAAACAGTAGGCCAGAGTAAGAGTTAAGACCTTAACCTGTAGGCCATAGTATGAGTCTAAGACCTTAGCTATTAGGACAGAGTAAGAGTTAAGACCTTAGCTATTAGGTCAGAGTAAGAGTTAAGACCTTAACCATTAGGCCGGAGTACGAGTCTAAGACCTTAGCTATTAGGCCATAGTAAGAGTTAAGACCTTAACCAGTAGGCCAGAGTAAGAGTTAAGACCTTAGCTATTAGGCCAGAGTAAGAGTTAAGACCTTAACCATGAGGCCAGAGTACGAGTCTAACACCTTAGCTATTAGGCCAGAGTAAGAGTTAAGACCTTAGCTATTAGGCCAGAGTAAGAGTTAAGACCTTAGCTATTAGGCTAGAGTAAGAGTTAAGACCTTAACCAGTAGGCCAGAATAAGAGTTACCACCTTAACCATTATGCTAGAGTACGAGTCTGAGACCTTAGCTATTAGGCCAGAGTAAGAGTTAAGACCTTAACAAGTCGGCCAGCGTAAGAGTTAAGACATTAACCAGTAGGCCAGAGTGAGAGTTAAGACCTTAACCAGTAGGCCAGAGTACGAGTCTAAGACCTTAGCTATTCGGCCAGAGTAAGAGTTAAGACCTTAGCTATTAGGCCAGAGTAAGAGTTAAGACCTTAACCAGTAGGCCAGATTAAGAGATAAGACCTTAACCATTAGGCCAGAGTACGAGTCTAAGACCTTAGCTATTAGGCCATTGTAAGAGTTAAGCCCTTTACCAGTAGGCCAGAGTAATAGTTAAGACCTTAGCTATTAGGCCAGAGTAAGAGTTAAGACCTTAACCAGTAGGCCAGAATACGAGTCTAAGACCTTAGCTATTAGGCCAGAGTAAGAGTTAAGACGTTAACCAGTAGGCCAGAGTAAGAGTTAAGACCTTAATCTGTAGGCCATAGTACGAGTCTAAGACCTTAGCTATTTGGCCAGAGTAAGAGTGAAGACCTTAGCTATTAGGCCAGAGTAAGAGTTAAGACCTTAACCATTAGGCAAAAGTACGAGTCTAAGACCTTAGCTATTTGGCCAGAGTAAGAGTTAAGACCTTAGCTTTTAGGCCAGAGGAAGAGTTAAGACCTTAACCATTAGGCCAGAGTACGAGTCTAAGTCCTTAGCTATTAGGCCAGAGTAAGAGTTAAGACCTTAGCTATTAGGCCAGAGTAAGAGTTAAGACCTTAACCATTAGGCCAGAGTACGAGTCTATGTCCTTAGCTATTAGGCCAGAGTAAGAGTTAAGACCTTAGCTATTAGGCCAGAGTAAGATTTAAGACCTTAACCAGTAGGCCAGAGTAAGAGTTAAGATCTTAACCATTAGGCCAGAGTACGAGTCTAAGACCTTAGCTATTAGGCCATAGTAAGAGTTAAGACCTTAACCAGTAGGCCAGAGTAAGAGTTAAGACCTTAACCAGTAGGCCAGAGTAAGAGTTAAGACCTTAACCATTAGGCCAGAGTACGAGTCTAAGACCTTAGCTATTAGGCCAGAGTAAGAGTTAAGACCTTAGCTATTAGACCAGAGTAAGAGTTAAGACCTCAGCTATTAGGCCAGAGTAAGAGTTAAGACCTTAACCAGTAGGCCAGAGTAAGAGTTAAGACCTTAACCATTAGGCCAGAGTACAAGTCTAAGACCTTAGCTATTAGGCCAGTGTAAGAGTTAAGACCTTAACCAGTAGGCCAGAGTAAGAGTTAAGACCTTAACCTGTAGGCCATAGTATGAGTCTAAGACCTTAGCTATTAGGCCAGAGTAAGAGTTAAGACCTTAACCAGTAGACCAGAGTCAGAGTTAAGACCTTAACCAATAGGCCGGAGTACGAGTCTAAGACCTTAGCTATTAGGCCATAGTAAGAGTTAAGACCTTAACCAGTAGGCCATAGTAAGAGTTAAGACCTTAGCTATTAGGCCAAAGTAAGAGTTAAGACCTTAACCATTAGGCCAGAGTACGAGTCTAGGACCTTAGCTATTAGGCCAGAGTAAGAGTTAAGACCTTAACTATTAGGCCAGAGTAAGAGTTAAGACCTTAGCTATTAGGCTAGAGTAAGAGTTAAGACCTTAACCAGTAGGCCAGAGTAAGAGTTAACACCTTAACCATTATGCTAGAGTACGAGTCTAAGACCTTAGCTATTAGGCCAGAGTAAGAGTTAAGACCTTAACAAGTCGGCCAGCGTAAGAGTTAAGACATTAACCAGTAGGCCAGAGTAAGAGTTAAGACCTTAACCAGTAGGCCAGAGTACGAGTCTAAGACCTTAGCTATTCGGCCAGAGTAAGAGTTAAGACCTTAACCATTAGGCCAGAGTAGAAGTCTAAGACCATAGCTATTAGGCCAGAGTAAGAGTTAAGACCTTAGCTATTAGGCCAGAGTAAGAGTTAAGACCTTAGCTATTTGGCCAGAGTAAGAGTTAAGACCTTAACCAGTAGGCCAGAGTAAGAGTTAAGACCTTAGCTATTAGGCCAGAGTAAGAGTTAAGACCTTAACCAGTAGGCCAGAATACGAGTCTAAGACCTTAGCTATTAGGCCAGAGTAAGAGTTAAGACCTTAACCAGTAGGCCAGAGTAAGAGTTAAGACCTTAACCTGTAGGCCATAGTACGAGTCTAAGACCTTAGCTATTAGGCCAGAGTAAGAGTTAAGACCTTAGCTATTAGGCCAGAGTAAGAGTTAAGACCTTAACCATTAGGCAAGAATACGAGTCTAAGACCTTAGCTATTAGGCCAGAGTAAGAGTTAAGACCTTAGCTATTAGGCCAGAGTAAGAGTTAAGACCTTAACCAGTAGGCCAGAGTAAGAGTTAAGACCTTAACCATTAGGCCAGAGTACGAGTCTAAGACCTTAGCTATTAGGCCAGAGTAAGAGTTAAGACCTTAGCTATTAGGTCAGAGTAAGAGTTAAGACCTTAACCAGTAGGCCGGAGTACGAGTCTAAGACCTTAGCCTGTAGGCCATAGTATGAGTCTAAGACCTTAGCTATTAGGCCAGAGTAAGAGTTAAGACCTTAACCAGTAGGCCGGAGTACGAGTCTAAGACCTTAGCCTGTAGGCCATAGTATGAGTCTAAGACCTTAGCTATTAGGCCAGAGTAAGAGTTAAGACCTTAACCAGTAGGCCAGAGTAAGAGTTAAGACCTTAACCTGTAGGCCATAGTATGAGTCTAAGACCTTAGCTATTAGGCCAGAGTAAGAGTTAAGACCTTAGCTATTAGGTCAGAATAAGAGTTAAGACCTTAACCATTAGGCCGGAGTACGAGTCTAAGACCTTAGCTATTAGGCCATAGTAAGAGTTAAGACCTTAACCAGTAGGCCAGAGTAAGAGTTAAGACCTTAGCTATTAGGCCAGAGTAAGAGTTAAGACCTTAACCATTAGGCCAGAGTACGAGTCTAACACCTTAGCTATTAGGCCAGAGTAAGAGTTAAGACCTTAGCTATTAGGCTAGAGTAAGAGTTAAGACCTTAACCAGTAGGCCAGAGTAAGAGTTAACACCTTAACCATTATGCTAGAGTACGAGTCTAAGACCTTAGCTATTAGGCCAGAGTACGAGTTAAGACCTTAACAAGTCGGCCAGAGTAAGAGTTAAGACCTTAACCAGTAGACCAGAGTAAGAGTTAAGACCTTAACCAGTAGGCCAGAGTACGAGTCTAAGACCATAGCTATTTGGCCAGAGTAAGAGTTAAGACCTTAGCCATTAGGCCAGAGTAGAAGTCTAAGACCTTAGCTATTAGGACAGAGTAAGAGTTAAGACCTTAGCTATCAGGCCAGAGTAAGAGTTAACACCTTAACTAGTAGTCCAGAGTAAGAGTTAGGACCTTAACCATTAGGCCAGAGTACGAGTCTAAGACCTTAGCTATTAGGCCAGAGTAAGAGTTAAGACCTTAGCTATTAGGCCAGAGTAAGAGTTAAGACCTTAGCTATTAGGCCAGAGTAAGAGTTAAGACCTTAACCAGTAGGCCAGAGTAAGAGTTAAGACCTTAACCATTAGGCCAGAGTACGAGTCTAAGACCTTAACTATTTGGCCATAGTAAGAGTTAAGACCTTAACCAGTAGGCCACAGTAAGAGTTAAGACCTTAACCAGTAGGCCAGAGTAAGAGTTAAGACCTTAACCATTAGGCCAGAGTACGAGTCTAAGACCTTAGCTATTAGGCCAGAGTAAGAGTTAAGACCTTAGCTATTAGGCCAGAGTAAGAGTTAAGACCTTAACCAGTAGGCTAGAGTAAGAGTTAAGACCTTAACCATTAGGCCAGAGTACGAGTCTAAGACCTTAGCTATTAGGCCATAGTAAGAGTTAAGCCCTTAACCAGTAGGCCAGAGTAATAGTTAAGACCTTAGCTATTAGGCCAAAGTAAGAGTTAAGACCTTAACCATTAGGCCAGAGTACGAGTCTAGGACCTTAGCTATTAGGCCAGAGTAAGAGTTAAGACCTTAACTATTAGGCCAGAGTAAGAGTTAAGACCTTAGCTATTAGGCTAGAGTAAGAGTTAAGACCTTAACCAGTAGGCCAGAGTAAGAGTTAACACCTTAACCATTATGCTAGAGTACGAGTCTAAGACCTTAGCTATTAGGCCAGAGTAAGAGTTAAGACCTTAACAAGTCGGCCAGCGTAAGAGTTAAGACATTAACCAGTAGGCCAGAGTAAGAGTTAAGACCTTAACCAGTAGGCCAGAGTACGAGTCTAAGACCTTAGCTATTCGGCCAGAGTAAGAGTTAAGACCTTAACCATTAGGCCAGAGTAGAAGTCTAAGACCATAGCTATTAGGCCAGAGTAAGAGTTAAGACCTTAGCTATTAGGCCAGAGTAAGAGTTAAGACCTTAGCTATTTGGCCAGAGTAAGAGTTAAGACCTTAACCAGTAGGCCAGAGTAAGAGTTAAGACCTTAGCTATTAGGCCAGAGTAAGAGTTAAGACCTTAACCAGTAGGCCAGAATACGAGTCTAAGACCTTAGCTATTAGGCCAGAGTAAGAGTTAAGACCTTAACCAGTAGGCCAGAGTAAGAGTTAAGACCTTAACCTGTAGGCCATAGTACGAGTCTAAGACCTTAGCTATTAGGCCAGAGTAAGAGTTAAGACCTTAGCTATTAGGCCAGAGTAAGAGTTAAGACCTTAACCATTAGGCCAGAATACGAGTCTAAGACCTTAGCTATAAGGCCAGAGTAAGTGTTAAGACCTTAGCTATTAGGCCAGAGTAAGAGTTAAGACCTTAACCAGTAGGCCAGAGTAAGAGTTAAGACCTTAACCATTAGGCCAGAGTACGAGTCTAAGACCTTAGCTATTAGGCCAGAGTAAGAGTTAAGACCTTAGCTATTAGGTCAGAGTAAGAGTTAAGACCTTAACCAGTAGGCCGGAGTACGAGTCTAAGACCTTAGCCTGTAGGCCATAGTATGAGTCTAAGACCTTAGCTATTAGGCCAGAGTAAGAGTTAAGACCTTAACCAGTAGGCCGGAGTACGAGTCTAAGACCTTAGCCTGTAGGCCATAGTATGAGTCTAAGACCTTAGCTATTAGGCCAGAGTAAGAGTTAAGACCTTAACCAGTAGGCCAGAGTAAGAGTTAAGACCTTAACCTGTAGGCCATAGTATGAGTCTAAGACCTTAGCTATTAGGCCAGAGTAAGAGTTAAGACCTTAGCTATTAGGTCAGAGTAAGAGTTAAGACCTTAACCATTAGGCCGGAGTACGAGTCTAAGACCTTAGCTATTAGGCCATAGTAAGAGTTAAGACCTTAACCAGTAGGCCAGAGTAAGAGTTAAGACCTTAGCTATTAGGCCAGAGTAAGAGTTAAGACCTTAACCATTAGGCCAGAGTACGAGTCTAACACCTTAGCTATTAGGCCAGAGTAAGAGTTAAGACCTTAGCTATTAGGCTAGAGTAAGAGTTAAGACCTTAACCAGTAGGCCAGAGTAAGAGTTAAGACCTTAGCTATTAGGCCAGAGTAAGAGTTAAGACCTTAACCATTAGGCCAGAGTACGAGTCTAACACCTTAGCTATTAGGCCAGAGTAAGAGTTAAGACCTTAGCTATTAGGCTAGAGTAAGAGTTAAGACCTTAACCAGTAGGCCAGAGTAAGAGTTAACACCTTAACCATTATGCTAGAGTACGAGTCTAAGACCTTAGCTATTAGGCCAGAGTACGAGTTAAGACCTTAACAAGTCGGCCAGAGTAAGAGTTAAGACCTTAACCAGTAGACCAGAGTAAGAGTTAAGACCTTAACCAGTAGGCCAGAGTACGAGTCTAAGACCATAGCTATTTGGCCAGAGTAAGAGTTAAGACCTTAGCCATTAGGCCAGAGTAGAAGTCTAAGACCTTAGCTATTAGGACAGAGTAAGAGTTAAGACCTTAGCTATCAGGCCAGAGTAAGAGTTAACACCTTAACTAGTAGTCCAGAGTAAGAGTTAGGACCTTAACCATTAGGCCAGAGTACGAGTCTAAGACCTTAGCTATTAGGCCAGAGTAAGAGTTAAGACCTTAGCTATTAGGCCAGAGTAAGAGTTAAGACCTTAGCTATTAGGCCAGAGTAAGAGTTAAGACCTTAACCAGTAGGCCAGAGTAAGAGTTAAGACCTTAACCATTAGGCCAGAGTACGAGTCTAAGACCTTAACTATTTGGCCATAGTAAGAGTTAAGACCTTAACCAGTAGGCCACAGTAAGAGTTAAGACCTTAACCAGTAGGCCAGAGTAAGAGTTAAGACCTTAACCATTAGGCCAGAGTACGAGTCTAAGACCTTAGCTATTAGGCCAGAGTAAGAGTTAAGACCTTAGCTATTAGGCCAGAGTAAGAGTTAAGACCTTAACCAGTAGGCTAGAGTAAGAGTTAAGACCTTAACCATTAGGCCAGAGTACGAGTCTAAGACCTTAGCTATTAGGCCATAGTAAGAGTTAAGCCCTTAACCAGTAGGCCAGAGTAATAGTTAAGACCTTAGCTATTAGGCCAAAGTAAGAGTTAAGACCTTAACCATTAGGCCAGAGTATGAGTCTAGGACCTTAGCTATTAGGCCAGAGTAAGAGTTAAGACCTTAACTATTAGGCCAGAGTAAGAGTTAAGACCTTAGCTATTAGGCTAGAGTAAGAGTTAAGACCTTAACCAGTAGGCCAGAGTAAGAGTTAACACCTTAACCATTATGCTAGAGTACGAGTCTAAGACCTTAGCTATTAGGCCAGAGTAAGAGTTAAGACCTTAACAAGTCGGCCAGCGTAAGAGTTAAGACATTAACCAGTAGGCCAGAGTAAGAGTTAAGACCTTAACCAGTAGGCCAGAGTACGAGTCTAAGACCTTAGCTATTCGGCCAGAGTAAGAGTTAAGACCTTAACCATTAGGCCAGAGTAGAAGTCTAAGACCATAGCTATTAGGCCAGAGTAAGAGTTAAGACCTTAGCTATTAGGCCAGAGTAAGAGTTAAGACCTTAGCTATTTGGCCAGAGTAAGAGTTAAGACCTTAACCAGTAGGCCAGAGTAAGAGTTAAGACCTTAGCTATTAGGCCAGAGTAAGAGTTAAGACCTTAACCAGTAGGCCAGAATACGAGTCTAAGACCTTAGCTATTAGGCCAGAGTAAGAGTTAAGACCTTAACCAGTAGGCCAGAGTAAGAGTTAAGACCTTAACCTGTAGGCCATAGTACGAGTCTAAGACCTTAGCTATTAGGCCAGAGTAAGAGTTAAGACCTTAGCTATTAGGCCAGAGTAAGAGTTAAGACCTTAACCATTAGGCCAGAATACGAGTCTAAGACCTTAGCTATAAGGCCAGAGTAAGAGTTAAGACCTTAGCTATTAGGCCAGAGTAAGAGTTAAGACCTTAACCAGTAGGCCAGAGTAAGAGTTAAGACCTTAACCATTAGGCCAGAGTACGAGTCTAAGACCTTAGCTATTAGGCCAGAGTAAGAGTTAAGACCTTAGCTATTAGGTCAGAGTAAGAGTTAAGACCTTAACCAGTAGGCCGGAGTACGAGTCTAAGACCTTAGCCTGTAGGCCATAGTATGAGTCTAAGACCTTAGCTATTAGGCCAGAGTAAGAGTTAAGACCTTAACCAGTAGGCCGGAGTACGAGTCTAAGACCTTAGCCTGTAGGCCATAGTATGAGTCTAAGACCTTAGCTATTAGGCCAGAGTAAGAGTTAAGACCTTAACCAGTAGGCCAGAGTAAGAGTTAAGACCTTAACCTGTAGGCCATAGTATGAGTCTAAGACCTTAGCTATTAGGCCAGAGTAAGAGTTAAGACCTTAGCTATTAGGTCAGAGTAAGAGTTAAGACCTTAACCATTAGGCCGGAGTACGAGTCTAAGACCTTAGCTATTAGGCCATAGTAAGAGTTAAGACCTTAACCAGTAGGCCAGAGTAAGAGTTAAGACCTTAGCTATTAGGCCAGAGTAAGAGTTAAGACCTTAACCATTAGGCCAGAGTACGAGTCTAACACCTTAGCTATTAGGCCAGAGTAAGAGTTAAGACCTTAGCTATTAGGCTAGAGTAAGAGTTAAGACCTTAACCAGTAGGCCAGAGTAAGAGTTAAGACCTTAGCTATTAGGCCAGAGTAAGAGTTAAGACCTTAACCATTAGGCCAGAGTACGAGTCTAACACCTTAGCTATTAGGCCAGAGTAAGAGTTAAGACCTTAGCTATTAGGCTAGAGTAAGAGTTAAGACCTTAACCAGTAGGCCAGAGTAAGAGTTAAGACCTTAACCATTATGCTAGAGTACGAGTCTAAGACCTTAGCTATTAGGCCAGAGTACGAGTTAAGACCTTAACAAGTCGGCCAGAGTAAGAGTTAAGACCTTAACCAGTAGACCAGAGTAAGAGTTAAGACCTTAACCAGTAGGCCAGAGTACGAGTCTAAGACCTTAGCTATTTGGCCAGAGTAAGAGTTAAGACCTTAGCCATTAGGCCAGAGTAGAAGTCTAAGACCTTAGCTATTAGGACAGAGTAAGAGTTAAGACCTTAGCTATCAGGCCAGAGTAAGAGTTAACACCTTAACTAGTAGTCCAGAGTAAGAGTTAGGACCTTAACCATTAGGCCAGAGTACGAGTCTAAGACCTTAGCTATTAGGCCAGAGTAAGAGTTAAGACCTTAGCTATTAGGCCAGAGTAAGAGTTAAGACCTTAGCTATTAGGCCAGAGTAAGAGTTAAGACCTTAACCAGTAGGCCAGAGTAAGAGTTAAGACCTTAACCATTAGGCCAGAGTACGAGTCTAAGACCTTAACTATTTGGCCATAGTAAGAGTTAAGACCTTAACCAGTAGGCCACAGTAAGAGTTAAGACCTTAACCAGTAGGCCAGAGTAAGAGTTAAGACCTTAACCATTAGGCCAGAGTACGAGTCTAAGACCTTAGCTATTAGGCCAGAGTAAGAGTTAAGACCTTAGCTATTAGGCCAGAGTAAGAGTTAAGACCTTAACCAGTAGGCTAGAGTAAGAGTTAAGACCTTAACCATTAGGCCAGAGTACGAGTCTAAGACCTTAGCTATTAGGCCATAGTAAGAGTTAAGCCCTTAACCAGTAGGCCAGAGTAATAGTTAAGACCTTAGCTATTAGGCCAAAGTAAGAGTTAAGACCTTAACCATTAGGCCAGAGTACGAGTCTAGGACCTTAGCTATTAGGCCAGAGTAAGAGTTAAGACCTTAACTATTAGGCCAGAGTAAGAGTTAAGACCTTAGCTATTAGGCTAGAGTAAGAGTTAAGACCTTAACCAGTAGGCCAGAGTAAGAGTTAACACCTTAACCATTATGCTAGAGTACGAGTCTAAGACCTTAGCTATTAGGCCAGAGTAAGAGTTAAGACCTTAACAAGTCGGCCAGCGTAAGAGTTAAGACATTAACCAGTAGGCCAGAGTAAGAGTTAAGACCTTAACCAGTAGGCCAGAGTACGAGTCTAAGACCTTAGCTATTCGGCCAGAGTAAGAGTTAAGACCTTAACCATTAGGCCAGAGTAGAAGTCTAAGACCATAGCTATTAGGCCAGAGTAAGAGTTAAGACCTTAGCTATTAGGCCAGAGTAAGAGTTAAGACCTTAGCTATTTGGCCAGAGTAAGAGTTAAGACCTTAACCAGTAGGCCAGAGTAAGAGTTAAGACCTTAGCTATTAGGCCAGAGTAAGAGTTAAGACCTTAACCAGTAGGCCAGAATACGAGTCTAAGACCTTAGCTATTAGGCCAGAGTAAGAGTTAAGACCTTAACCAGTAGGCCAGAGTAAGAGTTAAGACCTTAACCTGTAGGCCATAGTACGAGTCTAAGACCTTAGCTATTAGGCCAGAGTAAGAGTTAAGACCTTAGCTATTAGGCCAGAGTAAGAGTTAAGACCTTAACCATTAGGCCAGAATACGAGTCTAAGACCTTAGCTATTAGGCCAGAGTAAGAGTTAAGACCTTAGCTATTAGGCCAGAGTAAGAGTTAAGACCTTAACCAGTAGGCCAGAGTAAGAGTTAAGACCTTAACCATTAGGCCAGAGTACGAGTCTAAGACCTTAGCTATTAGGCCAGAGTAAGAGTTAAGACCTTAGCTATTAGGTCAGAGTAAGAGTTAAGACCTTAACCAGTAGGCCGGAGTACGAGTCTAAGACCTTAGCCTGTAGGCCATAGTATGAGTCTAAGACCTTAGCTATTAGGCCAGAGTAAGAGTTAAGACCTTAACCAGTAGGCCGGAGTACGAGTCTAAGACCTTAGCCTGTAGGCCATAGTATGAGTCTAAGACCTTAGCTATTAGGACAGAGTAAGAGTTAAGACCTTAACCAGTAGGCCAGAGTAAGAGTTAAGACCTTAACCTGTAGGCCATAGTATGAGTCTAAGACCTTAGCTATTAGGCCAGAGTAAGAGTTAAGACCTTAGCTATTAGGTCAGAGTAAGAGTTAAGACCTTAACCATTAGGCAGGAGTACGAGTCTAAGACCTTAGCTATTAGGCCATAGTAAGAGTTAAGACCTTAACCAGTAGGCCAGAGTAAGAGTTAAGACCTTAGCTATTAGGCCAGAGTAAGAGTTAAGACCTTAACCATTAGGCCAGAGTACGAGTCTAACACCTTAGCTATTAGGCCAGAGTAAGAGTTAAGACCTTAGCTATTAGGCTAGAGTAAGAGTTAAGACCTTAACCAGTAGGCCAGAGTAAGAGTTAACACCTTAACCATTATGCTAGAGTACGAGTCTAAGACCTTAGCTATTAGGCCAGAGTACGAGTTAAGACCTTAACAAGTCGGCCAGAGTAAGAGTTAAGACCTTAACCAGTAGACCAGAGTAAGAGTTAAGACCTTAACCAGTAGGCCAGAGTACGAGTCTAAGACCTTAGCTATTTGGCCAGAGTAAGAGTTAAGACCTTAGCCATTAGGCCAGAGTAGAAGTCTAAGACCTTAGCTATTAGGACAGAGTAAGAGTTAAGACCTTAGCTATCAGGCCAGAGTAAGAGTTAACACCTTAACTAGTAGTCCAGAGTAAGAGTTAGGACCTTAACCATTAGGCCAGAGTACGAGTCTAAGACCTTAGCTATTAGGCCAGAGTAAGAGTTAAGACCTTAGCTATTAGGCCAGAGTAAGAGTTAAGACCTTAGCTATTAGGCCAGAGTAAGAGTTAAGACCTTAACCAGTAGGCCAGAGTAAGAGTTAAGACCTTAACCATTAGGCCAGAGTACGAGTCTAAGACCTTAACTATTTGGCCATAGTAAGAGTTAAGACCTTAACCAGTAGGCCACAGTAAGAGTTAAGACCTTAACCAGTAGGCCAGAGTAAGAGTTAAGACCTTAACCATTAGGCCAGAGTACGAGTCTAAGACCTTAGCTATTAGGCCAGAGTAAGAGTTAAGACCTTAGCTATTAGGCCAGAGTAAGAGTTAAGACCTTAACCAGTAGGCTAGAGTAAGAGTTAAGACCTTAACCATTAGGCCAGAGTACGAGTCTAAGACCTTAGCTATTAGGCCATAGTAAGAGTTAAGCCCTTAACCAGTAGGCCAGAGTAATAGTTAAGACCTTAGCTATTAGGCCAGAGTAAGAGTTAAGACCTTAACCAGTAGGCCAGAATACGAGTCTAAGACCTTAGCTATTAGGCCAGAGTAAGAGTTAAGATCTTCACCAGTAGGCCAGAGTAAGAGTTAAGACATTAACCTGTAGGCGATAGTACGAGTCTAAGACCTTAGCTATTTGGCCAGAGTAAGAGTTAAGACCTTAGCTATTAGGCCAGAGTAAGAGTTAAGACCTTAACCATTAGGCCAAAGTACGAGTCTAAGACCTTAGCTATTTGGCCAGAGTAAGAGTTAAGACCTTAGCTTTTAGGCCAGAGTAAGAGTTAAGACTTTAACCATTAGGCCAGAGTACGAGTCTAAGTCCTTAGCTATTAGGCCAGAGTAAGAGTTAAGACCTTAGCTATTAGGCCAGAGTAAGAGTTAAGACCTTAACCATTAGGCCAGAGTACGAGTCTAAGTCCTTAGCTATTAGGCCAGAGTAATAGTTAAGACCTTAGCTATTAGGCCAGAGTAAGAGTTAAGACCTTAACCAGTAGGCCAGAGTAAGAGTTAAGACCTTAACCAGTAGTACAGAGTAAGAGTTAAGACCTTAACCAGAAGGCCAGAGTACGACTCTAAGACCTTAGCTATGAGGCCAGAGTAAGAGTTAAGACCTTAGCTATTAGACCAGAGTAAGAGTTAAGACCTTAGCTATTAGGCCAGAGTAAGAGTTAAGACCTTAACCAGTAGTACAGAGTAAGAGTTAAGACCTTAACCAGAAGGCCAGAGTAAGAGTTAAGACCTTAACCATTAGGCCAGAGTACAAGTCTAAGACCTTAGCTATTAGGCCAGAGTAAGAGTTAAGACCTTAACCAGTAGGCCAGAGTAAGAGTTAAGACCTTAACCTGTAGGCCATAGTATGAGTCTAAGACCTTAGCTATTAGGCCAGAGTAAGAGTTAAGACCTTAGCTATTAGGTCAGAGTAAGAGTTAAGACCTTAACCAGTAGGCCAGAGTCAGAGTTAAGACCTTAACCATTAGGCCGGAGTACGAGTCTAAGACCTTAGCTATTAGGCCATAGTAAGAGTTAAGACCTTAACCAGTAGGCCAGAGTAAGAGTTAAGACCTTAACCATTAGGCCAGAGTACGAGTCTAAGACCTTAGCTATTAGGCCAGAGTAAGAGTTAAGACCTTAGCTATTAGGCCAGAGTAAGAGTTAAGACCTTAACCAGTAGGCCAGAGTAAGAGTTAAGACCTTAACCAGTAGGCCAGAGTACAAGTCTAAGACCTTAGCTATTAGGCCAGAGTAAGAGTTAAGACCTTAACCAGTAGGCCAGAGTAAGAGTTAAGACCTTAACCTGTAGGCCATAGTATGAGTCTTAGACCTTAGCTATTAGGCCAGAGTAAGAGTTAAGACCTTAGCTATTAGGTCAGAGTAAGAATTAAGACCTTAACCAGTAGGCCAGAGTCAGAGTTAAGACCTTAACCATTAGGCCGGAGTACGGGTCTAAGACCTTAGCTATTAGGCCATAGTAAGAGTTAAGACCTTAACCAGTAGGCCAGAGTAAGAGTTAAGACCATAGCTATTAGGCCAGAGTAAGAGTTAAGACCTTAACCAGTAGGCCAGAGTAAGAGTTAAGACCTTAGCTATTAGGCCATAGTAAGAGTTAAGACCTTAACCATTAGGCCAGAGTACGAGTCTAACACCTTAGCTATTAGGCCAGAGGAAGAGTTAAGACCTTAGCTATTAGGCTAGAGTAAGAGTTAAGACCTTAACCGGTAGGCCAGAATAAGAGTTAACACCTTAACCATTATGCTAGAGTACGAGTCTGAGACCTTAGCTATTAGGCCAGAGTAAGAGTTAAGACCTTAACAAGTCGGCCAGCGTAAGAGTTAAGACATTAACCAGTAGGCCAGAGTGAGAGTTAAGACCTTAACCAGTAGGCCAGAGTACGAGTCTAAGACCTTAGCTATTCGGCCAGAGTAAGAGTTAAGACCTTAGCTATTAGGCCAGAGTAAGAGTTAAGACCTTAGCTCTTAGGCTAGAGTAAGAGTTAAGACCTTAACCAGTAGGCCAGAGTAAGAGTTAACACCTTAACCATTATGCTAGAGTACGAGTCTAAGACCTTAGCTATTAGGCCAGAGTACGAGTTAAGATCTTAACAAGTCAGCCAGAGTAAGAGTTAAGACCTTAACCAGTAGACCAGAGTAAGAGTTAAGACCTTAACCAGTAGGCCAGAGTACGAGTCTAAGACCTTAGCTATTTGGCCAGAGTAAGAGTTAAGACCTTAGCCATTAGGCCAGAGTAGAAGTCTAAGACCTTAGCTATTAGGACAGAGTAAGAGTTAAGACCTTAGCTATTAGGCCAGAGTAAGAGTTAACACCTTAACTAGTAGTCCAGAGTAAGAGTTAGGACCTTAACCATTAGGCCAGAGTACGAGTCTAAGACCTTAGCTATTAGGCCAGAGTAAGAGTTAAGACCTTAGCTATTAGGCCAGAGTAAGAGTTAAGACCTTAACCAGTAGGCCAGAGTAAGAGTTAAGACCTTAACCATTAGGCCAGAGTACGAGTCTAAGACCTTAACTATTTGGCCATAGTAAGAGTTAAGACCTTAACCAGTAGGCCACAGTAAGAGTTAAGACCTTACCAGTAGGCCAGAGTAAGAGTTAAGACCTTAACCATTAGGCCAGAGTACGAGTCTAAGACCTTAGCTATTAGGCCAGAGTAAGAGTTAAGACCTTAGCTATTAGGCCAGAGTAAGAGTTAAGACCTTAACCAGTAGGCCAGAGTAAGAGTTAAGACCTTAACCAGTAGTACAGAGTAAGAGTTAAGACCTTAACCAGAAGGCCAGAGTACGACTCTAAGACCTTAGCTATGAGGCCAGAGTAAGAGTTAAGACCTTAGCTATTAGACCAGAGTAAGAGTTAAGACCTTAGCTATTAGGCCAGAGTAAGAGTTAAGACCTTAACCAGTAGTACAGAGTAAGAGTTAAGACCTTAACCAGAAGGCCAGAGTAAGAGTTAAGACCTTAACCATTAGGCCAGAGTACAAGTCTAAGACCTTAGCTATTAGGCCAGAGTAAGAGTTAAGACCTTAACCAGTAGGCCAGAGTAAGAGTTAAGACCTTAACCTGTAGGCCATAGTATGAGTCTAAGACCTTAGCTATTAGGCCAGAGTAAGAGTTAAGACCTTAGCTATTAGGTCAGAGTAAGAGTTAAGACCTTAACCAGTAGGCCAGAGTCAGAGTTAAGACCTTAACCATTAGGCCGGAGTACGAGTCTAAGACCTTAGCTATTAGGCCATAGTAAGAGTTAAGACCTTAACCAGTAGGCCAGAGTAAGAGTTAAGACCTTAACCATTAGGCCAGAGTACGAGTCTAAGACCTTAGCTATTAGGCCAGAGTAAGAGTTAAGACCTTAGCTATTAGGCCAGAGTAAGAGTTAAGACCTTAACCAGTAGGCCAGAGTAAGAGTTAAGACCTTAACCAGTAGGCCAGAGTACAAGTCTAAGACCTTAGCTATTAGGCCAGAGTAAGAGTTAAGACCTTAACCAGTAGGCCAGAGTAAGAGTTAAGACCTTAACCTGTAGGCCATAGTATGAGTCTTAGACCTTAGCTATTAGGCCAGAGTAAGAGTTAAGACCTTAGCTATTAGGTCAGAGTAAGAATTAAGACCTTAACCAGTAGGCCAGAGTCAGAGTTAAGACCTTAACCATTAGGCCGGAGTACGGGTCTAAGACCTTAGCTATTAGGCCATAGTAAGAGTTAAGACCTTAACCAGTAGGCCAGAGTAAGAGTTAAGACCATAGCTATTAGGCCAGAGTAAGAGTTAAGACCTTAACCAGTAGGCCAGAGTAAGAGTTAAGACCTTAGCTATTAGGCCATAGTAAGAGTTAAGACCTTAACCATTAGGCCAGAGTACGAGTCTAACACCTTAGCTATTAGGCCAGAGGAAGAGTTAAGACCTTAGCTATTAGGCTAGAGTAAGAGTTAAGACCTTAACCGGTAGGCCAGAATAAGAGTTAACACCTTAACCATTATGCTAGAGTACGAGTCTGAGACCTTAGCTATTAGGCCAGAGTAAGAGTTAAGACCTTAACAAGTCGGCCAGCGTAAGAGTTAAGACATTAACCAGTAGGCCAGAGTGAGAGTTAAGACCTTAACCAGTAGGCCAGAGTACGAGTCTAAGACCTTAGCTATTCGGCCAGAGTAAGAGTTAAGACCTTAGCTATTAGGCCAGAGTAAGAGTTAAGACCTTAGCTCTTAGGCTAGAGTAAGAGTTAAGACCTTAACCAGTAGGCCAGAGTAAGAGTTAACACCTTAACCATTATGCTAGAGTACGAGTCTAAGACCTTAGCTATTAGGCCAGAGTACGAGTTAAGATCTTAACAAGTCAGCCAGAGTAAGAGTTAAGACCTTAACCAGTAGACCAGAGTAAGAGTTAAGACCTTAACCAGTAGGCCAGAGTACGAGTCTAAGACCTTAGCTATTTGGCCAGAGTAAGAGTTAAGACCTTAGCCATTAGGCCAGAGTAGAAGTCTAAGACCTTAGCTATTAGGACAGAGTAAGAGTTAAGACCTTAGCTATTAGGCCAGAGTAAGAGTTAACACCTTAACTAGTAGTCCAGAGTAAGAGTTAGGACCTTAACCATTAGGCCAGAGTACGAGTCTAAGACCTTAGCTATTAGGCCAGAGTAAGAGTTAAGACCTTAGCTATTAGGCCAGAGTAAGAGTTAAGACCTTAACCAGTAGGCCAGAGTAAGAGTTAAGACCTTAACCATTAGGCCAGAGTACGAGTCTAAGACCTTAACTATTTGGCCATAGTAAGAGTTAAGACCTTAACCAGTAGGCCACAGTAAGAGTTAAGACCTTACCAGTAGGCCAGAGTAAGAGTTAAGACCTTAACCATTAGGCCAGAGTACGAGTCTAAGACCTTAGCTATTAGGCCAGAGTAAGAGTTAAGACCTTAGCTATTAGGCCAGAGTAAGAGTTAAGACCTTAACCAGTAGGCTAGAGTAAGAGTTAAGACCTTAACCATTAGGCCAGAGTACGAGTCTAAGACCTTAGCTATTAGGCCATAGTAAGAGTTAAGCCCTTAACCAGTAGGCCAGAGTAATAGTTAAGACCTTAGCTATTAGGCCAGAGTAAGAGTTAAGACCTTAACCAGTAGGCCAGAATAAGAGTCTAAGACCTTAGCTATTAGGCCAGAGTAAGAGTTAAGACCTTCACCAGTAGGCCAGAGTAAGAGTTAAGACATTAACCTGTAGGCGATAGTACGAGTCTAAGACCTTAGCTATTTGGCCAGAGTAAGAGTTAAGACCTTAGCTATTAGGCCAGAGTAAGAGTTAAGACCTTAACCATTAGGCCAAAGTACGAGTCTAAGACCTTAGCTATTAGGCCAGAGTAAGAGTTTAGACTTTAACCATTAGGCCAGAGTACGAGTCTAAGTCCTTAGCTATTAGGCCAGAGTAAGAGTTAAGACCTTAGCTATTAGGCCAGAGTAAGAGTTAAGACCTTAACCATTAGGCCAGAGTACGAGTCTAAGTCCTTAGCTATTAGGCCAGAGTAAGAGTTAAGACCTTAGCTATTGGGCCAGAGTAAGAGTTAAGACCTTAACCAGTAGGCCAGAGTAAGAGTTAAGACCTTAACCATTAGGCCAGAGTACGAGTCTAAGACCTTAGCTATTAGGCCATAGTAAGAGTTAAGACCTTAGCTATTAGGTCAGAGTAAGAGTTAAGACCTTAACCAGTAGGCCAGAGTCAGAGTTAAGACCTTAGCTATTAGACCAGAGTAAGAGTTAAGACCTTAGCTATTAGGCCAGAGTAAGAGTTAAGACCTCAACCAGTAGTACAGAGTAAGAGTTAAGCTCTTAACCAGAAGGCCAGAGTAAGAGTTAAGACCTTAACCATTAGGCCAGAGTACAAGTCTAAGACCTTAGCTATTAGGCCAGAGTAAGAGTTAAGACCTTAACCAGTAGGCCAGAGTAAGAGTTAAGACCTTAACCTGTAGGCCATAGTATGAGTCTAAGACCTTAGCTATTAGGCCAGAGTAAGAGTTAAGACCTTAGCTATTAGGTCAGAGTAAGAGTTAAGACCTTAACCAGTAGGCCAGAGTCAGAGTTAAGACCTTAACCATTAGGCCGGAGTACGAGTCTAAGACCTTAGCTATTAGGCCATAGTAAGAGTTAAGACCTTAACCAGAAGGCCAGAGTAAGAGTTAAGACCTTAGCTATTAGGCCAGAGTAAGAGTTAAGACCTTAAGAAGTCGGCCAGAGTAAGAGTTAAGACCTTAACCAGTAGACCAGAGTAAGAGTTAAGACCTTAACCAGTAGGCCAGAGTACGAGTCTAAGACCTTAGCTATTTGGCCAGAGTAAGAGTTAAGACCTTAGCCATTAGGCCAGAGTAGAAGTCTAAGACCTTAGCTATTAGGCCAGAGTAAGAGTTAAGACCTTAGCTATTAGGCCAGAGTAAGAGTTAACACCTTAACTAGTAGGCCAGAGTAAGAGTTAGGACCTTAGCTATTAGGCCAGAGTACGAGTCTAAGACCTTAGCTATTAGGCCAGAGTAAGAGATAAGACCTTAGCTATTAGGCCAGAGTAAGAGTTAAGACCTTAGCTATTAGGCCAGAGTAAGAGTTAAGACCTTAACCAGTAGGCCAGAGTAAGAGTCTAAGACCTTAACTATTAGGCAATAGTAAGAGTTAAGACCTTAACCAGTAGGCCACAGTATGAGTTAAGACCTTAACCAGTAGGCCAGAGTAAGAGTTAAGACCTTAACCATTAGGCCAGAGTACGAGTCTAAGACCTTAGCTATTAGGCCAGAGTAAGAGTTAAGACCTTAGCTATTAGGCCAGAGTAAGAGTTAAGACCTTAGCTATTAGGCTAGAGTAAGAGTTAAGACCTTAACCAGTAGGCCAGAGTAAGAGTTAATACCTTAACCATTATGCTAGAGTACGAGTCTAAGACCTTAGCTATTAGGCCAGAGTAAGAGTTAAGACCTTAACAAGTCGGCCAGAGTAAGAGTTATGACCTTAACCAGTAGGCCAGAGTAAGTGTTAAGACCTTAACCAGTAGGCCAGAGTACGAGTCTAAGACCTTAGCTATTCGGCCAGAGTAAGAGTTAAGACCTTAACCATTAGGCCATAGTAGAAGTCTAAGACCTTAGCTATTAGGCCAGAGTAAGAGTTAAGACCTTAGCTATTAGGCCAGAGTAAGAGTTAGGACCTTAGCTATTAGGCCAGAGTAAGAGTTAAGACCTTAACCATTAGGCCAGAGTACGAGTCTAAGACCATAGCTATTAGGCCAGAGTAAGAGTTAAGACCTTAGCAATTAGGCCAGAGTAAGAGTTAAGACCTTAACCATTAGGCCAGAGTACGAGTCTAAGACCATAGCTATTAGGCCAGAGTAAGAGTTAAGACCTTAGCTATTAGGCCAGAGTAAGAGTTAAGACCTTAACCAGTAGGCCAGAGTAAGAGTTAACACCTTAACCATTATGCTAGAGTACGAGTCTAAGACCTTAGCTATTAGGCCAGAGTAAGAGTTAAGACCTTAACAAGTCGGCCAGAGTAAGAGTTATGACCTTAACCAGTAGGCCAGAGTAAGTGTTAAGACCTTAACCAGTAGGCCAGAGTACGAGTCTAAGACCTTAGCTATTAGGCCAGAGTAAGAGTTAAGACCTTAGCTATTAGGCCAGAGTAAGAGTTAAGACCTTAGCTATTAGGCTAGAGTAAGAGTTAAGACCTTAACCAGTAGGCCAGAGTAAGAGTTAACACCTTAACCATTATGCTAGAGTACGAGTCTAAGACCTTAGCTATTAGGCCAGAGTAAGAGTTAAGACCTTAACAAGTCGGCCAGAGTAAGAGTTATGACCTTAACCAGTAGGCCAGAGTAAGTGTTAAGACCTTAACCAGTAGGCCAGAGTACGAGTCTAAGACCTTAGCTATTCGGCCAGAGTAAGAGTTAAGACCTTAACCATTAGGCCATAGTAGAAGTCTAAGACCTTAGCTATTAGGCCAGAGTAAGAGTTAAGACCTTAGCTATTAGGCCAGAGTAAGAGTTAGGACCTTAGCTATTAGGCCAGAGTAAGAGTTAAGACCTTAACCATTAGGCCAGAGTACGAGTCTAAGACCATAGCTATTAGGCCAGAGTAAGAGTTAAGACCTTAGCAATTAGGCCAGAGTAAGAGTTAAGACCTTAACCATTAGGCCAGAGTACGAGTCTAAGACCATAGCTATTAGGCCAGAGTAAGAGTTAAGACCTTAGCTATTAGGCCAGAGTAAGAGTTAAGATGTTAGCTATTAGGCCAGAGTAAGAGTTAAGACCTTAACCAGTAGGCCAGAGTAAGAGTTAAGACCTTAACCAGTAGGCCAGTGTAAGAGTTAAGACCTTAACCATTAGGCCAGAGTACGAGTCTAAGACCTTAGCTATTAGGCCAGAGTAAGAGTTAAGACCTTAATCAGTAGGCCAGAGTAAGAGTTAAGACATTAACCTGTAGGCCATAGTATGAGTCTAAGACCTTAGCTATTAGGCCAGAGTAAGAGTTAAGACCTTAGCTATTAGGTCAGAGTAAGAGTTAAGACCTTAACCATTAGGCCGGAGTACGAGTCTAAGACCTTAGCTATTAGGCCATAGTAAGAGTTAAGACCTTAACCAGTAGGCCAGAGTAAGAGTTAAGACCTTAGCTATTAGGCCAGAGTAAGAGTTAAGACCTTAACCATTAGGCCAGAGTACGAGTGTAACACCTTAGCTATTAGGCCAGAGTAAGAGTTAAGACCTTAGCTATTAGGCCAGAGTAAGATTTAAGACCTTAGCTATTAGGCTAGAGTTAAGACCTTAACCAGTAGGCCAGAGTAAGAGTTAACACCTTAACCATTATGCTAGAGTACGAGTCTGAGACCTTAGCTATTAGGCCAGAGTAAGAGTTAAGACCTTAACAAGTCGGCCAGCGTAAGAGTTAAGACATTAACCAGTAGGCCAGAGTAAGAGTTAAGACCTTAACCAGTAGGCCAGAGTACGAGTCTAAGACCTTAGCTATTCGGCCAGAGTAAGAGTTAAGACCTTAGCTATTAGGCCAGAGTAAGAGTTAAGACCTTAGCTATTAGGCTAGAGTAAGAGTTAAGACCTTAACCAGTAGGCCAGAGTAAGAGTTAACACCTTAACCATTATGCTAGAGTACGAGTCTAAGACCTTAGCTATTAGGCCAGAGTACGAGTTAAGACCTTAACAAGTCGGCCAGAGTAAGAGTTAAGACCTTAACCAGTAGACCAGAGTAAGAGTTAAGACCTTAACCAGTAGGCCAGAGTACGAGTCTAAGACCTTAGCTATTTGGCCAGAGTAAGAGTTAAGACCTTAGCCATTAGGCCAGAGTAGAAGTCTAAGACCTTAGCTATTAGGCCAGAGTAAGAGTTAAGACCTTAGCTATTAGGCCAGAGTAAGAGTTAACACCTTAACTAGTAGGCCAGAGTAAGAGTTAGGACCTTAACCATTAGGCCAGAGTACGAGTCTAAGACCTTAGCTATTAGGCCAGAGTAAGAGTTAAGACCTTAGCTATTAGGCCAGAGTAAGAGTTAAGACCTTAGCTATTAGGCCAGAGTAACAGTTGAGACCTTAACCAGTAGGCCAGAGTAAGAGTTAAGACCTTAACCATTAGGCCAGAGTACGAGTCTAAGACCTTAACTATTAGGCCATAGTAAGAGTTAAGACCTTAACCAGTAGGCCACAGTAAGAGTTAAGACCTTAACCAGTAGGCCAGAGTAAGAGTTAAGACCTTAACCATTAGGCCAGAGTACGAGTCTAAGGCCTTAACTATTAGGCCAGAGTAAGAGTTAAGACCTTAGCTATTAGGCCAGAGTAAGAATTAAGACCTTAGCTATTAGGCTAGAGTAAGAGTTAAGACCTTAACCAGTAGGCTAGAGTAAGAGTTAACACCTTAACCATTATGCTAGAGTACGAGTCTAAGACCTTAGCTATTAGGCCAGAGTAAGAGTTAAGACCTTAACAAGTCGGCCAGAGTAAGAGTTAAGACCTTAACCAGTAGGCCAGAGTACGAGTCTAAGACCTTAGCTATTCGGCCAGAGTAATAGTTAAGACCTTAACCATTAGGCCAGAGTAGAAGTCTAAGACCTTAGCTATTAGGCCAGAGTAAGAGTTAAGACCTTAGCTATTAGGCCAGAGTAAGAGTTAAGACCTTAACCATTAGGCCAGAGTACGAGTCTAAGACCTTAGCTATTAGGCCAGAGTAAGAGTTAAGACCTTGGCTATTAGGCCAGAGTAAGAGTTAAGACCTTAACCATTAGGCCAGAGTACGAGTCTAAGATCTTAGCTATTAGGCCAGAGTAAGAGTTAAGACCTTAACCAGTAGGTCAGAGTACGAGTCTAAGACCTTAGCTATTAGGCCAGAGTAAGAGTTAAGACCTTAACCATTAGGCCAGAGTACAAGTCTAAGACCTTAGCTATTAGGCCAGAGTAAGAGTTACGACCTTAACCAGTAGGCCAGAGTAAGAGTTAAGACCTTAACCAGTAGGCCAGAGTACGAGTCTAAGACCTTAGCTATTAGGCCAGACTAAGAGTTAAGACCTTAACCATTAGGCCAGAGTACGAGTCTAAGATCTTAGCTATTAGGCCAGAGTAAGAGTTAAGACCTTAGCTATTAGGCCAGAGTAAGAGTTAAGACCTTAGCTATTAGGCCAGAGTAAGAGTTAAGACCTTAACCAGTAGGCCAGAGTAAGAGTTAAGACCTTAACCAGTAGGCCAGAGTAAGAGTTAAGACCTTAACCATTAGGCCAGAGTACGAGTCTAAGACCTTAGCTATTAGGCCAGAGTAAGAGTTAAGACCTTAACCAGTAGGCCAGAGTAAGAGTTAAGACCTTAACCTGTAGGCCATAGTATGAGTCTAAGACCTTAGCTATTAGGCCAGAGTAAGAGTTAAGACCTTAGCTATTAGGTCAGAGTAAGAGTTAAGACCTTAACCAGTAGGCCAGAGTAAGAGTTAAGACCTTAACCATTAGGCCGGAGTACGAGTCTAAGACCTTAGCTGTTAGGCCATAGTAAGAGTTAAGACCTTAATCAGTAGGCCAGAGTAAGAGTTAAGACCTTAGCTATTAGGCCAGAGTAAGAGTTAAGACCTTAACCATTAGGCCAGAGTACGAGTCTAACACCTTAGCTATTAGGCCAGAGTAAGAGTTAAGACCTTAGCTTTTAGGCCAGAGTAAGAGTTAAGACCTTAGCTATTAGGCTAGAGTAAGAGTTAAGACCTTAACCAGTAGGCCAGAGTAAGAGTTAACACCTTAACCATTATGCTAGAGTACGAGTCTGAGACCTTAGCTATTAGGCCAGAGTAAGAGTTAAGACCTTAACAAGTCGGCCAGCGTAAGAGTTAAGACAATAACCAGTAGGCCAGAGTAAGAGTTAAGACCTTAAGCAGTAGGCCAGAGTACGAGTCTAAGACCTTAGCTATTCGGCCAGAGTAAGAGTTAAGACCTTAACCATTAGGCCAGAGTAGAAGTCTAAGACCATAGCTATTAGGCCAGAGTAAGAGTTAAGACCTTAGATATTAGGCCAGAGTAAGAGTTAAGACCTTAGCTATATGGCCAGAGTAAGAGTTAAGACCTTAACCAGTAGGCTAGAGTAAGAGTTAAGACCTTAACTATTAGGCCAGAGTACGAGTCTAAGACCTTAGCTATTAGGCCAGAGTAAGAGTTAAGACCTTAACCAGTAGGCCATAGTATGAGTCTAAGACCTTAGCTATTAGGCCAGAGTAAGAGTTAAGACCTTAGCTATTAGGTCAGAGTAAGAGTTAAGACCTTAACCAGTAGGCCAGAGTAAGAGTTAAGACCTTAACCATTAGGCCAGTGTACGAGTCTTAGTCCTTAGCTATTAGGCCATAGTAAGAGTTAAGACCTTAACCAGTAGGCCAGAGTAAGAGTTAAGACCTTAGCTATTAGGCCAGAGTAAGAGTTAAGACCTTAACCAGTAGGCCAGAGTAAGAGTTAAGACCTTAACCTGTAGGCCATAGTACGAGTCTAAGACCTTAGCTATTAGGCCAGAGTAAGAGTTAAGACCGTAGCTATTAGGCCAGAGTAAGAGTTAAGACCATAACCATTAGGCCAGAGAACGAGTCTAAGACCTTAGCTATTAGGACAGATTAAGAGTTAAGACCTTAGCTATTAGGCCAGAGTAAGAGTTAAGACCTTAACCAGTAGGCCAGAGTAAGAGTTAAGACCTTAACCATTAGGCCAGAGTACGAGTCTAAGACCTTAGCTATTAGGCCAGAGTAAGAGTTAAGACCTTAGCTATTAGGCCAGAGTAAGAGTTAAGACCTTAGCTATTAGGCTAGAGTAAGAGTTAAGACCTTAACCAGTAGGCCAGAGTAAGAGTTAACACCTTAACCATTATGCTAGAGTACGAGTCTAAGACCTTAGCTATTAGGCCAGAGTAAGAGTTAAGACCTTAACAAGTCGGCCAGAGTAAGAGTTAAGACCTTAACCAGTAGGCCAGAGTAAGAGTTAAGACCTTAACCAGTAGGCCAGAGTACGAGTGTAAGACCTTAGATATTCGGCCAGAGTAAGAGTTAAGACCTTAACCATTAGACCAGAGTAGAAGTCTAAGACCTTAGCTATTAGACCAGAGTAAGAGTTAAGACCTTAGCTATTACGCCAGAGTAAGACTTCGGACCTTAACCATTAGGCCAGAGTACGAGTCTAAGACCTTAGCTGTTAAGCCAGAGTAAGAAATAGGATCTTAGCTATTAGGCCAGAGTAAGAGTTAAGACCTTAACCATTAGGCCAGAGTACGAGTCTAAGTCCTTAGCTATTAGGCCAGAGTAAGAGTTAAGACCATAGCTATTAGGCCAGAGTAAGAGTTAAGACCTTAACCATTAGGTCAGAGTACGAGTCTAAGTCGTTAGCTATTAGGCCAGAGTAAGAGTTAAGACCTTAGCTATTAGGCCAGAGTAAGTGTTAAGACCTTAACCAGTAGGCCAGAGAACGAGTCTAAGACCTTAGCTATTCGGCCAGAGTAAGAGTTAAGACCTTAACCATTAGGCCAGAGTACGAGTCTAAGTCCTTAGCTATTAGGCCAGAGTAAGAGTTAAGATCTTAGCTATTGGGCCAGAGTAAGAGTTAAGACCTTAACCAGTAGGCCAGAGTAAGAGTTAGGACCTTAACCATTAGGCCAGAGTATGAGTCTAAGACCTTAGCTATTAGGCCAGAGTAAGAGTTAAGACCTTAGCTTTTAGGCCAGAGTAAGAGTTAAGATCTTAACCATTAGGCCAGAGTACGAGTCTAAGTCCTTAGCTATTAGGCCAGAGTAAGAGTTAAGACCTTAGCTATAAGGCCAGAGTAAGAGTTAAGACCTTAACCATTAGGCCAGAGTACGAGTCTAAGTCCTTAGCTATAAGGCCAGAGTAAGAGTTAAGACCTTAGCTATTAGGCCAGAGTAAGAGTTAAGACCTTAGCTATTAGGCCAGAGTAAGAGTTAAGACCTCAGCTATTAGGCTAGAGTAAGAGTTAAGACCTTAACCAGTAGGCCAGAATACGAGTCTAAGACCTTAGCTATTAGGCCAGAGTAAGAGTTAAGACCTTAACCAGTAGGCCAGAGTAAGAGTTAAGACCTTAACCTGTAGGCCATAGAACGAGTCTAAGACCTTAGCTATTAGGCCAGAGTAAGAGTTAAGACCTTAGCTATTAGGCCAGAGTAAGAGTTAAGACCTTAACCATTAGGCCAGAGTACGAGTCTAAGACCTTAGCTATTAGGCCAGAGTAAGAGTTAAGACCTTAGCTATTAGGCCAGAGTAAGAGTTAAGACCTTAACCAGTGGGCCAGAGTAAGAGTTAAGACCTTAACCATTAGGCCAGAGTACGAGTCTAAGACCTTAGCTATTAGGCCAGAGTAAGAGTTAAGACCTTAGCTATTAGGCCAGAGTAAGAGTTAAGACCTTAGCTATTAGGCTAGAGTAAGAGTTAAGACCTTAACCAGTAGGCCAGAGTAAGAGTTAACACCTTAACCATTATGCTAGAGTACGAGTCTAAGACCTTAGCTATTAGGCCAGAGTACGAGTTAAGACCTTAAGAAGTCGGCCAGAGTAAGAGTTAAGACCTTAACCAGTAGACCAGAGTAAGAGTTAAGACCTTAACCAGTAGGCCAGAGTACGAGTCTAAGACCTTAGCTATTTGGCCAGAGTAAGAGTTAAGACCTTAGCCATTAGGCCAGAGTAGAAGTCTAAGACCTTAGCTATTAGGCCAGAGTAAGAGTTAAGACCTTAGCTATTAGGCCAGAGTAAGAGTTAACACCTTAACTAGTACGCCAGAGTAAGAGTTAGGACCTTAACCATTAGGCCAGAGTACGAGTCTAAGACCTTAGCTATTAGGCCAGAGTAAGAGTTAAGACCTTAGCTATTAGGCCAGAGTTAGAGTTAAGACCTTAACCAGTAGGCCAGAGTAAGAGTTAAGACCTTAACCATTAGGCCAGAGTACGAGTCTAAGACCTTAACTATTAGGCCATAGTAAGAGTTAAGACCTTAACCAGTAGGCCACAGTAAGAGTTAAGACCTTAACCAGTAGGCCAGAGTAAGAGTTAAGACCTTAACCTTTAGGCCAGAGTACGAGTCTAAGACCTTAGCTATTAGGCCAGAGTAAGAGTTAAGACCTTAGCTATTAGGCCAGAGTAAGAGTTAAGACCTTAGCTATTAGGCTAGAGTAAGAGTTAAGACCTTAACCAGTAGGCCAGAGTAAGAGTTAACACCTTAACCATTATGCTAGAGTACGAGTCTAAGACCTTAGCTATTAGGCCAGAGTAAGAGTTAAGACCTTAACAAGTCGGCCAGAGTAAGAGTTACGACCTTAACCAGTAGGCCAGAGTAAGAGTTAAGACCTTAACCAGTAGGCCAGAGTACGAGTCTAAGACCTTAGCTATTCGGCCAGAGTAAGAGTTAAGACCTTAACCATTAGGCCAGAGTAGAAGTCTAAGACCTTAGCTATTAGGCCAGAGTAAGAGTTAAGACCTTAGCTATTAGGCCAGAGTAAGAGTTAAGACCTTAACCATTAGGCCAGAGTAGAAGTCTAAGACCTTAGCTATTAGGCCAGAGTAAGTGTTAAGACCTTAACCAGTAGGCCAGAGTACGAGTCTAAGACCTTAGCTATTCGGCCAGAGTAAGAGTTAAGACCTTAACCATTAGGCCAGAGTATGAGTCTAAGTCCTTAGCTATTAGGCCAGAGTAAGAGTTAAGATCTTAGCTATTAGGCCAGAGTAAGAGTTAAGACCTTAACCAGTAGGCCAGAGTAAGAGTTAGGACCTTAACCATTAGGCCAGAGTATGAGTCTAAGACCTTAGCTATTAGGCCAGAGTAAGAGTTAAGACCTTAGCTTTTAGGCCAGAGTAAGAGTTAAGATCTTAACCATTAGGCCAGAGTACGAGTCTAAGTCCTTAGCTATTAGGCCAGAGTAAGAGTTAAGACCTTAGCTATTAGGCCAGAGTAAGAGTTAAGACCTTAACCATTAGGCCAGAGTACGAGTCTAAGTCCTTAGCTATTAGGCCAGAGTAAGAGTTAAGACCTTAGCTATTAGGCCAGAGTAAGAGTTAAGACCTTAGCTATTAGGCCAGAGTAAGAGTTAAGACCTCAGCTATTAGGCTAGAGTAAGAGTTAAGACCTTAACCAGTAGGCCAGAATACGAGTCTAAGACCTTAGCTATTAGGCCAGAGTAAGAGTTAAGACCTTAACCAGTAGGCCAGAGTAAGAGTTAAGACCTTAACCTGTAGGCCATAGTACGAGTCTAAGACCTTAGCTATTAGGCCAGAGTAAGAGTTAAGACCTTAGCTATTAGGCCAGAGTAAGAGTTAAGACCTTAACCATTAGGCCAGAGTACGAGTCTAAGACCTTAGCTATTAGGCCAGAGTAAGAGTTAAGACCTTAGCTATTAGGCCAGAGTAAGAGTTAAGACCTTAACCAGTAGGCCAGAGTAAGAGTTAAGACCTTAACCATTAGGCCAGAGTACGAGTCTAAGACCTTAGCTATTAGGCCAGAGTAAGAGTTAAGACCTTAGCTATTAGGCCAGAGTAAGAGTTAAGACCTTAGCTATTAGGCTAGAGTAAGAGTTAAGACCTTAAGCAGTAGGCCAGAGTAAGAGTTAACACCTTAACCATTATGCTAGAGTACGAGTCTAAGACCTTAGCTATTAGGCCAGAGTACGAGTTAAGACCTTAAGAAGTCGGCCAGAGTAAGAGTTAAGACCTTAACCAGTAGACCAGAGTAAGAGTTAAGACCTTAACCAGTAGGCCAGAGTACGAGTCTAAGACCTCAGCTATTTGGCCAGAGTAAGAGTTAAGACATTAGCAATTAGGCTAGAGTAGAAGTCTAAGACCTTAGCTATTAGGCCAGAGTAAGAGTTAAGACCTTAGCTATTAGGCCAGAGTAAGAGTTAACACCTTAACTAGTAGGCCAGAGTAAGAGTTAGGACCTTAACCATTAGGCCAGAGTACGAGTCTAAGACCTTAGCTATTAGGCCAGAGTAAGAGTTAAGACCTTAGCTATTAGGCCAGAGTAAGAGTTAAGACCTTAACCAGTAGGCCAGAGTAAGAGTTAAGACCTTAACCATTAGGCCAGAGTACGAGTCTAAGACCTTAACTATTAGGCCATAGTAAGAGTTAAGACCTTAACCAGTAGGCCACAGTAAGAGTTAAGACCTTAACCAGTAGGCCAGAGTAAGAGTTAAGACCTTAACCATTAGGCCAGAGTACGAGTCTAAGACCTTAGCTATTAGGCCAGAGTAAGAGTTAAGACCTTAGCTATTAGGCCAGAGTAAGAGTTAAGACCTTAGCTATTAGGCTAGAGTAAGAGTTAAGACCTTAACCAGTAGGCCAGAGTAAGAGTTAACACCTTAACCATTATGCTAGAGTACGAGTCTAAGACCTTAGCTATTCGGCCAGAGTAAGAGTTAAGACCTTAACCATTAGGCCATAGTAGAAGTCTAAGACCTTAGCTATTAGGCCAGAGTAAGAGTTAAGACCTTAGCTATTAGGCCAGAGTAAGAGTTAGGACCTTAGCTATTAGGCCAGAGTAAGAGTTAAGACCTTAACCATTAGGCCAGAGTACGAGTCTAAGACCATAGCTATTAGGCCAGAGTAAGAGTTAAGACCTTAGCAATTAGGCCAGAGTAAGCGTTAAGACCTTAACCATTAGGCCAGAGTACGAGTCTAAGACCATAGCTATTAGGCCAGAGTAAGAGTTAAGACCTTAGCTATTAGGCCAGAGTAAGAGTTAAGACCTTAGCTATTAGGCCAGAGTAAGAGTTAAGACCTTAACCAGTAGGCCAGAGTAAGAGTTAAGACCTTAACCAGTAGGCCAGAGTAAGAGTTAAGATCTTAACCATTAGGCCAGAGTACGAGTCTAAGACCTTAGCTATTAGGCCAGAGTAAGAGTTAAGACCTTAATCAGTAGGCCAGAGTAAGAGTTAAGACATTAACCTGTAGGCCATAGTATGAGTCTAAGACCTTAGCTATTAGGCCAGAGTAAGAGTTAAGACCTTAGCTATTAGGTCAGAGTAAGAGTTAAGACCTTAACCATTAGGCCGGAGTACGAGTCTAAGACCTTAGCTATTAGGCCATAGTAAGAGTTAAGACCTTAACCAGTAGGCCAGAGTAAGAGTTAAGACCTTAGCTATTAGGCCAGAGTAAGAGTTAAGACCTTAACCATTAGGCCAGAGTACGAGTGTAACACCTTAGCTATTAGGCCAGAGTAAGAGTTAAGACCTTAGCTATTAGGCCAGAGTAAGATTTAAGACCTTAGCTATTAGGCTAGAGTTAAGACCTTAACCAGTAGGCCAGAGTAAGAGTTAACACCTTAACCATTATGCTAGAGTACGAGTCTGAGACCTTAGCTATTAGGCCAGAGTAAGAGTTAAGACCTTAACAAGTCGGCCAGCGTAAGAGTTAAGACATTAACCAGTAGGCCAGAGTAAGAGTTAAGACCTTAACCAGTAGGCCAGAGTACGAGTCTAAGACCTTAGCTATTCGGCCAGAGTAAGAGTTAAGACCTTAGCTATTAGGCCAGAGTAAGAGTTAAGACCTTAGCTATTAGGCTAGAGTAAGAGTTAAGACCTTAACCAGTAGGCCAGAGTAAGAGTTAACACCTTAACCATTATGCTAGAGTACGAGTCTAAGACCTTAGCTATTAGGCCAGAGTACGAGTTAAGACCTTAACAAGTCGGCCAGAGTAAGAGTTAAGACCTTAACCAGTAGACCAGAGTAAGAGTTAAGACCTTAACCAGTAGGCCAGAGTACGAGTCTAAGACCTTAGCTATTTGGCCAGAGTAAGAGTTAAGACCTTAGCCATTAGGCCAGAGTAGAAGTCTAAGACCTTAGCTATTAGGCCAGAGTAAGAGTTAAGACCTTAGCTATTAGGCCAGAGTAAGAGTTAACACCTTAACTAGTAGGCCAGAGTAAGAGTTAGGACCTTAACCATTAGGCCAGAGTACGAGTCTAAGACCTTAGCTATTAGGCCAGAGTAAGAGTTAAGACCTTAGCTATTAGGCCAGAGTAAGAGTTAAGACCTTAGCTATTAGGCCAGAGTAACAGTTGAGACCTTAACCAGTAGGCCAGAGTAAGAGTTAAGACCTTAACCATTAGGCCAGAGTACGAGTCTAAGACCTTAACTATTAGGCCATAGTAAGAGTTAAGACCTTAACCAGTAGGCCACAGTAAGAGTTAAGACCTTAACCAGTAGGCCAGAGTAAGAGTTAAGACCTTAACCATTAGGCCAGAGTACGAGTCTAAGACCTTAGCTATTAGGCCAGAGTAAGAGTTAAGACCTTAGCTATTAGGCCAGAGTAAGAATTAAGACCTTAGCTATTAGGCTAGAGTAAGAGTTAAGACCTTAACCAGTAGGCCAGAGTAAGAGTTAACACCTTAACCATTATGCTAGAGTACGAGTCTAAGACCTTAGCTATTAGGCCAGAGTAAGAGTTAAGACCTTAACAAGTCGGCCAGAGTAAGAGTTAAGACCTTAACCAGTAGGCCAGAGTACGAGTCTAAGACCTTAGCTATTCGGCCAGAGTAATAGTTAAGACCTTAACCATTAGGCCAGAGTAGAAGTCTAAGACCTTAGCTATTAGGCCAGAGTAAGAGTTAAGACCTTAGCTATTAGGCCAGAGTAAGAGTTAAGACCTTAACCATTAGGCCAGAGTACGAGTCTAAGACCTTAGCTATTAGGCCAGAGTAAGAGTTAAGACCTTGGCTATTAGGCCAGAGTAAGAGTTAAGACCTTAACCATTAGGCCAGAGTACGAGTCTAAGATCTTAGCTATTAGGCCAGAGTAAGAGTTAAGACCTTAACCAGTAGGTCAGAGTACGAGTCTAAGACCTTAGCTATTAGGCCAGAGTAAGAGTTAAGACCTTAACCATTAGGCCAGAGTACAAGTCTAAGACCTTAGCTATTAGGCCAGAGTAAGAGTTAAGACCTTAACCAGTAGGCCAGAGTAAGAGTTAAGACCTTAACCAGTAGGCCAGAGTACGAGTCTAAGACCTTAGCTATTAGGCCAGAGTAAGAGTTAAGACCTTAACCATTAGGCCAGAGTACGAGTCTAAGATCTTAGCTATTAGGCCAGAGTAAGAGTTAAGACCTTAGCTATTAGGCCAGAGTAAGAGTTAAGACCTTAGCTATTAGGCCAGAGTAAGAGTTAAGACCTTAACCAGTAGGCCAGAGTAAGAGTTAAGACCTTAACCAGTAGGCCAGAGTAAGAGTTAAGACCTTAACCATTAGGCCAGAGTACGAGTCTAAGACCTTAGCTATTAGGCCAGAGTAAGAGTTAAGACCTTAACCAGTAGGCCAGAGTAAGAGTTAAGACCTTAACCTGTAGGCCATAGTATGAGTCTAAGACCTTAGCTATTAGGCCAGAGTAAGAGTTAAGACCTTAGCTATTAGGTCAGAGTAAGAGTTAAGACCTTAACCAGTAGGCCAGAGTAAGAGTTAAGACCTTAACCATTAGGCCGGAGTACGAGTCTAAGACCTTAGCTATTAGGCCATAGTAAGAGTTAAGACCTTAATCAGTAGGCCAGAGTAAGAGTTAAGACCTTAGCTATTAGGCCAGAGTAAGAGTTAAGACCTTAACCATTAGGCCAGAGTACGAGTCTAACACCTTAGCTATTAGGCCAGAGTAAGAGTTAAGACCTTAGCTATTAGGCCAGAGTAAGAGTTAAGACCTTAGCTATTAGGCTAGAGTAAGAGTTAAGACCTTAACCAGTAGGCCAGAGTAAGAGTTAACACCTTAACCATTATGCTAGAGTACGAGTCTGAGACCTTAGCTATTAGGCCAGAGTAAGAGTTAAGACCTTAACAAGTCGGCCAGCGTAAGAGTTAAGACAATAACCAGTAGGCCAGAGTAAGAGTTAAGACCTTAACCAGTAGGCCAGAGTACGAGTCTAAGACCTTAGCTATTCGGCCAGAGTAAGAGTTAAGACCTTAACCATTAGGCCAGAGTAGAAGTCTAAGACCATAGCTATTAGGCCAGAGTAAGAGTTAAGACCTTAGATATTAGGCCAGAGTAAGAGTTAAGACCTTAGCTATATGGCCAGAGTAAGAGTTAAGACCTTAACCAGTAGGCTAGAGTAAGAGTTAAGACCTTAACTATTAGGCCAGAGTACGAGTCTAAGACCTTAGCTATTAGGCCAGAGTAAGAGTTAAGACCTTAACCAGTAGGCCATAGTATGAGTCTAAGACCTTATCTATTAGGCCAGAGTAAGAGTTAAGACCTTAGCTATTAGGTCAGAGTAAGAGTTAAGACCTTAACCAGTAGGCCAGAGTAAGAGTTAAGACCTTAACCATTAGGCCAGAGTACGAGTCTTAGTCCTTAGCTATTAGGCCATAGTAAGAGTTAAGACCTTAACCAGTAGGCCAGAGTAAGAGTTAAGACCTTAGCTATTAGGCCAGAGTAAGAGTTAAGACCTTAACCAGTAGGCCAGAGTAAGAGTTAAGACCTTAACCTGTAGGCCATAGTACGAGTCTAAGACCTTAGCTATTAGGCCAGAGTAAGAGTTAAGACCGTAGCTATTAGGCCAGAGTAAGAGTTAAGACCATAACCATTAGGCCAGAGAACGAGTCTAAGACCTTAGCTATTAGGACAGATTAAGAGTTAAGACCTTAGCTATTAGGCCAGAGTAAGAGTTAAGACCTTAACCAGTAGGCCAGAGTAAGAGTTAAGACCTTAACCATTAGGCCAGAGTACGAGTCTAAGACCTTAGCTATTAGGCCAGAGTAAGAGTTAAGACCTTAGCTATTAGGCCAGAGTAAGAGTTAAGACCTTAGCTATTAGGCTAGAGTAAGAGTTAAGACCTTAACCAGTAGGCCAGAGTAAGAGTTAACACCTTAACCATTATGCTAGAGTACGAGTCTAAGACCTTAGCTATTAGGCCAGAGTAAGAGTTAAGACCTTAACAAGTCGGCCAGAGTAAGAGTTAAGACCTTAACCAGTAGGCCAGAGTAAGAGTTAAGACCTTAACCAGTAGGCCAGAGTACGAGTGTAAGACCTTAGCTATTCGGCCAGAGTAAGAGTTAAGACCTTAACCATTAGACCAGAGTAGAAGTCTAAGACCTTAGCTATTAGACCAGAGTAAGAGTTAAGACCTTAGCTATTACGCCAGAGTAAGACTTCGGACCTTAACCATTAGGCCAGAGTACGAGTCTAAGACCTTAGCTGTTAAGCCAGAGTAAGAAATAGGATCTTAGCTATTAGGCCAGAGTAAGAGTTAAGACCTTAACCATTAGGCCAGAGTACGAGTCTAAGTCCTTAGCTATTAGGCCAGAGTAAGAGTTAAGACCATAGCTATTAGGCCAGAGTAAGAGTTAAGACCTTAACCATTAGGTCAGAGTACGAGTCTAAGTCGTTAGCTATTAGGCCAGAGTAAGAGTTAAGACCTTAGCTATTAGGCCAGAGTAAGTGTTAAGACCTTAACCAGTAGGCCAGAGTACGAGTCTAAGACCTTAGCTATTCGGCCAGAGTAAGAGTTAAGACCTTAACCATTAGGCCAGAGTACGAGTCTAAGTCCTTAGCTATTAGGCCAGAGTAAGAGTTAAGATCTTAGCTATTAGGCCAGAGTAAGAGTTAAGACCTTAACCAGTAGGCCAGAGTAAGAGTTAGGACCTTAACCATTAGGCCAGAGTATGAGTCTAAGACCTTAGCTATTAGGCCAGAGTAAGAGTTAAGACCTTAGCTTTTAGGCCAGAGTAAGAGTTAAGATCTTAACCATTAGGCCAGAGTACGAGTCTAAGTCCTTAGCTATTAGGCCAGAGTAAGAGTTAAGACCTTAACAAGTCGGCCAGCGTAAGAGTTAAGACAATAACCAGTAGGCCAGAGTAAGAGTTAAGACCTTAACCAGTAGGCCAGAGTACGAGTCTAAGACCTTAGCTATTCGGCCAGAGTAAGAGTTAAGACCTTAACCATTAGGCCAGAGTAGAAGTCTAAGACCATAGCTATTAGGCCAGAGTAAGAGTTAAGACCTTAGATATTAGGCCAGAGTAAGAGTTAAGACCTTAGCTATATGGCCAGAGTAAGAGTTAAGACCTTAACCAGTAGGCTAGAGTAAGAGTTAAGACCTTAACTATTAGGCCAGAGTACGAGTCTAAGACCTTAGCTATTAGGCCAGAGTAAGAGTTAAGACCTTAACCAGTAGGCCATAGTATGAGTCTAAGACCTTAGCTATTAGGCCAGAGTAAGAGTTAAGACCTTAGCTATTAGGTCAGAGTAAGAGTTAAGACCTTAACCAGTAGGCCAGAGTAAGAGTTAAGACCTTAACCATTAGGCCAGAGTACGAGTCTTAGTCCTTAGCTATTAGGCCATAGTAAGAGTTAAGACCTTAACCAGTAGGCCAGAGTAAGAGTTAAGACCTTAGCTATTAGGCCAGAGTAAGAGTTAAGACCTTAACCAGTAGGCCAGAGTAAGAGTTAAGACCTTAACCTGTAGGCCATAGTACGAGTCTAAGACCTTAGATATTAGGCCAGAGTAAGAGTTAAGACCGTAGCTATTAGGCCAGAGTAAGAGTTAAGACCATAACCATTAGGCCAGAGAACGAGTCTAAGACCTTAGCTATTAGGACAGATTAAGAGTTAAGACCTTAGCTATTAGGCCAGAGTAAGAGTTAAGACCTTAACCAGTAGGCCAGAGTAAGAGTTAAGACCTTAACCATTAGGCCAGAGTACGAGTCTAAGACCTTAGCTATTAGGCCAGAGTAAGAGTTAAGACCTTAGCTATTAGGCCAGAGTAAGAGTTAAGACCTTAGCTATTAGGCTAGAGTAAGAGTTAAGACCTTAACCAGTAGGCCAGAGTAAGAGTTAACACCTTAACCATTATGCTAGAGTACGAGTCTAAGACCTTAGCTATTAGGCCAGAGTAAGAGTTAAGACCTTAACAAGTCGGCCAGAGTAAGAGTTAAGACCTTAACCAGTAGGCCAGAGTAAGAGTTAAGACCTTAACCAGTAGGCCAGAGTACGAGTGTAAGACCTTAGCTATTCGGCCAGAGTAAGAGTTAAGACCTTAACCATTAGACCAGAGTAGAAGTCTAAGACCTTAGCTATTAGACCAGAGTAAGAGTTAAGACCTTAGCTATTACGCCAGAGTAAGACTTCGGACCTTAACCATTAGGCCAGAGTACGAGTCTAAGACCTTAGCTGTTAAGCCAGAGTAAGAAATAGGATCTTAGCTATTAGGCCAGAGTAAGAGTTAAGACCTTAACCATTAGGCCAGAGTACGAGTCTAAGTCCTTAGCTATTAGGCCAGAGTAAGAGTTAAGACCTTAGCTATTAGGCCAGAGTAAGTGTTAAGACCTTAACCAGTAGGCCAGAGTACGAGTCTAAGACCTTAGCTATTCGGCCAGAGTAAGAGTTAAGACCTTAACCATTAGGCCAGAGTACGAGTCTAAGTCCTTAGCTATTAGGCCAGAGTAAGAGTTAAGACCTTAGCTTTTAGGCCAGAGTAAGAGTTAAGATCTTAACCATTAGGCCAGAGTACGAGTCTAAGTCCTTAGCTATTAGGCCAGAGTAAGAGTTAAGACCTTAGCTATAAGGCCAGAGTAAGAGTTAAGACCTTAACCATTAGGCCAGAGTACGAGTCTAAGTCCTTAGCTATTAGGCCAGAGTAAGAGTTAAGACCTTAGCTATTAGGCCAGAGTAAGAGTTAAGACCTTAGCTATTAGGCCAGAGTAAGAGTTAAGACCTCAGCTATTAGGCTAGAGTAAGAGTTAAGACCTTAACCAGTAGGCCAGAATACGAGTCTAAGACCTTAGCTATTAGGCCAGAGTAAGAGTTAAGACCTTAACCAGTAGGCCAGAGTAAGAGTTAAGACCTTAACCTGTAGGCCATAGAACGAGTCTAAGACCTTAGCTATTAGGCCAGAGTAAGAGTTAAGACCTTAGCTATTAGGCCAGAGTAAGAGTTAAGACCTTAACCATTAGGCCAGAGTACGAGTCTAAGACCTTAGCTATTAGGCCAGAGTAAGAGTTAAGACCTTAGCTATTAGGCCAGAGTAAGAGTTAAGACCTTAACCAGTGGGCCAGAGTAAGAGTTAAGACCTTAACCATTAGGCCAGAGTACGAGTCTAAGACCTTAGCTATTAGGCCAGAGTAAGAGTTAAGATCTTAGCTATTAGGCCAGAGTAAGAGTTAAGACCTTAGCTATTAGGCTAGAGTAAGAGTTAAGACCTTAACCAGTAGGCCAGAGTAAGAGTTAACACCTTAACCATTATGCTAGAGTACGAGTCTAAGACCTTAGCTATTAGGCCAGAGTACGAGTTAAGACCTTAAGAAGTCGGCCAGAGTAAGAGTTAAGACCTTAACCAGTAGACCAGAGTAAGAGTTAAGACCTTAACCAGTAGGCCAGAGTACGAGTCTAAGACCTTAGCTATTTGGCCAGAGTAAGAGTTAAGACCTTAGCCATTAGGCCAGAGTAGAAGTCTAAGACCTTAGCTATTAGGCCAGAGTAAGAGTTAAGACCTTAGCTATTAGGCCAGAGTAAGAGTTAACACCTTAACTAGTAGGCCAGAGTAAGAGTTAGGACCTTAACCATTAGGCCAGAGTACGAGTCTAAGACCTTAGCTATTAGGCCAGAGTAAGAGTTAAGACCTTAGCTATTAGGCCAGAGTTAGAGTTAAGACCTTAACCAGTAGGCCAGAGTAAGAGTTAAGACCTTAACCATTAGGCCAGAGTACGAGTCTAAGACCTTAACTATTAGGCCATAGTAAGAGTTAAGACCTTAACCAGTAGGCCACAGTAAGAGTTAAGACCTTAACCAGTAGGCCAGAGTAAGAGTTAAGACCTTAACCATTAGGCCAGAGTACGAGTCTAAGACCTTAGCTATTAGGCCAGAGTAAGAGTTAAGACCTTAGCTATTAGGCCAGAGTAAGAGTTAAGACCTTAGCTATTAGGCTAGAGTAAGAGTTAAGACCTTAACCAGTAGGCCAGAGTAAGAGTTAACACCTTAACCATTATGCTAGAGTACGAGTCTAAGACCTTAGCTATTAGGCCAGAGTAAGAGTTAAGACCTTAACAAGTCGGCCAGAGTAAGAGTTACGACCTTAACCAGTAGGCCAGAGTAAGAGTTAAGACCTTAACCAGTAGGCCAGAGTACGAGTCTAAGACCTTAGCTATTCGGCCAGAGTAAGAGTTAAGACCTTAACCATTAGGCCAGAGTAGAAGTCTAAGACCTTAGCTATTAGGCCAGAGTGAGAGTTAAGACCTTAGCTATTAGGCCAGAGTAAGAGTTAAGACCTTAACCATTAGGCCAGAGTAGAAGTCTAAGACCTTAGCTATTAGGCCAGAGTAAGTGTTAAGACCTTAACCAGTAGGCCAGAGTACGAGTCTAAGACCTTAGCTATTCGGCCAGAGTAAGAGTTAAGACCTTAACCATTAGGCCAGAGTACGAGTCTAAGTCCTTAGCTATTAGGCCAGAGTAAGAGTTAAGATCTTAGCTATTAGGCCAGAGTAAGAGTTAAGACCTTAACCAGTAGGCCAGAGTAAGAGTTAGGACCTTAACCATTAGGCCAGAGTATGAGTCTAAGACCTTAGCTATTAGGCCAGAGTAAGAGTTAAGACCTTAGCTTTTAGACCAGAGTAAGAGTTAAGATCTTAACCATTAGGCCAGAGTACGAGTCTAAGTCCTTAGCTATTAGGCCAGAGTAAGAGTTAAGACCTTAGCTATTAGGCCAGAGTAAGAGTTAAGACCTTAACCATTAGGCCAGAGTACGAGTCTAAGTCCTTAGCTATTAGGCCAGAGTAAGAGTTAAGACCTTAGCTATTAGGCCAGAGTAAGAGTTAAGACCTTAGCTATTAGGCCAGAGTAAGAGTTAAGACCTCAGCTATTAGGCTAGAGTAAGAGTTAAGACCTTAACCAGTAGGCCAGAATACGAGTCTAAGACCTTAGCTATTAGGCCAGAGTAAGAGTTAAGACCTTAACCAGTAGGCCAGAGTAAGAGTTAAGACCTTAACCTGTAGGCCATACTACGAGTCTAAGACCTTAGCTATTAGGCCAGAGTAAGAGTTAAGACCTTAGCTATTAGGCCAGAGTAAGAGTTAAGACCTTAACCATTAGGCCAGAGTACGAGTCTAAGACCTTAGCTATTAGGCCAGAGTAAGAGTTAAGACCTTAGCTATTAGGCCAGAGTAAGAGTTAAGACCTTAACCAGTAGGCCAGAGTAAGAGTTAAGACCTTAACCATTAGGCCAGAGTACGAGTCTAAGACCTTAGCTATTAGGCCAGAGTAAGAGTTAAGACCTTAGCTATTAGGCCAGAGTAAGAGTTAAGACCTTAGCTATTAGGCTAGAGTAAGAGTTAAGACCTTAACCAGTAGGCCAGAGTAAGAGTTAACACCTTAACCATTATGCTAGAGTACGAGTCTAAGACCTTAGCTATTAGGCCAGAGTACGAGTTAAGACCTTAAGAAGTCGGCCAGAGTAAGAGTTAAGACCTTAACCAGTAGACCAGAGTAAGAGTTAAGACCTTAACCAGTAGGCCAGAGTACGAGTCTAAGACCTCAGCTATTTGGCCAGAGTAAGAGTTAAGACATTAGCAATTAGGCTAGAGTAGAAGTCTAAGACCTTAGCTATTAGGCCAGAGTAAGAGTTAAGACCTTAGCTATTAGGCCAGAGTAAGAGTTAACACCTTAACTAGTAGGCCAGAGTAAGAGTTAGGACCTTAACCATTAGGCCAGAGTACGAGTCTAAGACCTTAGCTATTAGGCCAGAGTAAGAGTTAAGACCTTAGCTATTAGGCCAGAGTAAGAGTTAAGACCTTAACCAGTAGGCCAGAGTAAGAGTTAAGACCTTAACCATTAGGCCAGAGTACGAGTCTAAGACCTTAACTATTAGGCCATAGTAAGAGTTAAGACCTTAACCAGTAGGCCACAGTAAGAGTTAAGACCTTAACCAGTAGGCCAGAGTAAGAGTTAAGACCTTAACCATTAGGCCAGAGTACGAGTCTAAGACCTTAGCTATTAGGCCAGAGTAAGAGTTAAGACCTTAGCTATTAGGCCAGAGTAAGAGTTAAGACCTTAGCTATTAGGCTAGAGTAAGAGTTAAGACCTTAACCAGTAGGCCAGAGTAAGAGTTAACACCTTAACCATTATGCTAGAGTACGAGTCTAAGACCTTAGCTATTAGGCCAGAGTAAGAGTTAAGACCTTAACAAGTCGGCCAGAGTAAGATTTACGACCTTAACCAGTAGGCCAGAGTAAGAGTTAAGACCTTAACCAGTAGGCCAGAGTACGAGTCTAAGACCTTAGCTATTCGGCCAGAGTAAGAGTTAAGACCTTAACCATTAGGCCAGAGTAGAAGTCTAAGACCTTAGCTATTAGGCCAGAGTAAGAGTTAAGACCTTAGCTATTAGGCCAGAGTAAGAGTTAACACCTTAACTAGTAGGCCAGAGTAAGAGTTAGGACCTTAACCATTAGGCCAGAGTACGAGTCTAAGACCTTAGCTATTCAGCCAGAGTAAGAGTTAAGACCTTAACCATTAGGCCAGAGTAGAAGTCTAAGACCTTAGCTATTAGGCCAGAGTAAGAGTTAAGACCTTAGCTATTAGGCCAGAGTAAGAGTTAACACCTTAACTAGTAGGCCAGAGTAAGAGTTAGGACCTTAACCATTAGGCCAGAGTACGAGTCTAAGACCTTAGCTATTAGGCCAGAGTAAGAGTTAAGACCTTAGCTATTAGGCCAGAGTAAGAGTTAAGACCTTAACCAGTAGGCCAGAGTAAGAGTTAAGACCTTAACCATTAGGCCAGAGTATGAGTCTAAGACCTTAGCTATTAGGCCAGAGTAAGAGTTAAGACCTTAGCTATTAGGCCAGAGTAAGAGTTAAGATCTTAACCATTAGGCCAGGGTACGAGTCTAAGACCATAGCTATTAGGCCAGAGTAAGAGTTAAGACCTTAGCAATTAGGCCAGAGTAAGAGTTAAGACCTTAACCATTAGGCCAGAGTACGAGTCTAAGACCATAGCTATTAGGCCAGAGTAAGAGTTAAGACCTTAGCTATTAGGCCAGAGTAAGAGTTAAGACCTTAGCTATTAGGCCAGAGTAAGAGTTAAGACCTTAACCAGTAGGCCAGAGTAAGAGTTAAGACCTTAACCAGTAGGCCAGAGTAAGAGTTAAGACATTAACCTGTAGGCCATAGTATGAGTCTAAGACCTTAGCTATTAGGCCAGAGTAAGAGTTAAGACCTTAGCTATTAGGTCAGAGTAAGAGTTAAGACCTTAACCAGTAGGCCAGAATACGAGTCTAAGACCTTAGCTATTAGGCCAGAGTAAGAGTTAAGACCTTAACCATTAGGCCAGAGTAAGAGTTAAGACATTAACCTGTAGGCGATAGTACGAGTCTAAGACCTTAGCTATTTGGCCAGAGTAAGAGTTAAGACCTTAGCTATTAGGCCAGAGTAAGAGTTAAGACCTTAACCATTAGGCCAAAGTACGAGTCTAAGACCTTAGCTATTTGGCCAGAGTAAGAGTTAAGACCTTAGCTTTTAGGCCAGAGTAAGAGTTAAGACTTTAACCATTAGGCCAGAGTACGAGTCTAAGTCCTTAGCTATTAGGCCAGAGTACGAGTCTAAGTCCTTAGCTATTAGGCCAGAGTAAGAGTTAAGACCTTAGCTATTAGGCCAGAGTAAGAGTTAAGACCTTAACCAGTAGGCCAGAGTAAGAGTTAAGACCTTAACCATTAGGCCAGAGTACGAGTCTAAGACCTTAGCTATTAGGCCAGAGTAAGAGTTAAGACCTTAGCTATTAGACCAGAGTAAGAGTTAAGACCTTAGCTATTAGGCCAGAGTAAGAGTTAAGACCTTAACCAGTAGTACAGAGTAAGAGTTAAGACCTTAACCAGAAGGCTAGAGTAAGAGTTAAGACCTTAACCATTAGGCCAGAGTACAAGTCTAAGACCTTATCTATTAGGCCAGAGTAAGAGTTAAGACCTTAACCAGTAGGCCAGAGTAAGAGTTAAGACCTTAACCTGTAGGCCATAGTATGAGTCTAAGACCTTAGCTATTAGGCCAGAGTAAGAGTTAAGACCTTAGCTATTAGGTCAGAGTAAGAGTTAAGACCTTAACCAGTAGGCCAGAGTCAGAGTTAAGACCTTAACCATTAGGCCGGAGTACGAGTCTAAGACCTTAGCTATTAGGCCATAGTAAGAGTTAAGACCTTAACCAGTAGGCCAGAGTAAGAGTTAAGACCTTAGCTATTAGGCCAGAGTAAGAGTTAAGACCTTAACCATTAGGCCAGAGTACGAGTCTAAGACCTTAGCTATTAGGCCAGAGTAAGAGTTAAGACCTTAACTATTAGGCCAGAGTAAGAGTTAAGACCTTAGCTATTAGGCTAGAGTAAGAGTTAAGACATTAACCAGTAGGCCAGAGTAAGAGTTAACACCTTAACCATTATGCTAGAGTACGAGTCTAAGACCTTAGCTATTAGGCCAGAGTAAGAGTTAAGACCTTAACAAGTCGGCCAGCGTAAGAGTTAAGACATTAACCAGTAGGCCAGAGTAAGAGTTAAGACCTTAACCAGTAGGCCAGAGTACGAGTCTAAGACCTTAGCTATTCGGCCAGAGTAAGAGTTAAGACCTTAACCATTAGGCCAGAGTAGAAGTCTAAGACCATAGCTATTAGGCCAGAGTAAGAGTTAAGACCTTAGCTATTAGGCCAGAGTAAGAGTTAAGACCTCAGCTATTAGGCTAGAGTAAGAGTTAAGACCTTAACCAGTAGGCCAGAATACGAGTCTAAGACCTTAGCTATTAGGCCAGAGTAAGAGTTAAGACCTTAACCAGTAGGCCAGAGTAAGAGTTAAGACCTTAACCTGTAGGCCATAGTACGAGTCTAAGACCTTAGCTATTAGGCCAGAGTAAGAGTTAAGACCTTAGCTATTAGGCCAGAGTAAGAGTTAAGACCTTAACCATTAGGCCAGAGTACGAGTCTAAGACCTTAGCTATTAGGCCAGAGTAAGAGTTAAGACCTTAGCTATTAGGCCAGAGTAAGAGTTAAGACCTTAACCAGTAGGCCAGAGTAAGAGTTAAGACCTTAACCATTAGGCCAGAGTACGAGTCTAAGACCTTAGCTATTAGGCCAGAGTAAGAGTTAAGACCTTAGCTATTAGGCCAGAGTAAGAGTTAAGACCTTAGCTATTAGGCTAGAGTAAGAGTTAAGACCTTAACCAGTAGGCCAGAGTAAGAGTGAACACCTTAACCATTATGCTAGAGTATGAGTCTAAGACCTTAGCTATTAGGCCAGAGTACGAGTTAAGACCTTAAGAAGTCGGCCAGAGTAAGAGTTAAGACCTTAACCAGTAGACCAGAGTAAGAGTTAAGACCTTAACCAGTAGGCCAGAGTACGAGTCTAAGAGCTTAGCTATTTGGCCAGAGTAAGAGTTAAGACCTTAGCCATTAGGCCAGAGTAGAAGTCTAAGACCTTAGCTATTAGGCCAGAGTAAGAGTTAAGACCTTAGCTATTAGGCCAGAGTAAGAGTTAACACCTTAACTAGTAGGCCAGAGTAAGAGTTAGGACCTTAGCTATTAGGCCAGAGTACGAGTCTAAGACCTTAGCTATTAGGCCAGAGTAAGAGATAAGACCTTAACCAGTAGGCCACAGTAAGAGTTAAGACCTTAACCAGTAGGCCAGAGTAAGAGTTAAGACCTTAACCATTAGGCCAGAGTACGAGTCTAAGACCTTAGCTATTAGGCCAGAGTAAGAATTAAGACCTTAGCTATTAGGCCAGAGTAAGAGTTAAGACCTTAACTATTAGGCTAGAGTAAGAGTTAAGACCTTAACCAGTAGGCCAGAGTAAGAGTTAACACCTTAACCATTATGCTAGAGTACGAGTCTAAGACCTTAGCTATTAGGCCAGAGTAAGAGTTAAGACCTTAACAAGTCGGCCAGAGTAAGAGTTACGACCTTAACCAGTAGGCCAGAGTAAGAGTTAAGACCTTAACCAGTAGGCCAGCGTACGAGTCTAAGACCTTAGCTATTCGGCCAGAGTAAGAGTTAAGACCTTAACCATTAGGCCAGAGTAGAAGTCTAAGACCTTAGCTATTAGGCCAGAGTAAGAGTTAAGACCTTAGCTATTAGGCCAGAGTAAGAGTTAACACCTTAACTAGTAGGCCAGAGTAAGAGTTAGGACCTTAACCATTAGGCCAGAGTACGAGTCTAATACCTTAGCTATTTGGCCAGAATAAGAGTTAAGACCTTGACCATTAGGCCAGAGTAGAATTCTAAGACCTTAGCTATTAGGCCAGAGTAAGAGTTAAGACCTTAGCTATTAGGCCAGAGTAAGAGTTAACACCTTAACTAGTAGGCCAGAGTAAGAGTTAGGACCTTAACCATTAGGCCAGAGTAGAATTCTAAGACCTTAGCTATTAGGCCAGAGTAAGAGTTAAGACCTTAACCATTAGGCCAGAGTAGAAGTCTAAGACCTTAGCTATTAGGCCAGAGTAAGAGTTAAGACCTTAGCTATTAGGCCAGAGTAAGAGTTAACACCTTAACTAGTAGGCCAGAGTAAGAGTTAGGACCTTAACCATTAGGCCAGAGTACGAGTCTAAGACCTTAGCTATTCAGCCAGAGTAAGAGTTAAGACCTTAACCATTAGGCCAGAGTAGAAGTCTAAGACCTTAGCTATTAGGCCAGAGTAAGAGTTAAGACCTTAGCTATTAGGCCAGAGTAAGAGTTAACACCTTAACTAGTAGGCCAGAGTAAGAGTTAGGACCTTAACCATTAGGCCAGAGTACGAGTCTAAGACCTTAGCTATTAGGCCAGAGTAAGAGTTAAGACCTTAGCTATTAGGCCAGAGTAAGAGTTAAGACCTTAGCTATTAGGCCAGAGTAAGAGTTAAGACCTTAACCAGTAGGCCAGAGTAAGAGTTAAGACCTTAAGCATTAGGCCAGAGTATGAGTCTAAGACCTTAGCTATTAGGCCAGAGTAAGAGTTAAGACCTTAGCTATTAGGCCAGAGTAAGAGTTAAGACCTTAACCATTATCCCAGAGTACGAGTCTAAGACCATAGCTATTAGGTCAGAGTAAGAGTTAAGACCTTAGCAATTAGGCCAGAGTAAGAGTTAACACCTTAACCATTATGCTAGAGTACGAGTCTAAGACCTTAGCTATTAGGCCAGAGTAAGAGTTAAGACCTTAACAAGTCGGCCAGAGTAAGAGTTACGACCTTAACCAGTAGGCCAGAGTAAGAGTTAAGACCTTAACCAGTAGGCCAGCGTACGAGTCTAAGACCTTAGCTATTCGGCCAGAGTAAGAGTTAAGACCTTAACCATTAGGCCAGAGTAGAAGTCTAAGACCTTAGCTATTAGGCCAGAGTAAGAGTTAAGACCTTAGCTATTAGGCCAGAGTAAGAGTTAACACCTTAACTAGTAGGCCAGAGTAAGAGTTAGGACCTTAACCATTAGGCCAGAGTACGAGTCTAATACCTTAGCTATTTGGCCAGAATAAGAGTTAAGACCTTAACCATTAGGCCAGAGTAGAATTCTAAGACCTTAGCTATTAGGCCAGAGTAAGAGTTAAGACCTTAGCTATTAGGCCAGAGTAAGAGTTAACACCTTAACTAGTAGGCCAGAGTAAGAGTTAGGACCTTAACCATTAGGCCAGAGTAGAATTCTAAGACCTTAGCTATTAGGCCAGAGTAAGAGTTAAGACCTTAACCATTAGGCCAGAGTAGAAGTCTAAGACCTTAGCTATTAGGCCAGAGTAAGAGTTAAGACCTTAGCTATTAGGCCAGAGTAAGAGTTAACACCTTAACTAGAAGGCCAGAGTAAGAGTTAGGACCTTAACCATTAGGCCAGAGTATGAGTCTAAGACCTTAGCTATTCAGCCAGAGTAAGAGTTAAGACCTTAACCATTAGGCCAGAGTAGAAGTCTAAGACCTTAGCTATTAGGCCAGAGTAAAAGTTAAGACCTTAGCTATTAGGCCAGAGTAAGAGTTAACACCTTAACTAGTAGGCCAGAGTAAGAGTTAGGACCTTAACCATTAGGCCAGAGTACGAGTCTAAGACCTTAGCTATTAGGCCAGAGTAAGAGTTAAGACCTTAGCTATTAGGCCAGAGTAAGAGTTAAGACCTTAGCTATTAGGCCAGAGTAAGAGTTAAGACCTTAACCAGTAGGCCAGAGTAAGAGTTAAGACCTTAAGCATTAGGCCAGAGTATGAGTCTAAGACCTTAGCTATTAGGCCAGAGTAAGAGTTAAGACCTTAGCTATTAGGCCAGAGTAAGAGTTAAGACCTTAACCATTAGGCCAGAGTACGAGTCTAAGACCATAGCTATTAGGTCAGAGTAAGAGTTAAGACCTTAGCAATTAGGCCAGAGTAAGAGTTAAGACATTAACCATTAGGCCAGAGTACGAGTCTAAGACCATAGCTATTAGGCCAGAGTAAGAGTTAAGACCTTAGCTATTAGGCCAGAGTAAGAGTTAAGACCTTAGCTATTAGGCCAGAGTAAGAGTTAAGACCTTAACCAGTAGGCCAGAGTAAGAGTTAAGACCTTAACCAGTAGGCCAGAGTAAGAGTTAAGACATTAACCTGTAGGCCATAGTATGAGTCTAAGACCTTAGCTATTAGGCCAGAGTAAGAGTTAAGACCTTAGCTATTAGGTCAGAGTAAGAGTTAAGACCTTAACCAGTAGGCCAGAATACGAGTCTAAGACCTTAGCTATTAGGCCAGAGTAAGAGTTAAGACCTTAACCAGTAGGCCAGAGTAAGAGTTAAGACCTTAACCATTAGGCCAGAGTACGAGTCTAAGACCTTAACTATTAGGCCATAGTAAGAGTTAAGACCTTAACCAGTAGGCCACAGTAAGAGTTAAGACCTTAACCAGTAGGCCAGAGTAAGAGTTAAGACCTTAACCATTAGGCCAGAGTACGAGTCTAAGACCTTAGCTATTAGGCCAGAGTAAGAGTTAAGACCTTAGCTATTAGGCCAGAGTAAGAGTTAAGACCTTAGCTATTAGGCTAGAGTAAGAGTTAAGACCTTAACCAGTAGGCCAGAGTAAGAGTTAACACCTTAACCATTATGCTAGAGTACGAGTCTAAGACCTTAGCTATTAGGCCAGAGTAAGAGTTAAGACCTTAACAAGTCGGCCAGAGTAAGAGTTACGACCTTAACCAGTAGGCCAGAGTAAGAGTTAAGACCTTAACCAGTAGGCCAGAGTACGAGTCTAAGACCTTAGCTATTCGGCCAGAGTAAGAGTTAAGACCTTAACCATTAGGCCAGAGTAGAAGTCTAAGACCTTAGCTATTAGGCCAGAGTAAGAGTTAAGACCTTAGCTATTAGGCCAGAGTAAGAGTTAACACCTTAACTAGTAGGCCAGAGTAAGAGTTAGGACCTTAACCATTAGGCCAGAGTACGAGTCTAAGACCTTAGCTATTCAGCCAGAGTAAGAGTTAAGACCTTAACCATTAGGCCAGAGTAGAAGTCTAAGACCTTAGCTATTAGGCCAGAGTAAGAGTTAAGACCTTAGCTATTAGGCCAGAGTAAGAGTTAACACCTTAACTAGTAGGCCAGAGTAAGAGTTAGGACCTTAACCATTAGGCCAGAGTACGAGTCTAAGACCTTAGCTATTAGGCCAGAGTAAGAGTTAAGACCTTAGCTATTAGGCCAGAGTAAGAGTTAAGACCTTAGCTATTAGGCCAGAGTAAGAGTTAAGACCTTAACCAGTAGGCCAGAGTAAGAGTTAAGACCTTAACCATTAGGCCAGAGTATGAGTCTAAGACCTTAGCTATTAGGCCAGAGTAAGAGTTAAGACCTTAGCTATTAGGCCAGAGTAAGAGTTAAGATCTTAACCATTAGGCCAGGGTACGAGTCTAAGACCATAGCTATTAGGCCAGAGTAAGAGTTAAGACCTTAGCAATTAGGCCAGAGTAAGAGTTAAGACCTTAACCATTAGGCCAGAGTACGAGTCTAAGACCATAGCTATTAGGCCAGAGTAAGAGTTAAGACCTTAGCTATTAGGCCAGAGTAAGAGTTAAGACCTTAGCTATTAGGCCAGAGTAAGAGTTAAGACCTTAACCAGTAGGCCAGAGTAAGAGTTAAGACCTTAACCAGTAGGCCAGAGTAAGAGTTAAGACATTAACCTGTAGGCCATAGTATGAGTCTAAGACCTTAGCTATTAGGCCAGAGTAAGAGTTAAGACCTTAGCTATTAGGTCAGAGTAAGAGTTAAGACCTTAACCAGTAGGCCAGAATACGAGTCTAAGACCTTAGCTATTAGGCCAGAGTAAGAGTTAAGACCTTAACTATTAGGCCAGAGTAAGAGTTAAGACATTAACCTGTAGGCGATAGTACGAGTCTAAGACCTTAGCTATTTGGCCAGAGTAAGAGTTAAGACCTTAGCTATTAGGCCAGAGTAAGAGTTAAGACCTTAACCATTAGGCCAAAGTACGAGTCTAAGACCTTAGCTATTTGGCCAGAGTAAGAGTTAAGACCTTAGCTTTTAGGCCAGAGTAAGAGTTAAGACTTTAACCATTAGGCCAGAGTACGAGTCTAAGTCCTTAGCTATTAGGCCAGAGTACGAGTCTAAGTCCTTAGCTATTAGGCCAGAGTAAGAGTTAAGACCTTAGCTATTAGGCCAGAGTAAGAGTTAAGACCTTAACCAGTAGGCCAGAGTAAGAGTTAAGACCTTAACCATTAGGCCAGAGTACGAGTCTAAGACCTTAGCTATTAGGCCAGAGTAAGAGTTAAGACCTTAGCTATTAGACCAGAGTAAGAGTTAAGACCTTAGCTATTAGGCCAGAGTAAGAGTTAAGACCTTAACCAGTAGTACAGAGTAAGAGTTAAGACCTTAACCAGAAGGCTAGAGTAAGAGTTAAGACCTTAACCATTAGGCCAGAGTACAAGTCTAAGACCTTATCTATTAGGCCAGAGTAAGAGTTAAGACCTTAACCAGTAGGCCAGAGTAAGAGTTAAGACCTTAACCTGTAGGCCATAGTATGAGTCTAAGACCTTAGCTATTAGGCCAGAGTAAGAGTTAAGACCTTAGCTATTAGGTCAGAGTAAGAGTTAAGACCTTAACCAGTAGGCCAGAGTCAGAGTTAAGACCTTAACCATTAGGCCGGAGTACGAGTCTAAGACCTTAGCTATTAGGCCATAGTAAGAGTTAAGACCTTAACCAGTAGGCCAGAGTAAGAGTTAAGACCTTAGCTATTAGGCCAGAGTAAGAGTTAAGACCTTAACCATTAGGCCAGAGTACGAGTCTAAGACCTTAGCTATTAGGCCAGAGTAAGAGTTAAGACCTTAACTATTAGGCCAGAGTAAGAGTTAAGACCTTAGCTATTAGGCTAGAGTAAGAGTTAAGACATTAACCAGTAGGCCAGAGTAAGAGTTAACACCTTAACCATTATGCTAGAGTACGAGTCTAAGACCTTAGCTATTAGGCCAGAGTAAGAGTTAAGACCTTAACAAGTCGGCCAGCGTAAGAGTTAAGACATTAACCAGTAGGCCAGAGTAAGAGTTAAGACCTTAACCAGTAGGCCAGAGTACGAGTCTAAGACCTTAGCTATTCGGCCAGAGTAAGAGTTAAGACCTTAACCATTAGGCCAGAGTAGAAGTCTAAGACCATAGCTATTAGGCCAGAGTAAGAGTTAAGACCTTAGCTATTAGGCCAGAGTAAGAGTTAAGACCTCAGCTATTAGGCTAGAGTAAGAGTTAAGACCTTAACCAGTAGGCCAGAATACGAGTCTAAGACCTTAGCTATTAGGCCAGAGTAAGAGTTAAGACCTTAACCAGTAGGCCAGAGTAAGAGTTAAGACCTTAACCTGTAGGCCATAGTACGAGTCTAAGACCTTAGCTATTAGGCCAGAGTAAGAGTTAAGACCTTAGCTATTAGGCCAGAGTAAGAGTTAAGACCTTAACCATTAGGCCAGAGTATGAGTCTAAGACCTTAGCTATTAGGCCAGAGTAAGAGTTAAGACCTTAGCTATTAGGCCAGAGTAAGAGTTAAGACCTTAACCAATAGGCCAGAGTAAGAGTTAAGACCTTAACCATTAGGCCAGAGTACGAGTCTAAGACCTTAGCTATTAGGCCAGAGTAAGAGTTAAGACCTTAGCTATTAGGCCAGAGTAAGAGTTAAGACCTTAGCTATTAGGCTAGAGTAAGAGTTAAGACCTTAACCAGTAGGCCAGAGTAAGAGTGAACACCTTAACCATTATGCTAGAGTATGAGTCTAAGACCTTAGCTATTAGGCCAGAGTACGAGTTAAGACCTTAAGAAGTCGGCCAGAGTAAGAGTTAAGACCTTAACCAGTAGACCAGAGTAAGAGTTAAGACCTTAACCAGTAGGCCAGAGTACGAGTCTAAGAGCTTAGCTATTTGGCCAGAGTAACAGTTAAGACCTTAGCCATTAGGCCAGAGTAGAAGTCTAAGACCTTAGCTATTAGGCCAGAGTAAGAGTGAAGACCTTAGCTATTAGGCCAGAGTAAGAGTTAACACCTTAACTAGTAGGCCAGAGTAAGAGTTTGGACCTTAACCATTAGGCCAGAGTACGAGTCTAAGACCTTAGCTATTAGGCAAGAGTAAGAGTTAAGACCTTAGCTATTAGGCCAGAGTAAGAGTTAAGACCTTAGCTATTAGGCCAGAGTAAGAGTTAAGACCTTAACCAGTAGGCCAGAGTAAGAGTTAAGACCTTAACCATTAGGCCAGAGTACGAGTCTAAGACCTTAACTATTAGGCCATAGTAAGAGTTAAGACCTTAACCAGTAGGCCACAGTAAGAGTTAAGACCTTAACCAGTAGGCCAGAGTAAGAGTTAAGACCTTAACCATTAGGCCAGAGTACGAGTCTAAGACCTTAGCTATTAGGCCAGAGTAAGAATTAAGACCTTAGCTATTAGGCCAGAGTAAGAGTTAAGACCTTAACTATTAGGCTAGAGTAAGAGTTAAGACCTTAACCAGTAGGCCAGAGTAAGAGTTAACACCTTAACCATTATGCTAGAGTACGAGTCTAAGACCTTAGCTATTAGGCCAGAGTAAGAGTTAAGACCTTAACAAGTCGGCCAGAGTAAGAGTTACGACCTTAACCAGTAGGCCAGAGTAAGAGTTAAGACCTTAACCAGTAGGCCAGCGTACGAGTCTAAGACCTTAGCTATTCGGCCAGAGTAAGAGTTAAGACCTTAACCATTAGGCCAGAGTAGAAGTCTAAGACCTTAGCTATTAGGCCAGAGTAAGAGTTAAGACCTTAGCTATTAGGCCAGAGTAAGAGTTAACACCTTAACTAGTAGGCCAGAGTAAGAGTTAGGACCTTAACCATTAGGCCAGAGTACGAGTCTAATACCTTAGCTATTTGGCCAGAATAAGAGTTAAGACCTTAACCATTAGGCCAGAGTAGAATTCTAAGACCTTAGCTATTAGGCCAGAGTAAGAGTTAAGACCTTAGCTATTAGGCCAGAGTAAGAGTTAACACTTTAACTAGTAGGCCAGAGTAAGAGTTAGGACCTTAACCATTAGGCCAGAGTAGAATTCTAAGACCTTAGCTATTAGGCCAGAGTAAGAGTTAAGACCTTAACCATTAGGCCAGAGTAGAAGTCTAAGACCTTAGCTATTAGGCCAGAGTAAGAGTTAAGACCTTAGCTATTAGGCCAGAGTAAGAGTTAACACCTTAACTAGTAGGCCAGAGTAAGAGTTAGGACCTTAACCATTAGGCCAGAGTACGAGTCTAAGACCTTAGCTATTCAGCCAGAGTAAGAGTTAAGACCTTAACCATTAGGCCAGAATAGAAGTCTAAGACCTTAGCTATTAGGCCAGAGTAAGAGTTAAGACCTTAGCTATTAGGCCAGAGTAAGAGTTAACACCTTAACTAGTAGGCCAGAGTAAGAGTTAGGACCTTAACCATTAGGCCAGAGAACGAATCTGAGACCTTAGCTATTCAGCCAGAGTAAGAGTTAAGACCTTAACCATTAGGCCAGAGTAGAAGTCTAAGACCTTAGCTATTAGGCCAGAGTAAGAGTTAAGACCTTAGCTATTAGGCCAGAGTAAGAGTTAACACCTTAACTAGTAGGCCAGAGTAAGAGTTAGGACCTTAACCATTAGGCCAGAGTACGAGTCTAAGACCTTAGCTATTAGGCCAGAGTAAGAGTTAAGACCTTAGCTATTAGGCCAGAGTAAGAGTTAAGACCTTAGCTATTAGGCCAGAGTAAGAGTTAAGACCTTAACCAGTAGGCCAGAGTAAGAGTTAAGACCTTAAGCATTAGGCCAGAGTATGAGTCTAAGACCTTAGCTATTAGGCCAGAGTAAGAGTTAAGACCTTAGCTATTAGGCCAGAGTAAGAGTTAAGACCTTAACCATTAGGCCAGAGTACGAGTCTAAGACCATAGCTATTAGGTCAGAGTAAGAGTTAAGACCTTAGCAATTAGGCCAGAGTAAGAGTTAAGACATTAACCATTAGGCCAGAGTACGAGTCTAAGACCATAGCTATTAGGCCAGAGTAAGAGTTAAGACCTTAGCTATTAGGCCAGAGTAAGAGTTAAGACCTTAGCTATTAGGCCAGAGTAAGAGTTAAGACCTTAACCAGTAGGCCAGAGTAAGAGTTAAGACCTTAACCAGTAGGCCAGAGTAAGAGTTAAGACATTAACCTGTAGGCCATAGTATGAGTCTAAGACCTTAGCTATTAGGCCAGAGTAAGAGTTAAGACCTTAGCTATTAGGTCAGAGTAAGAGTTAAGACCTTAACCAGTAGGCCAGAATACGAGTCTAAGACCTTAGCTATTAGGCCAGAGTAAGAGTTAAGACCTTAACCAGTAGGCCAGAGTAAGAGTTAAGACCTTAACCATTAGGCCAGAGTACGAGTCTAAGACCTTAACTATTAGGCCATAGTAAGAGTTAAGACCTTAACCAGTAGGCCACAGTAAGAGTTAAGACCTTAACCAGTAGGCCAGAGTAAGAGTTAAGACCTTAACCATTAGGCCAGAGTACGAGTCTAAGACCTTAGCTATTAGGCCAGAGTAAGAGTTAAGACCTTAGCTATTAGGCCAGAGTAAGAGTTAAGACCTTAGCTATTAGGCTAGAGTAAGAGTTAAGACTTTAACCATTAGGCCAGAGTACGAGTCTAAGTCCTTAGCTATTAGGCCAGAGTACGAGTCTAAGTCCTTAGCTATTAGGCCAGAGTACGAGTTAAGACCTTAAGAAGTCGGCCAGAGTAAGAGTTAAGACCTTAACCAGTAGACCAGAGTAAGAGTTAAGACCTTAACCAGTAGGCCAGAGTACGAGTCTAAGACCTTAGCTATTTGGCCAGAGTAAGAGTTAAGACCTTAGCCATTAGGCCAGAGTAGAAGTCTAAGACCTTAGCTATTAGGCCAGAGTAAGAGTTAAGACCTTAGCTATTAGGCCAGAGTAAGAGTTAACACCTTAACTAGTAGGCCAGAGTAAGAGTTAGGACCTTAACCATTAGGCCAGAGTACGAGTCTAAGACCTTAGCTATTAGGCCAGAGTAAGAGTTAAGACCTTAGCTATTAGGCCAGAGTTAGAGTTAAGACCTTAACCAGTAGGCCAGAGTAAGAGTTAAGACCTTAACCATTAGGCCAGAGTACGAGTCTAAGACCTTAACTATTAGGCCATAGTAAGAGTTAAGACCTTAACCAGTAGGCCACAGTAAGAGTTAAGACCTTAACCAGTAGGCCAGAGTAAGAGTTAAGACCTTAACCATTAGGCCAGAGTACGAGTCTAAGACCTTAGCTATTAGGCCAGAGTAAGAGTTAAGACCTTAGCTATTAGGCCAGAGTAAGAGTTAAGACCTTAGCTATTAGGCTAGAGTAAGAGTTAAGACCTTAACCAGTAGGCCAGAGTAAGAGTTAACACCTTAACCATTATGCTAGAGTACGAGTCTAAGACCTTAGCTATTAGGCCAGAGTAAGAGTTAAGACCTTAACAAGTCGGCCAGAGTAAGAGTTACGACCTTAACCAGTAGGCCAGAGTAAGAGTTAAGACCTTAACCAGTAGGCCAGAGTACGAGTCTAAGACCTTAGCTATTCGGCCAGAGTAAGAGTTAAGACCTTAACCATTAGGCCAGAGTAGAAGTCTAAGACCTTAGCTATTAGGCCAGAGTAAGAGTTAAGACCTTAGCTATTAGGCCAGAGTAAGAGTTAAGACCTTAACCATTAGGCCAGAGTAGAAGTCTAAGACCTTAGCTATTAGGCCAGAGTAAGTGTTAAGACCTTAACCAGTAGGCCAGAGTACGAGTCTAAGACCTTAGCTATTCGGCCAGAGTAAGAGTTAAGACCTTAACCATTAGGCCAAAGTACGAGTCTAAGACCTTAGCTATTTGGCCAGAGTAAGAGTTAAGACCTTAGCTTTTAGGCCAGAGTAAGAGTTAAGACTTTAACCATTAGGCCAGAGTACGAGTCTAAGTCCTTAGCTATTAGGCCAGAGTACGAGTCTAAGTCCTTAGCTATTAGGCCAGAGTAAGAGTTAAGACCTTAGCTATTAGGCCAGAGTAAGAGTTAAGACCTTAACCAGTAGGCCAGAGTAAGAGTTAAGACCTTAACCATTAGGCCAGAGTACGAGTCTAAGACCTTAGCTATTAGGCCAGAGTAAGAGTTAAGACCTTAGCTATTAGACCAGAGTAAGAGTTAAGACCTTAGCTATTAGGCCAGAGTAAGAGTTAAGACCTTAACCAGTAGTACAGAGTAAGAGTTAAGACCTTAACCAGAAGGCTAGAGTAAGAGTTAAGACCTTAACCATTAGGCCAGAGTACAAGTCTAAGACCTTATCTATTAGGCCAGAGTAAGAGTTAAGACCTTAACCAGTAGGCCAGAGTAAGAGTTAAGACCTTAACCTGTAGGCCATAGTATGAGTCTAAGACCTTAGCTATTAGGCCAGAGTAAGAGTTAAGACCTTAGCTATTAGGTCAGAGTAAGAGTTAAGACCTTAACCAGTAGGCCAGAGTCAGAGTTAAGACCTTAACCATTAGGCCGGAGTACGAGTCTAAGACCTTAGCTATTAGGCCATAGTAAGAGTTAAGACCTTAACCAGTAGGCCAGAGTAAGAGTTAAGACCTTAGCTATTAGGCCAGAGTAAGAGTTAAGACCTTAACCATTAGGCCAGAGTACGAGTCTAAGACCTTAGCTATTAGGCCAGAGTAAGAGTTAAGACCTTAACTATTAGGCCAGAGTAAGAGTTAAGACCTTAGCTATTAGGCTAGAGTAAGAGTTAAGACATTAACCAGTAGGCCAGAGTAAGAGTTAACACCTTAACCATTATGCTAGAGTACGAGACTAAGACCTTAGCTATTAGGCCAGAGTAAGAGTTAAGACCTTAACAAGTCGGCCAGCGTAAGAGTTAAGACATTAACCAGTAGGCCAGAGTAAGAGTTAAGACCTTAACCAGTAGGCCAGAGTACGAGTCTAAGACCTTAGCTATTCGGCCAGAGTAAGAGTTAAGGCCTTAACCATTAGGCCAGAGTAGAAGTCTAAGACCATAGCTATTAGGCCAGAGTAAGAGTTAAGACCTTAGCTATTAGGCCAGAGTAAGAGTTAAGACCTCAGCTATTAGGCTAGAGTAAGAGTTAAGACCTTAACCAGTAGGCCAGAATACGAGTCTAAGACCTTAGCTATTAGGCCAGAGTAAGAGAAAGACCTTAACCAGTAGGCCAGAGTAAGAGTTAAGACCTTAACCTGTAGGCCATAGTACGAGTCTAAGACCTTAGCTATTAGGCCAGAGTAAGAGTTAAGACCTTAGCTATTAGGCCAGAGTAAGAGTTAAGACCTTAACCATTAGGCCAGAGTATGAGTCTAAGACCTTAGCTATTAGGCCAGAGTAAGAGTTAAGACCTTAGCTATTAGGCCAGAGTAAGAGTTAAGACCTTAACCAGTAGGCCAGAGTAAGAGTTAAGACCTTAACCATTAGGCCAGAGTACGAGTCTAAGACCTTAGCTATTAGGCCAGAGTAAGAGTTAAGACCTTAGCTATTAGGCCAGAGTAAGAGTTAAGACCTTAGCTATTAGGCTAGAGTAAGAGTTAAGACCTTAACCAGTAGGCCAGAGTAAGAGTGAACACCTTAACCATTATGCTAGAGTATGAGTCTAAGACCTTAGCTATTAGGCCAGAGTACGAGTTAAGACCTTAAGAAGTCGGCCAGAGTAAGAGTTAAGACCTTAACCAGTAGACCAGAGTAAGAGTTAAGACCTTAACCAGTAGGCCAGAGTACGAGTCTAAGAGCTTAGCTATTTGGCCAGAGTAAGAGTTAAGACCTTAGCCATTAGGCCAGAGTAGAAGTCTAAGACCTTAGCTATTAGGCCAGAGTAAGAGTGAAGACCTTAGCTATTAGGCCAGAGTAAGAGTTAACACCTTAACTAGTAGGCCAGAGTAAGAGTTAGGACCTTAACCATTAGGCCAGAGTACGAGTCTAAGACCTTAGCTATTAGGCAAGAGTAAGAGTTAAGACCTTAGCTATTAGGCCAGAGTAAGAGTTAAGACCTTAGCTATTAGGCCAGAGTAAGAGTTAAGACCTTAACCAGTAGGCCAGAGTAAGAGTTAAGACCTTAACCATTAGGCCAGAGTACGAGTCTAAGACCTTAACTATTAGGCCATAGTAAGAGTTAAGACCTTAACCAGTAGGCCACAGTAAGAGTTAAGACCTTAACCAGTAGGCCAGAGTAAGAGTTAAGACCTTAACCATTAGGCCAGAGTACGAGTCTAAGACCTTAGCTATTAGGCCAGAGTAAGAATTAAGACCTTAGCTATTAGGCCAGAGTAAGAGTTAAGACCTTAACTATTAGGCTAGAGTAAGAGTTAAGACCTTAACCAGTAGGCCAGAGTAAGAGTTAACACCTTAACCATTATGCTAGAGTACGAGTCTAAGACCTTAGCTATTAGGCCAGAGTAAGAGTTAAGACCTTAACAAGTCGGCCAGAGTAAGAGTTACGACCTTAACCAGTAGGCCAGAGTAAGAGTTAAGACCTTAACCAGTAGGCCAGCGTACGAGTCTAAGACCTTAGCTATTCGGCCAGAGTAAGAGTTAAGACCTTAACCATTAGGCCAGAGTAGAAGTCTAAGACCTTAGCTATTAGGCCAGAGTAAGAGTTAAGACCTTAGCTATTAGGCCAGAGTAAGAGTTAACACCTTAACTAGTAGGCCAGAGTAAGAGTTAGGACCTTAACCATTAGGCCAGAGTACGAGTCTAATACCTTAGCTATTTGGCCAGAATAAGAGTTAAGACCTTAACCATTAGGCCAGCGTAGAATTCTAAGACCTTAGCTATTAGGCCAGAGTAAGAGTTAAGACCTTAGCTATTAGGCCAGAGTAAGAGTTAACACTTTAACTAGTAGGCCAGAGTAAGAGTTAGGACCTTAACCATTAGGCCAGAGTAGAATTCTAAGACCTTAGCTATTAGGCCAGAGTAAGAGTTAAGACCTTAACCATTAGGCCAGAGTAGAAGTCTAAGACCTTAGCTATTAGGCCAGAGTAAGAGTTAAGACCTTAGCTATTAGGCCAGAGTAAGAGTTAACACCTTAACTAGTAGGCCAGAGTAAGAGTTAGGACCTTAACCATTAGGCCAGAGTACGAGTCTAAGACCTTAGCTATTCAGCCAGAGTAAGAGTTAAGACCTTAACCATTAGGCCAGAGTAGAAGTCTAAGACCTTAGCTATTAGGCCAGAGTAAGAGTTAAGACCTTAGCTATTAGGCCAGAGTAAGAGTTAACACCTTAACTAGTAGGCCAGAGTAAGAGTTAGGACCTTAACCATTAGGCCAGAGTACGAGTCTAAGACCTTAGCTATTAGGCCAGAGTAAGAGTTAAGACCTTAGCTATTAGGCCAGAGTAAGAGTTAAGACCTTAGCTATTAGGCCAGAGTAAGAGTTAAGACCTTAACCAGTAGGCCAGAGTAAGAGTTAAGACCTTAACCATTAGGCCAGAGTATGAGTCTAAGACCTTAGCTATTAGGCCAGAGTAAGAGTTAAGACCTTAGCTATTAGGCCAGAGTAAGAGTTAAGACCTTAACCATTAGGCCAGAGTACGAGTCTAAGACCATAGCTATTAGGTCAGAGTAAGAGTTAAGACCTTAGCAATTAGGCCAGAGTAAGAGTTAAGACATTAACCATTAGGCCAGAGTACGAGTCTAAGACCATAGCTATTAGGCCAGAGTAAGAGTTAAGACCTTAGCTATTAGGCCAGAGTAAGAGTTAAGACCTTAGCTATTAGGCCAGAGTAAGAGTTAAGACCTTAACCAGTAGGCCAGAGTAAGAGTTAAGACCTTAACCAGTAGGCCAGAGTAAGAGTTAAGACATTAACCTGTAGGCCATAGTATGAGTCTAAGACCTTAGCTATTAGGCCAGAGTAAGAGTTAAGACCTTAGCTATTAGGTCAGAGTAAGAGTTAAGACCTTAACCAGTAGGCCAGAATACGAGTCTAAGACCTTAGCTATTAGGCCAGAGTAAGAGTTAAGACCTTAACCAGTAGGCCAGAGTAAGAGTTAAGACCTTAACCATTAGGCCAGAGTACGAGTCTAAGACCTTAACTATTAGGCCATAGTAAGAGTTAAGACCTTAACCAGTAGGCCACAGTAAGAGTTAAGACCTTAACCAGTAGGCCAGAGTAAGAGTTAAGACCTTAACCATTAGGCCAGAGTACGAGTCTAAGACCTTAGCTATTAGGCCAGAGTAAGAGTTAAGACCTTAGCTATTAGGCCAGAGTAAGAGTTAAGACCTTAGCTATTAGGCTAGAGTAAGAGTTAAGACCTTAACCAGTAGGCCAGAGTAAGAGTTAACACCTTAACCATTATGCTAGAGTACGAGTCTAAGACCTTAGCTATTAGGCCAGAGTAAGAGTTAAGACCTTAACAAGTCGGCCAGAGTAAGAGTTACGACCTTAACCAGTAGGCCAGAGTAAGAGTTAAGACCTTAACCAGTAGGCCAGAGTACGAGTCTAAGACCTTAGCTATTCGGCCAGAGTAAGAGTTAAGACCTTAACCATTAGGCCAGAGTAGAAGTCTAAGACCTTAGCTATTAGGCCAGAGTAAGAGTTAAGACCTTAGCTATTAGGCCAGAGTAAGAGTTAACACCTTAACTAGTAGGCCAGAGTAAGAGTTAGGACCTTAACCATTAGGCCAGAGTACGAGTCTAAGACCTTAGCTATTCAGCCAGAGTAAGAGTTAAGACCTTAACCATTAGGCCAGAGTAGAAGTCTAAGACCTTAGCTATTAGGCCAGAGTAAGAGTTAAGACCTTAGCTATTAGGCCAGAGTAAGGGTTAACACCTTAACTAGTAGGCCAGAGTAAGAGTTAGGACCTTAACCATTAGGCCAGAGTACGAGTCTAAGACCTTAGCTATTAGGCCAGAGTAAGAGTTAAGACCTTAGCTATTAGGCCAGAGTAAGAGTTAAGACCTTAGCTATTAGGCCAGAGTAAGAGTTAAGACCTTAACCAGTAGGCCAGAGTAAGAGTTAAGACCTTAACCATTAGGCCAGAGTATGAGTCTAAGACCTTAGCTATTAGGCCAGAGTAAGAGTTAAGACCTTAGCTATTAGGCCAGAGTAAGAGTTAAGACCTTAACCATTAGGCCAGAGTACGAGTCTAAGACCATAGCTATTAGGCCAGAGTAAGAGTTAAGACCTTAGCAATTAGGCCAGAGTAAGAGTTAAGACCTTAACCATTAGGCCAGAGTACGAGTCTAAGACCATAGCTATTAGGCCAGAGTAAGAGTTAAGACCTTAGCTATTAGGCCAGAGTAAGAGTTAAGACCTTAGCTATTAGGCCAGAGTAAGAGTTAAGACCTTAACCAGTAGGCCAGAGTAAGAGTTAAGACCTTAACCAGTAGGCCAGAGTAAGAGTTAAGACATTAACCTGTAGGCCATAGTATGAGTCTAAGACCTTAGCTATTAGGCCAGAGTAAGAGTTAAGACCTTAGCTATTAGGTCAGAGTAAGAGTTAAGACCTTAACCAGTAGGCCAGAATACGAGTCTAAGACCTTAGCTATTAGGCCAGAGTAAGAGTTAAGACCTTAACCATTAGGCCAGAGTAAGAGTTAGGACATTAACCTGTAGGCGATAGTACGAGTCTAAGACCTTAGCTATTTGGCCAGAGTAAGAGTTAAGACATTAGCTATTAGGCCAGAGTAAGAGTTAAGACCTTAACCATTAGGCCAAAGTACGAGTCTAAGACCTTAGCTATTTGGCCAGAGTAAGAGTTAAGACCTTAGCTTTTAGGCCAGAGTAAGAGTTAAGACTTTAACCATTAGGCCAGAGTACGAGTCTAAGTCCTTAGCTATTAGGCCAGAGTACGAGTCTAAGTCCTTAGCTATTAGGCCAGAGTAAGAGTTAAGACCTTAGCTATTAGGCCAGAGTAAGAGTTAAGACCTTAACCAGTAGGCCAGAGTAAGAGTTAAGACCTTAACCATTAGGCCAGAGTACGAGTCTAAGACCTTAGCTATTAGGCCAGAGTAAGAGTTAAGACCTTAGCTATTAGACCAGAGTAAGAGTTAAGACCTTAGCTATTAGGCCAGAGTAAGAGTTAAGACCTTAACCAGTAGTACAGAGTAAGAGTTAAGACCTTAACCAGAAGGCTAGAGTAAGAGTTAAGACCTTAACCATTAGGCCAGAGTACAAGTCTAAGACCTTATCTATTAGGCCAGAGTAAGAGTTAAGACCTTAACCAGTAGGCCAGAGTAAGAGTTAAGACCTTAACCTGTAGGCCATAGTATGAGTCTAAGACCTTAGCTATTAGGCCAGAGTAAGAGTTAAGACCTTAGCTATTAGGTCAGAGTAAGAGTTAAGACCTTAACCAGTAGGCCAGAGTCAGAGTTAAGACCTTAACCATTAGGCCGGAGTACGAGTCTAAGACCTTAGCTATTAGGCCATAGTAAGAGTTAAGACCTTAACCAGTAGGCCAGAGTAAGAGTTAAGACCTTAGCTATTAGGCCAGAGTAAGAGTTAAGACCTTAACCATTAGGCCAGAGTACGAGTCTAAGACCTTAGCTATTAGGCCAGAGTAAGAGTTAAGACCTTAACTATTAGGCCAGAGTAAGAGTTAAGACCTTAGCTATTAGGCTAGAGTAAGAGTTAAGACATTAACCAGTAGGCCAGAGTAAGAGTTAACACCTTAACCATTATGCTAGAGTACGAGTCTAAGACCTTAGCTATTAGGCCAGAGTAAGAGTTAAGACCTTAACAAGTCGGCCAGCGTAAGAGTTAAGACATTAACCAGTAGGCCAGAGTACGAGTCTAAGACCTTAACTATTAGGCCATAGTAAGAGTTAAGACCTTAACCAGTAGGCCACAGTAAGAGTTAAGACCTTAACCAGTAGGCCAGAGTAAGAGTTAAGACCTTAACCATTAGGCCAGAGTACGAGTCTAAGACCTTAGCTATTAGGCAAGAGTAAGAGTTAAGACCTTAGCTATTAGGCCAGAGTAAGAGTTAAGACCTTAGCTATTAGGCCAGAGTAAGAGTTAAGACCTTAACCAGTAGGCCAGAGTAAGAGTTAAGACCTTAACCATTAGGCCAGAGTACGAGTCTAAGACCTTAACTATTAGGCCATAGTAAGAGTTAAGACCTTAACCAGTAGGCCACAGTAAGAGTTAAGACCTTAACCAGTAGGCCAGAGTAAGAGTTAAGACCTTAACCATTAGGCCAGAGTACGAGTCTAAGACCTTAGCTATTAGGCCAGAGTAAGAATTAAGACCTTAGCTATTAGGCCAGAGTAAGAGTTAAGACCTTAACTATTAGGCTAGAGTAAGAGTTAAGACCTTAACCAGTAGGCCAGAGTAAGAGTTAACACCTTAACCATTATGCTAGAGTACGAGTCTAAGACCTTAGCTATTAGGCCAGAGTAAGAGTTAAGACCTTAACAAGTCGGCCAGAGTAAGAGTTACGACCTTAACCAGTAGGCCAGAGTAAGAGTTAAGACCTTAACCAGTAGGCCAGCGTACGAGTCTAAGACCTTAGCTATTCGGCCAGAGTAAGAGTTAAGACCTTAACCATTAGGCCAGAGTAGAAGTCTAATACCTTAGCTATTAGGCCAGAGTAAGAGTTAAGACCTTAGCTATTAGGCCAGAGTAAGAGTTAACACCTTAACTAGTAGGCCAGAGTAAGAGTTAGGACCTTAACCATTAGGCCAGAGTACGAGTCTAATACCTTAGCTATTTGGCCAGAATAAGAGTTAAGACCTTAACCATTAGGCCAGAGTAGAATTCTAAGACCTTAGCTATTAGGCCAGAGTAAGAGTTAAGACCTTAGCTATTAGGCCAGAGTTAGAGTTAACACTTTAACTAGTAGGCCAGAGTAAGAGTTAGGACCTTAACCATTAGGCCAGAGTAGAATTCTAAGACCTTAGCTATTAGGCCAGAGTAAGAGTTAAGACCTTAACCATTAGGCCAGAGTAGAAGTCTAAGACCTTAGCTATTAGGCCAGAGTAAGAGTTAAGACCTTAGCTATTAGGCCAGAGTAAGAGTTAACACCTTAACTAGTAGGCCAGAGTAAGAGTTAGGACCTTAACCATTAGGCCAGAGTACGAGTCTAAGACCTTAGCTATTCAGCCAGAGTAAGAGTTAAGACCTTAACCATTAGGCCAGAGTAGAAGTCTAAGACCTTAGCTATTAGGCCAGAGTAAGAGTTAAGACCTTAGCTATTAGGCCAGAGTAAGAGTTAACACCTTAACTAGTAGGCCAGAGTAAGAGTTAGGACCTTAACCATTAGGCCAGAGTACGAGTCTAAGACCTTAGCTATTAGGCCAGAGTAAGAGTTAAGACCTTAGCTATTAGGCCAGAGTAAGAGTTAAGACCTTAGCTATTAGGCCAGAGTAAGAGTTAAGACCTTAACCAGTAGGCCAGAGTAAGAGTTAAGACCTTAACCATTAGGCCAGAGTATGAGTCTAAGACCTTAGCTATTAGGCCAGAGTAAGAGTTAAGACCTTAGCTATTAGGCCAGAGTAAGAGTTAAGACCTTAACCATTAGGCCAGAGTACGAGTCTAAGACCATAGCTATTAGGTCAGAGTAAGAGTTAAGACCTTAGCAATTAGGCCAGAGTAAGAGTTAAGACATTAACCATTAGGCCAGAGTACGAGTCTAAGACCATAGCTATTAGGCCAGAGTAAGAGTTAAGACCTTAGCTATTAGGCCAGAGTAAGAGTTAGGACCTTAGCTATTAGGCCAGAGTAAGAGTTAAGACCTTAACCAGTAGGCCAGAGTAGGAGTTAAGACCTTAACCAGTAGGCCAGAGTAAGAGTTAAGACATTAACCTGTAGGCCATAGTATGAGTCTAAGACCTTAGCTATTAGGCCAGAGTAAGAGTTAAGACCTTAGCTATTAGGTCAGAGTAAGAGTTAAGACCTTAACCAGTAGGCCAGAATACGAGTCTAAGACCTTAGCTATTAGGCCAGAGTAAGAGTTAAGACCTTAACCAGTAGGCCAGAGTAAGAGTTAAGACCTTAACCATTAGGCCAGAGTACGAGTCTAAGACCTTAACTATTAGGCCATAGTAAGAGTTAAGACCTTAACCAGTAGGCCACAGTAAGAGTTAAGACCTTAACCAGTAGGCCAGAGTAAGAGTTAAGACCTTAACCATTAGGCCAGAGTACGAGTCTAAGACCTTAGCTATTAGGCCAGAGTAAGAGTTAAGACCTTAGCTATTAGGCCAGAGTAAGAGTTAAGACCTTAGCTATTAGGCTAGAGTAAGAGTTAAGACCTTAACCAGTAGGCCAGAGTAAGAGTTAACACCTTAACCATTATGCTAGAGTACGAGTCTAAGACCTTAGCTATTAGGCCAGAGTAAGAGTTAAGACCTTAACAAGTCGGCCAGAGTAAGAGTTACGACCTTAACCAGTAGGCCAGAGTAAGAGTTAAGACCTTAACCAGTAGGCCAGAGTACGAGTCTAAGACCTTAGCTATTCGGCCAGAGTAAGAGTTAAGACCTTAACCATTAGGCCAGAGTAGAAGTCTAAGACCTTAGCTATTAGGCCAGAGTAAGAGTTAAGACCTTAGCTATTAGGCCAGAGTAAGAGTTAACACCTTAACTAGTAGGCCAGAGTAAGAGTTAGGACCTTAACCATTAGGCCAGAGTACGAGTCTAAGACCTTAGCTATTCAGCCAGAGTAAGAGTTAAGACCTTAACCATTAGGCCAGAGTAGACGTCTAAGACCTTAGCTATTAGGCCAGAGTAAGAGTTAAGACCTTAGCTATTAGGCCAGAGTAAGGGTTAACACCTTAACTAGTAGGCCAGAGTAAGAGTTAGGACCTTAACCATTAGGCCAGAGTACGAGTCTAAGACCTTAGCTATTAGGCCAGAGTAAGAGTTAAGACCTTAGCTATTAGGCCAGAGTAAGAGTTAAGACCTTAACCAGTAGGCCAGAGTAAGAGTTAAGACCTTAACCATTAGGCCAGAGTATGAGTCTAAGACCTTAGCTATTAGGCCAGAGTAAGAGTTAAGACCTTAGCTATTAGGCCAGAGTAAGAGTTAAGACCTTAACCATTAGGCCAGAGTACGAGTCTAAGACCATAGCTATTAGGCCAGAGTAAGAGTTAAGACCTTAGCAATTAGGCCAGAGTAAGAGTTAAGACCTTAACCATTAGGCCAGAGTACGAGTCTAAGACCATAGCTATTAGGCCAGAGTAAGAGTTAAGACCTTAGCTATTAGGCCAGAGTAAGAGTTAAGACCTTAGCTATTAGGCCAGAGTAAGAGTTAAGACCTTAACCAGTAGGCCAGAGTAAGAGTTAAGACCTTAACCAGTAGGCCAGAGTAAGAGTTAAGACATTAACCTGTAGGCCATAGTATGAGTCTAAGACCTTAGCTATTAGGCCAGAGTAAGAGTTAAGACCTTAGCTATTAGGTCAGAGTAAGAGTTAAGACCTTAACCAGTAGGCCAGAATACGAGTCTAAGACCTTAGCTATTAGGCCAGAGTAAGAGTTAAGACCTTAACCATTAGGCCAGAGTAAGAGTTAGGACATTAACCTGTAGGCGATAGTACGAGTCTAAGACCTTAGCTATTTGGCCAGAGTAAGAGTTAAGACATTAGCTATTAGGCCAGAGTAAGAGTTAAGACCTTAACCATTAGGCAAAAGTACGAGTCTAAGACCTTAGCTATTTGGCCAGAGTAAGAGTTAAGACCTTAGCTTTTAGGCCAGAGTAAGAGTTAAGACTTTAACCATTAGGCCAGAGTACGAGTCTAAGTCCTTAGCTATTAGGCCAGAGTACGAGTCTAAGTCCTTAGCTATTAGGCCAGAGTAAGAGTTAAGACCTTAGCTATTAGGCCAGAGTAAGAGTTAAGACCTTAACCAGTAGGCCAGAGTAAGAGTTAAGACCTTAACCATTAGGCCAGAGTACGAGTCTAAGACCTTAGCTATTAGGCCAGAGTAAGAGTTAAGACCTTAGCTATTAGACCAGAGTAAGAGTTAAGACCTTAGCTATTAGGCCAGAGTAAGAGTTAAGACCTTAACCAGTAGTACAGAGTAAGAGTTAAGACCTTAACCAGAAGGCTAGAGTAAGAGTTAAGACCTTAACCATTAGGCCAGAGTACAAGTCTAAGACCTTATCTATTAGGCCAGAGTAAGAGTTAAGACCTTAACCAGTAGGCCAGAGTAAGAGTTAAGACCTTAACCTGTAGGCCATAGTATGAGTCTAAGACCTTAGCTATTAGGCCAGAGTAAGAGTTAAGACCTTAGCTATTAGGTCAGAGTAAGAGTTAAGACCTTAACCAGTAGGCCAGAGTCAGAGTTAAGACCTTAACCATTAGGCCGGAGTACGAGTCTAAGACCTTTGCTATTAGGCCATAGTAAGGGTTAAGACCTTAACCAGTAGGCCAGAGTAAGAGTTAAGACCTTAGCTATTAGGCCAGAGTAAGAGTTAAGACCTTAACCATTAGGCCAGAGTACGAGTCTAAGACCTTAGCTATTAGGCCAGAGTAAGAGTTAAGACCTTAACTATTAGGCCAGAGTAAGAGTTAAGACCTTAGCTATTAGGCTAGAGTAAGAGTTAAGACATTAACCAGTAGGCCAGAGTAAGAGTTAACACCTTAACCATTATGCTAGAGTACGAGTCTAAGACCTTAGCTATTAGGCCAGAGTAAGAGTTAAGACCTTAACAAGTCGGCCAGCGTAAGAGTTAAGACATTAACCAGTAGGCCAGAGTACGAGTCTAAGACCTTAACTATTAGGCCATAGTAAGAGTTAAGACCTTAACCAGTAGGCCACAGTAAGAGTTAAGACCTTAACCAGTAGGCCAGAGTAAGAGTTAAGACCTTAACCATTAGGCCAGAGTACGAGTCTAAGACCTTAGCTATTAGGCAAGAGTAAGAGTTAAGACCTTAGCTATTAGGCCAGAGTAAGAGTTAAGACCTTAGCTATTAGGCCAGAGTAAGAGTTAAGACCTTAACCAGTAGGCCAGAGTAAGAGTTAAGACCTTAACCATTAGGCCAGAGTACGAGTCTAAGACCTTAACTATTAGGCCATAGTAAGAGTTAAGACCTTAACCAGTAGGCCACAGTAAGAGTTAAGACCTTAACCAGTAGGCCAGAGTAAGAGTTAAGACCTTAACCATTAGGCCAGAGTACGAGTCTAAGACCTTAGCTATTAGGCCAGAGTAAGAATTAAGACCTTAGCTATTAGGCCAGAGTAAGAGTTAAGACCTTAACTATTAGGCTAGAGTAAGAGTTAAGACCTTAACCAGTAGGCCAGAGTAAGAGTTAACACCTTAACCATTATGCTAGAGTACGAGTCTAAGACCTTAGCTATTAGGCCAGAGTAAGAGTTAAGACCTTAACAAGTCGGCCAGAGTAAGAGTTACGACCTTAACCAGTAGGCCAGAGTAAGAGTTAAGACCTTAACCAGTAGGCCAGCGTACGAGTCTAAGACCTTAGCTATTCGGCCAGAGTAAGAGTTAAGACCTTAACCATTAGGCCAGAGTAGAAGTCTAAGACCTTAGCTATTAGGCCAGAGTAAGAGTTAAGACCTTAGCTATTAGGCCAGAGTAAGAGTTAACACCTTAACTAGTAGGCCAGAGTAAGAGTTAGGACCTTAACCATTAGGCCAGAGTACGAGTCTAATACCTTAGCTATTTGGCCAGAATAAGAGTTAAGACCTTAACCATTAGGCCAGAGTAGAATTCTAAGACCTTAGCTATTAGGCCAGAGTAAGAGTTAAGACCTTAGCTATTAGGCCAGAGTAAGAGTTAACACTTTAACTAGTAGGCCAGAGTAAGAGTTAGGACCTTAACCATTAGGCCAGAGTAGAATTCTAAGACCTTAGCTATTAGGCCAGAGTAAGAGTTAAGACCTTAACCATTAGGCCAGAGTAGAAGTCTAAGACCTTAGCTATTAGGCCAGAGTAAGAGTTAAGACCTTAGCTATTAGGCCAGAGTAAGAGTTAACACCTTAACTAGTAGGCCAGAGTAAGAGTTAGGACCTTAACCATTAGGCCAGAGTACGAGTCTAAGACCTTAGCTATTCAGCCAGAGTAAGAGTTAAGACCTTAACCATTAGGCCAGAGTAGAAGTCTAAGACCTTAGCTATTAGGCCAGAGTAAGAGTTAAGACCTTAGCTATTAGGCCAGAGTAAGAGTTAACACCTTAACTAGTAGGCCAGAGTAAGAGTTAGGACCTTAACCATTAGGCCAGAGTACGAGTCTAAGACCTTAGCTATTAGGCCAGAGTAAGAGTTAAGACCTTAGCTATTAGGCCAGAGTAAGAGTTAAGACCTTAGCTATTAGGCCAGAGTAAGAGTTAAGACCTTAACCAGTAGGCCAGAGTAAGAGTTAAGACCTTAACCATTAGGCCAGAGTATGAGTCTAAGACCTTAGCTATTAGGCCAGAGTAAGAGTTAAGACCTTAGCTATTAGGCCAGAGTAAGAGTTAAGACCTTAACCATTAGGCCAGAGTACGAGTCTAAGACCATAGCTATTAGGTCAGAGTAAGAGTTAAGACCTTAGCAATTAGGCCAGAGTAAGAGTTAAGACATTAACCATTAGGCCAGAGTACGAGTCTAAGACCATAGCTATTAGGCTAGAGTAAGAGTTAAGACCTTAGCTATTAGGCCAGAGTAAGAGTTAAGACCTTAGCTATTAGGCCAGAGTAAGAGTTAAGACCTTAACCAGTAGGCCAGAGTAAGAGTTAAGACCTTAACCAGTAGGCCAGAGTAAGAGTTAAGACATTAACCTGTAGGCCATAGTATGAGTCTAAGACCTTAGCTATTAGGCCAGAGTAAGAGTTAAGACCTTAGCTATTAGGTCAGAGTAAGAGTTAAGACCTTAACCAGTAGGCCAGAATACGAGTCTAAGACCTTAGCTATTAGGCCAGAGTAAGAGTTAAGACCTTAACCAGTAGGCCAGAGTAAGAGTTAAGACCTTAACCATTAGGCCAGAGTACGAGTCTAAGACCTTAACTATTAGGCCATAGTAAGAGTTAAGACCTTAACCAGTAGGCCACAGTAAGAGTTAAGACCTTAACCAGTAGGCCAGAGTAAGAGTTAAGACCTTAACCATTAGGCCAGAGTACGAGTCTAAGACCTTAGCTATTAGGCCAGAGTAAGAGTTAAGACCTTAGCTATTAGGCCAGAGTAAGAGTTAAGACCTTAGCTATTAGGCTAGAGTAAGAGTTAAGACCTTAACCAGTAGGCCAGAGTAAGAGTTAACACCTTAACCATTATGATAGAGTACGAGTCTAAGACCTTAGCTATTAGGCCAGAGTAAGAGTTAAGACCTTAACAAGTCGGCCAGAGTAAGAGTTACGACCTTAACCAGTAGGCCAGAGTAAGAGTTAAGACCTTAACCAGTAGGCCAGAGTACAAGTCTAAGACCTTAGCTATTCGGCCAGAGTAAGAGTTAAGACCTTAACCATTAGGCCAGAGTAGAAGTCTAAGACCTTAGCTATTAGGCCAGAGTAAGAGTTAAGACCTTAGCTATTAGGCCAGAGTAAGAGTTAACACCTTAACTAGTAGGCCAGAGTAAGAGTTAGGACCTTAACCATTAGGCCAGAGTACGAGTCTAAGACCTTAGCTATTCAGCCAGAGTAAGAGTTAAGACCTTAACCATTAGGCCAGAGTAGAAGTCTAAGACCTTAGCTATTAGGCCAGAGTAAGAGTTAAGACCTTAGCTATTAGGCCAGAGTAAGGGTTAACACCTTAACTAGTAGGCCAGAGTAAGAGTTAGGACCTTAACCATTAGGCCAGAGTACGAGTCTAAGACCTTAGCTATTAGGCCAGAGTAAGAGTTAAGACCTTAGCTATTAGGCCAGAGTAAGAGTTAAGACCTTAGCTATTAGGCCAGAGTAAGAGTTAAGACCTTAACCAGTAGGCCAGAGTAAGAGTTAAGACCTTAACCATTAGGCCAGAGTATGAGTCTAAGACCTTAGCTATTAGGCCAGAGTAAGAGTTAAGACCTTAGCTATTAGGCCAGAGTAAGAGTTAAGACCTTAACCATTAGGCCAGAGTACGAGTCTAAGACCATAGCTATTAGGCCAGAGTAAGAGTTAAGACCTTAGCAATTAGGCCAGAGTAAGAGTTAAGACCTTAACCATTAGGCCAGAGTACGAGTCTAAGACCATAGCTATTAGGCCAGAGTAAGAGTTAAGACCTTAGCTATTAGGCCAGAGTAAGAGTTAAGACCTTAGCTATTAGGCCAGAGTAAGAGTTAAGACCTTAACCAGTAGGCCAGAGTAAGAGTTAAGACCTTAACCAGTAGGCCAGAGTAAGAGTTAAGACATTAACCTGTAGGCCATAGTATGAGTCTAAGACCTTAGCTATTAGGCCAGAGTAAGAGTTAAGACCTTAGCTATTAGGTCAGAGTAAGAGTTAAGACCTTAACCAGTAGGCCAGAATACGAGTCTAAGACCTTAGCTATTAGGCCAGAGTAAGAGTTAAGACCTTAACCATTAGGCCAGAGTAAGAGTTAGGACATTAACCTGTAGGCGATAGTACGAGTCTAAGACCTTAGCTATTTGGCCAGAGTAAGAGTTAAGACATTAGCTATTAGGCCAGAGTAAGAGTTAAGACCTTAACCATTAGGCCAAAGTACGAGTCTAAGACCTTAGCTATTTGGCCAGAGTAAGAGTTAAGACCTTAGCTTTTAGGCCAGAGTAAGAGTTAAGACTTTAACCATTAGGCCAGAGTACGAGTCTAAGTCCTTAGCTATTAGGCCAGAGTACGAGTCTAAGTCCTTAGCTATTAGGCCAGAGTAAGAGTTAAGACCTTAGCTATTAGGCCAGAGTAAGAGTTAAGACCTTAACCAGTAGGCCAGAGTAAGAGTTAAGACCTTAACCATTAGGCCAGAGTACGAGTCTAAGACCTTAGCTATTAGGCCAGAGTAAGAGTTAAGACCTTAGCTATTAGACCAGAGTAAGAGTTAAGACCTTAGCTATTAGGCCAGAGTAAGAGTTAAGACCTTAACCAGTAGTACAGAGTAAGAGTTAAGACCTTAACCAGAAGGCTAGAGTAAGAGTTAAGACCTTAACCATTAGGCCAGAGTACAAGTCTAAGACCTTATCTATTAGGCCAGAGTAAGAGTTAAGACCTTAACCAGTAGGCCAGAGTAAGAGTTAAGACCTTAACCTGTAGGCCATAGTATGAGTCTAAGACCTTAGCTATTAGGCCAGAGTAAGAGTTAAGACCTTAGCTATTAGGTCAGAGTAAGAGTTAAGACCTTAACCAGTAGGCCAGAGTCAGAGTTAAGACCTTAACCATTAGGCCGGAGTACGAGTCTAAGACCTTAGCTATTAGGCCATAGTAAGAGTTAAGACCTTAACCAGTAGGCCAGAGTAAGAGTTAAGACCTTAGCTATTAGGCCAGAGTAAGAGTTAAGACCTTAACCATTAGGCCAGAGTACGAGTCTAAGACCTTAGCTATTAGGCCAGAGTAAGAGTTAAGACCTTAACTATTAGGCCAGAGTAAGAGTTAAGACCTTAGCTATTAGGCTAGAGTAAGAGTTAAGACATTAACCAGTAGGCCAGAGTAAGAGTTAACACCTTAACCATTATGCTAGAGTACGAGTCTAAGACCTTAGCTATTAGGCCAGAGTAAGAGTTAAGACCTTAACAAGTCGGCCAGCGTAAGAGTTAAGACATTAACCAGTAGGCCAGAGTAAGAGTTAAGACCTTAACCAGTAGGCCAGAGTACGAGTCTAAGACCTTAGCTATTCGGCCAGAGTAAGAGTTAAGACCTTAACCATTAGGCCAGAGTAGAAGTCTAAGACCATATCTATTAGGCCAGAGTAAGAGTTAAGACCTTAGCTATTAGGCCAGAGTAAGAGTTAAGACCTCAGCTATTAGGCTAGAGTAAGAGTTAAGACCTTAACCAGTAGGCCAGAATACGAGTCTAAGACCTTAGCTATTAGGCCAGAGTAAGAGTTAAGACCTTAACCAGTAGGCCAGAGTAAGAGTTAAGACCTTAACCTGTAGGCCATAGTACGAGTCTAAGACCTTAGCTATTAGGCCAGAGTAAGAGTTAAGACCTTAGCTATTAGGCCAGAGTAAGAGTTAAGACCTTAACCATTAGGCCAGAGTACGAGTCTAAGACCTTAGCTATTAGGCCAGAGTAAGAGTTAAGACCTTAGCTATTAGGCCAGAGTAAGAGTTAAGACCTTAACCAGTAGGCCAGAGTAAGAGTTAAGACCTTAACCATTAGGCCAGAGTACGAGTCTAAGACCTTAGCTATTAGGCCAGAGTAAGAGTTAAGACCTTAGCTATTAGGCTAGAGTAAGAGTTAAGACCTTAACCAGTAGGCCAGAGTAAGAGTGAACACCTTAACCATTATGCTAGAGTATGAGTCTAAGACCTTAGCTATTAGGCCAGAGTACGAGTTAAGACCTTAAGAAGTCGGCCAGAGTAAGAGTTAAGACCTTAACCAGTAGACCAGAGTAAGAGTTAAGACCTTAACCAGTAGGCCAGAGTACGAGTCTAAGACCTTAGCTATTTGGCCAGAGTAAGAGTTAAGACCTTAGCCATTAGGCCAGAGTAGAAGTCTAAGACCTTAGCTATTAGGCCAGAGTAAGAGTTAAGACCTTAGCTATTAGGCCAGAGTAAGAGTTAACACCTTAACTAGTAGGCCAGAGTAAGAGTTAGGACCTTAACCATTAGGCCAGAGTACGAGTCTAAGACCTTAGCTATTAGGCAAGAGTAAGAGTTAGGACCTTAGCTATTAGGCCAGAGTAAGAGTTAAGACCTTAGCTATTAGGCCAGAGTAAGAGTTAAGACCTTAACCAGTAGGCCAGAGTAAGAGTTAAGACCTTAACCATTAGGCCAGAGTACGAGTCTAAGACCTTAACTATTAGGCCATAGTAAGAGTTAAGACCTTAACCAGTAGGCCACAGTAAGAGTTAAGACCTTAACCAGTAGGCCAGAGTAAGAGTTAAGACCTTAACCATTAGGCCAGAGTACGAGTCTAAGACCTTAGCTATTAGGCCAGAGTAAGAGTTAAGACCTTAGCTATTAGGCCAGAGTAAGAGTTAAGACCTTAACTATAAGGCTAGAGTAAGAGTTAAGACCTTAACCAGTAGGCCAGAGTAAGAGTTAACACCTTAACCATTATGCTAGAGTACGAGTCTAAGACCTTAGCTATTAGGCCAGAGTAAGAGTTAAGACCTTAACAAGTCGGCCAGAGTAAGAGTTACGACCTTAACCAGTAGGCCAGAGTAAGAGTTAAGACCTTAACCAGTAGGCCAGCGTACGAGTCTAAGACCTTAGCTATTCGGCCAGAGTAAGAGTTAAGACCTTAACCATTAGGCCAGAGTAGAAGTCTAAGACCTTAGCTATTAGGCCAGAGTAAGAGTTAAGACCTTAGCTATTAGGCCAGAGTAAGAGTTAACACCTTAACTAGTAGGCCAGAGTAAGAGTTAGGACCTTAACCATTAGGCCAGAGTACGAGTCTAATACCTTAGCTATTTGGCCAGAATAAGAGTTAAGACCTTAACCATTAGGCCAGAGTAGAATTCTAAGACCTTAGCTATTAGGCCAGAGTAAGAGTTAAGACCTTAGCTATTAGGCCAGAGTAAGAGTTAGGACCTTAACCATTAGGCCAGAGTACGAGTCTAAGACCTTAGCTATTAGGCCAGAGTAAGAGTTAAGACCTTAGCTATTAGGCCAGAGTAAGAGTTAAGACCTTAGCTATTAGGCCAGAGTAAGAGTTAAGACCTTAACCAGTAGGCCAGAGTAAGAGTAAAGACCTTAACCATTAGGCCAGAGTACGAGTCTAAGACCTTAACTATTAGGCCATAGTAAGAGTTAAGATCTTAACCAGTAGGCCACAGTAAGAGTTAAGACCTTAACCAGTAGGCCAGAGTAAGAGTTAAGACCTTAACCATTAGGCCAGAGTACGAGTCTAAGACCTTAGCTATTAGGCCAGAGTAAGAGTTAAGACCTTAGCTATTAGGCCAGAGTAAGAGTTAAGACCTTAGATATTAGGCTAGAGTAAGAGTTAAGACCTTAACCAGTAGGCCAGAGTAAGAGTTAACACCTTAACCATTATGCTAGAGTACGAGTCTAAGACCTTAACTATTAGGCCAGAGTAAGAGTTAAGACCTTAACAAGTCGGCCAGAGTAAGAGTTACGACCTTAACCAGTAGGCCAGAGTAAGAGTTAAGACCTTAACCAGTAGGCCAGAGTACAAGTCTAAGACCTTAGCTATTCGGCCAGAGTAAGAGTTAAGACCTTAACCATTAGGCCAGAGTAGAAGTCTAAGACCTTAGCTATTAGGCTAGAGTAAGAGTTAAGACCTTAGCTATTAGGCCAGAGTAAGAGTTAAGACCTTAGCTATTAGGCCAGAGTAAGAGTTAATACCTTAACCATTAGGCCAGAGTATGAGTCTAAGACCATAGCTATTAGGCCAGAGTAAGAGTTAAGACCTTAGCAATTAGGCCAGAGTAAGAGTTAAGACCTTAACCATATGGCCAGAGTACGAGTCTAAGACCATAGCTATTAGGCCAGAGTAAGAGTTAAGACCTTAACCAGTAGGCCAGAGTAAGAGTTAAGACCTTAACCAGTAGGCCAGAGTAAGAGTTAAGACCTTAACCATTAGGCCAGAGTACGAGTCTAAGACCTTAGCTATTAGGCCAGAGTAAGAGTTAAGACCTTAACCAGTAGGCCAGAGTAAGAGTTAAGACATTAACCTGTAGGCCATAGTATGAGTCTAAGACCTTAGCTATTAGGCCAGAGTAAGAGTTAAGACCTTAGCTATTAGGTCAGAGTAAGAGTTAAGACCTTAACCAGTAGGCCGGAGTACGAGTCTAAGACCTTAGCCTGTAGGCCATAGTATGAGTATAAGACCTTAGCTATTAGGCCAGAGTAAGAGTTAAGACCTTAAATGTAGGCCAGAGTAAGAGTTAAGACCTTAACCTGTAGGCCATAGTATGAGTCTAAGACCTTAGCTATTAGGCCAGAGTAAGAGTTAAGACCTTAGCTATTAGGTCAGAGTAAGAGTTAAGACCTTAACCATTAGGCCGGAGTACGAGTCTAAGACATTAGCTATTAGGCCATAGTAAGACTTAAGACCTTAACCAGTAGGCCAGAGTAAGAGTTAAGACCTTAGCTATTAGGCCAGAGTAAGAGTTAAGACCTTAACCATTAGGCCAGAGTACGAGTCTAACACCTTAGCTATTAGGCCAGAGTAAGAGTTAAGACCTTAGCTATTAGGCCAGAGTAAGACCTTAGCTATTAGGCTAGAGTAAGAGTTAAGACCTTAACCAGTAGGCCAGAGTAAGAGTTAACACCTTAACCATTATGCTAGAGTACGAGTCTGAGACCTTAGCTATTAGGCCAGAGTAAGAGTTAAGACCTTAGCAATTAGGCCAGAGTAAGAGTTAAGACCTTAACCATTAGGCCAGAGTACGAGTCTAAGACCATAGCTATTAGGCCAGAGTAAGAGTTAAGACCTTAGCTATTAGGCCAGAGTAAGAGTTAAGACCTTAGCTATTAGGCCAGAGTAAGAGTTAAGACCTTAACCAGTAGGCCAGAGTAAGAGTTAAGACCTTAACCAGTAGGCCAGAGTAAGAGTTAAGACCTTAACCATTAGGCCAGAGTACGAGTCTAAGACCTTAGCTATTAGGCCAGAGTAAGAGTTAAGACCTTAACCAGTAGGCCAGAGTAAGAGTTAAGACATTAACCTGTAGGCCATAGTATGAGTCTAAGACCTTAGCTATTAGGCCAGAGTAAGAGTTAAGACCTTAGCTATTAGGTCAGAGTAAGAGTTAAGACCTTAACCAGTAGGCCGGAGTACGAGTCTAAGACCTTAGCCTGTAGGCCATAGTATGAGTATAAGACCTTAGCTATTAGGCCAGAGTAAGAGTTAAGACCTTAACCAGTAGGCCAGAGTAAGAGTTAAGACCTTAACCTGTAGGCCATAGTATGAGTCTAAGACCTTAGCTATTAGGCCAGAGTAAGAGTTAAGACCTTAGCTATTAGGTCAGAGTAAGAGTTAAGACCTTAACCATTAGGCCGGAGTACGAGTCTAAGACCTTAGCTATTAGGCCATAGTAAGAGTTAAGACCTTAACCAGTAGGCCAGAGTAAGAGTTAAGACCTTAGCTATTAGGCCAGAGTAAGAGTTAAGACCTTAACCATTAGGCCAGAGTACGAGTCTAACACCTTAGCTATTAGGCTAGAGTAAGAGTTAAGACCTTAGCTATTAGGCCAGAGTAAGAGTTAAGACCTTAGCTATTAGGCTAGAGTAAGAGTTAAGACCGTAACCAGTAGGCCAGAGTAAGAGTTAACACCTTAACCATTATGCTAGAGTACGAGTCTGAGACCTTAGCTATTAGGCCAGAGTAAGAGTTAAGACCTTAACAAGTCGGCCAGCGTAAGAGTTAAGACATTAACCAGTAGGCCAGAGTAAGAGTTAAGACCTTAACCAGTAGGCCAGAGTACGAGTCTAAGACCTTAGCTATTTGGCCAGAGTAAGAGTTAAGACCTTAGCTATTAGGCCAGAGTAAGAGTTAAGACCTTAGCTATTAGGCTAGAGTAAGAGTTAAGACCTTAACCAGTAGGCCAGAGTAAGAGTTAACACCTTAACCATTATGCTAGAGTACGAGTCTAAGACCTTAGCTATTAGGCCAGAGTACGAGTTAAGACCTTAACAAGTCGGCCAGAGTAAGAGTTAAGACCTTAACCAGTAGACCAGAGTAAGAGTTAAGACCTTAACCAGTAGGCCAGAGTACGAGTCTAAGACCTTAGCTATTTGGCCAGAGTAAGAGTTAAGACCTTAGCCATTAGGCCAGAGTAGAAGTCTAAGACCTTAGCTATTAGGCCAGAGTAAGAGTTAAGACCTTAGCTATTAGGCCAGAATAAGAGTTAACACCTTAACTAGTAGGCCAGAGTAAGAGTTAGGACCTTAACCATTAGGCCAGAGTACGAGTCTAAGACCTTAGCTATTAGGCCAGAGTAAGAGTTAAGACCTTAGCTATTAGGCCAGAGTAAGAGTTAAGACCTTAGCTATTAGGCCAGAGTAAGAGTTAAGACCTTAGCTATTAGGCCAGAGTAAGAGTTAAGACCTTAACCAGTAGGCCAGAGTAAGAGTTAAGACCTTAACCATTAGGCCAGAGTACGAGTCTAAGACCTTAACTATTAGGCCATAGTAAGAGTTAAGACCTTAACCAGTAGGCCACAGTAAGAGTTAAGGCCTTAACCAGTAGGCCAGAGTAAGAGTTAAGACCTTAACCAGTAGGCCAGAGTAAGAGTTAAGACCTTAACCATTAGGCCATATTATGAGTCTAAGACCTTAGCTATTAGGCCAGAGTAGGAGTTAAGACCTTAGCTATTAGGCCAGAGTAAGAGTTAAGACCTTAACCAGTAGGCCAGAGTAAGAGTTAAGACCTTAACCATTAGGCCAGAGTACGAGTCTAAGACCTTAGATATTAGGCCAGAGTAAGAGTTAAGACCTTAGCTATTAGGCCAGAGTAAGAGTTAAGACCTTAGCTATTAGGCTAGAGTAAGAGTTAAGACCTTAACCAGTAGGCCAGAGTAAGAGTTAAAACCTTAACCATTATGCTAGAGTACGAGTCTAAGACCTTAGCTATTAGGCCAGAGTAAGAGTTAAGACCTTAACAAGTCGGCCAGAGTAAGAGTTAAGACCTTAACCAGTAGGCCAGAGTAAGAGTTAAGACCTTAACCAGTAGGCCAGAGTACGAGTCTAAGACCTTAGCTATTCGGCCAGAGTAAGAGTTAAGACCTTAACCATTAGGCCAGAGTAGAAGTCTAAGACCTTAGCTATTAGGCCAGAGTAAGAGTTAGGACCTTAGCTATTAGGCCAGAGTAAGAGTTAAGACCTTAACCATTAGGCCAGAGTACGAGTCTAAGACCTTAGCTATTAGGCCAGAGTAAGAGTTAAGACCTTAGCAATTAGGCCAATTAGGCCAGAGTAAGAGTTAAGACCTTAACCAGTAGGCCAGAGTAAGAGTTAAGACCTTAACCAGTAGGCCAGAGTAAGAGTTAAGACCTTAACCATTAGGCCAGAGTACGAGTCTAAGACCTTAGCTATTAGGCCAGCGTAAGAACTAAGACCTTAGCTATTAAGTCAGAGTAAGAGTTAAGACCTTAACCAGTAGGCCAGAGTAAGAGTTAAGACCTTAACCATTAGGCCGGAGTACGAGTCTAAGACCTTAGCTATTAGGCCATAGTAAGAGTTAAGACCTTAACCAGTAGGCCAGAGTAAGAGTTAAGACCTTAGCTATTAGGCCAGAGTAAGAGTTAAGACCTTAACCATTAGGCCAGAGTACGAGTCTAACACCTTAGCTATTAGGCCAGAGTAAGAGTTAAGACCTTAGCTATTAGGCTTGAGTAAGAGTTAAGACCTTAGCTATTAGGCTAGTGTAAGAGTTAAGACCTTAACCAGTAGGCCAGAGTAAGAGTTAACACCTTAACCATTATGCTAGAGTACGAGTCTGAGACCTTAGCTATTAGGCCAGAGTAAGAGTTAAGACCTTAACAAGTCGGCCAGCGTAAGAGTTAAGACAATAACCAGTAGGCCAGAGTAAGAGTTAAGACCTTAACCAGTAGGCTAGAGTACGAGTCTAAGACCTTAGCTATTCGGCCAGAGTAAGAGTTAAGACCTTAACCATTAGGCCAGAGTAGAAGTCTAAGACCATAGCTATTAGGCCAGAGTAAGAGTTAAAACCTTAGCTATTAGGCCAGAGTAAGAGTTAAGACCTTAGCTATTTGGCCAGAGTAAGAGTTAAGACCTTAACCAGTAGGCTAGAGTAAAAGTTAAGACCTTAACTATTAGGCCAGAGTACGAGTCTAAGACCTTAGCTATTAGGCCAGAGTAAGAGTTAAGACCTTAGCTATTAGGCCAGAGTAAGAGTTAAGACCTTAACCATTAGGCCAGAGTACGAGTCTAAGACCTTAGCTATTAGGCCAGAGTAAGAGTTAAGACCTTAGCTATTAGGAAAGAGTAAGAGTTAAGACCTTAACCAGTAGGCCAGAGTAAGAGTTAAGACCTTAACCATTAGGCCAGAGTACGAGTCTAAGACCTTAGCTATTAGGCCAGAGTAAGAGTTAAGACCTTAGCTATTAGGCCAGAGTAAGAGTTAAGACCTTAGCTATTAGGCTAGAGTAAGAGTTAAGACCTTAACCAGTAGGCCAGAGTAAGAGTGAACACCTTAACCATTATGCTAGAGTATGAGTCTAAGACCTTAGCTATTAGGCCAGAGTACGAGTTAAGACCTTAAGAAGTCGGCCAGAGTAAGAGTTAAGACCTTAACCAGTAGACCAGAGTAAGAGTTAAGACCTTAGCCATTTGGCCAGAGTAAGAGTTAAGACCTTAGCCATTAGGCCAGAGTAGAAGTCTAAGACCTTAGCTATTAGGCCAGAGTAAGAGTTAAGACCTTTGTGGAAATGTGGATTTTCCTGATCAGTTATGTCCCCTATCTTGGACCCCAACGGTTCTATATGCATGTTACAAGTACATGTATGTTCCCTCCAGTTCCAGTTTCTAAGACGCAAACATATGTGTGTCTACCGTCGACATGTTCTCTGTCAGATCCGCCATCAAAGGGCTGGATATTCGATTCCTAAGTATGAAAGGCCACCGACTTTATATGGCTAAGTTACTTCATTTTTACAGTTCAGGCAAGTAGGCCCGATTCTGTCCTCAAGCCTTTCCCTGCTCTCTGTCTCTGACAGCTTCAGCTTGAGCTCGCATCTGTATCCATGAACTTTGTCCTACTCCCTGTGCAGCTAACGGTGCCTGCCTCGGCCAGTTTTCGCCTGCCTGCCAAGAAGTTGTATTTCACCTTCGAATTATCTATTTTGCTCTCCAGCCGATGCATTCCTATCTAGTGATTTAGGTAAACATTTCCTTTAGCTCACAAGCAAAGGACTCAGCCTTTCCGTCCTCCTGCAAGTGATTCATAGCCCTGTTGCCATGGAAAGTTTTCTATCCCTCGCATCTCATATAGACACTTAGACGTTTGTGCACGCACACAGTCAGTATAGACTAGATTCTGTTCGAGAGTCCTTCCTTGTGGATAACATAGTTCTTTAAACATAGGATGTTAGATATGATTTGGGATTAGGTTGACTTGACCCCCCAGACTTCTCGTCTCCACATGTAGAGCTAAATGTCAAGTCCCCTTCACCCCCTAGTTGCACGTCAATTACACGTCATGCTGCCGCGCGCGCATCTATGCCAAGTATTATCTTATAGATCCACCTATGTCTGATAATCCTAACCAATCATGTTTCTTTTATTCCTTATTACGCCTAGTTTCGATTACGTACCTGTCATGTCACTCTTCTTATCAAATGTTACGCCTTCTACATTCGTTTCATTGTAATGTACTTATTATAAAAATGCATGTCTGTCAATAAAGTATTGTACTTCACTTCCTGAACCCTCGTGGTGACGGAACCTGAAGGCCGCGACTCGAGTCGGCCATTTTGAATGGAATAAAGCCCATTTAGAAACCTCTTATACCACGGATTCTGCCTCTTGTTATTCTGAGCGATTTTACTATTATTTTAAGATTCCGTATGAAATTCAGTCCGGTAAAGAAGATTTTATTTACCACACAATGGCGCCCGAACAGGGACACTTTCTCATCTCACGCGCCGGCGGTGCGTTGCAGGCCCGGTCTCCTGCCACAGCTGGACGGACCATAAACGCGTACCAGCAGGATTTCCTGTAAGCTCCCTCCGGTCAAGCGGGGGCGACTGAGGCTGCGATCAACCCAGACGAGGCGGTGAGAAGTGCGAAGTATCCCGACCAGAGCCTAGCTGAGAGAGCAAGATCCGAGGTATACAGAGGCCCACCAGGTCTTTCGAAATCCCGATGTCCAGAGGGTCCGCTGTCCGCAGTTATCGAGTCCTGTCCATTCTCTGAGGCCTTCCGTTTCAAGGAGCTACTCGGTGAGTACCATCGCCGGGGAGGCGTGTTGACGCGCACATAGGTTGTGCCGGTCAAGACGGATTTGGGTACACAAATCCGGTCTGCACTGTTTAGCAGTGTATATGTACTGTTTAGCAGTATATCAAGTATTCCGAAGTATTCAGTTATTGTCAAGAATTCAGCGTGGTGATTAGTTAGGCAGACTGTCATCATTGTCGATCATTGTTACAATGTTTAATGTTTAATGTTTAAAGTGTTCAAAATATTGTAGTATGAATGACTGTTCATTGTTCACTGTTCATTTATTGTGTTTTTCGTATTAAGTGAATTCAAGAGTAAGTATCAGATCAGTTGTCAATATGCCGCTCTTCTCGAAGTTAAGACAGATTACTACCAGAAAAGGGGTGCTTGAAGAAGCAGTTCCTATTCCTCCTAGGGACACTCCAGGGCATTTTATGTACCATAAGCATGGCTTAGATGCCATATTGTTTCTTGATCTATGGGTAGATTATACCAAGGGATTGCCGGAAAGTCAAAGGTGGCCCGCAGCGGGAACCTGGGATGCAGAGTGCATCATGAAAGTGGAGGAAGAGTTATGGAAAAGAAAGGTCAGACAGTCACAGAAAGACGCTGTTGAGTTATGGCGTAAAGAATCTCATAGACGTACAGAAAAAGCACGTAGACAAGAAGAGAGGAGTAAAGAAAGTTCAAATAAAGTTCAAGAAAATCTATTAATTGAGGAAGGTATCCGAGTGAAATCAGAACAAGTAAATAGACAAAGAAATGCTCTTATGAATGGTATGTATCCCCTTCTAGTCGAAGGACTACCTAAGGCTGTTACAGAGATGCCAAAAGACTTGCCACCCCCATTATTTCCAATTAAGGTACATCAAAAAGGGCATCCCAGAACCGCAGAAGATGTTTTTCTTTCCTCATATCTAGACGATGCAGCTCCCGAGTATGCTAACGCCACACCACATAGACCGTCTGGCGGAGGGGTTCAACGTCAGGATCAGGTATCTGTCCCCGTGCAACAGCAAGTCCCGACACAAGCTTCGGCAAGCACATCTGTTTCCGCATCTGTCTCCGCGGTCGACTCTACAGGGGTATCGACACCCATAGTTGCTGTGTCACGTTCAACGAACCCATTCACACCCGACGCCCCAGATGGGGCCACGGGAGGGGCTAGCAATACCTTCACACCACCTAGAATAAATAAACTTGTTTTTCAAGAGTCAGCACATTCACGTACACCTAAATTCGTAAGTGAACGTACGCTTAAGGAACTCCTTGTAAATTGTAGATATGACCCGGTGGTTGGTAAAGAGGACGAAATGGTCCTGGCATCATTACGTATCAGGCGAGCCGCAGAGTATTTAGCGAGGTTACCAGGGATGATTACGCATCTAGATAACATATATCATTTTGTTCAAACAGGACGAGATCCAGGATGTATTAACAGAGCTATGGAATTCCAGAAAGTAGAGATACAGGGGGAACTGTTACGTTTCCTCATAAACTGTGTAATCAGAAATCAAGATCGTCCGGGGGTAGACCCGAATGCAATGCTTACTCTTACAAGATGGAGTCAGAATATATCAGAAGGGAGACACGATAAGCAAAATTGTATAATAGCCATGTGCCGAAAAATACGTAAAGAAATAGAGCGTATTCATGAAGAAAGATTGGGAACAGACGAGTTTGAGCAAGATGAAGTGTCCGAATCAGGGAATTCCGCAAGACAGTCAGAGACCATAGCCTATGTAGGCAGAGGAAGATCCTGTGATAATGCTAGATGTTTTTCTGATCCCATACACTCTGTATGCCCAAGTAATAGCAGAACGTATCCGACGCCTGCAATAAATCTGAAGTCTCCTGAACATTCGTTTCAAGCCGCAGATAAGATACTACGAGAACGAAGGGGTTACCACCTCCTCGATTCCATGGATGAGCAAGAATTAGCCAGATCAGCCGTTCACTGGATTGACAGTCCTGAAAAATACGGTGATGAGACCGTAGCACACACGTTTTTTAATCTCAGTACAGATGAACAACGTTTAGCTGGAATCTATATGATTCAGCAACTCCTCATATTATATAAGAGCCAACATGCTGACCCCGGTCCTTTACCTGATATATTAACGGAACTACTCACGAACAGATGGAGAGGTTCTAGTAACAAGCTAATTAAAGAGATATTAGTGTCACGTAAACAGTATGTCCTTTTTGTAAATCCAGATTCTCTCTCCCTGCCCCGCAGAGAAAGAACGCCGTACTATATGGATAGACAAAATCCTTTACGGGAAGTGCACCCAATAAAAGGCGAAGACAATGAGTTTCACCGTGTATTTGTTTACACACCCATATCAAAAATGGAATTATTAGAAATGAAGAAAGTAGTACCTAGTCATGATAAAGACCCAGCGGGTTTCCACCGAGAAATTAAAGACATGTTACTAATGGGAGAGTACACCTTTCCTGATATTATGACGATATTAAAGGTGCTTTTGCCTGCTGGCATTTATGAAAAACTGAAAGAAAAAGAGTGGGAAGTAGGAGACCAAAAGATAGACTGGACAGCATTAGCAGAGGAAGAAAGGGCCCGAACTGCAGGTTCAGGGCTCGGGGATAAAGTTAAACTGTTACCAGGTTTACTAGTACAGGTACTGCCACGTTTATTAACTACAAAAAAGGAAGATTGGGGTGCAATCACAGCCTGCAAACAAAAGCAAGATGAAGACACAAGCGATTATTATGCTCGATTTGAAAAATGTTTTGGTATAAATAGTGGTATAAAAGCAAGTAGTGACTCATATCCACATTTATTTGTGACAAAATTGGTGGAAAATGCATTGCCTCCAGTGAAGAATAGAATATTGAAATTCGAGAGTACCTGGCAAAGTAACACTCCGTCGCAAATGCTACAAATGTTACAGTATCATCACAATAGAATTAGGGATGAACAAGAACATGAGCATAGACGCATGAAGGATACAAAAATGAAAATGCTAGTTTCTCAGACAGTACCAGCAGATGGTCACAAAAAGGGTGTGACACATTCTGGTGATTCTGCAGTTCCTGTAAAAGGAACCTGCAATTACTGTAAACAACTAGGCCATTATGTACATGATTGTCCAGTCCTGAAACGTAATATAGCTACAGGTATTGCAAAAGAGAGACCACGATTAGTTAGACAAGATCAGAATGAACAAGGAGCTATGCAGCATGGACAGTCCATGCCAGTTCAGCAACAGGCAATGCCAGCCTCACAGCAACCCATACAGTTTGTGCCAGCTGCACCACCGTTGCCTGCTACTGCCACACAAACCACAACACGACAAATGTATCAGACTGCACAGTATGAATATCCTGAGTATCAGCGTTACGCATGAACAAGCCTAGAGAGGGAAGTTGACTTACCGCTTATCGAGATTCCTGTAGATCAAGAAGGACCTTATGTACATAGTGAATTATTAGGTCAAGATAGAAAATTCTTACTCGATACAGGGGCAAGTCGAACAACTATAAAACGTAGTGAAGTTCCAGGGGCACCCCTCTCAGGCTCTCAAAATGTTTCCCTTGGTTTTTCAGGAAAACCTATTGTTAATGAAGTATCACAGCCTCTACCACTTACGATAGGACCTTTGACACGAACTACAGATTTATTGCTTACTAAAGCATGCCCAGAAAATCTGTTAGGAATTAAAACTCTGAAAGCACTAGGAGCCATAATATGTTGTTCTCCGGAAGGAGTAAGGTTGTTTTTACGTGATTTTAAAGGTCACTATGTGTCTAGAGACATGGATTCCCGACTACAGACTTTACCAGTACATCTATGGGCACAAGGCCCTACGGATGTTGGCTGCATGAATATTACACCCTATCGAGTTACATTGAAAGCAGGAGTGGTACTACCACGAATGCGACAATACAAGTTACCGCATGATGCTGTAGTGGCTTTGCTGAAAATCATTGATGAGCTGATTGCCCAGGGAGTAGTTATAGAAACAGACTCCAATATATGTAATTCACCGATAATTCCGATTCTTAAACGAACTGATCCTACTGCCCCACCAGTATACCGATTGGTTATTGATTTGCGTGAACTAAACAAGTGCATTGTACCACAATTTCCTGTGGTCCCTGATATATCATCATTATTGACAGCAATTGATTCCGAAGCAACATTCTTTACTGTAATTGATCTCAAGAATGCCTTTTTCAGCGTCCCAATAGATCCGGAAAGCCAATATTTGTTCGGATTCAGTTTAAATGGGCGCAGTTTTAAATTCTCACGCGCTCCCCAAGGATTCACAGAAAGCCCCAGCATCTACAGCCAAGCACTGAAACGAGAACTTGACAGTATCCGCATGCCAGTCAATACTGCACTGCTTCAATATGTCGATGATCTGCTGATCACCGCAAGAAGCGAGCCAGAATGTGAAAAGGCTTCTCTGACAGTTTTACATTTTCTAGCCGACAAGGGGCACAAGGTGTCTCCTTCTAAGCTGCAATTCTGTGTCCAGCGAGTTATTTATCTTGGTCACTCGCTGTCCAAGGAGGGAAGGCAGCTTACACCAGATCGCATCCAGTTAATTGCTAACATGTCAATACCCCAGACACAAAAGGAGGTGCGAGCTTTCATAGGCCTCACTTCATATTGTAGGCAGTGGATCCCTCAGTACGCATTTCTAGCAAAACCACTCATTCAGCTAACCACACAGGAGGCAGCCACATCGACTGTTCTCCCTTGGACTCAGGAACATACACAAGCTTTTGAAAGCCTAAAGGAAGCTTTATGTCAAGCACCTGTTTTAGCAACGCCATGTTATAGCAAACATTTTACACTCTTTGTTACAGAACGCGAAGGTACTGCCTTGTCAGTACTCACTCAGGATCAAGCAGGATCACGCAAGCCATGTGCTTATTTTTCCAGTACATTAGATCCCGTAGCTCAGGCTTTGCCTGCATGCCTGAAATCAGTGGCAGCGACAGCCTTAGCTATCAGACAAAGCGATGCCATAGTATTAGGACACCCATTGACAGTACAAGTACCACATGCAGTAGAGGTTCTTGTGAACCGAACACAAACACAACACTTGACCATAGCAAGACTTACCGGTTATGAACTGACATTGTTTCAACCACACATAGAGATCCGACGATGTAATACATTGAATCCTGCTACACTATTACCTGTAATTGGAACAGACCCACTAGCTCATGATTGTGTTGAAATCATTGAAATAAAGACGAAACCTAGACAAGACTTGACAGACGTTCCATTGTTAGATCCAGACCTGACGTTGTATGTAGACGGATCGTGCATGAGAGCAAGTACAGGAGACTTAGTGGCCGCGTATGCAGTCACAACAGACACTGAAGTTATTGAGACAAATTGTATAGATACTTTGTCAGCCCAAGCAGCAGAACTTATTGCCCTAACGCAAGCCTGTATTCAAGCCACAAATAAGAAAGTTAATGTATACACTGACTCACGTTATGCATTCGGAGTTGTACACGACTTCGGCGTGCTGTGGCGAGAGAGAGGTTATTTAACCTCCCATGGTGCCCACATTCAGCACGGACCCCTCATTCATGCCTTGTTAGACGCAATACATCTACCCACTGCTATATCGATTATGAAATGTAAAGCACACACGAAGGTTACTGATATCATTTCTCAAGGCAATGATTTAGCTGACAGAACAGCTAAACAGACTGCTCAGAATCGCACATTAGACATGACAAAGCCAATAGTTCAGACACCAACACAGTGTATGACAATTAAGGATCCCGCACTTGACGTAATTGACATACAGACACATGCCACAGCAGAAGAAATAAAGAAGTGGACTGAACTAGGAGGGATCCAGACAGATCAAGGATGGATGACGAAGGAGAAATCTGTATGGTTTCTCCCTGATTCCATGGTTCAAGCCATTATAGCTACAGTTCACAGTCCAGCACATTTAGGAGGAAAGGCTGGGTGCATTCCAGCCATATAAAAAAATTTCATGGACTTCCTCCTGACACAAACAGTACTCCCCGTGTGTCTTCCCCCATTGACTCAAAGCTACCTTTGGCTGAGGCCAGTAGCACCGAACTCTATAAACAGAAACTCAGGTCCAGATCTAAACTGTCGGACGATTTGATTGTTTAAGTCCTCTCCAAGGTGAAGCGGTTGAATCTGTCCCGACATGTATCCCTTAGGTCTGAATCATGTAGAGTCCAGAATCATAATGAAACGACATGCTTATTGTAAATTACTGCGTAGCCACTGTATTGTGACTTTATTAATTTTGTTTTTCTTGAGTTTCTTAATAGTTACTGCAAGTATATTGTTGCATATGTATTATCCTGTTTCTAAACGTGCTTTCAATATAACTGGTGAACATTCTTTTAGTGACCTACCCCCACATGAGTTGTCCTATAGACTTGCGCTGCGCAATAACACCTTCATTAGTATGTTACATCATTCCCATCAGACTAGTAATGCGACCAATTGTTGGGTGTGTGGCCGACTTCCTCCCTATCAGAATAACAAAGGAGTTCTGCCTTTCTTTCCACATCCATTCACACACAATGGCTCCTGTGGAGCATGGTTTAGTTTATTAAATTCCATAGACCCAGACACAGCAGTTTATCAACAACATTGGATATGGGGAAATCTGAATCTAGTTTTATTCAAAGTCTGTCACCCTAATAAGGAGGGTCACCCCAGTAGAACAGGAACTGATTTAGAAAATGAAGTGTATAAATTAGGTAATTTTACGCCTAATCTTATGATTTTGAATGTCAAATCCGAAGTTGAACTAATTCTGCCCACTATGTCAGTATTTCCAGTTAAGGGTGAATTATGTGTGAGAAAAGTTGGTTCCATACATATGGGCCATAGTAAATGTGTTACTACAGTAGAATATAGTGATCAAGGTAAATCTTCATTTAGAGCTTCTCGCCATTCTTACTTCATATGTGGTCAGACGGCATATATGCGTCTGCCTCTAGATTGGGATGGTACCTGTTACATAGCATTCCTTTTGCCACCTGTTTTCCTAGCTCCCCCTGATTATTATCGAAATGTTCATTTAGTACACAATAGAGAGCGAAGAGATCTCCCAGTTGTCGATTATACTGAGACAGCATGGGACAAGTATGTAGATTTCAATAAAGGTATCTTTCCCTATATAGGTACAATATCAAATAGTAAGCTGATACGCAGACTCACCAAGACTCTTGAAGCTGTAGTAAACGAGACTATAGCCGCCCTAGGCAATCTGACAGAGGAACAATCAGTGATGAGAATTGTTGTTCTCCAGAATCGTCTTGTCCTTGACGTCATCCTGGCCGATAGGGGCGGAGCTTGCAGGGTCATCGGATCCAGCTGCTGCATATTCATACCAGAAAATTCACCATCTGTATATAAAGCTATAACACGCCTTCATAAGATTGTAAGCCAGATACACGAAAATCCAGGCACTTGGACGTGGTCCGGGTGGTTTTGGAGTGTGATATCAGCCTGGGGATGGAGAGTTTTATCCTTCCTAGGTATTGGCCTTCTTATGCTTTTCAGTTGTTGTTTATGCCTGCAATGTGGACCAGCGATTTGTGGTCTGTGTGCCACATCATGCATCCCATATCACAGGTCTCGTTCAGAATGCCGGAAGAAGAAGGAAGAAGAAATGATGCTCCATGAGCAAATCGATGGAATGATGAAGATTGATGTCTCTTGAAGGGCAAGAAGGGGACAAGGAGGGAATGTGGAAATGTGGATTTTCCTGATCAGTTATGTCCCCTATCTTGGACCCCAACGGTTCTATATGCATGTTACAAGTACATGTATGTTCCCTCCAGTTCCAGTTTCTAAGACGCAAACATATGTGTGTCTACCGTCGACATGTTCTCTGTCAGATCCGCCATCAAAGGGCTGGATATTCGATTCCTAAGTATGAAAGGCCACCGACTTTATATGGCTAAGTTACTTCATTTTTACAGTTCAGGCAAGTAGGCCCGATTCTGTCCTCAAGCCTTTCCCTGCTCTCTGTCTCTGACAGCTTCAGCTTGAGCTCGCATCTGTATCCATGAACTTTGTCCTACTCCCTGTGCAGCTAACGGTGCCTGCCTCGGCCAGTTTTCGCCTGCCTGCCAAGAAGTTGTATTTCACCTTCGAATTATCTATTTTGCTCTCCAGCCGATGCATTCCTGTCTAGTGATTTAGGTAAACATTTCCTTTAGCTCACAAGCAAAGGACTCAGCCTTTCCGTCCTCCTGCAAGTGATTCATAGCCCTGTTGCCATGGAAAGTTTTCTATCCCTCGCATCTCATATAGACACTTAGACGTTTGTGCACGCACACAGTCAGTATAGACTAGATTCTGTTCGAGAGTCCTTCCTTGTGGATAACATAGTTCTTTAAACATAGGATGTTAGATATGATTTGGGATTAGGTTGACTTGACCCCCCAGACTTCTCGTCTCCACATGTAGAGCTAAATGTCAAGTCCCCTTCACCCCCTAGTTGCACGTCAATTACACGTCATGCTGCCGCGCGCGCATCTATGCCAAGTATTATCTTATAGATCCACCTATGTCTGATAATCCTAACCAATCATGTTTCTTTTATTCCTTATTACGCCTAGTTTCGATTACGTACCTGTCATGTCACTCTTCTTATCAAATGTTACGCCTTCTACATTCGTTTCATTGTAATGTACTTATTATAAAAATGCATGTCTGTCAATAAAGTATTGTACTTCACTTCCTGAACCCTCGTGGTGACGGAACCTGAAGGCCGCGACTCGAGTCGGCCATTTTGAATGGAATAAAGCCCATTTAGAAACCTCTTATACCACGGATTCTGCCTCTTGTTATTCTGAGCGATTTTACTATTATTTTAAGATTCCGTATGAAATTCAGTCCGGTAAAGAAGATTTTATTTACCACACCTTAGCTATTAGGCCAGAGTAAGAGTTAACACCTTAACTAGTAGGCCAGAGTAAGAGTTAGGACCTTAACCATTAGGCCAGAGTACGAGTCTAAGACCTTAGCTATTAGGCAAGAGTAAGAGTTAAGACCTTAGCTATTAGGCCAGAGTAAGATTTAAGACCTTAGCTATTAGGCCAGAGTAAGAGTTAAGACCTTAACCAGTAGGCCAGAGTAAGAGTTAAGACCTTAACCATTAGGCCAGAGTACGAGTCTAAGACCTTAACTATTAGGCCATAGTAAGAGTTAAGACCTTAACCAGTAGGCCAGAGTAAGAGTTAAGACCTTAGCCATTAGGCCAGAGTAGAAGTCTAAGACCTTAGCTATTAGGCCAGAGTAAGAGTTAAGACCTTAGCTATTAGGCCAGAATAAGAGTTAACACCTTAACTAGTAGGCCAGAGTAAGAGTTAGGACCTTAACCATTAGGCCAGAGTACGAGTCTAAGACCTTAGCTATTAGGCCAGAGTAAGAGTTAAGACCTTAGCTATTAGGCCAGAGTAAGAGTTAAGACCTTAGCTATTAGGCCAGAGTAAGAGTTAAGACCTTAGCTATTAGGCCAGAGTAAGAGTTAAGACCTTAACCAGTAGGCCAGAGTAAGAGTTAAGACCTTAACCATTAGGCCAGAGTACGAGTCTAAGACCTTAACTATTAGGCCATAGTAAGAGTTAAGACCTTAACCAGTAGGCCACAGTAAGAGTTAAGGCCTTAACCAGTAGGCCAGAGTAAGAGTTAAGACCTTAACCAGTAGGCCAGAGTAAGAGTTAAGACCTTAACCATTAGGCCATATTATGAGTCTAAGACCTTAGCTATTAGGCCAGAGTAGGAGTTAAGACCTTAGCTATTAGGCCAGAGTAAGAGTTAAGACCTTAACCAGTAGGCCAGAGTAAGAGTTAAGACCTTAACCATTAGGCCAGAGTACGAGTCTAAGACCTTAGATATTAGGCCAGAGTAAGAGTTAAGACCTTAGCTATTAGGCCAGAGTAAGAGTTAAGACCTTAGCTATTAGGCTAGAGTAAGAGTTAAGACCTTAACCAGTAGGCCAGAGTAAGAGTTAAAACCTTAACCATTATGCTAGAGTACGAGTCTAAGACCTTAGCTATTAGGCCAGAGTAAGAGTTAAGACCTTAACAAGTCGGCCAGAGTAAGAGTTAAGACCTTAACCAGTAGGCCAGAGTAAGAGTTAAGACCTTAACCAGTAGGCCAGAGTACGAGTCTAAGACCTTAGCTATTCGGCCAGAGTAAGAGTTAAGACCTTAACCATTAGGCCAGAGTAGAAGTCTAAGACCTTAGCTATTAGGCCAGAGTAAGAGTTAGGACCTTAGCTATTAGGCCAGAGTAAGAGTTAAGACCTTAACCATTAGGCCAGAGTACGAGTCTAAGACCTTAGCTATTAGGCCAGAGTAAGAGTTAAGACCTTAGCAATTAGGCCAGAGTAAGAGTTAAGACCTTAGCTATTAGGCCAGAGTAAGAGTTAAGACCTTAACCAGTAGGCCAGAGTAAGAGTTAAGACCTTAACCAGTAGGCCAGAGTAAGAGTTAAGACCTTAACCATTAGGCCAGAGTACGAGTCTAAGACCTTAGCTATTAGGCCAGCGTAAGAGTTAAGACCTTAGCTATTAAGTCAGAGTAAGAGTTAAGACCTTAACCAGTAGGCCAGAGTAAGAGTTAAGACCTTAACCATTAGGCCGGAGTACGAGTCTAAGACCTTAGCTATTAGGCCATAGTAAGAGTTAAGACCTTAACCAGTAGGCCAGAGTAAGAGTTAAGACCTTAGCTTTTAGGCCAGAGTAAGAGTTAAGACCTTAACCATTAGGCCAGAGTACGAGTCTAACACCTTAGCTATTAGGCCAGAGTAAGAGTTAAGACCTTAGCTATTAGGCTTGAGTAAGAGTTAAGACCTTAGCTATTAGGCTAGTGTAAGAGTTAAGACCTTAACCAGTAGGCCAGAGTAAGAGTTAACACCTTAACCATTATGCTAGAGTACGAGTCTGAGACCTTAGCTATTAGGCCAGAGTAAGAGTTAAGACCTTAACAAGTCGGCCAGCGTAAGAGTTAAGACAATAACCAGTAGGCCAGAGTAAGAGTTAAGACCTTAACCAGTAGGCTAGAGTACGAGTCTAAGACCTTAGCTATTCGGCCAGAGTAAGAGTTAAGACCTTAACCATTAGGCCAGAGTAGAAGTCTAAGACCATAGCTATTAGGCCAGAGTAAGAGTTAAAACCTTAGCTATTAGGCCAGAGTAAGAGTTAAGACCTTAGCTATTTGGCCAGAGTAAGAGTTAAGACCTTAACCAGTAGGCTAGAGTAAAAGTTAAGACCTTAACTATTAGGCCAGAGTACGAGTCTAAGACCTTAGCTATTAGGCCAGAGTAAGAGTTAAGACCTTAGCTATTAGGCCAGAGTAAGAGTTAAGACCTTAACCATTAGGCCAGAGTACGAGTCTAAGACCTTAGCTATTAGGCCAGAGTAAGAGTTAAGACCTTAGCTATTAGGAAAGAGTAAGAGTTAAGACCTTAACCAGTAGGCCAGAGTAAGAGTTAAGACCTTAACCATTAGGCCAGAGTACGAGTCTAAGACCTTAGCTATTAGGCCAGAGTAAGAGTTAAGACCTTAGCTATTAGGCCAGAGTAAGAGTTAAGACCTTAGCTATTAGGCTAGAGTAAGAGTTAAGACCTTAACCAGTAGGCCAGAGTAAGAGTGAACACCTTAACCATTATGCTAGAGTATGAGTCTAAGACCTTAGCTATTAGGCCAGAGTACGAGTTAAGACCTTAAGAAGTCGGCCAGAGTAAGAGTTAAGACCTTAACCAGTAGACCAGAGTAAGAGTTAAGACCTTAGCTATTTGGCCAGAGTAAGAGTTAAGACCTTAGCCATTAGGCCAGAGTAGAAGTCTAAGACCTTAGCTATTAGGCCAGAGTAAGAGTTAAGACCTTAGCTATTAGGCCAGAGTAAGAGTTAACACCTTAACTAGTAGGCCAGAGTAAGAGTTAGGACCTTAACCATTAGGCCAGAGTACGAGTCTAAGACCTTAGCTATTAGGCAAGAGTAAGAGTTAAGACCTTAGCTATTAGGCCAGAGTAAGATTTAAGACCTTAGCTATTAGGCCAGAGTAAGAGTTAAGACCTTAACCAGTAGGCCAGAGTAAGAGTTAAGACCTTAACCATTAGGCCAGAGTACGAGTCTAAGACCTTAACTATTAGGCCATAGTAAGAGTTAAGACCTTAACCAGTAGGCCAGAGTAAGAGTTAAGACCTTAACCATTAGGCCAGAGTACGAGTCTAAGACCTTAGCTATTAGGCCAGAGTAAGAGTTAAGACCTTAGCTATTAGGCCAGAGTAAGAGTTAAGACCTTAACTATTAGGCTAGAGTAAGAGTTAAGACCTTAACCAGTAGGCCAGAGTAAGAGTTAACACCTTAACCATTATGCTAGAGTACGAGTCTAAGACCTTAGCTATTAGGCCAGAGTAAGAGTTAAGACCTTAACAAGTCGGCCAGAGTAAGAGTTACGACCTTAACCAGTAGGCCAGAGTAAGAGTTAAGACCTTAACCAGTAGGCCAGCGTACGAGTCTAAGACCTTAGCTATTCGGCCAGAGTAAGAGTTAAGACCTTAACCATTAGGCCAGAGTAGAAGTCTAAGACCTTAGCTATTAGGCCAGAGTAAGAGTTAAGACCTTAGCTATTAGGCCAGAGTAAGAGTTAACACCTTAACTAGTAGGCCAGAGTAAGACTTAGGACCTTAATCATTAGGCCAGAGTACGAGTCTAATACCTTAGCTATTCGGCCAGAGTAAGAGTTAAGACCTTAACCATTAGGCCAGAGTAGAAGTCTAAGACCTTAGCTATTAGGCCAGAGTAAGAGTTAAGACCTTAGCTATTAGGCCAGAGTAAGAGTTAACACCTTAACTAGTAGGCCAGAGTAAGAGTTAGGACCTTAACCATTAGGCCAGAGTACGAGTCTAAGACCTTAGCTATTAGGCCAGAGTAAGAGTTAAGACCTTAGCTATTAGGCCAGAGTAAGAGTTAAGACCTTAGCTATTAGGCCAGAGTAAGAGTTAAGACCTTAACCAGTAGGCCAGAGTAAGAGTTAAGACCTTAACCATTAGGCCAGAGTACGAGTCTAAGACCTTAACTATTAGGCCATAGTAAGAGTTAAGACCTTAACCAGTAGGCCACAGTAAGAGTTAAGACCTTAACCAGTAGGCCAGAGTAAGAGTTAAGACCTTAACCATTAGGCCAGAGTACGAGTCTAAGACCTTAGCTATTAGGCCAGAGTAAGAGTTAAGACCTTAGCTATTAGGCCAGAGTAAGAGTTAAGACCTTAGCTATTAGGCTAGAGTAAGAGTTAAGACCTTAACCAGTAGGCCAGAGTAAGAGTTAACACCTTAACCATTATGCTAGAGTACGAGTCTAAGACCTTAACTATTAGGCCAGAGTAAGAGTTAAGACCTTAACAAATCGGCCAGAGTAAGAGTTACGACCTTAACCAGTAGGCCAGAGTAAGAGTTAAGACCTTAACCAGTAGGCCAGAGTACAAGTCTAAGACCTTAGCTATTCGGCCAGAGTAAGAGTTAAGACCTTAACCATTAGGCCTGAGTAGAAGTCTAAGACCTTAGCTATTAGGCTAGAGTAAGAGTTAAGACCTTAGCTATTAGGCCAGAGTAAGAGTTAAGACCTTAGCTATTAGGCCAGAGTAAGAGTTAAGACCTTAACCATTAGGCCAGAGTACGAGTCTAAGACCATAGCTATTAGGCCAGAGTAAGAGTTAAGACCTTAGCAATTAGGCCAGAGTAAGAGTTAAGACCTTAACCATATGGCCAGAGTACGAGTCTAAGACCATAGCTATTAGGCCAGAGTAAGAGTTAAGACCTTAGCTATTAGGCCAGAGTAAGAGTTAAGACCTTAGCTATTAGGCCAGAGTAAGAGTTAAGACCTTAACCAGTAGGCCAGAGTAAGAGTTAAGACCTTAACCAGTAGGCCAGAGTAAGAGTTAAGACCTTAACCATTAGGCCAGAGTACGAGTCTAAGACCTTAGCTATTAGGCCAGAGTAAGAGTTAAGACCTTAACCAGTAGGCCAGAGTAAGAGTTAAGACATTAACCTGTAGGCCATAGTATGAGTCTAAGACCTTAGCTATTAGGCCAGAGTAAGAGTTAAGACCTTAGCTATTAGGTCAGAGTAAGAGTTAAGACCTTAACCAGTAGGCCGGAGTACGAGTCTAAGACCTTAGCCTGTAGGCCATAGTATGAGTATAAGACCTTAGCTATTAGGCCAGAGTAAGAGTTAAGACCTTAACCAGTAGGCCAGAGTAAGAGTTAAGACCTTAACCTGTAGGCCATAGTATGAGTCTAAGACCTTAGCTATTAGGCCAGAGTAAGAGTTAAGACCTTAGCTATTAGGTCAGAGTAAGAGTTAAGACCTTAACCATTAGGCCGGAGTACGAGTCTAAGACCTTAGCTATTAGGCCATAGTAAGAGTTAAGACCTTAACCAGTAGGCCAGAGTAAGAGTTAAGACCTTAGCTATTAGGCCAGAGTAAGAGTTAAGACCTTAACCATTAGGCCAGAGTACGAGTCTAACACCTTAGCTATTAGGCCAGAGTAAGAGTTAAGACCTTAGCTATTAGGCCAGAGTAAGAGTTAAGAGCTTAACCATTAGGCCAGAGTACGAGTCTAAGACCTTAGCTATTAGGCCAGAGTAAGAGTTAAGACCTTAGCAATTAGGCCAGAGTAAGAGTTAAGACCTTAACCATTAGGCCAGAGTACGAGTCTAAGACCATAGCTATTAGGCCAGAGTAAGAGTTAAGACCTTAGCTATTAGGCCAGAGTAAGAGTTAAGACCTTAGCTATTAGGCCAGAGTAAGAGTTAAGACCTTAACCAGTAGGCCAGAGTAAGAGTTAAGACCTTAACCAGTAGGCCAGAGTAAGAGTTAAGACCTTAACCATTAGGCCAGAGTACGAGTCTAAGACCTTAGCTATTAGGCCAGAGTAAGAGTTAAGACCTTAACCAGTAGGCCAGAGTAAGAGTTAAGACCTTAACCTGTAGGCCATAGTATGAGTCTAAGACCTTAGCTATTAGGCCAGAGTAAGAGTTAAGACCTTAGCTATTAAGTCAGAGTAAGAGTTAAGACCTTAACCAGAAGGCCAGAGTAAGAGTTAAGACCTTAACCATTAGGCCGGAGTACGAGTCTAAGACCTTAGCTATTAGGCCATAGTAAGAGTTAAGACCTTAACCAGTAGGCCAGAGTAAGAGTTAAGACCTTAGCTATTAGGCCAGAGTAAGAGTTAAGACCTTAACCATTAGGCCAGAGTACGAGTCTAACACCTTAGCTATTAGGCCAGAGTAAGAGTTAAGACCTTAGCTATTAGGCCAGAGTAAGAGTTAAGACCTTAGCTATTAGGCTAGTGTAAGAGTTAAGACCTTAACCAGTAGGCCAGAGTAAGAGTTAACACCTTAACCATTATGCTAGAGTACGAGTCTGAGACCTTAGCTATTAGGCCAGAGTAAGAGTTAAGACCTTAACAAGTCGGCCAGCGTAAGAGTTAAGACAATAACCAGTAGGCCAGAGTAAGAGTTAAGACCTTAACCAGTAGGCTAGAGTACGAGTCTAAGACCTTAGCTATTCGGCCAGAGTAAGAGTTAAGACCTTAACCATTAGGCCAGAGTAGAAGTCTAAGACCATAGCTATTAGGCCAGAGTAAGAGTTAAAACCTTAGCTATTAGGCCAGAGTAAGAGTTAAGACCTTAGCTATTTGGCCAGAGTAAGAGTTAAGACCTTAACCAGTAGGCTAGAGTAAAAGTTAAGACCTTAACTATTAGGCCAGAGTACGAGTCTAAGACCTTAGCTATTAGGCCAGAGTAAGAGTTAAGACCTTAACCAGTAGGCCATAGTATGAGTCTAAGACCTTAGCTATGAGGCCAGAGTAAGAGTTAAGACCTTAGCTATTAGGTCAGAGTAAGAGTTAAGACCTTAACCAGTAGGCCAGAGTAAGAGTTAAGACCTTAACCATTAGGCCAGAGTACGAGTCTTAGTCCTTAGCTATTAGGCCATAGTAAGAGTTAAGACTTTAGCTAGTAGGCCAGAGTAAGAGTTAAGACCTTAACCAGTAGGCAAGAGTAAGAGTTAAGCCCTTAACCATTAGGCCAGAGTACGAGTCTAAGACCTTAGCTATTAGGCCAGAGTAAGAGTTAAGACCTTAGCTATTAGGCCAGAGTAAGAGTTAAGACCTTAACCATTAGGCCAGAGCAATAGTTAACACCTTAGCTATTAGGCCAGAGTAAGAGTTAAGACCTTAACCAGTAGGCCAGAGTAAGAGTTAAGACCTTAACCATTAGGCCAGAGTACGAGTCTACAACCTTATCTATTAGGCCAGAGTAAGAGTTAAGACCTTAATAAGTAGGCCAGAGTAAGAGTTAAGACCTTAGCTATTAGGCCACAGTAAGAGTTAAGACCTTAACCAGTAGGCCAGAGTAAGAGTTAAGACCTTAACCAGCAGGCCAGAGTACGAGTCTAAGACCTTAGCTATTTGGCCAGAGCAAGAGTTATGACCTTAACCATTAGGCCAGAGTACAAGTCTAAGACCTTGGCTATTAGGCCAGAGTAAGAGTTGAGACCTTAGCTATTAGGCCAGAGTAAGAAATAAGACATTAACCAGTAGGCCAGGGTAAAAGTTAAGACCTTAACCTGTAGGCCATAGTATGAGTCTAAGACGTTAGCTATTAGGCCAGAGTAAGAGTTAAGACCTTACCTATTAGGCCAGAGTAAGAGTTAAGACCTTAACCATTAGGCCAGAGTACGAGTCTAAGACCTTAGCTATTAGGCCAGAGTAAGAGTTAAGACCTTAGCTATTAGGCAAGAGTAAGAGTAAAGACCTTAACCAGTAGGCCAAAGTAAGAGTTAAGACCTTAGCTAGTAGGCCAGAGTAAGAGTTAAGACCTTAACCAGTAGGCCAGAGTAAGAGTTAAGCCCTTAACCATTAGGCCAGAGTATGAGTCTAAGACCTTAGCTATTAGGCCAGAGTAAGAGTTAAGACCTTAGCTATTAGGCCAGAGTAAGACTTAAGACCTTAACCATTAGGCCAGAGTACGAGTCTAAGACCTTAGCTATTAGGCCAGAGTAAGAGTTAATACCTTAGCAATTAGGCCAGAGTAAGAGTTAAGACCTTAACTATTAGGCCAGAGTACGAGTCTAAGACCTTAGCTATTAGGCCAGAGTAAGAGTTAAGACCTTAGCTATTAGGCCAGAGTAAGAGTTAAGACCTTAACCAGTAGGCCAGAGTACAAGTCTAAGACCTTAGCTATTAGGCCAGAGTACGAGTCTAAGACCTTAGCTATTAGGCCAGAGTAAGAGTTAAGACCTTAACCATTAGGCCAGAGTACGAGTCTAAGACCTTAGTTATTAGGCCAGAGTAAGAGTTAAGACCTTAGCTATTAGGCCAGAGTAAGAGTTAAGACCTTAACCATTAGGCCAGAGTACGAGTCTAAGACCTTAGCTATTAGGCCAGAGAAAGAGTTAAGACCTTAACCAGTAGGCCAGAGTAAGAGTTAAGACCTTAACCTGTAGGCCATAGTACGAGTCCAAGACCTTAGCTATTAGGCCAGAGTAAAAGTTAAGACCTTAACCAGTAGGCCAGAGTAAGAGTTAAGACCTTAACCAGTAGGCCAGAGTACGAGTCTAAGACCTTAGCTATTAGGCCAGAGTAAGAGTTAAGACCTTAACCAGTAGGCCAGAGTAAGAGTTAAGACCTTAACCAGTATGCAAGAGTAAGAGTTAAGAACTTAACCATTAGGCCAGAGTACGATTCTACGACCTTAGATATTAGGCCAGAGTAAGAGTTAAGACCTTAATCAGTAGGCCAGAGGAAGAGTTAAGACCTTAAACATTAGGCCAGAGTACAAGTCTAAGACCTTAGCTATTAGGCCAGAGTAAGATTTAAGACCTTAGCTATTAGGCCAGAGTAAGAGTTAAGACCTTAACCAGTAGGCCAGAGTACGAGTCTAAGACCTTAGCTATTAGGCCAGAGTAAGAGTTAAGACCTTAACCAGTAGGCCAGAGTTAGAGTTAAGACCTAAACCTGTAGGCCATAGTACGAGTCTAAGACCTTAGCTATTAGGCCAGAGTAAGAGTTAAGACCTTAGCTATTAGGCCAGAGTAAGAGTTAAGACCTTACCCATTAGGCCAGAGTACGAGTCCTAGACCTTAGCTATTAGGCCAGAGAAAGAGTTAAGACCTTAGCTATTAGGCCAGAGTAAGAGTTAAGACCTTAACCATTAGGCCAGAGTAGGAGTCTAAGACCATAGCTATTAGGCCAGAGTAAGAGTTAAGACCTTAGCTATTAGGCCAGAGTAAGAGTTAAGACCTTAGCTATTAGGCAAGAGTAAGAGTAAAGACCTTAACCAGTAGGCCAGAGTAAGAGTTAAGACCTTAGCTAGTAGGCCAGAGTAAGAGTTAAGACCTTAACCAGTAGCCAGAGTAAGAGTTAAGCCCTTAACCATTAGGCCAGAGTACGAGTCTAAGACCTTAGCTATTAGGCCAGAGTAAGAGTTAAGACCTTAGCTATTAGGCCAGAGTAAGAGTTAAGACCTTAACCATTAGGCCAGAGTACGAGTCTAAGACCTTAGCTATTAGGCCAGAGTAAGAGTTAAGACCTTAGCTATTAGGCCAGAGTAAGAGTTAAGACCTTAACAATTAGGCCAGAGTACGAGTCTAAGACCTTAGCTATTAGGCCAGAGTTAGAGTTAAGACCTTAGCTATTAGGCCAGAGTAAGAGTTAAGACCTTAACCAGTAGGCCAGAGTATGAGTCTAAGACCTTAGCTATTAGGCCAGAGTACGAGTCTAAGACCTTAGCTATTAGGCCAGAGTAAGAGTTAAGACCTTAACCATTAGGCCAGAGTACGAGTCTAAGACCTTAGCTATTAGGCCAGAGTTAGAGTTAAGACCTTAGCTATTAGGCCAGAGTAAGAGTTAAGACCTTAACCAGTAGGCCAGAGTATGAGTCTAAGACCTTAGCTATTAGGCCAGAGTACGAGTCTAAGACCTTAGCTATTAGGCCAGAGTAAGAGTTAAGACCATAACCATTAGGCCAGAGTACGAGTCTAAGACCTTAGTTATTAGGCCAGAGTAAGAGTTAAGACCTTAGCTAGTATGCCAGAGTAAGAGTTAAGACCTTAACCATTAGGCCAGAGTACGAGTCTAAGACCTTAGCTATTAGGCCAGAGTAAGAGTTAAGACCTTAGCTATTAGGCCAGAGTAAGAGTTAAGACCCTAACCATTAGGCCATTGTACAAGTCTAAGACCTTAGCTATTAGGCCAGAGTAAGATGTAAGACCTTAGCTATTAGGCCAGAGTAATAGTTAACACCTTAGCTATTAGGCCAGAGTAAGAGTTAAGACCTTAACCAGTAGGCCAGAGTAAGAGTTAAGACCTTAACCATTAGGCCAGAGTACGAGTTTACGACCTTAGCTATTAGGCCAGAGTAAGAGTTAAGACCTTAATCAGTAGGCCAGAGTAAGAGTTAAGACCTTAGCTATTAGGCCAGAGTAAGAGTTAAGACCTTAGCTATTATGCAAGAGTAAGAGTAAAGACCTTAACCAGTAGGCCAGAGTAAGAGTTAAGACCTTAGCTAGTAGGCCAGAGTAAGAGTTAAGACCTTAACCAGTAGGCCAGAGTAGAGTTAAGCCCTTAACCATTAGGCCAGAGTACGAGTCTAAGACCTTAGCTATTAGGCCAGAGTAAGAGTGAAGACCTTAGCTATTAGGCCAGAGTAAGAGTTAAGACCTTAACCATTAGGCCAGAGTACGAGTCTAAGACCTTAGCTATTAGGCCAGAGTAAGAGTTAAGACCTTAGCTATTAGGCCAGAGTAAGAGTTAAGACCTTAACCATTAGGCCAGAGTACGAGTCTAAGACCTTAGCTATTAGGCCAGAGTAAGAGTTAAGACCTTAGCTATTAGGCCAGAGTAAGCGTTAAGACCTTAACCATTAGGCCAGAGTACGAGTCTAAGACCTTAGCTATTAGGCCAGAGTAAGAGTTAAGACCTTAGCTATTAGGCCAGAGTAAGAGTTAAGACCTTAACCATTAGGCCAGAGTACGAGTCTAAGACCTTAGCTATTAGGCCAGAGTAAGAGTTAAGACCTTAGCTATTAGGCCAGAGTAAGAGTTAAGACCTTAACCATTAGGCCAGTGTACGAGTCTAAGACCTTAGCTATTAGGCCAGAGTAAGATTTAAGACCTTAGCTATTAGGCCAGAGTAATAGTTAACACCTTAGCTATTAGGCCAGAGTAAGAGTTAAGACCTTACCCAGTAGGCCAGATTAAGAGTTAAGACCTTAACCATTAGGACAGAGTACGAGTCTACGACCTTAGCTATTAGGCCAGAGTAAGAGTTAAGACCTTAATCAGTAGGCCAGAGTAAGAGTTAAGACCTTAACCAGAAGTCCAGAGTAAGAGTTAAGACCTTAACCATTAGGCCAGAGTACGAGTCTACGACCTTAGCTATTAGGCCAGAGTAAGAGTTAAGACCTTAATCAGTAGGCCAGAGTAAGAGTTAAGACCTTAACCATTAGGCCAGAGTACGAGTCTAAGACCTTAGCTATTAGGCCAGAGTAAGAGTTAAGACCTTAGCTATTAGGCCAGAGTAAGAGTTAAGACCTTAACCAGTAGGCCAGAGTACGAGTCTAACACCTTAGCTATTAGGCCAGAGTAAGAGTTAAGACCTTAACCAGTAGGCCAGAGTAAATATTAAGAACTTAACCTGTAGGCCGGAGTACGAGTCTAAGACCTTAGCTATTAGGCCAGAGTAAGAGTTAAGACCTTAGCTATTAGGCCAGAGTAAGAGTTAAGACCTTAACCAGTAGGCCAGAGTACGAGTCTAAGACCTTAGCTATTAGGCCAGAGTACGAGTCTAAGACCTTAGCTATTAGGCCAGAGTAAGAGTTGAGACCTTAACCATTAGGCCAGAGTACGAGTCTAAGACCTTAGTTATTAGGCCAGAGTAAGAGTTAAGACCTTAGCGATTAGGCCAGAGTAAGAGTTAAGACCTTAACCATTAGGCCAGAGTACGAGTCTAAGACCTTAGCTATTAGGCCAGAGTAAGAGTTAAGACCTTAGCTATTAGGCCAGAGTAAGAGTTAAGACCTTAACCATTAGGCCAGAGTACGAGTCTAAGACCTTAGCTATTAGGCCAGAGTAAGAGTTAAGACCTTAGCTATTAGGCCAGAGTAAGAGTTAATACCTTAACCATTAGGCCAGAGTACGAGTCTAAGACCATTGCTATTAGGCCAGAGTAAGATTTAAGACGTTAGCTATTAGGCCAGAGCAATAGATAACAGCTTAGCTATTAGGCCAGAGTAAGAGTTATGACCTTAACCAGTAGGCAAGAGTAAGAGTTAAGACCTTAACCATTAGGCCAGAGTACGAGTCTAAGACCTTAGCTATTAGGCCAGAGTACGAGTCTAAGACCTTAGCTATTAGGCCAGAGTAAGAGTTAAGACCTTAACCATTAGGCCAGAGTACAAGTCTAAGACCTTAGCTATTAGGCCAGAGTAAGATTTAAGACCTTAGCTATTAGGCCAGAGCCTAATAGCTAAGGTGTTAACTATTGCTCTGGCCTAATGGTTAAGGTCTTAACTCTTACTCTGGCCTAATAGCTAAGGTCTTAACTCTTACTCTGGCCTAATAGCTATGGTCTTAGACTCGTACTCTGGCCTAATGGTTAAGTTCTTAACTCTTACTCTAGCCTAATTGCTAAGGTCTTAACTCTTACTCTGGCCTAATAGCTAAGGTCTCAGACTCGTACTCTAGCATAATGGTTAAGGTGTTAACTCTTACTCTGGCCTACTGGTTAAAGTCTTAACTCTTACTCTGGCCTACAGGTTAAGGTCTTAACTCTTAATCTGGCCTAATAGCTAAGGTCTTAACTCTTACTCTGGCCTAATAGCTAAGGTCTTAGACTCATACTCTGGCCTAATGGTTAAGGGCTTAACTCTTACTCTGGCCTACTGGTTAAGGTCTTAACTCTTACTCTGGCCTACTAGGTAAGGTCTTAACTCTTACTCTGGCCTACTGGTTAAGGTCTTTACTCTTACTCTTGCCTAATAAATAAGATCTTAACTCTTACTCTGGCCTAATAGCTAAGGTCTTAACCCTTACTCTGGCCTAATAGCTAAGGTCTTAAACTCGTACTCTGGCCTACTGGTTAAGGTCTTAACTCTTACTCTGGCCTAATAGCTAAGGTCTTAACTCTTACTCTGGCCTAATAACTAAGGTCTTAGACTCGTACTCTGGCCTAATGGTTAAGGTCTTAACTCTTACTCTGGCCTAATAGCTAAGGTCTTAGACTCATACTCTGGCCTAATAGCTAAGGTCTTAGACTCGTACTCTGGCCTAATAGCTAAGGTCTTAGACTCGTACTCTGGCCTACTGGTTAAGGTCTTAACTCTTACTCTGGCCTAATAGCTAAGGTCTTAACTCTTACTCTGGCCTAATAGCTAAGGTCTTAGACTCGTACTCTGGCCTAATGGTTACGGTCTTAACTCTTACTCTGGCCTAATAGCTAAGATCTTAACTCTTACTCTGGCCTAATAGCTAAGGTCTTAACCCTTACTCTGGCCTAATAGCTAAGGTCTTAAACTCGTACTCTGGCCTACTGGTTAAGGTCTTAACTCTTACTCTGGCCTAATAGCTAAGGTCTTAACTCTTACTCTGGCCTAATAACTAAGGTCTTAGACTCGTACTCTGGCCTAATGGTTAAGGTCTTAACTCTTACTCTGGCCTAATAGCTAAGGTCTTAGACTCATACTCTGGCCTAATAGCTAAGGTCTTAGACTCGTACTCTGGCCTAATAGCTAAGGTCTTAGACTCGTACTCTGGCCTACTGGTTAAGGTCTTAACTCTTACTCTGGCCTAATAGCTAAGGTCTTAACTCTTACTCTGGCCTAATAGCTAAGGTCTTAGACTCGTACTCTGGCCTAATGGTTACGGTCTTAACTCTTACTCTGGTCTAATGGTTAAGGTCTTAACTCTTACTCTGGCCTAATAGCTAAGGTCTTAACTCTTACTCTGGCCTAATAGCTAAGGTCTTAGACTCGTACTCTGGCCTAATGGTTAAGGGCTTAACTCTTACTCTTGCCTACTGGTTACGGTCTTAACTCTTACTCTGGCCTACTAGCTAAAGTCTTAACTCTTACTCTGGCCTACAGGTTAAGGTCTTAACTCTTACTCTGGCCTAATAGCTAAGGTCTTAACTCTTACTTTGGCCTAATAGCTAAGGTCTTAGACTCATACTCTGGCCTAATGGTTAAGGGCTTAACTCTTACTCTGGCCTACTGGTTAAGGTCTTAACTCTTACTCTGGCCTACTAGGTAAGGTCTTAACTCTTACTCTGGCCTACTGGTTAAGGTCTTTACTCTTACTCTTGCCTAATAAATAAGATCTTAACTCTTACTCTGGCCTAATAGCTAAGGTCTTAACCCTTACTCTGGCCTAATAGCTAAGGTCTTAAACTCGTACTCTGGCCTACTGGTTAAGGTCTTAACTCTTACTCTGGCCTAATAGCTAAGGTCTTAACTCTTACTCTGGCCTAATAGCTAAGGTCTTAGACTCGTACTCTGGCCTACTGGTTAAGGTCTTAACTCTTACTCTGGCCTACTGATTAAGGTCTTAACTCTTACTCTGGCCTAATAGCTAAGGTCGTAGACTCGTACTCTGGCCTAATGGTTAAGGTCTTAACTCTTACTCTGGCCTACTGGTTAAGGTCTTAACTGTTACTCTGGCCTAATAGCTAAGGTGTTAACTATTGCTCTGGCCTAATAGCTAAGGTCTTAAATCTTACTCTGGCCTAATAGCTAAGGTCTTAGACTTTTACTCTGGCCTAATGGTTAAGGTCTTAACTCTTACTCTGGCCTAATAGCTAAGGTCTTAGACTCGTACTCTGGCCTAATAGCTAAGGTCTTAGACTCGTACTCTGGCCTACTGGTTAAGGTCTTAACTCTTACTCTGGCCTAATAGCTAAGGTCATAACTCTTACTCTGGCCTAATAGCTAAGGTCTTAGACTCGTACTCTGGCCTAATGGTTACGGTCTTAACTCTTACTCTGGCCTAATAGCTAAGGTCTTAACTCTTACTCTGGCCTAATAGCTAAGGTCTTAGACTCGTACTCTGGCCTAATGGTTAAGGTCTTAACTCTTACTCTGGCCTAATAGCTAAGGTCTTAACTCTTACTCTGGCCTAATAGCTAAGGTCTTAGACTCGTACTCTGGCCTAATGGTTAAGGGCTTAACTCTTACTCTTGCCTACTGGTTAAGGTCTTAACTCTTACTCTGGCCTACTAGCTAAAGTCTTAACTCTTACTCTGGCCTACTGGTTAAGGTCTTTACTCTTACTCTTGCCTAATAGTTAAGGTCTTAACTCTTACTCTGGCCTAATAGCTAAGGTCTTAACTCATACTCTGGCCTAATAGCTAAGGACTTAGACTCGTACTCTGGCCTACTGGTTAAGGTCTTAACTCTTACTCTGGCCTAATAGGTAAGGTCTTAACTCTTACTCTGGCCTAATAGCTAACGTCTTAGACTCGTACTATGGCCTACAGGTTAAGGTCTTAACTTTTACTCTGGCCTACTGGTTAAGGTCTTAACTCTTACTCTGGCCTAATAGCTAAGGTCTTAGTCTCGTACTCTGGCCTACTGGTTAAAGTCTTAACTCTTACTCTGGCCTAATAGCTAAGGTCTTAACTCTTACTCTGGCCTAATAGCTAAGGTATTAGACTCGTACTCTGGCCTAATGGTTAAGGTCTTAACTCTTACTCTGGCCTACTTATTAAGGTCTTAACTCTTACTCTGGCCTAATAGATAAGGTCGTAGACTCGTACTCTGGCCTAATGGTTAAGATCTTAACTCTTACTCTGGCCTACTGGTTAAGGTCTTAACTCTTACTCTGGCCTAATAGCTAAGGTGTTAACTATTGCTCTGGCCTAATAGCTAAGGTCTTAAATCTTACTCTGGCCTAATGGTTAAGGTCTTAACTCTTACTCTGGATTTCTGGTTAAGGTTTTAACTCTTACTCAGGCCTACTGGTTAAGGTCTTAATTCTTACTATGGCCTAATAGCTAAGGTCTTAACTCTTCCTCTGGCCTAATAGCTAAGGTCTTAGACTCGTACCATGGCCTACAAGTTAAGGTCTTAACTCTTACTCTGGCCTACTGGTTAAGGTCTTAACTCTTACTCTGGCCTACTGGTTAAGGTCTTAACTCTTACTCTGGCCTACTGGTTAAGGTCTTAACTTTTACTCTGGCCTAATAGCTAAGGTCTTAACTCTTACTCTGGCCTAATAGCTAAGGTCTTAACTCTTACTCTGGCCTAATAGCTAAGGTCTTAGACTTGTACTCTGGCCTAATGGTTAAGGTCTTAACTCTTAGTCTGGCCTACTGGTTAAGGTCTTAACTCTTACTCTGGCCTAATAGCTAAGGTCTTAACTCTTACTTCGGCCTACTGGTTAAGGTCTTACCTCTTACTCTGGCCTACTGGTTAAGGTTTTAACTCTTACTCAGGCCTACTGGTTAAGGTCTTAATTCTTACTATGGCCTAATAGCTAAGGTCTTAACTCTTACTCTGGCCTAATAGCTAAGGTCTTAGACTCGTACCATGGCCTACAAGTTAAGGTCTTAACTCTTACTCTGGCCTACTGGTTAAGGTCTTAACTTTTACTCTGGCCTACTGGTTAAGGTCTTAACTCTTACTCTGGCCTAATAGCTAAGGTCTTAGACTCGTACTCTGGCCTAATGGTTAAGGTCTTAACTCTTACTCTGGCCTAATAGCTAAGGTCTTAACTCTTACTCTGGCCTAATAGCTAAGGTCTTAGACTCGTACTCTGGCCTAATGGTTAAGGTCTTAACTCTTACTCTGGCCTAATAGTTAAGTTCTTAACTCTTACTCTGGCCTAATAACTAAGGTCTTAGACTCGTACTCTGGCCTAATGGTTAAGGTCTTAACTCTTACTCTGGCCTAATAGCTAAGGTCTTAGACTCGTACTCTGGCCTAATAGCTAAGGTCTTAGACTCATACTCTGGCCTACTGGTTAAGGTCTTAACTCTTACTCTGGCCTAATAGCTAAGGTCTTAACTCTTACTCTGGCCTAATAGCTAAGGTCTTAGAATCGTACTCTGGCCTAATGGTTACGGTCTTAACTCTTACTCTGGCCTAATAGCTAAGGTCTTAACTCTTACTCTGGCCTAATAGCTAATGTCTTAGACTCGTACTCTGGCCTAATGGTTAAGGTCTTAACTCTTACTCTGGCCTAATAGCTAAGGTCTTAACTCTTACTCTGGCCTAATAGCTAAGGTCTTAGACTCGTACTCTGGCCTAATGGTTAAGGGCTTAACTCTTACTCTTGCCTACTGGTTAAGGTCTTAACTCTTACTCTGGCCTACTAGCTAAAGTCTTAACTCTTACTCTGGCCTACTGGTTAAGGTCTTTACTCTTACTCTTGCCTAATAGTTAAGGTCTTAACTCTTACTCTGGCCTAATAGCTAAGGTCTTAACTCTTACTCTGGCCTAATAGCTAAGGTCTTAGACTCGTACTCTGGCCTAATGGTTAAGGTCTTAACTCTTACTCTGGCCTAATAGCTAAGGTCTTAACTCTTACTCTGGCCTAATAGCTAACGTCTTAGACTCGTACTATGGCCTACAGGTTAAGGTCCTAACTTTTACTCTGGCCTAATAGCTAAGGTCTTAGACTCGTACTCTGGCCTACTGGTTAAGGTCTTAACTCTTACTCTGGCCTAATAGCTAAGGTCTTAACTCTTACTCTGGCCTAATATCTAAGGTCTTAGACTCGTACTCTGGCCTAATGGTTAAGGTCTTAACTCTTACTCTGGCCTACTGATTAAGGTCTTAACTCTTACTCTGGCCTAATAGCTAAGGTTGTAGACTCATACTCTGGCCTAGTGGTTAAGGTCTTAACTCGTACTCTGGCCTAATGGTTAAGGTCTTAACTCTTACTCTGGCCTAATGGCTACGGTCTTAACTCTTACTCTGGCCTAATAACTAAGGTCTTAGACTCGTACTCTGGCCTAATGGTTAAGGTCTTAACTCTTACTCTGGCCTAATAGCTAAGGTCTTAGACTCTTACTCTGGCCTAATAGCTAAGGTCTTAGACTCATACTCTGGCCTACTGATTAAGGTCTTAACTCTTATTCTGGCCTAATAGCTAAGGTCTTAACTCTTACTCTGGCCTAATAGCTAAGGTCTTAGACTCGTACTCTGGCCTAATGGTTAAGGTCTTAACTCTTACTCTGGCCTAATAGCTAAGGTCTAAACTCTTACTCTGGCCTAATAGCTAAGGTCTTAGACTCGTACTCTGGCCTAATGGTTAAGGTCTTAACTCTTACTCTGGCCTAATAGCTAAGGTCTTAACTCTTACTCTGTCCTAATAGCTAAGGTCGTAGACTCATACTCTGGCCTAATGGTTAAGGGCTTAACTCTTACTCTGGCCTACTGGTTAAGGTCTTAACTCTTACTCTGGCCTACTAGCTAAGGTCTTAACTCTTACTCTGGCCTACTGGTTAAGGTCTTTACTCTTACTCTTGCCTAATAAATAAGATCTTAACTCTTACTCTGGCCTAATAGCTAAGGTCTTAACCCTTACTCTGGCCTAAAAGCTAAGGTCTTAGACTCGTACTCTGGCCTACTGGTTAAGGTCTTAACTCTTACTCTGGCCTAATAGCTAAGGTCTTAACTCTTACTCTGGCCTAATAGATAAGGTCTTAGACTCGTACTCTGGCCTACTGGTTAAGGTCTTAACTCTTACTCTGGCCTACTGATTAAGGTCTTAACTCTTACTCCGGCCTAATAGCTAAGGTCGTAGACTCGTACTCTGGCCTAACGGTTAAGGTCTTAACTCTAACTCTGGCCTACTGGTTAAGGTCTTAACTCTTACTCTGGCCTAATAGCTAAGGTGTTAACTATTGCTCTGGCCTAATAGCTAAGGTCTTAAATCGTACTCTGGCCTAATAGCTAAGGTCTTAGACTCGTACTCTGGCCTAATGGTTAAGGTCTTATCTCTTACTCTGGCCTAATAGCTAAGGTCTTAACTCTTTCTCTGGCCTAATAGCTAAGGTCTTAGACTCGTACTCTGGCCTAATGGTTAAGGTCTTAACTCTTACTCTGGCCTAATAGCTAAGGTCTTAACTCTTACTCTGGCCTAATAACTAAGGTCTTAGACTCGTACTCTGGCCTAATGGTTAAGGTCTTAACTCTTACTCTGGCCTAATAGCTAAGGTCTTAGACTCATACTCTGGCCTAATAGCTAAGGTCTTAGACTCGTACTCTGGCCTAATAGCTAAGGTCTTAGACTCGTACTCTGGCCTACTGGTTAAGGTCTTAACTCTTACTCTGGCCTAATAGCTAAGGTCTTAACTCTTACTCTGGCCTAATAGCTAAGGTCTTAGACTCGTACTCTGGCCTAATGGTTACGGTCTTAACTCTTACTCTGGCCTAATAGCTAAGGTCTTAACTCTTACTCTGGCCTAATAGCTAAGGTCTTAGACTCGTACTCTGGTCTAATGGTTAAGGTCTTAACTCTTACTCTGGCCTAATAGCTAAGGTCTTAACTCTTACTCTGGCCTAATAGCTAAGGTCTTAGACTCGTACTCTGGCCTACTGGTTAAGGTCTTAACTCTTACTCTGGCCTACTGGTTAAGGTTTTAACTCTTACTCAGAACTACTGGTTAAGGTCTTAATTCTTACTATGGCCTAATACCTAAGGTCTTAACTCTTCCTCTGGCCTAATAGCTAAGGTCTTAGACTCGTACCATGGCCTACAAGTTAAGGTCTTAACTCTTACTCTGGCCTACTGGTTAAGGTCTTAACTTTTACTCTGGCCTACTGGTTAAGGTCTTAACTCTTACTCTGGCCTAATAGCTAAGGTCTTAGACTCGTACTCTGGCCTAATGGTTAAGGTCTTAACTCTTACTCTGGCCTAATAGCTAAGGTCTTAACTCTTACTCTGGCCTAATAGCTAAGGTCTTAGACTCGTACTCTGGCCTAATGGTTAAGGTCTTAACTCTTACTCTGGCCTAATAGCTAAGTTCTTAACTCTTACTCTGGCCTAATAACTAAGGTCTTAGACTCGTACTCTGGCCTAATGGTTAAGGTCTTAACTCTTACTCTGGCCTAATAGCTAAGGTCTTAGACTCGTACTCTGGCCTAATAGCTAAGGTCTTAGACTCATACTCTGGCCTACTGGTTAAGGTCTTAACTCTTACTCTGGCCTAATAGCTAAGGTCTTAACTCTTCCTCTGGCCTAATAGCTAAGGTCTTAGAATCGTACTCTGGCCTAATGGTTACGGTCTTAACTCTTACTCTGGCCTAATAGCTAAGGTCTTAACTCTTACTCTGGCCTAATAGCTAATGTCTTAGACTCGTACTCTGGCCTAATGGTTAAGGTCTTAACTCTTACTCTGGCCTAATAGCTAAGGTCTTAACTCTTACTCTGGCCTAATAGCTAAGGTCTCAGACTCGTACTCTGGCCTAATGGTTAAGGGCTTAACTCTTACTCTTGCCTACTGGTTAAGGTCTTAACTCTTACTCTGGCCTACTAGCTAAAGTCTTAACTCTTACTCTGGCCTACTGGTTAAGGTCTTTACTCTTACTCTTGCCTAATAGTTAAGGTCTTAACTCTTACTCTGGCCTAATAGCTAAGGTCTTAACTCTTACTCTGGCCTAATAGCTAAGGTCTTAGACTCGTACTCTGGCCTAATGGTTAAGGTCTTAACTCTTACTCTGGCCTAATAGCTAAGGTCTTAACTCTTACTCTGGCCTAATAGCTAACATCTTAGACTCGTACTATGGCCTACAGGTTAAGGTCCTAACTTTTACTCTGGCCTAATAGCTAAGGTCTTAGACTCGTACTCTGGCCTACTGGTTAAGGTCTTAACTCTTACTCTGGCCTAATAGCTAAGGTCTTAACTCTTACTCTGGCCTAATATCTAAGGTCTTAGACTCGTACTCTGGCCTAATGGTTAAGGTCTTAACTCTTACTCTGGCCTACTGATTAAGGTCTTAACTCTTACTCTGGCCTAATAGCTAAGGTTGTAGACTCATACTCTGGCCTAATGGTTAAGGTCTTAACTCGTACTCTGGCCTAATGGTTAAGGTCTTAACTCTTACTCTGGCCTAATGGCTACGGTCTTAACTCTTACTCTGGCCTAATAACTAAGGTCTTAGACTCGTACTCTGGCCTAATGGTTAAGGTCTTAACTCTTACTCTGGCCTAATAGCTAAGGTCTTAACTCTTACTCTGGCCTAATAACTAAGGTCTTAGACTCGTACTCTGGCCTAATGGTTAAGGTCTTAACTCTTACTCTGGCCTAATAGCTAAGGTCTTAGACTCTTACTCTGGCCTAATAGCTAAGGTCTTAGACTCATACTCTGGCCTACTAATTAAGGTCTTAACTCTTATTCTGGCCTAATAGCTAAGGTCTTAACTCTTACTCTGGCCTAATAGCTAAGGTCTTAGACTCGTACTCTGGCCTAATGGTTAAGGTCTTAACTCTTACTCTGGCCTAATAGCTAAGGTCTAAACTCTTACTCTGGCCTAATAGCTAAGGTCTTAGACTCGTACTCTGGCCTAATGGTTAAGGTCTTAACTCTTACTCTGGCCTAATAGCTAAGGTCTTAACTCTTACTCTGTCCTAATAGCTAAGGTCGTAGACTCATACTCTGGCCTAATGGTTAAGGGCTTAACTCTTACTCTGGCCTACTGGTTAAGGTCTTAACTCTTACTCTGGCCTACTAGCTAAGGTCTTAACTCTTACTCTGGCCTACTGGTTAAGGTCTTTACTCTTACTCTTGCCTAATAAATAAGATCTTAACTCTTACTCTGGCCTAATAGCTAAGGTCTTAACCCTTACTCTGGCCTAAAAGCTAAGGTCTTAGACTCGTACTCTGGCCTACTGGTTAAGGTCTTAACTCTTACTCTGGCCTAATAGCTAAGGTCTTAACTCTTACTCTGGCCTAATAGATAAGGTCTTAGACTCGTACTCTGGCCTACTGGTTAAGGTCTTAACTCTTACTCTGGCCTACTGATTAAGGTCTTAACTCTTACTCTGGCCTAATAGCTAAGGTCGTAGACTCGTACTCTGGCCTAACGGTTAAGGTCTTAACTCTTACTCTGGCCTAATAGCTAAGGTGTTAACTATTGCTCTGGCCTAATAGCTAAGGTCTTAAATCGTACTCTGGCCTAATAGCTAAGGTCTTAGACTCGTACTCTGGCCTAATGGTTAAGGTCTTATCTCTTACTCTGGCCTAATAGCTAAGGTCTTAACTCTTACTCTGGCCTAATAGCTAAGGTCTTAGACTCGTACTCTGGCCTAATGGTTAAGGTCTTAACTCTTACTCTGGCCTAATAGCTAAGGTCTTAACTCTTACTCTGGCCTAATAACTAAGGTCTTAGACTCGTACTCTGGCCTAATGGTTAAGGTCTTAACTCTTACTCTGGCCTAATAGCTAAGGTCTTAGACTCATACTCTGGCCTAATAGCTAAGGTCTTAGACTCGTACTCTGGCCTAATAGCTAAGGTCTTAGACTCGTACTCTGGCCTACTGGTTAAGGTCTTAACTCTTACTCTGGCCTAATAGCTAAGGTCTTAACTCTTACTCTGGCCTAATAGCTAAGGTCTTAGACTCGTACTCTGGCCTAATGGTTACGGTCTTAACTCTTACTCTGGCCTAATAGCTAAGGTCTTAACTCTTACTCTGGCCTAATAGCTAAGGTCTTAGACTCGTACTCTGGTCTAATGGTTAAGGTCTTAACTCTTACTCTGGCCTAATAGCTAAGGTCTTAACTCTTACTCTGGCCTAATAGCTAAGGTCTTAGACTCGTACTCTGGCCTAATGGTTAAGGGCTTAACTCTTACTCTTGCCTACTGGTTACGGTCTTAACTCTTACTCTGGCCTACTAGCTAAAGTCTTAACTCTTACTCTGGCCTACAGGTTAAGGTCTTAACTCTTAATCTGGCCTAATAGCTAAGGTCTTAACTCTTACTCTGGCCTAATAGCTAAGGTCTTAGACTCATACTCTGGCCTAATGGTTAAGGGCTTAACTCTTACTCTGGCCTACTGGTTAAGGTCTTAACTCTTACTCTGGCCTACTAGGTAAGGTCTTAACTCTTACTCTGGCCTACTGGTTAAGGTCTTTACTCTTACTCTTGCCTAATAAATAAGATCTTAACTCTTACTCTGGCCTAATAGCTAAGGTCTTAACCCTTACTCTGGCCTAATAGCTAAGGTCTTAAACTCGTACTCTGGCCTACTGGTTAAGGTCTTAACTCTTACTCTGGCCTAATAGCTAAGGTCTTAACTCTTACTCTGGCCTAATAGCTAAGGTCTTAGACTCGTACTCTGGCCTACTGGTCAAGGTCTTAACTCTTACTCTGGCCTACTGATTAAGGTCTTAACTCTTACTCTGGCCTAATAGCTAAGGTCGTAGACTCGTACTCTGGCCTAATGGTTAAGGTCTTAACTCTTACTCTGGCCTACTGGTTAAGGTCTTAACTGTTACTCTGGCCTAATAGCTAAGGTGTTAACTATTGCTCTGGCCTAATAGCTAAGGTCTTAAATCTTACTCTGGCCTAATAGCTAAGGTCTTAGACTTGTACTCTGGCCTAATGGTTAAGGTCTTAACTCTTACTCTGGCCTAATAGCTAAGGTCTTAGACTCGTACTCTGGCCTAATAGCTAAGGTCTTAGACTCGTACTCTGGCCTACTGGTTAAGGTCTTAACTCTTACTCTGGCCTAATAGCTAAGGTCATAACTCTTACTCTGGCCTAATAGCTAAGGTCTTAGACTCGTACTCTGGCCTAATGGTTACGGTCTTAACTCTTACTCTAGCCTAATAGCTAAGGTCTTAACTCTTACTCTGGCCTAATAGCTAAGGTCTTAGACTCGTACTCTGGCCTAATGGTTAAGGTCTTAACTCTTACTCTGGCCTAATAGCTAAGGTCTTAACTCTTACTCTGGCCTAATAGCTAAGGTCTTAGACTCGTACTCTGGCCTAATGGTTAAGGGCTTAACTCTTACTCTTGCCTACTGGTTAAGGTCTTAACTCTTACTCTGGCCTACTAGCTAAAGTCTTAACTCTTACTCTGGCCTACTGGTTAAGGTCTTTACTCTTACTCTTGCCTAATAGTTAAGGTCTTAACTCTTACTCTGGCCTAATAGCTAAGGTCTTAGACTCGTACTCTGGCCTACTGGTTAAGGTCTTAACTCTTACTCTGGCCTAATATGTAAGGTCTTAACTCTTACTCTGGCCTAATAGCTAACGTCTTAGACTCGTACTATGGCCTACAGGTTAAGGTCTTAACTTTTACTCTGGCCTACTGGTTAAGGTCTTAACTTTTACTCTGGCCTAATAGCTAAGGTCTTAGACTCGTACTCTGGCCTACTGGTTAAAGTCTTAACTCTTACTCTGGCCTAATAGCTAAGGTCTTAACTCTTACTCTGGCCTAATAGCTAAGGTATTAGACTCGTACTCTGGCCTAATGGTTAAGGTCTTAACTCTTACTCTGGCCTACTTATTAAGGTCTTAACTCTTACTCTGGCCTAATAGATAAGGTCGTAGACTCGTACTCTGGCCTAATGGTTAAGGTCTTAACTCTTACTCTGGCCTACTGGTTAAGGTCTTAACTCTTACTCTGGCCTAATAGCTAAGGTGTTAACTATTGCTCTGGCCTAATAGCTAAGGTCTTAAATCTTACTCTGGCCTAATAGCTAAGGTCTTAGACTCGTACTCTGGCCTAATGGTTAAGGTCTTAACTCTTACTCTGGCCTAATAGCTAAGGTCTTAACTCTTACTCTGGCCTAATAGCTAAGGTCTTAGACTCGTACTCTGGCCTAATGGTTAAGGTCTTAACTCTTACTCTGGCCTAATAGCTAAGTTCTTAACTCTTACTCTGGCCTAATAACTAAGGTCTTAGACTCGTACTCTGGCCTAATGGTTAAGGTCTTAACTCTTACTCTGGCCTAATAGCTAAGGTCTTAGACTCGTACTCTGGCCTAATAGCTAAGGTCTTAGACTCATACTCTGGCCTACTGGTTAAGGTCTTAACTCTTACTCTGGCCTAATAGCTAAGGTCTTAACTCTTACTCTGGCCTAATAGCTAAGGTCTTAGAATCGTACTCTGGCCTAATGGTTACGGTCTTAACTCTTACTCTGGCCTAATAGCTAAGGTCTTAACTCTTACTCTGGCCTAATAGCTAATGTCTTAGACTCGTACTCTGGCCTAATGGTTAAGGTCTTAACTCTTACTCTGGCCTAATAGCTAAGGTCTTAACTCTTACTCTGGCCTAATAGCTAAGGTCTTAGACTCGTACTCTGGCCTAATGGTTAAGGGCTTAACTCTTACTCTTGCCTACTGGTTAAGATCTTAACTCTTACTCTGGCCTACTAGCTAAAGTCTTAACTCTTACTCTGGCCTACTGGTTAAGGTCTTTACTCTTACTCTTGCCTAATAGTTAAGGTCTTAACTCTTACTCTGGCCTAATAGCTAAGGTCTTAACTCTTACTCTGGCCTAATAGCTAAGGTCTTAGACTCATACTCTGGCCTAATGGTTAAGGTCTTAACTCTTACTCTGGCCTAATAGCTAAGGTCTTAACTCTTACTCTGGCCTAATAGCTAACGTCTTAGACTCGTACTATGGCCTACAGGTTAAGGTCTTAACTTTTACTCTGGCCTACTGGTTAAGGTCTTAACTCTTACTCTGGCCTAATAGCTAAGGTCTTAGACTCGTACTCTGGCCTACTGGTTAAGGTCTTAACTCTTACTCTGGCCTAATAGCTAAGGTCTTAACTCTTACTCTGGCCTAATAGCTAAGGTCTTAGACTCGTACTCTGGCCTAATGGTTAAGGTCTTAACTCTTACTCTGGCCTAATAGATAAGGTCGTAGACTCGTACTCTGGCCTAATGGTTAAGGTCTTAACTCTTACTCTGGCCTACTGGTTAAATTCTTAACTCTTACTCTGGCCTAATAGCTAAGGTGTTAACTATTGCTCTGGCCTAATAGCTAAGGTCTTAAATCTTACTCTGGCCTAATAGCTAAGGTATTAGACTCGTACTCTGGCCTAATGGTTAAGGTCTTAACTCTTACTCTGGCCTAATAGCTAAGGTCTTAACTCTTACTCTGGCCTAATAGCTAAGGTCTTAGACTCGTACTCTGGCCTAATGGTTAAGGTCTTAACTCTTACTCTGGCCTAATAGCTAAGGTCTTAACTCTTGCTCTGGCCTAATAACTAAGGTCTTAGACTCGTACTCTGGCCTAATGGTTAAGGTCTTAACTCTTACTCTGGCCTAATAGCTAAGGTCTTAGACTCGTACTCTGGCCTAATAGCTAAGGTCTTAGACTCGTACTCTGGCCTACTGGTTAAGGTCTTAACTCTTACTCTGGCCTAATAGCTAAGGTCTTAACTCTTACTCTGGCCTAATAGCTAAGGTCTTAGACTCGTACTCTGGCCTAATGGTTACGGTCTTAACTCTTACTCTGGCCTAATAGCTAAGGTCTTAACTCTTACTCTGGCCTAATAGCTAAGGTCTTAGACTCGTACTCTGGCCTAATGGTTAAGGTCTTAACTCTTACTCTGGCCTAATAGCTAAGGTCTTAACTCTTACTCTGGCCTAATAGCTAAGGTCTTAGACTCGTACTCTGGCCTACTGGTTAAGGTCTTAACTCTTATTCTGGCCTACTGATTAAGGTCTTAACTCTTACTCTGGCTTAATAGCTAAGGTCGTAGACTCGTACTCTGGCCTAATGGTTAAGGTCTTAACTCTTACTCTGGCCTACTGGTTAAGGTCTTAACTCTTACTCTGGCCCAATAGCTAAGGTGTTAACTATTGCTCTGGCCTAATAGCTAAGGTCTTAAATCTTACTCTGGCCTAATAGCTAAGGTCTTAGACTCGTACTCTGGCCTAATGGTTAAGGGCTTAACTCTTACTCTTGCCTACTGGTTAAGGTCTTAACTCTTACTCTGGCCTACTAGCTAAAGTCTTAACTCTTACTCTGGCCTACTGGTTAAGGTCTTTACTCTTACTCTTGCCTAATAGTTAAGGTCTTAACTCTTACTCTGGCCTAATAGCTAAGGTCTTAACTCTTACTCTGGCCTAATAACTAAGGTCTTAGACTCGTACTCTGGCCTAATGGTTAAGGTCTTAACTCTTACTCTGGCCTAATAGGTAAGGTCTTAACTCTTACTCTGGCCTAATAGCTAACGTCTTAGACTCGTACTATGGCCTACAGGTTAAGGTCCTAACTTTTACTCTGGCCTAATAGCTAAGGTCTTAGACTCGTACTCTGGCCTACTGGTTAAGGTCTTAACTCTTACTCTGGCCTAATAGCTTAGGTCTTAACTCTTACTCTGGCCTAATATCTAAGGTCTTAGACTCGTACTCTGGCCTAATGGTTAAGGTCTTAACTCTTACTCTGGCCTACTGATTAAGGTCTTAACTCTTACTCTGGCCTAATAGCTAAGGTTGTAGACTCATACTCTGGCCTAATGGTTAAGGTCTTAACTCTTACTCTGGCCTACTGGTAAAGGTCTTAACTCTTACTCTGGCCTAATAGCTAAGGTGTTAACTATTACTCTGGCCTAATAGCTAAGGTCTTAAATCTTACTCTGGCCTAATAGCTAAGGTCTTAGACTCGTACTCTGGCCTAATGGTTAAGGTCTTAACTCTTACTCTGGCCTAATAGCTAAGGTCTTAGACTCGTACTCTGGCCTAATGGTTAAGGTCTTAACTCTTACTCTGGCCTAATAGCTACAGTCTTAACTCTTACTCTGGCCTAATAACTAAGGTCTTAGACTCGTACTCTGGCCTAATGGTTAAGGTCTTAACTCTTACTCTGGCCTAATAGCCAAGGTCTTAGACTCTTACTCTGGCCTAATAGCTAAGGTCTTAGACTCATACTCTGGCCTAATGGTTAAGGGCTTAACTCTTACTCTGGCCTACTGGTTAAGGTCTTAACTCTTACTCTGGCCTACTAGCTAAGGTCTTAACTCTTACTCTGGCCTACTGGTTAAGGTCTTTACTCTTACTCTTGCCTAATAAATAAGATCTTAACTCTTACTCTGGCCTAATAGCTAAGGTCTTAACCCTTACTCTGGCCTAATAGCTAAGGTCTTAGACTCGTACTCTGGCCTAATGGTTAAGGTCTTAACTCTTACTCTGGCCTAATAGCTAAGGTCTTAACTCTTACTCTGGCCTAATAGCTAAGGTCTTAGACTCGTACTCTGGCCTAATGGTTAAGGGCTTAACTCTTACTCTTGCCTACTGGTTAAGGTCTTAACTCTTACTCTGGCCTACTAGCTAAAGTCTTAACTCTTACTCTGGCCTACTGGTTAAGGTCTTTACTCTTACTCTTGCCTAATAGTTAAGGTCTTAACTCTTACTCTGGCCTAATAGCTAAGGTCTTAACTCTTACTCTGGCCTAATAGCTAAGGTCTTAGACTCGTACTCTGGCCTAATGGTTAAGGTCTTAACTCTTACTCTGGCCTAATAGCTAAGGTCTTAACTCTTACTCTGGCCTAATAGCTAACGTCTTAGACTCGTACTATGGCCTACAGGTTAAGGTCCTAACTTTTACTCTGGCCTAATAGCTAAGGTCTTAGACTCGTACTCTGGCCTACTGGTTAAGGTCTTAACTCTTACTCTGGCCTAATAGCTAAGGTCTTAACTCTTACTCTGGCCTAATATCTAAGGTCTTAGACTCTTACTCTGGCCTACTGATTAAGGTCTTAACTCTTACTCTGGCCTAATAGCTAAGGTTGTAGACTCATACTCTGGCCTAATGGTTAAGGTCTTAACTCGTACTCTGGCCTAATGGTTAAGGTCTTAACTCTTACTCTGGCCTAATAGCTACGGTCTTAACTCTTACTCTGGCCTAATAACTAAGGTCTTAGACTCGTACTCTGGCCTAATGGTTAAGGTCTTAACTCTTACTCTGGCCTAATAGCTAAGGTCTAAACTCTTACTCTGGCCTAATAGCTAAGGTCTTAGACTCGTACTCTGGCCTAATGGTTAAGGTCTTAACTCTTACTCTGGCCTAATAGCTAAGGTCTTAACTCTTACTCTGTCCTAATAGCTAAGGTCTTAGACTCATACTCTGGCCTAATGGTTAAGGGCTTAACTCTTACTCTGGCCTACTGGTTAAGGTCTTAACTCTTACTCTGGCCTACTAGCTAAGGTCTTAACTCTTACTCTGGCCTACTGGTTAAGGTCTTTACTCTTACTCTTGCCTAATAAATAAGATCTTAACTCTTACTCTGGCCTAATAGCTAAGGTCTTAACCCTTACTCTGGCCTAAAAGCTAAGGTCTTAGACTCGTACTCTGGCCTACTGGTTAAGGTCTTAACTCTTACTCTGGCCTAATAGCTAAGGTCTTAACTCTTACTCTGGCCTAATAGATAAGGTCTTAGACTCGTACTCTGGCCTACTGGTTAAGGTCTTAACTCTTACTCTGGCCTACTGATTAAGGTCTTAACTCTTACTCTGGCCTAATAGCTAAGGTCGTAGACTTGTACTCTGGCCTAATGGTTAAGGTCTTAACTCTAACTCTGGCCTACTGGTTAAGGTCTTAACTCTTACTCTGGCCTAATAGCTAAGGTGTTAACTATTGCTCTGGCCTAATAGCTAAGGTCTTAAATCGTACTCTGGCCTAATAGCTAAGGTCTTAGACTCGTACTCTGGCCTAATGGTTAAGGTCTTATCTCTTACTCTGGCCTAATATCTAAGGTCTTAACTCTTACTCTGGCCTAATAGCTAAGGTCTTAGACTCGTACTCTGGCCTAATGGTTAAGGTCTTAACTCTTACTCTGGCCTAATAGCTAAGGTCTTAACTCTTACTCTGGCCTAATAACTAAGGTCTTAGACTCGTACTCTGGCCTAATGGTTAAGGTCTTAACTCTTACTCTGGCCTAATAGCTAAGGTCTTAGACTCTTACTCTGGCCTAATAGCTAAGGTCTTAGACTCATACTCTGGCCTACTGATTAAGGTCTTAACTCTTATTCTGGCCTAATAGCTAAGGTCTTAACTCTTACTCTGGCCTAATAGCTAAGGTCTTAGACTCGTACTCTGGCTTAATGGTTAAGGTCTTAACTCTTACTCTGGCCTAATAGCTAAGGTCTTAACTCTTACTCTGGCCTAATAGCTAAGGTCTTAGACTCGTACTCTGGCCTAATGGTTAAGGTCTTAACTCTTACTCTGGCCTAATAGCTAAGGTCTTAACTCTTACTCTGTCCTAATAGCTAAGGTCTTAGACTCATACTCTGGCCTAATGGTTAAGGGCTTAACTCTTACTCTGGCCTACTGGTTAAGGTCTTAACTCTTACTCTGGCCTACTAGCTAAGGTCTTAACTCTTACTCTGGCCTACTGGTTAAGGTCTTTACTCTTACTCTTGCCTAATAAATAAGATCTTAACTCTTACTCTGGCCTAATAGCTAAGGTCTTAACCCTTACTCTGGCCTAAAAGCTAAGGTCTTAGACTCGTACTCTGGCCTACTGGTTAAGGTCTTAACTCTTACTCTGGCCTAATAGCTAAGGTCTTAACTCTTACTCTGGCCTAATAGATAAGGTCTTAGACTCGTACTCTGGCCTACTGGTTAAGGTCTTAACTCTTACTCTGGCCTACTGATTAAGGTCTTAACTCTTACTCTGGCCTAATAGCTAAGGTCAAAGACTCTAACTCTGGCCTAATGGTTAAGGTCTTAACTCTAACTCTGGCCTACTGGTTAAGGTCTTAACTCTTACTCTGGCCTAATAGCTAAGGTGTTAACTATTGCTCTGGCCTAATAGCTAAGGTCTTAAATCGTACTCTGGCCTAATAGCTAAGGTCTTAGACTCGTATTCTGGCCTAATGGTTAAGGTCTTATCTCTTACTCTGGCCTAATAGCTAAGGTCTTAACTCTTACTCTGGCCTAATGGGTAAGGTCTTAACTCTTACTCTGGCCTACTGGTTAAGGTCTTAACTCTTACTCTGGCCTACTGGTTAAGGTCTTAGCTCTTACTATGGCCTAATAGCTAAGGTCTTAGACTTGCACTCTGGCCTAATGGTTAAGGTCTTAACTCTTACTCTGGCCTAATAGCTAAGGTCTTAACTCTTACTTTGGCCTAATAGCTAAGGTCTTAGACTCGTACTTTGGCCTCCTGGTTAAGGTCTTAACTCTTACTCTGGCCTACTGGTTAAGGTCTTAACTCTTACTCTGGCCTAATAGCAAAGGTCTTAACTCTTACTCTGGCCTACTGGTTAAGGTCTTAACTCTTACTCTGGCCTACTGATTAAGGTCTTAACTCTTACTCTGGCCTAATAGCTAAGGTCGTAGACTCGTACTCTGGCCTAATGGTTAAGGTCTTAACTCTAACTCTGGCCTACTGGTTAAGGTCTTAACTCTTACTCTGGCCTAATAGCTAAGGTGTTAACTATTGCTCTGGCCTAATAGCTAAGGTCTTAAATCGTACTCTGGCCTAATAGCTAAGGTCTTAGACTCGTACTCTGGCCTAATGGTTAAGGTCTTATCTCTTACTCTGGCCTAATAGCTAAGGTCTTAGACTCCTGGGCGTCGAAAAGGTGAAATGACGCTTTTTAACGGAGGCCATAGTCACAGTTGGTGGCAGGATTTCAAAAACGCTGGCAAAAGCTGTATTGGCAGCCCTAAGAGCCTGGAAACCTGTTTACTGACCAGGGGGAGTCTGAAAAACCGCATGAGACTCCGAAGCTCACCATAACGTCTAAAAAGGTTCCCAGGCTCAAAAGTCAAATCTAGCTTGTTCAGGGTTGATTTTTGCATCCGAGACCTGCACACTGCACGGAGTCTAAAAAACCACATGAGACTCCTAAGCTCACTGTCACGTCTAGCAAGGCACCCAGGCTCAAAAGTATAAAAAAAAAAAAAAAAAAAATTGCTTGTTGAGGGCTCATGGTCCATTTTTGATCGAGGGACCTCCAAACTGCAGCAGCCAAAAAAACAAGCATGAGAGTCCACATCTCACAGTGAAGACTCCTGGGCGTCGGAAATGTGAAATGAAGCTTTTTCATGGAGGCCAGAGTCACAATTGTTGGCAGGATTTCATAAACGCTAGCAAAAGCTGTATTGGCAGCCCTAGAACCTGGGAAACTTGCTTACTGACCAACGGGAGTCTGAAAAACCGCATGAGACTCCGAAGCACACCCTTACGTCTAAAAAGGTTCCCAGGCTCAAAGTCAAATCTAGCTTGTTCAGGGTTGATTTTTGCATCCGAGACCTGCAAACTGCAAGGAGTCTAAAAAACCACATGAGACTCCTAAGCTCACTGTCACGTCTAGCAAGGCACCCAGGCTCAAAAGTTAAAAAAAAAAAAAAAATTGCTTGTTGAGGGCTTATGGTCCATTTTTCATCGAGGGACCTGCAAACTGCAGCAGCCAAAAAACACCACAATGAGAGTCCAAATCTCACAGTGAAGACTCGGCGTCGGAAAGGTGAAATGAAGCTTTTTCATGGAGACCAAAGTGACAGTTGGTGGCAGGATTTCAAAAACGCTGGCAAAAGCTGTATTGGCAGCCCTAGAACCTGGAAACTTGCTTACTGACCAACGGGAGTCTGAAAAACCGCATGAGACTCCGAAGCTTACCCTTACGTCAAAAAAGGTTCCCAGGCTCAAAGTCAAATCTAGCTTGTTCAGGGTTGATTTTTGCATTCGAGACCTGCAAACTGCAAGGAGTCTCAAAAACCACATGAGTCTCCTAAGCTCACTGTCACGTCTAGCAAGGCACCCAGGCTCAAAAGTAAAAAAAAAAAAAAAAAAAAATTGCTTGTTGAGGGCTCATGGTCCATTTTTGATCGAGGGACCTCCAAACTGCAGCAGCCAAAAAAAACACCATGAGAGTCCAAATCTCACAGTGAAGACTCCTGGGCGTCGGAAAGGTGAAATGAAGCTTGTTCATGGAGGCCAGAGTCACAATTGTTGGCAGGATTTCATAAACGCTAGCAAAAGCTGTATTGGCAGCCCTAGAACCTGGAAACTTGCTTACTGACCAACGGGAGTCTGAAAAACCGCATGAGACTCCGAAGCTCACCTTAACGTCTAAAAAGGTTCCCAGGCTCAAAAGTCAAATCAAGCTGCAAACTGCAAGGAGTCTCAAAAAGCACATGAGACTCCAAAGCTCACCGTCACGTCCAGCAAGACGGTCGGTGAACAAGCAAAAACTAGCTTGTTGAGGGGTCATGGTCCATTTTTGCTCTACGGACCTGCAAACAGCAGCAGCCAAAAAAAACACAATGAGAGTCCAAATCTCACAGTGAAGACTCCTGGGTTTCGAAAAGGTGAAATGAAGCTTTTTCATGGAGGCCAGAGTCACAGTTGTCAGGATTTCATAAACGCTGGCAAAAGCTGTATTTGGAGCCCTAAGAGCCTGGAAACGTGTTTACTGACCAGGGGCAGTCTGAAAAACCGCATTAGACTCGAAGCTCACCTTAACGTCTAAAAAGGTTCCCAGGCTCAAAGTCAAATCTAGCTTGTTCAGGGTTGATTTTTGCATCCGAGACCTGCAAACTGCAAGGAGTCTAAAAAACCACTTGAGACTCCTAAGCGCTCACTGTCACGTCTAGCGAGGTACCCAGGCTCAAAAGTAAAAAAAAAAAAAAAAACTAGCTTGTTGAGGGTCATGGTCCATTTTTGCTCTCGGGACCTGCAAACTGCAGCAGCCAAAGAACACCACAATGAGAGCCCAAATCTCACAGTGAAGACTCCTGGGCGTCGGAAAGGTGAAATGAAGCTTTTTCATGGAGGCCAGAGTCACAATTGTTGGCAGGATTTCATAAACGCTAGCAAAAGCTGTATTGGCAGCCCTAGAACCTGGAAACTTGCTTACTGACCAACGGGAGTCTGAAAAACCGCATGAGACTCCGAAGCACACCTTAACGTCTTAAAAGGTTCCCAGGCTCAAAAGTCAAATCAAGCTGCAAACTGCAAGGAGTCTCAAAAAGCACATGAGACTCCTAAGCTCACATCACGTCCAGCAAGGCTCCCAGGCTCAAACGTCAAAAAAAAAAAACTAGCTTGTTGAGGGGTGATAGTCCATTTGTGCTCTCGGGGCCTGCAAACTGCAGCAGCCAAAAAAACACACATCAGAGTCCAAATCTCACAGTGAAGACTCCTGGGCGTCGAAAAGGTGAAATGACGCTTTTTAACGGAGGCCATAGTCACAGTTGGTGGCAGGATTTCAAAAACGCTGGCAAAAGCTGTATTGGCAGCCCTAAGAGCCTGGAAACCTGTTTACTGACCAGGGGGAGTGTGAAAAACCGCATGAGACTCCGAAGCTCACCATAACGTCTAAAAAGGTTCCCAGGCTCAAAAGTCAAATCTAGCTTGTTCAGGGTTGATTTTTGCATCCGAGACCTGCAAACTGCAAGCTTTATTGGCAAAAGCTGTATTGGCAGCCCTAGAACCTGGAAACTTGCTTACTGACCAACGGGAGTCTGAAAAACCGCATGAGACTCCGAAGCACACCCTTACGTCTAAAAAGGTTCCCAGGCTCAAAGTCAAATCTAGCTTGTTCAGGGTTGATTTTTGCATCCGAGACCTGCAAACTGCAAGGAGTCTAAAAAACCACATGAGACTCCTAAGCTCACTGTCACGTCTAGCAAGGCACCCAGGCTCAAAAGTTTAAAAAAACAAAACAAATTGCTTGTTGAGGGCTTATGGTCCATTTTTCATCGAGGGACCTGCAAACTGCAGCAGCCAAAAAACACCACAATGAGAGTCCAAATCTCACAGTGAAGACTCGGCGTCGGAAAGGTGAAATGAAGCTTTTTCATGGAGACCAAAGTGACAGTTGGTGGCGGGATTTCAAAAACGCTGGCAAAAGCTGTATTGGCAGCCCTAGAACCTGGAAACTTGCTTACTGACCAACGGGAGTCTGAAAAACCGCATGAGACTCCGAAGCTCACCTTAACGTCTAAAAAGGTTCCCAGGCTCAAAAGTCAAATCAAGCTGCAAACTGCAAGGAGTCTCAAAAAGCACATGAGACTCCTAAGCTCACCGTCACGTCCAGCAAGACGGTGAACAAGCAAAAACTAGCTTGTTGAGGGGTCATGGTCCATTTTTGCTCTACGGACCTGCAAACAGCAGCAGCCAAAAAAAACACAATGAGAGTCCAAATCTCACAGTGAAGACTCCTGGGCTTCGAAAAGGTGAAATGAAGCTTTTTCATGGAGGCCAGAGTCACAGTTGTCAGGATTTCATAAACGCTGGCAAAAGCTGTATTTGGAGCCCTAAGAGCCTGGAAACGTGTTTACTGACCAGGGGCAGTCTGAAAAACCGCATTAGACTCCGAAGCTCACCTTAACGTCTAAAAAGGTTCCCAGGCTCAAAGTCAAATCTAGCTTGTTTAGGGTTGATTTTTGCATCCGAGACCTGCAAACTGCAAGGAGTCTAAAAAACCACTTGAGACTCCTAAGCGCTCACTGTCACGTCTAGCGAGGTACCCAGGCTCAAAAGTAAAAAAAAAAAAAAAACTAGCTTGTTGAGGGTCATGGTCCATTTTTGCTCTCGGGACCTGCAAACTGCAGCAGCCAAAGAACACCACAATGAGAGCCCAAATCTCACAGTGAAGACTCCTGGGCGTCGGAAAGGTGAAATGAAGCTTTTTCATGGAGGCCAGAGTCACAATTGTTGGCAGGATTTCATAAACGCTAGCAAAAGCTGTATTGGCAGCCCAGAACCTGGAAACTTGCTTACTGACCAACGGGAGTCTGAAAAACCGCATGAGACTCCGAAGCACACCCTTACGTCTAAAAAGGTTCCCAGGCTCAAAGTCAAATCTAGCTTGTTCAGGGTTGATTTTTGCATCCGAGACCTGCAAACTGCAAGGAGTCTAAAAAACCACATGAGACTCCTAAGCTCACTGTCACGTCTAGCAAGGCACCCAGGCTCAAAAGTTTAAAAAAACAAAACAAATTGCTTGTTGAGGGCTTATGGTCCATTTTTCATCGAGGGACCTGCAAACTGCAGCAGCCAAAAAACACCACAATGAGAGTCCAAATCTCACAGTGAAGACTCGGCGTCGGAAAGGTGAAATGAAGCTTTTTCATGGAGACCAAAGTGACAGTTGGTGGCGGGATTTCAAAAACGCTGGCAAAAGCTGTATTGGCAGCCCTAGAACCTGGAAACTTGCTTACTGACCAACGGGAGTCTGAAAAACCGCATGAGACTCCGAAGCTCACCTTAACGTCTAAAAAGGTTCCCAGGCTCAAAAGTCAAATCAAGCTGCAAACTGCAAGGAGTCTCAAAAAGCACATGAGACTCCTAAGCTCACCGTCACGTCCAGCAAGACGGTGAACAAGCAAAAACTAGCTTGTTGAGGGGTCATGGTCCATTTTTGCTCTACGGACCTGCAAACAGCAGCAGCCAAAAAAAACACAATGAGAGTCCTAATCTCACAGTGAAGACTCCTGGGCTTCGAAAAGGTGAAATGAAGCTTTTTCATGGAGGCCAGAGTCACAATTGTTGGCAGGATTTCATAAACGCTAGCAAAAGCTGTATTGGCAGCCCAGAACCTGGAAACTTGCTTACTGACCAACGGGAGTCTGAAAAACCGCATGAGACTCCGAAGCACACCTTAACGTCTAAAAAGGTTCATAGGCTCAAAAGTCAAATCAAGCTGCAAACTGCAAGGAGTCTCAAAAAGCACATGAAACGCCTAAGCTCACATCACGTCCAGCAAGGCTCCCAGGCTCAAACGTCAAAAAAAAAAAAAAAAAACTAGCTTGTTGAGGGGTGATGGTCCATTTGTGTCTCGGGGCCTGCCAAAAAAACACACATCAGAGTCCAAATCTCACAGTGAAGACTCCTGGGCGTCGAAAAGGTGAAATGACGCTTTTTAACGGAGGCCATAGTCACAGTTGGTGGCAGGATTTCAAAAACGCTGGCAAAGCTGTATTGGCAGCCCTAAGAGCCTGGAAACCTGTTTACTGACCAGGGGGAGTCTGAAAAACCGCATGAGACTCCGAAGCTCACCTTAACGTCTAAAAAGGTTCCCAGGCTCAAAAGTCAAATCTAGCTTGTTCAGGTTGATTTTTGCATCCGAGACCTGCAAACTGCAAGCTTTATTGGCAAAAGCTGTATTGGCAGCCCTAGAACCTGGAAACTTGCTTACTGACCAACGGGAGTCTGAAAAACCGCATGAGACTCCGAAGCTAACCTTAACGTCTAAAAAGGTTCCCAGGCTCAAAGTCAAATCTAGCTTGTTCAGGGTTGATTTTTGCATCCGAGACCTGCAAACTGCAAGGAGTCTAAAAAACCACATGAGACTCCTAAGCTCACTGTCACGTCTAGCAAGGCACCCAGGCTCAAAAGTTTAAAAAAAAAAAAAAATTGCTTGTTGAGGGCTTATGGTCCATTTTTCATCGAGGGACCTGCAAACTGCAGCAGCCAAAAAACACCACAATGAGAGTCCAAATCTCACAGTGAAGACTCGGCGTCGGAAAGGTGAAATGAAGCTTTTTCATGGAGACCAAAGTGACAGTTGGTGGCAGGATTTCAAAAACGCTGGCAAAAGCTGTATTGGCAGCCCTAGAACCTGGAAACTTGCTTACTGACCAACGGGAGTCTGAAAAACCGCATGAGACTCCGAAGCTTACCCTTACGTCTAAAAAGGTTCCCAGGCTCAAAGTCAAATCTAGCTTGTTCAGGGTTGATTTTTGCATTCGAGACCTGCAAACTGCAAGGAGTCTCAAAAACCACATGAGTCTCCTAAGCTCATGTCACGTCTAGCAAGGCACCCAGGCTCAAAAGTAAAAAAAAAAAAAAAAAAAAATTGCTTGTTGAGGGCTCATGGTCCATTTTTGATCGAGGGACCTCCAAACTGCAGCAGCCAAAAAAACCACCATGAGAGTCCAAATCTCACAGTGAAGACTCCTGGGCGTCGGAAAGGTGAAATGAAGCTTGTTCATGGAGGCCAGAGTCACAATTGTTGGCAGGATTTCATAAACGCTAGCAAAAGCTGTATTGGCAGCCCTAGAACCTGGAAACTTGCTTACTGACCAACGGGAGTCTGAAAAACCGCATGAGACTCCGAAGCTAACCTTAACGTCTAAAAAGGTTCCCAGGCTCAAAAGTCAAATCAAGCTGCAAACTGCAAGGAGTCTCAAAAAGCACATGAGACTCCTAAGCTCACCGTCACGTCCAGCAAGACGGTGAACAAGCAAAAACTAGCTTGTTGAGGGGTCATGGTCCATTTTTGCTCTACGGACCTGCAAACAGCAGCAGCCAAAAAAAACACAATGAGAGTCCAAATCTCACAGTGAAGACTCCTGGGCTTCGAAAAGGTGAAATGAAGCTTTTTCATGGAGGCCAGAGTCACAGTTGTAAGGATTTCATAAACGCTGGCAAAAGCTGTATTTGGAGCCCTAAGAGCCTGGAAACGTGTTTACTGACCAGGGGCAGTCTGAAAAACCGCATTAGACTCCGAAGCTCACCTTAACGTCTAAAAAGGTTCGAAGGCTCAAAGTCAAATCTAGCTTGTTCAGGGTTGATTTTTGCATCCGAGACCTGCAAACTGCAAGGAGTCTAAAAAACCACTTGAGACTCCTAAGCGCTCACTGTCACGTCTAGCGAGGTACCCAGGCTCAAAAGTAAAAAAAAAAAAAAAAACTAGCTTGTTGAGGGTCATGGTCCATTTTTGCTCTCGGGACCTGCAAACTGCAGCAGCCAAAGAACACCACAATGAGAGCCCAAATCTCACAGTGAAGACTCCTGGGCGTCGGAAAGGTGAAATGAAGCTTTTTCATGGAGGCCAGAGTCACAATTGTTGGCAGGATTTCATAAACGCTAGCAAAAGCTGTATTGGCAGCCCAGAACCTGGAAACTTGCTTACTGACCAACGGGAGTCTGAAAAACCGCATGAGACTCCGAAGCACACCTTAACGTCTAAAAAGGTTCATAGGCTCAAAAGTCAAATCAAGCTGCAAACTGCAAGGAGTCTCAAAAAGCACATGAAACGCCTAAGCTCACATCACGTCCAGCAAGGCTCCCAGGCTCAAACGTCAAAAAAAAAAAAAAAAAACTAGCTTGTTGAGGGGTGATGGTCCATTTGTGTCTCGGGGCCTGCAAACTGCAGAAGCCAAAAAAACACACATCAGAGTCCAAATCTCACAATGAAGACTCCTGGGCGTCGAAAAGGTGAAATGACGCTTTTTAACGGAGGCCATAGTCACAGTTGGTGGCAGGATTTCAAAAACGCTGGCAAAAGCTGTATTGGCAGCCCTAAGAGCCTGGAAACGTGTTTACTGACCAGGGGGAGTATGAAAAACCGCATGAGACTCCGAAGCTCACCCTTACGTCTAAAAAGGTTCCCAGGCTCAAAGTCAAATCTAGCTTGTTCAGGGTTGATTTTTGCATCCGAGACCTGCAAACTGCAAGCTTTATTGGCAAAAGCTATATTGGCAGCCCTAGAACCTGGAAACTTGCTTACTGACCAACGGGAGTCTGAAAAACCGCATGAGACTCCGAAGCTCACCCTTACGTCTAAAAAGGTTCCCAGGCTCAAAGTCAAATCTAGTTTGTTCAGGGTTGATTTTTGCATTCGAGACCTGCAAACTGCAAGGAGTCTCAAAAACCACATGAGACTCCTAAGCTCACTGTCACGTCTAGCAAGGCACCCAGGCTAAAAAGTAAAAAAAAAAAAAAAAAAAAAAAAAATTGCTTGTTGAGGGCTCATGGTCCATTTTTGATCGAGGGACCTCCAACTGCAGCAGCCAAAAAAAACACCATGAGAGTCCAAATCTCACAGTGAAGACTCCTGGGCGTCGGAAAGGTGAAATGAAGTTTGTTCCTGGAGGCCAGAGTCACAATTGTTGGCAGGATTTCATAAACGCTAGCAAAAGCTGTATTGGTAGCCCTAGAACCTGGAAACTTGCTTACTGACCAACGGGAGTCTGAAAAACCGCATGAGACTCCGAAGCTCACCTTAACGTCTAAAAAGGTTCCCAGGCTCAAAAGTCAAATCAAGCTGCAAACTGCAAGGAGTCTCAAAAAGCACATGAGACTCCTAAGCTCACATCACGTCCAGCAAGGCCCCCAGGCTCAAACGTCAAAAAAAAACAACAAAAAAACTAGCTTGTTGAGGGGTGATGGTCCATTTGTGCTCTCGGGGCCTGCAAACTGCAGCAGCCAAAAAAACACACATCAGAGTCCAAATCTCACAGTGAAGACTCCTGGGCGTCGAAAAGGTGAAATGACGCTTTTTAACGGAGGCCATAGTCACAGTTGGTGGCAGGATTTCAAAAACGCTGGCAAAAGCTGTATTGGCAGCCCTAAGAGCCTGGAAACCTATTTACTGACCAGGGGGAGTGTGAAAAACCGCATGAGACTCCGAAGCTCACCTTAACGTCTAAAAAGGTTCCCAGGCTCAAAAGTCAAATCTAGCTTGTTCAGGGTTGATTTTTGCATCCGAGACCTGCAAACTGCAAGCTTTATTGGCAAAAGCTGTATTGGCAGCCCTAGAACCTGGAAACTTGCTTACTGACCAACGGGAGTCTGAAAAACCGCATGAGACTCCGAAGCTCACCTTAACGTCTAAAAAGGTTCCCAGGCTCAAAAGTCAAATCAAGCTGCAAACTGCAAGGAGTCTCAAAAAGCACATGAGACTCCTAAGCTCACCGTCACGTCCAGCAAGACGGTGAACAAGCAAAAACTAGCTTGTTGAGGGGTCATGGTCCATTTTTGCTCTACGGACCTGCAAACAGCAGCAGCCAAAAAAAACACAATGAGAGTCCAAATCTCACAGTGAAGACTCCTGGGCTTCGAAAAGGTGAAATGAAGCTTTTTCATGGAGGCCAGAGTCACAGTTGTCAGGATTTCATAAACGCTGGCAAAAGCTGTATTTGGAGCCCTAAGAGCCTGGAAACGTGTTTACTGACCAGGGGCAGTCTGAAAAACCGCATTAGACTCCGAAGCTCACCTTAACGTCTAAAAAGGTTCGAAGGCTCAAAGTCAAATCTAGCTTGTTCAGGGTTGATTTTTGCATCCGAGACCTGCAAACTGCAAGGAGTCTAAAAAACCACTTGAGACTCCTAAGCGCTCACTGTCACGTCTAGCGAGGTACCCGGGCTCAAAAGTAAAAAAAAAAAAAAAAAACTAGCTTGTTGAGGGTCATGGTCCATTTTTGCTCTCGGGACCTGCAAACTGCAGCAGCCAAAGAACACCACAATGAGAGCCCAAATCTCACAGTGAAGACTCCTGGGCGTCGGAAAGGTGAAATGAAGCTTTTTCATGGAGGCCAGAGTCACAATTGTTGGCAGGATTTCATAAACGCTAGCAAAAGCTGTATTGGCAGCCCTAGAACCTGGAAACTTGCTTACTGACCAACGGGAGTCTGAAAAACCGCATGAGACTCCGAAGCACACCTTAACGTCTAAAAAGGTTCCCAGGCTCAAAAGTCAAATCAAGCTGCAAACTGCTGAAGTACTGGGTATTTTAGTCCCAGCGGTGCAGGGGCACACACCCTATGACTTCGGGGTTTCACCCTGTTCCGGACCTACAGAAACACAGAGTCTTCTGGGTGAAGTCAAAGAATCGTTTATTGGCTGCAGACCAATGACAGGTATCCTAGAAGTACAACAGCGTGTATGTTCTCAGGAGACTGCTGAAAATCATAGAAACGGACTTCATCTTAAATACCCTTTTTCTGGCCTCAAGCATACATTCCTAGGTTTTATGATACGGCAATATATAAGTGTACATTACAAAGAAAAGGCAGAGTCATGATGACCATCCCACATTCCAGTTCGGCCAGCCCACAATGATTTACACAGGAAGGTTCAGATCCCATGTTTGAAGTAAATAGACCCCCCAATAAATATGAGCATCTCCTGTTTTGGGAAACGAGTCATAAAGCAAGAACAAGCAGGTGTGGAAGAGATTAGCCGGGGGATTGTGTAGAATGAAAGGGTTTTATGACGGGTCAAGCCCTGATACGAATCACAGGTGGAAGGAGGAAGGGGAGCTCGTGAGACCGGTTTGACCCGGGGCAGCAGAGCCAGCTGCCCAGGTCACAGAGAAGTCAGAGGGAAAGCCCGTGTACTGTGAGGCCCGTATTAACTCCATCATAGCCTATGTGAGGGCAATGACAAGATGGCCACTGCTTCCAAAATGGAACCCGCGTAGTTGAGCAGAATACGTGTACACAGTGCATTCGTAGCTAGAACGGCACATAAAGCACTCGTACGTGCCGCATTTACCATTTGCGGTTCGCTAATACCAAAATAGACAGGGGTAGGGTCCTGTCTCCTACGCGGTTCCGAATACCAAAGTACGACAGACCCTCCTTTTGCCCTTACATAGGCAATCACTATACTCATCTTAATCCGAGTCTAGGTCAATGTTCACGAAGTCATGGAGATGTTGCTGTAGCATCATCCTATTACTTAGCTCGTCCCTCGATACAGATTTCCTTACACATAAGGTAGCACAGAGGCCACATATCGCGGGAGCACACTGTATACACAGACAGAACAGGAAAAGAATGGCTAAGATCATTCCAATGACCATCAGAACTTTCCAACCCCAGGCAGATATCAATTCCCAGAACCATCCCATCAGTGACCAATCTCCCTTATCCACGTGTATGGCTTCAGATATTTTATGGAGTTTGGAGATGGCTTGATACACTGTTGGAGCATTATCTGGTATGAAAATGCAGCAACTGGATTGGATGACCTTGCATACCCCACCGCGGTCTGCAAGAATAACGTCTAGAACCATGCGGTTCTGCAAAGTCATAAGGCGATCCGCTTGGAGCTCAGCTGTCAAATTACTAAGGGCACCAGCCGTTACATTGACGGTGGATTCAACCACACGAGTCAGCTGTCTCAGGTTCCTACTATTGACCATAGGTCCCCAAAACGGCAGGAAACCCAGGAAAAAGTCTCCTGCTTCCTGACCGGCAGTGTCCTCCTTACTAATCACGCCTCTCACAACTCTGGTCTTGTGATAGTCGGAGGCGGCAGTAAATGTCGGCGGTAGCAAGTTCGCAATATAACATGTGCCCGAGAAATCAGGGGGCAACCATGTATATGCTCGGTCATGACAGATGAAATATGTGCCCTTAGCAGCCAAAAACGCAGGGGAAAACTGTGACGGGAAAGTGTACGTTTCAGTACAGTCACTTCTTCCCAGTTGAGCCCTAGGATTCTGACCATTACCCTGTAAGCAGAACCGACCCAGGTGGGGTACGACCCAGATTGGAGATGAGATTTTTCGCTGTCTTTCACCCAGACTAATACTATACCCCGTCGCGTTCCATCCTACATAAGGTCTCAGCTCTTCTTTGGGAATGGACGAGTATGCATTAATATCCCTACTCATATCGGCAACTCCTTTCATCAAAGCCTTATTATTGGTGATGGGTCTGATGGAACGCGGTGGGCGAGGGGAGTATGTATCTAGGGCGTAGAGAAACATGGTTTGGAATGCCCATGACGATCCATTGTAACTGTACGGTAGCACCAGGTAGGGAATACCCTTGTTAGTGGTATGGGGCATTAACCCACAGACCCAGCAATTGGTCGTATTCATTACCAGTTGGTGCTGGTGCAAGAGTTGGATAAACGAGTTATTTACGAACTCTGATCGTCGGGTCTGTTCGTGCTCAGGCAAAGGGTGAAAAGAGTGAGAGGAGGCAGTAGAAAGAGATATAGGCTGTTGAGTGGGTGCAATGGGTTTTGGAGCAGAGAAAAACACACATCCTACAATAAACATCATGATACTACACAGTGTAACAAAGCACAAAAAGACAAAACATTTACTTTTCACAATTCTACACATCCTTGTTTGAGAGTTCATTTCCTCAATCGGTCTCTCCATCCTACAAAACTCCATCCTCTACTCGGGCCGCTCGCGGTGGATGAGTTCCTTCTGCTAAGGAGTACGCCTGTCAGTCCAGGGAAACGCCCTAGACCAACCAGAACCGTTGACCTAGCGTCTTCGGCCTGTACCCCAAAGTCTTGGCACCGCGACCCTGCGGCAGAACCCGGATGGTGGTTCGAAAAACAAAAATCAAGAAAGTCCTTCAGATGGGAGAGCAAAAAAATGTCAAAAGGGAAATAATGAGGAAATCTTTATTTGTCCATGGGCCTAGGTCTCAAGTTATAGCGGAGATGGCCAGGTGCTGTTTGGTCTTGAAACAAAAGTTCAGGCTCAGTAGTGTCCAGTCGATTTGATGGCGGCACAGCTTCCTGCAGAATATTGTCACTCTCTTGGACTGAAGCTGTGTCTTTTAGGCGTGCGTCACTGAATGGTACAAAGCGAGGTACAATGTCTGTCTCTGAGTCGGCGATACCCTCGTTGACCCACTGGTCATATGGCAGAGGCAAGGGAACTACCTTGCAGTGAGTACCATGAATCCAGTGCTTCTTCCCCTTCACTCGCACTGCTGATCTTGTCGAAAGAAGAACAAGATGGGGGCCGATCCAGCGAGGTTCGTCGTTGCCCTTACGCTGGAAATTCCGGACCAGGACCCACGAGCCAGGGTTGATAGGGTGTCCAGGAGGTTCAGAGGCTTGGGGAAGAGTATCATGTACCTGTTGGTGCAAAACACGCAGTTTAACAGTCAAATCATACAGGTAATCGAGCAGTACTGGATGCTCAATCTCACTGAACTTCGTAGGCCTTGGCACACCCCATACGTTGGCCGGGCGGCCAAAGACTACTTCATAGGGACTAAGGCCCACTCGTGAGTGTATCGTCATTCTGGTGGACAAGAGTGCTAGAGGCAGAGCGTCAGGCCATTTAAGACCAGTGCTCGCCTGGATTTTGGCCAGCTTGAGCTTTAAGGCTCCATTGTAGCGTTCAACCAGTCCAGCTGATTGGGGGTGATTTGCAGCGTGGAACTTCTGCTTTATCCCTAGCCCTTCACATACATTCTTCATCACTTTACCCACAAACTCACTACCATTATCACACCATACCATTCTCGGCATCCCAAACCTGGGGAAAAACTCCTTCACAAGGGCTTTGGCTGTGGATAGGGCAGTGTTATCTTTCAGAGGATAAGCCTCAATCCATTTGGAGAAAGCACAAACAACCACCAATACATATTTCAGGTTGTTGCATCTTTCCATGTGAATAAAGTCCAGCTGCAAAACTTCGAATGGACATGATGGGGGTGCAAAATGACCGGCCGGAGTTGGGGTTCCCCTACCAGGGTTGTACTTCAAACATACTATGCAATTCTTGACCACATTCTCTGCACACTTGGGAATCCCAACATTCTGCCATACTGGAGCCAACAACTTACAGATACCTTTCGTACTGATATGCGCCATTCCATGTGCCATAGTAACCACTGGAAGCACATATGCATCAGGCAACAACCATCGTCTATGTTCTGTCAGGTCAACCCAACAACCATTCTCATCCAACTTACCCACACTCTCTCTCCACTTGCTTAACTCTTCTTCTGTAGCTTCAGCCTGAAGCGACTTCACACTCTCTATTGTGTTCTCACACATTCCCACATCATTAACCCATCTTGCGGGGCCTGCAACATACATTCTAGTCTTCACATTCTGTGCTGTCTCTCTCGCGGTCTCATCAGCAAACGCATTCCCACGTCCAACATCATCTGTAACTTTCCTATGCGCACTGCATTTCATGATCGCAACTTGCAAAGGTAGGGTCAGTGACTCAAGGAGATCATTCACCAACTTGCCATTCTGAATTTTAGCTCCATGCGACGTCAGGAACCCACGCTCTTTCCACAAACGCCCAAAATTATGAGCCACGCCAAAGGCGTACTGGCTATCTGTGTATATGTTCACTCTCATTCCTTCAGACAACACGCATGCTCTCGTGAGGGCAATCAATTCTGCTGCTTGGGCCGAATTATGTGGCACTCGTGCAGTTTCCACGACCGTATGTAAAGTCGTGATAGCATATGCAGCAGTCGTGTCACCATTAGGGAGTTTGAAACATGACCCATCTACCCATAAAGTGCCATCACACTCAGTCAGGGGAGTATCTTTGAGATCTACTCTCCCTTTCGTCTCTTCTTCTGTCCTGAACAGACAGTCATGTTGCTCAATCTCATCTGAGTCTGCTGGAATCGGCAATAATGTGGCTGGATTCAGCGTATTGCATCTTTTTATGTGTATGTGATTCGCTAACAGTGTGAGTTCATACCCTGATAATCGCGCACTAGTCAAGTGTTGTGTCTTGGTTCTATTTAATAATGTGTCTACAGCGTGTGGAACCATGACAATCAATGTGTTGTCCATTACCAGACCAGCAGATTGTCGGATAGACATCGCTGCAGCAGCTGTCGCTCTCAGACAGCTTGGCAATGCCCTCGCTACAGGGTCCAAGGTGGATGAAAAATACGCGCATGGGCGTGGTCTGTCGCCAAAAGGCTGTGTTAACACTGACAACGCACATCCATCTTTCTCGTGAACATACAATGTAAAAGGCTTGCTATAGTCAGGAGTGCCCAACACAGGAGCTGAACATAATGCATTGCGTAATTCCACAAAACTTTTCTGACACTCTTCAGACCATGGGATAGGATTCGGTGTGTCTTTGCATGTTAATGCTAATAAAGGTTTTGCCAACAAAGAAAAACTAGGGATCCAATGCCTACAGTATGAGGTGATGCCCAAGAAAGCACGCACTTCTCTCTGTGTCTTTGGCACACTCAACTGTGCAATGGCTTGAATTCTTTCTGGGGTCAATCTCCTTCCCTCCTTCGATAAGAGATGACCTAAATAGGTCACTTCTTGTCGACAATATTGCAGCTTAGAGAGAGACACTTTGTGATGGTAAGCGGATAAATGGCGCAAAAGTGACAATGTGGCTCCTTTACAGATCTTCTCAGTATCCGCAGCGATCAGTAAATCGTCCACGTACTGGATCAGGATAGCGCCACTAGGTAAAACAAGTGCATCAAGCTGCGCTTTCAAAGCTTGACTGTATATGGATGGACTCTCGCAGTAGCCTTGGGGAGCGCGTTTGAAGCGGAAGCTTCGGCCTCCCAGACTAAAACCAAAAATGTCTCTGCTCTCTTCTGCAATTGGGATACTAAAGAAAGCATTCTTTAAATCGATCACTGAAAACCATGCAGCAGAGGCTGGAATCATCGTTAACAAGGCAGTTATATCAGGGACAACCGGAAACTGAGGCACAACAATCTTATTAACCTCTCTAAGATCAATCACAAATCTGTAAACAGGTGGCTGTGAAGGTTCCGTTCGTTTTAAGACAGGTAAAATCGGACTATTGCAAACGTTGCCTCTTGTCTCTTCTATCACACCCTTATTAATCAAGTCGCTGACAATGTCTAACAATGCTTTCTGGCCTTCATTAGAGATCTTGTACTGGGGAATACGTGGCAGTCTGACATTAGCCTTTAAAGTCACCACATATGGTGGTATTTCCAAGAGGCCCACATCATTGGGACCAGTAGCCCAAAGGGCATCCAGAAGGGATGACAATTCAGGTGGCATCGTGTTTTTAGACAAATACATTGGAGAAACCACTTGCTTGCCTAATGTAAGTTGTACTCCTGAAGGAGAACAATACAGTGTAGCGTGCAATCTTTTCAACAAATCTAATCCCAGCAAATTCTCACCACAACCCGTTGTCAGGATCAGGGGCGCTTTCAGCTCGCAAGGTCCAACGGAAAGTGACATGGGACTGGAAATCGGGTTCCTAACCGGGGCGCCAGAAAAACCTACTGAAACATTTATATCGCCAGACAAAGGTGCGCCAGGGAGTTTGGAATGCATGATTGAACTCTTTGCAGCACCAGTGTCTAGCAGAAAAGGCTCCGTTACATTTTCTGTAGTCACCTCAACATATGGTCCGCTCTGATCCACTGGCACTGAAACAACTCCCTCTCTCTGTCTATGGCTGTCCTAGTAATCATTATTCTCTGCATCACCATCTTCTGCATAATAATCATTATTGTAATACTGAGCCGTATTACTAGTCGCATTAGCTTGCTGATCAAAACTATTAATGGTGTTTTGGGGCGGAAGAGGACGCGCGTTTTGGGGAACACTTCCACGCCCTCTGCCTCTAGGAGCTTGCTGACCACCTCTACCTCTTGCGCCATACGCATTACCATTCCGTTGCATTAATTTAGGGCAACTATATTTAAAATGACCTTCCTCTTTGCAGTATGAACATTGGTTGGGACCTACAGGGACACGTGGGTGATAATACCCATTCATTTGCTGATTAGTCTGAAATTGTTGGGGTTGGTGATAGACACCTTGGGGTTGTCTATAATTATTACCGCCGCCACGTGGTGGATAGGCCTGCTGTAAAAGGACCTTTGTCTTTAGTTCCTTCGTTTTCTTCTCCGTTCTATCTTTCTCGTCTTTATCTCTGTTCTCATAATACTGTGCAGTAGCCAGTATTTGCGCTGAAGAAGAAACAGCCCAAGAACTCTCTGAATCTTTCAACTTTTTACACAGGTCAGGGAGTAAATTCTGCACAAACTTATCCACAAACAACCGTTGGCCACCCTCAGTACTCATATCTTGCCCACTGTGGTCAATAAACGTTTCCTCAAACCTAGTAAAGAAGTCTGACACTGTCTCATCTTTCTTTTGCTTACATGCAGATAACTTGTCCCAATTTACGCGCATCGCAGGCATTATTGTCTTCATATACGTGATGATTCTACCAGGCAATTCAGCTACTAAAGGTTCTGGTTTCGCACCACCCGTTTGTCTAGCATCAGCAGCAACAATGTTAGCCCAGGTATCCCCTAGTTCTGCATTGTGATCTACATTACGAATTGATCCCCATAGAGGCTGTGGAACAACATTACCAAACAACATGTCTATGTCGGCCAGATTCATAATGCATGACCCTGCCGTCTGTGACAACTCTTTATAATAACCTGCTGGGTTTTTACGGGGATCAGGCAATGTCTGCTTAAGTGCTAACACCTCAGAGCGCTTCCATGGAACATGCACCCAAACACGTTGGAAATGCGCTGGCACAGCGGGGTTATTGCCGACAGCTGCAACTGCTTCCTTCCATACCGGGGGAACTTCTCTCATAGGGTATTGTCGCGCTTTTGCCTTTTTCCCCACAAGGACCTCTTGTTCAAACAATGACTGTTGGCAATCGTCATTCCTTAAGGACAATACAACCGCTACTGCTTTATCTACTTCGCGGTCCACAATTATACCAGTTCCAAAATCGAACCTCACTCTACACAATTCCTGCGGGTTCGGATTCCTACCACTATCCTCCAATTCTTCACAGAGAATTTCGCACATTTTCTCAAATACATATCTCTGTTTCGGGGCATCCCATTGGTGGAAAGTGTTAACAACCGATTCCACATCATACAGTGAAGGAAAAACGATCCATCTACGCGCCATGTGATCTATTACCTTTTTCTCATCGGGGTTAGGCAATTGGCTGCGCAACTGCTTACGCTGTACACCAGGAGTTGCACCAGATGACCCAAAGAGAGGCGACATTAATGTAGTAACCACATTAGCTAAACGCTGTCGCGCTGAAGGAGAAGCTGAGGCGAGAACAGGGGGAAAAACAGAGGGAAGAAAAGAGGACGTAGAGACAGGTACTGGAGTGGTGGAAGGAAGAGTGTTAGGCGAAGCAGTTACTGGATTAAGCAAAGTCGCAGGAAGTGCGGGGGTAGTTGAAAGCACTACTGGAGGCGCTTGAGAGGACTGCGCTACAGGAATAGGAACTGGTTGCAAAGCAACTGGCGGTTGCGGCAAGGCTTGCAGTATATGCACTGGAGGTGGCATATTTACAAGCTGGGGAGGCGCCGTGGCAGTTTGAGCATACGGGGGTGGCGAACTCAACAAATGTGACATCAAGGGATCTTTCTCCTTTTCTTCTGACTCATCCTGCTTAGAATGTGGCAAAGCTGGGTAACATTTGTCAATCCCTAACTTATGCTGCCTGTGCAATTGTTCATTCATTTGCTCCTCTTCATTGTCTTTAAATTGTACAGCTGCTTGCATTACTGACATACCTCTCTCTCTCTTATTCTTTTTCGCTAGCTTAATTTCCTTCTGTTTGGCTTCCTTTCGCCATAAGCGGAAAGAGTCAAACATCGCCGGCCGGGCTTTCTTCTTAAACAATTTAATTTCCAAATTATCTAAAATATCGGTATCAAAACTACCATTTTGGGGCCATTTTAAAACACCGTCTTTCCTGGTGTAGTGGATCCACACTTCGTTATATGCAATGGGGCCTACGCCATGTTTCACATAGAGCTCATAAGTTGGAGTTCCAACCGGAGGAACCGGACATGATTCTTCCAGCTGGAAATCTTTTCCACAACCCAAACAGAATAACTTACCAAATAGTCCAGAACCAGGCATCTTCGCTCACTAGTCTAGATCCAAACGTCAGAGGATTATCGATTACGATATTCTCGTGGATACACGAGTCCTCTGGCTTTGGGGTTTGCAAACACCAAATCACCAATTACCAAATCAAATCAAACGATCCCGAGGGATACCAAAACAAATGGGAGACGCTCCACTTATACTTAACTGAATATTGCTGATCGATGACGTCACCAGAAGACTCTCTCGATTGTTTCGCTCTCTCAAACTCGTCAAGGGTCCAAAACAGGTCGATTAATCAGGGCAGCAGTCCTTCGTAGCCGTCGGGACGCGGAGAACCTCGCAGAAAAGACTTTCGGACCACGTCGACATGCAGGGGTCGATGAAGTGGCGGCCTTCCTCCGGAATTTCCACACGAAGCTCCTCACGAACCTCTGGCTTGGACTGGTACCGCTGAAATCGGCCCGAGTTGGGCGCCAAACTGAAGTACTGGGTATTTTAGTCCCAGCGGTGCAGGGGCACACACCCTATGACTTCGGGGTTTCACCCTGTTCCGGACCTACAGAAACACAGAGTCTTCTGGGTGAAGTCAAAGAATCGTTTATTGGCTGCAGACCAATGACAGGTATCCTAGAAGTACAACAGCGTGTATGTTCTCAGGAGACTGCTGAAAATCATAGAAACGGACTTCATCTTAAATACCCTTTTTCTGGCCTCAAGCATACATTCCTAGGTTTTATGATACGGCAATATATAAGTGTACATTACAAAGAAAAGGCAGAGTCATGATGACCATCCCACATTCCAGTTCGGCCAGCCCACAATGATTTACACAGGAAGGTTCAGATCCCATGTTTGAAGTAAATAGACCCCCCAATAAATATGAGCATCTCCTGTTTTGGGAAACGAGTCATAAAGCAAGAACAAGCAGGTGTGGAAGAGATTAGCCGGGGGATTGTGTAGAATGAAAGGGTTTTATGACGGGTCAAGCCCTGATACGAATCACAGGTGGAAGGAGGAAGGGGAGCTCGTGAGACCGGTTTGACCCGGGGCAGCAGAGCCAGCTGCCCAGGTCACAGAGAAGTCAGAGGGAAAGCCCGTGTACTGTGAGGCCCGTATTAACTCCATCATAGCCTATGTGAGGGCAATGACAAGATGGCCACTGCTTCCAAAATGGAACCCGCGTAGTTGAGCAGAATACGTGTACACAGTGCATTCGTAGCTAGAACGGCACATAAAGCACTCGTACGTGCCGCATTTACCATTTGCGGTTCGCTAATACCAAAATAGACAGGGGTAGGGTCCTGTCTCCTACGCGGTTCCGAATACCAAAGTACGACACTGCAAGGAGTCTCAAAAAGCACATGAGACTCCTAAGCTCACATCACGTCCAGCAAGGCTCCCAGGCTCAAACGTCAAAAAAAAAAAAAAAAAACTAGCTTGTTGAGGGGTGATGGTCCAAATGGACCATCACCCCTCAACAAGCTAGTTTTTTTGTTTTTTTTTGCTCTCGGGGCCTGCAAACTGCAGCAGCCAAAAAAACACACATCAGAGTCCAAATCTCACAGTGAAGACTCCTGGGCGTCGAAAAGGTGAAATGACGCTTTTTAACGGAGGCCATAGTCACAGTTGGTGGCAGGATTTCAAAAACGCTGGCAAAGCTGTATTGGCAGCCCTAAGAGCCTGGAAACCTGTTTACTGACCAGGGGGAGTCTGAAAAACCGCATGAGACTCCGAAGCTCACCTTAACGTCTAAAAAGGTTCCCAGGCTCAAAAGTCAAATCTAGCTTGTTCAGGGTTGATTTTTGCATCCGAGACCTGCAAACTGCAAGCTTTATTGGCAAAAGCTGTATTGGCAGCCCTAGAACCTGGAAACTTGCTTACTGACCAACGGGAGTCTGAAAAACCGCATGAGACTCCGAAGCTCACCCTTACGTCTAAAAAGGTTCCCAGGCTCAAAGTCAAATCTAGCTTGTTCAGGGTTGATTTTTGCATCCGAGACCTGCAAACTGCAAGGAGTCTAAAAAACCACATGAGACTCCTAACCTCACTGTCACGTCTAGCAAGGCACCCAGGCTCAAAAGTATAAAAAAAAAAAAAAAAAAATTGCTTGTTGAGGGCTCATGGTCCATTTTTGATCGAGGGACCTCCAAACTGCAGCAGCCAAAAAAACAAGCATGAGAGTCCACATCTCACAGTGAAGACTCCTGGGCGTCGGAAAGGTGAAATGAAGCTTTTTCATGGAGGCCAGAGTCACAATTGTTGGCAGGATTTCATAAACGCTAGCAAAAGCTGTATTGGCAGCCCTAGAACCTGGAAACTTGCTTACTGACCAACGGGAGTCTGAAAAACCGCATGAGACTCCGAAGCTCACCCTTACGTCTAAAAAGGTTCCAGGCTCAAAGTCAAATCTAGCTTGTTCAGGGTTGATTTTTGCATCCGAGACCTGCAAACTGCAAGGAGTCTAAAAAACCACATGAGACTCCTAAGCTCACTGTCACGTCTAGCAAGGCACCCAGGCTCAAAAGTATAAAAAAAAAAAAAAAAAAATTGCTTGTTGAGGGCTCATGGTCCATTTTTGATCGAGGGACCTCCAAACTGCAGCAGCCAAAAAAACAAGCATGAGAGTCCACATCTCACAGTAAAGACTCCTGGGCGTCGGAAAGGTGAAATGAAGCTTTTTCATGGAGGCCAGAGTCACAATTGTTGGCAGGATTTCATAAACGCTAGCAAAAGCTGTATTGGCAGCCCTAGAACCTGGAAACTTGCTTACTGACCAACGGGAGTCTGAAAAACCGCATGAGACTCCGAAGCTCACCCTTACGTCTAAAAAGGTTCCCAGGCTCAAAGTCAAATCTAGCTTGTTCAGGGTTGATTTTTGCATCCGAGACCTGCAAACTGCAAGGAGTCTAAAAAACCACATGAGACTCCTAAGCTCACTGTCACGTCTAGCAAGGCACCCAGGCTCAAAAGTTAAAAAAAAAAAAAAAATTGCTTGTTGAGGGCTTATGGTCCATTTTTCATCGAGGGACCTGCAAACTGCAGCAGCCAAAAAACACCACAATGAGAGTCCAAATCTCACAGTGAAGACTCGGCGTCGGAAAGGTGAAAAAAAGCTTTTTCATGGAGACCAAAGTGACAGTTGGTGGCAGGATTTCAAAAACGCTGGCAAAAGCTGTATTGGCAGCCCTAGAACCTGGAAACTTGCTTACTGACCAACGGGAGTCTGAAAAACCGCATGAGACTCCGAAGCTCACCCTTACGTCTAAAAAGGTTCCCAGGCTCAAAGTCAAATCTAGCTTGTTCAGGGTTGATTTTTGCATTCGAGACCTGCAAACTGCAAGGAGTCTCAAAAACCACATGAGTCTCCTAAGCTCACTGTCACGTCTAGCAAGGCACCCAGGCTCAAAAGTAAAAAAAAAAAAAAAAAAAAAAAATTGCTTGTTGAGGGCTCATGTCCATTTTTGATCGAGGGACCTCCAAACTGCAGCAGCCAAAAAAACCACCATGAGAGTCCAAATCTCACAGTGAAGACTCCTGGGCGTCGGAAAGGTGAAATGAAGCTTGTTCATGGAGGCCAGAGTCAAAATTGTTGGCAGGATTTCATAAACGCTAGCAAAAGCTGTATTGGCAGCCCTAGAACCTGGAAACTTGCTTACTGACCAACGGGAGTCTGAAAAACCGCATGAGACTCCGAAGCTCACCTTAACGGCTAAAAAGGTTCCCAGGCTCAAAAGTCAAATCAAGCTGCAAACTGCAAGGAGTCTCAAAAAGCACATGAGACTCCTAAGCTCACCGTCACGTCCAGCAAGACGGTGAACAAGCAAAAACTAGCTTGTTGAGGGGTCATGGTCCATTTTTGCTCTACGGACCTGCAAACAGCAGCAGCCAATGAGAGTCCAAATCTCACAGTGAAGACTCCTGGGCTTCGAAAAGGTGAAATGAAGCTTTTTCATGGAGGCCAGAGTCACAGTTGTCAGGATTTCATAAACGCTGGCAAAAGCTGTATTTGGAGCCCTAAGAGCCTGGAAACGTGTTTACTGACCAGGGGCAGTCTGAAAAACCGCATTAGACTCCGAAGCTCACCTTAACGTCTAAAAAGGTTCCCAGGCTCAAAGTCAAATCTAGCTTGTTCAGGGTTGATTTTTGCATCCGAGACCTGCAAACTGCAAGGAGTCTAAAAAACCACTTGAGACTCCTAAGCGCTCACTGTCACGTCTAGCGAGGTACCCAGGCTCAAAAGTAAAAAAAAAAAAAAAAACTAGCTTGTTGAGGGTCATGGTCCATTTTTGCTCTCGGGACCTGCAAACTGCAGCAGCCAAAGAACACCACAATGAGAGCCCAAATCTCACAGTGAAGACTCCTGGGCGTCGGAAAGGTGAAATGAAGCTTTTTCATGGAGGCCAGAGTCACAATTGTTGGCAGGATTTCATAAACGCTAGCAAAAGCTGTATCGGCAGCCCAGAACCTGGAAACTTGGTTACTGACCAACGGGAGTCTGAAAAACCGCATGAGACTCCGATGCACACCTTAACGTCTAAAAAGGTTCCTAGGCTCAAAAGTCAAATCAAGCTGCAAACTGCAAGGAGTCTCAAAAAGCACATGAGACTCCTAAGCTCACATCACGTCCAGCAAGGCTCCCAGGCTCAAACGTCAAAAAAAAACAAAAAAAAAACTAGCTTGTTGAGGGGTGATGGTCCATTTGTGCTCTCGGGGCCTGCAAACTGCAGAAGCCAAAAAAACACACATCAGAGTCCAAATCTCACAGTGAAGACTCCTGGGCGTCGAAAAGGTGAAATGACGCTTTTTAACGGAGGCCATAGTCACAGTTGGTGGCAGGATTTCAAAAACGCTGGCAAAAGCTGTATTGGCAGCCCTAAGAGCCTGGAAACCTATTTACTGACCAGGGGGAGTGTGAAAAACCGCATGAGACTCCGAAGCTCACCTTAACGTCTAAAAAGGTTCCCAGGCTCAAAAGTCAAATCTAGCTTGTTCAGGGTTGATTTTTGCATCCGAGACCTGCAAACTGCAAGCTTTATTGGCAAAAGCTGTATTGGCAGCCCTAGAACCTGGAAACTTGCTTACTGACCAACGGGAGTCTGAAAAACCGCATGAGACTCCGAAGCTCACCCTTACGTCTAAAAAGGTTCCCAGGCTCAAAAGTCAAATCTAGCTTGTTCTGGGTTGATTTTTGCATCCGAGACCTGCACACTGCAAGGAGTCTAAAAAACCACATGAGACTCCTAAGCTCACTGACACGTCTAGCAAGGCACCCAGGCTCAAAAGTAAAAAAAATAAAATAAAAATAAAACTAGCTTGTTGAGGGTCATGGTCCATTTTTGCTCTCGGGACCCTCAAACTGCAGCAGCCAAAGAACACTACAATGAGAGTCCAAATCTCACAGTGAAGACTCCTGGGCGTCGGAAAGGTGAAATGAAGCTTTTTCATGGAGACCAAAGTGACAATTGGTGGCAGGATTTCATAACCGCTGGCAAAAGCTGTATTGGCAGCCCTAAGAGCCTGGAAACGTGTTTTCTGACCAGGGGGAGTCTGAAAAACCGCATGAGACTCCGAAGCTCACCTTAACGTCTAAAAAGGTTCCCAGGCTCAAAGTCAAATCTAGCTTGTTCAGGGTTGATTTTTGCATTCGAGACCTGCAAACTGCAAGGAGTCTCAAAAACCACATGAGACTCCTAAGCTCACTGTCACGTCTAGCAAGGCACCCAGGCTCAAAAGTAAAAAAAAAAAAAAAAAAAACTAGGTGTTGAGGGTCATGGTCCATTTTTGCTCTCGGGACATGAAAACTGCAGCAGCCAAAAAACACCACAATGAGAGTCCAAATCTCACAGTGAAGACTCCTGGGCGTCGGAAAGGTGAAATGAAGCTTGTTCATGGAGGCCAGAGTCACAATTGTTGGCAGAATTTCATAAACGCTGGCAAAAGCTGTATTGGCAGCCCTAGAACCTGGAAACTTGCGTACTGACCAACGGGACTCTGAAAAACCGCATGAGACTCCGAAGGTCACCTTTACGTCTAAAAAGGTTCCCAGGCTCAAAGTCAAAATCTAGCTTGTTCAGGGTTGATTTTTGCATCCGAGACCTGCAAACTGCAAGGAGTCTAAAAAACCACATGAGACTCCTAAGCTCACTGTCACGTCTAGCAAGGCACCCAGGCTCAAAAGTTTAAAAAAAAAAAAAAATTGCTTGTTGAGGGCTTATGGTCCATTTTTCATCGAGGGACCTGCAAACTGCAGCAGCCAAAAAACACCACAATGAGAGTCCAAATCTCACAGTGAAGACTCGGCGTCGAAAAGGTGAAATGAAGCTTCTTCATGGAGACCAAAGTGACAGTTGGTGGCAGGATTTCAAAAACGCTGGCAAAAGCTGTATTGGCAGCCCTAAGAGCCTGGAAACGTGTTTACTGACCAGGGGGAGTCTGAAAAACCGCATGAGACTCTGAAGCTCACCTTAACGTCTAAAAAGGTTCCCAGGCTCAAAGTCAAATCTAGCTTGTTCAGGGGTTGATTTTTGCATTCGAGACCTGCAAACTGCAAGGAGTCTCAAAAACCACATGAGACTCCTAAGCTCACTGTCACGTCTAGCAAGGCACCCAGGCTCAAAAGTAAAAAAAAAAAAAAAAAAAAAAAATTGCTTGTTGAGGGCTCATGGTCCATTTTTGATCGAGGGACCTCCAACTGCAGCAGCCAAAAAAACAAGCATGAGAGTCCACATCTCACAGTAAAGACTCCTGGGCGTCGGAAAGGTGAAATGAAGCTTTTTCATGGAGGCCAGAGTCACAATTGTTGGCAGGATTTCATAAACGCTAGCAAAAGCTGTATTGGCAGCCCTAGAACCTGGAAACTTGCTTACTGACCAACGGGAGTCTGAAAAACCGCATGAGACTCCGAAGCTCACCCTTACGTCTAAAAAGGTTCCCAGGCTCAAAGTCAAATCTAGCTTGTTCAGGGTTGATTTTTGCATCCGAGACCTGCAAACTGCAAGGAGTCTAAAAAACCACATGAGACTCCTAAGCTCACTGTCACGTCTAGCAAGGCACCCAGGCTCAAAAGTTAAAAAAAAAAAAAAAATTGCTTGTTGAGGGCTTATGGTCCATTTTTCATCGAGGGACCTGCAAACTGCAGCAGCCAAAAAACACCACAATGAGAGTCCAAATCTCACAGTGAAGACTCGGCGTCGGAAAGGTGAAAAAAAGCTTTTTCATGGAGACCAAAGTGACAGTTGGTGGCAGGATTTCAAAAACGCTGGCAAAAGCTGTATTGGCAGCCCTAGAACCTGGAAACTTGCTTACTGACCAACGGGAGTCTGAAAAACCGCATGAGACTCCGAAGCTCACCCTTACGTCTAAAAAGGTTCCCAGGCTCAAAGTCAAATCTAGCTTGTTCAGGGTTGATTTTTGCATTCGAGACCTGCAAACTGCAAGGAGTCTCAAAAACCACATGAGTCTCCTAAGCTCACTGTCACGTCTAGCAAGGCACCCAGGCTCAAAAGTAAAAAAAAAAAAAAAAAAAAAAAATTGCTTGTTGAGGGCTCATGTCCATTTTTGATCGAGGGACCTCCAAACTGCAGCAGCCAAAAAAACCACCATGAGAGTCCAAATCTCACAGTGAAGACTCCTGGGCGTCGGAAAGGTGAAATGAAGCTTGTTCATGGAGGCCAGAGTCAAAATTGTTGGCAGGATTTCATAAACGCTAGCAAAAGCTGTATTGGCAGCCCTAGAACCTGGAAACTTGCTTACTGACCAACGGGAGTCTGAAAAACCGCATGAGACTCCGAAGCTCACCTTAACGGCTAAAAAGGTTCCCAGGCTCAAAAGTCAAATCAAGCTGCAAACTGCAAGGAGTCTCAAAAAGCACATGAGACTCCTAAGCTCACCGTCACGTCCAGCAAGACGGTGAACAAGCAAAAACTAGCTTGTTGAGGGGTCATGGTCCATTTTTGCTCTACGGACCTGCAAACAGCAGCAGCCAAAAAAAACACAATGAGAGTCCAAATCTCACAGTGAAGACTCCTGGGCTTCGAAAAGGTGAAATGAAGCTTTTTCATGGAGGCCAGAGTCACAGTTGTCAGGATTTCATAAACGCTGGCAAAAGCTGTATTTGGAGCCCTAAGAGCCTGGAAACGTGTTTACTGACCAGGGGCAGTCTGAAAAACCGCATTAGACTCCGAAGCTCACCTTAACGTCTAAAAAGGTTCCCAGGCTCAAAGTCAAATCTAGCTTGTTCAGGGTTGATTTTTGCATCCGAGACCTGCAAACTGCAAGGAGTCTAAAAAACCACTTGAGACTCCTAAGCGCTCACTGTCACGTCTAGCGAGGTACCCAGGCTCAAAAGTAAAAAAAAAAAAAAAAACTAGCTTGTTGAGGGTCATGGTCCATTTTTGCTCTCGGGACCTGCAAACTGCAGCAGCCAAAGAACACCACAATGAGAGCCCAAATCTCACAGTGTGTCGTACTTTAATATTCGGGACCACGTAGGGAACAGGGCCCTACCCCTGTCTATCTTGGTATTAGCGAACCGCAAATGGTAAATGCGGCATGTACGAGTGCTTTACTTATCGTTCTAGCTATGAATGCACTGTGTACACGTTATTCTGCTGCACTACGCGGGTTCCATTTTGGAAGCAGTGGCCATCTTGTCATTGCCCTCACATAGGCTATAATGGAGCAAATACGGGCCTCACAGTACATGGGCTGTCTGACTTCTCTGTGACCTGGGCAGCTGGCTCTGCTGCCCCGGGTCAAACTGGTCTCACGAGCTCCCCTTCCTCTCTCCACCTGTGATTAGCATCAGGGTTTGACCCGTCATAAAACCCTTTCATTCTACACAAGCCCCTGGCTAATCTCTTTCGCACCTGGCTGTTCCTGCTTTATGACTTGGTTCCCAAAACAGGAGATGCTCATGTTTATTGGGGGGATCTGTTTACATGTAATGTGGGATCTGAACCTTGTTGTATAAATCATTGTGGGCTGGCCGAACTGGAATGTGGGATGGTCATCATGACTCTGCCTTTCCTTTGTAATGTACACTTGCATATTGCCGTATCATAAAACCTAGGAATGTATGCTTGAGGCAGGAAAAAGGGTATTTAAGATGAAGTCCATTCCTATGATTTTCAGCAGTCTCCTGAGAACATACACGCTGTTGTACTTCTAGGATACCTGTCATTGGTCTGCAGCCAATAAACGATTCTTTGACTTCACCCAGAAGACTCTGTGTTTCTGTAGGTCCGGAACAGGGTGAACCCAGAAGTCATAGGGTGTGTGTCCCTGCACCGCTGGGTCTAAATTACCCAGTACTTCAGTTTGGCGCCCAACTCGGGACGATTTCAGCGGTACCAGTCCAAGCCAGAGGTTCGTGAGGAGCTTCGTGTGGAAATTCCGGAGGAAGGCCGCCACTTCATCGACCCCTGCATGTCGACGTGGTCCGAAAGTCTTTTCTGCGAGGTTCTCCGCGTCCCGACGGCTACGAAGGACTGCTGCCCTGATTAATCGACCTGTTTTGGACCCTTGACGAGTTTGAGAGAGCGAAACAATCGAGAGAGTCTTCTGGTGACGCCATCGATTAGCAATATTCAGTTAAGTATACGTGGAGCGTCTCCCATTTGTTTTGGTATCCCTCGGGATCGTTTGGTTTGATTTGGTAATAGGTGATTTGGTGTTTGCAAACCCCAAAGCCAGAGGACTCGTGTATTCACGAGAATATCGTAATCGATAATCCTTTGACGTTTGGATCTAGACTAGTGAGCGAAGATGCCTGGTTCTAGAATATTTGGTAGAATATTTTGTTTGGGTTGTGGAAGAGATTTCCAGCTGGAAGAATCATGCCCGGTTCCTCCGGTTGGAACTCCAACTTATGAGCTCTATGTAAAACATGGCGTAGGCCCCATTGCATATAACGAAGTATGGATCCACTACACCAGAAAAGACGGTGTTTTAAAATGGCCCCAAAATGGTAGTTTTGATACCGATATTTTAGATAATTTGGAAATTAAATTGTTTAAGAAGAAAGCCCGGCCGGCGATGTTTGACTCTTTCCGCTTATGGCGAAAGGAAGCCAAACAGAAGGAAATTAAGCTAGCGAAAAAGAATAAGAGAGAGAGAGGTATGTCAGTAATGCAAGCAGCTGTACAATTTAAAGACAATGAGGAGGAGCAGATGAGCGAGCAATTACACAGGCAGCGTAAGTTAGGGATTGACAAATGTTATCCAGCTTTGCCACATTCTAAGCAGGATGAGTCAGAAGAAAAGGAGAAAGATCCCCTGATGTCACATTTGTTGAGTTCGCCACCCCCGTATGCTCAAACTGCCACGGCGCCTCCCCAGCTTGTAAATATGCCACCTCCAGTGCATATACTGCAAGCCTCGCCGCAACCGCCAGTTGCTTTGCAACCAGTTCCTATTCCTGTAGCGCAGTCCTCTCAAGCGCCTCCGGTAGTGCTTCCAACTGCCCCCGCACTTCCTGCGACTTTGCTTAATCCAGTAGCTGCCTCCCCTAACACTCTTCCTTGCACCACTCCAGTACCCGTTTCTACATCCTCTTTTCTTCCCTCTGTTTTTCCCCCTGTTTCCGCTTCAGCTTCTCCTTCAGCGCGACAGCGCTTAGCTAATGTGGTTACTACATTAATGTCGCCCCTCTTTGAGTCATCTGGTGCGACTCCTGGTTTGCAGCGTAAGCAGTTGCGCAGCCAATTGCCTAACCCTGATGAGAAAAAGGTAATAGACAGCATGGCGCGTAGATGGATTGTTTTCCCTTCATTATATGATGTGGAATCAGTTGTCAGCGTTTTCCATCAATGGGATGCCCCAAAACAGAGATATGTGTTTGAGAAAATGTGCGAAATTCTCTGTGAAGAATTGGAGGATAGTGGTAAAAATCCGAGCCCGCAGGAGTTGTGTAGAGTGAGGTTCGATTTTGGAACTGGTATAATTGTGGACCGCGAAGTCGATAAAGCAGTTGCGGTTGTATTGTCCTTAAGGAATGACGATTGCCAACAGTCATTGTTTGAACAAGAGGTCCTTGTGGGGAAAAAGGCAAAAGCGCGACAATACCCCATGAGAGAAGTCCCCCCGGTATGGAAAGAAGCAGTTGCAGCTGTCGGCAATAACCCCGCTGTGCCAGCGCATTTCCAACGTGTTTGGGTGCATGTTCCATGGAAGCGCTCTGAGGTGTTAGCGCTTAAGCAGACATTACCCGATCCCCGTAAAAACCCAGCAGGTTATTATAAAGAGTTGTCACAAACAGCAGGATCATGCGTTATGAATTTGGCAGACATAGACATGTTGTTTGGTAATGTTGTTCCACAGCCTCTATGGGGGTCAATACGTAATGCAGATCACGATGCAGAACTAGGGGATACATGGGCTAACATTATTGCTGCTGATACTAGACAAACTGGTGGCGCGAAACCTGAGCCTTTAGTAGCTGAACTGCCTGGTAGAATCATCACATATATGAAGACATTAATGCCTGCAATGCGCGTAAATTGGGACAAGTTATCTGCGTGTAAACAGAAGAAGGATGAGACAGTATCAGACTTCTTTACTAGGTTTGAGGAAACGTTTATTGACCACAGTGGGCAGGATATGAGTACTGAGGGTGGCCAACGGTTATTTGTGGATAAGTTTGTGCAGAATTTACTCCCTGACCTGTGTAAAAAGTTGAAAGATTCAGAGAGTTCTTGGGCTGTTTCTTCCTCAGCGCAAATACTGGCTACTGCACAGTATTATGAAAATAGAGATAAAGACGAGAAAGATAGGACAGAGAAGAAAACAAAGGAATTAAAGACAAAGGTCCTTTTACAGCAGGCCTATCCACCACGTGGCGGCGGTAATAATTATAGACAACCCCAAGGTGTCTATCACCAACCCCAACAATTTCAGACTAATCAGCAAATGAATGGGTATTATCAACCACGTGTCCCTGTGGGTCCCAACCAATGTTCATACTGCAAAGAGGAAGGTCATTATAAATATAGTTGCCCTAAATTAATGCAACGGAACGGTAATGTGTATGGCGCTAGAGGTAGGGGTGGTCAGCAAGCTCCTAGAGGCAGAGGGCGTGGAAGTGTTCCCCAGAACGCGCGTCCTCTTCCGCCCCAAAGCGCCATTAATAGCTTTGATCAGCAAGCTAACGCGACTAGTAATACGGCCCAGTATTACAATAATGATTATTATGTGGAGGACGGTGATGCAGAAAGTAGTGATTACTAGGATAGCCATAGACAGAGAGAGGGAGTTGTTTCAGTGCCAGTGGATCAGAGTGGACCGTATGTTGATGTGACTACAGCAAATGTAACGGAGCCTTTTCTGCTAGACACTGGTGCTGCAAAGAGTTCAATCATGCATTCAAAACTCCCTGGCGCACCTTTGTCTGGCGATATAAATGTTTCAGTAGGTTTTTCTGGCGCCCCAGTTAGGAACCCGATTTCTAGTCCCATGTCACTTTCTGTTGGGCCTTGCGAGCTGAAAGCACCCCTGATTCTGACAACAGGTTGTGGTGAGAATTTGCTGGGATTAGATTTGTTGAAAAGATTGCATGCTACACTGTACTGTTCTCCTTCAGGAGTACAACTTACATTAGGTAAGAAAGTGATTTCCCCAATGTACTTGTCTAAAAACACAATGCCACCTGAATTGTCATCCCTTCCGGATGCCCTTTGGGCTACTGGTCCCAATGACGTGGGCCTCTTGGAGATACCGCCATACGTGGTGACTTTAAAGACTAATGTCAGACTGCCACGTATTCCCCAGTACAAAATCTCTAATGAGGGCCAGAAAGCATTGTTAGACATTGTCGGCGACTTGATTAATAAGGGTGTGATTGAAGAGACAAGAGGCAACGTTTGCAACAGTCCGATTTTACCTGTCTTAAAACGAACGGACCCTTCACAGCCACCTGTTTACAGATTTGTGATTGATCTTAGAGAGGTTAATAAGATTGTTGTGCCACAGTTTCCGGTTGTCCCTGATATAACTGCCTTGTTAACGATGATTCCAGCCTCTGCTGCATGGTTTTCAGTGATTGATTTAAAAAATGCTTTCTTTATTATCCCAATTGCAGAAGAGAGCAGAGACATTTTTGGTTTTAGTCTGGGAGGCCGAAGCTTCCGCTTCAAACGCGCTCCCCAGGGCTACTGCGAGAGTCCATCCATATACAGTCAAGCTTTGAAAGCGCAGCTTGATGCACTTGTCTTACCTAGTGGCGCTATCCTGATTCAGTACGTGGACGATCTACTAATCGCCGCGGATACTGAGAAGATCTGTAAAGAAGCCACATTGTCACTGTTGCGCCATTTATCTGCTTTCCATCACAAAGTGTCTCTCTCCAAGCTGCAATATTGTCGACAAGAAGTGACCTACTTAGGTCATCTCTTATCGAAGGAGGGAAGGAAACTGACCCCAGAAAGAATTCAAGCCATTGCACAGTTGAGTGTGCCAAAAACACAGAGAGAAGTGCGTGCTTTCTTGGGCATTACTTCATACTGTAGGCATTGGATTCCTAGTTTTTCTTTGTTGGCAAAACCTTTAGTAGCCTTAACATGTAAAGACACACCGAATCCTATCCCATGGTCTGAAGAGTGCCAGAAAAGTTTTGTGGAATTGCGTAATGCATTATGTTCAGCACCTGTGTTGGGTACCCCCGACTACAGTAAGCCTTTTACATTGTATGTTCACGAGAAAGATGGATGTGCGTTGTCAGTGTTAACACAGCCTTTTGGCGACAGACCGCGCCCATGCGCATATTTTTCATCCACCTTGGACCCTGTAGCAAGGGCATTGCCAAGCTGTCTGAGAGCGACAGCTGCTGCAGCGATGTCTATCCGACAATCTGCTGGTCTGGTAATGGACAACACATTGATCGTTATGGTCCCACACGCTGTAGACACATTATTAAATAGGACCAAGACACAACACTTGACTAGTGCGCGATTATCAGGGTATGAACTCACACTGTTAGCGAATCATATACACATAAAAAGATGTAATACGCTGAATCCAGCTACGTTATTGCCAATTCCAGCAGACTCAGATGAGATTGAGCAACATGATTGTCTGTTCAGAACAGAAGAAGAGACGAAAGGGAGAGTAGATTTAAAAGATACTCCCCTGACTGAGTGTGATGGTACTTTATGGGTGGATGGTTCATGTTTTAAACTCCCTAATGGTGACACGACTGCTGCATATGCTATCACGACTTTACACACGGTCGTGGAAACTGCACGAGTGCCACATAATTCGGCCCAAGCAGCAGAATTAATTGCCCTCACGAGAGCATGCGTGTTGTCTGAAGGAATGAGAGTTAATATATACACAGATAGCCAGTACGCCTTTGGCGTGGCTCATAATTTTGGACGACTGTGGAAAGAGCGTGGGTTCCTGACGTCACATGGAGCTAAAATTCAGAATGGCAAGTTGGTGAATGATCTCCTTGAGTCACTGACCCTACCGTTGCAAGTTGCGATCATGAAATGCAGTGCGCACAGGAAAGTTACAGATGATGTTGGACGTGGGAATGCGTTTGCTGATGAGACCGCGAAAGAAACAGCACAAAATGTGAAGACTAGAATGTATGTTGCAGGCCCCGCAAGATGGGTTAATGATGTTGGAATGTGTGAGAACACAATAGAGAGTGTGAAGTCGCTTCAGGCTGAAGCCACAGAGGAAGAGTTAAGCAAGTGGAGAGAGAGTATGGGTAAGTTGGATGAGAATGGTTGTTGGATTGATCTGACAGAACATAAGCGATGGTTGTTGCCTGATGCATATGTGCTTCCAGTGGTTACTATGGCACATGGAATGGCACATATCAGTACGAAAGGTATCTGTAAGTTGTTGGCTCCAGTATGGCAGAATGTTGGGATTCCCAAGTGTGCAGAGAATGTGGTCAAGAATTGCATGGTATGCTTGAAATACAACCCTGGTAGGGGAACCCCAACTCCGGCCGGTCACTTTGCACCCCCATCATGTCCATTCGAAGTTTTACAGCTGGACTTTATTCACATGGAAAGATGCAACAACCTGAAATATGTACTGGTGGTTGTTTGTGCTTTCTCAAAATGGATAGAGGCTTATCCTCTGAAAGATAACACTGCCCTATCCACAGCCAAAGCCCTTGTGAAAGAGTTTTTCCCCAGGTTTGGAATGCCAAGAATGGTGTGGTGTGATAACGGAAGTGAGTTTGTGGGTAAAGTGATGAAGAATGTATGTGAAGGGCTAGGGATAAAGCAGAAGTTCCACGCTGCAAATCACCCCCAATCAGCTGGACTAGTAGAGCGCTACAATGGAGCCTTAAAGCTCAAGCTGGCCAAAATCCAGGCGAGCACCGGTCTTAAATGGCCTGACGCCCTGCCTTTAGCACTCCTGTCCACCAGAATGACCATACACTCACGAGTGGGACTCAGTCCCTATGAAGTAGTCTTTGGCCGTCCGGCCAACGTATGGGGTGTGCCAAGGCCTACGAAGTTCAGTGAGATTGAGCATCCAGTACTGCTCGATTACCTGTATGATTTGACTGTTAAACTGCGTGTTTTGCACCAACAGGTACATGATACTCTTCCCCAAGCTTCTGAACCTCCTGGACACCCTATCAACCCTGGTTCGTGGGTCCTGGTCCGGAATTTCCAGCGTAAGGGCAACGACGAGCCTCGCTGGATCGGCCCTCATCTTGTGCTTCTGTCGACGAGATCAGCGGTGCGAGTAAAAGGAAGGAAGCATTGGATACATGGTACCCACTGCAAAATAGTCCCCTTGCCTCTGCCATATGACCAGTGGGTCAAGGAGGGTATCGCCGACACTGAGACAGACATTGTACCTCGTTTTGTACCATTCAGTGACGCACGCCTAAAAGACACAGCTTCAGTCCAAGAGAGTGACAATATTCTGCAGGAAGCTGTGCCGCCATCAAATCGACTGGACACCACTGAGCCTGAACTTTTGTTCCAAGACCAAACGGCACTTGGCCATCTCCGCTATAATTTGAGACCCAGGCCCATGGACAAATAAAGATTTCCTTACTATTTCCTTTTTGGACACTTTTTGCTCTCCCATCTGAAGGACTTTCTTGATTTTTGTTTTTCGAACCACCATCCGGGTTCTGCCGCAGGGTCGCGGTGCCAAGACTTTGGGGTACAGGCCGAAGACGTTAGGTCAACGGTTCTGGTTGGTCTAGGGCGTTTCCCTGGACTGACAGGCGTACTCCTTAGCAGAAGAAACTCATCCACCGCGAGCGGCCCCAGTAGAGGATGGAGTTTTTTAAGATGGAGAGACCGATTGAGGAAATGAACTCTCAAACAAGGATGTGTAGAATTGTAAAAAGTAAATGTTTTGTCTTTTTGTGCCTTTTTACACTGTGTAGTATTGTGATGTTTATTGTAGGATTTGTGTTTTTCTCCACTCAAAAGCCCATTGCACCCACTGAACAGCCTATACCTCTTTCTACTGCCTCCTCTCACTCTTTTCACCCTTTGCCTGAACACGAACAGACCAGACGATCGGAGTTTGTAAATAACTCGTTTATCCAACTCTTGCACCAGCACCAACTAGTAGTGAATACGACCAATTGCTGGGTGTGTGGGTTAATGTCACATACCATTAACAAAGGTATTCCTTATTTGGTGCTGCCATATAGTTATAATGGATCGTCATGGGCATTCCAGACCATGTTTCTCTACGCCCTAGAGACATACTCCCCTCGCCAACCGCGTTCCATCAGACCTGGTACAAATAATAAAGCCTTAGTGAGAGGAATTGCCGATATGAGTAGGGATATCAATGCATACTCATCCATTCCCAAAGAAGAGTTGAGACCTTATGTAGGATGGAACGCGACGGGGTATAGTATTAGTCTGGGTGAAAGACAGCGAAAAATCTCATCTCCAATCTGGGTCGTACCCCACATGGGTCGGTTCTGCTTACAGGGTAATGGTCAGAACCCTAGAGCTCAACTGGGAAGAAGTGACTGCACTGAAACGTACACGTTCCCGTCACAGTTTTCCCCTGCGTTTTTAACTGCCAAGGGTACATATTTCATCTGTAATGACCGAGCATATACATGGTTGCCCCCTGATTTCTCGGGCACATGTTATATTGCGAATCTGCTACCGCCTACATTTACTGCCGCCTCCGACTATCACAAGACCAGAGTTGTGAGAGGTGTGATTAGTAAGGAGGACACTGCCGGTCAGGAAGCGGGAGACTTCTTCTTGGGTTTCCTGCCGTTTTGGGGACCTATGGTCAATAGTAGGAACCTGAGACAGCTGACTCGTGTGGTTGAATCCACCGTTAATGTAACGGCTGGTGCCCTTGGTAATTTGACAGCTGAGCTCCAAGCGGATCGCCTTATGACTTTGCAGAACCGCATGGTTCTAGACGTTATTCTTGCAGACCGCGGTGGGGTATGCAGGGTTATCCAATCCAGTTGCTGCATTTTCATACCAGATAATGCTCCAACAGTGTATCAAGCCATCTCCAAACTCCATAAAATATCTGAATCCATACACGTGGATAAGGGAGATTGGTCACTGGTGGGGTGGTTCTGGGAACTGATATCTGCCTGGGGTTGGAAGATTCTGATGGTCATTGGAATGATCTTAGCCATTCTTTTCCTGTTCTGTCTGTGTATACAGTGTACTCCTGCGATATGCGGCCTCTGTGCTACCTTATGTGTAAGGAAACCTGTATCGAGGGACAAGCTAAGTAATAGGATGATGCTACAGCAACATCTCCATGACTTCGTGAACATTGACCTAGACTCGGATTAAGATGAGTATAGTGATTGCCTATGTAAGGGCAAAAGGAGGGTCTGTCGTACTTTAATATTCGGGACCACGTAGGGAACAGGGCCCTACCCCTGTCTATCTTGGTATTAGCGAACCGCAAATGGTAAATGCGGCATGTACGAGTGCTTTACTTATCGTTCTAGCTATGAATGCACTGTGTACACGTTATTCTGCTGCACTACGCGGGTTCCATTTTGGAAGCAGTGGCCATCTTGTCATTGCCCTCACATAGGCTATAATGGAGCAAATACGGGCCTCACAGTACATGGGCTGTCTGACTTCTCTGTGACCTGGGCAGCTGGCTCTGCTGCCCCGGGTCAAACTGGTCTCACGAGCTCCCCTTCCTCTCTCCACCTGTGATTAGCATCAGGGTTTGACCCGTCATAAAACCCTTTCATTCTACACAAGCCCCTGGCTAATCTCTTTCGCACCTGGCTGTTCCTGCTTTATGACTTGGTTCCCAAAACAGGAGATGCTCATGTTTATTGGGGGGATCTGTTTACATGTAATGTGGGATCTGAACCTTGTTGTATAAATCATTGTGGGCTGGCCGAACTGGAATGTGGGATGGTCATCATGACTCTGCCTTTCCTTTGTAATGTACACTTGCATATTGCCGTATCATAAAACCTAGGAATGTATGCTTGAGGCAGGAAAAAGGGTATTTAAGATGAAGTCCATTCCTATGATTTTCAGCAGTCTCCTGAGAACATACACGCTGTTGTACTTCTAGGATACCTGTCATTGGTCTGCAGCCAATAAACGATTCTTTGACTTCACCCAGAAGACTCTGTGTTTCTGTAGGTCCGGAACAGGGTGAACCCAGAAGTCATAGGGTGTGTGTCCCTGCACCGCTGGGTCTAAATTACCCAGTACTTCAAGTGAAGACTCCTGGGCGTCGGAAAGGTGAAATGAAGCTTTTTCATGGAGGCCAGAGTCACAATTGTTGGCAGGATTTCATAAACGCTAGCAAAAGCTGTATTGGCAGCCCAGAACCTGGAAACTTGGTTACTGACCAACGGGAGTCTGAAAAACCGCATGAGACTCCGATGCACACCTTAACGTCTAAAAAGGTTCCTAGGCTCAAAAGTCAAATCAAGCTGCAAACTGCAAGGAGTCTCAAAAAGCACATGAGACTCCTAAGCTCACATCACGTCCAGCAAGGCTCCCAGGCTCAAACGTCAAAAAAAAAAAAAAAAAAAAACTAGCTTGTTGAGGGGTGATGGTCCATTTGTGCTCTCGGGGCCTGCAAACTGCAGAAGCCAAAAAAACACACATCAGAGTCCAAATCTCACAGTGAAGACTCCTGGGCGTGTCGTACTTTAATATTCGGGACCACGTAGGGAACAGGGCCCTACCCCTGTCTATCTTGGTATTAGCGAACCGCAAATGGTAAATGCGGCATGTACGAGTGCTTTACTTATCGTTCTAGCTATGAATGCACTGTGTACACGTTATTCTGCTGCACTACGCGGGTTCCATTTTGGAAGCAGTGGCCATCTTGTCATTGCCCTCACATAGGCTATAATGGAGCAAATACGGGCCTCACAGTACATGGGCTGTCTGACTTCTCTGTGACCTGGGCAGCTGGCTCTGCTGCCCCGGGTCAAACTGGTCTCACGAGCTCCCCTTCCTCTCTCCACCTGTGATTAGCATCAGGGTTTGACCCGTCATAAAACCCTTTCATTCTACACAAGCCCCTGGCTAATCTCTTTCGCACCTGGCTGTTCCTGCTTTATGACTTGGTTCCCAAAACAGGAGATGCTCATGTTTATTGGGGGGATCTGTTTACATGTAATGTGGGATCTGAACCTTGTTGTATAAATCATTGTGGGCTGGCCGAACTGGAATGTGGGATGGTCATCATGACTCTGCCTTTCCTTTGTAATGTACACTTGCATATTGCCGTATCATAAAACCTAGGAATGTATGCTTGAGGCAGGAAAAAGGGTATTTAAGATGAAGTCCATTCCTATGATTTTCAGCAGTCTCCTGAGAACATACACGCTGTTGTACTTCTAGGATACCTGTCATTGGTCTGCAGCCAATAAACGATTCTTTGACTTCACCCAGAAGACTCTGTGTTTCTGTAGGTCCGGAACAGGGTGAACCCAGAAGTCATAGGGTGTGTGTCCCTGCACCGCTGGGTCTAAATTACCCAGTACTTCAGTTTGGCGCCCAACTCGGGACGATTTCAGCGGTACCAGTCCAAGCCAGAGGTTCGTGAGGAGCTTCGTGTGGAAATTCCGGAGGAAGGCCGCCACTTCATCGACCCCTGCATGTCGACGTGGTCCGAAAGTCTTTTCTGCGAGGTTCTCCGCGTCCCGACGGCTACGAAGGACTGCTGCCCTGATTAATCGACCTGTTTTGGACCCTTGACGAGTTTGAGAGAGCGAAACAATCGAGAGAGTCTTCTGGTGACGCCATCGATTAGCAATATTCAGTTAAGTATACGTGGAGCGTCTCCCATTTGTTTTGGTATCCCTCGGGATCGTTTGGTTTGATTTGGTAATAGGTGATTTGGTGTTTGCAAACCCCAAAGCCAGAGGACTCGTGTATTCACGAGAATATCGTAATCGATAATCCTTTGACGTTTGGATCTAGACTAGTGAGCAAAGATGCCTGGTTCTAGAATATTTGGTAGAATATTTTGTTTGGGTTGTGGAAGAGATTTCCAGCTGGAAGAATCATGCCCGGTTCCTCCGGTTGGAACTCCAACTTATGAGCTCTATGTAAAACATGGCGTAGGCCCCATTGCATATAACGAAGTATGGATCCACTACACCAGAAAAGACGGTGTTTTAAAATGGCCCCAAAATGGTAGTTTTGATACCGATATTTTAGATAATTTGGAAATTAAATTGTTTAAGAAGAAAGCCCGGCCGGCGATGTTTGACTCTTTCCGCTTATGGCGAAAGGAAGCCAAACAGAAGGAAATTAAGCTAGCGAAAAAGAATAAGAGAGAGAGAGGTATGTCAGTAATGCAAGCAGTTGTACAATTTAAAGACAATGAGGAGGAGCAGATGAGCGAGCAATTACACAGGCAGCGTAAGTTAGGGATTGACAAATGTTATCCAGCTTTGCCACATTCTAAGCAGGATGAGTCAGAAGAAAAGGAGAAAGATCCCCTGATGTCACATTTGTTGAGTTCGCCACCCCCGTATGCTCAAACTGCCACGGCGCCTCCCCAGCTTGTAAATATGCCACCTCCAGTGCATATACTGCAAGCCTCGCCGCAACCGCCAGTTGCTTTGCAACCAGTTCCTATTCCTGTAGCGCAGTCCTCTCAAGCGCCTCCGGTAGTGCTTCCAACTGCCCCCGCACTTCCTGCGACTTTGCTTAATCCAGTAGCTGCCTCCCCTAACACTCTTCCTTGCACCACTCCAGTACCCGTTTCTACATCCTCTTTTCTTCCCTCTGTTTTTCCCCCTGTTTCCGCTTCAGCTTCTCCTTCAGCGCGACAGCGCTTAGCTAATGTGGTTACTACATTAATGTCGCCCCTCTTTGAGTCATCTGGTGCGACTCCTGGTTTGCAGCGTAAGCAGTTGCGCAGCCAATTGCCTAACCCTGATGAGAAAAAGGTAATAGACAGCATGGCGCGTAGATGGATTGTTTTCCCTTCATTATATGATGTGGAATCAGTTGTCAGCGTTTTCCATCAATGGGATGCCCCAAAACAGAGATATGTGTTTGAGAAAATGTGCGAAATTCTCTGTGAAGAATTGGAGGATAGTGGTAAAAATCCGAGCCCGCAGGAGTTGTGTAGAGTGAGGTTCGATTTTGGAACTGGTATAATTGTGGACCGCGAAGTAGATAAAGCAGTTGCGGTTGTATTGTCCTTAAGGAATGACGATTGCCAACAGTCATTGTTTGAACAAGAGGTCCTTGTGGGGAAAAAGGCAAAAGCGCGACAATACCCCATGAGAGAAGTCCCCCCGGTATGGAAAGAAGCAGTTGCAGCTGTCGGCAATAACCCCGCTGTGCCAGCGCATTTCCAACGTGTTTGGGTGCATGTTCCATGGAAGCGCTCTGAGGTGTTAGCGCTTAAGCAGACATTACCCGATCCCCGTAAAAACCCAGCAGGTTATTATAAAGAGTTGTCACAAACAGCAGGATCATGCGTTATGAATTTGGCAGACATAGACATGTTGTTTGGTAATGTTGTTCCACAGCCTCTATGGGGGTCAATACGTAATGCAGATCACGATGCAGAACTAGGGGATACATGGGCTAACATTATTGCTGCTGATACTAGACAAACTGGTGGCGCGAAACCTGAGCCTTTAGTAGCTGAACTGCCTGGTAGAATCATCACATATATGAAGACATTAATGCCTGCAATGCGCGTAAATTGGGACAAGTTATCTGCGTGTAAACAGAAGAAGGATGAGACAGTGTCAGACTTCTTTACTAGGTTTGAGGAAACGTTTATTGACCACAGTGGGCAGGATATGAGTACTGAGGGTGGCCAACGGTTATTTGTGGATAAGTTTGTGCAGAATTTACTCCCTGACCTGTGTAAAAAGTTGAAAGATTCAGAGAGTTCTTGGGCTGTTTCTTCCTCAGCGCAAATACTGGCTACTGCACAGTATTATGAAAATAGAGATAAAGACGAGAAAGATAGGACAGAGAAGAAAACAAAGGAATTAAAGACAAAGGTCCTTTTACAGCAGGCCTATCCACCACGTGGCGGCGGTAATAATTATAGACAACCCCAAGGTGTCTATCACCAACCCCAACAATTTCAGACTAATCAGCAAATGAATGGGTATTATCAACCACGTGTCCCTGTGGGTCCCAACCAATGTTCATACTGCAAAGAGGAAGGTCATTATAAATATAGTTGCCCTAAATTAATGCAACGGAACGGTAATGTGTATGGCGCTAGAGGTAGGGGTGGTCAGCAAGCTCCTAGAGGCAGAGGGCGTGGAAGTGTTCCCCAGAACGCGCGTCCTCTTCCGCCCCAAAGCGCCATTAATAGCTTTGATCAGCAAGCTAACGCGACTAGTAATACGGCCCAGTATTACAATAATGATTATTATGTGGAGGACGGTGATGCAGAAAGTAGTGATTACTAGGATAGCCATAGACAGAGAGAGGGAGTTGTTTCAGTGCCAGTGGATCAGAGTGGACCGTATGTTGATGTGACTACAGCAAATGTAACGGAGCCTTTTCTGCTAGACACTGGTGCTGCAAAGAGTTCAATCATGCATTCAAAACTCCCTGGCGCACCTTTGTCTGGCGATATAAATGTTTCAGTAGGTTTTTCTGGCGCCCCAGTTAGGAACCCGATTTCTAGTCCCATGTCACTTTCTGTTGGGCCTTGCGAGCTGAAAGCACCCCTGATTCTGACAACAGGTTGTGGTGAGAATTTGCTGGGATTAGATTTGTTGAAAAGATTGCATGCTACACTGTACTGTTCTCCTTCAGGAGTACAACTTACATTAGGCAAGAAAGTGATTTCCCCAATGTACTTGTCTAAAAACACAATGCCACCTGAATTGTCATCCCTTCCGGATGCCCTTTGGGCTACTGGTCCCAATGACGTGGGCCTCTTGGAGATACCGCCATACGTGGTGACTTTAAAGACTAATGTCAGACTGCCACGTATTCCCCAGTACAAAATCTCTAATGAGGGCCAGAAAGCATTGTTAGACATTGTCGGCGACTTGATTAATAAGGGTGTGATTGAAGAGACAAGAGGCAACGTTTGCAACAGTCCGATTTTACCTGTCTTAAAACGAACGGACCCTTCACAGCCACCTGTTTACAGATTTGTGATTGATCTTAGAGAGGTTAATAAGATTGTTGTGCCACAGTTTCCGGTTGTCCCTGATATAACTGCCTTGTTAACGATGATTCCAGCCTCTGCTGCATGGTTTTCAGTGATTGATTTAAAAAATGCTTTCTTTAGTATCCCAATTGCAGAAGAGAGCAGAGACATTTTTGGTTTTAGTCTGGGAGGCCGAAGCTTCCGCTTCAAACGCGCTCCCCAGGGCTACTGCGAGAGTCCATCCATATACAGTCAAGCTTTGAAAGCGCAGCTTGATGCACTTGTCTTACCTAGTGGCGCTATCCTGATTCAGTACGTGGACGATCTACTAATCGCCGCGGATACTGAGAAGATCTGTAAAGAAGCCACATTGTCACTGTTGCGCCATTTATCTGCTTTCCATCACAAAGTGTCTCTCTCCAAGCTGCAATATTGTCGACAAGAAGTGACCTACTTAGGTCATCTCTTATCGAAGGAGGGAAGGAAACTGACCCCAGAAAGAATTCAAGCCATTGCACAGTTGAGTGTGCCAAAAACACAGAGAGAAGTGCGTGCTTTCTTGGGCATTACTTCATACTGTAGGCATTGGATTCCTAGTTTTTCTTTGTTGGCAAAACCTTTAGTAGCCTTAACATGTAAAGACACACCGAATCCTATCCCATGGTCTGAAGAGTGCCAGAAAAGTTTTGTGGAATTGCGTAATGCATTATGTTCAGCACCTGTGTTGGGTACCCCCGACTACAGTAAGCCTTTTACATTGTATGTTCACGAGAAAGATGGATGTGCGTTGTCAGTGTTAACACAGCCTTTTGGCGACAGACCGCGCCCATGCGCATATTTTTCATCCACCTTGGACCCTGTAGCAAGGGCATTGCCAAGCTGTCTGAGAGCGACAGCTGCTGCAGCGATGTCTATCCGACAATCTGCTGGTCTGGTAATGGACAACACATTGATCGTTATGGTCCCACACGCTGTAGACACATTATTAAATAGGACCAAGACACAACACTTGACTAGTGCGCGATTATCAGGGTATGAACTCACACTGTTAGCGAATCATATACACATAAAAAGATGTAATACGCTGAATCCAGCTACGTTATTGCCAATTCCAGCAGACTCAGATGAGATTGAGCAACATGATTGTCTGTTCAGAACAGAAGAAGAGACGAAAGGGAGAGTAGATTTAAAAGATACTCCCCTGACTGAGTGTGATGGTACTTTATGGGTGGATGGTTCATGTTTTAAACTCCCTAATGGTGACACGACTGCTGCATATGCTATCACGACTTTACACACGGTCGTGGAAACTGCACGAGTGCCACATAATTCGGCCCAAGCAGCAGAATTAATTGCCCTCACGAGAGCATGCGTGTTGTCTGAAGGAATGAGAGTTAATATATACACAGATAGCCAGTACGCCTTTGGCGTGGCTCATAATTTTGGACGACTGTGGAAAGAGCGTGGGTTCCTGACGTCACATGGAGCTAAAATTCAGAATGGCAAGTTGGTGAATGATCTCCTTGAGTCACTGACCCTACCGTTGCAAGTTGCGATCATGAAATGCAGTGCGCACAGGAAAGTTACAGATGATGTTGGACGTGGGAATGCGTTTGCTGATGAGACCGCGAAAGAAACAGCACAAAATGTGAAGACTAGAATGTATGTTGCAGGCCCCGCAAGATGGGTTAATGATGTTGGAATGTGTGAGAACACAATAGAGAGTGTGAAGTCGCTTCAGGCTGAAGCCACAGAGGAAGAGTTAAGCAAGTGGAGAGAGAGTATGGGTAAGTTGGATGAGAATGGTTGTTGGATTGATCTGACAGAACATAAGCGATGGTTGTTGCCTGATGCATATGTGCTTCCAGTGGTTACTATGGCACATGGAATGGCACATATCAGTACGAAAGGTATCTGTAAGTTGTTGGCTCCAGTATGGCAGAATGTTGGGATTCCCAAGTGTGCAGAGAATGTGGTCAAGAATTGCATGGTATGCTTGAAATACAACCCTGGTAGGGGAACCCCAACTCCGGCCGGTCACTTTGCACCCCCATCATGTCCATTCGAAGTTTTACAGCTGGACTTTATTCACATGGAAAGATGCAACAACCTGAAATATGTACTGGTGGTTGTTTGTGCTTTCTCAAAATGGATAGAGGCTTATCCTCTGAAAGATAACACTGCCCTATCCACAGCCAAAGCCCTTGTGAAAGAGTTTTTCCCCAGGTTTGGAATGCCAAGAATGGTGTGGTGTGATAACGGAAGTGAGTTTGTGGGTAAAGTGATGAAGAATGTATGTGAAGGGCTAGGGATAAAGCAGAAGTTCCACGCTGCAAATCACCCCCAATCAGCTGGACTAGTAGAGCGCTACAATGGAGCCTTAAAGCTCAAGCTGGCCAAAATCCAGGCGAGCACCGGTCTTAAATGGCCTGACGCCCTGCCTTTAGCACTCCTGTCCACCAGAATGACCATACACTCACGAGTGGGACTCAGTCCCTATGAAGTAGTCTTTGGCCGTCCGGCCAACGTATGGGGTGTGCCAAGGCCTACGAAGTTCAGTGAGATTGAGCATCCAGTACTGCTCGATTACCTGTATGATTTGACTGTTAAACTGCGTGTTTTGCACCAACAGGTACATGATACTCTTCCCCAAGCTTCTGAACCTCCTGGACACCCTATCAACCCTGGTTCGTGGGTCCTGGTCCGGAATTTCCAGCGTAAGGGCAACGACGAGCCTCGCTGGATCGGCCCTCATCTTGTGCTTCTGTCGACGAGATCAGCGGTGCGAGTAAAAGGAAGGAAGCATTGGATACATGGTACCCACTGCAAAATAGTCCCCTTGCCTCTGCCATATGACCAGTGGGTCAAGGAGGGTATCGCCGACACTGAGACAGACATTGTACCTCGTTTTGTACCATTCAGTGACGCACGCCTAAAAGACACAGCTTCAGTCCAAGAGAGTGACAATATTCTGCAGGAAGCTGTGCCGCCATCAAATCGACTGGACACCACTGAGCCTGAACTTTTGTTCCAAGACCAAACGGCACTTGGCCATCTCCGCTATAATTTGAGACCCAGGCCCATGGACAAATAAAGATTTCCTTACTATTTCCTTTTTGGACACTTTTTGCTCTCCCATCTGAAGGACTTTCTTGATTTTTGTTTTTCGAACCACCATCCGGGTTCTGCCGCAGGGTCGCGGTGCCAAGACTTTGGGGTACAGGCCGAAGACGTTAGGTCAACGGTTCTGGTTGGTCTAGGGCGTTTCCCTGGACTGACAGGCGTACTCCTTAGCAGAAGAAACTCATCCACCGCGAGCGGCCCCAGTAGAGGATGGAGTTTTTTAAGATGGAGAGACCGATTGAGGAAATGAACTCTCAAACAAGGATGTGTAGAATTGTAAAAAGTAAATGTTTTGTCTTTTTGTGCCTTTTTACACTGTGTAGTATTGTGATGTTTATTGTAGGATTTGTGTTTTTCTCCACTCAAAAGCCCATTGCACCCACTGAACAGCCTATACCTCTTTCTACTGCCTCCTCTCACTCTTTTCACCCTTTGCCTGAACACGAACAGACCCGACGATCAGAGTTCGTAAATAACTCGTTTATCTAACTCTTGCACCAGCACCAACTAGTAGTGAATACGACCAATTGCTGGGTGTGTGGGTTAATGTCACATACCATTAACAAAGGTATTCCTTATTTGGTGCTGCCATATAGTTATAATGGATCGTCATGGGCATTCCAGACCATGTTTCTCTACGCCCTAGAGACATACTCCCCTCGCCAACCGCGTTCCATCAGACCTGGTACAAATAATAAAGCCTTAGTGAGAGGAATTGCCGATATGAGTAGGGATATTGATGCATACTCATCCATTCCCAAAGAAGAATTGAGACCTTATGTAGGATGGAACGCGACGGGGTATAGTATTAGTCTGGGTGAAAGACAGCGAAAAATCTCATCTCCAATCTGGGTCGTACCCCACATGGGTCGGTTCTGCTTACAGGGTAATGGTCAGAACCCTAGAGCTCAACTGGGAAGAAGTGACTGCACTGAAACGTACACGTTCCCGTCACAGTTTTCCCCTGCGTTTTTAACTGCCAAGGGTACATATTTCATCTGTAATGACCGAGCATATACATGGTTGCCCCCTGATTTCTCGGGCACATGTTATATTGCGAATCTGCTACCGCCTACATTTACTGCCGCCTCCGACTATCACAAGACCAGAGTTGTGAGAGGTGTGATTAGTAAGGAGGACACTGCCGGTCAGGAAGCGGGAGACTTCTTCTTGGGTTTCCTGCCGTTTTGGGGACCTATGGTCAATAGTAGGAACCTGAGACAGCTGACTCGTGTGGTTGAATCCACCGTTAATGTAACGGCTGGTGCCCTTGGTAATTTGACAGCTGAGCTCCAAGCGGATCGCCTTATGACTTTGCAGAACCGCATGGTTCTAGACGTTATTCTTGCAGACCGCGGTGGGGTATGCAGGGTTATCCAATCCAGTTGCTGCATTTTCATACCAGATAATGCTCCAACAGTGTATCAAGCCATCTCCAAACTCCATAAAATATCTGAATCCATACACGTGGATAAGGGAGATTGGTCACTGGTGGGGTGGTTCTGGGAACTGATATCTGCCTGGGGTTGGAAGATTCTGATGGTCATTGGAATGATCTTAGCCATTCTTTTCCTGTTCTGTCTGTGTATACAGTGTGCTCCTGCGATATGTGGCCTCTGCGCTACATTATGTGTAAGGAAACCTGTATCGAGGGACAAGCTAAGTAATAGGATGATGCTACAGCAACATCTCCATGACTTCGTGAACATTGACCTAGACTCGGATTAAGATGAGTATAGTGATTGCCTATGTAAGGGCAAAAGGAGGGTCTGTCGTACTTTAATATTCGGGACCACGTAGGGAACAGGGCCCTACCCCTGTCTATCTTGGTATTAGCGAACCGCAAATGGTAAATGCGGCATGTACGAGTGCTTTACTTATCGTTCTAGCTATGAATGCACTGTGTACACGTTATTCTGCTGCACTACGCGGGTTCCATTTTGGAAGCAGTGGCCATCTTGTCATTGCCCTCACATAGGCTATAATGGAGCAAATACGGGCCTCACAGTACATGGGCTGTCTGACTTCTCTGTGACCTGGGCAGCTGGCTCTGCTGCCCCGGGTCAAACTGGTCTCACGAGCTCCCCTTCCTCTCTCCACCTGTGATTAGCATCAGGGTTTGACCCGTCATAAAACCCTTTCATTCTACACAAGCCCCTGGCTAATCTCTTTCGCACCTGGCTGTTCCTGCTTTATGACTTGGTTCCCAAAACAGGAGATGCTCATGTTTATTGGGGGGATCTGTTTACATGTAATGTGGGATCTGAACCTTGTTGTATAAATCATTGTGGGCTGGCCGAACTGGAATGTGGGATGGTCATCATGACTCTGCCTTTCCTTTGTAATGTACACTTGCATATTGCCGTATCATAAAACCTAGGAATGTATGCTTGAGGCAGGAAAAAGGGTATTTAAGATGAAGTCCATTCCTATGATTTTCAGCAGTCTCCTGAGAACATACACGCTGTTGTACTTCTAGGATACCTGTCATTGGTCTGCAGCCAATAAACGATTCTTTGACTTCACCCAGAAGACTCTGTGTTTCTGTAGGTCCGGAACAGGGTGAACCCAGAAGTCATAGGGTGTGTGTCCCTGCACCGCTGGGTCTAAATTACCCAGTACTTCAGTTGTCGAAAAGGTGAAATGACGCTTTTTAACGGAGGCCATAGTCACAGTTGGTGGCAGGATTTCAAAAACGCTGGCAAAAGCTGTATTGGCAGCCCTAAGAGCCTGGAAACCTATTTACTGACCAGGGGGAGTGTGAAAAACCGCATGAGACTCCGAAGCTCACCTTAACGTCTAAAAAGGTTCCCAGGCTCAAAAGTCAAATCTAGCTTGTTCAGGGTTGATTTTTGCATCCGAGACCTGCAAACTGCAAGCTTTATTGGCAAAAGCTGTATTGGCAGCCCTAGAACCTGGAAACTTGCTTACTGACCAACGGGAGTCTGAAAAACCGCATGAGACTCCGAAGCTCACCCTTACGTCTAAAAAGGTTCCCAGGCTCAAAAGTCAAATCTAGCTTGTTCTGGGTTGATTTTTGCATCCGAGACCTGCAAACTGCAAGGAGTCTAAAAAACCACATGAGACTCCTAAGCTCACTGACACGTCTAGCAAGGCACCCAGGCTCAAAAGTAAAAAAAATAAAATAAAAATAAAACTAGCTTGTTGAGGGTCATGGTCCATTTTTGCTCTCGGGACCCTCAAACTGCAGCAGCCAAAGAACACTACAATGAGAGTCCAAATCTCACAGTGAAGACTCCTGGGCGTCGGAAAGGTGAAATGAAGCTTTTTCATGGAGACCAAAGTGACAATTGGTGGCAGGATTTCATAACCGCTGGCAAAAGCTGTATTGGCAGCCCTAAGAGCCTGGAAACGTGTTTTCTGACCAGGGGGAGTCTGAAAAACCGCATGAGACTCCGAAGCTCACCTTAACGTCTAAAAAGGTTCCCAGGCTCAAAGTCAAATCTAGCTTGTTCAGGGTTGATTTTTGCATTCGAGACCTGCAAACTGCAAGGAGTCTCAAAAACCACATGAGACTCCTAAGCTCACTGTCACGTCTAGCAAGGCACCCAGGCTCAAAAGTAAAAAAAAAAAAAAAAAAAACTAGGTGTTGAGGGTCATGGTCCATTTTTGCTCTCGGGACATGAAAACTGCAGCAGCCAAAAAACACCACAATGAGAGTCCAAATCTCACAGTGAAGACTCCTGGGCGTCGGAAAGGTGAAATGAAGCTTGTTCATAGAGGCCAGAGTCACAATTGTTGGCAGAATTTCATAAACGCTGGCAAAAGCTGTATTGGCAGCCCTAGAACCTGGAAACTTGCGTACTGACCAACGGGACTCTGAAAAACCGCATGAGACTCCGAAGGTCACCTTTACGTCTAAAAAGGTTCCCAGGCTCAAAGTCAAAATCTAGCTTGTTCAGGGTTGATTTTTGCATCCGAGACCTGCAAACTGCAAGGAGTCTAAAAAACCACATGAGACTCCTAAGCTCACTGTCACGTCTAGCAAGGCACCCAGGCTCAAAAGTTTAAAAAAAAAAAAAAATTGCTTGTTGAGGGCTTATGGTCCATTTTTCATCGAGGGACCTGCAAACTGCAGCAGCCAAAAAACACCACAATGAGAGTCCAAATCTCACAGTGAAGACTCGGCGTCGAAAAGGTGAAATGAAGCTTCTTCATGGAGACCAAAGTGACAGTTGGTGGCAGGATTTCAAAAACGCTGGCAAAAGCTGTATTGGCAGCCCTAAGAGCCTGGAAACGTGTTTACTGACCAGGGGGAGTCTGAAAAACCGCATGAGACTCTGAAGCTCACCTTAACGTCTAAAAAGGTTCCCAGGCTCAAAGTCAAATTAGCTTGTTCAGGGGTTGATTTTTGCATTCGAGACCTGCAAACTGCAAGGAGTCTCAAAAACCACATGAGACTCCTAAGCTCACTGTCACGTCTAGCAAGGCACCCAGGCTCAAAAGTAAAAAAAAAAAAAAAAAAAAAAATTGCTTGTTGAGGGCTCATGGTCCATTTTTGATCGAGGGACCTCCAACTGCAGCAGCCAAAAAAAACACCATGAGAGTCCAAATCTCACAGTGAAGACTCCTGGGCGTCGGAAAGGTGAAATGAAGCTTGTTCATGGAGGCCAGAGTCACAATTGTAGGCAGGATTTCATAAACGCTAGCAAAAGCTGTATTGGTAGCCCTAGAACCTGGAAACTTGCTTACTGACCAACGGGAGTCTGAAAAACCGCATGAGACTCCGAAGCTCACCTTAACGTCTAAAAAGGTTCCCAGGCTCAAAAGTCAAATCAAGCTGCAAACTGCAAGGAGTCTCAAAAAGCACATGAGACTCCTAAGCTCACATCACGTCCAGCAAGGCTCCCAGGCTCAAACGTCAAAAAAAAAAAAAAAAAAAACTAGCTTGTTGAGGGGTGATGGTCCATTTGTGCTCTCGGGGCCTGCAAACTGCAGCAGCCAAAAAAAACACATCAGAGTCCAAATCTCACAGTGAAGACTCCTGGGCGTCAAAAAGGTGAAATGACGCTTTTTAACGGAGACCAAAGTCACAGTTGGTGGCAGGATTTCAAAAACGCTGGCAAAAGCTGTATTGGCAGCCCTAAGAGCCTGGAAACCTTTTTACTGACCAGGGGGAGTCTGAAAAACCGCATGAGACTCCTAAGCTCACCTTAACGTCTAAAAAGGTTCCCAGGCTCAAAAGTAAAATCTAGCTTGTTCAGGGTTGATTTTTGCATCCGAGACCTGCAAACTGCAAGCTTAGTGGCAAAAGCTGTATTGGCCCTAGAACCTGGAAACGTGCTTATGACCAACGGGAGTCTGAAAAACCGCATGAGACTCCGAACCTCACCTTTACGTCTAAAAATGTTCCCAGGCTCAAAAGTCAAAAAAAAAAAAAAACTAGCTTGTTGAGGGGGTGATGGTCCATTTGTGCTCTCGGGGCCTGCAAACTCCGAAGTTCACCTTAACGTCTAAAAAGGTTCCCAGGCTCAAAAGTCAAATCAAGCTGCAAACTGCAAGGAGTCTCAAAAAGCACATGAGACTCCTAAGCTCACCGTCACGTCCAGCAAGGCTCCCAGGCTCAAAAGACAAAAAAAAAAAAAAAAAAAAATAGCTTGTTGAGGGGTCATGGTCCATTTTTGCTCTAGGGACCTGCAAACTGCAGCAGCCAAAAAACACCACAATGAGAGTCCCAATCTCACAGTGAAGACTCCTGGGCGTCGGAAAGGTGAAATGAAGCTTTTTCATGGAGGCCAGAGTCACAATTGTTGGCAGGATTTCATAAACGCTAGCAAAAGCTGTATTGGCAGCCCTAGAACCTGGAAACTTGGTTACTGTCCAACGGGAGTCTGAAAAACCGCATGAGACTCCGAAGCTCACCTTAACATCTAAAAAGGTTCCCGGGCTCAAAAGTCAAATCTAGCTTGTTCAGGGTTGATTTTTGCATCTGAGACCTGCAAACTGCAAGCTTTATTGGCAAAAGCTGTATTGGCAGCCCTAGAACCTGGAAACGTGCTTACTGACCACGGGAGTCTGAAAAATCGCATGAGCATTTGAAGCTCACCTTAACATCTAAAAAGATTCCCAGGCTCAAATGTCAAATCTAGCTTGTTCAGGGTTGATTTTTGCATCCGAGACCTGCAAACTGCAAGGAGTCTCAAAAACCACATGAGACTCCTAAGCTCACTGTCACGTCTAGCAAGGCACCCAGGCTCAAAAGTAAAAAAAAAAAAATAAAAATAAAACTAGCTTGTTGAGGGTCATGGTCCATTTTTGCCCCCGGGACCTGCAAACTGCAGCAGCCAAAGAACACCACAATGAGAGTCCAAATCTCAAAGTGAAGACTCCTGGGCGTCGGAAGGTGAAATGAAGCTTTTTCATGGAGACCAAAGTGACAATTGGTGGCAGGATGTCATAAACGCTGGCAAAAGCTGTATTGGCAGCCCTAAGAGCCTGGAAACGTGTTTACTGACCAGGGGGAGTCTGAAAAACCGCATGAGACTCCGAAGCTCACCTTAACGTCTAAAAAGGTTCCCAGGCTCAAAGTCAAATCTAGCTTGTTCAGGGTTGATTTTTGCATTCGAGACCCGCACACTGCAAGGAGTCTCAAAAACCACATGAGACTCCTAAGCTCACTGTCACGTCTAGCAAGGCACACAGGCTCAAAAGTAAAAAAAAAAAAAATAAAACTAGCTTGTTGAGGGTCATGGTCCATTTTTGCCCCCGGGACCTGCAAACTGCAGCAGCCAAAGAACACCACAATGAGAGTCCCAATCTCACAGTGAAGACTCCTGGGCGTCGGAAAGGTGAAATGAAGCTTTTTCATGGAGGCCAGAGTCACAATTGTTGGCAGGATTTCATAAACGCTAGCAAAAGCTGTATTGGCAGCCCTAGAACCTGGAAACTTGCTTACTGACCAACGGGAGTCTGAAAAACCGCATGAGACTCCGAAGCTCACCTTTACGTCTAAAAATGTTCCCAGGCTTAAAAGTCAAAAACAAAAAAAACTAGCTTGTTGAGGGGGTGATGGTCCATTTGTGCTCTCGGGGCCTGCAAACTGCAGCAGCCAAAAAAAACACATCAGAGTCCAAATCTCACAGTGAAGACTCCTGGGCGTCGAAAAGGTGAAATGAAGCTTTTTCATGGAGGCCAGAGTCACAGTTGTCAGGATTTCATAAACGCTGGCAAAAGCTGTATTTGGAGCCCTAAGAGCCTGGAAACGTGTTTACTGACCAGGGGCAGTCTGAAAAACCGCATGAGACTCCGAAGCTCACCTTAACATCTAAAAAGGTTCCCAGGCTCAAAAGTCAAATCAAGCTGCAAACTGCAAGGAGTCTCAAAAAGCACATGAGACTCCTAAGCTCACATCACGTCCAGCAAGGCTCCCAGGTTCAAACGTCAAAAAAAAAAAAAAAAAAAAACTAGCTTGTTGAGGGGGGATGGTCCATTTGTGCTCTCGGGGCCTGCAAACTGCAGCAGCCAAAAAAAACACATCAGAGTCCAAATCTCACAGTGAAGACTCCTGGGCGTCGAAAAGGTGAAATGAAGCTTTTTCATGGAGGCCAGAGTCACAATTGTTGGCAGGATTTCATAAACGCTAGCAAAAGCTGTATTGGCAGCCCTAGAACCTGGAAACTTGCTTACTGACCAACGGGAGTCTGAAAAACCGCATGAGACTCCGAAGCACACCTTAACGTCTAAAAAGGTTCCCAGGCTCAAAAGTCAAATCTAGCTTGTTCAGGGTTGATTTTTGCATCCGAGACCTGCAAACTGCAAGGAGTCTCAAAAACCACATGAGACTCCTAAGCTCACATCACGTCCAGCAAGGCTCCCAGGCTCAAACGTCAAAAAGAAAAAAAAAAAAAACTAGCTTGTTGAGGGGTGATGGTCCATTTGTGCTCTCGGGGCCTGCAAACTGCAGCAGCCAAAAAAACACACATCAGAGTCCAAATCTCACAGAGAAGACTCCTGGGCGTCGAAAAGGTGAAATGACGCTTTAACGGAGGCCATAGTCACAGTTGGTGACAGGATTTCAAAAACGCTGGCAAAAGCTGTATTGGCAGCCCTAAGAGCCTGGAAACCTGTTTACTGACCAGGGGGAGTCTGAAAAACCACATGAGACTCCTAAGCTCACATCACGTCCAGCAAGGCTCCCAGGCTCAAACGTCAAAAAGAAAAAAAAAAAAAACTAGCTTGTTGAGGGGGTGATGGTCCATTTGTGCTCTCGGGGCCTGCAAACTGCAGCAGCCAAAAAAAACACATCAGAGTCCAAATCTCACAGTGAAGACTCCTGGGCGTCAAAAAGGTGAAATGACGCTTTTTAACGGAGACCAAAGTCACAGTTGGTGGCAGGATTTCAAAAACGCTGGCAAAAGCTGTATTGGCAGCCCTAAGAGCCTGGAAACCTTTTTACTGACCAGGGGGAGTCTGAAAAACCGCATGAGACTCCTAAGCTCACCTTAACGTCTAAAAAGGTTCCCAGGCTCAAAAGTCAAATCTAGCTTGTTCAGGGTTGATTTTTGCATCCGAGACCTGCAAACTGCAAGCTTAGTGGCAAAAGCTGTATTGGCCCTAGAACCTGGAAACGTGCTTATGACCAACGGGAGTCTGAAAAACCGCATGAGACTCCGAACCTCACCTTTACGTCTAAAAATGTTCCCAGGCTCAAAAGTCAAAAAAAAAAAAAAAACTAGCTTGTTGAGGGGGTGATGGTCCATTTGTGCTCTCGGGGCCTGCAAACTCCGAAGCTCACCTTAACGTCTAAAAAGGTTCCCAGGCTCAAAAGTCAAATCAAGCTGCAAACTGCAAGGAGTCTCAAAAAGCACATGAGACTCCTAAGCTCACCGTCACGTCCAGCAAGGCTCCCAGGCTCAAAAGACAAAAAAAAAAAAAAAAAAAAAATAGCTTGTTGAGGGGTCATGGTCCATTTTTGCTCTAGGGACCTGCAAACTGCAGCAGCCAAAAAACACCACAATGAGAGTCCCAATCTCACAGTGAAGACTCCTGGGCGTCGGAAAGGTGAAATGAAGCTTTTTCATGGAGGCCAGAGTCACAATTGTTGGCAGGATTTCATAAACGCTAGCAAAAGCTGTATTGGCAGCCCTAGAACCTGGAAACTTGGTTACTGTCCAACGGGAGTCTGAAAAACCGCATGAGACTCCGAAGCTCACCTTAACATCTAAAAAGGTTCCCGGGCTCAAAAGTCAAATCTAGCTTGTTCAGGGTTGATTTTTGCATCCGAGACCTGCAAACTGCAAGGAGTCTCAAAAACCACATGAGACTCCTAAGCTCACTGTCACGTCTAGCAAGGCACCCAGGCTCAAAAGTAAAAAAAATAAAATAAAAATAAAACTAGCTTGTTGAGGGTCATGGTCCATTATTGCCCCCGGGACCTGCAAACTGCAGCAGCCAAAGAACACCACAATGAGAGTCCAAATCTCAAAGTGAAGACTCCTGGGCGTCGGAAGGTGAAATGAAGCTTTTTCATGGAGACCAAAGTGACAATTGGTGGCAGGATGTCATAAACGCTGGCAAAAGCTGTATTGGCAGCCCTAAGAGCCTGGAAACGTGTTTACTGACCAGGGGGAGTCTGAAAAACCGCATGAGACTCCGAAGCTCACCTTAACGTCTAAAAAGGTTCCCAGGCTCAAAGTCAAATCTAGCTTGTTCAGGGTTGATTTTTGCATTCGAGACCCGCACACTGCAAAGAGTCTCAAAAACCACATGAGACTCCTAAGCTCACTGTCACGTCTAGCAAGGCACACAGGCTCAAAAGTAAAAAAAAAAAAAAAAAACTAGCTTGTTGAGGGTCATGGTCCATTTTTGCTCTCGGGACCTGAAATCTGCAGCAGCCAAAAAAAACACATCAGAGTCCAAATCTCACAGTGAAGACTCCTGGGCGTCGAAAAGGTGAAATGAAGCTTTTTCATGGAGGCCAGAGTCACAATTGTTGGCAGGATTTCATAAACGCTAGCAAAAGCTGTATTGGCAGCCCTAGAACCTGGAAACTTGCTTACTGACCAACGGGAGTCTGAAAAACCGCATGAGACTCCGAAGCTCACCTTTACGTCTAAAAATGTTCCCAGGCTTAAAAGTCAAAAACAAAAAAAACTAGCTTGTTGAGGGGGTGATGGTCCATTTGTGCTCTCGGGGCCTGCAAACTGCAGCAGCCAAAAAAAACACATCAGAGTCCAAATCTCACATTAAGACTCCTGGGCGTCGAAAAGGTGAAATGACGCTTTTTAACGGAGACCAAAGTCACAGTTGGTGGCAGGATTTCAAAAACGCTGGCAAAAGCTGTATTGGCAGCCCTAAGAGCCTGGAAACCTGTTTACTGACCAGGGGGAGTCTGAAAAACCGCATGAGACTCCGCAGCTCACCTTAACGTCTAAAAAGGTTCCCAGGCTCACAAGTCAAATCTAGCTTGTTCAGGGTTGATTTTTGCATCCGAGACCTGCAAACTGCAAGCTTTAGTGGCAAAAGCTGTATTGGCAGCCCTAGAACCTGGAAACGTGATTACTGACCAACGGGAGTCTGAAAAAGCGCATGAGACTCCGAAGCTCACCTTAACGTCAAAAAAGGTTCCCAGGCTCAAAAGTCAAATCAAGCTGCAAACTGCAAGGAGTCTCAAAAAGCACATGAGACTCCTAAGCTCACCGTCACGTCCAGCAAGGCTCCCAGGCTCAAAAGACAAAAAAAAAAATAAAAAAAAATTGCTTGTTGAGGGGTCATGGTCCATTTTTGCTCTAGGGACCTGCAAACTGCAGCAGCCAAAAAAACCACAATGAGAGTCCAAATCTCACAGTGAAGACTCTGGGCTTCGAAAAGGTGAAATGAAGCTTTTTCATGGAGGCCAGAGTCACAGTTGTTGGCAGGATTTCATAAACGCTGGCAAAAGCTGTATTGGCAGCCTAAGAGCCTGGAAACGTGTTTACTGACCAGGGGGAGTCTGAAAAACCGCATGAGACTCCGAAGCTCACCTTAAGGTCTAAAAAGGTTCCCAGGCTCAAAGTCAAATGTAGCTTGTTCAGGGTTGATTTTTGCATTCGAGACCCGCAAACTGCAAGGAGTCTCAAAAACCACATGAGACTCCTAAGCTCACTGTCACGTCTAGCAAGGCACACAGGCTCAAAAGTAAAAAAAAACAAAAAAACTAGCTTGTTGAGGGTTATGGTCCATTTTTGCTCTCGGGACCTGAAATCTGCAGCAGCCAAAAAACACAACAATGAGAGTCCAAATCTCACAGTGAAGACTCCTGGGCGTCGGAAAGGTGAAATGAAGCTTTTTCATGGAGGCCAGAGTCACAATTGTTGGCAGGATTTCATAAACGCTAGCAAAAGCTGTATTGGCAGCCCTAGAACCTGGAAACTTGCTTACTGACCAACGGGAGTCTGAAAAACCGCATGAGACTCCGAAGCTCACCTTTACGTCTAAAAATGTTCCCAGGCTCAAAAGTCAAAAAACAAACAAACAAAAAAAAAAAACTAGCTTGTTGAGGGGGTGATGGTCCATTTGTGCTCTCGGGGCCTGCAAACTGCAGCAGCCAAAAAAAACACATCAGAGTCCAAATCTCACAGTGAAGACTCCTGGGCGTCGAAAAGGTGAAATGACGCTTTTTAACGGAGACCAAAGTCACAGTTGGTGGCAGGATTTCAAAAACGCTGGCAAAAGCTGTATTGGCAGCCCTATGAGCCTGGAAACCTTTTTACTGACCAGGGGGAGTCTGAAAAACCGCATGAGACTCCTAAGCTCACCTTAACGTCTAAAAAGGTTCCCAGGCTCAAAAGTCAAATCTAGCTTTATCAGGGTTGATTTTTGCATCCGAGACCTGCAAACTGCAAGCTTTAGTGGCAAAAGCTGTATTGGCAGCCCTAGAACCTGGAAACGTGCTTACTGACCAACGGGAGTCTGAAAAACCGCATGAGACTCCGAAGCTCACCTTAACGTCTAAAAAGGTTCCCAGGCTCAAATGTCAAATCTAGCTTGTTCAGGGTTGATTTTTGCATCCGAGACCTGCAAACTGCAAGCTTTATTGGCAAAAGCTGTATTGGCAGCCCTAGAACCTGGAAACGTGCTTACTAACCACGGGAGTCTGAAAAACCGCATGAGACTCCGAAGCTCACCTTAACGTCTAAAAAGGTTCCCAGGCTCAAATGTCAAATCTAGCTTGTTCAGGGTTGATTTTTGCATCCGAGACCTGCAAACTGCAAGGAGTCTCAAAAACCACATGAGACTCCTAAGCTCACTGTCACGTCTAGCAAGGCACCCAGGCTCAAAAGTAAAAAAATAAAAAAAAAAAAATAAAACTAGCTTGTTGAGGGTCATGGTCCATTTTTGCTCTCGGGACCTGCAAACTGCAGCAGCCAAAGAACACCACAATGAGAGTCCAAATCTCACAGTGAAGACTCCTGGGCGTCATAAAGGTGAAATGAAGCTTTTTCATGCAGACAAAAGTGACAATTGGTGTCAGGATTTCATAAACGCTGGCAAAAGCTGTATTGGCAGCCCTAAGAGACTGGAAACGTGTTTACTGACTAGGGGGAGTTTGAAAAACCGCATGAGACTCCGAAGCTCACCTTAACGTCTAAAAAGGTTCCCAGGCTCAAAGTCAAATCTAGCTTGTTCAGGGTTGATTTTTGCATTCGAGACCTGCAAACTGCAAGGAGTCTCAAAAACCACATGAGACTCCTAAGCTCACTGTCACGTCTAGCAAGGCACCCAGGCTCAAAAGTAAAAAAAACCCCAAAAACTAGCTTGTTGAGGGTCATGGTTCATTTTTGCTCTCGGGACCTGAAAACTGCAGCAGCCCAAAAACACCACAATGAGAGTCCAAATCTCACAGTGAAGACTCCTGGGCGTCGGAAAGGTGAAATGAAGCTTTTTCATGGAGACCAAAGTCACAGTTGTTGGCAGGATTTCATAAACGCTAGCAAAAGCTGTATTGGCAGCCCTAGAACCTGGAAAGGTGCTTACTGACCAACGGGAGTCTGAAAAACCGCATGAGACCGAAGCTCACCTTTACGTCTAAAAATGTTCCCAGGCTCAAAAGTCAAAAAAAAAAAAAAACTAGCTTGTTGAGGGGGTGATAGTCCATTTGTGCTCTCGGGGCCTGCAAACTGCAGCAGCCAAAAAAAACACATCAGAGTCCAAATCTCACAGTGAAGACTCCTGGGCGTCGAAAAGGTGAAATGACGCTTTTTAACGGAGACCAAAGTCACAGTTGGTGGCAGGATTTCAAAAACGCTGGCAAAAGCTGTATTGGCAGCCCTAAGAGCCTGGAAACCTTTTTACTGACCAGGGGGAGTCTGAAAAACCGCATGAGACTCCGAAGCTCACCTTAACGTCTAAAAAGGTTCCCAGGCTCAAAAGTCAAATCTAGCTTGTTCAGGGTTGATTTTTGCATCCGAGACCTGCAACTGCAAGCTTTAGGTGGCAAAAGCTGTATTGGCAGCCCTAGAACCTGGAAACGTGCAAAGAACACCACAATGAGAGTCCAAATCTCACAGTGAAGACTCCTGGGCGTCGGAAAGGTGAAATGAAGCTTTTTCATGGAGACCAAAGTGACAGTTAGTGGCAGGATTTCAAAAACGCTGGCAAAAGCTGTATTGGCAGCCCTAAGAGCCTGGAAACGTGTTTACTGACCAGGGGGAGTCTGAAAAACCGCATGAGACTCCGAAGCTCACCTTAACGTCTAAAAAGGTTCCCAGGCTCAAAAGTCAAATCTAGCTTGTTCAGGGTTGATTTTTGCATCCGAGACCTGCAAACTGCAAGGAGTCTCAAAAACCACATGAGGCTCCTAAGCTCACTGTCACGTCTAGCAAGGCACCCAGGCTCAAAAGTAAAAAAAATAAAATAAAAATAAAACTAGCTTGTTGAGGGTCATGGTCCATTTTTGCTCTCGGGACCTGCAAACTGCAGCAGCCAAAGAACATCACAATGAGAGTCCAAATCTCACAGTGAAGACTCCTGGGCGTCGGAAAGGTGAAATGAAGCTTTTTCATGGAGACCAAAGTGACAGTTAGTGGCAGGATTTCAAAAACGCTGGCAAAAGCTGTATTGGCAGACCTAAGAGCCTGGAAACGTGTTTACTGACCAGGGGGAGTCTGAAAAACCGCATGAGACTCCGAAGCTCACCTTAACGTCTAAAAAGGTTCCCATGCTCAAAATCAAGTCTAGCTTGTTCAGGGTTGATTTTTGCATTCGAGACCTGCAAACTGCAAGGAGTCTCAAAAACCACATGAGACTCCTAAGCTCACTGTCACGTCTAGCAAGGCACCCAGGCTCAAAAGTAAAAAAAAAAAAAAAAACTAGCTTGTTGAGGGTCATGGTTCATTTTTGCTCTCGGGACCTGAAAACTGCAGCAGCCCAAAAACACCACAATGAGAGTCCAAATCTCACAGTGAAGACTCCTGGGCGTCGGAAAGGTGAAATGAAGCTTTTTCATGGAGACCAAAGTCACAGTTGTTGGCAGGATTTCATAAACGCTAGCAAAAGCTGTATTGGCAGCCCTAGATCCTGGAAACGTGCTTACTGACCAACGGGAGTCTGAAAAACCGCATGAGACTCCGAACCTCACCTTTACGTCTAAAAATGTTCCCAGGCTCAAAAGTCAAAAAAAAAAAAAAAACTAGCTTGTTGAGGGGGTGATGGTCCATTTGTGCTCTCGGGGCCTGCAAACTGCAGCAGCCAAAAAAAACACATCAGAGTCCAAATCTCACAGTGAAGACTCCTGGGCGTCAAAAAGGTGAAATGACGCTTTTTAACGGAGACCAAAGTCACAGTTGGTGGCAGGATTTCAAAAACGCTGGCAAGCTGTATTGGCAGCCCTAAGAGCCTGGAAACCTTTTTACTGACCAGGGGGAGTCTGAAAAACCGCATGAGACTCCGAAGCTCACCTTAACGTCTTAAAAGGTTCCCAGGCTCAAAGTCAAATCTAGCTTGTTCAGGGTTGATTTTTGCATTCGAGACCCGCACACTGCAAGGAGTCTCAAAAACCACATGAGACTCCTAAGCTCACTGTCACGTCTAGCAAGGCACACAGGCTCAAAAGTAAAAAAAAAAAAAAAAAAAACTAGCTTGTTGAGGGTCATGGTCCATTTTTGCTCTCGGGACCTGAAAGCTGCAGCAGCCAAAAAACACCACAATGAGAGTCCCAATCTCACAGTGAAGACTCCTGGGCGTCGGAAAGGTGAAATGAAGCTTTTTCATGGAGGCCAGAGTCACAATTGTTGGCAGGATTTCATAAACGCTAGCAAAAGCTGTATTGGCAGCCCTAGAACTTGGAAACTTGCTTACTGACCAACGGGAGTCTGAAAAACCGCATGAGACTCCGAAGCTCACCTTTACGTCTAAAAATGTTCCCAGGCTCAAAAGTAAAAAAAAAAAAAAACTAGCTTGTTGAGGGGGTGATAGTCCATTTGTGCTCTCGGGCCTGCAAACTGCAGCAGCCCAAAAAAACACATCAGAGTCCAAATCTCACATTAAGACTCCTGGGCGTCGAAAAGGTGAAATGACGCTTTTTAACGGAGACCAAAGTCACAGTTGGTGGCAGGATTTCAAAAACGCTGGCAAAAGCTGTATTGGCAGCCCTAAGAGCCTGGAAACCTGTTTACTGACCAGGGGGAGTCTGAAAAACCGCATGAGACTCCGCAGCTCACCTTAACGTCTAAAAAGGTTCCCAGGCTCACAAGTCAAATCTAGCTTGTTCAGGGTTGATTTTTGCATCCGAGACCTGCAAACTGCAAGCTTTAGTGGCAAAAGCTGTATTGGCAGCCCTAGAACCTGGAAACGTGATTACTGGACCAACGGGAGTCTGAAAAACCGCATGAGACTCCGAAGCTCACCTTAACGTCTAAAAAGGTTCCCAGGCTCAAAAGTCAAATCAAGCTGCAAACTGCAAGGAGTCTCAAAAAGCACATGAGACTCCTAAGCTCACCGTCACGTCCAGCAAGGCTCCCAGGCTCAAAAGACAAAAAAAAAATAAAAAAAAATTGCTTGTTGAGGGGTCATGGTCCATTTTTGCTCTAGGGACCTGCAAACTGCAGCAGCCAAAAAAACCACAATGAGAGTCCAAATCTCACAGTGAAGACTCTGGGCTTCGAAAAGGTGAAATGAAGCTTTTTCATGGAGGCCAGAGTCACAGTTGTTGGCAGGATTTCATAAACGCTGGCAGAAGCTGTATTGGCAGCCTAAGAGCCTGGAAACGTGTTTACTGACCAGGGGGAGTCTGAAAAACCGCATGAGACTCCGAAGCTCACCTTAAGGTCTAAAAAGGTTCCCAGGCTCAAAGTCAAATGTAGCTTGTTCAGGGTTGATTTTTGCATTCGAGACCCGCAAACTGCAAGGAGTCTCAAACCACATGAGACTCCTAAGCTCACTGTCACGTCTAGCAAGGCACACAGTCTCAAAAGTAAAAAAAAAAAAAAAAACTAGCTTGTTGAGGGTTATGGTCCATTTTTGCTCTCGGGACCTGAAATCTGCAGCAGCCAAAAAACACCACAATGAGAGTCCAAATCTCACAGTGAAGACTCCTGGGCGTCGGAAGGGTGAAATGAAGCTTTTTCATGGAGGCCAGAGTCACAATTGTTGGCACGATTTCATAAACGCTAGCAAAAGCTGTATTGGCAGCCCTAGAACCTGGAAACTTGCTTACTGACCAACGGGAGTCTGAAAAACCGCATGAGACTCCGAAGCTCACCTTTACGTCTAAAAATGTTCCCAGGCTCAAAAGTCAAAAAACAAACAAAAAAAAAAAAAAACTAGCTTGTTGAGGGGGTGATGGTCCATTTGTGCTCTCGGGGCCTGCAAACTGCAGCAGCCAAAAAAAACACATCAGAGTCCAAATCTCACAGTGAAGACTCCTGGGCGTCGAAAAGGTGAAATGACGCTTTTTAACGGATACCAAAGTCACAGTTGGTGGCAGGATTTCAAAAACGCTGGCAAAAGCTGTATTGGAAGCCCTAAGAGCCTGGAAACCTTTTTACTGACCAGGGGGAGTCTGAAAAACCGCATGAGACTCCTAAGCTCACCTTAACGTCTAAAAAGGTTCCCAGGCTCAAAAGTCAAATGTAGCTTTATCAGGGTTGATTTTTGCATCCGAGACCTGCAAACTGCAAGCTTTAGTGGCAAAAGCTGTATTGGCAGCCCTAGAACCTGGAAACGTGCTTACTGACCAACGGGAGTCTGAAAAACCGCATGAGACTCCGAAGCTCACCTTAACGTCTAAAAAGGTTCCCAGGCTCAAATGTCAAATCTAGCTTGTTCAGGGTTGATTTTTGCATCCGAGACCTGAAAACTGCAAGCTTTATTGGCAAAAGCTGTATTGGCAGCCCTAGAACCTGGAAACGTGCTTACTGACCACGGGACTCTGAAAAACCGCATGAGACTCCGAAGCTCACCTTAACGTCTAAAAAGGTTCCCAGGCTCAAATGTCAAATCTAGCTTGTTCAGGGTTGATTTTTGCATCCGAGACCTGCAAACTGCAAGGAGTCTCAAAAACCACATGAGACTCCTAAGCTCACTGTCACGTCTAGCAAGGCACCCAGGCTCAAAAGTAAAAAAATAAAAAAAAAAAAATAAAACTAGCTTGTTGAGGGTCATGGTCCATTTTTGCTCTCGGGACCTGCAAACTGCAGCAGCCAAAGAACACCACAATGAGAGTCCAAATCTCACAGTGAAGACTCCTGGGCGTCATAAAGGTGAAATGAAGCTTTTTCATGCAGACAAAAGTGACAATTGGTGTCAGGATTTCATAAACGCTGGCAAAAGCTGTATTGGCAGCCCTAAGAGCCTGGAAACGTGTTTACTGACTAGGGGGAGTCTGAAAAACCGCATGAGACTCCGAAGCTCACCTTAACGTCTAAAAAGGTTCCCAGGCTCAAAGTCAAATCTAGCTTGTTCAGGGTTGATTTTTGCATTCGAGACCTGCAAACTGCAAGGAGTCTCAAAAACCACATGAGACTCCTAAGCTCACTGTCACGTCTAGCAAGGCACCCAGGCTCAAAAGTAAAAAAAAAACCAAAAACTAGCTTGTTGAGGGTCATGGTTCATTTTTGCTCTCGGGACCTGAAAACTGCAGCAGCCCAAAAACACCACAATGAGAGTCCAAATCTCACAGTGAAGACTCCTGGGCGTCGGAAAGGTGAAATGAAGCTTTTTCATGGAGACCAAAGTCACAGTTGTTGGCAGGATTTCATAAACGCTAGCAAAAGCTGTTTTGGCAGCCTTAGAACCTGGAAACGTGCTTACTGACCAACGGGAGTCTGAAAAAACGCATGAGACTCCGAAGCTCACCTTTACGTCTAAAAATGTTCCCAGGCTCAAAAGTCAAAAAAAAAAAAAAACTAGCTTGTTGAGGGGGTGATGGTCCATTTTTGCTCTCGGGGCCTGCAAACTGCAGCAGCCAAAAAAAACACATCAGAGTCCAAATCTCACAGTGAAGACTCCTGGGCGTCGAAAAGGTGAAATGACGCTTTTTAACGGAGACCAAAGTCACAGTTGGTGGCAGGATTTCAAGAACGCTGGCAAAAGCTGTATTGGCAGCCCTAAGAGCCTGGAAACCTTTTTACTGACCAGGGGGAGTCTGAAAAACCGCATGAGACTCCGAAGCTCACCTTAACGTCTAAAAAGGTTCCCAGGCTCAAAAGTCAAATCTAGCTTGTTCAGGGTTGATTTTCGCATCCGAGACCTGCAAACTGCAAGCTTTAGGTGGCAAAAGCTGTATTGGCCCTAGAACCTGGAAACGTGCTTACTGACCACGGGAGTCTGAAAAACCGCATGAGTCTCCGAAGCTCACCTTAACGTCTAAAAAGGTTCCCAGGCACAAAAGTCAAATCAAGCTGCAAACTGCAAGGAGTCTCAAAAAGCACATGAGACTCCTAAGCTCACCGTCACGTCCAGCAAGGCTCCCAGGCTCAAAAGACAAAAAAAAAAAAAAAAAAAAAGAGCTTGTTGAGGGGTCATGGTCCATTTTTGCTCTAGGGACCTGCAAACTGCAGCAGCCAAAAAAACCACAATGAGAGTCCAAATCTCACAGTGAAGACTCTGGGCTTCGAAAAGGTGAAATGAAGCTTTTTCATGGAGGCCAGAGTTGGCAGGATTTCATAAATGCTGGCAAAAGCTGTATTGGCAGCCCTAGAACCTGGAAACTTGCTTACTGACCAACGGGAGTCTGAAAAACCGCATGAGACTCCGAAGCTCACCTTAACATCTAAAAAGGTTCCCAGGCTCAAAAGTCAAATCTAGCTTGTTCAGGGTTGATTTTTGCATCCGAGACCTGCAAACTGCAAGCTTTATTGGCAAAAGCTGTATTGGCAGCCCTAGAACCTGGAAACGTGCTTACTGACCACGGGAGTCTGAAAAACCGCATGAGACTCCGAAGTTCACCTTAACGTCTAAAAAGGTTCCCAGGCTCAAATGTCAAATCTAGCTTGTTCAGGGTTGATTTTTGCATCCGAGACCTGCAAACTGCAAGCTTTAGGTGGCAAAAGCTGTATTGGCAGCCCTAGAACCTGGAAACGTGCTTACTGACCAACGGGAGTCTGAAAAACCGCATGAGACTCCGAAGCTCACCTTAACATCTAAAAAGGTTCCCAGGCTCAAAAGTCAAATCAAGCTGCAAACTGCAAGGAGTCTCAAAAAGCACATGAGACTCCTAAGCTCACCGTCACGTCCAGCAAGGCTCCCAGGCTCAAAAGACAAAAAAAAAAAAAAAAAAAAAATAGCTTGTTGAGGGGTCATGGTCCATTTTTGCTCTCGGGACCTGCAAACTGCAGCAGCGAAAGAACACCACAATGAGAGTCCAAATCTCACAGTGAAGACTCCTGGGCGTCGGAAAGGTGAAATGAAGCTTTTTCATGGAGACCAAAGTGACAGTTAGTGGCAGGATTTTAAAAACGCTGGCAAAAGCTGTATTGGCAGCCCTAAGAGCCTGGAAACGTGTTTACTGACCAGGGGGAGTCTGAAAAACCGCATGAGACTCCGAAGCTCACCTTAACGTCTAAAATGGTTCCCAGGCTCAAAAGTCAAATCTAGCTTGTTCAGGGTTGATTTTTGCATCCGAGACCTGCAAACTGCAAGGAGTCTCAAAAACCACATGAGACTCCTAAGCTCACTGTCACGTCTAGCAAGGCACCCAGGCTCAAAAGTAAAAAAAATAAAATAAAAATAAAACTAGCTTGTTGAGGGTCATGTTCCATTTTTGCTCTCGGAACCTGCAAACTGCAGCAGCCAAAGAACACCACAATGAGAGTCCAAATCTCACAGTGAAGACTCCTGGGCGTCGGAAAGGTGAAATGAAGCTTTTTCATGGAGACCAAAGTGACAGTTAGTGGCAGGATTTCAAAAACGCTGGCAAAAGCTGTATTGGCAGCCCTAGAACCTGGAAACGTGCTTACTGACCAACGGGAGTCTGAAAAACCGCATGAGACTCCGAAGCTCACCTTAACGTCTAAAAAGGTTCCCAGGCTCAAAAGTCAAATCTAGCTTGTTCAGGGTTGATTTTTGCATCCGAGACCTGCAAACTGCAAGCTTTATTGGCAAAAGCTGTATTGGCAGCCCTAGAACCTGGAAACGTGCTTACTGACCACGGGAGTCTGAAAAATCGCATGAGCATCCGAAGCTCACCTTAACGTCTAAAAAGGTTCCCAGGCTCAAATGTCAAATCTAGCTTGTTCAGGGTTGATTTTTGCATCCGAGACCTGCAAACTGCAAGGAGTCTCAAAAACCACATGAGACTCCTAAGATCACTGTCACGTCTAGCAAGGCACCCAGGCTCAAAAGTAAAAAAAATAAAATACAAATAAAACTAGCTTGTTGAGGGTCATGGTCCATTTTTGCCCCCGGGACCTGCAAACTGCAGCAGCCAAAGAACACCACAATGAGAGTCCAAATCTCAAAGTGAAGACTCCTGGGCGTCGGAAGGTGAAATGAAGCTTTTTCATGGAGACCAAAGTGACAATTGGTGGCAGGATGTCATAAACGCTGGCAAAAGCTGTATTGGCAGCCCTAAGAGCCTGGAAACGTGTTTACTGACCAGGGGGAGTCTGAAAAACCGCATGAGACTCCGAAGCTCACCTTAACGTCTAAAAAGGTTCCCAGGCTCAAAGTCAAATCTAGCTTGTTCAGGGTTGATTTTTGCATTCGAGACCCGCAAACTGCAAGGAGTCTCAAAAACCACATGAGACTCCTAAGCTCACTGTCACGTCTAGCAAGGCACACAGGCTCAAAAGTAAAAAAAAAAAAAAAAACTATCTTGTTGAGGGTCATGGTCCATTTTTGCTCTCGGGACCTGAAATCTGCAGCAGCCAAAAAACACCACAATGAGAGTCCAAATCTCACAGTGAAGACTCCTGGGCGTCGGAAAGGTGAAATGAAGCTTTTTCATGGAGGCCAGAGTCACAATTGTTGGCAGGATTTCATAAACGCTAGCAAAAGCTGTATTGGCAGCCCTAGAACCTGGAAACTTGCTTACTGACCAACGGGAGTCTGAAAAACCGCATGAGACTCCGAAGCTCACCTTTACGTCTAAAAATGTTCCCAGGCTCAAAAGTCAAAAAACAAACAAAAAAAAAAAAAAACTAGCTTGTTGAGGGGGTGATGGTCCATCTGTGCTCTCGGGGCCTGCAAACTGCAGCAGCCAAAAAAAACACATCAGAGTCCAAATCTCACAGTGAAGACTCCTGGGCGTCGAAAAGGTGAAATGACGCTTTTTAACGGAGACCAAAGTCACAGTTGGTGGCAGGATTTCAAAAACGCTGGCAAAAGCTGTATTGGCAGCCCTAAGAGCCTGGAAACCTTTTTACTGACCAGGGGGAGTCTGAAAAACCGCATGAGACTCCTAAGCTCACCTTAACGTCTAAAAAGGTTCCCAGGCTCACAAGTCAAATCTAGCTTGTTCAGGGTTGATTTTTGCATCCGAGACCTGCAAACTGCAAGCTTTAGTGGCAAAAGCTGTATTGGCCCTAGAACCTGGAAACGTGCTTATGACCAACGGGAGTCTGAAAAACCGCATGAGTCTCCGAAGCTCACCTTAACATCTAAAAAGGTTCCCAGGCTCAAAAGTCAAATCAAGCTGCAAACTGCAAGGAGTCTCAAAAAGCACATGAGACTCCTAAGCTCACCGTCACGTCCAGCAAGGCTCCCAGGCTCAAAAGACAAAAAAAAAAAAAAAAATAGCTTGTTGAGGGGTCATGGTCCATTTTTGCTCTAGGGACCTGCAAACTGCAGCAGCCAAAAAAAACCACAATGAGAGTCCAAATCTCACAGTGAAGACTCTGGGCTTCGAAAAGGTGAAATGAAGCTTTTTCATGGAGGCCAGAGTCACAGTTGTTGGCAGGATTTCATAAACGCTGGCAAAAGCTGTATTGGCAGCCCTAGAACCTGGAAACTTGGTTACTGTCCAACGGGAGTCTGAAAAATCGCATGAGACTCCGAAGCTCACCTTAACGTCTAAAAAGGTTCCCAGGCTCAAATGTCAAATCTAGCTTGTTCAGGGTTGATTTTTGCATCTGAGACCTGCAAACTGCAAGGAGTCTCAAAAACCACATGAGACTCCTAAGCTCACTGTCACGTCTAGCAAGGCACCCAAGCTCAAAAGTAAAAAAAATAAAATAAATATAAAACTAGCTTGTTGAGGGTCATGGTCTTGCCCCCGGGACCTGCAAACTGCAGCAGCCAAAGAACACCACAATGAGAGTCCAAATCTCAAAGTGAAGACTCCTGGGCGTCGGAAGGTGAAATGAAGCTTTTTCATGGAGACCAAAGTGACAATTGGTGGCAGGATGTCATAAACGCTGGCAAAAGCTGTATTGGCAGCCCTAAGAGCCTGGAAACGTGTTTACTGACCAGGGGGAGTCTGAAAAACCGCATGAGACTCCGAAGCTCACCTTAACGTCTAAAAAGGTTCCCAGGCTCACAAGTCAAATCTAGCTTGTTCAGGGTTGATTTTTGCATCCGAGACCTGCAAATTGCAAGCTTTAGTGGCAAAAGCTGTATTGGCAGCCCTAGAACCTGGAAACGTGATTACTGACCAACGGGAGTCTGAAAAAGCGCATGAGACTCCGAAGCTCACCTTAACGTCTAAAAAGGTTCCCAGGCTCAAAAGTCAAATCAAGCTGCAAACTGCAAGGAGTCTCAAAAAGCACATGAGACTCCTAAGCTCACCGTCACGTCCAGCAAGGCTCCCAGGCTCAAAAGACAAAAAAAAAAATAAAAAAAAATTGCTTGTAGAGGGGTCATGGTCCATTTTTGCTCTAGGGACCTGCAAACTGCAGCAGCCAAAAAAACCACAATGAGAGTCCAAATCTCACAGTGAAGACTCTGGGCTTCGAAAAGGTGAAATGAAGCTTTTTCATGGAGGCCAGAGTCACAGTTGTTGGCAGGATTTCATAAACGCTGGCAAAAGCTGTATTGGCAGCCTAAGAGCCTGGAAACGTGTTTACTGACCAGGGGCAGTCTGAAAAACCGCATTAGACTCCGAAGCTCACCTTAAGGTCTAAAAAGGTTCCCAGGCTCAAAGTCAAATGTAGCTTGTTCAGGGTTGATTTTTGCATTCGAGACCCGCAAACTGCAAGGAGTCTCAAAAACCACATGAGACTCCTAAGCTCACTGTCACGTCTAGCAAGGCACACAGGCTCAAAAGTCAAAAAAAAAAAAAAAACTAGCTTGTTGAGGGTTATGGTCCATTTTTGCTCTCGGGACCTGAAATCTGCAGCAGCCAAAAAACACCACAATGAGAGTCCAAATCTCACAGTGAAGACTCCTGGGCGTCGGAAAGGTGAAATGAAGCTTTTTCATGGAGGCCAGAGTCACAATTGTTGGCAGGATTTCATAAACGCTAGCAAAAGCTGTATTGGCAGCCCTAGAACCTGGAAACTTGCTTACTGACCAACGGGAGTCTGAAAAACCGCATGAGACTCCGAAGCTCACCTTTACGTCTAAAAATGTTCCCAGGCTCAAAAGTCAAAAAACAAACAAAAAAAAAAAAAAAACTAGCTTGTTGAGGGGGTGATGGTCCATTTGTGCTCTCGGGGCCTGCAAACTGCAGCAGCCAAAAAAAACACATCAGAGTCCAAATCTCACAGTGAAAACTCCTGGGCGTCTAAAAGGTGAAATGACGCTTTTTAACGGAGACCAAAGTCACAGTTGGTGGCAGGATTTCAAAAACGCTGGCAAAAGCTGTATTGGCAGCCCTAAGAGCCTGGAAACCTTTTTACTGACCAGGGGGAGTCTGAAAAACCGCATGAGACTCCTAAGCTCACCTTAACGTCTAAAAAGGTTCCCAGGCTCAAAAGTCAAATCTAGCTTTATCAGGGTTGATTTTTGCATCCGAGACCTGCAAACTGCAAGCTTTAGTGGCAAAAGCTGTATTGGCAGCCCTAGAACCTGGAAACGTGCTTACTGACCAACGGGAGTCTGAAAAACCGCATGAGACTCCGAAGCTCACCTTAACGTCTAAAAAGGTTCCCAGGCTCAAATGTCAAATCTAGCTTGTTCAGGGTTGATTTTTGCATCCGAGACCTGCAAACTGCAAGCTTTATTGGCAAAAGCTGTATTGGCAGCCCTAGAACCTGGAAACGTGCTTACTAACCACGGGAGTCTGAAAAACCGCATGAGACTCCGAAGCTCACCTTAACGTCTAAAAAGGTTCCCAGGCTCAAATGTCAAATCTAGCTTGTTCAGGGTTGATTTTTGCATCCGAGACCTGCAAACTGCAAGGAGTCTCAAAAACCACATGAGACTCCTAAGCTCACTGTCACGTCTAGCAAGGCACCCAGGCTCAAAAGTAAAAAAATAAAAAAAAAAAAATAAAACTAGCTTGTTGAGGGTCATGGTCCATTTTTGCTCTCGGGACCTGCAAACTGCAGCAGCCAAAGAACACCACAATGAGAGTCCAAATCTCACAGTGAAGACTCCTGGGCGTCATAAAGGTGAAATGAAGCTTTTTCATGCAGACAAAAGTGACAATTGGTGTCAGGATTTCATAAACGCTGGCAAAAGCTGTATTGGCAGCCCTAAGAGCCTGGAAACGTGTTTACTGACTAGGGGGAGTTTGAAAAACCGCATGAGACTCCGAAGCTCACCTTAACGTCTAAAAAGGTTCCCAGGCTCAAAGTCAAATCTAGCTTGTTCAGGGTTGATTTTTGCATTCGAGACCTGCAAACTGCAAGGAGTCTCAAAAACCACATGAGACTCCTAAGCTCACTGTCACGTCTAGCAAGGCACCCAGGCTCAAAAGTAAAAAAAACCCCAAAAACTAGCTTGTTGAGGGTCATGGTTCATTTTTGCTCTCGGGACCTGAAAACTGCAGCAGCCCAAAAACACCACAATGAGAGTCCAAATCTCACAGTGAAGACTCCTGGGCGTCGGAAAGGTGAAATGAAGCTTTTTCATGGAGACCAAAGTCACAGTTGTTGGCAGGATTTCATAAACGCTAGCAAAAGCTGTATTGGCAGCCCTAGAACCTGGAAACGTGCTTACTGACCAACGGGAGTCTGAAAAACCGCATGAGACCGAAGCTCACCTTTACGTCTAAAAATGTTCCCAGGCTCAAAAGTCAAAAAAAAAAAAAAAACTAGCTTGTTGAGGGGGTGATAGTCCATTTGTGCTCTCGGGGCCTGCAAACTGCAGCAGCCAAAAAAAACACATCAGAGTCCAAATCTCACAGTGAAGACTCCTGGGCGTCGAAAAGGTGAAATGACGCTTTTAACGGAGACCAAAGTCACAGTTGGTGGCAGGATTTCAAAAACGCTGGCAAAAGCTGTATTGGCAGCCCTAAGAGCCTGGAAACCTTTTTACTGACCAGGGGGAGTCTGAAAAACCGCATGAGACTCCGAAGCTCACCTTAACGTCTAAAAAGGTTCCCAGGCTCAAAAGTCAAATCTAGCTTGTTAAGGGTTGATTTTTGCATCCGAGACCTGCAAACTGCAAGCTTTAGGTGGCAAACGCTGTATTGGCAGCCCTAGAACCTGGAAACGTGCTTACTGACCAACGGGAGTCTGAAAAACCGCATGAGACTCCGAAGCTCACCTTAACATCTAAAAAGGTTCCCAGGCTCAAAAGTCAAATCAAGCTGCAAACTGCAAGGAGTCTCAAAAAGCACATGAGACTCCTAAGCTCACCGTCACGTCCAGCAAGGCTCCCAGGCTCAAAAGACAAAAAAAAAAAAAAAATAGCTTGTTGAGGGGTCATGGTCCATTTTTGCTCTCGGGACCTGCAAACTGCAGCAGCCAAAGAACACCACAATGAGAGTCCAAATCTCACAGTGAAGACTCCTGGGCGTCGGAAAGGTGAAATGAAGCTTTTTCATGGAGACCAAAGTGACAGTTAGTGGCAGGATTTCAAAAACGCTGGCAAAAGCTGTATTGGCAGCCCTAAGAGCCTGGAAACGTGTTTACTGACCAGGGGGAGTCTGAAAAACCGCATGAGACTCCGAAGCTCACCTTAACGTCTAAAAAGGTTCCCAGGCTCAAAAGTCAAATCTAGCTTGTTCAGGGTTGATTTTTGCATCCGAGACCTGCAAACTGCAAGGAGTCTCAAAAACCACATGAGACTCCTGAGCTCACTGTCACGTCTAGCAAGGCACCCAGGCTCAAAAGTAAAAAAAATAAAATAAAAATAAAACTAGCTTGTTGAGGGTCATGGTCCATTTTTGCTCTCGGGACCTGCAAACTGCAGCAGCCAAAGAACATCACAATGAGAGTCCAAATCTCACAGTGAAGACTCCTGGGCGTCGGAAAGGTGAAATGAAGCTTTTTCATGGAGACCAAAGTGACAGTTAGTGGCAGGATTTCAAAAACGCTGGCAAAAGCTGTATTGGCAGACCTAAGAGCCTGGAAACGTGTTTACTGACCAGGGGGAGTCTGAAAAACCGCATGAGACTCCGAAGCTCACCTTAACGTCTAAAAAGGTTCCGATGCTCAAAATCAAGTCTAGCTTGTTCAGGGTTGATTTTTGCATTCGAGACCTGCAAACTGCAAGGAGTCTCAAAAACCACATGAGACTCCTAAGCTCACTGTCACGTCTAGCAAGGCACCCAGGCTCAAAAGTAAAAAAAAAAAAAAAAACTAGCTTGTTGAGGGTCATGGTTCATTTTTGCTCTCGGGACCTGAAAACTGCAGCAGCCCAAAAACACCACAATGAGAGTCCAAATCTCACAGTGAAGACTCCTGGGCGTCGGAAAGGTGAAATGAAGCTTTTTCATGGAGACCAAAGTCACAGTTGTTGGCAGGATTTCATAAACGCTAGCAAAAGCTGTATTGGCAGCCCTAGATCCTGGAAACGTGCTTACTGACCAACGGGAGTCTGAAAAACCGCATGAGACTCCGAACCTCACCTTTACGTCTAAAAATGTTCCCAGGCTCAAAAGTCAAAAAAAAAAAAAAAACTAGCTTGTTGAGGGGGTGATGGTCCATTTGTGCTCTCGGGACCTGCAAACTGCAGCAGCCAAAGAACACCACAATGAGAGTCCAAATCTCAAAGAGAAGACTCCTGGGCGTCGGAAGGTGAAATGAAGCTTTTTCATGGAGACCAAAGTGACAATTGGTGGCAGGATGTCATAAACGCTGGCAAAAGCTCTATTGGCAGCCCTAAGAGCCTGGAAACGTGTTTACTGACCAGGGGGAGTCTGAAAAACCGCATGAGACTCCGAAGCTCACCTTAATGTCTAAAAAGGTTCCCAGGCTCAAAGTCAAATCTAGCTTGTTCAGGGTTGATTTTTGCATTCGAGACCCGCACACTGCAAGGAGTCTCAAAAACCACATGAGACTCCTAAGCTCACTGTCACGTCTAGCAAGGCACACAGGCTCAAAAGTAAAAAAAAAAAAAAAAAACTAGCTTGTTGAGGGTCATGGTCCATTTTTGCTCCCAATCTCACAGTGAAGACTCCTGGGCGTCGGAAGGGTGAAATGAAGCTTTTTCATGGAGGCCAGAGTCACAATTGTTGGCACGATTTCATAAACGCTAGCAAAAGCTGTATTGGCAGCCCTAGAACCTGGAAACTTGCTTACTGACCAACGGGAGTCTGAAAAACCGCATGAGACTCCGAAGCTCACCTTTACGTCTAAAAATGTTCCCAGGCTCAAAAGTCAAAAAACAAACAAAAAAAAAAAAAACTAGCTTGTTGAGGGGGTGATGGTCCATTTGTGCTCTCGGGGCCTGCAAACTGCAGCAGCCAAAAAAAACACATCAGAGTCCAAATCTCACAGTGAAGACTCCTGGGCGTCGAAAAGGTGAAATGACGCTTTTTAACGGAGACCAAAGTCACAGTTGGTGGCAGGATTTCAAAAACGCTGGCAAAAGCTGTATTGGCAGCCCTAAGAGCCTGGAAACCTTTTTACTGACCAGGGGGAGTCTGAAAAACCGCATGAGACTCCTAAGCTCACCTTAACGTCTAAAAAGGTTCCCAGGCTCACAAGTCAAATCTAGCTTGTTCAGGGTTGATTTTTGCATCCGAGACTTGCAAACTGCAAGCTTTAGTGGCAAAAGCTGTATTGGCCCTAGAACCTGGAAACGTGCTTATGACCAACGGGAGTCTGAAAAACCGCATGAGTCTCCGAAGCTCACCTTAACATCTAAAAAGGTTCCCAGGCTCAAAAGTCAAATCAAGCTGCAAACTGCAAGGAGTCTCAAAAAGCACATGAGACTCCTAAGCTCACCGTCACGTCCAGCAAGGCTCCCAGGCTCAAAAGACAAAAAAAAAAAAAAAAAATAGCTTGTTGAGGGGTCATGGTCCATTTTTGCTCTAGGGACCTGCAAACTGCAGCAGCCAAAAAAAAACACAATGAGAGTCCAAATCTCACAGTGAAGACTCTGGGCTTCGAAAAGGTGAAATGAAGCTTTTTCATGGAGGCCAGAGTCACAGTTGTTGGCAGGATTTCATAAACGCTGGCAAAAGCTGTATTGGCAGCCCTAGAACCTGGAAACTTGGTTACTGTCCAACGGGAGTCTGAAAAACCGCATGAGACTCCGAAGCTCACCTTAACATCTAAAAAGGTTCCCGGGCTCAAAAGTCAAATCTAGCTTGTTCAGGGTTGATTTTTGCATCCGAGACCTGCAAACTGCAAGCTTTATTGGCAAAAGCTGTATTGGCAGCCCTAGAACCTGGAAACGTGCTTACTGACCACGGGAGTCTGAAAAATCGCATGAGACTCCGAAGCTCACCTTAACGTCTAAAAAGGTTCCCAGGCTCAAATGTCAAATCTAGCTTGTTCAGGGTTGATTTTTGCATCTGAGACCTGCAAACCGCAAGGAGTCTCAAAAACCACATGAGACTCCTAAGCTCACTGTCACGTCTAGCAAGGCACCCAAGCTCAAAAGTAAAAAAAATAAAATAAAAATAAAACTAGCTTGTTGAGGGTCATGGTCTTGCCCCCGGGACCTGCAAACTGCAGCAGCCAAAGAACACCACAATGAGAGTCCAAATCTCAAAGTGAAGACTCCTGGGCGTCGGAAGGTGAAATGAAGCTTTTTCATGGAGACCAAAGTGACAATTGGTGGCAGGATGTCATAAACGCTGGCAAAAGCTGTATTGGCAGCCCTAAGAGCCTGGAAACGTGTTTACTGACCAGGGGGAGTCTGAAAAACCGCATGAGACTCCGAAGCTCACCTTAACGTCTAAAAAGGTTCCCAGGCTCAAATGTCAAATCTAGCTTGTTCAGGGTTGATTTTTGCATCTGAGACCTGCAAACTGCAAGGAGTCTCAAAAACCACATGAGACTCCTAAGCTCACTGTCACGTCTAGCAAGGCACCCAAGCTCAAAAGTAAAAAAAAAAAAAAATAAATAAAACTAGCTTGTTGAGGGTCATGGTCTTGCCCCCGGGACCTGCAAACTGCAGCAGCCAAAGAACACCACAATGAGAGTCCAAATCTCACAGTGAAGACTCCTGGGCGTCGGAAAGGTGAAATGAAGCTTTTTCATGGAGGCCAGAGTCACAATTGTTGGCAGGATTTCATAAACGCTAGCAAAAGTGTATTGGCAGCCCTAGAACCTGGAAACTTGCTTACTGACCAACGGGAGTCTGAAAAACCGCATGAGACTCCGAAGCTCACCTTAACGTCTAAAAAGGTTCGCAGGCTCAAAAGTCAAATCTAGCTTGTTCAGGGTTGATTTTTGCATCCGAGACCTGCAAACTGCAAGCTTTAGGTGGCAAAAGCTGTATTGGCCCTAGAACCTGGAAACGTGCTTACTGACCAACGGGAGTCTGAAAAACCGCATGAGTCTCCGAAGCTCACCTTAACGTCTAAAAAGGTTCCCAGGCACAAAAGTCAAATCAAGCTGCAAACTGCAAGGAGTCTCAAAAAGCACATGAGACTCCTAAGCTCACCGTCACGTCCAGCAAGGCTCCCAGGCTCAAAAGACAAAAAAAAAAAAAAAAGAGCTTGTTGAGGGGTCATGGTCCATTTTTGCTCTAGGGACCTGCAAACTGCAGCAGCCAAAAAAACCACAATGAGAGTCCAAATCTCACAGTGAAGACTCTGGGCTTCGAAAAGGTGAAATGAAGCTTTTTCATGGAGGCCAGAGTTGGCAGGATTTCATAAATGCTGGCAAAAGCTGTATTGGCAGCCCTAGAACCTGGAAACTTGATTACTGACCAACGGGAGTCTGAAAAACCGCATGAGACTCCGAAGCTCACCTTAACATCTAAAAAGGTTCCCAGGCTCAAAAGTAAAATCTAGCTTGTTCAGGGTTGATTTTTGCATCCGAGACCTGCAAACTGCAAGCTTTATTGGCAAAAGCTGTATTGGCAGCCCTAGAACCTGGAAACGTGCTTACTGACCACGGGAGTCTGAAAAACCGCATGAGACTCCGAAGTTCACCTTAACGTCTAAAAAGGTTCCCAGGCTCAAATGTCAAATCTAGCTTGTTCAGGGTTGATTTTTGCATCCGAGACCTGCAAACTGCAAGCTTTAGGTGGCAAAAGCTGTATTGGCAGCCCTAGAACCTGGAAACGTGCTTACTGACCAACGGGAGTCTGAAAAACCGCATGAGACTCCGAAGCTCACCTTAACATCTAAAAAGGTTCCCAGGCTCAAAAGTCAAATCAAGCTGCAAACTGCAAGGAGTCTCAAAAAGCACATGAGACTCCTAAGCTCACCGTCACGTCCAGCAAGGCTCCCAGGCTCAAAAGACAAAAAAAAAAAAAAAAAATAGCTTGTTCAGGGGTCATGGTCCATTTTTGCTCTCGGGACCTGCAAACTGCAGCAGCGAAAGAACACCACAATGAGAGTCCAAATCTCACAGTGAAGACTCCTGGGCGACGGAAAGGTGAAATGAAGCTTTTTCATGGAGACCAAAGTGACAGTTAGTGGCAGGATTTTAAAAACGCTGGCAAAAGCTGTATTGGCAGCCCTAAGAGCCTGGAAACGTGTTTACTGACCAGGGGGAGTCTGAAAAACCGCATGAGACTCCGAAGCTCACCTTAACGTCTAAAAAGGTTCCCAGGCTCAAAAGTCAAATCTAGCTTGTTCAGGGTTGATTTTTGCATCCGAGACCTGCAAACTGCAAGGAGTCTCAAAAACCACATGAGACTCCTAAGCTCACTGTCACGTCTAGCAAGGCACCCAGGCTCAAAAGTAAAAAAAATAAAATAAAAATAAAACTAGCTTGTTGAGGGTCATGTTCCATTTTTGCTCTCGGAACCTGCAAACTGCAGCAGCCAAAGAACACCACAATGAGAGTCCAAATCTCACAGTGAAGACTCCTGGGCGTCGGAAAGGTGAAATGAAGCTTTTTCATGGAGACCAAAGTGACAGTTAGTGGCAGGATTTCAAAAACGCTGGCAAAAGCTGTATTGGCAGCCCTAAGAGCCTGGAAACGTGTTTACTGACCAGGGGGAGTCTGAAAAACCGCATGAGACTCCGAAGCTCACCTTAACGTTTAAAAATGTTCCCAGGCTCAAAGTCAAATCTAGCTTGTTCAGGGTTGATTTTTGCATTCGAGACCCGCAAACTGCATGGAGTCTCAAAAACCACATGAGACTCCTAAGCTCACTGTCACGTCTAGCAAGGCACACAGGCTCAAAAGTAAAAAATAAAAAAAAAAACTAGCTTGTTGAGGGTCATGGTCCATTTTTGCTCTCGGGACCTGAAATCTGCAGCAGCCAAAAAACACCACAATGAGAGTCCAAATCTCACAGTGAAGACTACTGGGCGTCGGAAAGGTGAAATGAAGCTTTTTCATGGAGACCAGAGTCACAATTGTTGGCAGGATTTCATAAACGCTAACAAAAGCTGTATTGGCAGCCCTAGAACCTGGAAACGTGCTTACTGACCACGGGAGTCTGAAAAATCGCATGAGCATCCGAAGCTCACCTTAACGTCTAAAAAGGTTCCCAGGCTCAAATGTCAAATCTAGCTTGTTCAGGGTTGATTTTTGCATCCGAGACCTGCAAACTGAAGGAGTCTCAAAAACCACATGAGACTCCTAAGCTCACTGTCACGTCTAGCAAGGCACCCAGGCTCAAAAGTAAAAAAAATAAAATAAAAATAAAACTAGCTTTTGAGGGTCATGGTCCATTTTTGCCCCCGGGACCTGCAAACTGCAGCAGCCAAAGAACACCACAATGAGAGTCCAAATCTCAAAGTGAAGACTCCTGGGCGTCGGAAGGTGAAATGAAGCTTTTTCATGGAGACCAAAGTGACAATTGGTGGCAGGATGTCATAAACGCTGGCAAAAGCTGTATTGGCAGCCCTAAGAGCCTGGAAACCTGTTTACTGACCAGGGGGAGTCTGAAAAACCGATGAGTTTTGGTGTGTCCGGGCAAGATTCTGGATTTTTTATGATTGATATAAATATCCAATTGATGCAAGTATATCAAGCGATGCCGGTGAGAAATTTGTGCTTTTATTTGTTTGTCAAAAAAGAACAGGGATGGCACAGCCAACACGTGTTTCGCCCTCTAAACGGCCATCAGGCCTAGGGCTTCTTCAGGGCGGGAGGTCAGGTAATGGGATATCAGATTGGTTGTGAGGGTTTGTCAACCCGAAGATTCTATTGTCTTGGCTAATGCCGGTGGCGGAGGGTTTCTCAGGTCGTGTCGCGCCACGACCTGAGAAACCCTCCGCCACCGGCATTAGCCAAGACAATAGAATCTTCGGGTTGACAAACCCTCACAACCAATCTGATATCCCATTACCTGACCTCCCGCCCTGAAGAAGCCCTAGGCCTGATGGCCGTTTAGAGGGCGAAACACGTGTTGGCTGTGCCATCCCTGTTCTTTTTTGACAAACAAATAAAAGCACAAATTTCTCACCGGCATCGCTTGATATACTTGCATCAATTGGATATTTATATCAATCATAAAAAATCCAGAATCTTGCCCGGACACACCAAAACTCATCCTACTTCATTTTAGGGGGATAGGGGTTTCTCCCCCTGTCTCTGGGCCAGAATAAACAGAAGACAACATATGCTTATTATATGATGAGTAAGGGATGTGGATCTTTTTCCCCTCACCTAAAACGCAACGGAGTCTGAAAAACCGCATGAGACTCCGCAGCTCACTGTCACGTCTAGCAAGGCACACAGGCTCAAAAGTAAAAAAAAAAAAAAAAAAACTATCTTGTTGAGGGTCATGGTCCATTTTTGCTCTCGGGACCTGAAATCTGCAGCAGCCAAAAAACACCACAATGAGAGTCCAAATCTCACAGTGAAGACTCCTGGGCGTCGGAAAGGTGAAATGAAGCTTTTTCATGGAGGCCAGAGTCACAATTGTTGGCAGGATTTCATAAACGCTAGCAAAAGCTGTATTGGCAGCCCTAGAACCTGGAAACTTGCTTACTGACCAACGGGAGTCTGAAAAACCGCATGAGACTCCGAAGCTCACCTTTACGTCTAAAAATGTTCCCAGGCTCAAAAGTCAAAAAACAAACAAAAAAATAAATAAAACTAGCTTGTTGAGGGGGTGATGGTCCATTTGTGCTCTCGGGGCCTGCAAACTGCAGCAGCCAAAAAAAACACATCAGAGTCCAAATCTCACAGTGAAGACTCCTGGGCGTCGAAAAGGTGAAATGACGCTTTTTAACGGAGACCAAAGTCACAGTTGGTGGCAGGATTTCAAAAACGCTGGCAAAAGCTGTATTGGCAGCCCTAAGAGCCTGGAAACCTTTTTACTGACCAGGGGGAGTCTGAAAAACCGCATGAGACTCCTAAGCTCACCTTAACGTCTAAAAAGGTTCCCAGGCTCAAAAGTCAAATCTAGCTTGTTCAGGGTTGATTTTTTCATCCGAGACCTGCAAACTGCAAGCTTTAGTGGCAAAAGCTGTATTGGCCCTAGAACCTGGAAACGTGCTTATGACCAACGGGAGTCTGAAAAACCGCATGAGTCTCCGAAGCTCACCTTAACATCTAAAAAGGTTCCCAGGCTCAAAAGTCAAATCAAGCTGCAAACTGCAAGGAGTCTCAAAAAGCACATGAGACTCCTAAGCTCACCGTCACGTCCAGCAAGGCTCCCAGGCTCAAAAGACAAAAAAAAAAAAAAAAAAAAAAATAGCTTGTTGAGGGGTCATGGTCCATTTTTGCTCTAGGGACCTGCAAACTGCAGCAGCCAAAAAAACCCACAATGAGAGTCCAAATCTCACAGTGAAGACTCTGGGCTTCGAAAAGGTGAAATGAAGCTTTTTCATGGAGGCCAGAGTCACAGTTGTTGGCAGGATTTCATAAACGCTGGCAAAAGCTGTATTGGCTGGCTGGCTAGAACCTGGAAACTTGGTTACTGTCCAACGGGAGTCTGAAAAACCGCATGAGACTCCGAAGCTCACCTTAACATCTAAAAAGGTTCCCGGGCTCAAAAGTCAAATCTAGCTTGTTCAGGGTTGATTTTTGCATCCGAGACCTGCAAACTGCAAGCTTTATTGGCAAAAGCTGTATTGGCAGCCCTAGAACCTGGAAACGTGCTTACTGACCACGGGAGTCTGAAAAATCGCATGAGACTCCGAAGCTCACCTTAACGTCTAAAAAGGTTCCCAGGCTCAAATGTCAAATCTAGCTTGTTCAGGGTTGATTTTTGCATCCGAGACCTGCAAACTGCAAGGAGTCTCAAAAACCACATGAGACTCCTAAGCTCACTGTCACGTCTAGCAAGGCACCCAAGCTCAAAAGTAAAAAAAATAAAATAAAAATAAAACTAGATTGTTGAGGGTCATGGTCCATTTTTGCCCCCGGGACCTGCAAACTGCAGCAGCCAAAGAACACCACAATGAGAGTCCAAATCTCAAAGTGAAGACTCCTGGGCGTCGGAAGGTGAAATGAAGCTTTTTCATGGAGACCAAAGTGACAATTGGTGGCAGGATGTCATAAACGCTGGCAAAAGCTGTATTGGCAGTCCTAAGAGCCTGGAAACGTGTTTACTGACCAGGGGGAGTCTGAAAAACCGCATGAGACTCCGAAGCTCACCTTAACGTCTAAAAAGGTTCTGTCGTACTTTAATATTCGGGACCACGTAGGGAACAGGGCCCTACCCCTGTCTATCTTGGTATTAGCGAACCGCAAATGGTAAATGCGGCATGTACGAGTGCTTTACTTATCGTTCTAGCTATGAATGCACTGTGTACACGTTATTCTGCTGCACTACGCGGGTTCCATTTTGGAAGCAGTGGCCATCTTGTCATTGCCCTCACATAGGCTATAATGGAGCAAATACGGGCCTCACAGTACATGGGCTGTCTGACTTCTCTGTGACCTGGGCAGCTGGCTCTGCTGCCCCGGGTCAAACTGGTCTCACGAGCTCCCCTTCCTCTCTCCACCTGTGATTAGCATCAGGGTTTGACCCGTCATAAAACCCTTTCATTCTACACAAGCCCCTGGCTAATCTCTTTCGCACCTGGCTGTTCCTGCTTTATGACTTGGTTCCCAAAACAGGAGATGCTCATGTTTATTGGGGGGATCTGTTTACATGTAATGTGGGATCTGAACCTTGTTGTATAAATCATTGTGGGCTGGCCGAACTGGAATGTGGGATGGTCATCATGACTCTGCCTTTCCTTTGTAATGTACACTTGCATATTGCCGTATCATAAAACCTAGGAATGTATGCTTGAGGCAGGAAAAAGGGTATTTAAGATGAAGTCCATTCCTATGATTTTCAGCAGTCTCCTGAGAACATACACGCTGTTGTACTTCTAGGATACCTGTCATTGGTCTGCAGCCAATAAACGATTCTTTGACTTCACCCAGAAGACTCTGTGTTTCTGTTGGTCCGGAACAGGGTGAAACCCAGAAGTCATAGGGTGTGTGCCCCTGCACCGCTGGGTCTAAAATACCCAGTACTTCAGTTTGGCGCCCAACTCGGGACGATTTCAGCGGTACCAGTCCAAGCCAGAGGTTCGTGAGGAGCTTCGTGTGGAAATTCCGGAGGAAGGCCGCCACTTCATCGACCCCTGCATGTCGACGTGGTCCGAAAGTCTTTTCTGCGAGGTTCTCCGCGTCCCGACGGCTACGAAGGACTGCTGCCCTGATTAATCGACCTGTTTTGGACCCTTGACGAGTTTGAGAGAGCGAAACAATCGAGAGAGTCTTCTGGTGACGCCATCGATCAGCAATATTCAGTTAAGTATAAGTGGAGCGTCTCCCATTTGTTTTGGTATCCCTCGGGATCGTTTGGTTTGATTTGGTAATTGGTGATTTGGTGTTTGCAAACCCCAAAGCCAGAGGATTCGTGTATTCACGAGAATATCGTATTCGATAATCCTTTGACGTTTGGATCTAGACTAGTGAGCGAAGATGCCTGGTTCTGGACTATTTGGTAGATTATTCTGTTTGGGTTGTGGAAAAGATTTCCAGCTCGAGGAATCATGTCCGGTTCCTCCGGTTGGAACTCCAACTTATGAGCTCTATGTAAAACATGGCGTAGGCCCCATTGCATATAACGAAGTGTGGATCCACTACACCAGAAAAGACGGTGTTTTAAAATGGCCCCAAAATGGTAGTTTTGATACCGATATTTTAGATAATTTGGAAATTAAATTGTTTAAGAAGAAAGCCCGGCCGGCGATGTTTGACTCTTTCCGCTTATGGCGAAAGGAAGCCAAACAGAAGGAAATTAAGCTAGCGAAAAAGAATAAGAGAGAGAGAGGTATGTCAGTAATGCAAGCAGCTGTACAATTTAAAGACAATGAGGAGGAGCAGATGAGCGAGCAATTACACAGGCAGCGTAAGTTAGGGATTGACAAATGTTATCCAGCTTTGCCACATTCTAAGCAGGATGAGTCAAAAGAAAAGGAGAAAGATCCCCTGATGTCACATTTGTTGAGTTCGCCACCCCCGTATGCTCAAACTGCCACGGCGCCTCCCCAGCTTGTAAATATGCCACCTCCAGTGCATATACTGCAAGCCTCGCCGCAACCGCCAGTTGCTTTGCAACCAGTTCCTATTCCTGTAGCGCAGTCCTCTCAAGCGCCTCCGGTAGTGCTTCCAACTGCCCCCGCACTTCCTGCGACTTTGCTTAATCCAGTAGCTGCCTCCCCTAACACTCTTCCTTGCACCACTCCAGTACCCGTTTCTACATCCTCTTTTCTTCCCTCTGTTTTTCCCCCTGTTTCCGCTTCAGCTTCTCCTTCAGCGCGACAGCGCTTAGCTAATGTGGTTACTACATTAATGTCGCCCCTCTTTGAGTCATCTGGTGCGACTCCTGGTTTGCAGCGTAAGCAGTTGCGCAGCCAATTGCCTAACCCTGATGAGAAAAAGGTAATAGACAGCATGGCGCGTAGATGGATTGTTTTCCCTTCATTATATGATGTGGAATCAGTTGTCAGCGTTTTCCATCAATGGGATGCCCCAAAACAGAGATATGTGTTTGAGAAAATGTGCGAAATTCTCTGTGAAGAATTGGAGGATAGTGGTAAAAATCCGAGCCCGCAGGAGTTGTGTAGAGTGAGGTTCGATTTTGGAACTGGTATAATTGTGGACCGCGAAGTAGATAAAGCAGTTGCGGTTGTATTGTCCTTAAGGAATGACGATTGCCAACAGTCATTGTTTGAACAAGAGGTCCTTGTGGGGAAAAAGGCAAAAGCGCGACAATACCCCATGAGAGAAGTCCCCCCGGTATGGAAAGAAGCAGTTGCAGCTGTCGGCAATAACCCCGCTGTGCCAGCGCATTTCCAACGTGTTTGGGTGCATGTTCCATGGAAGCGCTCTGAGGTGTTAGCGCTTAAGCAGACATTACCCGATCCCCGTAAAAACCCAGCAGGTTATTATAAAGAGTTGTCACAAACAGCAGGATCATGCGTTATGAATTTGGCAGACATAGACATGTTGTTTGGTAATGTTGTTCCACAGCCTCTATGGGGGTCAATACGTAATGCAGATCACGATGCAGAACTAGGGGATACATGGGCCAACATTGTTGCTGCTGATACTAGACAAACTGGTGGCGCGAAACCTGAGCCTTTAGTAGCTGAACTGCCTGGTAGAATCATCACATATATGAAGACATTAATGCCTGCAATGCGCGTAAATTGGGACAAGTTATCTGCGTGTAAACAGAAGAAGGATGAGACAGTGTCAGACTTCTTTACTAGGTTTGAGGAAACGTTTATTGACCACAGTGGGCAGGATATGAGTACTGAGGGTGGCCAACGGTTATTTGTGGATAAGTTTGTGCAGAATTTACTCCCTGACCTGTGTAAAAAGTTGAAAGATTCAGAGAGTTCTTGGGCTGTTTCTTCCTCAGCGCAAATACTGGCTACTGCACAGTATTATGAAAATAGAGATAAAGACGAGAAAGATAGGACAGAGAAGAAAACAAAGGAATTAAAGACAAAGGTCCTTTTACAGCAGGCCTATCCACCACGTGGCGGCGGTAATAATTATAGACAACCCCAAGGTGTCTATCACCAACCCCAACAATTTCAGACTAATCAGCAAATGAATGGGTATTATCAACCACGTGTCCCTGTGGGTCCCAACCAATGTTCATACTGCAAAGAGGAAGGTCATTATAAATATAGTTGCCCTAAATTAATGCAACGGAACGGTAATGTGTATGGCGCTAGAGGTAGGGGTGGTCAGCAAGCTCCTAGAGGCAGAGGGCGTGGAAGTGTTCCCCAGAACGCGCGTCCTCTTCCGCCCCAAAGTGTCGTACTTTAATATTCGGGACCACGTAGGGAACAGGGCCCTACCCCTGTCTATCTTGGTATTAGCGAACCGCAAATGGTAAATGCGGCATGTACGAGTGCTTTACTTATCGTTCTAGCTATGAATGCACTGTGTACACGTTATTCTGCTGCACTACGCGGGTTCCATTTTGGAAGCAGTGGCCATCTTGTCATTGCCCTCACATAGGCTATAATGGAGCAAATACGGGCCTCACAGTACATGGGCTTCTTCTCTGACTTCTCTGTGACCTGGGCAGCTGGCTCTGCTGCCCCGGGTCAAACTGGTCTCACGAGCTCCCCTTCCTCTCTCCACCTGTGATTAGCATCAGGGTTTGACCCGTCATAAAACCCTTTCATTCTACACAAGCCCCTGGCTAATCTCTTTCGCACCTGGCTGTTCCTGCTTTATGACTTGGTTCCCAAAACAGGAGATGCTCATGTTTATTGGGGGGATCTGTTTACATGTAATGTGGGATCTGAACCTTGTTGTATAAATCATTGTGGGCTGGCCGAACTGGAATGTGGGATGGTCATCATGACTCTGCCTTTCCTTTGTAATGTACACTTGCATATTGCCGTATCATAAAACCTAGGAATGTATGCTTGAGGCAGGAAAAAGGGTATTTAAGATGAAGTCCATTCCTATGATTTTCAGCAGTCTCCTGAGAACATACACGCTGTTGTACTTCTAGGATACCTGTCATTGGTCTGCAGCCAATAAACGATTCTTTGACTTCACCCAGAAGACTCTGTGTTTCTGTAGGTCCGGAACAGGGTGAACCCAGAAGTCATAGGGTGTGTGTCCCTGCACCGCTGGGTCTAAATTACCCAGTACTTCAAAAGCGCCATTAATAGCTTTGATCAGCAAGCTAACGCGACTAGTAATACGGCCCAGTATTACAATAATGATTATTATGTGGAGGACGGTGATGCAGAGAATAATGATTACTAGGATAGCCATAGACAGAGAGAGGGAGTTGTTTCAGTGCCAGTGGATCAGAGTGGACCGTATGTTGATGTGACTACAGCAAATGTAACGGAGCCTTTTCTGCTAGACACTGGTGCTGCAAAGAGTTCAATCATGCATTCAAAACTCCCTGGCGCACCTTTGTCTGGCGATATAAATGTTTCAGTAGGTTTTTCTGGCGCCCCAGTTAGGAACCCGATTTCTAGTCCCATGTCACTTTCTGTTGGGCCTTGCGAGCTGAAAGCACCCCTGATTCTGACAACAGGTTGTGGTGAGAATTTGCTGGGATTAGATTTGTTGAAAAGATTGCATGCTACACTGTACTGTTCTCCTTCAGGAGTACAACTTACATTAGGCAAGAAAGTGATTTCCCCAATGTACTTGTCTAAAAACACAATGCCACCTGAATTGTCATCCCTTCCGGATGCCCTTTGGGCTACTGGTCCCAATGACGTGGGCCTCTTGGAGATACCGCCATACGTGGTGACTTTAAAGACTAATGTCAGACTGCCACGTATTCCCCAGTACAAAATCTCTAATGAGGGCCAGAAAGCATTGTTAGACATTGTCAGCGACTTGATTCACAAGGGTGTGATAGAAGAGACAAGAGGCAACGTTTGCAATAGTCCGATCTTACCTGTCTTAAAACGAACGGATCCTTCACAGCCACCTGTTTACAGATTTGTGATTGATCTTAGAGAGGTTAATAAGATTGTTGTGCCACAGTTTCCGGTTGTCCCTGATATAACTGCCTTGTTAACGATGATTCCAGCCTCTGCTGCATGGTTTTCAGTGATCGATTTAAAGAATGCTTTCTTTAGTATCCCAATTGCAGAAGAGAGCAGAGACATTTTTGGTTTTAGTCTGGGAGGCCGAAGCTTCCGCTTCAAACGCGCTCCCCAGGGCTACTGCGAGAGTCCATCCATATACAGTCAAGCTTTGAAAGCGCAGCTTGATGCACTTGTCTTACCTAGTGGCGCTATCCTGATTCAGTACGTGGACGATCTACTAATCGCCGCGGATACTGAGAAGATCTGTAAAGAAGCCACATTGTCACTGTTACGCCATTTATCCGCATTCCATCACAAAGTGTCTCTCTCTAAGCTGCAATATTGTCGACAAGAAGTGACCTACTTAGGTCATCTCTTATCGAAGGAGGGAAGGAAACTGACCCCAGAAAGAATTCAAGCCATTGCAGAGTTGAGTGTGCCAAAGACACAGAGAGAAGTGCGTGCTTTCTTGGGCATCACTTCATACTGTAGGCATTGGATCCCTAGTTTTTCTTTATTGGCAAAGCCTTTAGTAGCCTTAACATGTAAAGACACACCGAATCCTATCCCATGGTCTGAAGAGTGCCAGAAAAGTTTTGTGGAATTGCGCAATGCATTATGTTCAGCACCTGTGTTGGGTACCCCTGACTACAGTAAGCCTTTTACATTGTATGTTCACGAGAAAGATGGATGTGCGTTGTCAGTGTTAACACAGCCTTTTGGCGACAGACCGCGCCCATGCGCATATTTTTCATCCACCTTGGACCCTGTAGCAAGGGCATTGCCAAGCTGTCTGAGAGCGACAGCTGCTGCAGCGATGTCTATCCGACAATCTGCTGGTCTGGTAATGGACAACACATTGATCGTTATGGTCCCACACGCTGTAGACACATTATTAAATAGGACCAAGACACAACACTTGACTAGTGCGCGATTATCAGGGTATGAACTCACACTGTTAGCGAATCATATACACATAAAAAGATGTAATACGCTGAATCCAGCTACGTTATTGCCAATTCCAGCAGACTCAGATGAGATTGAGCAACATGATTGTCTGTTCAGAACAGAAGAAGAGACGAAAGGGAGAGTAGATTTAAAAGATACTCCCCTGACTGAGTGTGATGGTACTTTATGGGTGGATGGTTCATGTTTTAAACTCCCTAATGGTGACACGACTGCTGCATATGCTATCACGACTTTACACACGGTCGTGGAAACTGCACGAGTGCCACATAATTCGGCCCAAGCAGCAGAATTAATTGCCCTCACGAGAGCATGTGTGTTGTCTGAAGGAATGAGAGTTAATATATACACAGATAGCCAGTACGCCTTTGGCGTGGCTCATAATTTTGGACGACTGTGGAAAGAGCGTGGGTTCCTGACGTCACATGGAGCTAAAATTCAGAATGGCAAGTTGGTGAATGATCTCCTTGAGTCACTGACCCTACCGTTGCAAGTTGCGATCATGAAATGCAGTGCGCACAGGAAAGTTACAGATGATGTTGGACGTGGGAATGCGTTTGCTGATGAGACCGCGAAAGAAACAGCACAAAATGTGAAGACTAGAATGTATGTTGCAGGCCCCGCAAGATGGGTTAATGATGTTGGAATGTGTGAGAACACAATAGAGAGTGTGAAGTCGCTTCAGGCTGAAGCCACAGAGGAAGAGTTAAGCAAGTGGAGAGAGAGTATGGGTAAGTTGGATGAGAATGGTTGTTGGATTGATCTGACAGAACATAAGCGATGGTTGTTGCCTGATGCATATGTGCTTCCAGTGGTTACTATGGCACATGGAATGGCACATATCAGTACGAAAGGTATCTGTAAGTTGTTGGCTCCAGTATGGCAGAATGTTGGGATTCCCAAGTGTGCAGAGAATGTGGTCAAGAATTGCATGGTATGCTTGAAATACAACCCTGGTAGGGGAACCCCAACTCCGGCCGGTCACTTTGCACCCCCATCATGTCCATTCGAAGTTTTACAGCTGGACTTTATTCACATGGAAAGATGCAACAACCTGAAATATGTACTGGTGGTTGTTTGTGCTTTCTCAAAATGGATAGAGGCTTATCCTCTGAAAGATAACACTGCCCTATCCACAGCCAAAGCCCTTGTGAAAGAGTTTTTCCCCAGGTTTGGAATGCCAAGAATGGTGTGGTGTGATAACGGAAGTGAGTTTGTGGGTAAAGTGATGAAGAATGTATGTGAAGGGCTAGGGATAAAGCAGAAGTTCCACGCTGCAAATCACCCCCAATCAGCTGGATTAGTAGAGCGCTACAATGGAGCCTTAAAGCTCAAGCTGGCCAAAATCCAGGCGAGCACCGGTCTTAAATGGCCTGACGCCCTGCCTTTAGCACTCCTGTCCACCAGAATGACCATACACTCACGAGTGGGACTCAGTCCCTATGAAGTAGTCTTTGGCCGTCCGGCCAACGTATGGGGTGTGCCAAGGCCTACGAAGTTCAGTGAGATTGAGCATCCAGTACTGCTCGATTACCTGTATGATTTGACTGTTAAACTGCGTGTTTTGCACCAACAGGTACATGATACTCTTCCCCAAGCTTCTGAACCTCCTGGACACCCTATCAACCCTGGTTCGTGGGTCCTGGTCCGGAATTTCCAGCGTAAGGGCAACGACGAGCCTCGCTGGATCGGCCCTCATCTTGTGCTTCTGTCGACGAGATCAGCGGTGCGAGTAAAAGGAAGGAAGCATTGGATACATGGTACCCACTGCAAAATAGTCCCCTTGCCTCTGCCATATGACCAGTGGGTCAAGGAGGGTATCGCCGACACTGAGACAGACATTGTACCTCGTTTTGTACCATTCAGTGACGCACGCCTAAAAGACACAGCTTCAGTCCAAGAGAGTGACAATATTCTGCAGGAAGCTGTGCCGCCATCAAATCGACTGGACACCACTGAGCCTGAACTTTTGTTCCAAGACCAAACGGCACTTGGCCATCTCCGCTATAATTTGAGACCCAGGCCCATGGACAAATAAAGATTTCCTTACTATTTCCTTTTTGGACACTTTTTGCTCTCCCATCTGAAGGACTTTCTTGATTTTTGTTTTTCGAACCACCATCCGGGTTCTGCCGCAGGGTCGCGGTGCCAAGACTTTGGGGTACAGGCCGAAGACGCTAGGTCGACGGTTCTGGTTAGTCTAGGGCGTTTCCCTGGACTGACAGGCGTACTCCTTAGCAGAAGAAACTCATCCACCGCGAGCGGCCCCAGTAGAGGATGGAGTTTTTTAAGATGGAGAGACCGATTGAGGAAATGAACTCTCAAACAAGGATGTGTAGAATTGTAAAAAGTAAATGTTTTGTCTTTTTGTGCCTTTTTACACTGTGTAGTATTGTGATGTTTATTGTAGGATTTGTGTTTTTCTCCACTCAAAAGCCCATTGCACCCACTGAACAGCCTATACCTCTTTCTACTGCCTCCTCTCACTCTTTTCACCCTTTGCCTGAACACGAACAGACCCGACGATCAGAGTTCGTAAATAACTCGTTTATCCAACTCTTGCACCAGCACCAACTAGTAGTGAATACGACCAATTGCTGGGTGTGTGGGTTAATGTCACATACCATTAACAAAGGTATTCCTTATTTGGTGCTGCCATATAGTTATAATGGATCGTCATGGGCGTTCCAGACCATGTTTCTCTACGCCCTAGAGACATACTCCCCTCGCCAACCGCGTTCCATCAGACCTGGTACAAATAATAAAGCCTTAGTGAGAGGAATTGCCGATATGAGTAGGGATATTGATGCATACTCATCCATTCCCAAAGAAGAGTTGAGATGGAGGATGGAGTAGGATGGAACGCGACGGGGTATAGTATTAGTCTGGGTGAAAGACAGCGAAAAATCTCATCTCCAATCTGGGTCGTACCCCACATGGGTCGGTTCTGCTTACAGGGTAATGGTCAGAACCCTAGAGCTCAACTGGGAAGAAGTGACTGCACTGAAACGTACACGTTCCCGTCACAGTTTTCCCCTGCGTTTTTAACTGCCAAGGGTACATATTTCATCTGTAATGACCGAGCATATACATGGTTGCCCCCTGATTTCTCGGGCACATGTTATATTGCGAATTTGCTACCGCCTACATTTACTGCTGCCTCCGACTATCACAAGACCAGAGTTGTGAGAGGTGTGATTAGTAAGGAGGACACTGCCGGTCAGGAAGCGGGAGACTTCTTCTTGGGTTTCCTGCCGTTTTGGGGACCTATGGTCAATAGTAGGAACCTGAGACAGCTGACTCGTGTGGTTGAATCCACCGTTAATGTAACGGCTGGTGCCCTTAGTACTCTGACAGCTGAGCTCCAAGCGGATCGCCTTATGACTTTGCAGAACCGCATGGTTCTAGACGTTATTCTTGCAGACCGCGGTGGGGTATGCAGGGTTATCCAATCCAGTTGCTGCATTTTCATACCAGATAATGCTCCAACAGTGTATCAAGCCATCTCCAAACTCCATAAAATATCTGAATCCATACACGTGGATAAGGGAGATTGGTCACTGGTGGGGTGGTTCTGGGAACTGATATCTGCCTGGGGTTGGAAGATTCTGATGGTCATTGGAATGATCTTAGCCATTCTTTTCCTGTTCTGTCTGTGTATACAGTGTACTCCTGCGATATGTGGTCTCTGCGCTACCTTATGTGTAAGGAAACCTGTATCGAGGGACGAGCTAAGTAACAGGATGATGCTACAGCAACATCTCCATGACTTCGTGAACATTGACCTAGACTCGGATTAAGATGAGTATAGTGATTGCCTATGTAAGGGCAAAAGGAGGGTCTGTCGTACTTTAATATTCGGGACCACGTAGGGAACAGGGCCCTACCCCTGTCTATCTTGGTATTAGCGAACCGCAAATGGTAAATGCGGCATGTACGAGTGCTTTACTTATCGTTCTAGCTATGAATGCACTGTGTACACGTTATTCTGCTGCACTACGCGGGTTCCATTTTGGAAGCAGTGGCCATCTTGTCATTGCCCTCACATAGGCTATAATGGAGCAAATACGGGCCTCACAGTACATGGGCTGTCTGACTTCTCTGTGACCTGGGCAGCTGGCTCTGCTGCCCCGGGTCAAACTGGTCTCACGAGCTCCCCTTCCTCTCTCCACCTGTGATTAGCATCAGGGTTTGACCCGTCATAAAACCCTTTCATTCTACACAAGCCCCTGGCTAATCTCTTTCGCACCTGGCTGTTCCTGCTTTATGACTTGGTTCCCAAAACAGGAGATGCTCATGTTTATTGGGGGGATCTGTTTACATGTAATGTGGGATCTGAACCTTGTTGTATAAATCATTGTGGGCTGGCCGAACTGGAATGTGGGATGGTCATCATGACTCTGCCTTTCCTTTGTAATGTACACTTGCATATTGCCGTATCATAAAACCTAGGAATGTATGCTTGAGGCAGGAAAAAGGGTATTTAAGATGAAGTCCATTCCTATGATTTTCAGCAGTCTCCTGAGAACATACACGCTGTTGTACTTCTAGGATACCTGTCATTGGTCTGCAGCCAATAAACGATTCTTTGACTTCACCCAGAAGACTCTGTGTTTCTGTTGGTCCGGAACAGGGTGAAACCCAGAAGTCATAGGGTGTGTGCCCCTGCACCGCTGGGTCTAAAATACCCAGTACTTCAGTTCCCAGGCTCAAAGTCAAATCTAGCTTGTTCAGGGTTGATTTTTGCATTCGAGACCCGCAAACTGCAAGGAGTCTCAAAAACCACATGAGACTCCTAAGCTCACTGTCACGTCTAGCAAGGCACACAGGCTCAAAAGTAAAAAAAAAAAAAAAAAACTAGCTTGTTGAGGGTCATGGTCCATTTTTGCTCTCGGGACCTGAAATCTGCAGCAGCCAAAAAACACCACAATGAGAGTCCAAATCTCACAGTGAAGACTCCTGGGCGTCGGAAAGGTGAAATGAAGCTTTTTCATGGAGGCCAGAGTCACAATTGTTGGCAGGATTTCATAAACGCTAGCAAAAGCTGTATTGGCAGCCCTAGAACCTGGAAACTTGCTTACTGACCAACGGGAGTCTGAAAAACCGCATGAGACTCCGAAGCTCACCTTTACGTCTAAAAATGTTCCCAGGCTCAAAAGTCAAAAAAAAAAAAAACTAGCTTGTTGAGGGGGTGATGGTCCATTTGTGCTCTCGGGGCCTGCAAACTGCAGCAGCCAAAAAAAACACATCAGAGTCCAAATCTCACATTGAAGACTCCCGGGCGTCGAAAAGGTGAAATGACGCTTTTTAACGGAGACCAAAGTCACAGTTGGTGGCAGGATTTCAAAAACGCTGGCAAAAGCTGTATTGGCAGCCCTAAGAGCCTGGAAACCTGTTTACTGACCAGGGGGAGTCTGAAAAACCGCATGAGACTCCGCAGCTCACCTTAACGTCTAAAAAGGTTCCCAGGCTCACAAGTCAAATCTAGCTTGTTCAGGGTTGATTTTTGCATCCGAGACCTGCAAACTGCAAGCTTTAGTGGCAAAAGCTGTATTGGCAGCCCTAGAACCTGGAAACGTGCTTACTGACCAACGGGAGTCTGAAAAACCGCATGAGACTCCGAAGCTCACCTTAACGTCTAAAAAGGTTCCCAGGCTCAAAAGTCAAATCAAGCTGCAAACTGCAAGGAGTCTCAAAAAGCACATGAGACTCCTAAGCTCACATCACGTCCAGCAAGGCTCCCAGGCTCAAGTCAAAAAAAAAAAAAAAAAAAAAAAACTAGCTTGTTGAGGGTCATGGTCCATTTTTGCTCTCGGGACCTGCAAACTGCAGCAGCCAAAGAACACCAGAATGAGAGTCCAAATCTCACAGTGAAGACTCCTGGGCGTCGGAAAGGTGAATTGAAGCTTTTTCATGGAGACCAAAGTCACAGTTGGTGGCAGGATTTCAAAAACGCTGGCAAAAGCTGTATTGGCAGCCTAAGAGCCTGGAAACGTGTTTACTGACCAGGGGGAGTCTGAAAAACCGCATGAGACTCCGAAGCTCACCTTAAGGTCTAAAAAGGTTCCCAGGCTCAAAGTCAAATCTAGCTTGTTCAGGGTTGATTTTTGCATTCGAGACCCGCAAACTGCAAGGAGTCTCAAAAACCACATGAGACTCCTAAGCTCACTGTCACGTCTGCAAGGCACACAGGCTCAAAAGTAAAAAAAAAAAAAAAAAACTAGCTTGTTGAGGGTTATGGTCCAATTTTGCTCTCGGGACCTGAAATCTGCAGCAGCCAAAAAACACCACAATGAGAGTCCAAATCTCACAGTGAAGACTCCTGGGCGTCGGAAGGGTGAAATGAAGCTTTTTCATGGAGGCCAGAGTCACAATTGTTGGCACGATTTCATAAACGCTAGCAAAAGCTGTATTGGCAGCCCTAGAACCTGGAAACTTGCTTACTGACCAACGGGAGTCTGAAAAACCGCATGAGACTCCGAAGCTCACCTTTACGTCTAAAAATGTTCCCAGGCTCAAAAGTCAAAAAACAAACAAACAAAAAAAAAAAACTAGCTTGTTGAGGGGGTGATGGTCCATTTGTGCTCTCGGGGCCTGCATACTGCAGCAGCCAAAAAAAACACATCAGAGTCCAAATCTCACAGTGAAGACTCCTGGGCGTCGAAAAGGTGAAATGACGCTTTTTAACGGAGACCAAAGTCACAGTTGGTGGCAGGATTTCAAAAACGCTGGCAAAAGCTGTATTGGCAGCCCTAAGAGCCTGGAAACCTTTTTACTGACCAGGGGGAGTCTGAAAAACCGCATGAGACTCCTAAGCTCACCTTAACGTCTAAAAAGGTTCCCAGGCTCACAAGTCAAATCTAGCTTGTTCAGGGTTGATTTTTGCATCCGAGACCTGCAAACTGCAAGCTTAAGTGGCAAAAGCTGTATTGGCCCTAGAACCTGGAAACGTGCTTATGACCAACGGGAGTCTGAAAAACCGCATGAGTCTCCGAAGCTCACCTTAACATCTAAAAAGGTTCCCAGGCTCAAAAGTCAAATCAAGCTGCAAACTGCAAGGAGTCTCAAAAAGCACATGAGACTCCTAAGCTCACCGTCACGTCCAGCAAGGCTCCCAGGCTCAAAAGACAAAAAAAAAAAAAAAAAAAAAAATAGCTTGTTGAGGGGTCATGGTCCATTTTTGCTCTAGGGACCTGCAAACTGCAGCAGCCAAAAAAACCACAATGAGAGTCCAAATCTCACAGTGAAGACTCTGGGCTTCGAAAAGGTGAAATGAAGCTTTTTCATGGAGGCCAGAGTCACAGTTGTTGGCAGGATTTCATAAACGCTGGCAAAAGCTGAATTGGCAGCCCTAGAACCTGGAAACTTGGTTACTGTCCAACGGGAGTCTGAAAAACCGCATGAGACTCCGAAGCTCACCTTAACATCTAAAAAGGTTCCCGAGCTCAAAAGTCAAATCTAGCTTGTTCAGGGTTGATTTTTGCATCCGAGACCTGCAAACTGCAAGCTTTATTGGCAAAAGCTGTATTGGCAGCCCTAGAACCTGGAAACGTGCTTACTGACCACGGGAGTCTGAAAAATCGCATGAGACTCCGAAGCTCACCTTAACGTCTAAAAAGGTTCCCAGGCTCAAATGTCAAATCTAGCTTGTTCAGGGTTGATTTTTGCATCCGAGACCTGCAAACTGCAAGGAGTCTCAAAAACCACATGAGACTCCTAAGCTCACTGTCACGTCTAGCAAGGCACCCAAGCTCAAAAGTAAAAAAAATAAAATAAAAATAAAACTAGATTGTTGAGGGTCATGGTCCATTTTTGCCCCCGGGACCTGCAAACTGCAGCAGCCAAAGAACACCACAATGAGAGTCCAAATCTCAAAGTGAAGACTCCTGGGCGTCGGAAGGTGAAATGAAGCTTTTTCATGGAGACCAAAGTGACAATTGGTGGCAGGATGTCATAAACGCTGGCAAAAGCTGTATTGGCAGTCCTAAGAGCCTGGAAACGTGTTTACTGACCAGGGGGAGTCTGAAAAACCGCATGAGACTCCGAAGCTCACCTTAACGTTAAAAAGGTTCCCAGGCTCAAAGTCAAATCTAGCTTGTTCAGGGTTGATTTTTGCATTCGAGACCTGCAAACTGCAAGGAGTCTCAAAAACCACATGAGACTCCTAAGCTCACTGTCACGTCTAGCAAGGCACACAGGCTCAAAAGTAAAAAAAAAAAAAAAAATAGCTTGTTGAGGGTCATGGTCCATTTTTGCTCTCGGGACCTGAAATCTGCAGCAGCCAAAAAACACCACAATGAGAGTCCAAATCTCACAGTGAAGACTCCTGGGCGTCGGAAAGGTGAAATGAAGCTTTTTCATGGAGGCCAGAGTCACAATTGTTGGCAGGATTTCATAAACGCTAGCAAAAGCTGTATTGGCAGCCCTAGAACCTGGAAACTTGCTTACTGACCAACGGGAGTCTGAAAAACCGCATGAGACTCCGAAGCTCACCTTTACGTCTAAAAATGTTCCCAGGCTCAAAAGTCAAAAAAAAAAAAAACTAGCTTGTTGAGGGGGTGATGGTCCATTTGTGCTCTCGGGGCCTGCAAACTGCAGCAGCCAAAAAAAACACATCAGAGTCCAAATCTCACATTGAAGACTCCCGGGCGTCGAAAAGGTGAAATGACTCTTTTTAACGGAGACCAAAGTCACAGTTGGTGGCAGGATTTCAAAAACGCTGGCAAAAGCTGTATTGGCAGCCCTAAGAGCCTGGAAACCTGTTTACTGACCAGGGGGAGTCTGAAAAACCGCATGAGACTCCGCAGCTCACCTTAACGTCTAAAAAGGTTCCCAGGCTCACAAGTCAAATCTAGCTTGTTCAGGGTTGATTTTTGCATCCGAGACCTGCAAACTGCAAGCTTTAGTGGCAAAAGCTGTATTGGCAGCCCTAGAACCTGGAAACGTGCTTACTGACCAACGGGAGTCTGAAAAACCGCATGAGACTCCGAAGCTCACCTTAACGTCTAAAAAGGTTCCCAGGCTCAAAAGTCAAATCAAGCTGCAAACTGCAAGGAGTCTCAAAAAGCACATGAGACTCCTAAGCTCACATCACGTCCAGCAAGGCTCCCAGGCTCAAGTCAAAAAAAAAAAAAAAAAAAAAAAAATAGCTTGTTGAGGGTCATGGTCCATTTTTGCTCTCGGGACCTGCAAACTGCAGCAGCCAAAGAACACCAGAATGAGAGTCCAAATCTCACAGTGAAGACTCCTGGGCGTCGGAAAGGTGAATTGAAGCTTTTTCATGGAGACCAAAGTCACAGTTGGTGGCAGGATTTCAAAAACGCTGGCAAAAGCTGTATTGGCAGCCTAAGAGCCTGGAAACGTGTTTACTGACCAGGGGGAGTCTGAAAAACCGCATGAGACTCCGAAGCTCACCTTAAGGTCTAAAAAGGTTCCCAGGCTCAAAGTCAAATCTAGCTTGTTCAGGGTTGATTTTTGCATTCGAGACCCGCAAACTGCAAGGAGTCTCAAAAACCACATGAGACTCCTAAGCTCACTGTCACGTCTGCAAGGCACACAGGCTCAAAAGTAAAAAAAAAAAAAAAAAACTAGCTTGTTGAGGGTTATGGTCCATTTTTGCTCTCGGGACCTGAAATCTGCAGCAGCCAAAAAACACCACAATGAGAGTCCAAATCTCACAGTGAAGACTCCTGGGCGTCGGAAGGGTGAAATGAAGCTTTTTCATGGAGGCCAGAGTCACAATTGTTGGCACGATTTCATAAACGCTTGCAAAAGCTGTATTGGCAGCCCTAGAACCTGGAAACTTGCTTACTGACCAACGGGAGTCTGAAAAACCGCATGAGACTCCGAAGCTCACCTTTACGTCTAAAAATGTTCCCAGGCTCAAAAGTCAAAAAACAAACAAAAAAAAAAAAAAAACTAGCTTGTTGAGGGGGTGATGGTCCATTTGTGCTCTCGGGGCCTGCAAACTGCAGCAGCCAAAAAAAACACATCAGAGTCCAAATCTCACAGTGAAGACTCCTGGGCGTCGAAAAGGTGAAATGACGCTTTTTAACGGAGACCAAAGTCACAGTTGGTGGCAGGATTTCAAAAACGCTGGCAAAAGCTGTATTGGCAGCCCTAAGAGCCTGGAAACCTTTTTACTGACCAGGGGGAGTCTGAAAAACCGCATGAGACTCCTAAGCTCACCTTAACGTCTAAAAAGGTTCCCAGGCTCACAAGTCAAATGTAGCTTGTTCAGGGTTGATTTTTGCATCCGAGACCTGCAAACTGCAAGCTTTAGTGGCAAAAGCTGTATTGGCCCTAGAACCTGGAAACGTGCTTATGACCAACGGGAGTCTGAAAAACCGCATGAGTCTCCGAAGCTCACCTTAACATCTAAAAAGGTTCCCAGGCTCAAAAGTCAAATCAAGCTGCAAACTGCAAGGAGTCTCAAAAAGCACATGAGACTCCTAAGCTCACCGTCACGTCCAGCAAGGCTTCCAGGCTCAAAAGACAAAAAAAAAAAAAAAAAAAAAAATAGCTTGTTGAGGGGTCATGGTCCATTTTTGCTCTAGGGACCTGCAAACTGCAGCAGCCAAAAAAAACCACAATGAGAGTCCAAATCTCACAGTGAAGACTCTGGGCTTCGAAAAGGTGAAATGAAGCTTTTTCATGGAGGCCAGAGTCACAGTTGTTGGCAGGATTTCATAAACGCTGGCAAAAGCTGTATTGGCAGCCCTAGAACCTGGAAACTTGGTTACTGTCCAACGGGAGTCTGAAAAACCGCATGAGACTCCGAAGCTCACCTTAACATCTAAAAAGGTTCCCGGGCTCAAAAGTCAAATCTAGCTTGTTCAGGGTTGATTTTTGCATCCGAGACCTGCAAACTGCAAGGAGTCTCAAAAACCACATGAGACTCCTAAGCTCACTGTCACGTCTAGCAAGGCACCCAAGCTCAAAAGTAAAAAAAAAAAAATAAAAATAAAACTAGCTTGTTGAGGGTCATGGTCCATTTTTGCCCCCGGGACCTGCAAACTGCAGCAGCCAAAGAACACCACAATGAGAGTCCAAATCTCAAAGTGAAGACTCCTGGGCGTCGGAAGGTGAAATGAAGCTTTTTCATGGAGACCAAAGTGACAATTGGTGGCAGGATGTCATAAACGCTGGCAAAAGCTGTATTGGCAGCCCTAAGAGCCTGGAAACGTGTTTACTGACCAGGGGGAGTCTGAAAAACCGCATGAGACTCCGAAGCTCACCTTAACGTCTAAAAAGGTTCCCAGGCTCAAAGTCAAATCTAGCTTGTTCAGGGTTGATTTTTGCATTCGAGACCCGCAAACTGCAAGGAGTCTCAAAAACCACATGAGACTCCTAAGCTCACTGTCACGTCTAGCAAGGCACACAGGCTCAAAAGTAAAAAAAAAAAAAAAAAAACTATCTTGTTGAGGGTCATGGTCCATTTTTGCTCTCGGGACCTGAAATCTGCAGCAGCCAAAAAACACCACAATGAGAGTCCAAATCTCACAGTGAAGACTCCTGGGCGTCGGAAAGGTGAAATGAAGCTTTTTCATGGAGGCCAGAGTCACAATTGTTGGCAGGATTTCATAAACGCTAGCAAAAGCTGTATTGGCAGCCCTAGAACCTGGAAACTTGCTTACTGACCAACGGGAGTCTGAAAAACCGCATGAGACTCCGAAGCTCACCTTTACGTCTAAAAATGTTCCCAGGCTCAAAAGTCAAAAAAAAAAAAAAACTAGCTTGTTGAGGGGGTGATGGTCCATTTGTGCTCTCGGGGCCTGCAAACTGCAGCAGCCAAAAAAAACACATCAGAGTCCAAATCTCACATTGAAGACTCCTGGGCGTCGAAAAGGTGAAATGACGCTTTTTAACGGAGACCAAAGTCACAGTTGGTGGCAGGATTTCAAAAACGCTGGCAAAAGCTGTATTGGCAGCCCTAAGAGCCTGGAAACCTGTTTACTGACCAGGGGGAGTCTGAAAAACCGCATGAGACTCCGCAGCTCACCTTAACGTCTAAAAAGGTTCCCAGGCTCACAAGTCAAATGTAGCTTGTTCAGGGTTGATTTTTGCATCCGAGACCTGCAAACTGCAAGCTTTAGTGGCAAAAGCTGTATTGGCAGCCCTAGAACCTGGAAACGTGCTTACTGACCAACGGGAGTCTGAAAAACCGCATGAGACTCCGAAGCTCACCTTAACGTCTAAAAAGGTTCCCAGGCTCAAAAGTCAAATCAAGCTGCAAACTGCAAGGAGTCTCAAAAAGCACATGAGACTCCTAAGCTCACATCACGTCCAGCAAGGCTCCCAGGCTCAAGTCAAAAAAAAAAAATAAAAAAAAAACTAGCTTGTTGAGGGTCATGGTCCATTTTTGCTCCCGGGACCTGCAAACTGCAGCAGCCAAAGAACACCAGAATGAGAGTCCAAATCTCACAGTGAAGACTCCTGGGCGTCGGAAAGGTGAAATGAAGCTTTTTCATGGAGACCAAAGTCACAGTTGGTGGCAGGATTTCAAAAACGCTGGCAAAAGCTGTATTGGCAGCCTAAGAGCCTGGAAACGTGTTTACTGACCAGGGGGAGTCTGAAAAACCGCATGAGACTCCGAAGCTCACCTTAAGGTCTAAAAAGGTTCCCAGGCTCAAAGTCAAATCTAGCTTGTTCAGGGTTGATTTTTGCATTCGAGACCCGCAAACTGCAAGGAGTCTCAAAAACCACATGAGACTCCTAAGCTCACTGTCACGTCTAGCAAGGCACACAGGCTCAAAAGTAAAAAAAAAAAAAAAAACTAGCTTGTTGAGGGTTATGGTCCATTTTTGCTCTCGGGACCTGAAATCTGCAGCAGCCAAAAAACACCACAATGAGAGTCCAAATCTCACAGTGAAGACTCCTGGGCGTCGGAAGGGTGAAATGAAGCTTTTTCATGGAGGCCAGAGCCACAATTGTTGGCACGATTTCATAAACGCTAGCAAAAGCTGTATTGGCAGCCCTAGAACCTGGAAACTTGCTTACTGACCAACGGGAGTCTGAAAAACCGCATGAGACTCCGAAGCTCACCTTTACGTCTAAAAATGTTCCCAGGCTCAAAAGTAAAAAAAAAAAAAAACTAGCTTGTTGAGGGGTGATGGTCCATTTGTGCTCTCGGGGCCTGCAAACTGCAGCAGCCAAAAAAAACACATCAGAGTCCAAATCTCACATTGAAGACTCCTGGGCGTCGAAAAGGTGAAATGACGCTTTTTAACGGAGACCAAAGTCACAGTTGGTGGCAGGATTTCAAAAACGCTGGCAAAAGCTGTATTGGCAGCCCTAGGAGCCTGGAAACCTGTTTACTGACCAGGGGGAGTCTGAAAAACCGCATGAGACTCCGCAGCTCACCTTAACGTCTAAAAAGGTTCCCAGGCTCACAAGTCAAATCTAGCTTGTTCAGGGTTGATTTTTGCATCCGAGACCTGCAAACTGCAAGCTTTAGTGGCAAAAGCTGTATTGGCAGCCCTAGAACCTGGAAACGTGCTTACTGACCAACGGGAGTCTGAAAAACCGCATGAGACTCCGAAGCTCACCTTAACGTCTAAAAAGGTTCCCAGGCTCAAAAGTCAAATCAAGCTGCAAACTGCAAGGAGTCTCAAAAAGCACATGAGACTCCTAGCTCACATCACGTCCAGCAAGGCTCCCAGGCTCAAGTCAAAAAAAAAAAAAAAAAAAAAAACTAGCTTGTTGAGGGTCATGGTCCATTTTTGCTCTCGGGACCTGCAAACTGCAGCAGCCAAAGAACACCAGAATGAGAGTCCAAATCTCACAGTGAAGACTCCTGGGCGTCGGAAAGGTGAAATGAAGCTTTTTCATGGAGACCAAAGTCACAGTTGGTGGCAGGATTTCAAAAACGCTGGCAAAAGCTGTATTGGCAGCCTAAGAGCCTGGAAACGTGTTTACTGACCAGGGGAGTCTGAAAAACCGCATGAGACTCCGAAGCTCACCTTAACGTCTAAAAAGGTTCCCAGGCTGAAAGTCAAATCTAGCTTGTTCAGGGTTGATTTTTGCATTCGAGACCCGCAAACTGCAAGGAGTCTCAAAAACCACATGAGACTCCTAAGCTCACTGTCACGTCTAGCAAGGCACAGAGGCTCAAAAGTAAAAAAAAAAAAAAAAACTAGCTTGTTGAGGGTTATGGTCTATTTTTGCTCTCGGGACCTGAAATCTGCAGCAGCCAAAAAAAACACATCAGAGTCCAAATCTCACAGTGAAGACTCCTGGGCGTCGAAAAGGTGAAATGACGCTTTTTAACGGAGACCAAAGTCACAGTTGGTGGCAGGATTTCAAAAACGCTGGCAAAAGCTGTATTGGCAGCCCTAAGAGCCTGGAAACCTTTTTACTGACCAGGGGGAGTCTGAAAAACCGCATGAGACTCCTAAGCTCACCTTAACGTCTAAAAAGGTTCCCAGGCTCACAAGTCAAATCTAGCTTGTTCAGGGTTGATTTTTGCATCCGAGACCTGCAAACTGCAAGCTTAAGTGGCAAAAGCTGTATTGGCCCTAGAACCTGGAAACGTGCTTATGACCAACGGGAGTCTGAAAAACCGCATGAGTCTCCGAAGCTCACCTTAACATCTAAAAAGGTTCCCAGGCTCAAAAGTCAAATCAAGCTGCAAACTGCAAGGAGTCTCAAAAAGCACATGAGACTCCTAAGCTCACCGTCACGTCCAGCAAGGCTCCCAGGCTCAAAAGACAAAAAAAAAAAAAAAAAAAAAAATAGCTTGTTGAGGGGTCATGGTCCATTTTTGCTCTAGGGACCTGCAAACTGCAGCAGCCAAAAAAACCACAATGAGAGTCCAAATCTCACAGTGAAGACTCTGGGCTTCGAAAAGGTGAAATGAAGCTTTTTCATGGAGGCCAGAGTCACAGTTGTTGGCAGGATTTCATAAACGCTGGCAAAAGCTGTATTGGCAGCCCTAGAACCTGGAAACTTGGTTACTGTCCAACGGGAGTCTGAAAAACCGCATGAGACTCCGAAGCTCACCTTAACATCTAAAAAGGTTCCCGGGCTCAAAAGTCAAATCTAGCTTGTTCAGGGTTGATTTTTGCATCCGAGACCTGCAAACTGCAAGCTTTATTGGCAAAAGCTGTATTGGCAGCCCTAGAACCTGGAAACGTGCTTACTGACCACGGGAGTCTGAAAAATCGCATGAGACTCCGAAGCTCACCTTAACGTCTAAAAAGGTTCCCAGGCTCAAATGTCAAATTAGCTTGTTCAGGGTTGATTTTTGCATCCGAGACCTGCAAACTGCAAGGAGTCTCAAAAACCACATGAGACTCCTAAGCTCACTGTCACGTCTAGCAAGGCACCCAAGCTCAAAAGTAAAAAAAATAAAATAAAAATAAAACTAGATTGTTGAGGGTCATGGTCCATTTTTGCCCCCGGGACCTGCAAACTGCAGCAGCCAAAGAACACCACAATGAGAGTCCAAATCTCAAAGTGAAGACTCCTGGGCGTCGGAAGGTGAAATGAAGCTTTTTCATGGAGACCAAAGTGACAATTGGTGGCAGGATGTCATAAACGCTGGCAAAAGCTGTATTGGCAGTCCTAAGAGCCTGGAAACGTGTTTACTGACCAGGGGGAGTCTGAAAAACCGCATGAGACTCCGAAGCTCACCTTAACGTCTAAAAAGGTTCCCAGGCTCAAAGTCAAATCTAGCTTGTTCAGGGTTGATTTTTGCATTCGAGACCCGCAAACTGCAAGGAGTCTCAAAAACCACATGAGACTCCTAAGCTCACTGTCACGTCTAGCAAGGCACACAGGCTCAAAAGTAAAAAAAAAAAAAAAAAACTAGCTTGTTGAGGGTCATGGTCCATTTTTGCTCTCGGGACTTGAAATCTGCAGCAGCCAAAAAACACCACAATGAGAGTCCAAATCTCACAGTGAAGACTCCTGGGCGTCGGAAAGGTGAAATGAAGCTTTTTCATGGAGGCCAGAGTCACAATTGTTGGCAGGATTTCATAAACGCTAGCAAAAGCTGTATTGGCAGCCCTAGAACCTGGAAACTTGCTTACTGACCAACGGGAGTCTGAAAAACCGCATGAGACTCCGAAGCTCACCTTTACGTCTAAAAATGTTCCCAGGCTCAAAAGTCAAAAAAAAAAAAAACTAGCTTGTTGAGGGGGTGATGGTCCATTTGTGCTCTCGGGGCCTGCAAACTGCAGCAGCCAAAAAAAACACATCAGAGTCCAAATCTCACATTGAAGACTCCCGGGCGTCGAAAAGGTGAAATGACGCTTTTTAACGGAGACCAAAGTCACAGTTGGTGGCAGGATTTCAAAAACGCTGGCAAAAGCTGTATTGGCAGCCCTAAGAGCCTGGAAACCTGTTTACTGACCAGGGGGAGTCTGAAAAACCGCATGAGACTCCGCAGCTCACCTTAACGTCTAAAAAGGTTCCCAGGCTCACAAGTCAAATCTAGCTTGTTCAGGGTTGATTTTTGCATCCGAGACCTGCAAACTGCAAGCTTTAGTGGCAAAAGCTGTATTGGCAGCCCTAGAACCTGGAAACGTGCTTACTGACCAACGGGAGTCTGAAAAACCGCATGAGACTCCGAAGCTCACCTTAACGTCTAAAAAGGTTCCCAGGCTCAAAAGTCAAATCAAGCTGCAAACTGCAAGGAGTCTCAAAAAGCACATGAGACTCCTAAGCTCACATCACGTCCAGCAAGGCTCCCAGGCTCAAGTAAAAAAAAAAAAAAAAAAAAAAAACTAGCTTGTTGAGGGTCATGGTCCATTTTTGCTCTCGGGACCTGCAAACTGCAGCAGCCAAAGAACACCAGAATGAGAGTCCAAATCTCACAGTGAAGACTCCTGGGCGTCGGAAAGGTGAATTGAAGCTTTTTCATGGAGACCAAAGTCACAGTTGGTGGCAGGATTTCAAAAACGCTGGCAAAAGCTGTATTGGCAGCCTAAGAGCCTGGAAACGTGTTTACTGACCAGGGGGAGTCTGAAAAACCGCATGAGACTCCGAAGCTCACCTTAAGGTCTAAAAAGGTTCCCAGGCTCAAAGTCAAATCTAGCTTGTTCAGGGTTGATTTTTGCATTCGAGACCCGCAAACTGCAAGGAGTCTCAAAAACCACATGAGACTCCTAAGCTCACTGTCACGTCTAGCAAGGCACACAGGCTCAAAAGTAAAAAATTAAAAAAAAAAACTAGCTTGTTGAGGGTCATGGTCCATTTTTGCTCTCGGGACCTGAAATCTGCAGCAGCCAAAAAACACCACAATGAGAGTCCAAATCTCACAGTGAAGACTCCTGGGCGTCGGAAAGGTGAAATGAAGCTTTTTCATGGAGGCCAGAGTCACAATTGTTGGCAGGATTTCATAAACGCTAGCAAAAGCTGTATTGGCAGCCCTAGAACCTGGAAACTTGCTTACTGACCAACGGGAGTCTGAAAAACCGCATGAGACTCCGAAGCTCACCTTTACGTCTAAAAATGTTCCCAGGCTCAAAAGTCAAAAAAAAAAAAAACTAGCTTGTTGAGGGGGTGATGGTCCATTTGTGCTCTCGGGGCCTGCAAACTGCAGCAGCCAAAAAAAACACATCAGAGTCCAAATCTCACATTGAAGACTCCCGGGCGTCGAAAAGGTGAAATGACGCTTTTTAACGGAGACCAAAGTCACAGTTGGTGGCAGGATTTCAAAAACGCTGGCAAAAGCTGTATTGGCAGCCCTAAGAGCCTGGAAACCTGTTTACTGACCAGGGGGAGTCTGAAAAACCGCATGAGACTCCGCAGCTCACCTTAACGTCTAAAAAGGTTCCCAGGCTCACAAGTCAAATCTAGCTTGTTCAGGGTTGATTTTTGCATCCGAGACCTGCAAACTGCAAGCTTTAGTGGCAAAAGCTGTATTGGCAGCCCTAGAACCTGGAAACGTGCTTACTGACCAACGGGAGTCTGAAAAACCGCATGAGACTCCGAAGCTCACCTTAACGTCTAAAAAGGTTCCCAGGCTCAAAAGTCAAATCAAGCTGCAAACTGCAAGGAGTCTCAAAAAGCACATGAGACTCCTAAGCTCACATCACGTCCAGCAAGGCTCCCAGGCTCAAGTCAAAAAAAAAAAAAAAAAAAAAAAAATAGCTTGTTGAGGGTCATGGTCCATTTTTGCTCTCGGGACCTGCAAACTGCAGCAGCCAAAGAACACCAGAATGAGAGTCCAAATCTCACAGTGAAGACTCCTGGGCGTCGGAAAGGTGAATTGAAGCTTTTTCATGGAGACCAAAGTCACAGTTGGTGGCAGGATTTCAAAAACGCTGGCAAAAGCTGTATTGGCAGCCTAAGAGCCTGGAAACGTGTTTACTGACCAGGGGGAGTCTGAAAAACCGCATGAGACTCCGAAGCTCACCTTAAGGTCTAAAAAGGTTCCCAGGCTCAAAGTCAAATCTAGCTTGTTCAGGGTTGATTTTTGCATTCGAGACCCGCAAACTGCAAGGAGTCTCAAAAACCACATGAGACTCCTAAGCTCACTGTCACGTCTGCAAGGCACACAGGCTCAAAAGTAAAAAAAAAAAAAAAAAAACTAGCTTGTTGAGGGTTATGGTCCATTTTTGCTCTCGGGACCTGTAATCTGCAGCAGCCAAAAAACACCACAATGAGAGTCCAAATCTCACAGTGAAGACTCCTGGGCGTCGGAAGGGTGAAATGAAGCTTTTTCATGGAGGCCAGAGTCACAATTGTTGGCACGATTTCATAAACGCTAGCAAAAGCTGTATTGGCAGCCCTAGAACCTGGAAACTTGCTTACTGACCAACGGGAGTCTGAAAAACCGCATGAGACTCCGAAGCTCACCTTTACGTCTAAAAATGTTCCCAGGCTCAAAAGTCAAAAAACAAACAAAAAAAAAAAAAAAACTAGCTTGTTGAGGGGGTGATGGTCCATTTGTGCTCTCGGGGCCTGCAAACTGCAGCAGCCAAAAAAAACACATCAGAGTCCAAATCTCACAGTGAAGACTCCTGGGCGTCGAAAAGGTGAAATGACGCTTTTTAACGGAGACCAAAGTCACAGTTGGTGGCAGGATTTCAAAAACGCTGGCAAAAGCTGTATTGGCAGCCCTAAGAGCCTGGAAACCTTTTTACTGACCAGGGGGAGTCTGAAAAACCGCATGAGACTCCTAAGCTCACCTTAACGTCTAAAAAGGTTCCCAGGCTCACAAGTCAAATGTAGCTTGTTCAGGGTTGATTTTTGCATCCGAGACCTGCAAACTGCAAGCTTTAGTGGCAAAAGCTGTATTGGCCCTAGAACCTGGAAACGTGCTTATGACCAACGGGAGTCTGAAAAACCGCATGAGTCTCCGAAGCTCACCTTAACATCTAAAAAGGTTCCCAGGCTCAAAAGTCAAATCAAGCTGCAAACTGCAAGGAGTCTCAAAAAGCACATGAGACTCCTAAGCTCACCGTCACGTCCAGCAAGGCTCCCAGGCTCAAAAGACAAAAAAAAAAAAAAAAAAAAAATAGCTTGTTGAGGGGTCATGGTCCATGTTTGCTCTAGGGACCTGCAAACTGCAGCAGCCAAAAAAAACCACAATGAGAGTCCAAATCTCACAGTGAAGACTCTGGGCTTCGAAAAGGTGAAATGAAGCTTTTTCATGGAGGCCAGAGTCACAGTTGTTGGCAGGATTTCATAAACGCTGGCAAAAGCTGTATTGGCAGCCCTAGAACCTGGAAACTTGGTTACTGTCCAACGGGAGTCTGAAAAACCGCATGAGACTCCGAAGCTCACCTTAACATCTAAAAAGGTTCCCGGGCTCAAAAGTCAAATCTAGCTTGTTCAGGGTTGATTTTTGCATCCGAGACCTGCAAACTGCAAGCTTTATTGGCAAAAGCTGTATTGGCAGCCCTAGAACCTGGAAACGTGCTTACTGACCACGGGAGTCTGAAAAATCGCATGAGACTCTGAAGCTCACCTTAACGTCTAAAAAGGTTCCCAGGCTCAAATGTCAAATCTAGCTTGTTCAGGGTTGATTTTTGCATCCGAGACCTGCAAACTGCAAGGAGTCTCAAAAACCACATGAGACTCCTAAGCTCACTGTCACGTCTAGCAAGGCACCCAAGCTCAAAAGTAAAAAAAATAAAATAAAAATAAAACTAGCTTGTTGAGGGTCATGGTCCATTTTTGCCCCCGGGACCTGCAAACTGCAGCAGCCAAAGAACACCACAATGAGAGTCCAAATCTCAAAGTGAAGACTCCTGGGCGTCGGAAGGTGAAATGAAGCTTTTTCATGGAGACCAAAGTGACAATTGGTGGCAGGATGTCATAAACGCTGGCAAAAGCTGTATTGGCAGCCCTAAGAGCCTGGAAACGTGTTTACTGACCAGGGGGAGTCTGAAAAACCGCATGAGACTCCGAAGCTCACCTTAACGTCTAAAAAGGTTCCCAGGCTCAAAGTCAAATCTAGCTTGTTCAGGGTTGATTTTTGCATTCGAGACCCGCAAACTGCAAGGAGTCTCAAAAACCACATGAGACTCCTAAGCTCACTGTCACGTCTAGCAAGGCACACAGGCTCAAAAGTAAAAAAAAAAAAAAAAAAACTATCTTGTTGAGGGTCATGGTCCATTTTTGCTCTCGGGACCTGAAATCTGCAGCAGCCAAAAAACACCACAATGAGAGTCCAAATCTCACAGTGAAGACTCCTGGGCGTCGGAAAGGTGAAATGAAGCTTTTTCATGGAGGCCAGAGTCACAATTGTTGGCAGGATTTCATAAACGCTAGCAAAAGCTGTATTGGCAGCCCTAGAACCTGGAAACTTGCTTACTGACCAACGGGAGTCTGAAAAACCGCATGAGACTCCGAAGCTCACCTTTACGTCTAAAAATGTTCCCAGGCTCAAAAGTAAAAAAAAAAAAAAACTAGCTTGTTGAGGGGGTGATGGTCCATTTGTGCTCTCGGGGCCTGCAAACTGCAGCAGCCAAAAAAAACACATCAGAGTCCAAATCTCACATTGAAGACTCCTGGGCGTCGAAAAGGTGAAATGACGCTATTTAACGGAGACCAAAGTCACAGTTGGTGGCAGGATTTCAAAAACGCTGGCAAAAGCTGTATTGGCAGCCCTAAGAGCCTGGAAACCTGTTTACTGACCAGGGGGAGTCTGAAAAACCGCATGAGACTCCGCAGCTCACCTTAACGTCTAAAAAGGTTCCCAGGCTCACAAGTCAAATGTAGCTTGTTCAGGGTTGATTTTTGCATCCGAGACCTGCAAACTGCAAGCTTTAGTGGCAAAAGCTGTATTGGCAGCCCTAGAACCTGGAAACGTGCTTACTGACCAACGGGAGTCTGAAAAACCGCATGAGACTCCGAAGCTCACCTTAACGTCTAAAAAGGTTCCCAGGCTCAAAAGTCAAATCAAGCTGCAAACTGCAAGGAGTCTCAAAAAGCACATGAGACTCCTAAGCTCACATCACGTCCAGCAAGGCTCCCAGGCTCAAGTCAAAAAAAAAAAAAAAAAAAAAAAACTAGCTTGTTGAGGGTCATGGTCCATTTTTGCTCTCGGGACCTGCAAACTGCAGCAGCCAAAGAACACCAGAATGAGAGTCCAAATCTCACAGTGAAGACTCCTGGGCGTCGGAAAGGTGAAATGAAGCTTTTTCATGGAGACCAAAGTCACAGTTGGTGGCAGGATTTCAAAAACGCTGGCAAAAGCTGTATTGGCAGCCTAAGAGCCTGGAAACGTGTTTACTGACCAGGGGGAGTCTGAAAAACCGCATGAGACTCCGAAGCTCACCTTAAGGTCTAAAAAGGTTCCCAGGCTCAAAGTCAAATCTAGCTTGTTCAGGGTTGATTTTTGCATTCGAGACCCGCAAACTGCAAGGAGTCTCAAAAACCACATGAGACTCCTAAGCTCACTGTCACGTCTAGCAAGGCACACAGGCTCAGAAGTAAAAAAAAAAAAAAAAACTAGCTTGTTGAGGGTTATGGTCCATTTTTGCTCTCGGGACCTGAAATCTGCAGCAGCCAAAAAACACCACAATGAGAGTCCAAATCTCACAGTGAAGACTCCTGGGCGTCGGAAGGGTGAAATGAAGCTTTTTCATGGAGGCCAGAGCCAGAATTGTTGGCACGATTTCATAAACGCTAGCAAAAGCTGTATTGGCAGCCCTAGAACCTGGAAACTTGCTTACTGACCAACGGGAGTCTGAAAAACCGCATGAGACTCCGAAGCTCACCTTTACGTCTAAAAATGTTCCCAGGCTCAAAAGTAAAAAAAAAAAAAAACTAGCTTGTTGAGGGGTGATGGTCCATTTGTGCTCTCGGGGCCTGCAAACTGCAGCCGCCAAAAAAAACACATCAGAGTCCAAATCTCACATTGAAGACTCCTGGGCGTCGAAAAGGTGAAATGACGCTTTTTAACGGAGACCAAAGTCACAGTTGGTGGCAGGATTTCAAAAACGCTGGCAAAAGCTGTATTGGCAGCCCTAGGAGCCTGGAAACCTGTTTACTGACCAGGGGGAGTCTGAAAAACCGCATGAGACTCTGCAGCTCACCTTAACGTCTAAAAAGGTTCCCAGGCTCACAAGTCAAATGTAGCTTGTTCAGGGTTGATTTTTGCATCCGAGACCTGCAAACTGCAAGCTTTAGTGGCAAAAGCTGTATTGGCAGCCCTAGAACCTGGAAACGTGCTTACTGACCAACGGGAGTCTGAAAAACCGCATGAGACTCCGAAGCTCACCTTAACGTCTAAAAAGGTTCCCAGGCTCAAAAGTCAAATCAAGCTGCAAACTGCAAGGAGTCTCAAAAAGCACATGAGACTCCTAAGCTCACATCACGTCCAGCAAGGCTCCCAGGCTCAAGTCAAAAAAAAAAAAAAAAAAAAAAAACTAGCTTGTTGAGGGTCATGGTCCATTTTTGCTCTCGGGACCTGCAAACTGCAGCAGCCAAAGAACACCAGAATGAGAGTCCAAATCTCACAGTGAAGACTCCTGGGCGTCGGAAAGGTGAAATGAAGCTTTTTCATGGAGACCAAAGTCACAGTTGGTGGCAGGATTTCAAAAACGCTGGCAAAAGCTGTATTGGCAGCCTAAGAGCCTGGAAACGTGTTTACTGACCAGGGGGAGTCTGAAAAACCGCATGAGACTCCGAAGCTCACCTTAACGTCTAAAAAGGTTCCCAGGCTCAAAGTCAAATCTAGCTTGTTCAGGGTTGATTTTTGCATTCGAGACCCGCAAACTGCAAGGAGTCTCAAAAACCACATGAGACTCCTAAGCTCACTGTCACGTCTAGCAAGGCACACAGGCTCAAAAGTAAAAAAAAAAAAAAAAACTAGCTTGTTGAGGGTTATGGTCCATTTTTGCTCTCGGGACCTGAAATCTGCAGCAGCCAAAAAACACCACAATGAGAGTCCAAATCTCACAGTGAAGACTCCTGGGCGTCGGAAGGGTGAAATGAAGCTTTTTCATGGAGGCCAGAGTCACAATTGTTGGCACGATTTCATAAACGCTAGCAAAAGCTGTATTGGCAGCCCTAGAACCTGGAAACTTGCTTACTGACCAACGGGAGTCTGAAAAACCGCATGAGACTCCGAAGCTCACCTTTACGTCTAAAAATGTTCCCAGGCTCAAAAGTCAAAAAAAAAAAAAACTAGCTTGTTGAGGGGGTGATGGTCCATTTGTGCTCTCGGGGCCTGCAAACTGCAGCAGCCAAAAAAAACACATCAGAGTCCAAATCTCACAGTGAAGACTCCTGGGCGTCGAAAAGGTGAAATGACGCTTTTTAACGGAGACCAAAGTCACAGTTGGTGGCAGGATTTCAAAAACGCTGGCAAAAGCTGTATTGGCAGCCCTAAGAGCCTGGAAACCTGTTTACTGACCAGGGGGAGTCTGAAAAACCGCATGAGACTCCGCAGCTCACCTTAACGTCTAAAAAGGTTCCCAGGCTCACAAGTCAAATCTAGCTTGTTCAGGGTTGATTTTTGCATCCGAGACCTGCAAACTGCAAGCTTTAGTGGCAAAAGCTGTATTGGCAGCCCTAGAACCTGGAAACGTGCTTACTGACCAACGGGAGTCTTAAAAACCGCATGAGACTCCGAAGCTCACCTTAACGTCTAAAAAGGTTCCCAGGCCCAAAAGTCAAATCAAGCTGCAAACTGCAAGGAGTCTCAAAAAGCACATGAGACTCCTAAGCTCACATCACGTCCAGCAAGGCTCCCAGGCTCAAGTCAAAAAAAAAAAAAAAAAAAAAAAACTAGCTTGTTGAGGGTCATGGTCCATTTTTGCTCTCGGGACCTGCAAACTGCAGCAGCCAAAGAACACCAGAATGAGAGTCCAAATCTCACAGTGAAGACTCCTGGGCGTCGGAAAGGTGAAATGAAGCTTTTTCATGGAGACCAAAGTCACAGTTGGTGGCAGGATTTCAAAAACGCTGGCAAAAGCTGTATTGGCAGCCTAAGAGCCTGGAAACGTGTTTACTGACCAGGGGGAGTCTGAAAAACCGCATGAGACTCCGAAGCTCACCTTAACGTCTAAAAAGGTTCCCAGGCTGAAAGTCAAATCTAGCTTGTTCAGGGTTGATTTTTGCATTCGAGACCCGCAAACTGCAAGGAGTCTCAAAAACCACATGAGACTCCTAAGCTCACTGTCACGTCTAGCAAGGCACACAGGCTCAAAAGTAAAAAAAAAAAAAAAAACTAGCTTGTTGAGGGTTATGGTCCATTTTTGCTCTCGGGACCTGAAATCTGCAGCAGCCAAAAAACACCACAATGAGAGTCCAAATCTCACAGTGAAGACTCCTGGGCGTCGGAAGGGTGAAATGAAGCTTTTTCATGGAGGCCAGAGTCACAATTGTTGGCACGATTTCATAAACGCTAGCAAAAGCTGTATTGGCAGCCCTAGAACCTGGAAACTTGCTTACTGACCAACGGGAGTCTGAAAAACCGCATGAGACTCCGAAGCTCACCTTTACGTCTAAAAATGTTCCCAGGCTCAAAAGTCAAAAAACAAACAAAAAAAAAAAAAAAACTAGCTTGTTGAGGGGGTGATGGTCCATTTGTGCTCTCGGGGCCTGCAAACTGCAGCAGCCAAAAAAAACACATCAGAGTCCAAATCTCACAGTGAAGACTCCTGGGCGTCGAAAAGGTGAAATGACGCTTTTTAACGGAGACCAAAGTCACAGTTGGTGGCAGGATTTCAAAAACGCTGGCAAAAGCTGTATTGGCAGCCCTAAGAGCCTGGAAACCTTTTTACTGACCAGGGGGAGTCTGAAAAACCGCATGAGACTCCTAAGCTCACCTTAACGTCTAAAAAGGTTCCCAGGCTCAAAAGTCAAATCTAGCTTGTTCAGGGTTGATTTTTGCATCCGAGACCTGCAAACTGCAAGCTTTAGTAGCAAAAGCTGTATTGGCCCTTGAACCTGGAAACGTGCTTATGACCAACGGGAGTCTGAAAAACCGCATGAGTCTCCGAAGCTCACCTTAACATCTAAAAAGGTTCCCAGGCTCAAAAGTCAAATCAAGCTGCAAACTGCAAGGAGTCTCAAAAAGCACATGAGACTCCTAAGCTCACCGTCACGTCCAGCAAGGCTCCCAGGCTCAAAAGACAAAAAAAACAAAAAAAAAAAAAAAAATAGCTTGTTGAGGGGTCATGGTCCATTTTTGCTCTAGGGACCTGCAAACTGCAGCAGCCAAAAAAAACCACAATGAGAGTCCAAATCTCACAGTGAAGAATCTGGGCTTCGAAAAGGTGAAATGAAGCTTTTTCATGGAGGCCAGAGTCACAGTTGTTGGCAGGATTTCATAAACGCTGGCAAAAGCTGTATTGGCAGCCCTAGAACCTGGAAACTTGGTTACTGTCCAACGGGAGTCTGAAAAACCGCATGAGACTCCGAAGCTCACCTTAACATCTAAAAAGGTTCCCGGGCTCAAAAGTCAAATCTAGCTTGTTCAGGGTTGATTTTTGCATCCGAGACCTGCAAACTGCAAGCTTTATTGGCAAAAGCTGTATTGGCAGCCCTAGAACCTGGAAACGTGCTTACTGACCACGGGAGTCTGAAAAATCGCATGAGACTCCGAAGCTCACCTTAACGTCTAAAAAGGTTCCCAGGCTCAAATGTCAAATCTAGCTTGTTCAGGGTTGATTTTTGCATCCGAGACCTGCAAACTGCAAGGAGTCTCAAAAACCACATGAGACTCCTAAGCTCACTGTCACGTCTAGCAAGGCACCCAAGCTCAAAAGTAAAAAAAATAAAATAAAAATAAAACTAGCTTGTTGAGGGTCATGGTCCATTTTTGCCCCCGGGACCTGCAAACTGCAGCAGCCAAAGAACACCACAATGAGAGTCCAAATCTCAAAGTGAAGACTCCTGGGCGTCGGAAGGTGAAATGAAGCTTTTTCATGGAGACCAAAGTGACAATTGGTGGCAGGATGTCATAAACGCTGGCAAAAGCTGTATTGGCAGCCCTAAGAGCCTGGAAACGTGTTTACTGACCAGGGGGAGTCTGAAAAACCGCATGAGACTCCGAAGCTCACCTTAAGGTCTAAAAAGGTTCCCAGGCTCAAAGTCAAATCTAGCTTGTTCAGGGTTGATTTTTGCATTCGAGACCCGCAAACTGCAAGGAGTCTCAAAAACCACATGAGACTCCTAAGCTCACTGTCACGTCTAGCAAGGCACACAGGCTCAAAAGTAAAAAAAAAAAAAAAAACTAGCTTGTTGAGGGTTATGGTCCATTTTTGCTCTCGGGACCTGAAATCTGCAGCAGCCAAAAAACACCACAATGAGAGTCCAAATCTCACAGTGAAGACTCCTGGGCGTCGGAAGGGTGAAATGAAGCTTTTTCATGGAGGCCAGAGTCACAATTGTTGGCACGATTTCATAAACGCTAGCAAAAGCTGTATTGGCAGCCCTAGAACCTGGAAACTTGCTTACTGACCAACGGGAGTCTGAAAAACCGCATGAGACTCCGAAGCTCACCTTTACGTCTAAAAATGTTCCCAGGCTCAAAAGTAAAAAAAAAAAAAAACTAGCTTGTTGAGGGGGTGATGGTCCATTTGTGCTCTCGGGGCCTGCAAACTGCAGCAGCCAAAAAAAACACATCAGAGTCCAAATCTCACATTGAAGACTCCTGGGCGTCGAAAAGGTGAAATGACGCTTTTTAACGGAGACCAAAGTCACAGTTGGTGGCAGGATTTCAAAAACGCTGGCAAAAGCTGTATTGGCAGCCCTAAGAGCCTGGAAACCTGTTTACTGACCAAGGGGAGTCTGAAAAACCGCATGAGACTCCGCAGCTCACCTTAACGTCTAAAAAGGTTCCCAGGCTCACAAGTCAAATGTAGCTTGTTCAGGGTTGATTTTTGCATCCGAGACCTGCAAACTGCAAGCTTTAGTGGCAAAAGCTGTATTGGCAGCCCTAGAACCTGGAAACGTGCTTACTGACCAACGGGAGTCTGAAAAACCGCATGAGACTCCGAAGCTCACCTTAACGTCTAAAAAGGTTCCCAGGCTCAAAAGTCAAATCAAGCTGCAAACTGCAAGGAGTCTCAAAAAGCACATGAGACTCCTAAGCTCACATCACGTCCAGCAAGGCTCCCAGGCTCAAGTAAAAAGAAAAAAAAAAAAAAAAAAACTAGCTTGTTGAGGGTCATGGTCCATTTTTGCTCTCGGGACCTGCAAACTGCAGCAGCCAAAGAACACCAGAATGAGAGTCCAAATCTCACAGTGAAGACTCCTGGGCGTCGGAAAGGTGAAATGAAGCTTTTTCATGGAGACCAAAGTCACAGTTGGTGGCAGGATTTCAAAAACGCTGGCAAAAGCTGTATTGGCAGCCTAAGAGCCTGGAAACGTGTTTACTGACCAGGGGGAGTCTGAAAAACCGCATGAGACTCCGAAGCTCACCTTAACGTCTAAAAAGGTTCCCAGGCTCAAAGTCAAATCTAGCTTGTTCAGGGTTGATTTTTGCATTCGAGACCCGCAAACTGCAAGGAGTCTCAAAAACCACATGAGACTCCTAAGCTCACTGTCACGTCTAGCAAGGCACCCAAGCTCAAAAGTAAAAAAAATAAAATAAAAATAAAACTAGCTTGTTGAGGGTCATGGTCCATTTTTGCCCCCGGGACCTGCAAACTGCAGCAGCCAAAGAACACCACAATGAGAGTCCAAATCTCAAAGTGAAGACTCCTGGGCGTCGGAAGGTGAAATGAAGCTTTTTCATGGAGACCAAAGTGACAATTGGTGGCAGGATGTCATAAACGCTGGCAAAAGCTGTATTGGCAGCCCTAAGAGCCTGGAAACGTGTTTACTGACCAGGGGGAGTCTGAAAAACCGCATGAGACTCCGAAGCTCACCTTAAGGTCTAAAAAGGTTCCCAGGCTCAAAGTCAAATCTAGCTTGTTCAGGGATGATTTTTGCATTCGAGACCCGCAAACTGCAAGGAGTCTCAAAAACCACATGAGACTGCTAAGCTCACTGTCACGTCTAGCAAGGCACACAGGCTCAAAAGTAAAAAAAAAAAAAAAAACTAGCTTGTTGAGGGTTATGGTCCATTTTTGCTCTCGGGACCTGAAATCTGCAGCAGCCAAAAAACACCACAATGAGAGTCCAAATCTCAAAGTGAAGACTCCTGGGCGTCGGAAGGGTGAAATGAAGCTTTTTCATGGAGGCCAGAGTCACAATTGTTGGCACGATTTCATAAACGCTAGCAAAAGCTGTATTGGCAGCCCTAGAACCTGGAAACTTGCTTACTGACCAACGGGAGTCTGAAAAACCGCATGAGACTCCGAAGCTCACCTTTACGTCTAAAAATGTTCCCATGCTCAAAAGTAAAAAAAAAACCAAAAAACTAGCTTGTTGAGGGGGTGATGGTCCATTTGTGCTCTCGGGGCCTGCAAACTGCAGCAGCCAAAAAAAACACATCAGAGTCCAAATCTCACAGTGAAGACTCCTGGGCGTCGAAAAGGTGAAATGACGCTTTTTAACGGAGACCAAAGTCACAGTTGGTGGCAGGATTTCAAAAACGCTGGCAAAAGCTGTATTGGCAGCCCTAAGAGCCTGGAAACCTTTTTACTGACCAGGGGGAGTCTGAAAAACCGCATGAGACTCCGAAGCTCACCTTAACGTCTAAAAAGGTTCCCAGGCTCAAAAGTCAAATCTAGCTTGTTCAGGGTTGATTTTGCATCCGAGACCTGCAAACTGCAAGCTTAGTGGCAAAAGCTGTATTGGCCCTAGAACCTGGAAACGTGCTTATGACCAACGGGAGTCTGAAAAACCGCATGAGTCTCCGAAGCTCACCTTAACGTCTAAAAAGGTTCCCAGGCTCAAAAGTCAAATCAAGCTGCAAACTGCAAGGAGTCTCAAAAAGCACATGAGACTCCTAAGCTCACCGTCACGTCCAGCAAGGCTCCCAGGCTCAAAAGACAAAAAAAAAAAAAAAAAAAAATAGCTTGTTGAGGGGTCATGGTCCATTTTTGCTCTAGGGACCTGCAAACTGCAGCAGCCAAAAAAAACCACAATGAGAGTCCAAATCTCACAGTGAAGACTCTGGGCTTCGAAAAGGTGAAATGAAGCTTTTTCATGGAGGCCAGAGTCACAGTTGTTGGCAGGATTTCATAAACGCTGGCAAAAGCTGTATTGGCAGCCCTAGAACCTGGAAACTTGGTTACTGTCCAACGGGAGTCTGAAAAACCGCATGAGACTCCGAAGCTCACCTTAACATCTAAAAAGGTTCCCGGGCTCAAAAGTCAAATCTAGCTTGTTCAGGGTTGATTTTTGCATCCGAGACCTGCAAACTGCAAGCTTTATTGGCAAAAGCTGTATTGGCAGCCCTAGAATCTGGAAACGTGCTTACTGACCACGGGAGTCTGAAAAATCGCATGAGACTCCGAAGCTCACCTTAACGTCTAAAAAGGTTCCCAGGCTCAAATGTCAAATCTAGCTTGTTCAGGGTTGATTTTTGCATCCGAGACCTGCAAACTGCAAGGAGTCTCAAAAACCACATGAGACTCCTAAGCTCACTGTCACGTCTAGCAAGGCACCCAAGCTCAAAAGTAAAAAAAATAAAATAAAAATAAAACTAGCTTGTTGAGGGTCATGGTCCATTTTTGCCCCCGGGACCTGCAAACTGCAGCAGCCAAAGAACACCACAATGAGAGTCCAAATCTCAAAGTGAAGACTCCTGGGCGTCGGAAGGTGAAATGAAGCTTTTTCATGGAGACCAAAGTGACAATTGGTGGCAGGATGTCATAAACGCTGGCAAAAGCTGTATTGGCAGCCCTAAGAGCCTGGAAACGTGTTTACTGACCAGGGGGAGTCTGAAAAACCGCATGAGACTCCGAAGCTCACCTTAAGGTCTAAAAAGGTTCCCAGGCTCAAAGTCAAATGTGCTTGTTCAGGGTTGATTTTTGCATTCGAGACACGCAAACCGCAAGGAGTCTCAAAAACCACATGAGACTCCTAAGCTCACTGTCACGTCTAGCAAGGCACACAGGCTCAAAAGTAAAAAAAAAAAAAAAAAACTAGCTTGTTGAGGGTTATGGTCCATTTTTGCTCTCGGGACCTGAAATCTGCAGCAGCCAAAAAACACCACAATGAGAGTCCAAATCTCACAGTGAAGACTCCTGGGCGTCGGAAAGGTGAAATGAAGCTTTTTCATGGAGGCCAGAGTCACAATTGTTGGCAGGATTTCATAAACGCTAGCAAAAGCTGTATTGGCAGCCCTAGAACCTGGAAACTTGCTTACTGACCAACGGGAGTCTGAAAAACCGCATGAGACTCCGAAGCTCACCTTTACGTCTAAAAATGTTCCCAGGCTCAAAAGTCAAAAAACAAACAAAAAAAAAAAAAAACTAGCTTGTTGAGGGGGTGATGGTCCATTTGTGCTCTCGGGACCTGAAATCTGCAGCAGCCAAAAAACACCACAATGAGAGTCCAAATCTCACAGTGAAGACTCCTGGGCGTCGGAAGGGTGAAATGAAGCTTTTTCATGGAGGCCAGAGTCACAATTGTTGGCACGATTTCATAAACGCTAGCAAAAGCTGTATTGGCAGCCCTAGAACCTGGAAACTTGCTTACTGACCAACGGGAGTCTGAAAAACCGCATGAGACTCCGAAGCTCACCTTTACGTCTAAAAATGTTCCCAGGCTCAAAAGTCAAAAAACAAACAAAAAAAAAAAAAAACTAGCTTGTTGAGGGGGTGATGGTCCATGTGTGCTCTCGGGGCCTGCAAACTGCAGCAGCCAAAAAAAACACATCAGAGTCCAAATCTCACAGTGAAGACTCCTGGGCGTCGAAAAGGTGAAATGACGCTTTTTAACGGATACCAAAGTCACAGTTGGTGGCAGGATTTCAAAAACGCTGGCAAAAGCTGTATTGGCAGCACTAAGAGCCTGGAAACCTTTTTACTGACCAGGGGGAGTCTGAAAAACCGCATGAGACTCCTAAGCTCACCTTACGTCTAAAAAGGTTCCCAGGCTCAAAAGTCAAATCTAGCTTTATCAGGGTTGATTTTTGCATCCGAGACCTGCAAACTGCAAGCTTTAGTGGCAAAAGCTGTATTGGCAGCCCTAGAACCTGGAAACGTGCTTACTGACCAACGGGAGTCTGAAAAACCGCATGAGACTCCGAAGCTCACCTTAACGTCTAAAAAGGTTCCCAGGCTCAAATGTCAAATCTAGCTTGTTCAGTGTTGATTTTTGCATCCGAGACCTGAAAACTGCCAGCTTTATTGGCAAAAGCTGTATTGGCAGCCCTAGAACCTGGAAACGTGCTTACTGACCACGGGAGTCTGAAAAACCGCATGAGACTCCGAAGCTCACCTTAACGTCTAAAAAGGTTCCCAGGCTCAAATGTCAAATCTAGCTTGTTCAGGGTTGATTTTTGCATCCGAGACCTGCAAACTGCAAGGAGTCTCAAAAACCACATGAGACTCCTAAGCTCACTGTCACGTCTAGCAAGGCACCCAGGCTCAAAAGTAAAAAAAAAAAAAAAAAAAAAAAAAACTAGCTTGTTGAGGGTCATGGTCCATTTTTGCTCTCGGGACCTGCAAACTGCAGCAGCCAAAGAACACCACAATGAGAGTCCAAATCTCACAGTGAAGACTCCTGGGCGTCATAAAGGTGAAATGAAGCTTTTTCATGCAGACAAAAGTGACAATTGGTGTCAGGATTTCATAAACGCTGGCAAAAGCTGTATTGGCAGCCCTAAGAGCCTGGAAACGTGTTTACTGACTAGGGGGAGTCTGAAAAACCGCATGAGACTCCGAAGCTCACCTTAACGTCTAAAAAGGTTCCCAGGCTCAAAGTCAAATCTAGCTTGTTCAGGGTTGATTTTTGCATTCGAGACCTGCAAACTGCAAGGAGTCTCAAAAACCACATGAGACTCCTAAGCTCACTGTCACGTCTAGCAAGGCACCCAGGCTCAAAAGTAAAAAAAAAACCAAAAACTAGCTTGTTGAGGGTCATGGTTCATTTTTGCTCTCGGGACCTGAAAACTGCAGCAGCCCAAAAACACCACAATGAGAGTCCAAATCTCACAGTGAAGACTCCTGGGCGTCGGAAAGGTGAAATGAAGCTTTTTCATGGAGACCAAAGTCACAGTTGTTGGCAGGATTTCATAAACGCTAGCAAAAGCTGTATTGGCAGCCCTAGAACCTGGAAACTTGCTTACTGACCAACGGGAGTCTGAAAAACCGCATGAGACTCCGAAGCTCACCTTTACGTCTAAAAATGTTCCCAGGCTCAAAAGTAAAAAAAAAAAAAAACTAGCTTGTTGAGGGGGTGATGGTCCATTTGTGCTCTCGGGGCCTGCAAACTGCAGCAGCCAAAAAAAACACATCAGAGTCCAAATCTCACATTGAAGACTCCTGGGCGTCGAAAAGGTGAAATGACGCTTTTTAACGGAGACCAAAGTCACAGTTGGTGGCAGGATTTCAAAAACGCTGGCAAAAGCTGTATTGGCAGCCCTAAGAGCCTGGAAACCTTTTTACTGACCAGGGGGAGTCTGAAAAACCGCATGAGACTCCGAAGCTCACCTTAACGTCTAAAAAGGTTCCCAGGCTCAAAAGTCAAATCTAGCTTGTTCAGGGTTGATTTTTGCATCCGAGACCTGCAAACTGCAAGCTTTAGGTGGCAAAAGCTGTATTGGCCCTAGAACCTGGAAACGTGCTTACTGACCAACGGGAGTCTGAAAAACCGCATGAGTCTCCGAAGCTCACCTTAACGTCTAAAAAGGTTCCCAGGCTCAAAAGTCAAATCAAGCTGCAAACTGCAAGGAGTCTCAAAAAGCACATGAGACTCCTAAGCTCACATCACGTCCAGCAAGGCTCCCAGGCTCAAGTCAAAAAAAAAAAAAAAAAAAAAAACTAGCTTGTTGAGGGTCATGGTCCATTTTTGCTCTCGGGACCTGCAAACTGCAGCAGCCAAAGAACACCAGAATGAGAGTCCAAATCTCACAGTGAAGACTCCTGGGCGTCGGAAAGGTGAAATGAAGCTTTTTCATGGAGACCAAAGTCACAGTTGGTGGCAGGATTTCAAAAACGCTGGCAAAAGCTGTATTGGCAGACTAAGAGCCTGGAAACGTGTTTACTGACCAGGGGGAGTCTGAAAAACCGCATGAGACTCCGAAGCTCACCTTAAGGTCTAAAAAGGTTCCCAGGCTCAAAGTCAAATCTAGCTTGTTCAGGGTTGATTTTTGCATTCGAGACCCGCAAACTGCAAGGAGTCTCAAAAACCACATGAGACTCCTAAGCTCACTGTCACGTCTAGCAAGGCACACAGGCTCAAAAGTAAAAAAAAAAAAAAAAACTAGCTTGTTGAGGGTTATGGTCCATTTTTGCTCTCGGGACCTGAAATCTGCAGCAGCCAAAAAACACCACAATGAGAGTCCAAATCTCACAGTGAAGACTCCTGGGCGTCGGAAGGGTGAAATGAAGCTTTTTCATGGAGGCCAGAGTCACAATTGTTGGCACGATTTCATAAACGCTAGCAAAAGCTGTATTGGCAGCCCTAGAACCTGGAAACTTGCTTACTGACCAACGGGAGTCTGAAAAACCGCATGAGACTCCGAAGCTCACCTTTACGTCTAAAAATGTTCCCAGGCTCAAAAGTCAAAAAACAAACAAAAAAAAAAAAAAAACTAGCTTGTTGAGGGGGTGATGGTGTCGTACTTTAATATTCGGGACCACGTAGGGAACAGGGCCCTACCCCTGTCTATCTTGGTATTAGCGAACCGCAAATGGTAAATGCGGCATGTACGAGTGCTTTACTTATCGTTCTAGCTATGAATGCACTGTGTACACGTTATTCTGCTGCACTACGCGGGTTCCATTTTGGAAGCAGTGGCCATCTTGTCATTGCCCTCACATAGGCTATAATGGAGCAAATACGGGCCTCACAGTACATGGGCTGTCTGACTTCTCTATGACCTGGGCAGCTGGCTCTGCTGCCCCGGGTCAAACTGGTCTCACGAGCTCCCCTTCCTCTCTCCACCTGTGATTAGCATCAGGGTTTGACCCGTCATAAAACCCTTTCATTCTACACAAGCCCCTGGCTAATCTCTTTCGCACCTGGCTGTTCCTGCTTTATGACTTGGTTCCCAAAACAGGAGATGCTCATGTTTATTGGGGGGATCTGTTTACATGTAATGTGGGATCTGCACCTTGTTGTGTAAATCATTGTGGGCTGGCCGAACTGGAATGTGGGATGGTCATCATGACTCTGCCTTTCCTTTGTAATGTACACTTGCATATTGCCGTATCATAAAACCTAGGAATGTATGCTTGAGGCAGGAAAAAGGGTATTTAAGATGAAGTCCATTCCTATGATTTTCAGCAGTCTCCTGAGAACATACACGCTGTTGTACTTCTAGGATACCTGTCATTGGTCTGCAGCCAATAAACGATTCTTTGACTTCACCCAGAAGACTCTGTGTTTCTGTAGGTCCGGAACAGGGTGAACCCAGAAGTCATAGGGTGTGTGTCCCTGCACCGCTGGGTCTAAATTACCCAGTACTTCAGTTTGGCGCCCAACTCGGGACGATTTCAGCGGTACCAGTCCAAGCCAGAGGTTCGTGAGGAGCTTCGTGTGGAAATTCCGGAGGAAGGCCGCCACTTCATCGACTCCTGCATGTCGACGTGGTCCGAAAGTCTTTTCTGCGAGGTTCTCCGCGTCCCGACGGCTACGAAGGACTGCTGCCCTGATTAATCGACCTGTTTTGGACCCTTGACGAGTTTGAGAGAGCGAAACAATCGAGAGAGTCTTCTGGTGACGCCATCGATTAGCAATATTCAGTTAAGTATACGTGGAGCGTCTCCCATTTGTTTTGGTATCCCTCGGGATCGTTTGGTTTGATTTGGTAATTGGTGATTTGGTGTTTGCAAACCCCAAAGCCAGAGGACTCGTGTATTCACGAGAATATCGTAATCGATAATCCTTTGACGTTTGGATCTAGACTAGTGAGCGAAGATGCCTGGTTCTAGAATATTTGGTAGAATATTTTGTTTGGGTTGTGGAAGAGATTTCCAGCTGGAAGAATCATGCCCGGTTCCTCCGGTTGGAACTCCAACTTATGAGCTCTATGTAAAACATGGCGTAGGCCCCATTGCATATAACGAAGTATGGATCCACTACACCAGAAAAGACGGTGTTTTAAAATGGCCCCAAAATGGTAGTTTTGATACCGATATTTTGGATAATCTGGAAATTAAATTGTTTAAGAAGAAAGCCCGGCCGGCGATGTTTGACTCTTTCCGCTTATGGCGAAAGGAAGCCAAACAGAAGGAAATTAAGCTAGCGAAAAAGAATAAGAGAGAGAGAGGTATGTCAGTAATGCAAGCAGCTGTACAATTTAAAGACAATGAGGAGGAGCAGATGAGCGAGCAATTACACAGGCAGCGTAAGTTAGGGATTGACAAATGTTATCCAGCTTTGCCACATTCTAAGCAGGATGAGTCAGAAGAAAAGGAGAAAGATCCCCTGATGTCACATTTGTTGAGTTCGCCACCCCCGTATGCTCAAACTGCCACGGCGCCTCCCCAGCTTGTAAATATGCCACCTCCAGTGCATATACTGCAAGCCTCGCCGCAACCGCCAGTTGCTTTGCAACCAGTTCCTATTCCTGTAGCGCAGTCCTCTCAAGCGCCTCCGGTAGTGCTTCCAACTGCCCCCGCACTTCCTGCGACTTTGCTTAATCCAGTAGCTGCCTCCCCTAACACTCTTCCTTGCACCACTCCAGTACCCGTTTCTACATCCTCTTTTCTTCCCTCTGTTTTTCCCCCTGTTTCCGCTTCAGCTTCTCCTTCAGCGCGACAGCGCTTAGCTAATGTGGTTACTACATTAATGTCGCCCCTCTTTGAGTCATCTGGTGCGACTCCTGGTTTGCAGCGTAAGCAGTTGCGCAGCCAATTGCCTAACCCTGATGAGAAAAAGGTAATAGACAGCATGGCGCGTAGATGGATTGTTTTCCCTTCATTATATGATGTGGAATCAGTTGTCAGCGTTTTCCATCAATGGGATGCCCCAAAACAGAGATATGTGTTTGAGAAAATGTGCGAAATTCTCTGTGAAGAATTGGAGGATAGTGGTAAAAATCCGAGCCCGCAGGAGTTGTGTAGAGTGAGGTTCGATTTTGGAACTGGTATAATTGTGGACCGCGAAGTCGATAAAGCAGTTGCGGTTGTATTGTCCTTAAGGAATGACGATTGCCAACAGTCATTGTTTGAACAAGAGGTCCTTGTGGGGAAAAAGGCAAAAGCGCGACAATACCCCATGAGAGAAGTCCCCCCGGTATGGAAAGAAGCAGTTGCAGCTGTCGGTAATAACCCCGCTGTGCCAGCGCATTTCCAACGTGTTTGGGTGCATGTTCCATGGAAGCGCTCTGAGGTGTTAGCGCTTAAGCAGACATTACCCGATCCCCGTAAAAACCCAGCAGGTTATTATAAAGAGTTGTCACAAACAGCAGGATCATGCGTTATGAATTTGGCAGACATAGACATGTTGTTTGGTAATGTTGTTCCACAGCCTCTATGGGGGTCAATACGTAATGCAGATCACGATGCAGAACTAGGGGATACATGGGCTAACATTATTGCTGCTGATACTAGACAAACTGGTGGCGCGAAACCTGAGCCTTTAGTAGCTGAACTGCCTGGTAGAATCATCACATATATGAAGACATTAATGCCTGCAATGCGCGTAAATTGGGACAAGTTATCTGCGTGTAAACAGAAGAAGGATGAGACAGTGTCAGACTTCTTTACTAGGTTTGAGGAAACGTTTATTGACCACAGTGGGCAGGATATGAGTACTGAGGGTGGCCAACGGTTATTTGTGGATAAGTTTGTGCAGAATTTACTCCCTGACCTGTGTAAAAAGTTGAAAGATTCAGAGAGTTCTTGGGCTGTTTCTTCCTCAGCGCAAATACTGGCTACTGCACAGTATTATGAAAATAGAGATAAAGACGAGAAAGATAGGACAGAGAAGAAAACAAAGGAATTAAAGACAAAGGTCCTTTTACAGCAGGCCTATCCACCACGTGGCGGCGGTAATAATTATAGACAACCCCAAGGTGTCTATCACCAACCCCAACAATTTCAGACTAATCAGCAAATGAATGGGTATTATCAACCACGTGTCCCTGTGGGTCCCAACCAATGTTCATACTGCAAAGAGGAAGGTCATTATAAATATAGTTGCCCTAAATTAATGCAACGGAACGGTAATGTGTATGGCGCTAGAGGTAGGGGTGGTCAGCAAGCTCCTAGAGGCAGAGGGCGTGGAAGTGTTCCCCAGAACGCGCGTCCTCTTCCGCCCCAAAGCGCCATTAATAGCTTTGATCAGCAAGCTAACGCGACTAGTAATACGGCCCAGTATTACAATAATGATTATTATGTGGAGGACGGTGATGCAGAAAGTAGTGATTACTAGGATAGCCATAGACAGAGAGAGGGAGTTGTTTCAGTGCCAGTGGATCAGAGTGGACCGTATGTTGATGTGACTACAGCAAATGTAACGGAGCCTTTTCTGCTAGACACTGGTGCTGCAAAGAGTTCAATCATGCATTCAAAACTCCCTGGCGCACCTTTGTCTGGCGATATAAATGTTTCAGTAGGTTTTTCTGGCGCCCCAGTTAGGAACCCGATTTCTAGTCCCATGTCACTTTCTGTTGGGCCTTGCGAGCTGAAAGCACCCCTGATTCTGACAACAGGTTGTGGTGAGAATTTGCTGGGATTAGATTTGTTGAAAAGATTGCATGCTACACTGTACTGTTCTCCTTCAGGAGTACAACTTACATTAGGCAAGAAAGTGATTTCCCCAATGTACTTGTCTAAAAACACAATGCCACCTGAATTGTCATCCCTTCCGGATGCCCTTTGGGCTACTGGTCCCAATGACGTGGGCCTCTTGGAGATACCGCCATACGTGGTGACTTTAAAGACTAATGTCAGACTGCCACGTATTCCCCAGTACAAAATCTCTAATGAGGGCCAGAAAGCATTGTTAGACATTGTCGGCGACTTGATTAATAAGGGTGTGATTGAAGAGACAAGAGGCAACGTTTGCAACAGTCCGATTTTACCTGTCTTAAAACGAACGGACCCTTCACAGCCACCTGTTTACAGATTTGTGATTGATCTTAGAGAGGTTAATAAGATTGTTGTGCCACAGTTTCCGGTTGTCCCTGATATAACTGCCTTGTTAACGATGATTCCAGCCTCTGCTGCATGGTTTTCAGTGATTGATTTAAAAAATGCTTTCTTTAGTATCCCAATTGCAGAAGAGAGCAGAGACATTTTTGGTTTTAGTCTGGGAGGCCGAAGCTTCCGCTTCAAACGCGCTCCCCAGGGCTACTGCGAGAGTCCATCCATATACAGTCAAGCTTTGAAAGCGCAGCTTGATGCACTTGTCTTACCTAGTGGCGCTATCCTGATTCAGTACGTGGACGATCTACTAATCGCCGCGGATACTGAGAAGATCTGTAAAGAAGCCACATTGTCACTGTTGCGCCATTTATCTGCTTTCCATCACAAAGTGTCTCTCTCCAAGCTGCAATATTGTCGACAAGAAGTGACCTACTTAGGTCATCTCTTATCGAAGGAGGGAAGGAAACTGACCCCAGAAAGAATTCAAGCCATTGCACAGTTGAGTGTGCCAAAAACACAGAGAGAAGTGCGTGCTTTCTTGGGCATTACTTCATACTGTAGGCATTGGATTCCTAGTTTTTCTTTGTTGGCAAAACCTTTAGTAGCCTTAACATGTAAAGACACACCGAATCCTATCCCATGGTCTGAAGAGTGCCAGAAAAGTTTTGTGGAATTGCGTAATGCATTATGTTCAGCACCTGTGTTGGGTACCCCCGACTACAGTAAGCCTTTTACATTGTATGTTCACGAGAAAGATGGATGTGCGTTGTCAGTGTTAACACAGCCTTTTGGCGACAGACCGCGCCCATGCGCATATTTTTCATCCACCTTGGACCCTGTAGCAAGGGCATTGCCAAGCTGTCTGAGAGCGACAGCTGCTGCAGCGATGTCTATCCGACAATCTGCTGGTCTGGTAATGGACAACACATTGATCGTTATGGTCCCACACGCTGTAGACACATTATTAAATAGGGCCAAGACACAACACTTGACTAGTGCGCGATTATCAGGGTATGAACTCACACTGTTAGCGAATTATATACACATAAAAAGATGTAATACGCTGAATCCAGCTACGTTATTGCCAATTCCAGCAGACTCAGATGAGATTGAGCAACATGATTGTCTGTTCAGAACAGAAGAAGAGACGAAAGGGAGAGTAGATTTAAAAGATACTCCCCTGACTGAGTGTGATGGTACTTTATGGGTGGATGGTTCATGTTTTAAACTCCCTAATGGTGACACGACTGCTGCATATGCTATCACGACTTTACACACGGTCGTGGAAACTGCACGAGTGCCACATAATTCGGCCCAAGCAGCAGAATTAATTGCCCTCACGAGAGCATGCGTGTTGTCTGAAGGAATGAGAGTTAATATATACACAGATAGCCAGTACGCCTTTGGCGTGGCTCATAATTTTGGACGACTGTGGAAAGAGCGTGGGTTCCTGACGTCACATGGAGCTAAAATTCAGAATGGCAAGTTGGTGAATGATCTCCTTGAGTCACTGACCCTACCGTTGCAAGTTGCGATCATGAAATGCAGTGCGCACAGGAAAGTTACAGATGATGTTGGACGTGGGAATGCGTTTGCTGATGAGACCGCGAAAGAAACAGCACAAAATGTGAAGACTAGAATGTATGTTGCAGGCCCCGCAAGATGGGTTAATGATGTTGGAATGTGTGAGAACACAATAGAGAGTGTGAAGTCGCTTCAGGCTGAAGCCACAGAGGAAGAGTTAAGCAAGTGGAGAGAGAGTATGGGTAAGTTGGATGAGAATGGTTGTTGGATTGATCTGACAGAACATAAGCGATGGTTGTTGCCTGATGCATATGTGCTTCCAGTGGTTACTATGGCACATGGAATGGCACATATCAGTACGAAAGGTATCTGTAAGTTGTTGGCTCCAGTATGGCAGAATGTTGGGATTCCCAAGTGTGCAGAGAATGTGGTCAAGAATTGCATGTATTTTTACAGCTGGACTTTATTCACATGGAAAGATGCAACAACCTGAAATATGTACTGGTGGTTGTTTGTGCTTTCTCAAAATGGATAGAGGCTTATCCTCTGAAAGATAACACTGCCCTATCCACAGCCAAAGCCCTTGTGAAAGAGTTTTTCCCCAGGTTTGGAATGCCAAGAATGGTGTGGTGTGATAACGGAAGTGAGTTTGTGGGTAAAGTGATGAAGAATGTATGTGAAGGGCTAGGGATAAAGCAGAAGTTCCACGCTGCAAATCACCCCCAATCAGCTGGACTAGTAGAGCGCTACAATGGAGCCTTAAAGCTCAAGCTGGCCAAAATCCAGGCGAGCACCGGTCTTAAATGGCCTGACGCCCTGCCTTTAGCACTCCTGTCCACCAGAATGACCATACACTCACGAGTGGGACTCAGTCCCTATGAAGTAGTCTTTGGCCGTCCGGCCAACGTATGGGGTGTGCCAAGGCCTACGAAGTTCAGTGAGATTGAGCATCCAGTACTGCTCGATTACCTGTATGATTTGACTGTTAAACTGCGTGTTTTGCACCAACAGGTACATGATACTCTTCCCCAAGCTTCTGAACCTCCTGGACACCCTATCAACCCTGGTTCGTGGGTCCTGGTCCGGAATTTCCAGCGTAAGGGCAACGACGAGCCTCGCTGGATCGGCCCTCATCTTGTGCTTCTGTCGACGAGATCAGCGGTGCGAGTAAAAGGAAGGAAGCATTGGATACATGGTACCCACTGCAAAATAGTCCCCTTGCCTCTGCCATATGACCAGTGGGTCAAGGAGGGTATCGCCGACACTGAGACAGACATTGTACCTCGTTTTGTACCATTCAGTGACGCACGCCTAAAAGACACAGCTTCAGTCCAAGAGAGTGACAATATTCTGCAGGAAGCTGTGCCGCCATCAAATCGACTGGACACCACTGAGCCTGAACTTTTGTTCCAAGACCAAACGGCACTTGGCCATCTCCGCTATAATTTGAGACCCAGGCCCATGGACAAATAAAGATTTCCTTACTATTTCCTTTTTGGACACTTTTTGCTCTCCCATCTGAAGGACTTTCTTGATTTTTGTTTTTCGAACCACCATCCGGGTTCTGCCGCAGGGTCGCGGTGCCAAGACTTTGGGGTACAGGCCGAAGACGTTAGGTCAACGGTTCTGGTTGGTCTAGGGCGTTTCCCTGGACTGACAGGCGTACTCCTTAGCAGAAGAAACTCATCCACCGCGAGCGGCCCGAGTAGAGGATGGAGTTTTTTAAGATGGAGAGACCGATTGAGGAAATGAACTCTCAAACAAGGATGTGTAGAATTGTAAAAAGTAAATGTTTTGTCTTTTTGTGCCTTTTTACACTGTGTAGTATTGTGATGTTTATTGTAGGATTTGTGTTTTTCTCCACTCAAAAGCCCATTGCACCCACTGAACAGCCTATACCTCTTTCTACTGCCTCCTCTCACTCTTTTCACCCTTTGCCTGAACACGAACAGACCAGACGATCGGAGTTTGTAAATAACTCGTTTATCCAACTCTTGCACCAGCACCAACTAGTAGTGAATACGACCAATTGCTGGGTGTGTGGGTTAATGTCACATACCATTAACAAAGGTATTCCTTATTTGGTGCTGCCATATAGTTATAATGGATCGTCATGGGCATTCCAGACCATGTTTCTCTACGCCCTAGAGACATACTCCCCTCGCCAACCGCGTTCCATCAGACCTGGTACAAATAATAAAGCCTTAGTGAGAGGAATTGCCGATATGAGTAGGGATATTGATGCATACTCATCCATTCCCAAAGAAGAGTTGAGACCTTATGTAGGATGGAACGCGACGGGGTATAGTATTAGTCTGGGTGAAAGACAGCGAAAAATCTCATCTCCAATCTGGGTCGTACCCCACATGGGTCGGTTCTGCTTACAGGGTAATGGTCAGAACCCTAGAGCTCAACTGGGAAGAAGTGACTGCACTGAAACGTACACGTTCCCGTCACAGTTTTCCCCTGCGTTTTTAACTGCCAAGGGTACATATTTCATCTGTAATGACCGAGCATATACATGGTTGCCCCCTGATTTCTCGGGCACATGTTATATTGCGAATCTGCTACCGCCTACATTTACTGCCGCCTCCGACTATCACAAGACCAGAGTTGTGAGAGGTGTGATTAGTAAGGAGGACACTGCCGGTCAGGAAGCGGGAGACTTCTTCTTGGGTTTCCTGCCGTTTGGGGACCTATGGTCAATAGTAGGAACCTGAGACAGCTGACTCGTGTGGTTGAATCCACCGTTAATGTAACGGCTGGTGCCCTTGGTAATTTGACAGCTGAGCTCCAAGCGGATCGCCTTATGACTTTGCAGAACCGCATGGTTCTAGACGTTATTCTTGCAGACCGCGGTGGGGTATGCAGGGTTATCCAATCCAGTTGCTGCATTTTCATACCAGATAATGCTCCAACAGTGTATCAAGCCATCTCCAAACTCCATAAAATATCTGAATCCATACACGTGGATAAGGGAGATTGGTCACTGGTGGGGTGGTTCTGGGAACTGATATCTGCCTGGGGTTGGAAGATTCTGATGGTCATTGGAATGATCTTAGCCATTCTTTTCCTGTTCTGTCTGTGTATACAGTGTACTCCTGCGATATGCGGCCTCTGTGCTACCTTATGTGTAAGGAAACCTGTATCGAGGGACAAGCTAAGTAATAGGATGATGCTACAGCAACATCTCCATGACTTCGTGAACATTGACCTAGACTCGGATTAAGATGAGTATAGTGATTGCCTATGTAAGGGCAAAAGGAGGGTCTGTCGTACTTTAATATTCGGGACCACGTAGGGAACAGGGCCCTACCCCTGTCTATCTTGGTATTAGCGAACCGCAAATGGTAAATGCGGCATGTACGAGTGCTTTACTTATCGTTCTAGCTATGAATGCACTGTGTACACGTTATTCTGCTGCACTACGCGGGTTCCATTTTGGAAGCAGTGGCCATCTTGTCATTGCCCTCACATAGGCTATAATGGAGCAAATACGGGCCTCACAGTACATGGGCTGTCTGACTTCTCTATGACCTGGGCAGCTGGCTCTGCTGCCCCGGGTCAAACTGGTCTCACGAGCTCCCCTTCCTCTCTCCACCTGTGATTAGCATCAGGGTTTGACCCGTCATAAAACCCTTTCATTCTACACAAGCCCCTGGCTAATCTCTTTCGCACCTGGCTGTTCCTGCTTTATGACTTGGTTCCCAAAACAGGAGATGCTCATGTTTATTGGGGGGATCTGTTTACATGTAATGTGGGATCTGCACCTTGTTGTGTAAATCATTGTGGGCTGGCCGAACTGGAATGTGGGATGGTCATCATGACTCTGCCTTTCCTTTGTAATGTACACTTGCATATTGCCGTATCATAAAACCTAGGAATGTATGCTTGAGGCAGGAAAAAGGGTATTTAAGATGAAGTCCATTCCTATGATTTTCAGCAGTCTCCTGAGAACATACACGCTGTTGTACTTCTAGGATACCTGTCATTGGTCTGCAGCCAATAAACGATTCTTTGACTTCACCCAGAAGACTCTGTGTTTCTGTAGGTCCGGAACAGGGTGAACCCAGAAGTCATAGGGTGTGTGTCCCTGCACCGCTGGGTCTAAATTACCCAGTACTTCAATGGTCCATTTGTGCTCTCGGGGCCTGCAAACTGCAGCAGCCAAAAAAAACACATCAGAGTCCAAATCTCACAGTGAAGACTCCTGGGCGTCGAAAAGGTGAAATGACGCTTTTTAACGAAGACCAAAGTCACAGTTGGTGGCAGGATTTCAAAAACGCTGGCAAAAGCTGTATTGGCAGCCCTAAGAGCCTGGAAACCTTTTTACTGACCAGGGGGAGTCTGAAAAACCGCATGAGACTCCTAAGCTCACCTTAACGTCTAAAAAGGTTCCCAGGCTCAAAAGTCAAATCTAGCTTGTTCAGGGTTGATTTTTGCATCCGAGACCTGCAAACTGCAAGCTTTAGTGGCAAAAGCTGTATTGGCCCTAGAACCTGGAAACGTGCTTATGACCAACGGGAGTCTGAAAAACCGCATGAGTCTCCGAAGCTCACCTTAACATCGAAAAAGGTTCCCAGGCTCAAAAGTCAAATCAAGCTGCAAACTGCAAGGAGTCTCAAAAAGCACATGAGACTCCTAAGCTCACTGTCACGTCTAGCAAGGCACACAGGCTCAAAAGTAAAAACAAAAAAAAAAACTAGCTTGTTGAGGGTTATGGTCCATTTTTGCTCTCGGGACCTGAAATCTGCAGCAGCCAAAAAACACCACAATGAGAGTCCAAATCTCACAGTGAAGACTCCTGGGCGTCGGAAGGGTGAAATGAAGCTTTTTCATGGAGGCCAGAGTCACAATTGTTGGCACGATTTCATAAACGCTAGCAAAAGCTGTATTGGCAGCCCTAGAACCTGGAAACTTGCTTACTGACCAACGGGAGTCTGAAAAACCGCATGAGACTCCGAAGCTCACCTTTACGTCTAAAAATGTTCCCAGGCTCAAAAGTCAAAAAACAAACAAAAAAAAAAAAAAACTAGCTTGTTGAGGGGGTGATGGTCCATTTGTGCTCTCGGGGCCTGCAAACTTGCAGCAGCCAAAAAAAACACATCAGAGTCCAAATCTCACAGTGAAGACTCCTGGGCGTCGAAAAGGTGAAATGACGCTTTTTAACGGAGACCAAAGTCACAGTTGGTGGCAGGATTTCCAAAACGCTGGCAAAAGCTGTATTGGCAGCCCTAAGAGCCTGGAAACCTTTTTACTGACCGCATGAGACTCCTAAGCTCACCTTAACGTCTAAAAAGGTTCCCAGGCTCACAAGTCAAATCTAGCTTGTTCAGGGTTGATTTTTGCATCCGAGACCTGCAAACTGCAAGCTTTAGTGGCAAAAGCTGTATTGGCCCTAGAACCTGGAAACGTGCTTATGACCAACGGGAGTCTGAAAAACCGCATGAGTCTCCGAAGCTCACCTTAACATCTAAAAAGGTTCCCAGGCTCAAAAGTCAAATCAAGCTGCAAACTGCAAGGAGTCTCAAAAAGCACATGAGACTCCTAAGCTCACCGTCACGTCCAGCAAGGCTCCCAGGCTCAAAAGACAAAAAAAAAAAAAAAAAAAAAAAAATAGCTTGTTGAGGGGTCATGGTCCATTTTTGCTCTAGGGACCTGCAAACTGCAGCAGCCAAAAAAAACCACAATGAGAGTCCAAATCTCACAGTGAAGACTCTGGGCTTCGAAAAGGTGAAATGAAGCTTTTTCATGGAGGCCAGAGTCACAGTTGTTGGCAGGATTTCATAAACGCTGGCAAAAGCTGTATTGGCAGCCCTAGAACCTGGAAACTTGGTTACTGTCCAACGGGAGTCTGAAAAACCGCATGAGACTCCGAAGCTCACCTTAACATCTAAAAAGGTTCCCGGGCTCAAAAGTCAAATCTAGCTTGTTCAGGGTTGATTTTTGCATCCGAGACCTGCAAACTGCAAGGAGTCTCAAAAACCACATGAGACTCCTAAGCTCACTAGCAAGGCACCCAAGCTCAAAAGTAAAAAAAATAAAATAAAAATAAAACTAGATTGTTGAGGGGCATGGTCCATTTTTGCCCCCGGGACCTGCAAACTGCAGCAGCCAAAGAACACCACAATGAGAGTCCAAATCTCAAAGTGAAGACTCCTGGGCGTCGGAAGGTGAAATGAAGCTTTTTCATGGAGACCAAAGTGACAATTGGTGGCAGGATGTCATAAACGCTGGCAAAAGCTGTATTGGCAGTCCTAAGAGCCTGGAAAGGTGTTTACTGACCAGGGGGAGTCTGAAAAACCGCATGAGACTCCGAAGCTCACCTTAACGTCTAAAAAGGTTCCCAGGCTCAAAGTCAAATCTAGCTTGTTCAGGGTTGATTTTTGCATTCGAGACCCGCAAACTGCAAGGAGTCTCAAAAACCACATGAGACTCCTAAGCTCACTGTCACGTCTAGCAAGGCACACAGGCTCAAAAGTAAAAAAAAAAAAAAAAAAACCAGCTTGTTGAGGGTCATGGTCCATTTTTGCTCTCGGGACCTGAAATCTGCAGCAGCCAAAAAACACCACAATGAGAGTCCAAATCTCACAGTGAAGACTCCTGGGCGTCGGAAAGGTGAAATGAAGCTTTTTCATGGAGGCCAGAGTCACAATTGTTGGCAGGATTTCATAAACGCTAGCAAAAGCTGTATTGGCAGCCCTAGAACCTGGAAACTTGCTTACTGACCAACGGGAGTCTGAAAAACCGCATGAGACTCCGAAGTTCACCTTTACGTCTAAAAATGTTCCCAGGCTCAAAAGTCAAAAAAAAAAAAAACTAGCTTGTTGAGGGGGTGATGGTCCATTTGTGCTCTCGGGGCCTGCAAACTGCAGCAGCCAAAAAAAACACATCAGAGTCCAAATCTCACATTGAAGACTCCTGGGCGTCGAAAAGGTGAAATGACGCTTTTTAACGGAGACCAAAGTCACAGTTGGTGGCAGGATTTCAAAAACGCTGGCAAAAGCTGTATTGGCAGCCCTAAGAGCCTGGAAACCTGTTTACTGACCAGGGGGAGTCTGAAAAACCGCATGAGACTCCGCAGCTCACCTTAACGTCTAAAAAGGTTCCCAGGCTCACAAGTCAAATCTAGCTTGTTCAGGGTTGATTTTTGCATCCGAGACCTGCAAACTGCAAGCTTTAGTGGCAAAAGCTGTATTGGCAGCCCTAGAACCTGGAAACGTGCTTACTGACCAACGGGAGTCTGAAAAACCGCATGAGACTCCGAAGCTCACCTTAACGTCTAAAAAGGTTCCCAGGCTCAAAAGTCAAATCAAGCTGCAAACTGCAAGGAGTCTCAAAAAGCACATGAGACTCCTAAGCTCACATCACGTCCAGCAAGGCTCCCAGGCTCAAGTCAAAAAAAAAAAAAAAAAAAAAAAAAACTAGCTTGTTGAGGGTCATGGTCCATTTTTGCTCTCGGGACCTGCAAACTGCAGCAGCCAAAGAACACCAGAATGAGAGTCCAAATCTCACAGTGAAGACTCCTGGGCGTCGGAAAGGTGAAATGAAGCTTTTTCATGGAGACCAAAGTCACAGTTGTTGGCAGGATTTCATAAACGCTGGCAAAAGCTGTATTGGCAGCCCTAGAACCTGGAAACTTGGTTACTGTCCAACGGGAGTCTGAAAAACCGCATGAGACTCCGAAGCTCACCTTAACATCTAAAAAGGTTCCCGGGCTCAAAAGTCAAATCTAGCTTGTTCAGGGTTGATTTTTGCATCCGAGACCTGCAAACTGCAAGCTTTATTGGCAAAAGCTGTATTGGCAGCCCTAGAACCTGGAAACGTGCTTACTGACCACGGGAGTCTGAAAAATCGCATGAGACTCCGAAGCTCACCTTAACGTCTAAAAAGGTTCCCAGGCTCAAATGTCAAATCTAGCTTGTTCAGGGTTGATTTTTGCATCCGAGACCTGCAAACTGCAAGGAGTCTCAAAAACCACATGAGACTCCTAAGCTCACTGTCACGTCTAGCAAGGCACCCAAGCTCAAAAGTAAAAAAAATAAAATAAAAATAAAACTAGCTTGTTGAGGGTCATGGTCCATTTTTGCCCCCGGGACCTGCAAACTGCAGCAGCCAAAGAACACCACAATGAGAGTCCAAATCTCAAAGTGAAGACTCCTGGGCGTCGGAAGGTGAAATGAAGCTTTTTCATGGAGACCAAAGTGACAAATGGTGGCAGGATGTCATAAACGCTGGCAAAAGCTGTATTGGCAGCCCTAAAAGCCTGGAAACGTGTTTACTCACCAGGGGGAGTCTGAAAAACCGCATGAGACTCCGAAGCTCACCTTAAGGTCTAAAAAGGTTCCCAGGCTCAAAGTCAAATCTAGCTTGTTCAGGCTTGATTTTTGCATTCGAGACCCGCAAACTGCAAGGAGTCTCAAAAACCACATGAGACTCCTAAGCTCACTGTCACGTCTAGCAAGGCACACAGGCTCAAAAGTAAAAAAAAAAAAAAAAAACTAGCTTGTTGAGGGTTATGGTCCATTTTTGCTCTCGGGACCTGAAATCTGCAGCAGCCAAAAAACACCACAATGAGAGTCCAAATCTCACAGTGAAGACTCCTGGGCGTCGGAAGGGTGAAATGAAGCTTTTTCATGGAGGCCAGAGTCACAATTGTTGGCACGATTTCATAAACGCTAGCAAAAGCTGTATTGGCAGCCCTAGAACCTGGAAACTTGCTTACTGACCAACGGGAGTCTGAAAAACCGCATGAGACTCCGAAGCTCACCTTTACGTCTAAAAATGTTCCCAGGATCAAAAGTCAAAAAACAAACAAACAAAAAAAAAAACTAGCTTGTTGAGGGGGTGATGGTCCATTTGTGCTCTCGGGGCCTGCAAACTGCAGCAGCCAAAAAAAACACATCAGAGTCCAAATCTCACAGTGAAGACTCCTGGGCGTCGAAAAGGTGAAATGATGCTTTTTAACGGAGACCAAAGTCACCGTTGGTGGCAGGATTTCAAAAACGCTGGCAAAAGCTGTATTGGCAGCCCTAAGAGCCTGGAAACCTTTTTACTGACCAGGGGGAGTCTGAAAAACCGCATGAGACTCCTAAGCTCACCTTAACGTCTAAAAAGGTTCCCAGGCTCAAAAGTCAAATCTAGCTTGTTCAGGGTTGATTTTTGCATCCGAGACCTGCAAACTGCAAGCTTTAGTGGCAAAAGCTGTATTGGCCCTAGAACCTGGAAACGTGCTTATGACCAACGGGAGTCTGAAAAACCGCATGAGTCTCCGAAGCTCACCTTAACATCTAAAAAGGTTCCCAGGCTCAAAAGTCAAATCAAGCTGCAAACTGCAAGGAGTCTCAAAAAGCACATGAGACTCCTAAGCTCACCGTCACGTCCAGCAAGGCTCCCAGGCTCAAAAGACAAAAAAAAAAAAAAAAAAAAATAGCTTGTTGAGGGGTCATAGTCCATTTTTGCTCTAGGGACCTGCAAACTGCAGCAGCCAAAAAAAACCACAATGAGAGTCCAAATCTCACAGTGAAGACTCTGGGCTTCGAAAAGGTGAAATGAAGCTTTTTCATGGAGGCCAGAGTCACAGTTGTTGGCAGGATTTCATAAACGCTGGCAAAAGCTGTATTGGCAGCCCTAGAACCTGGAAACTTGGTTACTGTCCAACGGGAGTCTGAAAAACCGCATGAGACTCCGAAGCTCACCTTAACATCTAAAAAGGTTCCTGGGCTCAAAAGTCAAATCTAGCTTGTTCAGGGTTGATTTTTGCATCCGAGACCTGCAAACTGCAAGCTTTATTGGCAAAAGCTGTATTGGCAGCCCTAGAACCTGGAAACGTGCTTACTGACCACGGGAGTCTGAAAAATCGCATGAGACTCCGAAGCTCACCTTAACGTCTAAAAAGGTTCCCAGGCTCAAATGTCAAATCTAGCTTGTTCAGGGTTGATTTTTACATCCGAGACCTGCAAACTGCAAGGAGTCTCAAAAACCACATGAGACTCCTAAGCTCACTGTCACGTCTAGCAAGGCACCCAAGCTCAAAAGTAAAAAAAATAAAATAAAAATAAAACTAGCTTGTTGAGGGTCATGGTCCATTTTTACCCCTGGGACCTGCAAACTGCAGCAGCCAAAGAACACCACAATGAGAGTCCAAATCTCAAAGTGAAGACTCCTGGGCGTCGGAAGGTGAAATGAAGCTTTTTCATGGAGACCAAAGTGACAATTGGTGGCAGGATGTCATAAACGCTGGCAAAAGCTGTATTGGCAGTCCTAAGAGCCTGGAAACGTGTTTACTGACCAGGGGGAGTCTGAAAAACCGCATGAGACTCCGAAGCTCACCTTAACGTCTAAAAAGGTTCCCAGGCTCAAAGTCAAATCTAGCTTGTTCAGGGTTGATTTTTGCATTCGAGACCCGCAAACTGCAAGGAGTCTCAAAAACCACATGAGACTCCTAAGCTCACTGTCACGTCTAGCAAGGCACACAGGCTCAAAAGTAAAAAATAAAAAAAAAAACTAGCTTGTTGAGGGTCTTGGTCCATTTTTGCTCTCGGGACCTGAAATCTGCAGCAGCCAAAAAACACCACAATGAGAGTCCAAATCTCACAGTGAAGACTCCTGGGCGTCGGAAAGGTGAAATGAAGCTTTTTCATGGAGGCCAGAGTCACAATTGTTGGCAGGATTTCATAAACGCTAGCAAAAGCTGTATTGGCAGCCCTAGAACCTGGAAACTTGCTTACTGACCAACGGGAGTCTGAAAAACCGCATGAGACTCCGAAGCTCACCTTTACGTCTAAAAATGTTCCCAGGCTCAAAAGTCAAAAAACAAACAAAAAAAAAAAAACTAGCTTGTTGAGGGGGTGATGGTCCATTTGTGCTCTCGGGGCCTGCAAACTGCAGCAGCCAAAAAAAACACATCAGAGTCCAAATCTCACAGTGAAGACTCCTGGGCGTCGAAAAGGTGAAATGACGCTTTTTAACGGAGACCAAAGTCACAGTTGGTGGCAGGATTTCAAAAACGCTGGCAAAAGCTGTATTGGCAGCCCTAAGAGCCTGGAAACCTTTTTACTGACCAGGGGGAGTCTGAAAAACCGCATGAGACTCCTAAGCTCACCTTAACGTCTAAAAAGGTTCCCAGGCTCAAAAGTCAAATCTAGCTTGTTCAGGGTTGATTTTTGCATCCGAGACCTGCAAACTGCAAGCTTTAGTGGCAAAAGCTGTATTGGCCCTAGAACCTGGAAACGTGCTTATGACCAACGGGAGTCTGAAAAACCGCATGAGTCTCCGAAGCTCACCTTAACATCTAAAAAGGTTCCCAGGCTCAAAAGTCAAATCAAGCTGCAAACTGCAAGGAGTCTCAAAAAGCACATGAGACTCCTAAGCTCACCGTCACGTCCAGCAAGGCTCCCAGGCTCAAAAGACAAAAAAAAAAAAAAAAAAAAATAGCTTGTTGAGGGGTCATAGTCCATTTTTGCTCTAGGGACCTGCAAACTGCAGCAGCCAAAAAAAACCACAATGAGAGTCCAAATCTCACAGTGAAGACTCTGGGCTTCGAAAAGGTGAAATGAAGCTTTTTCATGGAGGCCAGAGTCACAGTTGTTGGCAGGATTTCATAAACGCTGGCAAAAGCTGTATTGGCAGCCCTAGAACCTGGAAACTTGGTTACTGTCCAACGGGAGTCTGAAAAACCGCATGAGACTCCGAAGCTCACCTTAACATCTAAAAAGGTTCCCGGGCTCAAAAGTCAAATCTAGCTTGTTCAGGGTTGATTTTTGCATCCGAGACCTGCAAACTGCAAGCTTTATTGGCAAAAGCTGTATTGGCAGCCCTAGAACCTGGAAACGTGCTTACTGACCACGGGAGTCTGAAAAATCGCATGAGACTCCGAAGCTCACCTTAACGTCTAAAAAGGTTCCCAGGCTCAAATGTCAAATCTAGCTTGTTCAGGGTTGATTTTTACATCCGAGACCTGCAAACTGCAAGGAGTCTCAAAAACCACATGAGACTCCTAAGCTCACTGTCACGTCTAGCAAGGCACCCAAGCTCAAAAGTAAAAAAAATAAAATAAAAATAAAACTAGCTTGTTGAGGGTCATGGTCCATTTTTACCCCTGGGACCTGCAAACTGCAGCAGCCAAAGAACACCACAATGAGAGTCCAAATCTCAAAGTGAAGACTCCTGGGCGTCGGAAGGTGAAATGAAGCTTTTTCATGGAGACCAAAGTGACAATTGGTGGCAGGATGTCATAAACGCTGGCAAAAGCTGTATTGGCAGTCCTAAGAGCCTGGAAACGTGTTTACTGACCAGGGGGAGTCTGAAAAACCGCATGAGACTCCGAAGCTCACCTTAACGTCTAAAAAGGTTCCCAGGCTCAAAGTCAAATCTAGCTTGTTCAGGGTTGATTTTTGCATTCGAGACCCGCAAACTGCAAGGAGTCTCAAAAACCACATGAGACTCCTAAGCTCACTGTCACGTCTAGCAAGGCACACAGGCTCAAAAGTAAAAAATAAAAAAAAAAACTAGCTTGTTGAGAGTCTTGGTCCATTTTTGCTCTCGGGACCTGAAATCTGCAGCAGCCAAAAAACACCACAATGAGAGTCCAAATCTCACAGTGAAGACTCCTGGGCGTCGAAAAGGTGAAATGACGCTTTTTAACGGAGACCAAAGTCACAGTTGGTGGCAGGATTTCAAAAACGCTGGCAAAAGCTGTATTGGCAGCCCTAAGAGCCTGGAAACCTTTTTACTGACCAGGGGGAGTCTGAAAAACCGCATGAGACTCCTAAGCTCACCTTAACGTCTAAAAAGGTTCCCAGGCTCAAAAGTCAAATCTAGCTTGTTCAGGGTTGATTTTTGCATCCGAGACCTGCAAACTGCAAGCTTTAGTGGCAAAAGCTGTATTGGCCCTAGAACCTGGAAACGTGCTTATGACCAACGGGAGTCTGAAAAACCGCATGAGTCTCCGAAGCTCACCTTAACATCTAAAAAGGTTCCCAGGCTCAAAAGTCAAATCAAGCTGCAAACTGCAAGGAGTCTCAAAAAGCACATGAGACTCCTAAGCTCACCGTCACGTCCAGCAAGGCTCCCAGGCTCAAAAGACAAAAAAAAAAAAAAAAAAAAATAGCTTGTTGAGGGGTCATAGTCCATTTTTGCTCTAGGGACCTGCAAACTGCAGCAGCCAAAAAAAACCACAATGAGAGTCCAAATCTCACAGTGAAGACTCTGGGCTTCGAAAAGGTGAAATGAAGCTTTTTCATGGAGGCCAGAGTCACAGTTGTTGGCAGGATTTCATAAACGCTGGCAAAAGCTGTATTGGCAGCCCTAGAACCTGGAAACTTGGTTACTGTCCAACGGGAGTCTGAAAAACCGCATGAGACTCCGAAGCTCACCTTAACATCTAAAAAGGTTCCCGGGCTCAAAAGTCAAATCTAGCTTGTTCAGGGTTGATTTTTGCATCCGAGACCTGCAAACTGCAAGCTTTATTGGCAAAAGCTGTATTGGCAGCCCTAGAACCTGGAAACGTGCTTACTGACCACGGGAGTCTGAAAAATCGCATGAGACTCCGAAGCTCACCTTAACGTCTAAAAAGGTTCCCAGGCTCAAATGTCAAATCTAGCTTGTTCAGGGTTGATTTTTACATCCGAGACCTGCAAACTGCAAGGAGTCTCAAAAACCACATGAGACTCCTAAGCTCACTGTCACGTCTAGCAAGGCACCCAAGCTCAAAAGTAAAAAAAATAAAATAAAAATAAAACTAGCTTGTTGAGGGTCATGGTCCATTTTTACCCCTGGGACCTGCAAACTGCAGCAGCCAAAGAACACCACAATGAGAGTCCAAATCTCAAAGTGAAGACTCCTGGGCGTCGGAAGGTGAAATGAAGCTTTTTCATGGAGACCAAAGTGACAATTGGTGGCAGGATGTCATAAACGCTGGCAAAAGCTGTATTGGCAGTCCTAAGAGCCTGGAAACGTGTTTACTGACCAGGGGGAGTCTGAAAAACCGCATGAGACTCCGAAGCTCACCTTAACGTCTAAAAAGGTTCCCAGGCTCAAAGTCAAATCTAGCTTGTTCAGGGTTGATTTTTGCATTCGAGACCCGCAAACTGCAAGGAGTCTCAAAAACCACATGAGACTCCTAAGCTCACTGTCACGTCTAGCAAGGCACACAGGCTCAAAAGTAAAAAATAAAAAAAAAAACTAGCTTGTTGAGGGTCTTGGTCCATTTTTGCTCTCGGGACCTGAAATCTGCAGCAGCCAAAAAACACCACAATGAGAGTCCAAATCTCACAGTGAAGACTCCTGGGCGTCGGAAAGGTGAAATGAAGCTTTTTCATGGAGGCCAGAGTCACAATTGTTGGCAGGATTTCATAAACGCTAGCAAAAGCTGTATTGGCAGCCCTAGAACCTGGAAACTTGCTTACTGACCAACGGGAGTCTGAAAAACCGCATGAGACTCCGAAGCTCACCTTTACGTCTAAAAATGTTCCCAGGCTCAAAAGTCAAAAAACAAACAAAAAAAAAAAAAACTAGCTTGTTGAGGGGGTGATGGTCCATTTGTGCTCTCGGGGCCTGCAAACTGCAGCAGCCAAAAAAAACACATCAGAGTCCAAATCTCACAGTGAAGACTCCTGGGCGTCGAAAAGGTGAAATGACGCTTTTTAACGGAGACCAAAGTCACAGTTGGTGGCAGGATTTCAAAAACGCTGGCAAAAGCTGTATTGGCAGCCCTAAGAGCCTGGAAACCTTTTTACTGACCAGGGGGAGTCTGAAAAACCGCATGAGACTCCTAAGCTCACCTTAACGTCTAAAAAGGTTCCCAGGCTCAAAAGTCAAATCTAGCTTGTTCAGGGTTGATTTTTGCATCCGAGACCTGCAAACTGCAAGCTTTAGTGGCAAAAGCTGTATTGGCCCTAGAACCTGGAAACGTGCTTATGACCAACGGGAGTCTGAAAAATCGCATGAGTCTCCGAAGCTCACCTTAACATCTAAAAAGGTTCCCAGGCTCAAAAGTCAAATCAAGCTGCAAACTGCAAGGAGTCTCAAAAAGCACATGAGACTCCTAAGCTCACCGTCACGTCCAGCAAGGCTCCCAGGCTCAAAAGACAACAAAAAAAAAAAAAAAAAAATAGCTTGTTAAGGGGTCATAGTCCATTTTTGCTCTAGGGACCTGCAAACTGCAGCAGCCAAAAAAAACCACAATGAGAGTCCAAATCTCACAGTGAAGACTCTGGGCTTCGAAAAGGTGAAATGAAGCTTTTTCATGGAGGCCAGAGTCACAGTTGTTGGCAGGATTTCATAAACGCTGGCAAAAGCTGTATTGGCAGCCCTAGAACCTGGAAACTTGGTTACTGTCCAACGGGAGTCTGAAAAACCGCATGAGACTCCGAAGCTCACCTTAACATCTAAAAAGGTTCCCGGGCTCAAAAGTCAAATCTAGCTTGTTCAGGGTTGATTTTTGCATCCGAGACCTGCAAACTGCAAGCTTTATTGGCAAAAGCTGTATTGGCAGCCCTAGAACCTGGAAACGTGCTTACTGACCACGGGAGTCTGAAAAATCGCATGAGACTCCGAAGCTCACCTTAACGTCTAAAAAGGTTCCCAGGCTCAAATGTCAAATCTAGCTTGTTCAGGGTTGATTTTTGCATCCGAGACCTGCAAACTGCAAGGAGTCTCAAAAACCACATGAGACTCCTAAGCTCACTGTCACGTCTAGCAAGGCACCCAAGCTCAAAAGTAAAAAAAATAAAATAAAAATAAAACTAGCTTGTTGAGGGTCATGGTCCATTTTTACCCCCGGGACCTGCAAACTGCAGCAGCCAAAGAACACCACAATGAGAGTCCAAATCTCAAAGTGAAGACTCCTGGGCGTCGGAAGGTGAAATGAAGCTTTTTCATGGAGACCAAAGTGACAATTGGTGGCAGGATGTCATAAACGCTGGCAAAAGCTGTATTGGCAGTCCTAAGAGCCTGGAAACGTGTTTACTGACCAGGGGGAGTCTGAAAAACCGCATGAGACTCCGAAGCTCACCTTAACGTCTAAAAAGGTTCCCAGGCTCAAAGTCAAATCTAGCTTGTTCAGGGTTGATTTTTGCATTCGAGACCCGCAAACTGCAAGGAGTCTCAAAAACCACATGAGACTCCTAAGCTCACTGTCACGTCTAGCAAGGCACACAGGCTCAAAAGTAAAAAAAAAAAAAAAAAACTAGCTTGTTGAGGGTCATGGTCCATTTTTGCTCTCGGGACCTGAAATCTGCAGCAGCCAAAAAACACCACAATGAGAGTCCAAATCTCACAGTGAAGACTCCTGGGCGTCGGAAAGGTGAAATGAAGCTTTTTCATGGAGGCCAGAGTCACAATTGTTGGCAGGATTTCATAAACGCTAGCAAAAGCTGTATTGGCAGCCCTAGAACCTGGAAACTTGCTTACTGACCAACGGGAGTCTGAAAAACCGCATGAGACTCCGAAGCTCACCTTTACGTCTAAAAATGTTCCCAGGCTCAAAAGTCAAAAAAAAAAAAAACTAGCTTGTTGAGGGGGTGATGGTCCATTTGTGCTCTCGGGGCCTGCAAACTGCAGCAGCCAAAAAAAACACATCAGAGTCCAAATCTCACATTGAAGACTCCTGGGCGTCGAAAAGGTGAAATGACGCTTTTTAACGGAGACCAAAGTCACAGTTGGTGGCAGGATTTCAAAAACGCTGGCAAAAGCTGTATTGGCAGCCCTAAGAGCCTGGAAACCTGTTTACTGACCAGGGGGAGTCTGAAAAACCGCATGAGACTCCGAAGCTCACCTTAACGTCTAAAAAGGTTCCCAGGCTCAAAGTCAAATCTAGCTTGTTCAGGGTTGATTTTTGCATTCGAGACCCGCAAACTGCAAGGAGTCTCAAAAACCACATGAGACTCCTAAGCTCACTGTCACGTCTAGCAAGGCACACAGGCTCAAAAGTAAAAAATAAAAAAAAAAACTAGCTTGTTGAGGGTCTTGGTCCATTTTTGCTCTCGGGACCTGAAATCTGCAGCAGCCAAAAAACACCACAATGAGAGTCCAAATCTCACAGTGAAGACTCCTGGGCGTCGGAAAGGTGAAATGAAGCTTTTTCATGGAGGCCAGAGTCACAATTGTTGGCAGGATTTCATAAACGCTAGCAAAAGCTGTATTGGCAGCCCTAGAGCCTGGAAACCTTTTTACTGACCAGGGGGAGTCTGAAAAACCGCATGAGACTCCTAAGCTCACCTTAACGTCTAAAAAGGTTCCCAGGCTCAAAAGTCAAATCTAGCTTGTTCAGGGTTGATTTTTGCATCCGAGACCTGCAAACTGCAAGCTTTAGTGGCAAAAGCTGTATTGGCCCTAGAACCTGGAAACGTGCTTATGACCAACGGGAGTCTGAAAAATCGCATGAGTCTCCGAAGCTCACCTTAACATCTAAAAAGGTTCCCAGGCTCAAAAGTCAAATCAAGCTGCAAACTGCAAGGAGTCTCAAAAAGCACATGAGACTCCTAAGCTCACCGTCACGTCCAGCAAGGCTCCCAGGCTCAAAAGACAAAAAAAAAAAAAAAAAAAAATAGCTTGTTAAGGGGTCATAGTCCATTTTTGCTCTAGGGACCTGCAAACTGCAGCAGCCAAAAAAAACCACAATGAGAGTCCAAATCTCACAGTGAAGACTCTGGGCTTCGAAAAGGTGAAATGAAGCTTTTTCATGGAGGCCAGAGTCACAGTTGTTGGCAGGATTTCATAAACGCTGGCAAAAGCTGTATTGGCAGCCCTAGAACCTGGAAACTTGGTTACTGTCCAACGGGAGTCTGAAAAACCGCATGAGACTCCGAAGCTCACCTTAACATCTAAAAAGGTTCCCGGGCTCAAAAGTCAAATCTAGCTTGTTCAGGGTTGATTTTTGCATCCGAGACCTGCAAACTGCAAGCTTTATTGGCAAAAGCTGTATTGGCAGCCCTAGAACCTGGAAACGTGCTTACTGACCACGGGAGTCTGAAAAATCGCATGAGACTCCGAAGCTCACCTTAACGTCTAAAAAGGTTCCCAGGCTCAAATGTCAAATCTAGCTTGTTCAGGGTTGATTTTTGCATCCGAGACCTGCAAACTGCAAGGAGTCTCAAAAACCACATGAGACTCCTAAGCTCACTGTCACGTCTAGCAAGGCACCCAAGCTCAAAAGTAAAAAAAATAAAATAAAAATAAAACTAGCTTGTTGAGGGTCATGGTCCATTTTTACCCCCGGGACCTGCAAACTGCAGCAGCCAAAGAACACCACAATGAGAGTCCAAATCTCAAAGTGAAGACTCCTGGGCGTCGGAAGGTGAAATGAAGCTTTTTCATGGAGACCAAAGTGACAATTGGTGGCAGGATGTCATAAACGCTGGCAAAAGCTGTATTGGCAGTCCTAAGAGCCTGGAAACGTGTTTACTGACCAGGGGGAGTCTGAAAAACCGCATGAGACTCCGAAGCTCACCTTAACGTCTAAAAAGGTTCCCAGGCTCAAAGTCAAATCTAGCTTGTTCAGGGTTGATTTTTGCATTCGAGACCCGCAAACTGCAAGGAGTCTCAAAAACCACATGAGACTCCTAAGCTCACTGTCACGTCTAGCAAGGCACACAGGCTCAAAAGTAAAAAAAAAAAAAAAAAACTAGCTTGTTGAGGGTCATGGTCCATTTTTGCTCTCGGGACCTGAAATCTGCAGCAGCCAAAAAACACCACAATGAGAGTCCAAATCTCACAGTGAAGACTCCTGGGCGTCGGAAAGGTGAAATGAAGCTTTTTCATGGAGGCCAGAGTCACAATTGTTGGCAGGATTTCATAAACGCTAGCAAAAGCTGTATTGGCAGCCCTAGAACCTGGAAACTTGCTTACTGACCAACGGGAGTCTGAAAAACCGCATGAGACTCCGAAGCTCACCTTTACGTCTAAAAATGTTCCCAGGCTCAAAAGTCAAAAAAAAAAAAAACTAGCTTGTTGAGGGGGTGATGGTCCATTTGTGCTCTCGGGGCCTGCAAACTGCAGCAGCCAAAAAAAACACATCAGAGTCCAAATCTCACATTGAAGACTCCTGGGCGTCGAAAAGGTGAAATGACGCTTTTTAACGGAGACCAAAGTCACAGTTGGTGGCAGGATTTCAAAAACGCTGGCAAAAGCTGTATTGGCAGCCCTAAGAGCCTGGAAACCTGTTTACTGACCAGGGGGAGTCTGAAAAACCGCATGAGACTCCGCAGCTCACCTTAACGTCTAAAAAGGTTCCCAGGCTCACAAGTCAAATCTAGCTTGTTCAGGGTTGATTTTTGCATCCGAGACCTGCAAACTGCAAGCTTTAGTGGCAAAAGCTGTATTGGCAGCCCTAGAACCTGGAAACGTGCTTACTGACCAACGGGAGTCTGAAAAACCGCATGAGACTCCGAAGCTCACCTTAACGTCTAAAAAGGTTCCCAGGCTCAAAAGTCAAATCAAGCTGCAAACTGCAAGGAGTCTCAAAAAGCACATGAGACTCCTAAGCTCACATCACGTCCAGCAAGGCTCCCAGGCTCAAGTCAAAAAAAAAAAAAAAAAAAAAAAACTAGCTTGTTGAGGGTCATGGTCCATTTTTGCTCTCGGGACCTGCAAACTGCAGCAGCCAAAGAACACCAGAATGAGAGTCCAAATCTCACAGTGAAGACTCCTGGGCGTCGGAAAGGTGAAATGAAGCTTTTTCATGGAGACCAAAGTCACAGTTGGTGGCAGGATTTCAAAAACGCTGGCAAAAGCTGTATTGGCAGCCTAAGAGCCTGGAAACGTGTTTACTGACCAGGGGGAGTCTGAAAAACCGCATGAGACTCCGAAGCTCACCTTAAGGTCTAAAAAGGTTCCCAGGCTCAAAGTCAAATCTAGCTTGTTCAGGGTTGATTTTTGCATTCGAGACCCGCAAACTGCAAGGAGTCTCAAAAACCACATGAGACTCCTAAGCTCACATCACGTCCAGCAAGGCTCCCAGGCTCAAGTCAAAAAAAAAAAAAAAAAAAAAAAACTAGCTTGTTGAGGGTCATGGTCCATTTTTGCTCTCGGGACCTGCAAACTGCAGCAGCCAAAGAACACCAGAATGAGAGTCCAAATCTCACAGTGAAGACTCCTGGGCGTCGGAAGGGTGAAATGAAGCTTTTTCATGGAGGCCAGAGTCACAGTTGTTGGCAGGATTTCATAAACGCTAGCAAAAGCTGTATTGGCAGCCCTAGAACCTGGAAACTTGCTTACTGACCAACGGGAGTCTGAAAAACCGCATGAGACTCCGAAGCTCACCTTTACGTCTAAAAATGTTCCCAGGCTCAAAAGTCAAAAAACAAACAAAAAAAAAAAAAAACTAGCTTGTTGAGGGGGTGATGGTCCATTTGTGCTCTCGGGGCCTGCAAACTGCAGCAGCCAAAAAAAACACATCAGAGTCCAAATCTCACAGTGAAGACTCCTGGGCGTCGAAAAGGTGAAATGACGCTTTTTAACGATGACCAAAGTCACAGTTGGTGGCAGGATTTCAAAAACGCTGGCAAAAGCTGTATTGGCAGCCCTAAGAGCCTGGAAACCTTTTTACTGACCAGGGGGAGTCTGAAAAACCGCATGAGACTCCTTAGCTCACCTTAACGTCTAAAAAGGTTCCCAGGCTCAAAAGTCAAATCTAGCTTGTTCAGGGTTGATTTTTGCATCCGAGACCTGCAAACTGCAAGCTTTAGTGGCAAAAGCTGTATTGGCCCTAGAACCTGGAAACGTGCTTATGACCAACGGGAGTCTAAAAAACCGCATGAGTCTCCGAAGCTCACCTTAACATCTAAAAAGGTTCCCAGGCTCAAAAGTCAAATCAAGCTGCAAACTGCAAGGAGTCTCAAAAAGCACATGAGACTCCTAAGCTCACCGTCACGTCCAGCAAGGCTCCCAGGCTCAAAAGACAAAAAAAAAAAAAAAAAAAAAATTGCTTGTTGAGGGGTCATGGTCCATTTTTGCTCTAGGGACCTGCAAACTGCAGCATCCAAAAAAAAACACAATGAGAGTCCAAATCTCACAGTGAAGACTCTGGGCTTCGAAAAGGTGAAATGAAGCTTTTTCATGGAGGCCAGAGTCACAGTTGTTGGCAGGATTTCATAAACGCTGGCAAAAGCTGTATTGGCAGCCCTAGAACCTGGAAACTTGGTTACTGTCCAACGGGAGTCTGAAAAACCGCATGAGACTCCGAAGCTCACCTTAACATCTAAAAAGGTTCCCGGGCTCAAAAGTCAAATCTAGCTTGTTCAGGGTTGATTTTTGCATCCGAGACCTGCAAACTGCAAGCTTTATTGGCAAAAGCTGTATTGGCAGCCCTAGAACCTGGAAACGTGCTTACTGACCACGGGAGTCTGAAAAATCGCATGAGACTCCGAAGCTCACCTTAACGTCTAAAAAGGTTCCCAGGCTCAAATGTCAAATCTAGCTTGTTCAGGGTTGATTTTTGCATCCGAGACCTGCAAACTGCAAGGAGTCTCAAAAACCACATGAGACTCCTAAGCTCACTGTCACGTCTAGCAAGGCACCCAAGCTCAAAAGTAAAAAAAATAAAATAAAAATAAAACTAGCTTGTTGAGGGTCATGGTCCATTTTTGCCCCCGGGACCTGCAAACTGCAGCAGCCAAAGAACACCACAATGAGAGTCCAAATCTCAAAGTGAAGACTCCTGGGCGTTGGAAGGTGAAATGAAGCTTTTTCATGGAGACCAAAGTGACAATTGGTGGCAGGATGTCATAAACGCTGGCAAAAGCTGTATTGGCAGCCCTAAGAGCCTGGAAACGTGTTTACTGACCAGGGGGAGTCTGAAAAACCGCATGAGACTCCGAAGCTCACCTTAACGTCTAAAAAGGTTCCCAGGCTCAAAGTCAAATCTAGCTTGTTCAGGGTTGATTTTTGCATTCGAGACCCGCAAACTGCAAGGAGTCTCAAAAACCACATGAGACTCCTAAGCTCACTGTCACGTCTAGCAAGGCACACAGGCTCAAAAGTAAAAAAAAAAAAAAAAAACTAGCTTGTTGAGGGTCATGGTCCATTTTTGCTCTCGGGACCTGAAATCTGCAGCAGCCAAAAAACACCACAATGAGAGTCCAAATCTCACAGTGAAGACTCCTGGGCGTCGGAAAGGTGAAATGAAGCTTTTTCATGGAGGCCAGAGTCACAATTGTTGGCAGGATTTCATAAACGCTAGCAAAAGCTGTATTGGCAGCCCTAGAACCTGGAAACTTGCTTACTGACCAACGGGAGTCTGAAAAACCGCATGAGACTCCGAAGCTCACCTTTACGTCTAAAAATGTTCCCAGGCTCAAAAGTCAAAAAAAAAAAAAAACTAGCTTGTTGAGGGGGTGATGGTCCATTTGTGCTCTCGGGGCCTGCAAACTGCAGCAGCCAAAAAAAACACATCAGAGTCCAAATCTCACATTGAAGACTCCTGGGCGTCGAAAAGGTGAAATGACGCTTTTTAACGGAGACCAAAGTCACAGTTGGTGGCAGGATTTCAAAAACGCTGGCAAAAGCTGTATTGGCAGCCCTAAGAGCCTGGAAACCTGTTTACTGACCAGGGGGAGTCTGAAAAACAGCATGAGACTCCGCAGCTCACCTTAACGTCTAAAAAGGTTCCCAGGCTCACAAGTCAAATCTAGCTTGTTCAGGGTTGATTTTTGCATCCGAGACCTGCAAACTGCAAGCTTTAGTGGCAAAAGCTGTATTGGCAGCCCTAGAACCTGGAAACGTGCTTACTGTCCAACGGGAGTCTGAAAAACCGCATGAGACTCCGAAGCTCACCTTAACGTCTAAAAAGGTTCCCAGGCTCAAAAGTCAAATCAAGCTGCAAACTGCAAGGAGTCCAAAAAGCACATGAGACTCCTAAGCTCACATCACGTCCAGCAAGGCTCCCAGGCTCAAGTCAAAAAAAAAAAACTAGCTTGTTGAGGGTCATGGTCCATTTTTGCTCTCGGGACCTGCAAACTGCAGCAGCCAAAGAACACCAGAATGAGAGTCCAAATCTCACAGTGAAGACTCCTGGGCGTCGGAAAGGTGAAATGAAGCTTTTTCATGGAGACCAAAGTCACAGTTGGTGGCAGGATTTCAAAAACGCTGGCAAAAGCTGTATTGGCAGCCTAAGAGCCTGGAAACGTGTTTACTGACCAGGGGGAGTCTGAAAAACCGCATGAGACTCCGAAGCTCACCTTAAGGTCTAAAAAGGTTCCCAGGCTCAAAGTCAAATCTAGCTTGTTCAGGGTTGATTTTTGCATTCGAGACCCGCAAACTGCAAGGAGTCTCAAAAACCACATGAGACTCCTAAGCTCACTGTCACGTCTAGCAAGGCACACAGGCTCAAAAGTAAAAACAAAAAAAAAAAACTAGCTTGTTGAGGGTTATGGTCCATTTTTGCTCTCGGGACCTGAAATCTGCAGCAGCCAAAAAACACCACAATGAGAGTCCAAATCTCACAGTGAAGACTCCTGGGCGTCGGAAGGGTGAAATGAAGCTTTTTCATGGAGGCCAGAGTCACAATTGTTGGCACGATTTCATAAACGCTAGCAAAAGCTGTATTGGCAGCCCTAGAACCTGGAAACTTGCTTACTGACCAACGGGAGTCTGAAAAACCGCATGAGACTCCGAAGCTCACCTTTACGTATAAAAATGTTCCCAGGCTCAAAAGTCAAAAAACAAACAAAAAAAAAAAAAAACTAGCTTGTTGAGGGGGTGATGGTCCATTTGTGCTCTCGGGGCCTGCAAACTGCAGCAGCCAAAAAAAACACATCAGAGTCCAAATCTCACAGTGAAGACTCCTGGGCGTCGAAAAGGTGAAATGACGCTTTTTAACGGAGACCAAAGTCACAGTTGGTGGCAGGATTTCAAAAACGCTGGCAAAAGCTGTATTGGCAGCCCTAAGAGCCTGGAAACCTTTTTACTGACCAGGGGGAGTCTGAAAAACCGCATGAGACTCCTAAGCTCACCTTAACGTCTAAAAAGGTTCCCAGGCTCAAAAGTCAAATCTAGCTTGTTCAGGGTTGATTTTTGCATCCGAGACCTGCAAACTGCAAGCTTTAGTGGCAAAAGCTGTATTGGCCCTAGAACCTGGAAACGTGCTTATGACCAACGGGAGTCTGAAAAACCGCATGAGTCTCCGAAGCTCACCTTATCATCTAAAAAGGTTCCCAGGCTCAAAAGTCAAATCAAGCTGCAAACTGCAAGGAGTCTCAAAAAGCACATGAGACTCCTAAGCTCACCGTCACGTCCAGCAAGGCTCCCAGGCTCAAAAGACAAAAAAAAAAAAAAAAAAAAAATAGCTTGTTGAGGGGTCATGGTCCATTTTTGCTCTAGGGACCTGCAAACTGCAGCAGCCAAAAAAAACCACAATGAGAGTCCAAATCTCACAGTGAAGACTCTGGGCTTCGAAAAGGTGAAATGAAGCTTTTTCATGGAGGCCAGAGTCACAGTTGTTGGCAGGATTTCATAAACGCTGGCAAAAGCTGTATTGGCAGCCCTAGAACCTGGAAACTTGGTTACTGTCCAACGGGAGTCTGAAAAACCGCATGAGACTCCGAAGCTCACCTTAACATCTAAAAAGGTTCCCGGGCTCAAAAGTCAAATCTAGCTTGTTCAGGGTTGATTTTTGCATCCGAGACCTGCAAACTGCAAGCTTTATTGGCAAAAGCTGTATTGGCAGCCCTAGAACCTGGAAACGTGCTTACTGGACCACGGGAGTCTGAAAAATCGCATGAGACTCCGAAGCTCACCTTAACGTCTAAAAAGGTTCCCAGGCTCAAATGTCAAATCTAGCTTGTTCAGGGTTGATTTTTGCATCCGAGACCTGCAAACTGCAAGGAGTCTCAAAAACCACATGAGACTCCTAAGCTCACTGTCACGTCTAGCCAGGCACCCAAGCTCAAAAGTAAAAAAAATAAAATAAAAATAAAACTAGCTTGTTGAGGGTCATGGTCCATTTTTGCCCCCGGGACCTGCAAACTGCAGCAGCCAAAGAACACCACAATGAGAGTCCAAATCTCAAAGTGAAGACTCCTGGGCGTCGGAAGGTGAAATGAAGCTTTTTCATGGAGACCAAAGTGACAATTGGTGGCAGGATGTCATAAACGCTGGCAAAAGCTGTATTGGCAGCCCTAAGAGCCTGGAAACGTGTTTACTGACCAGGGGGAGTCTGAAAAACCGCATGAGACTCCGAAGCTCACCTTAACGTCTAAAAAGGTTCCCAGGCTCAAAGTCAAATCTAGCTTGTTCAGGGTTGATTTTTGCATTCGAGACCCGCAAACTGCAAGGAGTCTCAAAAACCACATGAGACTCCTAAGCTCACTGTCACGTCTAGCAAGGCACACAGGCTCAAAAGTAAAAAAAAAAAAAAAAAACTAGCTTGTTGAGGGTCATGGTCCATTTTTGCTCTCGGGACCTGAAATCTGCAGCAGCCAAAAAACACCACAATGAGAGTCCAAATCTCACAGTGAAGACTCCTGGGCGTCGGAAGGGTGAAATGAAGCTTTTTCATGGAGGCCAGAGTCACAATTGTTGGCACGATTTCATAAACGCTAGCAAAAGCTGTATTGGCAGCCCTAGAACCTGGAAACTTGCTTGCTGACCAACGGGAGTCTGAAAAACCGCATGAGACTCCGAAGCTCACCTTTACGTCTAAAAATGTTCCCAGGCTCAAAAGTAAAAAAAAAAAAAAACTAGCTTGTTGAGGGGGTGATGGTCCATTTGTGCTCTCGGGGCCTGCAAACTGCAGCAGCCAAAAAAAACACATCAGAGTCCAAATCTCACATTGAAGACTCCTGGGCGTCGAAAAGGTGAAATGACGCTTTTTAACGGAGACCAAAGTCACAGTTGGTGGCAGGATTTCAAAAACGCTGGCAAAAGCTGTATTGGCAGCCCTAAGAGCCTGGAAACCTGTTTACTGACCAGGGGGAGTCTGAAAAACCGCATGAGACTCCGCAGCTCACCTTAACGTCTAAAAAGGTTCCCAGGCTCACAAGTCAAATCTAGCTTGTTCAGGGTTGATTTTTGCATCCGAGACCTGCAAACTGCAAGCTTTAGTGGCAAAAGCTGTATTGGCAGCCCTAGAACCTGGAAACGTGCTTACTGACCAACGGGAGTCTGAAAAACCGCATGAGACTCCGAAGCTCACTTTAACGTCTAAAAAGGTTCCCAGGCTCAAAAGTCAAATCAAGCTGCAAACTGCAAGGAGTCTCAAAAAGCACATGAGACTCCTAAGCTCACATCACGTCCAGCAAGGCTCCCAGGCTCAAGTCAAAAAAAAAAAAAAAAAAAAAAAACTAGCTTGTTGAGGGTCATGGTCCATTTTTGCTCTCGGGACCTGCAAACTGCAGCAGCCAAAGAACACCAGAATGAGAGTCCAAATCTCACAGTGAAGACTCCTGGGCGTCGGAAAGGTGAAATGAAGCTTTTTCATGGAGACCAAAGTCACAGTTGGTGGCAGGATTTCAAAAACGCTGGCAAAAGCTGTATTGGCAGCCTAAGAGCCTGGAAACGTGTTTACTGACCAGGGGGAGTCTGAAAAACCGCATGAGACTCCGAAGCTCACCTTAAGGTCTAAAAAGGTTCCCAGGCTCAAAGTCAAATCTAGCTTGTTCAGGGTTGATTTTTGCATTCGAGACCCGCAAACTGCAAGGAGTCTCAAAAACCACATGAGACTCCTAAGCTCACTGTCACGTCTAGCAAGGCACACAGGCTCAAAAGTAAAAAAATAAAAAAAAACTAGCTTGTTGAGGGTTATGGTCCATTTTTGCTCTCGGGACCTGAAATCTGCAGCAGCCAAAAAACACCACAATGAGAGTCCAAATCTCACAGTGAAGACTCCTGGGCGTCGGAAGGGTGAAATGAAGCTTTTTCATGGAGGCCAGAGTCACAATTGTTGGCACGATTTCATAAACGCTAGCAAAAGCTGTATTGGCAGCCCTTAGAACCTGGAAACTTGCTTACTGACCAACGGGAGTCTGAAAAACCGCATGAGACTCCGAAGCTCACCTTTACGTCTAAAAATGTTCCCAGGCTCAAAAGTCAAAAAAAAAAAAAACTAGCTTGTTGAGGGGGTGATGGTCCATTTGTGCTCTCGGGGCCTGCAAACTGCAGCAGCCAAAAAAAACACATCAGAGTCCAAATCTCACAGTGAAGACTCCTGGGCGTCGAAAAGGTGAAATGACGCTTTTTAACGGAGACCAAAGTCACAGTTGGTGGCAGGATTTCAAAAACGCTGGCAAAAGCTGTATTGGCAGCCCTAAGAGCCTGGAAACCTTTTTACTGACCAGGGGGAGTCTGAAAAACCGCATGAGACTCCTAAGCTCACCTTAACGTCTAAAAAGGTTCCCAGGCTCAAAAGTCAAATCTAGCTTGTTCAGGGTTGATTTTTGCATCCGAGACCTGCAAACTGCAAGCTTTAGTGGCAAAAGCTGTATTGGCCCTAGAACCTGGAAACGTGCTTATGACCAACGGGAGTCTGAAAAACCGCATGAGTCTCCGAAGCTCACCTTAACGTCTAAAAAGGTTCCCAGGCTCAAAAGTCAAATCAAGCTGCAAACTGCAAGGAGTCTCAAAAAGCACATGAGACTCCTAAGCTCACCGTCACGTCCAGCAAGGCTCCCAGGCTAAAAAGACAAAAAAAAAAAAAAAAATAGCTTGTTGAGGGGTCATGGTCCATTTTTGCTCTAGGGACCTGCAAACTGCAGCAGCCAAAAAAACCACAATGAGAGTCCAAATCTCACAGTGAAGACTCTGGGCTTCGAAAAGGTGAAATGAAGCTTTTTCATAGAGGCCAGAGTTGGCAGGATTTCATAAATGCTGGCAAAAGCTGTATTGGCAGCACTAGAACCTGGAAACTTGCTACTGACCAACGGGAGTCTGAAAAACCGCATGAGACTCCGAAGCTCACCTTAACATCTAAAAAGGTTCCCGGGCTCAAAAGTCAAATCTAGCTTGTTCAGGGTTGATTTTTGCATCCGAGACCTGCAAACTGCAAGCTTTAGTGGCAAAAGCTGTATTGGCCCTAGAACCTGGAAACGTGCTTATGACCAACGGGAGTCTGAAAAACCGCATGAGTCTCCGAAGCTCACCTTAACGTCTAAAAAGGTTCCCAGGCTCAAAAGTCAAATCAAGCTGCAAACTGCAAGGAGTCTCAAAAAGCACATGAGACTCCTAAGCTCACCGTCACGTCCAGCAAGGCTCCCAGGCTCAAAAGACAAAAAAAAAAATAAAAAAAAAATAGCTTGTTGAGGGGTCATGGTCCATTTTTGCTCTAGGGACCTGCAAACTGCAGCAGCCAAAAAAACCACAATGAGAGTCCAAATCTCACAGTGAAGACTCTGGGCTTCGAAAAGGTGAAATGAAGCTTTTTCATGGAGGCCAGAGTTGGCAGGATTTCATAAATGCTGGCAAAAGCTGTATTGGCAGCCCTAGAACCTGGAAACTTGCTACTGACCAACGGGAGTCTGAAAAACCGCATGAGACTCCGAAGCTCACCTTAACGTCTAAAAAGATTCCCAGGCTCAAAAGTCAAATCAAGCTGCAAACTGCAAGGAGTCTCAAAAAGCACATGAGACTCCTAAGCTCACATCACGTCCAGCAAGGCTCCCAGGCTCAAAAGTAAAAAAAAAAAAAAAAAAAACTAGCTTGTTGAGGGTCATGGTCCATTTTTGCTCTCGGGACCTGCAAACTGCAGCAGCCAAAGAACACCACAATGAGAGTCCAAATCTCACAGTGAAGACTCCTGGGCGTCGGAAAGGTGAAATGAAGCTTTTTAACGGAGACCTGAGTCACAGTTGGTGGCAGGATTTCATAAACGCTAGCAAAAGCTGTATTGGCAGCCCTAAGAGCCTGGAAACGTGTTTACTGACCAGGGGGAGTCTGAAAAACCGCATGAGACTCCGAAGCTCACCTTAACGTCTAAAAAGGTTCCCAGGCTCAAAGTCAAATCTAGCTTGTTCAGGGTTGATTTTTGCATCCGAGACCTGCAAACTGCAAGGAGTCTCAAGGAGTCTCAAAAACCACATGAGACTCCTAAGCTCACTGTCACGTCTAGCAAGGCACCCAGGCTCAAAAGTAAAAAAAATTAAAAAAAAAAAACTAGCTTGTTGAGGGGTCATGGTCCATTTTTGCTTTCGGGACCTGCAAACTGCAGCAGCCAAAAAAAACACAATGAGAGTCCAAATTCACAGTGAAGACTCGTGGGCGTCGAAAAGGTGAAATGAAGCTTTTTCATAGAGGCCAGAGTCACAGTTGTTGGCAGGATTTCATAAACGCTAGCAAAAGCTGTATTGGCAGCCCTAGAACCTGGAAACTTGCTTACTGACCAACAGGAGTCTGAAAAACCGCATGAGACTCCGAAGCTCACCTTAACGTCTAAAGTCAAATCAAGCTGCAAACTGCAAGAAGTCTCAAAAACCACATGAGACTCCTAAGCTCACCGTCACGTCTAAAAACGTTCCCAGGCTCAAAAGACAAATCTAGCTTTTTCAGGGTTGATTTTTGCATCCGAGACCTGCAAACTGCAAGGAGTCTAAAAAACCACATGAGACTCCTAAACTCACTGTCACGTCCAGCAAGGCTCCCAGGCTCAAAAGTAAAAAAAAAAAAAAAAAAAAAGAAAAACTAGCTTGTTGAGGGTCATGGTCCATTTTTGCTCTCGGGACCTGCAAACTGCAGCAGCCAAAAAACACCACAATGAGAGTCCATATCTCATAGTAAAGACTCCTGGGCTTCGAAAAGGTGAAATGAAGCTTTTTCATGGAGGCCAGAGTATTGGCAGCCCTAGAACCTGGAAACTTGCTTACTGACCAACGGGAGTCTGAAAAACCGCATGAGACTCCGAAGCTCACCTTAACGTCTAAAGTCAAATCAAGCTGCAACCTGCAGAAGTCTCAAAAACCACATGAGACTCCTAAGCTCACCGTCACGTCTAAAAAGGTTCCCAGGCTCAAAAGTCAAATCTAGCTTGTTCAGGGTTGATTTTTGCATCCGAGACCTGCAAACTGCAAGGAGTCTAAAAAACCACATAGACTCCTAAGCTCACTGTCACATCCAGCAAGGCTCCCAGGCTCAAAAGTAAAAAAAAAAAAAAAGAAAAACTAGCCAAAAAACACCACAATGAGAGTCCAAATCTCACAGTAAGACTCCTGGGCGTCGAAAAGGTGAAAGAAGCTTTTTCATGGAGGCCAGAGTCACAATTGTTGGCAGGATTTCATAAACGCTAGCAAAAGCTTATTGGCAGCCTTAGAACCTGGAAACTTGCTTACTGACCAACGGGATTCTGAAAAACCGCATGAGACTCCGAAGCTCACCTTAACATCTAAAAAGGTTCTCAGCCTCCTAAGTCAAATCAAGCTTGTTCAGGGTTGATTTTTGCATCCGAGACCTGCAAACTGCAAGGAGTCTCAAAAACCACATGAGACTCCTAAGCTCACCGTCACGTCTAGCAAGGCTCCCAGGCTCAAAAGTAAAAAAAAAAAAAAAAAAAAAAAAAAAACTAGCTTGTTGAGGGGTCATGGTCCATTTTTGCTCAAGGGACCTGCAAACTGCAGCAGCCAAAAAAAACACAATGAGAGTCCAAATCTCACAGTGAAGACTCCTGGGCATCGAAAAGGTGAAATGAAGCTTTTTCATGGAGACCAGAGTCATAGTCACAGGATTTCAAAAACGCTGGCAAAAGCTGTATTGGCAGCCCTAGAGCATGGAAACGTTTTTACTGACCACGGGGAGTCTGAAAAACCGCCTGAGACTCCGAAGCTCACCTTAACATCTAAAAAGGTTCTCAGGCTCCTAAGTCAAATCAAGCTTGTTCAGGATTGATTATTGCATCCGAGACCTGCAAACTGCAAGGAGTCTCAAAAACCACATGAGACTCCTAAGCTCACCGTCACGTCTAGCAAGGCTCCCAGGCTCAAAAGTAAAAACAAAAAAAAAAAAACTAGCTTGTTGAGGGGTCATGGTCCATTTTTGCTCTCGGCGCCTGCAAACTGCAGCAGCCAAAAAAAAACCACAATGAGAGTCCAAATCTCACAGTGAAGAGTCGTGGGCGTCGAAAAAAGGTGAAATGAAGCTTTTTCATAGAGGCCAGAGTCACAGTTGTTGGCAGGATTTCATAAAAGCTGTATTGGCAGCCCTAGAACCTGGAAACTTGCTTACTGACCAACGGGAGTCTGAAAAACCGCATGAGACTCCGAAGCTCACCTTAACGTCTAAAAAGGTTCCCAGGCTCAAAAGTCAAATCAAGCTGCAAACTGCAAGGAGTCTCAAAAAGCACATGAGACTCCTAATCTCAACGTCACGTCCAGCAAGGCTCCCAGGCTCAAAAGTTAAAAAAAAAAACACAAAAAAAAAACTAGCTTGTTGAGGGGTCATGGTCCATTTTTGCTCAAGGGACCTGCAAACTGCAGCAGCCAAAAAAAACACAATGAGAGTCCAAATCTCACAGTGAAGACTCCTGGGCATCGAAAAGGTGAAATGAAGCTTTTTCATGGAGACCAGAGTCATAGTCACAGGATTTCAAAAACGCTGGCAAAAGCTGTATTGGCAGCCCTAGAGCATGGAAACGTTTTTACTGACGGGGAGTCTGAAAAACCGCCTGAGACTCCGAAGCTCACCTTAACATCTAAAAAGGTTCTCAGGCTCCTAAGTCAAATCAAGCTTGTTCAGGGTTGATTATTGCATCCGAGACCTGCAAACTGCAAGGAGTCTCAAAAACCACATGAGACTCCTAAGCTCACCGTCACGTCTAGCAAGGCTCCCAGGCTCAAAAGTAAAAACAAACAAAAAAAAAACTAGCTTGTTGAGGGGTCATGGTCCATTTTTGCTCTCGGCGCCTGCAAACTGCAGCAGCCAAAAAAAAACCACAATGAGAGTCCAAATCTCACAGTGAAGAGTCGTGGGCGTCGAAAAGGTGAAATTTCATGGAGGCCAGAGTCACAGTTGTTGGCAGGATTTCATAAACGCTAGCAAAAGCTGTATTGGCAGCCCTAGAACCTGGAAACTTGCTTACTGACCAACGGGAGTCTGAAAAACCGCATGAGACTCCGAAGCTCACCTTAACGTCTAAAAAGGTTCCCAGGCTCAAAAGTCAAATCAAGCTGCAAACTGCAAGGAGTCTCAAAAACCACATGAGACTCCTAATCTCACCGTCACGTCCAGCAGGGCTCCCAGGCTCAAAAGTCACAAAAAAAAACAAAAAAAAAAAAATAGCTTGTTGAGGGGTCATGGACCATTTTTGCTCTCGGGACCTGCAAACTGTGAAGTACTGGGTATTTGAGTCCCAGCGGTGCAGGGGCACACACCCTATGACTTCTGGGTTCACCCTGTTCCAGACCTACAGAAACACAGAGTCTTCTAGGTGAAGTCAAAGATCATTTATTGGCTGCAGACCAATTACAGGCGTCCTAGAAGTACAACAGCGTGTATGTTCTCAGGAGACTGCTGAAAATCATAGAAACGGACTTCATCTTAAATACAGTTTTCCCTGCCTCAGGCATACATTCCTAGGTTTTATGATACGGCAATATACAAGTGTACATTACAGAGAAAAGAGCAGAGTCATGATGACCATCCCACATTCCAGTTCGGCCAGCCCACAATGATTTACACAGTAAGGTTCAGATTCCACATTGGATAATCGATAGGCCCCAATAAACATGAGCATCTCCTGTTTTTGGAAACAAGTCATAAAGCAGGAACAAGCAGGTGCGAAAGTGATTAGCCAGAGGCTTGTGTGTGATGAAAGGACTTTATGGTGCGCTGAGCCCTGATGCTAATTACAGGTGGCCGGAGGAAGAGGAGCTCGTGAGACCAGTTTGACCTGGGGCAGCAGAGCCAAGCTGCCCAGGTCACAGAAGAGTCAAGGAAAGGCACATGCATTGCAAGGCCCGTAGTTGCTTCATTATAGCCTATGTGAGGGCAAGGACAAGATGGCCACCGCTTCCAAAATGGAACCCGCGTAGTGAAGCAGAATAACGTGTACACAGTGCATTCATAGCTAGAACGATATATAAAGCACTCGTACATACCGCATTAACCATTTGCGGTTTGCTAATACCAGGATAAACAGGGGTAGGGCCTTGTCCCCTACGCGGTCGCAGAGATTAAAGTACGACAGACCGTCTTTGCCCTTACATAGGCAATCACTATACTCATCTTAATCCGAGTCTAGGTCAATGTTCACAAAGTCATGGAGATATTGCTGTAGCATCATCCTATTACTTAGCTCGTCCCTCGATACAGGTTTCCTTACACATAAGGTAGCACAGAGGCCACATATCGCAGGAGCACACTGTATGCACAGACAGAACAGGAAAAGAATGGCTAAGATCATTCCAATGACCATTTGAACTTTCCAACCCCAGGCAGATATCAGTTCCCAGAACCACCCCACCAGTGACCAGTCTCCCTTATCCACGTGTATGGTTTCAGATATTTTATGGAGTTTGGAGATGGCTTGATAGACTGTTGGAGCGTTATCTGGTATGAAAATGCAACAACTGGATTGGATAACCTTACATACCCCACCGCGGTCTGCAAGAATAACGTCTAGAACCATGCGGTTCTGCAAAGTCATAAGGCGATCCGCTTGGAGCTCAGCGGTTAGATTACCAAGGGCACCAGCCGTTACATTGACAGTGGATTCAACCACACGAGTCAGTTGTCTCAGGTTCCTACTATTTACCATAGGTCCCCAAAACGGCAGGAAACCCAAGAAGAAGTCTCCTGCTTCCTGACCGGCAGTATCCTCCTTACTAATCACGCCCCTCACAACTCTGGTCTTGTGATAGTCAGCGGCAGCAGTAACTGTTGGCGGTAGCAAGTTCGCAATATAACATGTGCCCGAGAAATCAGGGGGCAACCATGTATATGCTCGGTCATTGCAGATGAAATATGTACCCTTGGCAGCCAAAAACACTGGGGAAAACTGTGACGGGAAAGTGTACGTTTCAGTACAGTCACTTCTCCCCAGTTGAGCTCTAGGATTCTGACCATTACCCTGTAAGCAGAACCGACCCATGTGGGGTACGACCCAGATTGGAGATGAGATTTTTCGCTGTCTTTCACCCAGACTAATACTATACCCCGTCGCGTTCCACCCTACATAAGCTCTCAGCTCTTCTTTGGGAATGGATGAGTATGCATCAATATCCCTACTCATATCGGCAATTCCTCTCACTAAGGCTTTATTATTTGTACCAGGTCTGATGGAACACAGTTGTCGCGGGGAGTAAACATCTAGAGCGTAGAGGAACATGGTCTGGAATGCCCATGACGATCCATTGTAACTGAAAGGCAGCACCAGATAGGGAATACCCTTGTTAATGGTATGTGGCATTAACCCACACACCCAGCAATTGGTCGTATTCATTACTAGTTGATGCTGGTGCAAGAGCTGAATAAACGAGTTATTTACAAACTCTGATCGTCTGGTTTGTTCGTGCTCAGGCAGAGGGTGAAAAGAGTGAGAGGAGGCAGTAGAAAGAGGTATAGGCTGTACGGTGCGTGCAATGGTCTTTTGAGAGGAGAAAAACACAAATCCTACGATGAACATTACTATACTACACAGCGTAAATGGGCACAAAAATACAAAACATTTACTTTTTACAATTCTACACATTCTTGCTTTAAAGTTCATTTCCTCAACGGGTCTCTCCATCTTAAAAAACTCCATCCTCTAATCGGGCCGCTCGCGGCGGATGAGTTTCTTCTGCTAAGGAGTACGCCTGTCAGTCCAGGGAAACGCCCTAGACCAACCAGAACCGTTGACCTAACGTCTTCGGCCTGTACCCCAAAGTCTTGGCACCACGACCCTGCGGCTGAAACCGGATGGTGGTTCGAAAAACAAAAATCAAGAAAGTCCTTCAGATGGGAGAGCCTATAATGTCAAAAAGGAAACAGTAAGGAAATCTTTATTTGTCCATAGGTCTTGGTCTCAAATTATAGCGGAGACGGCCAGGTGCTGTTTGGTCTTGGAACAAAAGTTCAGGCTCTGTGGTGTCCAATCGATTTGACAGTGGCACAGCCTCTTGCAGAATATTGTCACTCTCTTGGTCTGAAGCTGTGTCTCTTATGCGTGCGTCACTGAATGGTACAAAACGAGGTACAGTGTTTGTCTCAGAATCGGCGATACCCTCCTGGACCCACCGGTCATATGGCAGGGGCAAGGGAACTACCTTGCAGTGGGTGCCGTGGATCCAGTGTTTCTTCCCCTTCACTCGCACCGCCGATCTTGTTGATAAAAGCACAAGGTGAGGGCCGATCCAGCGAGGCTCGTCGTTGCTCTTGCGCTGGAAGTTTCGGATCAGCACCCACGTACCAGGGTTGATAGGGTGTCCAGGAGTTTCAGAAGCTTGGGGAAGAGTATCATGTACCTGTTGGTGCAAAACACGCAGTTTAACAGTCAAATCATACAGGTAATCGAGTAGTACTGGATGCTCAATCTCACTAAATTTCGTAGGCCTCGGTACACCCCATACGTTTGCCGGGCGGCCAAAAACCACTTCGTAAGGACTAAGTCCCACTCGTGAGTGTATGGTCATTCTGGTGGACAGGAGTGCTAAAGGCAGAGCATCAGGCCATTTAAGACCGGTGCTCGCCTGGATTTTGGCCAGCTTAAGTTTTAGAGCACCGTTGTAGCGCTCTACTAATCCAGCTGATTGGGGGTGATTTGCAGCGTGGAACTTTTGCTTTATACCTAGCCCTTCACACACATTCTTCATCACTTTACCCACAAACTCACTTCCATTATCACACCACACCATTCTTGGCATTCCAAACCTAGGGAAGAATTCTTTCACAAGGGCTTTGGCTGTGGATAGGGCAGTGTTATCTTTCAGAGGATAGGCCTCTATCCATTTGGAGAAAGCACAAACAACCACCAACACATATTTCAGGTTGTTGCACCTTTCCATGTGGATAAAGTCCAGCTGCAAAACTTCAAATGGGTATGATGGGGGTGCACAGTGACCAGCTGGAGTTGGGGTTCCCCTACCAGGGTTGTATTTCAAGCATACCATGCAATTCTTGACCACATTCTCTGCACACTTGGGAATCCCAGCATTCTGCCATACTGGAGCCAACAACTTACAAATTCCTTTTGTACTGATATGTGCCATCCCATGTGCCATTGTAACTACTGAAAGCACATATGCATCGGGCAACAACCATCGCCTATGTTCTGTCAGATCAATCCAACAACCATTCTCATCTAACTTACCCATACTTTCTCTCCACTTGCTTAACCAGTAGGCCAGAGTAAGAGTTAAGACCTTAACCATTAGGCCAGAGTATGAGTCTAAGACCTTAGCTATTAGGCCAGAGTAAGAGTTAAGACCTTAACCAGTAGGCCAGCGTAAGAGTTAAGACCTTAACCAGTAGGCCAGAGTAAGAGTTAACACCTTAACCATTATGCTAGACTACGAGTCTAAGACCTTAGCTTTTAGGCCAGAGTAAGAGTTAAGACCTTAACCAGTAGGCCAGAGTAAGAGTTAACACCTTAACCAGTAGGCCAGAGTACGAGTCTAAGACCTTAGTTATTAGGCCAGAGTAAGAGTTAAGACCTTAACCAGTAGGCCAGAGTAAGAGTTAAGACCTTAACCAGTAGTCCAGAGTACGAGTCTAAGACCTTAGCTATTAGGCCAGAGTAAGAGTTAAGACCTTAGCTATTAGGCCAGAGTAAGAGTTAAGACCTTAGCTATTAGGCCAGAGTAAGGGTTAAGACCTTAACCATTAGGCCAGAGTAAGAGTTAAGACCTTAGCTATTAGGTCAGAGTAAGAATTAAGACCTTAACCAGTAGGCCAGAGTAAGAGTTAAGACCTTAACCATTAGGCCAGAGTACGAGTCTAAGACATTAGCTATTAGGCCAGAGTAAGAGTTAAGACCTTAACCAGTAGGCCAGAGTAAGAGTTAAGACCTTAACCTGTAGGCCATAGTAAGAGTTAAGACCTTAACCTGTAGGTCATAGTATGAGTCTAAGACCTTACCTATTAGGCCAGAGTAAGAGTTAAGACCTTAACCAGTAGGCCAGAGTACGAGTCTAAGACCTTAGCTATTAGGCCAGAGTAAGTTTCAAGACCTTAGCTATTAGGCCAGAGTAAGAGTTAAGACCTTAACCATTAGGCCAGAGTAAGAGTTAAGACCTTAGCTATTAGGCCAGAGTAAGAGTTAAGACCTTAACCATTAGGCCAGAGTAAGAGTTAAGACCTTCACCAGTAGGCCAGAGTACGAGTCTAAGACCTTAGCTATTAGGCCAGAGTAAGAGTTAAGACCTTAGCTATTAGGCCAGAGTAAGAGTTAAGACCTTAACCAGTAGGCCAGAGTAAGAGTTAACACCTTAAACATTATGCTAGAGTACGAGTCTAAGACCTTAGCTTTTAGGCCAGAGTAAGAGTTAAGACTTTAACCAGTAGGCCAGAGTAAGAGTTAAGACCTTAACCAGTGGGCCAGAGTAAGAGTTAAGACCTTAACTAGTAGTCCAGAGTACGAGTCTAAGACCTTAGCTATTAGACCAGAGTACAAGTCTAAGACCTTAGCTATTAGGCCAGAGTACGAGTTTAAGACATTAGATATTAGGCCAGGGTAAAAGTTAAGACCTTAACCATTAGGCCAGAGTACGAGTCTAAGACCTTAGCTATTAGGCCAGAGTAAGAGTTAAGACCTTAGCTATTAGGCCAGAGTAAGAGTTAAGACCTTAGCTATTAGGCCAGAGTAAGAGTTCAGACCTTAGTTATTAGGCCAGAGTAAGAGTTAAGACCTTAACCATTAGGCCAGAGTACGAGTCTAAGACCTTAGCTATAAGGCCAGAAAAAGAGTTAAGACCTTTACCAGTAGGCCAGAGTACGAGTCTAAGACCTTAGCTATTAGGCCAGAGTAAGAGTTAAGACCTTAACTATTAGGCCAGAGTAAGAGTTAAGACCTTAGCTATTAGGCCAGAGTAAGAGTTAAGACCTTAACCATTAGGCCAGAGTAAGAGTTAAGACCTTAACCATTAGGCCAGAGTAAGAGTTAAGACCTTAGCTATTAGGCCAGAGTAAGGGTTAAGACCTTAACCATTAGGCCAGAGTAAGAGTTAAGACCTTAGCTATTAGGTCAGAGTAAGAATTAAGACCTTAACCAGTAGGCCAGAGTAAGAGTTAAGACCTTAACCATTAGGCCAGAGTACGAGTCTAAGACATTAGCTATTAGGCCAGAGTAAGAGTTAAGACCTTAACCAGTAGGCCAGAGTAAGAGTTAAGACCTTAACCTGTAGGCCATAGTAAGAGTTAAGACCTTAACCTGTAGGTCATAGTATGAGTCTAAGACCTTACCTATTAGGCCAGAGTAAGAGTTAAGACCTTAACCAGTAGGCCAGAGTACGAGTCTAAGACCTTAGCTATTAGGCCAGAGTAAGTTTTAAGACCTTAGCTATTAGGCCAGAGTAAGAGTTAAGACCTTAACCATTAGGCCAGAGTAAGAGTTAAGACCTTAGCTATTAGGCCAGAGTAAGAGTTAAGACCTTAACCATTAGGCCAGAGTAAGAGTTAAGACCTTCACCAGTAGGCCAGAGTACGAGTCTAAGACCTTAGCTATTAGGCCAGAGTAAGAGTTAAGACCTTAGCTATTAGGCCAGAGTAAGAGTTAAGACCTTAACCAGTAGGCCAGAGTAAGAGTTAACACCTTAAACATTATGCTAGAGTACGAGTCTAAGACCTTAGCTTTTAGGCCAGAGTAAGAGTTAAGACTTTAACCAGTAGGCCAGAGTAAGAGTTAAGACCTTAACCAGTGGGCCAGAGTAAGAGTTAAGACCTTAACTAGTAGTCCAGAGTACGAGTCTAAGACCTTAGCTATTAGACCAGAGTACAAGTCTAAGACCTTAGCTATTAGGCCAGAGTACGAGTTTAAGACATTAGATATTAGGCCAGGGTAAAAGTTAAGACCTTAACCATTAGGCCAGAGTACGAGTCTAAGACCTTAGCTATTAGGCCAGAGTAAGAGTTAAGACCTTAGCTATTAGGCCAGAGTAAGAGTTAAGACCTTAGCTATTAGGCCAGAGTAAGAGTTCAGACCTTAGTTATTAGGCCAGAGTAAGAGTTAAGACCTTAACCATTAGGCCAGAGTACGAGTCTAAGACCTTAGCTATAAGGCCAGAAAAAGAGTTAAGACCTTTACCGGTAGGCCAGAGTACGAGTCTAAGACCTTAGCTATTAGGCCAGAGTAAGAGTTAAGACCTTAACTATTAGGCCAGAGTAAGAGTTAAGACCTTAACCATTAGGCCAGAGTAAGAGTTAAAACCTTAGCTATTAGGCCAGAGTAAGAGTTAAGACCTTAACCATTAGGCCAGAGTAAGAGTTAAGACCTTAACCATTTGGCCAGAGTACGAGTCTAAGACCTTAGCTATTAGGCCAGAGTAAGAGTTAAGACCTTAGCTATTAGGCCAGAGTAAGAGTTAAGACCTTAACCAGTAGGCCAGAGTAAGATATAGACCTTAACCAGTAGGCCAGAGTAAGATTTAAGACCTTAACCATTAGGCCAGAGTACGAGTCTAAGACCTTAGATATTAGGCCAGAGTAAGCGTTAAGACCTTAGCTATTAGGTCAGAGTAAGAGTTAAGACCTTAAACAGTAGGCCAGAGTACGAGTCTAGGACCTTAGCTATTATGCCAGAGTAAGAGTTAAGACCTTAGCTATTAGGCCAGAGTAAGAGTTAAGACCTTACCCAGTAGGCCAGACTAAGAGTTAAGACCATAACCAGTAGGCCAGTGTAAGATTTAAGACCTTAACCATTAGGCCAGAGTACGAGTCTAAGACCTTAGCTATTAGGCCAGAATAAGAGTTAAGACCTTAACCATTAGGCCAGAGTAAGAGTTAAGACCTTAACCATTTGGCCAGAGTACGAGTCTAAGACCTTAGCTATTAGGCCAGAGTAAGAGTTAAGACCTTAGCTATTAGGCCAAAGTAAGAGTTAAGACCTTAACCAGTAGGCCAAAGTAAGAGTTAAGACCTTAACCAGTAGGCCAGAGTAAGATTTAAGACCTTAACCATTAGGCCAGAGTACGAGTCTACGACCTTAGCTATTAGGCCAGAGTAAGAGTTAAGACCTTAACCAGTAGGCCAGAGTAAGAGTTAAGACCTTAACCATTAGGCCAGAGTACGAGTCTAAGACCTTAGCTATTAGGCCAGAGTAAGAGTTAAGACCTTAGCTATTAGGTCAGAGTAAGAGTTAAGACCTTAAACAGTAGGCCAGAGTACGAGTCTAGGACCTTAGCTATTAGGCCAGAGTAAGAGTTAAGACCTTAACCAGTAGGCCAGAGTAAGAGTTAAGACATTAACCTGTAGGCCATAGTACAAGTCTAAGACCTTAGCTATTAGGCCAGAGTAAGAGTTAAGACCTTAGCTATTAGGCTAGAGTAAGAGTTAAGACCTTAACCATTAGGCCAGAGTACGAGTCTAAGACCTTAGCTATTAGGCCAGAGTAAGAGTTAAGACCTTAACCATTAGGCCAGAGTTCGAGTCTAAGACCTTAGCTATTAGGCAAGAGTAAGAGTTAAGACCTTAAGCAGTAGGCCAGAGTAAGAGTTAAGAACTAAACAAGTAGGCCAGAGTACGAGACTAAGACCTTTGCTATTAGGCCAGAGTAAGAGTTAAGACCTTATCTATTAGGTCAGAGTAAGAGTTAAGACCGTAACCAGTAGGCCAGAGTAAGAGTTAAGACCTTAACCATTAGGCCAGAGTACGAGTCTAAGACCTTAGCTATTAGGCCAGATTAAGAGATAAGACCTTAACCATTAGGCCAGAGTACGAGTCTAAGACCATAGCAATTAGGCCAGAGTAAGAGTTAAGACCTTAACCAGTAGGCCAGAGTAAGAGTTAAGACCTAAGGTATTAGGCCAGAGTAAGAGTTAAGACGTTAACTATTAGGCCAGAGTAAGAGTTAAGACCTTAACCATTAGGCCAGAGTAAGAGTTAAAACCTTAGCTATTAGGCCAGAGTAAGAGATAAGACCTTAACCATTAGGCCAGAGTAAGAGTTAATACCTTAACCATTTGGCCAGAGTACGAGTCTAAGACCTTAGCTATTAGGCCAGAATAAGAGTTAAGACCTTAGCTATTAGGCCAGAGTAAGAGTTAAGACCTTAACCAGTAGGCCAGAGTAAGAGTTAAGACCTTAACCAGTAGGCCAGAGTAAGATTTAAGACCTTAAACATTAGGCCAGAGTACGAGTCTAAGACCTTAGCTATTAGGCCAGAGTAAGAGTTAAGACCTTAACCAGTAGGCCAGAGTAAGAGGTAAGACCTTAACCATTAGGCCAGAGTACGAGTCTAAGACCTTAGCTATTAGGTCAGAGTAAGAGTTAAGACCTTAGCTATTAGGTCAGAGTAAGAGTTAAGACCTTAAACAGTAGGCCAGAGTACAAGTCTAGGACCTTAGCTATTAGGCCAGAGTAAGAGTTAAGACCTTAACCAGTAGGCCAGAGTAAGAGTTAAGACCTTAACCTGTAGGCCATAGTACGAGTCTAAGACCTTAGCTATTAGGCCAGAGTAACAGTTAAGACCTTAGCTTTTAGGCCAGAATAAGAGTTAAGACCTTAGCTATTAGGCCAGAGTAAGAGTTAAGACCTTAACCAGTAGGCCAGAGTAAGAGTTAACAACTTAACCATTATGCTAGAGTACGAGACTAAGACCTTAGCTTTTAGGCCAGAGTAAGAGTTAAGACTTTAACCAGTAGGCCAGAGTAAGAGTTAAGACCTTAACCAGTAGGCCAGAGTAAGAGTTAAGACCTTAACCAGTAGTCCAGAGTACGAGTCTAAGACCTTAGCTATTAGACCAGGGTACAAGTCTAAGACCTTAGCTATTAGGCCAGAGTATGAGTTTAAGACATTAGATATTAGGCCAGGGTAAGAGTTAAGACCTTAACCATTAGGCCAGAGTACGAGTCTAAGACATTAGCTATTAGGCCAGAGTAAGAGTTAAGACCTTAGCTATTAGGCCAGAGTAAGAGTTAAGACCTTAGCTATGAGGCCAGAGTAAGAGTTCAGACCTTAGTTATTAGGCCAGAGTAAGAGTTAAGACCTCAACCATTAGGCCAGAGTACGAGTCTAAGACCTTAGCTATTAGGCCAGAGTAAGAGTTAAGACCTTAACTATTAGGCCAGATTAAGAGTTAAGACCTTAACCATTAGGCCAGAGTAAGAGTTAAGACCTTAGCTATTAGGCCAGAGTAAGAGTTAAGACCTTAACCATTAGGCCAGAGTAAGAGTTAAGACCTTAACCAGTAGGCCAGAGTAAGAGTTAAGACCTTAACCAGTAGGCCAGAGTAAAATTTAAGACGTTAACCATTAGGCCAGAGTACGAGTCTAAGACCTTAGCTATTAGGCCAGAGTAAGAGTTAAGACCTTAGCTATTAGACCAGAGTAAGAGTTAATACCTTAGCTATTAGGCCAGAGTAAGAGTTAAGACATTAACCATTAGGGCAGAGTAAGAGTTAAGACCTTAACCATTTGGCCAGAGTACGAGTCTAAGACCTTAGCTATTAGGCCAGAGTAAGAGTTAAGACCTTAGCTATTAGGCCAGAGTAAGAGTTAAGACCTTAACCAGTAGGCCAGAGTAAGATTTAAGACCTTAACCATTAGGCCAGAGTACGAGTCTAAGATATTAGCTATTAGGCCAGAGTAAGAGTTAAGACCTTAACCAGTAGGCCAGAGTAAGAGTTAAGACCTTAACCATTAGGCCAGAGTACGAGTCTAAGACCTTAGCTATTAGGCCAGAGTAAGAGTTAAGACCTTAGCTGTTAGGTCAGAGTAAGAGTTAAGACCTTAAACAGTAGGCCAGAGTACGAGTCTAGGACCTTAGCTATTAGGCCAGTGTTGTAAATTGAAGCAGAATGTGATTAAGCATTTACTGAAAACATTAATGTTTCCCCTTTATCGTGTTTTCCTCCTTATGTTGGCCGAAGTCCGGACTCCATTTTGTATTGACATGCTGCCATGTGTTCACCACGAGGAGAGTCCGACCTCTGTGTTAGTTGCTCCTGTAATCTGCCTAGCAACAGTTATAAATAGCTCTCTCTTGTCCATCTGGCGCATGCCCAGACTTGACCACATCTGTTATAATTAGCTTTGCTTGACCATGTGTTTTCACGGGCCTAAGGAGTGTGTTAACTCCGCCCATGTATTGATTTGGTATCGAGAATGACCCTAAATGGTAATGTTCTTTGACTCCATGTGGTATCCACCCACTCATGAGCCCCTCTGTTGTGTATAAAAGGGGACTGTGTACGCAAGTTCGGTGTGCTACTCCTTGCAATACTGAAGAGTGTTGTGTGGATTGTAGGACCACCCTTAAGGGTTAATAAACGTTGTCTTTGTACTTTGCAGTTTCCGTGCCAACTTCCTTATAGATTTCGTTACAGAAGAGCGAACCCTTGTCTCTTGCGGGCCTAGCTGGGGCTTGTATTCATCAATTGGCGCCCGTCACGTGGGGCTCATCGGCGACTCGGATGCTCGAAGGATTGGTCGCGACGAAGGTGAGGAGTTTGGCCGGGGACGTGATCACTGCCAGCGGCGTCTTAGCCCTGGCATCCCGAGGTTTTTCTTCCTTCCCTTCCGAGCTGACCGTCTGGGTGGCGCCGGTCATCGACTGAGACCTCTTCTGTCGGTCCTGCCGTGAGAGCCGTTTGGGCGATTGTGGAGCTTGGCAGTTGGAACCTGGACTCTTGATTGGTAAGAACCGTTGTACGGTACTTGCTCCGAGTTTTGAAGCCTGGTCTGGCTATTTGAGTTTGATTGATGGTGACTAGTCATATTTTGAATTTGTCTTTGTGAAAATATATGCGTTGCAACACATATAGGCAGGTAATGTGGAGAAATTTCTCCGGAGCTGTGTAAATTTGGAACGGCGCAACGACTAAGTGCCATTTTTCTTGATAATACTGCATATTTTGCATTATTCCCAGCATGCCTGCTTTTAGCGCACTCCGTAAGTGGTGCTGCTGTTTGGGTAACCGGTTGAACCTCGAGGAATCTGCTCCAGCTCCCCCAGAGGGGACTCCTAATAGGGATATGTACGTGAAGCATGGTCTTTCTTCCATAATGTACAGCACGTTGTGGAGGAAATATACCAAGAAGGATCCTGAGTTGCGATGGCCTTTGTATGGATCGTTTGATATACGTAAGATTGAGTATGTGGAACAGTGTATGTGTAAGCGACGTGCTCGTCAGGATATGTTTGAGTGTGTGCGATTATGGGTGAAGGAAGTGCGTGAGCGAGAGAAGCGTGAGAAAGCGCTGTTTGATAAAGAGCAACGGAAGAATGATCATATGCGAGCGCAGGAAGCGAAGCATCGGGAGGACAAAGAGCAAACGGACAGACAAGAGAAAGAGCGTAGGCTACAAGTTTCGGGTCAATATGTTGTTCGCCAGCCGCTTTATCCTGTCCTTAATAATCCTGATGATGATTTTTATTTGCTAGATCGCTCTCCGCCCCCTTATGTTGGCGCATCCGCTCCGCGGCCGCAAGATTCTGACCCGGCTTTGGGTAAGGTAGACACACGGTCCATGCTGCCGGCCGAGCAAATGGCTGAGCTTCGGCAAATTTCCTTCCGTGCGCTTAAAGGCAAGGTATCCATGGAGGACTTATTTCAAATTTGGGGGCCATGGCAGGAGAGAGATAAAGTGTATTTTTTGGGTCATTTCGCGGATGAAGTGATTAATGCTTTCCGAAAATATTCTCATGTTTTTGAACCTGACGAAGTGTCTTCGGATGTCAGAGCAATACGTAACGGTGCTTTTTCTCCCTCTAAGGCTCCTGAGGCGGCTCGGCGGCTGTTCGCCTTGCGGGACGAGGTGCTGGCCCTTCGAGAGAAAGCACGCCAACGAGCGGAGGAGGAGAAGCGGTCGGATTCAGTTGCGGCAGGGGGCCACCCATCCGCCTCCCAGTCAGATAAGGATAATGTAGTGCATGCTAAACCGATGCGAGAGGCGGCACCTTTGTATGTCCCTCCGAAAGGAGCAGGGACTAGCTCGGACATTAACTCCGCCGATGCTAGGGGATATTTTGTGTATAATTGGGTTTATACTCCTTGGCATAGGGCCGATGTTATGGCGTTAAAGAATGCATTGCCTGACCCCCGCAAGAATCCAGCGGCCTTCTATGAAGAAGTCGAGGGGGCCTTGAATTCTTGCATTATGACCTTAGCGGATATAGACCTGTTCTTTGGCCTTATCCTACCGCCGGATACGTGGCGCTCTGTCCGGAAGGTAGATGATGCGGTTGCCTTCAAGGCCCGGTGGTCTGACCTTGAGGATGAGGATAGAGAGCGGAAGCCTGCACAGAAACCACCCCAGAATATTCTAGATCTCCCTGCTGCTATTGTGGCTAAATTGAAAACAATAATCCCCCCTAAAAAGATTGACTGGAATATGTTAGCGGCATGTAAGCAGAAAGTTGATGAGTCAGTTGCAGATTTCTTCACGCGCTTCGAAGAAACGTTCCATGACTTTAGTGGCCAGTCGCTTACCGACGACACAGGCCGCCACCTTTTCGCGGACAAATATGTGGCCAATCTGCTGCCGGCAGTTGCGGCCCGGTTAAAAGCGAGTGAGAGTTCTTGGTCCTCCGCGACACCGACGGCCCTTCTGACCATCGCTCAGTATTATGAGCGTCAGGAGCACGAGGCGAAGGGCCAGGAGGAAAAGAAATCGAAAGATCTCAAAACCAAAGTGATGTTAGCACAAGTATATGGCCCGCCCCGCCGGGGTAATAATAATAGGGGAAGGGGCGGATCTTATGGTCCCCCTTCGGGCCGATCTGATTTGAATAAGAACCAATGTGCGTACTGTAAGCAGTTGGGCCATTGGGCCAGGGAGTGCCCAGCATTGCGTGCTTCGCGGCAGGGGCACGCTCCGGGTGGCCAGAGAGGTAGAGGGGGCTTCTCGACCTTTAGAGGGAATTCTAACGATAATGCCCTTTTCGACACTGCTGGCCAGCATCGAGATAGCTCAAACGTTTTTGATCGCCAGCATCAGTATCACGTATCGGACATCGATCGATCGGGATATCATGATTCTCAGCATGCATAGGAATGCGTAGGATGGGGGTCCGAATCAGTTGAGGTGCCGGTCGATCAGACGGGTCCTTATGTATCGGCTGAGGTTTTAGGTTCTACTGATCAGTTCCTAGTGGATACAGGAGCGACACGTAGTGCATTGTCTAGGTACTTGGTTCCGGGGGCTCCCCCATCCGGCTCAATAGTTACATCGGTAGGGTTTGACGGTACACTCTCCCGAAGCCCTCTTTCACAGCCCCTTGCGTTTAAAGTTGATTGTTTTTCTGCGCCTTGTCCGTTTCTGCTTGCTCCGTACACACCGGATAACATTATGGGCCTTGATATGTTAAAGTACTTTAGGGCTACAATTCGTTGTTCCCCTGAGGGTGTGAGGGTGATTCTAAATGACAACTACCCCCGATCTGGGCGGATGTGTATGATCTCAGAGGATGTGTTGTTGGCTACCCTCCCCCAAGCTTTATGGGCGACTTCGGACACAGATGTGGGACAAATGGTGATTCCTCCGGTCCACATTAGTGTCCAGGAGGGGGCGGTGCTACCACGCCTCCCACAGTATCGTATTTCCCAGGAGGGCGAGGAAGCTCTCATACAGATTGTGCAGGATTTGATCGCAGTAGGAGTAGTGGAAGAAGTTCCCTATAATATCTGTAACAGTCCGATTCTCCCTATTCTGAAAAAGGACACGGATGCAAAAGTCTATCGGTTTATAATTGATTTGAGGGAGGTAAATAAGATCGTGATACCTCAGTACCCGGTGGTTTCCGATATCACGACGTTGCTTACCTTGGTCCCGCCTACGGCGACCGTGTTCTCAGTGATTGATTTGAAAAATGCCTTCTTTTCTATTCCCATTCACCCTGATAGCCGATTTCTTTTTGGGTTCACATTAAACAATAGATCTTATCGTTTTTGTAGAATTCCCCAAGGCTATACAGAAAGCCCTAGTATTTATAGTCAGGCCTTGAAGCGACAGTTGGATTCCTTTGTTTTACTCGAGGGGGTCGCCCTCATTCAATATGTCGATGACATCTTGTTGGCGGCTGACACCCTGGAGTTGTGCGAGAAAAGCACGATAGCCTTACTTTCCTTTTTAGCATCCCACAATCACAAGGTCTCTAGGAAGAAATTGCAATTCTGTAGACCAAAGGTGACTTATTTGGGTCACCTTTTGTCTAAGGAGGGGCGTGCACTCACACCAGATCGTATCCAAGTAATCTTGGACACACCGAGGCCATCCACGCAGAAGGATGTGCGTGCATTTTTGGGCCTCGTTTCTTTTTGTAGACAGTGGATATTGGGGTTTTCACACATAGCTAAGCCATTACTAGCGCTCTTGACAAAAGACACGCCTATCCCAATCCCTTGGTCAGATGAGTGTGATGCTGCTTTTCAGCAATTGCGACAGGCCCTTTGTTCAGCACCAGTGTTAGGGACCCCTGATTATACGAAACCCTTTTCGTTGTATGTGCATGAGAAAGATGGATGTGCATTGTCAGTCTTAGTACAGATGCACGGCGACAAGCAGCGCCCTTGTGCATACTTTTCGGCTGTACTTGATCCTGTCGCCCGAGCATTACCAGGGTGTTTTCGCTCGGTAGCGGCGACAGCTGTGTCAATACGGCAGAGTGAAGGAATTGAATTGTCCCATAAACTGTTGGTGTTAGTTCCCCACGCTGTTGATGCCCTGCTTAATCAAACAAAGACGCAGCATTTGACCAGTGCCCGTTTAACGGGATATGAGTTGACGCTTCTAGCTCCTCACATTACGTTAAAAAGGTGCGTGACATTAAACCCGGCCACATTGTTGCCATACCCCGAGACACAGCCTGAGGCACAGAAAGCGCATGATTGTATTCTTGTGACTGAGGAACAAACAAAGGGTCGTATTGATCTCCAGGATACGCCCTTTTCAGATGTAGATGGAGAGTTGTGGGTAGATGGATCATGCCTGAAGCTACCAGATGGTACGACTTCAGCAGCATATGCAATTACCACGTTGCAGACGATAGTGGAGACAGCACGCATACCACAGAAATCAGCTCAAGCAGCGGAACTGATAGCGTTAACACGAGCGTGTGAGCTTAGCACAGGATTGTGTGTGAATGTTTACACAGATAGCCGCTATGCCTTCGGAGTAGCGCACGATTTCGGCCTACTCTGGAAGGAGAGAGGGTTTCTAACGTCACATGGGGTGCAGATAATGCATGGGGAGTTAGTCCACAATCTTTTAACTGCATTGACATACCCAAAGAAAATTGCCATTGTTAAGTGTAGCGCCCATAGGAAAGTGGTTGATAAGGTTGGAGAAGGGAATGCGTTAGCGGATCGAGTAGCACGGGAGACTGCGATGCAGCCCGGTACTACTGCCATGTATGTAGTGAAGTCACAGGTGGAGAGATGGCATGATGCGAAGGAGGAAGTGCGAGAAATACAAAAGACCGCTTCTGACAAAGAGCGGGAACAATGGGCTAGCGAAGGAGAACTGGATGACGAGGGTTGCTGGAGAAATAAGCAGATGGATAGATGGAAATTACCCACGGCTTTTGTACAACCTATGGTCCAGATGGCACATGGGCTAGCACATGTTGGAGCTTCCGCGATTGTGAAATTGCTTACCCAAGTCTGGGAGCATCCAGAGATTGCTAGCACGGCAAAGAGGGTGGTGCAGACCTGTATGATCTGTCTGAAGTATAACCCAGGGAAAGGCACGCGAACCCCAGCAGGAGGATTTGCGACACCCACTGCACCCTTTGAGGTTCTGCAGATGGATTACATCCAGCTTGAGCGCTGTAACAATTTGAAGTATGTTCTAGTAGTGGTTTGCGCCTTTAGTAAATGGGTCGAGGCGTACCCTGCGAAAGACAATACTGCAATGACTACAGCGAAGCTATTGCTGAAAGAGTTTTTCCCCCGATACGGCGTCTGTAGACTTCTGTGGAGTGATAATGGCCCTCACTTTGTAGCGGATGTTATAAGGTATGTCTTGAAGGGCCTAGGCATCACCCAGAAGTTCCACGCCGTGTTCCACCCTCAGTCTGCAGGACTAGTCGAGAAATATAATGGTACACTGAAGCTTAAGATTGCCAAAATTCAAGCTTCAACGTCTTTGACTTGGCCAGACGCTTTGCCACTGGCGTTATTGTCAATTAGGTCGGTGCCACACTCTCGAACCGGCCTTACACCCTATGAGATTGTATTTGGACGCCCAATGAATATTTGGGGTCCACCAAGACCTAAGGCTGTGTATGATGTACCTTGTGTGATGATGAGTGATTATCTGGCACAGTTAACGGATAACTTGGTTTCTATTCATCAACAGGTCCGAGAGGCGCTCCCTGATCGGTCTACCGGTGAAGGACATGGTCTCCGGCCTGGGGATCATGTCATGCTGAAGGTTTTCGACAGAACGAACAGTTTGGAGCCGAGATGGGTCGGACCTGAGCAAGTTCTTCTTGCAACGAGGACGGCAGTGCGAGTCTCGAACAGGAAGAATTGGATCCATTCCTTGCACTGTCGAAAGGTACCGCCCGGATTGGTGGAATCTGCCGTGCTGACCGATCAACGAGACATCTTAGCAGCAGAGACAGGCCGTGCTGCAGAGCCAAACGACACGGAGGAGCTCTTTTCGGACCACACGACTTCTGGAGGAAGGCGATATCATTTGCGACCAAGGAAGTGAGGTTTCCAGTACCGGGACATACTGTCAGAACGGCCCTTGGGTTAGTGAAACGGAGAGCCGATGAGGCAAGGGGGGGGGATCAGCCCTGCATTAGTGTAGCGACACCCGTCTTGGCCCGCTGGTGAAGAAATCAACCGCTGCCCAAGGGGAAGAGTTCTGACAGACTTTTTAGTTTCAGGAAGATACCAGGGTATTGTTTCCTTTGACATGGAGAAGAAGAAAATTCTTTGTGCACTGGGGTTCATGCTAACAGTAGCTATCATTGGTACAACCACATGGTTTGTGGAGGAGGCAACTCCTGCCCGAGGGACACTTGTGTTGACGACTCCAGTGCCTGCGGAGCACTACTTTTATACATTGCCATACCAAGAGTTGAAGCATCGACAATCCTATTTGAATAACACTTTCATTCAGATGCTGCATCACACCCACGTTGCTACGAACGCTACGAACTGTTGGATATGTGGGATGATGCCAGCCCATCAGAAGAAAGGAGGTACGCCATTCATACCCCTTCCTTTCTCTCACAATGGCTCTTGTAGAGCATGGTACACTCTGTTGTTTGCCACTCGAAAACCGACAGTGGGACGATTGCTTTTCAGACTTAATAAAGAATGTCATCAGGACAGAAATGGATATCCACAAGCAAATGGAACAATTTGGGAATGGGAAGAGTACCGACCGGACAATGAATCCATTCCCTATATCTTCACGAATACCAGAGACACTGTGGGAAAGGAAAAATTTGTGATCCAAGTGGCCCAAGCCCAAGCGGACCTGTGTGTCCAGAGTGTGGGTTTTATCCCTGTTGGTGTCAGTGATTGTATAACTGTGTTAAACATTGATGGGTTAAATAATAGCACCTTCCTAGCATCCCATAATACCTATTTTGTATGTGGAAATAAAGGTTATTACCGTTTGCCGGCTGGGTGGTCTGGGGTATGCTATGTATCATTCCTATTACCTCCTGTATTTCTAGCACCCGCGTCATACCATAAGGATTTGAAATTGCTGAATAATGTGACTGTAAATAGATATAAACGTACTCTATCTATTAATGAGGTGGATCAAACCGATACTAGTTTGCAACAGTATATTGATTTCAACTTAGGACTGTTTTTCTTTGTTGGAGCTGCTTTGAATAGTAGGAAGATCCGGAGATTAACGAGAGTGGTAGAAGCTGTGACTAATCAGACTGCTGCTGCTCTTGGGAATCTTACGGAAGAATTACAGATAACCAGGATTGTTGCATTGCAGAATCGTATGGTATTGGATGTGATGCTAGCTGATCGAGGAGGAGCCTGTAAAATTATTGGAAGTAGCTGCTGTGTGTTCATCCCTGATCATACGCCATCCGTTTATAACGCCATTAATAAGCTGCATAAAATAGCAGCTGAAATCCACACAGAAAACGGCACTTGGTCCTTTTCTGGATGGTTTTGGGCGTTGATTACTGCCTGGGGTTGGAAGGTTCTAACTGGTCTCTGTATTATTGTAGCAATTCTGTTCCTTTTCTGTATGTGTATTCAATGTGGACCATTGTGCTGTTCCGTATGCATTTCATTTTGCATTCCAGATAAGAAGGCTATTGCCGATATTACCCGCCAGAAGGGTCTAGCTAAAGAGGTTAAAGGAATGATGATAATTGACATATACGATGATTATTCTTGGAAACCGGATGTCTTCAGTAAATGCTGAAAGGGTCGTCTGTTGTAAATTGAAGCAGAATGTGATTAAGCATTTACTGAAAACATTAATGTTTCCCCTTTATCGTGTTTTCCTCCTTATGTTGGCCGAAGTCCGGACTCCATTTTGTATTGACATGCTGCCATGTGTTCACCACGAGGAGAGTCCGACCTCTGTGTTAGTTGCTCCTGTAATCTGCCTAGCAACAGTTATAAATAGCTCTCTCTTGTCCATCTGGCGCATGCCCAGACTTGACCACATCTGTTATAATTAGCTTTGCTTGACCATGTGTTTTCACGGGCCTAAGGAGTGTGTTAACTCCGCCCATGTATTGATTTGGTATCGAGAATGACCCTAAATGGTAATGTTCTTTGACTCCATGTGGTATCCACCCACTCATGAGCCCCTCTGTTGTGTATAAAAGGGGACTGTGTACGCAAGTTCGGTGTGCTACTCCTTGCAATACTGAAGAGTGTTGTGTGGATTGTAGGACCACCCTTAAGGGTTAATAAACGTTGTCTTTGTACTTTGCAGTTTCCGTGCCAACTTCCTTATAGATTTCGTTACAGAAGAGCGAACCCTTGTCTCTTGCGGGCCTAGCTGGGGCTTGTATTCATCACCAGAGTAAGAGTTAAGACCTTAGCTATTAGGCCAGAGTAAGTGTTAAGACCTTACCCAGTAGGCCAGAGTAAGAGTTAAGACCTTAACCAGTTGGCCAGAGTAAGATTTAAGACCTTAACCATTAGGCCAGAGTACGAGTCTAAGAACTTAGCTATTAGGCCAGAGTAAGAGTTAAGACCTTAACCATTAGGCCAGAGTAAGAGTTAAGACCTTAACCATTTGGCCAGAGTACGAGTCTAAGACCTTAGCTATTAGGCCAGAGTAAGAGTTAAGACCTTAGCTATTAGGCCAGAGTAAGAGTTAAGACCTTAACCACTAGGCCAAAGTCGGAGTTAAGACCTTAACCAGTAGGCCAGAGTAAGATTTAAGACCTTAAACATTAGGCCAGAGTACGAGTCTAAGACCTTAGCTATTAGGCCAGAGTAAGAGTTAAGACCTTAACCAGTAGGCCAGAGTCAGAGTTAAGACCTTAACCATTAGGCCAGAGTACGAGTCTAAGACCTTAGCTATTAGGCCAGAGTAAGAGTTAAGACCTTAGCTATTAGGTCAGAGTAAGAGTTAAGACCTTAAACAGTAGGCCAGAGTACAAGTCTAGGACCTTAGCCATTAGGCCAGAGTAAGAGTTAAGACCTTCACCAGTAGGCCAGAGTAAGAGTTAAGACCTTAACCTGTAGGCCATAGTACGAGTCTAAGACCTTAGCCATTAGGCCAGAGTAAGAGTTAAGACCTTAACCAGTAGGCCGGAGTACGAGTCTAAGACCTTAGCTATTAGGCCAGAGTAAGAGTTAAGACCTTAGCTATTAGGCCAGAGTAAGAGTTAAGACCTTAACCATTAGGCCAGAGAAAGAGTTAAGACCTTAGCTATTAGGCCAGAGTAAGAGTTAAGACCTTAGCTATTAGGCCAGAGTAAGAGTTAAGACCTTAACCAGTAGGCCAGATTAAGAGTTGAGACTTTAACCAGTAGGCCAGAGTACGAGTCAAAGACCTTAAACATTAGGCCAGAGTACGAGTCTAAGACCTTAGCTATTAGGCCATAGTACGAGTCTAAGACCTTAGCTATTAGGCCTGAGTAAGAGTTAAGACCTTAGCTATTAGGCCAGAGTAAGAGTTAAGACCTTAGCTATTAGGCCAAAGTAAGAGTTAAGACCTTAACCTGTAGGCCATAGTACAAGTCTAAGACCTTAGCTATTAGGCCAGAGTAAGAGTTAAGACCTTAACCAGTAGGCCAGAGTAAGTGTTAAGACCTTAACCTGTAGGCCAAAGCACAAGTCTAAGACCTTAGCTATTAGGCCAGAGTAAGAGTTAATACCTTAGCTATTAGGCCAGAGTAAGCGTTAAGACCTTAACCAGTAGGCCAGAGTACAAGTCTAAGACCTTAGCTATTAGGCCAGAGTAAGAGTTAAGACCTTAACCAGTAGGCCAGCATAAGAGTTAAGACCTTAACCAGTAGGCCAGAGTAAGAGTTAAGACCTTAACCATTAGGCCAGAGTACGAGTCTAAGACCTTAGCTATTAGGCCAGAGTAAGAGTTAAGACCTTAGCTATTAGGCCAGAGTAAGATTTAAGACCTTAGCTATTAGGCCAGAGTAAGAGTTAAGACGTTAACCAGTAGGCCAGAGTAAGAGTTAAGACCTTAACCAGTAGGCCAGAGTACGAGTGTAAGACCTTAGCTATTCGGCCAGAGTAAGAGTTAAGACCTTAACCATTAGGCCAGAGTACGAGACTAAGACCTTAGCTATTAGGCCAGAGTAAGAGTTAAGACCTTAACCATTAGGCCAGAGTAAGAGTTAAGACCTTCACCAGTAGGCCAGAGTACGAGTCTAAGACCTTAGCTATTAGGACAGAGTAAGAGTTAAGACCTTAGCTTTTAGGCCAGAGTAAGAGTTAAGACCTTAACCCGTAGGCCAGAGTAAGAGTTAACAACTTAACCATTATGCTAGAGTAGGAGTCTAAGACCTTAGCTTTTAGGCCAGAGTAGGAGTTAAGACTTTAACCAGTAGGCCAGAGTAAGAGTTAAGACCTTTACCAGTAGGCCAGAGTAAGAGTTAAGACCTTAACCAGTAGTCCAGAGTACGAGTCTAAGACCTTAGCTATTAGACCAGAGTACAAGTCTAAGACCTTAGCTATTAGGCCAGAGTACGAGTTTAAGACATTAGATATTAGGCCAGGGTAAGAGTTAAGACCTTAACCATTAGGCCAGAGTACGAGTCTAAGACATTAGCTATTAGGCCAGAGTAAGAGTTAAGACCTTAGCTATTAGGCCAGAGTAAGAGTTCAGACCTTAGTTATTAGGCCAGAGTAAGAGTTAAGGCCTTAACCATTAGGCCAGAGTACGAGTCTAAGACCTTAGCAATTAGGCCAGAGTAAGAGTTAAGACCTTAGCTATTAGGCCAGAGTAAGAGTTAAGACCTTAACCATTAGGCCAGAGTAAGAGTTAAGACCTTAGCTATTAGGCCAGAGTAAGAGTTAAGACCTTAACCAGTAGGCCAGAGTAAGAGTTAAGACCTTAACCAGTAGGCCAGAGTAAGATTTAAGACGTTAACCATTTGGCCAGAGTACGAGTCTAAGACCTTAGCTATTAGGCCAGAGTAAGAGTTAAGACCTTAACCAGTAGGCCAGAGTAAGAGTTAAGACCTTAACCATTAGGCCAGAGTACGAGTCTAAGACCTTAGCTATTAGGCCAGAGTAAGAGTTAAGACCTTAGCTATTAGGTCAGAGTAAGAGTTAAGACCTTAAACAGTAGGCCAGAGTACGAGTCTAGGACCTTAGCTATTAGGCCAGAGTAAGAGTTAAGACCTTAACCAGTAGGCCAGAGTAAGAGTTAAGACATTAACCTGTAGGCCATAGTACGAGTCTAAGACCTTAGCTATTAGGCCAGAGTAAGAGTTAAGACCTTAGCTATTAGGCTAGAGTAAGAGTTAAGACCTTAACCATTAGGCCAGAGTACGAGTCTAAGACCTTAGCTATTAGGCCAGAGTAAGAGTTAAGACCTTAACCATTAGGCCAGAGTTCGAGTCTAAGACCTTAGCTATTAGGCAAGAGTAAGAGTTAAGACCTTAAGCAGTAGGCCAGAGTAAGAGTTAAGAACTTAACAAGTAGGCCAGAGTACGAGACTAAGACCTTTGCTATTAGGCCAGAGTAAGAGTTAAGACCTTATCTATTAGGTCAGAGTAAGAGTTAAGACCGTAACCAGTAGGCCAGAGTAAGAGTTAAGACCTTAACCATTAGGCCAGAGTACGAGTCTAAGACCTTAGCTATTAGGCCAGATTAAGAGATAAGACCTTAACCATTAGGCCAGAGTACGAGTCTAAGACCATAGCAATTAGGCCAGAGTAAGAGTTAAGACCTTAACCAGTAGGCCAGAGTAAGAGTTAAGACCTAAGGTATTAGGCCAGAGTAAGAGTTAAGACGTTAACTATTAGGCCAGAGTAAGAGTTAATACCTTAACCATTTGGCCAGAGTACGAGTCTAAGACCTTAGCTATTAGGCCAGAGTAAGAGTTAAGACCTTAGCTATTAGGCCAGAGTAAGAGTTAAGACCTTAACCAGTAGGCCAGAGTAAGAGTTAAGACCTTAACCAGTAGGCCAGAGTAAGATTTAAGACCTTAAACATTAGGCCAGAGTACGAGTCTAAGACCTTAGCTATTAGGCCAGAGTAAGAGTTAAGACCTTAACCAGTAGGCCAGAGTAAGAGGTAAGACCTTAACCATTAGGCCAGAGTACGAGTCTAAGACCTTAGCTATTAGGCCAGAGTAAGAGTTAAGACCTTAGCTATTAGGTCAGAGTAAGAGTTAAGACCTTAAACAGTAGGCCAGAGTACAAGTCTAGGACCTTAGCTATTAGGCCAGAGTAAGAGTTAAGACCTTAACCAGTAGGCCAGAGTAAGAGTTAAGACCTTAACCTGTAGGCCATAGTACGAGTCTAAGACCTTAGCTATTAGGCCAGAGTAAGAGTTAAGACCTTAGCTTTTAGGCCAGAGTAAGAGTTAAGACCTTAGCTATTAGGCCAGAGTAAGAGTTAAGACCTTAACCAGTAGGCCAGAGTAAGAGTTAACAACTTAACCATTATGCTAGAGTACGAGTCTAAGACCTTAGCTTTTAGGCCAGAGTAAGAGTTAAGACTTTAACCAGTAGGCCAGAGTAAGAGTTAAGACCTTAACCAGTAGGCCAGAGTAAGAGTTAAGACCTTAACCAGTAGTCCAGAGTACGAGTCTAAGACCTTAGCTATTAGACCAGGGTACAAGTCTAAGACCTTAGCTATTAGGCCAGAGTACGAGTTTAAGACATTAGATATTAGGCCAGGGTAAGAGTTAAGACCTTAACCATTAGGCCAGAGTACGAGTCTAAGACATTAGCTATTAGGCCAGAGTAAGAGTTAAGACCTTAGCTATTAGGCCAGAGTAAGAGTTAAGACCTTAGCTATGAGGCCAGAGTAAGAGTTCAGACCTTAGTTATTAGGCCAGAGTAAGAGTTAAGACCTCAACCATTAGGCCAGAGTACGAGTCTAAGACCTTAGCTATTAGGCCAGAGTAAGAGTTAAGACCTTAACTATTAGGCCAGATTAAGAGTTAAGACCTTAACCATTAGGCCAGAGTAAGAGTTAAGACCTTAGCTATTAGGCCAGAGTAAGAGTTAAGACCTTAACCATTAGGCCAGAGTAAGAGTTAAGACCTTAACCAGTAGGCCAGAGTAAGAGTTAAGACCTTAACCAGTAGGCCAGAGTAAAATTTAAGACGTTAACCATTAGGCCAGAGTACGAGTCTAAGACCTTAGCTATTAGGCCAGAGTAAGAGTTAAGACCTTAGCTATTAGACCAGAGTAAGAGTTAATACCTTAGCTATTAGGCCAGAGTAAGAGTTAAGACATTAACCATTAGGGCAGAGTAAGAGTTAAGACCTTAACCATTTGGCCAGAGTACGAGTCTAAGACCTTAGCTATTAGGCCAGAGTAAGAGTTAAGACCTTAGCTATTAGGCCAGAGTAAGAGTTAAGACCTTAACCAGTAGGCCAGAGTAAGATTTAAGACCTTAACCATTAGGCCAGAGTACGAGTCTAAGATATTAGCTATTAGGCCAGAGTAAGAGTTAAGACCTTAACCAGTAGGCCAGAGTAAGAGTTAAGACCTTAACCATTAGGCCAGAGTACGAGTCTAAGACCTTAGCTATTAGGCCAGAGTAAGAGTTAAGACCTTAGCTGTTAGGTCAGAGTAAGAGTTAAGACCTTAAACAGTAGGCCAGAGTACGAGTCTAGGACCTTAGCTATTAGGCCAGAGTAAGAGTTAAGACCTTAGCTATTAGGCCAGAGTAAGTGTTAAGAACTTACCCAGTAGGCCAGAGTAAGAGTTAAGACCTTAACCAGTTGGCCAGAGTAAGATTTAAGACCTTAACCATTAGGCCAGAGTACGAGTCTAAGAACTTAGCTATTAGGCCAGAGTAAGAGTTAAGACCTTAACCATTAGGCCAGAGTAAGAGTTAAGACCTTAACCATTTGGCCAGAGTACGAGTCTAAGACCTTAGCTATTAGGCCAGAGTAAGAGTTAAGACCTTAGCTATTAGGCCAGAGTAAGAGTTAAGACCTTAACCACTAGGCCAAAGTCGGAGTTAAGACCTTAACCAGTAGGCCAGAGTAAGATTTAAGACCTTAAACATTAGGCCAGAGTACGAGTCTAAGACCTTAGCTATTAGGCCAGAGTAAGAGTTAAGACCTTAACCAGTAGGCCAGAGTCAGAGTTAAGACCTTAACCATTAGGCCAGAGTACGAGTCTAAGACCTTAGCTATTAGGCCAGAGTAAGAGTTAAGACCTTAGCTATTAGGTCAGAGTAAGAGTTAAGACCTTAAACAGTAGGCCAGAGTACAAGTCTAGGACCTTAGCCATTAGGCCAGAGTAAGAGTTAAGACCTTCACCAGTAGGCCAGAGTAAGAGTTAAGACCTTAACCTGTAGGCCATAGTACGAGTCTAAGACCTTAGCCATTAGGCCAGAGTAAGAGTTAAGACCTTAACCAGTAGGCCGGAGTACGAGTCTAAGACCTTAGCTATTAGGCCAGAGTAAGAGTTAAGACCTTAGCTATTAGGCCAGAGTAAGAGTTAAGACCTTAACCATTAGGCCAGAGAAAGAGTTAAGACCTTAGCTATTAGGCCAGAGTAAGAGTTAAGACCTTAGCTATTAGGCCAGAGTAAGAGTTAAGACCTTAACCAGTAGGCCAGATTAAGAGTTGAGACTTTAACCAGTAGGCCAGAGTACGAGTCAAAGACCTTAAACATTAGGCCAGAGTACGAGTCTAAGACCTTAGCTATTAGGCCATAGTACGAGTCTAAGACCTTAGCTATTAGGCCTGAGTAAGAGTTAAGACCTTAGCTATTAGGCCAGAGTAAGAGTTAAGACCTTAGCTATTAGGCCAAAGTAAGAGTTAAGACCTTAACCTGTAGGCCATAGTACAAGTCTAAGACCTTAGCTATTAGGCCAGAGTAAGAGTTAAGACCTTAACCAGTAGGCCAGAGTAAGTGTTAAGACCTTAACCTGTAGGCCAAAGCACAAGTCTAAGACCTTAGCTATTAGGCCAGAGTAAGAGTTAATACCTTAGCTATTAGGCCAGAGTAAGCGTTAAGACCTTAACCAGTAGGCCAGAGTACAAGTCTAAGACCTTAGCTATTAGGCCAGAGTAAGAGTTAAGACCTTAACCAGTAGGCCAGCATAAGAGTTAAGACCTTAACCAGTAGGCCAGAGTAAGAGTTAAGACCTTAACCATTAGGCCAGAGTACGAGTCTAAGACCTTAGCTATTAGGCCAGAGTAAGAGTTAAGACCTTAGCTATTAGGCCAGAGTAAGATTTAAGACCTTAGCTATTAGGCCAGAGTAAGAGTTAAGACGTTAACCAGTAGGCCAGAGTAAGAGTTAAGACCTTAACCAGTAGGCCAGAGTACGAGTGTAAGACCTTAGCTATTCGGCCAGAGTAAGAGTTAAGACCTTAACCATTAGGCCAGAGTACGAGACTAAGACCTTAGCTATTAGGCCAGAGTAAGAGTTAAGACCTTAACCATTAGGCCAGAGTAAGAGTTAAGACCTTCACCAGTAGGCCAGAGTACGAGTCTAAGACCTTAGCTATTAGGACAGAGTAAGAGTTAAGACCTTAGCTTTTAGGCCAGAGTAAGAGTTAAGACCTTAACCAGTAGGCCAGAGTAAGAGTTAACAACTTAACCATTATGCTAGAGTAGGAGTCTAAGACCTTAGCTTTTAGGCCAGAGTAAGAGTTAAGACTTTAACCAGTAGGCCAGAGTAAGAGTTAAGACCTTTACCAGTAGGCCAGAGTAAGAGTTAAGACCTTAACCAGTAGTCCAGAGTACGAGTCTAAGACCTTAGCTCTTAGACCAGAGTACAAGTCTAAGACCTTAGCTATTAGGCCAGAGTACGAGTTTAAGACATTAGATATTAGGCCAGGGTAAGAGTTAAGACCTTAACCATTAGGCCAGAGTACGAGTCTAAGACATTAGCTATTAGGCCAGAGTAAGAGTTAAGACCTTAGCTATTAGGCCAGAGTAAGAGTTCAGACCTTAGTTATTAGGCCAGAGTAAGAGTTAAGGCCTTAACCATTAGGCCAGAGTACGAGTCTAAGACCTTAGCAATTAGGCCAGAGTAAGAGTTAAGACCTTAGCTATTAGGCCAGAGTAAGAGTTAAGACCTTAACCATTAGGCCAGAGTAAGAGTTAAGACCTTAGCTATTAGGCCAGAGTAAGAGTTAAGACCTTAACCAGTAGGCCAGAGTAAGAGTTAAGACCTTAACCAGTAGGCCAGAGTAAGATTTAAGACGTTAACCATTTGGCCAGAGTACGAGTCTAAGACCTTAGCTATTAGGCCAGAGTAAGAGTTAAGACCTTAACCAGTAGGCCAGAGTAAGAGTTAAGACCTTAACCATTAGGCCAGAGTACGAGTCTAAGACCTTAGCTATTAGGCCAGAGTAAGAGTTAAGACCTTAGCTATTAGGTCAGAGTAAGAGTTAAGACCTTAAACAGTAGGCCAGAGTACGAGTCTAGGACCTTAGCTATTAGGCCAGAGTAAGAGTTAAGACCTTAACCAGTAGGCCAGAGTAAGAGTTAAGACATTAACCTGTAGGCCATAGTACGAGTCTAAGACCTTAGCTATTAGGCCAGAGTAAGAGTTAAGACCTTAGCTATTAGGCTAGAGTAAGAGTTAAGACCTTAACCATTAGGCCAGAGTACGAGTCTAAGACCTTAGCTATTAGGCCAGAGTCAGAGTTAAGACCTTAACCATTAGGCCAGAGTTCGAGTCTAAGACCTTAGCTATTAGGCAAGAGTAAGAGTTAAGACCTTAAGCAGTAGGCCAGAGTAAGAGTTAAGAACTTAACAAGTAGGCCAGAGTACGAGACTAAGACCTTTGCTATTAGGCCAGAGTAAGAGTTAAGACCTTATCTATTAGGTCAGAGTAAGAGTTAAGACCGTAACCAGTAGGCCAGAGTAAGAGTTAAGACCTTAACCATTAGGCCAGAGTACGAGTCTAAGACCTTAGCTATTAGGCCAGATTAAGAGATAAGACCTTAACCATTAGGCCAGAGTACGAGTCTAAGACCATAGCAATTAGGCCAGAGTAAGAGTTAAGACCTTAACCAGTAGGCCAGAGTAAGAGTTAAGACCTAAGGTATTAGGCCAGAGTAAGAGTTAAGACGTTAACTATTAGGCCAGAGTAAGAGTTAAGACCTTAACCATTAGGCCAGAGTAAGAGTTAAAACCTTAGCTATTAGGCCAGAGTAAGAGATAAGACCTTAACCATTAGGCCAGAGTAAGAGTTAATACCTTAACCATTTGGCCAGAGTACGAGTCTAAGACCTTAGCTATTAGGCCAGAGTAAGAGTTAAGACCTTAGCTATTAGGCCAGAGTAAGAGTTAAGACCTTAACCAGTAGGCCAGAGTAAGAGTTAAGACCTTAACCAGTAGGCCAGAGTAAGATTTAAGACCTTAAACATTAGGCCAGAGTACGAGTCTAAGACCTTAGCTATTAGGCCAGAGTAAGAGTTAAGACCTTAACCAGTAGGCCAGAGTAAGAGGTAAGACCTTAACCATTAGGCCAGAGTACGAGTCTAAGACCTTAGCTATTAGGCCAGAGTAAGAGTTAAGACCTTAGCTATTAAGTCAGAGTAGGAGTTAAGACCTTAAACAGTAGGCCAGAGTACAAGTCTAGGACCTTAGCTATTAGGCCAGAGTAAGAGTTAAGACCTTAACCAGTAGGCCAGAGTAAGAGTTAAGACCTTAACCTGTAGGCCATAGTACGAGTCTAAGACCTTAGCTATTAGGCCAGAGTAAGAGTTAAGACCTTAGCTTTTAGGCCAGAGTAAGAGTTAAGACCTTAGCTATTAGGCCAGAGTAAGAGTTAAGACCTTAACCAGTAGGCCAGAGTAAGAGTTAACAACTTAACCATTATGCTAGAGTACGAGTCTAAGACCTTAGCTTTTAGGCCAGAGTAAGAGTTAAGACTTTAACCAGTAGGCCAGAGTAAGAGTTAAGACCTTAACCAGTAGGCCAGAGTAAGAGTTAAGACCTTAACCAGTAGTCCAGAGTACGAGTCTAAGACCTTAGCTATTAGACCAGGGTACAAGTCTAAGACCTTAGCTATTAGGCCAGAGTACGAGTTTAAGACATTAGATATTAGGCCAGGGTAAGAGTTAAGACCTTAACCATTAGGCCAGAGTACGAGTCTAAGACATTAGCTATTAGGCCAGAGTAAGAGTTAAGACCTTAGCTATTAGGCCAGAGTAAGAGTTAAGACCTTAGCTATGAGGCCAGAGTAAGAGTTCAGACCTTAGTTATTAGGCCAGAGTAAGAGTTAAGACCTCAACCATTAGGCCAGAGTACGAGTCTAAGACCTTAGCTATTAGGCCAGAGTAAGAGTTAAGACCTTAACTATTAGGCCAGATTAAGAGTTAAGACCTTAACCATTAGGCCAGAGTAAGAGTTAAGACCTTAGCTATTAGGCCAGAGTAAGAGTTAAGACCTTAACCATTAGGCCAGAGTAAGAGTTAAGACCTTAACCAGTAGGCCAGAGTAAGAGTTAAGACCTTAACCAGTAGGCCAGAGTAAAATTTAAGACGTTAACCATTAGGCCAGAGTACGAGTCTAAGACCTTAGCTATTAGGCCAGAGTAAGAGTTAAGACCTTAGCTATTAGACCAGAGTAAGAGTTAATACCTTAGCTATTAGGCCAGAGTAAGAGTTAAGACATTAACCATTAGGGCAGAGTAAGAGTTAAGACCTTAACCATTTGGCCAGAGTACGAGTCTAAGACCTTAGCTATTAGGCCAGAGTAAGAGTTAAGACCTTAGCTATTAGGCCAGAGTAAGAGTTAAGACCTTAACCAGTAGGCCAGAGTAAGATTTAAGACCTTAACCATTAGGCCAGAGTACGAGTCTAAGATATTAGCTATTAGGCCAGAGTAAGAGTTAAGACCTTAACCAGTAGGCCAGAGTAAGAGTTAAGACCTTAACCATTAGGCCAGAGTACGAGTCTAAGACCTTAGCTATTAGGCCAGAGTAAGAGTTAAGACCTTAGCTGTTAGGTCAGAGTAAGAGTTAAGACCTTAAACAGTAGGCCAGAGTACGAGTCTAGGACCTTAGCTATTAGGCCAGAGTAAGAGTTAAGACCTTAGCTATTAGGCCAGAGTAAGTGTTAAGAACTTACCCAGTAGGCCAGAGTAAGAGTTAAGACCTTAACCAGTTGGCCAGAGTAAGATTTAAGACCTTAACCATTAGGCCAGAGTACGAGTCTAAGAACTTAGCTATTAGGCCAGAGTAAGAGTTAAGACCTTAACCATTAGGCCAGAGTAAGAGTTAAGACCTTAACCATTTGGCCAGAGTACGAGTCTAAGACCTTAGCTATTAGGCCAGAGTAAGAGTTAAGACCTTAGCTATTAGGCCAGAGTAAGAGTTAAGACCTTAACCACTAGGCCAAAGTCGGAGTTAAGACCTTAACCAGTAGGCCAGAGTAAGATTTAAGACCTTAAACATTAGGCCAGAGTACGAGTCTAAGACCTTAGCTATTAGGCCAGAGTAAGAGTTAAGACCTTAACCAGTAGGCCAGAGTCAGAGTTAAGACCTTAACCATTAGGCCAGAGTACGAGTCTAAGACCTTAGCTATTAGGCCAGAGTAAGAGTTAAGACCTTAGCTATTAGGTCAGAGTAAGAGTTAAGACCTTAAACAGTAGGCCAGAGTACAAGTCTAGGACCTTAGCCATTAGGCCAGAGTAAGAGTTAAGACCTTCACCAGTAGGCCAGAGTAAGAGTTAAGACCTTAACCTGTAGGCCATAGTACGAGTCTAAGACCTTAGCCATTAGGCCAGAGTAAGAGTTAAGACCTTAACCAGTAGGCCGGAGTACGAGTCTAAGACCTTAGCTATTAGGCCAGAGTAAGAGTTAAGACCTTAGCTATTAGGCCAGAGTAAGAGTTAAGACCTTAACCATTAGGCCAGAGAAAGAGTTAAGACCTTAGCTATTAGGCCAGAGTAAGAGTTAAGACCTTAGCTATTAGGCCAGAGTAAGAGTTAAGACCTTAACCAGTAGGCCAGATTAAGAGTTGAGACTTTAACCAGTAGGCCAGAGTACGAGTCAAAGACCTTAAACATTAGGCCAGAGTACGAGTCTAAGACCTTAGCTATTAGGCCATAGTACGAGTCTAAGACCTTAGCTATTAGGCCTGAGTAAGAGTTAAGACCTTAGCTATTAGGCCAGAGTAAGAGTTAAGACCTTAGCTATTAGGCCAAAGTAAGAGTTAAGACCTTAACCTGTAGGCCATAGTACAAGTCTAAGACCTTAGCTATTAGGCCAGAGTAAGAGTTAAGACCTTAACCAGTAGGCCAGAGTAAGTGTTAAGACCTTAACCTGTAGGCCAAAGCACAAGTCTAAGACCTTAGCTATTAGGCCAGAGTAAGAGTTAATACCTTAGCTATTAGGCCAGAGTAAGCGTTAAGACCTTAACCAGTAGGCCAGAGTACAAGTCTAAGACCTTAGCTATTAGGCCAGAGTAAGAGTTAAGACCTTAACCAGTAGGCCAGCATAAGAGTTAAGACCTTAACCAGTAGGCCAGAGTAAGAGTTAAGACCTTAACCATTAGGCCAGAGTACGAGTCTAAGACCTTAGCTATTAGGCCAGAGTAAGAGTTAAGACCTTAGCTATTAGGCCAGAGTAAGATTTAAGACCTTAGCTATTAGGCCAGAGTAAGAGTTAAGACGTTAACCAGTAGGCCAGAGTAAGAGTTAAGACCTTAACCAGTAGGCCAGAGTACGAGTGTAAGACCTTAGCTATTCGGCCAGAGTAAGAGTTAAGACCTTAACCATTAGGCCAGAGTACGAGACTAAGACCTTAGCTATTAGGCCAGAGTAAGAGTTAAGACCTTAACCATTAGGCCAGAGTAAGAGTTAAGACCTTCACCAGTAGGCCAGAGTACGAGTCTAAGACCTTAGCTATTAGGACAGAGTAAGAGTTAAGACCTTAGCTTTTAGGCCAGAGTAAGAGTTAAGACCTTAACCAGTAGGCCAGAGTAAGAGTTAACAACTTAACCATTATGCTAGAGTAGGAGTCTAAGACCTTAGCTTTTAGGCCAGAGTAAGAGTTAAGACTTTAACCAGTAGGCCAGAGTAAGAGTTAAGACCTTTACCAGTAGGCCAGAGTAAGAGTTAAGACCTTAACCAGTAGTCCAGAGTACGAGTCTAAGACCTTAGCTCTTAGACCAGAGTACAAGTCTAAGACCTTAGCTATTAGGCCAGAGTACGAGTTTAAGACATTAGATATTAGGCCAGGGTAAGAGTTAAGACCTTAACCATTAGGCCAGAGTACGAGTCTAAGACATTAGCTATTAGGCCAGAGTAAGAGTTAAGACCTTAGCTATTAGGCCAGAGTAAGAGTTCAGACCTTAGTTATTAGGCCAGAGTAAGAGTTAAGGCCTTAACCATTAGGCCAGAGTACGAGTCTAAGACCTTAGCAATTAGGCCAGAGTAAGAGTTAAGACCTTAGCTATTAGGCCAGAGTAAGAGTTAAGACCTTAACCATTAGGCCAGAGTAAGAGTTAAGACCTTAGCTATTAGGCCAGAGTAAGAGTTAAGACCTTAACCAGTAGGCCAGAGTAAGAGTTAAGACCTTAACCAGTAGGCCAGAGTAAGATTTAAGACGTTAACCATTTGGCCAGAGTACGAGTCTAAGACCTTAGCTATTAGGCCAGAGTAAGAGTTAAGACCTTAACCAGTAGGCCAGAGTAAGAGTTAAGACCTTAACCATTAGGCCAGAGTACGAGTCTAAGACCTTAGCTATTAGGCCAGAGTAAGAGTTAAGACCTTAGCTATTAGGTCAGAGTAAGAGTTAAGACCTTAAACAGTAGGCCAGAGTACGAGTCTAGGACCTTAGCTATTAGGCCAGAGTAAGAGTTAAGACCTTAACCAGTAGGCCAGAGTAAGAGTTAAGACATTAACCTGTAGGCCATAGTACGAGTCTAAGACCTTAGCTATTAGGCCAGAGTAAGAGTTAAGACCTTAGCTATTAGGCTAGAGTAAGAGTTAAGACCTTAACCATTAGGCCAGAGTACGAGTCTAAGACCTTAGCTATTAGGCCAGAGTAAGAGTTAAGACCTTAACCATTAGGCCAGAGTTCGAGTCTAAGACCTTAGCTATTAGGCAAGAGTAAGAGTTAAGACCTTAAGCAGTAGGCCAGAGTAAGAGTTAAGAACTTAACAAGTAGGCCAGAGTACGAGACTAAGACCTTTGCTATTAGGCCAGAGTAAGAGTTAAGACCTTATCTATTAGGTCAGAGTAAGAGTTAAGACCGTAACCAGTAGGCCAGAGTAAGAGTTAAGACCTTAACCATTAGGCCAGAGTACGAGTCTAAGACCTTAGCTATTAGGCCAGATTAAGAGATAAGACCTTAACCATTAGGCCAGAGTACGAGTCTAAGACCATAGCAATTAGGCCAGAGTAAGAGTTAAGACCTTAACCAGTAGGCCAGAGTAAGAGTTAAGACCTAAGGTATTAGGCCAGAGTAAGAGTTAAGACGTTAACTATTAGGCCAGAGTAAGAGTTAAGACCTTAACCATTAGGCCAGAGTAAGAGTTAAAACCTTAGCTATTAGGCCAGAGTAAGAGATAAGACCTTAACCATTAGGCCAGAGTAAGAGTTAATACCTTAACCATTTGGCCAGAGTACGAGTCTAAGACCTTAGCTATTAGGCCAGAGTAAGAGTTAAGACCTTAGCTATTAGGCCAGAGTAAGAGTTAAGACCTTAACCAGTAGGCCAGAGTAAGAGTTAAGACCTTAACCAGTAGGCCAGAGTAAGATTTAAGACCTTAAACATTAGGCCAGAGTACGAGTCTAAGACCTTAGCTATTAGGCCAGAGTAAGAGTTAAGACCTTAACCAGTAGGCCAGAGTAAGAGGTAAGACCTTAACCATTAGGCCAGAGTACGAGTCTAAGACCTTAGCTATTAGGCCAGAGTAAGAGTTAAGACCTTAGCTATTAGGTCAGAGTAGGAGTTAAGACCTTAAACAGTAGGCCAGAGTACAAGTCTAGGACCTTAGCTATTAGGCCAGAGTAAGAGTTAAGACCTTAACCAGTAGGCCAGAGTAAGAGTTAAGACCTTAACCTGTAGGCCATAGTACGAGTCTAAGACCTTAGCTATTAGGCCAGAGTAAGAGTTAAGACCTTAGCTTTTAGGCCAGAGTAAGAGTTAAGACCTTAGCTATTAGGCCAGAGTAAGAGTTAAGACCTTAACCAGTAGGCCAGAGTAAGAGTTAACAACTTAACCATTATGCTAGAGTACGAGTCTAAGACCTTAGCTTTTAGGCCAGAGTAAGAGTTAAGACTTTAACCAGTAGGCCAGAGTAAGAGTTAAGACCTTAACCAGTAGGCCAGAGTAAGAGTTAAGACCTTAACCAGTAGTCCAGAGTACGAGTCTAAGACCTTAGCTATTAGACCAGGGTACAAGTCTAAGACCTTAGCTATTAGGCCAGAGTACGAGTTTAAGACATTAGATATTAGGCCAGGGTAAGAGTTAAGACCTTAACCATTAGGCCAGAGTACGAGTCTAAGACATTAGCTATTAGGCCAGAGTAAGAGTTAAGACCTTAGCTATTAGGCCAGAGTAAGAGTTAAGACCTTAGCTATGAGGCCAGAGTAAGAGTTCAGACCTTAGTTATTAGGCCAGAGTAAGAGTTAAGACCTCAACCATTAGGCCAGAGTACGAGTCTAAGACCTTAGCTATTAGGCCAGAGTAAGAGTTAAGACCTTAACTATTAGGCCAGATTAAGAGTTAAGACCTTAACCATTAGGCCAGAGTAAGAGTTAAGACCTTAGCTATTAGGCCAGAGTAAGAGTTAAGACCTTAACCATTAGGCCAGAGTAAGAGTTAAGACCTTAACCAGTAGGCCAGAGTAAGAGTTAAGACCTTAACCAGTAGGCCAGAGTAAAATTTAAGACGTTAACCATTAGGCCAGAGTACGAGTCTAAGACCTTAGCTATTAGGCCAGAGTAAGAGTTAAGACCTTAGCTATTAGACCAGAGTAAGAGTTAATACCTTAGCTATTAGGCCAGAGTAAGAGTTAAGACATTAACCATTAGGGCAGAGTAAGAGTTAAGACCTTAACCATTTGGCCAGAGTACGAGTCTAAGACCTTAGCTATTAGGCCAGAGTAAGAGTTAAGACCTTAGCTATTAGGCCAGAGTAAGAGTTAAGACCTTAACCAGTAGGCCAGAGTAAGATTTAAGACCTTAACCATTAGGCCAGAGTACGAGTCTAAGATATTAGCTATTAGGCCAGAGTAAGAGTTAAGACCTTAACCAGTAGGCCAGAGTAAGAGTTAAGACCTTAACCATTAGGCCAGAGTACGAGTCTAAGACCTTAGCTATTAGGCCAGAGTAAGAGTTAAGACCTTAGCTGTTAGGTCAGAGTAAGAGTTAAGACCTTAAACAGTAGGCCAGAGTACGAGTCTAGGACCTTAGCTATTAGGCCAGAGTAAGAGTTAAGACCTTAGCTATTAGGCCAGAGTAAGTGTTAAGAACTTACCCAGTAGGCCAGAGTAAGAGTTAAGACCTTAACCAGTTGGCCAGAGTAAGATTTAAGACCTTAACCATTAGGCCAGAGTACGAGTCTAAGAACTTAGCTATTAGGCCAGAGTAAGAGTTAAGACCTTAACCATTAGGCCAGAGTAAGAGTTAAGACCTTAACCATTTGGCCAGAGTACGAGTCTAAGACCTTAGCTATTAGGCCAGAGTAAGAGTTAAGACCTTAGCTATTAGGCCAGAGTAAGAGTTAAGACCTTAACCACTAGGCCAAAGTCGGAGTTAAGACCTTAACCAGTAGGCCAGAGTAAGATTTAAGACCTTAAACATTAGGCCAGAGTACGAGTCTAAGACCTTAGCTATTAGGCCAGAGTAAGAGTTAAGACCTTAACCAGTAGGCCAGAGTCAGAGTTAAGACCTTAACCATTAGGCCAGAGTACGAGTCTAAGACCTTAGCTATTAGGCCAGAGTAAGAGTTAAGACCTTAGCTATTAGGTCAGAGTAAGAGTTAAGACCTTAAACAGTAGGCCAGAGTACAAGTCTAGGACCTTAGCCATTAGGCCAGAGTAAGAGTTAAGACCTTCACCAGTAGGCCAGAGTAAGAGTTAAGACCTTAACCTGTAGGCCATAGTACGAGTCTAAGACCTTAGCCATTAGGCCAGAGTAAGAGTTAAGACCTTAACCAGTAGGCCGGAGTACGAGTCTAAGACCTTAGCTATTAGGCCAGAGTAAGAGTTAAGACCTTAGCTATTAGGCCAGAGTAAGAGTTAAGACCTTAACCATTAGGCCAGAGAAAGAGTTAAGACCTTAGCTATTAGGCCAGAGTAAGAGTTAAGACCTTAGCTATTAGGCCAGAGTAAGAGTTAAGACCTTAACCAGTAGGCCAGATTAAGAGTTGAGACTTTAACCAGTAGGCCAGAGTACGAGTCAAAGACCTTAAACATTAGGCCAGAGTACGAGTCTAAGACCTTAGCTATTAGGCCATAGTACGAGTCTAAGACCTTAGCTATTAGGCCTGAGTAAGAGTTAAGACCTTAGCTATTAGGCCAGAGTAAGAGTTAAGACCTTAGCTATTAGGCCAAAGTAAGAGTTAAGACCTTAACCTGTAGGCCATAGTACAAGTCTAAGACCTTAGCTATTAGGCCAGAGTAAGAGTTAAGACCTTAACCAGTAGGCCAGAGTAAGTGTTAAGACCTTAACCTGTAGGCCAAAGCACAAGTCTAAGACCTTAGCTATTAGGCCAGAGTAAGAGTTAATACCTTAGCTATTAGGCCAGAGTAAGCGTTAAGACCTTAACCAGTAGGCCAGAGTACAAGTCTAAGACCTTAGCTATTAGGCCAGAGTAAGAGTTAAGACCTTAACCAGTAGGCCAGCATAAGAGTTAAGACCTTAACCAGTAGGCCAGAGTAAGAGTTAAGACCTTAACCATTAGGCCAGAGTACGAGTCTAAGACCTTAGCTATTAGGCCAGAGTAAGAGTTAAGACCTTAGCTATTAGGCCAGAGTAAGATTTAAGACCTTAGCTATTAGGCCAGAGTAAGAGTTAAGACGTTAACCAGTAGGCCAGAGTAAGAGTTAAGACCTTAACCAGTAGGCCAGAGTACGAGTGTAAGACCTTAGCTATTCGGCCAGAGTAAGAGTTAAGACCTTAACCATTAGGCCAGAGTACGAGACTAAGACCTTAGCTATTAGGCCAGAGTAAGAGTTAAGACCTTAACCATTAGGCCAGAGTAAGAGTTAAGACCTTCACCAGTAGGCCAGAGTACGAGTCTAAGACCTTAGCTATTAGGACAGAGTAAGAGTTAAGACCTTAGCTTTTAGGCCAGAGTAAGAGTTAAGACCTTAACCAGTAGGCCAGAGTAAGAGTTAACAACTTAACCATTATGCTAGAGTAGGAGTCTAAGACCTTAGCTTTTAGGCCAGAGTAAGAGTTAAGACTTTAACCAGTAGGCCAGAGTAAGAGTTAAGACCTTTACCAGTAGGCCAGAGTAAGAGTTAAGACCTTAACCAGTAGTCCAGAGTACGAGTCTAAGACCTTAGCTCTTAGACCAGAGTACAAGTCTAAGACCTTAGCTATTAGGCCAGAGTACGAGTTTAAGACATTAGATATTAGGCCAGGGTAAGAGTTAAGACCTTAACCATTAGGCCAGAGTACGAGTCTAAGACATTAGCTATTAGGCCAGAGTAAGAGTTAAGACCTTAGCTATTAGGCCAGAGTAAGAGTTCAGACCTTAGTTATTAGGCCAGAGTAAGAGTTAAGGCCTTAACCATTAGGCCAGAGTACGAGTCTAAGACCTTAGCAATTAGGCCAGAGTAAGAGTTAAGACCTTAGCTATTAGGCCAGAGTAAGAGTTAAGACCTTAACCATTAGGCCAGAGTAAGAGTTAAGACCTTAGCTATTAGGCCAGAGTAAGAGTTAAGACCTTAACCAGTAGGCCAGAGTAAGAGTTAAGACCTTAACCAGTAGGCCAGAGTAAGATTTAAGACGTTAACCATTTGGCCAGAGTACGAGTCTAAGACCTTAGCTATTAGGCCAGAGTAAGAGTTAAGACCTTAACCAGTAGGCCAGAGTAAGAGTTAAGACCTTAACCATTAGGCCAGAGTACGAGTCTAAGACCTTAGCTATTAGGCCAGAGTAAGAGTTAAGACCTTAGCTATTAGGTCAGAGTAAGAGTTAAGACCTTAAACAGTAGGCCAGAGTACGAGTCTAGGACCTTAGCTATTAGGCCAGAGTAAGAGTTAAGACCTTAACCAGTAGGCCAGAGTAAGAGTTAAGACATTAACCTGTAGGCCATAGTACGAGTCTAAGACCTTAGCTATTAGGCCAGAGTAAGAGTTAAGACCTTAGCTATTAGGCTAGAGTAAGAGTTAAGACCTTAACCATTAGGCCAGAGTACGAGTCTAAGACCTTAGCTATTAGGCCAGAGTAAGAGTTAAGACCTTAACCATTAGGCCAGAGTTCGAGTCTAAGACCTTAGCTATTAGGCAAGAGTAAGAGTTAAGACCTTAAGCAGTAGGCCAGAGTAAGAGTTAAGAACTTAACAAGTAGGCCAGAGTACGAGACTAAGACCTTTGCTATTAGGCCAGAGTAAGAGTTAAGACCTTATCTATTAGGTCAGAGTAAGAGTTAAGACCGTAACCAGTAGGCCAGAGTAAGAGTTAAGACCTTAACCATTAGGCCAGAGTACGAGTCTAAGACCTTAGCTATTAGGCCAGATTAAGAGATAAGACCTTAACCATTAGGCCAGAGTACGAGTCTAAGACCATAGCAATTAGGCCAGAGTAAGAGTTAAGACCTTAACCAGTAGGCCAGAGTAAGAGTTAAGACCTAAGGTATTAGGCCAGAGTAAGAGTTAAGACGTTAACTATTAGGCCAGAGTAAGAGTTAAGACCTTAACCATTAGGCCAGAGTAAGAGTTAAAACCTTAGCTATTAGGCCAGAGTAAGAGATAAGACCTTAACCATTAGGCCAGAGTAAGAGTTAATACCTTAACCATTTGGCCAGAGTACGAGTCTAAGACCTTAGCTATTAGGCCAGAGTAAGAGTTAAGACCTTAGCTATTAGGCCAGAGTAAGAGTTAAGACCTTAACCAGTAGGCCAGAGTAAGAGTTAAGACCTTAACCAGTAGGCCAGAGTAAGATTTAAGACCTTAAACATTAGGCCAGAGTACGAGTCTAAGACCTTAGCTATTAGGCCAGAGTAAGAGTTAAGACCTTAACCAGTAGGCCAGAGTAAGAGGTAAGACCTTAACCATTAGGCCAGAGTACGAGTCTAAGACCTTAGCTATTAGGCCAGAGTAAGAGTTAAGACCTTAGCTATTAGGTCAGAGTAGGAGTTAAGACCTTAAACAGTAGGCCAGAGTACAAGTCTAGGACCTTAGCTATTAGGCCAGAGTAAGAGTTAAGACCTTAACCAGTAGGCCAGAGTAAGAGTTAAGACCTTAACCTGTAGGCCATAGTACGAGTCTAAGACCTTAGCTATTAGGCCAGAGTAAGAGTTAAGACCTTAGCTTTTAGGCCAGAGTAAGAGTTAAGACCTTAGCTATTAGGCCAGAGTAAGAGTTAAGACCTTAACCAGTAGGCCAGAGTAAGAGTTAACAACTTAACCATTATGCTAGAGTACGAGTCTAAGACCTTAGCTTTTAGGCCAGAGTAAGAGTTAAGACTTTAACCAGTAGGCCAGAGTAAGAGTTAAGACCTTAACCAGTAGGCCAGAGTAAGAGTTAAGACCTTAACCAGTAGTCCAGAGTACGAGTCTAAGACCTTAGCTATTAGACCAGGGTACAAGTCTAAGACCTTAGCTATTAGGCCAGAGTACGAGTTTAAGACATTAGATATTAGGCCAGGGTAAGAGTTAAGACCTTAACCATTAGGCCAGAGTACGAGTCTAAGACATTAGCTATTAGGCCAGAGTAAGAGTTAAGACCTTAGCTATTAGGCCAGAGTAAGAGTTAAGACCTTAGCTATGAGGCCAGAGTAAGAGTTCAGACCTTAGTTATTAGGCCAGAGTAAGAGTTAAGACCTCAACCATTAGGCCAGAGTACGAGTCTAAGACCTTAGCTATTAGGCCAGAGTAAGAGTTAAGACCTTAACTATTAGGCCAGATTAAGAGTTAAGACCTTAACCATTAGGCCAGAGTAAGAGTTAAGACCTTAGCTATTAGGCCAGAGTAAGAGTTAAGACCTTAACCATTAGGCCAGAGTAAGAGTTAAGACCTTAACCAGTAGGCCAGAGTAAGAGTTAAGACCTTAACCAGTAGGCCAGAGTAAAATTTAAGACGTTAACCATTAGGCCAGAGTACGAGTCTAAGACCTTAGCTATTAGGCCAGAGTAAGAGTTAAGACCTTAGCTATTAGACCAGAGTAAGAGTTAATACCTTAGCTATTAGGCCAGAGTAAGAGTTAAGACATTAACCATTAGGGCAGAGTAAGAGTTAAGACCTTAACCATTTGGCCAGAGTACGAGTCTAAGACCTTAGCTATTAGGCCAGAGTAAGAGTTAAGACCTTAGCTATTAGGCCAGAGTAAGAGTTAAGACCTTAACCAGTAGGCCAGAGTAAGATTTAAGACCTTAACCATTAGGCCAGAGTACGAGTCTAAGATATTAGCTATTAGGCCAGAGTAAGAGTTAAGACCTTAACCAGTAGGCCAGAGTAAGAGTTAAGACCTTAACCATTAGGCCAGAGTACGAGTCTAAGACCTTAGCTATTAGGCCAGAGTAAGATTTAAGACCTTAGCTGTTAGGTCAGAGTAAGAGTTAAGACCTTAAACAGTAGGCCAGAGTACGAGTCTAGGACCTTAGCTATTAGGCCAGAGTAAGAGTTAAGACCTTAGCTATTAGGCCAGAGTAAGTGTTAAGACCTTACCCAGTAGGCCAGAGTAAAAGTTAAGACCTTAACCAGTTGGCCAGAGTAAGATTTAAGACCTTAACCATTAGGCCAGAGTACGAGTCTAAGAACTTAGCTATTAGGCCAGAGTAAGAGTTAAGACCTTAACCATTAGGCCAGAGTAAGAGTTAAGACCTTAACCATTTGGCCAGAGTACGAGTCTAAGACCTTAGCTATTAGGCCAGAGTAAGAGTTAAGACCTTAGCTATTAGGCCAGAGTAAGAGTTAAGACCTTAACCACTAGGCCAAAGTCGGAGTTAAGACCTTAACCAGTAGGCCAGAGTAAGATTTAAGACCTTAAACATTAGGCCAGAGTACGAGTCTAAGACCTTAGCTATTAGGCCAGAGTAAGAGTTAAGACCTTAACCAGTAGGCCAGAGTCAGAGTTAAGACCTTAACCATTAGGCCAGAGTACGAGTCTAAGACCTTAGCTATTAGGCCAGAGTAAGAGTTAAGACCTTAGCTATTAGGTCAGAGTAAGAGTTAAGACCTTAAACAGTAGGCCAGAGTACAAGTCTAGGACCTTAGCCATTAGGCCAGAGTAAGAGTTAAGACCTTCACCAGTAGGCCAGAGTAAGAGTTAAGACCTTAACCTGTAGGCCATAGTACGAGTCTAAGACCTTAGCCATTAGGCCAGAGTAAGAGTTAAGACCTTAACCAGTAGGCCGGAGTACGAGTCTAAGACCTTAGCTATTAGGCCAGAGTAAGAGTTAAGACCTTAGCTATTAGGCCAGAGTAAGAGTTAAGACCTTAACCATTAGGCCAGAGAAAGAGTTAAGACCTTAGCTATTAGGCCAGAGTAAGAGTTAAGACCTTAGCTATTAGGCCAGAGTAAGAGTTAAGACCTTAACCAGTAGGCCAGATTAAGAGTTGAGACTTTAACCAGTAGGCCAGAGTACGAGTCAAAGACCTTAAACATTAGGCCAGAGTACGAGTCTAAGACCTTAGCTATTAGGCCATAGTACGAGTCTAAGACCTTAGCTATTAGGCCTGAGTAAGAGTTAAGACCTTAGCTATTAGGCCAGAGTAAGAGTTAAGACCTTAGCTATTAGGCCAAAGTAAGAGTTAAGACCTTAACCTGTAGGCCATAGTACAAGTCTAAGACCTTAGCTATTAGGCCAGAGTAAGAGTTAAGACCTTAACCAGTAGGCCAGAGTAAGTGTTAAGACCTTAACCTGTAGGCCAAAGCACAAGTCTAAGACCTTAGCTATTAGGCCAGAGTAAGAGTTAATACCTTAGCTATTAGGCCAGAGTAAGCGTTAAGACCTTAACCAGTAGGCCAGAGTACAAGTCTAAGACCTTAGCTATTAGGCCAGAGTAAGAGTTAAGACCTTAACCAGTAGGCCAGCATAAGAGTTAAGACCTTAACCAGTAGGCCAGAGTAAGAGTTAAGACCTTAACCATTAGGCCAGAGTACGAGTCTAAGACCTTAGCTATTAGGCCAGAGTAAGAGTTAAGACCTTAGCTATTAGGCCAGAGTAAGATTTAAGACCTTAGCTATTAGGCCAGAGTAAGAGTTAAGACGTTAACCAGTAGGCCAGAGAAAGAGTTAAGACCTTAACCTGTAGGCAATAGTACGAGTCTAAGACCTTAGCTATTCGGCCAGAGTAAGAGTTAAGACCTTAACCATTAGGCCAGAGTACGAGACTAAGACCTTAGCTATTAGGCCAGAGTAAGAGTTAAGACCTTAACCATTAGGCCAGAGTAAGAGTTAAGACCTTCACCAGTAGGCCAGAGTACGAGTCTAAGACCTTAGCTATTAGGACAGAGTAAGAGTTAAGACCTTAGCTTTTAGGCCAGAGTAAGAGTTAAGACCTTAACCAGTAGGCCAGAGTAAGAGTTAACAACTTAACCATTATGCTAGAGTAGGAGTCTAAGACCTTAGCTTTTAGGCCAGAGTAAGAGTTAAGACTTTAACCAGTAGGCCAGAGTAAGAGTTAAGACCTTTACCAGTAGGCCAGAGTAAGAGTTAAGACCTTAACCAGTAGTCCAGAGTACGAGTCTAAGACCTTAGCTATTAGACCAGAGTACAAGTCTAAGACCTTAGCTATTAGGCCAGAGTACGAGTTTAAGACATTAGATATTAGGCCAGGGTAAGAGTTAAGACCTTAACCATTAGGCCAGAGTACGAGTCTAAGACATTAGCTATTAGGCCAGAGTAAGAGTTAAGACCTTAGCTATTAGGCCAGAGTAAGAGTTCAGACCTTAGTTATTAGGCCAGAGTAAGAGTTAAGGCCTTAACCATTAGGCCAGAGTACGAGTCTAAGACCTTAGCAATTAGGCCAGAGTAAGAGTTAAGACCTTAGCTATTAGGCCAGAGTAAGAGTTAAGACCTTAACCATTAGGCCAGAGTAAGAGTTAAGACCTTAGCTATTAGGCCAGAGTAAGAGTTAAGACCTTAAACAGTAGGCCAGAGTAAGAGTTAAGACCTTAACCAGTAGGCCAGAGTAAGATTTAAGACGTTAACCATTTGGCCAGAGTACGAGTCTAAGACCTTAGCTATTAGGCCAGAGTAAGAGTTAAGACCTTAGCTATTAGACCAGAGTAAGAGTTAATACCTTAGCTATTAGGCCAGAGTAAGAGTTAAGACCTTAACCATTAGGCCAGAGTAAGAGTTAAGACCTTAACCATTTGGCCAGAGTACGAGTCTAAGACCTTAGCTATTAGGCCAGAGTAAGAGTTAAGACCTTAGCTATTAGGCCAGAGTAAGAGTTAAGACCTTAAGCAGTAGGCCAGAGTAAGATTTAAGACCTTAACCATTAGGCCAGAGTACGAGTCTAAGACCTTAGCTATTAGGCCAGAGTAAGAGTTAAGACCTTAACCAGTAGGCCAGAGTAAGAGTTAAGACCTTAACCATTAGGCCAGAGTACGAGTCTAAGACCGTAGCTATTAGGCCAGAGTAAGAGTTAAGACCTTAGCTGTTAGGTCAGAGTAAGAGTTAAGACCTTAAACAGTAGGCCAGAGTACGAGTCTAGGACCTTAGCTATTAGGCCAGAGTAAGAGTTAAGACCTTAGCTATTAGGCCAGAGTAAGTGTTAAGACCTTACCCAGTAGGCCAGAGTAAGAGTTAAGACCTTAACCAGTTGGCCAGAGTAAGATTTAAGACCTTAACCATTAGGCCAGAGTACGAGTCTAAGACCTTAGCTATTAGGCCAGAGTTTGAGTTAAGACCTTAACCATTAGGCCAGAGTAAGAGTTAAGACCTTAACCATTTGGCCAGAGTACGAGTCTAAGACCTTAGCTATTAGGCCAGAGTAAGAGTTAAGACCTTAGCTATTAGGCCAGAGTAAGAGTTAAGACCTTAACCACTAGGCCAAAGTCGGAGTTAAGACCTTAACCAGTAGGCCAGAGTAAGATTTAAGACCTTAAACATTAGGCCAGAGTACGAGTCTAAGACCTTAGCTATTAGGCCAGAGTAAGAGTTAAGACCTTAGCTATTAGGCCAGAGTAAGAGTTAAGACCTTAACCATTAGGCCAGAGTAAGAATTAAGACTTTAGCTATGAGGCCAGAGTAAGAGTTAAGACCTTAACCAGTAGGCCAGAGTAAGAGTTAAGACCTTAACCAGTAGGCCAGAGTAAGATTTAAGACGTTAACCATTTGGCCAGAGTACGAGTCTAAGACCTTAGCTATTAGGCCAGAGTAAGAGTTAAGACCTTAGCTATTAGACCAGAGTAAGAGTTAATACCTTAGCTATTAGGCCAGAGTAAGAGTTAAGACCTTAACCATTAGGCCAGAGTAAGAGTTAAGACCTTAACCATTTGGCCAGAGTACGAGTCTAAGACCTTAGCTATTAGGCCAGAGTAAGAGTTAAGACCTTAGCTATTAGGCCAGAGTAAGAGTTAAGACCTTAACCAGTAGGCCAGAGTAAGATTTAAGACCTTAACCATTAGGCCAGAGTACGAGTCTAAGACCTTAGCTATTAGGCCAGAGTAAGAGTTAAGACCTTAACCAGTAGGCCAGAGTAAGAGTTAATACCTTAACCATTAGGCCAGAGTACGAGTCTAAGACCTTAGCTATTAGGCCAGAGTAAGAGTTAAGACCTTAGCTGTTAGGTCAGAGTAAGAGTTAAGACCTTAAACAGTAGGCCAGAGTACGAGTCTAGGACCTTAGCTATTAGGCCAGAGTAAGAGTTAAGACCTTAGCTATTAGGCCAGAGTAAGTGTTAAGACCTTACCCAGTAGGCCAGAGTAAGAGTTAAGACCTTAACCAGTTGGCCAGAGTAAGATTTAAGACCTTAAACATTAGGCCAGAGTAAGAGTTAAGACCTTAACCATTTGGCCAGAGTACGAGTCTAAGACCTTAGCTATTAGGCCAGAGTAAGAGTTAAGACCTTAGCTATTAGGCCAGAGTAAGAGTTAAGACCTTAACCACTAGGCCAAAGTCGGAGTTAAGACCATAACCAGTAGGCCAGAGTAAGATTTAAGACCTTAAACATTAGGCCAGAGTACGAGTCTAAGACCTTAGCTATTAGGCCAGAGTAAGAGTTAAGACCTTAACCAGTAGGCCAGAGTAAGAGTTAAGACCTTAACCATTAGGCCAGAGTACGAGTCTAAGACCTTAGCTATTAGGCCAGAGTAAGAGTTAAGACCTTAGCTATTAGGTCAGAGTAAGAGTTAAGACCTTAACCAGTAGGCCAGAGTAAGAGTTAAGACCTTAACCTGTAGGCCATAGTACGAGTCTAAGACCTTAGCTATTGGGCCAGAGTAAGAGTTAAGACCTTAACCATTAGGCCAGAGTACGAGTCTAAGACCTTAGCTATTAGGCCAGAGTAAGAGTTAAGACCTTAACCAGTAGGCCGGAGTATGAGTCTAAGACCTTAGCTATTAGGCCAGAGTAAGAGTTAAGACCTTAGCTATTAGGCCAGAGTAAGAGTTAAGACCTTAACCATTAGGCCAGAGTAAGAGTTAAGACCTTCACCCGTAGGCCACAGTACGAGTCTAAGACATTAGCTATTAGGCCAGAGTAAGAGTTAAGACTTTAGCTATTAGGCCAGAGTAAGAGTTAAGACCTTAACCAGTAGGCCAGATTAAGAGTTGAGACCTTAACCATTAGGCCAGAGTACGAGTCTAAGACCTTAGATATTAGGCCAGAGTAAGAGTTAAGACCTTAACCAGTAGGCCAGAGAAAGAGTTAAGACCTTAGCTATTAGGCTTGAGTAAGAGTTAAGACCTTAGCTATTAGGCCAGAGTAAGAGTTAAGACCTTAGCTATTAGGCCAGAGTAAGAGTTAAGACCTTAACCTGTAGGCCATAGTACAAGTCTAAGACATTAGCTATTAGGCCAGAGTAAGAGTTAAGACCTTAACCAGTAGGCCAGAGTAAGTGTTAAGACCTTAACCTGTAGGCCATAGCACGAGTCTAAGACCTTAGCTATTAGGTCAGAGTAAGAGTTAATACCTTTGCTATTAGGCCAGAGTAAGAGTTAAGACCTTAACCAGTAGGCCAGAGTACAAGTCTAAGACCTTAGCTATTAGGCCAGAGTAAGAGTTAAGACCTTAGCTATTAGGCCAGAGTACGAGTCTAAGACCTTAGCTATTAGGCCAGAGTAAGAGTTAAGACCTTAGCTATTAGGCCAGAGTAAGAGTTAAGACCTTAGCTATTAGGCCAGAGTAAGAGTTAAGACGTTAACCAGTAGGCCAGAGTAAGAGTTAAGACATTAACCAGTAGGCCAGAGTAAGAGTTAAGACATTAACCATTAGGCCAGAGTAAGAGTTAAGACATTAACCATTAGGCCAGAGTACGAGTCTAAGACCTTAGCTATTAGGCCAGAGTAAGAGTTAAGACCTTAGCTATTAGGCCAGAGTAAGAGTTAAGACCTTAGCTATTAGGCCAGAGTAAGAGTTAAGACGTTAACCAGTAGGCCAGAGTAAGAGTTAAGACATTAACCAGTAGGCCAGAGTAAGAGTTAAGACATTAACCATTAGGCCAGAGTACGAGTCTAAGACCTTAGCTATTAGGCCAGAGTAAGAGTTAAGACCTTAGCTATTAGGCCAGAGAAAGAGTTAAGACCTTAGCTATTAGGCCAGAGTAAGAGTTAAGACGTTAACCAGTAGGCCAGAGTCAGAGTTAAGACCTTAACCAGTAGGCCAGAGTACGAGTCTTAGACCTTAGCTATTCGGCCAGAGTAAGAGTTAAGACCTTAACCAGTAGGCCATCGTAAGAGTTAAGACCTTGACCAGTAGGCCAGAGTAAGAGTTAAGACCTTAACCATTAGGCCAGAGTATGAGTCTAAGACCTTAGCTATTAGGCCAGAGTAAGAGTTAAGACCTTAGCTATTAGGCCAGAGTAAGAGTTAAGACCTTAGCTATTAGGCCAGAGTAAGAGTTAAGACCTTAACCATTAGGCCAGAGTACGAGTCTAAGACCTTAGCTATTAGGGCAGAGTAAGAGTTAAGACCTTAACCAGTAGGCCAGAGTACAAGTCTAAGACCTTAGCTATTAGGCCAGAGTAAGAGTTAAGACCTTAGCTTTTAGGCCAGAGTAAGAGTTAAGACCTTAGCTATTAGGCCAGAGTAAGAGTTAAGACCTTAACCAGTAGGCCAGAGTAAGAGTTAACAACTTAACCATTATGCTAGAGTACGAGTCTAAGACATTAGCTTTTAGGCCAGAGTAAGAGTTAAGACTTTAACCAGTAGGCCAGAGTAAGAGTTAAGACCTTAACCAGAAGGCCAGAGTAAGAGTTAAGACCTTAACCAGTAGTCCAGAGTACGAGTCTAAGACCTTAGCTATTAGACCAGGGTACAAGTCTAAGACCTTAGCTATTAGGCCAGAGTACGAGTTTAAGACATTAGATATTAGGCCAGGGTAAGAGTTAAGACCTTAACCATTAGGCCACAGTACGAGTCTAAGACATTAGCTATTAGGCCAGAGTAAGAGTTAAGACCTTAGCTATTAGGCCAGAGTAAGAGTTAAGACCTTAGCTATTAGGCCAGAGTAAGAGTTCAGACCTTAGTTATTAGGCCAGAGTAAGAGTTAAGACCTTAACCATTAGGCCAGAGTACGAGTCTAAGACCTTAGCTATTAGGCCAGAGTAAGAGTTAAGACCTTAACTATTAGGCCAGAGTAAGAGTTAAGACCTTAACCATTAGGCCAGAGTAAGAGTTAAGACCTTAGCTATTAGGCCAGAGTAAGAGTTAAGACCTTAACCAGTAGGCCAGAGTAAGAGTTAAGACCTTAACCAGTAGGCCAGAGTAAGATTTAAGACGTTAACCATTTGGCCAGAGTACGAGTCTAAGACCTTAGCTATTAGGCCAGAGTAAGAGTTAAGACCTTAGCTATTAGACCAGAGTAAGAGTTAATACCTTAGCTATTAGGCCAGAGTAAGAGTTAAGACCTTAGCTATTAGGCCAGAGTACGAGTCTAAGACCTTAGCTATTAGGCCAGAGTAAGAGTTAAGACCTTAGCTATTAGGCCAGAGTAAGAGTTAAGACGTTAACCAGTAGGCCAGAGTAAGAGTTAAGACATTAACCAGTAGGCCAGAGTAAGAGTTAAGACATTAACCATTAGGCCAGAGTAAGAGTTAAGACATTAACCATTAGGCCAGAGTACGAGTCTAAGACCTTAGCTATTACGCCAGAGTAAGAGTTAAGACCTTAGCTATTAGGCCAGAGTAAGAGTTAAGACCTTAGCTATTAGGCCAGAGTAAGAGTTAAGACGTTAACCAGTAGGCCAGAGTAAGAGTTAAGACATTAACCAGTAGGCCAGAGTAAGAGTTAAGACATTAACCATTAGGCCAGAGTACGAGTCTAAGACCTTAGCTATTAGGCCAGAGTAAGAGTTAAGACCTTAGCTATTAGGCCAGAGAAAGAGTTAAGACCTTAGCTATTAGGCCAGAGTAAGAGTTAAGACGTTAACCAGGAGTCCAGAGTCAGAGTTAAGACTTAACCAGTAGGCCAGAGTACGAGTCTTAGACCTTAGCTATTCGGCCAGAGTAAGAGTTAAGACCTTAACCAGTAGGCCATCGTAAGAGTTAAGACCTTGACCAGTAGGCCAGAGTAAGAGTTAAGACCTTAACCATTAGGCCAGAGTATGAGTCTAAGACCTTAGCTATTAGGCCAGAGTAAGAGTTAAGACCTTAGCTATTAGGCCAGAGTAAGAGTTAAGACCTTAGCTATTAGGCCAGAGTAAGAGTTAAGACCTTAACCATTAGGCCAGAGTACGAGTCTAAGACCTTAGCTATTAGGGCAGAGTAAGAGTTAAGACCTTAACCAGTAGGCCAGAGTACAAGTCTAAGACCTTAGCTATTAGGCCAGAGTAAGAGTTAAGACCTTAGCTTTTAGGCCAGAGTAAGAGTTAAGACCTTAGCTATTAGGCCAGAGTAAGAGTTAAGACCTTAACCAGTAGGCCAGAGTAAGAGTTAACAACTTAACCATTATGCTAGAGTACGAGTCTAAGACATTAGCTTTTAGGCCAGAGTAAGAGTTAAGACTTTAACCAGTAGGCCAGAGTAAGAGTTAAGACCTTAACCAGAAGGCCAGAGTAAGAGTTAAGACCTTAACCAGTAGTCCAGAGTACGAGTCTAAGACCTTAGCTATTAGACCAGGGTACAAGTCTAAGACCTTAGCTATTAGGCCAGAGTACGAGTTTAAGACATTAGATATTAGGCCAGGGTAAGAGTTAAGACCTTAACCATTAGGCCACAGTACGAGTCTAAGACATTAGCTATTAGGCCAGAGTAAGAGTTAAGACCTTAGCTATTAGGCCAGAGTAAGAGTTAAGACCTTAGCTATTAGGCCAGAGTAAGAGTTCAGACCTTAGTTATTAGGCCAGAGTAAGAGTTAAGACCTTAACCATTAGGCCAGAGTACGAGTCTAAGACCTTAGCTATTAGGCCAGAGTAAGAGTTAAGACCTTAACTATTAGGCCAGAGTAAGAGTTAAGACCTTAACCATTAGGCCAGAGTAAGAGTTAAGACCTTAGCTATTAGGCCAGAGTAAGAGTTAAGACCTTAACCAGTAGGCCAGAGTAAGAGTTAAGACCTTAACCAGTAGGCCAGAGTAAGATTTAAGACGTTAACCATTTGGCCAGAGTACGAGTCTAAGACCTTAGCTATTAGGCCAGAGTAAGAGTTAAGACCTTAGCTATTAGACCAGAGTAAGAGTTAATACCTTAGCTATTAGGCCAGAGTAAGAGTTAAGACCTTAACCATTAGGCCAGAGTAAGAGTTAAGACCTTAACCATTTGGCCAGAGTACGAGTCTAAGACCTTAGCTATTAGGCCAGAGTAAGAGTTAAGACCTTAGCTATTAGGCCAGAGTAAGAGATAAGACCTTAACCAGTAGGCCAGAGTAAGATTTAAGACCTTAACCATTAGGCCAGAGTACGAGTCTAAGACCTTAGCTATTAGGCCAGAGTAAGAGTTAAGACCTTAACCAGTAGGCCAGAGTAAGAGTTAAGACCTTAACCATTAGGCCAGAGTACGAGTCTAAGACCTTAGCTATTAGGCCAGAGTAAGAGTTAAGACCTTAGCTGTTAGGTCAGAGTAAGAGTTAAGACCTTAAACAGTAGGCCAGAGTACGAGTCTAGGACCTTAGCTATTAGGCCAGAGTAAGAGTTAAGACCTTAGCTATTAGGCCAGAGTAAGTGTTAAGACCTTACCCAGTAGGCCAGAGTAAGAGTTGAGACCTTAACCAGTTGGCCAGAGTAAGATTTAAGACCTTAACCATTAGGCCAGAGTACGAGTCTTAGACCTTAGCTATTAGGCCAGAGTAAGAGTTAAAACCTTAACCATTAGGCCAGAGTAAGAGTTAAGACCTTAACCATTTGGCCAGAGTACGAGTCTAAGACCTTAGCTATTAGGCCAGAGTAAGAGTTAAGACCTTAGCTATTAGGCCAGAGTAAGAGTTAAGACCTTAACCACTAGGCCAAAGTCGGAGTTAAGACCTTAACCAGTAGGCCAGAGTAAGATTTAAGACCTTAAACATTAGGCCAGAGTACGAGTCTAAGACCTTAGCTATTAGGCCAGAGTAAGAGTTAAGACCTTAGCTATTAGGCCAGAGTAAGAGTTAAGACCTTAACCGTTAGGCCAGAGTAAGAATTAAGACCTTAGCTATTAGGCCAGAGTAAGAGTTAAGACCTTAACCAGTAGGCCAGAGTAAGAGTTAAGACCTTAACCAGTAGGCCAGAGTAAGATTTAAGACGTTAACCATTTGGCCAGAGTACGAGTCTAAGACCTTAGCTATTAGGCCAGAGTAAGAGTTAAGACCTTAGCTATTAGGCCAGAGTAAGAGTTAAGACCTTAACCAGTAGGCCAGAGTAAGATTTAAGACCTTAACCATTAGGCCAGAGTACGAGTCTAAGACCTTAGCTATTAGGCCAGAGTAAGAGTTAAGACCTCAACCAGTAGGCCAGAGTAAGAGTTAAGACCTTAACCATTAGGCCAGAGTACGAGTCTAAGACCTTAGCTATTAGGCCAGAGTAAGAGTTAAGACCTTAGCTGTTAGGTCAGAGTAAGAGTTAAGACCTTAAACAGTAGGCCAGAGTACGAGTCTAGGACCTTAGCTATTAGGCCAGAGTAAGAGTTAAGACCTTAGCTATTAGGCCAGAGTAAGTGTTAAGACCTTACCCAGTAGGCCAGAGTAAGAGTTACGACCTTAACCAGTTGGCCAGAGTAAGATTTAAGACCTTAAACATTAGGCCAGAGTAAGAGTTAAGACCTTAACCATTTGGCCAGAGTACGAGTCTAAGACCTTAGCTATTAGGCCAGAGTAAGAGTTAAGACCTTAGCTATTAGGCCAGAGTAAGAGTTAAGACCTTAACCACTAAGCCAAAGTCGGAGTTAAGACCTTAACCAGTAGGCCAGAGTAAGATTTAAGACCTTAAACATTAGGCCAGAGTACGAGTCTAAGACCTTAGCTATAAGCCAGAGTAAGAGTTAAGACCTGAACCAGTATGCCAGAGTAAGAGTTAAGACCTTAACCATTAGGCCAGAGTACGAGTCTAAGACCTTAGCTATTAGGCCAGAGTAAGAGTTAAGACCTTAGCTATTAGGTCAGAGTAAGAGATAAGACCTTAAACAGTAGGCCAGAGTACAAGTCTAGGACCTTAGCTATTAGGCCAGAGTAAGAGTTAAGACCTTAACCAGTAGGCCAGAGTAAGAGTTAAGACCTTAACCTGTAGGCCATAGTACGAGTCTAAGACCTTAGCTATTGGGCCAGAGTAAGAGTTAAGACCTTAACCATTAGGCCAGAGTACGAGTCTAAGACCTTAGCTATTAGGCCAGAGTAAGAGTTAAGACCTTAGCTATTAGGCCAGAGTAAGAGTTAAGACCTTAACCATTAGGCCAGAGAAAGAGTTAAGACCTTAGCTATTAGGCCAGAGTAAGAGTTAAGACCTTAACCATTAGGCCAGAGTAAGAGTTAAGACCTTCACCAGTAGGCCATAGTACGAGTCTAAGACATTAGCTATTAGGCCAGAGTAATAGTTAAGACTTTAGCTATTAGGCCAGAGTAAGAGTTAAGACCTTAACCAGTAGGCCAGATTAAGAGTTGAGACCTTAACCATTAGGCCAGAGTACGAGTCTAAGACCTTAGATATTAGGCCAGAGTGAGAGTTAAGACCTTAACCAGTAGGCCAGAGAAAGAGTTAAGACCTTAGCTATTAGGCTTGAGTAAGAGTTAAGACCTTAGCTATTATGCCAGAGTAAGAGTTAAGACCTTAGCTATTAGGCCAGAGTAAGAGTTAAGACCTTAACCTGTAGGCCATAGTACAAGTCTAAGACATTAGCTATTAGGCCAGAGTAAGAGTTAAGACCTTAACCAGTAGGCCAGAGTAAGTGTTAAGACCTTAACCTGTAGGCCATAGCACGAGTCTAAGACCTTAGCTATTAGGTCAGAGTAAGAGTTAATACCTTAGCTATTAGGCCAGAGTAAGCGTTAAGACCTTAACCAGTAGGCCAGAGTACAAGTCTAAGACCTTAGCTATTAGGCCAGAGTAAGAGTTAAGACCTTAGCTATTAGGCCAGAGTAAGAGTTAAGACATTAACCAGTAGGCCAGAGTAAGAGTTAAGACATTAACCATTAGGCCAGAGTACAAGTCTAAGACCTTAGCTATTAGGCCAGAGTAAGAGTTAAGACCTTAGCTATTAGGCCAGAGTAAGAGTTAAGACCTTAGCTATTAGGCCAGAGTAAGAGTTAAGACGTTAACCAGTAGGCCAGAGTAAGAGTTAAGACCTTAACCATTAGGCCAGAGTACGAGTCTAAGACCTTAGCTATTAAGCCAGAGTAAGAGTTGAGACCTTAACCAGTAGGCCAGAGTAAGAGTTAAGACCTTAACCATTAGGCCAGAGTACGAGTCTAAGACCTTTGCTATTAGGCCAGAGTAAGAGTTAAGACCTTATCTATTAGGTCAGAGTAAGAGTTAAGACCTTAACCATTAGGCCAGAGTACGAGTCTAAGACCTTAGCTATTAGGCCAGATTAAGAGATAAGACCTTAACCATTAGGCCAGAGTACGAGTCTAAGACCATAGCAATTAGGCCAGAGTAAGAGTTAAGACCTTAACCAGTAGGCCAGAGTAAGAGTTAAGACCTTAGGTATTAGGTCAGAGTAAGAGTTAAGACCTTAGCTATAATGCCAGAGTAAGAGTTAAGACCTTAGCTATTAGGCCAGAGTACAAGTCTAAGACCTTAGCTATTAGGCCAGAGTAAGAGTTAAGACCTTAGCTATTAGGCCAGAGTAAGAGTTAAGACCTTAGCTATTAGGCCAGAGTAAGAGTTACGACCTTAACCAGTAGGCCAGAGTAAGAGTTAAGACTTTAACCATTAGGCCAGAGTACGAGTCTAAGACCTTAGCTATTAGGCCAGAGTAAGAGTTAAGACCTTAACCAGTAGGCCAGCGTAAGAGTTAAGACCTTAACCAGTAGGCCAGAGTAAGAGTTAACACCTTAACCATTATGCTAGACTACGAGTCTAAGACCTTAGCTTTTAGGCCAGAGTAAGAGTTAAGACCTTAACCAGTAGGCCAGAGTAAGAGTTAACACCTTAACCAGTAGGCCAGAGTACGAGTCTAAGACCTTAGTTATTAGGCCAGAGTAAGAGTTAAGACCTTAACCAGTAGGCCAGAGAAAGAGTTAAGACCTTAACCAGTAGTCCAGAGTACGAGTCTAAGACCTTAGCTATTAGGCCAGAGTAAGAGTTAAGACCTTAGCTATTAGAGATCAGCCCACCTGCCCAACAACCAACTACCCCCTGGCTAAATGCCTCGTCCTCAATACGAGGTCTCTAGTTAAGCATAGTTCAGAAGTTGCCGAGTACATTCAGGATGCAGGCATAAAAATTGCTTTCATCACGGAAGCCTGGGCCGACGCAGCATCAGGTCCAGATATAGTTAAAGCCACCCCACAGGACTTTATCTGCTACACCCAAAATAGGGACAAAAGGAGAGGGGGCGGCCTAGCCATTATATATCACAAAGACACCAGAGGCTCCTTTCAATCCGGTCCCTCTGACCTAGGTGAATCTCTGCTGTTCAATTTTACCCTCTCTAATCACCAGTCCTTTACAGGAGGCCTTGTTTATAGGCCCCCGGGCGAGAAAACTAGATTTCTAGCAGCCCTGAGTAAATTACTAGAAGCAGCAGCCTGCTCCCAAAGATTCACTCTTCTGGGTGATTTTAATTTCCATCTGGAATGCAAAACATCTCCCGACACCCAGGAACTTATTGACCTACTGGCTGGGATCGACATGCTACAGCTAGTAATGGATCCTACTCACAGAGCAGGACACACCCTAGACGGGATTTTCTCTAATCAGCTCAATTTGAAAGTCTCCTCGGTCCTACCAGTCTTCTGGTCTGACCATTCAGCAATCCACTTCTCTATTCCTCTCACCACTTATGAAAAACCAGTTAACAAGAGAAACACCCCGAAACAAGTGAGAAAATGGAAAAACATCACTGGGGACTCGCTAGATAACACATTAAACACTACATTACCCCCCCTTCCGAACAATGTGGAGGAAGCAGCTAAGACCTATACTACCTGGCTGGACCGGGCTTGTTTACTCTTAGCCCCCCCTAAAACCATCCACTCCACTCGGGCCAAGCCTGCCGCCCCATGGTTCACAGATCAAATAAGGGAACACAAAATAAGGTGCAAAAAACTTGAAAAAATCTGGCGCATGCACTATAGAGAAGCAGACAAAAAAACGCTTAATTCGGAACAAAGGCGCTACAAAGAATCCATCTTTCAAGCGAAAAAAGCCTTTCTCACGAGACAGATAGAAGATGCTACCAATACCCCTAAAGAACTCTTCCTCACGGTCGCTTCCCTAGCAAACCCCAAACCCATTGAAATTCCAGCAAGCCTCTCACTCTGCGAAAGTTTGGCAACCTTCTTTCGTGAAAAGGTGGAAAACATCTTTCTCCCCTTAGATAGGATAGTGATGACTTCTTCACCGAGGGGGGCCCCCGATCCCGCCAGACCTGAACCCACGCTTCAATATTTCCCGCCCATCACGGAAAAAGAAGTGAGAAGTCGCCTACTAAAAATTAAATCAGGCTCCCCTCATGACCCCTGCCCCACAACAATAACTAAACTTGCACCAGACGCAATTGCCAGGGGTCTCACTCCCCTCTTCAATCAGATGTTGGAGAAAGGGGAATATCCCTCTAGCTGGAAGCAAGCCTCCATCTTACCCCTGCTCAAAAAACCCAGTCTTGACATCACGGAGATGAACAATTATCGCCCGATTGCCAGACTCCCCCTCCCGGCCAAAATAATAGAAGGTTACCTGAATGCACAACTTAGCGCCTTCCTAAAATCTGCGGATGTACTGGATTCCTCCCAACACGGCTTTCGAGAGGGGCACAGCACGGAATCCGCCCTGATTAAATCTATGGAAGATATCAGGCAGGTGATGGATACAGGGGGTAGAGCAGCTCTGATCCTATTGGATCTCTCTGCGGCCTTCGATACGGTCCACCATAAGCTACTGGTGAACCGGTTGAGGGCCTGTGGAATTCAGGGAAAGGCCTTAAAAATCTTACAAGCCTTCCTGTCTGACAGATCCCAGACAGTGGCGCTGGGCAGCCACGAATCTCACTCCTTTGTGCTTTCTTGCGGAGTCCCCCAGGGGTCTTCGCTAAGCCCAACCCTTTTTAATGTATATGTGTCCACCCTCGCCCCGGTGATCCGATCGTTCGGCTTTCAACTCACGGCCTACGCCGACGACACACAGATTGTGGTGTCCCTCCTTCCCGGCAACACAGAAAACACTGCCGATAGATTCAGAAACTGCATGCTTGAAGTTGGCCGCTGGATGGCACAAAGCTGCCTTAAGCTGAACTCCTCAAAAACCGAGGTTCTGCTCTTTGGTGACAGAGACAACTTTTGGTCCCCGAGATGGTGGCCAGACGAAATGGGACCTCTCCCAGATCCGGTGGACAAAGTGAAAAATCTCGGTATTCTGGTGGATACCTCCCTGACCTTGAAATCCCAGGTGAGTGCTCTTTCCTCCTCCCTCCACTTCATACTCAAAACCATCAGGAAAATATTACCTTATCTTGAGAAGAAACACAGGAAAACAATAGTTACGGGTCTAGTGCTCTCACGCCTAGACTACTGCAACAGCCTGATGCTAAACGCCCAGCAGAGCGTATTAAGAAAACTCCAACTTCTGCAAAATGCAGCCGCTCGCCTAATCACTGACACACCCAAATTTGCCTCGATATCTCAGGAGCTGGTCAAGCTTCATTGGCTGCCGGTCCGTAAAAGAATCATTTTCAAGGCAGTCTGCATGGTCTTTAAGGCCCTCCACGATTCGGGACCTAGGCACTTGAAATCTCTTTTCTGCTGGTATAAACCAGCAAGAACTCTGAGGTCAGGACAACTGGCTCTGGTCACGGTCCCCAGAATTAAAAGAGCTCGCTGGGGAGGCAGGAGTTTTTCTCTTGGGGCCGCAGAGGCCTGGAATAAACTTCCACCTGCGCTCAGACAAATCCAGAATCTGATGGCCTTTAGAAGAGGTCTAAAAACATGGCTCTTCACTCAGTAAGCACGCTTCAACACACCAGTCTATCTTTCTAGCGCCAGGACACCTCCGGGTATTAGAGCGCTCTATAAATGTGCAAATAAATAATAAATAAAATAAATAAATAAATTAGCCCAGCGTAAGAGTTAAGACCTTAACCATTAGGCCAGAGTAAGAGTTAAGACCTTAACCATTAGGCCAGAGTAAGAGTTAAGACCTTAGCTATTAGGCCAGAGTAAGGGTTAAGACCTTAACCATTAGGCCAGAGTAAGAGTTAAGACCTTAACCATTAGGCCAGAGTAAGAGTTAAGACCTTAGCTATTAGGCCAGAGTAAGAGTTAAGACCTTAACCATTAGGCCAGAGTAAGAGTTAAGACCTCAACCAGTAGGCCAGAGTAAGAGTTAAGACCTTAACCATTAGGCCAGAGTACGAGTCTAAGACCTTAGCTATTAGGCCAGAGTAAGAGTTAAGACCTTAGCTGTTAGGTCAGAGTAAGAGTTAAGACCTTAAACAGTAGGCCAGAGTACGAGTCTAGGACCTTAGCTATTAGGCCAGAGTAAGAGTTAAGACCTTAGCTATTAGGCCAGAGTAAGTGTTAAGACCTTACCCAGTAGGCCAGAGTAAGAGTTAAGACCTTAACCAGTTGGCCAGAGTAAGACTTAAGACCTTAAACATTAGGCCAGAGTAAGAGTTAAGACCTTAACCATTTGGCCAGAGTACGAGTCTAAGACCTTAGCTATTAGGCCAGAGTAAGAGTTAAGACCTTATCTATTAGGCCAGAGTAAGAGTTAAGACCTTAACCACTAGGCCAAAGTCGGAGTTAAGACCTTAACCAGTAGGCCAGAGTAAGATTTAAGACCTTAAACATTAGGCCAGAGTATGAGTCTAAGACCTTAGCTATTAGGCCAGAGTAAGAGTTAAGACCTTAACCAGTATGCCAGAGTAAGAGTTAAGACCTTCACCATTAGGCCAGAGTACGAGTCTAAGACCTTAGCTATTAGGCCAGAGTAAGAGTTAAGACCTTAGCTATTAGGTCAGAGTAAGAGTTAAGACCTTAAACAGTAGGCCAGAGTACAAGTCTAGGACCTTAGCTATTAGGCCAGAGTAAGAGTTAAGACCTTAACCAGTAGGCCAGAGTAAGAGTTAAGACCTTAACCTGTAGGCCATAGTACGAGTCTAAGACCTTAGCTATTGGGCCAGAGTAAGAGTTAAGACCTTAACCATTAGGCCAGAGTACGAGTCTAAGACCTTAGCTATTAGGCCAGAGTAAGAGTTAAGACCTTAACCAGTAGGCCGGAGTATGAGTCTAAGACCTTAGCTATTAGGCCAGAGTAAGAGTTAAGACCTTAGCTATTAGGCCAGAGTAAGAGTTAAGACCTTAACCATTAGGCCAGAGAAAGAGTTAAGACCTTAGCTATTAGGCCAGAGTAAGAGTTAAGACCTTAACCATTAGGCCAGAGTAAGAGTTAAGACCTTCACCAGTAGGCCATAGTACGAGTCTAAGACATTAGCTATTAGGCCAGAGTAAGAGTTAAGACTTTAGCTATTAGGCCAGAGTAAGAGTTAAGACCTTAACCAGTAGGCCAGATTAAGAGTTGAGACCTTAACCATTAGGCCAGAGTACGAGTCTAAGACCTTAGATATTAGGCCAGAGTAAGAGTTAAGACCTTAACCAGTAGGCCAGAGAAAGAGTTAAGACCTTAGCTATTAGGCTTGAGTAAGAGTTAAGACCTTAGCTATTAGGCCAGAGTAAGAGTTAAGACCTTAGCTATTAGGCCAGAGTAAGAGTTAAGACCTTAACCTGTAGGCCATAGTACAAGTCTAAGACATTAGCTATTAGGCCAGAGTAAGAGTTAAGACCTTAACCAGTAGGCCAGAGTAAGTGTTAAGACCTTAACCTGTAGGCCATAGCACGAGTCTAAGACCTTAGCTATTAGGTCAGAGTAAGAGTTAATACCTTAGCTATTAGGCCAGAGTAAGCGTTAAGACCTTAACCAGTAGGCCAGAGTACAAGTCTAAGACCTTAGCTATTAGGCCAGAGTAAGAGTTAAGACCTTAGCTATTAGGCCAGAGTAAGAGTTAAGACATTAACCAGTAGGCCAGAGTAAGAGTTAAGACATTAACCATTAGGCCAGAGTACGAGTCTAAGACCTTAGCTATTAGGCCAGAGTAAGAGTTAAGACCTTAGCTATTAGGCCAGAGTAAGAGTTAAGACCTTAGCTATTAGGCCAGAGTAAGAGTTAAGACGTTAACCAGTAGGCCAGAGTAAGAGTTAAGACCTTAACCATTAGGCCAGAGTACGAGTCTAAGACCTTAGCTATTAAGCCAGAGTAAGAGTTAAGACCTTAACCAGTAGGCCAGAGTAAGAGTTAAGACCTTAACCATTAGGCCAGAGTACGAGTCTAAGACCTTTGCTATTAGGCCAGAGTAAGAGTTAAGACCTTATCTATTAGGTCAGAGTAAGAGTTAAGACCTTAACCATTAGGCCAGAGTACGAGTCTAAGACCTTAGCTATTAGGCCAGATTAAGAGATAAGACCTTAACCATTAGGCCAGAGTACGAGTCTAAGACCATAGCAATTAGGCCAGAGTAAGAGTTAAGACCTTAACCAGTAGGCCAGAGTAAGAGTTAAGACCTTAGGTATTAGGTCAGAGTAAGAGTTAAGACCTTAGCTATAATGCCAGAGTAAGAGTTAAGACCTTAGCTATTAGGCCAGAGTACAAGTCTAAGACCTTAGCTATTATGCCAGAGTAAGAGTTAAGACCTTAGCTATTAGGCCAGAGTAAGAGTTAAGACCTTAGCTATTAGGCCAGAGTAAGAGTTACGACCTTAACCAGTAGGCCAGAGTAAGAGTTAAGACTTTAACCATTAGGCCAGAGTACGAGTCTAAGACCTTAGCTATTAGGCCAGAGTAAGAGTTAAGACCTTAACCAGTAGGCCAGCGTAAGAGTTAAGACCTTAACCAGTAGGCCAGAGTAAGAGTTAACACCTTAACCATTATGCTAGACTACGAGTCTAAGACCTTAGCTTTTAGGCCAGAGTAAGAGTTAAGACCTTAACCAGTAGGCCAGAGTAAGAGTTAACACCTTAACCAGTAGGCCAGAGTACGAGTCTAAGACCTTAGTTATTAGGCCAGAGTAAGAGTTAAGACCTTAACCAGTAGGCCAGAGAAAGAGTTAAGACCTTAACCAGTAGTCCAGAGTACGAGTCTAAGACCTTAGCTATTAGGCCAGAGTAAGAGTTAAGACCTTAGCTATTAGAGATCAGCCCACCTGCCCAACAACCAACTACCCCCTGGCTAAATGCCTCGTCCTCAATACGAGGTCTCTAGTTAAGCATAGTTCAGAAGTTGCCGAGTACATTCAGGATGCAGGCATAAAAATTGCTTTCATCACGGAAGCCTGGACCGACGCAGCATCAGGTCCAGATATAGTTAAAGCCACCCCACAGGACTTTATCTGCTACACCCAAAATAGGGACAAAAGGAGAGGGGGCGGCCTAGCCATTATATATCACAAAGACACCAGAGGCTCCTTTCAATCCGGTCCCTCTGACCTAGGTGAATCTCTGCTGTTCAATTTTACCCTCTCTAATCACCAGTCCTTTACAGGAGGCCTTGTTTATAGGCCCCCGGGCGAGAAAACTAGATTTCTAGCAGCCCTGAGTAAATTACTAGAAGCAGCAGCCTGCTCCCAAAGATTCACTCTTCTGGGTGATTTTAATTTCCATCTGGAATGCAAAACATCTCCGACACCCAGGAACTTATCGACCTACTGGCTGGGATCGACATGCTACAGCTAGTAATGGATCCTACTCACAGAGCAGGACACACCCTAGACGGGATTTTCTCTAATCAGCTCAATTTGAAAGTCTCCTCGGTCCTACCAGTCTTCTGGTCTGACCATTCAGCAATCCACTTCTCTATTCCTCTCACCACTTATGAAAAACCAGTTAACAAGAGAAACACCCCGAAACAAGTGAGAAAATGGAAAAACATCACTGGGGACTCGCTAGATAACACATTAAACACTACATTACCCCCCCTTCCGAACAATGTGGAGGAAGCAGCTAAGACCTATACTACCTGGCTGGACCGGGCTTGTTTACTCTTAGCCCCCCCTAAAACCATCCACTCCACTCGGGCCAAGCCTGCCGCCCCATGGTTCACAGATCAAATAAGGGAACACAAAATAAGGTGCAAAAAACTTGAAAAAATCTGGCGCATGCACTATAGAGAAGCAGACAAAAAAACGCTTAATTCGGAACAAAGGCGCTACAAAGAATCCATCTTTCAAGCGAAAAAAGCCTTTCTCACGAGACAGATAGAAGATGCTACCAATACCCCTAAAGAACTCTTCCTCACGGTCGCTTCCCTAGCAAACCCCAAACCCATTGAAATTCCAGCAAGCCTCTCACTCTGCGAAAGTTTGGCAACCTTCTTTCGTGAAAAGGTGGAAAACATCTTTCTCCCCTTAGATAGGATAGTGATGACTTCTTCACCGAGGGGGGCCCCCGATCCCGCCAGACCTGAACCCACGCTTCAATATTTCCCGCCCATCACGGAAAAAGAAGTGAGAAGTCGCCTACTAAAAATTAAATCAGGCTCCCCTCATGACCCCTGCCCCACAACAATAACTAAACTTGCACCAGACGCAATTGCCAGGGGTCTCACTCCCCTCTTCAATCAGATGTTGGAGAAAGGGGAATATCCCTCTAGCTGGAAGCAGGCCTCCATCTTACCCCTGCTCAAAAAAACCAATCTTGACATCACGGAGATGAACAATTATCGCCCGATTGCCAGACTCCCCCACCCGGCCAAAATAATAGAAGGTTACCTGAACGCACAACTTAGCGCCTTCCTAAAATCTGCGGATGTACTGGATTCCTCCCAACACGGCTTTCGAGAGGGGCACAGCACGGAATCCGCCCTGATTAAATCTATGGAAGATATCAGGCAGGTGATGGATACAGGGGGTAGAGCAGCTCTGATCCTATTGGATCTCTCTGCGGCCTTCGATACGGTCCACCATAAGCTACTGGTGAACCGGTTGAGGGCCTGTGGAATTCAGGGAAAGGCCTTAAAAATCTTACAAGCCTTCCTGTCTGACAGATCCCAGACAGTGGTGCTTGGCAGCCACGAATCTCACTCCTTTGTGCTTCCTTGCGGAGTCCCCCAGGGGTCTTCGCTAAGCCCAACCCTTTTTAATGTATATGTGTCCACCCTCGCCCCGGTGATCCGATCGTTCGGCTTTCAACTCACGGCCTACGCCGACGACACACAGATTGTGGTGTCCCTCCTTCCCGGCAACACAGAAAACACTGCCGATAGATTCAGAAACTGCATGCTTGAAGTTGGCCGCTGGATGGCACAAAGCTGCCTTAAGCTGAACTCCTCAAAAACCGAGGTTCTGCTCTTTGGTGACAGAGACAACTTTTGGTCCCCGAGATGGTGGCCAGACGAAATGGGACCTCTCCCAGATCCAGTGGACAAAGTGAAAAATCTCGGTATTCTGGTGGATACCTCCCTGACCTTTAAATCCCAGGTGAGTGCTCTTTCCTCCTCCCTCCACTTCATACTCAAAACCATCAGGAAAATATTACCTTATCTTGAGAAGAAACACAGGAAAACAATAGTTACGGGTCTAGTGCTCTCACGCCTAGACTACTGCAACAGCCTGATGCTAAACGCCCAGCAGAGCGTATTAAGAAAACTCCAACTTCTGCAAAATGCAGCCGCTCGCCTAATCACTGACACACCCAAATTTGCCTCGATATCTCAGGAGCTGGTCAAGCTTCATTGGCTGCCGGTCCATAAAAGAATCATTTTCAAGGCAGTCTGCATGGTCTTTAAGGCCCTCCACGATTCGGGACCTAGGCACTTGAAATCTCTTTTCTGCTGGTATAAACCAGCAAGAACTCTGAGGTCAGGACAACTGGCTCTGGTCACGGTCCCCAGAATTAAAAGAGCTCGCTGGGGAGGCAGGAGTTTTTCTCTTGGGGCCGCAGAGGCCTGGAATAAACTTCCACCTGCGCTCAGACAAATCCAGAATCTGATGGCCTTTAGAAGAGGTCTAAAAACATGGCTCTTCACTCAGTAAGCACGCTTCAACACACCAGTCTATCTTTCTAGCGCCAGGACACCTCCGGGTATTAGAGCACTCTATAAATGTGCAAATAAATAATAAATAAAATAAATAAATAAATTAGGCCAGAGTAAGAGTTAAGACCTTAACCATTAGGCCAGAGTAAGAGTTAAGACCTTAACCATTAGGCCAGAGTAAGAGTTAAGACCTTAGCTATTAGGCCAGAGTAAGGGTTAAGACCTTAACCATTAGGCCAGAGTAAGAGTTAAGACCTTAGCTATTAGGTCAGAGTAAGAGTTAAGACCTTAACCAGTAGGCCAGAGTAAGAGTTAAGACCTTAACCATTAGGCCAGAGTACGAGTCTAAGACCTTAGCTATTAGGCCAGTTTAAGAGTTAAGACCTTAAGCATTATGCCAGAGTACGAGTCTAAGACCTTAGCAATTAGGCCAGAGTAAGAGTTAAGACCTTAACCAGTAGGCCAGAGTAAGAGTTAAGACCTTAACCTGTAGGCCATAGTAAGAGTTAAGACCTTAACCTGTAGGTCATAGTATGAGTCTAAGACCTTACCTATTAGGCCAGAGTAAGAGTTAAGACCTTAACCAGTAGGCCAGAGTACGAGTCTAAGACCTTAGCTATTAGGCCAGAGTAAGTGTTAAGACCTTAGCTATTAGGCCAGAGTAAGAGTTAAGACCTTAAGCATTAGGCCAGAGTAAGAGTTAAGACCTTAGCTATTAGGCCAGAGTAAGAGTTAAGACCTTAACCATTAGGCCAGAGTAAGAGTTAAGACCTTCACCAGTAGGCCAGAGTACGAGTCTAAGACCTTAGCTATTAGGCCAGAGTAATAGTTAAGACCTTAGCTATTAGGCCAGAGTAAGAGTTAAGACCTTAACCAGTAGGCCAGAGTAAGAGTTAACACCTTAAACATTATGCTAGAGTACGAGTCTAAGACCTTAGCTTTTAGGCCAGAGTAAGAGTTAAGACTTTAACCAGTAGGCCAGAGTAAGAGTTAAGACCTTAACCAGTAGGCCAGAGTAATTGTTAAGACCTTAACCAGTAGTCCAGAGTACGAGTCTAAGACCTTAGCTATTAGACCAGAGTACAAGTCTAAGACCTTAGCTATTAGGCCAGAGTACGAGTTTAAGACATTAGATATTAGGCCTGGGTAAGAGTTAAGACCTTAACCATTAGGCTAGAGTACGAGTCTAAGACCTTAGCTATTAGGCCAGAGTAAGAGTTAAGACCTTAACTATTAGGCCAGAGTAAGAGTTAAGACCTTAGCTATTAGGCCAGAGTAAGAGTTCAGACCTTAGTTATTAGGCCAGAGTAAGAGTTAAGACCTTAACCATTAGGCCAGAGTACAAGTCTAAGACCTTAGCTATAAGGCCAGAAAAAGAGTTAAGACCTTTACCAGTAGGCCAGAGTACGAGTCTAAGACCTTAGCTATTAGGCCAGAGTAAGAGTTAAGACCTTAACTATTAGGCCAGAGTAAGAGTTAAGACCTTAACCATTAGGCCAGAGTAAGAGTTAAAACCTTAGCTATTAGGCCAGAGTAAGAGTTAAGACCTTAACCATTAGGCCAGAGTAAGAGTTAAGACCTTAACCATTTGGCCAGAGTACGAGTCTAAGACCTTAGCTATTAGGCCAGAGTAAGAGTTAAGACCTTAGCTATTAGGCCAGAGTAAGAGTTAAGACCTTAACCAGTAGGCCAGAGTAAGAGTTAAGACCTTAACCAGTAGGCCAGAGTAAGATTTAAGACCTTAACCATTAGGCCAGAGTACGAGTCTAAGACCTTAGATATTAGGCCAGAGTAAGCGTTAAGACCTTAGCTATTAGGTCAGAGTAAGAGTTAAGACCTTAAACAGTAGGCCAGAGTACGAGTCTAGGACCTTAGCTATTATGCCAGAGTAAGAGTTAAGACCTTAGCTATTAGGCCAGAGTAAGAGGTAAGACCTTACCCAGTAGGCCAGAGTAAGAGTTAAGACCATAACCAGTAGGCCAGTGTAAGATTTAAGACCTTAACCATTAGGCTAGAGTACGAGTCTAAGACCTTAGCTATTAGGCCAGAATAAGAGTTAAGACCTTAACCATTAGGCCAGAGACCTTAACCATTTGGCCAGAGTACGAGTCTAAGACCTTAGCTATTAGGCCAGAGTAAGAGTTAAGACCTTAGCTATTAGGCCAGAGTAAGAGTTAAGACCTTAACCAGTAGGCCAAAGTAAGAGTTAAGACCTTAACCATAGGCCAGAGTAAGATTTAAGACCTTAACCATTAGGCCAGAGTGAGTCTAAGACCTTAGCTATTAGGCCAGAGTAAGAGTTAAGACCTTAACCAGTAGGCCAGAGTAAGAGTTAAGACCTTAACCATTAGGCCAGAGTACGAGTCTAAGACCTTAGCTATTAGGCCAAAGTAAGAGTTATGACCTTAGCTATTAGGTCAGAGTAAGAGTTAAGACCTTAAACAGTAGGCCAGAGTACGAGAGTCTAGGACCTTTGCTATTAGGCCAGAGTAAGAGTTAAGACCTTAACCAGTAGGCCAGAGTAAGAGTTAAGATATTAAACTGTAGGCCATAGAACGAGTCTAAGACCTTAGCTATTAGGCCAGAGTAAGAGTTAAGACCTTAGCTATTAGGCCAGAGTAAGAGTTAAGACCTTAACCATTAGGCCAGAGTACGAGTCTAAGACCTTAGCTATTAGGCCAGAGTAAGAGTTAAGACCCTAACCAGTAGGCCAGAGTAAGAGTTAAGAAATTAACCAGTAGGCCAGAGTACGAGTCTTAGACCTTAGCTATTAGGCCAGAGTAAACGTTAAGACCTTAACCAGTAGGCCATAGTAAGAGTTAAGACCTAAACCAGTAGGCCAGAGTAAGAGTTAAGACCTTAACCTGTAGGCAATAGTACAAGTCTAAGACCTTAGCTATTGGGCCAGAGTAAGAGTTAAGACCTTAACCATTAGGCCAGAGTACGAGTCTAAGACCTTAGCTATTAGGCCAGAGTAAGAGTTAGGACCTTAGCTATTAGGTCAGAGTAAGAGTTAAGACCTTAAACAGTAGGCCAGAGTACAAGTCTAGGACCTTAGCTATTAGGCCAGAGTAAGCGTTAAGACCTTAACCAGTAGGCCAGAGTAAGAGTTAAGACCTTAAACTGTAGGCCATAGTACGAGTCTAAGACCTTAGCTATTAGGCCAGAGTAAGAGTTAAGACCTTAGCTTTTAGGCCAGAGTAAGAGTTAAGACCTTAGCTATTAGGCCAGAGTAAGAGTTAAGACCTTAACCAGTAGGCCAGAGTAAGAGTTAACAACTTAACCATTATGCTAGAGTACGAGTCTACGACCTTAGCTTTTAGGCCAGAGTAAGAGTTAGGACTTTAACCAGTAGGGCAGAGTAAGAGTTAAGACCTTAACCAGTAGGCCAGAGTAAGAGTTAAGACCTTAACCAGTAGTCCAGAGTACGAGTCTAAGACCTTAGCTATTAGACCAGGGTACAAGTCTAAGACCTTAGCTATTAGGCCAGAGTACGAGTTTAAGACATTAGATATTAGGCCAGGGTAAGAGTTAAGACCTTAACCATTAGGACAGAGTACGAGTCTAAGACATTAGCTATTAGGCCAGCGTAAGAGTTAAGACCTTAGCTATTAGGCCAGAGTAAGAGTTAAGACCTTAGCTATTAGGCCAGAGTAAGAGTTCAGACCTTAGTTATTAGGCCAGAGTAAGAGTTAAGACCTTAACCATTAGGCCAGAGTATGAGTCTAAGACCTTAGCTATTAGGCCAGAGTAAGAGTTAAGACCTTAACTATTAGGCCAGATTAAGAGTTAAGACCTTAACCATTAGGCCAGAGTAAGAGTTAAGACCTTAGCTATTAGGCCAGAGTAAGAGTTAAGACCTTAACTATTAGGCCAGAGTAAGAGTTAAGACCTTAACCAGTAGGCCAGAGTAAGAGTTAAGACCTTAACCAGTAGGCCAGAGTAAGATTTAAGACGTTAACCATTAGGCCAGAGTACGAGTCTAAGACCTTAGCTATTAGGCCAGAGTAAGAGTTAAGACCTTAGCTATTAGACCAGAGTAAGAGTTAATACCTTAGCTATTAGGCCAGAGTAAGAGTTAAGACCTTAACCATTAGGCCAGAGTAAGAGTTAAGACCTTAACCATTTGGCCAGAGTACGAGTCTAAGACCTTAGCTATTAGGCCAGAGTAAGAGTTAAGACCTTAGCTATTAGGCCAGAGTAAGAGTTAAGACCTTAACCAGTAGGCCAGAGTAAGATTTAAGACCTTAACCATTAGGCCAGAGTACGAGTCTAAGACATTAGCTATTAGGCCAGAGTAAGAGTTAAGACCTTAACCAGTAGGCCAGAGTAAGAGTTAAGACCTTAACCATTAGGCCAGAGTACGAGTCTAAGACCTTAGCTATTAGGCCAGAGTAAGAGTTAAGACCTTAGCTGTTAGGTCAGAGTAAGAGTTAAGACCTTAAACAGTAGGCCAGAGTACGAGTCTAGGACCTTAGCTATTAGGCCAGAGTAAGAGTTAAGACCTTAGCTATTAGGCCAGAGTAAGTGTTAAGACCTTACCCAGTAGGCCAGAGTAAGAGTTAAGACCTTAACCAGTTGGCCAGAGTAAGATTTAAGACCTTAACCATTAGGCCAGAGTACGAGTCTAAGACCTTAGCTATTAGGCCAGAGTAAGAGTTAAGACCTCAACCATTAGGCCAGAGTAAGAGTTAAGACCTTAACCATTTGGCCAGAGTACGAGTCTAAGACCTTAGCTATTAGGCCAGAGCAAGAGTTAAGACCTTAGCTATTAGGCCAGAGTAAGAGTTAAGACCTTAACCACTAGGCCAAAGTCGGAGTTAAGACCTTAACCAGTAGGCCAGAGTAAGATTTAAGACCTTAAACATTAGGCCACAGTACGAGTCTAAGACCTTAGCTATTAGGCCAGAGTAAGAGTTAAGACCTTAACCAGTAGGCCAGAGTAAGAGTTAAGACCTTAACCATTAGGCCAGAGTACGAGTCTAAGACCTTAGCTATTAGGCCAGAGTAAGAGTTAAGACCTTAGCTATTAGGTCAGAGTAAGAGTTAAGACCTTAAACAGTAGGCCAGAGTACAAGTCTAGGACCTTAGCCATTAGGCCAGAGTAAGAGTTAAGACCTTCACCAGTAGGCCAGAGTAAGAGTTAAGACCTTAACCTGTAGGCCATAGTACGAGTCTAAGACCTTAGCTATTGGGCCAGAGTAAGAGTTAAGACCTTAACCATTAGGCCAGAGTACGAGTCTAAGACCTTAGCTATTAGGCCAGAGTAAGAGTTAAGACCTTAGCTATTAGGCCAGAGTAAGAGTTAAGACCTTAACCATTAGGCCAGAGAAAGAGTTAAGACCTTAGCTATTAGGCCAGAGTAAGAGTTAAGACTTTAGCTATTAGGCCAGAGTAAGAGTTAAGACCTTAACCAGTAGGCCAGATTAAGAGTTGAGACCTTAACCATTAGGCCAGAGTACGAGTCTAAGACCTTAGATATTAGGCCAGAGTAAGAGTTAAGACTTTAACCAGTTGGCCAGAGTACGAGTCAAAGACCTTAAACATTAGGCCAGAGTACGAGTCTAAGACCTTAGCTATTAGGCCATAGTACGAGTCTAAGACCTTAGCTATTAGGCCTGAGTAAGAGTTAAGAACTTAGCTATTAGGCCAGAGTAAGAGTTAAGACCTTAGCTATTAGGCCAAAGTAAGAGTTAAGACCTTAACCTGTAGGCCATAGTACAAGTCTAAGACCTTAGCTATTAGGCCAGAGTAAGAGTTAAGACCTTAACCAGTAGGCCAGAGTAAGTGTTAAGACCTTAACCTGTAGGCCAAAGCACAAGTCTAAGACCTTAGCTATTAGGCCAGAGTAAGAGATAATACCTTAGCTATTAGGCCAGAGTAAGCGTTAAGACCTTAACCAGTAGGCCAGAGTACAAGTCTAAGACCTTAGCTATTAGGCCAGAGTAAGAGTTAAGACCTTAACCAGTAGGCCAGTGTAAGAGTTAAGACCTTAACCAGTAGGCCAGAGTAAGAGTTAAGACCTTAACCATTAGGCCAGAGTACGAGTCTAAGACCTTAGCTATTAGGCCAGAGTAAGAGTTAAGACCTTAGCTATTAGGCCAGAGTAAGATTTAAGACCTTAGCTATTAGGCCAGAGTAAGAGTTAAGACGTTAACCAGTAGGCCAGAGTAAGAGTTAAGACCTTAACCAGTAGGCCAGAGTACGAGTGTAAGACCTTAGCTATTCGGCCAGAGTAAGAGTTAAGACCTTAGCTATTAGGCTTGAGTAAGAGTTAAGACCTTAGCTATTAGCCCAGAGTAAGAGTTAAGACCTTAGCTATTAGGCCAGAGTAAGAGTTAAGACCTTAACCTGTAGGCCATAGTACAAGTCTAAGACATTAGCTATTAGGCCAGAGTAAGAGTTAAGACCTTAACCAGTAGGCCAGAGTAAGTGTTAAGACCTTAACCTGTAGGCCATAGCACGAGTCTAAGACCTTAGCTATTAGGTCAGAGTAAGAGTTAATACCTTAGCTATTAGGCCAGAGTAAGCGTTAAGACCTTAACCAGTAGGCCAGAGTACAAGTCTAAGACCTTAGCTATTAGGCCAGAGTAAGAGTTAAGACCTTAGCTATTAGGCCAGAGTAAGAGTTAAGACATTAACCAGTAGGCCAGAGTAAGAGTTAAGACATTAACCATTAGGCCAGAGTACGAGTCTAAGACCTTAGCTATTAGGCCAGAGTAAGAGTTAAGACCTTAGCTATTAGGCCAGAGTAAGAGTTAAGACGTTAACCAGTAGGCCAGAGTAAGAGTTAAGACATTAACCAGTAGGCCAGAGTAAGAGTTAAGACATTAACCATTAGGCCAGAGTACGAGTCTAAGACCTTAGCTATTAGGCCAGAGTAAGAGTTAAGACCTTAGCTATTAGGCCAGAGTAAGAGTTAAGACCTTAGCTATTAGGCCAGAGTAAGAGTTAAGACGTTAACCAGTAGGCCAGAGTCAGAGTTAAGACCTTAACCAGTAGGCCAGAGTACGAGTCTAAGACCTTAGCTATTCGGCCAGAGTAAGAGTTAAGACCTTAACCAGTAGGCCATCGTAAGAGTTAAGACCTTGACCAGTAGGCCAGAGTAAGAGTTAAGACCTTAACCATTAGGCCAGAGTACGAGTCTAAGACCTTAGCTATTAGGCCAGAGTAAGAGTTAAGACCTTAGCTATTAGGCCAGAGTAAGAGTTAAGACCTTAGCTATTAGGCCAGAGTAAGAGTTAAGACGTTAACCAGTAGGCCAGAGTCAGAGTTAAGACCTTAACCAGTAGGCCTGAGTACGAGTCTAAGACCTTAGCTATTTGGCCAGAGTAAGAGTTAAGACCTTAACCATTAGGCCAGAGTTCGAGTCTAAGACCTTAGCTATTAGGCCAGAGTAAGAGTTAAGACCTTAACCATTAGGCCAGAGTAAGAGTTAAGACCTTCACCAGTAGGCCAGAGTACGAGTCTAAGACCTTAGCTATTAGGCCAGAGTAAGAGTTAAGACCTTAGCTTTTAGGCCAGAGTAAGAGTTAAGACCTTAGCTATTAGGCCAGAGTAAGAGTTAAGACCTTAACCAGTAGGCCAGAGTAAGAGTTAACAACTTAACCATTATGCTAGAGTACGAGTCTAAGACATTAGCTTTTAGGCCAGAGTAAGAGTTAAGACTTTAACCAGTAGGCCAGAGTAAGAGTTAAGACCTTAACCAGAAGGCCAGAGTAAGAGTTAAGACCTTAACCAGTAGTCCAGAGTACGAGTCTAAGACCTTAGCTATTAGACCAGGGTACAAGTCTAAGACCTTAGCTATTAGGCCAGAGTACGAGTTTAAGACATTAGATATTAGGCCAGGGTAAGAGTTAAGACCTTAACCATTAGGCCAGAGTACGAGTCTAAGACATTAGCTATTCGGCCAGAGTAAGAGTTAAGACCTTAGCTATTAGGCCAGAGTAAGAGTTAAGACCTTAGCTATTAGGCCAGAGTAAGAGTTCAGACCTTAGTTATTAGGCCAGAGTAAGAGTTAAGACCTTAACCATTAGGCCAGAGTACGAGTCTAAGACCTTAGCTATTAGGCCAGAGTAAGAGTTAAGACCTTAACTATTAGGCCAGAGTAAGAGTTAAGACCTTAACCATTAGGCCAGAGTAAGAGTTAAGACCTTAGCTATTAGGCCAGAGTAAGAGTTAAGACCTTAACCATTAGGCCAGAGTAAGAGTTAAGACCTTAGCTATTAGTCCAGAGTAAGAGTTAAGACCTTAACCAGTAGGCCAGAGTAAGAGTTAAGACCTTAACCAGTAGGCCAGAGTAAGATTTAAGACGTTAACCATTAGGCCAGAGTACGAGTCTAAGACCTTAGCTATTAGGCATGAGTAAGAGTTAAGACCTTATCTATTAGGCCAGAGTAAGAGTTAAGACCTTAACCATTAGGCCAGAGTAAGAGTTAAGACCTTAGCTATTAGGCCAGAGTAAGGTTTAAGACCTTAACCATTAGGCCAGAGTAAGAGTTAAGACCTTAACCATTTGGCCAGAGTAAGAGTCTAAGACCTTAGTTATTAGGCCAGAGTAAGAGTTAAGACCTTAACCATTAGGCCAGAGTACGAGTCTAAGACCTTAGCTATTAGGCCAGAGTAAGAGTTAAGACCTTAACAGTAGGCCAGAGTACGAGTCTAAGACCTTAGCTATTAGGCCAGAGTAAGAGTTAAGACCATAGCTATTAGGCCAGAGTAAGAGTTAAGACCTTAACCATTAGGCCAGAGTAAGAGTTAAGACCTTCGCTATTAGGCCAGAGTAAGGGTTAAGACCTTAGCTATTAGGCCAGAGTAAGAGTTAAGACCTTAACCATTAGGCCAGAGTATGAGTCTAAGACCTTAGCTATTAGGCCAGAGTAAGAGTTAAGACCTTAGCTATTAGGTCAGAGTAAGAGTTAAGACCTTAACCATTAGGCCAGAGTACGAGTCTACGACCTTAGCTATTAGGCCAGAGTAAGAGTTAAGACCTTAACCAGTAGGCCAGAGTGAGAGTTAAGACCTTAACCATTAGGCCAGAGTACGAGTCTAAGACCTTAGCTATTAGGCCAGAGTAAGAGTTAAGACCTTAGCTATTAGGTCAGAGTAAGAGTTAAGACCTTAAACAGTAGGCCAGAGTACGAGTCTAGGACCTTAGCTATTAGGCCAGAGTAAGAGTTAGGACCTTAACCAGTAGGCCAGAGTAAGAGTTAAGACATTAACCTGTAGGCCATAGTACGAGTCTAAGACCTTAGCTATTAGGCCAGAGTAAGAGTTAAGACCTTAGCTATTAGGCCAGAGTAAGAGTTAAGACCTTAACCATTAGGCCAGAGTACGAGTCTAAGACCTTAGCTATTAGGCCAGAGTAAGAGTTAAGACCTTAACCATTAGGCCAGAGTTCGAGTCTAAGACCTTAGCTATTAGGCAAGAGTAAGAGTTAAGACCTTAAGCAGTAGGCCAGAGTAAGAGTTAAGAACTTAACAAGTAGGCCAGAGTACGAGTCTAAGACCTTTGCTATTAGGCCAGAGTAAGAGTTAAGACCTTATCTATTAGGTCAGAGTAAGAGTTAAGACCGTAACCAGTAGGCCAGAGTAAGAGTTAAGACCTTAACCATTAGGCCAGGGTACGAGTCTAAGACCTTAGCTATTAGGCCAGATTAAGAGATAAGACCTTAACCATTAGGCCAGAGTACGAGTCTAAGACCATAGCAATTAGGCCAGAGTAAGAGTTAAGACCTTAACCAGTAGGCCAGAGTAAGAGTTAAGACCTTAGGTATTAGGTCAGAGTAAGAGTTAAGACCTTAGCTATAATGCCAGAGTAAGAGTTAAGACCTTAGCTATTAGGCCAGAGTACAAGTCTAAGACCTTAGCTATTAGGCCAGAGTAAGAGTTAAGACCTTAGCTATTAGGCCAGAGTAAGAGTTAAGACCTTAGCTATTAGGCCAGAGTAAGAGTTACGACCTTAACCAGTAGGCCAGAGTAAGAGTTAAGACTTTAACCATTGGGCCAGAGTACGAGTCTAAGACCTTAGCTATTAGGCCAGAGTAAGAGTTAAGACCTTAACCAGTAGGCCAGCGTAAGAGTTAAGACCTTAACCAGTAGGCCAGAGTAAGAGTTAACACCTTAACCATTATGCTAGACTACGAGTCTAAGACCTTAGCTTTTAGGCCAGAGTAAGAGTTAAGACCTTAACCAGTAGGCCAGAGTAAGAGTTAACACCTTAACCAGTAGGCCAGAGTACGAGTCTAAGACCTTAGTTATTAGGCCAGAGTAAGAGTTAAGACCTTAACCAGTAGGCCAGAGAAAGAGTTAAGACCTTAACCAGTAGTCCAGAGTACGAGTCTAAGACCTTAGCTATTAGGCCAGAGTAAGAGTTAAGACCTTAACCATTAGGCCAGAGTAAGAGTTAAGACCTTAACCATTAGGCCAGAGTAAGAGTTAAGACCTTAGCTATTAGGCCAGAGTAAGGGTTAAGACCTTAACCATTAGGCCAGAGTAAGAGTTAAGACCTTAGCTATTAGGTCAGAGTAAGAGTTAAGACCTTAACCAGTAGGCCAGAGTAAGAGTTAAGACCTTAACCATTAGGCCAGAGTACGAGTCTAAGACCTTAGCTATTAGGCCAGTTTAAGAGTTAAGACCTTAACTATTATGCCAGAGTACGAGTCTAAGACCTTAGCAATTAGGCCAGAGTAAGAGTTAAGACCTTAACCAGTAGGCCAGAGTAAGAGTTAAGACCTTAACCTGTAGGCCATAGTAAGAGTTAAGACCTTAACCTGTAGGTCATAGTATGAGTCTAAGACCTTACCTATTAGGCCAGAGTAAGAGTTAAGACCTTAACCAGTAGGCCAGAGTAAGAGTTAAGACCTTAACCATTAGGCCAGAGTAAGAGTTAAGACCTTAGCTATTAGGCCAGAGTAAGGGTTAAGACCTTAACCATTAGGCCAGAGTAAGAGTTAAGACCTTCACCAGTAGGCCAGAGTACGAGTCTAAGACCTTAGCTATTAGGCCAGAGTAATAGTTAAGACCTTAGCTATTAGGCCAGAGTAAGAGTTAAGACCTTAACCAGTAGGCCAGAGTAAGAGTTAACACCTTAAACATTATGCTAGAGTACGAGTCTAAGACCTTAGCTTTTAGGCCAGAGTAAGAGTTAAGACTTTAACCAGTAGGCCAGAGTAAGAGTTAAGACCTTAACCAGTAGGCCAGAGTAAGAGTTAAGACCTTAACCAGTAGTCCAGAGTACGAGTCTAAGACCTTAGCTATTAGACCAGAGTACAAGTCTAAGACCTTAGCTATTAGGCCAGAGTACGAGTTTAAGACATTAGATATTAGGCCAGGGTAAGAGTTAAGACCTTAACCATTAGGCCAGAGTACGAGTCTAAGACCTTAGCTATTAGGCCAGAGTAAGAGTTAAGACCTTAGCTATTAGGCCAGAGTAAGAGTTAAGACCTTAGCTATTAGGCCAGAGTAAGAGTTCAGACCTTAGTTATTAGGCCAGAGTAAGAGTTCAGACCTTAGTTATTAGGCCAGAGTAAGAGTTAAGACCTTAACCATTAGGCCAGAGTACGAGTCTAAGACCTTAGCTATTAGGCCAGAGTAAGAGTTAAGACCTTAACTATTAGGCCAGATTAAGAGTTAAGACCTTAACCATTAGGCCAGAGTAAGAGTTAAGACCTTAGCTATTAGGCCAGAGTAAGAGTTAAGACCTTAACCATTAGGCCAGAGTAAGAGTTAAGACCTTAACCAGTAGGCCAGAGTAAGAGTTAAGACCTTAGCTATTAGGCCAGAGTAAGAGTTAAGACCTTAGCTATTAGGCCAGAGTAAGAGTTAAGACCTTAACCAGTAGGCCAGAGTAAGAGTTAAGACCTTAACCAGTAGGCCAGAGTAAGATTTAAGACCTTAACCATTAGGCCAGAGTAAGAGTCTAAGACCTTAGATATTAGGCCAGAGTAAGCGTTAAGACCTTAGCTATTAGGTCAGAGTAAGAGTTAAGACCTTAAACAGTAGGCCAGAGTACGAGTCTAGGACCTTAGCTATTATGCCAGAGTAAGAGTTAAGACCTTAGCTATTAGGCCAGAGTAAGAGTTAAGACCTTACCCAGTAGGCCAGAGTAAGAGTTAAGACCATAACCAGTAGGCCAGTGTAAGATTTAAGACCTTAACCATTAGGCCAGAGTACGAGTCTAAGACCTTAGCTATTAGGCCAGAATAAGAGTTAAGACCTTAACCATTAGGCCAGAGACCTTAACCATTTGGCCAGAGTACGAGTCTAAGACCTTAGCTATTAGGCCAGAGTAAGAGTTAAGACCTTAGCTATTAGGCCAGAGTAAGAGTTAAGACCTTAACCAGTAGGCCAAAGTAAGAGTTAAGACCTTAACCAGTAGGCCAGAGTAAGATTTGAGACCTTAACCATTAGGCCAGAGTACGAGTCTAAGACCTTAGCTATTAGGCCAGAGTAAGAGTTAAGACCTTAACCAGTAGGCCAGAGTAAGAGTTAAGACCTTAACCATTAGGCCAGAGTACGAGTCTAAGACCTTAGCTATTAGGCCAAAGTAAGAGTTATGACCTTAGCTATTAGGTCAGAGTAAGAGTTAAGACCTTAAACAGTAGGCCAGAGTACGAGAGTCTAGGACCTTAGCTATTAGGCCAGAGTAAGAGTTAAGACCTTAACCAGTAGGCCAGAGTAAGAGTTAAGATATTAAACTGTAGGCCATAGAACGAGTCTAAGACCTTAGCTATTAGGCCAGAGTAAGAGTTAAGACCTTAGCTATTAGGCCAGAGTAAGAGTTAAGACCTTAACCATTAGGCCAGAGTACGAGTCTAAGACCTTAGCTATTAGGCCAGAGTAAGAGTTAAGACCCTAACCAGTAGGCCAGAGTAAGAGTTAAGAAATTAACCAGTAGGCCAGAGTACGAGTCTTAGACCTTAGCTATTAGGCCAGAGTAAACGTTAAGACCCTAACCAGTAGGCCAGAGTAAGAGTTAAGAAATTAACCAGTAGGCCAGAGTACGAGTCTTAGACCTTAGCTATTAGGCCAGAGTAAACGTTAAGACCTTAACCAGTAGGCCATAGTAAGAGTTAAGACCTTAACCAGTAGGCCAGAGTAAGAGTTAAGACCTTAACCTGTAGGCAATAGTACGAGTCTAAGACCTTAGCTATTGGGCCAGAGTAAGAGTTAAGACCTTAACCATTAGGCCAGAGTACGAGTCTAAGACCTTAGCTATTAGGCCAGAGTAAGAGTTAAGACCTTAGCTATTAGGTCAGAGTAAGAGTTAAGACCTTAAACAGTAGGCCAGAGTACAAGTCTAGGACCTTAGCTATTAGGCCAGAGTAAGAGTTAAGACCTTAACCAGTAGGCCAGAGTAAGAGTTAAGACCTTAAACTGTAGGCCATAGTACGTGTCTAAGACCTTAGCTATTAGGCCAGAGTAAGAGTTAAGACCTTAGCTTTTAGGCCAGAGTAAGAGTTAAGACCTTAGCTATTAGGCCAGAGTAAGAGTTAAGACCTTAACCAGTAGGCCAGAGTAAGAGTTTACAACTTAACCATTATGCTAGAGTACGAGTCTACGACCTTAGCTTTTAGGCCAGAGTAAGAGTTAGGACTTTAACCAGTAGGGCAGAGTAAGAGTTAAGACCTTAACCAGTAGGCCAGAGTAAGAGTTAAGACCTTAACCAGTAGTCCAGAGTACGAGTCTAAGACCTTAGCTATTAGACCAGGGTACAAGTCTAAGACCTTAGCTATTAGGCCAGAGTACGAGTTTAAGACATTAGATATTAGGCCAGGGTAAGAGTTAAGACCTTAACCATTAGGCCAGAGTACGAGTCTAAGACATTAGCTATTAGGCCAGAGTAAGAGTTAAGACCTTAGCTATTAGGCCAGAGTAAGAGTTAAGACCTTAGCTATTAGGCCAGAGTAAGAGTTCAGACCTTAGTTATTAGGCCAGAGTAAGAGTTAAGACCTTAACCATTAGGCCAGAGTACGAGTCTAAGACCTTAGCTATTAGGCCAGAGTAAGAGTTAAGACCTTAACTATTAGGCCAGATTAAGAGTTAAGACCTTAACCATTAGGCCAGAGTAAGAGTTAAGACCTTAGCTATTAGGCCAGAGTAAGAGTTAAGACCTTAACCATTAGGCCAGAGTAAGAGTTAAGACCTTAACCAGTAGGCCAGAGTAAGAGTTAAGACCTTAACCAGTAGGCCAGAGTAAGATTTAAGACGTTAACCATTAGGCCAGAGTACGAGTCTAAGACCTTAGCTATTAGGCCAGAGTAAGAGTTAAGACCTTAGCTATTAGACCAGAGTAAGAGTTAATACCTTAGCTATTAGGCCAGAGTAAGAGTTAAGACCTTAACCATTAGGCCAGAGTAAGAGTTAAGACCTTAACCATTTGGCCAGAGTACGAGTCTAAGACCTTAGCTATTAGGCCAGAGTAAGAGTTAAGACCTTAGCTATTAGGCCAGAGTAAGAGTTAAGACCTTAACCAGTAGGCCAGAGTAAGATTTAAGACCTTAACCATTAGGCCAGAGTACGAGTCTAAGACATTAGCTATTAGGCCAGAGTAAGAGTTAAGACCTTAACCAGTAGGCCAGAGTAAGAGTTAAGACCTTAACCATTAGGCCAGAGTACGAGTCTAAGACCTTAGCTATTAGGCCAGAGTAAGAGTTAAGACCTTAGCTGTTAGGTCAGAGTAAGAGTTAAGACCTTAAACAGTAGGCCAGAGTACGAGTCTAGGACCTTAGCTATTAGGCCAGAGTAAGAGTTAAGACCTTAGCTATTAGGCCAGAGTAAGTGTTAAGACCTTACCCAGTAGGCCAGAGTAAGAGTTAAGACCTTAACCAGTTGGCCAGAGTAAGATTTAAGACCTTAACCATTAGGCCAGAGTACGAGTCTAAGACCTTAGCTATTAGGCCAGAGTAAGAGTTAAGACCTTAACCATTAGGCCAGAGTAAGAGTTAAGACCTTAACCATTTGGCCAGAGTACGAGTCTAAGACCTTAGCCATTAGGCCAGAGTAAGAGTTAAGACCTTAGCTATTAGGCCAGAGTAAGAGTTAAGACCTTAACCAGTAGGCCAGAGTAAGAGTTAAGACCTTAACCATTAGGCCAGAGTATGAGTCTAAGACCTTAGCTATTAGGCCAGAGTAAGAGTTAAGACCTTAGCTATTAGGTCAGAGTAAGAGTTAAGACCCTAAACAGTAGGCCAGAGTACAAGTCTAGGACCTTAGCCATTAGGCCAGAGTAAGAGTTAAGACCTTCACCAGTAGGCCAGAGTAAGAGTTAAGACCTTAACCAGTAGGCCATAGTACGAGTCTAAGACCTTAGCTATTGGGCCAGAGTAAGAGTTAAGACCTTAACCATTAGGCCAGAGTACGAGTCTAAGACCTTAGCTATTAGGCCAGAGTAAGAGTTAAGACCTTAACCAGTAGGCCGGAGTACGAGTCTAAGACCTTAGCTATTAGGCCAGAGTAAGAGTTAAGACCTTAGCTATTAGGCCAGAGTAAGAGTTAAGACCTTAACCATTAGGCCAGAGAAAGAGTTAAGACCTTAGCTATTAGGCCAGAGTAAGAGTTAAGACCTTAGCTATTAGGCCAGAGTAAGAGTTAAGACCTTAACCAGTAGGCCAGATTAAGAGTTGAGACCTTAACTATTAGGCCAGAGTACGAGTCTAAGACCTTAGATATTAGGCCAGAGTAAGAGTTAAGACTTTAACCGGTAGGCCAGAGTACGAGTCAAAGACCTTAAACATTAGGCCAGAGTACGAGTCTAAGACCTTAGCTATTAGGCCATAGTACGAGTCTAAGACCTTAGCTATTAGGCCTGAGTAAGAGTTAAGACCTTAGCTATTAGGCCAAAGTAAGAGTTAAGACCTTAACCTGTAGGCCATAGTACAAGTCTAAGACCTTAGCTATTAGGCCAGAGTAAGAGTTAAGACCTTAACCAGTAGGCCAGAGTAAGTGTTAAGACCTTAACCTGTAGGCCAAAGCACAAGTCTAAGACCTTAGCTATTAGCCCAGAGTAAGAGTTAATACCTTAGCTATTAGGCCAGAGTAAGCGTTAAGACCTTAACCAGTAGGCCAGAGTACAAGTCTAAGACCTTAGCTATTAGGCCAGAGTAAGAGTTAAGACCTTAACCAGTAGGCCAGCGTAAGAGTTAAGACCTTAACCAGTAGGCCAGAGTAAGAGTTAAGACCTTAACCATTAGGCCAGAGTACGAGTCTAAGACCTTAGCTATTAGGCCAGAGTAAGAGTTAAGACCTTAGCTATTAGGCCAGAGTAAGATTTAAGACCTTAGCTATTAGGCCAGAGTAAGAGTTAAGACGTTAACCAGTAGGCCAGAGTAAGAGTTAAGACCTTAACCAGTAGGCCAGAGTACGAGTGTAAGACCTTAGCTATTCGGCCAGAGTAAGAGTTAAGACCTTAACCATTAGGCCAGAGTACGAGTCTAAGACCTTAGCTATTAGGCCAGAGTAAGAGTTAAGACCTTAACCATTAGGCCAGAGTAAGAGTTAAGACCTTCACCAGTAGGCCAGAGTACGAGTCTAAGACCTTAGCTATTAGGCCAGAGTAAGAGTTAAGACCTTAGCTTTTAGGCCAGAGTAAGAGTTAAGAACTTAACCAGTAGGCCAGAGTAAGAGGTAACAACTTAACAATTATGCTAGAGTAGGAGTCTAAGACCTTAGCTTTTAGGCCAGAGTAAGAGTTAAGACTTTAACCAGTAAGCCAGAGTAAGGAGTTAAGACCTTTACCAGTAGGCCAGAGTAAGAGTTAAGACCTTAACCAGTAGTCCAGAGTACGAGTCTAAGACCTTAGCTATTAGACCAGAGTAGAAGTCTAAGACCTTAGCTATTAGGCCAGAGTACGAGTTTAAGACATTAGATATTAGGCCAGGGTAAGAGTTAAGACCTTAGCTATTAGGCCAGAGTAAGAGTTCAGACCTTAGTTATTAGGCCAGAGAAAGAGTTAAGGCCTTAACCATTAGGCCAGAGTACGAGTCTAAGACCTTAGCTATTAGGCCAGAGTAAGAGTTAAGACCTTAGCTATTAGGCCAGAGTAAGAGATAAGACCTTAACCATTAGGCCAGAGTAAGAGTTAAGACCTTAGCTATTAGGCCAGAGTAAGAGTTAAGACCTTAACCAGTAGGCCAGAGTAAGAGTTAAGACCTTAACCAGTAGGCCAGAGTAAGATTTAAGACGTTAACCATTTGGCCAGAGTACGAGTCTAAGACCTTAGCTATTAGGCCAGAGTAAGAGTTAAGACCTTAGCTATTAGACCAGAATAAGAGTTAATACCTTAGCTATTAGGCCAGAGTAAGAGTTAAGACCTTAACCAGTAGGCCAGAGTAAGATTTAAGACCTTAACCATTAGGCCATAGTACGAGTCTAAGACCTTAGCTATTAGGCCAGAGTAAGAGTTAAGACCTTAACCAGTAGGCCAGAGTAAGAGTTAAGACCTTAACCATTAGGCCAGAGTACGAGTCTAAGACCTTAGCTATTAGGCCAGAGTAAGAGTTAAGACCTTAGCTGTTAGGTCAGAGTAAGAGTTAAGACCTTAAACAGTAGGCCAGAGTACGAGTCTAGGACCTTAGCTATTAGCCCAGAGTAAGAGTTAAGACCTTAGCTATTAGGCCAGAGTAAGTGTTAAGACCTTACCCAGTAGGCCAGAGTAAGAGTTAAGACCTTAACCAGTTGGCCAGAGTAAGATTTAAGACCTTAACCATTAGGCCAGAGTACGAGTCTAAGACCTTAGCTATTAGGCCAGAGTAAGAGTTAAGACCTTAACCATTAGGCCAGAGTAAGAGTTAAGACCTTAACCATTTGGCCAGAGTACGCGTCTAAGACCTTAGCTATTAGGCCAGAGTAAGAGTTAAGACCTTAGCTATTAGGCCAGAGTAAGTGTTAAGACCTTAAACACTAGGCCAAAGTCGGAGTTAAGACCTTAACCAGTAGGCCAGAGTAAGATTTAAGACCTTAAACATTAGGCCAGAGTACAAGTCTAAGACCTTAGCTATTAGGCCAGAGTAAGAGTTAAGACCTTAGCTATTAGACCAGAGTAAGAGTTAAGACCTTAACCATTAGGCCAGAGTAAGAATTAAGACCTTAGCTATTAGGCCAGAGTAAGAGTTAAGACCTTAACCAGTAGGCCAGAGTAAGAGTTAAGACCTTAACCAGTAGGCCAGAGTAAGATTTAAGACGTTAACCATTTGGCCAGAGTACGAGTCTAAGACCTTAGCTATTAGGCCAGAGTAAGAGTTAACACCTTAGCTATTAGACCAGAGTAAGAGTTAATACCTTAGCTATTAGGCCAGAGTAAGAGTTAAGACCTTAACCATTAGGCCAGAGTAAGAGTTAAGACCTTAACCATTTGGCCAGAGTACGAGTCTAAGACCTTAGCTATTAGGCCAGAGTAAGAGTTAAGACCTTAGCTATTAGGCCAGAGTAAGAGTTAAGACCTTAACCAGTAGGCCAGAGTAAGATTTAAGACCTTAACCATTAGGCCAGAGTACGAGTCTAAGACCTTAGCTATTAGGCCAGAGTAAGAGTTAAGACCTTAACCAGTAGGCCAGAGTAAGAGTTAAGACCTTAACCATTAGGCCAGAGTACGAGTCTAAGACCTTAGCTATTAGGCCAGAGTAAGAGTTAAGACCTTAGCTGTTAGGTCAGAGTAAGAGTTAAGACCTTAAACAGTAGGCCAGAGTACGAGTCTAGGACCTTAGCTATTAGGCCAGAGTAAGAGTTAAGACCTTAGCTATTAGGCCAGAGTAAGTGTTAAGACCTTACCCAGTAGGCCAGAGTAAGAGTTAAGACCTTAACCAGTTGGCCAGAGTAAGATTTAAGACCTTAACCATTAGGCCAGAGTACGAGTCTAAGACCTTAGCTATTAGGCCAGAGTAAGAGTTAAGACCTTAACCATTAGGCCAGAGTAAGAGTTAAGACCTTAACCATTTGGCAAGAGTACGAGTCTAAGACCTTAGCTATTAGGCCAGAGTAAGAGTTAAGACCTTAGCTATTAGGCCAGAGTAAGAGTTAAGACCTTAACCACTAGGCCAAAGTCGGAGTTAAGACCTTAACCAGTAGGCCAGAGTAAGATTTAAGACCTTAAACATTAGGCCAGAGTACGAGTCTAAGACCTTAGCTATTAGGCCAGAGTAAGAGTTAAGACCTTAACCAGTAGGCCGGAGTAAGAGTTAAGACCTTAACCATTAGGCCAGAGTACGAGTCTAAGACCTTAGCTATTAGGCCAGAGTAAGAGTTAAGACCTTAGCTATTAGGTCAGAGTAAGAGTTAAGACCTTAAACAGTAGGCCAGAGTACAAGTCTAGGACCTTAGCTATTAGGCCAGAGTAAGAGTTAAGACCTTAACCAGTAGGCCAGAGTAAGAGTTAAGACCTTAACCTGTAGGCCATAGTACGAGTCTAAGACCTTAGCTATTGGGCCAGAGTAAGAGTTAAGACCTTAACCATTAGGCCAGAGTACGAGTCTAAGACCTTAGCTATTAGGCCAGAGTAAGAGTTAAGACCTTAACCAGTAGGCCGGAGTACGAGTCTAAGACCTTAGCTATTAGGCCAGAGTAAGAGTTAAGACCTTAGCTATTAGGCCAGAGTAAGAGTTAAGACCTTAGCTATTAGGCCAGAGTAAGAGTTAAGATGTTAACCAGTAGGCCAGAGTAAGAGTTAAGACCTTAACCAGTAGGCCAGAGTACGAGTCTAAGACCTTAGCTATTCGGCCAGAGTAAGAGTTAAGACCTTAACCATTAGGCCAGAGTACGAGTCTAAGACCTTAGCTATTAGGCCAGAGTAAGAAATAAGACCTTAACCATTAGGTCAGAGTAAGAGTTAAGACCTTCACCAGTAGGCCAGAGTACGAGTCTAAGACCTTAGCTATTAGGCCAGAGTAAGGGTTAAGACCTTAGCTTTTAGGCCAGAGTAAGAGTTAAGACCTTAGCTATTAGGCCAGAGTAAGAGTTAAGACCTTAACCAGTAGGCCAGAGTAAGAGTTAACAACTTAACCATTATGCTAGAGTACGAGTCTAAGACCTTAGCTTTTAGGCCAGAGTAAGAGTTAAGACTTTAACCAGTAGGCCAGAGTAAGAGTTAAGACCGTAACCAGTAGGCCAGAGTAAGAGTTAAGACCTTATCCAGTAGGCCAGAGTACGAGTCTAAGACCTTAGCTATTAGACCAGGGTACAAGTCTAAGACCTTAGCTATTAGGCCAGAGTACGAGTTTAAGACATTAGATATTAGGCCAGGGTAAGAGTTAAGACCTTAACCATTAGGCCAGAGTACGAGTCTAAGACATTAGCTATTAGGCCAGAGTAAGAGTTAAGACCTTAGCTATTAGGCCAGAGTAAGAGTTAAGACCTTAGCTATTAGGCCAGAGTAAGAGTTCAGACCTTAGTTATTAGGCCAGAGTAAGAGTTAAGACCTTAACCATTAGGCCAGAGTACGAGTCTAAGACCTTAGCTATTAGGCCAGAGTAAGAGTTAAGACCTTAACTATTAGGCCAGATTAAGAGTTAAGACCTTAACCATTAGGCCAGAGTAAGAGTTAAGACCTTAGCTATTAGGCCAGAGTAAGAGTTAAGACCTTAACCATTAGGCCAGAGTAAGAGTTAAGACCTTAGCTATTAGGCCAGAGTAAGAGTTAAGACCTTAACCAGTAGGCCAGAGTAAGAGTTAAGACCTTAACCAGTAGGCCAGAGTAAGATTTAAGACGTTAACCATTAGGCCAGAGTACGAGTCTAAGACCTTAGCTATTAGGCCAGAGTAAGAGTTAAGACCTTAGCTTTTAGACCCGAGTAAGAGTTAATACCTTAGCTATTAGGCCAGAGTAAGAGTTAAGACCTTAACCAGTAGGCCAGAGTAAGATTTAAGACCTTAACCATTAGGCCAGAGTACGAGTCTAAGACATTAGCTATTAGGCCAGAGTAAGAGTTAAGACCTTAACCAGTAGGCCAGAGTAAGAGTTAAGACCTTAACCATTAGGCCAGAGTAAGAGTTAAGACCTTAACCATTTGGCCAGAGTATGAGTCTAAGACCTTAGCTATTAGGCCAGAGTAAGAGTTAAGACCTTAGCTATTAGGCCAGAGTAAGAGTTAAGACCTTAACCAGTAGGCCAGAGTAAGATTTAAGACCTTAACCATTAGGCCAGAGTACGAGTCTAAGACATTAGCTATTAGGCCAGAGTAAGAGTTAAGACCTTAACCAGTAGGCCAGAGTAAGAGTTAAGACCTTAACCATTAGGCCAGAGTACGAGTCTAAGACCTTAGCTATTAGGCCAGAGTAAGAGTTAAGACCTTAGCTGTTAGGTCAGAGTAAGAGTTAAGACCTTAAACAGTAGGCCAGAGTACGAGTCTAGGACCTTAGCTATTAGGCCAGAGTAAGAGTTAAGACCTTAGCTATTAGGCCAGAGTAAGTGTTAAGACCTTACCCAGTAGGCCAGAGTAAGAGTTAAGACCTTAACCAGTTGGCCAGAGTAAGATTTAAGACCTTAACCATTAGGCCAGAGTACGAGTCTAAGACCTTAGCTATTAGGCCAGAGTAAGAGTTAAGACCTTAACCATTAGGCCAGAGTAAGAGTTAAGACCTTAACCATTTGGCCAGAGTACGTGTCTAAGACCTTAGCTATTAGGCCAGAGTAAGAGTTAAGACCTTAGCTATTAGGCCAGAGTAAGAGTTAAGACCTTAACCACTAGGCCAAAGTCGGAGTTAAGACCTTAACCAGTAGGCCAGAGTAAGATTTAAGACCTTAAACATTAGGCCAGAGTATGAGTCTAAGACCTTAGCTATTAGGCCAGAGTAAGAGTTAAGACCTTAAGCAGTAGGCCAGAGTAAGAGTTAAGACCTTAACCATTAGGCCAGAGTACGAGTCTAAGACCTTAGCTATTAGGCCAGAGTAAGAGTTAAGACCTTAGCTATTAGGTCAGAGTAAGAGTTAAGACCTTAAACAGTAGGCCAGAGTAAGAGTTAAGACCTTAACTATTAGGCCAGATTAAGAGTTAAGACCTTAACCATTAGGCCAGAGTAAGAGTTAAGACCTTAGCTATTAGGCCAGAGTAAGAGTTAAGACCTTAACCATTAGGCCAGAGTAAGAGTTAAGACCTTAACCAGTAGGCCAGAGTAAGAGTTAAGACCTTAACCAGTAGGCCAGAGTAAGATTTAAGACGTTAACCATTAGGCCAGAGTACGAGTCTAAGACCTTAGCTATTAGGCCAGAGTAAGAGTTAGGACCTTAGCTATTAGACCAGAGTAAGAGTTAATACCTTAGCTATTAGGCCAGAGTAAGAGTTAAGACCTTAACCATTAGGCCAGAGTAAGAGTTAAGACCTTAACCATTTGGCCAGATTACGAGTCTAAGACCTTAGCTATTAGGCCAGAGTAACAGTTAAGACCTTAGCTATTAGGCCAGAGTAAGAGTTAAGACCTTAACCAGTAGGCCAGAGTAAGATTTAAGACCTTAACCATTAGGCCAGAGTACGAGTCTAAGACATTAGCTATTAGGCCAGAGTAAGAGTTAAGACCTTAACCAGTAGGCCAGAGTAAGAGTTAAGACCTTAACCATTAGGCCAGAGTACGAGTCTAAGACCTTAGCTATTAGGCCAGAGTAAGAGTTAAGACCTTAGCTGTTAGGTCAGAGTAAGAGTTAAGACCTTAAACAGTAGGCCAGAGTACGAGTCTAGGACCTTAGCTATTAGGCCAGAGTAAGAGTTAAGACCTTAGCTATTAGGCCAGAGTAAGTGTTAAGACCTTACCCAGTAGGCCAGAGTAAGAGTTAAGACCTTAACCAGTTGGCCAGAGTAAGATTTAAGACCTTAACCATTAGGCCAGAGTACGAGTCTAAGACCTTAGCTATTAGGCCAGAGTAAGAGTTAAGACCTTAACCATTAGGCCAGAGTAAGAGTTAAGACCTTAACCATTTGGCCAGAGTACGAGTCTAAGACCTTAGCCATTAGGCCAGAGTAAGAGTTAAGACCTTAGCTATTAGGCCAGAGTAAGAGTTAAGACCTTAACCAGTAGGCCAGAGTAAGAGTTAAGACCTTAACCATTAGGCCAGAGTATGAGCCTAAGACCTTAGCTATTAGGCCAGAGTAAGAGTTAAGACCTTAGCTATTAGGTCAGAGTAAGAGTTAAGACCTTAGCTATTAGGCCAGAGTAAGAGTTAAGACCTTAACCAGTAGGCCAGAGTAAGAGTTAAGACCTTAACCAGTAGGCCAGAGTAAGATTTAAGACGTTAACCATTAGGCCAGAGTACGAGTCTAAGACCTTAGCTATTAGGCCAGAGTAAGAGTTAAGACCTTAGCTATTAGACCAGAGTAAGAGTTAATACCTTAGCTATTAGGCCAGAGTAAGAGTTAAGACCTTAACCATTAGGCCAGAGTAAGAGTTAAGACCTTAACCATTTGGCCAGAGTATGAGTCTAAGACCTTAGCTATTAGGCCAGAGTAAGAGTTAAGACCTTAGCTATTAGGCCAGAGTAAGAGTTAAGACCTTAACCAGTAGGCCAGAGTAAGATTTAAGACCTTAACCATTAGGCCAGAGTACGAGTCTAAGACATTAGCTATTAGGCCAGAGTAAGAGTTAAGACCTTAACCAGTAGGCCAGAGTAAGAGTTAAGACCTTAACCATTAGGCCAGAGTACGAGTCTAAGACCTTAGCTATTAGGCCAGAGTAAGAGTTAAGACCTTAGCTGTTAGGTCAGAGTAAGAGTTAAGACCTTAAACAGTAGGCCAGAGTACGAGTCTAGGACCTTAGCTATTAGGCCAGAGTAAGAGTTAAGACCTTAGCTATTAGGCCAGAGTAAGTGTTAAGACCTTACCCAGTAGGCCAGAGTAAGAGTTAAGACCTTAACCAGTTGGCCAGAGTAAGATTTAAGACCTTAACCATTAGGCCAGAGTACGAGTCTAAGACCTTAGCTATTAGGCCAGAGTAAGAGTTAAGACCTTAACCATTAGGCCAGAGTAAGAGTTAAGACCTTAACCATTTGGCCAGAGTACGTGTCTAAGACCTTAGCTATTAGGCCAGAGTAAGAGTTAAGACCTTAAGCAGTAGGCCAGAGTAAGAGTTAAGACCTTAACCATTAGGCCAGAGTACGAGTCTAAGACCTTAGCTATTAGGCCAGAGTAAGAGTTAAGACCTTAGCTATTAGGTCAGAGTAAGAGTTAAGACCTTAAACAGTAGGCGAGAGTACAAGTCTAGGACCTTAGCCATTAGGCCAGAGTAAGAGTTAAGACCTTCACCAGTAGGCCAGAGTAAGAGTTAAGACCTTAACTATTAGGCCAGATTAAGAGTTAAGACCTTAACCATTTGGCCAGAGTACGTGTCTAAGACCTTAGCTATTAGGCCAGAGTAAGAGTTAAGACCTTAGCTATTAGGCCAGAGTAAGAGTTAAGACCTTAACCACTAGGCCAGAGTAAGAGTTAAGACCTTAACCAGTAGGCCAGAGTAAGATTTAAGACCTTAAACATTAGGCCAGAGTACGAGTCTAAGACCTTAGCTATTAGGCCAGAGTAAGAGTTAAGACCTTAAGCAGTAGGCCAGAGTAAGAGTTAAGACCTTAGCTATTAGGCCAGAGTAAGAGTTAAGACCTTAACCATTAGGCCAGAGTAAGAGTTAAGACCTTAACCATTTGGCCAGAGTACGAGTCTAAGACCTTAGCTATTAGGCCAGAGTAAGAGTTAAGACCTTAGCTATTAGGCCAGAGTAAGAGTTAAGACCTTAGCTATTAGGCCAGAGTAAGTGTTAAGACCTTACCCAGTAGGCCAGAGTAAGAGTTAAGACCTTAACCAGTTGGCCAGAGTACGAGTCTAAGACCTTAGCTATTAGGCCAGAGTAAGAGTTAAGACCTTAGCTATTAGGCCAGAGTAAGAGTTAAGACCTTAGCTATTAGGCCAGAGTAAGAGTTAAGACCTTAGCTATTAGGCCAGAGTAAGATTTAAGACGTTAACCATTAGGCCAGAGTAAGATTTAAGACCTTAACCATTAGGCCAGAGTACGAGTCTAAGACATTAGCTATTAGGCCAGAGTAAGAGTTAAGACCTTAACCAGTAGGCCAGAGTAAGAGTTAAGACCGTAACCATTAGGCCAGAGTACGAGTCTAAGACCTTAGCTATTAGGCCAGAGTAAGAGTTAAGACCTTAGCTGTTAGGTCAGAGTAAGAGTTAAGACCTTAAACAGTAGGCCAGAGTACGAGTCTAGGACCTTAGCTATTAGGCCAGAGTAAGAGTTAAGACCTTAGCTATTAGGCCAGAGTAAGTGTTAAGACCTTACCTAGTAGGCCAGAGTAAGAGTTAAGACCTTAACCAGTTGGCCAGAGTAAGATTTAAGACCTTAACCATTAGGCCAGAGTACGAGTCTAAGACCTTAGCTATTAGGCCAGAGTAAGAGTTAAGACCTTAACCATTAGGCCAGAGTAAGAGTTAAGACCTTAACCATTTGGCCAGAGTACGAGTCTAAGACCTTAGCCATTAGGCCAGAGTAAGAGTTAAGACCTTAGCTATTAGGCCAGAGTAAGAGTTAAGACCTTAACCAGTAGGCCAGAGTAAGAGTTAAGACCTTAACCATTAGGCCAGAGTATGAGCCTAAGACCTTAGCTATTAGGCCAGAGTAAGAGTTAAGACCTTAGCTATTAGGTCAGAGTAAGAGTTAAGACCTTAAACAGTAGGCCAGAGTACAAGTCTAGGACCTTAGCCATTAGGCCAGAGTAAGAGTTAAGACCTTCACCAGTAGGCCAGAGTAAGAGTTAAGACCTTAGGGCCAGAGTAAGAGTTAAGACCTTAACCATTAGGCCAGAGTACGAGTCTAAGACCTTAGCTATTAGGCCAGAGTAAGAGTTAAGACCTTAACCAGTAGGCCGGAGTACGAGTCTAAGACCTTAGCTATTAGGCCAGAGTAAGAGTTAAGACCTTAGCTATTAGGCCAGAGTAAGAGTTAAGACCTTAACCATTAGGCCAGAGAAAGAGTTAAGACCTTAGCTATTAGGCCAGAGTAAGAGTTAAGACCTTAGCTATTAGGCCAGAGTAAGAGTTAAGACCTTAACCAGTAGGCCAGATTAAGAGTTGAGACCTTAACTATTAGGCCAGAGTACGAGTCTAAGACCTTAGATATTAGGCTAGAGTAAGAGTTAAGACTTTAACCGGTAGGCCAGAGTACGAGTCAAAGACCTTAAACATTAGGCCAGAGTACGAGTCTAAGACCTTAGCTATTAGGCCATAGTACGAGTCTAAGACCTTAGCTATTAGGCCTGAGTAAGAGTTAAGACCTTAGCTATTAGGCCAGAGTAAGAGTTAAGACCTTAGCTATTAGGCCAAAGTAAGAGTTAAGACCTTAACCTGTAGGCCATAGTACAAGTCTAAGACCTTAGCTATTAGGCCAGAGTAAGAGTTAAGACCTTAACCAGTAGGCCAGAGTAAGTGTTAAGACCTTAACCTGTAGGCCAAAGCACAAGTCTAAGACCTTAGCTATTAGGCCAGAGTAAGAGTTAATACCTTAGCTATTAGGCCAGAGTAAGCGTTAAGACCTTAACCAGTAGGCCAGAGTACAAGTCTAAGACCTTAGCTATTAGGCCAGAGTAAGAGTTAAGACCTTAACCAGTAGGCCAGCGTAAGAGTTAAGACCTTAACCAGTAGGCCAGAGTAAGAGTTAAGACCTTAACCATTAGGCCAGAGTACGAGTCTAAGACCTTAGCTATTAGGCCAGAGTAAGAGTTAAGACCTTAGCTATTAGGCCAGAGTAAGATTTAAGACCTTAGCTATTAGGCCAGAGTAAGAGTTAAGACGTTAACCAGTAGGCCAGAGTAAGAGTTAAGACCTTAACCAGTAGGCCAGAGTACGAGTGTAAGACCTTAGCTATTCGGCCAGAGTAAGAGTTAAGACCTTAACCATTAGGCCAGAGTACGAGTCTAAGACCTTAGCTATTAGGCCAGAGTAAGAGTTAAGACCTTAACCATTAGGCCAGAGTAAGAGTTAAGACCTTCACCAGTAGGCCAGAGTACGAGTCTAAGACCTTAGCTATTAGGCCAGAGTAAGAGTTAAGACCTTAGCTTTTAGGCCAGAGTAAGAGTTAAGAACTTAACCAGTAGGCCAGAGTAAGAGGTAACAACTTAACAATTATGCTAGAGTAGGAGTCTAAGACCTTAGCTTTTAGGCCAGAGTAAGAGTTAAGACTTTAACCAGTAGGCCAGAGTAAGGAGTTAAGACCTTTACCAGTAGGCCAGAGTAAGAGTTAAGACCTTAACCAGTAGTCCAGAGTACGAGTCTAAGACCTTAGCTATTAGACCAGAGTACAAGTCTAAGACCTTAGCTATTAGGCCAGAGTACGAGTTTAAGACATTAGATATTAGGCCAGGGTAAGAGTTAAGACCTTAACCATTAGGCCAGAGTACGAGTCTAAGACCTTAGCTATTAGGCCAGAGTAAGAGTTAAGACCTTAGCTATTAGGCCAGAGTAAGAGTTAAGACCTTAACCATTAGGCCAGAGTAAGAGTTAAGACCTTAGCTATTAGGCCAGAGTAAGAGTTAAGACCTTAACCAGTAGGCCAGAGTAAGAGTTAAGACCTTAACCAGTAGGCCAGAGTAAGATTTAAGACGTTAACCATTTGGCCAGAGTACGAGTCTAAGACCTTAGCTATTAGGCCAGAGTAAGAGTTAAGACCTTAGCTATTAGACCAGAATAAGAGTTAATACCTTAGCTATTAGGCCAGAGTAAGAGTTAAGACCTTAACCAGTAGGCCAGAGTAAGATTTAAGACCTTAACCATTAGGCCATAGTACGAGTCTAAGACCTTAGCTATTAGGCCAGAGTAAGAGTTAAGACCTTAACCAGTAGGCCAGAGTAAGAGTTAAGACCTTAACCATTAGGCCAGAGTACGAGTCTAAGACCTTAGCTATTAGGCCAGAGTAAGAGTTAAGACCTTAGCTGTTAGGTCAGAGTAAGAGTTAAGACCTTAAACAGTAGGCCAGAGTACGAGTCTAGGACCTTAGCTATTAGCCCAGAGTAAGAGTTAAGACCTTAGCTATTAGGCCAGAGTAAGTGTTAAGACCTTACCCAGTAGGCCAGAGTAAGAGTTAAGACCTTAACCAGTTGGCCAGAGTAAGATTTAAGACCTTAACCATTAGGCCAGAGTACGAGTCTAAGACCTTAGCTATTAGGCCAGAGTAAGAGTTAAGACCTTAACCATTAGGCCAGAGTAAGAGTTAAGACCTTAACCATTTGGCCAGAGTACGAGTCTAAGACCTTAGCTATTAGGCCAGAGTAAGAGTTAAGACCTTAGCTATTAGGCCAGAGTAAGTGTTAAGACCTTAAACACTAGGCCAAAGTCGGAGTTAAGACCTTAACCAGTAGGCCAGAGTAAGATTTAAGACCTTAAACATTAGGCCAGAGTACAAGTCTAAGACCTTAGCTATTAGGCCAGAGTAAGAGTTAAGACCTTAGCTATTAGACCAGAGTAAGAGTTAAGACCTTAACCATTAGGCCAGAGTAAGAATTAAGACCTTAGCTATTAGGCCAGAGTAAGAGTTAAGACCTTAACCAGTAGGCCAGAGTAAGAGTTAAGACCTTAACCAGTAGGCCAGAGTAAGATTTAAGACGTTAACCATTTGGCCAGAGTACGAGTCTAAGACCTTAGCTATTAGGCCAGAGTAAGAGTTAACACCTTAGCTATTAGACCAGAGTAAGAGTTAATACCTTAGCTATTAGGCCAGAGTAAGAGTTAAGACCTTAACCATTAGGCCAGAGTAAGAGTTAAGACCTTAACCATTTGGCCAGAGTACGAGTCTAAGACCTTAGCTATTAGGCCAGAGTAAGAGTTAAGACCTTAGCTATTAGGCCAGAGTAAGAGTTAAGACCTTAACCAGTAGGCCAGAGTAAGATTTAAGACCTTAACCATTAGGCCAGAGTACGAGTCTAAGACCTTAGGTATTAGGCCAGAGTAAGAGTTAAGACCTTAACCAGTAGGCCAGAGTAAGAGTTAAGACCTTAACCATTAGGCCAGAGTACGAGTCTAAGACCTTAGCTATTAGGCCAGAGTAAGAGTTAAGACCTTAGCTGTTAGGTCAGAGTAAGAGTTAAGACCTTAAACAGTAGGCCAGAGTACGAGTCTAGGACCTTAGCTATTAGGCCAGAGTAAGAGTTAAGACCTTAGCTATTAGGCCAGAGTAAGTGTTAAGACCTTACCCAGTAGGCCAGAGTAAGAGTTAAGACCTTAACCAGTTGGCCAGAGTAAGATTTAAGACCTTAACCATTAGGCCAGAGTACGAGTCTAAGACCTTAGCTATTAGGCCAGAGTAAGAGTTAAGACCTTAACCATTAGGCCAGAGTAAGAGTTAAGACCTTAACCATTTGGCAAGAGTACGAGTCTAAGACCTTAGCTATTAGGCCAGAGTAAGAGTTAAGACCTTAGCTATTAGGCCAGAGTAAGAGTTAAGACCTTAACCATTAGGCCAGAGTAAGAGTTAAGACCTTAGCTATTAGGCCAGAGTAAGAGTTAAGACCTTAACCATTAGGCCAGAGTAAGAGTTAAGACCTTAACCAGTAGGCCAGAGTAAGAGTTAAGACCTTAACCAGTAGGCCAGAGTAAGATTTAAGACGTTAACCATTAGGCCAGAGTACGAGTCTAAGACCTTAGCTATTAGGCCAGAGTAAGAGTTAAGACCTTAGCTATTAGACCAGAGTAAGAGTTAATACCTTAGCTATTAGGCCAGAGTAAGAGTTAAGACCTTAACCATTAGGCCAGAGTAAGAGTTAAGACCTTAACCATTTGGCCAGAGTACGAGTCTAAGACCTTAGCTATTAGGCCAGAGTAAGAGTTAAGACCTTAGCTATTAGGCCAGAGTAAGAGTTAAGACCTTAACCAGTAGGCCAGAGTAAGATTTAAGACCTTAACCATTAGGCCAGAGTACGAGTCTAAGACCTTAGGTATTAGGCCAGAGTAAGAGTTAAGACCTTAACCAGTAGGCCAGAGTAAGAGTTAAGACCTTAACCATTAGGCCAGAGTACGAGTCTAAGACCTTAGCTATTAGGCCAGAGTAAGAGTTAAGACCTTAGCTGTTAGGTCAGAGTAAGAGTTAAGACCTTAAACAGTAGGCCAGAGTACGAGTCTAGGACCTTAGCTATTAGGCCAGAGTAAGAGTTAAGACCTTAGCTATTAGGCCAGCGTAAGTGTTAAGACCTTACCCAGTAGGCCAGAGTAAGATTTAAGACCTTAACCATTAGGCCAGAGTACGAGTCTAAGACCTTAGCTATTAGGCCAGAGTAAGAGTTAAGACCTTAACCATTAGGCCAGAGTAAGAGTTAAGACCTTAACCATTTGGCCAGAGTACGAGTCTAAGACCTTAGCCATTAGGCCAGAGTAAGAGTTAAGACCTTAGCTATTAGGCCAGAGTAAGAGTTAAGACCTTAACCAGTAGGCCAGAGTAAGAGTTAAGACCTTAACCATTAGGCCAGAGTATGAGCCTAAGACCTTAGCTATTAGGCCAGAGTAAGAGTTAAGACCTTAGCTATTAGGTCAGAGTAAGAGTTAAGACCTTAAACAGTAGGCCAGAGTACAAGTCTAGGACCTTAGCCATTAGGCCAGAGTAAGAGTTAAGACCTTCACCAGTAGGCCAGAGTAAGAGTTAAGACCTTAACCAGTAGGCCATAGTACGAGTCTAAGACCTTAGCTATTGGGCCAGAGTAAGAGTTAAGACCTTAACCATTAGGCCAGAGTACGAGTCTAAGACCTTAGCTATTAGGCCAGAGTAAGAGTTAAGACCTTAACCAGTAGGCCGGAGTACGAGTCTAAGACCTTAGCTATTAGGCCAGAGTAAGAGTTAAGACCTTAGCTATTAGGCCAGAGTAAGAGTTAAGACCTTAACCATTAGGCCAGAGAAAGAGTTAAGACCTTAGCTATTAGGCCAGAGTAAGAGTTAAGACCTTAGCTATTAGGCCAGAGTAAGAGTTAAGACCTTAACCAGTAGGCCAGATTAAGAGTTGAGACCTTAACTATTAGGCCAGAGTACGAGTCTAAGACCTTAGATATTAGGCCAGAGTAAGAGTTAAGACTTTAACCGGTAGGCCAGAGTACGAGTCAAAGACCTTAAACATTAGGCCAGAGTACGAGTCTAAGACCTTAGCTATTAGGCCATAGTACGAGTCTAAGACCTTAGCTATTAGGCCTGAGTAAGAGTTAAGACCTTAGCTATTAGGCCAGAGTAAGAGTTAAGACCTTAGCTATTAGGCCAAAGTAAGAGTTAAGACCTTAACCTGTAGGCCATAGTACAAGTCTAAGACCTTAGCTATTAGGCCAGAGTAAGAGTTAAGACCTTAACCAGTAGGCCAGAGTAAGTGTTAAGACCTTAACCTGTAGGCCAAAGCACAAGTCTAAGACCTTAGCTATTAGGCCAGAGTAAGAGTTAATACCTTAGCTATTAGGCCAGAGTAAGCGTTAAGACCTTAACCAGTAGGCCAGAGTACAAGTCTAAGACCTTAGCTATTAGGCCAGAGTAAGAGTTAAGACCTTAACCAGTAGGCCAGCGTAAGAGTTAAGACCTTAACCAGTAGGCCAGAGTAAGAGTTAAGACCTTAACCATTAGGCCAGAGTACGAGTCTAAGACCTTAGCTATTAGGCCAGAGTAAGAGTTAAGACCTTAGCTATTAGGCCAGAGTAAGATTTAAGACCTTAGCTATTAGGCCAGAGTAAGAGTTAAGACGTTAACCAGTAGGCCAGAGTAAGAGTTAAGACCTTAACCAGTAGGCCAGAGTACGAGTGTAAGACCTTAGCTATTCGGCCAGAGTAAGAGTTAAGACCTTAACCATTAGGCCAGAGTACGAGTCTAAGACCTTAGCTATTAGGCCAGAGTAAGAGTTAAGACCTTAACCATTAGGCCAGAGTAAGAGGTAAGACCTTCACCAGTAGGCCAGAGTACGAGTCTAAGACCTTAGCTATTAGGCCAGAGTAAGAGTTAAGACCTTAGCTTTTAGGCCAGAGTAAGAGTTAAGAACTTAACCAGTAGGCCAGAGTAAGAGGTAACAACTTAACAATTATGCTAGAGTAGGAGTCTAAGACCATAGCTTTTAGGCCAGAGTAAGAGTTAAGACTTTAACCAGTAGGCCAGAGTAAGGAGTTAAGACCTTTACCAGTAGGCCAGAGTAAGAGTTAAGACCTTAACCAGTAGTCCAGAGTACGAGTCTAAGACCTTAGCTATTAGACCAGAGTACAAGTCTAAGACCTTAGCTATTAGGCCAGAGTACGAGTTTAAGACATTAGATATTAGGCCAGGGTAAGAGTTAAGACCTTAACCATTAGGCCAGAGTACGAGTCTAAGACCTTAGCTATTAGGCCAGAGTAAGAGTTAAGACCTTAGCTATTAGGCCAGAGTAAGAGTTAAGACCTTAACCATTAGGCCAGAGTAAGAGTTAAGACCTTAGCTATTAGGCCAGAGTAAGAGTTAAGACCTTAACCAGTAGGCCAGAGTAAGAGTTAAGACCTTAACCAGTAGGCCAGAGTAAGATTTAAGACGTTAACCATTTGGCCAGAGTACGAGTCTAAGACCTTAGCTATTAGGCCAGAGTAAGAGTTAAGACCTTAGCTATTAGACCAGAATAAGAGTTAATACCTTAGCTATTAGGCCAGAGTAAGAGTTAAGACCTTAACCAGTAGGCCAGAGTAAGATTTAAGACCTTAACCATTAGGCCATAGTACGAGTCTAAGACCTTAGCTATTAGGCCAGAGTAAGAGTTAAGACCTTAACCAGTAGGCCAGAGTACGAGTCTAAGACCTTAGCTATTAGGCCAGAGTAAGAGTTAAGACCTTAACCATTAGGCCAGAGTAAGAGTTAAGACCTTAACCATTTGGCCAGAGTACGAGTCTAAGACCTTAGCTATTCGGCCAGAGTAAGAGTTAAGACCTTAGCTATTAGGCCAGAGTAAGTGTTAAGACCTTAAACACTAGGCCAAAGTCGGAGTTAAGACCTTAACCAGTAGGCCAGAGTAAGATTTAAGACCTTAAACATTAGGCCAGAGTACAAGTCTAAGACCTTAGCTATTAGGCCAGAGTAAGAGTTAAGACCTTAGCTATTAGACCAGAGTAAGAGTTAAGACCTTAACCATTAGGCCAGAGTAAGAATTAAGACCTTAGCTATTAGGCCAGAGTAAGAGTTAAGACCTTAACCAGTAGGCCAGAGTAAGAGTTAAGACCTTAACCAGTAGGCCAGAGTAAGATTTAAGACGTTAACCATTTGGCCAGAGTACGAGTCTAAGACCTTAGCTATTAGGCCAGAGTAAGAGTTAACACCTTAGCTATTAGACCAGAGTAAGAGTTAATACCTTAGCTATTAGGCCAGAGTAAGAGTTAAGACCTTAACCATTAGGCCAGAGTAAGAGTTAAGACCTTAACCATTTGGCCAGAGTACGAGTCTAAGACCTTAGCTATTAGGCCAGAGTAAGAGTTAAGACCTTAGCTATTAGGCCAGAGTAAGAGTTAAGACCTTAACCAGTAGGCCAGAGTAAGATTTAAGACCTTAACCATTAGGCCAGAGTACGAGTCTAAGACCTTAGCTATTAGGCCAGAGTAAGAGTTAAGACCTTAACCAGTAGGCCAGAGTAAGAGTTAAGACCTTAACCATTAGGCCAGAGTACGAGTCTAAGACCTTAGCTATTAGGCCAGAGTAAGAGTTAAGACCTTAGCTGTTAGGTCAGAGTAAGAGTTAAGACCTTAAACAGTAGGCCAGAGTACGAGTCTAGGACCTTAGCTATTAGGCCAGAGTAAGAGTTAAGACCTTAGCTATTAGGCCAGAGTAAGTGTTAAGACCTTACCCAGTAGGCCAGAGTAAGAGTTAAGACCTTAACCAGTTGGCCAGAGTAAGATTTAAGACCTTAACCATTAGGCCAGAGTACGAATCTAAGACCTTAGCTATTAGGCCAGAGTAAGAGTTAAGACCTTAACCATTAGGCCAGAGTAAGAGTTAAGACCTTAACCATTTGGCAAGAGTACGAGTCTAAGACCTTAGCTATTAGGCCAGAGTAAGAGTTAAGACCTTAGCTATTAGGCCAGAGTAAGAGTTAAGACCTTAACCACTAGGCCAAAGTCGGAGTTAAGACCTTAACCAGTAGGCCAGAGTAAGATTTAAGACCTTAAACATTAGGCCAGAGTACGAGTCTAAGACCTTAGCTATTAGGCCAGAGTAAGAGTTAAGACCTTAACCAGTAGGCCAGAGTAAGAGTTAAGACCTTAACCATTAGGCCAGAGTACGAGTCTAAGACCTTAGCTATTAGGCCAGAGTAAGAGTTAAGACCTTAGCTATTAGGTCAGAGTAAGAGTTAAGACCTTAAACAGTAGGCCAGAGTACAAGTCTAGGACCTTAGCTATTAGGCCAGAGCAAGAGTTAAGACCTTAACCAGTAGGCCAGAGTAAGAGTTAAGACCTTAACCTGTAGGCCATAGTACGAGTCTAAGACCTTAGCTATTGGGCCAGAGTAAGAGTTAAGACCTTAACCATTAGGCCAGAGTACGAGTCTAAGACCTTAGCTATTAGGCTAGAGTAAGAGTTAAGACCTTAACCAGTAGGCCGGAGTACGAGTCTAAGACCTTAGCTATTAGGCCAGAGTAAGAGTTAAGACCTTAGCTATTAGGCCAGAGTAAGAGTTAAGACCTTAGCTATTAGGCCAGAGTAAGAGTTAAGATGTTAACCAGTAGGCCAGAGTAAGAGTTAAGACCTTAACCAGTAGGCCAGAGTACGAGTCTAAGACCTTAGCTATTCGGCCAGAGTAAGAGTTAAGACCTTAACCATTAGGCCAGAGTACGAGTCTAAGACCTTAGCTATTAGGCCAGAGTAAGAGTTAAGACCTTAACCATTAGGTCAGAGTAAGAGTTAAGACCTTCACCAGTAGGCCAGAGTACGAGTCTAAGACCTTAGCTATTAGGCCAGAGTAAGGGTTAAGACCTTAGCTTTTAGGCCAGAGTAAGAGTTAAGACCTTAGCTATTAGGCCAGAGTAAGAGTTAAGACCTTAACCAGTAGGCCAGAGTAAGAGTTAACAACTTAACCATTATGCTAGAGTACGAGTCTAAGACCTTAGCTTTTAGGCCAGAGTAAGAGTTAAGACTTTAACCAGTAGGCCAGAGTAAGAGTTAAGACCTTAACCAGTAGGCCAGAGTAAGAGTTAAGACCTTAACCAGTAGGCCAGAGTACGAGTCTAAGACCTTAGCTATTAGACCAGGGTACAAGTCTAAGACCTTAGCTATTCGGCCAGAGTACGAGTTTAAGACATTAGATATTAGGCCACGGTAAGAGTTAAGACCTTAACCATTAGGCCAGAGTACGAGTCTAAGACATTAGCTATTAGGCCAGAGTAAGAGTTAAGACCTTAGCTATTAGGCCAGAGTAAGAGTTAAGACCTTAGCTATTAGGCCAGAGTAAGAGTTCAGACCTTAGTTATTAGGCCAGAGTAAGAGTTAAGACCTTAACCATTAGGCCAGAGTACGAGTCTAAGACCTTAGCTATTAGGCCAGAGTAAGAGTTAAGACCTTAACTATTAGGCCAGATTAAGAGTTAAGACCTTAACCATTAGGTTAGAGTAAGAGTTAAGACCTTAGCTATTAGGCCAGAGTAAGAGTTAAGACCTTAACCATTAGGCCAGAGTATGAGTCTAAGACCTTAGCTATTAGGCCAGAGGAAGAGTTAAGACCTTAGCTATTAGGCCAGAGTAAGAGTTAAGACCTTAACCAGTAGGTCAGAGTAAGAGTTAAGACCTTAACCAGTAGGCCAGAGTAAGATTTAAGACGTTAACCATTAGGCCAGAGTACGAGTCTAAGACCTTAGCTATTAGGCCAGAGTAAGAGTTAAGACCTTAGCTATTAGACCAGAGTAAGAGTTAATACCTTAGCTATTAGGCCAGAGTAAGAGTTAAGACCTTAACCATTAGGCCAGAGTAAGAGTTAAGACCTTAACCATTTGGCCAGAGTATGAGTCTAAGACCTTAGCTATTAGGCCAGAGTAAGAGTTAAGACCTTAGCTATTAGGCCAGAGTAAGAGTTAAGACCTTAACCAGTAGGCCAGAGTAAGATTTAAGACCTTAACCATTAGGCCAGAGTACGAGTCTAAGACATTAGCTATTAGGCCAGAGTAAGAGTTAAGACCTTAACCAGTAGGCCAGAGTAAGAGTTAAGACCTTAACCATTAGGCCAGAGTACGAGTCTAAGACCTTAGCTATTAGGCCAGAGTAAGAGTTAAGACCTTAGCTGTTAGGTCAGAGTAAGAGTTAAGACCTTAAACAGTAGGCCAGAGTACGAGTCTAGGACCTTAGCTATTAGGCCAGAGTATGAGTTAAGACCTTAGCTATTAGGCCAGAGTAAGTGTTAAGACCTTACCCAGTAGGCCAGAGTAAGAGTTAAGACCTTAACCAGTTGGCCAGAGTAAGATTTAAGACCTTAACCATTAGGCCAGAGTACGAGTCTAAGACCTTAGCTATTAGGCCAGAGTAAGAGTTAAGACCTTAACCATTAGGCCAGAGTAAGAGTTAAGACCTTAACCATTTGGCCAGAGTACGTGTCTAAGACCTTAGCTATTAGGCCAGAGTAAGAGTTAAGACCTTAGCTATTAGGCCAGAGTAAGAGTTAAGACCTTAACCACTAGGCCAAAGTCGGAGTTAAGACCTTAACCAGTAGGCCAGAGTAAGATTTAAGACCTTAAACATTAGGCCAGAGTACGAGTCTAAGACCTTAGCTATTAGGCCAGAGTAAGAGTTAAGACCTTAACCATTAGGCCAGAGTACGAGTCTAAGACCTTAGCTATTAGGCCAGAGTAAGAGTTAAGACCTTAGCTATTAGGTCAGAGTAAGAGTTAAGACCTTAAACAGTAGGCCAGAGTACAAGTCTAGGACCATAGCCATTAGGCCAGAGTAAGAGTTAAGACCTTCACCAGTAGGCCAGAGTAAGAGTTAAGACCTTAACCTGTAGGCCATAGTACGAGTCTAAGACCTTAGCTATTGGGCCAGAGTAAGAGTTAAGACCTTAACCATTAGGCCAGAGTACGAGTCTAAGACCTTAGCTATTAGGCCAGAGTAAGAGTTAAGACCTTAACCAGTAGGCCGGAGTACGAGTCTAAGACCTTAGCTATTAGGCTAGAGTAAGAGTTAAGACCTTAGCTATTAGGCCAGAGTAAGAGTTAAGACCTTAACCATTAGGCCAGAGAAAGAGTTAAGACCTTAGCTATTAGGCCAGAGTAAGAGTTAAGACCTTAGCTATTAGGCCAGAGTAAGAGTTAAGACCTTAACCAGTAGGCCAGATTAAGAGTTGAGACCTTAACCATTAGGCCTGAGTACGAGTCTAAGACCTTAGATATTAGGCCAGAGTAAGAGTTAAGACTTTAACCAGTAGGCCAGAGTACAAGTCAAAGACCTTAAACATTAGGCCAGAGTACGAGTCTAAGACCTTAGCTATTAGTCCATAGTACGAGTCTAAGACCTTAGCTATTAGGCCTGAGTAAGAGTTAAGACCTTAGCTATTAGGCCAGAGTAAGAGTTAAGACCTTAGCTATTAGGCCAAAGTAAGAGTTAAGACCTTAACCTGTAGGCCATAGTACAAGTCTAAGACCTTAGCTATTAGGCCAGAGTAAGAGTTAAGACCTTAACCAGTAGGGCAGAGTAAGTGTTAAGACCTTAACCTGTAGGCCAAAGCACAAGTCTAAGACCTTAGCTATTAGGCCAGAGTAAGAGTTAATACCTTAGCTATTAGGCCAGAGTAAGAGTTAATACCTTAGCTATTAGGCCAGAGTAAGCGTTAAAACCTTAACCAGTAGGCCAGAGTACAAGTCTAAGACCTTAGCTATCAGGCCAGAGTAAGAGTTAAGACCTTAACCAGTAGGCCAGCGTAAGAGTTAAGACCTTAACCAGTAGGCCAGAGTAAGAGTTAAGACCTTAACCATTAGGCCAGAGTACGAGTCTAAGACCTTAGCTATTAGGCCAGAGTAAGAGTTAAGACTTTAGCTATTAGGCCAGAGTAAGATTTAAGACCTTAGCTATTAGGCCAGAGTAAGAGTTAAGACGTTAACCAGTAGGCCAGAGTAAGAGTTAAGACCTTAACCAGTAGGCCAGAGTACGAGTGTAAGACCTTAGCTATTCGGCCAGAGTAAGAGTTAAGACCTTAGCTGTTAGGTCAGAGTAAGAGTTAAGACCTTAAACAGTAGGCCAGAGTACGAGTCTAGGACCTTAGCTATTAGCCCAGAGTAAGAGTTAAGACCTTAGCTATTAGGCCAGAGTAAGTGTTAAGACCTTACCCAGTAGGCCAGAGTAAGAGTTAAGACCTTAACCAGTTGGCCAGAGTAAGATTTAAGACCTTAACCATTAGGCCAGAGTACGAGTCTAAGACCTTAGCTATTAGGCCAGAGTAAGAGTTAAGACCTTAACCATTAGGCCAGAGTAAGAGTTAAGACCTTAACCATTTGGCCAGAGTACGAGTCTAAGACCTTAGCTATTAGGCCAGAGTAAGAGTTAAGACCTTAGCTATTAGGCCAGAGTAAGAGTTAAGACCTTAACCACTAGGCCAAAGTCGGAGTTAAGACCTTAACCAGTAGGCCAGAGTAAGATTTAAGACCTTAAACATTAGGCCAGAGTACGAGTCTAAGACCTTAGCTATTAGGCCAGAGTAAGAGTTAAGACCTTAGCTATTAGGCCAGAGTAAGAGTTAAGACCTTAACCATTAGGCCAGAGTAAGAATTAAGACCTTAGCTATTAGGCCAGAGTAAGAGTTAAGACCTTAACCAGTAGGCCAGAGTAAGAGTTAAGACCTTAACCAGTAGGCCAGAGTAAGATTTAAGACGTTAACCATTTGGCCAGAGTACGAGTCTAAGACCTTAGCTATTAGGCCAGAGTAAGAGTTAAGACCTTAGCTATTAGACCAGAGTAAGAGTTAATACCTTAGCTATTAGGCCAGAGTAAGAGTTAAGACCTTAACTATTAGGCCAGAGTAAGAGTTAAGACCTTAACTATTAGGCCAGAGTAAGAGTTAAGACCTTAACCATTTGGCCAGAGTACGAGTCTAAGACCTTAGCTATTAGGCCAGAGTAAGAGTTAAGACCTTAGCTATTAGGCCAGAGTAAGAGTTAAGACCTTAACCAGTAGGCCAGAGTAAGATTTAAGACCTTAACCATTAGGCCAGAGTACGAGTCTAAGACCTTAGCTATTAGGCCAGAGTAAGAGTTAAGACCTTAACCAGTAGGGCAGAGTAAGAGTTAAGACCTTAACCATTAGGCCAGAGTACGAGTCTAAGACCTTAGCTATTAGGCCAGAGTAAGAGTTAAGACCTTAGCTGTTAGGTCAGAGTAGGAGTTAAGACCTTAAACAGTAGGCCAGAGTACGAGTCTAGGACCTTAGCTATTAGGCCAGAGTAAGAGTTAAGACCTTAGCCATTAGGCCAGAGTAAGTGTTAAGACCTTACCCAGTAGGCCAGAGTAAGAGTTAAGACCTTAACCAGTTGGCCAGAGTAAGATTTAAGACCTTAACCATTAGGCCAGAGTACGAGTCTAAGACATTAGCTATTAGGCCAGAGTAAGAGTTAAGACCTTAACCAGTAGGCCAGAGTAAGAGTTAAGACCTTAACCATTAGGCCAGAGTACGAGTCTAAGACCTTAGCTATTAGGCCAGAGTAAGAGTTAAGACCTTAGCTGTTAGGTCAGAGTAAGAGTTAAGACCTTAAACAGTAGGCCAGAGTACGAGTCTAGGACCTTAGCTATTAGGCCAGAGTAAGAGTTAAGACCTTAGCTATTAGGCCAGCGTAAGTGTTAAGACCTTACCCAGTAGGCCAGAGTAAGATTTAAGACCTTAACCATTAGGCCAGAGTACGAGTCTAAGACCTTAGCTATTAGGCCAGAGTAAGAGTTAAGACCTTAACCATTAGGCCAGAGTAAGAGTTAAGACCTTAACCATTTGGCCAGAGTACGAGTCTAAGACCTTAGCCATTAGGCCAGAGTAAGAGTTAAGACCTTAGCTATTAGGCCAGAGTAAGAGTTAAGACCTTAACCAGTAGGCCAGAGTAAGAGTTAAGACCTTAACCATTAGGCCAGAGTATGAGCCTAAGACCTTAGCTATTAGGCCAGAGTAAGAGTTAAGACCTTAGCTATTAGGTCAGAGTAAGAGTTAAGACCTTAAACAGTAGGCCAGAGTACAAGTCTAGGACCTTAGCCATTAGGCCAGAGTAAGAGTTAAGACCTTCACCAGTAGGCCAGAGTAAGAGTTAAGACCTTAACCAGTAGGCCATAGTACGAGTCTAAGACCTTAGCTATTGGGCCAGAGTAAGAGTTAAGACCTTAACCATTAGGCCAGAGTACGAGTCTAAGACCTTAGCTATTAGGCCAGAGTAAGAGTTAAGACCTTAACCAGTAGGCCGGAGTACGAGTCTAAGACCTTAGCTATTAGGCCAGAGTAAGAGTTAAGACCTTAGCTATTAGGCCAGAGTAAGAGTTAAGACCTTAACCATTAGGCCAGAGAAAGAGTTAAGACCTTAGCTATTAGGCCAGAGTAAGAGTTAAGACCTTAGCTATTAGGCCAGAGTAAGAGTTAAGACCTTAACCAGTAGGCCAGATTAAGAGTTGAGACCTTAACTATTAGGCCAGAGTACGAGTCTAAGACCTTAGATATTAGGCCAGAGTAAGAGTTAAGACTTTAACCGGTAGGCCAGAGTACGAGTCAAAGACCTTAAACATTAGGCCAGAGTACGAGTCTAAGACCTTAGCTATTAGGCCATAGTACGAGTCTAAGACCTTAGCTATTAGGCCTGAGTAAGAGTTAAGACCTTAGCTATTAGGCCAGAGTAAGAGTTAAGACCTTAGCTATTAGGCCAAAGTAAGAGTTAAGACCTTAACCTGTAGGCCATAGTACAAGTCTAAGACCTTAGCTATTAGGCCAGAGTAAGAGTTAAGACCTTAACCAGTAGGCCAGAGTAAGTGTTAAGACCTTAACCTGTAGGCCAAAGCACAAGTCTAAGACCTTAGCTATTAGGCCAGAGTAAGAGTTAATACCTTAGCTATTAGGCCAGAGTAAGCGTTAAGACCTTAACCAGTAGGCCAGAGTACAAGTCTAAGACCTTAGCTATTAGGCCAGAGTAAGAGTTAAGACCTTAACCAGTAGGCCAGCGTAAGAGTTAAGACCTTAACCAGTAGGCCAGAGTAAGAGTTAAGACCTTAACCATTAGGCCAGAGTACGAGTCTAAGACCTTAGCTATTAGGCCAGAGTAAGAGTTAAGACCTTAGCTATTAGGCCAGAGTAAGATTTAAGACCTTAGCTATTAGGCCAGAGTAAGAGTTAAGACGTTAACCAGTAGGCCAGAGTAAGAGTTAAGACCTTAACCAGTAGGCCAGAGTACGAGTGTAAGACCTTAGCTATTCGGCCAGAGTAAGAGTTAAGACCTTAACCATTAGGCCAGAGTACGAGTCTAAGACCTTAGCTATTAGGCCAGAGTAAGAGTTAAGACCTTAACCATTAGGCCAGAGTAAGAGGTAAGACCTTCACCAGTAGGCCAGAGTACGAGTCTAAGACCTTAGCTATTAGGCCAGAGTAAGAGTTAAGACCTTAGCTTTTAGGCCAGAGTAAGAGTTAAGAACTTAACCAGTAGGCCAGAGTAAGAGGTAACAACTTAACAATTATGCTAGAGTAGGAGTCTAAGACCATAGCTTTTAGGCCAGAGTAAGAGTTAAGACTTTAACCAGTAGGCCAGAGTAAGGAGTTAAGACCTTTACCAGTAGGCCAGAGTAAGAGTTAAGACCTTAACCAGTAGTCCAGAGTACGAGTCTAAGACCTTAGCTATTAGACCAGAGTACAAGTCTAAGACCTTAGCTATTAGGCCAGAGTACGAGTTTAAGACATTAGATATTAGGCCAGGGTAAGAGTTAAGACCTTAACCATTAGGCCAGAGTACGAGTCTAAGACCTTAGCTATTAGGCCAGAGTAAGAGTTAAGACCTTAGCTATTAGGCCAGAGTAAGAGTTAAGACCTTAACCATTAGGCCAGAGTAAGAGTTAAGACCTTAGCTATTAGGCCAGAGTAAGAGTTAAGACCTTAACCAGTAGGCCAGAGTAAGAGTTAAGACCTTAACCAGTAGGCCAGAGTAAGATTTAAGACGTTAACCATTTGGCCAGAGTACGAGTCTAAGACCTTAGCTATTAGGCCAGAGTAAGAGTTAAGACCTTAGCTATTAGACCAGAATAAGAGTTAATACCTTAGCTATTAGGCCAGAGTAAGAGTTAAGACCTTAACCAGTAGGCCAGAGTAAGATTTAAGACCTTAACCATTAGGCCATAGTACGAGTCTAAGACCTTAGCTATTAGGCCAGAGTAAGAGTTAAGACCTTAACCAGTAGGCCAGAGTACGAGTCTAAGACCTTAGCTATTAGGCCAGAGTAAGAGTTAAGACCTTAACCATTAGGCCAGAGTAAGAGTTAAGACCTTAACCATTTGGCCAGAGTACGAGTCTAAGACCTTAGCTATTAGGCCAGAGTAAGAGTTAAGACCTTAGCTATTAGGCCAGAGTAAGTGTTAAGACCTTAAACACTAGGCCAAAGTCGGAGTTCAGACCTTAACCAGTAGGCCAGAGTAAGATTTAAGACCTTAAACATTAGGCCAGAGTACAAGTCTAAGACCTTAGCTATTAGGCCAGAGTAAGAGTTAAGACCTTAGCTATTAGACCAGAGTAAGAGTTAAGACCTTAACCATTAGGCCAGAGTAAGAATTAAGACCTTAGCTATTAGGCCAGAGTAAGAGTTAAGACCTTAACCAGTAGGCCAGAGTAAGAGTTAAGACCTTAACCAGTAGGCCAGAGTAAGATTTAAGACGTTAACCATTTGGCCAGAGTACGAGTCTAAGACCTTAGCTATTAGGCCAGAGTAAGAGTTAACACCTTAGCTATTAGACCAGAGTAAGAGTTAATACCTTAGCTATTAGGCCAGAGTAAGAGTTAAGACCTTAACCATTAGGCCAGAGTAAGAGTTAAGACCTTAACCATTTGGCCAGAGTACGAGTCTAAGACCTTAGCTATTAGGCCAGAGTAAGAGTTAAGACCTTAGCTATTAGGCCAGAGTAAGAGTTAAGACCTTAACCAGTAGGCCAGAGTAAGATTTAAGACCTTAACCATTAGGCCAGAGTACGAGTCTAAGACCTTAGCTATTAGGCCAGAGTAAGAGTTAAGACCTTAACCAGTAGGCCAGAGTAAGAGTTAAGACCTTAACCATTAGGCCAGAGTACGAGTCTAAGACCTTAGCTATTAGGCCAGAGTAAGAGTTAAGACCTTAGCTGTTAGGTCAGAGTAAGAGTTAAGACCTTAAACAGTAGGCCAGAGTACGAGTCTAGGACCTTAGCTATTAGGCCAGAGTAAGAGTTAAGACCTTAGCTATTAGGCCAGAGTAAGTGTTAAGACCTTACCCAGTAGGCCAGAGTAAGAGTTAAGACCTTAACCAGTTGGCCAGAGTAAGATTTAAGACCTTAACCATTAGGCCAGAGTACGAATCTAAGACCTTAGCTATTAGGCCAGAGTAAGAGTTAAGACCTTAACCATTAGGCCAGAGTAAGAGTTAAGACCTTAACCATTTGGCAAGAGTACGAGTCTAAGACCTTAGCTATTAGGCCAGAGTAAGAGTTAAGACCTTAGCTATTAGGCCAGAGTAAGAGTTAAGACCTTAACCACTAGGCCAAAGTCGGAGTTAAGACCTTAACCAGTAGGCCAGAGTAAGATTTAAGACCTTAAACATTAGGCCAGAGTACGAGTCTAAGACCTTAGCTATTAGGCCAGAGTAAGAGTTAAGACCTTAACCAGTAGGCCAGAGTAAGAGTTAAGACCTTAACCATTAGGCCAGAGTACGAGTCTAAGACCTTAGCTATTAGGCCAGAGTAAGAGTTAAGACCTTAGCTATTAGGTCAGAGTAAGAGTTAAGACCTTAAACAGTAGGCCAGAGTACAAGTCTAGGACCTTAGCTATTAGGCCAGAGCAAGAGTTAAGACCTTAACCAGTAGGCCAGAGTAAGAGTTAAGACCTTAACCTGTAGGCCATAGTACGAGTCTAAGACCTTAGCTATTGGGCCAGAGTAAAAGTTAAGACCTTAACCATTAGGCCAGAGTACGAGTCTAAGACCTTAGCTATTAGGCTAGAGTAAGAGTTAAGACCTTAACCAGTAGGCCGGAGTACGAGTCTAAGACCTTAGCTATTAGGCCAGAGTAAGAGTTAAGACCTTAGCTATTAGGCCAGAGTAAGAGTTAAGACCTTAGCTATTAGGCCAGAGTAAGAGTTAAGATGTTAACCAGTAGGCCAGAGTAAGAGTTAAGACCTTAACCAGTAGGCCAGAGTACGAGTCTAAGACCTTAGCTATTCGGCCAGAGTAAGAGTTAAGACCTTAACCATTAGGCCAGAGTACGAGTCTAAGACCTTAGCTATTAGGCCAGAGTAAGAGTTAAGACCTTAACCATTAGGTCAGAGTAAGAGTTAAGACCTTCACCAGTAGGCCAGAGTACGAGTCTAAGACCTTAGCTATTAGGCCAGAGTAAGGGTTAAGACCTTAGCTTTTAGGCCAGAGTAAGAGTTAAGACCTTAGCTATTAGGCCAGAGTAAGAGTTAAGACCTTAACCAGTAGGCCAGAGTAAGAGTTAACAACTTAACCATTATGCTAGAGTACGAGTCTAAGACCTTAGCTTTTAGGCCAGAGTAAGAGTTAAGACTTTAACCAGTAGGCCAGAGTAAGAGTTAAGACCTTAACCAGTAGGCCAGAGTAAGAGTTAAGACCTTAACCAGTAGGCCAGAGTACGAGTCTAAGACCTTAGCTATTAGACCAGGGTACAAGTCTAAGACCTTAGCTATTCGGCCAGAGTACGAGTTTAAGACATTAGATATTAGGCCACGGTAAGAGTTAAGACCTTAACCATTAGGCCAGAGTACGAGTCTAAGACATTAGCTATTAGGCCAGAGTAAGAGTTAAGACCTTAGCTATTAGGCCAGAGTAAGAGTTAAGACCTTAGCTATTAGGCCAGAGTAAGAGTTCAGACCTTAGTTATTAGGCCAGAGTAAGAGTTAAGACCTTAACCATTAGGCCAGAGTACGAGTCTAAGACCTTAGCTATTAGGCCAGAGTAAGAGTTAAGACCTTAACTATTAGGCCAGATTAAGAGTTAAGACCTTAACCATTAGGTTAGAGTAAGAGTTAAGACCTTAGCTATTAGGCCAGAGTAAGAGTTAAGACCTTAACCATTAGGCCAGAGTATGAGTCTAAGACCTTAGCTATTAGGCCAGAGGAAGAGTTAAGACCTTAGCTATTAGGCCAGAGTAAGAGTTAAGACCTTAACCAGTAGGTCAGAGTAAGAGTTAAGACCTTAACCAGTAGGCCAGAGTAAGATTTAAGACGTTAACCATTAGGCCAGAGTACGAGTCTAAGACCTTAGCTATTAGGCCAGAGTAAGAGTTAAGACCTTAGCTATTAGACCAGAGTAAGAGTTAATACCTTAGCTATTAGGCCAGAGTAAGAGTTAAGACCTTAACCATTAGGCCAGAGTAAGAGTTAAGACCTTAACCATTTGGCCAGAGTATGAGTCTAAGACCTTAGCTATTAGGCCAGAGTAAGAGTTAAGACCTTAGCTATTAGGCCAGAGTAAGAGTTAAGACCTTAACCAGTAGGCCAGAGTAAGATTTAAGACCTTAACCATTAGGCCAGAGTACGAGTCTAAGACATTAGCTATTAGGCCAGAGTAAGAGTTAAGACCTTAACCAGTAGGCCAGAGTAAGAGTTAAGACCTTAACCATTAGGCCAGAGTACGAGTCTAAGACCTTAGCTATTAGGCCAGAGTAAGAGTTAAGACCTTAGCTGTTAGGTCAGAGTAAGAGTTAAGACCTTAAACAGTAGGCCAGAGTACGAGTCTAGGACCTTAGCTATTAGGCCAGAGTATGAGTTAAGACCTTAGCTATTAGGCCAGAGTAAGTGTTAAGACCTTACCCAGTAGGCCAGAGTAAGAGTTAAGACCTTAACCAGTTGGCCAGAGTAAGATTTAAGACCTTAACCATTAGGCCAGAGTACGAGTCTAAGACCTTAGCTATTAGGCCAGAGTAAGAGTTAAGACCTTAACCATTAGGCCAGAGTAAGAGTTAAGACCTTAACCATTTGGCCAGAGTACGTGTCTAAGACCTTAGCTATTAGGCCAGAGTAAGAGTTAAGACCTTAGCTATTAGGCCAGAGTAAGAGTTAAGACCTTAACCACTAGGCCAAAGTCGGAGTTAAGACCTTAACCAGTAGGCCAGAGTAAGATTTAAGACCTTAAACATTAGGCCAGAGTACGAGTCTAAGACCTTAGCTATTAGGCCAGAGTAAGAGTTAAGACCTTAACCATTAGGCCAGAGTACGAGTCTAAGACCTTAGCTATTAGGCCAGAGTAAGAGTTAAGACCTTAGCTATTAGGTCAGAGTAAGAGTTAAGACCTTAAACAGTAGGCCAGAGTACAAGTCTAGGACCATAGCCATTAGGCCAGAGTAAGAGTTAAGACCTTCACCAGTAGGCCAGAGTAAGAGTTAAGACCTTAACCTGTAGGCCATAGTACGAGTCTAAGACCTTAGCTATTGGGCCAGAGTAAGAGTTAAGACCTTAACCATTAGGCCAGAGTACGAGTCTAAGACCTTAGCTATTAGGCCAGAGTAAGAGTTAAGACCTTAACCAGTAGGCCGGAGTACGAGTCTAAGACCTTAGCTATTAGGCTAGAGTAAGAGTTAAGACCTTAGCTATTAGGCCAGAGTAAGAGTTAAGACCTTAACCATTAGGCCAGAGAAAGAGTTAAGACCTTAGCTATTAGGCCAGAGTAAGAGTTAAGACCTTAGCTATTAGGCCAGAGTAAGAGTTAAGACCTTAACCAGTAGGCCAGATTAAGAGTTGAGACCTTAACCATTAGGCCTGAGTACGAGTCTAAGACCTTAGATATTAGGCCAGAGTAAGAGTTAAGACTTTAACCAGTAGGCCAGAGTACAAGTCAAAGACCTTAAACATTAGGCCAGAGTACGAGTCTAAGACCTTAGCTATTAGTCCATAGTACGAGTCTAAGACCTTAGCTATTAGGCCTGAGTAAGAGTTAAGACCTTAGCTATTAGGCCAGAGTAAGAGTTAAGACCTTAGCTATTAGGCCAAAGTAAGAGTTAAGACCTTAACCTGTAGGCCATAGTACAAGTCTAAGACCTTAGCTATTAGGCCAGAGTAAGAGTTAAGACCTTAACCAGTAGGGCAGAGTAAGTGTTAAGACCTTAACCTGTAGGCCAAAGCACAAGTCTAAGACCTTAGCTATTAGGCCAGAGTAAGAGTTAATACCTTAGCTATTAGGCCAGAGTAAGAGTTAATACCTTAGCTATTAGGCCAGAGTAAGCGTTAAAACCTTAACCAGTAGGCCAGAGTACAAGTCTAAGACCTTAGCTATCAGGCCAGAGTAAGAGTTAAGACCTTAACCAGTAGGCCAGCGTAAGAGTTAAGACCTTAACCAGTAGGCCAGAGTAAGAGTTAAGACCTTAACCATTAGGCCAGAGTACGAGTCTAAGACCTTAGCTATTAGGCCAGAGTAAGAGTTAAGACTTTAGCTATTAGGCCAGAGTAAGATTTAAGACCTTAGCTATTAGGCCAGAGTAAGAGTTAAGACGTTAACCAGTAGGCCAGAGTAAGAGTTAAGACCTTAACCAGTAGGCCAGAGTACGAGTGTAAGACCTTAGCTATTCGGCCAGAGTAAGAGTTAAGACCTTAGCTGTTAGGTCAGAGTAAGAGTTAAGACCTTAAACAGTAGGCCAGAGTACGAGTCTAGGACCTTAGCTATTAGCCCAGAGTAAGAGTTAAGACCTTAGCTATTAGGCCAGAGTAAGTGTTAAGACCTTACCCAGTAGGCCAGAGTAAGAGTTAAGACCTTAACCAGTTGGCCAGAGTAAGATTTAAGACCTTAACCATTAGGCCAGAGTACGAGTCTAAGACCTTAGCTATTAGGCCAGAGTAAGAGTTAAGACCTTAACCATTAGGCCAGAGTAAGAGTTAAGACCTTAACCATTTGGCCAGAGTACGAGTCTAAGACCTTAGCTATTAGGCCAGAGTAAGAGTTAAGACCTTAGCTATTAGGCCAGAGTAAGAGTTAAGACCTTAACCACTAGGCCAAAGTCGGAGTTAAGACCTTAACCAGTAGGCCAGAGTAAGATTTAAGACCTTAAACATTAGGCCAGAGTACGAGTCTAAGACCTTAGCTATTAGGCCAGAGTAAGAGTTAAGACCTTAGCTATTAGGCCAGAGTAAGAGTTAAGACCTTAACCATTAGGCCAGAGTAAGAATTAAGACCTTAGCTATTAGGCCAGAGTAAGAGTTAAGACCTTAACCAGTAGGCCAGAGTAAGAGTTAAGACCTTAACCAGTAGGCCAGAGTAAGATTTAAGACGTTAACCATTTGGCCAGAGTACGAGTCTAAGACCTTAGCTATTAGGCCAGAGTAAGAGTTAAGACCTTAGCTATTAGACCAGAGTAAGAGTTAATACCTTAGCTATTAGGCCAGAGTAAGAGTTAAGACCTTAACTATTAGGCCAGAGTAAGAGTTAAGACCTTAACTATTAGGCCAGAGTAAGAGTTAAGACCTTAACCATTTGGCCAGAGTACGAGTCTAAGACCTTAGCTATTAGGCCAGAGTAAGAGTTAAGACCTTAGCTATTAGGCCAGAGTAAGAGTTAAGACCTTAACCAGTAGGCCAGAGTAAGATTTAAGACCTTAACCATTAGGCCAGAGTACGAGTCTAAGACCTTAGCTATTAGGCCAGAGTAAGAGTTAAGACCTTAACCAGTAGGGCAGAGTAAGAGTTAAGACCTTAACCATTAGGCCAGAGTACGAGTCTAAGACCTTAGCTATTAGGCCAGAGTAAGAGTTAAGACCTTAGCTGTTAGGTCAGAGTAGGAGTTAAGACCTTAAACAGTAGGCCAGAGTACGAGTCTAGGACCTTAGCTATTAGGCCAGAGTAAGAGTTAAGACCTTAGCCATTAGGCCAGAGTAAGTGTTAAGACCTTACCCAGTAGGCCAGAGTAAGAGTTAAGACCTTAACCAGTTGGCCAGAGTAAGATTTAAGACCTTAACCATTAGGCCAGAGTACGAGTCTAAGACCTTAGCTATTAGGCCAGAGTAAGAGTTAAGACCTTAACCATTAGGCCAGAGTAAGAGTTAAGACCTTAACCATTTGGCAAGAGTACGAGTCTAAGACCTTAGCTATTAGGCCAGATTAAGAGTTAAGACCTTAGCTATTAGGCCAGAGTAAGAGTTAAGACCTTAACCACTAGGCCAAAGTCGGAGTTAAGACCTTAACCAGTAGACCAGAGTAAGATTTAAGACCTTAAACATTAGGCCAGAGTACGAGTCTAAGACCTTAGCTATTAGGCCAGAGTAAGAGTTAAGACCTTAACCAGTAGGCCAGAGTAAGAGTTAAGACCTTAACCATTAGGCCAGAGTACGAGTCTAAGACCTTAGCTATTAGGCCAGAGTAAGAGTTAAGACCTTAGCTATTAGGTCAGAGTAAGAGTTAAGACCTTAAACAGTAGGCCAGAGTACAAGTCTAGGACCTTAGCTATTAGGCCAGAGTAAGAGTTAAGACCTTAACCAGTAGGCCAGAGTAAGAGTTAAGACCTTAACCTGTAGGCCATAGTACGAGTCTAAGACCTTAGCTATTGGGCCAGAGTAAGAGTTAAGACCTTAACCATTAGGCCAGAGTACGAGTCTAAGACCTGAGCTATTAGGCCAGAGTAAGAGTTAAGACCTTAACCAGTAGGCCGGAGTACGAGTCTAAGACCTTAGCTATTAGGCCAGAGTAAGAGTTAAGACCTTAGCTATTAGGCCAGAGTAAGAGTTAAGACCTTAGCTATTAGGCCAGAGTAAGAGTTAAGACGTTAACCAGTAGGCCAGAGTAAGAGTTAAGACCTTAACCAGTAGGCCAGAGTACGAGTCTAAGACCTTAGCTATTCGGCCAGAGTAAGAGTTAAGACCTTAACCATTAGGCCAGTGTACGAGTCTAAGACCTTAGCTATTAGGCCAGAGTAAGAGTTAAGACCTTAACCATTAGGCCAGAGTAAGAGTTAAGACCTTCACCAGTAGGCCAGAGTATGAGTCTAAGACCTTAGCTATTAGGCCAGAGTAAGGGTTAAGACCTTAGCTTTTAGGCCAGAGTAAGAGTTAAGACCTTAGCTATTAGGCCAGAGTAAGAGTTAAGACCTTAACCAGTAGGCCAGAGTAAGAGTTAACAACTTAACCATTATGCTAGAGTACGAGTCTAAGACCTTAGCTTTTAGGCCAGAGTAAGAGTTAAGACTTTAACCAGTAGGCCAGAGTAAAAGTTAAGACCTTAACCAGTAGGCCATAGTAAGAGTTAAGACCTTAACCAGTAGTCCAGAGTACGAGTCTAAGACCTTAGCTATTAGACCAGGGTACAAGTCTAAGACCTTAGCTATTAGGCCAGAGTACGAGTTTAAGACATTAGATATTAGGCCAGGGTAAGAGTTAAGACCTTAACCATTAGGCCAGAGTACGAGTCTAAGACATTAGCTATTAGGCCAGAGTAAGAGTTAAGACCTTAGCTATTAGGCCAGAGTAAGAGTTAAGACCTTAGTTATTAGGCCAGAGTAAGAGTTAAGACCTTAACCATTTGGCCAGAGTACGAGTCTAAGACCTTAGCTATTAGGCCAGAGTAAGAGTTAAGACCTTAGCTATTAGGCCAGAGTAAGAGTTAAGACCTTAACCATTAGGCCAGAGTAAGAGTTAAGACCTTAGCTATTAGGCCAGAGTAAGAGTTAAGACCTTAACCAGTAGGCCAGAGTAAGAGTTAAGACCTTAACCAGTAGGCCAGAGTAAGATTTAAGACGTTAACCATTAGGCCAGAGTACGAGTCTAAGACCTTAGCTATTAGGCCAGAGTAAGAGTTAAGACCTTAGCTATTAGGCCAGAGTAAGAGTTAAGACCTTAGCTGTTAGGTCAGAGTAGGAGTTAAGACCTTAAACAGTAGGCCAGAGTAAGAGTCTAGGACCTTAGCTATTAGGCCAGAGTAAGAGTTAAGACCTTAGCCATTAGGCCAGAGTAAGTGTTAAGACCTTACCCAGTAGGCCAGAGTAAGAGTTAAGACCTTAACCAGTTGGCCAGAGTAAGATTTAAGACCTTAACCATTAGGCCAGAGTACGAGTCTAAGACCTTAGCTATTAGGCCAGAGTAAGAGTTAAGACCTTAACCATTAGGCCAGAGTAAGAGTTAAGACCTTAACCATTTGGCAAGAGTACGAGTCTAAGACCTTAGCTATTAGGCCAGATTAAGAGTTAAGACCTTAGCTATTAGGCCAGAGTAAGAGTTAAGACCTTAACCACTAGGCCAAAGTCGGAGTTAAGACCTTAACCAGTAGGCCAGAGTAAGATTTAAGACCTTAACCCCTTCAGCGCTGGGCGAATTCCGCCGCGGTGCTGAAGGGTTCGTGCGCGGGCGGGCCCATGACGGAACGGTTCCGTCATGAGCACAGCTCAACCGTGGCTCATGACGGAACCGTTCCGTCATGAGCATGGAAGGGGTTAAACATTAGGCCAGAGTACGAGTCTAAGACCTTAGCTATTAGGCCAGAGTAAGAGTTAAGACCTTAACCAGTAGGCCAGAGAAAGAGTTAAGACCTTAACCATTAGGCCAGAGTACGAGTCTAAGACCTTAGCTATTAGGCCAGAGTAAGAGTTAAGACCTTAGCTATTAGGTCAGAGTAAGAGTTAAGACCTTAAACAGTAGGCCAGAGTACAAGTCTAGGACCTTAGCTATTAGGCCAGAGTAAGAGTTAAGACCTTAACCAGTAGGCCAGAGTAAGAGTTAAGACCTTAACCTGTAGGCCATAGTACGAGTCTAAGACCTTAGCTATTGGGCCAGAGTAAGAGTTAAGACCTTAACCATTAGGCCAGAGTACGAGTCTAAGACCTGAGCTATTAGGCCAGAGTAAGAGTTAAGACCTTAACCAGTAGGCCAAAGTACGAGTCTAAGACCTTAGCTATTAGGCCAGAGTAAGAGTTAAGACCTTAGCTATTAGGCCAGAGTAAGAGTTAAGACCTTAGCTATTAGGCCAGAGTAAGAGTTAAGACGTTAACCAGTAGGCCAGAGTAAGAGTTAAGACCTTAACCAGTAGGCCAGAGTACGAGTCTAAGACCTTAGCTATTCGGCCAGAGTAAGAGTTAAGACCTTAACCATTAGGCCAGTGTACGAGTCTAAGAGCTTAGCTATTAGGCCAGAGTAAGATTTAAGACCTTAACCATTAGGCCAGAGTAAGAGTTAAGACCTTCACCAGTAGGCCAGAGTACGAGTCTAAGACCTTAGCTATTAGGCCAGAGTAAGGGTTAAGACCTTAGCTTTTAGGCCAGAGTAAGAGTTAAGACCTTAGCTATTAGGCCAGAGTAAGAGTTAAGACCTTAACCAGTAGGCCAGAGTAAGAGTTAACAACTTAACCATTATGCTAGAGTACGAGTCTAAGACCTTAGCTTTTAGGCCAGAGTAAGAGTTAAGACTTTAACCAGTAGGCCAGAGTAAAAGTTAAGACCTTAACCAGTAGGCCATAGTAAGAGTTAAGACCTTAACCAGTAGTCCAGAGTACGAGTCTAAGACCTTAGCTATTAGACCAGGGTACAAGTCTAAGACCTTAGCTATTAGGCCAGAGTACGAGTTTAAGACATTAGATATTAGGCCAGGGTAAGAGTTAAGACCTTAACCATTAGGCCAGAGTACGAGTCTAAGACATTAGCTATTAGGCCAGAGTAAGAGTTAAGACCTTAGCTATTAGGCCAGAGTAAGAGTTAAGACCTTAGTTATTAGGCCAGAGTAAGAGTTAAGACCTTAACCATTTGGCCAGAGTACTAGTCTAAGACCTTAGCTATTAGGCCAGAGTAAGAGTTAAGACCTTAGCTATTAGGCCAGAGTAAGAGTTAAGACCTTAACCATTAGGCCAGAGTAAGAGTTAAAACCTTAGCTATTAGGCCAGAGTAAGAGTTAAGACCTTAACCAGTAGGCCAGAGTAAGAGTTAAGACCTTAACCAGTAGGCCAGAGTAAGATTTAAGACGTTAACCATTAGGCCAGAGTACGAGTCTAAGACCTTAGCTATTAGGCCAGAGTAAGAGTTAAGACCTTAGCTATTAGACCAGAGTAAGAGTTAATACCTTAGCTATTAGGCCAGAGTAAGAGTTAAGACCTTAACCATTAGGCCAGAGTAAGAGTTAAGACCTTAACCATTTGGCCAGAGTACGAGTCTAAGACCTTAGCTATTAGGCCAGAGTAAGAGTTAAGACCTTAGCTATTAGGCCAGAGTAAGAGTTAAGACCTTAACCAGTTGGCCAGAGTAAGATTTAAGACCTTAACCATTAGGCCAGAGTACGAGTCTAAGACATTAGCTATTAGGCCAGAGTAAGAGTTAAGACCTTAACCAGTAGGCCAGAGTAAGAGTTAAGACCTTAACCATTAGGCCAGAGTACGAGTCTAAGACCTTAGCTATTAGGCCAGAGTAAGAGTTAAGACCTTAGCTGTTAGGTCAGAGTAAGAGTTAAGACCTTAAACAGTAGGCCAGAGTACGAGTCTAGGACCTTAGCTATTAGGCCAGAGTAAGAGTTAAGACCTTAGCTATTAGGCCAGAGTAAGTGTTAAGACCTTACCCAGTAGGCCAGAGTAAGAGTTAAGACCTTAACCAGTTGGCCAGAGTAAGATTTAAGACCTTAACCATTAGGCCAGAGTACGAGTCTAAGACCTTAGCTATTAGGCCAGAGTAAGAGTTAAGACCTTAACCATTAGGCCAGAGTAAGAGTTAAGACCTTAACCATTTGGCCAGAGTACGTGTCTAAGACCTTAGCTATTAGGCCAGAGTAAGAGTTAAGACCTTAGCTATTAGGCCAGAGTAAGAGTTAAGACCTTAACCACTAGGCCAAAGTCAGAGTTAAGACCTTAACCAGTAGGCCAGAGTAAGATTTAAGACCTTAAACATTAGGCCAGAGTACGAGTCTAAGACCTTAGCTATTAGGCCAGAGTAAGAGTTAAGACCTTAACCAGTAGGCCAGAGTAAGAGTTAAGACCTTAACCATTAGGCCAGAGTATGAGTCTAAGATCTTAGCTATTAGGCCAGAGTAAGAGTTAAGACCTTAGTTATTAGGTCAGAGTAAGAGTTAAGACCTTAAACAGTAGGCCAGAGTACAAGTCTAGGACCTTAGCCATTAGACCAGAGTAAGAGTTAAGACCTTAACCTGTAGGCCATAGTACGAGTCTAAGACCTTAGCTATTGGGCCAGAGTAAGAGTTAAGACCTTAACCATTAGGCCAGAGTACGAGTCTAAGACCTTAGCTATTAGGCCAGAGTAAGAGTTAAGACCTTAACCAGTAGGCCGGAGTACGAGTCTAAGACCTTAGCTATTAGGCCAGAGTAAGAGATAAGACCTTAGCTATTAGGCCAGAGTAAGAGTTAAGACCTTAACCATTAGGCCAGAGAAAGAGTTAAGACCTTAGCTATTGGCCAGAGTAAGAGTTAAGACCTTAGCTATTAGGCCAGAGTAAGAGTTAAGACCTTAACCAGTAGGCCAGATTAAGAGTTGAGACCTTAACCATTAGGCCAGAGTACGAGTCTAAGACCTTAGATATTAGGCCAGAGTAAGAGTTAAGACTTTAACCAGTAGGCCAGAGTACAAGTCAAAGACCTTAAACATTAGGCCAGAGTACGAGTCTAAGACCTTAGCTATTAGGCCATAGTACAAGTCTAAGACCTTAGCTATTAGGCCTGAGTAAGAGTTAAGACCTTAGCTATTAGGCCAGAGTAAGAGTTAAGACCTTAGCTATTAGGCCAAAGTAAGAGTTAAGACCTTAACCTGTAGGCCATAGTACAAGTTTAAGACCTTAGCTATTAGGCCAGAGTAAGAGTTAAGACCTTAACCAGTAGGGCAGAGTAAGTGTTAAGACCTTAACCTGTAGGCCAAAGCACAAGTCTAAGACCTTAGCTATTAGGCCAGAGTAAGAGTTATTACCTTAGCTATTAGGCCAGAGTAAGCGTTAAAACCTTAACCAGTAGGCCAGAGTACAAGTCTAAGACCTTAGCTATTAGGCCAGAGTAAGAGTTAAGACCTTAACCAGTAGGCCAGCGTAAGAGTTAAGACCTTAACCAGTAGGCCAGAGTAAGAGTTAAGACCTTAACCATTAGGCCAGAGTACGAGTCTAAGACCTTAGCTATTAGGCCAGAGTAAGAGTTAAGACCTTAGCTATTAGGCCAGAGTAAGATTTAAGACCTTAGCTATTAGGCCAGAGTAAGAGTTAAGACGTTAACCAGTAGGCCAGAGTAAGAGTTAAGACCTTAACCAGTAGGCCAGAGTACGAGTGTAAGACCTTAGCTATTCGGCCAGAGTAAGAGTTAAGACCTTAACCATTAGGCCAGAGTACGAGTCTAAGACCTTAGCTATTAGGCCAGAGTAAGAGTTAAGACCTTAACCATTAGGCCAGAGTAAGAGTTAAGACCTTCACCAGTAGGCCAGAGTACGAGTCTAAGACCTTAGCTATTAGGCCAGAGTAAGAGTTAAGACCTTAGCTTTTAGGCCAGAGTAAGAGTTAAGACCTTAACCAGTAGGCCAGAGTAAGAGTTAACAACTTAACCATTATGCTAGAGTAGGAGTCTAAGACCTTAGCTTTTAGGCCAGAGTAAGAGTTAAGACTTTAACCAGTAGGCCAGAGTAAGCGTTAAGACCTTTACCAGTAGGCCATAGTAAGAGTTAAGACCTTAACCAGTAGTCCAGAGTACGAGTCTAAGACCTTAGCTATTAGACCAGAGTACAAGTCTAAGACCTTAGCTATTAGGCCAGAGTAAGAGTTAAGACCTTAACCATTATGCCAGAGTAAGAGTTAAGACCTTAGCTATTAGGCCAGAGTAAGAGTTAAGACCTTAACCAGTAGGCCAGAGTAAGAGTTAAGACCTTAACCAGTAGGCCAGAGTAAGATTTAAGACGTTAACCATTTGGCCAGAGTACGAGTCTAAGACCTTAGCTATTAGGCCAGAGTCAGAGTTAAGACCTTAGCTATTAGACCAGAGTAAGAGTTAATACCTTAGCTATTAGGCCAGAGTAAGAGTTAAGACCTTAACGATTAGGCCAGAGTAAGAGTTAAGACCTTAACCATTTGGCCAGAGTACGAGTCTAAGACCTTAGCTATTAGGCCAGAGTAAGAGTTAAGACCTTAGCTATTAGGCCAGAGTAAGAGTTAAGACCTTAACCAGTAGGCCAGAGTAAGATTTAAGACCTTAACCATTAGGCCAGAGTACGAGTCTAAGACCTTAGCTATTAGGCCAGAGTAAGAGTTAAGACCTTAACCTGTAGGCCAGAGTAAGAGTTTAGACCTTAACCGTTAGGCCAGAGTACGAGTCTAAGACCTTAGCTATTAGGCCAGAGTAAGAGTTAAGACCTTAAACAGTAGGCCAGAGTACGAGTCTAGGACCTTAGCTATTAGGCCAGAGTAAGAGTTAAGACCTTAGCTATTAGGCCAGAGTAAGTGTTAAGACCTTACCCAGTAGGCCAGAGTAAGAGTTAAGACCTTAACCAGTTGGCCAGAGTAAGATTTAAGACCTTAACCATTAGGCCAGAGTACGAGTCTAAGACCTTAGCTATTAGGCCAGAGTAAGAGTTAAGACCTTAGCTATTAGGCCAGAGTAAGAGTTAAGACCTTAACCACTAGGCCAAAGTCGGAGTTAAGACCTTAACCAGTAGGCCAGAGTAAGATTTAAGACCTTAAACATTAGGCCAGAGTACGAGTCTAAGACCTTAGCTATTAGGCCAGAGTAAGAGTTAAGACCTTAACCAGTAGGCCAGAGTAAGAGTTAAGACCTTAACCAGTAGGCCAGAGTATGAGTTTAAGACCTTAGCTATTTGGCCAGAGTAAGAGTTAAGACCGTAACCATTAGGCCAGAGTACGAGTCTAAGACCTTAGCTATTAGGCCAGAGTAAGAGTTAAGACCTTAACCAGTAGGCCAGAGTAAGAGTTAAGGCCTTAACCATTAGGCCAGAGTACGAGTCTAAGACCTTAGCTATTAGGCCAGAGTAAGAGTTAAGACCTTAACCAGTAGGCCAGAGTAAGAGTTAAGACCTTAACCTGTAGGCCAGAGTAAGAGTTAAATCCTTAACCATTAGGTCAGAGTACGAGTCTAAGACCTTAGCTATTAGGCCAGAGTAAGAGTTAAGACCTTAACCAGTAGGCCAGAGTAAGAGGTAAGACCTTAACCAGTAGGCCAGAGTACGAGTTTAAGACCTTAGCTATTCGGCCAGAGTAAGAGTTAAGACCGTAACCATTAGGCCAGAGTACGAGTCTAAGACCTTAGCTATTAGGCCAGAGTAAGAGTTAAGACCTTAGCTATTAGGCCAGAGTAAGAGTTAAGACCTTAACCACTAGGCCAAAGTCGGAGTTAAGACCTTAACCAGTAGGCCAGAGTAAGATTTAAGACCTTAAACATTACGCCAGAGTACGAGTCTAAGACCTTAGCTATTAGGCCAGAGTAAGCGTTAAGACCTTAACCAGTAGGCCAGAGTAAGAGTTAAGACCTTAACCATTAGGCCAGAGTACGAGTCTAAGACCTTAGCTATTAGGCCAGAGTAAGAGTTAAGACCTTAGCTATTAGGTCAGATTAAGAGTTAAGACCTTAAACAGTAGGCCAGAGTACAAGTCTAGGACCTTAGCTATTAGGCCAGAGTAAGAGTTAAGACCTTAACCAGTAGGCCAGAGTAAGAGTTAAGACCTTAACCTGTAGGCCATAGTATGAGTCTAAGACCTTAGCTATTGGGCCAGAGTAAGAGTTAAGACCTTAACCATTAGGCCAGAGTACGAGTCTAAGACCTTAGCTATTAGGCCAGAGTAAGAGTTAAGACCTTAACCAGTAGGCCCGAGTACGAGTCTAAGACCTTAGCTATTAGGCCAGAGTAAGAGTTAAGACCTTAGCTATTAGGCCAGAGTAAGAGTTAAGACCTTAGCTATTAGGCCAGAGTAAGAGTTAAGACGTTAACTAGTAGGCCAGAGTAAGAGTTAAGACCTTAACCAGTAGGCCAGAGTACGAGTCTAAGACCTTAGCTATTCGGCCAGAGTAAGAGTTAAGACCTTAACCATTAGGCCAGAGTACGAGTCTAAGACCTTAGCTATTAGGCCAGAGTAAGAGTTAAGACCTTAGCTTTTAGGCCAGAGTAAGAGTTAAGACCTTAACCAGTAGGCCAGAGTAAGAGTTAACAACTTAACCATTATGCTAGAGTAGGAGTCTAAGACCTTAGCTTTTAGGCCAGAGTAAGAGTTAAGACTTTAACCAGTAGGCCAGAGTAAGTGTTAAGACCTTTACCAGTAGGCCAGAATAAGAGTTAAGACCTTAACCAGTAGTCTAGAGTACGAGTCTAAGACCTTAGCTATTAGACCAGAGTACAAGTCTAAGACCTTAGCTATTAGGCCAGAGTACGAGTCTAAGACATTAGCTATTAGGCCAGAGTAAGAGTTAAGACCTTAGCTATTAGGCCAGAGTAAGAGTTCAGACCTTAGTTATTAGGCCAGAGTAAGAGTTAAGGCCTTAACCATTAGGCCAGAGTACGAGTCTAAGACCTTAGCTATTAGGCCAGAGTAAGAGTTAAGACCTTAACCATTAGGCCAGAGTAAGAGTTAAGACCTTAGCTATTAGGCCAGAGTAAGAGTTAAGACCTTAACCAGTAGGCCAGAGTAAGAGTTAAGACCTTAACCATTAGGCCAGAGTACGAGTCTAAGACCTTAGCTATTAGGCCAGAGTAAGAGTTAAGACCTTAGCTATTAGACCAGAGTAAGAGTTAATTCCTTAGCTATTAGGCCAGAGTAAGAGTTAAGACCTTAACCATTAGGCCAGAGTAAGAGTTAAGACCTTAACCATTTGGCCAGAGTACGAGTCTAAGACCTTAGCTATTAGGCCAGAGTAAGAGTTAAGACCTTAGCTATTAGGCCAGAGTAAGAGTTAAGACCTTAACCAGTAGGCCAGAGTAAGATTTAAGAACTTAACCATTAGGCCAGAGTACGAGTCTAAGACCTTAGCTATTAGGCCAGAGTAAGAGTTAAGACCTTAGCTATTAGGCCAGAGTAAGAGTTAAGACCTTAACCATTAGGCCAGAGTAAGAGTTAAGACCTTAGCTATTAGGCCAGAGTAAGAGTTAAGACCTTAACCAGTAGGCCAGAGTAAGAGTTAAGACCTTAGCTATTAGGCCAGGGTAAGAGTTCAGACCTTAGTTATTAGGCCAGAGTAAGAGTTAAGGCCTTAACCATTAGGCCAGAGTACGAGTCTAAGACCTTAGCTATTAGGCCAGAGTAAGAGTTAAGACCTTAGCTATTAGGCCAGAGTAAGAGTTAAGACCTTAACCATTAGGCCAGAGTAAGAGTTAAGACCTTAACCATTAGGCCAGAGTAAGAGTTAAGACCTTAACCATTTGGCCAGAGTACGAGTCTAAGACCTTAGCTATTAGGCCAGAGTAAGAGTTAAGACCTTAGCTATTAGGCCAGAGTAAGAGTTAAGACCTTAACCAGTTGGCCAGAGTAAGATTTAAGACCTTAACCATTAGGCCAGAGTACGAGTCTAAGACATTAGCTATTAGGCCAGAGTAAGAGTTAAGACCTTAACCAGTAGGCCAGAGTAAGAGTTAAGACCTTAACCATTAGGCCAGAGTACGAGTCTAAGACCTTAGCTATTAGGCCAGAGTAAGAGTTAAGACCTTAGCTGTTAGGTCAGAGTAAGAGTTAAGACCTTAAACAGTAGGCCAGAGTACGAGTCTAGGACCTTAGCTATTAGGCCAGAGTAAGAGTTAAGACCTTAGCTATTAGGCCAGAGTAAGTGTTAAGACCTTACCCAGTAGGCCAGAGTAAGAGTTAAGACCTTAACCAGTTGGCCAGAGTAAGATTTAAGACCTTAACCATTAGGCCAGAGTCCGAGTCTAAGACCTTAGCTATTAGGCCAGAGTAAGAGTTAAGACCTTAACCATTAGGCCAGAGTAAGAGTTAAGACCTTAACCATTTGGCCAGAGTACGTGTCTAAGACCTTAGCTATTAGGCCAGAGTAAGAGTTAAGACCTTAGCTATTAGGCCAGAGTAAGAGTTAAGACCTTAACCACTAGGCCAAAGTCAGAGTTAAGACCTTAACCAGTAGGCCAGAGTAAGATTTAAGACCTTAAACATTAGGCCAGAGTACGAGTCTAAGACCTTAGCTATTAGGCCAGAGTAAGAGTTAAGACCTTAACCAGTAGGCCAGAGTAAGAGTTAAGACCTTAACCATTAGGCCAGAGTATGAGTCTAAGATCTTAGCTATTAGGCCAGAGTAAGAGTTAAGACCTTAGTTATTAGGTCAGAGTAAGAGTTAAGACCTTAAACAGTAGGCCAGAGTACAAGTCTAGGACCTTAGCCATTAGACCAGAGTAAGAGTTAAGACCTTAACCTGTAGGCCATAGTACGAGTCTAAGACCTAAGCTATTGGGCCAGAGTAAGAGTTAAGACCTTAACCATTAGGCCAGAGTACGAGTCTAAGACCTTAGCTATTAGGCCAGAGTAAGAGTTAAGACCTTAACCAGTAGGCCGGAGTACGAGTCTAAGACCTTAGCTATTAGGCCAGAGTAAGAGATAAGACCTTAGCTATTAGGCCAGAGTAAGAGTTAAGACCTTAACCATTAGGCCAGAGAAAGAGTTAAGACCTTAGCTATTAGGCCAGAGTACGAGTCTAAGACCTTAGCTATTAGGCCAGAGTAAGAGTTAAGACCTTAGCTATTAGGCCAGAGTAAGAGTTAAGACCTTAACCAGTTGGCCAGAGTAAGATTTAAGACCTTAACCATTAGGCCAGAGTACGAGTCTAAGACATTAGCTATTAGGCCAGAGTAAGAGTTAAGACCTTAACCAGTAGGCCAGAGTAAGAGTTAAGACCTTAACCATTAGGCCAGAGTACGAGTCTAAGACCTTAGCTATTAGGCCAGAGTAAGAGTTAAGACCTTAGCTGTTAGGTCAGAGTAAGAGTTAAGACCTTAAACAGTAGGCCAGAGTACGAGTCTAGGACCTTAGCTATTAGGCCAGAGTAAGAGTTAAGACCTTAGCTATTAGGCCAGAGTAAGTGTTAAGACCTTACCCAGTAGGCCAGAGTAAGAGTTAAGACCTTAACCAGTTGGCCAGAGTAAGATTTAAGACCTTAACCATTAGGCCAGAGTACGAGTCTAAGACCTTAGCTATTAGGCCAGAGTAAGAGTTAAGACCTTAACCATTAGGCCAGAGTAAGAGTTAAGACCTTAACCATTTGGCCAGAGTACGTGTCTAAGACCTTAGCTATTAGGCCAGAGTAAGAGTTAAGACCTTAGCTATTAGGCCAGAGTAAGAGTTAAGACCTTAACCACTAGGCCAAAGTCAGAGTTAAGACCTTAACCAGTAGGCCAGAGTAAGATTTAAGACCTTAAACATTAGGCCAGAGTACGAGTCTAAGACCTTAGCTATTAGGCCAGAGTAAGAGTTAAGACCTTAACCAGTAGGCCAGAGTAAGAGTTAAGACCTTAACCATTAGGCCAGAGTATGAGTCTAAGATCTTAGCTATTAGGCCAGAGTAAGAGTTAAGACCTTAGTTATTAGGTCAGAGTAAGAGTTAAGACCTTAAACAGTAGGCCAGAGTACAAGTCTAGGACCTTAGCCATTAGACCAGAGTAAGAGTTAAGACCTTAACCTGTAGGCCATAGTACGAGTCTAAGACCTTAGCTATTGGGCCAGAGTAAGAGTTAAGACCTTAACCATTAGGCCAGAGTACGAGTCTAAGACCTTAGCTATTAGGCCAGAGTAAGAGTTAAGACCTTAACCAGTAGGCCGGAGTACGAGTCTAAGACCTTAGCTATTAGGCCAGAGTAAGAGATAAGACCTTAGCTATTAGGCCAGAGTAAGAGTTAAGACCTTAACCATTAGGCCAGAGAAAGAGTTAAGACCTTAGCTATTGGCCAGAGTAAGAGTTAAGACCTTAGCTATTAGGCCAGAGTAAGAGTTAAGACCTTAACCAGTAGGCCAGATTAAGAGTTGAGACCTTAACCATTAGGCCAGAGTACGAGTCTAAGACCTTAGATATTAGGCCAGAGTAAGAGTTAAGACTTTAACCAGTAGGCCAGAGTACAAGTCAAAGACCTTAAACATTAGGCCAGAGTACGAGTCTAAGACCTTAGCTATTAGGCCATAGTACAAGTCTAAGACCTTAGCTATTAGGCCTGAGTAAGAGTTAAGACCTTAGCTATTAGGCCAGAGTAAGAGTTAAGACCTTAGCTATTAGGCCAAAGTAAGAGTTAAGACCTTAACCTGTAGGCCATAGTACAAGTTTAAGACCTTAGCTATTAGGCCAGAGTAAGAGTTAAGACCTTAACCAGTAGGGCAGAGTAAGTGTTAAGACCTTAACCTGTAGGCCAAAGCACAAGTCTAAGACCTTAGCTATTAGGCCAGAGTAAGAGTTATTACCTTAGCTATTAGGCCAGAGTAAGCGTTAAAACCTTAACCAGTAGGCCAGAGTACAAGTCTAAGACCTTAGCTATTAGGCCAGAGTAAGAGTTAAGACCTTAACCAGTAGGCCAGCGTAAGAGTTAAGACCTTAACCAGTAGGCCAGAGTAAGAGTTAAGACCTTAACCATTAGGCCAGAGTACGAGTCTAAGACCTTAGCTATTAGGCCAGAGTAAGAGTTAAGACCTTAGCTATTAGGCCAGAGTAAGATTTAAGACCTTAGCTATTAGGCCAGAGTAAGAGTTAAGACGTTAACCAGTAGGCCAGAGTAAGAGTTAAGACCTTAACCAGTAGGCCAGAGTACGAGTGTAAGACCTTAGCTATTCGGCCAGAGTAAGAGTTAAGACCTTAACCATTAGGCCAGAGTACGAGTCTAAGACCTTAGCTATTAGGCCAGAGTAAGAGTTAAGACCTTAACCATTAGGCCAGAGTAAGAGTTAAGACCTTCACCAGTAGGCCAGAGTACGAGTCTAAGACCTTAGCTATTAGGCCAGAGTAAGAGTTAAGACCTTAGCTTTTAGGCCAGAGTAAGAGTTAAGACCTTAACCAGTAGGCCAGAGTAAGAGTTAACAACTTAACCATTATGCTAGAGTAGGAGTCTAAGACCTTAGCTTTTAGGCCAGAGTAAGAGTTAAGACTTTAACCAGTAGGCCAGAGTAAGCGTTAAGACCTTTACCAGTAGGCCATAGTAAGAGTTAAGACCTTAACCAGTAGTCCAGAGTACGAGTCTAAGACCTTAGCTATTAGACCAGAGTACAAGTCTAAGACCTTAGCTATTAGGCCAGAGTAAGAGTTAAGACCTTAACCATTATGCCAGAGTAAGAGTTAAGACCTTAGCTATTAGGCCAGAGTAAGAGTTAAGACCTTAACCAGTAGGCCAGAGTAAGAGTTAAGACCTTAACCAGTAGGCCAGAGTAAGATTTAAGACGTTAACCATTTGGCCAGAGTACGAGTCTAAGACCTTAGCTATTAGGCCAGAGTCAGAGTTAAGACCTTAGCTATTAGACCAGAGTAAGAGTTAATACCTTAGCTATTAGGCCAGAGTAAGAGTTAAGACCTTAACGATTAGGCCAGAGTAAGAGTTAAGACCTTAACCATTTGGCCAGAGTACGAGTCTAAGACCTTAGCTATTAGGCCAGAGTAAGAGTTAAGACCTTAGCTATTAGGCCAGAGTAAGAGTTAAGACCTTAACCAGTAGGCCAGAGTAAGATTTAAGACCTTAACCATTAGGCCAGAGTACGAGTCTAAGACCTTAGCTATTAGGCCAGAGTAAGAGTTAAGACCTTAACCTGTAGGCCAGAGTAAGAGTTTAGACCTTAACCGTTAGGCCAGAGTACGAGTCTAAGACCTTAGCTATTAGGCCAGAGTAAGAGTTAAGACCTTAAACAGTAGGCCAGAGTACGAGTCTAGGACCTTAGCTATTAGGCCAGAGTAAGAGTTAAGACCTTAGCTATTAGGCCAGAGTAAGTGTTAAGACCTTACCCAGTAGGCCAGAGTAAGAGTTAAGACCTTAACCAGTTGGCCAGAGTAAGATTTAAGACCTTAACCATTAGGCCAGAGTACGAGTCTAAGACCTTAGCTATTAGGCCAGAGTAAGAGTTAAGACCTTAGCTATTAGGCCAGAGTAAGAGTTAAGACCTTAACCACTAGGCCAAAGTCGGAGTTAAGACCTTAACCAGTAGGCCAGAGTAAGATTTAAGACCTTAAACATTAGGCCAGAGTACGAGTCTAAGACCTTAGCTATTAGGCCAGAGTAAGAGTTAAGACCTTAACCAGTAGGCCAGAGTAAGAGTTAAGACCTTAACCAGTAGGCCAGAGTATGAGTTTAAGACCTTAGCTATTTGGCCAGAGTAAGAGTTAAGACCGTAACCATTAGGCCAGAGTACGAGTCTAAGACCTTAGCTATTAGGCCAGAGTAAGAGTTAAGACCTTAACCAGTAGGCCAGAGTAAGAGTTAAGGCCTTAACCATTAGGCCAGAGTACGAGTCTAAGACCTTAGCTATTAGGCCAGAGTAAGAGTTAAGACCTTAACCAGTAGGCCAGAGTAAGAGTTAAGACCTTAACCTGTAGGCCAGAGTAAGAGTTAAATCCTTAACCATTAGGTCAGAGTACGAGTCTAAGACCTTAGCTATTAGGCCAGAGTAAGAGTTAAGACCTTAACCAGTAGGCCAGAGTAAGAGGTAAGACCTTAACCAGTAGGCCAGAGTACGAGTTTAAGACCTTAGCTATTCGGCCAGAGTAAGAGTTAAGACCGTAACCATTAGGCCAGAGTACGAGTCTAAGACCTTAGCTATTAGGCCAGAGTAAGAGTTAAGACCTTAGCTATTAGGCCAGAGTAAGAGTTAAGACCTTAACCACTAGGCCAAAGTCGGAGTTAAGACCTTAACCAGTAGGCCAGAGTAAGATTTAAGACCTTAAACATTAGGCCAGAGTACGAGTCTAAGACCTTAGCTATTAGGCCAGAGTAAGCGTTAAGACCTTAACCAGTAGGCCAGAGTAAGAGTTAAGACCTTAACCATTAGGCCAGAGTACGAGTCTAAGACCTTAGCTATTAGGCCAGAGTAAGAGTTAAGACCTTAGCTATTAGGTCAGATTAAGAGTTAAGACCTTAAACAGTAGGCCAGAGTACAAGTCTAGGACCTTAGCTATTAGGCCAGAGTAAGAGTTAAGACCTTAACCAGTAGGCCAGAGTAAGAGTTAAGACCTTAACCTGTAGGCCATAGTATGAGTCTAAGACCTTAGCTATTGGGCCAGAGTAAGAGTTAAGACCTTAACCATTAGGCCAGAGTACGAGTCTAAGACCTTAGCTATTAGGCCAGAGTAAGAGTTAAGACCTTAACCAGTAGGCCCGAGTACGAGTCTAAGACCTTAGCTATTAGGCCAGAGTAAGAGTTAAGACCTTAGCTATTAGGCCAGAGTAAGAGTTAAGACCTTAGCTATTAGGCCAGAGTAAGAGTTAAGACGTTAACTAGTAGGCCAGAGTAAGAGTTAAGACCTTAACCAGTAGGCCAGAGTACGAGTCTAAGACCTTAGCTATTCGGCCAGAGTAAGAGTTAAGACCTTAACCATTAGGCCAGAGTACGAGTCTAAGACCTTAGCTATTAGGCCAGAGTAAGAGTTAAGACCTTAGCTTTTAGGCCAGAGTAAGAGTTAAGACCTTAACCACTAGGCCAGAGTAAGAGTTAACAACTTAACCATTATGCTAGAGTAGGAGTCTAAGACCTTAGCTTTTAGGCCAGAGTAAGAGTTAAGACTTTAACCAGTAGGCCAGAGTAAGTGTTAAGACCTTTACCAGTAGGCCAGAATAAGAGTTAAGACCTTAACCAGTAGTCTAGAGTACGAGTCTAAGACCTTAGCTATTAGACCAGAGTACAAGTCTAAGACCTTAGCTATTAGGCCAGAGTACGAGTCTAAGACATTAGCTATTAGGCCAGAGTAAGAGTTAAGACCTTAGCTATTAGGCCAGAGTAAGAGTTCAGACCTTAGTTATTAGGCCAGAGTAAGAGTTAAGGCCTTAACCATTAGGCCAGAGTACGAGTCTAAGACCTTAGCTATTAGGCCAGAGTAAGAGTTAAGACCTTAACCATTAGGCCAGAGTAAGAGTTAAGACCTTAGCTATTAGGCCAGAGTAAGAGTTAAGACCTTAACCAGTAGGCCAGAGTAAGAGTTAAGACCTTAACCATTAGGCCAGAGTACGAGTCTAAGACCTTAGCTATTAGGCCAGAGTAAGAGTTAAGACCTTAGCTATTAGACCAGAGTAAGAGTTAATTCCTTAGCTATTAGGCCAGAGTAAGAGTTAAGACCTTAACCATTAGGCCAGAGTAAGAGTTAAGACCTTAACCATTTGGCCAGAGTACGAGTCTAAGACCTTAGCTATTAGGCCAGAGTAAGAGTTAAGACCTTAGCTATTAGGCCAGAGTAAGAGTTAAGACCTTAACCAGTAGGCCAGAGTAAGATTTAAGAACTTAACCATTAGGCCAGAGTACGAGTCTAAGACCTTAGCTATTAGGCCAGAGTAAGAGTTAAGACCTTAGCTATTAGGCCAGAGTAAGAGTTAAGACCTTAACCATTAGGCCAGAGTAAGAGTTAAGACCTTAGCTATTAGGCCAGAGTAAGAGTTAAGACCTTAACCAGTAGGCCAGAGTAAGAGTTAAGACCTTAGCTATTAGGCCAGGGTAAGAGTTCAGACCTTAGTTATTAGGCCAGAGTAAGAGTTAAGGCCTTAACCATTAGGCCAGAGTACGAGTCTAAGACCTTAGCTATTAGGCCAGAGTAAGAGTTAAGACCTTAGCTATTAGGCCAGAGTAAGAGTTAAGACCTTAACCATTAGGCCAGAGTAAGAGTTAAGACCTTAACCATTAGGCCAGAGTAAGAGTTAAGACCTTAACCATTTGGCCAGAGTACGAGTCTAAGACCTTAGCTATTAGGCCAGAGTAAGAGTTAAGACCTTAGCTATTAGGCCAGAGTAAGAGTTAAGACCTTAACCAGTTGGCCAGAGTAAGATTTAAGACCTTAACCATTAGGCCAGAGTACGAGTCTAAGACATTAGCTATTAGGCCAGAGTAAGAGTTAAGACCTTAACCAGTAGGCCAGAGTAAGAGTTAAGACCTTAACCATTAGGCCAGAGTACGAGTCTAAGACCTTAGCTATTAGGCCAGAGTAAGAGTTAAGACCTTAGCTGTTAGGTCAGAGTAAGAGTTAAGACCTTAAACAGTAGGCCAGAGTACGAGTCTAGGACCTTAGCTATTAGGCCAGAGTAAGAGTTAAGACCTTAGCTATTAGGCCAGAGTAAGTGTTAAGACCTTACCCAGTAGGCCAGAGTAAGAGTTAAGACCTTAACCAGTTGGCCAGAGTAAGATTTAAGACCTTAACCATTAGGCCAGAGTCCGAGTCTAAGACCTTAGCTATTAGGCCTGAGTAAGAGTTAAGACCTTAACCATTAGGCCAGAGTAAGAGTTAAGACCTTAACCATTTGGCCAGAGTACGTGTCTAAGACCTTAGCTATTAGGCCAGAGTAAGAGTTAAGACCTTAGCTATTAGGCCAGAGTAAGAGTTAAGACCTTAACCACTAGGCCAAAGTCAGAGTTAAGACCTTAACCAGTAGGCCAGAGTAAGATTTAAGACCTTAAACATTAGGCCAGAGTACGAGTCTAAGACCTTAGCTATTAGGCCAGAGTAAGAGTTAAGACCTTAACCAGTAGGCCAGAGTAAGAGTTAAGACCTTAACCATTAGGCCAGAGTATGAGTCTAAGATCTTAGCTATTAGGCCAGAGTAAGAGTTAAGACCTTAGTTATTAGGTCAGAGTAAGAGTTAAGACCTTAAACAGTAGGCCAGAGTACAAGTCTAGGACCTTAGCCATTAGACCAGAGTAAGAGTTAAGACCTTAACCTGTAGGCCATAGTACGAGTCTAAGACCTAAGCTATTGGGCCAGAGTAAGAGTTAAGACCTTAACCATTAGGCCAGAGTACGAGTCTAAGACCTTAGCTATTAGGCCAGAGTAAGAGTTAAGACCTTAACCAGTAGGCCGGAGTACGAGTCTAAGACCTTAGCTATTAGGCCAGAGTAAGAGATAAGACCTTAGCTATTAGGCCAGAGTAAGAGTTAAGACCTTAACCATTAGGCCAGAGAAAGAGTTAAGACCTTAGCTATTAGGCCAGAGTAAGAGTTAAGACCTTAGCTATTAGGCCAGAGTAAGAGTTAAGACCTTAACCAGTAGGCCAGATTAAGAGTTGAGACCTTAACCATTAGGCCAGAGTACGAGTCTAAGACCTTAGATATTAGGCCAGAGTAAGAGTTAAGACTTTAACCAGTAGGCCAGAGTACAAGTCAAAGACCTTAAACATTAGGCCAGAGTACGAGTCTAAGACCTTAGCTATTAGGCCATAGTACAAGTCTAAGACCTTAGCTATTAGGCCTGAGTAAGAGTTAAGACCTTAGCTATTAGGCCAGAGTAAGAGTTAAGACCTTAGCTATTAGGCCAAAGTAAGAGTTAAGACCTTAACCTGTAGGCCATAGTACAAGTCTAAGACCTTAGCTATTAGGCCAGAGTAAGAGTTAAGACCTTAACCAGTAGGGCAGAGTAAGTGTTAAGACCTTAACCTGTAGGCCAAAGCACAAGTCTAAGACCTTAGCTATTAGGCCAGAGTAAGAGTTATTACCTTAGCTATTAGGCCAGAGTAAGCGTTAAAACCTTAACCAGTAGGCCAGAGTACAAGTCTAAGACCTTAGCTATTAGGCCAGAGTAAGAGTTAAGACCTTAACCAGTAGGCCAGCGTAAGAGTTAAGACCTTAACCAGTAGGCCAGAGTAAGAGTTAAGACCTTAACCATTAGGCCAGAGTACGAGTCTAAGACCTTAGCTATTAGGCCAGAGTAAGAGTTAAGACCTTAGCTATTAGGCCAGAGTAAGATTTAAGACCTTAGCTATTAGGCCAGAGTAAGAGTTAAGACGTTAACCAGTAGGCCAGAGTAAGAGTTAAGACCTTAACCAGTAGGCCAGAGTACGAGTGTAAGACCTTAGCTATTCGGCAAGAGTAAGAGTTAAGACCTTAACCATTAGGCCAGAGTACGAGTCTAAGACCTTAGCTATTAGGCCAGAGTACGAGTTAAGACCTTAACCATTAGGCCAGAGTAAGAGTTAAGACCTTCACCAGTAGGCCAGAGTACGAGTCTAAGACCTTAGCTATTAGGCCAGAGTAAGAGTTAAGACCTTAGCTTTTAGGCCAGAGTAAGAGTTAAGACCTTAACCAGTAGGCCAGAGTAAGAGTTAACAACTTAACCATTATGCTAGAGTAGGAGTCTAAGACCTTAGCTTTTAGGCCAGAGTAAGAGTTAAGACTTTAACCAGTAGGCCAGAGTAAGCGTTAAGACCTTTACCAGTAGGCCATAGTAAGAGTTAAGACCTTAACCAGTAGTCCAGAGTACGAGTCTAAGACCTTAGCTATTAGACCAGAGTACAAGTCTAAGACCTTAGCTATTAGGCCAGAGTAAGAGTTAAGACCTTAACCATTATGCCAGAGTAAGAGTTAAGACCTTAGCTATTAGGCCAGAGTAAGAGTTAAGACCTTAACCAGTAGGCCAGAGTAAGAGTTAAGACCTTAACCAGTAGGCCAGAGTAAGATTTAAGACGTTAACCATTTGGCCAGAGTACGAGTCTAAGACCTTAGCTATTAGGCCAGAGTCAGAGTTAAGACCTTAGCTATTAGACCAGAGTAAGAGTTAATACCTTAGCTATTAGGCCAGAGTAAGAGTTAAGACCTTAACGATTAGGCCAGAGTAAGAGTTAAGACCTTAACCATTTGGCCAGAGTACGAGTCTAAGACCTTAGCTATTAGGCCAGAGTAAGAGTTAAGACCTTAGCTATTAGGCCAGAGTAAGAGTTAAGACCTTAACCAGTAGGCCAGAGTAAGATTTAAGACCTTAACCATTAGGCCAGAGTACGAGTCTAAGACCTTAGCTATTAGGCCAGAGTAAGAGTTAAGACCTTAACCTGTAGGCCAGAGTAAGAGTTTAGACCTTAACCGTTAGGCCAGAGTACGAGTCTAAGACCTTAGCTATTAGGCCAGAGTAAGAGTTAAGACCTTAGCTGTTAGGTCAGAGTAAGAGTTAAGACCTTAAACAGTAGGCCAGAGTACGAGTCTAGGACCTTAGCTATTAGGCCAGAGTAAGAGTTAAGACCTTAGCTATTAGGCCAGAGTAAGTGTTAAGACCTTACCCAGTAGGCCAGAGTAAGAGTTAAGACCTTAACCAGTTGGCCAGAGTAAGATTTAAGACCTTAACCATTAGGCCAGAGTACGAGTCTAAGACCTTAGCTATTAGGCCAGAGTAAGAGTTAAGACCTTAGCTATTAGGCCAGAGTAAGAGTTAAGACCTTAACCACTAGGCCAAAGTCGGAGTTAAGACCTTAACCAGTAGGCCAGAGTAAGATTTAAGACCTTAAACATTAGGCCAGAGTACGAGTCTAAGACCTTAGCTATTAGGCCAGAGTAAGAGTTAAGACCTTAACCAGTAGGCCAGAGTAAGAGTTAAGACCTTAACCAGTAGGCCGGAGTATGAGTTTAAGACCTTAGCTATTTGGCCAGAGTAAGAGTTAAGACCGTAACCATTAGGCCAGAGTACGAGTCTAAGACCTTAGCTATTAGGCCAGAGTAAGAGTTAAGACCTTAACCAGTAGGCCAGAGTAAGAGTTAAGGCCTTAACCATTAGGCCAGAGTACGAGTCTAAGACCTTAGCTATTAGGCCAGAGTAAGAGTTAAGACCTTAACCAGTAGGCCAGAGTAAGAGTTAAGACCTTAACCTGTAGGCCAGAGTAAGAGTTAAATCCTTAACCATTAGGTCAGAGTACGAGTCTAAGACCTTAGCTATTAGGCCAGAGTAAGAGTTAAGACCTTAACCAGTAGGCCAGAGTAAGAGGTAAGACCTTAACCAGTAGGCCAGAGTACGAGTTTAAGACCTTAGCTATTCGGCCAGAGTAAGAGTTAAGACCGTAACCATTAGGCCAGAGTACGAGTCTAAGACCTTAGCTATTAGGCCAGAGTAAGAGTTAAGACCTTAGCTATTAGGCCAGAGTAAGAGTTAAGACCTTAACCACTAGGCCAAAGTCGGAGTTAAGACCTTAACCAGTAGGCCAGAGTAAGATTTAAGACCTTAAACATTAGGCCAGAGTACGAGTCTAAGACCTTAGCTATTAGGCCAGAGTAAGCGCTAAGACCTTAACCAGTAGGCCAGAGTAAGAGTTAAGACCTTAACCATTAGGCCAGAGTACGAGTCTAAAACCTTAGCTATTAGGCCAGAGTAAGAGTTAAGACCTTAGCTATTAGGTCAGATTAAGAGTTAAGACCTTAAACAGTAGGCCAGAGTACAAGTCTAGGACCTTAGCTATTAGGCCAGAGTAAGAGTTAAGACCTTAACCAGTAGGCCAGAGTAAGAGTTAAGACCTTAACCTGTAGGCCATAGTATGAGTCTAAGACCTTAGCTATTGGGCCAGAGTAAGAGTTAAGACCTTAACCATTAGGCCAGAGTACGAGTCTAAGACCTTAGCTATTAGGCCAGAGTAAGAGTTAAGACCTTAACCAGTAGGCCCGAGTACGAGTCTAAGACCTTAGCTATTAGGCCAGAGTAAGAGTTAAGACCTTAGCTATTAGGCCAGAGTAAGAGTTAAGACCTTAGCTATTAGGCCAGAGTAAGAGTTAAGACGTTAACTAGTAGGCCAGAGTAAGAGTTAAGACCTTAACCAGTAGGCCAGAGTACGAGTCTAAGACCTTAGCTATTCGGCCAGAGTAAGAGTTAAGACCTTAACCATTAGGCCAGAGTACGAGTCTAAGACCTTAGCTATTAGGCCAGAGTAAGAGTTAAGACCTTAGCTTTTAGGCCAGAGTAAGAGTTAAGACCTTAACCAGTAGGCCAGAGTAAGAGTTAACAACTTAACCATTATGCTAGAGTAGGAGTCTAAGACCTTAGCTTTTAGGCCAGAGTAAGAGTTAAGACTTTAACCAGTAGGCCAGAGTAAGTGTTAAGACCTTTACCAGTAGGCCAGAATAAGAGTTAAGACCTTAACCAGTAGTCTAGAGTACGAGTCTAAGACCTTAGCTATTAGACCAGAGTACAAGTCTAAGACCTTAGCTATTAGGCCAGAGTACGAGTCTAAGACATTAGCTATTAGGCCAGAGTAAGAGTTAAGACCTTAGCTATTATGCCAGAGTAAGAGTTCAGACCTTAGTTATTAGGCCAGAGTAAGAGTTAAGGCCTTAACCATTAGGCCAGAGTACGAGTCTAAGACCTTAGCTATTAGGCCAGAGTAAGAGTTAAGACCTTAGCTATTAGGCCAGAGTAAGAGTTAAGACCTTAACCATTAGGCCAGAGTAAGAGTTAAGACCTTAGCTATTAGGCCAGAGTAAGAGTTAAGACCTTAACCAGTAGGCCAGAGTAAGAGTTAAGACCTTAACCATTAGGCCAGAGTACGAGTCTAAGACCTTAGCTATTAGGCCAGAGTAAGAGTTAAGACCTTAGCTATTAGACCAGAGTAAGAGTTAATTCCTTAGCTATTAGGCCAGAGTAAGAGTTAAGACCTTAACCATTAGGCCAGAGTAAGAGTTAAGACCTTAACCATTTGGCCAGAGTACGAGTCTAAGACCTTAGCTATTAGGCCAGAGTAAGAGTTAAGACCTTAGCTATTAGGCCAGAGTAAGAGTTAAGACCTTAACCAGTAGGCCAGAGTAAGATTTAAGAACTTAACCATTAGGCCAGAGTACGAGTCTAAGACCTTAGCTATTAGGCCAGAGTAAGAGTTAAGACCTTAGCTATTAGGCCAGAGTAAGAGTTAAGACCTTAACCATTAGGCCAGAGTAAGAGTTAAGACCTTAGCTATTAGGCCAGAGTAAGAGTTAAGACCTTAACCAGTAGGCCAGAGTAAGAGTTAAGACCTTAGCTATTAGGCCAGAGTAAGAGTTCAGACCTTAGTTATTAGGCCAGAGTAAGAGTTAAGGCCTTAACCATTAGGCCAGAGTACGAGTCTAAGACCTTAGCTATTAGGCCAGAGTAAGAGTTAAGACCTTAGCTATTAGGCCAGAGTAAGAGTTAAGACCTTAACCATTAGGCCAGAGTAAGAGTTAAGACCTTAACCATTAGGCCAGAGTAAGAGTTAAGACCTTAACCCTTTGGCCAGAGTACGAGTCTAAGACCTTAGCTATTAGGCCAGAGTAAGAGTTAAGACCTTAGCTATTAGGCCAGAGTAAGAGTTAAGACCTTAACCAGTTGGCCAGAGTAAGATTTAAGACCTTAACCATTAGGCCAGAGTACGAGTCTAAGACATTAGCTATTAGGCCAGAGTAAGAGTTAAGACCTTAACCAGTAGGCCAGAGTAAGAGTTAAGACCTTAACCATTAGGCCAGAGTACGAGTCTAAGACCTTAGCTATTAGGCCAGAGTAAGAGTTAAGACCTTAGCTGTTAGGTCAGAGTAAGAGTTAAGACCTTAAACAGTAGGCCAGAGTACGAGTCTAGGACCTTAGCTATTAGGCCAGAGTAAGAGTTAAGACCTTAGCTATTAGGCCAGAGTAAGTGTTAAGACCTTACCCAGTAGGCCAGAGTAAGAGTTAAGACCTTAACCAGTTGGCCAGAGTAAGATTTAAGACCTTAACCATTAGGCCAGAGTACGAGTCTAAGACCTTAGCTATTAGGCCAGAGTAAGAGTTAAGACCTTAACCATTAGGCCAGAGTAAGAGTTAAGACCTTAACCATTTGGCCAGAGTACGTGTCTAAGACCTTAGCTATTAGGCCAGAGTAAGAGTTAAGACCTTAGCTATTAGGCCAGAGTAAGAGTTAAGACCTTAACCACTAGGCCAAAGTCAGAGTTAAGACCTTAACCAGTAGGCCAGAGTAAGATTTAAGACCTTAAACATTAGGCCAGAGTACGAGTCTAAGACCTTAGCTATTAGGCCAGAGTAAGAGTTAAGACCTTAACCAGTAGGCCAGAGTAAGAGTTAAGACCTTAACCATTAGGCCAGAGTATGAGTCTAAGATCTTAGCTATTAGGCCAGAGTAAGAGTTAAGACCTTAGTTATTAGGTCAGAGTAAGAGTTAAGACCTTAAACAGTAGGCCAGAGTACAAGTCTAGGACCTTAGCCATTAGACCAGAGTAAGAGTTAAGACCTTAACCTGTAGGCCATAGTACGAGTCTAAGACCTAAGCTATTGGGCCAGAGTAAGAGTTAAGACCTTAACCATTAGGCCAGAGTACGAGTCTAAGACCTTAGCTATTAGGCCAGAGTAAGAGTTAAGACCTTAACCAGTAGGCCGGAGTACGAGTCTAAGACCTTAGCTATTAGGCCAGAGTAAGAGATAAGACCTTAGCTATTAGGCCAGAGTAAGAGTTAAGACCTTAACCATTAGGCCAGAGAAAGAGTTAAGACCTTAGCTATTAGGCCAGAGTAAGAGTTAAGACCTTAGCTATTAGGCCAGAGTAAGAGTTAAGACCTTAACCAGTAGGCCAGATTAAGAGTTGAGACCTTAACCATTAGGCCAGAGTACGAGTCTAAGACCTTAGATATTAGGCCAGAGTAAGAGTTAAGACTTTAACCAGTAGGCCAGAGTACAAGTCAAAGACCTTAAACATTAGGCCAGAGTACGAGTCTAAGACCTTAGCTATTAGGCCATAGTACAAGTCTAAGACCTTAGCTATTAGGCCTGAGTAAGAGTTAAGACCTTAGCTATTAGGCCAGAGTAAGAGTTAAGACCTTATCTATTAGGCCAAAGTAAGAGTTAAGACCTTAACCTGTAGGCCATAGTACAAGTCTAAGACCTTAGCTATTAGGCCAGAGTAAGAGTTAAGACCTTAACCAGTAGGGCAGAGTAAGTGTTAAGACCTTAACCTGTAGGCCAAAGCACAAGTCTAAGACCTTAGCTATTAGGCCAGAGTAAGAGTTATTACCTTAGCTATTAGGCCAGAGTAAGCGTTAAAACCTTAACCAGTAGGCCAGAGTACAAGTCTAAGACCTTAGCTATTAGGCCAGAGTAAGAGTTAAGACCTTAACCAGTAGGCCAGCGTAAGAGTTAAGACCTTAACCAGTAGGCCAGAGTAAGAGTTAAGACCTTAACCATTAGGCCAGAGTACGAGTCTAAGACCTTAGCTATTAGGCCAGAGTAAGAGTTAAGACCTTAGCTATTAGGCCAGAGTAAGATTTAAGACCTTAGCTATTAGGCCAGAGTAAGAGTTAAGACGTTAACCAGTAGGCCAGAGTAAGAGTTAAGACCTTAACCAGTAGGCCAGAGTACGAGTGTAAGACCTTAGCTATTCGGCCAGAGTAAGAGTTAAGACCTTAACCATTAGGCCAGAGTACGAGTCTAAGACCTTAGCTATTAGGCCAGAGTACGAGTTAAGACCTTAACCATTAGGCCAGAGTAAGAGTTAAGACCTTCACCAGTAGGCCAGAGTACGAGTCTAAGACCTTAGCTATTAGGCCAGAGTAAGAGTTAAGACCTTAGCTTTTAGGCCAGAGTAAGAGTTAAGACCTTAACCAGTAGGCCAGAGTAAGAGTTAACAACTTAACCATTATGCTAGAGTAGGAGTCTAAGACCTTAGCTTTTAGGCCAGAGTAAGAGTTAAGACTTTAACCAGTAGGCCAGAGTAAGCGTTAAGACCTTTACCAGTAGGCCATAGTAAGAGTTAAGACCTTAACCAGTAGTCCAGAGTACGAGTCTAAGACCTTAGCTATTAGACCAGAGTACAAGTCTAAGACCTTAGCTATTAGGCCAGAGTAAGAGTTAAGACCTTAACCATTATGCCAGAGTAAGAGTTAAGACCTTAGCTATTAGGCCAGAGTAAGAGTTAAGACCTTAACCAGTAGGCCAGAGTAAGAGTTAAGACCTTAACCAGTAGGCCAGAGTAAGATTTAAGACGTTAACCATTTGGCCAGAGTACGAGTCTAAGACCTTAGCTATTAGGCCAGAGTCAGAGTTAAGACCTTAGCTATTAGACCAGAGTAAGAGTTAATACCTTAGCTATTAGGCCAGAGTAAGAGTTAAGACCTTTACCAGTAGGCCAGAATAAGAGTTAAGACCTTAACCAGTAGTCTAGAGTACGAGTCTAAGACCTTAGCTATTAGACCAGAGTACAAGTCTAAGACCTTAGCTATTAGGCCAGAGTACGAGTCTAAGACATTAGCTATTAGGCCAGAGTAAGAGTTAAGACCTTAGCTATTATGCCAGAGTAAGAGTTCAGACCTTAGTTATTAGGCCAGAGTAAGAGTTAAGGCCTTAACCATTAGGCCAGAGTACGAGTCTAAGACCTTAGCTATTAGGCCAGAGTAAGAGTTAAGACCTTAACCATTAGGCCAGAGTAAGAGTTAAGACCTTAGCTATTAGGCCAGAGTAAGAGTTAAGACCTTAACCAGTAGGCCAGAGTAAGAGTTAAGACCTTAACCATTAGGCCAGAGTACGAGTCTAAGACCTTAGCTATTCGGCCAGAGTAAGAGTTAAGACCTTAACCATTAGGCCAGAGTACGAGTCTAAGACCTTAGCTATTAGGCCAGAGTACGAGTTAAGACCTTAACCATTAGGCCAGAGTAAGAGTTAAGACCTTCACCAGTAGGCCAGAGTACGAGTCTAAGACCTTAGCTATTAGGCCAGAGTAAGAGTTAAGACCTTAGCTTTTAGGCCAGAGTAAGAGTTAAGACCTTAACCAGTAGGCCAGAGTAAGAGTTAACAACTTAACCATTATGCTAGAGTAGGAGTCTAAGACCTTAGCTTTTAGGCCAGAGTAAGAGTTAAGACTTTAACCAGTAGGCCAGAGTAAGCGTTAAGACCTTTACCAGTAGGCCATAGTAAGAGTTAAGACCTTAACCAGTAGTCCAGAGTACGAGTCTAAGACCTTAGCTATTAGACCAGAGTACAAGTCTAAGACCTTAGCTATTAGGCCAGAGTAAGAGTTAAGACCTTAACCATTATGCCAGAGTAAGAGTTAAGACCTTAGCTATTAGGCCAGAGTAAGAGTTAAGACCTTAACCAGTAGGCCAGAGTAAGAGTTAAGACCTTAACCAGTAGGCCAGAGTAAGATTTAAGACGTTAACCATTTGGCCAGAGTACGAGTCTAAGACCTTAGCTATTAGGCCAGAGTCAGAGTTAAGACCTTAGCTATTAGACCAGAGTAAGAGTTAATACCTTAGCTATTAGGCCAGAGTAAGAGTTAAGACCTTTACCAGTAGGCCAGAATAAGAGTTAAGACCTTAACCAGTAGTCTAGAGTACGAGTCTAAGACCTTAGCTATTAGACCAGAGTACAAGTCTAAGACCTTAGCTATTAGGCCAGAGTACGAGTCTAAGACATTAGCTATTAGGCCAGAGTAAGAGTTAAGACCTTAGCTATTATGCCAGAGTAAGAGTTCAGACCTTAGTTATTAGGCCAGAGTAAGAGTTAAGGCCTTAACCATTAGGCCAGAGTACGAGTCTAAGACCTTAGCTATTAGGCCAGAGTAAGAGTTAAGACCTTAGCTATTAGGCCAGAGTAAGAGTTAAGACCTTAACCATTAGGCCAGAGTAAGAGTTAAGACCTTAGCTATTAGGCCAGAGTAAGAGTTAAGACCTTAACCAGTAGGCCAGAGTAAGAGTTAAGACCTTAACCATTAGGCCAGAGTACGAGTCTAAGACCTTAGCTATTAGGCCAGAGTAAGAGTTAAGACCTTAGCTATTAGACCAGAGTAAGAGTTAATTCCTTAGCTATTAGGCCAGAGTAAGAGTTAAGACCTTAACCATTAGGCCAGAGTAAGAGTTAAGACCTTAACCATTTGGCCAGAGTACGAGTCTAAGACCTTAGCTATTAGGCCAGAGTAAGAGTTAAGACCTTAGCTATTAGGCCAGAGTAAGAGTTAAGACCTTAACCAGTAGGCCAGAGTAAGATTTAAGAACTTAACCATTAGGCCAGAGTACGAGTCTAAGACCTTAGCTATTAGGCCAGAGTAAGAGTTAAGACCTTAGCTATTAGGCCAGAGTAAGAGTTAAGACCTTAACCATTAGGCCAGAGTAAGAGTTAAGACCTTAGCTATTAGGCCAGAGTAAGAGTTAAGACCTTAACCAGTAGGCCAGAGTAAGAGTTAAGACCTTAGCTATTAGGCCAGAGTAAGAGTTCAGACCTTAGTTATTAGGCCAGAGTAAGAGTTAAGGCCTTAACCATTAGGCCAGAGTACGAGTCTAAGACCTTAGCTATTAGGCCAGAGTAAGAGTTAAGACCTTAGCTATTAGGCCAGAGTAAGAGTTAAGACCTTAACCATTAGGCCAGAGTAAGAGTTAAGACCTTAACCATTAGGCCAGAGTAAGAGTTAAGACCTTAACCCTTTGGCCAGAGTACGAGTCTAAGACCTTAGCTATTAGGCCAGAGTAAGAGTTAAGACCTTAGCTATTAGGCCAGAGTAAGAGTTAAGACCTTAACCAGTTGGCCAGAGTAAGATTTAAGACCTTAACCATTAGGCCAGAGTACGAGTCTAAGACATTAGCTATTAGGCCAGAGTAAGAGTTAAGACCTTAACCAGTAGGCCAGAGTAAGAGTTAAGACCTTAACCATTAGGCCAGAGTACGAGTCTAAGACCTTAGCTATTAGGCCAGAGTAAGAGTTAAGACCTTAACCATTAGGCCAGAGTAAGAGTTAAGACCTTAACCATTTGGCCAGAGTACGTGTCTAAGACCTTAGCTATTAGGCCAGAGTAAGAGTTAAGACCTTAGCTATTAGGCCAGAGTAAGAGTTAAGACCTTACCCAGTAGGCCAGAGTAAGAGTTAAGACCTTAACCAGTTGGCCAGAGTAAGATTTAAGACCTTAACCATTAGGCCAGAGTACGAGTCTAAGACCTTAGCTATTAGGCCAGAGTAAGAGTTAAGACCTTAACCATTAGGCCAGAGTAAGAGTTAAGACCTTAACCATTTGGCCAGAGTACGTGTCTAAGACCTTAGCTATTAGGCCAGAGTAAGAGTTAAGACCTTAGCTATTAGGCCAGAGTAAGAGTTAAGACCTTAACCACTAGGCCAAAGTCAGAGTTAAGACCTTAACCAGTAGGCCAGAGTAAGATTTAAGACCTTAAACATTAGGCCAGAGTACGAGTCTAAGACCTTAGCTATTAGGCCAGAGTAAGAGTTAAGACCTTAACCAGTAGGCCAGAGTAAGAGTTAAGACCTTAACCATTAGGCCAGAGTATGAGTCTAAGATCTTAGCTATTAGGCCAGAGTAAGAGTTAAGACCTTAGTTATTAGGTCAGAGTAAGAGTTAAGACCTTAAACAGTAGGCCAGAGTACAAGTCTAGGACCTTAGCCATTAGACCAGAGTAAGAGTTAAGACCTTAACCTGTAGGCCATAGTACGAGTCTAAGACCTAAGCTATTGGGCCAGAGTAAGAGTTAAGACCTTAACCATTAGGCCAGAGTACGAGTCTAAGACCTTAGCTATTAGGCCAGAGTAAGAGTTAAGACCTTAACCAGTAGGCCGGAGTACGAGTCTAAGACCTTAGCTATTAGGCCAGAGTAAGAGATAAGACCTTAGCTATTAGGCCAGAGTAAGAGTTAAGACCTTAACCATTAGGCCAGAGAAAGAGTTAAGACCTTAGCTATTAGGCCAGAGTAAGAGTTAAGATCTTAGCTATTAGGCCAGAGCAAGAGTTAAGACCTTAACCAGTAGGCCAGATTAAGAGTTGAGACCTTAACCATTAGGCCAGAGTACGAGTCTAAGACCTTAGATATTAGGCCAGAGTAAGAGTTAAGACTTTAACCAGTAGGCCAGAGTACAAGTCAAAGACCTTAAACATTAGGCCAGAGTACGAGTCTAAGACCTTAGCTATTAGGCCATAGTACAAGTCTAAGACCTTAGCTATTAGGCCTGAGTAAGAGTTAAGACCTTAGCTATTAGGCCAGAGTAAGAGTTAAGACCTTATCTATTAGGCCAAAGTAAGAGTTAAGACCTTAACCTGTAGGCCATAGTACAAGTCTAAGACCTTAGCTATTAGGCCAGAGTAAGAGTTAAGACCTTAACCAGTAGGGCAGAGTAAGTGTTAAGACCTTAACCTGTAGGCCAAAGCACAAGTCTAAGACCTTAGCTATTAGGCCAGAGTAAGAGTTATTACCTTAGCTATTAGGCCAGAGTAAGCGTTAAAACCTTAACCAGTAGGCCAGAGTACAAGTCTAAGACCTTAGCTATTAGGCCAGAGTAAGAGTTAAGACCTTAACCAGTAGGCCAGCGTAAGAGTTAAGACCTTAACCAGTAGGCCAGAGTAAGAGTTAAGACCTTAACCATTAGGCCAGAGTACGAGTCTAAGACCTTAGCTATTAGGCCAGAGTAAGAGTTAAGACCTTAGCTATTAGGCCAGAGTAAGATTTAAGACCTTAGCTATTAGGCCAGAGTAAGAGTTAAGACGTTAACCAGTAGGCCAGAGTAAGAGTTAAGACCTTAACCAGTAGGCCAGAGTACGAGTGTAAGACCTTAGCTATTCGGCCAGAGTAAGAGTTAAGACCTTAACCATTAGGCCAGAGTACGAGTCTAAGACCTTAGCTATTAGGCCAGAGTACGAGTTAAGACCTTAACCATTAGGCCAGAGTAAGAGTTAAGACCTTCACCAGTAGGCCAGAGTACGAGTCTAAGACCTTAGCTATTAGGCCAGAGTAAGAGTTAAGACCTTAGCTTTTAGGCCAGAGTAAGAGTTAAGACCTTAACCAGTAGGCCAGAGTAAGAGTTAACAACTTAACCATTATGCTAGAGTAGGAGTCTAAGACCTTAGCTTTTAGGCCAGAGTAAGAGTTAAGACTTTAACCAGTAGGCCAGAGTAAGCGTTAAGACCTTTACCAGTAGGCCATAGTAAGAGTTAAGACCTTAACCAGTAGTCCAGAGTACGAGTCTAAGACCTTAGCTATTAGACCAGAGTACAAGTCTAAGACCTTAGCTATTAGGCCAGAGTAAGAGTTAAGACCTTAACCATTATGCCAGAGTAAGAGTTAAGACCTTAGCTATTAGGCCAGAGTAAGAGTTAAGACCTTAACCAGTAGGCCAGAGTAAGAGTTAAGACCTTAACCAGTAGGCCAGAGTAAGATTTAAGACGTTAACCATTTGGCCAGAGTACGAGTCTAAGACCTTAGCTATTAGGCCAGAGTCAGAGTTAAGACCTTAGCTATTAGACCAGAGTAAGAGTTAATACCTTAGCTATTAGGCCAGAGTAAGAGTTAAGACCTTAACGATTAGGCCAGAGTAAGAGTTAAGACCTTAACCATTTGGCCAGAGTACGAGTCTAAGACCTTAGCTATTAGGCCAGAGTAAGAGTTAAGACCTTAGCTATTAGGCCAGAGTAAGAGTTAAGACCTTAACCAGTAGGCCAGAGTAAGATTTAAGACCTTAACCATTAGGCCAGAGTACGAGTCAAAGACCTTAGCTATTAGGCCAGAGTAAGAGTTAAGACCTTAACCTGTAGGCCAGAGTAAGAGTTTAGACCTTAACCGTTAGGCCAGAGTACGAGTCTAAGACCTTAGCTATTAGGCCAGAGTAAGAGTTAAGACCTTAGCTGTTAGGTCAGAGTAAGAGTTAAGACCTTAAACAGTAGGCCAGAGTACGAGTCTAGGACCTTAGCTATTAGGCCAGAGTAAGAGTTAAGACCTTAGCTATTAGGCCAGAGTAAGTGTTAAGACCTTACCCAGTAGGCCAGAGTAAGAGTTAAGACCTTAACCAGTTGGCCAGAGTAAGATTTAAGACCTTAGCTATTAGGCCAGAGTAAGAGTTAAGACCTTAGCTATTAGGCTAGAGTAAGAGTTAAGACCTTAACCACTAGGCCAAAGTCGGAGTTAAGACCTTAACCAGTAGGCCAGAGTAAGATTTAAGACCTTAAACATTAGGCCAGAGTACGAGTCTAAGACCTTAGCTATTAGGCCAGAGTAAGAGTTAAGACCTTAACCAGTAGGCCAGAGTAAGAGTTAAGACCTTAACCAGTAGGCCAGAGTATGAGTTTAAGACCTTAGCTATTTGGCCAGAGTAAGAGTTAAGACCGTAACCATTAGGCCAGAGTACGAGTCTAAGACCTTAGCTATTAGGCCAGAGTAAGAGTTAAGACCTTAACCAGTAGGCCAGAGTAAGAGTTAAGGCCTTAACCATTAGGCCAGAGTACGAGTCTAAGACCTTAGCTATTAGGCCAGAGTAAGAGTTAAGACCTTAACCAGTAGGCCAGAGTAAGAGTTAAGACCTTAACCTGTAGGCCAGAGTAAGAGTTAAATCCTTAACCATTAGGTCAGAGTACGAGTCTAAGACCTTAGCTATTAGGCCAGAGTAAGAGTTAAGACCTTAACCAGTAGGCCAGAGTAAGAGGTAAGACCTTAACCAGTAGGCCAGAGTACGAGTTTAAGACCTTAGCTATTCGGCCAGAGTAAGAGTTAAGACCGTAACCATTAGGCCAGAGTACGAGTCTAAGACCTTAGCTATTAGGCCAGAGTAAGAGTTAAGACCTTAGCTATTAGGCCAGAGTAAGAGTTAAGACCTTAACCACTAGGCCAAAGTCGGAGTTAAGACCTTAACCAGTAGGCCAGAGTAAGATTTAAGACCTTAAACATTAGGCCAGAGTACGAGTCTAAGACCTTAGCTATTAGGCCAGAGTAAGAGTTAAGACCTTAACCAGTAGGCCAGAGTAAGAGTTAAGACCTTAACCATTAGGCCAGAGTACGAGTCTAAGACCTTAGCTATTAGGCCAGAGTAAGAGTTAAGACCTTAGCTATTAGGTCAGATTAAGAGTTAAGACCTTAAACAGTAGGCCAGAGTACAAGTCTAGGACCTTAGCTGTTAGGCCAGAGTAAGAGTTAAGACCTTAACCAGTAGGCCAGAGTAAGAGTTAAGACCTTAACCTGTAGGCCACAGTATGAGTCTAAGACCTTAGCTATTGGGCCAGAGTAAGAGTTAAGACCTTAACCATTAGGCCAGAGTACGAGTCTAAGACCTTAGCTATTAGGCCAGAGTAAGAGTTAAGACCTTAACCAGTAGGCCGGAGTACGAGTCTAAGACCTTAGCTATTAGGCCAGAGTAAGAGTTAAGACCTTAGCTATTAGGCCAGAGTAAGAGTTAAGACCTTAGCTATTAGGCCAGAGTAAGAGTTAAGACGTTAACTAGTAGGCCAGAGTAAGAGTTAAGACCTTAACCAGTAGGCCAGAGTACGAGTCTAAGACCTTAGCTATTCAGCCAGAGTAAGAGTTAAGACCTTAACCATTAGGCCAGAGTACGAGTCTAAGACCTTAGCTATTAGGCCAGAGTAAGAGTTAAGACCTTAGCTTTTAGGCCAGAGTAAGAGTTAAGACCTTAACGATTAGGCCAGAGTAAGAGTTAAGACCTTAACCATTTGGCCAGAGTACGAGTCTAAGACCTTAGCTATTAGGCCAGAGTAAGAGTTAAGACCTTAGCTATTAGGCCAGAGTAAGAGTTAAGACCTTAACCTGTAGGCCAGAGTAAGAGTTTAGACCTTAACCAGTAGGCCAGAGTACGAGTCTAAGACCTTAGCTATTAGGCCAGAGTAAGAGTTAAGACCTTAGCTGTTAGGTCAGAGTAAGAGTTAAGACCTTAAACAGTAGGCCAGAGTACGAGTCTAGGACCTTAGCTATTAGGCCAGAGTAAGAGTTAAGACCTTAGCTATTAGGCCAGAGTAAGTGTTAAGACCTTACCCAGTAGGCCAGAGTAAGAGTTAAGACCTTAACCAGTTGGCCAGAGTAAGATTTAAGACCTTAACCATTAGGCCAGAGTACGAGTCTAAGACCTTAGCTATTAGGCCAGAGTAAGAGTTAAGACCTTAGCTATTAGGCCAGAGTAAGAGTTAAGACCTTAACCACTAGGCCAAAGTCGGAGTTAAGACCTTAACCAGTAGGCCAGAGTAAGATTTAAGACCTTAAACATTAGGCCAGAGTACGAGTCTAAGACCTTAGCTATTAGGCCAGAGTAAGAGTTAAGACCTTAACCAGTAGGCCAGAGTAAGAGTTAAGACCTTAACCAGTAGGCCAGAGTATGAGTTTAAGACCTTAGCTATTTGGCCAGAGTAAGAGTTAAGACCGTAACCATTAGGCCAGAGTACGAGTCTAAGACCTTAGCTATTAGGCCAGAGTAAGAGTTAAGACCTTAACCAGTAGGCCAGAGTAAGAGTTAAGGCCTTAACCATTAGGCCAGAGTACGAGTCTAAGACCTTAGCTATTAGGCCAGAGTAAGAGTTAAGACCTTAACCAGTAGGCCAGAGTAAGAGTTAAGACCTTAACCTGTAGGCCAGAGTAAGAGTTAAATCCTTAACCATTAGGTCAGAGTACGAGTCTAAGACCTTAGCTATTAGGCCAGAGTAAGAGTTAAGACCTTAACCAGTAGGCCAGAGTAAGAGGTAAGACCTTAACCAGTAGGCCAGAGTACGAGTTTAAGACCTTAGCTATTCGGCCAGAGTAAGAGTTAAGACCGTAACCATTAGGCCAGAGTACGAGTCTAAGACCTTAGCTATTAGGCCAGAGTAAGAGTTAAGACCTTAGCTATTAGGCCAGAGTAAGAGTTAAGACCTTAACCACTAGGCCAAAGTCGGAGTTAAGACCTTAACCAGTAGGCCAGAGTAAGATTTAAGACCTTAAACATTAGGCCAGAGTACGAGTCTAAGACCTTAGCTATTAGGCCAGAGTAAGCGTTAAGACCTTAACCAGTAGGCCAGAGTAAGAGTTAAGACCTTAACCATTAGGCCAGAGTACGAGTCTAAGACCTTAGCTATTAGGCCAGAGTAAGAGTTAAGACCTTAGCTATTAGGTCAGATTAAGAGTTAAGACCTTAAACAGTAGGCCAGAGTACAAGTCTAGGACCTTAGCTATTAGGCCAGAGTAAGAGTTAAGACCTTAACCAGTAGGCCAGAGTAAGAGTTAAGACCTTAACCTGTAGGCCATAGTATGAGTCTAAGACCTTAGCTATTGGGCCAGAGTAAGAGTTAAGACCTTAACCATTAGGCCAGAGTACGAGTCTAAGACCTTAGCTATTAGGCCAGAGTAAGAGTTAAGACCTTAACCAGTAGGCCCGAGTACGAGTCTAAGACCTTAGCTATTAGGCCAGAGTAAGAGTTAAGACCTTAGCTATTAGGCCAGAGTAAGAGTTAAGACCTTAGCTATTAGGCCAGAGTAAGAGTTAAGACGTTAACTAGTAGGCCAGAGTAAGAGTTAAGACCTTAACCAGTAGGCCAGAGTACGAGTCTAAGACCTTAGCTATTCGGCCAGAGTAAGAGTTAAGACCTTAACCATTAGGCCAGAGTACGAGTCTAAGACCTTAGCTATTAGGCCAGAGTAAGAGTTAAGACCTTAGCTTTTAGGCCAGAGTAAGAGTTAAGACCTTAACCAGTAGGCCAGAGTAAGAGTTAACAACTTAACCATTATGCTAGAGTAGGAGTCTAAGACCTTAGCTTTTAGGCCAGAGTAAGAGTTAAGACTTTAACCAGTAGGCCAGAGTAAGTGTTAAGACCTTTACCAGTAGGCCAGAATAAGAGTTAAGACCTTAACCAGTAGTCTAGAGTACGAGTCTAAGACCTTAGCTATTAGACCAGAGTACAAGTCTAAGACCTTAGCTATTAGGCCAGAGTACGAGTCTAAGACATTAGCTATTAGGCCAGAGTAAGAGTTAAGACCTTAGCTATTAGGCCAGAGTAAGAGTTCAGACCTTAGTTATTAGGCCAGAGTAAGAGTTAAGGCCTTAACCATTAGGCCAGAGTACGAGTCTAAGACCTTAGCTATTAGGCCAGAGTAAGAGTTAAGACCTTAGCTATTAGGCCAGAGTAAGAGTTAAGACCTTAACCATTAGGCCAGAGTAAGAGTTAAGACCTTAGCTATTAGGCCAGAGTAAGAGTTAAGACCTTAACCAGTAGGCCAGAGTAAGAGTTAAGACCTTAACCATTAGGCCAGAGTACGAGTCTAAGACCTTAGCTATTAGGCCAGAGTAAGAGTTAAGACCTTAGCTATTAGACCAGAGTAAGAGTTAATTCCTTAGCTATTAGGCCAGAGTAAGAGTTAAGACCTTAACCATTAGGCCAGAGTAAGAGTTAAGACCTTAACCATTTGGCCAGAGTACGAGTCTAAGACCTTAGCTATTAGGCCAGAGTAAGAGTTAAGACCTTAGCTATTAGGCCAGAGTAAGAGTTAAGACCTTAACCAGTAGGCCAGAGTAAGATTTAAGAACTTAACCATTAGGCCAGAGTACGAGTCTAAGACCTTAGCTATTAGGCCAGAGTAAGAGTTAAGACCTTAGCTATTAGGCCAGAGTAAGAGTTAAGACCTTAACCATTAGGCCAGAGTAAGAGTTAAGACCTTAGCTATTAGGCCAGAGTAAGAGTTAAGACCTTAACCAGTAGGCCAGAGTAAGAGTTAAGACCTTAGCTATTAGGCCAGAGTAAGAGTTCAGACCTTAGTTATTAGGCCAGAGTAAGAGTTAAGGCCTTACCCATTAGGCCAGAGTACGAGTCTAAGACCTTAGCTATTAGGCCAGAGTAAGAGTTAAGACCTTAGCTATTAGGCCAGAGTAAGAGTTAAGACCTTAACCATTAGGCCAGAGTAAGAGTTAAGACCTTAACCATTAGGCCAGAGTAAGAGTTAAGACCTTAACCATTTGGCCAGAGTACGAGTCTAAGACCTTAGCTATTAGGCCAGAGTAAGAGTTAAGACCTTAGCTATTAGGCCAGAGTAAGAGTTAAGACCTTAACCAGTTGGCCAGAGTAAGATTTAAGACCTTAACCATTAGGCCAGAGTACGAGTCTAAGACATTAGCTATTAGGCCAGAGTAAGAGTTAAGACCTTAACCAGTAGGCCAGAGTAAGAGTTAAGACCTTAACCATTAGGCCAGAGTACGAGTCTAAGACCTTAGCTATTAGGCCAGAGTAAGAGTTAAGACCTTAGCTGTTAGGTCAGAGTAAGAGTTAAGACCTTAAACAGTAGGCCAGAGTACGAGTCTAGGACCTTAGCTATTAGGCCAGAGTAAGAGTTAAGACCTTAGCTATTAGGCCAGAGTAAGTGTTAAGACCTTACCCAGTAGGCCAGAGTAAGAGTTAAGACCTTAACCAGTTGGCCAGAGTAAGATTTAAGACCTTAACCATTAGGCCAGAGTACGAGTCTAAGACCTTAGCTATTAGGCCAGAGTAAGAGTTAAGACCTTAACCATTAGGCCAGAGTAAGAGTTAAGACCTTAACCATTTGGCCAGAGTACGTGTCTAAGACCTTAGCTATTAGGCCAGAGTAAGAGTTAAGACCTTAGCTATTAGGCCAGAGTAAGAGTTAAGACCTTAACCACTAGGCCAAAGTCAGAGTTAAGACCTTAACCAGTAGGCCAGAGTAAGATTTAAGACCTTAAACATTAGGCCAGAGTACGAGTCTAAGACCTTAGCTATTAGGCCAGAGTAAGAGTTAAGACCTTAACCAGTAGGCCAGAGTAAGAGTTAAGACCTTAACCATTAGGCCAGAGTATGAGTCTAAGATCTTAGCTATTAGGCCAGAGTAAGAGTTAAGACCTTAGTTATTAGGTCAGAGTAAGAGTTAAGACCTTAAACAGTAGGCCAGAGTACAAGTCTAGGACCTTAGCCATTAGACCAGAGTAAGAGTTAAGACCTTAACCTGTAGGCCATAGTACGAGTCTAAGACCTAAGCTATTGGGCCAGAGTAAGAGTTAAGACCTTAACCATTAGGCCAGAGTACGAGTCTAAGACCTTAGCTATTAGGCCAGAGTAAGAGTTAAGACCTTAACCAGTAGGCTGGAGTACGAGTCTAAGACCTTAGCTATTAGGCCAGAGTAAGAGATAAGACCTTAGCTATTAGGCCAGAGTAAGAGTTAAGACCTTAACCATTAGGCCAGAGAAAGAGTTAAGACCTTAGCTATTAGGCCAGAGTAAGAGTTAAGACCTTAGCTATTAGGCCAGAGTAAGAGTTAAGACCTTAACCAGTAGGCCAGATTAAGAGTTGAGACCTTAACCATTAGGCCAGAGTACGAGTCTAAGACCTTAGATATTAGGCCAGAGTAAGAGTTAAGACTTTAACCAGTAGGCCAGAGTACAAGTCAAAGACCTTAAACATTAGGCCAGAGTACGAGTCTAAGACCTTAGCTATTAGGCCATAGTACAAGTCTAAGACCTTAGCTATTAGGCCTGAGTAAGAGTTAAGACCTTAGCTATTAGGCCAGAGTAAGAGTTAAGACCTTAGCTATTAGGCCAAAGTAAGAGTTAAGACCTTAACCTGTAGGCCATAGTACAAGTCTAAGACCTTAGCTATTAGGCCAGAGTAAGAGTTAAGACCTTAACCAGTAGGGCAGAGTAAGTGTTAAGACCTTAACCTGTAGGCCAAAGCACAAGTCTAAGACCTTAGCTATTAGGCCAGAGTAAGAGTTATTACCTTAGCTATTAGGCCAGAGTAAGCGTTAAAACCTTAACCAGTAGGCCAGAGTACAAGTCTAAGACCTTAGCTATTAGGCCAGAGTAAGAGTTAAGACCTTAACCAGTAGGCCAGCGTAAGAGTTAAGACCTTAACCAGTAGGCCAGAGTAAGAGTTAAGACCTTAACCATTAGGCCAGAGTACGAGTCTAAGACCTTAGCTATTAGGCCAGAGTAAGAGTTAAGACCTTAGCTATTAGGCCAGAGTAAGATTTAAGACCTTAGCTATTAGGCCAGAGTAAGAGTTAAGACGTTAACCAGTAGGCCAGAGTAAGAGTTAAGACCTTAACCAGTAGGCCAGAGTACGAGTGTAAGACCTTAGCTATTCGGCCAGAGTAAGAGTTAAGACCTTAACCATTAGGCCAGAGTACGAGTCTAAGACCTTAGCTATTAGGCCAGAGTACGAGTTAAGACCTTAACCATTAGGCCAGAGTAAGAGTTAAGACCTTCACCAGTAGGCCAGAGTACGAGTCTAAGACCTTAGCTATTAGGCCAGAGTAAGAGTTAAGACCTTAGCTTTTAGGCCAGAGTAAGAGTTAAGACCTTAACCAGTAGGCCAGAGTAAGAGTTAACAACTTAACCATTATGCTAGAGTAGGAGTCTAAGACCTTAGCTTTTAGGCCAGAGTAAGAGTTAAGACTTTAACCAGTAGGCCAGAGTAAGCGTTAAGACCTTTACCAGTAGGCCATAGTAAGAGTTAAGACCTTAACCAGTAGTCCAGAGTACGAGTCTAAGACCTTAGCTATTAGACCAGAGTACAAGTCTAAGACCTTAGCTATTAGGCCAGAGTAAGAGTTAAGACCTTAACCATTATGCCAGAGTAAGAGTTAAGACCTTAGCTATTAGGCCAGAGTAAGAGTTAAGACCTTAACCAGTAGGCCAGAGTAAGAGTTAAGACCTTAACCAGTAGGCCAGAGTAAGATTTAAGACGTTAACCATTTGGCCAGAGTACGAGTCTAAGACCTTAGCTATTAGGCCAGAGTCAGAGTTAAGACCTTAGCTATTAGACCAGAGTAAGAGTTAATACCTTAGCTATTAGGCCAGAGTAAGAGTTAAGACCTTAACGATTAGGCCAGAGTAAGAGTTAAGACCTTAACCATTTGGCCAGAGTACGAGTCTAAGACCTTAGCTATTAGGCCAGAGTAAGAGTTAAGACCTTAGCTATTAGGCCAGAGTAAGAGTTAAGACCTTAACCAGTAGGCCAGAGTAAGATTTAAGACCTTAACCATTAGGCCAGAGTACGAGTCAAAGACCTTAGCTATTAGGCCAGAGTAAGAGTTAAGACCTTAACCTGTAGGCCAGAGTAAGAGTTTAGACCTTAACCGTTAGGCCAGAGTACGAGTCTAAGACCTTAGCTATTAGGCCAGAGTAAGAGTTAAGACCTTAGCTGTTAGGTCAGAGTAAGAGTTAAGACCTTAAACAGTAGGCCAGAGTACGAGTCTAGGACCTTAGCTATTAGGCCAGAGTAAGAGTTAAGACCTTAGCTATTAGGCCAGAGTAAGTGTTAAGACCTTACCCAGTAGGCCAGAGTAAGAGTTAAGACCTTAACCAGTTGGCCAGAGTAAGATTTAAGACCTTAGCTATTAGGCCAGAGTAAGAGTTAAGACCTTAGCTATTAGGCTAGAGTAAGAGTTAAGACCTTAACCACTAGGCCAAAGTCGGAGTTAAGACCTTAACCAGTAGGCCAGAGTAAGATTTAAGACCTTAAACATTAGGCCAGAGTACGAGTCTAAGACCTTAGCTATTAGGCCAGAGTAAGAGTTAAGACCTTAACCAGTAGGCCAGAGTAAGAGTTAAGACCTTAACCAGTAGGCCAGAGTATGAGTTTAAGACCTTAGCTATTTGGCCAGAGTAAGAGTTAAGACCGTAACCATTAGGCCAGAGTACGAGTCTAAGACCTTAGCTATTAGGCCAGAGTAAGAGTTAAGACCTTAACCAGTAGGCCAGAGTAAGAGTTAAGGCCTTAACCATTAGGCCAGAGTACGAGTCTAAGACCTTAGCTATTAGGCCAGAGTAAGAGTTAAGACCTTAACCAGTAGGCCAGAGTAAGAGTTAAGACCTTAACCTGTAGGCCAGAGTAAGAGTTAAATCCTTAACCATTAGGTCAGAGTACGAGTCTAAGACCTTAGCTATTAGGCCAGAGTAAGAGTTAAGACCTTAACCAGTAGGCCAGAGTAAGAGGTAAGACCTTAACCAGTAGGCCAGAGTACGAGTTTAAGACCTTAGCTATTCGGCCAGAGTAAGAGTTAAGACCGTAACCATTAGGCCAGAGTACGAGTCTAAGACCTTAGCTATTAGGCCAGAGTAAGATTTAAGACCTTAGCTATTAGGCCAGAGTAAGAGTTAAGACCTTAACCACTAGGCCAAAGTCGGAGTTAAGACCTTAACCAGTAGGCCAGAGTAAGATTTAAGACCTTAAACATTAGGCCAGAGTACGAGTCTAAGACCTTAGCTATTAGGCCAGAGTAAGAGTTAAGACCTTAACCAGTAGGCCAGAGTAAGAGTTAAGACCTTAACCATTAGGCCAGAGTACGAGTCTAAGACCTTAGCTATTAGGCCAGAGTAAGAGTTAAGACCTTAGCTATTAGGTCAGATTAAGAGTTAAGACCTTAAACAGTAGGCCAGAGTACAAGTCTAGGACCTTAGCTATTAGGCCAGAGTAAGAGTTAAGACCTTAACCAGTAGGCCAGAGTAAGAGTTAAGACCTTAACCTGTAGGCCACAGTATGAGTCTAAGACCTTAGCTATTGGGCCAGAGTAAGAGTTAAGACCTTAACCATTAGGCCAGAGTACGAGTCTAAGACCTTAGCTATTAGGCCAGAGTAAGAGTTAAGACCTTAACCAGTAGGCCGGAGTACGAGTCTAAGACCTTAGCTATTAGGCCAGAGTAAGAGTTAAGACCTTAGCTATTAGGCCAGAGTAAGAGTTAAGACGTTAACTAGTAGGCCAGAGTAAGAGTTAAGACCTTAACCAGTAGGCCAGAGTACGAGTCTAAGACCTTAGCTATTCGGCCAGAGTAAGAGTTAAGACCTTAACCATTAGGCCAGAGTACGAGTCTAAGACCTTAGCTATTAGGCCAGAGTAAGAGTTAAGACCTTAGCTTTTAGGCCAGAGTAAGAGTTAAGACCTTAACCAGTAGGCCATAACTTAACCATTATGCTAGAGTAGGAGTCTAAGACCTTAGCTTTTAGGCCAGAGTAAGAGTTAAGACTTTAACCAGTAGGCCAGAGTAAGTGTTAAGACCTTTACCAGTAGGCCAGAATAAGAGTTAAGACCTTAACCAGTAGTCTAGAGTACGAGTCTAAGACCTTAGCTATTAGACCAGAGTACAAGTCTAAGACCTTAGCTATTAGGCCAGAGTACGAGTCTAAGACATTAGCTATTAGGCCAGAGTAAGAGTTAAGACCTTAGCTATTAGGCCAGAGTAAGAGTTCAGACCTTAGTTATTAGGCCAGAGTAAGAGTTAAGGCCTTAACCATTAGGCCAGAGTACGAGTCTAAGACCTTAGCTATTAGGCCAGAGTAAGAGTTAAGACCTTAGCTATTAGGCCAGAGTAAGAGTTAAGACCTTAACCATTAGGCCAGAGTAAGAGTTAAGACCTTAGCTATTAGGCCAGAGTAAGAGTTAAGACCTTAACCAGTAGGCCAGAGTAAGAGTTAAGACCTTAACCATTAGGCCAGAGTACGAGTCTAAGACCTTAGCTATTAGGCCAGAGTAAGAGTTAAGACCTTAGCTATTAGACCAGAGTAAGAGTTAATTCCTTAGCTATTAGGCCAGAGTAAGAGTTAAGACCTTAACCATTAGGCCAGAGTAAGAGTTAAGACCTTAACCATTTGGCCAGAGTACGAGTCTAAGACCTTAGCTATTAGGCCAGAGTAAGAGTTAAGACCTTAGCTATTAGGCCAGAGTAAGAGTTAAGACCTTAACCAGTAGGCCAGAGTAAGAGTTAACAACTTAACCATTATGCTAGAGTAGGAGTCTAAGACCTTAGCTTTTAGGCCAGAGTAAGAGTTAAGACTTTAACCAGTAGGCCAGAGTAAGCGTTAAGACCTTTACCAGTAGGCCATAGTAAGAGTTAAGACCTTAACCAGTAGTCCAGAGTACGAGTCTAAGACCTTAGCTATTAGACCAGAGTACAAGTCTAAGACCTTAGCTATTAGGCCAGAGTAAGAGTTAAGACCTTAACCATTATGCCAGAGTAAGAGTTAAGACCTTAGCTATTAGGCCAGAGTAAGAGTTAAGACCTTAACCAGTAGGCCAGAGTAAGAGTTAAGACCTTAACCAGTAGGCCAGAGTAAGATTTAAGACGTTAACCATTTGGCCAGAGTACGAGTCTAAGACCTTAGCTATTAGGCCAGAGTCAGAGTTAAGACCTTAGCTATTAGACCAGAGTAAGAGTTAATACCTTAGCTATTAGGCCAGAGTAAGAGTTAAGACCTTAACGATTAGGCCAGAGTAAGAGTTAAGACCTTAACCATTTGGCCAGAGTACAAGTCTAAGACCTTAGCTATTAGGCCAGAGTAAGAGTTAAGACCTTAGCTATTAGGCCAGAGTAAGAGTTAAGACCTTAACCAGTAGGCCAGAGTAAGATTTAAGACCTTAACCATTAGGCCAGAGTACGAGTCAAAGACCTTAGCTATTAGGCCAGAGTAAGAGTTAAGACCTTAACCTGTAGGCCAGAGTAAGAGTTTAGACCTTAACCGTTAGGCCAGAGTACGAGTCTAAGACCTTAGCTATTAGGCCAGAGTAAGAGTTAAGACCTTAGCTGTTAGGTCAGAGTAAGAGTTAAGACCTTAAACAGTAGGCCAGAGTACGAGTCTAGGACCTTAGCTATTAGGCCAGAGTAAGAGTTAAGACCTTAGCTATTAGGCCAGAGTAAGTGTTAAGACCTTACCCAGTAGGCCAGAGTAAGAGTTAAGACCTTAACCAGTTGGCCAGAGTAAGATTTAAGACCTTAGCTATTAGGCCAGAGTAAGAGTTAAGACCTTAGCTATTAGGCTAGAGTAAGAGTTAAGACCTTAACCACTAGGCCAAAGTCGGAGTTAAGACCTTAACCAGTAGGCCAGAGTAAGATTTAAGACCTTAAACATTAGGCCAGAGTACGAGTCTAAGACCTTAGCTATTAGGCCAGAGTAAGAGTTAAGACCTTAACCAGTAGGCCAGAGTAAGAGTTAAGACCTTAACCAGTAGGCCAGAGTATGAGTTTAAGACCTTAGCTATTTGGCCAGAGTAAGAGTTAAGACCGTAACCATTAGGCCAGAGTACGAGTCTAAGACCTTAGCTATTAGGCCAGAGTAAGAGTTAAGACCTTAACCAGTAGGCCAGAGTAAGAGTTAAGGCCTTAAGCATTAGGCCAGAGTACGAGTCTAAGACCTTAGCTATTAGGCCATAGTAAGAGTTAAGACCTTAACCAGTAGGCCAGAGTAAGAGTTAAGACCTTAACCTGTAGGCCAGAGTAAGAGTTAAATCCTTAACCATTAGGTCAGAGTACGAGTCTAAGACCTTAGCTATTAGGCCAGAGTAAGAGTTAAGACCTTAACCAGTAGGCCAGAGTAAGAGGTAAGACCTTAACCAGTAGGCCAGAGTACGAGTTTAAGACCTTAGCTATTCGGCCAGAGTAAGAGTTAAGACCGTAACCATTAGGCCAGAGTACGAGTCTAAGACCTTAGCTATTAGGCCAGAGTAAGATTTAAGACCTTAGCTATTAGGCCAGAGTAAGAGTTAAGACCTTAACCACTAGGCCAAAGTCGGAGTTAAGACCTTAACCAGTAGGCCAGAGTAAGATTTAAGACCTTAAACATTAGGCCAGAGTACGAGTGTGAGAAGTTGGCCTGGCATATGCTGTTCCTAGTTATAGGGACACCTTGCACCAGTCCAATTCGACTCCTATTGATGATAGGTTTAAGACAACCTTTAAGAAAGCTATCCTAGTGGTAGCTGTGGAGAGCAGCCTTCAGGCTAAGTCTTGAAGGAGTGTTAAGCTTATTGTTTTACCATAATAACCTCTTGAATAACCAAATGAAAGAGTAGCCCACACAGGTATATATATAAAATATATGTATTTATTCTAGACAGAATCCCACAGACACTTTATGTGGCTAGTGGCAAAGTTACAATTCAAACAAGCATTTCTAAACACAATAAATAGCACAGAAATCAATGGGCCCCAGGGGGGGACCAAACCATATACTAAAATAGTGGTATAAGAACCACGACAATTCTACAGGCAATGCCTAGGGCATTCAGGATCGCTGGCCCCTTAAGAATCCACCCACAGTTAAGAGGAAGGGGACCCACGGGAGGCGTGTGCAGTGCGAGAAGCTGCTGTCGGGATCGCAATGTTAGCCTATGGAGAATGTCGCGGTTGAATAATTAAGGTTTAAGGACACTTCTAACAACAGTACAAAGTTAAGGCTTGGGACTTAAGGCTTTGGAGAGCCCACCACCACGGAAGTACCGAAGTACCACTGTTACCTGCCCCAGGGAAGCCGGGTGCATAGGTCGATTCTGGTGTCGGGTCGCGGGCTGATTTTCTATGGAAAAGGAGTCCAAACTGCTGCTAGCTGGAAGTGTCGCTGAAGTCGTGAAGATTAAAGTTGAAGAAAAGACAAAGATGAACCTGAAAGCAGAGGGGACAGAGTCTGGGTCACAGCACAGTGACCAGGGAGCTCACAGGAAGGAGCTCGTGGATGTCGGGTGCTTCAGGTGTGGAAGGTACAGCTGGGCTCTGCAGTCACGGGCTCCGGGAGGCTTCAAGGAAGGCCAGCTTCTGGAGGGCGACTGTCCCACGTCGGCTGAGGGTCGCTGCGGTGTTAGTGTCCCGATTGGATCCACTAAGCATTGGCAACCGCAACCCACGCAAGATGAACGAAGCAGCTGCTGGTGCAGACCCACGTGGTCTGAGGGTGCTCTCCTTTGCAGGGAGCGTAGAGCAGGCCTGGAGCAACCAGGGGAACTCTTAGAAAGGAAGATTGTCCTCCGTCAGGGCCCACAAGTCGAGAGACAAGGGACCGCGGAAGGCAGCAAAATGGAGTGCGTAAAAGGGCTCCCACGGGCCACCGGAGCGGGCCAGGGAGCTGAGGGTCGGCACAAATGCTGCGTGAAGGTTGGCTCAAAAATGGGCCAAAGCACAACTTCCCCACTGGTCGGGGTCGTGTGCTGGACAAGAGGTGGCCGGTGTCTCGGGGTATGCGGGGATCTCGGCACCCACGTGGTCCAGGGTGCTCAGACTTGCTGGGCACGCTCACAGGACGCTGGGATGCACTGGAGACCCACCTCGAGGTTGCTGGAAGGCGTCGAAGGTCGTGAGAGCAACGAAGTTCCAACCGGGTATCTTGTAGTCTTTTAGGTGCCTGCCAAGCAGGGGGATAACTCCTTTATCCCAAGGGAGATTTCTTCAGTCAGCTGGGCAGCAGCTCGTCGAAGGTCAGTTCTGTGAAGTCCTGTACGAATCTCAGGCTCTAGGGCAAAGTTATTCCCATATATCCCCAAGATTAGGGGATGGTCCAAAATAGAGCCTACCAATCAGAGTAGAGGCGGGACAGGGTGGCTACACCCACTCCCCTTTGTGTGTTTCCCGCCTGGGCGAGGGGCAGGATGCCCCTGAACCGGTTCCAGGCGGTGTATGCAGAATTGGGGCTCTGCAGCTGCCTACGTGCAACTCTGAATGGACTTTTGGTGCACCCACCCTGTTCCAATCCACATCATCCTGTCTGGGGAGGTGCTGGCACCTCCCTGCCACAGGAGCCCTATTGTCCAGCTGGCGAGGCTGGGATTTTCCCCAGCAACAGCCAGCCAGAGTCGTGTAGGTGGCGAACAGTAGCCATTTTGTGGTACACGTGCACTTTTAAATTGGTGTCTAAAATATACCGCTTTTCCCATATCACCCTCCTAGCAAGGGGGAATCGTGCCCCCATGCCCATGGCTGGACTGGGGGTATGATTCCTTCATGTTTGACACCAAACACGATATGGTTCTGTGTAGCCAGTCCCAAGTTACAGCGATGACGCAATAACTTATAATGCGGTAGAGTATATGGTATGGCTACTCTACAAACAACCCAGTAACGGTGTTACGAAGGTTGCAGAGAGGTCCTACTCATGTAGGGGTCCCCCCTCACACATACCTCAGCACCCAGCCCTGTAGGATTACCAGGGCCTGCCATAGGGGTGACCTATGAGAGTATATGTGTTGTAATGGTATGGGACATAGGGTACCTACATCCCGGTAAGGGGTGCTAGCACCACCTTACCCAGGCTACAGTAGTGGCCTGGTGGTGTCAGTTTGGGTGGCTGTCCCAGGGTGGCACAATAAGTGCTGCAGCCCTGGTAGGCCTACTGGGGGACCCATGCCCTGGGTACCTAGGGTACCATCTACAAGGGACTGGAAGGGCATGCCCAGCATCCAATTATGTTTGTACCTAGAGTACTCACAACAGTTTTAGGGAGAAAGCAGATAGGCTGGGGTCCTGGATAGCAGGATCCCAGCCAGACTAGTCAAAAACCACTTAAATACCAGGCAAAAAGTTGGGGGCAACCATTAGTCAGATTCCACTCTCCTACATAACCCCCCCCCAAACGAAAGGAGATAAGGCTAACCTTGTCCAGATAAGCCTTTATTTCCTGAGTGGCCATATAAGGAAGAACCTGTACTAACATGGTTGCTCCCTGTGTCATGGTCCACTTGGGAAATCCTACCCCAAGGGGTTCTAGAGTTTCTCCAAATTCTAGGGAAATTACCTGTATTGGTTTTTGGGTCAGAGGTGGGCTGGTGGGGTGTCTGAGTCTGGAAGTGAGACCCTACTTGCGTTGGTCTCAACCTCCTCAGATCACTGGCCACTATGGAAGCCTTTCTGCCCAGGACGGTGTCATATCTGGCCCTAAGGGTCAACCTCTGGCTGCCTACAGCTGGGGGCTGGATCCCTTTGGCTGGAATAGTGGAGGGCACTGGAAGGTTTGGGGCAGCTAGGCCCCAGGTTTCCCTGTGCTCAACAACATCCATTTGAGGGGTGCCTATACCTAGGGGTAAGGGGGATCCCTCAGTTTGTAGAGGAATATTCACCTGGCTGAAACTACTCTGCTGGGTGTCCCTGATCTTTTGATGAGGGGGTTCCTCTGGGCAGGGGCCCAATAAGGGTCCACTGACCTCCCTGACCTCTGCAGCCCTGGGCTGACTGAGGCAGGGTAGAGAGGGGCAGGATACCTGCTCCAGACTGGGTACCACCTTGGAAGGATCCCCTGCCATCAGAGAGGTGGGCAGGCCAAGCCTGTCCACTTCTGGGGCAGTTACTTCACAAGGGGCAGGGTCAGTTCCCTGAGAAACTTGCCCCTTACCTGTAGTCTGGTGGGGGGAAGACTGCTCCTCCTCCCCTATGCTCTCTGTTTGTGTAGAGTGATCCATAGTTTCAGGCTTCACTCTTTCTATTTTCTCCTGGGGTGGAGGTGAGGCCCTCAGGGTCTCATCCACTCTCTCAGGAATTCCTACCATTTTCAAATGGGCCTTGTGGTCAACCTCAGCCCAGGCTGAGATTTCCAGATCATTCCCCAGTAAACAATCCACAGGCAAGTTTGGGGACACTGCCACTCTCTTGGGGCCAGTGACTCCTCCCCAGCTGAGATTTATCACTGCCATGGGATGATCTTTCCTGACTCCATCAATGTTGGTCACCTGATAGCTAAACCCAGGTAAAAGCTGATCTAGGGGCACTAGCCTCTTGGTCACCATGGTGACACTGGCCCCTGTGTCCTTATAGGCCACAGCCTTCTGACCATTGATTATTGGTTCTTGTCTGTACCTGCCCAGAATACTGGGGCTCATGGTAAAGTTGGCAAACCCCATGCCACCATCACAGACCATAGTTGCTAATGCAGGGGACCTGGCTAGGCCAGAGTCCACTGGTGTCCCCAAAGAGAACCCAACTAAGTTTTTGGGTGCACTCCCACCACCTGGGGGATTACTACTAGTAGTAACAGGAGGTGTTGGAGCAGGTTTTGGAGGAACATTTTCTTTGTTGCCATTTTTAGGACAGCTGGAGTCTGTTTTCCAGTGGCCAGGTTTCTTACAGACATGGCAATAGGGTTTCTTGACATTAGAGGAAGGATTTTGGGACCCACCCCCAGCACTGGTTTGTTGGGGCCCTTCAGATGACTTTTCTTGTTTATCATCCCCACCTTTCTCTTTGGGCTTAGTGGAATCCTTCTTCTGGTCACCTGCTTGGTTCTTAGGCCTGATCCTGGTTCTGACCCATTTGTCTGCCTTCTTTCCCAATTCTTGGGGAGAGGTCAGATCAGAGTCCACCAGGTGCTGGTGTAAAAGTTGGTTCTGACAATTATTAAGAATCTGCTCCCTCATAATGAGATTATACAATCCTTGATAATCATTAACTTTACTGCCATTTAACCAACCTTCCAGTGCCTTGGTTGCACAATCCACAAAGTCTACCCAATCCTGATTTTGTGCTTTCTGGGTGTCTCTGAACTTAAGTCTGTATTGATCAGTGGTTAAGCCAAACCCATCTATTAAAGCAGCTTTCAAGATATAATAATCATCAGCATCCTCTTCTCTGACAGAGAGGAGCTTGTCTCTCCCTTTATCTGAAAAGGAGAGCCACAGGATTGCTGCCCACTGCTCTACAGGGACCCTCTGTACTCTACAGGCCCTTTCAAGAGCAGATATCCATTTGTGAATATCATCCCCATTCTGATAGGGGGGCACAATCTTGTGGAGGTTCCTATTGTCAGGGACTCTCTCTCTAACTCTAGGGGTTTCATCACTGCCACCAGGGATCTCTAGACCCCATTTCTTTGAAGCTTTCTGAAGCTCCAGGGTTTCCCTGTCTAATGCTAACTGTTCTCTTTTAAGCTGAAGCTTAGCCTGCTCAAATTTGATCAGTCTGCATTTCCTCTCATGAGAGGATTCTCTTCTCTGAGAAGAGGCAGAGGACCCTTTGGATCCCCTAGAATGGATGGATCCCACTGAGGGGGATCTGTTCCTTCTGGGGTCCACCACTCTCCTTTTAAGGGTGGAAGGAGTGCCTCTTGGGCCATCACTTCCATGCTGTGAGTGGTTTGTGTCTTCCAGGTCAGGATTTTCATCCTCTTCCTGTTCCTCTTCAGATTCCACTCTGGAAGTGTCCTCTTCTGAGGGATGCCCACCCACTCTGTCCGTCCCTCTGGATCCTATGGACTCCATAAAGTCTGCTATGAGCAGGATCTCTTTGAGACGTTTTGTGTTGGCACCTCTTTCTGTCTTCAGTTTCCTAAGGGTGCACATTTCCCTGAGCTCAGCAAAGGTGAAATTATCATACTTATCTACTGGGACCCTCTGGGGTCCTTCCATAGCCTTAGTGCCACTTGAAGACATGTTTAGTGTAGTGATGTATCTACCTACACTAAGTGTGGCCTACTGAACCCTCTCTTGAGTTGTAGTCAAGGTGTGCTAAACCCTCTACACACAACTCCAAGTTCAGTAGAACTTATTGTATTCTAGCTTGAATTTATATGTACCTTTGGTACCTTGTGGCTTTCACTTTAGAAATTCAATGTGTTATCTGGTAAAACAATGGCAAGCTTGAATCCAACCGCTGCACACCAATGTGAGAAGTTGGCCTGGCATATGCTGTTCCTAGTTATAGGGACACCTTGCACCAGTCCAATTCGACTCCTATTGATGATAGGTTTAAGACAACCTTTAAGAAAGCTATCCTAGTGGTAGCTGTGGAGAGCAGCCTTCAGGCTAAGTCTTGAAGGAGTGTTAAGCTTATTGTTTTACCATAATAACCTCTTGAATAACCAAATGAAAGAGTAGCCCACACAGGTATATATATAAAATATATGTATTTATTCTAGACAGAATCCCACAGACACTTTATGTGGCTAGTGGCAAAGTTACAATTCAAACAAGCATTTCTAAACACAATAAATAGCACAGAAATCAATGGGCCCCAGGGGGGGACCAAACCATATACTAAAATAGTGGTATAAGAACCACGACAATTCTACAGGCAATGCCTAGGGCATTCAGGATCGCTGGCCCCTTAAGAATCCACCCACAGTTAAGAGGAAGGGGACCCACGGGAGGCGTGTGCAGTGCGAGAAGCTGCTGTCGGGATCGCAATGTTAGCCTATGGAGAATGTCGCGGTTGAATAATTAAGGTTTAAGGACACTTCTAACAACAGTACAAAGTTAAGGCTTGGGACTTAAGGCTTTGGAGAGCCCACCACCACGGAAGTACCGAAGTACCACTGTTACCTGCCCCAGGGAAGCCGGGTGCATAGGTCGATTCTGGTGTCGGGTCGCGGGCTGATTTTCTATGGAAAAGGAGTCCAAACTGCTGCTAGCTGGAAGTGTCGCTGAAGTCGTGAAGATTAAAGTTGAAGAAAAGACAAAGATGAACCTGAAAGCAGAGGGGACAGAGTCTGGGTCACAGCACAGTGACCAGGGAGCTCACAGGAAGGAGCTCGTGGATGTCGGGTGCTTCAGGTGTGGAAGGTACAGCTGGGCTCTGCAGTCACGGGCTCCGGGAGGCTTCAAGGAAGGCCAGCTTCTGGAGGGCGACTGTCCCACGTCGGCTGAGGGTCGCTGCGGTGTTAGTGTCCCGATTGGATCCACTAAGCATTGGCAACCGCAACCCACGCAAGATGAACGAAGCAGCTGCTGGTGCAGACCCACGTGGTCTGAGGGTGCTCTCCTTTGCAGGGAGCGTAGAGCAGGCCTGGAGCAACCAGGGGAACTCTTAGAAAGGAAGATTGTCCTCCGTCAGGGCCCACAAGTCGAGAGACAAGGGACCGCGGAAGGCAGCAAAATGGAGTGCGTAAAAGGGCTCCCACGGGCCACCGGAGCGGGCCAGGGAGCTGAGGGTCGGCACAAATGCTGCGTGAAGGTTGGCTCAAAAATGGGCCAAAGCACAACTTCCCCACTGGTCGGGGTCGTGTGCTGGACAAGAGGTGGCCGGTGTCTCGGGGTATGCGGGGATCTCGGCACCCACGTGGTCCAGGGTGCTCAGACTTGCTGGGCACGCTCACAGGACGCTGGGATGCACTGGAGACCCACCTCGAGGTTGCTGGAAGGCGTCGAAGGTCGTGAGAGCAACGAAGTTCCAACCGGGTATCTTGTAGTCTTTTAGGTGCCTGCCAAGCAGGGGGATAACTCCTTTATCCCAAGGGAGATTTCTTCAGTCAGCTGGGCAGCAGCTCGTCGAAGGTCAGTTCTGTGAAGTCCTGTACGAATCTCAGGCTCTAGGGCAAAGTTATTCCCATATATCCCCAAGATTAGGGGATGGTCCAAAATAGAGCCTACCAATCAGAGTAGAGGCGGGACAGGGTGGCTACACCCACTCCCCTTTGTGTGTTTCCCGCCTGGGCGAGGGGCAGGATGCCCCTGAACCGGTTCCAGGCGGTGTATGCAGAATTGGGGCTCTGCAGCTGCCTACGTGCAACTCTGAATGGACTTTTGGTGCACCCACCCTGTTCCAATCCACATCATCCTGTCTGGGGAGGTGCTGGCACCTCCCTGCCACAGGAGCCCTATTGTCCAGCTGGCGAGGCTGGGATTTTCCCCAGCAACAGCCAGCCAGAGTCGTGTAGGTGGCGAACAGTAGCCATTTTGTGGTACACGTGCACTTTTAAATTGGTGTCTAAAATATACCGCTTTTCCCATATCACCCTCCTAGCAAGGGGGAATCGTGCCCCCATGCCCATGGCTGGACTGGGGGTATGATTCCTTCATGTTTGACACCAAACACGATATGGTTCTGTGTAGCCAGTCCCAAGTTACAGCGATGACGCAATAACTTATAATGCGGTAGAGTATATGGTATGGCTACTCTACAAACAACCCAGTAACGGTGTTACGAAGGTTGCAGAGAGGTCCTACTCATGTAGGGGTCCCCCCTCACACATACCTCAGCACCCAGCCCTGTAGGATTACCAGGGCCTGCCATAGGGGTGACCTATGAGAGTATATGTGTTGTAATGGTATGGGACATAGGGTACCTACATCCCGGTAAGGGGTGCTAGCACCACCTTACCCAGGCTACAGTAGTGGCCTGGTGGTGTCAGTTTGGGTGGCTGTCCCAGGGTGGCACAATAAGTGCTGCAGCCCTGGTAGGCCTACTGGGGGACCCATGCCCTGGGTACCTAGGGTACCATCTACAAGGGACTGGAAGGGCATGCCCAGCATCCAATTATGTTTGTACCTAGAGTACTCACAACAGTTTTAGGGAGAAAGCAGATAGGCTGGGGTCCTGGATAGCAGGATCCCAGCCAGACTAGTCAAAAACCACTTAAATACCAGGCAAAAAGTTGGGGGCAACCATTAGTCAGATTCCACTCTCCTACAACGAGTCTAAGACCTTAGCTATTAGGCCAGAGTAAGAGTTAAGACCTTAACCAGTAGGCCAGAGTAAGAGTTAAGACCTTAACCATTAGGCCAGAGTACGAGTCTAAGACCTTAGCTATTAGGCCAGAGTAAGAGTTAAGACCTTAGCTATTAGGTCAGATTAAGAGTTAAGACCTTAAACAGTAGGCCAGAGTACAAGTCTAGGACCTTAGCTATTAGGCCAGAGTAAGAGTTAAGACCTTAACCAGTAGGCCAGAGTAAGAGTTAAGACCTTAACCTGTAGGCCACAGTATGAGTCTAAGACCTTAGCTATTGGGCCAGAGTAAGAGTTAAGACCTTAACCCTTAGGCCAGAGTACGAGTCTAAGACCTTAGCTATTAGGCCAGAGTAAGAGTTAAGACCTTAACCAGTAGGCCGGAGTACGAGTCTAAGACCTTAGCTATTAGGCCAGAGTAAGAGTTAAGACCTTAGCTATTAGGCCAGAGTAAGAGTTAAGACCTTAGCTATTAGGCCAGAGTAAGAGTTAAGACGTTAACTAGTAGGCCAGAGTAAGAGTTAAGACCTTAACCAGTAGGCCAGAGTACGAGTCTAAGACCTTAGCTATTCGGCCAGAGTAAGAGTTAAGACCTTAACCATTAGGCCAGAGTACGAGTCTAAGACCTTAGCTATTAGGCCAGAGTAAGAGTTAAGACCTTAGCTTTTAGGCCAGAGTAAGAGTTAAGACCTTAACCAGTAGGCCATAACTTAACCATTATGCTAGAGTAGGAGTCTAAGACCTTAGCTTTTAGGCCAGAGTAAGAGTTAAGACTTTAACCAGTAGGCCAGAGTAAGTGTTAAGACCTTTACCAGTAGGCCAGAATAAGAGTTAAGACCTTAACCAGTAGTCTAGAGTACGAGTCTAAGACCTTAGCTATTAGACCAGAGTACAAGTCTAAGACCTTAGCTATTAGGCCAGAGTACGAGTCTAAGACATTAGCTATTAGGCCAGAGTAAGAGTTAAGACCTTAGCTATTAGGCCAGAGTAAGAGTTCAGACCTTAGTTATTAGGCCAGAGTAAGAGTTAAGGCCTTAACCATTAGGCCAGAGTACGAGTCTAAGACCTTAGCTATTAGGCCAGAGTAAGAGTTAAGACCTTAGCTATTAGGCCAGAGTAAGAGTTAAGACCTTAACCATTAGGCCAGAGTAAGAGTTAAGACCTTAGCTATTAGGCCAGAGTAAGAGTTAAGACCTTAACCAGTAGGCCAGAGTAAGAGTTAAGACCTTAACCATTAGGCCAGAGTACGAGTCTAAGACCTTAGCTATTAGGCCAGAGTAAGAGTTAAGACCTTAGCTATTAGACCAGAGTAAGAGTTAATTCCTTAGCTATTAGGCCAGAGTAAGAGTTAAGACCTTAACCATTAGGCCAGAGTAAGAGTTAAGACCTTAACCATTTGGCCAGAGTACGAGTCTAAGACCTTAGCTATTAGGCCAGAGTAAGAGTTAAGACCTTAGCTATTAGGCCAGAGTAAGAGTTAAGACCTTAACCAGTAGGCCAGAGTAAGATTTAAGAACTTAACCATTAGGCCAGAGTACGAGTCTAAGACCTTAGCTATTAGGCCAGAGTAAGAGTTAAGACCTTAACCAGTAGGCCAAAGTAAGAGTTAAGACCTTAACCATTAGGCCAGAGTACGAGTCTAAGACCTTAGCTATTAGGCCAGAGTAAGAGTTAAGACCTTAGCTGTTAGGTCAGAGTAAGAGTTAAGACCTTAAACAGTAGGCCAGAGTACGAGTCTAGGACCTTAGCTATTAGGCCAGAGTAAGAGTTAAGACCTTAGCTATTAGGCCAGAGTAAGTGTTAAGACCTTACCCAGTAGGCCAGAGTAAGAGTTAAGACCATAACCAGTTGGCCAGAGTAAGATTTAAGACCTTAGCTATTAGGCCAGAGTAAGAGTTAAGACCTTAGCTATTAGGCCAGAGTAAGAGTTAAGACGTTAGGTATTAGGTCAGAGTAAGAGTTAAGACCTTAAACAGTAGGCCAGAGTACAAGTCTAGGACCTTAGCTATTAGGCCAGAGTAAGAGTTAAGACCTTAACCAGTAGTCCAGAGTAAGAGTTAAGACCTTAACCTGTAGGCCATAGTACGAGTCTAAGACCTTAGCTATTGGGCCAGAGTAAGAGTTAAGACCTTAACCATTAGGCCAGAGTACGAGTCTAAGACCTTAGCTATTAGGCCAGAGTAAGAGTTAAGACCTTAACCAGTAGGCCGGAGTACGAGTCTAAGACCTTAGCTATTAGGCCAGAGTAAGAGTTAAGACCTTAGCTATTAGGCCAGAGTAAGAGTTAAACCTTAACCAGTAGGCCAGATTAAGAGTTGAGACCTTAACCATTAGGCCAGAGTACAAGTCTAAGACCTTAGATATTAGGCCAGAGTAAGAGTTAAGACTTTAACCAGTAGGCCAGAGTACGAGTCAAAGACCTTAAACATTAGGCCAGAGTACGAGTCTAAGACCTTAGCTATTAGGCCATAGTACGAGTCTAAGACCTTAGCTATTAGGCCAGAGTAAGAGTTAAGACCTTAGCTATTAGGCCAAAGTAAGAGTTAAGACCTTAACCTGTAGGCCATAGTACAAGTCTAAGACCTTAGCTATTAGGCCAGAGTAAGAGTTAAGACCTTAACCAGTAGGCCAGGGTAAGTGTTAAGACGTTAACCTGTAGGCCATAGCACGAGTCTAAGACCTTAGCTATTAGGCCAGAGTAAGAGTTAATACCTTAGCTATAAGGCCAGAGTAAGTGTTAAGACCTTAACCAGTAGGCCAGAGTACAAGTCTAAGACTTTAGCTATTAGGCCAAAGTAAGAGTTAAGACCTTACCCAGTAGACCAGCGTAAGAGTTAAGACCTTAACCAGTAGGCCAGAGTAAGAGTTAAGACCTTAACCATTAGGCCAGAGTACGAGTCTAAGACCTTAGCTATTAGGCCGGAGTAAGAGTTAAGACCTTAGCTATTAGGCCAGAGTAAGAGTTAAGACCTTAGCTATTAGGCCAGAGTAAGAGTTAAGACGTTAACCAGTAGGCCAGAGTAAGAGTTAAGACCTTAACCAGTAGGCCAAAGTACGAGTCTAAGACCTTAGCTATTCGGCCAGAGTAAGAGTTAAGACCTTAACCATTAGGCCAGAGTACGAGTCTAAGACCTTAGCTATTAGGCCAGAGTAAGAGTTAAGACCTTAACCATTAGGCCAGAGTAAGAGTTAAGACCTTCACCAGTAGGCCAGAGTATGAGTCTAAGACCTTAGCTATTAGGCCAGAGTAAGAGTTAAGACCTTAGCTTTTAGGCCAGAGTAAGAGTTAAGACCTTAACCAGTAGGCCAGAGTAAGAGTTAACAACTTAACCATTATGCTAGAGTAGGAGTCTAAGACCTTAGCTTTTAGGCCAGAGTAAGAGTAAAGACTTTAACCAGTAGGCAGAAGTAAGAGTTAAGACCTTTACCAGTAGGCCAGAGTAAGAGTTAAGACCTTAACCAGTAGTCCAGAGTACAGTCTAAGACCTTAGCTATTAGACCAGAGTACACGTCTAAGACCTTAGCTATTAGGCCAGAGTACGAGTTTAAGACATTAGATATTAGGCCAGGGTAAGAGTTAAGACCTTAACCATTAGGCCAGAGTACGAGTCTAAGACATTAGCTATTAGGCCAGAGTAAGAGTTAAGACCTTAGCTATTAGGCCAGAGTAAGAGTTCAGACCTTAGTTATTAGGCCAGAGTAAGAGTTAAGGCCTTAACCATTAGGCCAGAGTACGAGTCGAAGACCTTAGCTATTAGGCCAGAGTAAGAGTTAAGACCTTAACTATTAGGCCAGAGTAAGAGTTAAGACCTTAACCATTAGGCCAGAGTAAGACATAAGACCTTAGCTATTAGGCCAGAGTAAGAGTTAAGACCTTAACCATTAGGCCAGAGTAAGAGTTCAGACCTTAGCTATTAGGCCAGAGTAAGAGTTAAGACCTTAACCAGTAGGCCAGAGTAAGAGTTAAGACCTTAACCAGTAGGCCAGAGTAAGATTTAAGACCTTAAACATTAGGCCAGAGTACGAGTCTAAGACCTTAGCTATTAGGCCAGAGTAAGAGTTAAGACCTTAGCTATTAGACCAGAGTAAGAGTTAATACCTTAGCTACTAGGCCAGAGTAAGAGTTAAGACCTTAACCATTAGGCCAGAGTAAGAGTTAAGACGTTAACCATTTGGCCAGAGTACGAGTCTAAGACCTTAGCTATTAGGCCAGACTAAGAGTTAAGACCTTAGCTATTAGGCCAGAGTAAGGGTTAAGAACTTAACCAGTAGGCCAAAGTAAGAGTTAAGACCTTAACCAGTAGGCCAGAGTAAGATTTAAGACCTTACACATTAGGCCAGAGTACGAGTCTAAGACCTTAGCTATTAGGCCAGAGTAAGAGTTAATACCTTAACCAGTAGGCCAGAGTAAGAGTTAAGACCTTAACCATTAGGCCAGAGTACGAGTCTAAGACCTTAGCTATTAGGCCAGAGTAAGAGTTAAGACCTTAACCATTAGGCCAGAGTAAGAGTAAAGACCTTAACCATTTGGCCAGAGTACGAGTCTAAGACCTTAGCTATTAGGCCAGAGTAAGAGTTAAGACCTTAGCTATGAGGCCAGAGTAAGAGTTAAGACCTTAACCAGTAGGCCAGAGTAAGATTTAAGACCTTAACCATTAGGCCAGAGTACGAGTCTAAGACCTTAGCTATTAGGCCAGAGTAAGAGTTAAGACCTTAACCAGTAGGCCAGAGTAAGAGTTAAGACCTTAACCATTAGGCCAGAGTACGAGTCTAAGACCTTAGCTATTAGGCCAGAGTAAGAGTTAAGACTTAGCTGTTAGGTCAGAGTAAGAGTTAAGACCTTAAAAAGTAGGCCAGAGTACGAGTCTAGGACCTTAGCTATTAGGCCAGAGTAAGAGTTAAGACCTTAGCTATTAGGCCAGAGTAAGTGTTCAGACCTTACCCAGTAGGCCAGAGTAAGAGTTAAGACCTTAACCAGTTGGCCAGAGTAAGATTTAAGACCTTAACCATTAGGCCAGAGTACGAGTCTAAGACCTTAGCTATTAGGCCAGAGTAAGAGTTAAGACCTTAAACATTAGGCCAGAGTAAGAGTTAAGACCTTAACCAGTGGGCCAGAGTAAGAGTTAACACCTTAACCAGTAGAACAGAGTACGAGTCTAAGACCTTAGCTATTAGGCCAGAGTAAGAGTTAAGACCTTAGCTATTAGGCCAGAGTAAGAGTTAAGACCTTAACCACTAGGCCAAAGTCGGAGTTAAGACCTTAACCAGTAGGCCAGAGTAAGATTTAAGACCTTAAACATTAGGCCAGAGTACGAGTCTAAGACCTTAGCTATTAGGCCAGAGTAAGAGTTAAGACCTTAACCAGTAGGCCAGAGTAAGAGTTAAGACCTTAACCCTTAGGCCAGAGTACGAGTCTAAGACCTTAGCTATTAGGCCAGAGTAAGAGTTAAGACCTTAGCTATTAGGTCAGAGTAAGAGTTAAGACCTTAAACAGTAGGCCAGAGTACAAGTCTAGGACCTTAGCTATTAGGCCAGAGTAAGAGTTAAGACCTTAACCAGTAGGCCAGAGTAAGAGTTAAGACCTTAACCTGTAGGCTAGAGTACGAGTCTAAGACCTTAGCTATTGGGCCAGAGTAAGAGTTAAGACCTTAACCATTAGGCCAGAGTACGAGTCTAAGACCTTAGCTATTAGGCCAGAGTAAGAGTTAAGACCTTAACTATTAGGCCAGAGTAAGAGTTAAGACCTTAACCATTAGGCCAGAGTAAGACATAAGACCTTAGCTATTAGGCCAGAGTAAGAGTTAAGACCTTAACCATTAGGCCAGAGTAAGAGTTCAGACCTTAGCTATTAGGCCAGAGTAAGAGTTAAGACCTTAACCAGTAGGCCAGAGTAAGAGTTAAGACCTTAACCAGTAGGCCAGAGTAAGATTTAAGACCTTAAACATTAGGCCAGAGTACGAGTCTAAGACCTTAGCTATTAGGCCAGAGTAAGAGTTAAGACCTTAGCTATTAGGCCAGAGTAAGGGTTAAGAACTTAACCAATAGGCCAAAGTAAGAGTTAAGACCTTAACCAGTAGGCCAGAGTAAGATTTAAGACCTTACACATTAGGCCAGAGTACGAGTCTAAGACCTTAGCTATTAGGCCAGAGTAAGAGTTAATACCTTAACCAGTAGGCCAGAGTAAGAGTTAAGACCTTAACCATTAGGCCAGAGTACGAGTCTAAGACCTTAGCTATTAGGCCAGAGTAAGAGTTAAGACCTTAACCATTAGGCCAGAGTAAGAGTAAAGACCTTAACCATTTGGCCAGAGTACGAGTCTAAGACCTTAGCTATTAGGCCAGAGTAAGAGTTAAGACCTTAGCTATGAGGCCAGAGTAAGAGTTAAGACCTTAACCAGTAGGCCAGAGTAAGATTTAAGACCTTAACCATTAGGCCAGAGTACGAGTCTAAGACCTTAGCTATTAGGCCAGAGTAAGAGTTAAGACCTTAACCAGTAGGCCAGAGTAAGAGTTAAGACCTTAACCATTAGGCCAGAGTACGAGTCTAAGACCTTAGCTATTAGGCCAGAGTAAGAGTTAAGACTTAGCTGTTAGGTCAGAGTAAGAGTTAAGACCTTAAAAAGTAGGCCAGAGTACGAGTCTAGGACCTTAGCTATTAGGCCAGAGTAAGAGTTAAGACCTTAGCTATTAGGCCAGAGTAAGTTTTCAGACCTTACCCAGTAGGCCAGAGTAAGAGTTAAGACCTTAACCAGTTGGCCAGAGTAAGATTTAAGACCTTAACCATTAGGCCAGAGTACGAGTCTAAGACCTTAGCTATTAGGCCAGAGTAAGAGTTAAGACCTTAAACATTAGGCCAGAGTAAGAGTTAAGACCTTAACCAGTAGGCCAGAGTAAGAGTTAACACCTTAACCAGTAGAACAGAGTACGAGTCTAAGACCTTAGCTATTAGGCCAGAGTAAGAGTTAAGACCTTAGCTATTAGGCCAGAGTAAGAGTTAAGACCTTAACCACTAGGCCAAAGTCGGAGTTAAGACCTTAACCAGTAGGCCAGAGTAAGATTTAAGACCTTAAACATTAGGCCAGAGTACGAGTCTAAGACCTTAACTATTAGGCCAGAGTAAGAGTTAAGACCTTAACCAGTAGGCCAGAGTAAGAGTTAAGACCTTAACCATTAGGCCAGAGTACGAGTCTAAGACCTTAGCTATTAGGCCAGAGTAAGAGTTAAGACCTTAGCTATTAGGTCAGAGTAAGAGTTAAGACCTTAAACAGTAGGCCAGAGTACAAGTCTAGGACCTTAGCTATTAGGCCAGAGTAAGAGTTAAGACCTTAACCAGTAGGCCAGAGTAAGAGTTAAGACCTTAACCTGTAGGCTAGAGTACGAGTCTAAGACCTTAGCTATTGGGCCAGAGTAAGAGTTAAGACCTTAACCATTAGGCCAGAGTACGAGTCTAAGACCTTAGCTATTAGGCCAGAGTAAGAGTTAAGACCTTAAACAGTAGGCCGGAGTACGAGTCTAAGACCTTAGCTATTAGGCCAGAGTAAGAGTTAAGACCTTAGCTATTAGGCCAGAGTAAGAGTTAAGACCTTAACCATTAGGCCAGAGAAAGAGTTAAGACCTTAGCTATTAGGTCAGAGTAAGAGTTAAGACCTTAACCAGTAGGCCAGATTAAGAGTTGAGACCTTAACCATTAGGCCAGAGTACGAGTCTAAGACCTTAGATATTAGGCCAGAGTAAGAGTTAAGACTTTAACCAGTAGGCCAGAGTAAGAGTCAAAGACCTTAAACATTAGGCCAGAGTACGAGTCAAAGACCTTAAACATTAGGCCAGAGTACGAGTCTAAGACCTTAGCTATTAGGCCATAGTACGAGTCTAAGACCTTAGCTATTAGGCCAGAGTAAGAGTTAAGACCTTAACCAGTAGGCCAGAGTAAGTGTTAAGACCTTAACCTGTAGGCCATAGCACGAGTCTAGGACCTTAGCTATTAGGCCAGAGTAAGAGTTAATACCTTAGCTATTAGGCCAGAGTAAGTGTTAAGACCTTAAGCAGTAGGCCAGAGTACAAGTCTAAGACCTTAGCTATTAGGCCAGAGTAAGAGTTAAGACCGTAACCAGTAGGCCAGCGTAAGAGTTAAGACCTTAACCAGTAGGCCAGAGTAAGACTTAAGACCTTAACCATTAGGCCAGAGTACGAGTCTAAGACCTTAGCTATTAGGCCAGAGTAAGAGTTAAGACCTTAGCTATTAGGCCAGAGTAAGAGTTAAGACCTTAGCTATTAGGCCAGAGTAAGAGTTAAGACGTTAACCAGTAGGCCAGAGTAAGAGTTAAGACCTTAACCAGTAGGCCAGAGTACGATCTAAGACCTTAGCTATTCAGCCAGAGTAAGAATTAAGACCTTAACCATTAGGCCAGAGTAAGAGTTAAGACCTTCACCAGTAGGCCAGAGTATGAGTCTAAGACCTTAGCTATTAGGCCAGAGTAAGAGTTAAGACCTTAGCTTTTAGGCCAGAGTAAGAGTTAAGACCTTAACCAGTAGGCCAGAGTAAGAGTTAACAACTTAACCATTATGCTAGAGTAGGAGTCTAAGACCTTAGCTTTTAGGCCAGAGTAAGAGTTAAAACTTTATCCAGTAGGCCAGAATAAGAGTTAAGACCTTTACCAGTAGGCCAGAGTAAGAGTTAAGACCTTAACCAGTAGTCCAGAGTACAGTCTAAGACCTTAGCTATTAGACCAGAGTACAAGTCTAAGACCTTAGCTATTAGGCAAGAGTACGAGTTTAAGACATTAGATATTAGGCCAGGGTAAGAGTTAAGACCTTAACCATTAGGCCAGCGTACTAGTCTAAGACATTAGCTATTAGGCCAGAGTAAGAGTTAAGACCTTAGCTATTAGGCCAGAGTAAGAGTTCAGACCTTAGTTATTAGGCCAGAGTAAGAGTTAAGGCCTTAACCATTAGGCCAGAGTACGAGTCTAAGACCTTAGCTATTAGGCCAGAGTAAGAGTTAAGACCTTAACTATTAGGCCAGAGTAAGAGTTAAGACCTTAACCAGTAGGCCGGAGTACGAGTCTAAGACCTTAGCTATTAGGCCAGAGTAAGAGTTAAGACCTTAGCTATTAGGCCAGAGTAAGAGTTAAGACCTTAACCATTAGGCCAGAGAAAGAGTTAAGACCTTAGCTATTAGGCCAGAGTAAGAGTTAAGACCTTAACCAGTAGGCCAGATTAAGAGTTGAGACCTTAACCATTAGGCCAGAGTACGAGTCTAAGACCTTAGATATTAGGCCAGAGTAAGAGTTAAGACTTTAACCAGTAGGCCAGAGTACGAGTCAAAGACCTTAAACATTAGGCCAGAGTACGAGTCAAAGACCTTAAACATTAGGCCAGAGTACGAGTCTAAGACCTTAGCTATTAGGCCATAGTACGAGTCTAAGACCTTAGCTATTAGGCCAGAGTAAGAGTTAAGACCTTAGCTATTAGGCCAAAGTAAGAGTTAAGACCTTAACCTGTAGGCCATAGTACACGTCTAAGACCTTAGCTATTAGGCCAGAGTAAGAGTTAAGACCTTAACCAGTAGGCCAGAGTAAGTGTTAAGACCTTAACCTGTAGGCCATAGCACGAGTCTAAGACCTTAGCTATTAGGCCAGAGTAAGAGTTAATACCTTAGCTATTAGGCCAGAGTAAGTGTTAAGACCTTAACCAGTAGGCCAGAGTACAAGTCTAAGACCTTAGCTATTAGGCCAGAGTAAGAGTTAAGACCGTAACCAGTAGGCCAGCGTAAGAGTTAAGACCTTAACCAGTAGGCCAGAGTAAGAGTTAAGACCTTAACCATTAGGCCAGAGTACGAGTCTAAGACCTTAGCTATTAGGCTAGAAGAAGAGTTAAGACCTTAGCTATTAGGCCAGAGTAAGAGTTAAGACCTTAGCTATTAGGCCACAGTAAGAGTTAAGACGTTAACCAGTAGGCCAGAGTAAGAGTTAAGACCTTAACCAGTAGGCCAGAGTACGATCTAAGACCTTAGCTATTCGGCCAGAGTAAGAATTAAGACCTTAACCATTAGGCCAGAGTAAGAGTTAAGACCTTCACCAGTAGGCCAGAGTATGAGTCTAAGACCTTAGCTATTAGGCCAGAGTAAGAGTTAAGACCTTAGCTTTTAGGCCAGAGTAAGAGTTAAGACCTTAGCCAGTAGGCCAGAGTAAGAGTTAACAACTTAACCATTATGCTAGAGTAGGAGTCTAAGACCTTAGCTTTTAGGCCAGAGTAAGAGTTAAGACTTTATCCAGTAGGCCAGAATAAGAGTTAAGACCTTTACCAGTAGGCCAGAGTAAGAGTTAAGACCTTAACCAGTAGTCCAGAGTACAGTCTAAGACCTTAGCTATTAGACCAGAGTACAAATCTAAGACCTTAGCTATTAGGCCAGAGTACGAGTTTAAGACATTAGATATTAGGCCAGGGTAAGAGTTAAGACCTTAACCATTAGGCCAGAGTACGAGTCTAAGACATTAGCTATTAGGCCAGAGTAAGAGTTAAGACCTTAGCTATTAGGCCAGAGTAAGAGTTCAGACCTTAGTTATTAGGCCAGAGTAAGAGTTAAGGCCTTAACCATTAGGCCAGAGTACGAGTCTAAGACCTTAGCTATTAGGCCAGAGTAAGAGTTAAGACCTTAACTATTAGGCCAGAGTAAGAGTTAAGACCTTAACCATTAGGCCAGAGTAAGACATAAGACCTTAGCTATTAGGCCAGAGTACGAGTTAAGACCTTAACCATTAGGCCAGAGTAAGAGTTCAGACCTTAGCTATTAGGCCAGAGTAAGAGTTAAGACCTTAACCAGTAGGCCAGAGTAAGAGTTAAGACCTTAACCGGTAGGCCAGAGTAAGATTTAAGACCTTAAACATTAGGCCAGAGTACGGGTCTAAGACCTTAGCTATTAGGCCAGAGTAAGAGTTAAGACCTTAGCTATTAGACTAGAGTAAGAGTTAATACCTTAGCTATTAGGCCAGAGTAAGAGTTAAGACCTTAACCATTAGGCCAGAGTAAGAGTTAAGACCTTAACAATTAGGCCAGAGTACGAGTCTAGGACCTTAGCTATTAGGCCAGAGTAAGAGTTAAGACCTTAGCTATTAGGCCAGAGTAAGAGTTAAGACCTTACCCAGTTATGCCATAGTAAGAGTTAAGACCTTAACCAGTAGGCCAGAGTAAGATTTATGACCTTAACATTAGGCCAGAGTACGAGTCTAAGACCTTAGCTATTAGGCCAGAGTAAGAGTTAAGACCTTAACCATTAGGCCAGAGTAAGAGTTAAGACCTTAACCATTTGGCCAGAGTACGAGTCTAAGACCTTAGCTATTAGGCCAGACTAAGAGTTAAGACCTTAGCTATTAGGCCAGAGTAAGGGTTAAGAACTTAACCAGTAGGCCAAATTAAGAGTTAAGACCTTAACCAGTAGGCCAGAGTAAGAGTTAAGACCTTAGCTATTAGGCCAGAGTAAGAGTTAAGACCTTAGCTATTAGGCCAGAGTAAGAGTTAAGACCTTAACCAGTAGGCCAGAGTAAGAGTTAAGACCTTAACCATTAGGCCAGAGTACGAGTCTAAGACCTTAGCTATTAGGTCAGAGTAAGAGTTAAGACCTTAACCAGTAGGCCAGAGTAAGAGTTAAGACCTTAACCTTTAGGCCATAGTAAGAGTTAAGACCTTAACCAGTAGGCCAGAGTAAGAGTTAAGACTTTAACCTGTAGGCCATAGTATGAGTCTAAGACCTTAGCTATTAGGCCAGAGTAAGAGTTAAGACCTTAACCAGTAGGCCAGAGTACGAGTCTAAGACCTTAAGCATTAGGCCAGTGTACAAGTCTAAGACCTTAGCTATTAGGCCATAGTACGAGTATAAGACCTTAGCTATTAGGCCTGAGTAAGAGTTAAGACTTCAGCTATTAGGCCAGAGTAAGAGTTAAGACCTTAGCTATTCGGCCAGAGTATGAGTTAAGACCTTAACCTGTAGGCCATAGTACAAGTCTAAGACCTTGGCTATTAGGCCAGAATAAGAGTTAAGACCTTAACCAGTAGACCAGAGAAAGAGTTAAGACCTTAACCTGTAGGCCATAGCACGAGTCTAAGACCTTAGCTATTAGGCCAGAGTAAGAGTTAATACCTTAGCTATTAGGCCAGAGTAAGCGTTGAGACCTTAACCAGTAGGCCAGAGTACAAGTCTAAGACCTTAGCTATTAGGCCAGAGTAAGAGTTAAGACCTTAGCTATTAGGCCAGAGTAAGAGTTAAGACATTAACCAGTAGGCCAGAGTAAGAGTTAAGACATTAACCATTAGGCCAGAGTACGAGTCTAAGACCTTAGCTATTAGGCCAGAGTAAGAGTTAAGACCTTAACCAGTAGGCCAGCGTAGGAGTTAAGACCTTAATCAGTAGGCCAGAGTAAGAGTTAAGACCTTAACCATTAGGCCAGAGTACGACTCTAAGACCTTAGCTATTAGGCCAGAGTAAGAGTTAAGACCTTAGCTATTAGGCCAGAGTAAGAGTTAAGACCTTAGCTATTAGGCCAGAGTAAGAGTTAAGACGTTAACCAGTAGGCCAGAGTAAGAGTTAAGACCTTAACCAGTAGGCCAGAGTACGAGTCTAAGACCTTAGCTATTCGGCCAGAGTAAGAGTTAAGACCTTAACCATTAGGCCAGAGTACGAGTCTAAGACCTTAGCTATTAGGCCAGAGTAAGAGTTAAGACCTTAACCAGTAGGCCAGCGTAAGAGATAAGACCTTAACCAGTAGGCCGGAGTAAGAGTTAAGACCTTAACCATTAGGCCAGAGTACGAGTCTAAAACCTTAGCTATTAGGCCAGAGTAAGAGTTAAGACCTTAGCTATTAGGCCAGAGTAAGAGTTAAGACCTTAACAAGTAGGCCAGAGTAAGAGTTAAGACCATAACCATTAGGCCAGAGTACGGGTCTAAGACCTTAGCTATTAGGCCAGAGTAAGTTTTAAGACCTTAATCAGTAGGCCAGAGTAAGAGTTAAGACCTTAACCAGTAGGCCAGAGTACGAGTCTAAGACCTTGGCTTTTCGGCCAGAGTAAGAGTTAAGACCTTAACCATTAGGCCAGAGTAAGAGTTAAGACCTTAACCATTAGGTCAGAATACGAGTCTAAGACCTTAGCTATTAGGCCAGAGTAAGCGTTTAAGACCTTAGACATTAGGCCAGGATAAGAGTTAAGACCTTAACCATTAGGCCAGTGTACGAGTCTAAGACCTTAGCTATTATTCCAGAGTAAGAGTTAAGACCTTAGCTATTAGGACAGAGTAAGAGTTAAGACCTTAGCTATTAGGCCAGAGTAAGAGTTCAGACCTTAGTTATTAGGCCAGAGTAAGAGTTAAGACCTTAACCTGTAGGCCATAGTACGAGTCTTAGACCTTAGCTATTAGGCAAGAGTAAGAGTTAAGACCTTAACCAGTAGGCCAGAGTACGAGTCAAAGACCTTAAACATTAGGCCAGAGTACGAGTCTAAGACCTTAGCTATTAGGCCATAGTACGAGTCTAAGACCTTAGCTATTAGGCCAGAGTAAGAGTTAAGACCTTAGCTATTAGGCCAACGTAAGAGTTAAGACCTTAACCTGTAGGCCATAGTACAAGTCTAAGACCTTAGCTATTAGGCCAGAGTAAGAGTTAAGACCTTAACCAGTAGGCCAGAGTAAGTGTTAAGACCTTAACCTGTAGGCCATAGCACGAGTCTAAGACCTTAGCTATTAGGCCAGAGTAAGAGTTAATACCTTAGCTATTAGGCCAGAGTAAGTGTTAAGACCTTAACCAGTAGGCCAGAGTACAAGTCTAAGACTTTAGCTATTAGGCCAAAGTAAGAGTTAAGACCTTACCCAGTAGGCCAGCGTAAGAGTTAAGACCTTAGCCATTAGGCCAGAGTATGAGTTAAGACCTTAACCATTAGGCCAGAGTACGAGTCTAAGACCTTAGCTATTAGGCCGGAGTAAGAGTTAAGACCTTAGCTATTAGGCCAGAGTAAGAGTTAAGACCTTAGCTATTAGGCCAGAGTAAGAGTTAAGACGTTAACCAGTAGGCCAGAGTAAGAGTTAAGACCTTAACCAGTAGGCCAAAGTACGAGTCTAAGACCTTAGCTATTCGGCCAGAGTAAGAGTTAAGACCTTCACCAGTAGGCCAGAGTATGAGTCTAAGACCTTAGCTATTAGGCCAGAGTAAGAGTTAAGACCTTAGCTTTTAGGCCAGAGTAAGAGTTAAGACCTTAACCAGTAGGCCAGAGTAAGACTTAACAACTTAACCATTATGCTAGAGTAGGAGTCTAAGACCTTAGCTTTTAGGCCAGAGTAAGAGTAAAGACTTTAACCAGTAGGCCAGAGTAAGAGTTAAGACCTTAACCAGTAGTCCAGAGTACAGTCTAAGACCTTAGCTATTAGACCAGAGTACAAGTCTAAGACCTTAGCTATTAGGCCAGAGTACGAGTTTAAGACATTAGATATTAGGCTAGGGTAAGAGTTAAGACCTTAACCATTAGGCCAGAGTACGAGTCTAAGACATTAGCTATTAGGCCAGAGTAAGAGTTAAGACCTTAGCTATTAGGCCAGAGTAAGAGTTCAGACCTTAGTTATTAGGCCAGAGTAAGAGTTAAGGCCTTAACCATTAGGCCAGAGTACGAGTCGAAGACCTTAGCTATTAGGCCAGAGTAAGAGTTAAGACCTTAACTATTAGGCCAGAGTAAGAGTTAAGACCTTAACCATTAGGCCAGAGTAAGACATAAGACCTTAGCTATTAGGCCAGAGTAAGAGTTAAGACCTTAACCATTAGGCCAGAGTAAGAGTTCAGACCTTAGCTATTAGGCCAGAGTAAGAGTTAAGACCTTAACCAGTAGGCCAGAGTAAGAGTTAAGACCTTAACCAGTAGGCCAGAGTAAGATTTAAGACCTTAAACATTAGGCCAGAGTACGAGTCTAAGACCTTAGCTATTAGGCCAGAGTAAGAGTTAAGACCTTAGCTATTAGACCAGAGTAAGAGTTAATACCTTAGCTATTAGGCCAGAGTAAGAGTTAAGACCTTAACCATTAGGCCAGAGTAAGAGTTAAGACCTTATCCATTAGGCCAGAGTACGAGTCTAAGACCTTAGCTATTAGGCCAGAGTAAGAGTTAAGACCTTAGCTGTTAGGTCAGAGTAAGAGTTAAGACCTTAAACAGTAGGCCAGAGTACGAGTCTAGGACCTTAGCTATTAGGCCAGAGTAAGAGTTAAGACCTTAGCTATTAGGCCAGAGTAAGAGTTAAGACCTTACCCAGTTATGCCATAGTAAGAGTTAAGACCTTAACCAGTAGGCCAGAGTAAGATTGATGACCTTAACCATTAGGCCAGAGTACGAGTCTAAGACCTTAGCTATTAGGCCAGAGTAAGAGTTAAGGCCTTAACCATTAGACCAGAGTAAGAGTTAAGACCTTAACCATTTGGCCAGAGTACGAGTCTAAGACCTTAGCTATTAGGCCAGACTAAGAGTTAAGACCTTAGCTATTAGGCCAGAGTAAGGGTTAAGACCTTAACCAGTAGGCCAGAGTAAGATTTAAGACCTTAACCATTAGGCCAGAGTACGAGTCTAAGACCTTAGCTATTAGGCCAGAGTAAGAGTTAAGACCTTAAACATTAGGCCAGAGTAAGAGTTAAGACCTTAACCAGTAGGCCAGAGTAAGAGTTAACACCTTAACCAGTAGAACAGAGTACGAGTCTAAGACCTTAGCTATTAGGCCAGAGTAAGAGTTAAGACCTTAACCACTAGGCCAAAGTCGGAGTTAAGACCTTAACCAGTAGGCCAGAGTAAGATTTAAGACCTAAAACATTAGGCCAGAGTACGAGTCTAAGACCTTATCTATTAGGCCAGAGTAAGAGTTAAGACCTTAACCAGTAGGCCAGAGTAAGAGTTAAGACCTTAACCATTAGGCCAGAGTACGAGTCTAAGACCTTAGCTATTAGGCCAGAGTAAGAGTTAAGACCTTAGCTATTAGGTCAGAGTAAGAGTTAAGACCTTAAACAGTAGGCCAGAGTACAAGTCTAGGACCTTAGCTATTAGGCCAGAGTAAGAGTTAAGACCTTAACCAGTAGGCCAGAGTAAGAGTTAAGACCTTAACCTGTAGGCTAGAGTACGAGTCTAAGACCTTAGCTATTGGGCCAGAGTAAGAGTTAAGACCTTAACCATTAGGCCAGAGTACGAGTCTAAGACCTTAGCTATTAGGCCAGAGTAAGAGTTAAGACCTTAACCAGTAGGCCGGAGTACGAGTCTAAGACCTTAGCTATTAGGCCAGAGTAAGAGTTAAGACCTTAGCTATTAGGCCAGAGTAAGAGTTAAGACCTTAACCATTAGGCCAGAGAAAGAGTTAAGACCTTAGCTATTAGGCCAGAGTAAGAGTTAAGACCTTAACCAGTAGGCCAGATTAAGAGTTGAGACCTTAACCATTAGGCCAGAGTACGAGTCTAAGACCTTAGATATTAGGCCAGAGTAAGAGTTAAGACTTTAACCAGTAGGCCAGAGTAAGAGTCAAAGACCTTATACATTAGGCCAGAGTACGAGTCAAAGACCTTAAACATTAGGCCAGAGTACGAGTCTAAGACCTTAGCTATTAGGCCATAGTACGAGTCTAAGACCTTAGCTATTAGGCCAGAGTAAGAGTTAAGACCTTAGCTATTAGGCCAAAGTAAGAGTTAAGACCTTAACCTGTAGGCCATAGTACAAGTCTAAGACCTTAGCTATTAGGCCAGAGTAAGAGTTAAGACCTTAACCAGTAGGCCAGAGTAAGTGTTAAGACCTTAACCTGTAGGCCATAGCACGAGTCTAAGACCTTAGCTATTAGGCCAGAGTAAGAGTTAATACCTTAGCTATTAGGCCAGAGTAAGTGTTAAGACCTTAAGCAGTAGGCCAGAGTACAAGTCTAAGACCTTAGCTATTAGGCCAGAGTAAGAGTTAAGACCGTAACCAGTAGGCCAGCGTAAGAGTTAAGACCTTAACCAGTAGGCCAGAGTAAGAGTTAAGACCTTAACCATTAGGCCAGAGTACGAGTCTAAGACCTTAGCTATTAGGCCAGAGTAAGAGTTAAGACCTTAGCTATTAGGCCAGAGTAAGAGTTAAGACCTTAGCTATTAGGCCAGAGTAAGAGTTAAGACGTTAACCAGTAGGCCAGAGTAAGAGTTAAGACCTTAACCAGTAGGCCAGAGTACGATCTAAGACCTTAGCTATTCGGCCAGAGTAAGAATTAAGACCTTAACCATTAGGCCAGAGTAAGAGTTAAGACCTTCACCAGTAGGCCAGAGTATGAGTCTAAGACCTTAGCTATTAGGCCAGAGTAAGAGTTAAGACCTTAGCTTTTATGCCAGAGTAAGAGTTAAGACCTTAACCAGTAGGCCAGAGTAAGAGTTAACAACTTAACCATTATGCTAGAGTAGGAGTCTAAGACCTTAGCTTTTAGGCCAGAGTAAGAGTTAAGACTTTATCCAGTAGGCCAGAATAAGAGTTAAGACCTTTACCAGTAGGCCAGAGTAAGAGTTAAGACCTTAACCAGTAGTCCAGAGTACAGTCTAAGACCTTAGCTATTAGACCAGAGTACAAGTCTAAGACCTTAGCTATTAGGCAAGAGTACGAGTTTAAGACATTAGATATTAGGCCAGGGTAAGAGTTAAGACCTTAACCATTAGGCCAGAGTACGAGTCTAAGACATTAGCTATTAGGCCAGAGTAAGAGTTAAGACCTTAGCTATTAGGCCAGAGTAAGAGTTCAGACCTTAGTTATTAGGCCAGAGTAAGAGTTAAGGCCTTAACCATTAGGCCAGAGTACGAGTCTAAGACCTTAGCTATTAGGCCAGAGTAAGAGTTAAGACCTTAACTATTAGGCCAGATTAAGAGTTAAGACCTTAACCAGTAGGCCGGAGTACGAGTCTAAGACCTTAGCTATTAGGCCAGAGTAAGAGTTAAGACCTTAGCTATTAGGCCAGAGTAAGAGTTAAGACCTTAACCATTAGGCCAGAGAAAGAGTTAAGACCTTAGCTATTAGGCCAGAGTAAGAGTTAAGACCTTAACCAGTAGGCCAGATTAAGAGTTGAGACCTTAACCATTAGGCCAGAGTACGAGTCTAAGACCTTAGATATTAGGCCAGAGTAAGAGTTAAGACTTTAACCAGTAGGCCAGAGTACGAGTCAAAGACCTTAAACATTAGGCCAGAGTACGAGTCAAAGACCTTAAACATTAGGCCAGAGTACGAGTCTAAGACCTTAGCTATTAGGCCATAGTACGAGTCTAAGACCTTAGCTATTAGGCCAGAGTAAGAGTTAAGACCTTAGCTATTAGGCCAAAGTAAGAGTTAAGACCTTAACCTGTAGGCCATAGTACAAGTCTAAGACCTTAGCTATTAGGCCAGAGTAAGAGTTAAGACCTTAACCAGTAGGCCAGAGTAAGTGTTAAGACCTTAACCTGTAGGCCAGATTAAGAGTTGAGACCTTAACCATTAGGCCAGAGTACGAGTCTAAGACCTTAGATATTAGGCCAGAGTAAGAGTTAAGACTTTAACCAGTAGGCCAGAGTACGAGTCAAAGACCTTAAAAATTAGGCCAGAGTACGAGTCAAAGACCTTAAACATTAGGCCAGAGTACGAGTCTAAGACCTTAGCTATTAGGCCATAGTACGAGTCTAAGACCTTAGCTATTAGGCCAGAGTAAGAGTTAATACCTTAGCTATTAGGCCAGAGTAAGTGTTAAGACCTTAACCAGTAGGCCAGAGTACAAGTCTAAGACCTTAGCTATTAGGCCAGAGTAAGAGTTAAGACCGTAACCAGTAGGCCAGCGTAAGAGTTAAGACCTTAACCAGTAGGCCAGAGTAAGAGTTAAGACCTTAACCATTAGGCCAGAGTACGAGTCTAAGACCTTAGCTATTAGGCTAGAGTAAGAGTTAAGACCTTAGCTATTAGGCCAGAGTAAGAGTTAAGACCTTAGCTATTAGGCCACAGTAAGAGTTAAGACGTTAACCAGTAGGCCAGAGTAAGAGTTAAGACCTTAACCAGTAGGCCAGAGTACGATCTAAGACCTTAGCTATTCGGCCAGAGTAAGAATTAAGACCTTAACCATTAGGCCAGAGTAAGAGTTAAGACCTTCACCAGTAGGCCAGAGTATGAGTCTAAGACCTTAGCTATTAGGCCAGAGTAAGAGTTAAGACCTTAGCTTTTAGGCCAGAGTAAGAGTTAAGACCTTAACCAGTAGGCCAGAGTAAGAGTTAACAACTTAAACATTATGCTAGAGTAGGAGTCTAAGACCTTAGCTTTTAGGCCAGAGTAAGAGTTAAGACTTTATCCAGTAGGCCAGAATAAGAGTTAAGACCTTTACCAGTAGGCCAGAGTAAGAGTTAAGACCTTAACCAGTAGTCCAGAGTACAGTCTAAGACCTTAGCTATTAGACCAGAGTACAAATCTAAGACCTTAGCTATTAGGCCAGAGTACGAGTTTAAGACATTACATATTAGGCCAGGGTAAGAGTTAAGACCTTAACCATTAGGCCAGAGTACGAGTCTAAGACATTAGCTATTAGGCCAGAGTAAGAGTTAAGACCTTAGCTATTAGGCCAGAGTAAGAGTTCAGACCTTAGTTATTAGGCCAGAGTAAGAGTTAAGGCCTTAACCATTAGGCCAGAGTACGAGTCTAAGACCTTAGCTATTAGGCCAGAGTAAGAGTTAAGACCTTAACTATTAGGCCAGAGTAAGAGTTAAGACCTTAACCATTAGGCCAGAGTAAGACATAAGACCTTAGCTATTAGGCCAGAGTACGAGTTAAGACCTTAACCATTAGGCCAGAGTAAGAGTTCAGACCTTAGCTATTAGGCCAGAGTAAGAGTTAAGACCTTAACCAGTAGGCCAGAGTAAGAGTTAAGACCTTAACCAGTAGGCCAGAGTAAGATTTAAGACCTTAAACATTAGGCCAGAGTATGGGTCTAAGACCTTAGCTATTAGGCCAGAGTAAGAGTTAAGACCTTAGCTATTAGACTAGAGTAAGAGTTAATACCTTAGCTATTAGGCCAGAGTAAGAGTTAAGACCTTAACCATTAGGCCAGAGTAAGAGTTAAGACCTTAACAATTAGGCCAGAGTACGAGTCTAGGACCTTAGCTATTAGGCCAGAGTAAGAGTTAAGACCTTACCCAGTTATGCCATAGTAAGAGTTAAGACCTTAACCAGTAGGCCAGAGTAAGATTTATGACCTTAACATTAGGCCAGAGTACGAGTCTAAGACCTTAGCTATTAGGCCAGAGTAAGAGTTAAGACCTTAACCATTAGGCCAGAGTAAGAGTTAAGACCTTAACCATTTGGCCAGAGTACGAGTCTAAGACCTTAGCTATTAGGCCAGACTAAGAGTTAAGACCTTAGCTATTAGGCCAGAGTAAGGGTTAAGAACTTAACCAGTAGGCCAAAGTAAGAGTTAAGACCTTAACCAGTAGGCCAGAGTAAGAGTTAAGACCTTAGCTATTAGGCCAGAGTAAGAGTTAAGACCTTAGCTATTAGGCCAGAGTAAGAGTTAAGACCTTAACCAGTAGGCCAGAGTAAGAGTTAAGACCTTAACCATTAGGCCAGAGTACGGGTCTAAGACCTTAGCTATTAGGTCAGAGTAAGAGTTAAGACCTTAACCAGTAGGCCAGAGTAAGAGTTAAGACCTTAAAATTAGGCCATAGTAAGAGTTAAGACCTTAGCTATTAGGCCAGAGTAAGAGTTAAGACCTTACCCAGTTATGCCATAGTAAGAGTTAAGACCTTAACCAGTAGACCAGAGTAAGATTTATGACCTTAACCATTAGGCCAGAGTACGAGTCTAAGACCTTAGCTATTAGGCCAGAGTAAGAGTTAAGGCCTTAACCATTAGACCAGAGTAAGAGTTAAGACCTTAACCATTTGGCCAGAGTACGAGTCTAAGACCTTAGCTATTAGGCCAGACTAAGAGTTAAGACCTTAGCTATTAGGCCAGAGTAAGGGTTAAGACCTTAACCAGTAGGCCAGAGTAAGATTTAAGACCTTAACCATTAGGCCAGAGTACGAGTCTAAGACCTTAGCTATTAGGCCAGAGTAAGAGTTAAGACCTTAAACATTAGGCCAGAGTAAGAGTTAAGACCTTAACCAGTAGGCCCGAGTAAGAGTTAACACCTTAACCAGTAGAACAGAGTACGAGTCTAAGACCTTAGCTATTAGGCCAGAGTAAGAGTTAAGACCTTAGCTATTAGGCCAGAGTAAGAGTTAAGACCTTAACCACTAGGCCAAAGTCGGAGTTAAGACCTTAACCAGTAGGCCAGAGTAAGATTTAAGACCTAAAACATTAGGCCAGAGTACGAGTCTAAGACCTTAGCTATTAGGCCAGAGTAAGAGTTAAGACCTTAACCAGTAGGCCAGAGTAAGAGTTAAGACCTTAACCATTAGGCCAGAGTACGAGTCTAAGACCTTAGCTATTAGGCCAGAGTAAGAGTTAAGACCTTAGCTATTAGGTCAGAGTAAGAGTTAAGACCTTAAACAGTAGGCCAGAGTACAAGTCTAGGACCTTAGCTATTAGGCCAGAGTAAGAGTTAAGACCTTAACCAGTAGGCCAGAGTAAGAGTTAAGACCTTAACCTGTAGGCTAGAGTACGAGTCTAAGACCTTAGCTATTGGGCCAGAGTAAGAGTTAAGACCTTAACCATTAGGCCAGAGTACGAGTCTAAGACCTTAGCTATTAGGCCAGAGTAAGAGTTAAGACCTTAACCAGTAGGCCGGAGTACGAGTCTAAGACCTTAGCTATTAGCCCAGAGTAAGAGTTAAGACCTTAGCTATTAGGCCAGAGTAAGAGTTAAGACCTTAACCATTAGGCCAGAGAAAGAGTTAAGACCTTAGCTATTAGGCCAGAGTAAGAGTTAAGACCTTAACCAGTAGGCCAGATTAAGAGTTGAGACCTTAACCATTAGGCCAGAGTACGAGTCTAAGACCTTAGATATTAGGCCAGAGTAAGAGTTAAGACCTTAGCTTTTAGGCCAGAGTAAGAGTTAAGACCTTAGCTATTAGGCCACAGTAAGAGTTAAGACGTTAACCAGTAGGCCAGAGTAAGAGTTAAGACCTTAACCAGTAGGCCAGAGTACGATCTAAGACCTTAGCTATTCGGCCAGAGTAAGAATTAAGACCTTAACCATTAGGCCAGAGTAAGAGTTAAGACCTTCACCAGTAGGCCAGAGTATGAGTCTAAGACCTTAGCTATTAGGCCAGAGTAAGAGTTAAGACCTTAGCTTTTAGGCCAGAGTAAGAGTTAAGACCTTAACCAGTAGGCCAGAGTAAGAGTTAACAACTTAACCATTATGCTAGAGTAGGAGTCTAAGACCTTAGCTTTTAGGCCAGAGTAAGAGTTAAGACTTTATCCAGTAGGCCAGAATAAGAGTTAAGACCTTTACCAGTAGGCCAGAGTAAGAGTTAAGACCTTAACCAGTAGTCCAGAGTACAGTCTAAGACCTTAGCTATTAGACCAGAGTACAAATCTAAGACCTTAGCTATTAGGCCAGAGTACGAGTTTAAGACATTAGATATTAGGCCAGGGTAAGAGTTAAGACCTTAACCATTAGGCCAGAGTACGAGTCTAAGACATTAGCTATTAGGCCAGAGTAAGAGTTAAGACCTTAGCTATTAGGCCAGAGTAAGAGTTAAGACCTTAACTATTAGGCCAGAGTAAGAGTTAAGACCTTAACCATTAGGCCAGAGTAAGACATAAGACCTTAGCTATTAGGCCAGAGTACGAGTTAAGACCTTAACCATTAGGCCAGAGTAAGAGTTCAGACCTTAGCTATTAGGCCAGAGTAAGAGTTAAGACCTTAACCAGTAGGCCAGAGTAAGAGTTAAGACCTTAACCAGTAGGCCAGAGTAAGATTTAAGACCTTAAACATTAGGCCAGAGTACGGGTCTAAGACCTTAGCTATTAGGCCAGAGTAAGAGTTAAGACCTTAGCTATTAGACTAGAGTAAGAGTTAATACCTTAGCTATTAGGCCAGAGTAAGAGTTAAGACCTTAACCATTAGGCCAGAGTAAGAGTTAAGACCTTAACAATTAGGCCAGAGTACGAGTCTAGGACCTTAGCTATTAGGCCAGAGTAAGAGTTAAGACCTTAGCTATTAGGCCAGAGTAAGAGTTAAGACCTTACCCAGTTATGCCATAGTAAGAGTTAAGACCTTAACCAGTAGGCCAGAGTAAGATTTATGACCTTAACATTAGGCCAGAGTACGAGTCTAAGACCTTAGCTATTAGGCCAGAGTAAGAGTTAAGACCTTAACCATTAGGCCAGAGTAAGAGTTAAGACCTTAACCATTTGGCCAGAGTACGAGTCTAAGACCTTAGCTATTAGGCCAGACTAAGAGTTAAGACCTTAGCTATTAGGCCAGAGTAAGGGTTAAGAACTTAACCAGTAGGCCAAATTAAGAGTTAAGACCTTAACCAGTAGGCCAGAGTAAGAGTTAAGACCTTAGCTATTAGGCCAGAGTAAGAGTTAAGACCTTAGCTATTAGGCCAGAGTAAGAGTTAAGACCTTAACCAGTAGGCCAGAGTAAGAGTTAAGACCTTAACCATTAGGCCAGAGTACGAGTCTAAGACCTTAGCTATTAGGTCAGAGTAAGAGTTAAGACCTTAACCAGTAGGCCAGAGTAAGAGTTAAGACCTTAACCTTTAGGCCATAGTAAGAGTTAAGACCTTAACCAGTAGGCCAGAGTAAGAGTTAAGACTTTAACCTGTAGGCCATAGTATGAGTCTAAGACCTTAGCTATTAGGCCAGAGTAAGAGTTAAGACCTTAACCAGTAGGCCAGAGTACGAGTCTAAGACCTTAAGCATTAGGCCATTGTACGAGTCTAAGACCTTAGCTATTAGGCCATAGTACGAGTATAAGACCTTAGCTATTAGGCCTGAGTAAGAGTTAAGACTTCAGCTATTAGGCCAGAGTAAGAGTTAAGACCTTAGCTATTAGGCCAGAGTATGAGTTAAGACCTTAACCTGTAGGCCATAGTACAAGTCTAAGACCTTGGCTATTAGGCCAGAATAAGAGTTAAGACCTTAACCAGTAGACCAGAGAAAGAGTTAAGACCTTAACCTGTAGGCCATAGCACGAGTCTAAGACCTTAGCTATTAGGCCAGAGTAAGAGTTAATACCTTAGCTATTAGGCCAGAGTAAGCGTTGAGACCTTAACCAGTAGGCCAGAGTACAAGTCTAAGACCTTAGCTATTAGGCCAGAGTAAGAGTTAAGACCTTAGCTATTAGGCCAGAGTAAGAGTTAAGACATTAACCAGTAGGCCAGAGTAAGAGTTAAGACATTAACCATTAGGCCAGAGTACGAGTCTAAGACCTTAGCTATTAGGCCAGAGTAAGAGTTAAGACCTTAACCAGTAGGCCAGCGTAGGAGTTAAGACCTTAATCAGTAGGCCAGAGTAAGAGTTAAGACCTTAACCATTAGGCCAGAGTACGACTCTAAGACCTTAGCTATTAGGCCAGAGTAAGAGTTAAGACCTTAGCTATTAGGCCAGAGTAAGAGTTAAGACCTTAGCTATTAGGCCAGAGTAAGAGTTAAGACGTTAACCAGTAGGCCAGAGTAAGAGTTAAGACCTTAACCAGTAGGCCAGAGTACGAGTCTAAGACCTTAGCTATTCGGCCAGAGTAAGAGTTAAGACCTTAACCATTAGGCCAGAGTACGAGTCTAAGACCTTAGCTATTAGGCCAGAGTAAGAGTTAAGACCTTAACCAGTAGGCCAGCGTAAGAGATAAGACCTTAACCAGTAGGCCGGAGTAAGAGTTAAGACCTTAACCATTAGGCCAGAGTACGAGTCTAAAACCTTAGCTATTAGGCCAGAGAAAGAGTTAAGACCTTAGCTATTAGGCCAGAGTAAGAGTTAAGACCTTAACAAGTAGGCCAGAGTAAGAGTTAAGACCATAACCATTAGGCCAGAGTACGGGTCTAAGACCTTAGCTATTAGGCCAGAGTAAGTTTTAAGACCTTAATCAGTAGGCCAGAGTAAGAGTTAAGACCTTAACCAGTAGGCCAGAGTACGAGTCTAAGACCTTAGCTTTTCGGCCAGAGTAAGAGTTAAGACCTTAACCATTAGGCCAGAGTAAGAGTTAAGACCTTAACCATTAGGTCAGAATACGAGTCTAAGACCTTAGCTATTAGGCCAGAGTAAGCGTTTAAGACCTTAGACATTAGGCCAGGATAAGAGTTAAGACCTTAACCATTAGGCCAGTGTACGAGTCTAAGACCTTAGCTATTATTCCAGAGTAAGAGTTAAGACCTTAGCTATTAGGACAGAGTAAGAGTTAAGACCTTAGCTATTAGGCCAGAGTAAGAGTTCAGACCTTAGTTATTAGGCCAGAGTAAGAGTTAAGACCTTAACCTGTAGGCCATAGTACGAGTCTTAGACCTTAGCTATTAGGCAAGAGTAAGAGTTAAGACCTTAACCAGTAGGCCAGAGTACGAGTCAAAGACCTTAAACATTAGGCCAGAGTACGAGTCTAAGACCTTAGCTATTAGGCCATAGTACGAGTCTAAGACCTTAGCTATTAGGCCAGAGAAAGAGTTAAGACCTTAGCTATTAGGCCAACGTAAGAGTTAAGACCTTAACCTGTAGGCCATAGTACAAGTCTAAGACCTTAGCTATTAGGCCAGAGTAAGAGTTAAGACCTTAACCAGTAGGCCAGAGTAAGTGTTAAGACCTTAACCTGTAGGCCATAGCACGAGTCTAAGACCTTAGCTATTAGGCCAGAGTAAGAGTTAATACCTTAGCTATTAGGCCAGAGTAAGTGTTAAGACCTTAACCAGTAGGCCAAATTAAGAGTTAAGACCTTAACCAGTAGGCCAGAGTAAGAGTTAAGACCTTAGCTATTAGGCCAGAGTAAGAGTTAAGACCTTAGCTATTAGGCCAGAGTAAGAGTTAAGACCTTAACCAGTAGGCCAGAGTAAGAGTTAAGACCTTAACCATTAGGCCAGAGTACGAGTCTAAGACCTTAGCTATTAGGTCAGAGTAAGAGTTAAGACCTTAACCAGTAGGCCAGAGTAAGAGTTAAGACCTTAACCTTTAGGCCATAGTAAGAGTTAAGACCTTAACCAGTAGGCCAGAGTAAGAGTTAAGACTTTAACCTGTAGGCCATAGTATGAGTCTAAGACCTTAGCTATTAGGCCAGAGTAAGAGTTAAGACCTTAACCAGTAGGCCAGAGTACGAGTCTAAGACCTTAAGCATTAGGCCAGTGTACGAGTCTAAGACCTTAGCTATTAGGCCATAGTACGAGTATAAGACCTTAGCTATTAGGCCTGAGTAAGAGTTAAGACTTCAGCTATTAGGCCAGAGTAAGAGTTAAGACCTTAGCTATTAGGCCAGAGTATGAGTTAAGACCTTAACCTGTAGGCCATAGTACAAGTCTAAGACCTTGGCTATTAGGCCAGAATAAGAGTTAAGACCTTAACCAGTAGACCAGAGAAAGAGTTAAGACCTTAACCTGTAGGCCATAGCACGAGTCTAAGACCTTAGCTATTAGGCCAGAGTAAGAGTTAATACCTTAGCTATTAGGCCAGAGTAAGCGTTGAGACCTTAACCAGTAGGCCAGAGTACAAGTCTAAGACCTTAGCTATTAGGCCAGAGTAAGAGTTAAGACCTTAGCTATTAGGCCAGAGTAAGAGTTAAGACATTAACCAGTAGGCCAGAGTAAGAGTTAAGACATTAACCATTAGGCCAGAGTACGAGTCTAAGACCTTAGCTATTAGGCCAGAGTAAGAGTTAAGACCTTAACCAGTAGGCCAGCGTAGGAGTTAAGACCTTAATCAGTAGGCCAGAGTAAGAGTTAAGACCTTAACCATTAGGCCAGAGTATGACTCTAAGACCTTAGCTATTAGGCCAGAGTAAGAGTTAAGACCTTAGCTATTAGGCCAGAGTAAGAGTTAAGACCTTAGCTATTAGGCCAGAGTAAGAGTTAAGACGTTAACCAGTAGGCCAGAGTAAGAGTTAAGACCTTAACCAGTAGGCCAGAGTACGAGTCTAAGACCTTAGCTATTCGGCCAGAGTAAGAGTTAAGACCTTAACCATTAGGCCAGAGTACGAGTCTAAGACCTTAGCTATTAGGCCAGAGTAAGAGTTAAGACCTTAACCAGTAGGCCAGCGTAAGAGATAAGACCTTAACCAGTAGGCCGGAGTAAGAGTTAAGACCTTAACCATTAGGCCAGAGTACGAGTCTAAAACCTTAGCTATTAGGCCAGAGAAAGAGTTAAGACCTTAGCTATTAGGCCAGAGTAAGAGTTAAGACCTTAACAAGTAGGCCAGAGTAAGAGTTAAGACCATAACCATTAGGCCAGAGTACGGGTCTAAGACCTTAGCTATTAGGCCAGAGTAAGTTTTAAGACCTTAATCAGTAGGCCAGAGTAAGAGTTAAGACCTTAACCAGTAGGCCAGAGTACGAGTCTAAGACCTTAGCTTTTCGGCCAGAGTAAGAGTTAAGACCTTAACCATTAGGCCAGAGTAAGAGTTAAGACCTTAACCATTAGGTCAGAATACGAGTCTAAGACCTTAGCTATTAGGCCAGAGTAAGCGTTTAAGACCTTAGACATTAGGCCAGGATAAGAGTTAAGACCTTAACCATTAGGCCAGTGTACGAGTCTAAGACCTTAGCTATTATTCCAGAGTAAGAGTTAAGACCTTAGCTATTAGGACAGAGTAAGAGTTAAGACCTTAGCTATTAGGCCAGAGTAAGAGTTCAGACCTTAGTTATTAGGCCAGAGTAAGAGTTAAGACCTTAACCTGTAGGCCATAGTACGAGTCTTAGACCTTAGCTATTAGGCAAGAGTAAGAGTTAAGACCTTAACCAGTAGGCCAGAGTACGAGTCAAAGACCTTAAACATTAGGCCAGAGTACGAGTCTAAGACCTTAGCTATTAGGCCATAGTACGAGTCTAAGACCTTAGCTATTAGGCCAGAGTAAGAGTTAAGACCTTAGCTATTAGGCCAACGTAAGAGTTAAGACCTTAACCTGTAGGCCATAGTACAAGTCTAAGACCTTAGCTATTAGGCCAGAGTAAGAGTTAAGACCTTAACCAGTAGGCCAGAGTAAGTGTTAAGACCTTAACCTGTAGGCCATAGCACGAGTCTAAGACCTTAGCTATTAGGCCAGAGTAAGAGTTAATACCTTAGCTATTAGGCCAGAGTAAGTGTTAAGACCTTAACCAGTAGGCCAGAGTACAAGTCTAAGACTTTAGCTATTAGGCCAAAGTAAGAGTTAAGACCTTACCCAGTAGGCCAGCGTAAGAGTTAAGACCTTAGCCATTAGGCCAGAGTATGAGTTAAGACCTTAACCATTAGGCCAGAATACGAGTCTAAGACCTTAGCTATTAGGCCGGAGTAAGAGTTAAGACCTTAGCTATTAGGCCAGAGTAAGAGTTAAGACCTTAGCTATTAGGCCAGAGTAAGAGTTAAGACGTTAACCAGTAGGCCAGAGTAAGAGTTAAGACCTTAACCAGTAGGCCAAAGTACGAGTCTAAGACCTTAGCTATTCGGCCAGAGTAAGAGTTAAGACCTTCACCAGTAGGCCAGAGTATGAGTCTAAGACCTTAGCTATTAGGCCAGAGTAAGAGTTAAGACCTTAGCTTTTAGGCCAGAGTAAGAGTTAAGACCTTAACCAGTAGGCCAGAGTAAGAGTTAACAACTTAAACATTATGCTAGAGTAGGAGTCTAAGACCTTAGCTTTTAGGCCAGAGTAAGAGTTAAGACTTTATCCAGTAGGCCAGAATAAGAGTTAAGACCTTTACCAGTAGGCCAGAGTAAGAGTTAAGACCTTAACCAGTAGTCCAGAGTACAGTCTAAGACCTTAGCTATTAGACCAGAGTACAAATCTAAGACCTTAGCTATTAGGCCAGAGTACGAGTTTAAGACATTACATATTAGGCCAGGGTAAGAGTTAAGACCTTAACCATTAGGCCAGAGTACGAGTCTAAGACATTAGCTATTAGGCCAGAGTAAGAGTTAAGACCTTAGCTATTAGGCCAGAGTAAGAGTTCAGACCTTAGTTATTAGGCCAGAGTAAGAGTTAAGGCCTTAACCATTAGGCCAGAGTACGAGTCTAAGACCTTAGCTATTAGGCCAGAGTAAGAGTTAAGACCTTAACTATTAGGCCAGAGTAAGAGTTAAGACCTTAACCATTAGGCCAGAGTAAGACATAAGACCTTAGCTATTAGGCCAGAGTACGAGTTAAGACCTTAACCATTAGGCCAGAGTAAGAGTTCAGACCTTAGCTATTAGGCCAGAGTAAGAGTTAAGACCTTAACCAGTAGGCCAGAGTAAGAGTTAAGACCTTAACCAGTAGGCCAGAGTAAGATTTAAGACCTTAAACATTAGGCCAGAGTATGGGTCTAAGACCTTAGCTATTAGGCCAGAGTAAGAGTTAAGACCTTAGCTATTAGACTAGAGTAAGAGTTAATACCTTAGCTATTAGGCCAGAGTAAGAGTTAAGACCTTAACCATTAGGCCAGAGTAAGAGTTAAGACCTTAACAATTAGGCCAGAGTACGAGTCTAGGACCTTAGCTATTAGGCCAGAGTAAGAGTTAAGACCTTACCCAGTTATGCCATAGTAAGAGTTAAGACCTTAACCAGTAGGCCAGAGTAAGATTTATGACCTTAACATTAGGCCAGAGTACGAGTCTAAGACCTTAGCTATTAGGCCAGAGTAAGAGTTAAGACCTTAACCATTAGGCCAGAGTAAGAGTTAAGACCTTAACCATTTGGCCAGAGTACGAGTCTAAGACCTTAGCTATTAGGCCAGACTAAGAGTTAAGACCTTAGCTATTAGGCCAGAGTAAGGGTTAAGAACTTAACCAGTAGGCCAAAGTAAGAGTTAAGACCTTAACCAGTAGGCCAGAGTAAGAGTTAAGACCTTAGCTATTAGGCCAGAGTAAGAGTTAAGACCTTAGCTATTAGGCCAGAGTAAGAGTTAAGACCTTAACCAGTAGGCCAGAGTAAGAGTTAAGACCTTAACCATTAGGCCAGAGTACGGGTCTAAGACCTTAGCTATTAGGTCAGAGTAAGAGTTAAGACCTTAACCAGTAGGCCAGAGTAAGAGTTAAGACCTTAAAATTAGGCCATAGTAAGAGTTAAGACCTTAGCTATTAGGCCAGAGTAAGAGTTAAGACCTTACCCAGTTATGCCATAGTAAGAGTTAAGACCTTAACCAGTAGACCAGAGTAAGATTTATGACCTTAACCATTAGGCCAGAGTACGAGTCTAAGACCTTAGCTATTAGGCCAGAGTAAGAGTTAAGGCCTTAACCATTAGACCAGAGTAAGAGTTAAGACCTTAACCATTTGGCCAGAGTACGAGTCTAAGACCTTAGCTATTAGGCCAGACTAAGAGTTAAGACCTTAGCTATTAGGCCAGAGTAAGGGTTAAGACCTTAACCAGTAGGCCAGAGTAAGATTTAAGACCTTAACCATTAGGCCAGAGTACGAGTCTAAGACCTTAGCTATTAGGCCAGAGTAAGAGTTAAGACCTTAAACATTAGGCCAGAGTAAGAGTTAAGACCTTAACCAGTAGGCCCGAGTAAGAGTTAACACCTTAACCAGTAGAACAGAGTACGAGTCTAAGACCTTAGCTATTAGGCCAGAGTAAGAGTTAAGACCTTAGCTATTAGGCCAGAGTAAGAGTTAAGACCTTAACCACTAGGCCAAAGTCGGAGTTAAGACCTTAACCAGTAGGCCAGAGTAAGATTTAAGACCTAAAACATTAGGCCAGAGTACGAGTCTAAGACCTTAGCTATTAGGCCAGAGTAAGAGTTAAGACCTTAACCAGTAGGCCAGAGTAAGAGTTAAGACCTTAACCATTAGGCCAGAGTACGAGTCTAAGACCTTAGCTATTAGGCCAGAGTAAGAGTTAAGACCTTAGCTATTAGGTCAGAGTAAGAGTTAAGACCTTAAACAGTAGGCCAGAGTACAAGTCTAGGACCTTAGCTATTAGGCCAGAGTAAGAGTTAAGACCTTAACCAGTAGGCCAGAGTAAGAGTTAAGACCTTAACCTGTAGGCTAGAGTACGAGTCTAAGACCTTAGCTATTGGGCCAGAGTAAGAGTTAAGACCTTAACCATTAGGCCAGAGTACGAGTCTAAGACCTTAGCTATTAGGCCAGAGTAAGAGTTAAGACCTTAACCAGTAGGCCGGAGTACGAGTCTAAGACCTTAGCTATTAGCCCAGAGTAAGAGTTAAGACCTTAGCTATTAGGCCAGAGTAAGAGTTAAGACCTTAACCATTAGGCCAGAGAAAGAGTTAAGACCTTAGCTATTAGGCCAGAGTAAGAGTTAAGACCTTAACCAGTAGGCCAGATTAAGAGTTGAGACCTTAACCATTAGGCCAGAGTACGAGTCTAAGACCTTAGATATTAGGCCAGAGTAAGAGTTAAGACCTTAGCTTTTAGGCCAGAGTAAGAGTTAAGACCTTAGCTATTAGGCCACAGTAAGAGTTAAGACGTTAACCAGTAGGCCAGAGTAAGAGTTAAGACCTTAACCAGTAGGCCAGAGTACGATCTAAGACCTTAGCTATTCGGCCAGAGTAAGAATTAAGACCTTAACCATTAGGCCAGAGTAAGAGTTAAGACCTTCACCAGTAGGCCAGAGTATGAGTCTAAGACCTTAGCTATTAGGCCAGAGTAAGAGTTAAGACCTTAGCTTTTAGGCCAGAGTAAGAGTTAAGACCTTAACCAGTAGGCCAGAGTAAGAGTTAACAACTTAACCATTATGCTAGAGTAGGAGTCTAAGACCTTAGCTTTTAGGCCAGAGTAAGAGTTAAGACTTTATCCAGTAGGCCAGAATAAGAGTTAAGACCTTTACCAGTAGGCCAGAGTAAGAGTTAAGACCTTAACCAGTAGTCCAGAGTACAGTCTAAGACCTTAGCTATTAGACCAGAGTACAAATCTAAGACCTTAGCTATTAGGCCAGAGTACGAGTTTAAGACATTAGATATTAGGCCAGGGTAAGAGTTAAGACCTTAACCATTAGGCCAGAGTACGAGTCTAAGACATTAGCTATTAGGCCAGAGTAAGAGTTAAGACCTTAGCTATTAGGCCAGAGTAAGAGTTAAGACCTTAACTATTAGGCCAGAGTAAGAGTTAAGACCTTAACCATTAGGCCAGAGTAAGACATAAGACCTTAGCTATTAGGCCAGAGTACGAGTTAAGACCTTAACCATTAGGCCAGAGTAAGAGTTCAGACCTTAGCTATTAGGCCAGAGTAAGAGTTAAGACCTTAACCAGTAGGCCAGAGTAAGAGTTAAGACCTTAACCAGTAGGCCAGAGTAAGATTTAAGACCTTAAACATTAGGCCAGAGTACGGGTCTAAGACCTTAGCTATTAGGCCAGAGTAAGAGTTAAGACCTTAGCTATTAGACTAGAGTAAGAGTTAATACCTTAGCTATTAGGCCAGAGTAAGAGTTAAGACCTTAACCATTAGGCCAGAGTAAGAGTTAAGACCTTAACAATTAGGCCAGAGTACGAGTCTAGGACCTTAGCTATTAGGCCAGAGTAAGAGTTAAGACCTTAGCTATTAGGCCAGAGTAAGAGTTAAGACCTTACCCAGTTATGCCATAGTAAGAGTTAAGACCTTAACCAGTAGGCCAGAGTAAGATTTATGACCTTAACATTAGGCCAGAGTACGAGTCTAAGACCTTAGCTATTAGGCCAGAGTAAGAGTTAAGACCTTAACCATTAGGCCAGAGTAAGAGTTAAGACCTTAACCATTTGGCCAGAGTACGAGTCTAAGACCTTAGCTATTAGGCCAGACTAAGAGTTAAGACCTTAGCTATTAGGCCAGAGTAAGGGTTAAGAACTTAACCAGTAGGCCAAATTAAGAGTTAAGACCTTAACCAGTAGGCCAGAGTAAGAGTTAAGACCTTAGCTATTAGGCCAGAGTAAGAGTTAAGACCTTAGCTATTAGGCCAGAGTAAGAGTTAAGACCTTAACCAGTAGGCCAGAGTAAGAGTTAAGACCTTAACCATTAGGCCAGAGTACGAGTCTAAGACCTTAGCTATTAGGTCAGAGTAAGAGTTAAGACCTTAACCAGTAGGCCAGAGTAAGAGTTAAGACCTTAACCTTTAGGCCATAGTAAGAGTTAAGACCTTAACCAGTAGGCCAGAGTAAGAGTTAAGACTTTAACCTGTAGGCCATAGTATGAGTCTAAGACCTTAGCTATTAGGCCAGAGTAAGAGTTAAGACCTTAACCAGTAGGCCAGAGTACGAGTCTAAGACCTTAAGCATTAGGCCATTGTACGAGTCTAAGACCTTAGCTATTAGGCCATAGTACGAGTATAAGACCTTAGCTATTAGGCCTGAGTAAGAGTTAAGACTTCAGCTATTAGGCCAGAGTAAGAGTTAAGACCTTAGCTATTAGGCCAGAGTATGAGTTAAGACCTTAACCTGTAGGCCATAGTACAAGTCTAAGACCTTGGCTATTAGGCCAGAATAAGAGTTAAGACCTTAACCAGTAGACCAGAGAAAGAGTTAAGACCTTAACCTGTAGGCCATAGCACGAGTCTAAGACCTTAGCTATTAGGCCAGAGTAAGAGTTAATACCTTAGCTATTAGGCCAGAGTAAGCGTTGAGACCTTAACCAGTAGGCCAGAGTACAAGTCTAAGACCTTAGCTATTAGGCCAGAGTAAGAGTTAAGACCTTAGCTATTAGGCCAGAGTAAGAGTTAAGACATTAACCAGTAGGCCAGAGTAAGAGTTAAGACATTAACCATTAGGCCAGAGTACGAGTCTAAGACCTTAGCTATTAGGCCAGAGTAAGAGTTAAGACCTTAACCAGTAGGCCAGCGTAGGAGTTAAGACCTTAATCAGTAGGCCAGAGTAAGAGTTAAGACCTTAACCATTAGGCCAGAGTACGACTCTAAGACCTTAGCTATTAGGCCAGAGTAAGAGTTAAGACCTTAGCTATTAGGCCAGAGTAAGAGTTAAGACCTTAGCTATTAGGCCAGAGTAAGAGTTAAGACGTTAACCAGTAGGCCAGAGTAAGAGTTAAGACCTTAACCAGTAGGCCAGAGTACGAGTCTAAGACCTTAGCTATTCGGCCAGAGTAAGAGTTAAGACCTTAACCATTAGGCCAGAGTACGAGTCTAAGACCTTAGCTATTAGGCCAGAGTAAGAGTTAAGACCTTAACCAGTAGGCCAGCGTAAGAGATAAGACCTTAACCAGTAGGCCGGAGTAAGAGTTAAGACCTTAACCATTAGGCCAGAGTACGAGTCTAAAACCTTAGCTATTAGGCCAGAGAAAGAGTTAAGACCTTAGCTATTAGGCCAGAGTAAGAGTTAAGACCTTAACAAGTAGGCCAGAGTAAGAGTTAAGACCATAACCATTAGGCCAGAGTACGGGTCTAAGACCTTAGCTATTAGGCCAGAGTAAGTTTTAAGACCTTAATCAGTAGGCCAGAGTAAGAGTTAAGACCTTAACCAGTAGGCCAGAGTACGAGTCTAAGACCTTAGCTTTTCGGCCAGAGTAAGAGTTAAGACCTTAACCATTAGGCCAGAGTAAGAGTTAAGACCTTAACCATTAGGTCAGAATACGAGTCTAAGACCTTAGCTATTAGGCCAGAGTAAGCGTTTAAGACCTTAGACATTAGGCCAGGATAAGAGTTAAGACCTTAACCATTAGGCCAGTGTACGAGTCTAAGACCTTAGCTATTATTCCAGAGTAAGAGTTAAGACCTTAGCTATTAGGACAGAGTAAGAGTTAAGACCTTAGCTATTAGGCCAGAGTAAGAGTTCAGACCTTAGTTATTAGGCCAGAGTAAGAGTTAAGACCTTAACCTGTAGGCCATAGTACGAGTCTTAGACCTTAGCTATTAGGCAAGAGTAAGAGTTAAGACCTTAACCAGTAGGCCAGAGTACGAGTCAAAGACCTTAAACATTAGGCCAGAGTACGAGTCTAAGACCTTAGCTATTAGGCCATAGTACGAGTCTAAGACCTTAGCTATTAGGCCAGAGAAAGAGTTAAGACCTTAGCTATTAGGCCAACGTAAGAGTTAAGACCTTAACCTGTAGGCCATAGTACAAGTCTAAGACCTTAGCTATTAGGCCAGAGTAAGAGTTAAGACCTTAACCAGTAGGCCAGAGTAAGTGTTAAGACCTTAACCTGTAGGCCATAGCACGAGTCTAAGACCTTAGCTATTAGGCCAGAGTAAGAGTTAATACCTTAGCTATTAGGCCAGAGTAAGTGTTAAGACCTTAACCAGTAGGCCAAATTAAGAGTTAAGACCTTAACCAGTAGGCCAGAGTAAGAGTTAAGACCTTAGCTATTAGGCCAGAGTAAGAGTTAAGACCTTAGCTATTAGGCCAGAGTAAGAGTTAAGACCTTAACCAGTAGGCCAGAGTAAGAGTTAAGACCTTAACCATTAGGCCAGAGTACGAGTCTAAGACCTTAGCTATTAGGTCAGAGTAAGAGTTAAGACCTTAACCAGTAGGCCAGAGTAAGAGTTAAGACCTTAACCTTTAGGCCATAGTAAGAGTTAAGACCTTAACCAGTAGGCCAGAGTAAGAGTTAAGACTTTAACCTGTAGGCCATAGTATGAGTCTAAGACCTTAGCTATTAGGCCAGAGTAAGAGTTAAGACCTTAACCAGTAGGCCAGAGTACGAGTCTAAGACCTTAAGCATTAGGCCAGTGTACGAGTCTAAGACCTTAGCTATTAGGCCATAGTACGAGTATAAGACCTTAGCTATTAGGCCTGAGTAAGAGTTAAGACTTCAGCTATTAGGCCAGAGTAAGAGTTAAGACCTTAGCTATTAGGCCAGAGTATGAGTTAAGACCTTAACCTGTAGGCCATAGTACAAGTCTAAGACCTTGGCTATTAGGCCAGAATAAGAGTTAAGACCTTAACCAGTAGACCAGAGAAAGAGTTAAGACCTTAACCTGTAGGCCATAGCACGAGTCTAAGACCTTAGCTATTAGGCCAGAGTAAGAGTTAATACCTTAGCTATTAGGCCAGAGTAAGCGTTGAGACCTTAACCAGTAGGCCAGAGTACAAGTCTAAGACCTTAGCTATTAGGCCAGAGTAAGAGTTAAGACCTTAGCTATTAGGCCAGAGTAAGAGTTAAGACATTAACCAGTAGGCCAGAGTAAGAGTTAAGACATTAACCATTAGGCCAGAGTACGAGTCTAAGACCTTAGCTATTAGGCCAGAGTAAGAGTTAAGACCTTAACCAGTAGGCCAGCGTAGGAGTTAAGACCTTAATCAGTAGGCCAGAGTAAGAGTTAAGACCTTAACCATTAGGCCAGAGTATGACTCTAAGACCTTAGCTATTAGGCCAGAGTAAGAGTTAAGACCTTAGCTATTAGGCCAGAGTAAGAGTTAAGACCTTAGCTATTAGGCCAGAGTAAGAGTTAAGACGTTAACCAGTAGGCCAGAGTAAGAGTTAAGACCTTAACCAGTAGGCCAGAGTACGAGTCTAAGACCTTAGCTATTCGGCCAGAGTAAGAGTTAAGACCTTAACCATTAGGCCAGAGTACGAGTCTAAGACCTTAGCTATTAGGCCAGAGTAAGAGTTAAGACCTTAACCAGTAGGCCAGCGTAAGAGATAAGACCTTAACCAGTAGGCCGGAGTAAGAGTTAAGACCTTAACCATTAGGCCAGAGTACGAGTCTAAAACCTTAGCTATTAGGCCAGAGAAAGAGTTAAGACCTTAGCTATTAGGCCAGAGTAAGAGTTAAGACCTTAACAAGTAGGCCAGAGTAAGAGTTAAGACCATAACCATTAGGCCAGAGTACGGGTCTAAGACCTTAGCTATTAGGCCAGAGTAAGTTTTAAGACCTTAATCAGTAGGCCAGAGTAAGAGTTAAGACCTTAACCAGTAGGCCAGAGTACGAGTCTAAGACCTTAGCTTTTCGGCCAGAGTAAGAGTTAAGACCTTAACCATTAGGCCAGAGTAAGAGTTAAGACCTTAACCATTAGGTCAGAATACGAGTCTAAGACCTTAGCTATTAGGCCAGAGTAAGCGTTTAAGACCTTAGACATTAGGCCAGGATAAGAGTTAAGACCTTAACCATTAGGCCAGTGTACGAGTCTAAGACCTTAGCTATTATTCCAGAGTAAGAGTTAAGACCTTAGCTATTAGGACAGAGTAAGAGTTAAGACCTTAGCTATTAGGCCAGAGTAAGAGTTCAGACCTTAGTTATTAGGCCAGAGTAAGAGTTAAGACCTTAACCTGTAGGCCATAGTACGAGTCTTAGACCTTAGCTATTAGGCAAGAGTAAGAGTTAAGACCTTAACCAGTAGGCCAGAGTACGAGTCAAAGACCTTAAACATTAGGCCAGAGTACGAGTCTAAGACCTTAGCTATTAGGCCATAGTACGAGTCTAAGACCTTAGCTATTAGGCCAGAGTAAGAGTTAAGACCTTAGCTATTAGGCCAACGTAAGAGTTAAGACCTTAACCTGTAGGCCATAGTACAAGTCTAAGACCTTAGCTATTAGGCCAGAGTAAGAGTTAAGACCTTAACCAGTAGGCCAGAGTAAGTGTTAAGACCTTAACCTGTAGGCCATAGCACGAGTCTAAGACCTTAGCTATTAGGCCAGAGTAAGAGTTAATACCTTAGCTATTAGGCCAGAGTAAGTGTTAAGACCTTAACCAGTAGGCCAGAGTACAAGTCTAAGACTTTAGCTATTAGGCCAAAGTAAGAGTTAAGACCTTACCCAGTAGGCCAGCGTAAGAGTTAAGACCTTAGCCATTAGGCCAGAGTATGAGTTAAGACCTTAACCATTAGGCCAGAATACGAGTCTAAGACCTTAGCTATTAGGCCGGAGTAAGAGTTAAGACCTTAGCTATTAGGCCAGAGTAAGAGTTAAGACCTTAGCTATTAGGCCAGAGTAAGAGTTAAGACGTTAACCAGTAGGCCAGAGTAAGAGTTAAGACCTTAACCAGTAGGCCAAAGTACGAGTCTAAGACCTTAGCTATTCGGCCAGAGTAAGAGTTAAGACCTTCACCAGTAGGCCAGAGTATGAGTCTAAGACCTTAGCTATTAGGCCAGAGTAAGAGTTAAGACCTTAGCTTTTAGGCCAGAGTAAGAGTTAAGACCTTAACCAGTAGGCCAGAGTAAGACTTAACAACTTAACCATTATGCTAGAGTAGGAGTCTAAGACCTTAGCTTTTAGGCCAGAGTAAGAGTAAAGACTTTAACCAGTAGGCCAGAGTAAGAGTTAAGACCTTAACCAGTAGTCCAGAGTACAGTCTAAGACCTTAGCTATTAGACCAGAGTACAAGTCTAAGACCTTAGCTATTAGGCCAGAGTACGAGTTTAAGACATTAGATATTAGGCTAGGGTAAGAGTTAAGACCTTAACCATTAGGCCAGAGTACGAGTCTAAGACATTAGCTATTAGGCCAGAGTAAGAGTTAAGACCTTAGCTATTAGGCCAGAGTAAGAGTTCAGACCTTAGTTATTAGGCCAGAGTAAGAGTTAAGGCCTTAACCATTAGGCCAGAGTACGAGTCGAAGACCTTAGCTATTAGGCCAGAGTAAGAGTTAAGACCTTAACTATTAGGCCAGAGTAAGAGTTAAGACCTTAACCATTAGGCCAGAGTAAGACATAAGACCTTAGCTATTAGGCCAGAGTAAGAGTTAAGACCTTAACCATTAGGCCAGAGTAAGAGTTCAGACCTTAGCTATTAGGCCAGAGTAAGAGTTAAGACCTTAACCAGTAGGCCAGAGTAAGAGTTAAGACCTTAACCAGTAGGCCAGAGTAAGATTTAAGACCTTAAACATTAGGCCAGAGTACGAGTCTAAGACCTTAGCTATTAGGCCAGAGTAAGAGTTAAGACCTTAGCTATTAGACCAGAGTAAGAGTTAATACCTTAGCTATTAGGCCAGAGTAAGAGTTAAGACCTTAACCATTAGGCCAGAGTAAGAGTTAAGACCTTATCCATTAGGCCAGAGTACGAGTCTAAGACCTTAGCTATTAGGCCAGAGTAAGAGTTAAGACCTTAGCTGTTAGGTCAGAGTAAGAGTTAAGACCTTAAACAGTAGGCCAGAGTACGAGTCTAGGACCTTAGCTATTAGGCCAGAGTAAGAGTTAAGACCTTAGCTATTAGGCCAGAGTAAGAGTTAAGACCTTACCCAGTTATGCCATAGTAAGAGTTAAGACCTTAACCAGTAGGCCAGAGTAAGATTTATGACCTTAACCATTAGGCCAGAGTACGAGTCTAAGACCTTAGCTATTAGGCCAGAGTAAGAGTTAAGGCCTTAACCATTAGACCAGAGTAAGAGTTAAGACCTTAACCATTTGGCCAGAGTACGAGTCTAAGACCTTAGCTGTTAGGCCAGACTAAGAGTTAAGACCTTAGCTATTAGGCCAGAGTAAGGGTTAAGACCTTAACCAGTAGGCCAGAGTAAGATTTAAGACCTTAACCATTAGGCCAGAGTACGAGTCTAAGACCTTAGCTATTAGGCCAGAGTAAGAGTTAAGACCTTAAACATTAGGCCAGAGTAAGAGTTAAGACCTTAACCAGTAGGCCAGAGTAAGAGTTAACACCTTAACCAGTAGAACAGAGTACGAGTCTAAGACCTTAGCTATTAGGCCAGAGTAAGAGTTAAGACCTTAGCTATTAGGCCAGAGTAAGAGTTAAGACCTTAACCACTAGGCCAAAGTCGGAGTTAAGACCTTAACCAGTAGGCCAGAGTAAGATTTAAGACCTAAAACATTAGACCAGAGTACGAGTCTAAGACCTTAGCTATTAGGCCAGAGTAAGAGTTAAGACCTTAACCAGTAGGCCAGAGTAAGAGTTAAGACCTTAACCATTAGGCCAGAGTACGAGTCTAAGACCTTAGCTATTAGGCCAGAGTAAGAGTTAAGACCTTAGCTATTAGGTCAGAGTAAGAGTTAAGACCTTAAACAGTAGGCCAGAGTACAAGTCTAGGACCTTAGCTATTAGGCCAGAGTAAGAGTTAAGACCTTAACCAGTAGGCCAGAGTAAGAGTTAAGACCTTAACCTGTAGGCTAGAGTACGAGTCTAAGACCTTAGCTATTGGGCCAGAGTAAGAGTTAAGACCTTAACCATTAGGCCAGAGTACGAGTCTAAGACCTTAGCTATTAGGCCAGAGTAAGAGTTAAGACCTTAACCAGTAGGCCGGAGTACGAGTCTAAGACCTTAGCTATTAGGCCAGAGTAAGAGTTAAGACCTTAGCTATTAGGCCAGAGTAAGAGTTAAGACCTTAACCATTAGGCCAGAGAAAGAGTTAAGACCTTAGCTATTAGGCCAGAGTAAGAGTTAAGACCTTAACCAGTAGGCCAGATTAAGAGTTGAGACCTTAACCATTAGGCCAGAGTACGAGTCTAAGACCTTAGATATTAGGCCAGAGTAAGAGTTAAGACTTTAACCAGTAGGCCAGAGTAAGAGTCAAAGACCTTAAACATTAGGCCAGAGTACGAGTCAAAGACCTTAAACATTAGGCCAGAGTACGAGTCTAAGACCTTAGCTATTAGGCCATAGTACGAGTCTAAGACCTTAGCTATTAGGCCAGAGTAAGAGTTAAGACCTTAGCTATTAGGCCAAAGTAAGAGTTAAGACCTTAACCTGTAGGCCATAGTACAAGTCTAAGACCTTAGCTATTAGGCCAGAGTAAGAGTTAAGACCTTAACCAGTAGGCCAGAGTAAGTGTTAAGACCTTAACCTGTAGGCCATAGCACGACTCTAAGACCTTAGCTATTAGGCCAGAGTAAGAGTTAATACCTTAGCTATTAGGCCAGAGTAAGTGTTAAGACCTTAAGCAGTAGGCCAGAGTACAAGTCTAAGACCTTAGCTATTAGGCCAGAGTAAGAGTTAAGACCGTAACCAGTAGGCCAGCGTAAGAGTTAAGACCTTAACCAGTAGGCCAGAGTAAGAGTTAAGACCTTAACCATTAGGCCAGAGTACGAGTCTAAGACCTTAGCTATTAGGCCAGAGTAAGAGTTAAGACCTTAGCTATTAGGCCAGAGTAAGAGTTAAGACCTTAGCTATTAGGCCAGAGTAAGAGTTAAGACGTTAACCAGTAGGCCAGAGTAAGAGTTAAGACCTTAACCAGTAGGCCAGAGTACGATCTAAGACCTTAGCTATTCGGCCAGAGTAAGAATTAAGACCTTAACCATTAGGCCAGAGTAAGAGTTAAGACCTTCACCAGTAGGCCAGAGTATGAGTCTAAGACCTTAGCTATTAGGCCAGAGTAAGAGTTAAGACCTTAGCTTTTATGCCAGAGTAAGAGTTAAGACCTTAACCAGTAGGCCAGAGTAAGAGTTAACAACTTAACCATTATGCTAGAGTAGGAATCTAAGACCTTAGCTTTTAGGCCAGAGTAAGAGTTAAGACTTTATCCAGTAGGCCAGAATAAGAGTTAAGACCTTTACCAGTAGGCCAGAGTAAGAGTTAAGACCTTAACCAGTAGTCCAGAGTACAGTCTAAGACCTTAGCTATTAGACCAGAGTACAAGTCTAAGACCTTAGCTATTAGGCAAGAGTACGAGTTTAAGACATTAGATATTAGGCCAGGGTAAGAGTTAAGACCTTAACCATTAGGCCAGAGTACGAGTCTAAGACATTAGCTATTAGGCCAGAGTAAGAGTTAAGACCTTAGCTATTAGGCCAGAGTAAGAGTTCAGACCTTAGTTATTAGGCCAGAGTAAGAGTTAAGGCCTTAACCATTAGGCCAGAGTACGAGTCTAAGACCTTAGCTATTAGGCCAGAGTAAGAGTTAAGACCTTAACTATTAGGCCAGATTAAGAGTTAAGACCTTAACCAGTAGGCCGGAGTACGAGTCTAAGACCTTAGCTATTAGGCCAGAGTAAGAGTTAAGACCTTAGCTATTAGGCCAGAGTAAGAGTTAAGACCTTAACCATTAGGCCAGAGAAGGAGTTAAGACCTTAGCTATTAGGCCAGAGTAAGAGTTAAGACCTTAACCAGTAGGCCAGATTAAGAGTTGAGACCTTAACCATTTGGCCAGAGTACGAGTCTAAGACCTTAGATATTAGGCCAGAGTAAGAGTTAAGACCTTAACCAGTAGGCCAGAGTAAGTGTTAAGACCTTAACCTGTAGGCCAGATTAAGAGTTGAGACCTTAACCATTAGGCCAGAGTACGAGTCTAAGACCTTAGATATTAGGCCAGAGTAAGAGTTAAGACTTTAACCAGTAGGCCAGAGTACGAGTCAAAGACCTTAAACATTAGGCCAGAGTACGAGTCAAAGACCTTAAACATTAGGCCAGAGTACGAGTCTAAGACCTTAGCTATTAGGCCATAGTACGAGTCTAAGACCTTAGCTATTAGGCCAGAGTAAGAGTTAATACCTTAGCTATTAGGCCAGAGTAAGTGTTAAGACCTTAACCAGTAGGCCAGAGTACAAGTCTAAGACCTTAGCTATTAGGCCTGAGTAAGAGTTAAGACCGTAACCAGTAGGCCAGCGTAAGAGTTAAGACCTTAACCAGTAGGCCAGAGTAAGAGTTAAGACCTTAACCATTAGGCCAGAGTACGAGTCTAAGACCTTAGCTATTAGGCTAGAGTAAGAGTTAAGACCTTAGCTATTAGGCCAGAGTAAGAGTTAAGACCTTAGCTATTAGGCCACAGTAAGAGTTAAGACGTTAACCAGTAGGCCAGAGTAAGAGTTAAGACCTTAACCAGTAGGCCAGAGTACGATCTAAGACCTTAGCTATTCGGCCAGAGTAAGAATTAGGACCTTAACTATTAGGCCAGAGTAAGAGTTAAGACCTTCACCAGTAGGCCAGAGTATGAGTCTAAGACCTTAGCTATTAGGCCAGAGTAAGAGTTAAGACCTTAGCTTTTAGGCCAGAGTAAGAGTTAAGACCTTAACCAGTAGGCCAGAGTAAGAGTTAACAACTTAACCATTATGCTAGAGTAGGAGTCTAAGACCTTAGCTTTTAGGCCAGAGTAAGAGTTAAGACTTTATCCAGTAGGCCAGAATAAGAGTTAAGACCTTTACCAGTAGGCCAGAGTAAGAGTTAAGACCTTAACCAGTAGTCCAGAGTACAGTCTAAGACCTTAGCTATTAGACCAGAGTACAAATCTAAGACCTTAGCTATTAGGCCAGAGTAAGAGTTCAGACCTTAGTTATTAGGCCAGAGTAAGAGTTAAGGCCTTAACCATTAGGCCAGAGTACGAGTCTAAGACCTTAGCTATTAGGCCAGAGTAAGAGTTAAGACCTTAACTATTAGGCCAGAGTAAGAGTTAAGACCTTAACCATTAGGCCAGAGTAAGACATAAGACCTTAGCTATTAGGCCAGAGTACGAGTTAAGACCTTAACCATTAGGCCAGAGTAAGAGTTCAGACCTTAGCTATTAGGCCAGAGTAAGAGTTAAGACCTTAACCAGTAGGCCAGAGTAAGAGTTAAGACCTTAACCAGTAGGCCAGAGTAAGATTTAAGACCTTAAACATTAGGCAAGAGTACGGGTCTAAGACCTTAGCTATTAGGCCAGAGTAAGAGTTAAGACCTTAGCTATTAGACTAGAGTAAGAGTTAATACCTTAGCTATTAGGCCAGAGTAAGAGTTAAGACCTTAACCATTAGGCCAGAGTAAGAGTTAAGACCTTAACAATTAGGCCAGAGTACGAGTCTAGGACCTTAGCTATTAGGCCAGAGTAAGAGTTAAGACCTTAGCTATTAGGCCAGAGTAAGAGTTAAGACCTTACCCAGTTATGCCATAGTAAGAGTTAAGACCTTAACCAGTAGGCCAGAGTAAGATTTATGACCTTAACATTAGGCCAGAGTACGAGTCTAAGACCTTAGCTATTAGGCCAGAGTAAGAGTTAAGACCTTAACCATTAGGCCAGAGTAAGAGTTAAGACCTTAACCATTTGGCCAGAGTACGAGTCTAAGACCTTAGCTATTAGGCCAGACTAAGAGTTAAGACCTTAGCTATTAGGCCAGAGTAAGGGTTAAGAACTTAACCAGTAGGCCAAAGTAAGAGTTAAGACCTTAACCAGTAGGCCAGAGTAAGAGTTAAGACCTTAGCTATTAGGCCAGAGTAAGAGTTAAGACCTTAGCTATTAGGCCAGAGTAAGAGTTAAGACCTTAACCAGTAGGCCAGAGTAAGAGTTAAGACCTTAACCATTAGGCCAGAGTACGAGTCTAAGACCTTAGCTATTAGGTCAGAGTAAGAGTTAAGACCTTAACCAGTAGGCCAGAGTAAGAGTTAAGACCTTAACCTTTAGGCCATAGTAAGAGTTAAGACCTTAGCTATTAGGCCAGAGTAAGAGTTAAGACCTTACCCAGTTATGCCATAGTAAGAGTTAAGACCTTAACCAGTAGGCCAGAGTAAGATTTATGACCTTAACCATTAGGCCAGAGTACGAGTCTAAGACCTTAGCTATTAGGCCAGAGTAAGAGTTAAGGCCTTAACCATTAGACCAGAGTAAGAGTTAAGACCTTAACCATTTGGCCAGAGTACGAGTCTAAGACCTTAGCTATTAGGCCAGACTAAGAGTTAAGACCTTAGCTATTAGGCCAGAGTAAGGGTTAAGACCTTAACCAGTAGGCCAGAGTAAGATTTAAGACCTTAACCATTAGGCCAGAGTACGAGTCTAAGACCTTAGCTATTAGGCCAGAGTAAGAGTTAAGACCTTAAACATTAGGCCAGAGTAAGAGTTAAGACCTTAACCAGTAGGCCAGAGTAAGAGTTAACACCTTAACCAGTAGAACAGAGTACGAGTCTAAGACCTTAGCTATTAGGCCAGAGTAAGAGTTAAGACCTTAGCTATTAGGCCAGAGTAAGAGTTAAGACCTTAACCACTAGGCCAAAGTCGGAGTTAAGACCTTAACCAGTAGGCCAGAGTAAGATTTAAGACCTAAAACATTAGGCCAGAGTACGAGTCTAAGACCTTAGCTATTAGGCCAGAGTAAGAGTTAAGACCTTAACCAGTAGGCCAGAGGAAGAGTTAAGACCTTAACCATTAGGCCAGAGTACGAGTCTAAGACCTTAGCTATTAGGCCAGAGTAAGAGTTAAGACCTTAGCTATTAGGTCAGAGTAAGAGTTAAGACCTTAAACAGTAGGCCAGAGTACAAGTCTAGGACCTTAGCTATTAGGCCAGAGTAAGAGTTAAGACCTTAACCAGTAGGCCAGAGTAAGAGTTAAGACCTTAACCTGTAGGCTAGAGTACGAGTCTAAGACCTTAGCTATTGGGCCAGAGTAAGAGTTAAGACCTTAACCATTAGGCCAGAGTACGAGTCTAAGACCTTAGCTATTAGGCCAGAGTAAGAGTTAAGACCTTAACCAGTAGGCCGGAGTACGAGTCTAAGACCTTAGCTATTAGGCCAGAGTAAGAGTTAAGACCTTAGCTATTAGGCCAGAGTAAGAGTTAAGACCTTAACCATTAGGCCAGAGAAAGAGTTAAGACCTTAGCTATTAGGCCAGAGTAAGAGTTAAGACCTTAACCAGTAGGCCAGATTAAGAGTTGAGACCTTAACCATTAGGCCAGAGTACGAGTCTAAGACCTTAGATATTAGGCCAGAGTAAGAGTTAAGACTTTAACCAGTAGGCCAGAGTAAGAGTCAAAGACCTTAAACATTAGGCCAGAGTACGAGTCAAAGACCTTAAACATTAGGCCAGAGTACGAGTCTAAGACCTTAGCTATTAGGCCATAGTACGAGTCTAAGACCTTAGCTATTAGGCCAGAGTAAGAGTTAAGACCTTAGCTATTAGGCCAAAGTAAGAGTTAAGACCTTAACCTGTAGGCCATAGTACAAGTCTAAGACCTTAGCTATTAGGCCAGAGTAAGAGTTAAGACCTTAACCAGTAGGCCAGAGTAAGTGTTAAGACCTTAACCTGTAGGCCATAGCACGAGTCTAAGACCTTAGCTATTAGGCCAGAGTAAGAGTTAATACCTTAGCTATTAGGCCAGAGTAAGTGTTAAGACCTTAAGCAGTAGGCCAGAGTACAAGTCTAAGACCTTAGCTATTAGGCCAGAGTAAGAGTTAAGACCGTAACCAGTAGGCCAGCGTAAGAGTTAAGACCTTAACCAGTAGGCCAGAGTAAGAGTTAAGACCTTAACCATTAGGCCAGAGTACGAGTCTAAGACCTTAGCTATTAGGCCAGAGTAAGAGTTAAGACCTTAGCTATTAGGCCAGAGTAAGAGTTAAGACCTTAGCTATTAGGCCAGAGTAAGAGTTAAGACGTTAACCAGTAGGCCAGAGTAAGAGTTAAGACCTTAACCAGTAGGCCAGAGTACGATCTAAGACCTTAGCTATTCGGCCAGAGTAAGAATTAAGACCTTAACCATTAGGCCAGAGTAAGAGTTAAGACCTTCACCAGTAGGCCAGAGTATGAGTCTAAGACCTTAGCTATTAGGCCAGAGTAAGAGTTAAGACCTTAGCTTTTAGGCCAGAGTAAGAGTTAAGACCTTAACCAGTAGGCCAGAGTAAGAGTTAACAACTTAACCATTATGCTAGAGTAGGAGTCTAAGACCTTAGCTTTTAGGCCAGAGTAAGAGTTAAGACTTTATCCAGTAGGCCAGAATAAGAGTTAAGACCTTTACCAGTAGGCCAGAGTAAGAGTTAAGACCTTAACCAGTAGTCCAGAGTACAGTCTAAGACCTTAGCTATTAGACCAGAGTACAAGTCTAAGACCTTAGCTATTAGGCAAGAGTACGAGTCTAAGACATTAGCTATTAGGCCAGAGTAAGAGTTAAGACCTTAGCTATTAGGCCAGAGTAAGAGTTCAGACCTTAGTTATTAGGCCAGAGTAAGAGTTAAGACCTTAACCAGTAGGCCAGAGTAAGAGTTAACAACTTAACCATTATGCTAGAGTAGGAGTCTAAGACCTTAGCTTTTAGGCCAGAGTAAGAGTTAAGACTTTATCCAGTAGGCCAGAATAAGAGTTAAGACCTTTACCAGTAGGCCAGAGTAAGAGTTAAGACCTTAACCAGTAGTCCAGAGTACAGTCTAAGACATTAGATATTAGGCCAGGGTAAGAGTTAAGACCTTAACCATTAGGCCAGAGTACGAGTCTAAGACATTAGCTATTAGGCCAGAGTAAGAGTTAAGACCTTAGCTATTAGGCCAGAGTAAGAGTTCAGACCTTAGTTATTAGGCCAGAGTAAGAGTTAAGGCCTTAACCATTAGGCCAGAGTACGAGTCTAAGACCTTAGCTATTAGGCCAGAGTAAGAGTTAAGACCTTAACTATTAGGCCAGAGTAAGAGTTAAGACCTTAACCAGTAGGCCGGAGTAGGAGTCTAAGACCTTAGCTATTAGGCCAGAGTAAGAGTTAAGACCTTAGCTATTAGGCCAGAGTAAGAGTTAAGACCTTAACCATTAGGCCAGAGAAAGAGTTAAGACCTTAGCTATTAGGCCAGAGTAAGAGTTAAGACCTTAACCAGTAGGCCAGAGTAAGAGTTAACAACTTAACCATTATGCTAGAGTAGGAGTCTAAGACCTTAGCTTTTAGGCCAGAGTAAGAGTTAAGACTTTATCCAGTAGGCCAGAATAAGAGTTAAGACCTTTACCAGTAGGCCAGAGTAAGAGTTAAGACCTTAACCAGTAGTCCAGAGTACAGTCTAAGACCTTAGCTATTAGACCAGAGTACAAATCTAAGACCTTAGCTATTAGGCCAGAGTAAGAGTTCAGACCTTAGTTATTAGGCCAGAGTAAGAGTTAAGGCCTTAACCATTAGGCCAGAGTACGAGTCTAAGACCTTAGCTATTAGGCCAGAGTAAGAGTTAAGACCTTAACTATTAGGCCAGAGTAAGAGTTAAGACCTTAACCATTAGGCCAGAGTAAGACATAAGACCTTAGCTATTAGGCCAGAGTACGAGTTAAGACCTTAACCATTAGGCCAGAGTAAGAGTTCAGACCTTAGCTATTAGGCCAGAGTAAGAGTTAAGACCTTAACCAGTAGGCCAGAGTAAGAGTTAAGACCTTAACCAGTAGGCCAGAGTAAGATTTAAGACCTTAAACATTAGGCCAGAGTACGGGTCTAAGACCTTAGCTATTAGGCCAGAGTAAGAGTTAAGACCTTAGCTATTAGACTAGAGTAAGAGTTAATACCTTAGCTATTAGGCCAGAGTAAGAGTTAAGACCTTAACCATTAGGCCAGAGTAAGAGTTAACACCTTAACAATTAGGCCAGAGTACCAGTCTAGGACCTTAGCTATTAGGCCAGAGTAAGAGTTAAGACCTTAGCTATTAGGCCAGAGTAAGAGTTAAGACCTTACCCAGTTATGCCATAGTAAGAGTTAAGACCTTAACCAGTAGGCCAGAGTAAGATTTATGACCTTAACATTAGGCCAGAGTACGAGTCTAAGACCTTAGCTATTAGGCCAGAGTAAGAGTTAAGACCTTAACCATTAGGCCAGAGTAAGAGTTAAGACCTTAACCATTTGGCCAGAGTACGAGTCTAAGACCTTAGCTATTAGGCCAGACTAAGAGTTAAGACCTTAGCTATTAGGCCAGAGTAAGGGTTAAGAACTTAACCAGTAGGCCAAAGTAAGAGTTAAGACCTTAACCAGTAGGCCAGAGTAAGAGTTAAGACCTTAGCTATTAGGCCAGAGTAAGAGTTAAGACCTTAGCTATTAGGCCAGAGTAAGAGTTAAGACCTTAACCAGTAGGCCAGAGTAAGAGTTAAGACCTTAACCATTAGGCCAGAGTACGAGTCTAAGACCTTAGCTATTAGGTCAGAGTAAGAGTTAAGACCTTAACCAGTAGGCCAGAGTAAGAGTTAAGACCTTAACCTTTAGGCCATAGTAAGAGTTAAGACCTTAGCTATTAGGCCAGAGTAAGAGTTAAGACCTTACCCAGTTATGCCATAGTAAGAGTTAAGACCTTAACCAGTAGGCCAGAGTAAGATTTATGACCTTAACCATTAGGCCAGAGTATGAGTCTAAGACCTTAGCTATTAGGCCAGAGTAAGAGTTAAGGCCTTAACCATTAGACCAGAGTAAGAGTTAAGACCTTAACCATTTGGCCAGAGTACGAGTCTAAGACCTTAGCTATTAGGCCAGACTAAGAGTTAAGACCTTAGCTATTAGGCCAGAGTAAGGGTTAAGACCTTAACCAGTAGGCCAGAGTAAGATTTAAGACCTTAACCATTAGGCCAGAGTACGAGTCTAAGACCTTAGCTATTAGGCCAGAGTAAGAGTTAAGACCGTAAACATTAGGCCAGAGTAAGAGTTAAGACCTTAACCAGTAGGCCAGAGTAAGAGTTAACACCTTAACCAGTAGAACAGAGTACGAGTCTAAGACCTTAGCTATTAGGCCAGAGTAAGAGTTAAGACCTTAGCTATTAGGCCAGAGTAAGAGTTAAGACCTTAACCACTAGGCCAAAGTCGGAGTTAAGACCTTAACCAGTAGGCCAGAGTAAGATTTAAGACCTAAAACATTAGGCCAGAGTACGAGTCTAAGACCTTAGCTATTAGGCCAGAGTAAGAGTTAAGACCTTAACCAGTAGGCCAGAGGAAGAGTTAAGACCTTAACCATTAGGCCAGAGTACGAGTCTAAGACCTTAGCTATTAGGCCAGAGTAAGAGTTAAGACCTTAGCTATTAGGTCAGAGTAAGAGTTAAGACCTTAAACAGTAGGCCAGAGTACAAGTCTAGGACCTTAGCTATTAGGCCAGAGTAAGAGTTAAGACCTTAACCAGTAGGCCAGAGTAAGAGTTAAGACCTTAACCTGTAGGCTAGAGTACGAGTCTAAGACCTTAGCTATTGGGCCAGAGTAAGAGTTAAGACCTTAACCATTAGGCCAGAGTACGAGTCTAAGACCTTAGCTATTAGGCCAGAGTAAGAGTTAAGACCTTAACCAGTAGGCCGGAGTACGAGTCTAAGACCTTAGCTATTAGGCCAGAGTAAGAGTTAAGACCTTAGCTATTAGGCCAGAGTAAGAGTTAAGACCTTAACCATTAGGCCAGAGAAAGAGTTAAGACCTTAGCTATTAGGCCAGAGTAAGAGTTAAGACCTTAACCAGTAGGCCAGATTAAGAGTTGAGACCTTAACCATTAGGCCAGAGTACGAGTCTAAGACCTTAGATATTAGGCCAGAGTAAGAGTTAAGACTTTAACCAGTAGGCCAGAGTAAGAGTCAAAGACCTTAAACATTAGGCCAGAGTACGAGTCAAAGACCTTAAACATTAGGCCAGAGTACGAGTCTAAGACCTTAGCTATTAGGCCATAGTACGAGTCTAAGACCTTAGCTATTAGGCCAGAGTAAGAGTTAAGACCTTAGCTATTAGGCCAAAGTAAGAGTTAAGACCTTAACCTGTAGGCCATAGTACAAGTCTAAGACCTTAGCTATTAGGCCAGAGTAAGAGTTAAGACCTTAACCAGTAGGCCAGAGTAAGTGTTAAGACCTTAACCTGTAGGCCATAGCACGAGTCTAAGACCTTAGCTATTAGGCCAGAGTAAGAGTTAATACCTTAGCTATTAGGCCAGAGTAAGTGTTAAGACCTTAAGCAGTAGGCCAGAGTACAAGTCTAAGACCTTAGCTATTAGGCCAGAGTAAGAGTTAAGACCGTAACCAGTAGGCCAGCGTAAGAGTTAAGACCTTAACCAGTAGGCCAGAGTAAGCGTTAAGACCTTAACCATTAGGCCAGAGTACGAGTCTAAGACCTTAGCTATTAGGCCAGAGTAAGAGTTAAGACCTTAGCTATTAGGCCAGAGTAAGAGTTAAGACGTTAACCAGTAGGCCAGAGTACGAGTCTAAGACCTTAACCAGTAGGCCAGAGTAAGAGTTAAGACCTTAACCTTTAGGCCATAGTAAGAGTTAAGACCTTAGCTATTAGGCCAGAGTAAGAGTTAAGACCTTACCCAGTTATGCCATAGTAAGAGTTAAGACCTTAACCAGTAGGCCAGAGTAAGATTTATGACCTTAACCATTAGGCCAGAGTATGAGTCTAAGACCTTAGCTATTAGGCCAGAGTAAGAGTTAAGGCCTTAACCATTAGACCAGAGTAAGAGTTAAGACCTTAACCATTTGGCCAGAGTACGAGTCTAAGACCTTAGCTATTAGGCCAGACTAAGAGTTAAGACCTTAGCTATTAGGCCAGAGTAAGGGTTAAGACCTTAACCAGTAGGCCAGAGTAAGATTTAAGACCTTAACCATTAGGCCAGAGTACGAGTCTAAGACCTTAGCTATTAGGCCAGAGTAAGAGTTAAGACCGTAAACATTAGGCCAGAGTAAGAGTTAAGACCTTAACCAGTAGGCCAGAGTAAGAGTTAACACCTTAACCAGTAGAACAGAGTACGAGTCTAAGACCTTAGCTATTAGGCCAGAGTAAGAGTTAAGACCTTAGCTATTAGGCCAGAGTAAGAGTTAAGACCTTAACCACTAGGCCAAAGTCGGAGTTAAGACCTTAACCAGTAGGCCAGAGTAAGATTTAAGACCTAAAACATTAGGCCAGAGTACGAGTCTAAGACCTTAGCTATTAGGCCAGAGTAAGAGTTAAGACCTTAACCAGTAGGCCAGAGGAAGAGTTAAGACCTTAACCATTAGGCCAGAGTACGAGTCTAAGACCTTAGCTATTAGGCCAGAGTAAGAGTTAAGACCTTAGCTATTAGGTCAGAGTAAGAGTTAAGACCTTAAACAGTAGGCCAGAGTACAAGTCTAGGACCTTAGCTATTAGGCCAGAGTAAGAGTTAAGACCTTAACCAGTAGGCCAGAGTAAGAGTTAAGACCTTAACCTGTAGGCTAGAGTACGAGTCTAAGACCTTAGCTATTGGGCCAGAGTAAGAGTTAAGACCTTAACCATTAGGCCAGAGTACGAGTCTAAGACCTTAGCTATTAGGCCAGAGTAAGAGTTAAGACCTTAACCAGTAGGCCGGAGTACGAGTCTAAGACCTTAGCTATTAGGCCAGAGTAAGAGTTAAGACCTTAGCTATTAGGCCAGAGTAAAAGTTAAGACCTTAACCATTAGGCCAGAGAAAGAGTTAAGACCTTAGCTATTAGGCCAGAGTAAGAGTTAAGACCTTAACCAGTAGGCCAGATTAAGAGTTGAGACCTTAACCATTAGGCCAGAGTACGAGTCTAAGACCTTAGATATTAGGCCAGAGTAAGAGTTAAGACTTTAACCAGTAGGCCAGAGTAAGAGTCAAAGACCTTAAACATTAGGCCAGAGTACGAGTCAAAGACCTTAAACATTAGGCCAGAGTACGAGTCTAAGACCTTAGCTATTAGGCCATAGTACGAGTCTAAGACCTTAGCTATTAGGCCAGAGTAAGAGTTAAGACCTTAGCTATTAGGCCAAAGTAAGAGTTAAGACCTTAACCTGTAGGCCATAGTACAAGTCTAAGACCTTAGCTATTAGGCCAGAGTAAGAGTTAAGACCTTAACCAGTAGGCCAGAGTAAGTGTTAAGACCTTAACCTGTAGGCCATAGCACGAGTCTAAGACCTTAGCTATTAGGCCAGAGTAAGAGTTAATACCTTAGCTATTAGGCCAGAGTAAGTGTTAAGACCTTAAGCAGTAGGCCAGAGTACAAGTCTAAGACCTTAGCTATTAGGCCAGAGTAAGAGTTAAGACCGTAACCAGTAGGCCAGCGTAAGAGTTAAGACCTTAACCAGTAGGCCAGAGTAAGCGTTAAGACCTTAACCATTAGGCCAGAGTACGAGTCTAAGACCTTAGCTATTAGGCCAGAGTAAGAGTTAAGACCTTAGCTATTAGGCCAGAGTAAGAGTTAAGACTTTAACCATTAGGCCAGAGTACGAGTCTAAGACCTTAGCTATTAGGCCAGAGTAAGAGTTAAGACCTTAACCAGTAGGCCAGCGTAAGAGTTAAGACCTTAACCAGTAGGCCAGAGTAAGAGTTTACACCTTAACCATTATGCTAGACTACGAGTCTAAGACCTTAGCTTTTAGGCCAGAGTAAGAGTTAAGACCTTAACCAGTAGGCCAGAGTAAGAGTTAACACCTTAACCAGTAGGCCAGAGTACGAGTCTAAGACCTTAGTTATTAGGCCAGAGTAAGAGTTAAGACCTTAACCAGTAGGCCAGAGAAAGAGTTAAGACCTTAACCAGTAGTCCAGAGTACGAGTCTAAGACCTTAGCTATTAGGCCAGAGTAAGAGTTAAGACCTTAGCTATTAGAGATCAGCCCACCTGCCCAACAACCAACTACCCCCTGGCTAAATGCCTCGTCCTCAATACGAGGTCTCTAGTTAAGCATAGTTCAGAAGTTGCCGAGTACATTCAGGATGCAGGCATAAAAATTGCTTTCATCACGGAAGCCTGGGCCGACGCAGCATCAGGTCCAGATATAGTTAAAGCCACCCCACAGGACTTTATCTGCTACACCCAAAATAGGGACAAAAGGAGAGGGGGCGGCCTAGCCATTATATATCACAAAGACACCAGAGGCTCCTTTCAATCCGGTCCCTCTGACCTAGGTGAATCTCTGCTGTTCAATTTTACCCTCTCTAATCACCAGTCCTTTACAGGAGGCCTTGTTTATAGGCCCCCGGGCGAGAAAACTAGATTTCTAGCAGCCCTGAGTAAATTACTAGAAGCAGCAGCCTGCTCCCAAAGATTCACTCTTCTGGGTGATTTTAATTTCCATCTGGAATGCAAAACATCTCCCGACACCCAGGAACTTATTGACCTACTGGCTGGGATCGACATGCTACAGCTAGTAATGGATCCTACTCACAGAGCAGGACACACCCTAGACGGGATTTTCTCTAATCAGCTCAATTTGAAAGTCTCCTCGGTCCTACCAGTCTTCTGGTCTGACCATTCAGCAATCCACTTCTCTATTCCTCTCACCACTTATGAAAAACCAGTTAACAAGAGAAACACCCCGAAACAAGTGAGAAAATGGAAAAACATCACTGGGGACTCGCTAGATAACACATTAAACACTACATTACCCCCCCTTCCGAACAATGTGGAGGAAGCAGCTAAGACCTATACTACCTGGCTGGACCGGGCTTGTTTACTCTTAGCCCCCCCTAAAACCATCCACTCCACTCGGGCCAAGCCTGCCGCCCCATGGTTCACAGATCAAATAAGGGAACACAAAATAAGGTGCAAAAAACTTGAAAAAATCTGGCGCATGCACTATAGAGAAGCAGACAAAAAAACGCTTAATTCGGAACAAAGGCGCTACAAAGAATCCATCTTTCAAGCGAAAAAAGCCTTTCTCACGAGACAGATAGAAGATGCTACCAATACCCCTAAAGAACTCTTCCTCACGGTCGCTTCCCTAGCAAACCCCAAACCCATTGAAGTTCCAGCAAGCCTCTCACTCTGCGAAAGTTTGGCAACCTTCTTTCGTGAAAAGGTGGAAAACATCTTTCTCCCCTTAGATAGGATAGTGATGACTTCTTCACCGAGGGGGGCCCCCGATCCCGCCAGACCTGAACCCACGCTTCAATATTTCCCGCCCATCACGGAAAAAGAAGTGAGAAGTCGCCTACTAAAAATTAAATCAGGCTCCCCTCATGACCCCTGCCCCACAACAATAACTAAACTTGCACCAGACGCAATTGCCAGGGGTCTCACTCCCCTCTTCAATCAGATGTTGGAGAAAGGGGAATATCCCTCTAGCTGGAAGCAAGCCTCCATCTTACCCCTGCTCAAAAAACCCAATCTTGACATCACGGAGATGAACAATTATCGCCCGATTGCCAGACTCCCCCTCCCGGCCAAAATAATAGAAGGTTACCTGAATGCACAACTTAGCGCCTTCCTAAAATCTGCGGATGTACTGGATTCCTCCCAACACGGCTTTCGAGAGGGGCACAGTTCGGAATCCGCCCTGATTAAATCTATGGAAGATATCAGGCAGGTGATGGATACAGGGGGTAGAGCAGCTCTGATCCTATTGGATCTCTCTGCGGCCTTCGATACGGTCCACCATAAGCTACTGGTGAACCGGTTGAGGGCCTGTGGAATTCAGGGAAAGGCCTTAAAAATCTTACAAGCCTTCCTGTCTGACAGATCCCAGACAGTGGCGCTGGGCAGCCACGAATCTCACTCCTTTGTGCTTTCTTGCGGAGTCCCCCAGGGGTCTTCGCTAAGCCCAACCCTTTTTAATGTATATGTGTCCACCCTCGCCCCGGTGATCCGATCGTTCGGCTTTCAACTCACGGCCTACGCCGACGACACACAGATTGTGGTGTCCCTCCTTCCCGGCAACACAGAAAACACTGCCGATAGATTCAGAAACTGCATGCTTGAAGTTGGCCGCTGGATGGCACAAAGCTGCCTTAAGCTGAACTCCTCAAAAACCGAGGTTCTGCTCTTTGGTGACAGAGACAACTTTTGGTCCCCGAGATGGTGGCCAGACGAAATGGGACCTCTCCCAGATCCGGTGGACAAAGTGAAAAATCTCGGTATTCTGGTGGATACCTCCCTGACCTTGAAATCCCAGGTGAGTGCTCTTTCCTCCTCCCTCCACTTCATACTCAAAACCATCAGGAAAATATTACCTTATCTTGAGAAGAAACACAGGAAAACAATAGTTACGGGTCTAGTGCTCTCACGCCTAGACTACTGCAACAGCCTGATGCTAAACGCCCAGCAGAGCGTATTAAGAAAACTCCAACTTCTGCAAAATGCAGCCGCTCGCCTAATCACTGACACACCCAAATTTGCCTCGATATCTCAGGAGCTGGTCAAGCTTCATTGGCTGCCGGTCCGTAAAAGAATCATTTTCAAGGCAGTCTGCATGGTCTTTAAGGCCCTCCACGATTCGGGACCTAGGCACTTGAAATCTCTTTTCTGCTGGTATAAACCAGCAAGAACTCTGAGGTCAGGACAACTGGCTCTGGTCACGGTCCCCAGAATTAAAAGAGCTCGCTGGGGAGGCAGGAGTTTTTCTCTTGGGGCCGCAGAGGCCTGGAATAAACTTCCACCTGCGCTCAGACAAATCCAGAATCTGATGGCCTTTAGAAGAGGTCTAAAAACATGGCTCTTCACTCAGTAAGCACGCTTCAACACACCAGTCTATCTTTCTAGCGCCAGGACACCTCCGGGTATTAGAGCGCTCTATAAATGTGCAAATAAATAATAAATAAAATAAATAAATAAATTAGGCCAGAGTAAGAGTTAAGACCTTAACCATTAGGCCAGAGTAAGAGTTAAGACCTTAACCATTAGGCCAGAGTAAGAGTTAAGACCTTAGCTATTAGGCCAGAGTAAGGGTTAAGACCTTAACCATTAGGCCAGAGTAAGAGTTAAGACCTTAACCATTAGGCCAGAGTAAGAGTTAAGACCTTAGCTATTAGGCCAGAGTAAGAGTTAAGACCTTAACCATTAGGCCAGAGTAAGAGTTAAGACCTCAACCAGTAGGCCAGAGTAAGAGTTAAGACCTTAACCATTAGGCCAGAGTACGAGTCTAAGACCTTAGCTATTAGGCCAGAGTAAGAGTTAAGACCTTAGCTGTTAGGTCAGAGTAAGAGTTAAGACCTTAAACAGTAGGCCAGAGTACGAGTCTAGGACCTTAGCTATTAGGCCAGAGTAAGAGTTAAGACCTTAGCTATTAGGCCAGAGTAAGTGTTAAGACCTTACCCAGTAGGCCAGAGTAAGAGTTAAGACCTTAACCAGTTGGCCAGAGTAAGACTTAAGACCTTAAACATTAGGCCAGAGTAAGAGTTAAGACCTTAACCATTTGGCCAGAGTACGAGTCTAAGACCTTAGCTATTAGGCCAGAGTAAGAGTTAAGACCTTATCTATTAGGCCAGAGTAAGAGTTAAGACCTTAACCACTAGGCCAAAGTCGGAGTTAAGACCTTAACCAGTAGGCCAGAGTAAGATTTAAGACCTTAAACATTAGGCCAGAGTATGAGTCTAAGACCTTAGCTATTAGGCCAGAGTAAGAGTTAAGACCTTAACCAGTATGCCAGAGTAAGAGTTAAGACCTTCACCATTAGGCCAGAGTACGAGTCTAAGACCTTAGCTATTAGGCCAGAGTAAGAGTTAAGACCTTAGCTATTAGGTCAGAGTAAGAGTTAAGACCTTAAACAGTAGGCCAGAGTACAAGTCTAGGACCTTAGCTATTAGGCCAGAGTAAGAGTTAAGACCTTAACCAGTAGGCCAGAGTAAGAGTTAAGACCTTAACCTGTAGGCCATAGTACGAGTCTAAGACCTTAGCTATTGGGCCAGAGTAAGAGTTAAGACCTTAACCATTAGGCCAGAGTACGAGTCTAAGACCTTAGCTATTAGGCCAGAGTAAGAGTTAAGACCTTAACCAGTAGGCCGGAGTATGAGTCTAAGACCTTAGCTATTAGGCCAGAGTAAGAGTTAAGACCTTAGCTATTAGGCCAGAGTAAGAGTTAAGACCTTAACCATTAGGCCAGAGAAAGAGTTAAGACCTTAGCTATTAGGCCAGAGTAAGAGTTAAGACCTTAACCATTAGGCCAGAGTAAGAGTTAAGACCTTCACCAGTAGGCCATAGTACGAGTCTAAGACATTAGCTATTAGGCCAGAGTAAGAGTTAAGACTTTAGCTATTAGGCCAGAGTAAGAGTTAAGACCTTAACCAGTAGGCCAGATTAAGAGTTGAGACCTTAACCATTAGGCCAGAGTACGAGTCTAAGACCTTAGATATTAGGCCAGAGTAAGAGTTAAGACCTTAACCAGTAGGCCAGAGAAAGAGTTAAGACCTTAGCTATTAGGCTTGAGTAAGAGTTAAGACCTTAGCTATTAGGCCAGAGTAAGAGTTAAGACCTTAGCTATTAGGCCAGAGTAAGAGTTAAGACCTTAACCTGTAGGCCATAGTACAAGTCTAAGACATTAGCTATTAGGCCAGAGTAAGAGTTAAGACCTTAACCAGTAGGCCAGAGTAAGTGTTAAGACCTTAACCTGTAGGCCATAGCACGAGTCTAAGACCTTAGCTATTAGGTCAGAGTAAGAGTTAATACCTTAGCTATTAGGCCAGAGTAAGCGTTAAGACCTTAACCAGTAGGCCAGAGTACAAGTCTAAGACCTTAGCTATTAGGCCAGAGTAAGAGTTAAGACCTTAGCTATTAGGCCAGAGTAAGAGTTAAGACATTAACCAGTAGGCCAGAGTAAGAGTTAAGACATTAACCATTAGGCCAGAGTACGAGTCTAAGACCTTAGCTATTAGGCCAGAGTAAGAGTTAAGACCTTAGCTATTAGGCCAGAGTAAGAGTTAAGACGTTAACCAGTAGGCCAGAGTAAGAGTTAAGACCTTAACCATTAGGCCAGAGTACGAGTCTAAGACCTTAGCTATTAAGCCAGAGTAAGAGTTAAGACCTTAACCAGTAGGCCAGAGTAAGAGTTAAGACCTTAACCATTAGGCCAGAGTACGAGTCTAAGACCTTTGCTATTAGGCCAGAGTAAGAGTTAAGACCTTATCTATTAGGTCAGAGTAAGAGTTAAGACCTTAACCATTAGGCCAGAGTACGAGTCTAAGACCTTAGCTATTAGGCCAGATTAAGAGATAAGACCTTAACCATTAGGCCAGAGTACGAGTCTAAGACCATAGCAATTAGGCCAGAGTAAGAGTTAAGACCTTAACCAGTAGGCCAGAGTAAGAGTTAAGACCTTAGGTATTAGGTCAGAGTAAGAGTTAAGACCTTAGCTATAATGCCAGAGTAAGAGTTAAGACCTTAGCTATTAGGCCAGAGTACAAGTCTAAGACCTTAGCTATTAGGCCAGAGTAAGAGTTAAGACCTTAGCTATTAGGCCAGAGTAAGAGTTAAGACCTTAGCTATTAGGCCAGAGTAAGAGTTACGACTTTAACCAGTAGGCCAGAGTAAGAGTTAAGACTTTAACCATTAGGCCAGAGTACGAGTCTAAGACCTTAGCTATTAGGCCAGAGTAAGAGTTAAGACCTTAACAAGTAGGCCAGCGTAAGAGTTAAGACCTTAACCAGTAGGCCAGAGTAAGAGTTAACACCTTAACCATTATGCTAGACTACGAGTCTAAGACCTTAGCTTTTAGGCCAGAGTAAGAGTTAAGACCTTAACCAGTAGGCCAGAGAAAGAGTTAAGACCTTAACCAGTAGTCCAGAGTACGAGTCTAAGACCTTAGCTATTAGGCCAGAGTAAGAGTTAAGACCTTAGCTATTAGAGATCAGCCCACCTGCCCAACAACCAACTACCCCCTGGCTAAATGCCTCGTCCTCAATACGAGGTCTCTAGTTAAGCATAGTTCAGAAGTTGCCGAGTACATTCAGGATGCAGGCATAAAAATTGCTTTCATCACGGAAGCCTGGACCGACGCAGCATCAGGTCCAGATATAGTTAAAGCCACCCCACAGGACTTTATCTGCTACACCCAAAATAGGGACAAAAGGAGAGGGGGCGGCCTAGCCATTATATATCACAAAGACACCAGAGGCTCCTTTCAATCCGGTCCCTCTGACCTAGGTGAATCTCTGCTGTTCAATTTTACCCTCTCTAATCACCAGTCCTTTACAGGAGGCCTTGTTTATAGGCCCCCGGGTGAGAAAACTAGATTTCTAGCAGCCCTGAGTAAATTACTAGAAGCAGCAGCCTGCTCCCAAAGATTCACTCTTCTGGGTGATTTTAATTTCCATCTGGAATGCAAAACATCTCCGACACCCAGGAACTTATCGACCTACTGGCTGGGATCGACATGCTACAGCTAGTAATGGATCCTACTCACAGAGCAGGACACACCCTAGACGGGATTTTCTCTAATCAGCTCAATTTGAAAGTCTCCTCGGTCCTACCAGTCTTCTGGTCTGACCATTCAGCAATCCACTTCTCTATTCCTCTCACCACTTATGAAAAACCAGTTAACAAGAGAAACACCCCGAAACAAGTGAGAAAATGGAAAAACATCACTGGGGACTCGCTAGATAACACATTAAACACTACATTACCCCCCCTTCCGAACAATGTGGAGGAAGCAGCTAAGACCTATACTACCTGGCTGGACCGGGCTTGTTTACTCTTAGCCCCCCCTAAAACCATCCACTCCACTCGGGCCAAGCCTGCCGCCCCATGGTTCACAGATCAAATAAGGGAACACAAAATAAGGTGCAAAAAACTTGAAAAAATCTGGCGCATGCACTATAGAGAAGCAGACAAAAAAACGCTTAATTCGGAACAAAGGCGCTACAAAGAATCCATCTTTCAAGCGAAAAAAGCCTTTCTCACGAGACAGATAGAAGATGCTACCAATACCCCTAAAGAACTCTTCCTCACGGTCGCTTCCCTAGCAAACCCCAAACCCATTGAAATTCCAGCAAGCCTCTCACTCTGCGAAAGTTTGGCAACCTTCTTTCGTGAAAAGGTGGAAAACATCTTTCTCCCCTTAGATAGGATAGTGATGACTTCTTCACCGAGGGGGGCCCCCGATCCCGCCAGACCTGAACCCACGCTTCAATATTTCCCGCCCATCACGGAAAAAGAAGTGAGAAGTCGCCTACTAAAAATTAAATCAGGCTCCCCTCATGACCCCTGCCCCACAACAATAACTAAACTTGCACCAGACGCAATTGCCAGGGGTCTCACTCCCCTCTTCAATCAGATGTTGGAGAAAGGGGAATATCCCTCTAGCTGGAAGCAAGCCTCCATCTTACCCCTGCTCAAAAAACCCAATCTTGACATCACGGAGATGAACAATTATCGCCCGATTGCCAGACTCCCCCACCCGGCCAAAATAATAGAAGGTTACCTGAACGCACAACTTAGCGCCTTCCTAAAATCTGCGGATGTACTGGATTCCTCCCAACACGGCTTTCGAGAGGGGCACAGCACGGAATCCGCCCTGATTAAATCTATGGAAGATATCAGGCAGGTGATGGATACAGGGGGTAGAGCAGCTCTGATCCTATTGGATCTCTCTGCGGCCTTCGATACGGTCCACCATAAGCTACTGGTGAACCGGTTGAGGGCCTGTGGAATTCAGGGAAAGGCCTTAAAAATCTTACAAGCCTTCCTGTCTGACAGATCCCAGACAGTGGCGCTTGGCAGCCACGAATCTCACTCCTTTGTGCTTCCTTGCGGAGTCCCCCAGGGGTCTTCGCTAAGCCCAACCCTTTTTAATGTATATGTGTCCACCCTCGCCCCGGTGATCCGATCGTTCGGCTTTCAACTCACGGCCTACGCCGACGACACACAGATTGTGGTGTCCCTCCTTCCCGGCAACACAGAAAACACTGCCGATAGATTCAGAAACTGCATGCTTGAAGTTGGCCACTGGATGGCACAAAGCTGCCTTAAGCTGAACTCCTCAAAAACCGAGGTTCTGCTCTTTGGTGACAGAGACAACTTTTGGTCCCCGAGATGGTGGCCAGACGAAATGGGACCTCTCCCAGATCCAGTGGACAAAGTGAAAAATCTCGGTATTCTGGTGGATACCTCCCTGACCTTTAAATCCCAGGTGAGTGCTCTTTCCTCCTCCCTCCACTTCATACTCAAAACCATCAGGAAAATATTACCTTATCTTGAGAAGAAACACAGGAAAACAATAGTTACGGGTCTAGTGCTCTCACGCCTAGACTACTGCAACAGCCTGATGCTAAACGCCCAGCAGAGCGTATTAAGAAAACTCCAACTTCTGCAAAATGCAGCCGCTCGCCTAATCACTGACACACCCAAATTTGCCTCGATATCTCAGGAGCTGGTCAAGCTTCATTGGCTGCCGGTCCATAAAAGAATCATTTTCAAGGCAGTCTGCATGGTCTTTAAGGCCCTCCACGATTCGGGACCTAGGCACTTGAAATCTCTTTTCTGCTGGTATAAACCAGCAAGAACTCTGAGGTCAGGACAACTGGCTCTGGTCACGGTCCCCAGAATTAAAAGAGCTCGCTGGGGAGGCAGGAGTTTTTCTCTTGGGGCCGCAGAGGCCTGGAATAAACTTCCACCTGCGCTCAGACAAATCCAGAATCTGATGGCCTTTAGAAGAGGTCTAAAAACATGGCTCTTCACTCAGTAAGCATGCTTCAACACACCAGTCTATCTTTCTAGCGCCAGGACACCTCCGGGTATTAGAGCACTCTATAAATGTGCAAATAAATAATAAATAAAATAAATAAATAAATTAGGCCAGAGTAAGAGTTAAGACCTTAACCATTAGGCCAGAGTAAGAGTTAAGACCTTAACCATTAGGCCAGAGTAAGAGTTAAGACCTTAGCTATTAGGCCAGAGTAAGGGTTAAGACCTTAACCATTAGGCCAGAGTAAGAGTTAAGACCTTAGCTATTAGGTCAGAGTAAGAGTTAAGACCTTAACCAGTAGGCCAGAGTAAGAGTTAAGACCTTAACCATTAGGCCAGAGTACGAGTCTAAGACCTTAGCTATTAGGCCAGTTTAAGAGTTAAGACCTTAAGCATTATGCCAGAGTACGAGTCTAAGACCTTAGCAATTAGGCCAGAGTAAGAGTTAAGACCTTAACCAGTAGGCCAGAGTAAGAGTTAAGACCTTAACCTGTAGGCCATAGTAAGAGTTAAGACCTTAACCTGTAGGTCATAGTATGAGTCTAAGACCTTACCTATTAGGCCAGAGTAAGAGTTAAGACCTTAACCAGTAGGCCAGAGTACGAGTCTAAGACCTTAGCTATTAGGCCAGAGTAAGTGTTAAGACCTTAGCTATTAGGCCAGAGTAAGAGTTAAGACCTTAAGCATTAGGCCAGAGTAAGAGTTAAGACCTTAGCTATTAGGCCAGAGTAAGAGTTAAGACCTTAACCATTAGGCCAGAGTAAGAGTTAAGACCTTCACCAGTAGGCCAGAGTACGAGTCTAAGACCTTAGCTATTAGGCCAGAGTAATAGTTAAGACCTTAGCTATTAGGCCAGAGTAAGAGTTAAGACCTTAACCAGTAGGCCAGAGTAAGAGTTAACACCTTAAACATTATGCTAGAGTACGAGTCTAAGACCTTAGCTTTTAGGCCAGAGTAAGAGTTAAGACTTTAACCAGTAGGCCAGAGTAAGAGTTAAGACCTTAACCAGTAGGCCAGAGTAATTGTTAAGACCTTAACCAGTAGTCCAGAGTACGAGTCTAAGACCTTAGCTATTAGACCAGAGTACAAGTCTAAGACCTTAGCTATTAGGCCAGAGTACGAGTTTAAGACATTAGATATTAGGCCAGGGTAAGAGTTAAGACCTTAACCATTAGGCTAGAGTACGAGTCTAAGACCTTAGCTATTAGGCCAGAGTAAGAGTTAAGACCTTAGCTATTAGGCCAGAGTAAGAGTTAAGACCTTAGCTATTAGGCCAGAGTAAGAGTTCAGACCTTAGTTATTAGGCCAGAGTAAGAGTTAAGACCTTAACCATTAGGCCAGAGTACGAGTCTAAGACCTTAGCTATAAGGCCAGAAAAAGAGTTAAGACCTTTACCAGTAGGCCAGAGTACGAGTCTAAGACCTTAGCTATTAGGCCAGAGTAAGAGTTAAGACCTTAACTATTAGGCCAGAGTAAGAGTTAAGACCTTAACCATTAGGCCAGAGTAAGAGTTAAAACCTTAGCTATTAGGCCAGAGTAAGAGTTAAGACCTTAACCATTAGGCCAGAGTAAGAGTTAAGACCTTAACCATTTGGCCAGAGTACGAGTCTAAGACCTTAGCTATTAGGCCAGAGTAAGAGTTAAGACCTTAGCTATTAGGCCAGAGTAAGAGTTAAGACCTTAACCAGTAGGCCAGAGTAAGAGTTAAGACCTTAACCAGTAGGCCAGAGTAAGATTTAAGACCTTAACCATTAGGCCAGAGTACGAGTCTAAGACCTTAGATATTAGGCCAGAGTAAGCGTTAAGACCTTAGCTATTAGGTCAGAGTAAGAGTTAAGACCTTAAACAGTAGGCCAGAGTACGAGTCTAGGACCTTAGCTATTATGCCAGAGTAAGAGTTAAGACCTTAGCTATTAGGCCAGAGTAAGAGGTAAGACCTTACCCAGTAGGCCAGAGTAAGAGTTAAGACCATAACCAGTAGGCCAGTGTAAGATTTAAGACCTTAACCATTAGGCTAGAGTACGAGTCTAAGACCTTAGCTATTAGGCCAGAATAAGAGTTAAGACCTTAACCATTAGGCCAGAGACCTTAACCATTTGGCCAGAGTACGAGTCTAAGACCTTAGCTATTAGGCCAGAGTAAGAGTTAAGACCTTAGCTATTAGGCCAGAGTAAGAGTTAAGACCTTAACCAGTAGGCCAAAGTAAGAGTTAAGACCTTAACCAGTAGGCCAGAGTAAGATTTAAGACCTTAACCATTAGGCCAGAGTGAGTCTAAGACCTTAGCTATTAGGCCAGAGTAAGAGTTAAGACCTTAACCAGTAGGCCAGAGTAAGAGTTAAGACCTTAACCATTAGGCCAGAGTACGAGTCTAAGACCTTAGCTATTAGGCCAAAGTAAGAGTTATGACCTTAGCTATTAGGTCAGAGTAAGAGTTAAGACCTTAAACAGTAGGCCAGAGTACGAGAGTCTAGGACCTTTGCTATTAGGCCAGAGTAAGAGTTAAGACCTTAACCAGTAGGCCAGAGTAAGAGTTAAGATATTAAACTGTAGGCCATAGAACGAGTCTAAGACCTTAGCTATTAGGCCAGAGTAAGAGTTAAGACCTTAGCTATTAGGCCAGAGTAAGAGTTAAGACCTTAACCATTAGGCCAGAGTACGAGTCTAAGACCTTAGCTATTAGGCCAGAGTAAGAGTTAAGACCCTAACCAGTAGGCCAGAGTAAGAGTTAAGAAATTAACCAGTAGGCCAGAGTACGAGTCTTAGACCTTAGCTATTAGGCCAGAGTAAACGTTAAGACCTTAACCAGTAGGCCATAGTAAGAGTTAAGACCTAAACCAGTAGGCCAGAGTAAGAGTTAAGACCTTAACCTGTAGGCAATAGTACAAGTCTAAGACCTTAGCTATTGGGCCAGAGTAAGAGTTAAGACCTTAACCATTAGGCCAGAGTACGAGTCTAAGACCTTAGCTATTAGGCCAGAGTAAGAGTTAAGACCTTAGCTATTAGGTCAGAGTAAGAGTTAAGACCTTAAACAGTAGGCCAGAGTACAAGTCTAGGACCTTAGCTATTAGGCCAGAGTAAGAGTTAAGACCTTAACCAGTAGGCCAGAGTAAGAGTTAAGACCTTAAACTGTAGGCCATAGTACGAGTCTAAGACCTTAGCTATTAGGCCAGAGTAAGAGTTAAGACCTTAGCTTTTAGGCCAGAGTAAGAGTTAAGACCTTAGCTATTAGGCCAGAGTAAGAGTTAAGACCTTAACCAGTAGGCCAGAGTAAGAGTTAACAACTTAACCATTATGCTAGAGTACGAGTCTACGACCTTAGCTTTTAGGCCAGAGTAAGAGTTAGGACTTTAACCAGTAGGGCAGAGTAAGAGTTAAGACCTTAACCAGTAGGCCAGAGTAAGAGTTAAGACCTTAACCAGTAGTCCAGAGTACGAGTCTAAGACCTTAGCTATTAGACCAGGGTACAAGTCTAAGACCTTAGCTATTAGGCCAGAGTACGAGTTTAAGACATTAGATATTAGGCCAGGGTAAGAGTTAAGACCTTAACCATTAGGCCAGAGTACGAGTCTAAGACATTAGCTATTAGGCCAGCGTAAGAGTTAAGACCTTAGCTATTAGGCCAGAGTAAGAGTTAAGACCTTAGCTATTAGGCCAGAGTAAGAGTTCAGACCTTAGTTATTAGGCCAGAGTAAGAGTTAAGACCTTAACCATTAGGCCAGAGTATGAGTCTAAGACCTTAGCTATTAGGCCAGAGTAAGAGTTAAGACCTTAACTATTAGGCCAGATTAAGAGTTAAGACCTTAACCATTAGGCCAGAGTAAGAGTTAAGACCTTAGCTATTAGGCCAGAGTAAGAGTTAAGACCTTAACTATTAGGCCAGAGTAAGAGTTAAGACCTTAACCAGTAGGCCAGAGTAAGAGTTAAGACCTTAACCAGTAGGCCAGAGTAAGATTTAAGACGTTAACCATTAGGCCAGAGTACGAGTCTAAGACCTTAGCTATTAGGCCAGAGTAAGAGTTAAGACCTTAGCTATTAGACCAGAGTAAGAGTTAATACCTTAGCTATTAGGCCAGAGTAAGAGTTAAGACCTTAACCATTAGGCCAGAGTAAGAGTTAAGACCTTAACCATTTGGCCAGAGTACGAGTCTAAGACCTTAGCTATTAGGCCAGAGTAAGAGTTAAGACCTTAGCTATTAGGCCAGAGTAAGAGTTAAGACCTTAACCAGTAGGCCAGAGTAAGATTTAAGACCTTAACCATTAGGCCAGAGTACGAGTCTAAGACATTAGCTATTAGGCCAGAGTAAGAGTTAAGACCTTAACCAGTAGGCCAGAGTAAGAGTTAAGACCTTAACCATTAGGCCAGAGTACGAGTCTAAGACCTTAGCTATTAGGCCAGAGTAAGAGTTAAGACCTTAGCTGTTAGGTCAGAGTAAGAGTTAAGACCTTAAACAGTAGGCCAGAGTACGAGTCTAGGACCTTAGCTATTAGGCCAGAGTAAGAGTTAAGACCTTAGCTATTAGGCCAGAGTAAGTGTTAAGACCTTACCCAGTAGGCCAGAGTAAGAGTTAAGACCTTAACCAGTTGGCCAGAGTAAGATTTAAGACCTTAACCATTAGGCCAGAGTACGAGTCTAAGACCTTAGCTATTAGGCCAGAGTAAGAGTTAAGACCTTAACCATTAGGCCAGAGTAAGAGTTAAGACCTTAACCATTTGGCCAGAGTACGAGTCTAAGACCTTAGCTATTAGGCCAGAGCAAGAGTTAAGACCTTAGCTATTAGGCCAGAGTAAGAGTTAAGACCTTAACCACTAGGCCAAAGTCGGAGTTAAGACCTTAACCAGTAGGCCAGAGTAAGATTTAAGACCTTAAACATTAGGCCACAGTACGAGTCTAAGACCTTAGCTATTAGGCCAGAGTAAGAGTTAAGACCTTAACCAGTAGGCCAGAGTAAGAGTTAAGACCTTAACCATTAGGCCAGAGTACGAGTCTAAGACCTTAGCTATTAGGCCAGAGTAAGAGTTAAGACCTTAGCTATTAGGTCAGAGTAAGAGTTAAGACCTTAAACAGTAGGCCAGAGTACAAGTCTAGGACCTTAGCCATTAGGCCAGAGTAAGAGTTAAGACCTTCACCAGTAGGCCAGAGTAAGAGTTAAGACCTTAACCTGTAGGCCATAGTACGAGTCTAAGACCTTAGCTATTGGGCCAGAGTAAGAGTTAAGACCTTAACCATTAGGCCAGAGTACGAGTCTAAGACCTTAGCTATTAGGCCAGAGTAAGAGTTAAGACCTTAACCAGTAGGCCGGAGTACGAGTCTAAGACCTTAGCTATTAGGCCAGAGTAAGAGTTAAGACCTTAGCTATTAGGCCAGAGTAAGAGTTAAGACCTTAACCATTAGGCCAGAGAAAGAGTTAAGACCTTAGCTATTAGGCCAGAGTAAGAGTTAAGACTTTAGCTATTAGGCCAGAGTAAGAGTTAAGACCTTAACCAGTAGGCCAGATTAAGAGTTGAGACCTTAACCATTAGGCCAGAGTACGAGTCTAAGACCTTAGATATTAGGCCAGAGTAAGAGTTAAGACTTTAACCAGTTGGCCAGAGTACGAGTCAAAGACCTTAAACATTAGGCCAGAGTAAGAGTTAAGACCTTAGCTATTAGACCAGAGTAAGAGTTAATACCTTAGCTATTAGGCCAGAGTAAGAGTTAAGACCTTAACCATTAGGCCAGAGTAAGAGTTAAGACCTTAACCATTTGGCCAGAGTACGAGTCTAAGACCTTAGCTATTAGGCCAGAGTAAGAGTTAAGACCTTAGCTATTAGGCCAGAGTAAGAGTTAAGACCTTAACCAGTAGGCCAGAGTAAGATTTAAGACCTTAACCATTAGGCCAGAGTACGAGTCTAAGACATTAGCTATTAGGCCAGAGTAAGAGTTAAGACCTTAACCAGTAGGCCAGAGTAAGAGTTAAGACCTTAACCATTAGGCCAGAGTACGAGTCTAAGACCTTAGCTATTAGGCCAGAGTAAGAGTTAAGACCTTAGCTGTTAGGTCAGAGTAAGAGTTAAGACCTTAAACAGTAGGCCAGAGTACGAGTCTAGGACCTTAGCTATTAGGCCAGAGTAAGAGTTAAGACCTTAGCTATTAGGCCAGAGTAAGTGTTAAGACCTTACCCAGTAGGCCAGAGTAAGAGTTAAGACCCTAACCAGTTGGCCAGAGTAAGATTTAAGACCTTAACCATTAGGCCAGAGTACGAGTCTAAGACCTTAGCTATTAGGCCAGAGTAAGAGTTAAGACCTTAACCATTAGGCCAGAGTAAGAGTTAAGACCTTAACCATTTGGCCAGAGTACGAGTCTAAGACCTTAGCTATTAGGCCAGAGCAAGAGTTAAGACCTTAGCTATTAGGCCAGAGTAAGAGTTAAGACCTTAACCACTAGGCCAAAGTCGGAGTTAAGACCTTAACCAGTAGGCCAGAGTAAGATTTAAGACCTTAAACATTAGGCCACAGTACGAGTCTAAGACCTTAGCTATTAGGCCAGAGTAAGAGTTAAGACCTTAACCAGTAGGCCAGAGTAAGAGTTAAGACCTTAACCATTAGGCCAGAGTACGAGTCTAAGACCTTAGCTATTAGGCCAGAGTAAGAGTTAAGACCTTAGCTATTAGGTCAGAGTAAGAGTTAAGACCTTAAACAGTAGGCCAGAGTACAAGTCTAGGACCTTAGCCATTAGGCCAGAGTAAGAGTTAAGACCTTCACCAGTAGGCCAGAGTAAGAGTTAAGACCTTAACCTGTAGGCCATAGTACGAGTCTAAGACCTTAGCTATTGGGCCAGAGTAAGAGTTAAGACCTAAACCATTAGGCCAGAGTACGAGTCTAAGACCTTAGCTATTAGGCCAGAGTAAGAGTTAAGACCTTAACCAGTAGGCCGGAGTACGAGTCTAAGACCTTAGCTATTAGGCCAGAGTAAGAGTTAAGACCTTAGCTATTAGGCCAGAGTAAGAGTTAAGACCTTAACCATTAGGCCAGAGAAAGAGTTAAGACCTTAGCTATTAGGCCAGAGTAAGAGTTAAGACTTTAGCTATTAGGCCAGAGTAAGAGTTAAGACCTTAACCAGTAGGCCAGATTAAGAGTTGAGACCTTAACCATTAGGCCAGAGTACGAGTCTAAGACCTTAGATATTAGGCCAGAGTAAGAGTTAAGACTTTAACCAGTTGGCCAGAGTACGAGTCAAAGACCTTAAACATTAGGCCAGAGTACGAGTCTAAGACCTTAGCTATTAGGCCATAGTACGAGTCTAAGACCTTAGCTATTAGGCCTGAGTAAGAGTTAAGACCTTAGCTATTAGGCCAGAGTAAGAGTTAAGACCTTAGCTATTAGGCCAAAGTAAGAGTTAAGACCTTAACCTGTAGGCCATAGTACAAGTCTAAGACCTTAGCTATTAGGCCAGAGTAAGAGTTAAGACCTTAACCAGTAGGCCAGAGTAAGTGTTAAGACCTTAACCTGTAGGCCAAAGCACAAGTCTAAGACCTTAGCTATTAGGCCAGAGTAAGAGATAATACCTTAGCTATTAGGCCAGAGTAAGCGTTAAGACCTTAACCAGTAGGCCAGAGTACAAGTCTAAGACCTTAGCTATTAGGCCAGAGTAAGAGTTAAGACCTTAACCAGTAGGCCAGTGTAAGAGTTAAGACCTTAACCAGTAGGCCAGAGTAAGAGTTAAGACCTTAACCATTAGGCCAGAGTACGAGTCTAAGACCTTAGCTATTAGGCCAGAGTAAGAGTTAAGACCTTAGCTATTAGGCCAGAGTAAGATTTAAGACCTTAGCTATTAGGCCAGAGTAAGAGTTAAGACGTTAACCAGTAGGCCAGAGTAAGAGTTAAGACCTTAACCAGTAGGCCAGAGTACGAGTGTAAGACCTTAGCTATTCGGCCAGAGTAAGAGTTAAGACCTTAGCTATTAGGCTTGAGTAAGAGTTAAGACCTTAGCTATTAGCCCAGAGTAAGAGTTAAGACCTTAGCTATTAGGCCAGAGTAAGAGTTAAGACCTTAACCTGTAGGCCATAGTACAAGTCTAAGACATTAGCTATTAGGCCAGAGTAAGAGTTAAGACCTTAACCAGTAGGCCAGAGTAAGTGTTAAGACCTTAACCTGTAGGCCATAGCACGAGTCTAAGACCTTAGCTATTAGGTCAGAGTAAGAGTTAATACCTTAGCTATTAGGCCAGAGTAAGCGTTAAGACCTTAACCAGTAGGCCAGAGTACAAGTCTAAGACCTTAGCTATTAGGCCAGAGTAAGAGTTAAGACCTTAGCTATTAGGCCAGAGTAAGAGTTAAGACATTAACCAGTAGGCCAGAGTAAGAGTTAAGACATTAACCATTAGGCCAGAGTACGAGTCTAAGACCTTAGCTATTAGGCCAGAGTAAGAGTTAAGACCTTAGCTATTAGGCCAGAGTAAGAGTTAAGACCTTAGCTATTTGGCCAGAGTAAGAGTTAAGACGTTAACCAGTAGGCCAGAGTAAGAGTTAAGACATTAACCAGTAGGCCAGAGTAAGAGTTAAGACATTAACCATTAGGCCAGAGTACGAGTCTAAGACCTTAGCTATTAGGCCAGAGTAAGAGTTAAGACCTTAGCTATTAGGCCAGAGTAAGAGTTAAGACCTTAGCTATTAGGCCAGAGTAAGAGTTAAGACGTTAACCAGTAGGCCAGAGTCAGAGTTAAGACCTTAACCAGTAGGCCAGAGTACGAGTCTAAGACCTTAGCTATTCGGCCAGAGTAAGAGTTAAGACCTTAACCAGTAGGCCATCGTAAGAGTTAAGACCTTGACCAGTAGGCCAGAGTAAGAGTTAAGACCTTAACCATTAGGCCAGAGTACGAGTCTAAGACCTTAGCTATTAGGCCAGAGTAAGAGTTAAGACCTTAGCTATTAGGCCAGAGTAAGAGTTAAGACCTTAGCTATTAGGCCAGAGTAAGAGTTAAGACGTTAACCAGTAGGACAGAGTCAGAGTTAAGACCTTAACCAGTAGGCCTGAGTACGAGTCTAAGACCTTAGCTATTTGGCCAGAGTAAGAGTTAAGACCTTAACCATTAGGCCAGAGTACGAGTCTAAGACCTTAGCTATTAGGCCAGAGTAAGAGTTAAGACCTTAACCATTAGGCCAGAGTAAGAGTTAAGACCTTCACCAGTAGGCCAGAGTATGAGTCTAAGACCTTAGCTATTAGGCCAGAGTAAGAGTTAAGACCTTAGCTTTTAGGCCAGAGTAAGAGTTAAGACCTTAGCTATTAGGCCAGAGTAAGAGTTAAGACCTTAACCAGTAGGCCAGAGTAAGAGTTAACAACTTAACCATTATGCTAGAGTACGAGTCTAAGACATTAGCTTTTAGGCCAGAGTAAGAGTTAAGACTTTAACCAGTAGGCCAGAGTAAGAGTTAAGACCTTAACCAGAAGGCCAGAGTAAGAGTTAAGACCTTAACCAGTAGTCCAGAGTACGAGTCTAAGACCTTAGCTATTAGACCAGGGTACAAGTCTAAGACCTTAGCTATTAGGCCAGAGTACGAGTTTAAGACATTAGATATTAGGCCAGGGTAAGAGTTAAGACCTTAACCATTAGGCCAGAGTACGAGTCTAAGACATTAGCTATTCGGCCAGAGTAAGAGTTAAGACCTTAGCTATTAGGCCAGAGTAAGAGTTAAGACCTTAGCTATTAGGCCAGAGTAAGAGTTCAGACCTTAGTTATTAGGCCAGAGTAAGAGTTAAGACCTTAACCATTAGGCCAGAGTACGAGTCTAAGACCTTAGCTATTAGGCCAGAGTAAGAGTTAAGACCTTAACTATTAGGCCAGAGTAAGAGTTAAGACCTTAACCATTAGGCCAGAGTAAGAGTTAAGACCTTAGCTATTAGGCCAGAGTAAGAGTTAAGACCTTAACCATTAGGCCAGAGTAAGAGTTAAGACCTTAGCTATTAGTCCAGAGTAAGAGTTAAGACCTTAACCAGTAGGCCAGAGTAAGAGTTAAGACCTTAACCAGTAGGCCAGAGTAAGATTTAAGACGTTAACCATTAGGCCAGAGTTCGAGTCTAAGACCTTAGCTATTAGGCATGAGTAAGAGTTAAGACCTTAGCTATTAGGCCAGAGTAAGAGTTAAGACCTTAACCATTAGGCCAGAGTAAGAGTTAAGACCTTAGCTATTAGGCCAGAGTAAGGTTTAAGACCTTAACCATTAGGCCAGAGTAAGAGTTAAGACCTTAACCATTTGGCCAGAGTAAGAGTCTAAGACCTTAGTTATTAGGCCAGAGTAAGAGTTAAGACCTTAACCATTAGGCCAGAGTACGAGTCTAAGACCTTAGCTATTAGGCCAGAGTAAGAGTTAAGACCTTAACAGTAGGCCAGAGTACGAGTCTAAGACCTTAGCTATTAGGCCAGAGTAAGAGTTAAGACCATAGCTATTAGGCCAGAGTAAGAGTTAAGACCTTAACCATTAGGCCAGAGTAAGAGTTAAGACCTTCGCTATTAGGCCAGAGTAAGGGTTAAGACCTTAGCTATTAGGCCAGAGTAAGAGTTAAGACCTTAACCATTAGGCCAGAGTATGAGTCTAAGACCTTAGCTATTAGGCCAGAGTAAGAGTTAAGACCTTAGCTATTAGGTCAGAGTAAGAGTTAAGACCTTAACCATTAGGCCAGAGTACGAGTCTACGACCTTAGCTATTAGGCCAGAGTAAGAGTTAAGACCTTAACCAGTAGGCCAGAGTGAGAGTTAAGACCTTAACCATTAGGCCAGAGTACGAGTCTAAGACCTTAGCTATTAGGCCAGAGTAAGAGTTAAGACCTTAGCTATTAGGTCAGAGTAAGAGTTAAGACCTTAAACAGTAGGCCAGAGTACGAGTCTAGGACCTTAGCTATTAGGCCAGAGTAAGAGTTAGGACCTTAACCAGTAGGCCAGAGTAAGAGTTAAGACATTAACCTGTAGGCCATAGTACGAGTCTAAGACCTTAGCTATTAGGCCAGAGTAAGAGTTAAGACCTTAGCTATTAGGCCAGAGTAAGAGTTAAGACCTTAACCATTAGGCCAGAGTACGAGTCTAAGACCTTAGCTATTAGGCCAGAGTAAGAGTTAAGACCTTAACCATTAGGCCAGAGTTCGAGTCTAAGACCTTAGCTATTAGGCAAGAGTAAGAGTTAAGACCTTAAGCAGTAGGCCAGAGTAAGAGTTAAGAACTTAACAAGTAGGCCAGAGTACGAGTCTAAGACCTTTGCTATTAGGCCAGAGTAAGAGTTAAGACCTTATCTATTAGGTCAGAGTAAGAGTTAAGACCGTAACCAGTAGGCCAGAGTAAGAGTTAAGACCTTAACCATTAGGCCAGGGTACGAGTCTAAGACCTTAGCTATTAGGCCAGATTAAGAGATAAGACCTTAACCATTAGGCCAGAGTACGAGTCTAAGACCATAGCAATTAGGCCAGAGTAAGAGTTAAGACCTTAACCAGTAGGCCAGAGTAAGAGTTAAGACCTTAGGTATTAGGTCAGAGTAAGAGTTAAGACCTTAGCTATAATGCCAGAGTAAGAGTTAAGACCTTAGCTATTAGGCCAGAGTACAAGTCTAAGACCTTAGCTATTAGGCCAGAGTAAGAGTTAAGACCTTAGCTATTAGGCCAGAGTAAGAGTTAAGACCTTAGCTATTAGGCCAGAGTAAGAGTTACGACCTTAACCAGTAGGCCAGAGTAAGAGTTAAGACTTTAACCATTGGGCCAGAGTACGAGTCTAAGACCTTAGCTATTAGGCCAGAGTAAGAGTTAAGACCTTAACCAGTAGGCCAGCGTAAGAGTTAAGACCTTAACCAGTAGGCCAGAGTAAGAGTTAACACCTTAACCATTATGCTAGACTACGAGTCTAAGACCTTAGCTTTTAGGCCAGAGTAAGAGTTAAGACCTTAACCAGTAGGCCAGAGTAAGAGTTAACACCTTAACCAGTAGGCCAGAGTACGAGTCTAAGACCTTAGTTATTAGGCCAGAGTAAGAGTTAAGACCTTAACCAGTAGGCTAGAGAAAGAGTTAAGACCTTAACCAGTAGTCCAGAGTACGAGTCTAAGACCTTAGCTATTAGGCCAGAGTAAGAGTTAAGACCTTAACCATTAGGCCAGAGTAAGAGTTAAGACCTTAACCATTAGGCCAGAGTAAGAGTTAAGACCTTAGCTATTAGGCCAGAGTAAGGGTTAAGACCTTAACCATTAGGCCAGAGTAAGAGTTAAGACCTTAGCTATTAGGTCAGAGTAAGAGTTAAGACCTTAACCAGTAGGCCAGAGTAAGAGTTAAGACCTTAACCATTAGGCCAGAGTACGAGTCTAAGATCTTAGCTATTAGGCCAGTTTAAGAGTTAAGACCTTAACTATTATGCCAGAGTACGAGTCTAAGACCTTAGCAATTAGGCCAGAGTAAGAGTTAAGACCTTAACCAGTAGGCCAGAGTAAGAGTTAAGACCTTAACCTGTAGGCCATAGTAAGAGTTAAGACCTTAACCTGTAGGTCATAGTATGAGTCTAAGACCTTACCTATTAGGCCAGAGTAAGAGTTAAGACCTTAACCAGTAGGCCAGAGTAAGAGTTAAGACCTTAACCATTAGGCCAGAGTAAGAGTTAAGACCTTAGCTATTAGGCCAGAGTAAGGGTTAAGACCTTAACCATTAGGCCAGAGTAAGAGTTAAGACCTTCACCAGTAGGCCAGAGTACGAGTCTAAGACCTTAGCTATTAGGCCAGAGTAATAGTTAAGACCTTAGCTATTAGGCCAGAGTAAGAGTTAAGACCTTAACCAGTAGGCCAGAGTAAGAGTTAACACCTTAAACATTATGCTAGAGTACGAGTCTAAGACCTTAGCTTTTAGGCCAGAGTAAGAGTTAAGACTTTAACCAGTAGGCCAGAGTAAGAGTTAAGACCTTAACCAGTAGGCCAGAGTAAGAGTTAAGACCTTAACCAGTAGTCCAGAGTACGAGTCTAAGACCTTAGCTATTAGACCAGAGTACAAGTCTAAGACCTTAGCTATTAGGCCAGAGTACGAGTTTAAGACATTAGATATTAGGCCAGGGTAAGAGTTAAGACCTTAACCATTAGGCCAGAGTACGAGTCTAAGACCTTAGCTATTAGGCCAGAGTAAGAGTTAAGACCTTAGCTATTAGGCCAGAGTAAGAGTTAAGACCTTAGCTATTAGGCCAGAGTAAGAGTTCAGACCTTAGTTATTAGGCCAGAGTAAGAGTTCAGACCTTAGTTATTAGGCCAGAGTAAGAGTTAAGACCTTAACCATTAGGCCAGAGTACGAGTCTAAGACCTTAGCTATTAGGCCAGAGTAAGAGTTAAGACCTTAACTATTAGGCCAGATTAAGAGTTAAGACCTTAACCATTAGGCCAGAGTAAGAGTTAAGACCTTAGCTATTAGGCCAGAGTAAGAGTTAAGACCTTAACCATTAGGCCAGAGTAAGAGTTAAGACCTTAACCAGTAGGCCAGAGTAAGAGTTAAGACCTTAGCTATTAGGCCAGAGTAAGAGTTAAGACCTTAGCTATTAGGCCAGAGTAAGAGTTAAGACCTTAACCAGTAGGCCAGAGTAAGAGTTAAGACCTTAACCAGTAGGCCAGAGTAAGATTTAAGACCTTAACCATTAGGCCAGAGTACGAGTCTAAGACCTTAGATATTAGGCCAGAGTAAGCGTTAAGACCTTAGCTATTAGGTCAGAGTAAGAGTTAAGACCTTAAACAGTAGGCCAGAGTACGAGTCTAGGACCTTAGCTATTATGCCAGAGTAAGAGTTAAGACCTTAGCTATTAGGCCAGAGTAAGAGTTCAGACCTTACCCAGTAGGCCAGAGTAAGAGTTAAGACCATAACCAGTAGGCCAGTGTAAGATTTAAGACCTTAACCATTAGGCCAGAGTACGAGTCTAAGACCTTAGCTATTAGGCCAGAATAAGAGTTAAGACCTTAACCATTAGGCCAGAGACCTTAACCATTTGGCCAGAGTACGAGTCTAAGACCTTAGCTATTAGGCCAGAGTAAGAGTTAAGACCTTAGCTATTAGGCCAGAGTAAGAGTTAAGACCTTAACCAGTAGGCCAAAGTAAGAGTTAAGACCTTAACCAGTAGGCCAGAGTAAGATTTGAGACCTTAACCATTAGGCCAGAGTACGAGTCTAAGACCTTAGCTATTAGGCCAGAGTAAGAGTTAAGACCTTAACCAGTAGGCCAGAGTAAGAGTTAAGACCTTAACCATTAGGCCAGAGTACGAGTCTAAGACCTTAGCTATTAGGCCAAAGTAAGAGTTATGACCTTAGCTATTAGGTCAGAGTAAGAGTTAAGACCTTAAACAGTAGGCCAGAGTACGAGAGTCTAGGACCTTAGCTATTAGGCCAGAGTAAGAGTTAAGACCTTAACCAGTAGGCCAGAGTAAGAGTTAAGATATTAAACTGTAGGCCATAGAACGAGTCTAAGACCTTAGCTATTAGGCCAGAGTAAGAGTTAAGACCTTAGCTATTAGGCCAGAGTAAGAGTTAAGACCTTAACCATTAGGCCAGAGTACGAGTCTAAGACCTTAGCTATTAGGCCAGAGTAAGAGTTAAGACCCTAACCAGTAGGCCAGAGTAAGAGTTAAGAAATTAACCAGTAGGCCAGAGTACGAGTCTTAGACCTTAGCTATTAGGCCAGAGTAAACGTTAAGACCCTAACCAGTAGGCCAGAGTAAGAGTTAAGAAATTAACCAGTAGGCCAGAGTACGAGTCTTAGACCTTAGCTATTAGGCCAGAGTAAACGTTAAGACCTTAACCAGTAGGCCATAGTAAGAGTTAAGACCTTAACCAGTAGGCCAGAGTAAGAGTTAAGACCTTAACCTGTAGGCAATAGTACGAGTCTAAGACCTTAGCTATTGGGCCAGAGTAAGAGTTAAGACCTTAACCATTAGGCCAGAGTACGAGTCTAAGACCTTAGCTATTAGGCCAGAGTAAGAGTTAAGACCTTAGCTATTAGGTCAGAGTAAGAGTTAAGACCTTAAACAGTAGGCCAGAGTACAAGTCTAGGACCTTAGCTATTAGGCCAGAGTAAGAGTTAAGACCTTAACCAGTAGGCCAGAGTAAGAGTTAAGACCTTAAACTGTAGGCCATAGTACGTGTCTAAGACCTTAGCTATTAGGCCAGAGTAAGAGTTAAGACCTTAGCTTTTAGGCCAGAGTAAGAGTTAAGACCTTAGCTATTAGGCCAGAGTAAGAGTTAAGACCTTAACCAGTAGGCCAGAGTAAGAGTTAACAACTTAACCATTATGCTAGAGTACGAGTCTACGACCTTAGCTTTTAGGCCAGAGTAAGAGTTAGGACTTTAACCAGTAGGGCAGAGTAAGAGTTAAGACCTTAACCAGTAGGCCAGAGTAAGAGTTAAGACCTTAACCAGTAGTCCAGAGTACGAGTCTAAGACCTTAGCTATTAGACCAGGGTACAAGTCTAAGACCTTAGCTATTAGGCCAGAGTACGAGTTTAAGACATTAGATATTAGGCCAGGGTAAGAGTTAAGACCTTAACCATTAGGCCAGAGTACGAGTCTAAGACATTAGCTATTAGGCCAGAGTAAGAGTTAAGACCTTAGCTATTAGGCCAGAGTAAGAGTTAAGACCTTAGCTATTAGGCCAGAGTAAGAGTTCAGACCTTAGTTATTAGGCCAGAGTAAGAGTTAAGACCTTAACCATTAGGCCAGAGTACGAGTCTAAGACCTTAGCTATTAGGCCAGAGTAAGAGTTAAGACCTTAACTATTAGGCCAGATTAAGAGTTAAGACCTTAACCATTAGGCCAGAGTAAGAGTTAAGACCTTAGCTATTAGGCCAGAGTAAGAGTTAAGACCTTAACCATTAGGCCAGAGTAAGAGTTAAGACCTTAACCAGTAGGCCAGAGTAAGAGTTAAGACCTTAACCAGTAGGCCAGAGTAAGATTTAAGACGTTAACCATTAGGCCAGAGTACGAGTCTAAGACCTTAGCTATTAGGCCAGAGTAAGAGTTAAGACCTTAGCTATTAGACCAGAGTAAGAGTTAATACCTTAGCTATTAGGCCAGAGTAAGAGTTAAGACCTTAACCATTAGGCCAGAGTAAGAGTTAAGACCTTAACCATTTGGCCAGAGTACGAGTCTAAGACCTTAGCTATTAGGCCAGAGTAAGAGTTAAGACCTTAGCTATTAGGCCAGAGTAAGAGTTAAGACCTTAACCAGTAGGCCAGAGTAAGATTTAAGACCTTAACCATTAGGCCAGAGTACGAGTCTAAGACATTAGCTATTAGGCCAGAGTAAGAGTTAAGACCTTAACCAGTAGGCCAGAGTAAGAGTTAAGACCTTAACCATTAGGCCAGAGTACGAGTCTAAGACCTTAGCTATTAGGCCAGAGTAAGAGTTAAGACCTTAGCTGTTAGGTCAGAGTAAGAGTTAAGACCTTAAACAGTAGGCCAGAGTACGAGTCTAGGACCTTAGCTATTAGGCCAGAGTAAGAGTTAAGACCTTAGCTATTAGGCCAGAGTAAGTGTTAAGACCTTACCCAGTAGGCCAGAGTAAGAGTTAAGACCTTAACCAGTTGGCCAGAGTAAGATTTAAGACCTTAACCATTAGGCCAGAGTACGAGTCTAAGACCTTAGCTATTAGGCCAGAGTAAGAGTTAAGACCTTAACCATTAGGCCAGAGTAAGAGTTAAGACCTTAACCATTTGGCCAGAGTACGAGTCTAAGACCTTAGCCATTAGGCCAGAGTAAGAGTTAAGACCTTAGCTATTAGGCCAGAGTAAGAGTTAAGACCTTAACCAGTAGGCCAGAGTAAGAGTTAAGACCTTAACCATTAGGCCAGAGTATGAGTCTAAGACCTTAGCTATTAGGCCAGAGTAAGAGTTAAGACCTTAGCTATTAGGTCAGAGTAAGAGTTAAGACCCTAAACAGTAGGCCAGAGTACAAGTCTAGGACCTTAGCCATTAGGCCAGAGTAAGAGTTAAGACCTTCACCAGTAGGCCAGAGTAAGAGTTAAGACCTTAACCAGTAGGCCATAGTACGAGTCTAAGACCTTAGCTATTGGGCCAGAGTAAGAGTTAAGACCTTAACCATTAGGCCAGAGTACGAGTCTAAGACCTTAGCTATTAGGCCAGAGTAAGAGTTAAGACCTTAACCAGTAGGCCGGAGTACGAGTCTAAGACCTTAGCTATTAGGCCAGAGTAAGAGTTAAGACCTTAGCTATTAGGCCAGAGTAAGAGTTAAGACCTTAACCATTAGGCCAGAGAAAGAGTTAAGACCTTAGCTATTAGGCCAGAGTAAGAGTTAAGACCTTAGCTATTAGGCCAGAGTAAGAGTTAAGACCTTAACCAGTAGGCCAGATTAAGAGTTGAGACCTTAACTATTAGGCCAGAGTACGAGTCTAAGACCTTAGATATTAGGCCAGAGTAAGAGTTAAGACTTTAACCGGTAGGCCAGAGTACGAGTCAAAGACCTTAAACATTAGGCCAGAGTACGAGTCTAAGACCTTAGCTATTAGGCCATAGTACGAGTCTAAGACCTTAGCTATTAGGCCTGAGTAAGAGTTAAGACCTTAGCTATTAGGCCAGAGTAAGAGTTAAGACCTTAGCTATTAGGCCAAAGTAAGAGTTAAGACCTTAACCTGTAGGCCATAGTACAAGTCTAAGACCTTAGCTATTAGGCCAGAGTAAGAGTTAAGACCTTAACCAGTAGGCCAGAGTAAGTGTTAAGACCTTAACCTGTAGGCCAAAGCACAAGTCTAAGACCTTAGCTATTAGGCCAGAGTAAGAGTTAATACCTTAGCTATTAGGCCAGAGTAAGCGTTAAGACCTTAACCAGTAGGCCAGAGTACAAGTCTAAGACCTTAGCTATTAGGCCAGAGTAAGAGTTAAGACCTTAACCAGTAGGCCAGCGTAAGAGTTCAGACCTTAACCAGTAGGCCAGAGTAAGAGTTAAGACCTTAACCATTAGGCCAGAGTACGAGTCTAAGACCTTAGCTATTAGGCCAGAGTAAGAGTTAAGACCTTAGCTATTAGGCCAGAGTAAGATTTAAGACCTTAGCTATTAGGCCAGAGTAAGAGTTAAGACGTTAACCAGTAGGCCAGAGTAAGAGTTAAGACCTTAACCAGTAGGCCAGAGTACGAGTGTAAGACCTTAGCTATTCGGCCAGAGTAAGAGTTAAGACCTTAACCATTAGGCCAGAGTACGAGTCTAAGACCTTAGCTATTAGGCCAGAGTAAGAGTTAAGACCTTAACCATTAGGCCAGAGTAAGAGTTAAGACCTTCACCAGTAGGCCAGAGTACGAGTCTAAGACCTTAGCTATTAGGCCAGAGTAAGAGTTAAGACCTTAGCTTTTAGGCCAGAGTAAGAGTTAAGAACTTAACCAGTAGGCCAGAGTAAGAGGTAACAACTTAACAATTATGCTAGAGTAGGAGTCTAAGACCTTAGCTTTTAGGCCAGAGTAAGAGTTAAGACTTTAACCAGTAGGCCAGAGTAAGGAGTTAAGACCTTTACCAGTAGGCCAGAGTAAGAGTTAAGACCTTAACCAGTAGTCCAGAGTACGAGTCTAAGACCTTAGCTATTAGACCAGAGTACAAGTCTAAGACCTTAGCTATTAGGCCAGAGTACGAGTTTAAGACATTAGATATTAGGCCAGGGTAAGAGTTAAGACCTTAGCTATTAGGCCAGAGTAAGAGTTCAGACCTTAGTTATTAGGCCAGAGAAAGAGTTAAGGCCTTAACCATTAGGCCAGAGTACGAGTCTAAGACCTTAGCTATTAGGCCAGAGTAAGAGTTAAGACCTTAGCTATTAGGCCAGAGTAAGAGTTAAGACCTTAACCATTAGGCCAGAGTAAGAGTTAAGACCTTAGCTATTAGGCCAGAGTAAGAGTTAAGACCTTAACCAGTAGGCCAGAGTAAGAGTTAAGACCTTAACCAGTAGGCCAGAGTAAGATTTAAGACGTTAACCATTTGGCCAGAGTACGAGTCTAAGACCTTAGCTATTAGGCCAGAGTAAGAGTTAAGACCTTAGCTATTAGACCAGAATAAGAGTTAATACCTTAGCTATTAGGCCAGAGTAAGAGTTAAGACCTTAACCAGTAGGCCAGAGTAAGATTTAAGACCTTAACCATTAGGCCATAGTACGAGTCTAAGACCTTAGCTATTAGGCCAGAGTAAGAGTTAAGACCTTAACCAGTAGGCCAGAGTAAGAGTTAAGACCTTAACCATTAGGCCAGAGTACGAGTCTAAGACCTTAGCTATTAGGCCAGAGTAAGAGTTAAGACCTTAGCTGTTAGGTCAGAGTAAGAGTTAAGACCTTAAACAGTAGGCCAGAGTACGAGTCTAGGACCTTAGCTATTAGCCCAGAGTAAGAGTTAAGACCTTAGCTATTAGGCCAGAGTAAGTGTTAAGACCTTACCCAGTAGGCCAGAGTAAGAGTTAAGACCTTAACCAGTTGGCCAGAGTAAGATTTAAGACCTTAACCATTAGGCCAGAGTACGAGTCTAAGACCTTAGCTATTAGGCCAGAGTAAGAGTTAAGACCTTAACCATTAGGCCAGAGTAAGAGTTAAGACCTTAACCATTTGGCCAGAGTACGCGTCTAAGACCTTAGCTATTAGGCCAGAGTAAGAGTTAAGACCTTAGCTATTAGGCCAGAGTAAGTGTTAAGACCTTAAACACTAGGCCAAAGTCGGAGTTAAGACCTTAACCAGTAGGCCAGAGTAAGATTTAAGACCTTAAACATTAGGCCAGAGTACAAGTCTAAGACCTTAGCTATTAGGCCAGAGTAAGAGTTAAGACCTTAGCTATTAGACCAGAGTAAGAGTTAAGACCTTAACCATTAGGCCAGAGTAAGAATTAAGACCTTAGCTATTAGGCCAGAGTAAGAGTTAAGACCTTAACCAGTAGGCCAGAGTAAGAGTTAAGACCTTAACCAGTAGGCCAGAGTAAGATTTAAGACGTTAACCATTTGGCCAGAGTACGAGTCTAAGACCTTAGCTATTAGGCCAGAGTAAGAGTTAACACCTTAGCTATTAGACCAGAGTAAGAGTTAATACCTTAGCTATTAGGCCAGAGTAAGAGTTAAGACCTTAACCATTAGGCCAGAGTAAGAGTTAAGACCTTAACCATTTGGCCAGAGTACGAGTCTAAGACCTTAGCTATTAGGCCAGAGTAAGAGTTAAGACCTTAGCTATTAGGCCAGAGTAAGAGTTAAGACCTTAACCAGTAGGCCAGAGTAAGATTTAAGACCTTAACCATTAGGCCAGAGTACGAGTCTAAGACCTTAGCTATTAGGCCAGAGTAAGAGTTAAGACCTTAACCAGTAGGCCAGAGTAAGAGTTAAGACCTTAACCATTAGGCCAGAGTACGAGTCTAAGACCTTAGCTATTAGGCCAGAGTAAGAGTTAAGACCTTAGCTGTTAGGTCAGAGTAAGAGTTAAGACCTTAAACAGTAGGCCAGAGTACGAGTCTAGGACCTTAGCTATTAGGCCAGAGTAAGAGTTAAGACCTTAGCTATTAGGCCAGAGTAAGTGTTAAGACCTTACCCAGTAGGCCAGAGTAAGAGTTAAGACCTTAACCAGTTGGCCAGAGTAAGATTTAAGACCTTAACCATTAGGCCAGAGTACGAGTCTAAGACCTTAGCTATTAGGCCAGAGTAAGAGTTAAGACCTTAACCATTAGGCCAGAGTAAGAGTTAAGACCTTAACCATTTGGCAAGAGTACGAGTCTAAGACCTTAGCTATTAGGCCAGAGTAAGAGTTAAGACCTTAGCTATTAGGCCAGAGTAAGAGTTAAGACCTTAACCACTAGGCCAAAGTCGGAGTTAAGACCTTAACCAGTAGGCCAGAGTAAGATTTAAGACCTTAAACATTAGGCCAGAGTACGAGTCTAAGACCTTAGCTATTAGGCCAGAGTAAGAGTTAAGACCTTAACCAGTAGGCCGGAGTAAGAGTTAAGACCTTAACCATTAGGCCAGAGTACGAGTCTAAGACCTTAGCTATTAGGCCAGAGTAAGAGTTAAGACCTTAGCTATTAGGTCAGAGTAAGAGTTAAGACCTTAAACAGTAGGCCAGAGTACAAGTCTAGGACCTTAGCTATTAGGCCAGAGTAAGAGTTAAGACCTTAACCAGTAGGCCAGAGTAAGAGTTAAGACCTTAACCTGTAGGCCATAGTACGAGTCTAAGACCTTAGCTATTGGGCCAGAGTAAGAGTTAAGACCTTAACCATTAGGCCAGAGTACGAGTCTAAGACCTTAGCTATTAGGCCAGAGTAAGAGTTAAGACCTTAACCAGTAGGCCGGAGTACGAGTCTAAGACCTTAGCTATTAGGCCAGAGTAAGAGTTAAGACCTTAGCTATTAGGCCAGAGTAAGAGTTAAGACCTTAGCTATTAGGCCAGAGTAAGAGTTAAGATGTTAACCAGTAGGCCAGAGTAAGAGTTAAGACCTTAACCAGTAGGCCAGAGTACGAGTCTAAGACCTTAGCTATTCGGCCAGAGTAAGAGTTAAGACCTTAACCATTAGGCCAGAGTACGAGTCTAAGACCTTAGCTATTAGGCCAGAGTAAGAGTTAAGACCTTAACCATTAGGTCAGAGTAAGAGTTAAGACCTTCACCAGTAGGCCAGAGTACGAGTCTAAGACCTTAGCTATTAGGCCAGAGTAAGGGTTAAGACCTTAGCTTTTAGGCCAGAGTAAGAGTTAAGACCTTAGCTATTAGGCCAGAGTAAGAGTTAAGACCTTAACCAGTAGGCCAGAGTAAGAGTTAACAACTTAACCATTATGCTAGAGTACGAGTCTAAGACCTTAGCTTTTAGGCCAGAGTAAGAGTTAAGACTTTAACCAGTAGGCCAGAGTAAGAGTTAAGACCGTAACCAGTAGGCCAGAGTAAGAGTTAAGACCTTATCCAGTAGGCCAGAGTACGAGTCTAAGACCTTAGCTATTAGACCAGGGTACAAGTCTAAGACCTTAGCTATTAGGCCAGAGTACGAGTTTAAGACATTAGATATTAGGCCAGGGTAAGAGTTAAGACCTTAACCATTAGGCCAGAGTACGAGTCTAAGACATTAGCTATTAGGCCAGAGTAAGAGTTAAGACCTTAGCTATTAGGCCAGAGTAAGAGTTAAGACCTTAGCTATTAGGCCAGAGTAAGAGTTCAGACCTTAGTTATTAGGCCAGAGTAAGAGTTAAGACCTTAACCATTAGGCCAGAGTACGAGTCTAAGACCTTAGCTATTAGGCCAGAGTAAGAGTTAAGACCTTAACTATTAGGCCAGATTAAGAGTTAAGACCTTAACCATTAGGCCAGAGTAAGAGTTAAGACCTTAGCTATTAGGCCAGAGTAAGAGTTAAGACCTTAACCATTAGGCCAGAGTAAGAGTTAAGACCTTAGCTATTAGGCCAGAGTAAGAGTTAAGACCTTAACCAGTAGGCCAGAGTAAGAGTTAAGACCTTAACCAGTAGGCCAGAGTAAGATTTAAGACGTTAACCATTAGGCCAAAGTACGAGTCTAAGACCTTAGCTATTAGGCCAGAGTAAGAGTTAAGACCTTAGCTATTAGACCAGAGTAAGAGTTAATACCTTAGCTATTAGGCCAGAGTAAGAGTTAAGACCTTAACCATTAGGCCAGAGTAAGAGTTAAGACCTTAACCATTTGGCCAGAGTATGAGTCTAAGACCTTAGCTATTAGGCCAGAGTAAGAGTTAAGACCTTAGCTATTAGGCCAGAGTAAGAGTTAAGACCTTAACCAGTAGGCCAGAGTAAGATTTAAGACCTTAACCATTAGGCCAGAGTACGAGTCTAAGACATTAGCTATTAGGCCAGAGTAAGAGTTAAGACCTTAACCAGTAGGCCAGAGTAAGAGTTAAGACCTTAACCATTAGGCCAGAGTACGAGTCTAAGACCTTAGCTATTAGGCCAGAGTAAGAGTTAAGACCTTAGCTGTTAGGTCAGAGTAAGAGTTAAGACCTTAAACAGTAGGCCAGAGTACGAGTCTAGGACCTTAGCTATTAGGCCAGAGTAAGAGTTAAGACCTTAGCTATTAGGCCAGAGTAAGTGTTAAGACCTTACCCAGTAGGAAAGAGTAAGAGTTAAGACCTTAACCAGTTGGCCAGAGTAAGATTTAAGACCTTAACCATTAGGCCAGAGTACGAGTCTAAGACCTTAGCTATTAGGCCAGAGTAAGAGTTAAGACCTTAACCATTAGGCCAGAGTAAGAGTTAAGACCTTAACCATTTGGCCAGAGTACGTGTCTAAGACCTTAGCTATTAGGCCAGAGTAAGAGTTAAGACCTTAGCTATTAGGCCAGAGTAAGAGTTAAGACCTTAACCACTAGGCCAAAGTCGGAGTTAAGACCTTAACCAGTAGGCCAGAGTAAGATTTAAGACCTTAAACATTAGGCCAGAGTATGAGTCTAAGACCTTAGCTATTAGGCCAGAGTAAGAGTTAAGACCTTAAGCAGTAGGCCAGAGTAAGAGTTAAGACCTTAACCATTAGGCCAGAGTACGAGTCTAAGACCTTAGCTATTAGGCCAGAGTAAGAGTTAAGACCTTAGCTATTAGGTCAGAGTAAGAGTTAAGACCTTAAACAGTAGGCCAGAGTACAAGTCTAGGACCTTAGCCATTAGGCCAGAGTAAGAGTTAAGACCTTCACCAGTAGGCCAGAGTAAGAGTTAAGACCTTAACTATTAGGCCAGATTAAGAGTTAAGACCTTAACCATTAGGCCAGAGTAAGAGTTAAGACCTTAGCTATTAGGCCAGAGTAAGAGTTAAGACCTTAACCATTAGGCCAGAGTAAGAGTTAAGACCTTAACCAGTAGGCCAGAGTAAGAGTTAAGTCCTTAACCAGTAGGCCAGAGTAAGATTTAAGACGTTAACCATTAGGCCAGAGTACGAGTCTAAGACCTTAGCTATTAGGCCAGAGTAAGAGTTAAGACCTTAGCTATTAGACCAGAGTAAGAGTTAATACCTTAGCTATTAGGCCAGAGTAAGAGTTAAGACCTTAACCATTAGGCCAGAGTAAGAGTTAAGACCTTAACCATTTGGCCAGAGTACGAGTCTAAGACCTTAGCTATTAGGCCAGAGTAAGAGTTAAGACCTTAACCAGTAGGCCAGAGTAAGATTTAAGACCTTAACCATTAGGCCAGAGTACGAGTCTAAGACATTAGCTATTAGGCCAGAGTAAGAGTTAAGACCTTAACCAGTAGGCCAGAGTAAGAGTTAAGACCTTAACCATTAGGCCAGAGTACGAGTCTAAGACCTTAGCTATTAGGCCAGAGTAAGAGTTAAGACCTTAGCTGTTAGGTCAGAGTAAGAGTTAAGACCTTAAACAGTAGGCCAGAGTACGAGTCTAGGACCTTAGCTATTAGGCCAGAGTAAGAGTTAAGACCTTAGCTATTAGGCCAGAGTAAGTGTTAAGACCTTACCCAGTAGGCCAGAGTAAGAGTTAAGACCTTAACCAGTTGGCCAGAGTAAGATTTAAGACCTTAACCATTAGGCCAGAGTACGAGTCTAAGACCTTAGCTATTAGGCCAGAGTAAGAGTTAAGACCTTAACCATTAGGCCAGAGTAAGAGTTAAGACCTTAACCATTTGGCCAGAGTACGAGTCTAAGACCTTAGCCATTAGGCCAGAGTAAGAGTTAAGACCTTAGCTATTAGGCCAGAGTAAGAGTTAAGACCTTAACCAGTAGGCCAGAGTAAGAGTTAAGACCTTAACCATTAGGCCAGAGTAAGAGTTAAGACCTTAGCTATTAGGCCAGAGTAAGAGTTAAGACCTTAACCATTAGGCCAGAGTAAGAGTTAAGACCTTAACCATTAGGCCAGAGTATGAGCCTAAGACCTTAGCTATTAGGCCAGAGTAAGAGTTAAGACCTTAGCTATTAGGTCAGAGTAAGAGTTAAGACCTTAAACAGTAGGCCAGAGTACAAGTCTAGGACCTTAGCCATTAGGCCAGAGTAAGAGTTAAGACCTTCACCAGTAGGCCAGAGTAAGAGTTAAGACCTTAGGGCCAGAGTAAGAGTTAAGACCTTAACCATTAGGCCAGAGTACGAGTCTAAGACCTTAGCTATTAGGCCAGAGTAAGAGTTAAGACCTTAACCAGTAGGCCGGAGTACGAGTCTAAGACCTTAGCTATTAGGCCAGAGTAAGAGTTAAGACCTTAGCTATTAGGCCAGAGTAAGAGTTAAGACCTTAACCATTAGGCCAGAGAAAGAGTTAAGACCTTAGCTATTAGGCCAGAGTAAGAGTTAAGACCTTAGCTATTAGGCCAGAGTAAGAGTTAAGATCTTAACCAGTAGGCCAGATTAAGAGTTGAGACCTTAACTATTAGGCCAGAGTACGAGTCTAAGACCTTAGATATTAGGCTAGAGTAAGAGTTAAGACTTTAACCGGTAGGCCAGAGTACGAGTCAAAGACCTTAAACATTAGGCCAGAGTACGAGTCTAAGACCTTAGCTATTGGGCCATAGTACGAGTCTAAGACCTTAGCTATTAGGCCTGAGTAAGAGTTAAGACCTTAGCTATTAGGCCAGAGTAAGAGTTAAGACCTTAGCTATTAGGCCAAAGTAAGAGTTAAGACCTTAACCTGTAGGCCATAGTACAAGTCTAAGACCTTAGCTATTAGGCCAGAGTAAGAGTTAAGACCTTAACCAGTAGGCCAGAGTAAGTGTTAAGACCTTAACCTGTAGGCCAAAGCACAAGTCTAAGACCTTAGCTATTAGGCCAGAGTAAGAGTTAATACCTTAGCTATTAGGCCAGAGTAAGCGTTAAGACCTTAACCAGTAGGCCAGAGTACAAGTCTAAGACCTTAGCTATTAGGCCAGAGTAAGAGTTAAGACCTTAACCAGTAGGCCAGCGTAAGAGTTAAGACCTTAACCAGTAGGCCAGAGTAAGAGTTAAGACCTTAACCATTAGGCCAGAGTACGAGTCTAAGACCTTAGCTATTAGGCCAGAGTAAGAGTTAAGACCTTAGCTATTAGGCCAGAGTAAGATTTAAGACCTTAGCTATTAGGCCAGAGTAAGAGTTAAGACGTTAACCAGTAGGCCAGAGTAAGAGTTAAGACCTTAACCAGTAGGCCAGAGTACGAGTGTAAGACCTTAGCTATTCGGCCAGAGTAAGAGTTAAGACCTTAACCATTAGGCCAGAGTACGAGTCTAAGACCTTAGCTATTAGGCCAGAGTAAGAGTTAAGACCTTAACCATTAGGCCAGAGTAAGAGTTAAGACCTTCACCAGTAGGCCAGAGTACGAGTCTAAGACCTTAGCTATTAGGCCAGAGTAAGAGTTAAGACCTTAGCTTTTAGGCCAGAGTAAGAGTTAAGAACTTAACCAGTAGGCCAGAGTAAGAGGTAACAACTTAACAATTATGCTAGAGTAGGAGTCTAAGACCTTAGCTTTTAGGCCAGAGTAAGAGTTAAGACTTTAACCAGTAGGCCAGAGTAAGGAGTTAAGACCTTTACCAGTAGGCCAGAGTAAGAGTTAAGACCTTAACCAGTAGTCCAGAGTACGAGTCTAAGACCTTAGCTATTAGACCAGAGTACAAGTCTAAGACCTTAGCTATTAGGCCAGAGTACGAGTTTAAGACATTAGATATTAGGCCAGGGTAAGAGTTAAGACCTTAACCATTAGGCCAGAGTACGAGTCTAAGACCTTAGCTATTAGGCCAGAGTAAGAGTTAAGACCTTAGCTATTAGGCCAGAGTAAGAGTTAAGACCTTAACCATTAGGCCAGAGTAAGAGTTAAGACCTTAGCTATTAGGCCAGAGTAAGAGTTAAGACCTTAACCAGTAGGCCAGAGTAAGAGTTAAGACCTTAACCAGTAGGCCAGAGTAAGATTTAAGACGTTAACCATTTGGCCAGAGTACGAGTCTAAGACCTTAGCTATTAGGCCAGAGTAAGAGTTAAGACCTTAGCTATTAGACCAGAATAAGAGTTAATACCTTAGCTATTAGGCCAGAGTAAGAGTTAAGACCTTAACCAGTAGGCCAGAGTAAGATTTAAGACCTTAACCATTAGGCCATAGTACGAGTCTAAGACCTTAGCTATTAGGCCAGAGTAAGAGTTAAGACCTTAACCAGTAGGCCAGAGTAAGAGTTAAGACCTTAACCATTAGGCCAGAGTACGAGTCTAAGACCTTAGCTATTAGGCCAGAGTAAGAGTTAAGACCTTAGCTGTTAGGTCAGAGTAAGAGTTAAGACCTTAAACAGTAGGCCAGAGTACGAGTCTAGGACCTTAGCTATTAGCCCAGAGTAAGAGTTAAGACCTTAGCTATTAGGCCAGAGTAAGTGTTAAGACCTTACCCAGTAGGCCAGAGTAAGAGTTAAGACCTTAACCAGTTGGCCAGAGTAAGATTTAAGACCTTAACCATTAGGCCAGAGTACGAGTCTAAGACCTTAGCTATTAGGCCAGAGTAAGAGTTAAGACCTTAACCATTAGGCCAGAGTAAGAGTTAAGACCTTAACCATTTGGCCAGAGTACGAGTCTAAGACCTTAGCTATTAGGCCAGAGTAAGAGTTAAGACCTTAGCTATTAGGCCAGAGTAAGTGTTAAGACCTTAAACACTAGGCCAAAGTCGGAGTTAAGACCTTAACCAGTAGGCCAGAGTAAGATTTAAGACCTTAAACATTAGGCCAGAGTACAAGTCTAAGACCTTAGCTATTAGGCCAGAGTAAGAGTTAAGACCTTAGCTATTAGACCAGAGTAAGAGTTAAGACCTTAACCATTAGGCCAGAGTAAGAATTAAGACCTTAGCTATTAGGCCAGAGTAAGAGTTAAGACCTTAACCAGTAGGCCAGAGTAAGAGTTAAGACCTTAACCAGTAGGCCAGAGTAAGATTTAAGACGTTAACCATTTGGCCAGAGTACGAGTCTAAGACCTTAGCTATTAGGCCAGAGTAAGAGTTAACACCTTAGCTATTAGACCAGAGTAAGAGTTAATACCTTAGCTATTAGGCCAGAGTAAGAGTTAAGACCTTAACCATTAGGCCAGAGTAAGAGTTAAGACCTTAACCATTTGGCCAGAGTACGAGTCTAAGACCTTAGCTATTAGGCCAGAGTAAGAGTTAAGACCTTAGCTATTAGGCCAGAGTAAGAGTTAAGACCTTAACCAGTAGGCCAGAGTAAGATTTAAGACCTTAACCATTAGGCCAGAGTACGAGTCTAAGACCTTAGCTATTAGGCCAGAGTAAGAGTTAAGACCTTAACCAGTAGGCCAGAGTAAGAGTTAAGACCTTAACCATTAGGCCAGAGTACGAGTCTAAGACCTTAGCTATTAGGCCAGAGTAAGAGTTAAGACCTTAGCTGTTAGGTCAGAGTAAGAGTTAAGACCTTAAACAGTAGGCCAGAGTACGAGTCTAGGACCTTAGCTATTAGGCCAGAGTAAGAGTTAAGACCTTAGCTATTAGGCCAGAGTAAGTGTTAAGACCTTACCCAGTAGGCCAGAGTAAGAGTTAAGACCTTAACCAGTTGGCCAGAGTAAGATTTAAGACCTTAACCATTAGGCCAGAGTACGAGTCTAAGACCTTAGCTATTAGGCCAGAGTAAGAGTTAAGACCTTAACCATTAGGCCAGAGTAAGAGTTAAGACCTTAACCATTTGGCAAGAGTACGAGTCTAAGACCTTAGCTATTAGGCCAGAGTAAGAGTTAAGACCTTAGCTATTAGGCCAGAGTAAGAGTTAAGACCTTAACCATTAGGCCAGAGTAAGAGTTAAGACCTTAGCTATTAGGCCAGAGTAAGAGTTAAGACCTTAACCATTAGGCCAGAGTAAGAGTTAAGACCTTAACCAGTAGGCCAGAGTAAGAGTTAAGACCTTAACCAGTAGGCCAGAGTAAGATTTAAGACGTTAACCATTAGGCCAGAGTACGAGTCTAAGACCTTAGCTATTAGGCCAGAGTAAGAGTTAAGACCTTAGCTATTAGACCAGAGTAAGAGTTAATACCTTAGCTATTAGGCCAGAGTAAGAGTTAAGACCTTAACCATCAGGCCAGAGTAAGAGTTAAGACCTTAACCATTTGGCCAGAGTACGAGTCTAAGACCTTAGCTATTAGGCCAGAGTAAGAGTTAAGACCTTAGCTATTAGGCCAGAGTAAGAGTTAAGACCTTAACCAGTAGGCCAGAGTAAGATTTAAGACCTTAACCATTAGGCCAGAGTACGAGTCTAAGACATTAGCTATTAGGCCAGAGTAAGAGTTAAGACCTTAACCAGTAGGCCAGAGTAAGAGTTAAGACCTTAACCATTAGGCCAGAGTACGAGTCTAAGACCTTAGCTATTAGGCCAGAGTAAGAGTTAAGACCTTAGCTGTTAGGTCAGAGTAAGAGTTAAGACCTTAAACAGTAGGCCAGAGTACGAGTCTAGGACCTTAGCTATTAGGCCAGAGTAAGAGTTAAGACCTTAGCTATTAGGCCAGAGTAAGTGTTAAGACCTTACCCAGTAGGCCAGAGTAAGAGTTAAGACCTTAACCAGTTGGCCAGAGTAAGATTTAAGACCTTAACCATTAGGCCAGAGTACGAGTCTAAGACCTTAGCTATTAGGCCAGAGTAAGAGTTAAGACCTTAACCATTAGGCCAGAGTAAGAGTTAAGACCTTAACCATTTGGCCAGAGTACGAGTCTAAGACCTTAGCCATTAGGCCAGAGTAAGAGTTAAGACCTTAGCTATTAGGCCAGAGTAAGAGTTAAGACCTTAACCAGTAGGCCAGAGTAAGAGTTAAGACCTTAACCATTAGGCCAGAGTAAGAGTTAAGACCTTAGCTATTAGGCCAGAGTAAGAGTTAAGACCTTAACCATTAGGCCAGAGTAAGAGTTAAGACCTTAAACAGTAGGCCAGAGTACAAGTCTAGGACCTTAGCCATTAGGCCAGAGTAAGAGTTAAGACCTTCACCAGTAGGCCAGAGTAAGAGTTAAGACCTTAACCAGTAGGCCATAGTACGAGTCTAAGACCTTAGCTATTGGGCCAGAGTAAGAGTTAAGACCTTAACCATTAGGCCAGAGTACGAGTCTAAGACCTTAGCTATTAGGCCAGAGTAAGAGTTAAGACCTTAACCAGTAGGCCGGAGTACGAGTCTAAGACCTTAGCTATTAGGCCAGAGTAAGAGTTAAGACCTTAGCTATTAGGCCAGAGTAAGAGTTAAGACCTTAACCATTAGGCCAGAGAAAGAGTTAAGACCTTAGCTATTAGGCCAGAGTAAGAGTTAAGACCTTAGCTATTAGGCCAGAGTAAGAGTTAAGACCTTAACCAGTAGGCCAGATTAAGAGTTGAGACCTTAACTATTAGGCCAGAGTACGAGTCTAAGACCTTAGATATTAGGCCAGAGTAAGAGTTAAGACTTTAACCGGTAGGCCAGAGTACGAGTCAAAGACCTTAAACATTAGGCCAGAGTACGAGTCTAAGACCTTAGCTATTAGGCCATAGTACGAGTCTAAGACCTTAGCTATTAGGCCTGAGTAAGAGTTAAGACCTTAGCTATTAGGCCAGAGTAAGAGTTAAGACCTTAGCTATTAGGCCAAAGTAAGAGTTAAGACCTTAACCTGTAGGCCATAGTACAAGTCTAAGACCTTAGCTATTAGGCCAGAGTAAGAGTTAAGACCTTAACCAGTAGGCCAGAGTAAGTGTTAAGACCTTAACCTGTAGGCCAAAGCACAAGTCTAAGACCTTAGCTATTAGGCCAGAGTAAGAGTTAATACCTTAGCTATTAGGCCAGAGTAAGCGTTAAGACCTTAACCAGTAGGCCAGAGTACAAGTCTAAGACCTTAGCTATTAGGCCAGAGTAAGAGTTAAGACCTTAACCAGTAGGCCAGCGTAAGAGTTAAGACCTTAACCAGTAGGCCAGAGTAAGAGTTAAGACCTTAACCATTAGGCCAGAGTACGAGTCTAAGACCTTAGCTATTAGGCCAGAGTAAGAGTTAAGACCTTAGCTATTAGGCCAGAGTAAGATTTAAGACCTTAGCTATTAGGCCAGAGTAAGAGTTAAGACGTTAACCAGTAGGCCAGAGTAAGAGTTAAGACCTTAACCAGTAGGCCAGAGTACGAGTGTAAGACCTTAGCTATTCGGCCAGAGTAAGAGTTAAGACCTTAACCATTAGGCCAGAGTACGAGTCTAAGACCTTAGCTATTAGGCCAGAGTAAGAGTTAAGACCTTAACCATTAGGCCAGAGTAAGAGTTAAGACCTTCACCAGTAGGCCAGAGTACGAGTCTAAGACCTTAGCTATTAGGCCAGAGTAAGAGTTAAGACCTTAGCTTTTAGGCCAGAGTAAGAGTTAAGAACTTAACCAGTAGGCCAGAGTAAGAGGTAACAACTTAACAATTATGCTAGAGTAGGAGTCTAAGACCTTAGCTTTTAGGCCAGAGTAAGAGTTAAGACTTTAACCAGTAGGCCAGAGTAAGGAGTTAAGACCTTTACCAGTAGGCCAGAGTAAGAGTTAAGACCTTAACCAGTAGTCCAGAGTACGAGTCTAAGACCTTAGCTATTAGACCAGAGTACAAGTCTAAGACCTTAGCTATTAGGCCAGAGTACGAGTTTAAGACATTAGATATTAGGCCAGGGTAAGAGTTAAGACCTTAACCATTAGGCCAGAGTACGAGTCTAAGACCTTAGCTATTAGGCCAGAGTAAGAGTTAAGACCTTAGCTATTAGGCCAGAGTAAGAGTTAAGACCTTAACCATTAGGCCAGAGTAAGAGTTAAGACCTTAGCTATTAGGCCAGAGTAAGAGTTAAGACCTTAACCAGTAGGCCAGAGTAAGAGTTAAGACCTTAACCAGTAGGCCAGAGTAAGATTTAAGACGTTAACCATTTGGCCAGAGTACGAGTCTAAGACCTTAGCTATTAGGCCAGAGTAAGAGTTAAGACCTTAGCTATTAGACCAGAATAAGAGTTAATACCTTAGCTATTAGGCCAGAGTAAGAGTTAAGACCTTAACCAGTAGGCCAGAGTAAGATTTAAGACCTTAACCATTAGGCCATAGTACGAGTCTAAGACCTTAGCTATTAGGCCAGAGTAAGAGTTAAGACCTTAACCAGTAGGCCAGAGTACGAGTCTAAGACCTTAGCTATTAGGCCAGAGTAATAGTTAAGACCTTAACCATTAGGCCAGAGTAAGAGTTAAGACCTTAACCATTTGGCCAGAGTACGAGTCTAAGACCTTAGCTATTAGGCCAGAGTAAGAGTTAAGACCTTAGCTATTAGGCCAGAGTAAGTGTTAAGACCTTAAACACTAGGCCAAAGTCGGAGTTAAGACCTTAACCAGTAGGCCAGAGTAAGATTTAAGACCTTAAACATTAGGCCAGAGTACAAGTCTAAGACCTTAGCTATTAGGCCAGAGTAAGAGTTAAGACCTTAGCTATTAGACCAGAGTAAGAGTTAAGACCTTAACCATTAGGCCAGAGTAAGAATTAAGACCTTAGCTATTAGGCCAGAGTAAGAGTTAAGACCTTAACCAGTAGGCCAGAGTAAGAGTTAAGACCTTAACCAGTAGGCCAGAGTAAGATTTAAGACGTTAACCATTTGGCCAGAGTACGAGTCTAAGACCTTAGCTATTAGGCCAGAGTAAGAGTTAACACCTTAGCTATTAGACCAGAGTAAGAGTTAATACCTTAGCTATTAGGCCAGAGTAAGAGTTAAGACCTTAACCATTAGGCCAGAGTAAGAGTTAAGACCTTAACCATTTGGCCAGAGTACGAGTCTAAGACCTTAGCTATTAGGCCAGAGTAAGAGTTAAGACCTTAGCTATTAGGCCAGAGTAAGAGTTAAGACCTTAACCAGTAGGCCAGAGTAAGATTTAAGACCTTAACCATTAGGCCAGAGTACGAGTCTAAGACCTTAGCTATTAGGCCAGAGTAAGAGTTAAGACCTTAACCAGTAGGCCAGAGTAAGAGTTAAGACCTTAACCATTAGGCCAGAGTACGAGTCTAAGACCTTAGCTATTAGGCCAGAGTAAGAGTTAAGACCTTAGCTGTTAGGTCAGAGTAAGAGTTAAGACCTTAAACAGTAGGCCAGAGTACGAGTCTAGGACCTTAGCTATTAGGCCAGAGTAAGAGTTAAGACCTTAGCTATTAGGCCAGAGTAAGTGTTAAGACCTTACCCAGTAGGCCAGAGTAAGAGTTAAGACCTTAACCAGTTGGCCAGAGTAAGATTTAAGACCTTAACCATTAGGCCAGAGTACGAGTCTAAGACCTTAGCTATTAGGCCAGAGTAAGAGTTAAGACCTTAACCATTAGGCCAGAGTAAGAGTTAAGACCTTAACCATTTGGCAAGAGTACGAGTCTAAGACCTTAGCTATTAGGCCAGAGTAAGAGTTAAGACCTTAGCTATTAGGCCAGAGTAAGAGTTAAGACCTTAACCACTAGGCCAAAGTCGGAGTTAAGACCTTAACCAGTAGGCCAGAGTAAGATTTAAGACCTTAAACATTAGGCCAGAGTACGAGTCTAAGACCTTAGCTATTAGGCCAGAGTAAGAGTTAAGACCTTAACCAGTAGGCCAGAGTAAGAGTTAAGACCTTAACCATTAGGCCAGAGTACGAGTCTAAGACCTTAGCTATTAGGCCAGAGTAAGAGTTAAGACCTTAGCTATTAGGTCAGAGTAAGAGTTAAGACCTTAAACAGTAGGCCAGAGTACAAGTCTAGGACCTTAGCTATTAGGCCAGAGCAAGAGTTAAGACCTTAACCAGTAGGCCAGAGTAAGAGTTAAGACCTTAACCTGTAGGCCATAGTACGAGTCTAAGACCTTAGCTATTGGGCCAGAGTAAGAGTTAAGACCTTAACCATTAGGCCAGAGTACGAGTCTAAGACCTTAGCTATTAGGCCAGAGTAAGAGTTAAGACCTTAACCAGTAGGCCGGAGTACGAGTCTAAGACCTTAGCTATTAGGCCAGAGTAAGAGTTAAGACCTTAGCTATTAGGCCAGAGTAAGAGTTAAGACCTTAGCTATTAGGCCAGAGTAAGAGTTAAGATGTTAACCAGTAGGCCAGAGTAAGAGTTAAGACCTTAACCAGTAGGCCAGAGTACGAGTCTAAGACCTTAGCTATTCGGCCAGAGTAAGAGTTAAGACCTTAACCATTAGGCCAGAGTACGAGTCTAAGACCTTAGCTATTAGGCCAGAGTAAGAGTTAAGACCTTAACCATTAGGTCAGAGTAAGAGTTAAGACCTTCACCAGTAGGCCAGAGTACGAGTCTAAGACCTTAGCTATTAGGCCAGAGTAAGGGTTAAGACCTTAGCTTTTAGGCCAGAGTAAGAGTTAAGACCTTAGCTATTAGGCCAGAGTAAGAGTTAAGACCTTAACCAGTAGGCCAGAGTAAGAGTTAACAACTTAACCATTATGCTAGAGTACGAGTCTAAGACCTTAGCTTTTAGGCCAGAGTAAGAGTTAAGACTTTAACCAGTAGGCCAGAGTAAGAGTTAAGACCTTAACCAGTAGGCCAGAGTAAGAGTTAAGACCTTAACCAGTAGGCCAGAGTACGAGTCTAAGACCTTAGCTATTAGACCAGGGTACAAGTCTAAGACCTTAGCTATTCGGCCAGAGTACGAGTTTAAGACATTAGATATTAGGCCAGGGTAAGAGTTAAGACCTTAACCATTAGGCCAGAGTACGAGTCTAAGACATTAGCTATTAGGCCAGAGTAAGAGTTAAGACCTTAGCTATTAGGCCAGAGTAAGAGTTAAGACCTTAGCTATTAGGCCAGAGTAAGAGTTCAGACCTTAGTTATTAGGCCAGAGTAAGAGTTAAGACCTTAACCATTAGGCCAGAGTACGAGTCTAAGACCTTAGCTATTAGGCCAGAGTAAGAGTTAAGACCTTAACTATTAGGCCAGATTAAGAGTTAAGACCTTAACCATTAGGTTAGAGTAAGAGTTAAGACCTTAGCTATTAGGCCAGAGTAAGAGTTAAGACCTTAACCATTAGGCCAGAGTAAGAGTTAAGACCTTAGCTATTAGGCCAGAGTAAGAGTTAAGACCTTAACCAGTAGGCCAGAGTAAGAGTTAAGACCTTAACCAGTAGGCCAGAGTAAGATTTAAGACGTTAACCATTAGGCCAGAGTACGAGTCTAAGACCTTAGCTATTAGGCCAGAGTAAGAGTTAAGACCTTAGCTATTAGACCAGAGTAAGAGTTAATACCTTAGCTATTAGGCCAGAGTAAGAGTTAAGACCTTAACCATTAGGCCAGAGTAAGAGTTAAGACCTTAACCATTTGGCCAGAGTATGAGTCTAAGACCTTAGCTATTAGGCCAGAGTAAGAGTTAAGACCTTAGCTATTAGGCCAGAGTAAGAGTTAAGACCTTAACCAGTAGGCCAGAGTAAGATTTAAGACCTTAACCATTAGGCCAGAGTACGAGTCTAAGACATTAGCTATTAGGCCAGAGTAAGAGTTAAGACCTTAACCAGTAGGCCAGAGTAAGAGTTAAGACCTTAACCATTAGGCCAGAGTACGAGTCTAAGACCTTAGCTATTAGGCCAGAGTAAGAGTTAAGACCTTAGCTGTTAGGTCAGAGTAAGAGTTAAGACCTTAAACAGTAGGCCAGAGTACGAGTCTAGGACCTTAGCTATTAGGCCAGAGTATGAGTTAAGACCTTAGCTATTAGGCCAGAGTAAGTGTTAAGACCTTACCCAGTAGGCCAGAGTAAGAGTTAAGACCTTAACCAGTTGGCCAGAGTAAGATTTAAGACCTTAACCATTAGGCCAGAGTACGAGTCTAAGACCTTAGCTATTAGGCCAGAGTAAGAGTTAAGACCTTAACCATTAGGCCAGAGTAAGAGTTAAGACCTTAACCATTTGGCCAGAGTACGTGTCTAAGACCTTAGCTATTAGGCCAGAGTAAGAGTTAAGACCTTAGCTATTAGGCCAGAGTAAGAGTTAAGACCTTAACCACTAGGCCAAAGTCGGAGTTAAGACCTTAACCAGTAGGCCAGAGTAAGATTTAAGACCTTAAACATTAGGCCAGAGTACGAGTCTAAGACCTTAGCTATTAGGCCAGAGTAAGAGTTAAGACCTTAACCATTAGGCCAGAGTACGAGTCTAAGACCTTAGCTATTAGGCCAGAGTAAGAGTTAAGACCTTAGCTATTAGGTCAGAGTAAGAGTTAAGACCTTAAACAGTAGGCCAGAGTACAAGTCTAGGACCATAGCCATTAGGCCAGAGTAAGAGTTAAGACCTTCACCAGTAGGCCAGAGTAAGAGTTAAGACCTTAACCTGTAGGCCATAGTACGAGTCTAAGACCTTAGCTATTGGGCCAGAGTAAGAGTTAAGACCTTAACCATTAGGCCAGAGTACGAGTCTAAGACCTTAGCTATTAGGCCAGAGTAAGAGTTAAGACCTTAACCAGTAGGCCGGAGTACGAGTCTAAGACCTTAGCTATTAGGCTAGAGTAAGAGTTAAGACCTTAGCTATTAGGCCAGAGTAAGAGTTAAGACCTTAACCATTAGGCCAGAGAAAGAGTTAAGACCTTAGCTATTAGGCCAGAGTAAGAGTTAAGACCTTAGCTATTAGGCCAGAGTAAGAGTTAAGACCTTAACCAGTAGGCCAGATTAAGAGTTGAGACCTTAACCATTAGGCCTGAGTACGAGTCTAAGACCTTAGATATTAGGCCAGAGTAAGAGTTAAGACTTTAACCAGTAGGCCAGAGTACAAGTCAAAGACCTTAAACATTAGGCCAGAGTACGAGTCTAAGACCTTAGCTATTAGTCCATAGTACGAGTCTAAGACCTTAGCTATTAGGCCTGAGTAAGAGTTAAGACCTTAGCTATTAGGCCAGAGTAAGAGTTAAGACCTTAGCTATTAGGCCAAAGTAAGAGTTAAGACCTTAACCTGTAGGCCATAGTACAAGTCTAAGACCTTAGCTATTAGGCCAGAGTAAGAGTTAAGACCTTAACCAGTAGGGCAGAGTAAGTGTTAAGACCTTAACCTGTAGGCCAAAGCACAAGTCTAAGACCTTAGCTATTAGGCCAGAGTAAGAGTTAATACCTTAGCTATTAGGCCAGAGTAAGAGTTAATACCTTAGCTATTAGGCCAGAGTAAGCGTTAAAACCTTAACCAGTAGGCCAGAGTACAAGTCTAAGACCTTAGCTATCAGGCCAGAGTAAGAGTTAAGACCTTAACCAGTAGGCCAGCGTAAGAGTTAAGACCTTAACCAGTAGGCCAGAGTAAGAGTTAAGACCTTAACCATTAGGCCAGAGTACGAGTCTAAGACCTTAGCTATTAGGCCAGAGTAAGAGTTAAGACTTTAGCTATTAGGCCAGAGTAAGATTTAAGACCTTAGCTATTAGGCCAGAGTAAGAGTTAAGACGTTAACCAGTAGGCCAGAGTAAGAGTTAAGACCTTAACCAGTAGGCCAGAGTACGAGTGTAAGACCTTAGCTATTCGGCCAGAGTAAGAGTTAAGACCTTAGCTGTTAGGTCAGAGTAAGAGTTAAGACCTTAAACAGTAGGCCAGAGTACGAGTCTAGGACCTTAGCTATTAGCCCAGAGTAAGAGTTAAGACCTTAGCTATTAGGCCAGAGTAAGTGTTAAGACCTTACCCAGTAGGCCAGAGTAAGAGTTAAGACCTTAACCAGTTGGCCAGAGTAAGATTTAAGACCTTAACCATTAGGCCAGAGTACGAGTCTAAGACCTTAGCTATTAGGCCAGAGTAAGAGTTAAGACCTTAACCATTAGGCCAGAGTAAGAGTTAAGACCTTAACCATTTGGCCAGAGTACGAGTCTAAGACCTTAGCTATTAGGCCAGAGTAAGAGTTAAGACCTTAGCTATTAGGCCAGAGTAAGAGTTAAGACCTTAACCACTAGGCCAAAGTCGGAGTTAAGACCTTAACCAGTAGGCCAGAGTAAGATTTAAGACCTTAAACATTAGGCCAGAGTACGAGTCTAAGACCTTAGCTATTAGGCCAGAGTAAGAGTTAAGACCTTAGCTATTAGGCCAGAGTAAGAGTTAAGACCTTAACCATTAGGCCAGAGTAAGAATTAAGACCTTAGCTATTAGGCCAGAGTAAGAATTAAGACCTTAACCAGTAGGCCAGAGTAAGAGTTAAGACCTTAACCAGTAGGCCAGAGTAAGATTTAAGACGTTAACCATTTGGCCAGAGTACGAGTCTAAGACCTTAGCTATTAGGCCAGAGTAAGAGTTAAGACCTTAGCTATTAGACCAGAGTAAGAGTTAATACCTTAGCTATTAGGCCAGAGTAAGAGTTAAGACCTTAACTATTAGGCCAGAGTAAGAGTTAAGACCTTAACTATTAGGCCAGAGTAAGAGTTAAGACCTTAACCATTTGGCCAGAGTACGAGTCTAAGACCTTAGCTATTAGGCCAGAGTAAGAGTTAAGACCTTAGCTATTAGGCCAGAGTAAGAGTTAAGACCTTAACCAGTAGGCCAGAGTAAGATTTAAGACCTTAACCATTAGGCCAGAGTACGAGTCTAAGACCTTAGCTATTAGGCCAGAGTAAGAGTTAAGACCTTAACCAGTAGGCCAGAGTAAGAGTTAAGACCTTAACCATTAGGCCAGAGTACGAGTCTAAGACCTTAGCTATTAGGCCAGAGTAAGAGTTAAGACCTTAGCTGTTAGGTCAGAGTAGGAGTTAAGACCTTAAACAGTAGGCCAGAGTACGAGTCTAGGACCTTAGCTATTAGGCCAGAGTAAGAGTTAAGACCTTAGCCATTAGGCCAGAGTAAGTGTTAAGACCTTACCCAGTAGGCCAGAGTAAGAGTTAAGACCTTAACCAGTTGGCCAGAGTAAGATTTAAGACCTTAACCATTAGGCCAGAGTACGAGTCTAAGACCTTAGCTATTAGGCCAGAGTAAGAGTTAAGACCTTAACCATTAGGCCAGAGTAAGAGTTAAGACCTTAACCATTTGGCAAGAGTACGAGTCTAAGACCTTAGCTATTAGGCCAGATTAAGAGTTAAGACCTTAGCTATTAGGCCAGAGTAAGAGTTAAGACCTTAACCACTAGGCCAAAGTCGGAGTTAAGACCTTAACCAGTAGGCCAGAATAAGATTTAAGACCTTAAACATTAGGCCAGAGTACGAGTCTAAGACCTTAGCTATTAGGCCAGAGTAAGAGTTAAGACCTTAACCAGTAGGCCAGAGTAAGAGTTAAGACCTTAACCATTAGGCCAGAGTACGAGTCTAAGACCTTAGCTATTAGGCCAGAGTAAGAGTTAAGACCTTAGCTATTAGGTCAGAGTAAGAGTTAAGACCTTAAACAGTAGGCCAGAGTACAAGTCTAGGACCTTAGCTATTAGGCCAGAGTAAGAGTTAAGACCTTAACCAGTAGGCCAGAGTAAGAGTTAAGACCTTAACCTGTAGGCCATAGTACGAGTCTAAGACCTTAGCTATTGGGCCAGAGTAAGAGTTAAGACCTTAACCATTAGGCCAGAGTACGAGACTAAGACCTGAGCTATTAGGCCAGAGTAAGAGTTAAGACCTTAACCAGTAGGCCGGAGTACGAGTCTAAGACCTTAGCTATTAGGCCAGAGTAAGAGTTAAGACCTTAGCTATTAGGCCAGAGTAAGAGTTAAGACCTTAGCTATTAGGCCAGAGTAAGAGTTAAGACGTTAACCAGTAGGCCAGAGTAAGAGTTAAGACCTTAACCAGTAGGCCAGAGTACGAGTCTAAGACCTTAGCTATTCGGCCAGAGTAAGAGTTAAGACCTTAACCATTAGGCCAGTGTACGAGTCTAAGACCTTAGCTATTAGGCCAGAGTAAGAGTTAAGACCTTAACCATTAGGCCAGAGTAAGAGTTAAGACCTTCACCAGTAGGCCAGAGTACGAGTCTAAGACCTTAGCTATTAGGCCAGAGTAAGGGTTAAGACCTTAGCTTTTAGGCCAGAGTAAGAGTTAAGACCTTAGCTATTAGGCCAGAGTAAGAGTTAAGACCTTAACCAGTAGGCCAGAGTAAGAGTTAACAACTTAACCATTATGCTAGAGTACGAGTCTAAGACCTTAGCTTTTAGGCCAGAGTAAGAGTTAAGACTTTAACCAGTAGGCCAGAGTAAAAGTTAAGACCTTAACCAGTAGGCCATAGTAAGAGTTAAGACCTTAACCAGTAGTCCAGAGTACGAGTCTAAGACCTTAGCTATTAGACCAGGGTACAAGTCTAAGACCTTAGCTATTAGGCCAGAGTACGAGTTTAAGACATTAGATATTAGGCCAGGGTAAGAGTTAAGACCTTAACCATTAGGCCAGAGTACGAGTCTAAGACATTAGCTATTAGGCCAGAGTAAGAGTTAAGACCTTAGCTATTAGGCCAGAGTAAGAGTTAAGACCTTAGTTATTAGGCCAGAGTAAGAGTTAAGACCTTAACCATTTGGCCAGAGTACGAGTCTAAGACCTTAGCTATTAGGCCAGAGTAAGAGTTAAGACCTTAGCTATTAGGCCAGAGTAAGAGTTAAGACCTTAACCATTAGGCCAGAGTAAGAGTTAAGACCTTAGCTATTAGGCCAGAGTAAGAGTTAAGACCTTAACCAGTAGGCCAGAGTAAGAGTTAAGACCTTAACCAGTAGGCCAGAGTAAGATTTAAGACGTTAACCATTAGGCCAGAGTACGAGTCTAAGACCTTAGCTATTAGGCCAGAGTAAGAGTTAAGACCTTAGCTATTAGGCCAGAGTAAGAGTTAAGACCTTAGCTGTTAGGTCAGAGTAGGAGTTAAGACCTTAAACAGTAGGCCAGAGTACGAGTCTAGGACCTTAGCTATTAGGCCAGAGTAAGAGTTAAGACCTTAGCCATTAGGCCAGAGTAAGTGTTAAGACCTTACCCAGTAGGCCAGAGTAAGAGTTAAGACCTTAACCAGTTGGCCAGAGTAAGATTTAAGACCTTAACCATTAGGCCAGAGTACGAGTCTAAGACCTTAGCTATTAGGCCAGAGTAAGAGTTAAGACCTTAACCATTAGGCCAGAGTAAGAGTTAAGACCTTAACCATTTGGCAAGAGTACGAGTCTAAGACCTTAGCTATTAGGCCAGATTAAGAGTTAAGACCTTAGCTATTAGGCCAGAGTAAGAGTTAAGACCTTAACCACTAGGCCAAAGTCGGAGTTAAGACCTTAACCAGTAGGCCAGAGTAAGATTTAAGACCTTAAACATTAGGCCATAGTACGAGTCTAAGACCTTAGCTATTAGGCCAGAGTAAGAGTTAAGACCTTAACCAGTAGGCCAGAGTAAGAGTTAAGACCTTAACCATTAGGCCAGAGTACGAGTCTAAGACCTTAGCTATTAGGCCAGAGTAAGAGTTAAGACCTTAGCTATTAGGTCAGAGTAAGAGTTAAGACCTTAAACAGTAGGCCAGAGTACAAGTCTAGGACCTTAGCTATTAGGCCAGAGTAAGAGTTAAGACCTTAACCAGTAGGCCAGAGTAAGAGTTAAGACCTTAACCTGTAGGCCATAGTACGAGTCTAAGACCTTAGCTATTGGGCCAGAGTAAGAGTTAAGACCTTAACCATTAGGCCAGAGTACGAGTCTAAGACCTGAGCTATTAGGCCAGAGTAAGAGTTAAGACCTTAACCAGTAGGCCAAAGTACGAGTCTAAGACCTTAGCTATTAGGCCAGAGTAAGAGTTAAGACCTTAGCTATTAGGCCAGAGTAAGAGTTAAGACCTTAGCTATTAGGCCAGAGTAAGAGTTAAGACGTTAACCAGTAGGCCAGAGTAAGAGTTAAGACCTTAACCAGTAGGCTAGAGTACGAGTCTAAGACCTTAGCTATTCGGCCAGAGTAAGAGTTAAGACCTTAACCATTAGGCCAGTGTACGAGTCTAAGACCTTAGCTATTAGGCCAGAGTAAGAGTTAAGACCTTAACCATTAGGCCAGAGTAAGAGTTAAGACCTTCACCAGTAGGCCAGAGTACGAGTCTAAGACCTTAGCTATTAGGCCAGAGTAAGGGTTAAGACCTTAGCTTTTAGGCCAGAGTAAGAGTTAAGACCTTAGCTATTAGGCCAGAGTAAGAGTTAAGACCTTAACCAGTAGGCCAGAGTAAGAGTTAACAACTTAACCATTATGCTAGAGTACGAGTCTAAGACCTTAGCTTTTAGGCCAGAGTAAGAGTTAAGACTTTAACCAGTAGGCCAGAGTAAAAGTTAAGACCTTAACCAGTAGGCCATAGTAAGAGTTAAGACCTTAACCAGTAGTCCAGAGTACGAGTCTAAGACCTTAGCTATTAGACCAGGGTACAAGTCTAAGACCTTAGCTATTAGGCCAGAGTACGAGTTTAAGACATTAGATATTAGGCCAGGGTAAGAGTTAAGACCTTAACCATTAGGCCAGAGTACGAGTCTTAGACATTAGCTATTAGGCCAGAGTAAGAGTTAAGACCTTAGCTATTAGGCCAGAGTAAGAGTTAAGACCTTAGTTATTAGGCCAGAGTAAGAGTTAAGACCTTAACCATTTGGCCAGAGTACGAGTCTAAGACCTTAGCTATTAGGCCAGAGTAAGAGTTAAGACCTTAGCTATTAGGCCAGAGTAAGAGTTAAGACCTTAACCATTAGGCCAGAGTAAGAGTTAAAACCTTAGCTATTAGGCCAGAGTAAGAGTTAAGACCTTAACCAGTAGGCCAGAGTAAGAGTTAAGACCTTAACCAGTAGGCCAGAGTAAGATTTAAGACGTTAACCATTAGGCCAGAGTACGAGTCTAAGACCTTAGCTATTAGGCCAGAGTAAGAGTTAAGACCTTAGCTATTAGACCAGAGTAAGAGTTAATACCTTAGCTATTAGGCCAGAGTAAGAGTTAAGACCTTAACCATTAGGCCAGAGTAAGAGTTAAGACCTTAACCATTTGGCCAGAGTACGAGTCTAAGACCTTAGCTATTAGGCCAGAGTAAGAGTTAAGACCTTAGCTATTAGGCCAGAGTAAGAGTTAAGACCTTAACCAGTTGGCCAGAGTAAGATTTAAGACCTTAACCATTAGGCCAGAGTACGAGTCTAAGACATTAGCTATTAGGCCAGAGTAAGAGTTAAGACCTTAACCAGTAGGCCAGAGTAAGAGTTAAGACCTTAACCATTAGGCCAGAGTACGAGTCTAAGACCTTAGCTATTAGGCCAGAGTAAGAGTTAAGACCTTAGCTGTTAGGTCAGAGTAAGAGTTAAGACCTTAAACAGTAGGCCAGAGTACGAGTCTAGGACCTTAGCTATTAGGCCAGAGTAAGAGTTAAGACCTTAGCTATTAGGCCAGAGTAAGTGTTAAGACCTTACCCAGTAGGCCAGAGTAAGAGTTAAGACCTTAACCAGTTGGCCAGAGTAAGATTTAAGACCTTAACCATTAGGCCAGAGTACGAGTCTAAGACCTTAGCTATTAGGCCAGAGTAAGAGTTAAGACCTTAACCATTAGGCCAGAGTAAGAGTTAAGACCTTAACCATTTGGCCAGAGTACGTGTCTAAGACCTTAGCTATTAGGCCAGAGTAAGAGTTAAGACCTTAGCTATTAGGCCAGAGTAAGAGTTAAGACCTTAACCACTAGGCCAAAGTCAGAGTTAAGACCTTAACCAGTAGGCCAGAGTAAGATTTAAGACCTTAAACATTAGGCCAGAGTACGAGTCTAAGACCTTAGCTATTAGGCCAGAGTAAGAGTTAAGACCTTAACCAGTAGGCCAGAGTAAGAGTTAAGACCTTAACCATTAGGCCAGAGTATGAGTCTAAGATCTTAGCTATTAGGCCAGAGTAAGAGTTAAGACCTTAGTTATTAGGTCAGAGTAAGAGTTAAGACCTTAAACAGTAGGCCAGAGTACAAGTCTAGGACCTTAGCCATTAGACCAGAGTAAGAGTTAAGACCTTAACCTGTAGGCCATAGTACGAGTCTAAGACCTTAGCTATTGGGCCAGAGTAAGAGTTAAGACCTTAACCATTAGGCCAGAGTACGAGTCTAAGACCTTAGCTATTAGGCCAGAGTAAGAGTTATGACCTTAACCAGTAGGCCGGAGTACGAGTCTAAGACCTTAGCTATTAGGCCAGAGTAAGAGATAAGACCTTAGCTATTAGGCCAGAGTAAGAGTTAAGACCTTAACCATTAGGCCAGAGAAAGAGTTAAGACCTTAGCTATTGGCCAGAGTAAGAGTTAAGACCTTAGCTATTAGGCCAGAGTAAGAGTTAAGACCTTAACCAGTAGGCCAGATTAAGAGTTGAGACCTTAACCATTAGGCCAGAGTACGAGTCTAAGACCTTAGATATTAGGCCAGAGTAAGAGTTAAGACTTTAACCAGTAGGCCAGAGTACAAGTCAAAGACCTTAAACATTAGGCCAGAGTACGAGTCTAAGACCTTAGCTATTAGGCCATAGTACAAGTCTAAGACCTTAGCTATTAGGCCTGAGTAAGAGTTAAGACCTTAGCTATTAGGCCAGAGTAAGAGTTAAGACCTTAGCTATTAGGCCAAAGTAAGAGTTAAGACCTTAACCTGTAGGCCATAGTACAAGTTTAAGACCTTAGCTATTAGGCCAGAGTAAGAGTTAAGACCTTAACCAGTAGGGCAGAGTAAGTGTTAAGACCTTAACCTGTAGGCCAAAGCACAAGTCTAAGACCTTAGCTATTAGGCCAGAGTAAGAGTTATTACCTTAGCTATTAGGCCAGAGTAAGCGTTAAAACCTTAACCAGTAGGCCAGAGTACAAGTCTAAGACCTTAGCTATTAGGCCAGAGTAAGAGTTAAGACCTTAACCAGTAGGCCAGCGTAAGAGTTAAGACCTTAACCAGTAGGCCAGAGTAAGAGTTAAGACCTTAACCATTAGGCCAGAGTACGAGTCTAAGACCTTAGCTATTAGGCCAGAGTAAGAGTTAAGACCTTAGCTATTAGGCCAGAGTAAGATTTAAGACCTTAGCTATTAGGCCAGAGTAAGAGTTAAGACGTTAACCAGTAGGCCAGAGTAAGAGTTAAGACCTTAACCAGTAGGCCAGAGTACGAGTGTAAGACCTTAGCTATTCGGCCAGAGTAAGAGTTAAGACCTTAACCATTAGGCCAGAGTACGAGTCTAAGACCTTAGCTATTAGGCCAGAGTAAGAGTTAAGACCTTAACCATTAGGCCAGAGTAAGAGTTAAGACCTTCACCAGTAGGCCAGAGTACGAGTCTAAGACCTTAGCTATTAGGCCAGAGTAAGAGTTAAGACCTTAGCTTTTAGGCCAGAGTAAGAGTTAAGACCTTAACCAGTAGGCCAGAGTAAGAGTTAACAACTTAACCATTATGCTAGAGTAGGAGTCTAAGACCTTAGCTTTTAGGCCAGAGTAAGAGTTAAGACTTTAACCAGTAGGCCAGAGTAAGCGTTAAGACCTTTACCAGTAGGCCATAGTAAGAGTTAAGACCTTAACCAGTAGTCCAGAGTACGAGTCTAAGACCTTAGCTATTAGACCAGAGTACAAGTCTATGACCTTAGCTATTAGGCCAGAGTAAGAGTTAAGACCTTAACCATTATGCCAGAGTAAGAGTTAAGACCTTAGCTATTAGGCCAGAGTAAGAGTTAAGACCTTAACCAGTAGGCCAGAGTAAGAGTTAAGACCTTAACCAGTAGGCCAGAGTAAGATTTAAGACGTTAACCATTTGGCCAGAGTACGAGTCTAAGACCTTAGCTATTAGGCCAGAGTCAGAGTTAAGACCTTAGCTATTAGACCAGAGTAAGAGTTAATACCTTAGCTATTAGGCCAGAGTAAGAGTTAAGACCTTAACGATTAGGCCAGAGTAAGAGTTAAGACCTTAACCATTTGGCCAGAGTACGAGTCTAAGACCTTAGCTATTAGGCCAGAGTAAGAGTTAAGACCTTAGCTATTAGGCCAGAGTAAGAGTTAAGACCTTAACCAGTAGGCCAGAGTAAGATTTAAGACCTTAACCATTAGGCCAGAGTACGAGTCTAAGACCTTAGCTATTAGGCCAGAGTAAGAGTTAAGACCTTAACCTGTAGGCCAGAGTAAGAGTTTAGACCTTAACCGTTAGGCCAGAGTACGAGTCTAAGACCTTAGCTATTAGGCCAGAGTAAGAGTTAAGACCTTAGCTGTTACGTCAGAGTAAGAGTTAAGACCTTAAACAGTAGGCCAGAGTACGAGTCTAGGACCTTAGCTATTAGGCCAGAGTAAGAGTTAAGACCTTAGCTATTAGGCCAGAGTAAGTGTTAAGACCTTACCCAGTAGGCCAGAGTAAGAGTTAAGACCTTAACCAGTTGGCCAGAGTAAGATTTAAGACCTTAACCATTAGGCCAGAGTACGAGTCTAAGACCTTAGCTATTAGGCCAGAGTAAGAGTTAAGACCTTAGCTATTAGGCCAGAGTAAGAGTTAAGACCTTAACCACTAGGCCAAAGTCGGAGTTAAGACCTTAACCAGTAGGCCAGAGTAAGATTTAAGACCTTAAACATTAGGCCAGAGTACGAGTCTAAGACCTTAGCTATTAGGCCAGAGTAAGAGTTAAGACCTTAACCAGTAGGCCAGAGTAAGAGTTAAGACCTTAACCAGTAGGCCAGAGTATGAGTTTAAGACCTTAGCTATTTGGCCAGAGTAAGAGTTAAGACCGTAACCATTAGGCCAGAGTACGAGTCTAAGACCTTAGCTATTAGGCCAGAGTAAGAGTTAAGACCTTAACCAGTAGGCCAGAGTAAGAGTTAAGGCCTTAACCATTAGGCCAGAGTACGAGTCTAAGACCTTAGCTATTAGGCCAGAGTAAGAGTTAAGACCTTAACCAGTAGGCCAGAGTAAGAGTTAAGACCTTAACCTGTAGGCCAGAGTAAGAGTTAAATCCTTAACCATTAGGTCAGAGTACGAGTCTAAGACCTTAGCTATTAGGCCAGAGTAAGAGTTAAGACCTTAACCAGTAGGCCAGAGTAAGAGGTAAGACCTTAACCAGTAGGCCAGAGTACGAGTTTAAGACCTTAGCTATTCGGCCAGAGTAAGAGTTAAGACCGTAACCATTAGGCCAGAGTACGAGTCTAAGACCTTAGCTATTAGGCCAGAGTAAGAGTTAAGACCTTAGCTATTAGGCCAGAGTAAGAGTTAAGACCTTAACCACTAGGCCAAAGTCGGAGTTAAGACCTTAACCAGTAGGCCAGAGTAAGATTTAAGACCTTAAACATTAGGCCAGAGTACGAGTCTAAGACCTTAGCTATTAGGCCAGAGTAAGCGTTAAGACCTTAACCAGTAGGCCAGAGTAAGAGTTAAGACCTTAACCATTAGGCCAGAGTACGAGTCTAAGACCTTAGCTATTAGGCCAGAGTAAGAGTTAAGACCTTAGCTATTAGGTCAGATTAAGAGTTAAGACCTTAAACAGTAGGCCAGAGTACAAGTCTAGGACCTTAGCTATTAGGCCAGAGTAAGAGTTAAGACCTTAACCAGTAGGCCAGAGTAAGAGTTAAGACCTTAACCTGTAGGCCATAGTATGAGTCTAAGACCTTAGCTATTGGGCCAGAGTAAGAGTTAAGACCTTAACCATTAGGCCAGAGTACGAGTCTAAGACCTTAGCTATTAGGCCAGAGTAAGAGTTAAGACCTTAACCAGTAGGCCCGAGTACGAGTCTAAGACCTTAGCTATTAGGCCAGAGTAAGAGTTAAGACCTTAGCTATTAGGCCAGAGTAAGAGTTAAGAATTTAGCTATTAGGCCAGAGTAAGAGTTAAGACGTTAACTAGTAGGCCAGAGTAAGAGTTAAGACCTTAACCAGTAGGCCAGAGTACGAGTCTAAGACCTTAGCTATTCGGCCAGAGTAAGAGTTAAGACCTTAACCATTAGGCCAGAGTACGAGTCTAAGACCTTAGCTATTAGGCCAGAGTAAGAGTTAAGACCTTAGCTTTTAGGCCAGAGTAAGAGTTAAGACCTTAACCAGTAGGCCAGAGTAAGAGTTAACAACTTAACCATTATGCTAGAGTAGGAGTCTAAGACCTTAGCTTTTAGGCCAGAGTAAGAGTTAAGACTTTAACCAGTAGGCCAGAGTAAGTGTTAAGACCTTTACCAGTAGGCCAGAATAAGAGTTAAGACCTTAACCAGTAGTCTAGAGTACGAGTCTAAGACCTTAGCTATTAGACCAGAGTACAAGTCTAAGACCTTAGCTATTAGGCCAGAGTACAAGTCTAAGACATTAGCTATTAGGCCAGAGTAAGAGTTAAGACCTTAGCTATTAGGCCAGAGTAAGAGTTCAGACCTTAGTTATTAGGCCAGAGTAAGAGTTAAGGCCTTAACCATTAGGCCAGAGTACGAGTCTAAGACCTTAGCTATTAGGCCAGAGTAAGAGTTAAGACCTTAGCTATTAGGCCAGAGTAAGAGTTAAGACCTTAACCATTAGGCCAGAGTAAGAGTTAAGACCTTAGCTATTAGGCCAGAGTAAGAGTTAAGACCTTAACCAGTAGGCCAGAGTAAGAGTTAAGACCTTAACCATTAGGCCAGAGTACGAGTCTAAGACCTTAGCTATTAGGCCAGAGTAAGAGTTAAGACCTTAGCTATTAGACCAGAGTAAGAGTTAATTCCTTAGCTATTAGGCCAGAGTAAGAGTTAAGACCTTAACCATTAGGCCAGAGTAAGAGTTAAGACCTTAACCATTTGGCCAGAGTACGAGTCTAAGACCTTAGCTATTAGGCCAGAGTAAGAGTTAAGACCTTAGCTATTAGGCCAGAGTAAGAGTTAAGACCTTAACCAGTAGGCCAGAGTAAGATTTAAGAACTTAACCATTAGGCCAGAGTACGAGTCTAAGACCTTAGCTATTAGGCCAGAGTAAGAGTTAAGACCTTAGCTATTAGGCCAGAGTAAGAGTTAAGACCTTAACCATTAGGCCAGAGTAAGAGTTAAGACCTTAGCTATTAGGCCAGAGTAAGAGTTAAGACCTTAACCAGTAGGCCAGAGTAAGAGTTAAGACCTTAGCTATTAGGCCAGAGTAAGAGTTCAGACCTTAGTTATTAGGCCAGAGTAAGAGTTAAGGCCTTAACCATTAGGCCAGAGTACGAGTCTAAGACCTTAGCTATTAGGCCAGAGTAAGAGTTAAGACCTTAGCTATTAGGCCAGAGTAAGAGTTAAGACCTTAACCATTAGGCCAGAGTAAGAGTTAAGACCTTAACCATTAGGCCAGAGTAAGAGTTAAGACCTTAACCATTTGGCCAGAGTACGAGTCTAAGACCTTAGCTATTAGGCCAGAGTAAGAGTTAAGACCTTAGCTATTAGGCCAGAGTAAGAGTTAAGACCTTAACCAGTTGGCCAGAGTAAGATTTAAGACCTTAACCATTAGGCCAGAGTACGAGTCTAAGACATTAGCTATTAGGCCAGAGTAAGAGTTAAGACCTTAACCAGTAGGCCAGAGTAAGAGTTAAGACCTTAACCATTAGGCCAGAGTACGAGTCTAAGACCTTAGCTATTAGGCCAGAGTAAGAGTTAAGACCTTAGCTGTTAGGTCAGAGTAAGAGTTAAGACCTTAAACAGTAGGCCAGAGTACGAGTCTAGGACCTTAGCTATTAGGCCAGAGTAAGAGTTAAGACCTTAGCTATTAGGCCAGAGTAAGTGTTAAGACCTTACCCAGTAGGCCAGAGTAAGAGTTAAGACCTTAACCAGTTGGCCAGAGTAAGATTTAAGACCTTAACCATTAGGCCAGAGTACGAGTCTAAGACCTTAGCTATTAGGCCAGAGTAAGAGTTAAGACCTTAACCATTAGGCCAGAGTAAGAGTTAAGACCTTAACCATTTGGCCAGAGTACGTGTCTAAGACCTTAGCTATTAGGCCAGAGTAAGAGTTAAGACCTTAGCTATTAGGCCAGAGTAAGAGTTAAGACCTTAACCACTAGGCCAAAGTCAGAGTTAAGACCTTAACCAGTAGGCCAGAGTAAGATTTAAGACCTTAAACATTAGGCCAGAGTACGAGTCTAAGACCTTAGCTATTAGGCCAGAGTAAGAGTTAAGACCTTAACCAGTAGGCCAGAGTAAGAGTTAAGACCTTAACCATTAGGCCAGAGTATGAGTCTAAGATCTTAGCTATTAGGCCAGAGTAAGAGTTAAGACCTTAGTTATTAGGTCAGAGTAAGAGTTAAGACCTTAAACAGTAGGCCAGAGTACAAGTCTAGGACCTTAGCCATTAGACCAGAGTAAGAGTTAAGACCTTAACCTGTAGGCCATAGTACGAGTCTAAGACCTAAGCTATTGGGCCAGAGTAAGAGTTAAGACCTTAACCATTAGGCCAGAGTACGAGTCTAAGACCTTAGCTATTAGGCCAGAGTAAGAGTTAAGACCTTAACCAGTAGGCCGGAGTACGAGTCTAAGACCTTAGCTATTAGGCCAGAGTAAGAGATAAGACCTTAGCTATTAGGCCAGAGTAAGAGTTAAGACCTTAACCATTAGGCCAGAGAAAGAGTTAAGACCTTAGCTATTAGGCCAGAGTAAGAGTTAAGACCTTAGCTATTAGGCCAGAGTAAGAGTTAAGACCTTAACCAGTAGGCCAGATTAAGAGTTGAGACCTTAACCATTAGGCCAGAGTACGAGTCTAAGACCTTAGATATTAGGCCAGAGTAAGAGTTAAGACTTTAACCAGTAGGCCAGAGTACAAGTCAAAGACCTTAAACATTAGGCCAGAGTACGAGTCTAAGACCTTAGCTATTAGGCCATAGTACAAGTCTAAGACCTTAGCTATTAGGCCTGAGTAAGAGTTAAGACCTTAGCTATTAGGCCAGAGTAAGAGTTAAGACCTTAGCTATTAGGCCAAAGTAAGAGTTAAGACCTTAACCTGTAGGCCATAGTACAAGTCTAAGACCTTAGCTATTAGGCCAGAGTAAGAGTTAAGACCTTAACCAGTAGGGCAGAGTAAGTGTTAAGACCTTAACCTGTAGGCCAAAGCACAAGTCTAAGACCTTAGCTATTAGGCCAGAGTAAGAGTTATTACCTTAGCTATTAGGCCAGAGTAAGCGTTAAAACCTTAACCAGTAGGCCAGAGTACAAGTCTAAGACCTTAGCTATTAGGCCAGAGTAAGAGTTAAGACCTTAACCAGTAGGCCAGCGTAAGAGTTAAGACCTTAACCAGTAGGCCAGAGTAAGAGTTAAGACCTTAACCATTAGGCCAGAGTACGAGTCTAAGACCTTAGCTATTAGGCCAGAGTAAGAGTTAAGACCTTAGCTATTAGGCCAGAGTAAGATTTAAGACCTTAGCTATTAGGCCAGAGTAAGAGTTAAGACGTTAACCAGTAGGCCAGAGTAAGAGTTAAGACCTTAACCAGTAGGCCAGAGTACGAGTGTAAGACCTTAGCTATTCGGCCAGAGTAAGAGTTAAGACCTTAACCATTAGGCCAGAGTACGAGTCTAAGACCTTAGCTATTAGGCCAGAGTACGAGTTAAGACCTTAACCATTAGGCCAGAGTAAGAGTTAAGACCTTCACCAGTAGGCCAGAGTACGAGTCTAAGACCTTAGCTATTAGGCCAGAGTAAGAGTTAAGACCTTAGCTTTTAGGCCAGAGTAAGAGTTAAGACCTTAACCAGTAGGCCAGAGTAAGAGTTAACAACTTAACCATTATGCTAGAGTAGGAGTCTAAGACCTTAGCTTTTAGGCCAGAGTAAGAGTTAAGACTTTAACCAGTAGGCCAGAGTAAGCGTTAAGACCTTTACCAGTAGGCCATAGTAAGAGTTAAGACCTTAACCAGTAGTCCAGAGTACGAGTCTAAGACCTTAGCTATTAGACCAGAGTACAAGTCTAAGACCTTAGCTATTAGGCCAGAGTAAGAGTTAAGACCTTAACCATTATGCCAGAGTAAGAGTTAAGACCTTAGCTATTAGGCCAGAGTAAGAGTTAAGACCTTAACCAGTAGGCCAGAGTAAGAGTTAAGACCTTAACCAGTAGGCCAGAGTAAGATTTAAGACGTTAACCATTTGGCCAGAGTACGAGTCTAAGACCTTAGCTATTAGGCCAGAGTCAGAGTTAAGACCTTAGCTATTAGACCAGAGTAAGAGTTAATACCTTAGCTATTAGGCCAGAGTAAGAGTTAAGACCTTAACGATTAGGCCAGAGTAAGAGTTAAGACCTTAAACATTAGGCCAGAGTACGAGTCTAAGACCTTAGCTATTAGGCCAGAGTAAGAGTTAAGACCTTAACCAGTAGGCCAGCGTAAGAGTTAAGACCTTAACCAGTAGGCCAGAGTATGAGTTTAAGACCTTAGCTATTTGGCCAGAGTAAGAGTTAAGACCGTAACCATTAGGCCAGAGTACGAGTCTAAGACCTTAGCTATTAGGCCAGAGTAAGAGTTAAGACCTTAACCAGTAGGCCAGAGTAAGAGTTAAGGCCTTAACCATTAGGCCAGAGTACGAGTCTAAGACCTTAGCTATTAGGCCAGAGTAAGAGTTAAGACCTTAACCAGTAGGCCAGAGTAAGAGTTAAGACCTTAACCTGTAGGCCAGAGTAAGAGTTAAATCCTTAACCATTAGGTCAGAGTACGAGTCTAAGACCTTAGCTATTAGGCCAGAGTAAGAGTTAAGACCTTAACCAGTAGGCCAGAGTAAGAGGTAAGACCTTAACCAGTAGGCCAGAGTACGAGTTTAAGACCTTAGCTATTCGGCCAGAGTAAGAGTTAAGACCGTAACCATTAGGCCAGAGTACGAGTCTAAGACCTTAGCTATTAGGCCAGAGTAAGAGTTAAGACCTTAGCTATTAGGCCAGAGTAAGAGTTAAGACCTTAACCACTAGGCCAAAGTCGGAGTTAAGACCTTAACCAGTAGGCCAGAGTAAGATTTAAGACCTTAAACATTAGGCCAGAGTACGAGTCTAAGACCTTAGCTATTAGGCCAGAGTAAGCGTTAAGACCTTAACCAGTAGGCCAGAGTAAGAGTTAAGACCTTAACCATTAGGCCAGAGTACGAGTCTAAGACCTTAGCTATTAGGCCAGAGTAAGAGTTAAGACCTTAGCTATTAGGTCAGATTAAGAGTTAAGACCTTAAACAGTAGGCCAGAGTACAAGTCTAGGACCTTAGCTATTAGGCCAGAGTAAGAGTTAAGACCTTAACCAGTAGGCCAGAGTAAGAGTTAAGACCTTAACCTGTAGGCCATAGTATGAGTCTAAGACCTTAGCTATTGGGCCAGAGTAAGAGTTAAGACCTTAACCATTAGGCCAGAGTACGAGTCTAAGACCTTAGCTATTAGGCCAGAGTAAGAGTTAAGACCTTAACCAGTAGGCCCGAGTACGAGTCTAAGACCTTAGCTTTTAGGCCAGAGTAAGAGTTAAGACCTTAGCTATTAGGCCAGAGTAAGAGTTAAGACCTTAGCTATTAGGCCAGAGTAAGAGTTAAGACGTTAACTAGTAGGCCAGAGTAAGAGTTAAGACCTTAACCAGTAGGCCAGAGTACGAGTCTAAGACCTTAGCTATTCGGCCAGAGTAAGAGTTAAGACCTTAACCATTAGGCCAGAGTACGAGTCTAAGACCTTAGCTATTAGGCCAGAGTAAGAGTTAAGACCTTAGCTTTTAGGCCAGAGTAAGAGTTAAGACCTTAACCAGTAGGCCAGAGTAAGAGTTAACAACTTAACCATTATGCTAGAGTAGGAGTCTAAGACCTTAGCTTTTAGGCCAGAGTAAGAGTTAAGACTTTAACCAGTAGGCCAGAGTAAGTGTTAAGACCTTTACCAGTAGGCCAGAATAAGAGTTAAGACCTTAACCAGTAGTCTAGAGTACGAGTCTAAGACCTTAGCTATTAGACCAGAGTACAAGTCTAAGACCTTAGCTATTAGGCCAGAGTACGAGTCTAAGACATTAGCTATTAGGCCAGAGTAAGAGTTAAGACCTTAGCTATTAGGCCAGAGTAAGAGTTCAGACCTTAGTTATTAGGCCAGAGTAAGAGTTAAGGCCTTAACCATTAGGCCAGAGTACGAGTCTAAGACCTTAGCTATTAGGCCAGAGTAAGAGTTAAGACCTTAGCTATTAGGCCAGAGTAAGAGTTAAGACCTTAACCATTAGGCCAGAGTAAGAGTTAAGACCTTAGCTATTAGGCCAGAGTAAGAGTTAAGACCTTAACCATTAGGCCAGAGTAAGAGTTAAGACCTTAACCATTTGGCCAGAGTACGAGTCTAAGACCTTAGCTATTAGGCCAGAGTAAGAGTTAAGACCTTAGCTATTAGGCCAGAGTAAGAGTTAAGACCTTAACCAGTAGGCCAGAGTAAGATTTAAGAACTTAACCATTAGGCCAGAGTACGAGTCTAAGACCTTAGCTATTAGGCCAGAGTAAGAGTTAAGACCTTAGCTATTAGGCCAGAGTAAGAGTTAAGACCTTAACCATTAGGCCAGAGTAAGAGTTAAGACCTTAGCTATTAGGCCAGAGTAAGAGTTAAGACCTTAACCAGTAGGCCAGAGTAAGAGTTAAGACCTTAGCTATTAGGCCAGAGTAAGAGTTCAGACCTTAGTTATTAGGCCAGAGTAAGAGTTAAGGCCTTAACCATTAGGCCAGAGTACGAGTCTAAGACCTTAGCTATTAGGCCAGAGTAAGAGTTAAGACCTTAGCTATTAGGCCAGAGTAAGAGTTAAGACCTTAACCATTAGGCCAGAGTAAGAGTTAAGACCTTAACCATTAGGCCAGAGTAAGAGTTAAGACCTTAACCATTTGGCCAGAGTACGAGTCTAAGACCTTAGCTATTAGGCCAGAGTAAGAGTTAAGACCTTAGCTATTAGGCCAGAGTAAGAGTTAAGACCTTAACCAGTTGGCCAGAGTAAGATTTAAGACCTTAACCATTAGGCCAGAGTACGAGTCTAAGACATTAGCTATTAGGCCAGAGTAAGAGTTAAGACCTTAACCAGTAGGCCAGAGTAAGAGTTAAGACCTTAACCATTAGGCCAGAGTACGAGTCTAAGACCTTAGCTATTAGGCCAGAGTAAGAGTTAAGACCTTAGCTGTTAGGTCAGAGTAAGAGTTAAGACCTTAAACAGTAGGCCAGAGTACGAGTCTAGGACCTTAGCTATTAGGCCAGAGTAAGAGTTAAGACCTTAGCTATTAGGCCAGAGTAAGTGTTAAGACCTTACCCAGTAGGCCAGAGTAAGAGTTAAGACCTTAACCAGTTGGCCAGAGTAAGATTTAAGACCTTAACCATTAGGCCAGAGTACGAGTCTAAGACCTTAGCTATTAGGCCAGAGTAAGAGTTAAGACCTTAACCATTAGGCCAGAGTAAGAGTTAAGACCTTAACCATTTGGCCAGAGTACGTGTCTAAGACCTTAGCTATTAGGCCAGAGTAAGAGTTAAGACCTTAGCTATTAGGCCAGAGTAAGAGTTAAGACCTTAACCACTAGGCCAACGTCAGAGTTAAGACCTTAACCAGTAGGCCAGAGTAAGATTTAAGACCTTAAACATTAGGCCAGAGTACGAGTCTAAGACCTTAGCTATTAGGCCAGAGTAAGAGTTAAGACCTTAACCAGTAGGCCAGAGTAAGAGTTAAGACCTTAACCATTAGGCCAGAGTATGAGTCTAAGATCTTAGCTATTAGGCCAGAGTAAGAGTTAAGACCTTAGTTATTAGGTCAGAGTAAGAGTTAAGACCTTAAACAGTAGGCCAGAGTACAAGTCTAGGACCTTAGCCATTAGACCAGAGTAAGAGTTAAGACCTTAACCTGTAGGCCATAGTACGAGTCTAAGACCTAAGCTATTGGGCCAGAGTAAGAGTTAAGACCTTAACCATTAGGCCAGAGTACGAGTCTAAGACCTTAGCTATTAGGCCAGAGTAAGAGTTAAGACCTTAACCAGTAGGCCGGAGTACGAGTCTAAGACCTTAGCTATTAGGCCAGAGTAAGAGATAAGACCTTAGCTATTAGGCCAGAGTAAGAGTTAAGACCTTAACCATTAGGCCAGAGAAAGAGTTAAGACCTTAGCTATTAGGCCAGAGTAAGAGTTAAGACCTTAGCTATTAGGCCAGAGTAAGAGTTAAGACCTTAACCAGTAGGCCAGATTAAGAGTTGAGACCTTAACCATTAGGCCAGAGTACGAGTCTAAGACCTTAGATATTAGGCCAGAGTAAGAGTTAAGACTTTAACCAGTAGGCCAGAGTACAAGTCAAAGACCTTAAACATTAGGCCAGAGTACGAGTCTAAGACCTTAGCTATTAGGCCATAGTACAAGTCTAAGACCTTAGCTATTAGGCCTGAGTAAGAGTTAAGACCTTAGCTATTAGGCCAGAGTAAGAGTTAAGACCTTAGCTATTAGGCCAAAGTAAGAGTTAGGACCTTAACCTGTAGGCCATAGTACAAGTCTAAGACCTTAGCTATTAGGCCAGAGTAAGAGTTAAGACCTTAACCAGTAGGGCAGAGTAAGTGTTAAGACCTTAACCTGTAGGCCAAAGCACAAGTCTAAGACCTTAGCTATTAGGCCAGAGTAAGAGTTATTACCTTAGCTATTAGGCCAGAGTAAGCGTTAAAACCTTAACCAGTAGGCCAGAGTACAAGTCTAAGACCTTAGCTATTAGGCCAGAGTAAGAGTTAAGACCTTAACCAGTAGGCCAGCGTAAGAGTTAAGACCTTAACCAGTAGGCCAGAGTAAGAGTTAAGACCTTAACCATTAGGCCAGAGTACGAGTCTAAGACCTTAGCTATTAGGCCAGAGTAAGAGTTAAGACCTTAGCCATTAGGCCAGAGTAAGATTTAAGACCTTAGCTATTAGGCCAGAGTAAGAGTTAAGACGTTAACCAGTAGGCCAGAGTAAGAGTTAAGACCTTAACCAGTAGGCCAGAGTACGAGTGTAAGACCTTAGCTATTCGGCCAGAGTAAGAGTTAAGACCTTAACCATTAGGCCAGAGTACGAGTCTAAGACCTTAGCTATTAGGCCAGAGTACGAGTTAAGACCTTAACCATTAGGCCAGAGTTAGAGTTAAGACCTTCACCAGTAGGCCAGAGTACGAGTCTAAGACCTTAGCTATTAGGCCAGAGTAAGAGTTAAGACCTTAGCTTTTAGGCCAGAGTAAGAGTTAAGACCTTAACCAGTAGGCCAGAGTAAGAGTTAACAACTTAACCATTATGCTAGAGTAGGAGTCTAAGACCTTAGCTTTTAGGCCAGAGTAAGAGTTAAGACTTTAACCAGTAGGCCAGAGTAAGCGTTAAGACCTTTACCAGTAGGCCATAGTAAGAGTTAAGACCTTAACCAGTAGTCCAGAGTACGAGTCTAAGACCTTAGCTATTAGACCAGAGTACAAGTCTAAGACCTTAGCTATTAGGCCAGAGTAAGAGTTAAGACCTTAACCATTATGCCAGAGTAAGAGTTAAGACCTTAGCTATTAGGCCAGAGTAAGAGTTAAGACCTTAACCAGTAGGCCAGAGTAAGAGTTAAGACCTTAACCAGTAGGCCAGAGTAAGATTTAAGACGTTAACCATTTGGCCAGAGTACGAGTCTAAGACCTTAGCTATTAGGCCAGAGTCAGAGTTAAGACCTTAGCTATTAGACCAGAGTAAGAGTTAATACCTTAGCTATTAGGCCAGAGTAAGAGTTAAGACCTTAACGATTAGGCCAGAGTAAGAGTTAAGACCTTAACCATTTGGCCAGAGTACGAGTCTAAGACCTTAGCTATTAGGCCAGAGTAAGAGTTAAGACCTTAGCTATTAGGCCAGAGTAAGAGTTAAGACCTTAACCAGTAGGCCAGAGTAAGATTTAAGACCTTAACCATTAGGCCAGAGTACGAGTCAAAGACCTTAGCTATTAGGCCAGAGTAAGAGTTAAGACCTTAACCTGTAGGCCAGAGTAAGAGTTTAGACCTTAACCGTTAGGCCAGAGTACGAGTCTAAGACCTTAGCTATTAGGCCAGAGTAAGAGTTAAGACCTTAGCTGTTAGGTCAGAGTAAGAGTTAAGACCTTAAACAGTAGGCCAGAGTACGAGTCTAGGACCTTAGCTATTAGGCCAGAGTAAGAGTTAAGACCTTAGCTATTAGGCCAGAGTAAGTGTTAAGACCTTACCCAGTAGGCCAGAGTAAGAGTTAAGACCTTAACCAGTTGGCCAGAGTAAGATTTAAGACCTTAGCTATTAGGCCAGAGTAAGAGTTAAGACCTTAGCTATTAGGCTAGAGTAAGAGTTAAGACCTTAACCACTAGGCCAAAGTCGGAGTTAAGACCTTAACCAGTAGGCCAGAGTAAGATTTAAGACCTTAAACATTAGGCCAGAGTACGAGTCTAAGACCTTAGCTATTAGGCCAGAGTAAGAGTTAAGACCTTAACCAGTAGGCCAGAGTAAGAGTTAAGACCTTAACCAGTAGGCCAGAGTATGAGTTTAAGACCTTAGCTATTTGGCCAGAGTAAGAGTTAAGACCGTAACCATTAGGCCAGAGTACGAGTCTAAGACCTTAGCTATTAGGCCAGAGTAAGAGTTAAGACCTTAACCAGTAGGCCAGAGTAAGAGTTAAGGCCTTAACCATTAGGCCAGAGTACGAGTCTAAGACCTTAGCTATTAGGCCAGAGTAAGAGTTAAGACCTTAACCAGTAGGCCAGAGTAAGAGTTAAGACCTTAACCTGTAGGCCAGAGTAAGAGTTAAATCCTTAACCATTAGGTCAGAGTACGAGTCTAAGACCTTAGCTATTAGGCCAGAGTAAGAGTTAAGACCTTAACCAGTAGGCCAGAGTAAGAGGTAAGACCTTAACCAGTAGGCCAGAGTACGAGTTTAAGACCTTAGCTATTCGGCCAGAGTAAGAGTTAAGACCGTAACCATTAGGCCAGAGTACGAGTCTAAGACCTTAGCTATTAGGCCAGAGTAAGAGTTAAGACCTTAGCTATTAGGCCAGAGTAAGAGTTAAGACCTTAACCACTAGGCCAAAGTCGGAGTTAAGACCTTAACCAGTAGGCCAGAGTAAGATTTAAGACCTTAAACATTAGGCCAGAGTACGAGTCTAAGACCTTAGCTATAAGGCCAGAGTAAGAGTTAAGACCTTAACCAGTAGGCCAGAGTAAGAGTTAAGACCTTAACCATTAGGCCAGAGTACGAGTCTAAGACCTTAGCTATTAGGCCAGAGTAAGAGTTAAGACCTTAGCTATTAGGTCAGATTAAGAGTTAAGACCTTAAACAGTAGGCCAGAGTACAAGTCTAGGACCTTAGCTATTAGGCCAGAGTAAGAGTTAAGACCTTAACCAGTAGGCCAGAGTAAGAGTTAAGACCTTAACCTGTAGGCCATAGTATGAGTCTAAGACCTTAGCTATTGGGCCAGAGTAAGAGTTAAGACCTTAACCATTAGGCCAGAGTACGAGTCTAAGACCTTAGCTATTAGGCCAGAGTAAGAGTTAAGACCTTAACCAGTAGGCCGGAGTACGAGTCTAAGACCTTAGCTATTAGGCCAGAGTAAGAGTTAAGACCTTAGCTATTAGGCCAGAGTAAGAGTTAAGACCTTAGCTATTAGGCCAGAGTAAGAGTTAAGACGTTAACTAGTAGGCCAGAGTAAGAGTTAAGACCTTAACCAGTAGGCCAGAGTACGAGTCTAAGACCTTAGCTATTCGGCCAGAGTAAGAGTTAAGACCTTAACCATTAGGCCAGAGTACGAGTCTAAGACCTTAGCTATTAGGCCAGAGTAAGAGTTAAGACCTTAGCTTTTAGGCCAGAGTAAGAGTTAAGACCTTAACCAGTAGGCCATAACTTAACCATTATGCTAGAGTAGGAGTCTAAGACCTTAGCTTTTAGGCCAGAGTAAGAGTTAAGACTTTAACCAGTAGGCCAGAGTAAGTGTTAAGACCTTTACCAGTAGGCCAGAATAAGAGTTAAGACCTTAACCAGTAGTCTAGAGTACGAGTCTAAGACCTTAGCTATTAGACCAGAGTACAAGTCTAAGACCTTAGCTATTAGGCCAGAGTACGAGTCTAAGACATTAGCTATTAGGCCAGAGTAAGAGTTAAGACCTTAGCTATTAGGCCAGAGTAAGAGTTCAGACCTTAGTTATTAGGCCAGAGTAAGAGTTAAGGCCTTAACCATTAGGCCAGAGTACGAGTCTAAGACCTTAGCTATTAGGCCAGAGTAAGAGTTAAGACCTTAGCTATTAGGCCAGAGTAAGAGTTAAGACCTTAACCATTAGGCCAGAGTAAGAGTTAAGACCTTAGCTATTAGGCCAGAGTAAGAGTTAAGACCTTAACCAGTAGGCCAGAGTAAGAGTTAAGACCTTAACCATTAGGCCAGAGTACGAGTCTAAGACCTTAGCTATTAGGCCAGAGTAAGAGTTAAGACCTTAGCTATTAGACCAGAGTAAGAGTGAATTCCTTAGCTATTAGGCCAGAGTAAGAGTTAAGACCTTAACCATTAGGCCAGAGTAAGAGTTAAGACCTTAACCATTTGGCCAGAGTACGAGTCTAAGACCTTAGCTATTAGGCCAGAGTAAGAGTTAAGACCTTAGCTATTAGGCCAGAGTAAGAGTTAAGACCTTAACCAGTAGGCCAGAGTAAGATTTAAGAACTTAACCATTAGGCCAGAGTACGAGTCTAAGACCTTAGCTATTAGGCCAGAGTAAGAGTTAAGACCTTAACCAGTAGGCCAAAGTAAGAGTTAAGACCTTAACCATTAGGCCAGAGTACGAGTCTAAGACCTTAGCTATTAGGCCAGAGTAAGAGTTAAGACCTTAGCTGTTAGGTCAGAGTAAGAGTTAAGACCTTAAACAGTAGGCCAGAGTACGAGTCTAGGACCTTAGCTATTAGGCCAGAGTAAGAGTTAAGACCTTAGCTATTAAGCCAGAGTAAGTGTTAAGACCTTACCCAGTAGGCCAGAGTAAGAGTTAAGACCATAACCAGTTGGCCAGAGTAAGATTTAAGACCTTAGCTATTAGGCCAGAGTAAGAGTTAAGACCTTAGCTATTAGGCCAGAGTAAGAGTTAAGACGTTAGGTATTAGGTCAGAGTAAGAGTTAAGACCTTAAACAGTAGGCCAGAGTACAAGTCTAGGACCTTAGCTATTAGGCCAGAGTAAGAGTTAAGACCTTAACCAGTAGGCCAGAGTAAGAGTTAAGACCTTAACCTGTAGGCCATAGTACGAGTCTAAGACCTTAGCTATTGGGCCAGAGTAAGAGTTAAGACCTTAACCATTAGGCCAGAGTACGAGTCTAAGACCTTAGCTATTAGGCCAGAGTAAGAGTTAAGACCTTAACCAGTAGGCCGGAGTACGAGTCTAAGACCTTAGCTATTAGGCCAGAGTAAGAGTTAAGACCTTAACCATTAGGCCAGAGAAAGAGTTAAGACCTTAGCTATTAGGCCAGAGTAAGAGTTAAGACCTTAGCTATTAGGCCAGAGTAAGAGTTAAACCTTAACCAGTAGGCCAGATTAAGAGTTGAGACCTTAACCATTAGGCCAGAGTAAAAGTCTAAGACCTTAGATATTAGGCCAGAGTAAGAGTTAAGACTTTAACCAGTAGGCCAGAGTACGAGTCAAAGACCTTAAACATTAGGCCAGAGTACGAGTCTAAGACCTTAGCTATTAGGCCATAGTACGAGTCTAAGACCTTAGCTATTAGGCCAGAGTAAGAGTTAAGACCTTAGCTATTAGGCCAAAGTAAGAGTTAAGACCTTAACCTGTAGGCCATAGTACAAGTCTAAGACCTTAGCTATTAGGCCAGAGTAAGAGTTAAGACCTTAACCAGTAGGCCAGAGTAAGTGTTAAGACGTTAACCTGTAGGCCATAGCACGAGTCTAAGACCTTAGCTATTAGGCCAGAGTAAGAGTTAATACCTTAGCTATAAGGCCAGAGTAAGTGTTAAGACCTTAACCAGTAGGCCAGAGTACAAGTCTAAGACTTTAGCTATTAGGCCAAAGTAAGAGTTAAGACCTTACCCAGTAGACCAGCGTAAGAGTTAAGACCTTAACCAGTAGGCCAGAGTAAGAGTTAAGACCTTAACCATTAGGCCAGAGTACGAGTCTAAGACCTTAGCTATTAGGCCGGAGTAAGAGTTAAGACCTTAGCTATTAGGCCAGAGTAAGAGTTAAGACCTTAGCTATTAGGCCAGAGTAAGAGTTAAGACGTTAACCAGTAGGCCAGAGTAAGAGTTAAGACCTTAACCAGTAGGCCAAAGTACGAGTCTAAGACCTTAGCTATTCGGCCAGAGTAAGAGTTAAGACCTTAACCATTAGGCCAGAGTACGAGTCTAAGACCTTAGCTATTAGGCCAGAGTAAGAGTTAAGACCTTAACCATTAGGCCAGAGTAAGAGTTAAGACCTTCACCAGTAGGCCAGAGTATGAGTCTAAGACCTTAGCTATTAGGCCAGAGTAAGAGTTAAGACCTTAGCTTTTAGGCCAGAGTAAGAGTTAAGACCTTAACCAGTAGGCCAGAGTAAGAGTTAACAACTTAACCATTATGCTAGAGTAGGAGTCTAAGACCTTAGCTTTTAGGCCAGAGTAAGAGTAAAGACTTTAACCAGTAGGCAGAAGTAAGAGTTAAGACCTTTACCAGTAGGCCAGAGTAAGAGTTAAGACCTTAACCAGTAGTCCAGAGTACAGTCTAAGACCTTAGCTATTAGACCAGAGTACACGTCTAAGACCTTAGCTATTAGGCCAGAGTACGAGTTTAAGACATTAGATATTAGGCCAGGGTAAGAGTTAAGACCTTAACCATTAGGCCAGAGTACGAGTCTAAGACATTAGCTATTAGGCCAGAGTAAGAGTTAAGACCTTAGCTATTAGGCCAGAGTAAGAGTTCAGACCTTAGTTATTAGGCCAGAGTAAGAGTTAAGGCCTTAACCATTAGGCCAGAGTACGAGTCGAAGACCTTAGCTATTAGGCCAGAGTAAGAGTTAAGACCTTAACTATTAGGCCAGAGTAAGAGTTAAGACCTTAACCATTAGGCCAGAGTAAGACATAAGACCTTAGCTATTAGGCCAGAGTAAGAGTTAAGACCTTAACCATTAGGCCAGAGTAAGAGTTCAGACCTTAGCTATTAGGCCAGAGTAAGAGTTAAGACCTTAACCAGTAGGCCAGAGTAAGAGTTAAGACCTTAACCAGTAGGCCAGAGTAAGATTTAAGACCTTAAACATTAGGCCAGAGTACGAGTCTAAGACCTTAGCTATTAGGCCAGAGTAAGAGTTAAGACCTTAGCTATTAGACCAGAGTAAGAGTTAATACCTTAGCTACTAGGCCAGAGTAAGAGTTAAGACCTTAACCATTAGGCCAGAGTAAGAGTTAAGACGTTAACCATTTGGCCAGAGTACGAGTCTAAGACCTTAGCTATTAGGCCAGACTAAGAGTTAAGACCTTAGCTATTAGGCCAGAGTAAGGGTTAAGAACTTAACCAGTAGGCCAAAGTAAGAGTTAAGACCTTAACCAGTAGGCCAGAGTAAGATTTAAGACCTTACACATTAGGCCAGAGTACGAGTCTAAGACCTTAGCAATTAGGCCAGAGTAAGAGTTAATACCTTAACCAGTAGGCCAGAGTAAGAGTTAAGACCTTAACCATTAGGCCAGAGTACGAGTCTAAGACCTTAGCTATTAGGCCAGAGTAAGAGTTAAGACCTTAACCATTAGGCCAGAGTAAGAGTAAAGACCTTAACCATTTGGCCAGAGTACGAGTCTAAGACCTTAGCTATTAGGCCAGAGTAAGAGTTAAGACCTTAGCTATGAGGCCAGAGTAAGAGTTAAGACCTTAACCAGTAGGCCAGAGTAAGATTTAAGACCTTAACCATTAGGCCAGAGTACGAGTCTAAGACCTTAGCTATTAGGCCAGAGTAAGAGTTAAGACCTTAACCAGTAGGCCAGAGTAAGAGTTAAGACCTTAACCATTAGGCCAGAGTACGAGTCTAAGACCTTAGCTATTAGGCCAGAGTAAGAGTTAAGACTTAGCTGTTAGGTCAGAGTAAGAGTTAAGACCTTAAAAAGTAGGCCAGAGTACGAGTCTAGGACCTTAGCTATTAGGCCAGAGTAAGAGTTAAGACCTTAGCTATTAGGCCAGAGTAAGTGTTCAGACCTTACCCAGTAGGCCAGAGTAAGAGTTAAGACCTTAACCAGTTGGCCAGAGTAAGATTTAAGACCTTAACTATTAGGCCAGAGTACGAGTCTAAGACCTTAGCTATTAGGCCAGAGTAAGAGTTAAGACCTTAAACATTAGGCCAGAGTAAGAGTTAAGACCTTAACCAGTAGGCCAGAGTAAGAGTTAACACCTTAACCAGTAGAACAGAGTACGAGTCTAAGACCTTAGCTATTAGGCCAGAGTAAGAGTTAAGACCTTAGCTATTAGGCCAGAGTAAGAGTTAAGACCTTAACCACTAGGCCAAAGTCGGAGTTAAGACCTTAACCAGTAGGCCAGAGTAAGATTTAAGACCTTAAACATTAGGCCAGAGTACGAGTCTAAGACCTTAGCTATTAGGCCAGAGTAAGAGTTAAGACCTTAACCAGTAGGCCAGAGTAAGAGTTAAGACCTTAACCATTAGGCCAGAGTACGAGTCTAAGACCTTAGCTATTAGGCCAGAGTAAGAGTTAAGACCTTAGCTATTAGGTCAGAGTAAGAGTTAAGACCTTAAACAGTAGGCCAGAGTACAAGTCTAGGACCTTAGCTATTAGGCCAGAGTAAGAGTTAAGACCTTAACCAGTAGGCCAGAGTAAGAGTTAAGACCTTAACCTGTAGGCTAGAGTACGAGTCTAAGACCTTAGCTATTGGGCCAGAGTAAGAGTTAAGACCTTAACCATTAGGCCAGAGTACGAGTCTAAGACCTTAGCTATTAGGCCAGAGTAAGAGTTAAGACCTTAAACAGTAGGCCGGAGTACGAGTCTAAGACCTTAGCTATTAGGCCAGAGTAAGAGTTAAGACCTTAGCTATTAGGCCAGAGTAAGAGTTAAGACCTTAACCATTAGGCCAGAGAAAGAGTTAAGACCTTAGCTATTAGGCCAGAGTAAGAGTTAAGACCTTAGCCAGTAGGCCAGATTAAGAGTTGAGACCTTAACCATTAGGCCAGAGTACGAGTCTAAGACCTTAGATATTAGGCCAGAGTAAGAGTTAAGACTTTAACCAGTAGGCCAGAGTAAGAGTCAAAGACCTTAAACATTAGGCCAGAGTACGAGTCAAAGACCTTAAACATTAGGCCAGAGTACGAGTCTAAGACCTTAGCTATTAGGCCATAGTACGAGTCTAAGACCTTAGCTATTAGGCCAGAGTAAGAGTTAAGACCTTAACCAGTAGGCCAGAGTAAGTGTTAAGACCTTAACCTGTAGGCCATAGCACGAGTCTAGGACCTTAGCTATTAGGCCAGAGTAAGAGTTAATACCTTAGCTATTAGGCCAGAGTAAGTGTTAAGACCTTAAGCAGTAGGCCAGAGTACAAGTCTAAGACCTTAGCTATTAGGCCAGAGTAAGAGTTAAGACCGTAACCAGTAGGCCAGCGTAAGAGTTAAGACCTTAACCAGTAGGCCAGAGTAAGACTTAAGACCTTAACCATTAGGCCAGAGTACGAGTCTAAGACCTTAGCTATTAGGCCAGAGTAAGAGTTAAGACCTTAGCTATTAGGCCAGAGTAAGAGTTAAGACCTTAGCTATTAGGCCAGAGTAAGAGTTAAGACGTTAACCAGTAGGCCAGAGTAAGAGTTAAGACCTTAACCAGTAGGCCAGAGTACGATCTAAGACCTTAGCTATTCAGCCAGAGTAAGAATTAAGACCTTAACCATTAGGCCAGAGTAAGAGTTAAGACCTTCACCAGTAGGCCAGAGTATGAGTCTAAGACCTTAGCTATTAGGCCAGAGTAAGAGTTAAGACCTTAGCTTTTAGGCCAGAGTAAGAGTTAAGACCTTAACCAGTAGGCCAGAGTAAGAGTTAACAACTTAACCATTATGCTAGAGTAGGAGTCTAAGACCTTAGCTTTTAGGCCAGAGTAAGAGTTAAGACTTTATCCAGTAGGCCAGAATAAGAGTTAAGACCTTTACCAGTAGGCCAGAGTAAGAGTTAAGACCTTAACCAGTAGTCCAGAGTACAGTCTAAGACCTTAGCTATTAGACCAGAGTACAAGTCTAAGACCTTAGCTATTAGGCAAGAGTACGAGTTTAAGACATTAGATATTAGGCCAGGGTAAGAGTTAAGACCTTAACCATTAGGCCAGAGTACGAGTCTAAGACATTAGCTATTAGGCCAGAGTAAGAGTTAAGACCTTAGCTATTAGGCCAGAGTAAGAGTTCAGACCTTAGTTATTAGGCCAGAGTAAGAGTTAAGGCCTTAACCATTAGGCCAGAGTACGAGTCTAAGACCTTAGCTATTAGGCCAGAGTAAGAGTTAAGACCTTAACTATTAGGCCAGAGTAAGAGTTAAGACCTTAACCAGTAGGCCGGAGTACGAGTCTAAGACCTTAGCTATTAGGCCAGAGTAAGAGTTAAGACCTTAGCTATTAGGCCAGAGTAAGAGTTAAGACCTTAACCATTAGGCCAGAGAAAGAGTTAAGACCTTAGCTATTAGGCCAGAGTAAGAGTTAAGACCTTAACCAGTAGGCCAGATTAAGAGTTGAGACCTTAACCATTAGGCCAGAGTACGAGTCTAAGACCTTAGATATTAGGCCAGAGTAAGAGTTAAGACTTTAACCAGTAGGCCAGAGTACGAGTCAAAGACCTTAAACATTAGGCCAGAGTACGAGTCAAAGACCTTAAACATTAGGCCAGAGTACGAGTCTAAGACCTTAGCTATTAGGCCATAGTACGAGTCTAAGACCTTAGCTATTAGGCCAGAGTAAGAGTTAAGACCTTAGCTATTAGGCCAAAGTAAGAGTTAAGACCTTAACCTGTAGGCCATAGTACACGTCTAAGACCTTAGCTATTAGGCCAGAGTAAGAGTTAAGACCTTAACCAGTAGGCCAGAGTAAGTGTTAAGACCTTAACCTGTAGGCCATAGCACGAGTCTAAGACCTTAGCTATTAGGCCAGAGTAAGAGTTAATACCTTAGCTATTAGGCCAGAGTAAGTGTTAAGACCTTAACCAGTAGGCCAGAGTACAAGTCTAAGACCTTAGCTATTAGGCCAGAGTAAGAGTTAAGACCGTAACCAGTAGGCCAGCGTAAGAGTTAAGACCTTAACCAGTAGGCCAGAGTAAGAGTTAAGACCTTAACCATTAGGCCAGAGTACGAGTCTAAGACCTTAGCTATTAGGCTAGAAGAAGAGTTAAGACCTTAGCTATTAGGCCAGAGTAAGAGTTAAGACCTTAGCTATTAGGCCACAGTAAGAGTTAAGACGTTAACCAGTAGGCCAGAGTAAGAGTTAAGACCTTAACCAGTAGGCCAGAGTACGATCTAAGACCTTAGCTATTCGGCCAGAGTAAGAATTAAGACCTTAACCATTAGGCCAGAGTAAGAGTTAAGACCTTCACCAGTAGGCCAGAGTATGAGTCTAAGACCTTAGCTATTAGGCCAGAGTAAGAGTTAAGACCTTAGCTTTTAGGCCAGAGTAAGAGTTAAGACCTTAGCCAGTAGGCCAGAGTAAGAGTTAACAACTTAACCATTATGCTAGAGTAGGAGTCTAAGACCTTAGCTTTTAGGCCAGAGTAAGAGTTAAGACTTTATCCAGTAGGCCAGAATAAGAGTTAAGACCTTTACCAGTAGGCCAGAGTAAGAGTTAAGACCTTAACCAGTAGTCCAGAGTACAGTCTAAGACCTTAGCTATTAGACCAGAGTACAAATCTAAGACCTTAGCTATTAGGCCAGAGTACGAGTTTAAGACATTAGATATTAGGCCAGGGTAAGAGTTAAGACCTTAACCATTAGGCCAGAGTACGAGTCTAAGACATTAGCTATTAGGCCAGAGTAAGAGTTAAGACCTTAGCTATTAGGCCAGAGTAAGAGTTCAGACCTTAGTTATTAGGCCAGAGTAAGAGTTAAGGCCTTAACCATTAGGCCAGAGTACGAGTCTAAGACCTTAGCTATTAGGCCAGAGTAAGAGTTAAGACCTTAACTATTAGGCCAGAGTAAGAGTTAAGACCTTAACCATTAGGCCAGAGTAAGACATAAGACCTTAGCTATTAGGCCAGAGTACGAGTTAAGACCTTAACCATTAGGCCAGAGTAAGAGTTCAGACCTTAGCTATTAGGCCAGAGTAAGAGTTAAGACCTTAACCAGTAGGCCAGAGTAAGAGTTAAGACCTTAACCAGTAGGCCAGAGTAAGATTTAAGACCTTAAACATTAGGCCAGAGTACGGGTCTAAGACCTTAGCTATTAGGCCAGAGTAAGAGTTAAGACCTTAGCTATTAGACTAGAGTAAGAGTTAATACCTTAGCTATTAGGCCAGAGTAAGAGTTAAGACCTTAACCATTAGGCCAGAGTAAGAGTTAAGACCTTAACAATTAGGCCAGAGTACGAGTCTAGGACCTTAGCTATTAGGCCAGAGTAAGAGTTAAGACCTTAGCTATTAGGCCAGAGTAAGAGTTAAGACCTTACCCAGTTATGCCATAGTAAGAGTTAAGACCTTAACCAGTAGGCCAGAGTAAGATTTATGACCTTAACATTAGGCCAGAGTACGAGTCTAAGACCTTAGCTATTAGGCCAGAGTAAGAGTTAAGACCTTAACCATTAGGCCAGAGTAAGAGTTAAGACCTTAACCATTTGGCCAGAGTACGAGTCTAAGACCTTAGCTATTAGGCCAGACTAAGAGTTAAGACCTTAGCTATTAGGCCAGAGTAAGGGTTAAGAACTTAACCAGTAGGCCAAATTAAGAGTTAAGACCTTAACCAGTAGGCCAGAGTAAGAGTTAAGACCTTAGCTATTAGGCCAGAGTAAGAGTTAAGACCTTAGCTATTAGGCCAGAGTAAGAGTTAAGACCTTAACCAGTAGGCCAGAGTAAGAGTTAAAACCTTAACCATTAGGCCAGAGTACGAGTCTAAGACCTTAGCTATTAGGTCAGAGTAAGAGTTAAGACCTTAACCAGTAGGCCAGAGTAAGAGTTAAGACCTTAACCTTTAGGCCATAGTAAGAGTTAAGACCTTAACCAGTAGGCCAGAGTAAGAGTTAAGACTTTAACCTGTAGGCCATAGTATGAGTCTAAGACCTTAGCTATTAGGCCAGAGTAAGAGTTAAGACCTTAACCAGTAGGCCAGAGTACGAGTCTAAGACCTTAAGCATTAGGCCAGTGTACAAGTCTAAGACCTTAGCTATTAGGCCATAGTACGAGTATAAGACCTTAGCTATTAGGCCTGAGTAAGAGTTAAGACTTCAGCTATTAGGTCAGAGTAAGAGTTAAGACCTTAGCTATTCGGCCAGAGTATGAGTTAAGACCTTAACCTGTAGGCCATAGTACAAGTCCAAGACCTTGGCTATTAGGCCAGAATAAGAGTTAAGACCTTAACCAGTAGACCAGAGAAAGAGTTAAGACCTTAACCTGTAGGCCATAGCACGAGTCTAAGACCTTAGCTATTAGGCCAGAGTAAGAGTTAATACCTTAGCTATTAGGCCAGAGTAAGCGTTGAGACCTTAACCAGTAGGCCAGAGTACAAGTCTAAGACCTTAGCTATTAGGCCAGAGTAAGAGTTAAGACCTTAGCTATTAGGCCAGAGTAAGAGTTAAGACATTAACCAGTAGGCCAGAGTAAGAGTTAAGACATTAACCATTAGGCCAGAGTACGAGTCTAAGACCTTAGCTATTAGGCCAGAGTAAGAGTTAAGACCTTAACCAGTAGGCCAGCGTAGGAGTTAAGACCTTAATCAGTAGGCCAGAGTAAGAGTTAAGACCTTAACCATTAGGCCAGAGTACGACTCTAAGACCTTAGCTATTAGGCCAGAGTAAGAGTTAAGACCTTAGCTATTAGGCCAGAGTAAGAGTTAAGACCTTAGCTATTAGGCCAGAGTAAGAGTTAAGACGTTAACCAGTAGGCCAGAGTAAGAGTTAAGACCTTAACCAGTAGGCCAGAGTACGAGTCTAAGACCTTAGCTATTCGGCCAGAGTAAGAGTTAAGACCTTAACCATTAGGCCAGAGTACGAGTCTAAGACCTTAGCTATTAGGCCAGAGTAAGAGTTAAGACCTTAACCAGTAGGCCAGCGTAAGAGATAAGACCTTAACCAGTAGGCCGGAGTAAGAGTTAAGACCTTAACCATTAGGCCAGAGTACGAGTCTAAAACCTTAGCTATTAGGCCAGAGTAAGAGTTAAGACCTTAGCTATTAGGCCAGAGTAAGAGTTAAGACCTTAACAAGTAGGCCAGAGTAGGAGTTAAGACCATAACCATTAGGCCAGAGTACGGGTCTAAGACCTTAGCTATTAGGCCAGAGTAAGTTTTAAGACCTTAATCAGTAGGCCAGAGTAAGAGTTAAGACCTTAACCAGTAGGCCAGAGTACGAGTCTAAGACCTTGGCTTTTCGGCCAGAGTAAGAGTTAAGACCTTAACCATTAGGCCAGAGTAAGAGTTAAGACCTTAACCATTAGGTCAGAATACGAGTCTAAGACCTTAGCTATTAGGCCAGAGTAAGCGTTTAAGACCTTAGACATTAGGCCAGGATAAGAGTTAAGACCTTAACCATTAGGCCAGTGTACGAGTCTAAGACCTTAGCTATTATTCCAGAGTAAGAGTTAAGACCTTAGCTATTAGGACAGAGTAAGAGTTAAGACCTTAGCTATTAGGCCAGAGTAAGAGTTCAGACCTTAGTTATTAGGCCAGAGTAAGAGTTAAGACCTTAACCTGTAGGCCATAGTACGAGTCTTAGACCTTAGCTATTAGGCAAGAGTAAGAGTTAAGACCTTAACCAGTAGGCCAGAGTACGAGTCAAAGACCTTAAACATTAGGCCAGAGTACGAGTCTAAGACCTTAGCTATTAGGCCATAGTACGAGTCTAAGACCTTAGCTATTAGGCCAGAGTAAGAGTTAAGACCTTAGCTATTAGGCCAACGTAAGAGTTAAGACCTTAACCTGTAGGCCATAGTACAAGTCTAAGACCTTAGCTATTAGGCCAGAGTAAGAGTTAAGACCTTAACCAGTAGGCCAGAGTAAGTGTTAAGACCTTAACCTGTAGGCCATAGCACGAGTCTAAGACCTTAGCTATTAGGCCAGAGTAAGAGTTAATACCTTAGCTATTAGGCCAGAGTAAGTGTTAAGACCTTAACCAGTAGGCCAGAGTACAAGTCTAAGACTTTAGCTATTAGGCCAAAGTAAGAGTTAAGACCTTACCCAGTAGGCCAGCGTAAGAGTTAAGACCTTAGCCATTAGGCCAGAGTATGAGTTAAGACCTTAACCATTAGGCCAGAGTACGAGTCTAAGACCTTAGCTATTAGGCCGGAGTAAGAGTTAAGACCTTAGCTATTAGGCCAGAGTAAGAGTTAAGACCTTAGCTATTAGGCCAGAGTAAGAGTTAAGACTTTAACCAGTAGGCCAGAGTAAGAGTTAAGACCTTAACCAGTAGGCCAAAGTACGAGTCTAAGACCTTAGCTATTCGGCCAGAGTAAGAGTTAAGACCTTCACCAGTAGGCCAGAGTATGAGTCTAAGACCTTAGCTATTAGGCCAGAGTAAGAGTTAAGACCTTAGCTTTTAGGCCAGAGTAAGAGTTAAGACCTTAACCAGTAGGCCAGAGTAAGACTTAACAACTTAACCATTATGCTAGAGTAGGAGTCTAAGTCCTTAGCTTTTAGGCCAGAGTAAGAGTAAAGACTTTAACCAGTAGGCCAGAGTAAGAGTTAAGACCTTAACCAGTAGTCCAGAGTACAGTCTAAGACCTTAGCTATTAGACCAGAGTACAAGTCTAAGACCGTAGCTATTAGGCCAGAGTACGAGTTTAAGACAGTAGATATTAGGCTAGGGTAAGAGTTAAGACCTTAACCATTAGGCCAGAGTACGAGTCTAAGACATTAGCTATTAGGCCAGAGTAAGAGTTAAGACCTTAGCTATTAGGCCAGAGTAAGAGTTCAGACCTTAGTTATTAGGCCAGAGTAAGAGTTAAGGCCTTAACCATTAGGCCAGAGTACGAGTCGAAGACCTTAGCTATTAGGCCAGAGTAAGAGTTAAGACCTTAACTATTAGGCCAGAGTAAGAGTTAAGACCTTAACCATTAGGCCAGAGTAAGACATAAGACCTTAGCTATTAGGCCAGAGTAAGAGTTAAGACCTTAACCATTAGGCCAGAGTAAGAGTTCAGACCTTAGCTATTAGGCCAGAGTAAGAGTTAAGACCTTAACCAGTAGGCCAGAGTAAGAGTTAAGACCTTAACCAGTAGGCCAGAGTAAGATTTAAGACCTTAAACATTAGGCCAGAGTACGAGTCTAAGACCTTAGCTATTAGGCCAGAGTAAGAGTTAAGACCTTAGCTATTAGACCAGAGTAAGAGTTAATACCTTAGCTATTAGGCCAGAGTAAGAGTTAAGACCTTAACCATTAGGCCAGAGTAAGAGTTAAGACCTTATCCATTAGGCCAGAGTACGAGTCTAAGACCTTAGCTATTAGGCCAGAGTAAGAGTTAAGACCTTAGCTGTTAGGTCAGAGTAAGAGTTAAGACCTTAAACAGTAGGCCAGAGTACGAGTCTAGGACCTTAGCTATTAGGCCAGAGTAAGAGTTAAGACCTTAGCTATTAGGCCAGAGTAAGAGTTAAGACCTTACCCAGTTATGCCATAGTAAGAGTTAAGACCTTAACCAGTAGGCCAGAGTAAGATTTATGACCTTAACCATTAGGCCAGAGTACGAGTCTAAGACCTTAGCTATTAGGCCAGAGTAAGAGTTAAGGCCTTAACCATTAGACCAGAGTAAGAGTTAAGACCTTAACCATTTGGCCAGAGTACGAGTCTAAGACCTTAGCTATTAGGCCAGACTAAGAGTTAAGACCTTAGCTATTAGGCCAGAGTAAGGGTTAAGACCTTAACCAGTAGGCCAGAGTAAGATTTAAGACCTTAACCATTAGGCCAGAGTACGAGTCTAAGACCTTAGCTATTAGGCCAGAGTAAGAGTTAAGACCTTAAACATTAGGCCAGAGTAAGAGTTAAGACCTTAACCAGTAGGCCAGAGTAAGAGTTAACACCTTAACCAGTAGAACAGAGTACGAGTCTAAGACCTTAGCTATTAGGCCAGAGTAAGAGTTAAGACCTTAGCTATTAGGCCAGAGTAAGAGTTAAGACCTTAACCACTAGGCCAAAGTCGGAGTTAAGACCTTAACCAGTAGGCCAGAGTAAGATTTAAGACCTAAAACATTAGGCCAGAGTACGAGTCTAAGACCTTATCTATTAGGCCAGAGTAAGAGTTAAGACCTTAACCAGTAGGCCAGAGTAAGAGTTAAGACCTTAACCATTAGGCCAGAGTACGAGTCTAAGACCTTAGCTATTAGGCCAGAGTAAGAGTTAAGACCTTAGCTATTAGGTCAGAGTAAGAGTTAAGACCTTAAACAGTAGGCCAGAGTACAAGTCTAGGACCTTAGCTATTAGGCCAGAGTAAGAGTTAAGACCTTAACCAGTAGGCCAGAGTAAGAGTTAAGACCTTAACCTGTAGGCTAGAGTACGAGTCTAAGACCTTAGCTATTGGGCCAGAGTAAGAGTTAAGACCTTAACCATTAGGCCAGAGTACGAGTCTAAGACCTTAGCTATTAGGCCAGAGTAAGAGTTAAGACCTTAACCAGTAGGCCGGAGTACGAGTCTAAGACCTTAGCTATTAGGCCAGAGTAAGAGTTAAGACCTTAGCTATTAGGCCAGAGTAAGAGTTAAGACCTTAACCATTAGGCCAGAGAAAGAGTTAAGACCTTAGCTATTAGGCCAGAGTAAGAGTTAAGACCTTAACCAGTAGGCCAGATTAAGAGTTGAGACCTTAACCATTAGGCCAGAGTACGAGTCTAAGACCTTAGATATTAGGCCAGAGTAAGAGTTAAGACTTTAACCAGTAGGCCAGAGTAAGAGTCAAAGACCTTATACATTAGGCCAGAGTACGAGTCAAAGACCTTAAACATTAGGCCAGAGTACGAGTCTAAGACCTTAGCTATTAGGCCATAGAACGAGTCTAAGACCTTAGCTATTAGGCCAGAGTAAGAGTTAAGACCTTAGCTATTAGGCCAAAGTAAGAGTTAAGACCTTAACCTGTAGGCCATAGTACAAGTCTAAGACCTTAGCTATTAGGCCAGAGTAAGAGTTAAGACCTTAACCAGTAGGCCAGAGTAAGTGTTAAGACCTTAACCTGTAGGCCATAGCACGAGTCTAAGACCTTAGCTATTAGGCCAGAGTAAGAGTTAATACCTTAGCTATTAGGCCAGAGTAAGTGTTAAGACCTTAAGCAGTAGGCCAGAGTACAAGTCTAAGACCTTAGCTATTAGGCCAGAGTAAGAGTTAAGACCGTAACCAGTAGGCCAGCGTAAGAGTTAAGACCTTAACCAGTAGGCCAGAGTAAGAGTTAAGACCTTAACCATTAGGCCAGAGTACGAGTCTAAGACCTTAGCTATTAGGCCAGAGTAAGAGTTAAGACCTTAGCTATTAGGCCAGAGTAAGAGTTAAGACCTTAGCTATTAGGCCAGAGTAAGAGTTAAGACCTTAAACATTAGGCCAGAGTAAGAGTTAAGACCTTAACCAGTAGGCCAGAGTAAGAGTTAACACCTTAACCAGTAGAACAGAGTACGAGTCTAAGACCTTAGCTATTAGGCCAGAGTAAGAGTTAAGACCTTAGCTATTAGGCCAGAGTAAGAGTTAAGACCTTAACCACTAGGCCAAAGTCGGAGTTAAGACCTTAACCAGTAGGCCAGAGTAAGATTTAAGACCTAAAACATTAGGCCAGAGTACGAGTCTAAGACCTTATCTATTAGGCCAGAGTAAGAGTTAAGACCTTAACCAGTAGGCCAGAGTAAGAGTTAAGACCTTAACCATTAGGCCAGAGTACGAGTCTAAGACCTTAGCTATTAGGCCAGAGTAAGAGTTAAGACCTTAGCTATTAGGTCAGAGTAAGAGTTAAGACCTTAAACAGTAGGCCAGAGTACAAGTCTAGGACCTTAGCTATTAGGCCAGAGTAAGAGTTAAGACCTTAACCAGTAGGCCAGAGTAAGAGTTAAGACCTTAACCTGTAGGCTAGAGTACGAGTCTAAGACCTTAGCTATTGGGCCAGAGTAAGAGTTAAGACCTTAACCATTAGGCCAGAGTACGAGTCTAAGACCTTAGCTATTAGGCCAGAGTAAGAGTTAAGACCTTAACCAGTAGGCCGGAGTACGAGTCTAAGACCTTAGCTATTAGGCCAGAGTAAGAGTTAAGACCTTAGCTATTAGGCCAGAGTAAGAGTTAAGACCTTAACCATTAGGCCAGAGAAAGAGTTAAGACCTTAGCTATTAGGCCAGAGTAAGAGTTAAGACCTTAACCAGTAGGCCAGATTAAGAGTTGAGACCTTAACCATTAGGCCAGAGTACGAGTCTAAGACCTTAGATATTAGGCCAGAGTAAGAGTTAAGACTTTAACCAGTAGGCCAGAGTAAGAGTCAAAGACCTTATACATTAGGCCAGAGTACGAGTCAAAGACCTTAAACATTAGGCCAGAGAACGAGTCTAAGACCTTAGCTATTAGGCCATAGTACGAGTCTAAGACCTTAGCTATTAGGCCAGAGTAAGAGTTAAGACCTTAGCTATTTGGCCAAAGTAAGAGTTAAGACCTTAACCTGTAGGCCATAGTACAAGTCTAAGACCTTAGCTATTAGGCCAGAGTAAGAGTTAAGACCTTAACCAGTAGGCCAGAGTAAGTGTTAAGACCTTAACCTGTAGGCCATAGCACGAGTCTAAGACCTTAGCTATTAGGCCAGAGTAAGAGTTAATACCTTAGCTATTAGGCCAGAGTAAGTGTTAAGACCTTAAGCAGTAGGCCAGAGTACAAGTCTAAGACCTTAGCTATTAGGCCAGAGTAAGAGTTAAGACCGTAACCAGTAGGCCAGCGTAAGAGTTAAGACCTTAACCAGTAGGCCAGAGTAAGAGTTAAGACCTTAACCATTAGGCCAGAGTACGAGTCTAAGACCTTAGCTATTAGGCCAGAGTAAGAGTTAAGACCTTAGCTATTAGGCCAGAGTAAGAGTTAAGACCTTAGCTATTAGGCCAGAGTAAGAGTTAAGACGTTAACCAGTAGGCCAGAGTAAGAGTTAAGACCTTAACCAGTAGGCCAGAGTACGATCTAAGACCTTAGCTATTCGGCCAGAGTAAGAATTAAGACCTTAACCATTAGGCCAGAGTAAGAGTTAAGACCTTCACCAGTAGGCCAGAGTATGAGTCTAAGACCTTAGCTATTAGGCCAGAGTAAGAGTTAAGACCTTAGCTTTTATGCCAGAGTAAGAGTTAAGACCTTAACCAGTAGGCCAGAGTAAGAGTTAACAACTTAACCATTATGCTAGAGTAGGAGTCTAAGACCTTAGCTTTTAGGCCAGAGTAAGAGTTAAGACTTTATCCAGTAGGCCAGAATAAGAGTTAAGACCTTTACCAGTAGGCCAGAGTAAGAGTTAAGACCTTAACCAGTAGTCCAGAGTACAGTCTAAGACCTTAGCTATTAGACCAGAGTACAAGTCTAAGACCTTAGCTATTAGGCAAGAGTACGAGTTTAAGACATTAGATATTAGGCCAGGGTAAGAGTTAAGACCTTAACCATTAGGCCAGAGTACGAGTCTAAGACATTAGCTATTAGGCCAGAGTAAGAGTTAAGACCTTAGCTATTAGGCCAGAGTAAGAGTTCAGACCTTAGTTATTAGGCCAGAGTAAGAGTTAAGGCCTTAACCATTAGGCCAGAGTACGAGTCTAAGACCTTAGCTATTAGGCCAGAGTAAGAGTTAAGACCTTAACTATTAGGCCAGATTAAGAGTTAAGACCTTAACCAGTAGGCCGGAGTACGAGTCTAAGACCTTAGCTATTAGGCCAGAGTAAGAGTTAAGACCTTAGCTATTAGGCCAGAGTAAGAGTTAAGACCTTAACCATTAGGCCAGAGAAAGAGTTAAGACCTTAGCTATTAGGCCAGAGTAAGAGTTAAGACCTTAACCAGTAGGCCAGATTAAGAGTTGAGACCTTAACCATTAGGCCAGAGTACGAGTCTAAGACCTTAGATATTAGGCCAGAGTAAGAGTTAAGACTTTAACCAGTAGGCCAGAGTACGAGTCAAAGACCTTAAACATTAGGCCAGAGTACGAGTCAAAGACCTTAAACATTAGGCCAGAGTACGAGTCTAAGACCTTAGCTATTAGGCCATAGTACGAGTCTAAGACCTTAGCTATTAGGCCAGAGTAAGAGTTAAGACCTTAGCTATTAGGCCAAAGTAAGAGTTAAGACCTTAACCTGTAGGCCATAGTACAAGTCTAAGACCTTAGCTATTAGGCCAGAGTAAGAGTTAAGACCTTAACCAGTAGGCCAGAGTAAGTGTTAAGACCTTAACCTGTAGGCCAGATTAAGAGTTGAGACCTTAACCATTAGGCCAGAGTACGAGTCTAAGACCTTAGATATTAGGCCAGAGTAAGAGTTAAGACTTTAACCAGTAGGCCAGAGTACGAGTCAAAGACCTTAAACATTAGGCCAGAGTACGAGTCAAAGACCTTAAACATTAGGCCAGAGTACGAGTCTAAGACCTTAGCTATTAGGCCATAGTACGAGTCTAAGACCTTAGCTATTAGGCCAGAGTAAGAGTTAATACCTTAGCTATTAGGCCAGAGTAAGTGTTAAGACCTTAACCAGTAGGCCAGAGTACAAGTCTAAGACCTTAGCTATTAGGCCAGAGTAAGAGTTAAGACCGTAACCAGTAGGCCAGCGTAAGAGTTAAGACCTTAACCAGTAGGCCAGAGTAAGAGTTAAGACCTTAACCATTAGGCCAGAGTACGAGTCTAAGACCTTAGCTATTAGGCTAGAGTAAGAGTTAAGACCTTAGCTATTAGGCCAGAGTAAGAGTTAAGACCTTAGCTATTAGGCCACAGTAAGAGTTAAGACGTTAACCAGTAGGCCAGAGTAAGAGTTAAGACCTTAACCAGTAGGCCAGAGTACGATCTAAGACCTTAGCTATTCGGCCAGAGTAAGAATTAAGACCTTAACCATTAGGCCAGAGTAAGAGTTAAGACCTTCACCAGTAGGCCAGAGTATGAGTCTAAGACCTTAGCTATTAGGCCAGAGTAAGAGTTAAGACCTTAGCTTTTAGGCCAGAGTAAGAGTTAAGACCTTAACCAGTAGGCCAGAGTAAGAGTTAACAACTTAACCATTATGCTAGAGTAGGAGTCTAAGACCTTAGCTTTTAGGCCAGAGTAAGAGTTAAGACTTTATCCAGTAGGCCAGAATAAGAGTTAAGACCTTTACCAGTAGGCCAGAGTAAGAGTTAAGACCTTAACCAGTAGTCCAGAGTACAGTCTAAGACCTTAGCTATTAGACCAGAGTACAAATCTAAGACCTTAGCTATTAGGCCAGAGTACGAGTTTAAGACATTAGATATTAGGCCAGGGTAAGAGTTAAGACCTTAACCATTAGGCCAGAGTACGAGTCTAAGACATTAGCTATTAGGCCAGAGTAAGAGTTAAGACCTTAGCTATTAGGCCAGAGTAAGAGTTCAGACCTTAGTTATTAGGCCAGAGTAAGAGTTAAGGCCTTAACCATTAGGCCAGAGTACGAGTCTAAGACCTTAGCTATTAGGCCAGAGTAAGAGTTAAGACCTTAACTATTAGGCCAGAGTAAGAGTTAAGACCTTAACCATTAGGCCAGAGTAAGACATAAGACCTTAGCTATTAGGCCAGAGTACGAGTTAAGACCTTAACCATTAGGCCAGAGTAAGAGTTCAGACCTTAGCTATTAGGCCAGAGTAAGAGTTAAGACCTTAACCAGTAGGCCAGAGTAAGAGTTAAGACCTTAACCAGTAGGCCAGAGTAAGATTTAAGACCTTAAACATTAGGCCAGAGTATGGGTCTAAGACCTTAGCTATTAGGCCAGAGTAAGAGTTAAGACCTTAGCTATTAGACTAGAGTAAGAGTTAATACCTTAGCTATTAGGCCAGAGTAAGAGTTAAGACCTTAACCATTAGGCCAGAGTAAGAGTTAAGACCTTAACAATTAGGCCAGAGTACGAGTCTAGGACCTTAGCTATTAGGCCAGAGTAAGAGTTAAGACCTTAGCTATTAGGCCAGAGTAAGAGTTAAGACCTTACCCAGTTATGCCATAGTAAGAGTTAAGACCTTAACCAGTAGGCCAGAGTAAGATTTATGACCTTAACATTAGGCCAGAGTACGAGTCTAAGACCTTAGCTATTAGGCCAGAGTAAGAGTTAAGACCTTAACCATTAGGCCAGAGTAAGAGTTAAGACCTTAACCATTTGGCCAGAGTACGAGTCTAAGACCTTAGCTATTAGGCCAGACTAAGAGTTAAGACCTTAGCTATTAGGCCAGAGTAAGGGTTAAGAACTTAACCAGTAGGCCAAAGTAAGAGTTAAGACCTTAACCAGTAGGCCAGAGTAAGAGTTAAGACCTTAGCTATTAGGCCAGAGTAAGAGTTAAGACCTTAGCTATTAGGCCAGAGTAAGAGTTAAGACCTTAACCAGTAGGCCAGAGTAAGAGTTAAGACCTTAACCATTAGGCCAGAGTACGGGTCTAAGACCTTAGCTATTAGGTCAGAGTAAGAGTTAAGACCTTAACCAGTAGGCCAGAGTAAGAGTTAAGACCTTAACCTTTAGGCCATAGTAAGAGTTAAGACCTTAGCTATTAGGCCAGAGTAAGAGTTAAGACCTTACCCAGTTATGCCATAGTAAGAGTTAAGACCTTAACCAGTAGACCAGAGTAAGATTTATGACCTTAACCATTAGGCCAGAGTACGAGTCTAAGACCTTAGCTATTAGGCCAGAGTAAGAGTTAAGGCCTTAACCATTAGACCAGAGTAAGAGTTAAGACCTTAACCATTTGGCCAGAGTACGAGTCTAAGACCTTAGCTATTAGGCCAGACTAAGAGTTAAGACCTTAGCTATTAGGCCAGAGTAAGGGTTAAGACCTTAACCAGTAGGCCAGAGTAAGATTTAAGACCTTAACCATTAGGCCAGAGTACGAGTCTAAGACCTTAGCTATTAGGCCAGAGTAAGAGTTAAGACCTTAAACATTAGGCCAGAGTAAGAGTTAAGACCTTAACCAGTAGGCCCGAGTAAGAGTTAACACCTTAACCAGTAGAACAGAGTACGAGTCTAAGACCTTAGCTATTAGGCCAGAGTAAGAGTTAAGACCTTAGCTATTAGGCCAGAGTAAGAGTTAAGACCTTAACCACTAGGCCAAAGTCGGAGTTAAGACCTTAACCAGTAGGCCAGAGTAAGATTTAAGACCTAAAACATTAGGCCAGAGTACGAGTCTAAGACCTTAGCTATTAGGCCAGAGTAAGAGTTAAGACCTTAACCAGTAGGCCAGAGTAAGAGTTAAGACCTTAACCATTAGGCCAGAGTACGAGTCTAAGACCTTAGCTATTAGGCCAGAGTAAGAGTTAAGACCTTAGCTATTAGGTCAGAGTAAGAGTTAAGACCTTAAACAGTAGGCCAGAGTACAAGTCTAGGACCTTAGCTATTAGGCCAGAGTAAGAGTTAAGACCTTAACCAGTAGGCCAGAGTAAGAGTTAAGACCTTAACCTGTAGGCTAGAGTACGAGTCTAAGACCTTAGCTATTGGGCCAGAGTAAGAGTTAAGACCTTAACCATTAGGCCAGAGTACGAGTCTAAGACCTTAGCTATTAGGCCAGAGTAAGAGTTAAGACCTTAACCAGTAGGCCGGAGTACGAGTCTAAGACCTTAGCTATTAGGCCAGAGTAAGAGTTAAGACCTTAGCTATTAGGCCAGAGTAAGAGTTAAGACCTTAACCATTAGGCCAGAGAAAGAGTTAAGACCTTAGCTATTAGGCCAGAGTAAGAGTTAAGACCTTAACCAGTAGGCCAGATTAAGAGTTGAGACCTTAACCATTAGGCCAGAGTACGAGTCTAAGACCTTAGATATTAGGCCAGAGTAAGAGTTAAGACCTTAGCTTTTAGGCCAGAGTAAGAGTTAAGACCTTAGCTATTAGGCCACAGTAAGAGTTAAGACATTAACCAGTAGGCCAGAGTAAGAGTTAAGACCTTAACCAGTAGGCCAGAGTACGATCTAAGACCTTAGCTATTCGGCCAGAGTAAGAATTAAGACCTTAACCATTAGGCCAGAGTAAGAGTTAAGACCTTCACCAGTAGGCCAGAGTATGAGTCTAAGACCTTAGCTATTAGGCCAGAGTAAGAGTTAAGACCTTAGCTTTTAGGCCAGAGTAAGAGTTAAGACCTTAACCAGTAGGCCAGAGTAAGAGTTAACAACTTAACCATTATGCTAGAGTAGGAGTCTAAGACCTTAGCTTTTAGGCCAGAGTAAGAGTTAAGACTTTATCCAGTAGGCCAGAATAAGAGTTAAGACCTTTACCAGTAGGCCAGAGTAAGAGTTAAGACCTTAACCAGTAGTCCAGAGTACAGTCTAAGACCTTAGCTATTAGACCAGAGTACAAATCTAAGACCTTAGCTATTAGGCCAGAGTACGAGTTTAAGACATTAGATATTAGGCCAGGGTAAGAGTTAAGACCTTAACCATTAGGCCAGAGTACGAGTCTAAGACATTAGCTATTAGGCCAGAGTAAGAGTTAAGACCTTAGCTATTAGGCCAGAGTAAGAGTTCAGACCTTAGTTATTAGGCCAGAGTAAGAGTTAAGGCCTTAACCATTAGGCCAGAGTACGAGTCTAAGACCTTAGCTATTAGGCCAGAGTAAGAGTTAAGACCTTAACTATTAGGCCAGAGTAAGAGTTAAGACCTTAACCATTAGGCCAGAGTAAGACATAAGACCTTAGCTATTAGGCCAGAGTACGAGTTAAGACCTTAACCATTAGGCCAGAGTAAGAGTTCAGACCTTAGCTATTAGGCCAGAGTAAGAGTTAAGACCTTAACCAGTAGGCCAGAGTAAGAGTTAAGACCTTAACCAGTAGGCCAGAGTAAGATTTAAGACCTTAAACATTAGGCCAGAGTACGGGTCTAAGACCTTAGCTATTAGGCCAGAGTAAGAGTTAAGACCTTAGCTATTAGACTAGAGTAAGAGTTAATACCTTAGCTATTAGGCCAGAGTAAGAGTTAAGACCTTAACCATTAGGCCAGAGTAAGAGTTAAGACCTTAACAATTAGGCCAGCGTACGAGTCTAGGACCTTAGCTATTAGGCCAGAGTAAGAGTTAAGACCTTAGCTATTAGGCCAGAGTAAGAGTTAAGACCTTACCCAGTTATGCCATAGTAAGAGTTAAGACCTTAACCAGTAGGCCAGAGTAAGATTTATGACCTTAACATTAGGCCAGAGTACGAGTCTAAGACCTTAGCTATTAGGCCAGAGTAAGAGTTAAGACCTTAACCATTAGGCCAGAGTAAGAGTTAAGACCTTAACCATTTGGCCAGAGTACGAGTCTAAGACCTTAGCTATTAGGCCAGACTAAGAGTTAAGACCTTAGCTATTAGGCCAGAGTAAGGGTTAAGAACTTAACCAGTAGGCCAAATTAAGAGTTAAGACCTTAACCAGTAGGCCAGAGTAAGAGTTAAGACCTTAGCTATTAGGCCAGAGTAAGAGTTAAGACCTTAGCTATTAGGCCAGAGTAAGAGTTAAGACCTTAACCAGTAGGCCAGAGTAAGAGTTAAGACCTTAACCATTAGGCCAGAGTACGAGTCTAAGACCTTAGCTATTAGGTCAGAGTAAGAGTTAAGACCTTAACCAGTAGGCCAGAGTAAGAGTTAAGACCTTAACCTTTAGGCCATAGTAAGAGTTAAGACCTTAACCAGTAGGCCAGAGTAAGAGTTAAGACTTTAACCTGTAGGCCATAGTATGAGTCTAAGACCTTAGCTATTAGGCCAGAGTAAGAGTTAATACCTTAACCAGTAGGCCAGAGTACGAGTCTAAGACCTTAAGCATTAGGCCAGTGTACGAGTCTAAGACCTTAGCTATTAGGCCATAGTACGAGTATAAGACCTTAGCTATTAGGCCTGAGTAAGAGTTAAGACTTCAGCTATTAGGCCAGAGTAAGAGTTAAGACCTTAGCTATTAGGCCAGAGTATGAGTTAAGACCTTAACCTGTAGGCCATAGTACAAGTCTAAGACCTTGGCTATTAGGCCAGAATAAGAGTTAAGACCTTAACCAGTAGACCAGAGAAACAGTTAAGACCTTAACCTGTAGGCCATAGCACGAGTCTAAGACCTTAGCTATTAGGCCAGAGTAAGAGTTAATACCTTAGCTATTAGGCCAGAGTAAGCGTTGAGACCTTAACCAGTAGGCCAGAGTACAAGTCTAAGACCTTAGCTATTAGGCCAGAGTAAGAGTTAAGACCTTAGCTATTAGGCCAGAGTAAGAGTTAAGACATTAACCAGTAGGCCAGAGTAAGAGTTAAGACATTAACCATTAGGCCAGAGTACGAGTCTAAGACCTTAGCTATTAGGCCAGAGTAAGAGTTAAGACCTTAACCAGTAGGCCAGCGTAGGAGTTAAGACCTTAATCAGTAGGCCAGAGTAAGAGTTAAGACCTTAACCATTAGGCCAGAGTACGACTCTAAGACCTTAGCTATTAGGCCAGAGTAAGAGTTAAGACCTTAGCTATTAGGCCAGAGTAAGAGTTAAGACCTTAGCTATTAGGCCAGAGTAAGAGTTAAGACGTTAACCAGTAGGCCAGAGTAAGAGTTAAGACCTTAACCAGTAGGCCAGAGTACGAGTCTAAGACCTTAGCTATTCGGCCAGAGTAAGAGTTAAGACCTTAACCATTAGGCCAGAGTACGAGTCTAAGACCTTAGCTATTAGGCCAGAGTAAGAGTTAAGACCTTAACCAGTAGGCCAGCGTAAGAGATAAGACCTTAACCAGTAGGCCGGAGTAAGAGTTAAGACCTTAACCATTAGGCCAGAGTACGAGTCTAAAACCTTAGCTATTAGGCCAGAGAAAGAGTTAAGACCTTAGCTATTAGGCCAGAGTAAGAGTTAAGACCTTAACAAGTAGGCCAGAGTAAGAGTTAAGACCATAACCATTAGGCCAGAGTACGGGTCTAAGACCTTAGCTATTAGGCCAGAGTAAGTTTTAAGACCTTAATCAGTAGGCCAGAGTAAGAGTTAAGACCTTAACCAGTAGGCCAGAGTACGAGTCTAAGACCTTAGCTTTTCGGCCAGAGTAAGAGTTAAGACCTTAACCATTAGGCCAGAGTAAGAGTTAAGACCTTAACCATTAGGTCAGAATACGAGTCTAAGACCTTAGCTATTAGGCCAGAGTAAGCGTTTAAGACCTTAGACATTAGGCCAGGATAAGAGTTAAGACCTTAACCATTAGGCCAGTGTACGAGTCTAAGACTTTAGCTATTATTCCAGAGTAAGAGTTAAGACCTTAGCTATTAGGACAGAGTAAGAGTTAAGACCTTAGCTATTAGGCCAGAGTAAGAGTTCAGACCTTAGTTATTAGGCCAGAGTAAGAGTTAAGACCTTAACCTGTAGGCGATAGTACGAGTCTTAGACCTTAGCTATTAGGCAAGAGTAAGAGTTAAGACCTTAACCAGTAGGCCAGAGTACGAGTCAAAGACCTTAAACATTAGGCCAGAGTACGAGTCTAAGACCTTAGCTATTAGGCCATAGTACGAGTCTAAGACCTTAGCTATTAGGCCAGAGTAAGAGTTAAGACCTTAGCTATTAGGCCAACGTAAGAGTTAAGACCTTAACCTGTAGGCCATAGTACAAGTCTAAGACCTTAGCTATTAGGCCAGAGTAAGAGTTAAGACCTTAACCAGTAGGCCAGAGTAAGTGTTAAGACCTTAACCTGTAGGCCATAGCACGAGTCTAAGACCTTAGCTATTAGGCCAGAGTAAGAGTTAATACCTTAGCTATTAGGCCAGAGTAAGTGTTAAGACCTTAACCAGTAGGCCAAATTAAGAGTTAAGACCTTAACCAGTAGGCCAGAGTAAGAGTTAAGACCTTAGCTATTAGGCCAGAGTAAGAGTTAAGACCTTAGCTATTAGGCCAGAGTAAGAGTTAAGACCTTAACCAGTAGGCCAGAGTAAGAGTTAAGACCTTAACCATTAGGCCAGAGTACGAGTCTAAGACCTTAGCTATTAGGTCAGAGTAAGAGTTAAGACCTTAACCAGTAGGCCAGAGTAAGAGTTAAGACCTTAACCTTTAGGCCATAGTAAGAGTTAAGACCTTAACCAGTAGGCCAGAGTAAGAGTTAAGACTTTAACCTGTAGGCCATAGTATGAGTCTAAGACCTTAGCTATTAGGCCAGAGTAAGAGTTAAGACCTTAACCAGTAGGCCAGAGTACGAGTCTAAGACCTTAAGCATTAGGCCAGTGTACGAGTCTAAGACCTTAGCTATTAGGCCATAGTACGAGTATAAGACCTTAGCTATTAGGCCTGAGTAAGAGTTAAGACTTCAGCTATTAGGCCAGAGTAAGAGTTAAGACCTTAGCTATTAGGCCAGAGTATGAGTTAAGACCTTAACCTGTAGGCCATAGTACAAGTCTAAGACCTTGGCTATTAGGCCAGAATAAGAGTTAAGACCTTAACCAGTAGACCAGAGAAAGAGTTAAGACCTTAACCTGTAGGCCATAGCACGAGTCTAAGACCTTAGCTATTAGGCCAGAGTAAGAGTTAATACCTTAGCTATTAGGCCAGAGTAAGCGTTGAGACCTTAACAAGTAGGCCAGAGTACAAGTCTAAGACCTTAGCTATTAGGCCAGAGTAAGAGTTAAGACCTTAGCTATTAGGCCATAGTAAGAGTTAAGACATTAACCAGTAGGCCAGAGTAAGAGTTAAGACATTAACCATTAGGCCAGAGTACGAGTCTAAGACCTTAGCTATTAGGCCAGAGTAAGAGTTAAGACCTTAACCAGTAGGCCAGCGTAGGAGTTAAGACCTTAATCAGTAGGCCAGAGTAAGAGTTAAGACCTTAACCATTAGGCCAGAGTACGACTCTAAGACCTTAGCTATTAGGCCAGAGTAAGAGTTAAGACCTTAGCTATTAGGCCAGAGTAAGAGTTAAGACCTTAGCTATTAGGCCAGAGTAAGAGTTAAGACGTTAACCAGTAGGCCAGAGTAAGAGTTAAGACCTTAACCAGTAGGCCAGAGTACGAGTCTAAGACCTTAGCTATTCGGCCAGAGTAAGAGTTAAGACCTTAACCATTAGGCCAGAGTACGAGTCTAAGACCTTAGCTATTAGGCCAGAGTAAGAGTTAAGACCTTAACCAGTAGGCCAGCGTAAGAGATAAGACCTTAACCAGTAGGCCGGAGTAAGAGTTAAGACCTTAACCATTAGGCCAGAGTACGAGTCTAAAACCTTAGCTATTAGGCCAGAGAAAGAGTTAAGACCTTAGCTATTAGGCCAGAGTAAGAGTTAAGACCTTAACAAGTAGGCCAGAGTAAGAGTTAAGACCATAACCATTAGGCCAGAGTACGGGTCTAAGACCTTAGCTATTAGGCCAGAGTAAGTTTTAAGACCTTAATCAGTAGGCCAGAGTAAGAGTTAAGACCTTAACCAGTAGGCCAGAGTACGAGTCTAAGACCTTAGCTTTTCGGCCAGAGTAAGAGTTAAGACCTTAACCATTAGGCCAGAGTAAGAGTTAAGACCTTAGCTATTAGGCCAGAGTAAGCGTTTAAGACCTTAGACATTAGGCCAGGATAAGAGTTAAGACCTTAACCATTAGGCCAGTGTACGAGTCTAAGACCTTAGCTATTATTCCAGAGTAAGAGTTAAGACCTTAGCTATTAGGACAGAGTAAGAGTTAAGACCTTAGCTATTAGGCCAGAGTAAGAGTTCAGACCTTAGTTATTAGGCCAGAGTAAGAGTTAAGACCTTAACCTGTAGGCCATAGTACGAGTCTTAGACCTTAGCTATTAGGCAAGAGTAAGAGTTAAGACCTTAACCAGTAGGCCAGAGTACGAGTCAAAGACCTTAAACATTAGGCCAGAGTACGAGTCTAAGACCTTAGCTATTAGGCCATAGTACGAGTCTAAGACCTTAGCTATTAGGCCAGAGTAAGAGTTAAGACCTTAGCTATTAGGCCAACGTAAGAGTTAAGACCTTAACCTGTAGGCCATAGTACAAGTCTAAGACCTTAGCTATTAGGCCAGAGTAAGAGTTAAGACCTTAACCAGTAGGCCAGAGTAAGTGTTAAGACCTTAACCTGTAGGCCATAGCACGAGTCTAAGACCTTAGCTATTAGGCCAGAGTAAGAGTTAATACCTTAGCTATTAGGCCAGAGTAAGTGTTAAGACCTTAACCAGTAGGCCAGAGTACAAGTCTAAGACTTTAGCTATTAGGCCAAAGTAAGAGTTAAGACCTTACCCAGTAGGCCAGCGTAAGAGTTAAGACCTTAGCCATTAGGCCAGAGTATGAGTTAAGACCTTAACCATTAGGCCAGAATACGAGTCTAAGACCTTAGCTATTAGGCCGGAGTAAGAGTTAAGACCTTAGCTATTAGGCCAGAGTAAGAGTTAAGACCTTAGCTATTAGGCCAGAGTAAGAGTTAAGACGTTAACCAGTAGGCCAGAGTAAGAGTTAAGACCTTAACCAGTAGGCCAAAGTACGAGTCTAAGACCTTAGCTATTCGGCCAGAGTAAGAGTTAAGACCTTCACCAGTAGGCCAGAGTATGAGTCTAAGACCTTAGCTATTAGGCCAGAGTAAGAGTTAAGACCTTAGCTTTTAGGCCAGAGTAAGAGTTAAGACCTTAACCAGTAGGCCAGAGTAAGACTTAACAACTTAACCATTATGCTAGAGTAGGAGTCTAAGACCTTAGCTTTTAGGCCAGAGTAAGAGTAAAGACTTTAACCAGTAGGCTAGAGTAAGAGTTAAGACCTTAACCAGTAGTCCAGAGTACAGTCTAAGACCTTAGCTATTAGACCAGAGTACAAGTCTAAGACCTTAGCTATTAGGCCAGAGTACGAGTTTAAGACATTAGATATTAGGCTAGGGTAAGAGTTAAGACCTTAACCATTAGGCCAGAGTACGAGTCTAAGACATTAGCTATTAGGCCAGAGTAAGAGTTAAGACCTTAGCTATTAGGCCAGAGTAAGAGTTCAGACCTTAGTTATTAGGCCAGAGTAAGAGTTAAGGCCTTAACCATTAGGCCAGAGTACGAGTCGAAGACCTTAGCTATTAGGCCAGAGTAAGAGTTAAGACCTTAACTATTAGGCCAGAGTAAGAGTTAAGACCTTAACCATTAGGCCAGAGTAAGACATAAGACCTTAGCTATTAGGCCAGAGTAAGAGTTAAGACCTTAACCATTAGGCCAGAGTAAGAGTTCAGACCTTAGCTATTAGGCCAGAGTAAGAGTTAAGACCTTAACCAGTAGGCCAGAGTAAGAGTTAAGACCTTAACCAGTAGGCCAGAGTAAGATTTAAGACCTTAAACATTAGGCCAGAGTACGAGTCTAAGACCTTAGCTATTAGGCCAGAGTAAGAGTTAAGACCTTAGCTATTAGACCAGAGTAAGAGTTAATACCTTAGCTATTAGGCCAGAGTAAGAGTTAAGACCTTAACCATTAGGCCAGAGTAAGAGTTAAGACCTTATCCATTAGGCCAGAGTACGAGTCTAAGACCTTAGCTATTAGGCCAGAGTAAGAGTTAAGACCTTAGCTGTTAGGTCAGAGTAAGAGTTAAGACCTTAAACAGTAGGCCAGAGTACGAGTCTAGGACCTTAGCTATTAGGCCAGAGTAAGAGTTAAGACCTTAGCTATTAGGCCAGAGTAAGAGTTAAGACCTTACCCAGTTATGCCATAGTAAGAGTTAAGACCTTAACCAGTAGGCCAGAGTAAGATTTATGACCTTAACCATTAGGCCAGAGTACGAGTCTAAGACCTTAGCTATTAGGCCAGAGTAAGAGTTAAGGCCTTAACCATTAGACCAGAGTAAGAGTTAAGACCTTAACAATTTGGCCAGAGTACGAGTCTAAGACCTTAGCTGTTAGGCCAGACTAAGAGTTAAGACCTTAGCTATTAGGCCAGAGTAAGGGTTAAGACCTTAACCAGTAGGCCAGAGTAAGATTTAAGACCTTAACCATTAGGCCAGAGTACGAGTCTAAGACCTTAGCTATTAGGCCAGAGTAAGAGTTAAGACCTTAAACATTAGGCCAGAGTAAGAGTTAAGACCTTAACCAGTAGGCCAGAGTAAGAGTTAACACCTTAACCAGTAGAACAGAGTACGAGTCTAAGACCTTAGCTATTAGGCCAGAGTAAGAGTTAAGACCTTAGCTATTAGGCCAGAGTAAGAGTTAAGACCTTAACCACTAGGCCAAAGTCGGAGTTAAGACCTTAACCAGTAGGCCAGAGTAAAATTTAAGACCTAAAACATTAGACCAGAGTACGAGTCTAAGACCTTAGCTATTAGGCCAGAGTAAGAGTTAAGACCTTAACCAGTAGGCCAGAGTAAGAGTTAAGACCTTAACCATTAGGCCAGAGTACGAGTCTAAGACCTTAGCTATTAGGCCAGAGTAAGAGTTAAGACCTTAGCTATTAGGTCAGAGTAAGAGTTAAGACCTTAAACAGTAGGCCAGAGTACAAGTCTAGGACCTTAGCTATTAGGCCAGAGTAAGAGTTAAGACCTTAACCAGTAGGCCAGAGTAAGAGTTAAGACCTTAACCATTAGGCCAGAGTACGAGTCTAAGACCTTAGCTATTAGGCCAGAGTAAGAGTTAAGACCTTAGCTGTTAGGTCAGAGTAAGAGTTAAGACCTTAGCTATTAGGCCAGAGTAAGAGTTAAGACGTTAACCAGTAGGCCAGAGTAAGAGTTAAGACCTTAACCAGTAGGCCAGAGTACGAGTCTAAGATCTTAGCTATTCGGCCAGAGTAAGAGTTAAGACCATAACCATTAGGCCAGAGTACGAGTCTAAGACCTTAGCTATTAGGCCAGAGTAAGAGTTAAGACCTTAAACAGTAGGCCAGAGTAAGAGTTAAGACCATAACCATTAGGCCAGAGTACGAGTCTAAGACCTTAGCTATTGGGCCAGAGTAAGAGTTAAGACCTTAACCATTAGGCCAGAGTACGAGTCTAAGACCTTAGCTATTAGGCCAGAGTAAGAGTTAAGACCTTAACCAGTAGGCCGGAGTACGAGTCTAAGACCTTAGCTATTAGGCCAGAGTAAGAGTTAAGACCTTAGCTATTAGGCCAGAGTAAGAGTTAAGACCTTAACCATTAGGCCAGAGAAAGAGTTAAGACCTTAGCTATTAGGCCAGAGTAAGAGTTAAGACCTTAACCAGTAGGCCAGATTAAGAGTTGAGACCTTAACCATTAGGCCAGAGTACGAGTCTAAGACCTTAGATATTAGGCCAGAGTAAGAGTTAAGACCGTAACCAGTAGGCCAGAGTAAGATTTAAGACCTTAACCATTAGGCCAGAGTACGAGTCTAAGACCTTAGCTATTAGGCCAGAGTAAGAGTTAAGACCTTAAACATTAGGCCAGAGTAAGAGTTAAGACCTTAACCAGTAGGCCAGAGTAAGAGTTAACACCTTAACCAGTAGAACAGAGTACGAGTCTAAGACCTTAGCTATTAGGCCAGAGTAAGAGTTAAGACCTTAGCTATTAGGCCAGAGTAAGAGTTAAGACCTTAACCACTAGGCCAAAGTCGGAGTTAAGACCTTAACCAGTAGGCCAGAGTAAGATTTAAGACCTAAAACATTAGGCCAGAGTACGAGTCTAAGACCTTAGCTATTAGGCCAGAGTAAGAGTTAAGACCTTAACCAGTAGGCCAGAGGAAGAGTTAAGACCTTAACCATTAGGCCAGAGTACGAGTCTAAGACCTTAGCTATTAGGCCAGAGTAAGAGTTAAGACCTTAGCTATTAGGTCAGAGTAAGAGTTAAGACCTTAAACAGTAGGCCAGAGTACAAGTCTAGGACCTTAGCTATTAGGCCAGAGTAAGAGTTAAGACCTTAACCAGTAGGCCAGAGTAAGAGTTAAGACCTTAACCTGTAGGCTAGAGTACGAGTCTAAGACCTTAGCTATTGGGCCAGAGTAAGAGTTAAGACCTTAACCATTAGGCCAGAGTACGAGTCTAAGACCTTAGCTATTAGGCCAGAGTAAGAGTTAAGACCTTAACCAGTAGGCCGGAGTACGAGTCTAAGACCTTAGCTATTAGGCCAGAGTAAGAGTTAAGACCTTAGCTATTAGGCCAGAGTAAGAGTTAAGACCTTAGCTATTAGGCCAAAGTAAGAGTTAAGACCTTAACCTGTAGGCCATAGTACAAGTCTAAGACCTTAGCTATTAGGCCAGAGTAAGAGTTAAGACCTTAACCAGTAGGCCAGAGTAAGTGTTAAGACCTTAACCTGTAGGCCATAGCACGACTCTAAGACCTTAGCTATTAGGCCAGAGTAAGAGTTAATACCTTAGCTATTAGGCCAGAGTAAGTGTTAAGACCTTAAGCAGTAGGCCAGAGTACAAGTCTAAGACCTTAGCTATTAGGCCAGAGTAAGAGTTAAGACCGTAACCAGTAGGCCAGCGTAAGAGTTAAGACCTTAACCAGTAGGCCAGAGTAAGAGTTAAGACCTTAACCATTAGGCCAGAGTACGAGTCTAAGACCTTAGCTATTAGGCCAGAGTAAGAGTTAAGACCTTAGCTATTAGGCCAGAGTAAGAGTTAAGACCTTAGCTATTAGGCCAGAGTAAGAGTTAAGACGTTAACCAGTAGGCCAGAGTAAGAGTTAAGACCTTAACCAGTAGGCCAGAGTACGATCTAAGACCTTAGCTATTCGGCCAGAGTAAGAATTAAGACCTTAACCATTAGGCCAGAGTAAGAGTTAAGACCTTCACCAGTAGGCCAGAGTATGAGTCTAAGACCTTAGCTATTAGGCCAGAGTAAGAGTTAAGACCTTAGCTTTTATGCCAGAGTAAGAGTTAAGACCTTAACCAGTAGGCCAGAGTAAGAGTTAACAACTTAACCATTATGCTAGAGTAGGAATCTAAGACCTTAGCTTTTAGGCCAGAGTAAGAGTTAAGACTTTATCCAGTAGGCCAGAATAAGAGTTAAGACCTTTACCAGTAGGCCAGAGTAAGAGTTAAGACCTTAACCAGTAGTCCAGAGTACAGTCTAAGACCTTAGCTATTAGACCAGAGTACAAGTCTAAGACCTTAGCTATTAGGCAAGAGTACGAGTTTAAGACATTAGATATTAGGCCAGGGTAAGAGTTAAGACCTTAACCATTAGGCCAGAGTACGAGTCTAAGACATTAGCTATTAGGCCAGAGTAAGAGTTAAGACCTTAGCTATTAGGCCAGAGTAAGAGTTCAGACCTTAGTTATTAGGCCAGAGTAAGAGTTAAGGCCTTAACCATTAGGCCAGAGTACGAGTCTAAGACCTTAGCTATTAGGCCAGAGTAAGAGTTAAGACCTTAACTATTAGGCCAGATTAAGAGTTAAGACCTTAACCAGTAGGCCGGAGTACGAGTCTAAGACCTTAGCTATTAGGCCAGAGTAAGAGTTAAGACCTTAGCTATTAGGCCAGAGTAAGAGTTAAGACCTTAACCATTAGGCCAGAGAAGGAGTTAAGACCTTAGCTATTAGGCCAGAGTAAGAGTTAAGACCTTAACCAGTAGGCCAGATTAAGAGTTGAGACCTTAACCATTTGGCCAGAGTACGAGTCTAAGACCTTAGATATTAGGCCAGAGTAAGAGTTAAGACCTTAACCAGTAGGCCAGAGTAAGTGTTAAGACCTTAACCTGTAGGCCAGATTAAGAGTTGAGACCTTAACCATTAGGCCAGAGTACGAGTCTAAGACCTTAGATATTAGGCCAGAGTAAGAGTTAAGACTTTAACCAGTAGGCCAGAGTACGAGTCAAAGACCTTAAACATTAGGCCAGAGTACGAGTCAAAGACCTTAAACATTAGGCCAGAGTACGAGTCTAAGACCTTAGCTATTAGGCCATAGTACGAGTCTAAGACCTTAGCTATTAGGCCAGAGTAAGAGTTAATACCTTAGCTATTAGGCCAGAGTAAGTGTTAAGACCTTAACCAGTAGGCCAGAGTACAAGTCTAAGACCTTAGCTATTAGGCCTGAGTAAGAGTTAAGACCGTAACCAGTAGGCCAGCGTAAGAGTTAAGACCTTAACCAGTAGGCCAGAGTAAGAGTTAAGACCTTAACCATTAGGCCAGAGTACGAGTCTAAGACCTTAGCTATTAGGCTAGAGTAAGAGTTAAGACCTTAGCTATTAGGCCAGAGTAAGAGTTAAGACCTTAGCTATTAGGCCACAGTAAGAGTTAAGACGTTAACCAGTAGGCCAGAGTAAGAGTTAAGACCTTAACCAGTAGGCCAGAGTACGATCTAAGACCTTAGCTATTCGGCCAGAGTAAGAATTAGGACCTTAACCATTAGGCCAGAGTAAGAGTTAAGACCTTCACCAGTAGGCCAGAGTATGAGTCTAAGACCTTAGCTATTAGGCCAGAGTAAGAGTTAAGACCTTAGCTTTTAGGCCAGAGTAAGAGTTAAGACCTTAACCAGTAGGCCAGAGTAAGAGTTAAGACCTTTACCAGTAGGCCAGAGTAAGAGTTAAGACCTTAACCAGTAGTCCAGAGTACAGTCTAAGACCTTAGCTATTAGACCAGAGTACAAATCTAAGACCTTAGCTATTAGGCCAGAGTAAGAGTTCAGACCTTAGTTATTAGGCCAGAGTAAGAGTTAAGGCCTTAACGATTAGGCCAGAGTACGAGTCTAAGACCTTAGCTATTAGGCCAGAGTAAGAGTTAAGACCTTAACTATTAGGCCAGAGTAAGAGTTAAGACCTTAACCATTAGGCCAGAGTAAGACATAAGACCTTAGCTATTAGGCCAGAGTACGAGTTAAGACCTTAACCATTAGGCCAGAGTAAGAGTTCAGACCTTAGCTATTAGGCCAGAGTAAGAGTTAAGACCTTAACCAGTAGGCCAGAGTAAGAGTTAAGACCTTAACCAGTAGGCCAGAGTAAGATTTAAGACCTTAAACATTAGGCCAGGGTACGGGTCTAAGACCTTAGCTATTAGGCCAGAGTAAGAGTTAAGACCTTAGCTATTAGACTAGAGTAAGAGTTAATACCTTAGCTATTAGGCCAGAGTAAGAGTTAAGACCTTAACCATTAGGCCAGAGTAAGAGTTAAGACCTTAACAATTAGGCCAGAGTACGAGTCTAGGACCTTAGCTATTAGGCCAGAGTAAGAGTTAAGACCTTAGCTATTAGGCCAGAGTAAGAGTTAAGACCTTACCCAGTTATGCCATAGTAAGAGTTAAGACCTTAACCAGTAGGCCAGAGTAAGATTTATGACCTTAACATTAGGCCAGAGTACGAGTCTAAGACCTTAGCTATTAGGCCAGAGTAAGAGTTAAGACCTTAACCATTAGGCCAGAGTAAGAGTTAAGACCTTAACCATTTGTCCAGAGTACGAGTCTAAGACCTTAGCTATTAGGCCAGACTAAGAGTTAAGACCTTAGCTATTAGGCCAGAGTAAGGGTTAAGAACTTAACCAGTAGGCCAAAGTAAGAGTTAAGACCTTAACCAGTAGGCCAGAGTAAGAGTTAAGACCTTAGCTATTAGGCCAGAGTAAGAGTTAAGACCTTAGCTATTAGGCCAGAGTAAGAGTTAAGACCTTAACCAGTAGGCCAGAGTAAGAGTTAAGACCTTAACCATTAGGCCAGAGTACGAGTCTAAGACCTTAGCTATTAGGTCAGAGTAAGAGTTAAGACCTTAACCAGTAGGCCAGAGTAAGAGTTAAGACCTTAACCTTTAGGCCATAGTAAGAGTTAAGACCTTAGCTATTAGGCCAGAGTAAGAGTTAAGACCTTACCCAGTTATGCCATAGTAAGAGTTAAGACCTTAACCAGTAGGCCAGAGTAAGATTTATGACCTTAACCATTAGGCCAGAGTACGAGTCTAAGACCTTAGCTATTAGGCCAGAGTAAGAGTTAAGGCCTTAACCATTAGACCAGAGTAAGAGTTAAGACCTTAACCATTTGGCCAGAGTACGAGTCTAAGACCTTAGCTATTAGGCCAGACTAAGAGTTAAGACCTTAGCTATTAGGCCAGAGTAAGGGTTAAGACCTTAACCAGTAGGCCAGAGTAAGATTTAAGACCTTAACCATTAGGCCAGAGTACGAGTCTAAGACCTTAGCTATTAGGCCAGAGTAAGAGTTAAGACCTTAAACATTAGGCCAGAGTAAGAGTTAAGACCTTAACCAGTAGGCCAGAGTAAGAGTTAACACCTTAACCAGTAGAACAGAGTACGAGTCTAAGACCTTAGCTATTAGGCCAGAGTAAGAGTTAAGACCTTAGCTATTAGGCCAGAGTAAGAGTTAAGACCTTAACCACTAGGCCAAAGTCGGAGTTAAGACCTTAACCAGTAGGCCAGAGTAAGATTTAAGACCTAAAACATTAGGCCAGAGTACGAGTCTAAGACCTTAGCTATTAGGCCAGAGTAAGAGTTAAGACCTTAACCAGTAGGCCAGAGGAAGAGTTAAGACCTTAACCATTAGGCCAGAGTACGAGTCTAAGACCTTAGCTATTAGGCCAGAGTAAGAGTTAAGACCTTAGCTATTAGGTCAGAGTAAGAGTTAAGACCTTAAACAGTAGGCCAGAGTACAAGTCTAGGACCTTAGCTATTAGGCCAGAGTAAGAGTTAAGACCTTAACCAGTAGGCCAGAGTAAGAGTTAAGACCTTAACCTGTAGGCTAGAGTACGAGTCTAAGACCTTAGCTATTGGGCCAGAGTAAGAGTTAAGACCTTAACCATTAGGCCAGAGTACGAGTCTAAGACCTTAGCTATTAGGCCAGAGTAAGAGTTAAGACCTTAACCAGTAGGCCGGAGTACGAGTCTAAGACCTTAGCTATTAGGCCAGAGTAAGAGTTAAGACCTTAGCTATTAGGCCAGAGTAAGAGTTAAGACCTTAACCATTAGGCCAGAGAAAGAGTTAAGACCTTAGCTATTAGGCCAGAGTAAGAGTTAAGACCTTAACCAGTAGGCCAGATTAAGAGTTGAGACCTTAACCATTAGGCCAGAGTACGAGTCTAAGACCTTAGATATTAGGCCAGAGTAAGAGTTAAGACTTTAACCAGTAGGCCAGAGTAAGAGTCAAAGACCTTAAACATTAGGCCAGAGTACGAGTCAAAGACCTTAAACATTAGGCCAGAGTACGAGTCTAAGACCTTAGCTATTAGGCCATAGTACGAGTCTAAGACCTTAGCTATTAGGCCAGAGTAAGAGTTAAGACCTTAGCTATTAGGCCAAAGTAAGAGTTAAGACCTTAACCTGTAGGCCATAGTACAAGTCTAAGACCTTAGCTATTAGGCCAGAGTAAGAGTTAAGACCTTAACCAGTAGGCCAGAGTAAGTGTTAAGACCTTAACCTGTAGGCCATAGCACGAGTCTAAGACCTTAGCTATTAGGCCAGAGTAAGAGTTAATACCTTAGCTATTAGGCCAGAGTAAGTGTTAAGACCTTAAGCAGTAGGCCAGAGTACAAGTCTAAGACCTTAGCTATTAGGCCAGAGTAAGAGTTAAGACCGTAACCAGTAGGCCAGCGTAAGAGTTAAGACCTTAACCAGTAGGCCAGAGTAAGAGTTAAGACCTTAACCATTAGGCCAGAGTACGAGTCTAAGACCTTAGCTATTAGGCCAGAGTAAGAGTTAAGACCTTAGCTATTAGGCCAGAGTAAGAGTTAAGACCTTAGCTATTAGGCCAGAGTAAGAGTTAAGACGTTAACCAGTAGGCCAGAGTAAGAGTTAAGACCTTAACCAGTAGGCCAGAGTACGATCTAAGACCTTAGCTATTCGGCCAGAGTAAGAATTAAGACCTTAACCATTAGGCCAGAGTAAGAGTTAAGACCTTCACCAGTAGGCCAGAGTATGAGTCTAAGACCTTAGCTATTAGGCCAGAGTAAGAGTTAAGACCTTAGCTTTTAGGCCAGAGTAAGAGTTAAGACCTTAACCAGTAGGCCAGAGTAAGAGTTAACAACTTAACCATTATGCTAGAGTAGGAGTCTAAGACCTTAGCTTTTAGGCCAGAGTAAGAGTTAAGACTTTATCCAGTAGGCCAGAATAAGAGTTAAGACCTTTACCAGTAGGCCAGAGTAAGAGTTAAGACCTTAACCAGTAGTCCAGAGTACAGTCTAAGACCTTAGCTATTAGACCAGAGTACAAGTCTAAGACCTTAGCTATTAGGCAAGAGTACGAGTTTAAGACATTAGATATTAGGCCAGGGTAAGAGTTAAGACCTTAACCATTAGGCCAGAGTACGAGTCTAAGACATTAGCTATTAGGCCAGAGTAAGAGTTAAGACCTTAGCTATTAGGCCAGAGTAAGAGTTCAGACCTTAGTTATTAGGCCAGAGTAAGAGTTAAGGCCTTAACCATTAGGCCAGAGTACGAGTCTAAGACCTTAGCTATTAGGCCAGAGTAAGAGTTAAGACCTTAACTATTAGGCCAGAGTAAGAGTTAAGACCTTAACCAGTAGGCCGGAGTACGAGTCTAAGACCTTAGCTATTAGGCCAGAGTAAGAGTTAAGACCTTAGCTATTAGGCCAGAGTAAGAGTTAAGACCTTAACCATTAGGCCAGAGAAAGAGTTAAGACCTTAGCTATTAGGCCAGAGTAAGAGTTAAGACCTTAACCAGTAGGCCAGAGTAAGAGTTAAAAACTTAACCATTATGCTAGAGTAGGAGTCTAAGACCTTAGCTTTTAGGCCAGAGTAAGAGTTAAGACTTTATCCAGTAGGCCAGAATAAGAGTTAAGACCTTTACCAGTAGGCCAGAGTAAGAGTTAAGACCTTAACCAGTAGTCCAGAGTACAGTCTAAGACCTTAGCTATTAGACCAGAGTACAAATCTAAGACCTTAGCTATTAGGCCAGAGTAAGAGTTCAGACCTTAGTTATTAGGCCAGAGTAAGAGTTAAGGCCTTAACCATTAGGCCAGAGTACGAGTCTAAGACCTTAGCTATTAGGCCAGAGTAAGAGTTAAGACCTTAACTATTAGGCCAGAGTAAGAGTTAAGACCTTAACCATTAGGCCAGAGTAAGACATAAGACCTTAGCTATTAGGCCAGAGTACGAGTTAAGACCTTAACCATTAGGCCAGAGTAAGAGTTCAGACCTTAGCTATTAGGCCAGAGTAAGAGTTAAGACCTTAACCAGTAGGCCAGAGTAAGAGTTAAGACCTTAACCAGTAGGCCAGAGTAAGATTTAAGACCTTAAACATTAGGCCAGAGTACGGGTCTAAGACCTTAGCTATTAGGCCAGAGTAAGAGTTAAGACCTTAGCTATTAGACTAGAGTAAGAGTTAATACCTTAGCTATTAGGCCAGAGTAAGAGTTAAGACCTTAACCATTAGGCCAGAGTAAGAGTTAACACCTTAACAATTAGGCCAGAGTACCAGTCTAGGACCTTAGCTATTAGGCCAGAGTAAGAGTTAAGACCTTAGCTATTAGGCCAGAGTAAGAGTTAAGACCTTACCCAGTTATGCCATAGTAAGAGTTAAGACCTTAACCAGTAGGCCAGAGTAAGATTTATGACCTTAACATTAGGCCAGAGTACGAGTCTAAGACCTTAGCTATTAGGCCAGAGTAAGAGTTAAGACCTTAACCATTAGGCCAGAGTAAGAGTTAAGACCTTAACCATTTGGCCAGAGTACGAGTCTAAGACCTTAGCTATTAGGCCAGACTAAGAGTTAAGACCTTAGCTATTAGGCCAGAGTAAGGGTTAAGAACTTAACCAGTAGGCCAAAGTAAGAGTTAAGACCTTAACCAGTAGGCCAGAGTAAGAGTTAAGACCTTAGCTATTAGGCCAGAGTAAGAGTTAAGACCTTAGCTATTAGGCCAGAGTAAGAGTTAAGACCTTAACCAGTAGGCCAGAGTAAGAGTTAAGACCTTAACCATTAGGCCAGAGTACGAGTCTAAGACCTTAGCTATTAGGTCAGAGTAAGAGTTAAGACCTTAACCAGTAGGCCAGAGTAAGAGTTAAGACCTTAACCTTTAGGCCATAGTAAGAGTTAAGACCTTAGCTATTAGGCCAGAGTAAGAGTTAAGACCTTACCCAGTTATGCCATAGTAAGAGTTAAGACCTTAACCAGTAGGCCAGAGTAAGATTTATGACCTTAACCATTAGGCCAGAGTATGAGTCTAAGACCTTAGCTATTAGGCCAGAGTAAGAGTTAAGGCCTTAACCATTAGACCAGAGTAAGAGTTAAGACCTTAACCATTTGGCCAGAGTACGAGTCTAAGACCTTAGCTATTAGGCCAGACTAAGAGTTAAGACCTTAGCTATTAGGCCAGAGTAAGGGTTAAGACCTTAACCAGTAGGCCAGAGTAAGATTTAAGACCTTAACCATTAGGCCAGAGTACGAGTCTAAGACCTTAGCTATTAGGCCAGAGTAAGAGTTAAGACCGTAAACATTAGGCCAGAGTAAGAGTTAAGACCTTAACCAGTAGGCCAGAGTAAGAGTTAACACCTTAACCAGTAGAACAGAGTACGAGTCTAAGACCTTAGCTATTAGGCCAGAGTAAGAGTTAAGACCTTAGCTATTAGGCCAGAGTAAGAGTTAAGACCTTAACCACTAGGCCAAAGTCGGAGTTAAGACCTTAACCAGTAGGCCAGAGTAAGATTTAAGACCTAAAACATTAGGCCAGAGTACGAGTCTAAGACCTTAGCTATTAGGCCAGAGTAAGAGTTAAGACCTTAACCAGTAGGCCAGAGGAAGAGTTAAGACCTTAACCATTAGGCCAGAGTACGAGTCTAAGACCTTAGCTATTAGGCCAGAGTAAGAGTTAAGACCTTAGCTATTAGGTCAGAGTAAGAGTTAAGACCTTAAACAGTAGGCCAGAGTACAAGTCTAGGACCTTAGCTATTAGGCCAGAGTAAGAGTTAAGACCTTAACCAGTAGGCCAGAGTAAGAGTTAAGACCTTAACCTGTAGGCTAGAGTACGAGTCTAAGACCTTAGCTATTGGGCCAGAGTAAGAGTTAAGACCTTAACCATTAGGCCAGAGTACGAGTCTAAGACCTTAGCTATTAGGCCAGAGTAAGAGTTAAGACCTTAACCAGTAGGCCGGAGTACGAGTCTAAGACCTTAGCTATTAGGCCAGAGTAAGAGTTAAGACCTTAGCTATTAGGCCAGAGTAAGAGTTAAGACCTTAACCATTAGGCCAGAGAAAGAGTTAAGACCTTAGCTATTAGGCCAGAGTAAGAGTTAAGACCTTAACCAGTAGGCCAGATTAAGAGTTGAGACCTTAACCATTAGGCCAGAGTACGAGTCTAAGACCTTAGATATTAGGCCAGAGTAAGAGTTAAGACTTTAACCAGTAGGCCAGAGTAAGAGTCAAAGACCTTAAACATTAGGCCAGAGTACGAGTCAAAGACCTTAAACATTAGGCCAGAGTACGAGTCTAAGACCTTAGCTATTAGGCCATAGTACGAGTCTAAGACCTTAGCTATTAGGCCAGAGTAAGAGTTAAGACCTTAGCTATTAGGCCAAAGTAAGAGTTAAGACCTTAACCTGTAGGCCATAGTACAAGTCTAAGACCTTAGCTATTAGGCCAGAGTAAGAGTTAAGACCTTAACCAGTAGGCCAGAGTAAGTGTTAAGACCTTAACCTGTAGGCCATAGCACGAGTCTAAGACCTTAGCTATTAGGCCAGAGTAAGAGTTAATACCTTAGCTATTAGGCCAGAGTAAGTGTTAAGACCTTAAGCAGTAGGCCAGAGTACAAGTCTAAGACCTTAGCTATTAGGCCAGAGTAAGAGTTAAGACCGTAACCAGTAGGCCAGCGTAAGAGTTAAGACCTTAACCAGTAGGCCAGAGTAAGCGTTAAGACCTTAACCATTAGGCCAGAGTACGAGTCTAAGACCTTAGCTATTAGGCCAGAGTAAGAGTTAAGACCTTAGCTATTAGGCCAGAGTAAGAGTTAAGACGTTAACCAGTAGGCCAGAGTAAGAGTTAAGACCTTAACCAGTAGGCCAGAGTACGATCTAAGACCTTAGCTATTCGGCCAGAGTAAGAATTAAGACCTTAACCATTAGGCCAGAGTAAGAGTTAAGACCTTCACCAGTAGGCCAGAGTATGTGTCTAAGACCTTAGCTATTAGGCCAGAGTAAGAGTTAAGACCTTAGCTTTTAGGCCAGAGTAAGAGTTAAGACCTTAACCAGTAGGCCAGAGTAAGAGTTAACAACTTAACCATTATGCTAGAGTAGGAGTCTAAGACCTTAGCTTTTAGGCCAGAGTAAGAGTTAAGACTTTATCCAGTAGGCCAGAATAAGAGTTAAGACCTTTACCAGTAGGCCAGAGTAAGAGTTAAGACCTTAACCAGTAGTCCAGAGTACAGTCTAAGACCTTAGCTATTAGACCAGAGTACAAGTCTAAGACCTTAGCTATTAGGCAAGACTACGAGTTTAAGACATTAGATATTAGGCCAGGGTAAGAGTTAAGACCTTAACCATTAGGCCAGAGTACGAGTCTAAGACATTAGCTATTAGGCCAGAGTAAGAGTTAAGACCTTAGCTATTAGGCCAGAGTAAGAGTTCAGACCTTAGTTATTAGGCCAGAGTAAGAGTTAAGGCCTTAACCATTAGGCCAGAGTACGAGTCTAAGACCTTAGCTATTAGGCCAGAGTAAGAGTTAAGACCTTAACTATTAGGCCAGAGTAAGAGTTAAGACCTTAACCAGTAGGCCGGAGTACGAGTCTAAGACCTTAGCTATTAGGCCAGAGTAAGAGTTAAGACCTTAGCTATTAGGCCAGAGTAAGAGTTAAGACCTTAACCATTAGGCCAGAGAAAGAGTTAAGACCTTAGCTATTAGGCCAGAGTAAGAGTTAAGACCTTAACCAGTAGGCCAGATTAAGAGTTGAGACCTTAACCATTAGGCCAGAGTACGAGTCTAAGACCTTAGATATTAGGCCAGAGTAAGAGTTAAGACTTTAACCAGTAGGCCAGAGTACGAGTCAAAGACCTTAAACATTAGGCCAGAGTACGAGTCAAAGACCTTAAACATTAGGCCAGAGTACGAGTCTAAGACCTTAGCTATTAGGCCATAGTACGAGTCTAAGACCTTAGCTATTAGGCCAGAGTAAGAGTTAAGACCTTAGCTATTAGGCCAAAGTAAGAGTTAAGACCTTAACCTGTAGGCCATAGTACAAGTCTAAGACCTTAGCTATTAGGCCAGAGTAAGAGTTAAGACCTTAACCAGTAGGCCAGAGTAAGTGTTAAGACCTTAACCTGTAGGCCAGATTAAGAGTTGAGACCTTAACCATTAGGCCAGAGTACGAGTCTAAGACCTTAGATATTAGGCCAGAGTAAGAGTTAAGACTTTAACCAGTAGGCCAGAGTACGAGTCAAAGACCTTAAACATTAGGCCAGAGTACGAGTCAAAGACCTTAAACATTAGGCCAGAGTACGAGTCTAAGACCTTAGCTATTAGGCCATAGTACGAGTCTAAGACCTTAGCTATTAGGCCAGAGTAAGAGTTAATACCTTAGCTATTAGGCCAGAGTAAGTGTTAAGACCTTAACCAGTAGGCCAGAGTACAAGTCTAAGACCTTAGCTATTAGGCCAGAGTAAGAGTTAAGACCGTAACCAGTAGGCCAGCGTAAGAGTTAAGACCTTAACCAGTAGGCCAGAGTAAGAGTTAAGACCTTAACCATTAGGCCAGAGTACGAGTCTAAGACCTTAGCTATTAGGCTAGAGTAAGAGTTAAGACCTTAGCTATTAGGCCAGAGTAAGAGTTAAGACCTTAGCTATTAGGCCACAGTAAGAGTTAAGACGTTAACCAGTAGGCCAGAGTAAGAGTTAAGACCTTAACCAGTAGGCCAGAGTACGATCTAAGACCTTAGCTATTCGGCCAGAGTAAGAATTAAGACCTTAACCATTAGGCCAGAGTAAGAGTTAAGACCTTCACCAGTAGGCCAGAGTATGAGTCTAAGACCTTAGCTATTAGGCCAGAGTAAGAGTTAAGACCTTAGCTTTTAGGCCAGAGTAAGAGTTAAGACCTTAACAAGTAGGCCAGAGTAAGAGTTAACAACTTAACCATTATGCTAGAGTAGGAGTCTAAGACCTTAGCTTTTAGGCCAGAGTAAGAGTTAAGACTTTATCCAGTAGGCCAGAATAAGAGTTAAGACCTTTACCAGTAGGCCAGAGTAAGAGTTAAGACCTTAACCAGTAGTCCAGAGTACAGTCTAAGACCTTAGCTATTAGACCAGAGTACAAATCTAAGACCTTAGCTATTAGGCCAGAGTACGAGTTTAAGACATTAGCTATTAGGCCAGAGTAAGAGTTAAGACCTTAGCTATTAGGCCAGAGTAAGAGTTCAGACCTTAGCTATTAGGCCAGAGTAAGAGTTCAGACCTTAGTTATTAGGCCAGAGTAAGAGTTAAGGCCTTAACCATTAGGCCAGAGTACGAGTCTCAGACCTTAGCTATTAGGCCAGAGTAAGAGTTAAGACCTTAACTATTAGGCCAGAGTAAGAGTTAAGACCTTAACCATTAGGCCAGAGTAAGACATAAGACCTTAGCTATTAGGCCAGAGTACGAGTTAAGACCTTAAGCATTAGGCCAGAGTAAGAGTTCAGACCTTAGCTATTAGGCCAGAGTAAGAGTTAAGACCTTAACCAGTAGGCCAGAGTAAGAGTTAAGACCTTAACCAGTAGGCCAGAGTAAGATTTAAGACCTTAAACATTAGGCCAGAGTACGGGTCTAAGACCTTAGCTATTAGGCCAGAGTAAGAGTTAAGACCTTAGCTATTAGACTAGAGTAAGAGTTAATACCTTAGCTATTAGGCCAGAGTAAGAGTTAAGACCTTAACCATTAGGCCAGAGTAAGAGTTAAGACCTTAACAATTAGGCCAGAGTACGAGTCTAGGACCTTAGCTATTAGGCCAGAGTAAGAGTTAAGACCTTAGCTATTAGGCCAGAGTAAGAGTTAAGACCTTACCCAGTTATGCCATAGTAAGAGTTAAGACCTTAACCAGTAGGCCAGAGTAAGATTTATGACCTTAACATTAGGCCAGAGTACGAGTCTAAGACCTTAGCTATTAGGCCAGAGTAAGAGTTAAGACCTTAACCATTAGGCCAGAGTAAGAGTTAAGACCTTAACCATTTGGCCAGAGTACGAGTCTAAGACCTTAGCTATTAGGCCAGACTAAGAGTTAAGACCTTAGCTATTAGGCCAGAGTAAGGGTTAAGAACTTAACCAGTAGGCCAAAGTAAGAGTTAAGACCTTAACCAGTAGGCCAGAGTAAGAGTTAAGACCTTAGCTATTAGGCCAGAGTAAGAGTGAAGACCTTAGCTATTAGGCCAGAGTAAGAGTTAAGACCTTAACCAGTAGGCCAGAGTAAGAGTTAAGACCTTAACCATTAGGCCAGAGTACGAGTCTAAGACCTTAGCTATTAGGTCAGAGTAAGAGTTAAGACCTTAACCAGTAGGCCAGAGTAAGAGTTAAGACCTTAACCTTTAGGCCATAGTAAGAGTTAAGACCTTAACCAGTAGGCCAGAGTAAGAGTTAAGACTTTAACCTGTAGGCCATAGTATGAGTCTAAGACCTTAGCTATTAGGCCAGAGTAAGAGTTAAGACCTTAACCAGTAGGCCAGAGTACGAGTCTAAGACCTTAAGCATTAGGCCAGTGTACGAGTCTAAGACCTTAGCTATTAGGCCATAGTACGAGTATAAGACCTTAGCTATTAGACCTGAGTAAGAGTTAAGACTTCAGCTATTAGGCCAGAGTAAGAGTTAAGACCTTAGCTATTAGGCCAGAGTATGAGTTAAGACCTTAACCTGTAGGCCATAGTACAAGTCTAAGACCTTGGCTATTAGGCCAGAATAAGAGTTAAGACCTTAACCAGTAGACCAGAGAAAGAGTTAAGACCTTAACCTGTAGGCCATAGCACGAGTCTAAGACCTTAGCTATTAGGCCAGAGTAAGAGTTAATACCTTAGCTATTAGGCCAGGGTAAGCGTTGAGACCTTAACCAGTAGGCCAGAGTACAAGTCTAAGACCTTAGCTATTAGGCCAGAGTAAGAGTTAAGACCTTAGCTATTAGGCCAGAGTAAGAGTTAAGACATTAACCAGTAGGCCAGAGTAAGAGTTAAGACATTAACCATTAGGCCAGAGTACGAGTCTAAGACCTTAGCTATTAGGCCAGAGTAAGAGTTAAGACCTTAACCAGAAGGCCAGCGTAGGAGTTAAGACCTTAATCAGTAGGCCAGAGTAAGAGTTAAGACCTTAACCATTAGGCCAGAGTACGACTCTAAGACCTTAGCTATTAGGCCAGAGTAAGAGTTAAGACCTTAGCTATTAGGCCAGAGTAAGAGTTAAGACCTTAGCTATTAGGCCAGAGTAAGAGTTAAGACCTTAACCAGTAGGCCAGAGTAAGAGTTAAGACCTTAACCAGTAGGCCAGAGTACGAGTCTAAGACCTTAGCTATTCGGCCAGAGTAAGAGTTAAGACCTTAACCATTAGGCCAGAGTACGAGTCTAAGACCTTAGCTATTAGGCCAGAGTAAGAGGTAAGACCTTAACCAGTAGGCCAGCGTAAGAGATAAGACCTTAACCAGTAGGCCGGAGTAAGAGTTAAGACCTTAACCATTAGGCCATAGTACGAGTCTAAAACCTTAGCTATTAGGCCAGAGTAAGAGTTAAGACCTTAGCTATTAGGCCAGAGTAAGAGTTAAGACCTTAACAAGTAGGCCAGAGTAAGAGTTAAGACCATAACCATTAGGCCAGAGTACGGGTCTAAGACCTTAGCTATTAGGCCAGAGTAAGATTTAAGACCTTAATCAGTAGGCCAGAGTAAGAGTTAAGACCTTAACCAGTAGGCCAGAGTACGAGTCTAAGACCTTAGCTTTTCGGCCAGAGTAAGAGTTAAGACCTTAACCATTAGGCCAGAGTAAGAGTTAAGACCTTAACCATTAGGTCAGAATACGAGTCTAAGACCTTAGCTATTAGGCCAGAGTAAGCGTTTAAGACCTTAGATATTAGGCCAGGATAAGAGTTAAGACCTTAACCATTAGGCCAGTGTACGAGTCTAAGACCTTAGCTATTATTCCAGAGTAAGAGTTAAGACCTTAGCTATTAGGACAGAGTAAGAGTTAAGACCTTAGCTATTAGGCCAGAGTAAGAGTTCAGACCTTAGTTATTAGGCCAGAGTAAGAGTTAAGACCTTAACCTGTAGGCCATAGTACGAGTCTTAGACCTTAGCTATTAGGCAAGAGTAAGAGTTAAGACCTTAACCAGTAGGCCAGAGTACGAGTCAAAGACCTTAAACATTAGGCCAGAGTACGAGTCTAAGACCTTAGCTATTAGGCCATAGTACGAGTCTAAGACCTTAGCTATTAGGCCAGAGTAAGAGTTAAGACCTTAGCTATTAGGCCAACGTAAGAGTTAAGACCTTAACCTGTAGGCCATAGTACAAGTCTAAGACCTTAGCTATTAGGCCAGAGTAAGAGTTAAGACCTTAACCAGTCGGCCAGAGTAAGTGTTAAGACCTTAACCTGTAGGCCATAGCACGAGTCTAAGACCTTAGCTATTAGGCCAGAGTAAGAGTTAATACCTTAGCTATTAGGCCAGAGTAAGTGTTAAGACCTTAACCAGTAGGCCAGAGTACAAGTCTAAGACTTTAGCTATTAGGCCAAAGTAAGAGTTAAGACCTTACCCAGTAGGCCAGCGTAAGAGTTAAGACCTTAGCCATTAGGCCAGAGTATGAGTTAAGACCTTAACCATTAGGCCAGAGTACGAGTCTAAGACCTTAGCTATTAGGCCGGAGTAAGAGTTAAGACCTTAGCTATTAGGCCAGAGTAAGAGTTAAGACCTTAGCTATTAGGCCAGAGTAAGAGTTAAGACGTTAACCAGTAGGCCAGAGGAAGAGTTAAGACCTTAACCAGTAGGCCAAAGTACGAGTCTAAGACCTTAGCTATTCGGCCAGAGTAAGAGTTAAGACCTTCACCAGTAGGCCAGAGTATGAGTCTAAGACCTTAGCTATTAGGCCAGAGTAAGAGTTAAGACCTTAGCTTTTAGGCCAGAGTAAGAGTTAAGACCTTAACCAGTAGGCCAGAGTAAGACTTAACAACTTAACCATTATGCTAGAGTAGGAGTCTAAGACCTTAGCTTTTAGGCCAGAGTAAGAGTAAAGACTTTAACCAGTAGGCCAGAGTAAGAGTTAAGACCTTAACCAGTAGTCCAGAGTACAGTCTAAGACCTTAGCTATTAGACCAGAGTACAAGTCTAAGACCTTAGCTATTAGGCCAGAGTACGAGTTTAAGACATTAGATATTAGGCTAGGGTAAGAGTTAAGACCTTAACCATTAGGCCAGAGTACGAGTCTAAGACATTAGCTATTAGGCCAGAGTAAGAGTTAAGACCTTAGCTATTAGGCCAGAGTAAGAGTTCAGACCTTAGTTATTAGGCCAGAGTAAGAGTTAAGGCCTTAACCATTAGGCAAGAGTACGAGTCTAAGACCTTAGCTATTAGGCCAGAGTAAGAGTTAAGACCTTAGCTATTAGGCCAGAGTAAGAGTTAAGACCTTAACCTGTAGGCCATAGCACGAGTCTAAGACCTTAGCTATTAGGCCAGAGTAAGAGTTAAGACCTTAACCAGTAGGCCGGAGTACGAGTCTAAGACCTTAGCTATTAGGCCAGAGTAAGAGTTAAGACCTTAGCTATTAGGCCAGAGTAAGAGTTAAGACCTTAACCATTAGGCCAGAGAAAGAGTTAAGACCTTAGCTATTAGGCCAGAGTAAGAGTTAAGACCTTAACCAGTAGGCCAGATTAAGAGTTGAGACCTTAACCATTAGGCCAGAGTACGAGTCTAAGACCTTAGATATTAGGCCAGAGTAAGAGTTAAGACTTTAACCAGTAGGCCAGAGGAAGAGTCAAAGACCTTAAACATTAGGCCAGAGTACGAGTCAAAGACCTTAAACATTAGGCCAGAGTACGAGTCTAAGACCTTAGCTATTAGGCCATAGTACGAGTCTAAGACCTTAGCTATTAGGCCAGAGTAAGAGTTAAGACCTTAGCTATTAGGCCAAAGTAAGAGTTAAGACCTTAACCTGTAGGCCATAGTACAAGTCTAAGACCTTAGCTATTAGGCCAGAGTAAGAGTTAAGACCTTAACCAGTAGGCCAGAGTAAGTGTTAAGACCTTAACCTGTAGGCCATAGCACGAGTCTAAGACCTTAGCTATTAGGCCAGAGTAAGAGTTAATACCTTAGCTATTAGGCCAGAGTAAGTGTTAAGACCTTAAGCAGTAGGCCAGAGTACAAGTCTAAGACCTTAGCTATTAGGCCAGAGTAAGAGTTAAGACCGTAACCAGTAGGCCAGCGTAAGAGTTAAGACCTTAACCAGTAGGCCAGAGTAAGCGTTAAGACCTTAACCATTAGGCCAGAGTACGAGTCTAAGACCTTAGCTATTAGGCCAGAGTAAGAGTTAAGACCTTAGCTATTAGGCCAGAGTAAGAGTTAAGACCTTAGCTATTAGGCCAGAGTAAGAGTTAAGACGTTAACCAGTAGGCCAGAGTAAGAGTTAAGACCTTAACCAGTAGGCCAGAGTACGATCTAAGACCTTAGCTATTCGGCCAGAGTAAGAATTAAGACCTTAACCATTAGGCCAGAGTAAGAGTTAAGACCTTCACCAGTAGGCCAGAGTATGAGTCTAAGACCTTAGCTATTAGGCCAGAGTAAGAGTTAAGACCTTAGCTTTTAGGCCAGAGTAAGAGTTAAGACCTTAACCAGTAGGCCAGAGTAAGAGTTAACAACTTAACCATTATGCTAGAGTAGGAGTCTAAGACCTTAGCTTTTAGGCCAGAGTAAGAGTTAAGACTTTATCCAGTAGGCCAGAATAAGAGTTAAGACCTTAACCAGTAGTCCAGAGTACAGTCTAAGACCTTAGCTATTAGACCAGAGTACAAGTCTAAGACCTTAGCTATTAGGCAAGACTACGAGTTTAAGACATTAGATATTAGGCCAGGGTAAGAGTTAAGACCTTAACCATTAGGCCAGAGTACGAGTCTAAGACATTAGCTATTAGGCCAGAGTAAGAGTTAAGACCTTAGCTATTAGGCCAGAGTAAGAGTTCAGACCTTAGTTATTAGGCCAGAGTAAGAGTTAAGGCCTTAACCATTAGGCCAGAGTACGAGTCTAAGACCTTAGCTATTAGGCCAGAGTAAGAGTTAAGACCTTAACTATTAGGCCAGAGTAAGAGTTAAGACCTTAACCAGTAGGCCGGAGTACGAGTCTAAGACCTTAGCTATTAGGCCAGAGTAAGAGTTAAGACCTTAGCTATTAGGCCAGAGTAAGAGTTAAGACCTTAACCATTAGGCCAGAGAAAGAGTTAAGACCTTAGCTATTAGGCCAGAGTAAGAGTTAAGACCTTAACCAGTAGGCCAGATTAAGAGTTGAGACCTTAACCATTAGGCCAGAGTACGAGTCTAAGACCTTAGATATTAGGCCAGAGTAAGAGTTAAGACTTTAACCAGTAGGCCAGAGTACGAGTCAAAGACCTTAAACATTAGGCCAGAGTACGAGTCAAAGACCTTAAACATTAGGCCAGAGTACGAGTCTAAGACCTTAGCTATTAGGCCATAGTACGAGTCTAAGACCTTAGCTATTAGGCCAGAGTAAGAGTTAAGACCTTAGCTATTAGGCCAAAGTAAGAGTTAAGACCTTAACCTGTAGGCCATAGTACAAGTCTAAGACCTTAGCTATTAGGCCAGAGTAAGAGTTAAGACCTTAACCAGTAGGCCAGAGTAAGTGTTAAGACCTTAACCTGTAGGCCAGATTAAGAGTTGAGACCTTAACCATTAGGCCAGAGTACGAGTCTAAGACCTTAGATATTAGGCCAGAGTAAGAGTTAAGACTTTAACCAGTAGGCCAGAGTACGAGTCAAAGACCTTAAACATTAGGCCAGAGTACAAGTCAAAGACCTTAAACATTAGGCCAGAGTACGAGTCTAAGACCTTAGCTATTAGGCCATAGTACGAGTCTAAGACCTTAGCTATTAGGCCAGAGTAAGAGTTAATACCTTAGCTATTAGGCCAGAGTAAGTGTTAAGACCTTAACCAGTAGGCCAGAGTACAAGTCTAAGACCTTAGCTATTAGGCCAGAGTAAGAGTTAAGACCGTAACCAGTAGGCCAGCGTAAGAGTTAAGACCTTAACCAGTAGCCCAGAGTAAGAGTTAAGACCTTAACCATTAGGCCAGAGTACGAGTCTAAGACCTTAGCTATTAGGCTAGAGTAAGAGTTAAGACCTTAGCTATTAGGCCAGAGTAAGAGTTAAGACCTTAGCTATTAGGCCACAGTAAGAGTTAAGACGTTAACCAGTAGGCCAGAGTAAGAGTTAAGACCTTAACCAGTAGGCCAGAGTACGATCTAAGACCTTAGCTATTCGGCCAGAGTAAGAATTAAGACCTTAACCATTAGGCCAGAGTAAGAGTTAAGACCTTCACCAGTAGGCCAGAGTATGAGTCTAAGACCTTAGCTATTAGGCCAGAGTAAGAGTTAAGACCTTAGCTTTTAGGCCAGAGTAAGAGTTAAGACCTTAACAAGTAGGCCAGAGTAAGAGTTAACAACTTAACCATTATGCTAGAGTAGAAGTCTAAGACCTTAGCTTTTAGGCCAGAGTAAGAGTTAAGACTTTATCCAGTAGGCCAGAATAAGAGTTAAGACCTTTACCAGTAGGCCAGAGTAAGAGTTAAGACCTTAACCAGTAGTCCAGAGTACAGTCTAAGACCTTAGCTATTAGACCAGAGTACAAATCTAAGACCTTAGCTATTAGGCCAGAGTACGAGTTTAAGACATTAGATATTAGGCCAGGGTAAGAGTTAAGACCTTAACCATTAGGCCAGAGTACGAGTCTAAGACATTAGCTATTAGGCCAGAGTAAGAGTTAAGACCTTAGCTATTAGGCCAGAGTAAGAGTTCAGACCTTAGTTATTAGGCCAGAGTAAGAGTTAAGGCCTTAACCATTAGGCCAGAGTACGAGTCTCAGACCTTAGCTATTAGGCCAGAGTAAGAGTTAAGACCTTAACTATTAGGCCAGAGTAAGAGTTAAGACCTTAACCATTAGGCCAGAGTAAGACATAAGACCTTAGCTATTAGGCCAGAGTACGAGTTAAGACCTTAACCATTAGGCCAGAGTAAGAGTTCAGACCTTAGCTATTAGGCCAGAGTAAGAGTTAAGACCTTAACCAGTAGGCCAGAGTAAGAGTTAAGACCTTAACCAGTAGGCCAGAGTAAGATTTAAGACCTTAAACATTAGGCCAGAGTACGGGTCTAAGACCTTAGCTATTAGGCCAGAGTAAGAGTTAAGACCTTAGCTATTAGACTAGAGTAAGAGTTAATACCTTAGCTATTAGGCCAGAGTAAGAGTTAAGACCTTAACCATTAGGCCAGAGTAAGAGTTAAGACCTTAACAATTAGGCCAGAGTACGAGTCTAGGACCTTAGCTATTAGGCCAGAGTAAGAGTTAAGACCTTAGCTATTAGGCCAGAGTAAGAGTTAAGACCTTACCCAGTTATGCCATAGTAAGAGTTAAGACCTTAACCAGTAGGCCAGAGTAAGATTTATGACCTTAACATTAGGCCAGAGTACGAGTCTAAGACCTTAGCTATTAGGCCAGAGTAAGAGTTAAGACCTTAACCATTAGGCCAGAGTAAGAGTTAAGACCTTAACCATTTGGCCAGAGTACGAGTCTAAGACCTTAGCTATTAGGCCAGACTAAGAGTTAAGACCTTAGCTATTAGGCCAGAGTAAGGGTTAAGAACTTAACCAGTAGGCCAAAGTAAGAGTTAAGACCTTAACCAGTAGGCCAGAGTAAGAGTTAAGACCTTAGCTATTAGGCCAGAGTAAGAGTTAAGACCTTAGCTATTAGGCCAGAGTAAGAGTTAAGACCTTAACCAGTAGGCCAGAGTAAGAGTTAAGACCTTAACCATTAGGCCAGAGTACGAGTCTAAGACCTTAGCTATTAGGTCAGAGTAAGAGTTAAGACCTTAACCAGTAGGCCAGAGTAAGAGTTAAGACCTTAACCTTTAGGCCATAGTAAGAGTTAAGACCTTAACCAGTAGGCCAGAGTAAGAGTTAAGACTTTAACCTGTAGGCCATAGTATGAGTCTAAGACCTTAGCTATTAGGCCAGAGTAAGAGTTAAGACCTTAACCAGTAGGCCAGAGTACGAGTCTAAGACCTTAAGCATTAGGCCAGTGTACGAGTCTAAGACCTTAGCTATTAGGCCATAGTACGAGTATAAGACCTTAGCTATTAGGCCTGAGTAAGAGTTAAGACTTCAGCTATTAGGCCAGAGTAAGAGTTAAGACCTTAGCTATTAGGCCAGAGTATGAGTTAAGACCTTAACCTGTAGGCCATAGTACAAGTCTAAGACCTTGGCTATTAGGCCAGAATAAGAGTTAAGACCTTAACCAGTAGACCAGAGAAAGAGTTAAGACCTTAACCTGTAGGCCATAGCACGAGTCTAAGACCTTAGCTATTAGGCCAGAGTAAGAGTTAATACCTTAGCTATTAGGCCAGGGTAAGCGTTGAGACCTTAACCAGTAGGCCAGAGTACAAGTCTAAGACCTTAGCTATAAGGCCAGAGTAAGAGTTAAGACCTTAGCTATTAGGCCAGAGTAAGAGTTAAGACATTAACCAGTAGGCCAGAGTAAGAGTTAAGACATTAACCTTTAGGCCAGAGTACGAGTCTAAGACCTTAGCTATTAGGCCAGAGTAAGAGTTAAGACCTTAACCAGTAGGCCAGCGTAGGAGTTAAGACCTTAATCAGTAGGCCAGAGTAAGAGTTAAGACCTTAACCATTAGGCCAGAGTACGACTCTAAGACCTTAGCTATTAGGCCAGAGTAAGAGTTAAGACCTTAGCTATTAGGCCAGAGTAAGAGTTAAGACCTTAGCTATTAGGCCAGAGTAAGAGTTAAGACCTTAACCAGTAGGCCAGAGTAAGAGTTAAGACCTTAACCAGTAGGCCAGAGTACGAGTCTAAGACCTTAGCTATTCGGCCAGAGTAAGAGTTAAGACCTTAACCATTAGGCCAGAGTACGAGTCTAAGACCTTAGCTATTAGGCCAGAGTAAGAGGTAAGACCTTAACCAGTAGGCCAGCGTAAGAGATAAGACCTTAACCAGTAGGCCGGAGTAAGAGTTAAGACCTTAACCATTAGGCCAGAGTACGAGTCTAAAACCTTAGCTATTAGGCCAGAGTAAGAGTTAAGACCTTAGCTATTAGGCCAGAGTAAGAGTTAAGACCTTAACAAGTAGGCCAGAGTAAGAGTTAAGACCATAACCATTAGGCCAGAGTACGGGTCTAAGACCTTAGCTATTAGGCCAGAGTAAGATTTAAGACCTTAATCAGTAGGCCAGAGTAAGAGTTAAGACCTTAACCAGTAGGCCAGAGTACGAGTCTAAGACCTTAGCTTTTCGGCCAGAGTAAGAGTTAAGACCTTAACCATTAGGCCAGAGTAAGAGTTAAGACCTTAACCATTAGGTCAGAATACGAGTCTAAGACCTTAGCTATTAGGCCAGAGTAAGCGTTTAAGACCTTAGATATTAGGCCAGGATAAGAGTTAAGACCTTAACCATTAGGCCAGTGTACGAGTCTAAGACCTTAGCTATTATTCCAGAGTAAGAGTTAAGACCTTAGCTATTAGGACAGAGTAAGAGTTAAGACCTTAGCTATTAGGCCAGAGTAATAGTTCAGACCTTAGTTATTAGGCCAGAGTAAGAGTTAAGACCTTAACCTGTAGGCCATAGTACGAGTCTTAGACCTTAGCTATTAGGCAAGAGTAAGAGTTAAGACCTTAACCAGTAGGCCAGAGTACGAGTCAAAGACCTTAAACATTAGGCCAGAGTACGAGTCTAAGACCTTAGCTATTAGGCCATAGTACAAGTCTAAGACCTTAGCTATTAGGCCAGAGTAAGAGTTAAGACCTTAACCAGTAGGCCAGAGTAAGTGTTAAGACCTTAACCTGTAGGCCATAGCACGAGTCTAAGACCTTAGCTATTAGGCCAGAGTAAGAGTTAATACCTTAGCTATTAGGCCAGAGTAAGTGTTAAGACCTTAACCAGTAGGCCAGAGTACAAGTCTAAGACTTTAGCTATTAGGCCAAAGTAAGAGTTAAGACCTTACCCAGTAGGCCAGCGTAAGAGTTAAGACCTTAGCCATTAGGCCAGAGTATGAGTTAAGACCTTAACCATTAGGCCAGAGTACGAGTCTAAGACCTTAGCTATTAGGCCGGAGTAAGAGTTAAGACCTTAGCTATTAGGCCAGAGTAAGAGTTAAGACCTTAGCTATTAGGCCAGAGTAAGAGTTAAGACGTTAACCAGTAGGCCAGAGGAAGAGTTAAGACCTTAACCAGTAGGCCAAAGTACGAGTCTAAGACCTTAGCTATTCGGCCAGAGTAAGAGTTAAGACCTTCACCAGTAGGCCAGAGTATGAGTCTAAGACCTCAGCTATTAGGCCAGAGTAAGAGTTAAGACCTTAGCTTTTAGGCCAGAGTAAGAGTTAAGACCTTAACCAGTAGGCCAGAGTAAGACTTAACAACTTAACCATTATGCTAGAGTAGGAGTCTAAGACCTTAGCTTTTAGGCCAGAGTAAGAGTAAAGACTTTAACCAGTAGGCCAGAGTAAGAGTTAAGACCTTAACCAGTAGTCCAGAGTACAGTCTAAGACCTTAGCTATTAGACCAGAGTACAAGTCTAAGACCTTAGCTATTAGGCCAGAGTACGAGTTTAAGACATTAGATATTAGGCTAGGGTAAGAGTTAAGACCTTAACCATTAGGCCAGAGTACGAGTCTAAGACATTAGCTATTAGGCCAGAGTAAGAGTTAAGACCTTAGCTATTAGGCCAGAGTAAGAGTTCAGACCTTAGTTATTAGGCCAGAGTAAGAGTTAAGGCCTTAACCATTAGGCCAGAGTACGAGTCGAAGACCTTAGCTATTAGGCCAGAGTAAGAGTTAAGACCTTAACTATTAGGCCAGAGTAAGAGTTAAGACCTTAACCATTAGGCCAGAGTAAGACATAAGACCTTAGCTATTAGGCCAGAGTGAGAGTTAAGACCTTAACCATTAGGCCAGAGTAAGAGTTCAGACCTTAGCTATTAGGCCAGAGTAAGAGTTAAGACCTTAACCAGTAGGCCAGAGTAAGAGTTAAGACCTTAACCAGTAGGCCAGAGTAAGATTTAAGACCTTAAACATTAGGCCAGAGTACGAGTCTAAGACCTTAGCTATTAGGCCAGAGTAAGAGTTAAGACCTTAGCTATTAGACCAGAGTAAGAGTTAATACCTTAGCTATTAGGCCAGAGTAAGAGTTAAGACCTTAACCATTAGGCCAGAGTAAGAGTTAAGACCTTATCCATTAGGCCAGAGTACGAGTCTAAGACCTTAGCTATTAGGCCAGAGTAAGAGTTAAGACCTTAGCTGTTAGGTCAGAGTAAGAGTTAAGACCTTAAACAGTAGGCCAGAGTACGAGTCTAGGACCTTAGCTATTAGGCCAGAGTAAGAGTTAAGACCTTAGCTATTAGGCCAGAGTAAGAGTTAAGACCTTACCCAGTTATGCCATAGTAAGAGTTAAGACCTTAACCAGTAGGCCAGAGTAAGATTTATGACCTTAACCATTAGGCCAGAGTACGAGTCTAAGACCTTAGCTATTAGGCCAGAGTAAGAGTTAAGGCCTTAACCATTAGACCAGAGTAAGAGTTAAGACCTTAACCATTTGGCCAGAGTACGAGTCTAAGACCTTAGCTATTAGGCCAGACTAAGAGTTAAGACCTTAGCTATTAGGCCAGAGTAAGGGTTAAGACCTTAACCAGTAGGCCAGAGTAAGATTTAAGACCTTACACATTAGGCCAGAGTACGAGTCTAAGACCTTAGCTATTAGGCCAGAGTAAGAGTTAAGACCTTAACCAGTAGGCCAGAGTAAGAGTTAAGACCTTAACCATTAGGCCAGAGTACGAGTCTAAGACCTTAGCTATTAGGCCAGAGTAAGAGTTAAGACCTTAACCATTAGGCCAGAGTAAGAGTAAAGACCTTAACCATTTGGCCAGAGTACGAGTCTAAGACCTTAGCTATTAGGCCAGAGTAAGAGTTAAGACCTTAGCTATGAGGCCAGAGTAAGAGTTAAGACCTTAACCATTAGGCCAGAGTAAGACATAAGACCTTAGCTATTAGGCCAGAGTACGAGTTAAGACCTTAACCATTAGGCCAGAGTAAGAGTTCAGACCTTAGCTATTAGGCCAGAGTAAGAGTTAAGACCTTAACCAGTAGGCAAGAGTAAGAGTTAAGACCTTAACCAGTAGGCCAGAGTAAGATTTAAGACCTTAAACATTAGGCCAGAGTACGGGTCTAAGACCTTAGCTATTAGGCCAGAGTAAGAGTTAAGACCTTAGCTATTAGACTAGAGTAAGAGTTAATACCTTAGCTATTAGGCCAGAGTAAGAGTTAAGACCTTAACCATTAGGCCAGAGTAAGAGTTAAGACCTTAACAATTAGGCCAGAGTACGAGTCTAGGACCTTAGCTATTAGGCCAGAGTAAGAGTTAAGACCTTAGCTATTAGGCCAGAGTAAAAGTTAAGACCTTACCCAGTTATGCCATAGTAAGAGTTAAGACCTTAGCTATTAGGCCAGAGTAAGAGTTAAGACCTTAACCATTAGGCCAGAGTAAGAGTTAAGACCTTAACCATTTGGCCAGAGTACGAGTCTAAGACCTTAGCTATTAGGCCAGACTAAGAGTTAAGACCTTAGCTATTAGGCCAGAGTAAGGGTTAAGAACTTAACCAGTAGGCCAAAGTAAGAGTTAAGACCTTAACCAGTAGGCCAGAGTAAGAGTTAAGACCTTAGCTATTAGGCCAGAGTAAGAGTTAAGACCTTAGCTATTAGGCCAGAGTAAGAGTTAAGACCTTAACCAGTAGGCCAGAGTAAGAGTTAAGACCTTAACCATTAGGCCAGAGTACGAGTCTAAGACCTTAGCTAATAGGTCAGAGTAAGAGTTAAGACCTTAACCAGTAGGCCAGAGTAAGAGTTAAGACCTTAACCTTTAGGCCATAGTAAGAGTTAAGACCTTAACCAGTAGGCCAGAGTAAGAGTTAAGACTTTAACCTGTAGGCCATAGTATGAGTCTAAGACCTTAGCTATTAGGCCAGAGTAAGAGTTAAGACCTTAACCAGTAGGCCAGAGTACGAGTCTAAGACCTTAAGCATTAGGCCAGTGTACGAGTCTAAGACCTTAGCTATTAGGCCATAGTACGAGTATAAGACCTTAGCTATTAGGCCTGAGTAAGAGTTAAGACTTCAGCTATTAGGCCAGAGTAAGAGTTAAGACCTTAGCTATTAGGCCAGAGTATGAGTTAAGACCTTAACCTGTAGGCCATAGTACAAGTCTAAGACCTTGGCTATTAGGCCAGAATAAGAGTTAAGACCTTAACCAGTAGACCAGAGAAAGAGTTAAGACCTTAACCTGTAGGCCATAGCACGAGTCTAAGACCTTAGCTATTAGGCCAGAGTAAGAGTTAATACCTTAGCTATTAGGCCAGAGTAAGCGTTGAGACCTTAACCAGTAGGCCAGAGTACAAGTCTAAGACCTTAGCTATTAGGCCAGAGTAAGAGTTAAGACCTTAGCTATTAGGCCAGAGTAAGAGTTAAGACATTAACCAGTAGGCCAGAGTAAGAGTTAAGACATTAACCATTAGGCCAGAGTACGAGTCTAAGACCTTAGCTATTAGGCCAGAGTAAGAGTTAAGACCTTAACCAGTAGGCCAGATCAGTAGGCCAGAGTAAGAGTTAAGACCTTAACCATTAGGCCAGAGTACGACTCTAAGACCTTAGCTATTAGGCCAGAGTAAGAGTTAAGACCTTAGCTATTAGGCCAGAGTAAGAGTTAAGACCTTAGCTATTAGGCCAGAGTAAGAGTTAAGACGTTAACCAGTAGGCCAGAGTAAGAGTTAAGACCTTAACCAGTAGGCCAGAGTACGAGTCTAAGACCTTAGCTATTCGGCCAGAGTAAGAGTTAAGACCTTAACCATTAGGCCAGAGTACGAGTCTAAGACCTTAGCTATTAGGCCAGAGTAAGAGTTAAGACCTTAACCAGTAGGCCAGCGTAAGAGATAAGACCTTAACCAGTAGGCCGGAGTAAGAGTTAAGACCTTAACCATTAGGCCAGAGTACGAGTCTAAAACCTTAGCTATTAGGCCAGAGTAAGAGTTAAGACCTTAGCTATTAGGCCAGAGTAAGAGTTAAGACCTTAACAAGTAGGCCAGAGTAAGAGTTAAGACCATAACCATTAGGCCAGAGTACGGGTCTAAGACCTTAGCTATTAGGCCAGAGTAAGAGTTAAGACCTTAATCAGTAGGCCAGAGTAAGAGTTAAGACCTTAACCAGTAGGCCAGAGTACGAGTCTAAGACCTTAGCTTTTCGGCCAGAGTAAGAGTTAAGACCTTAACCATTAGGCCAGAGTAAGAGTTAAGACCTTAACCATTAGGTCAGAATACGAGTCTAAGACCTTAGCTATTAGGCCAGAGTAAGCGTTTAAGACCTTAGATATTAGGCCAGGATAAGAGTTAAGACCTTAACCATTAGGCCAGTGTACGAGTCTAAGACCTTAGCTATTATTCCAGATTAAGAGTTAAGACCTTAGCTATTAGGACAGAGTAAGAGTTAAGACCTTAGCTATTAGGCCAGAGTAAGAGTTCAGACCTTAGTTATTAGGCCAGAGTAAGAGTTAAGACCTTAACCTGTAGGCCATAGTACGAGTCTTAGACCTTAGCTATTAGGCCAGAGTAAGAGTTAAGACCTTAACCAGTAGGCCAGAGTACGAGTCAAAGACCTTAAACATTAGGCCAGAGTACGAGTCTAAGACCTTAGCTATTAGGCCATAGTACGAGTCTAAGACCTTAGCTATTAGGCCAGAGTAAGAGTTAAGACCTTAGCTATTAGGCCAAAGTAAGAGTTAAGACCTTAACCTGTAGGCCATAGTACAAGTCTAAGACCTTAGCTATTAGGCCAGAGTAAGAGTTAAGACCTTAACCAGTAGGCCAGAGTAAGTGTTAAGATCTTAACCTGTAGGCCATAGCACGAGTCTAAGACCTTAGCTATTAGGCCAGAGTAAGAGTTAATACCTTAGCTATTAGGCCAGAGTAAGTGTTAAGACCTTAACCAGTAGGCCAGAGTACAAGTCTAAGACTTTAGCTATTAGGCCAAAGTAAGAGTTAAGACCTTACCCAGTAGGCCAGCGTAAGAGTTAAGACCTTAACCTGTAGGCCAGAGTAAGAGTTAAGACCTTAACCATTAGGCCAGAGTACGAGTCTAAGACCTTAGCTATTAGGCCGGAGTAAGAGTTAAGACCTTAGCTATTAGGCCAGAGTAAGAGTTAAGACGTTAACCAGTAGGCCAGAGTAAGAGTTAAGACCTTAACCAGTAGGCCAAAGTACGAGTCTAAGACCTTAGCTATTCGGCCAGAGTAAGAGTTAAGACCTTCACCAGTAGGCTAGAGTAGGAGTCTAAGACCTTAGCTATTAGGCCAGAGTAAGAGTTAAGACCTTAGCTTTTAGGCCAGAGTAAGAGTTAAGACCTTAACCAGTAGGCCAGAGTACAGTCTAAGACCTTAGCTATTAGACCAGAGTACAAGTCTAAGACCTTAGCTATTAGGCCAGAGTACGAGTTTAAGACATTAGATATTAGGCCAGGGTAAGAGTTAAGACCTTAACCATTAGGCCAGAGTACGAGTCTAAGACATTAGCTATTAGGCCAGAGTAAGAGTTAAGACCTTAGCTATTAGGCCAGAGTAAGAGTTCAGACCTTAGTTATTAGGCCAGAGTAAGAGTTAAGGCCTTAACCATTAGGCCAGAGTACGAGTCGAAGACCTTAGCTATTAGGCCAGAGTAAGAGTTAAGACCTTAACTATTAGGCCAGAGTAAGAGTTAAGACCTTAACCATTAGGCCAGAGTAAGACATAAGACCTTAGCTATTAGGCCAGAGTAAGAGTTAAGACCTTAACCATTAGGCCAGAGTAAGAGTTCAGACCTTAGCTATTAGGCCAGAGTAAGAGTTAAGACCTTAACCAGTAGGCCAGAGTAAGAGTTAAGACCTTAGCCAGTAGGCCAGAGTAAGATTTAAGACCTTAAACATTAGGCCAGAGTACGAGTCTAAGACCTTAGCTATTAGGCCAGAGTAAGAGTTAAGACCTTAGCTATTAGACCAGAGTAAGAGTTAATACCTTAGCTATTAGGCCAGAGTAAGAGTTAAGACCTTAACCATTAGGCCAGAGTAAGAGTTAAGACCTTATCCATTAGGCCAGAGTACGAGTCTAAGACCTTAGCTATTAGGCCAGAGTAAGAGTTAAGACCTTAGCTGTTAGGTCAGAGTAAGAGTTAAGACCTTAAACAGTAGGCCAGAGTACGAGTCTAGGACCTTAGCTATTAGGCCAGAGTAAGAGTTAAGACCTTAGCTATTAGGCCAGAGTAAGAGTTAAGACCTTACCCAGTTATGCCATAGTAAGAGTTAAGACCTTAACCAGTAGGCCAGAGTAAGATTTATGACCTTAACCATTAGGCCAGAGTACGAGTCTAAGACCTTAGCTATTAGGCCAGAGTAAGAGTTAAGGCCTTAACCATTAGACCAGAGTAAGAGTTAAGACCTTAACCATTTGGCCAGAGTACGAGTCTAAGACCTTAGCTATTAGGCCAGACTAAGAGTTAAGACCTTAGCTATTAGGCCAGAGTAAGGGTTAAGAACTTAACCAGTAGGCCAAAGTAAGAGTTAAGACCTTAACCAGTAGGCCAGAGTAAGATTTAAGACCTTAACCTGTAGGCCATAGCACGAGTCTAAGACCTTAGCTATTAGGCCAGAGTAAGAGTTAATACCTTAGCTATTAGGCCAGGGTAAGCGTTGAGACCTTAACCAGTAGGCCAGAGTACAAGTCTAAGACCTTAGCTATAAGGCCAGAGTAAGAGTTAAGACCTTAGCTATTAGGCCAGAGTAAGAGTTAAGACATTAACCAGTAGGCCAGAGTAAGAGTTAAGACATTAACCTTTAGGCCAGAGTACGAGTCTAAGACCTTAGCTATTAGGCCAGAGTAAGAGTTAAGACCTTAACCAGTAGGCCAGCGTAGGAGTTAAGACCTTAATCAGTAGGCCAGAGTAAGAGTTAAGACCTTAACCATTAGGCCAGAGTACGACTCTAAGACCTTAGCTATTAGGCCAGAGTAAGAGTTAAGACCTTAGCTATTAGGCCAGAGTAAGAGTTAAGACCTTAGCTATTAGGCCAGAGTAAGAGTTAAGACCTTAACCAGTAGGCCAGAGTAAGAGTTAAGACCTTAACCAGTAGGCCAGAGTACGAGTCTAAGACCTTAGCTATTCGGCCAGAGTAAGAGTTAAGACCTTAACCATTAGGCCAGAGTACGAGTCTAAGACCTTAGCTATTAGGCCAGAGTAAGAGGTAAGACCTTAACCAGTAGGCCAGCGTAAGAGATAAGACCTTAACCAGTAGGCCGGAGTAAGAGTTAAGACCTTAACCATTAGGCCAGAGTACGAGTCTAAAACCTTAGCTATTAGGCCAGAGTAAGAGTTAAGACCTTAGCTATTAGGCCAGAGTAAGAGTTAAGACCTTAACAAGTAGGCCAGAGTAAGAGTTAAGACCATAACCATTAGGCCAGAGTACGGGTCTAAGACCTTAGCTATTAGGCCAGAGTAAGATTTAAGACCTTAATCAGTAGGCCAGAGTAAGAGTTAAGACCTTAACCAGTAGGCCAGAGTACGAGTCTAAGACCTTAGCTTTTCGGCCAGAGTAAGAGTTAAGACCTTAACCATTAGGCCAGAGTAAGAGTTAAGACCTTAACCATTAGGTCAGAATACGAGTCTAAGACCTTAGCTATTAGGCCAGAGTAAGCGTTTAAGACCTTAGATATTAGGCCAGGATAAGAGTTAAGACCTTAACCATTAGGCCAGTGTACGAGTCTAAGACCTTAGCTATTATTCCAGAGTAAGAGTTAAGACCTTAGCTATTAGGACAGAGTAAGAGTTAAGACCTTAGCTATTAGGCCAGAGTAAGAGTTCAGACCTTAGTTATTAGGCCAGAGTAAGAGTTAAGACCTTAACCTGTAGGCCATAGTACGAGTCTTAGACCTTAGCTATTAGGCAAGAGTAAGAGTTAAGACCTTAACCAGTAGGCCAGAGTACGAGTCAAAGACCTTAAACATTAGGCCAGAGTACGAGTCTAAGACCTTAGCTATTAGGCCATAGTACAAGTCTAAGACCTTAGCTATTAGGCCAGAGTAAGAGTTAAGACCTTAACCAGTAGGCCAGAGTAAGTGTTAAGACCTTAACCTGTAGGCCATAGCACGAGTCTAAGACCTTAGCTATTAGGCCAGAGTAAGAGTTAATACCTTAGCTATTAGGCCAGAGTAAGTGTTAAGACCTTAACCAGTAGGCCAGAGTACAAGTCTAAGACTTTAGCTATTAGGCCAAAGTAAGAGTTAAGACCTTACCCAGTAGGCCAGCGTAAGAGTTAAGACCTTAGCCATTAGGCCAGAGTATGAGTTAAGACCTTAACCATTAGGCCAGAGTACGAGTCTAAGACCTATTAGGCCGGAGTAAGAGTTAAGACCTTAGCTATTAGGCCAGAGTAAGAGTTAAGACCTTAGCTATTAGGCCAGAGTAAGAGTTAAGACGTTAACCAGTAGGCCAGAGGAAGAGTTAAGACCTTAACCAGTAGGCCAAAGTACGAGTCTAAGACCTTAGCTATTCGGCCAGAGTAAGAGTTAAGACCTTCACCAGTAGGCCAGAGTATGAGTCTAAGACCTCAGCTATTAGGCCAGAGTAAGAGTTAAGACCTTAGCTTTTAGGCCAGAGTAAGAGTTAAGACCTTAACCAGTAGGCCAGAGTAAGACTTAACAACTTAACCATTATGCTAGAGTAGGAGTCTAAGACCTTAGCTTTTAGGCCAGAGTAAGAGTAAAGACTTTAACCAGTAGGCCAGAGTAAGAGTTAAGACCTTAACCAGTAGTCCAGAGTACAGTCTAAGACCTTAGCTATTAGACCAGAGTACAAGTCTAAGACCTTAGCTATTAGGCCAGAGTACGAGTTTAAGACATTAGATATTAGGCTAGGGTAAGAGTTAAGACCTTAACCATTAGGCCAGAGTACGAGTCTAAGACATTAGCTATTAGGCCAGAGTAAGAGTTAAGACCTTAGCTATTAGGCCAGAGTAAGAGTTCAGACCTTAGTTATTAGGCCAGAGTAAGAGTTAAGGCCTTAACCATTAGGCCAGAGTACGAGTCGAAGACCTTAGCTATTAGGCCAGAGTAAGAGTTAAGACCTTAACTATTAGGCCAGAGTAAGAGTTAAGACCTTAACCATTAGGCCAGAGTAAGACATAAGACCTTAGCTATTAGGCCAGAGTGAGAGTTAAGACCTTAACCATTAGGCCAGAGTAAGAGTTCAGACCTTAGCTATTAGGCCAGAGTAAGAGTTAAGACCTTAACCAGTAGGCCAGAGTAAGAGTTAAGACCTTAACCAGTAGGCCAGAGTAAGATTTAAGACCTTAAACATTAGGCCAGAGTACGAGTCTAAGACCTTAGCTATTAGGCCAGAGTAAGAGTTAAGACCTTAGCTATTAGACCAGAGTAAGAGTTAATACCTTAGCTATTAGGCCAGAGTAAGAGTTAAGACCTTAACCATTAGGCCAGAGTAAGAGTTAAGACCTTATCCATTAGGCCAGAGTACGAGTCTAAGACCTTAGCTATTAGGCCAGAGTAAGAGTTAAGACCTTAGCTGTTAGGTCAGAGTAAGAGTTAAGACCTTAAACAGTAGGCCAGAGTACGAGTCTAGGACCTTAGCTATTAGGCCAGAGTAAGAGTTAAGACCTTAGCTATTAGGCCAGAGTAAGAGTTAAGACCTTACCCAGTTATGCCATAGTAAGAGTTAAGACCTTAACCAGTAGGCCAGAGTAAGATTTATGACCTTAACCATTAGGCCAGAGTACGAGTCTAAGACCTTAGCTATTAGGCCAGAGTAAGAGTTAAGGCCTTAACCATTAGACCAGAGTAAGAGTTAAGACCTTAACCATTTGGCCAGAGTACGAGTCTAAGACCTTAGCTATTAGGCCAGACTAAGAGTTAAGACCTTAGCTATTAGGCCAGAGTAAGGGTTAAGACCTTAACCAGTAGGCCAGAGTAAGATTTAAGACCTTACACATTAGGCCAGAGTACGAGTCTAAGACCTTAGCTATTAGGCCAGAGTAAGAGTTAAGACCTTAACCAGTAGGCCAGAGTAAGAGTTAAGACCTTAACCATTAGGCCAGAGTACGAGTCTAAGACCTTAGCTATTAGGCCAGAGTAAGAGTTAAGACCTTAACCATTAGGCCAGAGTAAGAGTAAAGACCTTAACCATTTGGCCAGAGTACGAGTCTAAGACCTTAGCTATTAGGCCAGAGTAAGAGTTAAGACCTTAGCTATGAGGCCAGAGTAAGAGTTAAGACCTTAACCATTAGGCCAGAGTAAGACATAAGACCTTAGCTATTAGGCCAGAGTACGAGTTAAGACCTTAACCATTAGGCCAGAGTAAGAGTTCAGACCTTAGCTATTAGGCCAGAGTAAGAGTTAAGACCTTAACCAGTAGGCAAGAGTAAGAGTTAAGACCTTAACCAGTAGGCCAGAGTAAGATTTAAGACCTTAAACATTAGGCCAGAGTACAGGTCTAAGACCTTAGCTATTAGGCCAGAGTAAGAGTTAAGACCTTAGCTATTAGACTAGAGTAAGAGTTAATACCTTAGCTATTAGGCCAGAGTAAGAGTTAAGACCTTAACCATTAGGCCAGAGTAAGAGTTAAGACCTTAACAATTAGGCCAGAGTACGAGTCTAGGACCTTAGCTATTAGGCCAGAGTAAGAGTTAAGACCTTAGCTATTAGGCCAGAGTAAAAGTTAAGACCTTACCCAGTTATGCCATAGTAAGAGTTAAGACCTTAGCTATTAGGCCAGAGTAAGAGTTAAGACCTTAACCATTAGGCCAGAGTAAGAGTTAAGACCTTAACCATTTGGCCAGAGTACGAGTCTAAGACCTTAGCTATTAGGCCAGACTAAGAGTTAAGACCTTAGCTATTAGGCCAGAGTAAGGGTTAAGAACTTAACCAGTAGGCCAAAGTAAGAGTTAAGACCTTAACCAGTAGGCCAGAGTAAGAGTTAAGACCTTAGCTATTAGGCCAGAGTAAGAGTTAAGACCTTAGCTATTAGGCCAGAGTAAGAGTTAAGACCTTAACCAGTAGGCCAGAGTAAGAGTTAAGACCTTAACCATTAGGCCAGAGTACGAGTCTAAGACCTTAGCTAATAGGTCAGAGTAAGAGTTAAGACCTTAACCAGTAGGCCAGAGTAAGAGTTAAGACCTTAACCTTTAGGCCATAGTAAGAGTTAAGACCTTAACCAGTAGGCCAGAGTAAGAGTTAAGACTTTAACCTGTAGGCCATAGTATGAGTCTAAGACCTTAGCTATTAGGCCAGAGTAAGAGTTAAGACCTTAACCAGTAGGCCAGAGTACGAGTCTAAGACCTTAAGCATTAGGCCAGTGTACGAGTCTAAGACCTTAGCTATTAGGCCATAGTACGAGTATAAGACCTTAGCTATTAGGCCTGAGTAAGAGTTAAGACTTCAGCTATTAGGCCAGAGTAAGAGTTAAGACCTTAGCTATTAGGCCAGAGTATGAGTTAAGACCTTAACCTGTAGGCCATAGTACAAGTCTAAGACCTTGGCTATTAGGCCAGAATAAGAGTTAAGACCTTAACCAGTAGACCAGAGAAAGAGTTAAGACCTTAACCTGTAGGCCATAGCACGAGTCTAAGACCTTAGCTATTAGGCCAGAGTAAGAGTTAATACCTTAGCTATTAGGCCAGAGTAAGCGTTGAGACCTTAACCAGTAGGCCAGAGTACAAGTCTAAGACCTTAGCTATTAGGCCAGAGTAAGAGTTAAGACCTTAGCTATTAGGCCAGAGTAAGAGTTAAGACATTAACCAGTAGGCCAGAGTAAGAGTTAAGACATTAACCATTAGGCCAGAGTACGAGTCTAAGACCTTAGCTATTAGGCCAGAGTAAGAGTTAAGACCTTAACCAGTAGGCCAGATCAGTAGGCCAGAGTAAGAGTTAAGACCTTAACCATTAGGCCAGAGTACGACTCTAAGACCTTAGCTATTAGGCCAGAGTAAGAGTTAAGACCTTAGCTATTAGGCCAGAGTAAGAGTTAAGACCTTAGCTATTAGGCCAGAGTAAGAGTTAAGACGTTAACCAGTAGGCCAGAGTAAGAGTTAAGACCTTAACCAGTAGGCCAGAGTACGAGTCTAAGACCTTAGCTATTCGGCCAGAGTAAGAGTTAAGACCTTAACCATTAGGCCAGAGTACGAGTCTAAGACCTTAGCTATTAGGCCAGAGTAAGAGTTAAGACCTTAACCAGTAGGCCAGCGTAAGAGATAAGACCTTAACCAGTAGGCCGGAGTAAGAGTTAAGACCTTAACCATTAGGCCAGAGTACGAGTCTAAAACCTTAGCTATTAGGCCAGAGTAAGAGTTAAGACCTTAGCTATTAGGCCAGAGTAAGAGTTAAGACCTTAACAAGTAGGCCAGAGTAAGAGTTAAGACCATAACCATTAGGCCAGAGTACGGGTCTAAGACCTTAGCTATTAGGCCAGAGTAAGAGTTAAGACCTTAATCAGTAGGCCAGAGTAAGAGTTAAGACCTTAACCAGTAGGCCAGAGTATGAGTCTAAGACCTTAGCTTTTCGGCCAGAGTAAGAGTTAAGACCTTAACCATTAGGCCAGAGTAAGAGTTAAGACCTTAACCATTAGGTCAGAATACGAGTCTAAGACCTTAGCTATTAGGCCAGAGTAAGCGTTTAAGACCTTAGATATTAGGCCAGGATAAGAGTTAAGACCTTAACCATTAGGCCAGTGTACGAGTCTAAGACCTTAGCTATTATTCCAGATTAAGAGTTAAGACCTTAGCTATTAGGACAGAGTAAGAGTTAAGACCTTAGCTATTAGGCCAGAGTAAGAGTTCAGACCTTAGTTATTAGGCCAGAGTAAGAGTTAAGACCTTAACCTGTAGGCCATAGTACGAGTCTTAGACCTTAGCTATTAGGCCAGAGTAAGAGTTAAGACCTTAACCAGTAGGCCAGAGTACGAGTCAAAGACCTTAAACATTAGGCCAGAGTACGAGTCTAAGACCTTAGCTATTAGGCCATAGTACGAGTCTAAGACCTTAGCTATTAGGCCAGAGTAAGAGTTAAGACCTTAGCTATTAGGCCAAAGTAAGAGTTAAGACCTTAACCTGTAGGCCATAGTACAAGTCTAAGACCTTAGCTATTAGGCCAGAGTAAGAGTTAAGACCTTAACCAGTAGGCCAGAGTAAGTGTTAAGATCTTAACCTGTAGGCCATAGCACGAGTCTAAGACCTTAGCTATTAGGCCAGAGTAAGAGTTAATACCTTAGCTATTAGGCCAGAGTAAGTGTTAAGACCTTAACCAGTAGGCCAGAGTACAAGTCTAAGACTTTAGCTATTAGGCCAAAGTAAGAGTTAAGACCTTACCCAGTAGGCCAGCGTAAGAGTTAAGACCTTAACCTGTAGGCCAGAGTAAGAGTTAAGACCTTAACCATTAGGCCAGAGTACGAGTCTAAGACCTTAGCTATTAGGCCGGAGTAAGAGTTAAGACCTTAGCTATTAGGCCAGAGTAAGAGTTAAGACGTTAACCAGTAGGCCAGAGTAAGAGTTAAGACCTTAACCAGTAGGCCAAAGTACGAGTCTAAGACCTTAGCTATTCGGCCAGAGTAAGAGTTAAGACCTTCACCAGTAGGCTAGAGTAGGAGTCTAAGACCTTAGCTATTAGGCCAGAGTAAGAGTTAAGACCTTAGCTTTTAGGCCAGAGTAAGAGTTAAGACCTTAACCAGTAGGCCAGAGTACAGTCTAAGACCTTAGCTATTAGACCAGAGTACAAGTCTAAGACCTTAGCTATTAGGCCAGAGTACGAGTTTAAGACATTAGATATTAGGCCAGGGTAAGAGTTAAGACCTTAACCATTAGGCCAGAGTACGAGTCTAAGACATTAGCTATTAGGCCAGAGTAAGAGTTAAGACCTTAGCTATTAGGCCAGAGTAAGAGTTCAGACCTTAGTTATTAGGCCAGAGTAAGAGTTAAGGCCTTAACCATTAGGCCAGAGTACGAGTCGAAGACCTTAGCTATTAGGCCAGAGTAAGAGTTAAGACCTTAACTATTAGGCCAGAGTAAGAGTTAAGACCTTAACCATTAGGCCAGAGTAAGACATAAGACCTTAGCTATTAGGCCAGAGTAAGAGTTAAGACCTTAACCATTAGGCCAGAGTAAGAGTTCAGACCTTAGCTATTAGGCCAGAGTAAGAGTTAAGACCTTAACCAGTAGGCCAGAGTAAGAGTTAAGACCTTAGCCAGTAGGCCAGAGTAAGATTTAAGACCTTAAACATTAGGCCAGAGTACGAGTCTAAGACCTTAGCTATTAGGCCAGAGTAAGAGTTAAGACCTTAGCTATTAGACCAGAGTAAGAGTTAATACCTTAGCTATTAGGCCAGAGTAAGAGTTAAGACCTTAACCATTAGGCCAGAGTAAGAGTTAAGACCTTATCCATTAGGCCAGAGTACGAGTCTAAGACCTTAGCTATTAGGCCAGAGTAAGAGTTAAGACCTTAGCTGTTAGGTCAGAGTAAGAGTTAAGACCTTAAACAGTAGGCCAGAGTACGAGTCTAGGACCTTAGCTATTAGGCCAGAGTAAGAGTTAAGACCTTAGCTATTAGGCCAGAGTAAGAGTTAAGACCTTACCCAGTTATGCCATAGTAAGAGTTAAGACCTTAACCAGTAGGCCAGAGTAAGATTTATGACCTTAACCATTAGGCCAGAGTACGAGTCTAAGACCTTAGCTATTAGGCCAGAGTAAGAGTTAAGGCCTTAACCATTAGACCAGAGTAAGAGTTAAGACCTTAACCATTTGGCCAGAGTACGAGTCTAAGACCTTAGCTATTAGGCCAGACTAAGAGTTAAGACCTTAGCTATTAGGCCAGAGTAAGGGTTAAGAACTTAACCAGTAGGCCAAAGTAAGAGTTAAGACCTTAACCAGTAGGCCAGAGTAAGATTTAAGACCTTACACATTAGGCCAGAGTACGAGTCTAAGACCTTAGCTATTAGGCCAGAGTAAGAGTTAAGACCTTAACCAGTAGGCCAGAGTAAGAGTTAAGACCTTAACCATTAGGCCAGAGTACGAGTCTAAGACCTTAGCTACTAGGCCAGAGTAAGAGTTAAGACCTTAACCATTAGGCCAGAGTAAGAGTAAAGACCTTAACCATTTGGCCAGAGTACGAGTCTAAGACCTTAGCTATTAGGCCAGAGTAAGAGTTAAGACCTTAGCTATGAGGCCAGAGTAAGAGTTAAGACCTTAACCAGTAGGCCAGAGTAAGATTTAAGACCTTAACCATTAGGCCAGAGTACGAGTCTAAGACCTTAGCTATTAGGCCAGAGTAAGAGTTAAGACCTTAACCAGTAGGCCAGAGTAAGAGTTAAGACCTTAACCATTAGGCCAGAGTACGAGTCTAAGACCTTAGCTATTAGGCCAGAGTAAGAGTTAAGACCTTAGCTGTTAGGTCAGAGTAAGAGTTAAGACCTTAAACAGTAGGCCAGAGTACGAGTCTAGGACCTTAGCTATTAGGCCAGAGTAAGAGTTAAGACCTTAGCTATTAGGCCAGAGTAAGTGTTCAGACCTTACCCAGTAGGCCAGAGTAAGAGTTAAGACCTTAACCAGTTGGCCAGAGTAAGATTTAAGACCTTAACCATTAGGCCAGAGTACGAGTCTAAGACCTTAGCTATTAGGCCAGAGTAAGAGTTAAGACCTTAAACATTAGGCCAGAGTAAGAGTTAAGACCTTAACCAGTAGGCCAGAGTAAGAGTTAACACCTTAACCAGTAGGCCAGAGTACGAGTCTAAGACCTTAGCTATTAGGCCAGAGTAAGAGTTAAGACCTTAGCTATTAGGCCAGAGTAAGAGTTAAGACCTTAACCACTAGGCCAAAGTCGGAGTTAAGACGTTAACCAGTAGGCCAGAGTAAGATTTAAGACCTTAAACATTAGGCCAGAGTACGAGTCTAAGACCTTAGCTATTAGGCCAGAGTAAGAGTTAAGACCTTAACCAGTAGGCCAGAGTAAGAGTTAAGACCTTAACCATTAGGCCAGAGTACGAGTCTAAGACCTTAGCTATTAGGCCAGAGTAAGAGTTAAGACCTTAGCTATTAGGTCAGAGTAAGAGTTAAGACCTTAAACAGTAGGCCAGAGTACAAGTCTAGGACCTTAGCTATTAGGCCAGAGTAAGAGTTAAGACCTTAACCAGTAGGCCAGAGTAAGAGTTAAGACCTTAACCTGTAGGCCAGAGTACGAGTCTAAGACCTTAGCTATTGGGCCAGAGTAAGAGTTAAGACCTTAACCATTAGGCCAGAGTACGAGTCTAAGACCTTAGCTATTAGGCCAGAGTAAGAGTTAAGACCTTAACCAGTAGGCCGGAGTACGAGTCTAAGACCTTAGCTATTAGGCCAGAGTAAGAGTTAAGACCTTAGCTATTAGGCCAGAGTAAGAGTTAAGACCTTAACCATTAGGCCAGAGAAAGAGTTAAGACCTTAGCTATTAGGCCAGAGTAAGAGTTAAGACCTTAACCAGTAGGCCAGATTAAGAGTTGAGACCTTAACCATTAGGCCAGAGTACGAGTCTAAGACCTTAGATATTAGGCCAGAGTAAGAGTTAAGACTTTAACCAGTATGCCAGAGTAAGAGTCAAAGACCTTAAACATTAGGCCAGAGTACGAGTCAAAGACCTTAAACATTAGGCCAGAGTACGAGTCTAAGACCTTAGCTATTAGGCCATAGTACGAGTCTAAGACCTTAGCTATTAGGCCAGAGTAAGAGTTAAGAGCTTAGCTATTAGGCCAAAGTAAGAGTTAAGACCTTAACCTGTAGGCCATAGTTTAAGTCTAAGACCTTAGCTATTAGGCCAGAGTAAGAGTTAAGACCTTAACCAGTAGGCCAGAGTAAGTGTTAAGACCTTAACCTGTAGGCCATAGCACGAGTCTAAGACCTTAGCTATTAGGCCAGAGTAAGAGTTAATACCTTAGCTATTAGGCCAGAGTAAGTGTTAAGACCTTAACCAGTAGGCCAGAGTACAAGTCTAAGACCATAGCTATTAGGCCAGAGTAAGAGTTAAGACCGTAACCAGTAGGCCAGCGTAAGAGTTAAGACCTTAACCAGTAGGCCAGAGTAAGAGTTAAGACCTTAACCATTAGGCCAGAGTACGAGTCTAAGACCTTAGCTATTAGGCCAGAGTAAGAGTTAAGACCTTAGCTATTAGGCCAGAGTAAGAGTTAAGACCTTAGCTATTAGGCCAGAGTAAGAGTTAAGACGTTAACCAGTAGGCCAGAGTAAGAGTTAAGACCTTAACCAGTAGGCCAGAGTACGATCTAGGACCTTAGCTATTCGGCCAGAGTAAGAATTAAGACCTTAACCATTAGGCCAGAGTAAGAGTTAAGACCTTCACCAGTAGGCCAGAGTATGAGTCTAAGACTTTAGCTATTAGGCCAGAGTAAGAGTTAAGACCTTAGCTTTTAGGCCAGAGTAAGAGTTAAGACCTTAACCAGTAGGCCAGAGTAAGAGTTAACAACTTAACCATTATGCTAGAGTAGTAGTCTAAGACCTTATCTTTTAGGCCAGAGTAAGAGTTAAGACTTTATCCAGTAGGCCAGAATAAGAGTTAAGACCTTTACCAGTAGGCCAGAGTAAGAGTTAAGACCTTAACCAGTAGTCCAGAGTACAGTCTAAGACCTTAGCTATTAGACCAGAGTACAAGTCTAAGACCTTAGCTATTAGGCCAGAGTACGAGTTTAAGACATTAGATATTAGGCCAGGGTAAGAGTTAAGACCTTAACCATTAGGCCAGAGTACGAGTCTAAGACATTAGCTATTAGGCCAGAGTAAGAGTTAAGACCTTAGCTATTAGGCCAGAGTGAGAGTTCAGACCTTAGTTATTAGGCCAGAGTAAGAGTTAAGGCCTTAACCATTAGGCCAGAGTACGAGTCTAAGACCTTAGCTATTAGGCCAGAGTAAGAGTTAAGACCTTATCTATTAGGCCAGAGTAAGAGTTAAGACCTTAACCAGTAGGCCGGAGTACGAGTCTAAGACCTTAGCTATTAGGCCAGAGTAAGAGTTAAGACCTTAGCTATTAGGCCAGAGTAAGAGTTAAGACCTTAACCATTAGGCCAGAGAAAGAGTTAAGACCTTAGCTATTAGGCCAGAGTAAGAGTTAAGACCTTAACCAGTAGGCCAGATTAAGAGTTGAGACCTTAACCATTAGGCCAGAGTACGAGTCTAAGACCTTAGATATTAGGCCAGAGTAAGAGTTAAGACTTTAACCAGTAGGCCAGAGTACGAGTCAAAGACCTTAAACATTAGGCCAGAGAACGAGTCAAAGACCTTAAACATTAGGCCAGAGTACGAGTCTAAGACCTTAGCTATTAGGCCATAGTACGAGTCTAAGACCTTAGCTATTAGGCCAGAGTAAGAGTTAAGACCTTAGCTATTAGGCCAAAGTAAGAGTTAAGACCTTAACCTGTAGGCCATAGTACAAGTCTAAGACCTTAGCTATTAGGCCAGAGTAAGAGTTAATACCTTAACCAGTAGGCCAGAGTAAGTGTTAAGACCTTAACCTGTAGGCCATAGCACGAGTCTAAGACCTTAGCTATTAGGCCAGAGTAAGAGTTAATACCTTAGGTATTAGGCCAGAGTAAGTATTAAGACCTTAACCAGTAGGCCAGAGTACAAGTCTAAGACCTTAGCTATTAGGCCAGAGTAAGAGTTAAGACCGTAACAAGTAGGCCAGCGTAAGAGTTAAGACCTTAACCAGTAGGCCAGAGTACGAGTCTAAGACCTTAGCTATTAGGCCAGAGTAAGAGTTAAGACCTTAGCTATTAGGCCAGAGTAAGAGTTAAGACCTTAGCTATTAGGCCACAGTAAGAGTTAAGACGTTAACCAGTAGGCCAGAGTAAGAGTTAAGACCTTAACCAGTAGGCCAGAGTACGATCTAAGACCTTAGCTATTCGGCCAGAGTAAGAGTTAAGACCTTCACCAGTAGGCCAGAGTATGAGTATAAGACCTTAGCTATTAGGCCAGAGAAAGAGTTAAGACCTTAGCTTTTAGGCCAGAGTAAGAGTTAAGACCTTATCCAGTAGGCCAGAATAAGAGTTAAGACCTTTACCAGTAGGCCAGAGTAAGAGTTAAGACCTTAACCAGTAGTCCAGAGTACAGTCTAAGACCTTAGCTATTAGACCAGAGTACAAGTCTAAGACCTTAGCTATTAGGCCAGAGTACGAGTTTAAGACATTAGATATTAGGGCAGGGTAAGAGTTAAGACCTTAACCATTAGGCCAGAGTACGAGTCTAAGACATTAGCTATTAGGCCAGAGTAAGAGTTAAGACCTTAGCTATTAGGCCAGAGTAAAAGTTCAGACCTTAGTTATTAGGCCAGAGTAAGAGTTAAGGCCTTAACCATTAGGCCAGAGTACGAGTCTAAGACCTTAGCTATTAGGCCAGAGTAAGAGTTAAGACCTTAACTATTAGGCCAGAGTAAGAGTTAAGACCTTAACCATTAGGCCAGAGTAAGACATAAGACCTTAGCTATTAGGCCAGAGTACGAGTTAAGACCTTAACCATTAGGCCAGAGTAAGAGTTCAGACCTTAGCTATTAGGCCAGAGTAAGAGTTAAGACCTTAACCAGTAGGCCAGAGTAAGAGTTAAGACCTTAACCAGTAGGCCAGAGTAAGATTTAAGACCTTAAACATTAGGCCAGAGTACGGGTCTAAGACCTTAGCTATTAGGCCACAGTAAGAGTTAAGACCTTAGCTATTAGACTAGAGTAAGAGTTAATACCTTAGCTATTAGGCCAGAGTAAGAGTTAAGACCTTAACCATTAGGCCAGAGTAAGAGTTAAGACCTTAACCATTAGGCCAGAGTACGAGTCTAGGACCTTAGCTATTAGGCCAGAGTAAGAGTTAAGACCTTAGCTATTAGGCCAGAGTAAGAGTTAAGACCTTACCCAGTTATGCCATAGTAAGAGTTAAGACCTTAACCAGTAGGCCAGAGTAAGATTTATGACCTTAACCATTAGGCCAGAGTACGAGTCTAAGACCTTAGCTATTAGACCAGAGTAAGAGTTAAGACCTTAACCATTAGGCAAGAGTAAGAGTTAAGACCTTCACCATTTGGCCAGAGTACGAGTCTAAGACCTTAGCTATTAGGCCAGACTAAGAGTTAAGACCTTAACCAGTAGGCCAGAGTAAGAGTTAAGACCATAACCATTAGGCCAGAGTACGAGTCCAAGACCTTAGCTATTCGGCCAGAGTAAGAGTTAAGACCTTAACCATTAGGCCAGAGTACGAGTCTAAGACCTTAGCTATTAGGCCAGAGTAAGAGTTAAGACCTTAACTAGTAGGCCATAGTAAGAGTTAAGACCTTAACCAGTAGGCCAGAGTAAGAGTTAAGACCATAACCATTAGGCCAGAGTACGAGTCTAAGACCTTAGCTATTCGGCCAGAGTAAGGGTTAAGAACTTAACCAGTAGGCCAAAGTAAGAGTTAAGACCTTAACCAGTAGGCCAGAGTAAGAGTTAAGACCTTAACCAGTAGGCCAGAGTAAGATTTAAGACCTTAACCATTAGGCCAGAGTACGAGTCTAAGACCTTAACCATTAGGCCAGAGTACGAGTCTAAGACCTTAGCTATTAGGCCAGAGTAAGAGTTAAGACCTTAACCAGTAGGCCAGAGTAAGAGTTAAGACCTTAACCATTAGGCCAGAGTACGAGTCTAAGACCTTAGCTATTAGGCCAGAGTAAGAGTTAAGACCTTAACCAGTAGGCCAGAGTAAGAGTTAAGACCATAACCATTAGGCCAGAGTACGAGTCTAAGACCTTAGCTATTCGGCCAGAGTAAGAGTTAAGACCTTAACCATTAGGCCAGAGTACGAGTCTAAGACCTTAGCTATTAGGCCAGAGTAAGAGTTAAGACCTTAACCAGTAGGCCATAGTAAGAGTTAAGACCTTAACCAGTAGGCCAGAGTAAGAGTTAAGACCTTAACCTGTAGGCCATAGTACGAGTCTAAGACCTTAGCTATTAGGCCAGAGTAAGAGTTAAGACCTTAACCATTAGGCCAGAGTATGAGTCTAAGACCTTAGCTATTAGGCCAGAATAAGTGTTAAGACCTTAACCAGTAGGCCAGAGTACGAGTTAAGACCTTAGCTATTAGGCCAGAGTAAGATTTAAGACCTTAACCATTAGGCCTGAGTAAGAGTTAAGACCTGCACCAGTAGGCCACAGTACGAGTCTAAGACCTTAGCTAATAGGCCAGAGTAAGAGTTAAGACCTTAGCTATTAGGCCAAAGTAAGAGTTAAGACCTTAACCAGTAGGCCAGAGTAAGAGTTGAGACCTTAACCATTAGGCCAGAGTACGAGTCTAAGACCTTAGCTATTAGGCCAGAGTAAGAGTTAAGACCTTAACCATTAGGCCAGAGTACGAGTCTAAAACCTTAGCTATTAGGCCAGAGTAAGAGTTAGGACCTTAACCAGAAGGCTAGAGTATGAGTCTAAGACCTTAGCTATTAGACCAGAGTACGAGTATAAGACCTTAGCTATTAGGCCAGGGTAAGAGTTAAGACCTTAACCGTTAGGTCAGAGTACGAGTCTAAGACCTTAGCTATTAGGCCAGAGTAAGAGTTAAGACCTTAGCTATTAGGCCAGAGCAAGAGTTAAGACCTTATCCATTAGGCCAGAGTATGAGTTAAGACCTTAGCTATTAGGCCAGAGTAAGAGTTAAGACCTAAGCTATTAGGCCAGAGTAAGAGTTAAGACCTTAACCAGTAGGCCAAAGTAAGAGTTAAGACCTTAACCAGTAGGCCAGAGTAAGAGTTAAGACCTTAACCATTAGGCCAGAGTAAGAGTTAAGACCTTAACCAGTAGGCCAGAGTAAGAGTTAAGACCTTAACCATTAGGCCAGAGTACGAGTCTAAGACCTTAACATGTAGGCCATAGTACGAATCTAAGACCTTAGCTATTAGGCCAGAGTAAGAGTTAAGACGTTAGGTATTAGGTCAGAGTAAGAGTTAAGACCTTAACCAGTAGGCCAGAGTATGAGTCTAGGACCCTAGCTATTAGGCCAGAGTAACAGTTAAGACCTTAACCAGTAGGCCAGAGTAAGAGTTAAGACCTTAACCTGTAGGCCATAGTACGAGTCTAAGACCTTAGCTATTAGGCCAGAGTAAGAGTTAAGACCTTAGCTATTAGGCCAGAGTAAGAGTTAAGACCTTAACCATTAGGCCAGAGTACGAGTCTAAGACCTTAGCTATTAGGCCAGAGTAAGAGTTAAGACCTTAGCTATTAGGCCAGAGTAAGAGTTACGACCTTAACCAGTAGGCCAGAGTAAGAGTTAAGACCTTAACCATTAGGCCAGAGTACGAGTCTAAGACCTTAGCTATTAGGCCAGAGTAAGAGTTAAGACCTTAACCAGTAGGCCAGAGTACAGTCTAAGACCTTAGCTATTAGACCAGAGTACAAGTCTAAGACCTTAGCTATTAGGCCAGAGTACGAGTTTAAGACATTAGATATTAGGCCAGGGTAAGAGTTAAGACCTTAACCATTAGGCCAGAGTACGAGTCTAAGACATTAGCTATTAGGCCAGAGTAAGAGTTAAGACCTTAGCTTTTAGGCCAGAGTAAGAGTTCAGACCTTAGTTATTAGGCCAGAGTAAGAGTTAAGGCCTTAACCATTAGGCCAGAGTACGAGTCTAAGACCTTAGCTATTAGGCCAGAGTAAGAGTTAAGACCTTAACTATTAGGCCAGAGTAAGAGTTAAGACCTTAACCATTAGGCCAGAGTAAGACATAAGACCTTAGCTATTAGGCCAGAGTACGAGTTAAGACCTTAACCATTAGGCCAGAGTAAGAGTTCAGACCTTAGGTATTAGGCCAGAGTAAGAGTTAAGACCTTAACCAGTAGGCCAGAGTAAGAGTTAAGACCTTAACCAGTAGGCCAGAGTAAGATTTAAGACCTTAAACATTAGGCCAGAGTACGGGTCTAAGACCTTAGCTATTAGGCCAGAGTAAGAGTTAAGACCTTAGCTATTAGACTAGAGTAAGAGTTAATACCTTAGCTATTAGGCCAGAGTAAGAGTTAAGACCTTAACCATTAGGCCAGAGTAAGAGTTAAGACCTTAACCATTAGGCCAGAGTACGAGTCTAGGACCTTAGCTATTAGGCCAGAGTAAGAGTTAAGACCTTAGCTATTAGGCCAGAGTAAAAGTTAAGACCTTACCCAGTTATGCCATAGTAAGAGTTAAGACCTTAACCAGTAGGCCAGAGTAAGATTTATGACCTTAACCATTAGGCCAGAGTACGAGTCTAAGACCTTAGCTATTAGGCCAGAGTAAGAGTTAAGACCTTAACCATTAGGCCAGAGTAAGAGTTAAGACCTTAACCACTTGGCCAGAGTACGAGTCTAAGACCTTAGCTATTAGGCCAGACTAAGAGTTAAGACCTTAGCTATTAGGCCAGAGTAAGGGTTAAGAACTTAACCAGTAGGCCAAAGTAAGAGTTAAGACCTTAACCAGTAGGCCAGAGTAAGAGTTAAGACCTTAACCAGCAGGCCAGAGTAAGATTTAAGACCTTAACCATTAGGCCAGAGTACGAGTCTAAGACCTTAGCTATTAGGCCAGAGTAAGAGTTAAGACCTTAACCAGTAGGCCAGAGTAAGAGTTAAGACCTTAACCATTAGGCCAGAGTACGAGTCTAAGACCTTAGCTATTAGGCCAGAGTAAGAGTTAAGACCTTAACCAGTAGGCCAGAGTAAGAGTTAAGACCTTAACCTTTAGGCCATAGTAAGAGTTAAGACCTTAACCAGTAGGCCAGAGTAAGAGTTAAGACTTTAACCTGTAGGCCATAGTATGAGTCTAAGACCTTAGCTATTAGGCCAGAGTAAGAGTTAAGACCTTAACCAGTAGGCCAGAGTACGAGTCTAAGACCTTAAGCATTAGGCCAGTGTACGAGTCTAAGACCTTAGCTATTAGGCCATAGTATGAGTATAAGACCTTAGCTATTAGGCCTGAGTAAGAGTTAAGACTTCAGCTATTAGGCCAGAGTAAGAGTTAAGACCTTAGCTTTTAGGCCAGAGTATGAGTTAAGACCTTAACCTGTAGGCCATAGTACAAGTCTAAGACCTTGGCTATTAGGCCAGAGTAAGAGTTAAGACCTTAACCAGTAGACCAGAGTAAGAGTTAAGACCTTAACCTGTAGGCCATAGCACGAGTCTAAGACCTTAGCTATTAGGCCAGAGTAAGAGTTAATACCTTAGCTATTAGGCCAGAGTAAGCGTTAAGACCTTAACCAGTAGGCCAGAGTACGAGTCTAAGACCTTAGCTGTTAGGCCAGAGTAAGAGTTAAGACCTTAACCATTAGGCCAGAGTAAGAGTTAAGACCTTAACCTGTAGGCCATAGTACGAGTCTAAGACCTTAGCTATTAGGCCAGAGTAAGAGTTAAGACATTAACCAGTAGGCCAGAGTAAGAGTTAAGACATTAACCATTAGGCCAGAGTACGAGTCTAAGACCTTAGCTATTAGGCCAGAGTAAGAGTTAAGACCTTAACCAGTAGGCCAGCGTAGGAGTTAAGACCTTAATCAGTAGGCCAGAGTACGAGTCTAAGACCTTAGCTATTCGGCCAGAGTAAGAGTTAAGACCTTAACCATTAGGCCAGAGTACGAGTCTAAGACCTTAGCTATTAGGCCAGAGTAAGAGTTAAGACCTTAACCAGTAGGCCAGCGTAAGAGATAAGACCTTAACCAGTAGGCCAGAGTAAGAGTTAAGACCTTAACCATTAGGCCAGAGTACGAGTCTAAAACCTTAGCTATTAGGCCAGAGTAAGAGTTAAGACCTTAGCTATTAGGCCAGAGTAAGAGTGAAGACCTTAACAAGTAGGCCAGAGTAAGAGTTAAGACCATAACCATTAGGCCAGAGTACGGGTCTAAGACCTTAGCTATTAGGCCAGAGTAAGAGTTAAGACCTTAATCAGTAGGCCAGAGTAAGAGTTAAGACCTTAACCAGTAGGCCAGAGTACGAGTCTAAGACCTTAGCTTTTCGGCCAGAGTAAGAGTTAAGACCTTAACCATTAGGCCAGAGTACGAGTCTAGGACCCTAGCTATTAGGCCAGAGTAACAGTTAAGACCTTAACCAGTAGACCAGAGTAAGAGTTAAGACCTTAACCTGTAGGCCATAGCATGAGTCTAAGACCTTAGCTATTAGGCCAGAGTAAGAGTTAATACCTTAGCTATTAGGCCAGAGTAAGAGTTAAGACCTTAGCTATTAGGCCAGAGTAAGAGTTAAGACGTTAACCAGTAGGCCAGAGTAAGAGTTAAGACCTTAACCAGTAGGCCAGAGTACGATCTAGGACCTTAGCTATTCGGCCAGAGTAAGAATTAAGACCTTAACCATTAGGCCAGAGTAAGAGTTAAGACCTTCACCAGTAGGCCAGAGTATGAGTCTAAGACTTTAGCTATTAGGCCAGAGTAAGAGTTAAGACCTTAGCTTTTAGGCCAGAGTAAGAGTTAAGACCTTAACCAGTAGGCCAGAGTAAGAGTTAACAACTTAACCATTATGCTAGAGTAGTAGTCTAAGACCTTATCTTTTAGGCCAGAGTAAGAGTTAAGACTTTATCCAGTAGGCCAGAATAAGAGTTAAGACCTTTACCAGTAGGCCAGAGTAAGAGTTAAGACCTTAACCAGTAGTCCAGAGTACAGTCTAAGACCTTAGCTATTAGACCAGAGTACAAGTCTAAGACCTTAGCTATTAGGCCAGAGTACGAGTTTAAGACATTAGATATTAGGCCAGGGTAAGAGTTAAGACCTTAACCATTAGGCCAGAGTACGAGTCTAAGACATTAGCTATTAGGCCAGAGTAAGAGTTAAGACCTTAGCTATTAGGCCAGAGTGAGAGTTCAGACCTTAGTTATTAGGCCAGAGTAAGAGTTAAGGCCTTAACCATTAGGCCAGAGTACGAGTCTAAGACCTTAGCTATTAGGCCAGAGTAAGAGTTAAGACCTTATCTATTAGGCCAGAGTAAGAGTTAAGACCTTAACCAGTAGGCCGGAGTACGAGTCTAAGACCTTAGCTATTAGGCCAGAGTAAGAGTTAAGACCTTAGCTATTAGGCCAGAGTAAGAGTTAAGACCTTAACCATTAGGCCAGAGAAAGAGTTAAGACCTTAGCTATTAGGCCAGAGTAAGAGTTAAGACCTTAACCAGTAGGCCAGATTAAGAGTTGAGACCTTAACCATTAGGCCAGAGTACGAGTCTAAGACCTTAGATATTAGGCCAGAGTAAGAGTTAAGACTTTAACCAGTAGGCCAGAGTACGAGTCAAAGACCTTAAACATTAGGCCAGAGAACGAGTCAAAGACCTTAAACATTAGGCCAGAGTACGAGTCTAAGACCTTAGCTATTAGGCCATAGTACGAGTCTAAGACCTTAGCTATTAGGCCAGAGTAAGAGTTAAGACCTTAGCTATTAGGCCAAAGTAAGAGTTAAGACCTTAACCTGTAGGCCATAGTACAAGTCTAAGACCTTAGCTATTAGGCCAGAGTAAGAGTTAATACCTTAACCAGTAGGCCAGAGTAAGTGTTAAGACCTTAACCTGTAGGCCATAGCACGAGTCTAAGACCTTAGCTATTAGGCCAGAGTAAGAGTTAATACCTTAGGTATTAGGCCAGAGTAAGTATTAAGACCTTAACCAGTAGGCCAGAGTACAAGTCTAAGACCTTAGCTATTAGGCCAGAGTAAGAGTTAAGACCGTAACAAGTAGGCCAGCGTAAGAGTTAAGACCTTAACCAGTAGGCCAGAGTACGAGTCTAAGACCTTAGCTATTAGGCCAGAGTAAGAGTTAAGACCTTAGCTATTAGGCCAGAGTAAGAGTTAAGACCTTAGCTATTAGGCCACAGTAAGAGTTAAGACGTTAACCAGTAGGCCAGAGTAAGAGTTAAGACCTTAACCAGTAGGCCAGAGTACGATCTAAGACCTTAGCTATTCGGCCAGAGTAAGAGTTAAGACCTTCACCAGTAGGCCAGAGTATGAGTATAAGACCTTAGCTATTAGGCCAGAGAAAGAGTTAAGACCTTAGCTTTTAGGCCAGAGTAAGAGTTAAGACCTTATCCAGTAGGCCAGAATAAGAGTTAAGACCTTTACCAGTAGGCCAGAGTAAGAGTTAAGACCTTAACCAGTAGTCCAGAGTACAGTCTAAGACCTTAGCTATTAGACCAGAGTACAAGTCTAAGACCTTAGCTATTAGGCCAGAGTACGAGTTTAAGACATTAGATATTAGGGCAGGGTAAGAGTTAAGACCTTAACCATTAGGCCAGAGTACGAGTCTAAGACATTAGCTATTAGGCCAGAGTAAGAGTTAAGACCTTAGCTATTAGGCCAGAGTAAAAGTTCAGACCTTAGTTATTAGGCCAGAGTAAGAGTTAAGGCCTTAACCATTAGGCCAGAGTACGAGTCTAAGACCTTAGCTATTAGGCCAGAGTAAGAGTTAAGACCTTAACTATTAGGCCAGAGTAAGAGTTAAGACCTTAACCATTAGGCCAGAGTAAGACATAAGACCTTAGCTATTAGGCCAGAGTACGAGTTAAGACCTTAACCATTAGGCCAGAGTAAGAGTTCAGACCTTAGCTATTAGGCCAGAGTAAGAGTTAAGACCTTAACCAGTAGGCCAGAGTAAGAGTTAAGACCTTAACCAGTAGGCCAGAGTAAGATTTAAGACCTTAAACATTAGGCCAGAGTACGGGTCTAAGACCTTAGCTATTAGGCCACAGTAAGAGTTAAGACCTTAGCTATTAGACTAGAGTAAGAGTTAATACCTTAGCTATTAGGCCAGAGTAAGAGTTGAGACCTTAACCATTAGGCCAGAGTAAGAGTTAAGACCTTAACCATTAGGCCAGAGTACGAGTCTAGGACCTTAGCTATTAGGCCAGAGTAAGAGTTAAGACCTTAGCTATTAGGCCAGAGTAAGAGTTAAGACCTTACCCAGTTATGCCATAGTAAGAGTTAAGACCTTAACCAGTAGGCCAGAGTAAGATTTATGACCTTAACCATTAGGCCAGAGTACGAGTCTAAGACCTTAGCTATTAGACCAGAGTAAGAGTTAAGACCTTAACCATTAGGCAAGAGTAAGAGTTAAGACCTTCACCATTTGGCCAGAGTACGAGTCTAAGACCTTAGCTATTAGGCCAGACTAAGAGTTAAGACCTTAACCAGTAGGCCAGAGTAAGAGTTAAGACCATAACCATTAGGCCAGAGTACGAGTCCAAGACCTTAGCTATTCGGCCAGAGTAAGAGTTAAGACCTTAACCATTAGGCCAGAGTACGAGTCTAAGACCTTAGCTATTAGGCCAGAGTAAGAGTTAAGACCTTAACCAGTAGGCCATAGTAAGAGTTAAGACCTTAACCAGTAGGCCAGAGTAAGAGTTAAGACCATAACCATTAGGCCAGAGTACGAGTCTAAGACCTTAGCTATTCGGCCAGAGTAAGGGTTAAGAACTTAACCAGTAGGCCAAAGTAAGAGTTAAGACCTTAACCAGTAGGCCAGAGTAAGAGTTAAGACCTTAACCAGTAGGCCAGAGTAAGATTTAAGACCTTAACCATTAGGCCAGAGTACGAGTCTAAGACCTTAACCATTAGGCCAGAGTACGAGTCTAAGACCTTAGCTATTAGGCCAGAGTAAGAGTTAAGACCTTAACCAGTAGGCCAGAGTAAGAGTTAAGACCTTAACCATTAGGCCAGAGTACGAGTCTAAGACCTTAGCTATTAGGCCAGAGTAAGAGTTAAGACCTTAACCAGTAGGCCAGAGTAAGAGTTAAGACCATAACCATTAGGCCAGAGTACGAGTCTAAGACCTTAGCTATTCGGCCAGAGTAAGAGTTAAGACCTTAACCATTAGGCCAGAGTACGAGTCTAAGACCTTAGCTATTAGGCCAGAGTAAGAGTTAAGACCTTAACCAGTAGGCCATAGTAAGAGTTAAGACCTTAACCAGTAGGCCAGAGTAAGAGTTAAGACCTTAACCTGTAGGCCATAGTACGAGTCTAAGACCTTAGCTATTAGGCCAGAGTAAGAGTTAAGACCTTAACCATTAGGCCAGAGTATGAGTCTAAGACCTTAGCTATTAGGCCAGAATAAGTGTTAAGACCTTAACCAGTAGGCCAGAGTACGAGTTAAGACCTTAGCTATTAGGCCAGAGTAAGATTTAAGACCTTAACCATTAGGCCTGAGTAAGAGTTAAGACCTGCACCAGTAGGCCACAGTACGAGTCTAAGACCTTAGCTAATAGGCCAGAGTAAGAGTTAAGACCTTAGCTATTAGGCCAAAGTAAGAGTTAAGACCTTAACCAGTAGGCCAGAGTAAGAGTTGAGACCTTAACCATTAGGCCAGAGTACGAGTCTAAGACCTTAGCTATTAGGCCAGAGTAAGAGTTAAGACCTTAACCATTAGGCCAGAGTACGAGTCTAAAACCTTAGCTATTAGGCCAGAGTAAGAGTTAGGACCTTAACCAGAAGGCTAGAGTATGAGTCTAAGACCTTAGCTATTAGACCAGAGTACGAGTATAAGACCTTAGCTATTAGGCCAGGGTAAGAGTTAAGACCTTAACCGTTAGGTCAGAGTACGAGTCTAAGACCTTAGCTATTAGGCCAGAGTAAGAGTTAAGACCTTAGCTATTAGGCCAGAGCAAGAGTTAAGACCTTATCCATTAGGCCAGAGTATGAGTTAAGACCTTAGCTATTAGGCCAGAGTAAGAGTTAAGACCTAAGCTATTAGGCCAGAGTAAGAGTTAAGACCTTAACCAGTAGGCCAAAGTAAGAGTTAAGACCTTAACCAGTAGGCCAGAGTAAGAGTTAAGACCTTAACCATTAGGCCAGAGTAAGAGTTAAGACCTTAACCAGTAGGCCAGAGTAAGAGTTAAGACCTTAACCATTAGGCCAGAGTACGAGTCTAAGACCTTAACATGTAGGCCATAGTACGAATCTAAGACCTTAGCTATTAGGCCAGAGTAAGAGTTAAGACGTTAGGTATTAGGTCAGAGTAAGAGTTAAGACCTTAACCAGTAGGCCAGAGTATGAGTCTAGGACCCTAGCTATTAGGCCAGAGTAACAGTTAAGACCTTAACCAGTAGGCCAGAGTAAGAGTTAAGACCTTAACCTGTAGGCCATAGTACGAGTCTAAGACCTTAGCTATTAGGCCAGAGTAAGAGTTAAGACCTTAGCTATTAGGCCAGAGTAAGAGTTAAGACCTTAACCATTAGGCCAGAGTACGAGTCTAAGACCTTAGCTATTAGGCCAGAGTAAGAGTTAAGACCTTAGCTATTAGGCCAGAGTAAGAGTTACGACCTTAACCAGTAGGCCAGAGTAAGAGTTAAGACCTTAACCATTAGGCCAGAGTACGAGTCTAAGACCTTAGCTATTAGGCCAGAGTAAGAGTTAAGACCTTAACCAGTAGGCCAGAGTACAGTCTAAGACCTTAGCTATTAGACCAGAGTACAAGTCTAAGACCTTAGCTATTAGGCCAGAGTACGAGTTTAAGACATTAGATATTAGGCCAGGGTAAGAGTTAAGACCTTAACCATTAGGCCAGAGTACGAGTCTAAGACATTAGCTATTAGGCCAGAGTAAGAGTTAAGACCTTAGCTTTTAGGCCAGAGTAAGAGTTCAGACCTTAGTTATTAGGCCAGAGTAAGAGTTAAGGCCTTAACCATTAGGCCAGAGTACGAGTCTAAGACCTTAGCTATTAGGCCAGAGTAAGAGTTAAGACCTTAACTATTAGGCCAGAGTAAGAGTTAAGACCTTAACCATTAGGCCAGAGTAAGACATAAGACCTTAGCTATTAGGCCAGAGTACGAGTTAAGACCTTAACCATTAGGCCAGAGTAAGAGTTCAGACCTTAGGTATTAGGCCAGAGTAAGAGTTAAGACCTTAACCAGTAGGCCAGAGTAAGAGTTAAGACCTTAACCAGTAGGCCAGAGTAAGATTTAAGACCTTAAACATTAGGCCAGAGTACGGGTCTAAGACCTTAGCTATTAGGCCAGAGTAAGAGTTAAGACCTTAGCTATTAGACTAGAGTAAGAGTTAATACCTTAGCTATTAGGCCAGAGTAAGAGTTAAGACCTTAACCATTAGGCCAGAGTAAGAGTTAAGACCTTAACCATTAGGCCAGAGTACGAGTCTAGGACCTTAGCTATTAGGCCAGAGTAAGAGTTAAGACCTTAGCTATTAGGCCAGAGTAAAAGTTAAGACCTTACCCAGTTATGCCATAGTAAGAGTTAAGACCTTAACCAGTAGGCCAGAGTAAGATTTATGACCTTAACCATTAGGCCAGAGTACGAGTCTAAGACCTTAGCTATTAGGCCAGAGTAAGAGTTAAGACCTTAACCATTAGGCCAGAGTAAGAGTTAAGACCTTAACCACTTGGCCAGAGTACGAGTCTAAGACCTTAGCTATTAGGCCAGACTAAGAGTTAAGACCTTAGCTATTAGGCCAGAGTAAGGGTTAAGAACTTAACCAGTAGGCCAAAGTAAGAGTTAAGACCTTAACCAGTAGGCCAGAGTAAGAGTTAAGACCTTAACCAGCAGGCCAGAGTAAGATTTAAGACCTTAACCATTAGGCCAGAGTACGAGTCTAAGACCTTAGCTATTAGGCCAGAGTAAGAGTTAAGACCTTAACCAGTAGGCCAGAGTAAGAGTTAAGACCTTAACCATTAGGCCAGAGTACGAGTCTAAGACCTTAGCTATTAGGCCAGAGTAAGAGTTAAGACCTTAACCAGTAGGCCAGAGTAAGAGTTAAGACCTTAACCTTTAGGCCATAGTAAGAGTTAAGACCTTAACCAGTAGGCCAGAGTAAGAGTTAAGACTTTAACCTGTAGGCCATAGTATGAGTCTAAGACCTTAGCTATTAGGCCAGAGTAAGAGTTAAGACCTTAACCAGTAGGCCAGAGTACGAGTCTAAGACCTTAAGCATTAGGCCAGTGTACGAGTCTAAGACCTTAGCTATTAGGCCATAGTATGAGTATAAGACCTTAGCTATTAGGCCTGAGTAAGAGTTAAGACTTCAGCTATTAGGCCAGAGTAAGAGTTAAGACCTTAGCTTTTAGGCCAGAGTATGAGTTAAGACCTTAACCTGTAGGCCATAGTACAAGTCTAAGACCTTGGCTATTAGGCCAGAGTAAGAGTTAAGACCTTAACCAGTAGACCAGAGTAAGAGTTAAGACCTTAACCTGTAGGCCATAGCACGAGTCTAAGACCTTAGCTATTAGGCCAGAGTAAGAGTTAATACCTTAGCTATTAGGCCAGAGTAAGCGTTAAGACCTTAACCAGTAGGCCAGAGTACGAGTCTAAGACCTTAGCTGTTAGGCCAGAGTAAGAGTTAAGACCTTAACCATTAGGCCAGAGTAAGAGTTAAGACCTTAACCTGTAGGCCATAGTACGAGTCTAAGACCTTAGCTATTAGGCCAGAGTAAGAGTTAAGACATTAACCAGTAGGCCAGAGTAAGAGTTAAGACATTAACCATTAGGCCAGAGTACGAGTCTAAGACCTTAGCTATTAGGCCAGAGTAAGAGTTAAGACCTTAACCAGTAGGCCAGCGTAGGAGTTAAGACCTTAATCAGTAGGCCAGAGTACGAGTCTAAGACCTTAGCTATTCGGCCAGTGTAAGAGTTAAGACCTTAACCATTAGGCCAGAGTACGAGTCTAAGACCTTAGCTATTAGGCCAGAGTAAGAGTTAAGACCTTAACCAGTAGGCCAGCGTAAGAGATAAGACCTTAACCAGTAGGCCAGAGTAAGAGTTAAGACCTTAACCATTAGGCCAGAGTACGAGTCTAAAACCTTAGCTATTAGGCCAGAGTAAGAGTTAAGACCTTAGCTATTAGGCCAGAGTAAGAGTGAAGACCTTAACAAGTAGGCCAGAGTAAGAGTTAAGACCATAACCATTAGGCCAGAGTACGGGTCTAAGACCTTAGCTATTAGGCCAGAGTAAGAGTTAAGACCTTAATCAGTAGGCCAGAGTAAGAGTTAAGACCTTAACCAGTAGGCCAGAGTACGAGTCTAAGACCTTAGCTTTTCGGCCAGAGTAAGAGTTAAGACCTTAACCATTAGGCCAGAGTACGAGTCTAGGACCCTAGCTATTAGGCCAGAGTAACAGTTAAGACCTTAACCAGTAGACCAGAGTAAGAGTTAAGACCTTAACCTGTAGGCCATAGCATGAGTCTAAGACCTTAGCTATTAGGCCAGAGTAAGAGTTAATACCTTAGCTATTAGGCCAGAGTAAGCGTTAGACCTTAACCAGTAGGCCAGAGTACAAGTCTAAGACATTAGCTATTAGGCCAGAGTAAGAGTTAAGACCTTAGCTATTAGGCCAGAGTAAGAGTTAAGACATTAACCAGTAGGCCAGAGTAAGAGTTAAGACATTAACCATTAGGCCAGAGTACGAGTCTAAGACCTTAGCTATTAGGCCAGAGTAAGAGTTAAGACCTTAACCAGTAGGCCAGCGTAGGAGTTAAGACCTTAATCAGTAGGCCAGAGTAAGAGTTAAGACCTTAACCATTAGGCCAGAGTACGACTCTAAGACCTTAGCTATTAGGCTAGAGTAAGAGTTAAGACCTTAGCTATTAGGCCAGAGTAAGAGTTAAGACCTTAGCTATTAGGCCAGAGTAAGAGTTAAGACGTTAACCAGTAGGCCAGAGTAAGAGTTAAGACCTTAACCAGTAGGCCAGAGTACAAGTCTAAGACCTTAGCTATTCGGCCAGAGTAAGAGTTAAGACCTTAACCATTAGGCCAGAGTACGAGTCTAAGACCTTAGCTATTAGGCCAGAGTAAGAGTTAAGACCTTAACCAGTAGGCCAGCGTAAGAGATAAGACCTTAACCAGTAGGCCAGAGTAAGAGTTAAGACCTTAACCATTAGGCCAGAGTACGAGTCTAAAACCTTAGCTATTAGGCCAGAGTAAGAGTTAAGACCTTAGCTATTAGGCCAGAGTAAGAGTTAAGACCTTAACAAGTAGGCCAGAGTAAGAGTTAAGACCATAACCATTAGGCCAGATTACGGGTCTAAGACCTTAGCTATTAGGCCAGAGTAAGAGTTAAGACCTTAATCAGTAGGCCAGAGTAAGAGTTAAGACCTTAACCAGTAGGCCAGAGTACGAGTCTAAGACCTTAGCTTTTCGGCCAGAGTAAGAGTTAAGACCTTAACCATTAGGCCAGAGTAAGAGTTAAGACCTTAACCATTAGGTCAGAATACGAGTCTAAGACCTTAGCTATTAGGCCAGAGTAAGCGTTTAAGACCTTAGATATTAGGCCAGGATAAGAGTTAAGACCTTAACCATTAGGCCAGTGTACGAGTCTAAGACCTTAGCTATTATTCCAGAGTAAGAGTTAAGACCTTAGCTATTAGGACAGAGTAAGAGTTAAGACCTTAGCTATTAGGCCAGAGTAAGAGTTCAGACCTTAGTTATTAGGCCAGAGTAAGAGTTAAGACCTTAACCTGTAGGCCATAGTACGAGTCTTAGACCTTAGCTATTAGGCCAGAGTAAGAGTTAAGACCTTAACCATTAGGCCAGAGTACGAGTCTAAGAACTTAGCTATTAGGCCCGAGGAAGAGTTAAGACCTTAACCATTAGGCCAGAGTAAGAGTTAAGACCTTAACCTGTAGGCCATAGCACGAGTCTAAGACCTTAGCTATTAGGCCAGAGTAAGAGTTAATACCTTAGCTAATAGGCCAGAGTAAGCGTTAAGACCTTAACCAGTAGGCCAGAGTACAAGTCTAAGACCTTAGCTATTAGGCCAGAGTAAGAGTTAAGACATTAACCAGTAGGCCAGAGTAAGAGTTAAGACATTAACCATTAGGCCAGAGTACAAGTTTAAGACCTTAGCTATTAGGCCAGAGTAAGAGTTAAGACCTTAACCAGTAGGCCAGCGTAGGAGTTAAGACCTTAATCAGTAGTCCAGAGTAAGAGTTAAGACCTTAACCATTAGGCCAGAGTACGACTCTAAGACCTTAGCTATTAGGCCAGAGTAAGAGTTAAGACCTTAGCTATTAGGCCAGAGTAAGAGTTAAGACCTTAGCTATTAGGCCAGAGTAAGAGTTAAGACGTTAACCAGTAGGCCAGAGTAAGAGTTAAGACCTTAACCAGTAGGCCAGAGTACGAGTCTAAGATCTTAGCTATTCGGCCAGAGTAAGAGTTAAGACCATAACCATTAGGCCAGAGTACGAGTCTAAGACCTTAGCTATTAGGCCAGAGTAAGAGTTAAGACCTTAAACAGTAGGCCAGAGTAAGAGTTAAGACCATAACCATTAGGCCAGAGTACGAGTCTAAGACCTTAGCTATTCGGCCAGAGTAAGAGTTAAGACCATAACCATTAGGCCAGAGTACGAGTCTAAGACCTTAGCTATTCGGCCAGAGTAAGAGTTAAGACCTTAACCATTAGGCCAGAGTACGAGTCTAAGACCTTAGCTATTAGGCCAGAGTAAGAGTTAAGACCTTAACCAGTAGGCCATAGTAAGAGTTAAGACCTTAACCAGTAGGCAAGAGTAAGAGTTAAGACCTTAACCTGTAGGCCATAGTACGAGTCTAAGACCTTAGCTATTAGGCCAGAGTAAGAGTTAAGACCTTAACCATTAGGCCAGAGTATGAGTCTAAGACCTTAGCTATTAGGCCAGAATAAGTGTTAAGACCTTAACCAGTAGGCCAGAGTACGAGTCTAAGACCTTTGCTATTAGGCCAGAGTAAGAGTTAAGACCTTAGCCATTAGGCCAGAGTATGAGTTAAGACCTTAACCATTAGGCCAGAGTAAGAGTTAAGACCTTAGTTATTAGGCCAGAGTAAGATTTAAGACCTTAACCATTAGGCCAGAGTAAGAGTTAAGACCTGCACCAGTAGGCCACAGTACGAGTCTAAGACCTTAGCTAATAGGCCAGAGTAAGAGTTAAGACCTTAGCTATTAGGCCAAAGTAAGAGTTAAGACCTTAACCAGTAGGCCAGAGTAAGAGTTGAGACCTTAACCATTAGGCCAGAGTACGAGTCTAAGACCTTAGCTATTAGGCCAGAGTAAGAGTTAAGACCTTAACCATTAGGCCAGAGTACGAGTCTAAAACCTTAGCTATTAGGCCAGAGTAAGAGTTAGGACCTTAACCAGAAGGCTAGAGTACGAGTCTAAGACCTTAGCTATTAGACCAGAGTACGAGTCTAAGACCTTAGCTATTAGGCCAGAGTACGAGTCTAAGACCTTAGCTATTAGGCCAGGGTAAGAGTTAAGACCTTAACCGTTAGGCCAGAGTACCAGTCTAAGACCTTAGCTATTAGGCCAGAGTAAGAGTTAAGACCTTAGCTATTAGGCCAGAGCAAGAGTTAAGACCTTATCCATTAGGCCAGAGTATGAGTTAAGACCTTAGCTATTAGGCCAGAGTAAGAGTTAAGACCTTAGCTATTAAGCCAGAGTAAGAGTTAAGACCTTAACCAGTAGGCCAGAGTAAGAGTTAAGACCTTAACCATTAGGCCAGAGTACGAGTCTAAGACCTTAGCTATTAGGCCAGAGTAAGAGTTAAGACGTTAGGTATTAGGTCAGAGGAAGAGTTAAGACCTTAACCAGTAGGCCAGAGTATGAGTCTAGGACCCTAGCTATTAGGCCAGAGTAACAGTTAAGGCCTTAACCAGTAGGCCAGAGTAAGAGTTAAGACCTTAACCTGTAGGCCATAGTACGAGTCTAAGACCTTAGCTATTAGGCCAGAGTAAGAGTTAAGACCTTAGCTATTAGGCCAGAGTAAGAGTTAAGACCTTAACCATTAGGCCAGAGTACGAGTCTAAGACCTTAGCTATTAGGCCAGAGTAAGAGTTAAGACCTTAGCTATTAGGCCAGAGTAAGAGTTAAGACCTTAGCTATTGGGCCAGAGTAAGAGTTACGACCTTAACCAGTAGGCCAGAGTAAGAGTTAAGACCTTAACCATTAGGCCAGAGTACGAGTCTAAGACCTTAGCTATTAGGCCAGAGTAAGAGTTAAGACCTTAACCAGTAGGCCAGCGTAAGAGATAAGACCTTAACCAGTAGGCCAGAGTAAGAGTTAAGACCTGCACCAGTAGGCCACAGTACGAGTCTAAGACCTTAGCTAATAGGCCAGAGTAAGAGTTAAGACCTTAGCTATTAGGCCAAAGTAAGAGTTAAGACCTTAACCAGTAGGCCAGAGTAAGAGTTGAGACCTTAACCATTAGGCCAGAGTACGAGTCTAAGACCTTAGCTATTAGGCCAGAGTAAGAGTTAAGACCTTAACCATTAGGCCAGAGTACAAGTCTAAAACCTTAGCTATTAGGCCAGAGTAAGAGTTAGGACCTTAACCAGAAGGCTAGAGTATGAGTCTAAGACCTTAGCTATTAGACCAGAGTACGAGTCTAAGACCTTAGCTATTAGGCCAGAGTACGAGTCTAAGACCTTAGCTATTAGGCCAGGGTAAGAGTTAAGACCTTAACCGTTAGGCCAGAGTACGAGTCTAAGACCTTAGCTATTAGGCCAGAGTAAGAGTTAAGACCTTAGCTATTAGGCCAGAGCAAGAGTTAAGACCTTATCCATTAGGCCAGAGTATGAGTTAAGACCTTAGCTATTAGGCCAGAGTAAGAGTTAAGACCTTAACCAGTAGGCCAAAGTAAGAGTTAAGACCTTAACCAGTAGGCCAGAGTAAGAGTTAAGACCTTAACCATTAGGCCAGAGTACGTACGAGTCTAAGACCTTAGCTATTAAGCCAGAGTAAGAGTTAAGACCTTAACCAGTAGGCCAGAGTAAGAGTTAAGACCTTAACCATTAGGCCAGAGTACGAGTCTAAGACCTTAGCTATTAGGCCAGAGTAAGAGTTAAGACGTTAGGTATTAGGTCAGAGTAAGAGTTAAGACCTTAACCAGTAGGCCAGAGTACGAGTCTAGGACCCTAGCTATTAGGCCAGAGTAACAGTTAAGACCTTAACCAGTAGGCCAGAGTAAGAGTTAAGACCTTAACCTGTAGGCCATGGTACGAGTCTAAGACCTTAGCTATTAGGCCAGAGTAAGAGTTAAGACCTTAACCATTAGGCCAGAGTACGAGTCTAAGACCTTAGCTATTAGGCCAGAGTAAGAGTTAAGACCTTAGCTATTAGGCCAGAGTAAGAGTTAAGACCTTAGCTATTAGGCCAGAGTAAGAGTTACGACCTTAACCAGTAGGCCAGAGTAAGAGTTAAGACCTTAACCATTAGGTCAGAATACGAGTCTAAGACCTTAGCTATTAGGCCAGAGTAAGCGTTTAAGACCTTAGATATTAGGCCAGGATAAGAGTTAAGACCTTAACCATTAGGCCAGTGTACGAGTCTAAGACCTTAGCTAATATTCCAGAGTAAGAGTTAAGACCTTAGCTATTAGGACAGAGTAAGAGTTAAGACCTTAGCTATTAGGCCAGAGTAAGAGTTCAGACCTTAGTTATTAGGCCAGAGTAAGAGTTAAGACCTTAACCTGTAGGCCATAGTACGAGTCTTAGACCTTAGCTATTAGGCCAGAGTAAGAGTTAAGACCTTAACCATTAGGCCAGAGTACGAGTCTAAGAACTTAGCTATTAGGCCAGAGGAAGAGTTAAGACCTTAACCATTATGCCAGAGTAAGAGTTAAGACCTTAACCTGTAGGCCATAGCACGAGTCTAAGACCTTAGCTATTAGGCCAGAGTAAGAGTTAATACCTTAGCTAATAGGCCAGAGTAAGCGTTAAGACCTTAACCAGTAGGCCAGAGTACAAGTCTAAGACCTTAGCTATTAGGCCAGAGTAAGAGTTAAGACATTAACCAGTAGGCCAGAGTAAGAGTTAAGACATTAACCATTAGGCCAGAGTACAAGTTTAAGACCTTAGCTATTAGGCCAGAGTAAGAGTTAAGACCTTAACCAGTAGGCCAGCGTAGGAGTTAAGACCTTAATCAGTAGTCCAGAGTAAGAGTTAAGACCTTAACCATTAGGCCAGAGTACGACTCTAAGACCTTAGCTATTAGGCCAGAGTAAGAGTTAAGACCTTAGCTATTAGGCCAGAGTAAGAGTTAAGACCTTAGCTATTAGGCCAGAGTAAGAGTTAAGACGTTAACCTGTAGGCCAGAGTAGGAGTTAAGACCTTAACCAGTAGGCCAGAGTACGAGTCTAAGATCTTAGCTATTCGGCCAGAGTAAGAGTTAAGACCATAACCATTAGGCCAGAGTACGAGTCTAAGACCTTAGCTATTAGGCCAGAGTAAGAGTTAAGTCCTTAAACAGTAGGCCAGAGTAAGAGTTAAGACCATAACCATTAGGCCAGAGTACGAGTCTAAGACCTTAGCTATTCGGCCAGAGTAAGAGTTAAGACCTTAACCATTAGGCCAGAGTACGAGTCTAAGACCTTAGCTATTAGGCCAGAGTAAGAGTTAAGACCTTAACCAGTAGGCCATAGTAAGAGTTAAGACCTTAACCAGTAGGCAAGAGTAAGAGTTAAGACCTTAACCTGTAGGCCATAGTATGAGTCTAAGACCTTAGCTATTAGGCCAGAGTAAGAGTTAAGACCTTAACCATTAGGCCAGAGTATGAGTCTAAGACCTTAGCTATTAGGCCAGAATAAGTGTTAAGACCTTAACCAGTAGGCCAGAGTACGAGTCTAAGACCTTTGCTATTAGGCCAGAGTAAGAGTTAAGACCTTAGCCATTAGGCCAGAGTATGAGTTAAGACCTTAACCATTAGGCCAGAATAAGAGTTAAGACCTTAGCTATTAGGCCAGAGTAAGATTTAAGACCTTAACCATTAGGCCAGAGTAAGAGTTAAGACCTGCACCAGTAGGCCACAGTACGAGTCTAAGACCTTAGCTAATAGGCCAGAGTAAGAGTTAAGACCTTAGCTATTAGGCCAAAGTAAGAGTTAAGACCTTAACCAGTAGGCCAGAGTAAGAGTTGAGACCTTAACCATTAGGCCAGAGTACGAGTCTAAGACCTTAGCTATTAGGCCAGAGTAAGAGTTAAGACCTTAACCATTAGGCCAGAGTACGAGTCTAAAACCTTAGCTATTAGGCCAGAGTAAGAGTTAGGACCTTAACCAGAAGGCTAGAGTACGAGTCTAAGACCTTAGCTATTAGACCAGAGTACGAGTCTAAGACCTTAGCTATTAGGCCAGAGTACGAGTCTAAGACCTTAGATATTAGGCCAGAGTAAGAGTTAAGACTTTAACCAGTAGGCCAGAGTACGAGTCAAAGACCTTAAACATTAGGCCAGAGAACGAGTCAAAGACCTTAAACATTAGGCCAGAGTACGAGTCTAAGACCTTAGCTATTAGGCCATAGTACGAGTCTAAGACCTTAGCTATTAGGCCAGAGTAAGAGTTAAGACCTTAGCTATTAGGCAAAAGTAAGAGTTAAGACCTTAACCTGTAGGCCATAGTACAAGTCTAAGACCTTAGCTATTAGGCCAGAGTAAGAGTTAAGACCTTAACCAGTAGGCCAGAGTAAGTGTTAAGACCTTAACCTGTAGGCCATAGCACGAGTCTAAGACCTTAGCTATTAGGCCAGAGTAAGAGTTAATACCTTAGGTATTAGGCCAGAGTAAGTATTAAGACCTTAACCAGTAGGCCAGAGTACAAGTCTAAGACCTTAGCTATTAGGCCAGAGTAAGAGTTAAGACCGTAACAAGTAGGCCAGCGTAAGAGTTAAGACCTTAACCAGTAGGCCAGAGTACGAGTCTAAGACCTTAGCTATTAGGCCAGAGTAAGAGTTAAGACCTTAGCTATTAGGCCAGAGTAAGAGTTAAGACCTTAGCTATTAGGCCACAGTAAGAGTTAAGACGTTAACCAGTAGGCCAGAGTAAGAGTTAAGACCTTAACCAGTAGGCCAGAGTACGATCTAAGACCTTAGCTATTCGGCCAGAGTAAGAGTTAAGACCTTCACCAGTAGGCCAGAGTATGAGTATAAGACCTTAGCTATTAGGCCAGAGAAAGAGTTAAGACCTTAGCTTTTAGGCCAGAGTAAGAGTTAAGACCTTATCCAGTAGGCCAGAATAAGAGTTAAGACCTTTACCAGTAGGCCAGAGTAAGAGTTAAGACCTTAACCAGTAGTCCAGAGTACAGTCTAAGACCTTAGCTATTAGACCAGAGTACAAGTCTAAGACCTTAGCTATTAGGCCAGAGTACGAGTTTAAGACATTAGATATTAGGGCAGGGTAAGAGTTAAGACCTTAACCATTAGGCCAGAGTACGAGTCTAAGACATTAGCTATTAGGCCAGAGTAAGAGTTAAGACCTTAGCTATTAGGCCAGAGTAAAAGTTCAGACCTTAGTTATTAGGCCAGAGTAAGAGTTAAGGCCTTAACCATTAGGCCAGAGTACGAGTCTAAGACCTTAGCTATTAGGCCAGAGTAAGAGTTAAGACCTTAACTATTAGGCCAGAGTAAGAGTTAAGACCTTAACCATTAGGCCAGAGTAAGACATAAGACCTTAGCTATTAGGCCAGAGTACGAGTTAAGACCTTAACCATTAGGCCAGAGTAAGAGTTCAGACCTTAGCTATTAGGCCAGAGTAAGAGTTAAGACCTTAACCAGTAGGCCAGAGTAAGAGTTAAGACCTTAACCAGTAGGCCAGAGTAAGATTTAAGACCTTAAACATTAGGCCAGAGTACGGGTCTAAGACCTTAGCTATTAGGCCACAGTAAGAGTTAAGACCTTAGCTATTAGACTAGAGTAAGAGTTAATACCTTAGCTATTAGGCCAGAGTAAGAGTTAAGACCTTAACCATTAGGCCAGAGTAAGAGTTAAGACCTTAACCATTAGGCCAGAGTACGAGTCTAGGACCTTAGCTATTAGGCCAGAGTAAGAGTTAAGACCTTAGCTATTAGGCCAGAGTAAGAGTTAAGACCTTACCCAGTTATGCCATAGTAAGAGTTAAGACCTTAACCAGTAGGCCAGAGTAAGATTTATGACCTTAACCATTAGGCCAGAGTACGAGTCTAAGACCTTAGCTATTAGGCCAGAGTAAGAGTTAAGACCTTAACCATTAGGCAAGAGTAAGAGTTAAGACCTTCACCATTTGGCCAGAGTACGAGTCTAAGACCTTAGCTATTAGGCCAGACTAAGAGTTAAGACCTTAACCAGTAGGCCAGAGTAAGAGTTAAGACCATAACCATTAGGCCAGAGTACGAGTCCAAGACCTTAGCTATTCGGCCAGAGTAAGAGTTAAGACCTTAACCATTAGGCCAGAGTACGAGTCTAAGACCTTAGCTATTAGGCCAGAGTAAGAGTTAAGACCTTAACCAGTAGGCCATAGTAAGAGTTAAGACCTTAACCAGTAGGCCAGAGTAAGAGTTAAGACCATAACCATTAGGCCAGAGTACGAGTCTAAGACCTTAGCTATTCGGCCAGAGTAAGGGTTAAGAACTTAACCAGTAGGCCAAAGTAAGAGTTAAGACCTTAACCAGTAGGCCAGAGTAAGAGCTAAGACCTTAACCAGTAGGCCAGAGTAAGATTTAAGACCTTAACCTTTAGGCCAGAGTACGAGTCTAAGACCTTAACCATTAGGCCAGAGTACGAGTCTAAGACCTTAGCTATTAGGCCAGAGTAAGAGTTAAGACCTTAACCAGTAGGCCAGAGTAAGAGTTAAGACCTTAACCATTAGGCCAGAGTACGAGTCTAAGACCTTAGCTATTAGGCCAGAGTAAGAGTTAAGACCTTAACCAGTAGGCCAGAGTAAGAGTTAAGACCATAACCATTAGGCCAGAGTACGAGTCTAAGACCTTAGCTATTCGGCCAGAGTAAGAGTTAAGACCTTAACCATTAGGCCAGAGTACGAGTCTAAGACCTTAGCTATTAGGCCAGAGTAAGAGTTAAGACCTTAACCAGTAGGCCATAGTAAGAGTTAAGACCTTAACCAGTAGGCCAGAGTAAGAGTTAAGACCTTAACCTGTAGGCCATAGTACGAGTCTAAGACCTTAGCTATTAGGCCAGAGTAAGAGTTAAGACCTTAACCATTAGGCCAGAGTATGAGTCTAAGACCTTAGCTATTAGGCCAGAATAAGTGTTAAGACCTTAACCAGTAGGCCAGAGTACGAGTTAAGACCTTAGCTATTAGGCCAGAGTAAGATTTAAGACCTTAACCATTAGGCCTGAGTAAGAGTTAAGACCTGCACCAGTAGGCCACAGTACGAGTCTAAGACCTTAGCTAATAGGCCAGAGTAAGAGTTAAGACCTTAGCTATTAGGCCAAAGTAAGAGTTAAGACCTTAACCAGTAGGCCAGAGTAAGAGTTGAGACCTTAACCATTAGGCCAGAGTACGAGTCTAAGACCTTAGCTATTAGGCCAGAGTAAGAGTTAAGACCTTAACCATTAGGCCAGAGTACGAGTCTAAAACCTTAGCTATTAGGCCAGAGTAAGAGTTAGGACCTTAACCAGAAGGCTAGAGTATGAGTCTAAGACCTTAGCTATTAGACCAGAGTACGAGTATAAGACCTTAGCTATTAGGCCAGGGTAAGAGTTAAGACCTTAACCGTTAGGTCAGAGTACGAGTCTAAGACCTTAGCTATTAGGCCAGAGTAAGAGTTAAGACCTTAGCTATTAGGCCAGAGCAAGAGTTAAGACCTTATCCATTAGGCCAGAGTATGAGTTAAGACCTTAGCTATTAGGCCAGAGTAAGAGTTAAGACCTAAGCTATTAGGCCAGAGTAAGAGTTAAGACCTTAACCAGTAGGCCAAAGTAAGAGTTAAGACCTTAACCAGTAGGCCAGAGTAAGAGTTAAGACCTTAACCATTAGGCCAGAGTAAGAGTTAAGACCTTAACCAGTAGGCCAGAGTAAGAGTTAAGACCTTAACCATTAGGCCAGAGTACGAGTCTAAGACCTTAACATGTAGGCCATAGTACGAATCTAAGACCTTAGCTATTAGGCCAGAGTAAGAGTTAAGACGTTAGGTATTAGGTCAGAGTAAGAGTTAAGACCTTAACCAGTAGGCCAGAGTATGAGTCTAGGACCCTAGCTATTAGGCCAGAGTAACAGTTAAGACCTTAACCAGTAGGCCAGAGTAAGAGTTAAGACCTTAACCTGTAGGCCATAGTACGAGTCTAAGACCTTAGCTATTAGGCCAGAGTAAGAGTTAAGACCTTAGCTATTAGGCCAGAGTAAGAGTTAAGACCTTAACCATTAGGCCAGAGTACGAGTCTAAGACCTTAGCTATTAGGCCAGAGTAAGAGTTAAGACCTTAGCTATTAGGCCAGAGTAAGAGTTACGACCTTAACCAGTAGGCCAGAGTAAGAGTTAAGACCTTAACCATTAGGCCAGAGTACGAGTCTAAGACCTTAGCTATTAGGCCAGAGTAAGAGTTAAGACCTTAACCAGTAGGCCAGAGTACAGTCTAAGACCTTAGCTATTAGACCAGAGTACAAGTCTAAGACCTTAGCTATTAGGCCAGAGTACGAGTTTAAGACATTAGATATTAGGCCAGGGTAAGAGTTAAGACCTTAACCATTAGGCCAGAGCACGAGTCTAAGACATTAGCTATTAGGCCAGAGTAAGAGTTAAGACCTTAGCTTTTAGGCCAGAGTAAGAGTTCAGACCTTAGTTATTAGGCCAGAGTAAGAGTTAAGGCCTTAACCATTAGGCCAGAGTACGAGTCTAAGACCTTAGCTATTAGGCCAGAGTAAGAGTTAAGACCTTAACTATTAGGCCAGAGTAAGAGTTAAGACCTTAACCATTAGGCCAGAGTAAGACATAAGACCTTAGCTATTAGGCCAGAGTACGAGTTAAGACCTTAACCATTAGGCCAGAGTAAGAGTTCAGACCTTAGGTATTAGGCCAGAGTAAGAGTTAAGACCTTAACCAGTAGGCCAGAGTAAGAGTTAAGACCTTAACCAGTAGGCCAGAGTAAGATTTAAGACCTTAAACATTAGGCCAGAGTACGGGTCTAAGACCTTAGCTATTAGGCCAGAGTAAGAGTTAAGACCTTAGCTATTAGACTAGAGTAAGAGTTAATACCTTAGCTATTAGGCCAGAGTAAGAGTTAAGACCTTAACCATTAGGCCAGAGTAAGAGTTAAGACCTTAACCATTAGGCCAGAGTACGAGTCTAGGACCTTAGCTATTAGGCCAGAGTAAGAGTTAAGACCTTAGCTATTAGGCCAGAGTAAAAGTTAAGACCTTACCCAGTTATGCCATAGTAAGAGTTAAGACCTTAACCAGTAGGCCAGAGTAAGATTTATGACCTTAACCATTAGGCCAGAGTACGAGTCTAAGACCTTAGCTATTAGGCCAGAGTAAGAGTTAAGACCTTAACCATTAGGCCAGAGTAAGAGTTAAGACCTTAACCACTTGGCCAGAGTACGAGTCTAAGACCTTAGCTATTAGGCCAGACTAAGAGTTAAGACCTTAGCTATTAGGCCAGAGTAAGGGTTAAGAACTTAACCAGTAGGCCAAAGTAAGAGTTAAGACCTTAACCAGTAGGCCAGAGTAAGAGTTAAGACCTTAACCAGCAGGCCAGAGTAAGATTTAAGACCTTAACCATTAGGCCAGAGTACGAGTCTAAGACCTTAGCTATTAGGCCAGAGTAAGAGTTAAGACCTTAACCAGTAGGCCAGAGTAAGAGTTAAGACCTTAACCATTAGGCCAGAGTACGAGTCTAAGACCTTAGCTATTAGGCCAGAGTAAGAGTTAAGACCTTAACCAGTAGGCCAGAGTAAGAGTTAAGACCTTAACCTTTAGGCCATAGTAAGAGTTAAGACCTTAACCAGTAGGCCAGAGTAAGAGTTAAGACTTTAACCTGTAGGCCATAGTATGAGTCTAAGACCTTAGCTATTAGGCCAGAGTAAGAGTTAAGACCTTAACCAGTAGGCCAGAGTACGAGTCTAAGACCTTAAGCATTAGGCCAGTGTACGAGTCTAAGACCTTAGCTATTAGGCCATAGTATGAGTATAAGACCTTAGCTATTAGGCCTGAGTAAGAGTTAAGACTTCAGCTATTAGGCCAGAGTAAGAGTTAAGACCTTAGCTTTTAGGCCAGAGTATGAGTTAAGACCTTAACCTGTAGGCCATAGTACAAGTCTAAGACCTTGGCTATTAGGCCAGAGTAAGAGTTAAGACCTTAACCAGTAGACCAGAGTAAGAGTTAAGACCTTAACCTGTAGGCCATAGCACGAGTCTAAGACCTTAGCTATTAGGCCAGAGTAAGAGTTAATACCTTAGCTATTAGGCCAGAGTAAGCGTTAAGACCTTAACCAGTAGGCCAGAGTACGAGTCTAAGACCTTAGCTGTTAGGCCAGAGTAAGAGTTAAGACCTTAACCATTAGGCCAGAGTAAGAGTTAAGACCTTAACCTGTAGGCCATAGTACGAGTCTAAGACCTTAGCTATTAGGCCAGAGTAAGAGTTAAGACATTAACCAGTAGGCCAGAGTAAGAGTTAAGACATTAACCATTAGGCCAGAGTACGAGTCTAAGACCTTAGCTATTAGGCCAGAGTAAGAGTTAAGACCTTAACCAGTAGGCCAGCGTAGGAGTTAAGACCTTAATCAGTAGGCCAGAGTACGAGTCTAAGACCTTAGCTATTCGGCCAGAGTAAGAGTTAAGACCTTAACCATTAGGCCAGAGTACGAGTCTAAGACCTTAGCTATTAGGCCAGAGTAAGAGTTAAGACCTTAACCAGTAGGCCAGCGTAAGAGATAAGACCTTAACCAGTAGGCCAGAGTAAGAGTTAAGACCTTAACCATTAGGCCAGAGTACGAGTCTAAAACCTTAGCTATTAGGCCAGAGTAAGAGTTAAGACCTTAGCTATTAGGCCAGAGTAAGAGTGAAGACCTTAACAAGTAGGCCAGAGTAAGAGTTAAGACCATAACCATTAGGCCAGAGTACGGGTCTAAGACCTTAGCTATTAGGCCAGAGTAAGAGTTAAGACCTTAATCAGTAGGCCAGAGTAAGAGTTAAGACCTTAACCAGTAGGCCAGAGTACGAGTCTAAGACCTTAGCTTTTCGGCCAGAGTAAGAGTTAAGACCTTAACCATTTTAGGCCAGAGTACGAGTCTAGGACCCTAGCTATTAGGCCAGAGTAACAGTTAAGACCTTAACCAGTAGACCAGAGTAAGAGTTAAGACCTTAACCTGTAGGCCATAGCATGAGTCTAAGACCTTAGCTATTAGGCCAGAGTAAGAGTTAAGACCTTAGCTATTAGGCCAGAGTAAGCGTTAGACCTTAACCAGTAGGCCAGAGTACAAGTCTAAGACATTAGCTATTAGGCCAGAGTAAGAGTTAAGACCTTAGCTATTAGGCCAGAGTAAGAGTTAAGACATTAACCAGTAGGCCAGAGTAAGAGTTAAGACATTAACCATTAGGCCAGAGTACGAGTCTAAGACCTTAGCTATTAGGCCAGAGTAAGAGTTAAGACCTTAACCAGTAGGCCAGCGTAGGAGTTAAGACCTTAATCAGTAGGCCAGAGTAAGAGTTAAGACCTTAACCATTAGGCCAGAGTACGACTCTAAGACCTTAGCTATTAGGCTAGAGTAAGAGTTAAGACCTTAGCTATTAGGCCAGAGTAAGAGTTAAGACCTTAGCTATTAGGCCAGAGTAAGAGTTAAGACGTTAACCAGTAGGCCAGAGTAAGAGTTAAGACCTTAACCAGTAGGCCAGAGTACAAGTCTAAGACCTTAGCTATTCGGCCAGAGTAAGAGTTAAGACCTTAACCATTAGGCCAGAGTACGAGTCTAAGACCTTAGCTATTAGGCCAGAGTAAGAGTTAAGACCTTAACCAGTAGGCCAGCGTAAGAGATAAGACCTTAACCAGTAGGCCAGAGTAAGAGTTAAGACCTTAACCATTAGGCCAGAGTACGAGTCTAAAACCTTAGCTATTAGGCCAGAGTAAGAGTTAAGACCTTAGCTATTAGGCCAGAGTAAGAGTTAAGACCTTAACAAGTAGGCCAGAGTAAGAGTTAAGACCATAACCATTAGGCCAGATTACGGGTCTAAGACCTTAGCTATTAGGCCAGAGTAAGAGTTAAGACCTTAATCAGTAGGCCAGAGTAAGAGTTAAGACCTTAACCAGTAGGCCAGAGTACGAGTCTAAGACCTTAGCTTTTCGGCCAGAGTAAGAGTTAAGACCTTAACCATTAGGCCAGAGTAAGAGTTAAGACCTTAACCATTAGGTCAGAATACGAGTCTAAGACCTTAGCTATTAGGCCAGAGTAAGCGTTTAAGACCTTAGATATTAGGCCAGGATAAGAGTTAAGACCTTAACCATTAGGCCAGTGTACGAGTCTAAGACCTTAGCTATTATTCCAGAGTAAGAGTTAAGACCTTAGCTATTAGGACAGAGTAAGAGTTAAGACCTTAGCTATTAGGCCAGAGTAAGAGTTCAGACCTTAGTTATTAGGCCAGAGTAAGAGTTAAGACCTTAACCTGTAGGCCATAGTACGAGTCTTAGACCTTAGCTATTAGGCCAGAGTAAGAGTTAAGACCTTAACCATTAGGCCAGAGTACGAGTCTAAGAACTTAGCTATTAGGCCCGAGGAAGAGTTAAGACCTTAACCATTAGGCCAGAGTAAGAGTTAAGACCTTAACCTGTAGGCCATAGCACGAGTCTAAGACCTTAGCTATTAGGCCAGAGTAAGAGTTAATACCTTAGCTAATAGGCCAGAGTAAGCGTTAAGACCTTAACCAGTAGGCCAGAGTACAAGTCTAAGACCTTAGCTATTAGGCCAGAGTAAGAGTTAAGACATTAACCAGTAGGCCAGAGTAAGAGTTAAGACATTAACCATTAGGCCAGAGTACAAGTTTAAGACCTTAGCTATTAGGCCAGAGTAAGAGTTAAGACCTTAACCAGTAGGCCAGCGTAGGAGTTAAGACCTTAATCAGTAGTCCAGAGTAAGAGTTAAGACCTTAACCATTAGGCCAGAGTACGACTCTAAGACCTTAGCTATTAGGCCAGAGTAAGAGTTAAGACCTTAGCTATTAGGCCAGAGTAAGAGTTAAGACCTTAGCTATTAGGCCAGAGTAAGAGTTAAGACGTTAACCAGTAGGCCAGAGTAAGAGTTAAGACCTTAACCAGTAGGCCAGAGTACGAGTCTAAGATCTTAGCTATTCGGCCAGAGTAAGAGTTAAGACCATAACCATTAGGCCAGAGTACGAGTCTAAGACCTTAGCTATTAGGCCAGAGTAAGAGTTAAGACCTTAAACAGTAGGCCAGAGTAAGAGTTAAGACCATAACCATTAGGCCAGAGTACGAGTCTAAGACCTTAGCTATTCGGCCAGAGTAAGAGTTAAGACCATAACCATTAGGCCAGAGTACGAGTCTAAGACCTTAGCTATTCGGCCAGAGTAAGAGTTAAGACCTTAACCATTAGGCCAGAGTACGAGTCTAAGACCTTAGCTATTAGGCCAGAGTAAGAGTTAAGACCTTAACCAGTAGGCCATAGTAAGAGTTAAGACCTTAACCAGTAGGCAAGAGTAAGAGTTAAGACCTTAACCTGTAGGCCATAGTACGAGTCTAAGACCTTAGCTATTAGGCCAGAGTAAGAGTTAAGACCTTAACCATTAGGCCAGAGTATGAGTCTAAGACCTTAGCTATTAGGCCAGAATAAGTGTTAAGACCTTAACCAGTAGGCCAGAGTACGAGTCTAAGACCTTTGCTATTAGGCCAGAGTAAGAGTTAAGACCTTAGCCATTAGGCCAGAGTATGAGTTAAGACCTTAACCATTAGGCCAGAGTAAGAGTTAAGACCTTAGTTATTAGGCCAGAGTAAGATTTAAGACCTTAACCATTAGGCCAGAGTAAGAGTTAAGACCTGCACCAGTAGGCCACAGTACGAGTCTAAGACCTTAGCTAATAGGCCAGAGTAAGAGTTAAGACCTTAGCTATTAGGCCAAAGTAAGAGTTAAGACCTTAACCAGTAGGCCAGAGTAAGAGTTGAGACCTTAACCATTAGGCCAGAGTACGAGTCTAAGACCTTAGCTATAAGGCCAGAGTAAGAGTTAAGACCTTAACCATTAGGCCAGAGTACGAGTCTAAAACCTTAGCTATTAGGCCAGAGTAAGAGTTAGGACCTTAACCAGAAGGCTAGAGTACGAGTCTAAGACCTTAGCTATTAGACCAGAGTACGAGTCTAAGACCTTAGCTATTAGGCCAGAGTACGAGTCTAAGACCTTAGCTATTAGGCCAGGGTAAGAGTTAAGACCTTAACCGTTAGGCCAGAGTACCAGTCTAAGACCTTAGCTATTAGGCCAGAGTAAGAGTTAAGACCTTAGCTATTAGGCCAGAGCAAGAGTTAAGACCTTATCCATTAGGCCAGAGTATGAGTTAAGACCTTAGCTATTAGGCCAGAGTAAGAGTTAAGACCTTAGCTATTAAGCCAGAGTAAGAGTTAAGACCTTAACCAGTAGGCCAGAGTAAGAGTTAAGACCTTAACCATTAGGCCAGAGTACGAGTCTAAGACCTTAGCTATTAGGCCAGAGTAAGAGTTAAGACGTTAGGTATTAGGTCAGAGGAAGAGTTAAGACCTTAACCAGTAGGCCAGAGTATGAGTCTAGGACCCTAGCTATTAGGCCAGAGTAACAGTTAAGGCCTTAACCAGTAGGCCAGAGTAAGAGTTAAGACCTTAACCTGTAGGCCATAGTACGAGTCTAAGACCTTAGCTATTAGGCCAGAGTAAGAGTTAAGACCTTAGCTATTAGGCCAGAGTAAGAGTTAAGACCTTAACCATTAGGCCAGAGTACGAGTCTAAGACCTTAGCTATTAGGCCAGAGTAAGAGTTAAGACCTTAGCTATTAGGCCAGAGTAAGAGTTAAGACCTTAGCTATTGGGCCAGAGTAAGAGTTACGACCTTAACCAGTAGGCCAGAGTAAGAGTTAAGACCTTAACCATTAGGCCAGAGTACGAGTCTAAGACCTTAGCTATTAGGCCAGAGTAAGAGTTAAGACCTTAACCAGTAGGCCAGCGTAAGAGATAAGACCTTAACCAGTAGGCCAGAGTAAGAGTTAAGACCTGCACCAGTAGGCCACAGTGCGAGTCTAAGACCTTAGCTAATAGGCCAGAGTAAGAGTTAAGACCTTAGCTATTAGGCCAAAGTAAGAGTTAAGACCTTAACCAGTAGGCCAGAGTAAGAGTTGAGACCTTAACCATTAGGCCAGAGTACGAGTCTAAGACCTTAGCTATTAGGCCAGAGTAAGAGTTAAGACCTTAACCATTAGGCCAGAGTACAAGTCTAAAACCTTAGCTATTAGGCCAGAGTAAGAGTTAGGACCTTAACCAGAAGGCTAGAGTATGAGTCTAAGACCTTAGCTATTAGACCAGAGTACGAGTCTAAGACCTTAGCTATTAGGCCAGAGTACGAGTCTAAGACCTTAGCTATTAGGCCAGGGTAAGAGTTAAGACCTTAACCGTTAGGCCAGAGTACGAGTCTAAGACCTTAGCTATTAGGCCAGAGTAAGAGTTAAGACCTTAGCTATTAGGCCAGAGCAAGAGTTAAGACCTTATCCATTAGGCCAGAGTATGAGTTAAGACCTTAGCTATTAGGCCAGAGTAAGAGTTAAGACCTTAACCAGTAGGCCAAAGTAAGAGTTAAGACCTTAACCAGTAGGCCAGAGTAAGAGTTAAGACCTTAACCATTAGGCCAGAGTACGTACGAGTCTAAGACCTTAGCTATTAAGCCAGAGTAAGAGTTAAGACCTTAACCAGTAGGCCAGAGTAAGAGTTAAGACCTTAACCATTAGGCCAGAGTACGAGTCTAAGACCTTAGCTATTAGGCCAGAGTAAGAGTTAAGACGTTAGGTATTAGGTCAGAGTAAGAGTTAAGACCTTAACCAGTAGGCCAGAGTACGAGTCTAGGACCCTAGCTATTAGGCCAGAGTAACAGTTAAGACCTTAACCAGTAGGCCAGAGTAAGAGTTAAGACCTTAACCTGTAGGCCATGGTACGAGTCTAAGACCTTAGCTATTAGGCCAGAGTAAGAGTTAAGACCTTAACCATTAGGCCAGAGTACGAGTCTAAGACCTTAGCTATTAGGCCAGAGTAAGAGTTAAGACCTTAGCTATTAGGCCAGAGTAAGAGTTACGACCTTAACCAGTAGGCCAGAGTAAGAGTTAAGACCTTAACCATTAGGTCAGAATACGAGTCTAAGACCTTAGCTATTAGGCCAGAGTAAGCGTTTAAGACCTTAGATATTAGGCCAGGATAAGAGTTAAGACCTTAACCATTAGGCCAGTGTACGAGTCTAAGACCTTAGCTAATATTCCAGAGTAAGAGTTAAGACCTTAGCTATTAGGACAGAGTAAGAGTTAAGACCTTAGCTATTAGGCCAGAGTAAGAGTTCAGACCTTAGTTATTAGGCCAGAGTAAGAGTTAAGACCTTAACCTGTAGGCCATAGTACGAGTCTTAGACCTTAGCTATTAGGCCAGAGTAAGAGTTAAGACCTTAACCATTAGGCCAGAGTACGAGTCTAAGAACTTAGCTATTAGGCCAGAGGAAGAGTTAAGACCTTAACCATTATGCCAGAGTAAGAGTTAAGACCTTAACCTGTAGGCCATAGCACGAGTCTAAGACCTTAGCTATTAGGCCAGAGTAAGAGTTAATACCTTAGCTAATAGGCCAGAGTAAGCGTTAAGACCTTAACCAGTAGGCCAGAGTACAAGTCTAAGACCTTAGCTATTAGGCCAGAGTAAGAGTTAAGACATTAACCAGTAGGCCAGAGTAAGAGTTAAGACATTAACCATTAGGCCAGAGTACAAGTTTAAGACCTTAGCTATTAGGCCAGAGTAAGAGTTAAGACCTTAACCAGTAGGCCAGCGTAGGAGTTAAGACCTTAATCAGTAGTCCAGAGTAAGAGTTAAGACCTTAACCATTAGGCCAGAGTACGACTCTAAGACCTTAGCTATTAGGCCAGAGTAAGAGTTAAGACCTTAGCTATTAGGCCAGAGTAAGAGTTAAGACCTTAGCTATTAGGCCAGAGTAAGAGTTAAGACGTTAACCAGTAGGCCAGAGTAGGAGTTAAGACCTTAACCAGTAGGCCAGAGTACGAGTCTAAGATCTTAGCTATTCGGCCAGAGTAAGAGTTAAGACCATAACCATTAGGCCAGAGTACGAGTCTAAGACCTTAGCTATTAGGCCAGAGTAAGAGTTAAGTCCTTAAACAGTAGGCCAGAGTAAGAGTTAAGACCATAACCATTAGGCCAGAGTACGAGTCTAAGACCTTAGCTATTCGGCCAGAGTAAGAGTTAAGACCTTAACCATTAGGCCAGAGTACGAGTCTAAGACCTTAGCTATTAGGCCAGAGTAAGAGTTAAGACCTTAACCAGTAGGCCATAGTAAGAGTTAAGACCTTAACCAGTAGGCAAGAGTAAGAGTTAAGACCTTAACCTGTAGGCCATAGTACGAGTCTAAGACCTTAGCTATTAGGCCAGAGTAAGAGTTAAGACCTTAACCATTAGGCCAGAGTATGAGTCTAAGACCTTAGCTATTAGGCCAGAATAAGTGTTAAGACCTTAACCAGTAGGCCAGAGTACGAGTCTAAGACCTTTGCTATTAGGCCAGAGTAAGAGTTAAGACCTTAGCCATTAGGCCAGAGTATGAGTTAAGACCTTAACCATTAGGCCAGAATAAGAGTTAAGACCTTAGCTATTAGGCCAGAGTAAGATTTAAGACCTTAACCATTAGGCCAGAGTAAGAGTTAAGACCTGCACCAGTAGGCCACAGTACGAGTCTAAGACCTTAGCTAATAGGCCAGAGTAAGAGTTAAGACCTTAGCTATTAGGCCAAAGTAAGAGTTAAGACCTTAACCAGTAGGCCAGAGTAAGAGTTGAGACCTTAACCATTAGGCCAGAGTACGAGTCTAAGACCTTAGCTATTAGGCCAGAGTAAGAGTTAAGACCTTAACCATTAGGCCAGAGTACGAGTCTAAAACCTTAGCTATTAGGCCAGAGTAAGAGTTAGGACCTTAACCAGAAGGCTAGAGTACGAGTCTAAGACCTTAGCTATTAGACCAGAGTACGAGTCTAAGACCTTAGCTATTAGGCCAGAGTACGAGTCTAAGACCTTAGCTATTAGGCCAGGGTAAGAGTTAAGACCTTAACCGTTAGGCCAGAGTACCAGTCTAAGACCTTAGCTATTAGGCCAGAGTAAGAGTTAGGACCTTAGCTATTAGGCCAGAGCAAGAGTTAAGACCTTATCCATTAGGCCAGAGTATGAGTTAAGACCTTAGCTATTAGGCCAGAGTAAGAGTTAAGACCTTAGCTATTAAGCCAGAGTAAGAGTTAAGACCTTAACCAGTAGGCCAGAGTAAGAGTTAAGACCTTAACCATTAGGCCAGAGTACGAGTCTAAGACCTTAGCTATTAGGCCAGAGTAAGAGTTAAGACGTTAGGTATTAGGTCAGAGGAAGAGTTAAGACCTTAACCAGTAGGCCAGAGTATGAGTCTAGGACCCTAGCTATTAGGCCAGAGTAACAGTTAAGACCTTAACCAGTAGGCCAGAGTAAGAGTTAAGACCTTAACCTGTAGGCCATAGTACGAGTCTAAGACCTTAGCTATTAGGCCAGAGTAAGAGTTAAGACCTTAGCTATTAGGCCAGAGTAAGAGTTAAGACCTTAACCATTAGGCCAGAGTACGAGTCTAAGACCTTAGCTATTAGGCCAGAGTAAGAGTTAAGACCTTAGCTATTAGGCCAGAGTAAGAGTTAAGACCTTAGCTATTGGGCCAGAGTAAGAGTTACGACCTTAACCAGTAGGCCAGAGTAAGAGTTAAGACCTTAAGCATTAGGCCAGAGTACGAGTCTAAGACCTTAGCTAATAGGCCAGAGTAAGAGTTAAGACCTTAACCAGTAGGCCAGCGTAAGAGATAAGACCTTAACCAGTAGGCCAGAGTAAGAGTTAAGACCTGCACCAGTAGGCCACAGTATGAGTCTAAGACCTTAGCTAATAGGCCAGAGTAAGAGTTAAGACCTTAGCTATTAGGCCAAAGTAAGAGTTAAGACCTTAACCAGTAGGCCAGAGTAAGAGTTGAGACCTTAACCATTAGGCCAGAGTACGAGTCTAAGACCTTAGCTATTAGGCCAGAGTAAGAGTTAAGACCTTAACCATTAGGCCAGAGTACAAGTCTAAAACCTTAGCTATTAGGCCAGAGTAAGAGTTAGGACCTTAACCAGAAGGCTAGAGTACGAGTCTAAGACCTTAGCTATTAGACCAGAGTACGAGTCTAAGACCTTAGCTATTAGGCAAGAGTACGAGTCTAAGACCTTAGCTATTAGGCCAGGGTAAGAGTTAAGACCTTAACCGTTAGGCCAGAGTACGAGTCTAAGACCTTAGCTATTAGGCCAGAGTAAGAGTTAAGACCTTAGCTATTAGGCCAGAGCAAGAGTTAAGACCTTATCCATTAGGCCAGAGTATGAGTTAAGACCTTAGCTATTAGGCCAGAGTAAGAGTTAAGACCTTAACCAGTAGGCCAAAGTAAGAGTTAAGACCTTAACCAGTAGGCCAGAGTAAGAGTTAAGACCTTAACCATTAGGCCAGAGTACGAGTCTAAGACCTTAGCTATTAAGCCAGAGTAAGAGTTAAGACCTTAACCAGTAGGCCAGAGTAAGAGTTAAGACCTTAACCATTAGGCCAGAGTACGAGTCTAAGACCTTAGCTATTAGGCCAGAGTAAGAGTTAAGACGTTAGGTATTAGGTCAGAGTAAGAGTTAAGACCTTAACCAGTAGGCCAGAGTACGAGTCTAGGACCCTAGCTATTAGGCCAGAGTAACAGTTAAGACCTTAACCAGTAGGCCAGAGTAAGAGTTAAGACCTTAACCTGTAGGCCATAGTACGAGTCTAAGACCTTAGCTATTAGGCCAGAGTAAGAGTTAAGACCTTAACCATTAGGCCAGAGTACGAGTCTAAGACCTTAGCTATTAGGCCAGAGTAAGAGTTAAGACCTTAGCTATTAGGCCAGAGTAAGAGTTAAGACCTTAGCTATTAGGCCAGAGTAAGAGTTACGACCTTAACCAGTAGGCCAGAGTAAGAGTTAAGACCTTAACCATTAGGCCAGAGTACGAGTCTAAGACCTTAGCTATTAGGCCAGAGTAAGAGTTAAGACCTTAACAAGTAGGCCAGAGTAAGAGTTAAGACCATAACCATTAGGCCAGAGTACAGGTCTAAGACCTTAACTATTAGGCCAGAGTAAGAGTTAAGACCTTAATCAGTAGGCCAGAGTAAGAGTAAAGACCTTAACCAGTAGGCCAGAGTACGAGTCTAAGACCTTAGCTTTTCGGCCAGAGTAAGAGTTAAGACCTTAACCATTAGGCCAGAGTAAGATTTAAGACCTTAACCATTAGGTCAGAGTACGAGTCTAAGACCTTAGCTATTAGGCCAGAGTAAGAGTTTAAGACCTTAGATATTAGGCCAGGATAAGAGTTAAGACCTGAACCATTAGGCCAGTGTACGAGTCTAAGACCTTAGCTATTATTCCAGAGTAAGAGTTAAGACCTTAGCTATTAGGACAGAGTAAGAGTTAAGACCTTAGCTATTAGGCCAGAGTAAGAGTTCAGACCTTAGTTATTAGGCCAGAGTTAGAGTTAAGACCTTAACTATTAGGCCAGAGTACGAGTCTAAGACCTTAGCTATTAGGCCAGAGTAAGAGTTAAGACCTTAACCAGTAGGCCAGAGTAAGAGTTAAGACCTTAACCTGTAGGCCAGAGTAAGAGTTAAGACCTTAACCATTAGGCCAGAGTACGAGTCTAAAACCTTAGCTATTAGGCCAGAGTAAGAGTTAGGACCTTAACCAGAAGGCTAGAGTGCGAGTCTAAGACCTTAGCTATTAGACCAGAGTACGAGTCTAAGACCTTAGCTATTAGGCCAGAGTACGAGTCTAAGACCTTAGCTATTAGGCCAGGGTAAGAGTTAAGACCTTAACCGTTAGGCCAGAGTACGAGTCTAAGACCTTAGCTATTAGGCCAGAGTAAGAGTTAAGACCTTAGCTATTAGGCCAGAGCAAGAGTTAAGACCTTATCCATTAGGCCAGAGTATGAGTTAAGACCTTAACCAGTAGGCCAGAGTAAGAGTTAAGACCTTAACCATTAGGCAAGAGTACGAGTCTAAGACCTTAGCTATGAAGCCAGAGTAAGAGTTAAGACCTTAACCAGTAGGCCAGAGTAAGAGTTAAGACCTTAACCATTAGGCCAGAGTACGAGTCTAGACCTTAGCTATTAGGCCAGAGTAAGAGTTAAGACGTTAGGTATTAGGTCAGAGTAAGAGTTAAGACCTTAACCAGTAGGCCAGAGTACGAGTCTAGGACCCTAGCTATTAGGCCAGAGTAACAGTTAAGACCTTAACCAGTAGGCCAGAGTAAGAGTTAAGACCTTAACCTGTAGGCCATAGTACGAGTCTAAGACCTTAGCTATTAGGCCAGAGTAAGAGTTAAGACCTTAGCTATTAGGCCAGAGTAAGAGTTAAGACCTTAACTATTAGGCCAGAGTAAGAGTTAAGACCTTAGCTATTAGGCCAGAGTAAGAGTTACGACCTTAACCAGTAGGCCAGAGTAAGAGTTAAGATCTTAACCATTAGGCCAGAGTACGAGTCTAAGACCTTAGCTATTAGGCCAGAGTAAGAGTTAAGACCTTAACCAGTAGGCCAGCGTAAGAGATAAGACCTTAACCAGAAGGCCAGAGTAAGAGTTAAGACCTTAACCATTAGGCCAGAGTACGAGTCTAAGACCTTAGCTATTAGGCCAGAGTAAGAGTTAAGACCTTAGCTATTAGGCCGGAGTAAGAGTTAAGACCTTAACAAGTAGACCAGAGTAAGAGTTAAGACCATAACCATTAGGCCAGAGTACGGGTCTAAGACCTTAGCTATTAGGCCAGAGTAAGAGTTAAGACCTTAATCAGTAGGCCAGAGTAAGAGTAAAGACCTTAACCAGTAGGCCAGAGTACGAGTCTAAGACTTTAGCTTTTCGGCCAGAGTAAGAGTTAAGACCTTAACCATTAGGCCAGAGTAAGAGTTAAGACCTTAACCATTAGGTCAGAGTACGAGTCTAAGACCTTAGCTATTAGGCCAGAGTAAGAGTTTAAGACCTTAGATATTAGGCCAGGATAAGAGTTAAGACCTTAACCATTAGGCCAGTGTACGAGTCTAAGACCTTAGCTATTATTCCAGAGTAAGAGTTAAGACCTTAGCTATTAGGACAGAGTAAGAGTTAAGACCTTAGCTACTAGGCCAGAGTAAGAGTTCAGACCTTAGTTATTAGGCCGGAGTAAGAGTTAAGTCCTTAACCATTAGGCCAGAGTACGAGTCTAAGACCTTAGCTATTAGGCCAGAGTAAGAGTTAAGACCTTAACCAGTAGGCCAGAGTAAGAGTTAAGACCTTAATCTGTAGGCCAGAGTAATAGTTAAGACCTTAACCATTAGGCCAGAGTATGAGTCTAAGACCTTAGCTATTAGGCCAGAGTAAGAGTTAAGACCTTAGCTATTAGGCCAGAGTAAGAGTTGAGATCTTAACCAGTAGGCCAGAGTAAGAGTTAACACCTTAACCATTAGGCCAGAGTATGAGTCTAAGACCTTAGCTATTAGGCCAGAGTAGGAGTTAAGACCTTAGCTATTAGGCCAGAGTAAGAGTTAAGACCTTAGCCATTAGACCAGAGTATGAGTTAAGACCTTAACCATTAGGCCAGAGTAAGAGTTAAGACCTTAGCTATTAGGACAGAGTAAGATTTAAGACCTTAACCATTAGGCCAGAGTAAGAGTTAAGACCTTCACCAGTAGGCCACAGTACGAGTCTAAGACCTTGGCTATTAGGCCAGAGTAAGAGTTAAGACCTTAGCTATTAGGCCAAAGTAAGAGTTAAGACCTTAACCAGTAGGCCAGAGTAAGAGTTGAGACCTTGAACATTAGGCCAGAGTACGAGTCTAAGACCTTAGCTATTAGGCCAGAGTAAGAGTTAAGACCTTAACCATTAGGCCAGAGTACGAGTCTAAAACCTTAGCTATTAGGCCAGAGTAAGAGTTAGGACCTTAACCAGAAGGCTAGAGTACGAGTCTAAGACCTTAGCTATTAGACCAGAGTACGAGTCTAAGACCTTAGCTATTAGGCCAGAGTACGAGTCTAAGACCTTAGCTATTAGGCCAGAGTAAGAGTTAAGACCTTAACCATTAGGCCAGAGTACGAGTCTAAGACCTTAGCTATTAGGCCAGATTAAGAGTTAAGACCTTAGCTATTAGGCCAGAGCAAGAGTTAAGACCTTATCCATTAGGCCAGAGTACGAGTTAAGACCTTAGCTATTAGGCCAGAGTAAGAGTTAAGACCTTAACAATTAGGCCAGAGTGCGAGTCTAAGACCTTAGCTATTAGGCCACAGTAAGAGTTAAGACCTTAGCTATTAGGCCATAGTAAGAGTTAAGACCTTAACCATTAGGCCAGAGTACGAGTCTAAGACCATAGCTATTAGGCCAGAGTAAGAGTTAAGACCTTAGCTATTAGGCCAGAGTAAGAGTTAAGACCTTAACCTGTAGGCCATAGTACGAGTCTAAGTCCTTAGCTATTAGGCCAGAGTAAGAGTTAAGACCTTAACCATTAGGCCAGAGTACGAGTCTAAGACCTTAGCTATTAGGCCAGAGTAAGAGTTAAGACCTTAGCTATTAGGCCAGAGTAAGAGTTAAGACCTTAACCATTAGGCCAGAGTACGAGTCTAAGACCTAAGCTATAAGGCCAGAGTAAGAGTTAAGACCTTAGCTATTAGGCCAGAGTAAGAGTTAAGACCTTAACCAGTAGGCCAGAGTCCGAGTCTAAGACCTTAGCTATTAGGCCAGTGTAAGAGTTAAGACCTTAACCAGTAGGCCAGAGTACAAGTCTAAGACCTTAGCTATTAGGCCAGAGTAAGAGTTAAGACCTTAACAATTAGGCCAGAGTACGAGTCTAAGACCTTAGCTATTAGGCCACAGTAAGAGTTAAGACCTTAGCTATTAGGCCATAGTAAGAGTTAAGACCTTAACCATTAGGCCAGAGTACGAGTCTAAGACCATAGCTATTAGGCCAGAGTAAGAGTTAAGACCTTAGCTATTAGGCCAGAGCAAGAGTTAAGACCTTATCCATTAGGCCAGAGTACGAGTTAAGACCTTAGCTATTAGGCCAGAGTAAGAGTTAAGACCTTAGCTATTAGGCCAGAGTAAGAGTTAAGACCTTTACCAGTAGGCCAAAGTAAGAGTTAAGACCTTAACCAGTAGGCCAGAGTAAGAGTTAAGACCTTAACCATTAGGCCAGAGTACGAGTCTAAGACCTTATCTATTAAGCCAGAGTAAGAGTTAAGACCTTAACCAGTAGGCCAGAGTAAGAGTTAAGACCTTAACCATTAGGCCAGAGTACGAGTCTAAGACCTTAGCTATTAGGCCAGAGTAAAAGTTAAGATGTTAGGTATTAGGTCAGAGTAAGAGTTAAGACCTTAACCGGTAGGCCAGAGTACGAGTCTAGGACCCTAGCTATTAGGCCAGAGTAACAGTTAAGACCTTAACCAGTAGGCCAGAGTAAGAGTTAAGACCTTAACCTGTAGGCCATAGTACGAGTCTAAGACCTTAGCTATTAGGCCAGAGTAAGAGTTAAGACCTTAGCTATTAGACCAGAGTAAGAGTTAAGACCTTAACCATTAGGCCAGAGTACGAGTCTAAGACCTTAGCTATTAGGCCAGAGTAAGAGTTAAGACTTTAGCTATGAGGCAAGAGTAAGAGTTAAGACCTTAGCTATTAGGCCAGAGTAAGAGTTACGACCTTAACCAGTAAGCCAGAGTAAGAGTTAAGACCTTAACCATTAGGCCAGAGTACGAGTCTAAGACCTTAGCTATTAGGCCAGAGTAAGAGTTAAGACCTTAACCAGTAGGCCAGCATAAGAGATAAGACCTTAACCAGTAGGCCAGAGTAAGAGTTAAGACCTTAACCATTAGGCCAGAGTACGAGTCTAAGACCTTAGCTATAAGCCAGAGTAAGAGTTAAGACCTTAGCTATTAGGCCAGAGTAAGAGTTAAGACCGTAACAAGTAGGCCAGAGTAAGAGTTAAGACCATAACCATTAGGCCAGAGTACGGGTCTAAGACCTTAGCTATTAGGCCAGAGTAAGAGTTAAGACCTTAATCAGTAGGCCAGAGTAAGAGTTAAGACCTTAACCAGTAGGCCAGAGTACGAGTCTAAGACCTTAGCTTTTCGGCCAGAGTAAGAGTTAAGACCTTAACCATTAGGCCAGAGTAAGAGTTAAGACCTTAACCATTAGGTCAGAATACGAGTCTAAGACCTTAGCTATTAGGCCAGAGTAAGCGTTTAAGACCTTAGATATTAGGCCAGGATAAGAGTTAAGACCTTAACCATTAGGCCAGTGTACGAGTCTAAGACCTTAGCTAATATTCCAGAGTAAGAGTTAAGACCTTAGCTATTAGGACAGAGTAAGAGTTAAGACCTTAGCTATTAGGCCAGAGTAAGAGTTCAGACCTCAGTTATTAGGCCAGAGTAAGAGTTAAGACCTTAGCTATTAGGCCAGAGCAAGAGTTAAGACCTTATCCATTAGGCCAGAGTACGAGTTAAGACCTTAGCTATTAGGCCAGAGTAAGAGTTAAGACCTTAGCTATTAGGCCAGAGTAAGAGTTAAGACCTTAACCAGTAGGCCAAAGTAAGAGTTAAGACCTTAACCAGTAGTCCAGAGTAAGAGTTAAGACCTTAACCATTAGGCCAGAGTACGAGTCTAAGACCTTAGCTATTAAGCCAGAGTAAGAGTTAAGACCTTAACCAGTAGGCCAGAGTAAGAGTTAAGACCTTAACCATTAGGCCAGAGTACGGGTCTAAGACCTTAGCTATTAGGCCAGAGTAAGAGTTAAGATGTTAGGTATTAGGTCAGAGTAAGAGTTAAGACCTTAACCAGTAGGCCAGAGTACTAGTCTAGGACCCTAGCTATTAGGCCAGAGTAACAGTTAAGACCTTAACCAGTAGGCCAGAGTAAGAGTTAAGACCTTAACCTGTAGGCCATAGTACGAGTCTAAGACCTTAGCTATTAGGCCAGAGTAAGAGTTAAGACCTTAGCTATTAGGCCAGAGTAAGAGTTAAGACCTTAGCTATTAGGCCAGAGTAAGAGTTACGACCTTAACCAGTAAGCCAGAGTAAGAGTTAAGACCTTAACCATTAGGCCAGAGTACGAGTCTAAGACCTTAGCTATTAGGCCAGAGTAAGAGTTAAGACCTTAACCAGTAGGCCAGAGTAAGAGATAAGACCTTAACCAGTAGGCCAGAGTAAGAGTTAAGACCTTAACCATTAGGCCAGAGTACGAGTCTAAGACCTTAGCTATTAGGCCAGAGTAAGAGTTAAGACCTTAGCTATTAGGCCAGAGTAAGAGTTAAGACCGTAACAAGTAGGCCAGAGTAAGAGTTAAGACCATAACCATTAGGCCAGAGTACGGGTCTAAGACCTTAGCTATTAGGCCAGAGTAAGAGTTAAGACCTTAATCAGTAGGCCAGAGTAAGAGTTAAGACCTTAACCAGTAGGCCAGAGTACGAGTCTAAGACCTTAGCTTTTCGGCCAGAGTAAGAGTTAAGACCTTAACCATTAGGCCAGAGTAAGAGTTAAGACCTTAACCATTAGGTCAGAATACGAGTCTAAGACCTTAGCTATTAGGCCAGAGTAAGCGTTTAAGAACTTAGATATTAGGCCAGGATAAGAGTTAAGACCTTAGCTATTAGGCCAGAGTAAGAGTTCAGACCTTAGTTATTAGGCCAGAGTAAGAGTTAAGACCTTAACCTGTAGGCCATAGTACGAGTCTTAGACCTTAGCTATTAGGCCAGAGTAAGAGTTAAGACCTTAACCATTAGGCCAGAGTACGAGTCTAAGAACTTAGCTATTAGGCCAGAGGAAGAGTTAAGACCTTAACCATTAGGCCAGAGTAAGAGTTAAGACCTTAACCTGTAGGCCATAGCACGAGTCTAAGACCTTAGCTATTAGGCCAGAGTAAGAGTTAATACCTTAGCTATTAGGCCAGAGTAAGCGTTAAGACCTTAACCAGTAGGCCAGAGTAGGAGTTAAGACCTTAATCAGTAGGCCAGAGTCAGAGTTAAGACCTTAACCATTAGGCCAGAGTACGACTCTAAGACCTTAGCTATTAGGCCAGAGTAAGAGTTAAGACCTTAGCTATTACGCCAGAGTAAGAGTTAAGACCTTAGCTATTAGGCCAGAGTAAGAGTTAAGACGTTAACCAGTAGGCCAGAGTAAGAGTTAAGACCTTAACCAGTAGGCCAGAGTACGAGTCTAAGACCTTAGCTATTCGGCCAGAGTAAGAGTTAAGACCATAACCATTAGGCCAGAGTACGAGTCTAAGACCTTAGCTATTAGGCCAGAGTAAGAGTTAAGACCTTAACCAGTAGGCCAGAGTAAGAGTTAAGACCATAACCATTAGGCCAGAGTACGAGTCTAAGACCTTAGCTATTCGGCCAGAGTAAGAGTTAAGACCTTAACTAGTAGACCATAGTAAGAGTTAAGACCTTAACCAGTAGGCCAGAGTAAGAGTTAAGACCTTAACCTGTAGGCCATAGTACGAGTCTAAGACCTTAGCTATTAGGCCAGAGTAAGAGTTAAGACCTTAACCAGTAGGCCAGAGTAAGAGTTAAGGCCTTAACCATTAGGCCAGAGTACGAGTCTAAGACCTTAGCTATTAGGCCAGCGTAAGAGTTAAGACCTTAGCTATTAGGCCAGAGTAAGAGTTAAGACCTTAACCTGTAGGCCATAGTACGAGTCTAAGACCTTAGCTATTAGGCCAGAGTAAGAGTTAAGACCTTAACCATTAGGCCAGAGTACGAGTCTAAGACCTTAGCTATTAGGCCAGAGTAAGAGTTAAGACCTTAGCTATTAGGCCAGAGTAAGAGTTAAGACCTTAACCATTAGGCCAGAGAACAAGTCTAAGACCTTAGCTATTAGGTCAGAGTAAGAGTTAAGACCTTAGCTATTAGGCCAGAGTAAGAGTTAAGACCTTAACCATTAGGCCAGAGTACGAGTCTAAGACCTTAGCTATTAGGCCAGAGTAAGATTTAAGACCTTAGCTATTATGCCAGAGTAATAGTTAAGATCTTAGCTATTAGGACAGAGTAAGAGTTAAGACCTTAGCTATTAGGCCAGAGTAAGAGTTAAGACCTTAACCATTAGGCCAGAGTACGAGTCTAAGACCTTAGCTATTAGGCCAGAGTAAGAGTTAAGACCTTAACCAGTAGGCCAGAGTAAGAGTTAAGACCTTAGCTATGAGGCCAGAGTAAGAGTTAAGACCTTAACCATTAGGCCAGAGTACGAGTCTAAGACCTTAGCTATTAGGCCAGAGTAAGATTTAAGACCTTAGCTATTATGCCAGAGTAATAGTTAACACCTTAACCATTAGGCCAGAGTACGAGACTAAGACCTTAGCTTTTAGGCCAGAGTAAGAGTTAAGACCTTAGCTATTAGGCCAGAGTAAGAGTTAAGACCTTAACCAGTAGCCCAGAGTAAGAGTTAAGACCTTAACCTGTAGGCCATAGTACGAGTCTAAGACCTTAGCTATTAGGCCAGAGTAAGAGTTAAGACCTTAGCTATTAGGCCAGAGTAAGAGTTAAGACCTTAACCATTAGGCCAGAGTACGAGTCTAAGACCTTAGCTATAAGGCCAGAGTAAGAGTTAAGACCTTAGCTATTAGGCCAGAGTAAGAGTTAAGACCTTAACCAGTAGGCCAGAGTCCGAGTCTAAGACCTTAGCTATTAGGCCAGTGTAAGAGTTAAGACCTTAACCAGTAGGCCAGAGTACAAGTCTAAGATCTTAGCTATTAGGCCAGAGTAAGAGTTAAGACCTTAACAATTAGGCCAGAGTACGAGTCTAAGACCTTAGCTATTAGGCCACAGTAAGAGTTAAGACCTTAGCTATTAGGCCATAGTAAGAGTTAAGACCTTAACCATTAGGCCAGAGTACGAGTCTAAGACCATAGCTATTAGGCCAGAGTAAGAGTTAAGACCTTAGCTATTAGGCCAGAGTAAGAGTTAAGACCTTAACCTGTAGGCCATAGTACGAGTCTAAGTCCTTAGCTATTAGGCCAGAGTAAGAGTTAAGACCTTAACCATTAGGCCAGAGTACGAGTCTAAGACCTTAGCTATTAGGCCAGAGTAAGAGTTAAGACCTTAGCTATTAGGCCAGAGTAAGAGTTAAGACCTTAACCATTAGGCCAGAGTACGAGTCTAAGACCTTAGCTATAAGGCCAGAGTAAGAGTTAAGACCTTAGCTATTAGGCCAGAGTAAGAGTTAAGACCTTAACCAGTAGGCCAGAGTCCGAGTCTAAGACCTTAGCTATTAGGCCAGTGTAAGAGTTAAGACCTTAACCAGTAGGCCAGAGTAAGAGTTAAGACCTTAACCATTAGGCCAAAGTACGAGTCTAAGACCATAGCTATTAGGCCAGAGTAAGAGTTAAGACCTTAGCTATTAGACCAGAGTAAGAGTTAAGACCTTAGATATTAGGCCAGAGTAAGAGTTAAGACCTTAACCAGTAGGCCAGAGTAAGAGTTAAGACCTTAACCAGTAGGCCAGAGTACGAGTCTAAGACCTTAGCTATTAGGCCAGAGTAAGAGTTAAGACCTTAACCATTAGGCCAGAGTACGAGTCTAAGACCTTAGCTATTAGGCCAGAGTAAGAGTTAAGACCTTAACCAGTAGGCCAGAGTAAGAGTTAAGGCCTTAACCATTAGGCCAGAGTACGAGTCTAAGACCTTAGCTATTAGGCCAGCGTAAGAGTTAAGACCTTAGCTATTAGGCCAGAGTAAGAGTTAAGACCTTAACCTGTAGGCCATAGTACGAGTCTAAGACCTTAGCTATTAGGCCAGAGTAAGAGTTAAGACCTTAACCATTAGGCCAGAGTACGAGTCTAAAACCTTAGCTATTAGGCCAGAGTAAGAGTTAAGACCTTAGCTATTAGGCCAGAGTAAGAGTTAAGACCTTAACCATTAGGCCAGAGAACAAGTCTAAGACCTTAGCTATTAGGTCAGAGTAAGAGTTAATACCTTAGCTATTAGGCCAGAGTAAGAGTTAAGACCTTAACCATTAGGCCAGAGTACGAGTCTAAGACCTTAGCTATTAGGCCAGAGTAAGATTTAAGACCTTAGCTATTATGCCAGAGTAATAGTTAAGATCTTAGCTATTAGGCCAGAGTAAGAGTTAAGACCTTAACCAGTAGGCCAGAGTAAGAGATAAGACCTTAACCAGTAGGCCAGAGTAAGAGTTAAGACGTTAACCATTAGGCCAGAGTACGAGTCTAAGACCTTAGCTATTAGGCCAGAGTAAGAGTTAAGACCTTAGCTATTAGGCCAGAGTAAGAGTTAAGACCGTAACAAGTAGGCCAGAGTAAGAGTTAAGACCATAACCATTAGGCCAGAGTACGGGTCTAAGACCTTAGCTATTAGGCCAGAGTAAGAGTTAAGACCTTAATCAGTAGGCCAGAGTACGAGTCTAAGACATTAGCTTTTCGGCCAGAGTAAGAGTTAAGACCTTAACCATTAGGCCAGAGTAAGAGTTAAGACCTTAACCATTAGGTCAGAATACGAGTCTAAAACCTTAGCTATTAGGCCAGAGTAAGCGTTTAAGAACTTAGATATTAGGCCAGGATAAGAGTTAAGACCTTAGCTATTAGGCCAGAGTAAGAGTTCAGACCTTAGTTATTAGGCCAGAGTAAGAGTTAAGACCTTAACCTGTAGGCCATAGTACGAGTCTTAGACCTTAGCTATTAGGCCAGAGTAAGAGTTAAGACCTTAACCATTAGGCCAGAGTACGAGTCTAAGAACTTAGCTATTAGGCCAGAGGAAGAGTTAAGACCTTAACCATTAGGCCAGAGTAAGAGTTAAGACCTTAACCTGTAGGCCATAGCACGAGTCTAAGACCTTAGCTATTAGGCCAGAGTAAGAGTTAATACCTTAGCTATTAGGCCAGAGTAAGCGTTAAGACCTTAACCAGTAGGCCAGAGTACAAGTCTAAGACCTTAGCTATTAGGCCAGAGTAAGAGTTAAGACCTTAGCTATTAGGCCAGAGTAAGAGTTAAGACATTAACCAGTAGGCCAGAGTAAGAGTTAAGACATTAACCATTAGGCCAGAGTACGAGTCTAAGACCTTAGCTATTAGGCCAGAGTAAGTGTTAAGACCTTAACCAGTAGGCCAGCGTAGGAGTTAAGACCTTAATCAGTAGGCCAGAGTCAGAGTTAAGACCTTAACCATTCGGCCAGAGTACGACTCTAAGACCTTAGCTATTAGGCCAGAGTAAGAGTTAAGACCTTAGCTATTAGGCCAGAGTAAGAGTTAAGACCTTAGCTATTAGGCCAGAGTAAGAGTTAAGACGTTAACCAGTAGGCCAGAGTAAGAGTTAAGACCTTAACCAGTAGGCCAGAGTACGAGTCTAAGACCTTAGCTATTTGGCCAGAGTAAGAGTTAAGACCATAACCATTAGGCCAGAGTACGAGTCTAAGACCTTAGCTATTAGGCCAGAGTAAGAGTTAAGACCTTAACCAGTAGGCCAGAGTAAGAGTTAAGACCATAACCATTAGGCCAGAGTACGAGTCTAAGACCTTAGCTATTCGGCCAGAGTAAGAGTTAAGACCTTAACCATGAGGCCAGAGTACGAGTCTAAGACCTTAGCTATTAGGCCAGAGTAAGAGTTAAGACCTTAACTAGTAGACCATAGTAAGAGTTAAGACCTTAACCAGTAGGCCAGAGTAAGAGTTAAGACCTTAACCTGTAGGCCATAGTACGAGTCTAAGACCTTAGCTATTAGGCCAGAGTAAGAGTTAAGACCTTAACCAGTAGGCCAGAGTAAGAGTTAAGGCCTTAACCATTAGGCCAGAGTACGAGTCTAAGACCTTAGCTATTAGGCCAGCGTAAGAGTTAAGACCTTAGCTATTAGGCCAGAGTAAGAGTTAAGACCTTAACCTGTAGGCCATAGTACGAGTCTAAGACCTTAGCTATTAGGCCAGAGTAAGAGTTAAGACCTTAACCATTAGGCCAGAGTACGAGTCTAAGACCTTAGCTATTAGGCCAGAGTAAGAGTTAAGACCTTAGCTATTAGGCCAGAGTAAGAGTTAAGACCTTAACCATTAGGCCAGAGAACAAGTCTAAGACCTTAGCTATTAGGTCAGAGTAAGAGTTAAGACCTTAGCTATTAGGCCAGAGTAAGAGTTAAGACCTTAACCATTAGGCCAGAGTACGAGTCTAAGACCTTAGCTATTAGGCCAGAGTAAGATTTAAGACCTTAGCTATTATGCCAGAGTAATAGTTAAGATCTTAGCTATTAGGACAGAGTAAGAGTTAAGACCTTAGCTATTAGGCCAGAGTAAGAGTTAAGACCTTAACCATTAGGCCAGAGTACGAGTCTAAGACCTTAGCTATTAGGCCAGAGTAAGAGTTAAGACCTTAACCAGTAGGCCAGAGTAAGAGTTAAGACCTTAGCTATTAGGCCAGTGTAAGAGTTAAGACCTTAACCATTAGGCCAGAGTACGAGTCTAAGACCTTAGCTATTAGGCCAGAGTAAGATTTAAGACCTTAGCTATTATGCCAGAGTAATAGTTAACACCTTAACCATTAGGCCAGAGTACGAGACTAAGACCTTAGCTTTTAGGCCAGAGTAAGAGTTAAGACCTTAGCTATTAGGCCAGAGTAAGAGTTAAGACCTTAACCAGTAGGCCAGAGTAAGAGTTAAGACCTTAACCTGTAGGCCATAGTACGAGTCTAAGACCTTAGCTATTAGGCCAGAGTAAGAGTTAAGACCTTAGCTATTAGGCCAGAGTAAGAGTTAAGACCTTAACCATTAGGCCAGAGTACGAGTCTAAGACCTTAGCTATAAGGCCAGAGTAAGAGTTAAGACCTTAGCTATTAGGCCAGAGTAAGAGTTAAGACCTTAACCAGTAGGCCAGAGTCCGAGTCTAAGACCTTAGCTATTAGGCCAGTGTAAGAGTTAAGACCTTAACCAGTAGGCCAGAGTACAAGTCTAAGACCTTAGCTATTAGGCCAGAGTAAGAGTTAAGACCTTAACAATTAGGCCAGAGTGCGAGTCTAAGACCTTAGCTATTAGGCCACAGTAAGAGTTAAGACCTTAGCTATTAGGCCATAGTAAGAGTTAAGACCTTAACCATTAGGCCAGAGTACGAGTCTAAGACCATAGCTATTAGGCCAGAGTAAGAGTTAAGACCTTAGCTATTAGGCCAGAGTAAGAGTTAAGACCTTAACCTGTAGGCCATAGTACGAGTCTAAGTCCTTAGCTATTAGGCCAGAGTAAGAGTTAAGACCTTAACCATTAGGCCAGAGTACGAGTCTAAGACCTTAGCTATTAGGCCAGAGTAAGAGTTAAGACCTTAGCTATTAGGCCAGAGTAAGAGTTAAGACCTTAACCATTAGGCCAGAGTACGAGTCTAAGACCTAAGCTATAAGGCCAGAGTAAGAGTTAAGACCTTAGCTATTAGGCCAGAGTAAGAGTTAAGACCTTAACCAGTAGGCCAGAGTCCGAGTCTAAGACCTTAGCTATTAGGCCAGTGTAAGAGTTAAGACCTTAACCAGTAGGCCAGAGTACAAGTCTAAGACCTTAGCTATTAGGCCAGAGTAAGAGTTAAGACCTTAACAATTAGGCCAGAGTATGAGTCTAAGACCTTAGCTATTAGGCCACAGTAAGAGTTAAGACCTTAGCTATTAGGCCATAGTAAGAGTTAAGACCTTAACCATTAGGCCAGAGTACGAGTCTAAGACCATAGCTATTAGGCCAGAGTAAGAGTTAAGACCTTAGCTATTAGGCCAGAGTAAGAGTTAAGACCTTAACCTGTAGGCCATAGTACGAGTCTAAGTCCTTAGCTATTAGGCCAGAGTAAGAGTTAAGACCTTAACCAGTAGGCCAGAGTAAGAGTTAAGACATTAACCAGTAGGCCAGAGTACGAGTCTAAGACCTTAGTTATTAGGCCAGAGTAAGAGTTAAGACCTTAACCATTAGGCCAGAGTACGAGTCTAAGACCTTAGCTATTAGGCCAGAGTAAGATTTAAGACCTTAGCTATTATGCCAGAGTAAGAGTTAAGACCTTAACCATTAGGCCAGAGTACGAGTCTAAGACCTTAGCTATTAGGCCAGAGTAAGAGTTAAGATCTTAGCTATTAGGCCAGAGTAAGAGTTAAGACCTTAGCTATTAGGCCAGAGTAAGAGTTAAGACCTTAAATATTAGGCCTGAGTACGAGTCTAAGACCTTAGCTATTAGGCCAGAGTAAGAGTTAAGACCTTAACCATTAGGCCAGAGTACGAGTCTAAGACCTTAGCTATTAGGCCAGAGTAAGAGTTAAGACCTTAACCAGTAGGCCAGAGTACGAGTCTAAGACCTTAGCTGTTAGGCCAGAGTAAGAGTTAAGACCGTAACCATTAGGCCAGAGTACGAGTCTAAGACCTTAGCTATTAGGCCAGAGTAAGACTTAAGACCTTAACCAGTAGGCCAGAGTAAGAGTTAAGACCTTAACCATTAGGCCAGCGTACGAGTTTAAGACCATAGCTATTAGGCCAGAGTAAGAGTTAAGACCTTAGCTATTAGACCAGAGTAAGAGTTAAGACCTTAGATATTAGGCCAGAGTAAGAGTTAAGACCTTAACCAGTAGGCCAGAGTAAGAGTTAAGACCTTAACCAGTAGGCCAGAGTACGAGTCTAAGACCTTAGCTATTAGGCCAGAGTAAGAGTTAAGACCTTAACCATTAGGCCAGAGTACGAGTCTAAGACCTTAGCTATTAGGCCAGAGTAAGAGTTAAGACCTTAACCAGTAGGCCAGAGTAAGAGTTAAGGCCTTAACCATTAGGCCAGAGTACGAGTCTAAGACCTTAGCTATTAGGCCAGCGTAAGAGTTAAGACCTTAGCTATTAGGCCAGAGTAAGAGTTAAGACCTTAACCTGTAGGCCATAGTACGAGTCTAAGACCTTAGCTATTAGGCCAGAGTAAGAGTTAAGACCTTAGCTATTAGGCCAGAGTAAGAGTTAAGACCTTAACCATTAGGCCAGAGTACGAGTCTAAGACCTTAGCTATTAGGCCAGAGTAAGATTTAAGACCTTAGCTATTAGGCCAGAGTAAGAGTTAAGACCTTAACCATTAGGCCAGAGTACGAGTCTAAGACCTTAGCTATTAGGCCAGAGTAAGATTTAAGACCTTAGCTATTATGCCAGAGTAAGAGTTAAGACCTTAACCATTAGGCCAGAGTACGAGTCTAAGACCTTAGCTATTAGGCCAGAGTACGAGTTAAGATCTTAGCTATTAGGCCAGAGTAAGAGTTAAGACCTTAGCTATTAGGCCAGAGTAAGAGTTAAGACCTTAACCATTAGGCCAGAGTACGAGTCTAAGACCTTAGCTATTAGGCCAGAGTAAGAGTTAAGACCTTAACCAGTAGGCCAGAGTAAGAGTTAAGACCTTAACCATTAGGCCAGAGTACGAGACTAAGACCTTAGCTTTTAGGCCAGAGTAAGAGTTAAGACCTTAGCTATTAGGCCAGAGTAAGAGTTAAGACCTTAACCAGTAGGCCAGAGTAAGAGTTAAGACCTTAACCTGTAGGCCATAGTAGGAGTCTAAGACCTTAGCTATTAGGCCAGAGTAAGAGTTAAGACCTTAGCTATTAGGCCAGAGTAAGAGTTAAGACCTTAACCATTAGGCCAGAGTACGAGTCTAAGACCTTAGCTATAAGGCCAGAGTAAGAGTTAAGACCTTAGCTATTAGGCCAGAGTAAGAGTTAAGACCTTAACCAGTAGGCCAGAGTCCGAGTCTAAGACCTTAGCTATTAGGCCAGTGTAAGAGTTAAGACCTTAACCAGTAGGCCAGAGTACAAGTCTAAGACCTTAGCTATTAGGCCAGAGTAAGAGTTAACACCTTAACAATTAGGCCAGAGTACGAGTCTAAGACCTTAGCTATTAGGCCACAGTAAGAGTTAAGACCTTAGCTATTAGGCCAGAGTAAGAGTTAAGACCTTAACCATTAGGCCAGAGTACGAGTCTAAGACCATAGCTATTAGGCCAGAGTAAGAGTTAAGACCTTAGCTATTAGGCCAGAGTAAGAGTTAAGACCTTAACCTGTAGGCCATAGTACGAGTCTAAGTCCTTAGCTATTAGGCCAGAGTAAGAGTTCAGACCTTAACCATTAGGCCAGAGTACGAGTCTAAGACCTTAGCTATTAGGCCAGAGTAAGAGTTAAGACCTTAACCATTAGGCCAGAGTACGAGTCTAAGACCTTAGCTATTAGGCCAGAGTAAGAGTTAAGACCTTAACCAGTAGGCCAGAGTACGAGTCTAAGACCTTAGCTGTTAGGCCAGAGTAAGAGTTCAGACCTTAACCATTAGGCCAGAGTACGAGTCTAAGACCTCAGCTATTAGGCCAGAGTAAGAGTTAAGACCTTAACCAGTAGGCCAGAGTACGAGTCTAATACCTTAGCTATTAGGCCAGAGTAAGAGTTAAGACCTTAACCATTAGGCCAGAGTACGAGTCTAAGACCTTAGCTATTAGGCCAGAGTAAGAGTTAAGACCTTAGCTATTAGGCCAGAGTAAGAGTTAAGACCTTAACCATTAGGCCAGAGTACGAGTCTAAGACCATAGCTATTAGGCCAGAGTAAGAGTTAAGACCTTAGCTATTAGGCCAGAGGAAGAGTTAAGACCTTAACCAGTAGGCCAGAGTAAGAGTTAAGACCTTAACCAGTAGGCCAGAGTACGAGTCTAAGACCTTAGCTATTAGGCCAGAGTAAGAGTTAAGACCTTAACCATTAGGCCAGAGTACGAGTCTAAGACCTTAGCTATTAGGCCAGAGTAAGAGTTCAGACCTTAACCAGTGGGCCAGAGTAAGAGTTAAGACCTTAACCATTAGGCCAGAGTACGAGTCTAAGACCTTAGCTATTAGGCCAGAGTAAGAGTTAAGACCTTAGCTATTAGGCCAGAGTAAGAGTTAAGACCTTAACCTGTAGGCCATAGTACGAGTCTAAGACATTAGCTATTAGGCCAGAGTAAGAGTTAAGACCTTAACCATTAGGCCAGAGTACGAGTTTAAGACCTTAGCTATTAGGCCAGAGTAAGAGTTAAGACCTTAGCTATTAGGCCTGAGTAAGAGTTAAGACCTTAACCATTAGGCCAGAGTACGAGTCTAAGACCTTAGCTATTAGGCCAGAGTAAGTTAAGACCTTAGCTATTAGGCCAGAGTAAGAGTTAAGACCTTAGCTATTAGGCCAGAGTAAGAGTTAAGACCTTAACCATTAGAAGAGAGTACGAGTCAAAGACCTTAGCTATTAGGCCAGAGTAAGAGTTAAGACCTTAGCTATTAGGCCAGAGTAAGAGCTAAGACCTTAACCAGTAGGCCAGAGTAAGAGTTAAGACCTTAACCATTAGGCCAGAGTAAGAGTTAAGACCTTAACATGTAGGCCATAGTACGAATGTAAGACCTTAGCTATTAGGCCAGAGTAAGAGTTAAGACCTTAGCTATTAGGCCAGAGTAAGAGTTAAGACCTTAACCATTAGACGAGAGTACGAGTCAAAGACCTTAGCTATTAGGCCAGAGTAAGAGTTAAGACCTTAGCTATTAGGCCAGAGTAAGAGCTAAGACCTTAACCAGTAGGCCAGAGTAAGAGTTAAGACCTTAACCATTAGGCCAGAGTACGAGTCTAAGACCTTATCTATTAGGCCAGAGTAGGAGTTAAGACCTTAACCAGTAGGCCAGAGTAAGAGTTAAGACCTTAACCATTAGGCCAGAGTACGAGTCTAAGACCTTAGCTATTAGGCCAGAGTAAGAGATAAGACCTTAGCTATTAGACCAGAGAAAGAGTTAAGACCTTAGATATTAGGCCAGAGTAAGAGTTAAGACCTTAACCAGTAGGCCAGAGTAAGAGTTAAGACCTTAACCAGTAGGCCAGAGTACGAGTCTAAGACCTTAGCTATTAGGCCAGAGTAAGAGTTAAGACCTTAACCATTAGACGAGAGTACGAGTCAAAGACCTTAGCTATTAGGCCAGAGTAAGAGTTAAGACCTTAGCTATTAGGCCAGAGTAAGAGCTAAGACCTTAACCAGTAGGCCAGAGTAAGAGTTAAGACCTTAACCATTAGGCCAGAGTACGAGTCTAAGACCTTATCTATTAGGCCAGAGTAAGAGTTAAGACCTTAACCAGTAGGCCAGAGTAAGAGTTAAGACCTTAACCATTAGGCCAGAGTACGGGTCTAAGACCTTAGCTATTAGGCCAGAGTAAGAGTTAAGACCTTAGCTATTAGACCAGAGTAAGAGTTAAGACCTTAGATATTAGGCCAGAGTAAGAGTTAAGACCTTAACCAGTAGGCCAGAGTAGGAGTTAAGACCTTAACCAGTAGGCCAGAGTACGAGTCTAAGACCTTAGCTATTAGGCCAGAGTAAGAGTTAAGACCTTAACCATTAGGCTAGAGTACAAGTCTAAGCCTTAGCTATTAGGCCAGAGTAAGAGTTAAGACCTTAACCAGTGGGCCAGAGTAAGAGTTAAGACCTTAACCATTGGGCCAGAGTACGAGTCTAAGACCTTAGCTATTAGGCCAGAGTAAGAGTTAAGACCTTAGCTATTAGGCCAGAGTAAGAGTTAAGACCTTAACCATTAGGCCAGAGTACGAGTCTAAGACCTTATCTATTAGGCCAGAGTAAGAGTTAAGACCTTAACCAGTAGGCCAGAGTAAGAGTTAAGACCTTAACCATTAGGCCAGAGTACGGGTCTAAGACCTTAGCTATTAGGCCAGAGTAAGAGTTAAGACCTTAGCTATTAGACCAGAGTAAGAGTTAAGACCTTAGATATTAGGCCAGAGTAAGAGTTAAGACCTTAACCAGTAGGCCAGAGTAGGAGTTAAGACCTTAACCAGTAGGCCAGAGTACGAGTCTAAGACCTTAGCTATTAGGCCAGAGTAAGAGTTAAGACCTTAACCATTAGGCCAGAGTACGAGTCTAAGCCTTAGCTATTAGGCCAGAGTAAGAGTTAAGACCTTAACCAGTGGGCCAGAGTAAGAGTTAAGACCTTAACCATTAGGCCAGAGTACGAGTCTAAGACCTTAGCTATTAGGCCAGAGTAAGAGTTAAGACCTTAGCTATTAGGCCAGAGTAAGAGTTAAGACCTTAACCTGTAGGCCATAGTGCGAGTCTAAGACCTTAGCTATTAGGCCAGAGTAAGAGTTAAGACCTTAACTATTAGGCAAGAGTACGAGTCTAAGACCTTAGCTATTAGGCCAGAGTAAGAGTTAAGACCTTAACCAGTAGGCCAGAGTACGAGTCTAAGACCTTAGCTGTTAGGCCAGAGTAAGAGTTAAGACCTTAACCATTAGGCCAGAGTACGAGTCTAAGACCTTAGCTATTAGGCCAGAGTAAGAGTTAAGACCTTAACCAGTAGGCCAGAGTACGAGTCTAAGACCTTAGCTATTAGGCCAGAGTAAGAGTTAAGACCTTAACCATTAGGCCAGAGTATGAGTCTAAGACCTTAGCTATTAGGCCAGAGTAAGAGTTAAGACCTTAGCTATTAGGCCAGAGTAAGAGTTAAGACCTTAACCATTAGGCCAGAGTACGAGTCTAAGACCATAGCTATTAGGCCAGAGTAAGAGTTAAGACCTTAGCTATTAGGCCAGAGTAAGAGTTAAGACCTTAGCTATTAGGCCAGAGGAAGAGTTAAGACCTTAACCAGTAGGCCAGAGTAAGAGTTAAGACCTTAACCAGTAGGCCAGAGTACGAGTCTAAGACCTTAGCTATTAGGCCAGAGTAAGAGTTAAGACCTTAACCATTAGGCCAGAGTACGAGTCTAAGACCTTAGCTATTAGGCCAGAGTAAGAGTTCAGACCTTAACCAGTGGGCCAGAGTAAGAGTTAAGACCTTAACCATTAGGCCAGAGTACGAGTCTAAGACCTTAGCTATTAGGCCAGAGTAAGAGTTAAGACCTTAGCTATTAGGCCAGTGTAAGAGTTAAGACCTTAACCTGTAGGCCATAGTACGAGTCTAAGACATTAGCTATTAGGCCAGAGTAAGAGTTAAGACCTTAACCATTAGGCCAGAGTACGAGTCTAAGACCTTAGCTATTAGGCCAGAGTAAGAGTTAAGACCTTAGCTATTAGGCCAGAGTAAGAGTTAAGACCTTAACCATTAGGCCAGAGTACGAGTCTAAGACCTTAGCTATTAGGCCAGAGTAAGAGTTAAGACCTTAGCTATTAGGCCAGAGTAAGAGTTAAGACCTTAGCTATTAGGCCAGAGTAAGAGTTAAGACCTTAACCTGTAGGCCATAGTACGAGTCTAAGTCCTTAGCTATTAGGCCAGAGTAAGAGTTAAGACCTTAACCATTAGGCCAGAGTACGAGTCTAAGACCTTAGCTATTAGGCCAGAGTAAGAGTTAAGACCTTAGCTATTAGGCCAGAGTAAGAGTTAAGACCTTAACCATTAGGCCAGAGTACGAGTCTAAGACCTTAGCTATAAGGCCAGAGTAAGAGTTAAGACCTTAGCTATTAGGCCAGAGTAAGAGTTAAGACCTTAACCAGTAGGCCAGAGTCCGAGTCTAAGACCTTAGCTATTAGGCCAGTGTAAGAGTTAAGACCTTAACCAGTAGGCCAGAGTAAGAGTTAAGACCTTAACCATTAGGCCAGAGTACGAGTCTAAGACCATAGCTATTAGGCCAGAGTAAGAGTTAAGACCTTAGCTATTAGACCAGAGTAAGAGTTAAGACCTTAGATATTAGGCCAGAGTAAGAGTTAAGACCTTAACCAGTAGGCCAGAGTAAGAGTTAAGACCTTAACCAGTAGGCCAGAGTACGAGTCTAAGACCTTAGCTATTAGGCCAGAGTAAGAGTTAAGACCTTAACCATTAGGCCAGAGTACGAGTCTAAGACCTTAGCTATTAGGCCAGAGTAAGAGTTAAGACCTTAACCAGTAGGCCAGAGTAAGAGTTAAGGCCTTAACCATTAGGCCAGAGTACGAGTCTAAGACCTTAGCTATTAGGCCAGCGTAAGAGTTAAGACCTTAGCTATTAGGCCAGAGTAAGAGTTAAGACCTTAACCTGTAGGCCATAGTACGAGTCTAAGACCTTAGCTATTAGGCCAGAGTAAGAGTTAAGACCTTAACCATTAGGCCAGAGTACGAGTCTAAAACCTTAGCTATTAGGCCAGAGTAAGAGTTAAGACCTTAGCTATTAGGCCAGAGTAAGAGTTAAGACCTTAACCATTAGGCCAGAGAACAAGTCTAAGACCTTAGCTATTAGGTCAGAGTAAGAGTTAATACCTTAGCTATTAGGCCAGAGTAAGAGTTAAGACCTTAACCATTAGGCCAGAGTACGAGTCTAAGACCTTAGCTATTAGGCCAGAGTAAGATTTAAGACCTTAGCTATTATGCCAGAGTAATAGTTAAGATCTTAGCTATTAGGCCAGAGTAAGAGTTAAGACCTTAACCAGTAGGCCAGAGTAAGAGATAAGACCTTAACCAGTAGGCCAGAGTAAGAGTTAAGACCTTAACCATTAGGCCAGAGTACGAGTCTAAGACCTTAGCTATTAGGCCAGAGTAAGAGTTAAGACCTTAGCTATTAGGCCAGAGTAAGAGTTAAGACCGTAACAAGTAGGCCAGAGTAAGAGTTAAGACCATAACCATTAGGCCAGAGTACGGGTCTAAGACCTTAGCTATTAGGCCAGAGTAAGAGTTAAGACCTTAATCAGTAGGCCAGAGTAAGAGTTAAGACCTTAACCAGTAGGCCAGAGTACGAGTCTAAGACATTAGCTTTTCGGCCAGAGTAAGAGTTAAGACCTTAACCATTAGGCCAGAGTAAGAGTTAAGACCTTAACCATTAGGTCAGAATACGAGTCTAAAACCTTAGCTATTAGGCCAGAGTAAGCGTTTAAGAACTTAGATATTAGGCCAGGATAAGAGTTAAGACCTTAGCTATTAGGCCAGAGTAAGAGTTCAGACCTTAGTTATTAGGCCAGAGTAAGAGTTAAGACCTTAACCTGTAGGCCATAGTACGAGTCTTAGACCTTAGCTATTAGGCCAGAGTAAGAGTTAAGACCTTAACCATTAGGCCAGAGTACGAGTCTAAGAACTTAGCTATTAGGCCAGAGGAAGAGTTAAGACCTTAACCATTAGGCCAGAGTAAGAGTTAAGACCTTAACCTGTAGGCCATAGCACGAGTCTAAGACCTTAGCTATTAGGCCAGAGTAAGAGTTAATACCTTAGCTATTAGGCCAGAGTAAGCGTTAAGACCTTAACCAGTAGGCCAGAGTACAAGTCTAAGACCTTAGCTATTAGGCCAGAGTAAGAGTTAAGACCTTAGCTATTAGGCCAGAGTAAGAGTTAAGACATTAACCAGTAGGCCAGAGTAAGAGTTAAGACATTAACCATTAGGCCAGAGTACGAGTCTAAGACCTTAGCTATTAGGCCAGAGTAAGTGTTAAGACCTTAACCAGTAGGCCAGCGTAGGAGTTAAGACCTTAATCAGTAGGCCAGAGTCAGAGTTAAGACCTTAACCATTCGGCCAGAGTACGACTCTAAGACCTTAGCTATTAGGCCAGAGTAAGAGTTAAGACCTTAGCTATTAGGCCAGAGTAAGAGTTAAGACCTTAGCTATTAGGCCAGAGTAAGAGTTAAGACGTTAACCAGTAGGCCAGAGTAAGAGTTAAGACCTTAACCAGTAGGCCAGAGTACGAGTCTAAGACCTTAGCTATTTGGCCAGAGTAAGAGTTAAGACCATAACCATTAGGCCAGAGTACGAGTCTAAGACCTTAGCTATTAGGCCAGAGTAAGAGTTAAGACCTTAACCAGTAGGCCAGAGTAAGAGTTAAGACCATAACCATTAGGCCAGAGTACGAGTCTAAGACCTTAGCTATTCGGCCAGAGTAAGAGTTAAGACCTTAACCATGAGGCCAGAGTACGAGTCTAAGACCTTAGCTATTAGGCCAGAGTAAGAGTTAAGACCTTAACTAGTAGACCATAGTAAGAGTTAAGACCTTAACCAGTAGGCCAGAGTAAGAGTTAAGACCTTAACCTGTAGGCCATAGTACGAGTCTAAGACCTTAGCTATTAGGCCAGAGTAAGAGTTAAGACCTTAACCAGTAGGCCAGAGTAAGAGTTAAGGCCTTAACCATTAGGCCAGAGTACGAGTCTAAGACCTTAGCTATTAGGCCAGCGTAAGAGTTAAGACCTTAGCTATTAGGCCAGAGTAAGAGTTAAGACCTTAACCTGTAGGCCATAGTACGAGTCTAAGACCTTAGCTATTAGGCCAGAGTAAGAGTTAAGACCTTAACCATTAGGCCAGAGTACGAGTCTAAGACCTTAGCTATTAGGCCAGAGTAAGAGTTAAGACCTTAGCTATTAGGCCAGAGTAAGAGTTAAGACCTTAACCATTAGGCCAGAGAACAAGTCTAAGACCTTAGCTATTAGGTCAGAGTAAGAGTTAAGACCTTAGCTATTAGGCCAGAGTAAGAGTTAAGACCTTAACCATTAGGCCAGAGTACGAGTCTAAGACCTTAGCTATTAGGCCAGAGTAAGATTTAAGACCTTAGCTATTATGCCAGAGTAATAGTTAAGATCTTAGCTATTAGGACAGAGTAAGAGTTAAGACCTTAGCTATTAGGCCAGAGTAAGAGTTAAGACCTTAACCATTAGGCCAGAGTACGAGTCTAAGACCTTAGCTATTAGGCCAGAGTAAGATTTAAGACCTTAGCTATTATGCCAGAGTAATAGTTAACACCTTAACCATTAGGCCAGAGTACGAGACTAAGACCTTAGCTTTTAGGCCAGAGTAAGAGTTAAGACCTTAGCTATTAGGCCAGAGTAAGAGTTAAGACCTTAACCAGTAGGCCAGAGTAAGAGTTAAGACCTTAACCTGTAGGCCATAGTACGAGTCTAAGACCTTAGCTATTAGGCCAGAGTAAGAGTTAAGACCTTAGCTATTAGGCCAGAGTAAGAGTTAAGACCTTAACCATTAGGCCAGAGTACGAGTCTAAGACCTTAGCTATTAGGCCAGAGTAAGAGTTAAGACCTTAGCTATTAGGCCAGAGTAAGAGTTAAGACCTTAACCATTAGGCCAGAGTACGAGTCTAAGACCTAAGCTATAAGGCCAGAGTAAGAGTTAAGACCTTAGCTATTAGGCCAGAGTAAGAGTTAAGACCTTAACCAGTAGGCCAGAGTCCGAGTCTAAGACCTTAGCTATTAGGCCAGTGTAAGAGTTAAGACCTTAACCAGTAGGCCAGAGTACAAGTCTAAGACCTTAGCTATTAGGCCAGAGTAAGAGTTAAGACCTTAACAATTAGGCCAGAGTATGAGTCTAAGACCTTAGCTATTAGGCCACAGTAAGAGTTAAGACCTTAGCTATTAGGCCATAGTAAGAGTTAAGACCTTAACCATTAGGCCAGAGTACGAGTCTAAGACCATAGCTATTAGGCCAGAGTAAGAGTTAAGACCTTAGCTATTAGGCCAGAGTAAGAGTTAAGACCTTAACCTGTAGGCCATAGTACGAGTCTAAGTCCTTAGCTATTAGGCCAGAGTAAGAGTTAAGACCTTAACCAGTAGGCCAGAGTAAGAGTTAAGACATTAACCAGTAGGCCAGAGTACGAGTCTAAGACCTTAGTTATTAGGCCAGAGTAAGAGTTAAGACCTTAACCATTAGGCCAGAGTACGAGTCTAAGACCTTAGCTATTAGGCCAGAGTAAGATTTAAGACCTTAGCTATTATGCCAGAGTAAGAGTTAAGACCTTAACCATTAGGCCAGAGTACGAGTCTAAGACCTTAGCTATTAGGCCAGAGTAAGAGTTAAGATCTTAGCTATTAGGCCAGAGTAAGAGTTAAGACCTTAGCTATTAGGCCAGAGTAAGAGTTAAGACCTTAAATATTAGGCCTGAGTACGAGTCTAAGACCTTAGCTATTAGGCCAGAGTAAGAGTTAAGACCTTAACCATTAGGCCAGAGTACGAGTCTAAGACCTTAGCTATTAGGCCAGAGTAAGAGTTAAGACCTTAACCAGTAGGCCAGAGTACGAGTCTAAGACCTTAGCTGTTAGGCCAGAGTAAGAGTTAAGACCGTAACCATTAGGCCAGAGTACGAGTCTAAGACCTTAGCTATTAGGCCAGAGTAAGACTTAAGACCTTAACCAGTAGGCCAGAGTAAGAGTTAAGACCTTAACCATTAGGCCAGCGTACGAGTTTAAGACCATAGCTATTAGGCCAGAGTAAGAGTTAAGACCTTAGCTATTAGACCAGAGTAAGAGTTAAGACCTTAGATATTAGGCCAGAGTAAGAGTTAAGACCTTAACCAGTAGGCCAGAGTAAGAGTTAAGACCTTAACCAGTAGGCCAGAGTACGAGTCTAAGACCTTAGCTATTAGGCCAGAGTAAGAGTTAAGACCTTAACCATTAGGCCAGAGTACGAGTCTAAGACCTTAGCTATTAGGCCAGAGTAAGAGTTAAGACCTTAACCAGTAGGCCAGAGTAAGAGTTAAGGCCTTAACCATTAGGCCAGAGTACGAGTCTAAGACCTTAGCTATTAGGCCAGCGTAAGAGTTAAGACCTTAGCTATTAGGCCAGAGTAAGAGTTAAGACCTTAACCTGTAGGCCATAGTACGAGTCTAAGACCTTAGCTATTAGGCCAGAGTAAGAGTTAAGACCTTAGCTATTAGGCCAGAGTAAGAGTTAAGACCTTAACCATTAGGCCAGAGTACGAGTCTAAGACCTTAGCTATTAGGCCAGAGTAAGATTTAAGACCTTAGCTATTAGGCCAGAGTAAGAGTTAAGACCTTAACCATTAGGCCAGAGTACGAGTCTAAGACCTTAGCTATTAGGCCAGAGTAAGATTTAAGACCTTAGCTATTATGCCAGAGTAAGAGTTAAGACCTTAACCATTAGGCCAGAGTACGAGTCTAAGACCTTAGCTATTAGGCCAGAGTACGAGTTAAGATCTTAGCTATTAGGCCAGAGTAAGAGTTAAGACCTTAGCTATTAGGCCAGAGTAAGAGTTAAGACCTTAACCATTAGGCCAGAGTACGAGTCTAAGACCTTAGCTATTAGGCCAGAGTAAGAGTTAAGACCTTAACCAGTAGGCCAGAGTAAGAGTTAAGACCTTAACCATTAGGCCAGAGTACGAGACTAAGACCTTAGCTTTTAGGCCAGAGTAAGAGTTAAGACCTTAGCTATTAGGCCAGAGTAAGAGTTAAGACCTTAACCAGTAGGCCAGAGTAAGAGTTAAGACCTTAACCTGTAGGCCATAGTAGGAGTCTAAGACCTTAGCTATTAGGCCAGAGTAAGAGTTAAGACCTTAGCTATTAGGCCAGAGTAAGAGTTAAGACCTTAACCATTAGGCCAGAGTACGAGTCTAAGACCTTAGCTATAAGGCCAGAGTAAGAGTTAAGACCTTAGCTATTAGGCCAGAGTAAGAGTTAAGACCTTAACCAGTAGGCCAGAGTCCGAGTCTAAGACCTTAGCTATTAGGCCAGTGTAAGAGTTAAGACCTTAACCAGTAGGCCAGAGTACAAGTCTAAGACCTTAGCTATTAGGCCAGAGTAAGAGTTAACACCTTAACAATTAGGCCAGAGTACGAGTCTAAGACCTTAGCTATTAGGCCACAGTAAGAGTTAAGACCTTAGCTATTAGGCCAGAGTAAGAGTTAAGACCTTAACCATTAGGCCAGAGTACGAGTCTAAGACCATAGCTATTAGGCCAGAGTAAGAGTTAAGACCTTAGCTATTAGGCCAGAGTAAGAGTTAAGACCTTAACCTGTAGGCCATAGTACGAGTCTAAGTCCTTAGCTATTAGGCCAGAGTAAGAGTTCAGACCTTAACCATTAGGCCAGAGTACGAGTCTAAGACCTTAGCTATTAGGCCAGAGTAAGAGTTAAGACCTTAACCATTAGGCCAGAGTACGAGTCTAAGACCTTAGCTATTAGGCCAGAGTAAGAGTTAAGACCTTAACCAGTAGGCCAGAGTACGAGTCTAAGACCTTAGCTGTTAGGCCAGAGTAAGAGTTCAGACCTTAACCATTAGGCCAGAGTACGAGTCTAAGACCTCAGCTATTAGGCCAGAGTAAGAGTTAAGACCTTAACCAGTAGGCCAGAGTACGAGTCTAATACCTTAGCTATTAGGCCAGAGTAAGAGTTAAGACCTTAACCATTAGGCCAGAGTACGAGTCTAAGACCTTAGCTATTAGACCAGAGTAAGAGTTAAGACCTTAGCTATTAGGCCAGAGTAAGAGTTAAGACCTTAACCATTAGGCCAGAGTACGAGTCTAAGACCATAGCTATTAGGCCAGAGTAAGAGTTAAGACCTTAGCTATTAGGCCAGAGGAAGAGTTAAGACCTTAACCAGTAGGCCAGAGTAAGAGTTAAGACCTTAACCAGTAGGCCAGAGTACGAGTCTAAGACCTTAGCTATTAGGCCAGAGTAAGAGTTAAGACCTTAACCATTAGGCCAGAGTACGAGTCTAAGACCTTAGCTATTAGGCCAGAGTAAGAGTTCAGACCTTAACCAGTGGGCCAGAGTAAGAGTTAAGACCTTAACCATTAGGCCAGAGTACGAGTCTAAGACCTTAGCTATTAGGCCAGAGTAAGAGTTAAGACCTTAGCTATTAGGCCAGAGTAAGAGTTAAGACCTTAACCTGTAGGCCATAGTACGAGTCTAAGACATTAGCTATTAGGCCAGAGTAAGAGTTAAGACCTTAACCATTAGGCCAGAGTACGAGTTTAAGACCTTAGCTATTAGGCCAGAGTAAGAGTTAAGACCTTAGCTATTAGGCCTGAGTAAGAGTTAAGACCTTAACCATTAGGCCAGAGTACGAGTCTAAGACCTTAGCTATTAGGCCAGAGTAAGTTAAGACCTTAGCTATTAGGCCAGAGTAAGAGTTAAGACCTTAGCTATTAGGCCAGAGTAAGAGTTAAGACCTTAACCATTAGAAGAGAGTACGAGTCAAAGACCTTAGCTATTAGGCCAGAGTAAGAGTTAAGACCTTAGCTATTAGGCCAGAGTAAGAGCTAAGACCTTAACCAGTAGGCCAGAGTAAGAGTTAAGACCTTAACCATTAGGCCAGAGTAAGAGTTAAGACCTTAACATGTAGGCCATAGTACGAATGTAAGACCTTAGCTATTAGGCCAGAGTAAGAGTTAAGACCTTAGCTATTAGGCCAGAGTAAGAGTTAAGACCTTAACCATTAGACGAGAGTACGAGTCAAAGACCTTAGCTATTAGGCCAGAGTAAGAGTTAAGACCTTAGCTATTAGGCCAGAGTAAGAGCTAAGACCTTAACCAGTAGGCCAGAGTAAGAGTTAAGACCTTAACCATTAGGCCAGAGTACGAGTCTAAGACCTTATCTATTAGGCCAGAGTAGGAGTTAAGACCTTAACCAGTAGGCCAGAGTAAGAGTTAAGACCTTAACCATTAGGCCAGAGTACGAGTCTAAGACCTTAGCTATTAGGCCAGAGTAAGAGATAAGACCTTAGCTATTAGACCAGAGAAAGAGTTAAGACCTTAGATATTAGGCCAGAGTAAGAGTTAAGACCTTAACCAGTAGGCCAGAGTAAGAGTTAAGACCTTAACCAGTAGGCCAGAGTACGAGTCTAAGACCTTAGCTATTAGGCCAGAGTAAGAGTTAAGACCTTAACCATTAGACGAGAGTACGAGTCAAAGACCTTAGCTATTAGGCCAGAGTAAGAGTTAAGACCTTAGCTATTAGGCCAGAGTAAGAGCTAAGACCTTAACCAGTAGGCCAGAGTAAGAGTTAAGACCTTAACCATTAGGCCAGAGTACGAGTCTAAGACCTTATCTATTAGGCCAGAGTAAGAGTTAAGACCTTAACCAGTAGGCCAGAGTAAGAGTTAAGACCTTAACCATTAGGCCAGAGTACGGGTCTAAGACCTTAGCTATTAGGCCAGAGTAAGAGTTAAGACCTTAGCTATTAGACCAGAGTAAGAGTTAAGACCTTAGATATTAGGCCAGAGTAAGAGTTAAGACCTTAACCAGTAGGCCAGAGTAGGAGTTAAGACCTTAACCAGTAGGCCAGAGTACGAGTCTAAGACCTTAGCTATTAGGCCAGAGTAAGAGTTAAGACCTTAACCATTAGGCTAGAGTACAAGTCTAAGCCTTAGCTATTAGGCCAGAGTAAGAGTTAAGACCTTAACCAGTGGGCCAGAGTAAGAGTTAAGACCTTAACCATTGGGCCAGAGTACGAGTCTAAGACCTTAGCTATTAGGCCAGAGTAAGAGTTAAGACCTTAGCTATTAGGCCAGAGTAAGAGTTAAGACCTTAACCATTAGGCCAGAGTACGAGTCTAAGACCTTATCTATTAGGCCAGAGTAAGAGTTAAGACCTTAACCAGTAGGCCAGAGTAAGAGTTAAGACCTTAACCATTAGGCCAGAGTACGGGTCTAAGACCTTAGCTATTAGGCCAGAGTAAGAGTTAAGACCTTAGCTATTAGACCAGAGTAAGAGTTAAGACCTTAGATATTAGGCCAGAGTAAGAGTTAAGACCTTAACCAGTAGGCCAGAGTAGGAGTTAAGACCTTAACCAGTAGGCCAGAGTACGAGTCTAAGACCTTAGCTATTAGGCCAGAGTAAGAGTTAAGACCTTAACCATTAGGCCAGAGTACGAGTCTAAGCCTTAGCTATTAGGCCAGAGTAAGAGTTAAGACCTTAACCAGTGGGCCAGAGTAAGAGTTAAGACCTTAACCATTAGGCCAGAGTACGAGTCTAAGACCTTAGCTATTAGGCCAGAGTAAGAGTTAAGACCTTAGCTATTAGGCCAGAGTAAGAGTTAAGACCTTAACCTGTAGGCCATAGTGCGAGTCTAAGACCTTAGCTATTAGGCCAGAGTAAGAGTTAAGACCTTAACTATTAGGCAAGAGTACGAGTCTAAGACCTTAGCTATTAGGCCAGAGTAAGAGTTAAGACCTTAACCAGTAGGCCAGAGTACGAGTCTAAGACCTTAGCTGTTAGGCCAGAGTAAGAGTTAAGACCTTAACCATTAGGCCAGAGTACGAGTCTAAGACCTTAGCTATTAGGCCAGAGTAAGAGTTAAGACCTTAACCAGTAGGCCAGAGTACGAGTCTAAGACCTTAGCTATTAGGCCAGAGTAAGAGTTAAGACCTTAACCATTAGGCCAGAGTATGAGTCTAAGACCTTAGCTATTAGGCCAGAGTAAGAGTTAAGACCTTAGCTATTAGGCCAGAGTAAGAGTTAAGACCTTAACCATTAGGCCAGAGTACGAGTCTAAGACCATAGCTATTAGGCCAGAGTAAGAGTTAAGACCTTAGCTATTAGGCCAGAGTAAGAGTTAAGACCTTAGCTATTAGGCCAGAGGAAGAGTTAAGACCTTAACCAGTAGGCCAGAGTAAGAGTTAAGACCTTAACCAGTAGGCCAGAGTACGAGTCTAAGACCTTAGCTATTAGGCCAGAGTAAGAGTTAAGACCTTAACCATTAGGCCAGAGTACGAGTCTAAGACCTTAGCTATTAGGCCAGAGTAAGAGTTCAGACCTTAACCAGTGGGCCAGAGTAAGAGTTAAGACCTTAACCATTAGGCCAGAGTACGAGTCTAAGACCTTAGCTATTAGGCCAGAGTAAGAGTTAAGACCTTAGCTATTAGGCCAGTGTAAGAGTTAAGACCTTAACCTGTAGGCCATAGTACGAGTCTAAGACATTAGCTATTAGGCCAGAGTAAGAGTTAAGACCTTAACCATTAGGCCAGAGTACGAGTCTAAGACCTTAGCTATTAGGCCAGAGTAAGAGTTAAGACCTTAGCTATTAGGCCAGAGTAAGAGTTAAGACCTTAACCATTAGGCCAGAGTACGAGTCTAAGACCTTAGCTATTAGGCCAGAGTAAGAGTTAAGACCTTAGCTATTAGGCCAGAGTAAGAGTTAAGACCTTAGCTATTAGGCCAGAGTAAGAGTTAAGACCTTAACCTGTAGGCCATAGTACGAGTCTAAGTCCTTAGCTATTAGGCCAGAGTAAGAGTTAAGACCTTAACCATTAGGCCAGAGTACGAGTCTAAGACCTTAGCTATTAGGCCAGAGTAAGAGTTAAGACCTTAGCTATTAGGCCAGAGTAAGAGTTAAGACCTTAACCATTAGGCCAGAGTACGAGTCTAAGACCTTAGCTATAAGGCCAGAGTAAGAGTTAAGACCTTAGCTATTAGGCCAGAGTAAGAGTTAAGACCTTAACCAGTAGGCCAGAGTCCGAGTCTAAGACCTTAGCTATTAGGCCAGTGTAAGAGTTAAGACCTTAACCAGTAGGCCAGAGTAAGAGTTAAGACCTTAACCATTAGGCCAGAGTACGAGTCTAAGACCATAGCTATTAGGCCAGAGTAAGAGTTAAGACCTTAGCTATTAGACCAGAGTAAGAGTTAAGACCTTAGATATTAGGCCAGAGTAAGAGTTAAGACCTTAACCAGTAGGCCAGAGTAAGAGTTAAGACCTTAACCAGTAGGCCAGAGTACGAGTCTAAGACCTTAGCTATTAGGCCAGAGTAAGAGTTAAGACCTTAACCATTAGGCCAGAGTACGAGTCTAAGACCTTAGCTATTAGGCCAGAGTAAGAGTTAAGACCTTAACCAGTAGGCCAGAGTAAGAGTTAAGGCCTTAACCATTAGGCCAGAGTACGAGTCTAAGACCTTAGCTATTAGGCCAGCGTAAGAGTTAAGACCTTAGCTATTAGGCCAGAGTAAGAGTTAAGACCTTAACCTGTAGGCCATAGTACGAGTCTAAGACCTTAGCTATTAGGCCAGAGTAAGAGTTAAGACCTTAACCATTAGGCCAGAGTACGAGTCTAAAACCTTAGCTATTAGGCCAGAGTAAGAGTTAAGACCTTAGCTATTAGGCCAGAGTAAGAGTTAAGACCTTAACCATTAGGCCAGAGAACAAGTCTAAGACCTTAGCTATTAGGTCAGAGTAAGAGTTAATACCTTAGCTATTAGGCCAGAGTAAGAGTTAAGACCTTAACCATTAGGCCAGAGTACGAGTCTAAGACCTTAGCTATTAGGCCAGAGTAAGATTTAAGACCTTAGCTATTATGCCAGAGTAATAGTTAAGATCTTAGCTATTAGGCCAGAGTAAGAGTTAAGACCTTAACCAGTAGGCCAGAGTAAGAGATAAGACCTTAACCAGTAGGCCAGAGTAAGAGTTAAGACCTTAACCATTAGGCCAGAGTACGAGTCTAAGACCTTAGCTATTAGGCCAGAGTAAGAGTTAAGACCTTAGCTATTAGGCCAGAGTAAGAGTTAAGACCGTAACAAGTAGGCCAGAGTAAGAGTTAAGACCATAACCATTAGGCCAGAGTACGGGTCTAAGACCTTAGCTATTAGGCCAGAGTAAGAGTTAAGACCTTAATCAGTAGGCCAGAGTAAGAGTTAAGACCTTAACCAGTAGGCCAGAGTACGAGTCTAAGACATTAGCTTTTCGGCCAGAGTAAGAGTTAAGACCTTAACCATTAGGCCAGAGTAAGAGTTAAGACCTTAACCATTAGGTCAGAATACGAGTCTAAAACCTTAGCTATTAGGCCAGAGTAAGCGTTTAAGAACTTAGATATTAGGCCAGGATAAGAGTTAAGACCTTAGCTATTAGGCCAGAGTAAGAGTTCAGACCTTAGTTATTAGGCCAGAGTAAGAGTTAAGACCTTAACCTGTAGGCCATAGTACGAGTCTTAGACCTTAGCTATTAGGCCAGAGTAAGAGTTAAGACCTTAACCATTAGGCCAGAGTACGAGTCTAAGAACTTAGCTATTAGGCCAGAGGAAGAGTTAAGACCTTAACCATTAGGCCAGAGTAAGAGTTAAGACCTTAACCTGTAGGCCATAGCACGAGTCTAAGACCTTAGCTATTAGGCCAGAGTAAGAGTTAATACCTTAGCTATTAGGCCAGAGTAAGCGTTAAGACCTTAACCAGTAGGCCAGAGTACAAGTCTAAGACCTTAGCTATTAGGCCAGAGTAAGAGTTAAGACCTTAGCTATTAGGCCAGAGTAAGAGTTAAGACATTAACCAGTAGGCCAGAGTAAGAGTTAAGACATTAACCATTAGGCCAGAGTACGAGTCTAAGACCTTAGCTATTAGGCCAGAGTAAGTGTTAAGACCTTAACCAGTAGGCCAGCGTAGGAGTTAAGACCTTAATCAGTAGGCCAGAGTCAGAGTTAAGACCTTAACCATTCGGCCAGAGTACGACTCTAAGACCTTAGCTATTAGGCCAGAGTAAGAGTTAAGACCTTAGCTATTAGGCCAGAGTAAGAGTTAAGACCTTAGCTATTAGGCCAGAGTAAGAGTTAAGACGTTAACCAGTAGGCCAGAGTAAGAGTTAAGACCTTAACCAGTAGGCCAGAGTACGAGTCTAAGACCTTAGCTATTTGGCCAGAGTAAGAGTTAAGACCATAACCATTAGGCCAGAGTACGAGTCTAAGACCTTAGCTATTAGGCCAGAGTAAGAGTTAAGACCTTAACCAGTAGGCCAGAGTAAGAGTTAAGACCATAACCATTAGGCCAGAGTACGAGTCTAAGACCTTAGCTATTCGGCCAGAGTAAGAGTTAAGACCTTAACCATGAGGCCAGAGTACGAGTCTAAGACCTTAGCTATTAGGCCAGAGTAAGAGTTAAGACCTTAACTAGTAGACCATAGTAAGAGTTAAGACCTTAACCAGTAGGCCAGAGTAAGAGTTAAGACCTTAACCTGTAGGCCATAGTACGAGTCTAAGACCTTAGCTATTAGGCCAGAGTAAGAGTTAAGACCTTAACCAGTAGGCCAGAGTAAGAGTTAAGGCCTTAACCATTAGGCCAGAGTACGAGTCTAAGACCTTAGCTATTAGGCCAGCGTAAGAGTTAAGACCTTAGCTATTAGGCCAGAGTAAGAGTTAAGACCTTAACCTGTAGGCCATAGTACGAGTCTAAGACCTTAGCTATTAGGCCAGAGTAAGAGTTAAGACCTTAACCATTAGGCCAGAGTACGAGTCTAAGACCTTAGCTATTAGGCCAGAGTAAGAGTTAAGACCTTAGCTATTAGGCCAGAGTAAGAGTTAAGACCTTAACCATTAGGCCAGAGAACAAGTCTAAGACCTTAGCTATTAGGTCAGAGTAAGAGTTAAGACCTTAGCTATTAGGCCAGAGTAAGAGTTAAGACCTTAACCATTAGGCCAGAGTACGAGTCTAAGACCTTAGCTATTAGGCCAGAGTAAGATTTAAGACCTTAGCTATTATGCCAGAGTAATAGTTAAGATCTTAGCTATTAGGACAGAGTAAGAGTTAAGACCTTAGCTATTAGGCCAGAGTAAGAGTTAAGACCTTAACCATTAGGCCAGAGTACGAGTCTAAGACCTTAGCTATTAGGCCAGAGTAAGAGTTAAGACCTTAACCAGTAGGCCAGAGTAAGAGTTAAGACCTTAGCTATTAGGCCAGTGTAAGAGTTAAGACCTTAACCATTAGGCCAGAGTACGAGTCTAAGACCTTAGCTATTAGGCCAGAGTAAGATTTAAGACCTTAGCTATTATGCCAGAGTAATAGTTAACACCTTAACCATTAGGCCAGAGTACGAGACTAAGACCTTAGCTTTTAGGCCAGAGTAAGAGTTAAGACCTTAGCTATTAGGCCAGAGTAAGAGTTAAGACCTTAACCAGTAGGCCAGAGTAAGAGTTAAGACCTTAACCTGTAGGCCATAGTACGAGTCTAAGACCTTAGCTATTAGGCCAGAGTAAGAGTTAAGACCTTAGCTATTAGGCCAGAGTAAGAGTTAAGACCTTAACCATTAGGCCAGAGTACGAGTCTAAGACCTTAGCTATAAGGCCAGAGTAAGAGTTAAGACCTTAGCTATTAGGCCAGAGTAAGAGTTAAGACCTTAACCAGTAGGCCAGAGTCCGAGTCTAAGACCTTAGCTATTAGGCCAGTGTAAGAGTTAAGACCTTAACCAGTAGGCCAGAGTACAAGTCTAAGACCTTAGCTATTAGGCCAGAGTAAGAGTTAAGACCTTAACAATTAGGCCAGAGTGCGAGTCTAAGACCTTAGCTATTAGGCCACAGTAAGAGTTAAGACCTTAGCTATTAGGCCATAGTAAGAGTTAAGACCTTAACCATTAGGCCAGAGTACGAGTCTAAGACCATAGCTATTAGGCCAGAGTAAGAGTTAAGACCTTAGCTATTAGGCCAGAGTAAGAGTTAAGACCTTAACCTGTAGGCCATAGTACGAGTCTAAGTCCTTAGCTATTAGGCCAGAGTAAGAGTTAAGACCTTAACCATTAGGCCAGAGTACGAGTCTAAGACCTTAGCTATTAGGCCAGAGTAAGAGTTAAGACCTTAGCTATTAGGCCAGAGTAAGAGTTAAGACCTTAACCATTAGGCCAGAGTACGAGTCTAAGACCTAAGCTATAAGGCCAGAGTAAGAGTTAAGACCTTAGCTATTAGGCCAGAGTAAGAGTTAAGACCTTAACCAGTAGGCCAGAGTCCGAGTCTAAGACCTTAGCTATTAGGCCAGTGTAAGAGTTAAGACCTTAACCAGTAGGCCAGAGTACAAGTCTAAGACCTTAGCTATTAGGCCAGAGTAAGAGTTAAGACCTTAACAATTAGGCCAGAGTACGAGTCTAAGACCTTAGCTATTAGGCCACAGTAAGAGTTAAGACCTTAGCTATTAGGCCATAGTAAGAGTTATGACCTTAACCATTAGGCCAGAGTACGAGTCTAAGACCATAGCTATTAGGCCAGAGTAAGAGTTAAGACCTTAGCTATTAGGCCAGAGTAAGAGTTAAGACCTTAACCTGTAGGCCATAGTACGAGTCTAAGTCCTTAGCTATTAGGCCAGAGTAAGAGTTAAGACCTTAACCAGTAGGCCAGAGTAAGAGTTAAGACATTAACCAGTAGGCCAGAGTACGAGTCTAAGACCTTAGTTATTAGGCCAGAGTAAGAGTTAAGACCTTAACCATTAGGCCAGAGTACGAGTCTAAGACCTTAGCTATTAGGCCAGAGTAAGATTTAAGACCTTAGCTATTATGCCAGAGTAAGAGTTAAGACCTTAACCATTAGGCCAGAGTACGAGTCTAAGACCTTAGCTATTAGGCCAGAGTAAGAGTTAAGATCTTAGCTATTAGGCCAGAGTAAGAGTTAAGACCTTAGCTATTAGGCCAGAGTAAGAGTTAAGACCTTAAATATTAGGCCTGAGTACGAGTCTAAGACCTTAGCTATTAGGCCAGAGTAAGAGTTAAGACCTTAACCATTAGGCCAGAGTACGAGTCTAAGACCTTAGCTATTAGGCCAGAGTAAGAGTTAAGACCTTAACCAGTAGGCCAGAGTACGAGTCTAAGACCTTAGCTGTTAGGCCAGAGTAAGAGTTAAGACCGTAACCATTAGGCCAGAGTACGAGTCTAAGACCTTAGCTATTAGGCCAGAGTAAGACTTAAGACCTTAACCAGTAGGCCAGAGTAAGAGTTAAGACCTTAACCATTAGGCCAGCGTACGAGTTTAAGACCATAGCTATTAGGCCAGAGTAAGAGTTAAGACCTTAGCTATTAGACCAGAGTAAGAGTTAAGACCTTAGATATTAGGCCAGAGTAAGAGTTAAGACCTTAACCAGTAGGCCAGAGTAAGAGTTAAGACCTTAACCAGTAGGCCAGAGTACGAGTCTAAGACCTTAGCTATTAGGCCAGAGTAAGAGTTAAGACCTTAACCATTAGGCCAGAGTACGAGTCTAAGACCTTAGCTATTAGGCCAGAGTAAGAGTTAAGACCTTAACCAGTAGGCCAGAGTAAGAGTTAAGGCCTTAACCATTAGGCCAGAGTACGAGTCTAAGACCTTAGCTATTAGGCCAGCGTAAGAGTTAAGACCTTAGCTATTAGGCCAGAGTAAGAGTTAAGACCTTAACCTGTAGGCCATAGTACGAGTCTAAGACCTTAGCTATTAGGCCAGAGTAAGAGTTAAGACCTTAGCTATTAGGCCAGAGTAAGAGTTAAGACCTTAACCATTAGGCCAGAGTACGAGTCTAAGACCTTAGCTATTAGGCCAGAGTAAGATTTAAGACCTTAGCTATTAGGCCAGAGTAAGAGTTAAGACCTTAACCATTAGGCCAGAGTACGAGTCTAAGACCTTAGCTATTAGGCCAGAGTAAGATTTAAGACCTTAGCTATTATGCCAGAGTAAGAGTTAAGACCTTAACCATTAGGCCAGAGTACGAGTCTAAGACCTTAGCTATTAGGCCAGAGTACGAGTTAAGATCTTAGCTATTAGGCCAGAGTAAGAGTTAAGACCTTAGCTATTAGGCCAGAGTAAGAGTTAAGACCTTAACCATTAGGCCAGAGTACGAGTCTAAGACCTTAGCTATTAGGCCAGAGTAAGAGTTAAGACCTTAACCAGTAGGCCAGAGTAAGAGTTAAGACCTTAACCATTAGGCCAGAGTACGAGACTAAGACCTTAGCTTTTAGGCCAGAGTAAGAGTTAAGACCTTAGCTATTAGGCCAGAGTAAGAGTTAAGACCTTAACCAGTAGGCCAGAGTAAGAGTTAAGACCTTAACCTGTAGGCCATAGTAGGAGTCTAAGACCTTAGCTATTAGGCCAGAGTAAGAGTTAAGACCTTAGCTATTAGGCCAGAGTAAGAGTTAAGACCTTAACCATTAGGCCAGAGTACGAGTCTAAGACCTTAGCTATAAGGCCAGAGTAAGAGTTAAGACCTTAGCTATTAGGCCAGAGTAAGAGTTAAGACCTTAACCAGTAGGCCAGAGTCCGAGTCTAAGACCTTAGCTATTAGGCCAGTGTAAGAGTTAAGACCTTAACCAGTAGGCCAGAGTACAAGTCTAAGACCTTAGCTATTAGGCCAGAGTAAGAGTTAACACCTTAACAATTAGGCCAGAGTACGAGTCTAAGACCTTAGCTATTAGGCCACAGTAAGAGTTAAGACCTTAGCTATTAGGCCAGAGTAAGAGTTAAGACCTTAACCATTAGGCCAGAGTACGAGTCTAAGACCATAGCTATTAGGCCAGAGTAAGAGTTAAGACCTTAGCTATTAGGCCAGAGTAAGAGTTAAGACCTTAACCTGTAGGCCATAGTACGAGTCTAAGTCCTTAGCTATTAGGCCAGAGTAAGAGTTCAGACCTTAACCATTAGGCCAGAGTACGAGTCTAAGACCTTAGCTATTAGGCCAGAGTAAGAGTTAAGACCTTAACCATTAGGCCAGAGTACGAGTCTAAGACCTTAGCTATTAGGCCAGAGTAAGAGTTAAGACCTTAACCAGTAGGCCAGAGTACGAGTCTAAGACCTTAGCTGTTAGGCCAGAGTAAGAGTTCAGACCTTAACCATTAGGCCAGAGTACGAGTCTAAGACCTCAGCTATTAGGCCAGAGTAAGAGTTAAGACCTTAACCAGTAGGCCAGAGTACGAGTCTAATACCTTAGCTATTAGGCCAGAGTAAGAGTTAAGACCTTAACCATTAGGCCAGAGTACGAGTCTAAGACCTTAGCTATTAGGCCAGAGTAAGAGTTAAGACCTTAGCTATTAGGCCAGAGTAAGAGTTAAGACCTTAACCATTAGGCCAGAGTACGAGTCTAAGACCATAGCTATTAGGCCAGAGTAAGAGTTAAGACCTTAGCTATTAGGCCAGAGGAAGAGTTAAGACCTTAACCAGTAGGCCAGAGTAAGAGTTAAGACCTTAACCAGTAGGCCAGAGTACGAGTCTAAGACCTTAGCTATTAGGCCAGAGTAAGAGTTAAGACCTTAACCATTAGGCCAGAGTACGAGTCTAAGACCTTAGCTATTAGGCCAGAGTAAGAGTTCAGACCTTAACCAGTGGGCCAGAGTAAGAGTTAAGACCTTAACCATTAGGCCAGAGTACGAGTCTAAGACCTTAGCTATTAGGCCAGAGTAAGAGTTAAGACCTTAGCTATTAGGCCAGAGTAAGAGTTAAGACCTTAACCTGTAGGCCATAGTACGAGTCTAAGACATTAGCTATTAGGCCAGAGTAAGAGTTAAGACCTTAACCATTAGGCCAGAGTACGAGTCTAAGACCTTAGCTATTAGGCCAGAGTAAGAGTTAAGACCTTAGCTATTAGGCCTGAGTAAGAGTTAAGACCTTAACCATTAGGCCAGAGTACGAGTCTAAGACCTTAGCTATTAGGCCAGAGTAAGTTAAGACCTTAGCTATTAGGCCAGAGTAAGAGTTAAGACCTTAGCTATTAGGCCAGAGTAAGAGTTAAGACCTTAACCATTAGAAGAGAGTACGAGTCAAAGACCTTAGCTATTAGGCCAGAGTAAGAGTTAAGACCTTAGCTATTAGGCCAGAGTAAGAGCTAAGACCTTAACCAGTAGGCCAGAGTAAGAGTTAAGACCTTAACCATTAGGCCAGAGTAAGAGTTAAGACCTTAACATGTAGGCCATAGTACGAATGTAAGACCTTAGCTATTAGGCCAGAGTAAGAGTTAAGACCTTAGCTATTAGGCCAGAGTAAGAGTTAAGACCTTAACCATTAGACGAGAGTACGAGTCAAAGACCTTAGCTATTAGGCCAGAGTAAGAGTTAAGACCTTAGCTATTAGGCCAGAGTAAGAGCTAAGACCTTAACCAGTAGGCCAGAGTAAGAGTTAAGACCTTAACCATTAGGCCAGAGTACGAGTCTAAGACCTTATCTATTAGGCCAGAGTAGGAGTTAAGACCTTAACCAGTAGGCCAGAGTAAGAGTTAAGACCTTAACCATTAGGCCAGAGTACGAGTCTAAGACCTTAGCTATTAGGCCAGAGTAAGAGATAAGACCTTAGCTATTAGACCAGAGAAAGAGTTAAGACCTTAGATATTAGGCCAGAGTAAGAGTTAAGACCTTAACCAGTAGGCCAGAGTAAGAGTTAAGACCTTAACCAGTAGGCCAGAGTACGAGTCTAAGACCTTAGCTATTAGGCCAGAGTAAGAGTTAAGACCTTAACCATTAGACGAGAGTACGAGTCAAAGACCTTAGCTATTAGGCCAGAGTAAGAGTTAAGACCTTAGCTATTAGGCCAGAGTAAGAGCTAAGACCTTAACCAGTAGGCCAGAGTAAGAGTTAAGACCTTAACCATTAGGCCAGAGTACGAGTCTAAGACCTTATCTATTAGGCCAGAGTAAGAGTTAAGACCTTAACCAGTAGGCCAGAGTAAGAGTTAAGACCTTAACCATTAGGCCAGAGTACGGGTCTAAGACCTTAGCTATTAGGCCAGAGTAAGAGTTAAGACCTTAGCTATTAGACCAGAGTAAGAGTTAAGACCTTAGATATTAGGCCAGAGTAAGAGTTAAGACCTTAACCAGTAGGCCAGAGTAGGAGTTAAGACCTTAACCAGTAGGCCAGAGTACGAGTCTAAGACCTTAGCTATTAGGCCAGAGTAAGAGTTAAGACCTTAACCATTAGGCCAGAGTACAAGTCTAAGCCTTAGCTATTAGGCCAGAGTAAGAGTTAAGACCTTAACCAGTGGGCCAGAGTAAGAGTTAAGACCTTAACCATTGGGCCAGAGTACGAGTCTAAGACCTTAGCTATTAGGCCAGAGTAAGAGTTAAGACCTTAGCTATTAGGCCAGAGTAAGAGTTAAGACCTTAACCATTAGGCCAGAGTACGAGTCTAAGACCTTATCTATTAGGCCAGAGTAAGAGTTAAGACCTTAACCAGTAGGCCAGAGTAAGAGTTAAGACCTTAACCATTAGGCCAGAGTACGGGTCTAAGACCTTAGCTATTAGGCCAGAGTAAGAGTTAAGACCTTAGCTATTAGACCAGAGTAAGAGTTAAGACCTTAGATATTAGGCCAGAGTAAGAGTTAAGACCTTAACCAGTAGGCCAGAGTAGGAGTTAAGACCTTAACCAGTAGGCCAGAGTACGAGTCTAAGACCTTAGCTATTAGGCCAGAGTAAGAGTTAAGACCTTAACCATTAGGCCAGAGTACGAGTCTAAGCCTTAGCTATTAGGCCAGAGTAAGAGTTAAGACCTTAACCAGTGGGCCAGAGTAAGAGTTAAGACCTTAACCATTAGGCCAGAGTACGAGTCTAAGACCTTAGCTATTAGGACAGAGTAAGAGTTAAGACCTTAGCTATTAGGCCAGAGTAAGAGTTAAGACCTTAACCTGTAGGCCATAGTGCGAGTCTAAGACCTTAGCTATTAGGCCAGAGTAAGAGTTAAGACCTTAACTATTAGGCAAGAGTACGAGTCTAAGACCTTAGCTATTAGGCCAGAGTAAGAGTTAAGACCTTAACCAGTAGGCCAGAGTACGAGTCTAAGACCTTAGCTGTTAGGCCAGAGTAAGAGTTAAGACCTTAACCATTAGGCCAGAGTACGAGTCTAAGACCTTAGCTATTAGGCCAGAGTAAGAGTTAAGACCTTAACCAGTAGGCCAGAGTACGAGTCTAAGACCTTAGCTATTAGGCCAGAGTAAGAGTTAAGACCTTAACCATTAGGCCAGAGTATGAGTCTAAGACCTTAGCTATTAGGCCAGAGTAAGAGTTAAGACCTTAGCTATTAGGCCAGAGTAAGAGTTAAGACCTTAACCATTAGGCCAGAGTACGAGTCTAAGACCATAGCTATTAGGCCAGAGTAAGAGTTAAGACCTTAGCTATTAGGCCAGAGTAAGAGTTAAGACCTTAGCTATTAGGCCAGAGGAAGAGTTAAGACCTTAACCAGTAGGCCAGAGTAAGAGTTAAGACCTTAACCAGTAGGCCAGAGTACGAGTCTAAGACCTTAGCTATTAGGCCAGAGTAAGAGTTAAGACCTTAACCATTAGGCCAGAGTACGAGTCTAAGACCTTAGCTATTAGGCCAGAGTAAGAGTTCAGACCTTAACCAGTGGGCCAGAGTAAGAGTTAAGACCTTAACCATTAGGCCAGAGTACGAGTCTAAGACCTTAGCTATTAGGCCAGAGTAAGAGTTAAGACCTTAGCTATTAGGCCAGTGTAAGAGTTAAGACCTTAACCTGTAGGCCATAGTACGAGTCTAAGACATTAGCTATTAGGCCAGAGTAAGAGTTAAGACCTTAACCATTAGGCCAGAGTACGAGTCTAAGACCTTAGCTATTAGGCCAGAGTAAGAGTTAAGACCTTAGCTATTAGGCCAGAGTAAGAGTTAAGACCTTAACCATTAGGCCAGAGTACGAGTCTAAGACCTTAGCTATTAGGCCAGAGTAAGAGTTAAGACCTTAGCTATTAGGCCAGAGTAAGAGTTAAGACCTTAGCTATTAGGCCAGAGTAAGAGTTAAGACCTTAACCTGTAGGCCATAGTACGAGTCTAAGTCCTTAGCTATTAGGCCAGAGTAAGAGTTAAGACCTTAACCATTAGGCCAGAGTACGAGTCTAAGACCTTAGCTATTAGGCCAGAGTAAGAGTTAAGACCTTAGCTATTAGGCCAGAGTAAGAGTTAAGACCTTAACCATTAGGCCAGAGTACGAGTCTAAGACCTTAGCTATAAGGCCAGAGTAAGAGTTAAGACCTTAGCTATTAGGCCAGAGTAAGAGTTAAGACCTTAACCAGTAGGCCAGAGTCCGAGTCTAAGACCTTAGCTATTAGGCCAGTGTAAGAGTTAAGACCTTAACCAGTAGGCCAGAGTAAGAGTTAAGACCTTAACCATTAGGCCAGAGTACGAGTCTAAGACCATAGCTATTAGGCCAGAGTAAGAGTTAAGACCTTAGCTATTAGACCAGAGTAAGAGTTAAGACCTTAGATATTAGGCCAGAGTAAGAGTTAAGACCTTAACCAGTAGGCCAGAGTAAGAGTTAAGACCTTAACCAGTAGGCCAGAGTACGAGTCTAAGACCTTAGCTATTAGGCCAGAGTAAGAGTTAAGACCTTAACCATTAGGCCAGAGTACGAGTCTAAGACCTTAGCTATTAGGCCAGAGTAAGAGTTAAGACCTTAACCAGTAGGCCAGAGTAAGAGTTAAGGCCTTAACCATTAGGCCAGAGTACGAGTCTAAGACCTTAGCTATTAGGCCAGCGTAAGAGTTAAGACCTTAGCTATTAGGCCAGAGTAAGAGTTAAGACCTTAACCTGTAGGCCATAGTACGAGTCTAAGACCTTAGCTATTAGGCCAGAGTAAGAGTTAAGGCCTTAACCATTAGGCCAGAGTACGAGTCTAAAACCTTAGCTATTAGGCCAGAGTAAGAGTTAAGACCTTAGCTATTAGGCCAGAGTAAGAGTTAAGACCTTAACCATTAGGCCAGAGAACAAGTCTAAGACCTTAGCTATTAGGTCAGAGTAAGAGTTAATACCTTAGCTATTAGGCCAGAGTAAGAGTTAAGACCTTAACCATTAGGCCAGAGTACGAGTCTAAGACCTTAGCTATTAGGCCAGAGTAAGATTTAAGACCTTAGCTATTATGCCAGAGTAATAGTTAAGATCTTAGCTATTAGGCCAGAGTAAGAGTTAAGACCTTAACCAGTAGGCCAGAGTAAGAGATAAGACCTTAACCAGTAGGCCAGAGTAAGAGTTAAGACCTTAACCATTAGGCCAGAGTACGAGTCTAAGACCTTAGCTATTAGGCCAGAGTAAGAGTTAAGACCTTAGCTATTAGGCCAGAGTAAGAGTTAAGACCGTAACAAGTAGGCCAGAGTAAGAGTTAAGACCATAACCATTAGGCCAGAGTACGGGTCTAAGACCTTAGCTATTAGGCCAGAGTAAGAGTTAAGACCTTAATCAGTAGGCCAGAGTAAGAGTTAAGACCTTAACCAGTAGGCCAGAGTACGAGTCTAAGACATTAGCTTTTCGGCCAGAGTAAGAGTTAAGACCTTAACCATTAGGCCAGAGTAAGAGTTAAGACCTTAACCATTAGGTCAGAATACGAGTCTAAAACCTTAGCTATTAGGCCAGAGTAAGCGTTTAAGAACTTAGATATTAGGCCAGGATAAGAGTTAAGACCTTAGCTATTAGGCCAGAGTAAGAGTTCAGACCTTAGTTATTAGGCCAGAGTAAGAGTTAAGACCTTAACCTGTAGGCCATAGTACGAGTCTTAGACCTTAGCTATTAGGCCAGAGTAAGAGTTAAGACCTTAACCATTAGGCCAGAGTACGAGTCTAAGAACTTAGCTATTAGGCCAGAGGAAGAGTTAAGACCTTAACCATTAGGCCAGAGTAAGAGTTAAGACCTTAACCTGTAGGCCATAGCACGAGTCTAAGACCTTAGCTATTAGGCCAGAGTAAGAGTTAATACCTTAGCTATTAGGCCAGAGTAAGCGTTAAGACCTTAACCAGTAGGCCAGAGTACAAGTCTAAGACCTTAGCTATTAGGCCAGAGTAAGAGTTAAGACCTTAGCTATTAGGCCAGAGTAAGAGTTAAGACATTAACCAGTAGGCCAGAGTAAGAGTTAAGACATTAACCATTAGGCCAGAGTACGAGTCTAAGACCTTAGCTATTAGGCCAGAGTAAGTGTTAAGACCTTAACCAGTAGGCCAGCGTAGGAGTTAAGACCTTAATCAGTAGGCCAGAGTCAGAGTTAAGACCTTAACCATTCGGCCAGAGTACGACTCTAAGACCTTAGCTATTAGGCCAGAGTAAGAGTTAAGACCTTAGCTATTAGGCCAGAGTAAGAGTTAAGACTTTAGCTATTAGGCCAGAGTAAGAGTTAAGACGTTAACCAGTAGGCCAGAGTAAGAGTTAAGACCTTAACCAGTAGGCCAGAGTACGAGTCTAAGACCTTAGCTATTTGGCCAGAGTAAGAGTTAAGACCATAACCATTAGGCCAGAGTACGAGTCTAAGACCTTAGCTATTAGGCCAGAGTAAGAGTTAAGACCTTAACCAGTAGGCCAGAGTAAGAGTTAAGACCATAACCATTAGGCCAGAGTACGAGTCTAAGACCTTAGCTATTCGGCCAGAGTAAGAGTTAAGACCTTAACCATGAGGCCAGAGTACGAGTCTAAGACCTTAGCTATTAGGCCAGAGTAAGAGTTAAGACCTTAACTAGTAGACCATAGTAAGAGTTAAGACCTTAACCAGTAGGCCAGAGTAAGAGTTAAGACCTTAACCTGTAGGCCATAGTACGAGTCTAAGACCTTAGCTATTAGGCCAGAGTAAGAGTTAAGACCTTAACCAGTAGGCCAGAGTAAGAGTTAAGGCCTTAACCATTAGGCCAGAGTACGAGTCTAAGACCTTAGCTATTAGGCCAGCGTAAGAGTTAAGACCTTAGCTATTAGGCCAGAGTAAGAGTTAAGACCTTAACCTGTAGGCCATAGTACGAGTCTAAGACCTTAGCTATTAGGCCAGAGTAAGAGTTAAGACCTTAACCATTAGGCCAGAGTACGAGTCTAAGACCTTAGCTATTAGGCCAGAGTAAGAGTTAAGACCTTAGCTATTAGGCCAGAGTAAGAGTTAAGACCTTAACCATTAGGCCAGAGAACAAGTCTAAGACCTTAGCTATTAGGTCAGAGTAAGAGTTAAGACCTTAGCTATTAGGCCAGAGTAAGAGTTAAGACCTTAACCATTAGGCCAGAGTACGAGTCTAAGACCTTAGCTATTAGGCCAGAGTAAGATTTAAGACCTTAGCTATTATGCCAGAGTAATAGTTAAGATCTTAGCTATTAGGACAGAGTAAGAGTTAAGACCTTAGCTATTAGGCCAGAGTAAGAGTTAAGACCTTAACCATTAGGCCAGAGTACGAGTCTAAGACCTTAGCTATTAGGCCAGAGTAAGAGTTAAGACCTTAACCAGTAGGCCAGAGTAAGAGTTAAGACCTTAGCTATTAGGCCAGTGTAAGAGTTAAGACCTTAACCATTAGGCCAGAGTACGAGTCTAAGACCTTAGCTATTAGGCCAGAGTAAGATTTAAGACCTTAGCTATTATGCCAGAGTAATAGTTAACACCTTAACCATTAGGCCAGAGTACGAGACTAAGACCTTAGCTTTTAGGCCAGAGTAAGAGTTAAGACCTTAGCTATTAGGCCAGAGTAAGAGTTAAGACCTTAACCAGTAGGCCAGAGTAAGAGTTAAGACCTTAACCTGTAGGCCATAGTACGAGTCTAAGACCTTAGCTATTAGGCCAGAGTAAGAGTTAAGACCTTAGCTATTAGGCCAGAGTAAGAGTTAAGACCTTAACCATTAGGCCAGAGTACGAGTCTAAGACCTTAGCTATAAGGCCAGAGTAAGAGTTAAGACCTTAGCTATTAGGCCAGAGTAAGAGTTAAGACCTTAACCAGTAGGCCAGAGTCCGAGTCTAAGACCTTAGCTATTAGGCCAGTGTAAGAGTTAAGACCTTAACCAGTAGGCCAGAGTACAAGTCTAAGACCTTAGCTATTAGGCCAGAGTAAGAGTTAAGACCTTAACAATTAGGCCAGAGTGCGAGTCTAAGACCTTAGCTATTAGGCCACAGTAAGAGTTAAGACCTTAGCTATTAGGCCATAGTAAGAGTTAAGACCTTAACCATTAGGCCAGAGTACGAGTCTAAGACCATAGCTATTAGGCCAGAGTAAGAGTTAAGACCTTAGCTATTAGGCCAGAGTAAGAGTTAAGACCTTAACCTGTAGGCCATAGTACGAGTCTAAGTCCTTAGCTATTAGGCCAGAGTAAGAGTTAAGACCTTAACCATTAGGCCAGAGTACGAGTCTAAGACCTTAGCTATTAGGCCAGAGTAAGAGTTAAGACCTTAGCTATTAGGCCAGAGTAAGAGTTAAGACCTTAACCATTAGGCCAGAGTACGAGTCTAAGACCTAAGCTATAAGGCCAGAGTAAGAGTTAAGACCTTAGCTATTAGGCCAGAGTAAGAGTTAAGACCTTAACCAGTAGGCCAGAGTCCGAGTCTAAGACCTTAGCTATTAGGCCAGTGTAAGAGTTAAGACCTTAACCAGTAGGCCAGAGTACAAGTCTAAGACCTTAGCTATTAGGCCAGAGTAAGAGTTAAGACCTTAACAATTAGGCCAGAGTACGAGTCTAAGACCTTAGCTATTAGGCCACAGTAAGAGTTAAGACCTTAGCTATTAGGCCATAGTAAGAGTTAAGACCTTAACCATTAGGCCAGAGTACGAGTCTAAGACCATAGCTATTAGGCCAGAGTAAGAGTTAAGACCTTAGCTATTAGGCCAGAGTAAGAGTTAAGACCTTAACCTGTAGGCCATAGTACGAGTCTAAGTCCTTAGCTATTAGGCCAGAGTAAGAGTTAAGACCTTAACCAGTAGGCCAGAGTAAGAGTTAAGACATTAACCAGTAGGCCAGAGTACGAGTCTAAGACCTTAGTTATTAGGCCAGAGTAAGAGTTAAGACCTTAACCATTAGGCCAGAGTACGAGTCTAAGACCTTAGCTATTAGGCCAGAGTAAGATTTAAGACCTTAGCTATTATGCCAGAGTAAGAGTTAAGACCTTAACCATTAGGCCAGAGTACGAGTCTAAGACCTTAGCTATTAGGCCAGAGTAAGAGTTAAGATCTTAGCTATTAGGCCAGAGTAAGAGTTAAGACCTTAGCTATTAGGCCAGAGTAAGAGTTAAGACCTTAAATATTAGGCCTGAGTACGAGTCTAAGACCTTAGCTATTAGGCCAGAGTAAGAGTTAAGACCTTAACCATTAGGCCAGAGTACGAGTCTAAGACCTTAGCTATTAGGCCAGAGTAAGAGTTAAGACCTTAACCAGTAGGCCAGAGTACGAGTCTAAGACCTTAGCTGTTAGGCCAGAGTAAGAGTTAAGACCGTAACCATTAGGCCAGAGTACGAGTCTAAGACCTTAGCTATTAGGCCAGAGTAAGACTTAAGACCTTAACCAGTAGGCCAGAGTAAGAGTTAAGACCTTAACCATTAGGCCAGCGTACGAGTTTAAGACCATAGCTATTAGGCCAGAGTAAGAGTTAAGACCTTAGCTATTAGACCAGAGTAAGAGTTAAGACCTTAGATATTAGGCCAGAGTAAGAGTTAAGACCTTAACCAGTAGGCCAGAGTAAGAGTTAAGACCTTAACCAGTAGGCCAGAGTACGAGTCTAAGACCTTAGCTATTAGGCCAGAGTAAGAGTTAAGACCTTAACCATTAGGCCAGAGTACGAGTCTAAGACCTTAGCTATTAGGCCAGAGTAAGAGTTAAGACCTTAACCAGTAGGCCAGAGTAAGAGTTAAGGCCTTAACCATTAGGCCAGAGTACGAGTCTAAGACCTTAGCTATTAGGCCAGCGTAAGAGTTAAGACCTTAGCTATTAGGCCAGAGTAAGAGTTAAGACCTTAACCTGTAGGCCATAGTACGAGTCTAAGACCTTAGCTATTAGGCCAGAGTAAGAGTTAAGACCTTAGCTATTAGGCCAGAGTAAGAGTTAAGACCTTAACCATTAGGCCAGAGGACGAGTCTAAGACCTTAGCTATTAGGCCAGAGTAAGATTTAAGACCTTAGCTATTAGGCCAGAGTAAGAGTTAAGACCTTAACCATTAGGCCAGAGTACGAGTCTAAGACCTTAGCTATTAGGCCAGAGTAAGATTTAAGACCTTAGCTATTATGCCAGAGTAAGAGTTAAGACCTTAACCATTAGGCCAGAGTACGAGTCTAAGACCTTAGCTATTAGGCCAGAGTACGAGTTAAGATCTTAGCTATTAGGCCAGAGTAAGAGTTAAGACCTTAGCTATTAGGCCAGAGTAAGAGTTAAGACCTTAACCATTAGGCCAGAGTACGAGTCTAAGACCTTAGCTATTAGGCCAGAGTAAGAGTTAAGACCTTAACCAGTAGGCCAGAGTAAGAGTTAAGACCTTAACCATTAGGCCAGAGTACGAGACTAAGACCTTAGCTTTTAGGCCAGAGTAAGAGTTAAGACCTTAGCTATTAGGCCAGAGTAAGAGTTAAGACCTTAACCAGTAGGCCAGAGTAAGAGTTAAGACCTTAACCTGTAGGCCATAGTAGGAGTCTAAGACCTTAGCTATTAGGCCAGAGTAAGAGTTAAGACCTTAGCTATTAGGCCAGAGTAAGAGTTAAGACCTTAACCATTAGGCCAGAGTACGAGTCTAAGACCTTAGCTATAAGGCCAGAGTAAGAGTTAAGACCTTAGCTATTAGGCCAGAGTAAGAGTTAAGACCTTAACCAGTAGGCCAGAGTCCGAGTCTAAGACCTTAGCTATTAGGCCAGTGTAAGAGTTAAGACCTTAACCAGTAGGCCAGAGTACAAGTCTAAGACCTTAGCTATTAGGCCAGAGTAAGAGTTAACACCTTAACAATTAGGCCAGAGTACGAGTCTAAGACCTTAGCTATTAGGCCACAGTAAGAGTTAAGACCTTAGCTATTAGGCCAGAGTAAGAGTTAAGACCTTAACCATTAGGCCAGAGTACGAGTCTAAGACCATAGCTATTAGGCCAGAGTAAGAGTTAAGACCTTAGCTATTAGGCCAGAGTAAGAGTTAAGACCTTAACCTGTAGGCCATAGTACGAGTCTAAGTCCTTAGCTATTAGGCCAGAGTAAGAGTTCAGACCTTAACCATTAGGCCAGAGTACGAGTCTAAGACCTTAGCTATTAGGCCAGAGTAAGAGTTAAGACCTTAACCATTAGGCCAGAGTACGAGTCTAAGACCTTAGCTATTAGGCCAGAGTAAGAGTTAAGACCTTAACCAGTAGGCCAGAGTACGAGTCTAAGACCTTAGCTGTTAGGCCAGAGTAAGAGTTCAGACCTTAACCATTAGGCCAGAGTACGAGTCTAAGACCTCAGCTATTAGGCCAGAGTAAGAGTTAAGACCTTAACCAGTAGGCCAGAGTACGAGTCTAATACCTTAGCTATTAGGCCAGAGTAAGAGTTAAGACCTTAACCATTAGGCCAGAGTACGAGTCTAAGACCTTAGCTATTAGGCCAGAGTAAGAGTTAAGACCTTAGCTATTAGGCCAGAGTAAGAGTTAAGACCTTAACCATTAGGCCAGAGTACGAGTCTAAGACCATAGCTATTAGGCCAGAGTAAGAGTTAAGACCTTAGCTATTAGGCCAGAGGAAGAGTTAAGACCTTAACCAGTAGGCCAGAGTAAGAGTTAAGACCTTAACCAGTAGGCCAGAGTACGAGTCTAAGACCTTAGCTATTAGGCCAGAGTAAGAGTTAAGACCTTAACCATTAGGCCAGAGTACGAGTCTAAGACCTTAGCTATTAGGCCAGAGTAAGAGTTCAGACCTTAACCAGTGGGCCAGAGTAAGAGTTAAGACCTTAACCATTAGGCCAGAGTACGAGTCTAAGACCTTAGCTATTAGGCCAGAGTAAGAGTTAAGACCTTAGCTATTAGGCCAGAGTAAGAGTTAAGACCTTAACCTGTAGGCCATAGTACGAGTCTAAGACATTAGCTATTAGGCCAGAGTAAGAGTTAAGACCTTAACCATTAGGCCAGAGTACGAGTCTAAGACCTTAGCTATTAGGCCAGAGTAAGAGTTAAGACCTTAGCTATTAGGCCTGAGTAAGAGTTAAGACCTTAACCATTAGGCCAGAGTACGAGTCTAAGACCTTAGCTATTAGGCCAGAGTAAGTTAAGACCTTAGCTATTAGGCCAGAGTAAGAGTTAAGACCTTAGCTATTAGGCCAGAGTAAGAGTTAAGACCTTAACCATTAGAAGAGAGTACGAGTCAAAGACCTTAGCTATTAGGCCAGAGTAAGAGTTAAGACCTTAGCTATTAGGCCAGAGTAAGAGCTAAGACCTTAACCAGTAGGCCAGAGTAAGAGTTAAGACCTTAACCATTAGGCCAGAGTAAGAGTTAAGACCTTAACATGTAGGCCATAGTACGAATGTAAGACCTTAGCTATTAGGCCAGAGTAAGAGTTAAGACCTTAGCTATTAGGCCAGAGTAAGAGTTAAGACCTTAACCATTAGACGAGAGTACGAGTCAAAGACCTTAGCTATTAGGCCAGAGTAAGAGTTAAGACCTTAGCTATTAGGCCAGAGTAAGAGCTAAGACCTTAACCAGTAGGCCAGAGTAAGAGTTAAGACCTTAACCATTAGGCCAGAGTACGAGTCTAAGACCTTATCTATTAGGCCAGAGTAGGAGTTAAGACCTTAACCAGTAGGCCAGAGTAAGAGTTAAGACCTTAACCATTAGGCCAGAGTATGAGTCTAAGACCTTAGCTATTAGGCCAGAGTAAGAGATAAGACCTTAGCTATTAGACCAGAGAAAGAGTTAAGACCTTAGATATTAGGCCAGAGTAAGAGTTAAGACCTTAACCAGTAGGCCAGAGTAAGAGTTAAGACCTTAACCAGTAGGCCAGAGTACGAGTCTAAGACCTTAGCTATTAGGCCAGAGTAAGAGTTAAGACCTTAACCATTAGACGAGAGTACGAGTCAAAGACCTTAGCTATTAGGCCAGAGTAAGAGTTAAGACCTTAGCTATTAGGCCAGAGTAAGAGCTAAGACCTTAACCAGTAGGCCAGAGTAAGAGTTAAGACCTTAACCATTAGGCCAGAGTACGAGTCTAAGACCTTATCTATTAGGCCAGAGTAAGAGTTAAGACCTTAACCAGTAGGCCAGAGTAAGAGTTAAGACCTTAACCATTAGGCCAGAGTACGGGTCTAAGACCTTAGCTATTAGGCCAGAGTAAGAGTTAAGACCTTAGCTATTAGACCAGAGTAAGAGTTAAGACCTTAGATATTAGGCCAGAGTAAGAGTTAAGACCTTAACCAGTAGGCCAGAGTAGGAGTTAAGACCTTAACCAGTAGGCCAGAGTACGAGTCTAAGACCTTAGCTATTAGGCCAGAGTAAGAGTTAAGACCTTAACCATTAGGCCAGAGTACAAGTCTAAGCCTTAGCTATTAGGCCAGAGTAAGAGTTAAGACCTTAACCAGTGGGCCAGAGTAAGAGTTAAGACCTTAACCATTGGGCCAGAGTACGAGTCTAAGACCTTAGCTATTAGGCCAGAGTAAGAGTTAAGACCTTAGCTATTAGGCCAGAGTAAGAGTTAAGACCTTAACCATTAGGCCAGAGTACGAGTCTAAGACCTTATCTATTAGGCCAGAGTAAGAGTTAAGACCTTAACCAGTAGGCCAGAGTAAGAGTTAAGACCTTAACCATTAGGCCAGAGTACGGGTCTAAGACCTTAGCTATTAGGCCAGAGTAAGAGTTAAGACCTTAGCTATTAGACCAGAGTAAGAGTTAAGACCTTAGATATTAGGCCAGAGTAAGAGTTAAGACCTTAACCAGTAGGCCAGAGTAGGAGTTAAGACCTTAACCAGTAGGCCAGAGTACGAGTCTAAGACCTTAGCTATTAGGCCAGAGTAAGAGTTAAGACCTTAACCATTAGGCCAGAGTACGAGTCTAAGCCTTAGCTATTAGGCCAGAGTAAGAGTTAAGACCTTAACCAGTGGGCCAGAGTAAGAGTTAAGACCTTAACCATTAGGCCAGAGTACGAGTCTAAGACCTTAGCTATTAGGCCAGAGTAAGAGTTAAGACCTTAGCTATTAGGCCAGAGTAAGAGTTAAGACCTTAACCTGTAGGCCATAGTGCGAGTCTAAGACCTTAGCTATTAGGCCAGAGTAAGAGTTAAGACCTTAACTATTAGGCAAGAGTACGAGTCTAAGACCTTAGCTATTAGGCCAGAGTAAGAGTTAAGACCTTAACCAGTAGGCCAGAGTACGAGTCTAAGACCTTAGCTGTTAGGCCAGAGTAAGAGTTAAGACCTTAACCATTAGGCCAGAGTACGAGTCTAAGACCTTAGCTATTAGGCCAGAGTAAGAGTTAAGACCTTAACCAGTAGGCCAGAGTACGAGTCTAAGACCTTAGCTATTAGGCCAGAGTAAGAGTTAAGACCTTAACCATTAGGCCAGAGTATGAGTCTAAGACCTTAGCTATTAGGCCAGAGTAAGAGTTAAGACCTTAGCTATTAGGCCAGAGTAAGAGTTAAGACCTTAGCTATTAGGCCAGAGGAAGAGTTAAGACCTTAACCAGTAGGCCAGAGTAAGAGTTAAGACCTTAACCAGTAGGCCAGAGTACGAGTCTAAGACCTTAGCTATTAGGCCAGAGTAAGAGTTAAGACCTTAACCATTAGGCCAGAGTACGAGTCTAAGACCTTAGCTATTAGGCCAGAGTAAGAGTTCAGACCTTAACCAGTGGGCCAGAGTAAGAGTTAAGACCTTAACCATTAGGCCAGAGTACGAGTCTAAGACCTTAGCTATTAGGCCAGAGTAAGAGTTAAGACCTTAGCTATTAGGCCAGTGTAAGAGTTAAGACCTTAACCTGTAGGCCATAGTACGAGTCTAAGACATTAGCTATTAGGCCAGAGTAAGAGTTAAGACCTTAACCATTAGGCCAGAGTACGAGTCTAAGACCTTAGCTATTAGGCCAGAGTAAGAGTTAAGACCTTAGCTATTAGGCCAGAGTAAGAGTTAAGACCTTAACCATTAGGCCAGAGTACGAGTCTAAGACCTTAGCTATTAGGCCAGAGTAAGAGTTAAGACCTTAGCTATTAGGCCAGAGTAAGAGTTAAGACCTTAGCTATTAGGCCAGAGTAAGAGTTAAGACCTTAACCATTAGAAGAGAGTACGAGTCAAAGACCTTAACCATTAGGCCAGAGTACGAGTCTAAGACCTTAGCTATTAGGCCAGAGTAAGAGTTAAAACCTTAGCTATTAGGCCAGAGTAAGAGTTAAGACCTTAACCATTAGGCCAGAGTACAAGTCTAAGACCTTAGCTATTAGGCCAGAGTAAGAGTTAAGACCTTAGCTATTAGGCCAGAGTAAGAGTTAAGACCTTAACCATTAGAAGAGAGTACGAGTCAAAGACCTTAACCATTAGGCCAGAGTACGAGTCTAAGACCTTAGCTATTAGGCCAGAGTAAGAGTTAAGACCTTAGCTATTCGGCCAGAGTAAGAGTTAAGACCTTAACCATTAGGCCAGAGTACGAGTCTAAGACCTTATCTATTAGGCCAGAGTAAGAGTTAAGACCTTAACCTTTAGGCCAGAGTAAGAGTTAAGACCTTAACCATTAGGCCAGAGTAAGAGTTAAGACCTTAACATGTAGGCCATAGTACGAATCTAAGACCTTAGCTATTAGGCCAGAGTAAGAGTTAAGACCTTAGCTATTAGGCCAGAGTAAGAGTTAAGACCTTAACCATTAGACGAGAGTACGAGTCAAAGACCTTAGCTATTAGGCCAGAGTAAGAGTTAAGACCTTAGCTATTAGGCCAGAGTAAGAGCTAAGACCTTAACCAGTAGGCCAGAGTAAGAGTTAAGACCTTAACCATTAGGCCAGAGTACGAGTCTAAGACCTTATCTATTAGGCCAGAGGAGGAGTTAAGACCTTAACCAGTAGGCCAGAGTAAGAGTTAAGACCTTAACCATTAGGCCAGAGTACGAGTCTAAGACCTTAGCTATTAGGCCAGAGTAAGAGTTAAGACCTTAGCTATTAGACCAGAGTAAGAGTTAAGACCTTAGATATTAGGCCAGAGTAAGAGTTAAGACCTTAACCAGTAGGCCAGAGTAAGAGTTAAGACCTTAACCAGTAGGCCAGAGTACGAGTCTAAGACCTTAGCTATTAGGCCAGAGTAAGAGTTAAGACCTTAACCAGTAGGCCAGAGTACGAGTCTAAGACCTTAGCTATTAGGCCAGAGTAAGAGTTAAGACCTTAACCATTAGGCCAGAGTATGAGTCTAAGACCTTAGCTATTAGGCCAGAGTAAGAGTTAAGACCTTAGCTATTAGGCCAGAGTAAGAGTTAAGACCTTAACCATTAGGCCAGAGTACGAGTCTAAGACCATAGCTATTAGGCCAGAGTAAGAGTTAAGACCTTAGCTATTAGGCCAGAGTAAGAGTTAAGACCTTAGCTATTAGGCCAGAGGAAGAGTTAAGACCTTAACCAGTAGGCCAGAGTAAGAGTTAAGACCTTAACCAGTAGGCCAGAGTACGAGTCTAAGACCTTAGCTATTAGGCCAGAGTAAGAGTTAAGACCTTAACCATTAGGCCAGAGTACGAGTCTAAGACCTTAGCTATTAGGCCAGAGTAAGAGTTCAGACCTTAACCAGTGGGCCAGAGTAAGAGTTAAGACCTTAACCATTAGGCCAGAGTACGAGTCTAAGACCTTAGCTATTAGGCCAGAGTAAGAGTTAAGACCTTAGCTATTAGGCCAGAGTAAGAGTTAAGACCTTAACCTGTAGGCCATAGTACGAGTCTAAGACATTAGCTATTAGGCCAGAGTAAGAGTTAAGACCTTAACCATTAGGCCAGAGTACGAGTCTAAGACCTTAGCTATTAGGCCAGAGTAAGAGTTAAGACCTTAGCTATTAGGCCAGAGTAAGAGTTAAGACCTTAACCATTAGGCCAGAGTACGAGTCTAAGACCTTAGCTATTAGGCCAGAGTAAGAGTTAAGACCTTAGCTATTAGGCCAGAGTAAGAGTTAAGACCTTAGCTATTAGGCCAGAGTAAGAGTTAAGACCTTAACCATTAGAAGAGAGTACGAGTCAAAGACCTTAACCATTAGGCCAGAGTACGAGTCTAAGACCTTAGCTATTAGGCCAGAGTAAGAGTTAAGACCTTAGCTATTAGGCCAGAGTAAGAGTTAAGACCTTAACCATTAGGCCAGAGTACAAGTCTAAGACCTTAGCTATTAGGCCAGAGTAAGAGTTAAGACCTTAGCTATTAGGCCAGAGTAAGAGTTAAGACCTTAACCATTAGAAGAGAGTACGAGTCAAAGACCTTAACCATTAGGCCAGAGTACGAGTCTAAGACCTTAGCTATTAGGCCAGAGTAAGAGTTAAGACCTTAGCTATTCGGCCAGAGTAAGAGTTAAGACCTTAACCATTAGGCCAGAGTACGAGTCTAAGACCTTAGCTATTAGGCCAGAGTAAGAGTTAAGACCTTAGCTATTAGGCCAGAGTAAGAGTTAAGACCTTAGCTATTAGGCTAGAGTAAGAGTTAAGACCTTAACCATTAGAAGAGAGTATGAGTCAAAGACCTTAGCTATTAGGCCAGAGTAAGAGCTAAGACCTTAACCAGTAGGCCAGAGTAAGAGTTAAGACCTTAACCATTAGGCCAGAGTACGAGTCTAAGACCTTATCTATTAGGCCAGAGTAAGAGTTAAGACCTTAACCTTTAGGCCAGAGTAAGAGTTAAGACCTTAACCATTAGGCCAGAGTAAGAGTTAAGACCTTAACATGTAGGCCATAGTACGAATCTAAGACCTTAGCTATTAGGCCAGAGTAAGAGTTAAGACCTTAGCTATTAGGCCAGAGTAAGAGTTAAGACCTTAACCATTAGACGAGAGTACGAGTCAAAGACCTTAGCTATTAGGCCAGAGTAAGAGTTAAGACCTTAGCTATTAGGCCAGAGTAAGAGCTAAGACCTTAACCAGTAGGCCAGAGTAAGAGTTAAGACCTTAACCATTAGGCCAGAGTACGAGTCTAAGACCTTATCTATTAGGCCAGAGGAGGAGTTAAGACCTTAACCAGTAGGCCAGAGTAAGAGTTAAGACCTTAACCATTAGGCCAGAGTACGAGTCTAAGACCTTAGCTATTAGGCCAGAGTAAGAGTTAAGACCTTAGCTATTAGACCAGAGTAAGAGTTAAGACCTTAGATATTAGGCCAGAGTAAGAGTTAAGACCTTAACCAGTAGGCCAGAGTAAGAGTTAAGACCTTAACCAGTAGGCCAGAGTACGAGTCTAAGACCTTAGCTATTAGGCCAGAGTAAGAGTTAAGACCTTAACCATTAGGCCAGAGTACGGGTCTAAGACCTTAGCTATTAGGCCAGAGTAAGAGTTAAGACCTTAGCTATTAGACCAGAGTAAGAGTTAAGACCTTAGATATTAGGCCAGAGTAAGAGTTAAGACCTTAACCAGTAGGCCAGAGTAGGAGTTAAGACCTTAACCAGTAGGCCAGAGTACGAGTCTAAGACCTTAGCTATTAGGCCAGAGTAAGAGTTAAGACCTTAACCATTAGGCCAGAGTACGAGTCTAAGCCTTAGCTATTAGGCCAGAGTAAGAGTTAAGACCTTAACCAGTGGGCCAGAGTAAGAGTTAAGACCTTAACCATTAGGCCAGAGTACGAGTCTAAGACCTTAGCTATTAGGCCAGAGTAAGAGTTAAGACCTTAGCTATTAGGCCAGAGTAAGAGTTAAGACCTTAACCTGTAGGCCATAGTGCGAGTCTAAGACCTTAGCTATTAGGCCAGAGTAAGAGTTAAGACCTTAACTATTAGGCAAGAGTACGAGTCTAAGACCTTAGCTATTAGGCCAGAGTAAGAGTTAAGACCTTAACCAGTAGGCCAGAGTACGAGTCTAAGACCTTAGCTGTTAGGCCAGAGTAAGAGTTAAGACCTTAACCATTAGGCCAGAGTACGAGTCTAAGACCTTAGCTATTAAGCCAGAGTAAGAGTTAAGACCTTAACCAGTAGGCCAGAGTACGAGTCTAAGACCTTAGCTATTAGGCCAGAGTAAGAGTTAAGACCTTAACCATTAGGCCAGAGTATGAGTCTAAGACCTTAGCTATTAGGCCAGAGTAAGAGTTAAGACCTTAGCTATTAGGCCAGAGTAAGAGTTAAGACCTTAACCATTAGGCCAGAGTACGAGTCTAAGACCATAGCTATTAGGCCAGAGTAAGAGTTAAGACCTTAGCTATTAGGCCAGAGTAAGAGTTAAGACCTTAGCTATTAGGCCAGAGGAAGAGTTAAGACCTTAACCAGTAGGCCAGAGTAAGAGTTAAGACCTTAACCAGTAGGCCAGAGTACGAGTCTAAGACCTTAGCTATTAGGCCAGAGTAAGAGTTAAGACCTTAACCATTAGGCCAGAGTACGAGTCTAAGACCTTAGCTATTAGGCCAGAGTAAGAGTTCAGACCTTAACCAGTGGGCCAGAGTAAGAGTTAAGACCTTAACCATTAGGCCAGAGTACGAGTCTAAGACCTTAGCTATTAGGCCAGAGTAAGAGTTAAGACCTTAGCTATTAGGCCAGAGTAAGAGTTAAGACCTTAACCTGTAGGCCATAGTACGAGTCTAAGACATTAGCTATTAGGCCAGAGTAAGAGTTAAGACCTTAACCATTAGGCCAGAGTACGAGTCTAAGACCTTAGCTATTAGGCCAGAGTAAGAGTTAAGACCTTAGCTATTAGGCCAGAGTAAGAGTTAAGACCTTAACCATTAGGCCAGAGTACGAGTCTAAGACCTTAGCTATTAGGCCAGAGTAAGAGTTAAGACCTTAGCTATTAGGCCAGAGTAAGAGTTAAGACCTTAGCTATTAGGCCAGAGTAAGAGTTAAGACCTTAACCATTAGAAGAGAGTACGAGTCAAAGACCTTAACCATTAGGCCAGAGTACGAGTCTAAGACCTTAGCTATTAGGCCAGAGTAAGAGTTAAGACCTTAGCTATTAGGCCAGAGTAAGAGTTAAGACCTTAACCATTAGGCCAGAGTACAAGTCTAAGACCTTAGCTATTAGGCCAGAGTAAGAGTTAAGACCTTAGCTATTAGGCCAGAGTAAGAGTTAAGACCTTAACCATTAGAAGAGAGTACGAGTCAAAGACCTTAACCATTAGGCCAGAGTACGAGTCTAAGACCTTAGCTATTAGGCCAGAGTAAGAGTTAAGACCTTAGCTATTCGGCCAGAGTAAGAGTTAAGACCTTAACCATTAGGCCAGAGTACGAGTCTAAGACCTTAGCTATTAGGCCAGAGTAAGAGTTAAGACCTTAGCTATTAGGCCAGAGTAAGAGTTAAGACCTTAGCTATTAGGCCAGAGTAAGAGTTAAGACCTTAACCATTAGAAGTGAGTATGAGTCAAAGACCTTAGCTATTAGGCCAGAGTAAGAGCTAAGACCTTAACCAGTAGGCCAGAGTAAGAGTTAAGACCTTAACCATTAGGCCAGAGTACGAGTCTAAGACCTTATCTATTAGGCCAGAGTAAGAGTTAAGACCTTAACCTTTAGGCCAGAGTAAGAGTTAAGACCTTAACCATTAGGCCAGAGTAAGAGTTAAGACCTTAACATGTAGGCCATAGTACGAATCTAAGACCTTAGCTATTAGGCCAGAGTAAGAGTTAAGACCTTAGCTATTAGGCCAGAGTAAGAGTTAAGACCTTAACCATTAGACGAGAGTACGAGTCAAAGACCTTAGCTATTAGGCCAGAGTAAGAGTTAAGACCTTAGCTATTAGGCCAGAGTAAGAGCTAAGACCTTAACCAGTAGGCCAGAGTAAGAGTTAAGACCTTAACCATTAGGCCAGAGTACGAGTCTAAGACCTTATCTATTAGGCCAGAGGAGGAGTTAAGACCTTAACCAGTAGGCCAGAGTAAGAGTTAAGACCTTAACCATTAGGCCAGAGTACGAGTCTAAGACCTTAGCTATTAGGCCAGAGTAAGAGTTAAGACCTTAGCTATTAGACCAGAGTAAGAGTTAAGACCTTAGATATTAGGCCAGAGTAAGAGTTAAGACCTTAACCAGTAGGCCAGAGTAAGAGTTAAGACCTTAACCAGTAGGCCAGAGTACGAGTCTAAGACCTTAGCTATTAGGCCAGAGTAAGAGTTAAGACCTTAACCATTAGGCCAGAGTACGGGTCTAAGACCTTAGCTATTAGGCCAGAGTAAGAGTTAAGACCTTAGCTATTAGACCAGAGTAAGAGTTAAGACCTTAGATATTAGGCCAGAGTAAGAGTTAAGACCTTAACCAGTAGGCCAGAGTAGGAGTTAAGACCTTAACCAGTAGGCCAGAGTACGAGTCTAAGACCTTAGCTATTAGGCCAGAGTAAGAGTTAAGACCTTAACCATTAGGCCAGAGTACGAGTCTAAGCCTTAGCTATTAGGCCAGAGTAAGAGTTAAGACCTTAACCAGTGGGCCAGAGTAAGAGTTAAGACCTTAACCATTAGGCCAGAGTACGAGTCTAAGACCTTAGCTATTAGGCCAGAGTAAGAGTTAAGACCTTAGCTATTAGGCCAGAGTAAGAGTTAAGACCTTAACCTGTAGGCCATAGTGCGAGTCTAAGACCTTAGCTATTAGGCCAGAGTAAGAGTTAAGACCTTAACTATTAGGCCAGAGTACGAGTCTAAGACCTTAGCTATTAGGCCAGAGTAAGAGTTAAGACCTTAACCAGTAGGCCAGAGTACGAGTCTAAGACCTTAGCTGTTAGGCCAGAGTAAGAGTTAAGACCTTAACCATTAGGCCAGAGTACGAGTCTAAGACTTCAGCTATTAGGCCAGAGTAAGAGTTAAGACCTTAACCAGTAGGCCAGAGTACGAGTCTAAGACCTTAGCTATTAGGCCAGAGTAAGAGTTAAGACCTTAACCATTAGGCCAGAGTATGAGTCTAAGACCTTAGCTATTAGGCCAGAGTAAGAGTTAAGACCTTAGCTATTAGGCCAGAGTAAGAGTTAAGACCTTAACCATTAGGCCAGAGTACGAGTCTAAGACCATAGCTATTAGGCCAGAGTAAGAGTTAAGACCTTAACCAGTAGGCCAGAGTAAGAGTTAAGACCTTAACCAGTAGGCCAGAGTACGAGTCTAAGACCTTAGCTATTAGGCCAGAGTAAGAGTTAAGACCTTAACCATTAGGCCAGCGTACGAGTCTAAGACCTTAGCTATTAGGCCAGAGTAAGAGTTCAGACCTTAACCAGTGGGCCAGAGTAAGAGTTAAGACCTTAACCATTAGGCCAGAGTACGAGTCTAAGACCTTAGCTATTAGGCCAGAGTAAGAGTTAAGACCTTAGCTATTAGGCCAGAGTAAGAGTTAAGACCTTAACCTGTAGGCCATAGTACGAGTCTAAGACATTAGCTATTAGGCCAGAGTAAGAGTTAAGACCTTAACCATTAGGCCAGAGTACGAGTCTAAGACCTTAGCTATTAGGCCAGAGTAAGAGTTAAGACCTTAGCAATTAGGCCAGAGTAAGAGTTAAGACCTTAACCATTAGGCCAGTGTACGAGTCTAAGACCTTAGCTATTAGGCCAGAGTAAGAGTTAAGACCTTAGCTATTAGGCCAGAGTAAGAGTTAAGACCTTAGCTATTAGGCCAGAGTAAGAGTTAAGACCTTAACCATTAGAAGAGAGTACGAGTCAAAGACCTTAACCATTAGGCCAGAGTACGAGTCTAAGACCTTAGCTATTAGGCCAGAGTAAGAGTTAAGACCTTAGCTATTAGGCCAGAGTAAGAGTTAAGACCTTAACCATTAGGCCAGAGTACGAGTCTAAGACCTTAGCTATTAGGCCAGAGTAAGAGTTAAGACCTTAGCTATTAGGCCAGAGTAAGAGTTAAGACCTTAACCATTAGAAGAGAGTACGAGTCAAAGACCTTAACCAATAGGCCAGAGTACGAGTCTAAGACCTTAGCTATTAGGCCAGAGTAAGAGTTAAGACCTTAGCTATTAGGCCAGAGTAAGAGTTAAGACCTTAACCATTAGGCCAGAGTACGAGTCTAAGACCTTAGCTATTAGGCCAGAGTAAGAGTTAAGACCTTAGCTATTAGGCCAGAGTAAGAGTTAAGACCTTAGCTATTAGGCCAGAGTAAGAGTTAAGACCTTAACCATTAGAAGAGAGTATGAGTCAAAGACCTTAGCTATTAGGCCAGAGTAAGAGCTAAGACCTTAACCAGTAGGCCAGAGTAAGAGTTAAGACCTTAACCATTAGGCCAGAGTACGAGTCTAAGACCTTATCTATTAGGCCAGAGTAAGAGTTAAGACCTTAACCAGTAGGCCAGAGTAAGAGTTAAGACCTTAACCATTAGGCCAGAGTAAGAGTTAAGACCTTAACATGTAGGCCATAGTACGAATCTAAGACCTTAGCTATTAGGCCAGAGTAAGAGTTAAGACCTTAGCTATTAGGCCAGAGTAAGAGTTAAGACCTTAACCATTAGACGAGAGTACGAGTCAAAGACCTTAGCTATTAGGCCAGAGTAAGAGTTAAGACCTTAGCTATTAGGCCAGAGTAAGAGCTAAGACCTTAACCAGTAGGCCAGAGTAAGAGTTAAGACCTTAACCATTAGGCCAGAGTACGAGTCTAAGACCTTATCTATTAGGCCAGAGGAGGAGTTAAGACCTTAACCAGTAGGCCAGAGTAAGAGTTAAGACCTTAACCATTAGGCCAGAGTACGAGTCTAAGACCTTAGCTATTAGGCCAGAGTAAGAGTTAAGACCTTAGCTATTAGACCAGAGTAAGAGTTAAGACCTTAGATATTAGGCCAGAGTAAGAGTTAAGACCTTAACCAGTAGGCCAGAGTAAGAGTTAAGACCTTAACCAGTAGGCCAGAGTACGAGTCTAAGACCTTAGCTATTAGGCCAGAGTAAGAGTTAAGACCTTAACCATTAGACGAGAGTACGAGTCAAAGACCTTAGCTATTAGGCCAGAGTAAGAGTTAAGACCTTAGCTATTAGGCCAGAGTAAGAGCTAAGACCTTAACCAGTAGGCCAGAGTAAGAGTTAAGACCTTAACCATTAGGCCAGAGTACGAGTCTAAGACCTTATCTATTAGGCCAGAGTAAGAGTTAAGACCTTAACCAGTAGGCCAGAGTAAGAGTTAAGACCTTAACCATTAGGCCAGAGTACGGGTCTAAGACCTTAGCTATTGGGCCAGAGTAAGAGTTAAGACCTTAGCTATTAGACCAGAGTAAGAGTTAAGACCTTAGATAGTAGGCCAGAGTAAGAGTTAAGACCTTAACCAGTAGGCCAGAGTAGGAGTTAAGACCTTAACCATTAGGCCAGAGTACGAGTCTAAGCCTTAGCTATTAGGCCAGAGTAAGAGTTAAGACCTTAACCAGTGGGCCAGAGTAAGAGTTAAGACCTTAACCATTAGGCCAGAGTACGAGTCTAAGACCTTAGCTATTACGCCAGAGTAAGAGTTAAGACCTTAGCTATTAGGCCAGAGTAAGAGTTAAGACCTTAACCTGTAGGCCATAGTACGAGTCTAAGACCTTAGCTATTAGGCCAGAGTAAGAGTTAAGACCTTAACTATTAGGCCAGAGTACGAGTCTAAGACCTTAGCTATTAGGCCAGAGTAAGAGTTAAGACCTTAGCTATTAGGCCAGAGTAAGAGTTAAGACCTTAACCATTAGGCCAGAGTACGAGTCTAAGACCTTAGCTATTAGGCCAGAGTAAGAGTTAATACCTTAGCTATTAGGCCAGAGTAAGAGTTAAGACCTTAACCATTAGAAGAGAGTACGAGTCAAAGACCTTAGCTATTAGGCCAGATTAAGAGTTAAGACCTTAGCTATTAGGCCAGAGTAAGAGCTAAGACCTTAACCATTAGGCCAGAGTACAAGTCTAAGACCTTAGCTATTAGGCCAGAGTAAGATTTAAGACCTTAGCTATTAGGCCAGAGTAATAGTTAACACCTTAGCTATAAGGCCAGAGTAAGAGTTAAGATCTTAGCTGTTAGGCCAGAGTAAGAGTTAAGACCTTAGCTATTAGGCCAGAGTAAGTGTTAAGACCTTAACCATTAGGCCAGAGTACGAGTCTAAGACCTTAGCTGTTAGGCCAGAGTAAGAGTTAAGACCTTAACCAGTAGGCCAGAGTAAGAGTTAAGACCTTAACCATTAGGCCAGAGTACGAGTCTAAGACCTTATCTATTAGGCCAGAGTAAGAGTTAAGACCTTAGCTATTAGGCCAGAGTAAGAGTTAAGACCTTAACCAGTAGGCCAGAGTAAGAGTTAAGACCTTAACCTGTAGGCCATAGTACGAGTCTAAGACCTTAGCTATTAGGCCAGAGTAAGAGTTAAGACCTTAGCTATTAGGCCAGAGTAAGAGTTAAGACCTTAACCATTAGGCCAGAGTACGAGTCTAAGACCTTAGCTATAAGGCCAGAGTAAGAGTTAAGACCTTAGCTATTAGGCCAGAGTAAGAGTTAAGACCTTAACCAGTAGGCCAGAGTCCGAGTCTAAGACCTTAGCTGTTAGGCCAGTGTAAGAGTTAAGACCTTAACCAGTAGGCCAGAGTACAAGTCTAAGACCTTAGCTATTAGGCCAGAGTAAGAGCTAAGACCTTAACAATGAGGCCAGAGTACGAGTCTAAGACCTTAGCTATTAGGCCACAGTAAGAGTTAAGACCTTAGCTATTAGGCCAGAGTAAGAGTTAAGACCTTAACCATTAGGCCAGAGTACGAGTCTAAGACCATAGCTATTAGGCCAGAGTAAGAGTTAAGACCTTAGCTATTAGGCCAGTGTAAGAGTTAAGACCTTAACCTGTAGGCCATAGTACGAGTCTAAGTCCTTAGCTATTAGGCCAGAGTAAGAGTTAAGACCTTAACCATTAGGCCAGAGTACGAGTCTAAGACCTTAGCTATTAAGCCAGAGTAAGAGTTAAGACCTTAAACATTAGGCCTGAGTACGAGTCTAAGACCTTAGCTATTAGGCCAGAGTAAGAGTTAAGACCTTAACCATTAGGCCAGAGTACGAGTCTAAGACCTTAGCTATTATGCCAGAGTAAGAGTTAAGACCTTAACCAGTAGGCCAGAGTACGAGTCTAAGACCTTAGCTGTTAGGCCAGAGTAAGAGTTAAGACCTTAACCACTAGGCCAGAGTACGAGTCTAAGACCTTAGCTATTAGGCCAGAGTAAGAGTTAAGACCTTAACCAGTAGGCCAGAGTACGAGTCTAAGACCTTAGCTATTAGGCCAGAGTAAGAGTTAAGACCTTAACCATTAGGCCAGAGTACGAGTCTAAGACCTTAGCTATTAGGCCAGAGTAAGAGTTAAGACCGTAGCTATTAGGCCAGAGTAAGAGTTAAGACCTTAACCATTAGGCCAGAGTACGAGTCTAAGACCATAGCTATTAGGCCAGAGTAAGAGTTAAGACCTTAGCTATTAGACCAGAGTAAGAGTTAAGACCTTAGATATTAGGCCAGAGTAAGAGTTAAGACCTTAACCAGTAGGCCAGAGTAAGAGTTAAGACCTTAACCAGTAGGCCAGAGAACGAGTCTAAGACCTTAGCTATTAGGCCAGAGTAAGAGTTAAGACCTTAACCATTAGGCCAGAGTACGAGTCTAAGACCTTAGCTATTAGGCCAGAGTAAGAGTTAAGACCTTAACCAGTAGGCCAGAGTAAGAGTTAAGGCCCTAACCATTAGGCCAGAGTACGAGTCTAAGACCTTAGCTATTAGGCCAGCGTAAGAGTTAAGACCTTAGCTATTAGGCCAGAGTAAGAGTTAAGACCTTAACCTGTAGGCCATAGTACGAGTCTAAGACCTTAGCTATTAGGCCAGAGTAAGAGTTAAGACCTTAACCATTAGGCCAGAGTACGAGTCTAAGACCTTAGCTATTAGACCAGAGTAAGAGTTAAGAACTTAGCTATTAGGCCAGAGTAAGAGTTAAGACCTTAACCATTAGGCCAGAGTACAAGTCTAAGACCTTAGCTATTAGGCCAGAGTAAGAGTTAAGACCTTAGCTATTAGGCCAGAGTAAGAGTTAAGACCTTAACCATTAGGCCAGAGTACAAGTCTAAGACCTTAGCTATTAGGCCAGATTAAGATTTAAGACCTTAGCTATTAGGCCAGAGTAATAGTTAACACCTTAGCTATTAGGCCAGAGTAGGAGTTAAGATCTTAGCTATTAGGCCAGAGTAAGAGTTAAGACCTTAACCAGTAGGCCAGAGTAGGAGTTAAGACCTTAACCAGTAGGCCAGAGTACGAGTCTAAGACCTTAGCTATTAGGCCAGAGTAAGAGTTAAGACCTTAACCATTAGGCCAGAGTACGAGTCTAAGCCTTAGCTATTAGGCCAGAGTAAGAGTTAAGACCTTAACCAGTGGGCCAGAGTAAGAGTTAAGACCTTAACCATTAGGCCAGAGTATGAGTCTAAGACCTTAGCTATTACGCCAGAGTAAGAGTTAAGACCTTAGCTATTAGGCCAGAGTAAGAGTTAAGACCTTAACCTGTAGGCCATAGTACGAGTCTAAGACCTTAGCTATTAGGCCAGAGTAAGAGTTAAGACCTTAACTATTAGGCCAGAGTACGAGTCTAAGACCTTAGCTATTAGGCCAGAGTAAGAGTTAAGACCTTAGCTATTAGGCCAGAGTAAGAGTTAAGACCTTAACCATTAGGCCAGAGTACGAGTCTAAGACCTTAGCTATTAGGCCAGAGTAAGAGTTAAGACCTTAGCTATTAGGCCAGAGTAAGAGTTAAGACCTTAGCTATTAGGCCAGAGTAAGAGTTAAGACCTTAACCATTAGAAGAGAGTACGAGTCAAAGACCTTAGCTATTAGGCCAGATTAAGAGTTAAGACCTTAGCTATTAGGCCAGAGTAAGAGCTAAGACCTTAACCATTAGGCCAGAGTACGAGTCTAAGACCTTAGCTATTAGGCCAGAGTAAGATTTAAGACCTTAGCTATTAGGCCAGAGTAATAGTTAACACCTTAGCTATAAGGCCAGAGTAAGAGTTAAGATCTTAGCTGTTAGGCCAGAGTAAGAGTTAAGACCTTAGCTATTAGGCCAGAGTAAGCGTTAAGACCTTAACCATTAGGCCAGAGTACGAGTCTAAGACCTTAGCTGTTAGGCCAGAGTAAGAGTTAAGACCTTAACCAGTAGGCCAGAGTAAGAGTTAAGACCTTAACCATTAGGCCAGGGTACGAGTCTAAGACCTTATCTATTAGGCCAGAGTAAGAGTTAAGACCTTAGCTATTAGGCCAGAGTAAGAGTTAAGACCTTAACCAGTAGGCCAGAGTAAGAGTTAAGACCTTAACCTGTAGGCCATAGTACGAGTCTAAGACCTTAGCTATTAGGCCAGAGTAAGAGTTAAGACCTTAGCTATTAGGCCAGAGTAAGAGTTAAGACCTTAACCATTAGGCCAGAGTACGAGTCTAAGACCTTAGCTATAAGGCCAGAGTAAGAGTTAAGACCTTAGCTATTAGGCCAGAGTAAGAGTTAAGACCTTAACCAGTAGGCCAGAGTCCGAGTCTAAGACCTTAGCTGTTAGGCCAGTGTAAGAGTTAAGACCTTAACCAGTAGGCCAGAGTACAAGTCTAAGACCTTAGCTATTAGGCCACAGTAAGAGTTAAGACCTTAGCTATTAGGCCAGAGTAAGAGTTAAGACCTTAACCATTAGGCCAGAGTACGAGTCTAAGACCATAGCTATTAGGCCAGAGTAAGAGTTAAGACCTTAGCTATTAGGCCAGAGTAAGAGTTAAGACCTTAACCTGTAGGCCATAGTACGAGTCTAAGTCCTTAGCTATTAGGCCAGAGTAAGAGTTAAGACCTTAACCATTAGGCCAGAGTACGAGTCTAAGACCTTAGCTATTAGGCCAGAGTAAGAGTTAAGACCTTAAACATTAGGCCTGAGTACGAGTCTAAGACCTTAGCTATTAGGCCAGAGTAAGAGTTAAGACCTTAACCATTAGGCCAGAGTACGAGTCTAAGACCTTAGCTATTATGCCAGAGTAAGAGTTAAGACCTTAACCAGTAGGCCAGAGTACGAGACTAAGACCTTAGCTGTTAGGCCAGAGTAAGAGTTAAGACCTTAACCACTAGGCCAGAGTACGAGTCTAAGACCTTAGCTATTAGGCCAGAGTAAGAGTTAAGACCTTAACCAGTAGGCCAGCGTACGAGTCTAAGACCTTAGCTATTAGGCCAGAGTAAGAGTTAAGACCTTAACCATTAGGCCAGAGTACGAGTCTAAGACCTTAGCTATTAGGCCAGAGTAAGAGTTAAGACCGTAGCTATTAGGCCAGAGTAAGAGTTAAGACCTTAACCATTAGGCCAGAGTACGAGTCTAAGACCATAGCTATTAGGCCAGAGTAAGAGTTAAGACCTTAGCTATTAGACCAGAGTAAGAGTTAAGACCTTAGATATTAGGCCAGAGTAAGAGTTAAGACCTTAACCAGTAGGCCAGAGTAAGAGTTAAGACCTTAACCAGTAGGCCAGAGAATGAGTCTAAGACCTTAGCTATTAGGCCAGAGTAAGTGTTAAGACCTTAACCATTATGCCAGAGTACGAGTCTAAGACCTTAGCTATTAGGCCAGAGTAAGAGTTAAGACCTTAACCAGTAGGCCAGAGTAAGAGTTAAGGCCCTAACCATTAGGCCAGAGTACGAGTCTAAGACCTTAGCTATTAGGCCAGCGTAAGAGTTAAGACCTTAGCTATTAGGCCAGAGTAAGAGTTAAGACCTTAACCTGTAGGCCATAGTACGAGTCTAAGACCTTAGCTATTAGGCCAGAGTAAGAGTTAATACCTTAACCATTAGGCCAGAGTACGAGTCTAAGACCTTAGCTATTAGACCAGAGTAAGAGTTAAGACCTTAGCTATTAGGCCAGAGTAAGAGTTAAGACCTTAACCATTAGGCCAGAGTACAAGTCTAAGACCTTAGCTATTAGGCCAGAGTAAGAGTTAAGACCTTAGCTATTAGGCCAGAGTAAGAGTTAAGACCTTAACCATTAGGCCAGAGTACAAGTCTAAGACCTTAGCTATTAGGCCAGATTAAGATTTAAGACCTTAGCTATTAGGCCAGAGTAATAGTTAACACCTTAGCTATTAGGCCAGAGTAGGAGTTAAGATCTTAGCTATTAGGCCAGAGTAAGAGTTAAGACCTTAACCAGTAGGCCAGAGTAGGAGTTAAGACCTTAACCAGTAGGCCAGAGTACGAGTCTAAGACCTTAGCTATTAGGCCAGAGTAAGAGTTAAGACCTTAACCATTAGGCCAGAGTACGAGTCTAAGCCTTAGCTATTAGGCCAGAGTAAGAGTTAAGACCTTAACCAGTGGGCCAGAGTAAGAGTTAAGACCTTAACCTGTAGGCCATAGTACGAGTCTAAGACCTTAGCTATTAGGCCAGAGTAAGAGTTAAGACCTTAACTATTAGGCCAGAGTACGAGTCTAAGACCTTAGCTATTAGGCCAGAGTAAGAGTTAAGACCTTAGCTATTAGGCCAGAGTAAGAGTTAAGACCTTAACCATTAGGCCAGAGTACGAGTCTAAGACCTTAGCTATTAGGCCAGAGTAAGAGTTAAGACCTTAGCTATTAGGCCAGAGTAAGAGTTAAGACCTTAACCATTAGAAGAGAGTACGAGTCAAAGACCTTAGCTATTAGGCCAGATTAAGAGTTAAGACCTTAGCTATTAGGCCAGAGTAAGAGCTAAGACCTTAACCATTAGGCCAGAGTACGAGTCTAAGACCTTAGCTATTAGGCCAGAGTAAGATTTAAGACCTTAGCTATTAGGCCAGAGTAATAGTTAACATCTTAGCTATAAGGCCAGAGTAAGAGTTAAGATCTTAGCTGTTAGGCCAGAGTAAGAGTTAAGACCTTAGCTATTAGGCCAGAGTAAGTGTTTAGACCTTAACCATTAGGCCAGAGTACGAGTCTAAGACCTTAGCTGTTAGGCCAGAGTAAGAGTTAAGACCTTAACCAGTAGGTCAGAGTAAGAGTTAAGACCTTAACCATTAGGCCAGAGTACGAGTCTAAGACCTTATCTATTAGGCCAGAGTAAGAGTTAAGACCTTAGCTATTAGGCCAGAGTAAGAGTTAAGACCTTAACCAGTAGGCCAGAGTAAGAGTTAAGACCTTAACCTGTAGGCCATAGTACGAGTCTAAGACCTTAGCTATTAGGCCAGAGTAAGAGTTAAGACCTTAGCTATTAGGCCAGAGTAAGAGTTAAGACCTTAACCATTAGGCCAGAGTACGAGTCTAAGACCTTAGCTATAAGGCCAGAGTAAGAGTTAAGACCTTAGCTATTAGGCCAGAGTAAGAGTTAAGACCTTAACCAGTAGGCCAGAGTCCGAGTCTAAGACCTTAGCTGTTAGGCCAGTGTAAGAGTTAAGACCTTAACCAGTAGGCCAGAGTACAAGTCTAAGACCTTAGCTATTAGGCCAGAGTAAGAGCTAAGACCTTAACAATTAGGCCAGAGTACGAGTCTAAGACCTTAGCTATTAGGCCACAGTAAGAGTTAAGACCTTAGCTATTAGGCCAGAGTAAGAGTTAAGACCTTAACCATTAGGCCAGAGTACGAGTCTAAGACCATAGCTATTAGGCCAGAGTAAGAGTTAAGACCTTAGCTATTAGGCCAGAGTAAGAGTTAAGACCTTAACCTGTAGGCCATAGTACGAGTCTAAGTCCTTAGCTATTAGGCCAGAGTAAGAGTTAAGACCTTAACCATTAGGCCAGAGTACGAGTCTAAGACCTTAGCTATTAGGCCAGAGTAAGAGTTAAGACCTTAAACATTAGGCCTGAGTACGAGTCTAAGACCTTAGCTATTAGGCCAGAGTAAGAGTTAAGACCTTAGCTATTAGGCCAGAGTAAGAGTTAAGACCTTAACCTGTAGGCCATAGTACGAGTCTAAGTCCTTAGCTATTAGGCCAGAGTAAGTGTTAAGACCTTAACCATTATGCCAGAGTACGAGTCTAAGACCTTAGCTATTAGGCCAGAGTAAGAGTTAAGACCTTAACCAGTAGGCCAGAGTAAGAGTTAAGGCCCTAACCATTAGGCCAGAGTACGAGTCTAAGACCTTAGCTATTAGGCCAGCGTAAGAGTTAAGACCTTAGCTATTAGGCCAGAGTAAGAGTTAAGACCTTAACCTGTAGGCCATAGTACGAGTCTAAGACCTTAGCTATTAGGCCAGAGTAAGAGTTAAGACCTTAACCATTAGGCCAGAGTACGAGTCTAAGACCTTAGCTATTAGACCAGAGTAAGAGTTAAGACCTTAGCTATTAGGCCAGAGTAAGAGTTAAGACCTTAACCATTAGGCCAGAGTACAAGTCTAAGACCTTAGCTATTAGGCCAGAGTAAGAGTTAAGACCTTAGCTATTAGGCCAGAGTAAGAGTTAAGACCTTAACCATTAGGCCAGAGTACAAGTCTAAGACCTTAGCTATTAGGCCAGATTAAGATTTAAGACCTTAGCTATTAGGCCAGAGTAATAGTTAACACCTTAGCTATTAGGCCAGAGTAGGAGTTAAGATCTTAGCTATTAGGCCAGAGTAAGAGTTAAGACCTTAACCAGTAGGCCAGAGTAGGAGTTAAGACCTTAACCAGTAGGCCAGAGTACGAGTCTAAGACCTTAGCTATTAGGCCAGAGTAAGAGTTAAGACCTTAACCATTAGGCCAGAGTACGAGTCTAAGCCTTAGCTATTAGGCCAGAGTAAGAGTTAAGACCTTAACCAGTGGGCCAGAGTAAGAGTTAAGACCTTAACCATTAGGCCAGAGTACGAGTCTAAGACCTTAGCTATTACGCCAGAGTAAGAGTTAAGACCTTAGCTATTAGGCCAGAGTAAGAGTTAAGACCTTAACCTGTAGGCCATAGTACGAGTCTAAGACCTTAGCTATTAGGCCAGAGTAAGAGTTAAGACCTTAACTATTAGGCCAGAGTACGAGTCTAAGACCTTAGCTATTAGGCCAGAGTAAGAGTTAAGACCTTAGCTATTAGGCCAGAGTAAGAGTTAAGACCTTAACCATTAGGCCAGAGTACGAGTCTAAGACCTTAGCTATTAGGCCAGAGTAAGAGTTAAGACCTTAGCTATTAGGCCAGAGTAAGAGTTAAGACCTTAGCTATTAGGCCAGAGTAAGAGTTAAGACCTTAACCATTAGAAGAGAGTACGAGTCAAAGACCTTAGCTATTAGGCCAGATTAAGAGTTAAGACCTTAGCTATTAGGCCAGAGTAAGAGCTAAGACCTTAACCATTAGGCCAGAGTACGAGTCTAAGACCTTAGCTATTAGGCCAGAGTAAGATTTAAGACCTTAGCTATTAGGCCAGAGTAATAGTTAACATCTTAGCTATAAGGCCAGAGTAAGAGTTAAGATCTTAGCTGTTAGGCCAGAGTAAGAGTTAAGACCTTAGCTATTAGGCCAGAGTAAGTGTTTAGACCTTAACCATTAGGCCAGAGTACGAGTCTAAGACCTTAGCTGTTAGGCCAGAGTAAGAGTTAAGACCTTAACCAGTAGGTCAGAGTAAGAGTTAAGACCTTAACCATTAGGCCAGAGTACGAGTCTAAGACCTTATCTATTAGGCCAGAGTAAGAGTTAAGACCTTAGCTATTAGGCCAGAGTAAGAGTTAAGACCTTAACCAGTAGGCCAGAGTAAGAGTTAAGACCTTAACCTGTAGGCCATAGTACGAGTCTAAGACCTTAGCTATTAGGCCAGAGTAAGAGTTAAGACCTTAGCTATTAGGCCAGAGTAAGAGTTAAGACCTTAACCATTAGGCCAGAGTACGAGTCTAAGACCTTAGCTATAAGGCCAGAGTAAGAGTTAAGACCTTAGCTATTAGGCCAGAGTAAGAGTTAAGACCTTAACCAGTAGGCCAGAGTCCGAGTCTAAGACCTTAGCTGTTAGGCCAGTGTAAGAGTTAAGACCTTAACCAGTAGGCCAGAGTACAAGTCTAAGACCTTAGCTATTAGGCCAGAGTAAGAGCTAAGACCTTAACAATTAGGCCAGAGTACGAGTCTAAGACCTTAGCTATTAGGCCACAGTAAGAGTTAAGACCTTAGCTATTAGGCCAGAGTAAGAGTTAAGACCTTAACCATTAGGCCAGAGTACGAGTCTAAGACCATAGCTATTAGGCCAGAGTAAGAGTTAAGACCTTAGCTATTAGGCCAGAGTAAGAGTTAAGACCTTAACCTGTAGGCCATAGTACGAGTCTAAGTCCTTAGCTATTAGGCCAGAGTAAGAGTTAAGACCTTAACCATTAGGCCAGAGTACGAGTCTAAGACCTTAGCTATTAGGCCAGAGTAAGAGTTAAGACCTTAAACATTAGGCCTGAGTACGAGTCTAAGACCTTAGCTATTAGGCCAGAGTAAGAGTTAAGACCTTAACCATTAGGCCAGAGTACGAGTCTAAGACCTTAGCTATTATGCCAGAGTAAGAGTTAAGACCTTAACCAGTAGGCCAGAGTACGAGTCAAAGACCTTAGCTGTTAGGCCAGAGTAAGAGTTAAGACCTTAACCACTAGGCCAGAGTACGAGTCTAAGACCTTAGCTATTAGGCCAGAGTAAGAGTTAAGACCTTAACCAGTAGGCCAGAGTACGAGTCTAAGACCTTAGCTATTAGGCCAGAGTAAGAGTTAAGACCTTAACCATTAGGCCAGAGTACGAGTCTAAGACCTTAGCTATTAGGCCAGAGTAAGAGTTAAGACCTCAGCTATTAGGCCAGAGTAAGAGTTAAGACCTTAACCGTTAGGCCAGAGTACGAGTCTAAGACCATAGCTATTAGGCCAGAGTAAGAGTTAAGACCTTAACTATTAGACCAGAGTAAGAGTTAAGACCTTAGATATTAGGCCAGAGTAAGAGTTAAGACCTTAACCAGTAGGCCAGAGTAAGAGTTAAGACCTTAACCAGTAGGCCAGAGAACGGGTCTAAGACCTTAGCTATTAGGCCAGAGTAAGAGTTAAGACCTTAACCATTAGGCCAGAGTACGAGTCTAAGACCTTAGCTATTAGGCCAGAGTAAGAGTTAAGACCTTAACCAGTAGGCCAGAGTAAGAGTTAAGGCCCTAACCATTAGGCCAGAGTACGAGTCTAAGACCTTAGCTATTAGGCCAGCGTAAGAGTTAAGACCTTAGCTATTAGGCCAGAGTAAGAGTTAAGACCTTAACCTGTAGGCCATAGTACGAGTCTAAGACCTTAGCTATTAGGCCAGAGTAAGAGTTAAGACCTTAACCATTAGGCCAGTGTACGAGTCTAAGACCTTAGCTATTAGACCAGAGTAAGAGTTAAGACCTTAGCTATTAGGCCAGAGTAAGAGTTAAGACCTTAACCATTAGGCCAGAGTACAAGTCTAAGACCTTAGCTATTAGGCCAGAGTAAGAGTTAAGACCTTAGCTATTAGGCCAGAGTAAGAGTTAAGACCTTAACCATTAGGCCAGAGTACAAGTCTAAGACCTTAGCTATTAGGCCAGATTAAGATTTAAGACCTTAGCTATTAGGCCAGAGTAATAGTTAACACCTTAGCTATTAGGCCAGAGTAGGAGTTAAGATCTTAGCTATTAGGCCAGAGTAAGAGTTAAGACCTTAGCTATTAGGCCAGAGTAAGAGTTAAGACCTTAACCATTAGGCCAGAGTACGAGTCTAAGACCTTAGCTATTAGGCCAGAGTAAGAGTTAAGACCTTAACCAGTAGGTCAGAGTAAGAGTTAAGACCTTAACCATTAGGCCAGAGTACGAGTCTAAGACCTTAGCTTTTAGGCCAGAGTAAGAGTTAAGACCTTAGCTATTAGGCCAGAGTAAGAGTTAAGACCTTAACCAGTAGGCCAGAGTAAGAGTTAAGACCTTAACCTGTAGGCCATAGTACGAGTCTAAGACCTTAGCTATTAGGCCAGAGTAAGAGTTAAGACCTTAGCTATTAGGCCAGAGTAAGAGTTAAGACCTTAACCATTAGGCCAGAGTACGAGTCTAAGACCTTAGCTATAAGGCCAGAGTGAGAGTTAAGACCTTAGCTATTAGGCCAGAGTAAGAGTTAAGACCTTAACCAGTAGGCCAGAGTCCGAGTCTAAGACCTTAGCTATTAGGCCAGTGTAAGAGTTAAGACCTTAACCAGTAGGCCAGAGTACAAGTCTAAGACCTTAGCTATTAGGCCAGAGTAAGAGTTAAGACCTTAGCTATTAGGCCAGAGTAAGAGTTAAGCCCTTAACCATTAGGCCAGAGTACGAGTCTAAGACCATAGCTATTAGGCCAGAATAAGAGTTAATACCTTAGCTATTAGGCCAGAGTAAGAGTTAAGACCTTAACCTGTAGGCCATAGTACGAGTCTAAGTCCTTAGCTATTAGGCCAGAGTAAGAGTTAAGACCTTAACCATTAGGCCTGAGTACGAGTCTAAGACCTTAGCTATTAGGCCAGAGTAAGAGTTAAGACCTTAACCATTAGGCCAGACTACGAGTCTAAGACCTTAGCTATTAGGCCAGAGTAAGAGTTAAGACCTTAACCATTAGGCCAGAGTACGAGTCTAAGACCTTAGCTATTAGGCCAGAGTAAGAGTTAAGACCTTAACCAGTAGGCCAGAGTATGAGTCTAAGACCTTAGCTGTTAGGCCAGAGTAAGAGTTAAGACCTTAACCATTAGGCCAGAGTACGAGTCTAAGACCTTAGCTATTAGGCCAGAGTAAGAGTTAAGACCTTAACCAGTAGGCCAGAGTACGAGTCTAAGACCTTAGCTATTAGGCCAGAGTAAGAGTTAAGACCTTAACCATTAGGCCAGAGTACGAGTCTAAGACCTTAGCTATTAGGCCAGAGTAAGAGTTAAGACCTTAGCTATTAGGCCAGAGTAAGAGTTAAGACCTTAGCTATTAGGCCAGAGTAAGAGTTAAGACCTTAACCAGTGGGCCAGAGTAAGAGTTAAGACCTTAACCATTAGGCCAGAGTACGAGTCTAAGACCTTAGCTATTAGGCCAGAGTAAGAGTTAAGACCTTAACCTGTAGGCCATAGTACGAGTCTAAGACCTTAGCTATTAGGCCAGAGTAAGAGTTAAGACCTTAACCGTTAGGCCAGAGTACGAGTCTAAGACCTTAGCTATTAGGCCAGAGTAAGAGTTAAGACCTTAGCTATTAGGCCAGAGTAAGAGTTAAGACCTTAACCATTAGGCCAGAGTACGAGTCTAAGACCTTAGCTATTAGGCCAGAGTAAGAGTTAAGACCTTAGCTATTAGGCCAGAGTAAGAGTTAAGACCTTAGCTATTAGGCTAGAGTAAGAGTTAAGACCTTAACCATTAGAAGAGAGTACGAGTCAAAGACCTTAGCTATTAGGCCAGAGTAAGAGTTAAGACCTTAGCTATTAGGCCAGAGTAAGAGCTAAGACCTTAACCAGTAGGCCAGAGTAAGAGTTAAGACCTTAACCATTAGGCCAGAGTACGAGTCTAAGACCTTATCTATTAGGCCAGAGTAAGAGTTAAGACCTTAACCAGTAGGCCAGAGTAAGAGTTAAGACCTTAACCATTAGGCCAGAGTACGAGTCTAAGACCTTAGCTATTAGGCCAGAGTAAGAGTTAAGACCTTAGCTATTAGACCAGAGTAAGAGTTAAGACCTTAGATATTAGGCCAGAGTAAGAGTTAAGACCTTAACCAGTAGGCCAGAGTAAGAGTTATGACCTTAACCATTAGGCCAGAGTACGACTCTAAGACCTTAGCTATTAGGCCAGAGTAAGAATTAAGACCTTAGCTATTAGGCCAGAGTAAGAGTTAAGACCTTAACCAGTAGGCCAGAGTAAGAGTTAAGACCTTAACATGTAGGCCATAGTACGAATCTAAGACCTTAGCTATTAGGCCAGAGTAAGAGTTAAGACCTTAGCTATTAGGCCAGAGTAAGAGTTGAGACCTTAACCATTAGACGAGAGTACGAGTCAAAGACCTTAGCTATTAGGCCAGAGTAAGAGTTAAGACCTTAGCTATTAGGCCAGAGTAAGAGCTAAGACCTTAACCAGTAGGCCAGAGTAAGAGTTAAGACCTTAACCATTAGGCCAGAGTACGAGTCTAAGACCTTATCTATTAGGCCAGAGTAAGAGTTAAGACCTTAACCAGTAGGCCAGAGTAAGAGTTAAGACCTTAACCATTAGGCCAGAGTACGAGTCTAAGACCTTAGCTATTAGGCCAGAGTAAGAGTTAAGACCTTAGCTATTAGACCAGAGTAAGAGTTAAGACCTTAGATATTAGGCCAGAGTAAGAGTTAAGACCTTAACCATTAGGCCAGAGTACGAGTCTAAGACCTTAGCTATTAGGCCAGAGTAAGAGTTAAGACCTTAGCTATTAGGCCAGAGTAAGAGTTAAGACCTTAACCATTAGGCCAGAGTACGAGTCTAAGACCTTAGCTATTAGGCCAGAGTAAGAGTTAAGACCTTAACCATTAGGCCAGAGTACGAGTCTAAGACCTTAGCTATTAGGCCAGAGTAAGAGTTAAGACCTTAACCAGTAGGCCAGAGTACGAGTCTAAGACCTTAGCTATTAGGCCAGAGTAAGAGTTAAGACCTTAACCATTAGGCCAGAGTACGAGTCTAAGACCTTAGCTATTAGGCCAGAGTAAGAGTTAAGACCTTAACCAGAAGGCCAGAGTACGAGTCTAAGACCTTAGCTATTAGGCCAGAGTAAGAGTTAAGACCTTAACCATTAGGCCAGAGTACGAGTCTAAGACCTTAGTTATTAGGCCAGAGTAATAGTTAACACCTTAGCTATAAGGCCAGAGTAAGAGTTAAGATCTTAGCTGTTAGGCCAGAGTAAGAGTTAAGACCTTAGCTATTAGGCCAGAGTAAGCGTTAAGACCTTAACCATTAGGCCAGAGTACGAGTCTAAGACCTTAGCTGTTAGGCCAGAGTAAGAGTTAAGACCTTAACCAGTAGGCCAGAGTAAGAGTTAAGACCTTAACCATTAGGCCAGGGTACGAGTCTAAGACCTTATCTATTAGGCCAGAGTAAGAGTTAAGACCTTAGCTATTAGGCCAGAGTAAGAGTTAAGACCTTAACCAGTAGGCCAGAGTAAGAGTTAAGACCTTAACCTGTAGGCCATAGTACGAGTCTAAGACCTTAGCTATTAGGCCAGAGTAAGAGTTAAGACCTTAGCTATTAGGCCAGAGTAAGAGTTAAGACCTTAACCATTAGGCCAGAGTACGAGTCTAAGACCTTAGCTATAAGGCCAGAGTAAGAGTTAAGACCTTAGCTATTAGGCCAGAGTAAGAGTTAAGACCTTAACCAGTAGGCCAGAGTCCGAGTCTAAGACCTTAGCTGTTAGGCCAGTGTAAGAGTTAAGACCTTAACCAGTAGGCCAGAGTACAAGTCTAAGACCTTAGCTATTAGGCCACAGTAAGAGTTAAGACCTTAGCTATTAGGCCAGAGTAAGAGTTAAGACCTTAACCATTAGGCCAGAGTACGAGTCTAAGACCATAGCTATTAGGCCAGAGTAAGAGTTAAGACCTTAGCTATTAGGCCAGAGTAAGAGTTAAGACCTTAACCTGTAGGCCATAGTACGAGTCTAAGTCCTTAGCTATTAGGCCAGAGTAAGAGTTAAGACCTTAACCATTAGGCCAGAGTACGAGTCTAAGACCTTAGCTATTAGGCCAGAGTAAGAGTTAAGACCTTAAACATTAGGCCTGAGTACGAGTCTAAGACCTTAGCTATTAGGCCAGAGTAAGAGTTAAGACCTTAACCATTAGGCCAGAGTACGAGTCTAAGACCTTAGCTATTATGCCAGAGTAAGAGTTAAGACCTTAACCAGTAGGCCAGAGTACGAGACTAAGACCTTAGCTGTTAGGCCAGAGTAAGAGTTAAGACCTTAACCACTAGGCCAGAGTACGAGTCTAAGACCTTAGCTATTAGGCCAGAGTAAGAGTTAAGACCTTAACCAGTAGGCCAGCGTACGAGTCTAAGACCTTAGCTATTAGGCCAGAGTAAGAGTTAAGACCTTAACCATTAGGCCAGAGTACGAGTCTAAGACCTTAGCTATTAGGCCAGAGTAAGAGTTAAGACCGTAGCTATTAGGCCAGAGTAAGAGTTAAGACCTTAACCATTAGGCCAGAGTACGAGTCTAAGACCATAGCTATTAGGCCAGAGTAAGAGTTAAGACCTTAGCTATTAGACCAGAGTAAGAGTTAAGACCTTAGATATTAGGCCAGAGTAAGAGTTAAGACCTTAACCAGTAGGCCAGAGTAAGAGTTAAGACCTTAACCAGTAGGCCAGAGAATGAGTCTAAGACCTTAGCTATTAGGCCAGAGTAAGTGTTAAGACCTTAACCATTATGCCAGAGTACGAGTCTAAGACCTTAGCTATTAGGCCAGAGTAAGAGTTAAGACCTTAACCAGTAGGCCAGAGTAAGAGTTAAGGCCCTAACCATTAGGCCAGAGTACGAGTCTAAGACCTTAGCTATTAGGCCAGCGTAAGAGTTAAGACCTTAGCTATTAGGCCAGAGTAAGAGTTAAGACCTTAACCTGTAGGCCATAGTACGAGTCTAAGACCTTAGCTATTAGGCCAGAGTAAGAGTTAAGACCTTAACCATTAGGCCAGAGTACGAGTCTAAGACCTTAGCTATTAGACCAGAGTAAGAGTTAAGACCTTAGCTATTAGGCCAGAGTAAGAGTTAAGACCTTAACCATTAGGCCAGAGTACAAGTCTAAGACCTTAGCTATTAGGCCAGAGTAAGAGTTAAGACCTTAGCTATTAGGCCAGAGTAAGAGTTAAGACCTTAACCATTAGGCCAGAGTACAAGTCTAAGACCTTAGCTATTAGGCCAGATTAAGATTTAAGACCTTAGCTATTAGGCCAGAGTAATAGTTAACACCTTAGCTATTAGGCCAGAGTAGGAGTTAAGATCTTAGCTATTAGGCCAGAGTAAGAGTTAAGACCTTAACCAGTAGGCCAGAGTAGGAGTTAAGACCTTAACCAGTAGGCCAGAGTACGAGTCTAAGACCTTAGCTATTAGGCCAGAGTAAGAGTTAAGACCTTAACCATTAGGCCAGAGTACGAGTCTAAGCCTTAGCTATTAGGCCAGAGTAAGAGTTAAGACCTTAACCAGTGGGCCAGAGTAAGAGTTAAGACCTTAACCATTAGGCCAGAGTACGAGTCTAAGACCTTAGCTATTACGCCAGAGTAAGAGTTAAGACCTTAGCTATTAGGCCAGAGTAAGAGTTAAGACCTTAACCTGTAGGCCATAGTACGAGTCTAAGACCTTAGCTATTAGGCCAGAGTAAGAGTTAAGACCTTAACTATTAGGCCAGAGTACGAGTCTAAGACCTTAGCTATTAGGCCAGAGTAAGAGTTAAGACCTTAGCTATTAGGCCAGAGTAAGAGTTAAGACCTTAACCATTAGGCCAGAGTACGAGTCTAAGACCTTAGCTATTAGGCCAGAGTAAGAGTTAAGACCTTAGCTATTAGGCCAGAGTAAGAGTTAAGACCTTAACCATTAGAAGAGAGTACGAGTCAAAGACCTTAGCTATTAGGCCAGATTAAGAGTTAAGACCTTAGCTATTAGGCCAGAGTAAGAGCTAAGACCTTAACCATTAGGCCAGAGTACGAGTCTAAGACCTTAGCTATTAGGCCAGAGTAAGATTTAAGACCTTAGCTATTAGGCCAGAGTAATAGTTAACATCTTAGCTATAAGGCCAGAGTAAGAGTTAAGATCTTAGCTGTTAGGCCAGAGTAAGAGTTAAGACCTTAGCTATTAGGCCAGAGTAAGTGTTTAGACCTTAACCATTAGGCCAGAGTACGAGTCTAAGACCTTAGCTGTTAGGCCAGAGTAAGAGTTAAGACCTTAACCAGTAGGTCAGAGTAAGAGTTAAGACCTTAACCATTAGGCCAGAGTACGAGTCTAAGACCTTATCTATTAGGCCAGAGTAAGAGTTAAGACCTTAGCTATTAGGCCAGAGTAAGAGTTAAGACCTTAACCAGTAGGCCAGAGTAAGAGTTAAGACCTTAACCTGTAGGCCATAGTACGAGTCTAAGACCTTAGCTATTAGGCCAGAGTAAGAGTTAAGACCTTAGCTATTAGGCCAGAGTAAGAGTTAAGACCTTAACCATTAGGCCAGAGTACGAGTCTAAGACCTTAGCTATAAGGCCAGAGTAAGAGTTAAGACCTTAGCTATTAGGCCAGAGTAAGAGTTAAGACCTTAACCAGTAGGCCAGAGTCCGAGTCTAAGACCTTAGCTGTTAGGCCAGTGTAAGAGTTAAGACCTTAACCAGTAGGCCAGAGTACAAGTCTAAGACCTTAGCTATTAGGCCAGAGTAAGAGCTAAGACCTTAACAATTAGGCCAGAGTACGAGTCTAAGACCTTAGCTATTAGGCCACAGTAAGAGTTAAGACCTTAGCTATTAGGCCAGAGTAAGAGTTAAGACCTTAACCATTAGGCCAGAGTACGAGTCTAAGACCATAGCTATTAGGCCAGAGTAAGAGTTAAGACCTTAGCTATTAGGCCAGAGTAAGAGTTAAGACCTTAACCTGTAGGCCATAGTACGAGTCTAAGTCCTTAGCTATTAGGCCAGAGTAAGAGTTAAGACCTTAACCATTAGGCCAGAGTACGAGTCTAAGACCTTAGCTATTAGGCCAGAGTAAGAGTTAAGACCTTAAACATTAGGCCTGAGTACGAGTCTAAGACCTTAGCTATTAGGCCAGAGTAAGAGTTAAGACCTTAGCTATTAGGCCAGAGAAAGAGTTAAGACCTTAACCTGTAGGCCATAGTACGAGTCTAAGTCCTTAGCTATTAGGCCAGAGTAAGTGTTAAGACCTTAACCATTATGCCAGAGTACGAGTCTAAGACCTTAGCTATTAGGCCAGAGTAAGAGTTAAGACCTTAACCAGTAGGCCAGAGTAAGAGTTAAGGCCCTAACCATTAGGCCAGAGTACGAGTCTAAGACCTTAGCTATTAGGCCAGCGTAAGAGTTAAGACCTTAGCTATTAGGCCAGAGTAAGAGTTAAGACCTTAACCTGTAGGCCATAGTACGAGTCTAAGACCTTAGCTATTAGGCCAGAGTAAGAGTTAAGACCTTAACCATTAGGCCAGAGTACGAGTCTAAGACCTTAGCTATTAGACCAGAGTAAGAGTTAAGACCTTAGCTATTAGGCCAGAGTAAGAGTTAAGACCTTAACCATTAGGCCAGAGTACAAGTCTAAGACCTTAGCTATTAGGCCAGAGTAAGAGTTAAGACCTTAGCTATTAGGCCAGAGTAAGAGTTAAGACCTTAACCATTAGGCCAGAGTACAAGTCTAAGACCTTAGCTATTAGGCCAGATTAAGATTTAAGACCTTAGCTATTAGGCCAGAGTAATAGTTAACACCTTAGCTATTAGGCCAGAGTAGGAGTTAAGATCTTAGCTATTAGGCCAGAGTAAGAGTTAAGACCTTAACCAGTAGGCCAGAGTAGGAGTTAAGACCTTAACCAGTAGGCCAGAGTACGAGTCTAAGACCTTAGCTATTAGGCCAGAGTAAGAGTTAAGACCTTAACCATTAGGCCAGAGTACGAGTCTAAGCCTTAGCTATTAGGCCAGAGTAAGAGTTAAGACCTTAACCAGTGGGCCAGAGTAAGAGTTAAGACCTTAACCATTAGGCCAGAGTACGAGTCTAAGACCTTAGCTATTACGCCAGAGTAAGAGTTAAGACCTTAGCTATTAGGCCAGAGTAAGAGTTAAGACCTTAACCTGTAGGCCATAGTACGAGTCTAAGACCTTAGCTATTAGGCCAGAGTAAGAGTTAAGACCTTAACTATTAGGCCAGAGTACGAGTCTAAGACCTTAGCTATTAGGCCAGAGTAAGAGTTAAGACCTTAGCTATTAGGCCAGAGTAAGAGTTAAGACCTTAACCATTAGGCCAGAGTACGAGTCTAAGACCTTAGCTATTAGGCCAGAGTAAGAGTTAAGACCTTAGCTATTAGGCCAGAGTAAGAGTTAAGACCTTAACCATTAGAAGAGAGTACGAGTCAAAGACCTTAGCTATTAGGCCAGATTAAGAGTTAAGACCTTAGCTATTAGGCCAGAGTAAGAGCTAAGACCTTAACCATTAGGCCAGAGTACGAGTCTAAGACCTTAGCTATTAGGCCAGAGTAAGATTTAAGACCTTAGCTATTAGGCCAGAGTAATAGTTAACATCTTAGCTATAAGGCCAGAGTAAGAGTTAAGATCTTAGCTGTTAGGCCAGAGTGAGAGTTAAGACCTTAGCTATTAGGCCAGAGTAAGTGTTTAGACCTTAACCATTAGGCCAGAGTACGAGTCTAAGACCTTAGCTGTTAGGCCAGAGTAAGAGTTAAGACCTTAACCAGTAGGTCAGAGTAAGAGTTAAGACCTTAACCATTAGGCCAGAGTACGAGTCTAAGACCTTATCTATTAGGCCAGAGTAAGAGTTAAGACCTTAGCTATTAGGCCAGAGTAAGAGTTAAGACCTTAACCAGTAGGCCAGAGTAAGAGTTAAGACCTTAACCTGTAGGCCATAGTACGAGTCTAAGACCTTAGCTATTAGGCCAGAGTAAGAGTTAAGACCTTAGCTATTAGGCCAGAGTAAGAGTTAAGACCTTAACCATTAGGCCAGAGTACGAGTCTAAGACCTTAGCTATAAGGCCAGAGTAAGAGTTAAGACCTTAGCTATTAGGCCAGAGTAAGAGTTAAGACCTTAACCAGTAGGCCAGAGTCCGAGTCTAAGACCTTAGCTGTTAGGCCAGTGTAAGAGTTAAGACCTTAACCAGTAGGCCAGAGTACAAGTCTAAGACCTTAGCTATTAGGCCAGAGTAAGAGCTAAGACCTTAACAATTAGGCCAGAGTACGAGTCTAAGACCTTAGCTATTAGGCCACAGTAAGAGTTAAGACCTTAGCTATTAGGCCAGAGTAAGAGTTAAGACCTTAACCATTAGGCCAGAGTACGAGTCTAAGACCATAGCTATTAGGCCAGAGTAAGAGTTAAGACCTTAGCTATTAGGCCAGAGTAAGAGTTAAGACCTTAACCTGTAGGCCATAGTACGAGTCTAAGTCCTTAGCTATTAGGCCAGAGTAAGAGTTAAGACCTTAACCATTAGGCCAGAGTACGAGTCTAAGACCTTAGCTATTAGGCCAGAGTAAGAGTTAAGACCTTAAACATTAGGCCTGAGTACGAGTCTAAGACCTTAGCTATTAGGCCAGAGTAAGAGTTAAGACCTTAACCATTAGGCCAGAGTACGAGTCTAAGACCTTAGCTATTATGCCAGAGTAAGAGTTAAGACCTTAACCAGTAGGCCAGAGTACGAGTCTAAGACCTTAGCTGTTAGGCCAGAGTAAGAGTTAAGACCTTAACCACTAGGCCAGAGTACGAGTCTAAGACCTTAGCTATTAGGCCAGAGTAAGAGTTAAGACCTTAACCAGTAGGCCAGAGTACGAGTCTAAGACCTTAGCTATTAGGCCAGAGTAAGAGTTAAGACCTTAACCATTAGGCCAGAGTACGAGTCTAAGACCTTAGCTATTAGGCCAGAGTAAGAGTTAAGACCTCAGCTATTAGGCCAGAGTAAGAGTTAAGACCTTAACCGTTAGGCCAGAGTACGAGTCTAAGACCATAGCTATTAGGCCAGAGTAAGAGTTAAGACCTTAACTATTAGACCAGAGTAAGAGTTAAGACCTTAGATATTAGGCCAGAGTAAGAGTTAAGACCTTAACCAGTAGGCCAGAGTAAGAGTTAAGACCTTAACCAGTAGGCCAGAGAACGGGTCTAAGACCTTAGCTATTAGGCCAGAGTAAGAGTTAAGACCTTAACCATTAGGCCAGAGTACGAGTCTAAGACCTTAGCTATTAGGCCAGAGTAAGAGTTAAGACCTTAACCAGTAGGCCAGAGTAAGAGTTAAGGCCCTAACCATTAGGCCAGAGTACGAGTCTAAGACCTTAGCTATTAGGCCAGCGTAAGAGTTAAGACCTTAGCTATTAGGCCAGAGTAAGAGTTAAGACCTTAACCTGTAGGCCATAGTACAAGTCTAAGACCTTAGCTATTAGGCCAGAGTAAGAGTTAAGACCTTAACCATTAGGCCAGTGTACGAGTCTAAGACCTTAGCTATTAGACCAGAGTAAGAGTTAAGACCTTAGCTATTAGGCCAGAGTAAGAGTTAAGACCTTAACCATTAGGCCAGAGTACAAGTCTAAGACCTTAGCTATTAGGCCAGAGTAAGAGTTAAGACCTTAGCTATTAGGCCAGAGTAAGAGTTAAGACCTTAACCATTAGGCCAGAGTACAAGTCTAAGACCTTAGCTATTAGGCCAGATTAAGATTTAAGACCTTAGCTATTAGGCCAGAGTAATAGTTAACACCTTAGCTATTAGGCCAGAGTAGGAGTTAAGATCTTAGCTATTAGGCCAGAGTAAGAGTTAAGACCTTAGCTATTAGGCCAGAGTAAGAGTTAAGACCTTAACCATTAGGCCAGAGTACGAGTCTAAGACCTTAGCTATTAGGCCAGAGTAAGAGTTAAGACCTTAACCAGTAGGTCAGAGTAAGAGTTAAGACCTTAACCATTAGGCCAGAGTACGAGTCTAAGACCTTAGCTTTTAGGCCAGAGTAAGAGTTAAGACCTTAGCTATTAGGCCAGAGTAAGAGTTAAGACCTTAACCAGTAGGCCAGAGTAAGAGTTAAGACCTTAACCTGTAGGCCATAGTACGAGTCTAAGACCTTAGCTATTAGGCCAGAGTAAGAGTTAAGACCTTAGCTATTAGGCCAGAGTAAGAGTTAAGACCTTAACCATTAGGCCAGAGTACGAGTCTAAGACCTTAGCTATAAGGCCAGAGTGAGAGTTAAGACCTTAGCTATTAGGCCAGAGTAAGAGTTAAGACCTTAACCAGTAGGCCAGAGTCCGAGTCTAAGACCTTAGCTATTAGGCCAGTGTAAGAGTTAAGACCTTAACCAGTAGGCCAGAGTACAAGTCTAAGACCTTAGCTATTAGGCCAGAGTAAGAGTTAAGACCTTAGCTATTAGGCCAGAGTAAGAGTTAAGCCCTTAACCATTAGGCCAGAGTACGAGTCTAAGACCATAGCTATTAGGCCAGAATAAGAGTTAATACCTTAGCTATTAGGCCAGAGTAAGAGTTAAGACCTTAACCTGTAGGCCATAGTACGAGTCTAAGTCCTTAGCTATTAGGCCAGAGTAAGAGTTAAGACCTTAACCATTAGGCCTGAGTACGAGTCTAAGACCTTAGCTATTAGGCCAGAGTAAGAGTTAAGACCTTAACCATTAGGCCAGACTACGAGTCTAAGACCTTAGCTATTAGGCCAGAGTAAGAGTTAAGACCTTAACCATTAGGCCAGAGTACAAGTCTAAGACCTTAGCTATTAGGCCAGAGTAAGAGTTAAGACCTTAACCAGTAGGCCAGAGTATGAGTCTAAGACCTTAGCTGTTAGGCCAGAGTAAGAGTTAAGACCTTAACCATTAGGCCAGAGTACGAGTCTAAGACCTTAGCTATTAGGCCAGAGTAAGAGTTAAGACCTTAACCATTAGGCCAGAGTACGAGTCTAAGACCTTAGCTATTAGGCCAGAGTAAGAGTTAAGACCTTAGCTATTAGGCCAGAGTAAGAGTTAAGACCTTAGCTATTAGGCCAGAGTAAGAGTTAAGACCTTAACCAGTGGGCCAGAGTAAGAGTTAAGACCTTAACCATTAGGCCAGAGTACGAGTCTAAGACCTTAGCTATTAGGCCAGAGTAAGAGTTAAGACCTTAACCTGTAGGCCATAGTACGAGTCTAAGACCTTAGCTATTAGGCCAGAGTAAGAGTTAAGACCTTAACCGTTAGGCCAGAGTACGAGTCTAAGACCTTAGCTATTAGGCCAGAGTAAGAGTTAAGACCTTAGCTATTAGGCCAGAGTAAGAGTTAAGACCTTAACCATTAGGCCAGAGTACGAGTCTAAGACCTTAGCTATTAGGCCAGAGTAAGAGTTAAGACCTTAGCTATTAGGCCAGAGTAAGAGTTAAGACCTTAGCTATTAGGCTAGAGTAAGAGTTAAGACCTTAACCATTAGAAGAGAGTACGAGTCAAAGACCTTAGCTATTAGGCCAGAGTAAGAGTTAAGACCTTAGCTATTAGGCCAGAGTAAGAGCTAAGACCTTAACCAGTAGGCCAGAGTAAGAGTTAAGACCTTAACCATTAGGCCAGAGTACGAGTCTAAGACCTTATCTATTAGGCCAGAGTAAGAGTTAAGACCTTAACCAGTAGGCCAGAGTAAGAGTTAAGACCTTAACCATTAGGCCAGAGTACGAGTCTAAGACCTTAGCTATTAGGCCAGAGTAAGAGTTAAGACCTTAGCTATTAGACCAGAGTAAGAGTTAAGACCTTAGATATTAGGCCAGAGTAAGAGTTAAGACCTTAACCAGTAGGCCAGAGTAAGAGTTATGACCTTAACCATTAGGCCAGAGTACGACTCTAAGACCTTAGCTATTAGGCCAGAGTAAGAATTAAGACCTTAGCTATTAGGCCAGAGTAAGAGTTAAGACCTTAACCAGTAGGCCAGAGTAAGAGTTAAGACCTTAACATGTAGGCCATAGTACGAATCTAAGACCTTAGCTATTAGGCCAGAGTAAGAGTTAAGACCTTAGCTATTAGGCCAGAGTAAGAGTTGAGACCTTAACCATTAGACGAGAGTACGAGTCAAAGACCTTAGCTATTAGGCCAGAGTAAGAGTTAAGACCTTAGCTATTAGGCCAGAGTAAGAGCTAAGACCTTAACCAGTAGGCCAGAGTAAGAGTTAAGACCTTAACCATTAGGCCAGAGTACGAGTCTAAGACCTTATCTATTAGGCCAGAGTAAGAGTTAAGACCTTAACCAGTAGGCCAGAGTAAGAGTTAAGACCTTAACCATTAGGCCAGAGTACGAGTCTAAGACCTTAGCTATTAGGCCAGAGTAAGAGTTAAGACCTTAGCTATTAGACCAGAGTAAGAGTTAAGACCTTAGATATTAGGCCAGAGTAAGAGTTAAGACCTTAACCATTAGGCCAGAGTACGAGTCTAAGACCTTAGCTATTAGGCCAGAGTAAGAGTTAAGACCTTAGCTATTAGGCCAGAGTAAGAGTTAAGACCTTAACCATTAGGCCAGAGTACGAGTCTAAGACCTTAGCTATTAGGCCAGAGTAAGAGTTAAGACCTTAACCATTAGGCCAGAGTACGAGTCTAAGACCTTAGCTATTAGGCCAGAGTAAGAGTTAAGACCTTAACCAGTAGGCCAGAGTACGAGTCTAAGACCTTAGCTATTAGGCCAGAGTAAGAGTTAAGACCTTAACCATTAGGCCAGAGTACGAGTCTAAGACCTTAGCTATTAGGCCAGAGTAAGAGTTAAGACCTTAACCAGAAGGCCAGAGTACGAGTCTAAGACCTTAGCTATTAGGCCAGAGTAAGAGTTAAGACCTTAACCATTAGGCCAGAGTACGAGTCTAAGACCTTAGTTATTAGGCCAGAGTAAGACTTAAGACCTTAGCTATTAGGCCAGAGTAAGAGTTAAGACCTTAACCATTAGGCCAGAGTACGCGTCTAAGACCATAGCTATTAGGCCAGAGTAAGAGTTAAGACCTTAGCTATTAGGCCAGAGTAAGAGTTAAGACCTTAGCTATTAGGCCAGAGTAAGAGTAAAGACCTTAACCAGTAGGCCAGCGTAAGAGTTAAGACCTTAACCAGTAGGCCAGAGTAAGAGTTAAAACCTTAACCATTAGACCAGAGTACGAGTCTAAGACCTTAGCTATTAGGCCAGAGTAAGAGTTAAGACCTTAACCAGTAGGCCAGAGTAAGAGTTAAGACCTTAACCAGTAGGCCAGAGTATGAGTCTAAGACCTTAGCTATTAGGCCAGAGTAAGAGTTAAGACCTTAACCAGTAGGCCAGAGTAAGAGTTAAGACCTTAACCTGTAGTGTGGAAATTTAGCTTGCAACTGAACATTATCTGCGCCATCTTGCCTCTCCCCAGCGCCACGCACAGCGAATGCACGGCCGCCATTTTAGGCACCCCACTCTCTCCTCGCTCATTTTCGATCGCCAGTGCGTTCCCCTGGCGCTGCGAGCATCCCCCGCGCGCCGGCCACCCCCGCTCTCTCATACACGGGCCATAAACCCTCTCATTCTGCGCGACCCTGCCATGGAACCACATCCCACGCCTGACCGACATCCCATACATGGTCATGCCTCTCTTTGATAACCCCCTTCCTCTGCGCCCCATTGTCCGAACCGATCCCAGGCCATCACCTAGCCCTGCGGATGCAGTTTATTGCCCCTACTGTAAGGGAAACACCCCACATCAAAGGGATTACAGTGGATCAAAGCCCCTACCCCCTGAGACCCGGCCGGTTGCACACACCCCCGGGAATTGGCGGAATGTCCAGCTGCGTGATAGCCATCTCCTACTGTAGATGGGGTGGGGACTTCTACTGTAGATATGTGTGGGAACGAGCTTGAAGTGGGGGTTCCAAGGATGTCTTTCCGTACATCAAAGTCTCAATAAGAATGTACCATGTGTAATAAAGCAATAAACCTGTGTATAAGAGGCCAGGCCTCAGAGATGCAGTTAGAGCACCTCGTGACGATACCTTGCTGTCTGATCTGATGTGTTCTGCTCCGACGGAATAAAACTTTGTTTCCTGCCTTCCAGTCTCCGGCGCCTGCCTCTTTCATTGGTAAATTATCGAGTGGTATGAGAGGCGATTACCGCCGGGCAATACTTGAAGGGTTATCGACTGAAATTGCCGCTACCATTTAACAATTGGCGTCCCAAGCGTGGGGCCCATCAGAGACACGTGGATCCAGTGGGAGAGGTCCTGACGACAGAGTGAACGACTGCAACGATCGGGAGAGCTCCTGCCCAATAGACCCTCGTCTGGCAGCCGATCATCCGAACTTCACTGGTTCCGAGCAGACCTCTCTCGAGTGATCTACGGTCCTGACTGGGAACCATCAGGAGTGCCGCAGCAATAACGGAGAGTAGAGGACGATCGGGCGCTGGAGGCGGAAGACGAGAAACTGTCCACGCTGTCCGGGTAAGGTCGAGATACACGACAAATTGCGAAATAATTGATTGATTGTTTGAAGTTTTGAAAATACTAGTTTTGCTCATTGATTGTTCTCTTTGAGATATTCGCTGTCTACAAACGGGGAGGAGTAGAAATACTCTCTCTCTCTCCCTTTGCAGATAGTGAAGGGTAGGTAACGCAGACTTTTGTCCCCGTTGAAACCCGTCGTGCCTATCTTTATCTCCCCACTGATTGATTGTCCGAACATTGATTGTTTTGAAGAATAGTGCTCTTTGAGATATTCTCTGTTTGCAAATAACGTAGAATAGAAATATTCTGTCTAGTCTGTGCAAATAGTGAAGGGTAGGTAACGCAGACTTTTGTCCCCGTTGTAACCCGTCGTGCCTATTTTTATCTCCCCATTGATTGATTGATTGATTGTCCGAACACTAGTTGTTCGATATTGGTTCTTTGGAGGTATTCTCTGCTTACAAATAACGAGGAATAGAGATATTCTGTCAAGTCTTTGCAAGCAGTGAAAAGATAGGTAGTGCTGACTTTTGTCCCCATTGAAACCCGTCATGCCTATCTTCTCCCCACTGATTGGTAGTTGGTTCTGCCCGGACCGCTTATTAGAGGTGGACCATCCGGCTCCACTGGAAGGCACCCCTAATAAGGACATGTTCACTAAATATGGACTAGTCGCCGTAGCTTATAGCAAGCTATGGCATAAATATACAAGGAAGGACCCCGAGAGTCAGTGGCCACTGATGGGATCCTTCGACGACCATAAGATAGAAGTGCTAGAAATGGCTCTGCGTAGCAATAAGACGACGCCTACTATGCTTGACAGTATCGGCATGTGGCGCAAAGAAGCAACGCAACGGAAAAAGAGGGAAGAAGTAAAAGCAGAAAAGGAATTACGAAAGGCAGCTCACCTTGCCGCTAGAAAGTTAGAAGAAGAAATAAAGGAGAGAAGGGAAACTAAACTAAGACAGGAGCCCGAAACCTCAGGCCAGTACGCTGTTAGGACCCCCTCTATGCTCTACCCTGAGTTGTCCTCTAAGCAACGAACGAATGACGAATTACTATTAGGTCCCCCAATCATTTACATGCCCCCTCCATACGCACCCTCCCAATCGGTAGTGCAACACCCACAACCCCCAAACACGAGCGAAAGCAGTACAGGGGCCTCGGTCCTCACGGCCTCCGCGTCGGCCGAGCCACTTGTACTGAACACAACGTCGGCAACGACGTTGGATGACCCTGAGATAAGAAAGAAAGATTCCACCAGAATGAATCGATTAACAAAGGATGAACGAGCAGGAATTGACAAGATAGTAGGGACACTGGTGGAGCGGAAGGAAAGTGAGGAGTATATAACAGACGTATATAACTCATATGCCGACAGCCGCAGACGACACTTTGTTGTACGACTTTGTTATCACGCCCTGAATGCATATGAGGATAGGTACCACGATAAAGGTCCCGAAGGCTTAGCGGCCCTATATAGGAAGGTAGACATTGGGGAAGAAGGAGAGGGCGATGTGACGAACCTCTTCACTCGTACACTCGAGGTCTATCGATACCTTAAAGAACACAGGCAGACAACCAAAACAGAAACCCCCATAGCGGCTAAGCCCCAGGAAGGAAGGACTGATACCATGATGCCCATCAAAGAGGCCGCCCCCTACTGGGTCCCCCCACGAGGTCAGGGAACACATGACGACATCAACCACCAAGATGCGAAGGGGAGGGTTGTATATAATTGGGTCTACCAGCCATGGGACCGACAAGATATTTTGACCTTTAGAAAAACTCTACCCGACTTAAGAAAGAACCCGACTGCCTTCTACACCGAACTAGGTACAGCCTTAGGCTCAACAATAATGACTTTAGCAGATATCGACTTGTTCTTCGGATTATGTCTGCCGGCTGATGTGTGGAAACAAATCCGGAAAGTTGACCACGCTGAGCCGTTCGGATATACCTGGGTACAACTCGATACCATAGATAAACAGCGAGAACCGGGACAGAAACCCCCGAAAGCCATATTAGAGCTCCCAGACAAGATTGTACTTAAGTTGAAGACTCTAATCCCAGAAAGAAAGGTAGATTGGTCAATAGTGACGGCTTGTCGCCAGAAACCCCAGGAGGATGTGTCTGAATACTTCTCTCGGTTCGAGACTGTGTTTTCCGATTATAGTGGCCAGGACATGACCACTGCAACCGGACATCACCTCTTTGTCCAGATTATGTGAAGGGTCTGTCACAAGAAGTCTCCCAGAAGCTGCAGACCAGCGAGAGTAGTTGGGCAGCCTCCAAACCCGCAGCTATCCTCCAGATGGCCCAATACTACGAAAACCAAAAGAATGAGAACGATAGGGCGTCAGAAAGGAAGAAAAAGGAACTAAAGGAGAGGGTAATGATAGCACAGTTGCAAGGGGTGACCATAGGAAGAGAACCCCCGAAAGGGAATTACCAACCAACCGCCCCTAGAAAGCTACCCCCTAGAGACCATACCCCTGCACCCTACAACGGACGGAGAGACTTAGATGAGAATCAATGTGCGTTCTGTAGAGGGTTCGGACACTGGAAATCCCAGTGCCCGGTCCTTCTGGAAATGAACAAAAATAGGGACCCCAGAGACACAGCATATGACCCCAGAAATAGAGGACAGGGACGAGGGTACACGAACGACGCCATCAACGACAGGCCAGGCAGACCAAACACCTTTGATCGCCCCCGACAAAACCAGTGTCAACAGTCCGACTATGAAAGCACCCATGACTTCGCATAGGACCGCCAGGGGCAAGGGAGGGATCCAGTCGAACTCCGTGTTGACCAGCAAGGTCCTTACGTCCTTGCTAAGGTCTTGGGCACAAAATCTCCATTCCTGGTAGACACTGGGGCGACACGTAGTGTGTTATCTAAACGACTGATTCCTAGGGCACCCTTGTCTGGCTCACATGTAACCTCAATAGGCTTCGATGGAACGCCCTCCACTAACCCCTTATCAGCACCAATCTCCTTTGACTTAGAAGATAACACCACTGACACGACCTTTCTGCTCTCCTCCAACACCCCCGATGCTATTATGGGACTTGATTTGCTAAAACATTTTCGAGCTACCATCAGATGCTCCCCAGACGGAGTTCGAGTCATCCTACACGATAACCCAGATCTGTCCAGACCCTGTCACACACGGCGTATGCTCTCTATAACCGATGCTGACATGTCCCTACTCGACACATTACCTTCACATCTATGGGCTAAAACCGACTCAGATGTAGGGCGCATGGTGATTGACCCGGTACACATAACCGTCCGACCGGACGCAGTGCTCCCAAAGCTTCCACAGTACCGGATATCACCCGAAGGCGAGAAGGCATTGGTGGAAATCATCGAGTCCCTAGTCAAGGCAGGAGTGGTAGAAGAAGTAGTCAGTAATGTTTGCAACAGCCCTATCCTACCCATTGTAAAGAAGCAAGGCGAGGGAGATGAGAAAGCCTACCGTTTCATTGTTGATTTGCGAGAGGTTAACAAAGTAGTCATACCCCAGTACCCCGTGGTCTCAGACATCACCACCATCCTCACCCTGATTCCATCCACTGCCACCACCTTTACTGTTATTGATCTCAAGAACGCATTCTTTTCCATCCCCATCCACCCAGACAGCCGCTACCTGTTCGGCTTCACTTTAAAAGCCCGTTCGTACAGATTCTGCAGGGCACCCCAAGGCTACACTGAGAGTCCCAGTATTTATAGCCAAGCCCTCAAGAGGCAACTAGATGCAGTCCAACTACCCGATGGAGTGGTGTTGATACAGTACGTCGATGACATTCTTTTGGCGGCCGACACCACTCCACTTGCCGTCACAGCCACCATTCACCTCCTCCGCTTCTTTGCGGAGAACGGTCACAAGGTCTCCAGAAAGAAATTGCAATTCTGCCAGCCCCAAGTAACGTATCTAGGCCACCTACTATCCAAAGACGGGAGGAAACTTACCCCTGACCGAATTCAGACCATCCTAGAAACCCCTGTTCCCAAAACTCAGAAGCAAGTGCGGTCCCTAGTAGGCCTCACCTCCTTTTGTCGACAATGGTTGCCAAACTTCAGTCTTATCGTAAAACCTCTGCTTTCCCTGCTGGCTAAAGATGTCCCCTTCCCCCTCCCCTGGACACCCGAATGTCAATCCTCCTTCAAAGAATTACGAGACGCCCTCTGTTCGGCCCCAGTCCTAGGAACCCCAGACTACACTAAACCTTTCTCCCTCTACACCCACAAAAGGGAGGGATGTGCGTTGTCTGTCCTAACCCAGTCCATAGGCCCTAAACAACGCCCTTGTGCCTACTTCTCTGCCACTCTTGACCCTGTAGCCAGAGCTTTGCCCGCCTGCCTTCGAGCAGTAGCCGCCGCGGCTATCTCTATCCGGAAAAGCGAGGGGATCGTGCTCTCAAACCCCCTCACAGTATTGGTACCCCATGCGGTTGACACCCTCCTGAACCAAACCAAGATTCAACACCTGACTAGCGCACGACTGACTGGTTATGAACTGACTCTGCTTGCACCCCACATCACATTGAAATGATGCACCACTCTGAATCCAGCTACTCTACTGCCTCTCCCTGACGCTGACCCCAATGCGTCCCCTATACATGATTGCGTGACCCTCACCGACGAACAAACCAAGAGTAGGGTTGACCTCCGGGATACTGCCTTCCCGGACCCTGACGGAGAACTGTAGGTGGATGGCTCATGCATCAAGCTCCCCGATGGCACCACCTCAGCTGCCTATGCAGTCACCACAGCCCGAACAGTTGTTGAGACAGCCCGCATCACACAGCGATCCGCACAGGCGGCGGAACTAATTGCTCTCACACGAGCCTGCATCCTGGCAGCAGGGACAACCGCAAACATTTACACAGACAGTCAGTACGCCTTCGAGGTAGTTCACCACTTTGGGCTCTTATGGAAAGAGAGGGGATTCTTGACTTCTCATGGCACACCCATCCTGCATGGAGATCTAGTCTCTGCCCTGACCGAAGCAGTCCTCCTCCCCACACGGTTAGCTGTGATCAAATGCCAGGCACACAAGAAGGTGACAGACATTATAGGACAGGGAAATGCACTGGCTGACATTACTGCCCGAACCACAGCCGAGAATAGGTCCACGACCCGTATGTACGTGACCAGGTCACAAACTGAGAAATGGAAGGATGCTAGGGAAACAATCAGGGATATCCAACTAGCCAGCACACCACACGAATTAACTGAATGGGCCCGGGTGGGATTGAAGGACGATGACGGTTGCTGGCGAACTAAAGACTTGAACAAATGGTTGCTACCAGATTCATACTTGATCCCCATGCTGACCATGGCACACTCCCCCACACACATAGGGTCTGCCCCCATGATCGAGCTCATCTCCAAAGTCTGGCACAACGACAAAATCCCAGACTCAGCCAAACGTCTGGTCCAACAATGCCTAGTATGCCTCCAACACAACCCTGGGAAAGGAACTGCTGTACCCCGGGGAGGGTTTGGGGTCCCCAACCACCCCTTTGAAGTCCTACAAATGGACTATGTCCAGTTAGAAAGGTGCCAAGGTTTGAAGTACGTACTTGTCGTTGTGTGTGCCTTCAGCAAGTGGGTGGAAGCCTACCCAACCCATGACAACACCGCTATGACTACCGCAAAAGTACTACTGAAGGAATTCTTCCCCCGATACGGCCTTTGTCGAATTTTGTGGAGCGACAACGGCCCCCACTTCGTAGCCGAAGTTATCCAACTCATCTTAAAAGGGTTGGGTGTAAAACAGAAATTCCATGCGGTCTTCCATCCCCAATCTGCAGGCTTGGTTGAGCGCCACAACGCCACATTGAAGCTTAAGATAGCAAAAATAGTCGCCACCACAGGACTGAGATGGCCAGACGCTCTCCCGCTAGCATTGCTATCAATGCGTTCCACCCCCACTAAACACCACTTAACCCCCTACGAGGTCGTTTTCGGGCGGCCCATGAACCTTTGGGCTGCTCCAAAGCCAACATCCATCCACGACGTCCCGGACGTCCTCATGTCTGACTATTTGTATAACCTAACTAAAACGTTGTCTGTCATCCATCAGCAGGTGCTGCACGCCATTCCCGATGTTTCCAGGGGCCCCGGACACGACATCCAACCCGGTGACTTCGTCTTAGTGCGTAACTTCCAGCGCACCAAGAGTCTGGAGCCCCGGTGGACGGGCCCCCTGCAAGTCCTGATCACCACCCGAACAGCTCTTCGAGTGGAGGGGAAACGCAATTGGCTGTATGCACACCACTGCAAGAAGGTATCACCGACCCTGACAACCACGGACAACATCACCGCCCAAGAAGAACTTCTGGACAAAGACCGACCATCCCTGAGCCGCTGCCCAGATACAGAGACACTCGAGTTAGTAAGATATCCTGATCCCACCGTGCCATCAAAGGAAGGGTATAACTTGCGACGAAAGGAGAGAACTTCGGCTAAGCAGACCACAGGCTAAGTGAAAATCTCAGAGCGGTAGCCTAGTCACCTCAAAGGCCACCAGGAGAGAAACTAAACAAAGTCTGTGGTTCTGCCCGCTACCGAGTCTCTTGAAGGTGATGGAAGTGCCCGACATGAAGATGATGGAAGCAACCGGACGTCCGAAGATCCACTACAAAAACCCAAAGACTGACCGAATGCACAGCTTAAAGACTATTGCACTTTTCATTACCCTTCTCTTTTGCCTTCTCCTCGTGGTCACCTTCTGGATCATGGAGGAGAGCACACCCGCTCAGAAGACATTGCTGACCACCGTTCAACCTACCACCACGAAAGAACACCATCTGATCTCACTTTCACCCCAACTCCGAGAAAGGCGTAAGGAGTTCTGGAATAACTCTTTTGTGCAGTTGCTCCACCAACACAATCTTGCTGCCAACGCCACTAATTGCTGGATCTGTGGATTGCTACCACATGCCACTGGACACTCTATCCCTTTCATCCCTTCACCTTTTTCTGTCCATGGTTCCTGCCTCGCCTGGCTAATCCTCCTGCAAGAAAGCTACAAGGACAATGCCACTTCCGGCAGAACCATGTCACACTTCTACCATGGGTTCTGGCTGAACAAAACTGGAAGAACTTCTGCCCTCTTCTGCCCTCTGAGATCGAACACTTCCTTTCACATGGACATCCCTGCCAAAGAACGAGTTGAAATGCAAGTGTTCAACAACCCAGCCAGACCCACCTTCTCTTACCTCTGGAAACGGACGGCCGCCACCCTAACAGTGGCCCTGTCCGTCATCAACATCACTGGATTTGTGTGCCTCGAAGGCCTGGGGGCGCAGCTGGTGGGCCACAGCTCCTGCCTCATCACCCGAACATTGGACTCAGTTGACCCACCCTCCTTTGTTGCCTCCCCGAATATGTACTTCGTCTGTGGTACTAAGGCCACACCTGGCTTCCGAAAGGTTGGGGAGGCACCTGCTACATCGCCTTTGTCCTTCCTCCGACATATGTGGCTCCAGCAAACCATCACCGACAGAAACGGGCCAAAGACATTGTGCAAGCCGACTCCGCCGGAGCACAGTTCATGGACGCAGTAAAAGGCCTTGTTCCACTCTGGGGTCCAATGGCAAACAGCCGTGCCATCCGCCACTTAACCCAAGCAGTCGAAACGGCGATGAACATTACGGCTGGCGCCCTCGCCAACAACACCGCCGAGCTCCAGGCCGTCCGCTTAGTGGCCCATCAGAACCGCCTCGTTCTAGATGTGGTTCTGGCTGATCGTGGAGGAGCATGCCGCATCATTGGGTCCAGCTGTTGTACCTACTTACCGGATAACTCACCCTCAGTCTACAAAGCAATTGAACACCTCCACAGGCTGTCCGCAGAGGTCCATCAAGAGCAAGAAGAATGGTCACTGGGGAGTTGGTTTTGGGACACTATTAAAAGTTGGGGATGGAGGCTGTTTTCATTTATCCTAATACCGATTGTGATACTATGTGGATGTTGCTTGGGGATTCAGTGTCTGCCACCTTTATGTTCGCTTTTTATGAACTGCATCTGCCCTAAGACTTTGGACTTTGAAACAGAGCGAATGAAAGCTCTGTATGAGGTGGAAATTCGTAGTATTATGGGGATAGATCCGAACTAGACAAGCTGGCGAGATATGTTAAAAGGGAGGACTGTGGAAATTTAGCTTGTAACTGAACATTATCTGCGCCATCTTGCCTCTCCCCAGCGCCACGCACAGCGAATGCACGGCCGCCATTTTAGGCACCCCACTCTCTCCTCGCTCATTTTCGATCGCCAGTGCGTTCCCCTGGCGCTGCGAGCATCCCCCGCGCGCCGGCCACCCCCTCTCTCTCATACACGGGCCATAAACCCTCTCATTCTGCGCGACCCTGCCATGGAACCACATCCCACGCCTGACCGACATCCCATACATGGTCATGCCTCTCTTTGATAACCCCCTTCCTCTGCGCCCCATTGTCCGAACCGATCCCAGGCCATCACCTAGCCCTGCGGATGCAGTTTATTGCCCCTACTGTAAGGGAAACACCCCGCATCAAAGGGATTACAGTGGATCAAAGCACCTACCCCCTGAGACCCGGCCGGTTGCACACACCCCCGGGAATTGGCGGAATGTCCAGCTGCGTGATAGCCATCTCCTACTGTAGATGGGGTGGGGACTTCTACTGTAGATATGTGTGGGAACGAGCTTGAAGTGGGGGTTCCAAGGATGTCTTTCCGTACATCAAAGTCTCAATAAGAATGTACCATGTGTAATAAAGCAATAAACCTGTGTATAAGAGGCCAGGCCTCAGAGATGCAGTTAGAGCACCTCGTGACGATACCTTGCTGTCTGATCTGATGTGTTCTGCTCCGACGGAATAAAACTTTGTTTCCTGCCTTCCAGTCTCCGGCGCCTGCCTCTTTCATTGGTAAATTATCGAGTGGTATGAGAGGCGATTACCGCCGGGCAATACTTGAAGGGTTATCGACTGAAATTGCCGCTACCATTTAACAGTAGGCCATAGTACGAGTCTAAGACCTTAGCTATTAGGCCAGAGTAAGAGTTAAGACCTTAACCATTAGGCCAGAGTACGAGTCTAAGACCTTAGCTATTAGGCCAGAGTAAGAGTTAAGACCTTAACCATTAGGCCAGAGTACGAGTCTAAGACCTTAGCTATTAGGCCAGAGTAAGAGTTAAAACCGTAACCATTAGGCCAGAGTACGAGTCTAAGACCTTAGCTATTAGGCCAGAGTAAGAGTTAAGACCTTAACCAGTAGGTCAGAGTACGATTCTAAGACCTTAGCTATTAGGCCAGAGTAAGAGTTAAGACCTTAACCAGTAGGCCAGAGTACGAGTCTAAGACCTTAGCTATTAGTTTAGAGTAAGAGTTAAGACCTTAACGATTAGGCCAGAGTACGAGTCTAAGACCTTAGCTATTAGGCCAGAGTAAGAGTTAAGACCTTAGCTATTAGGCCAGAGTAAGAGTTAAGACCTTAACCATTTGGCCAGAGTACGAGTCTCAGACCATAGCTATTAGGCCAGAGTAAGAGTTAAGACCTTAGCTATTAGGCCAGAGTAAGAGTAAAGACCTTAACAAGTAGGCCAGCGTAAGAGTTAAGACCTTAACCAGTAGGCCAGAGTAAGAGTTAAGACCTTAACCACTAGGCCAGAGTACGAGTCTAAGACATTAGCTATTAGGCCAGAGTAAGAGTTAAGACCTTAACCAGTAGGCCAGAGTAAGAGTTAATACCTTAACCATTAGGCCAGAGTACGAGTCTAAGACCTTAGCTATTAGGCCAGAGTAAGAATTAAGACCTTAGCTATTAGGCCAGAGTAAGAGTTCAGACCTTAACCAGTAGGCCAGAGTAAGAGTTAAGACCTTAACATGTAGGCCATAGTACGAATCTAAGACCTTAGCTATTAGGCCAGAGTAAGAGTTAAGACCTTAGCTATTAGGCCAGAGTAAGAGTTAAGACCTTAACCATTAGAAGAGAGTACGAGTCAAAGACCTTACCTATTAGGCCAGAGTAAGAGTTAAGACCTTAGCTATTAGGCCAGAGTAAGAGCTAAGACCTTAACCAGTAGGCCAGAGTAAGAGTTAAGACCTTAACCATTAGGCCAGAGTACGAGTCTAAGACCTTATCTATTAGGCCAGAGTAAGAGTTAAGACCTTAACCAGTAGGCCAGAGTAAGAGTTAAGACCTTAACCATTAGGCCAGAGTACGAGTCTAAGACCTTAGCTATTAGGCCAGAGTAAGAGTTAAGACCTTAGCTATTAGACCAGAGTAAGAGTTAAGACCTTAGATATTAGGCCAGAGTAAGAGTTAAGACCTTAACCAGTAGGCCAGAGTAAGAGTTAAGACGTTAACCAGTAGGCCAGAGTAAGAGTTAAGACCTTAACCATTAGGCCATAGTACGACTCTAAGACCTTAGCTATTAGGCCAGAGTAAGAATTAAGACCTTAGCTATTAGGCCAGAGTAAGAGTTAAGACCTTAACCAGAAGGCCAGAGTAAGAGTTAAGACCTTAACATGTAGGCCATAGTATGAATCTAAGACCTTAGCTATTAGGCCAGAGTAAGAGTTAAGACCTTAGCTATTAGGCCAGAGTAAGAGTTAAGACCTTAACCATTAGACGAGAGTACGAGTCAAAGACCTTAGCTATTAGGCCAGATTAAGAGTTAAGACCTTTGCTATTAGGCCAGAGTAAGAGCCAAGACCTTAACCAGTAGGCCAGAGTAAGAGTTAAGACCTTAACCATTAGGCCAGAGTACGAGTCTAAGACCTTATCTATTAGGCCAGAGTAAGAGTTAAGACCTTAACCAGTAGGCCAGAGTAAGAGTTAAGACCTTAACCATTGGGCCAGAGTACGAGTCTAAGACCTTAGCTATTAGGCCAGAGTAAGAGTTAAGACCTTAGCTATTAGACCAGAGTAAGAGTTAAGACCTTATATATTAGGCCAGAGTAAGAGTTAAGACCTTAACCAGTAGGCCAGAGTAAGAGTTAAGACCTTAACCAGTAGGCCAGAGTACGAGTCTAAGACCTTAGCTATTAGGCCAGAGTAAGAGTTAAGACCTTAACCATTAGGCCAGAGTAAGAGTTAAGACCTTAACCATTAGGCCAGAGTAAGAGTCTAAGACCTTAGCTATTAGGCCAGAGTAAGAGTTAAGACCTTAACCAGTGGGCCAGAGTAAGAGTTAAGACCTTAACCATTAGGCCAGAGTACGAGTCTAAGACCTTAGCTATTAGGCCAGAGTAAGAGTTAAGACCTTAGCTATTAGGCCAGAGTAAGAGTTAAGACCTTAACCTGTAGGCCATAGTACGAGTCTAAGACCTTAGCTATTAGGCCAGAGTAAGAGTTAAGACCTTAACCATTAGGCCAGAGTACGAGTCTAAGACCTTAGCTATTAGGCCAGAGTAAGAGTTAAGACCTTAGCTATTAGGCCAGAGTAAGAGTTAAGACCTTAACCATTAGGCCAGAGTACGAGTCTGAGACCTTAGCTATTAGGCCAAAGTAAGAGTTAAGACCTTAGCTATTAGGCCAGAGTAAGAGTTAAGACCTTAACCATTAGAAGAGAGTACGAGTCAAAGACCTTAGCTATTAGGCCAGAGTAAGAGTTAAGACCTTAGCTATTAGGCCAGAGTAAGAGTTAAGACCTTAGATATTAGGCCAGAGTAAGAATTAAGACCTTAGCTATTAGGCCAGAGTAAGAGTTAAGACCTTAACCAGTAGGCCAGAGTAAGAGTTAAGACCTTAACATGTAGGCCATAGTACGAATCTAAGACCTTAGCTATTAGGCCAGAGTAAGAGTTAAGACCTTAGCTATTAGGCCAGAGTAAGAGTTAAGACCTTAACCATTAGACGAGAGTACGAGTCAAAGACCTTAGATATTAGGCCAGAGTAAGAGTTAAGACCTTAGCTATTAGGCCAGAGTAAGAGCTAAGACCTTAACCAGTAGGCCAGAGTAAGAGTTAAGACCTTAACCATTAGGCCAGAGTACGAGTCTAAGACCTTAGCTATTAGGCCAGAGTAAGAGTTAAGACCTTAGCTATTAGGCCAGAGTAAGAGTTAAGACCTTAACCATTAGGCCAGAGTACGAGTCTAAGACCTTAGCTATTAGGCCAGAGTAAGAGTTAAGACCTTAGCTATTAGGCCAGAGTAAGAGTTAAGACCTTAACCATTAGGCCAGAGTACGAGTCTAAGACCTTAGATATTAGGCCAGAGTAAGATTTAAGACCTTAGCTATTAGGCCAGAGTAATAGTTAACACCTTAGCTATTAGGCCAGAGTAAGAGTTAAGACCTTAACCAGTAGGCCAGAGTAAGAGTTAAGACCTTAACCTGTAGGCCATAGTACGAGTCTAAGACCTTAGCTATTAGGCCAGAGTAAGAGTTAAGACCTTAGCTATTAGGCCAGAGTAAGAGTTAAGACCTTAACCATTAGGCCAGAGTACGAGTCTAAGACCTTAGCTATAAGGCCAGAGTAAGAGTTAAGACCTTAGCTATTAGGCCAGAGTAAGAGTTAGGACCTTAACCAGTAGGCCAGAGTCCGAGTCTAAGACCTTAGCTGTTAGGCCAGTGTAAGAGTTAAGACCTTAACCATTAGGCCAGAGTACGAGTCTAAGACCTTAGCTGTTAGGCCAGAGTAAGAGTTAAGACCTTAACCAGTAGGCCAGAGTAAGAGTTAAGGCCTTAACCATTAGGCCAGAGTACGAGTCTAAGACCTTAGCTATTAGGCCAGCGTAAGAGTTAAGACCTTAACCAGTAGGCCAGAGTAAGAGTTAAGACCCTAACCATTAGGCCAGAGTACGAGTCTAAGACCTTAGCTATTAGGCCAGAGTAAGAGTTAAGACCTTAGCTATTAGACCAGAGTAAGAGTTAAGACCTTAGATATTATGCCAGAGTAAGATTTAAGACCTTAACCAGTAGGCCAGAGTAAGAGTTAAGACCTTAACCATTAGGCCAGAGTACGAGTTTAAGACCTTAGCTATTAGGCCAGAGTAAGAATTAAGACCTTAGCTATTAGGCCAGAGTAAGAGTTAAGACCTTAACCAGGAGGCCAGAGTAAGAGTTAAGACCTTAACATGTAGGCCATAGTACGAATCTAAGACCTTAGCTATTAGGCCAGAGTAAGAGTTAAGACCTTAGCTATTAGGCCAGAGTAAGAGTTAAGACCTTAACCATTAGACGAGAGTACGAGTCAAAGACCTTAGATATTAGGCCAGAGTAAGAGTTAAGACCTTAGCTATTAGGCCAGAGTAAGAGCTAAGACCTTAACCAGTAGGCCAGAGTAAGAGTTAAGACCTTAACCATTAGGCCAGAGTACGAGTCTAAGACCTTAGCTATTAGGCCAGAGTAAGAGTTAAGACCTTAGCTATTAGGCCAGAGTAAGAGTTAAGACCTTAACCACTAGGCCAGAGTACGAGTCTAAGACCTTAGCTATTAGGCCAGAGTAAGAGTTAAGACCTTAGCTTTTAGGCCAGAGTAAGAGTTAAGACCTTAACCATTAGGCCAGAGTACGAGTCTAAGACCTTAGCTATTAGGCCAGAGTAAGATTTAAGACCTTAGCTATTAGGCCAGAGTAATAGTTAACACCTTAGCTATTAGGCCAGAGTAAGAGTTAAGACCTTAACCAGTAGGCCAGAGTAAGAGTTAAGACCTTAACCTGTAGGCCATAGTACGAGTCTAAGACCTTAGCTATTAGGCCAGAGTAAGAGTTAAGACCTTAGCTATTAGGCCAGAGTAAGAGTTAAGACCTTAGCTATTAGGCCAGAGTAAGAGTTAGGACCTTAACCAGTAGGCCAGAGTACGAGTCTAAGACCTTAGCTATTAGGCCAGAGTAAGAGTTAAGACCTTAACCAGTACTCCAGAGTAAGAGTTAAGACCTTAACCATTAGGCCAGAGTACGAGTCTAAGACCTTAGCTATAAGGCCAGAGTAAGAGTTAAGACCTTAGCTATTAGGCCAGAGTAAGAGTTAGGACCTTAACCAGTAGGCCAGAGTCCGAGTCTAAGACCTTAGCTGTTAGGCCAGTGTAAGAGTTAAGACCTTAACCAGTAGGCCAGAGTACAAGTCTAAGACCTTAGCTATTAGGCCAGAGTAAGAGTTAAGACCTTAACAATTAGGCCAGAGTACGAGTCTAAGACCTTAGCTATAAGGCCACAGTAAGAGTTAAGACCTTAGCTATTAGGCCAGAGTAAGAGTTAAGACCTTAACCATTAGGCCAGAGTACGAGTCTAAGACCATAGCTATTAGGCCAGAGTAAGAGTTAAGACCTTAGCTATTAGGCCAGAGTAAGAGTTAAGACCTTAACCTGTAGGCCATAGTACGAGTCTAAGTCCTTAGCTATTAGGCCAGAGTAAGAGTTAAGACCTTAACCATTAGGCCAGAGTACGAGTCTAAGACCTTAGCTATTAGGCCAGAGTAAGAGTTAAGACCTTAAACATTAGGCCTGAGTACGAGTCTAAGACCTTAGCTATTAGGCCAGAGTAAGAGTTAAGACCTTAGCTATTAGGCCAGAGTAAGAGTTAAGACCTTAGCTATTAGGCCAGAGTAAGAGTTAAGACCTTAACCATTAGGCCAGAGTACGAGTCTAAGACCTTAGCTATTAGGCCAGAGTAAGATTTAAGACCTTAGCTATTAGGCCAGAGTAATAGTTAACACCTTAGCTATTAGGCCAGAGTAAGAGTTAAGACCTTAACCAGTAGGCCAGAGTAAGAGTTAAGACCTTAACCTGTAGGCCATAGTACGAGTCTAAGACCTTAGCTATTAGGCCAGAGTAAGAGTTAAGACCTCAGCTATTAGGCCAGAGTAAGAGTTAAGACCTTAACCATTAGGCCAGAGTACGAGTCTAAGACCTTAGCTATAAGGCCAGAGTAAGAGTTAAGACCTTAGCTATTAGGCCAGAGTAAGAGTTAGGACCTTAACCAGTAGGCCAGAGTCCGAGTCTAAGACCTTAGCTGTTAGGCCAGTGTAAGAGTTAAGACCTTAACCAGTAGGCCAGAGTACAAGTCTAAGACCTTAGCTATTAGGCCAGAGTAAGAGTTAAGACCTTAACAATTAGGCCAGAGTACGAGTCTAAGACCTTAGCTATTAGGCCACAGTAAGAGTTAAGACCTTAGCTATTAGGTCAGAGTAAGAGTTAAGACCTTAACCATTAGGCCAGAGTACGAGCCTAAGACGATAGCTATTAGGCCAGAGTAAGAGTTAAGTCCTTAGCTATTAGGCCAGAGTAAGAGTTAAGACCTTAACCATTAGGCCAGAGTACGAGTCTAAGACCTTAGCTATTAGGCCAGAGTAAGAGTTAAGACCTTAAACATTAGGCCTGAGTACGAGTCTAAGACCTTAGCTATTAGGCCAGAGTAAGAGTTAAGACCTTAACCATTAGGCCAGAGTACGAGTCTAAGACCTTAGTTATTAGGCCAGAGTAAGAGTTAAGACCTTAACCAGTAGGCCAGAGTACGAGTCTAAGACCTTAGCTGTTAGGCCAGAGTAAGAGTTAAGACCTTAACCATTAGGCCAGAGTACGAGTCTAAGACCTTAGCTATTAGGCCAGAGTAAGAGTTAAGACCTTAACCAGTAGGCCAGAGTACGAGTCTAAGACCTTAGCTATTAGGCCAGAGTAAGAGTTAAGACCTTAACCATTAGGCCAGAGTACGAGTCTAAGACCTTAGCTATTAGGCCAGAGTAAGAGTTAAGACCTTAGCTATTAGGCCAGAGTAAGAGTTAAGACCTTAACCATTAGGCCAGAGTACGAGTCTAAGACCATAGCTATTAGGCTAGAGTAAGAGTTAAGACCTTAGCTATTAGACCAGAGTAAGAGTTAAGACCTTAGATATTAGGCCAGAGTAAGAGTTAAGACCTTAACCAGTAGGCCAGAGTAAGAGTTAAGACCTTAACCAGTAGGCCAGAGTACGAGTCTAAGACCTTAGCTATTAGGCCAGAGTAAGAGTTAAGACCTTAGCTTTTAGGCCAGAGTAAGAGTTAAGACCTTAACCATTAGGCCAGAGTACGAGTCTAAGACCTTAGCTATTAGGCCAGAGTAAGATTTAAGACCTTAACCATTAGGCCAGAGTACGAGTCTAAGACCTTAGCTATTAGGCCAGAGTAAGAGTTAAAACCGTAACCATTAGGCCAGAGTACGAGTCTAAGACCTTAGCTATTAGGCCAGAGTAAGAGTTAAGACCTTAACCAGTAGGTCAGAGTACGATTCTAAGACCTTAGCTATTAGGCCAGAGTAAGAGTTAAGACCTTAACCAGTAGGCCAGAGTACGAGTCTAAGACCTTAGCTATTAGTTTAGAGTAAGAGTTAAGACCTTAACGATTAGGCCAGAGTACGAGTCTAAGACCTTAGCTATTAGGCCAGAGTAAGAGTTAAGACCTTAGCTATTAGGCCAGAGTAAGAGTTAAGACCTTAACCATTTGGCCAGAGTACGAGTCTCAGACCATAGCTATTAGGCCAGAGTAAGAGTTAAGACCTTAGCTATTAGGCCAGAGTAAGAGTAAAGACCTTAACAAGTAGGCCAGCGTAAGAGTTAAGACCTTAACCAGTAGGCCAGAGTAAGAGTTAAGACCTTAACCACTAGGCCAGAGTACGAGTCTAAGACATTAGCTATTAGGCCAGAGTAAGAGTTAAGACCTTAACCAGTAGGCCAGAGTAAGAGTTAATACCTTAACCATTAGGCCAGAGTACGAGTCTAAGACCTTAGCTATTAGGCCAGAGTAAGAATTAAGACCTTAGCTATTAGGCCAGAGTAAGAGTTCAGACCTTAACGAGTAGGCCAGAGTAAGAGTTAAGACCTTAACATGTAGGCCATAGTACGAATCTAAGACCTTAGCTATTAGGCCAGAGTAAGAGTTAAGACCTTAGCTATTAGGCCAGAGTAAGAGTTAAGACCTTAACCATTAGAAGAGAGTACGAGTCAAAGACCTTACCTATTAGGCCAGAGTAAGAGTTAAGACCTTAGCTATTAGGCCAGAGTAAGAGCTAAGACCTTAACCAGTAGGCCAGAGTAAGAGTTAAGACCTTAACCATTAGGCCAGAGTACGAGTCTAAGACCTTATCTATTAGGCCAGAGTAAGAGTTAAGACCTTAACCAGTAGGCCAGAGTAAGAGTTAAGACCTTAACCATTAGGCCAGAGTACGAGTCTAAGACCTTAGCTATTAGGCCAGAGTAAGAGTTAAGACCTTAGCTATTAGACCAGAGTAAGAGTTAAGACCTTAGATATTAGGCCAGAGTAAGAGTTAAGACCTTAACCAGTAGGCCAGAGTAAGAGTTAAGACGTTAACCAGTAGGCCAGAGTAAGAGTTAAGACCTTAACCATTAGGCCATAGTACGACTCTAAGACCTTAGCTATTAGGCCAGAGTAAGAATTAAGACCTTAGCTATTAGGCCAGAGTAAGAGTTAAGACCTTAACCAGAAGGCCAGAGTAAGAGTTAAGACCTTAACATGTAGGCCATAGTATGAATCTAAGACCTTAGCTATTAGGCCAGAGTAAGAGTTAAGACCTTAGCTATTAGGCCAGAGTAAGAGTTAAGACCTTAACCATTAGACGAGAGTACGAGTCAAAGACCTTAGCTATTAGGCCAGATTAAGAGTTAAGACCTTTGCTATTAGGCCAGAGTAAGAGCCAAGACCTTAACCAGTAGGCCAGAGTAAGAGTTAAGACCTTAACCATTAGGCCAGAGTACGAGTCTAAGACCTTATCTATTAGGCCAGAGTAAGAGTTAAGACCTTAACCAGTAGGCCAGAGTAAGAGTTAAGACCTTAACCATTGGGCCAGAGTACGAGTCTAAGACCTTAGCTATTAGGCCAGAGTAAGAGTTAAGACCTTAGCTATTAGACCAGAGTAAGAGTTAAGACCTTATATATTAGGCCAGAGTAAGAGTTAAGACCTTAACCAGTAGGCCAGAGTAAGAGTTAAGACCTTAACCAGTAGGCCAGAGTACGAGTCTAAGACCTTAGCTATTAGGCCAGAGTAAGAGTTAAGACCTTAACCATTAGGCCAGAGTAAGAGTTAAGACCTTAACCATTAGGCCAGAGTAAGAGTCTAAGACCTTAGCTATTAGGCCAGAGTAAGAGTTAAGACCTTAACCAGTGGGCCAGAGTAAGAGTTAAGACCTTAACCATTAGGCCAGAGTACGAGTCTAAGACCTTAGCTATTAGGCCAGAGTAAGAGTTAAGACCTTAGCTATTAGGCCAGAGTAAGAGTTAAGACCTTAACCTGTAGGCCATAGTACGAGTCTAAGACCTTAGCTATTAGGCCAGAGTAAGAGTTAAGACCTTAACCATTAGGCCAGAGTACGAGTCTAAGACCTTAGCTATTAGGCCAGAGTAAGAGTTAAGACCTTAGCTATTAGGCCAGAGTAAGAGTTAAGACCTTAACCATTAGGCCAGAGTACGAGTCTGAGACCTTAGCTATTAGGCCAAAGTAAGAGTTAAGACCTTAGCTATTAGGCCAGAGTAAGAGTTAAGACCTTAACCATTAGAAGAGAGTACGAGTCAAAGACCTTAGCTATTAGGCCAGAGTAAGAGTTAAGACCTTAGCTATTAGGCCAGAGTAAGAGTTAAGACCTTAGATATTAGGCCAGAGTAAGAATTAAGACCTTAGCTATTAGGCCAGAGTAAGAGTTAAGACCTTAACCAGTAGGCCAGAGTAAGAGTTAAGACCTTAACATGTAGGCCATAGTACGAATCTAAGACCTTAGCTATTAGGCCAGAGTAAGAGTTAAGACCTTAGCTATTAGGCCAGAGTAAGAGTTAAGACCTTAACCATTAGACGAGAGTACGAGTCAAAGACCTTAGATATTAGGCCAGAGTAAGAGTTAAGACCTTAGCTATTAGGCCAGAGTAAGAGCTAAGACCTTAACCAGTAGGCCAGAGTAAGAGTTAAGACCTTAACCATTAGGCCAGAGTACGAGTCTAAGACCTTAGCTATTAGGCCAGAGTAAGAGTTAAGACCTTAGCTATTAGGCCAGAGTAAGAGTTAAGCCCTTAACCATTAGGCCAGAGTACGAGTCTAAGACCTTAGCTATTAGGCCAGAGTAAGAGTTAAGACCTTAGCTATTAGGCCAGAGTAAGAGTTAAGACCTTAACCATTAGGCCAGAGTACGAGTCTAGACCTTAGATATTAGGCCAGAGTAAGATTTAAGACCTTAGCTATTAGGCCAGAGTAATAGTTAACACCTTAGCTATTAGGCCAGAGTAAGAGTTAAGACCTTAACCAGTAGGCCAGAGTAAGAGTTAAGACCTTAACCTGTAGGCCATAGTACGAGTCTAAGACCTTAGCTATTAGGCCAGAGTAAGAGTTAAGACCTTAGCTATTAGGCCAGAGTAAGAGTTAAGACCTTAACCATTAGGCCAGAGTACGAGTCTAAGACCTTAGCTATAAGGCCAGAGTAAGAGTTAAGACCTTAGCTATTAGGCCAGAGTAAGAGTTAGGACCTTAACCAGTAGGCCAGAGTCCGAGTCTAAGACCTTAGCTGTTAGGCCAGTGTAAGAGTTAAGACCTTAACCAGTAGGCCAGAGTACAAGTCTAAGACCTTAGCTATTAGGCCAGAGTAAGAGTTAAGACCTTAACAATTAGGCCAGAGTACGAGTCTAAGACCTTAGCTATTAGGCCACAGTAAGAGTTAAGACCTTAGCTATTAGGCCAGAGTAAGAGTTAAGACCTTAACCATTAGGCCAGAGTACGAGCCTAAGACGATAGCTATTAGGCCAGAGTAAGAGTTAAGACCTTAGCTATTAGGCCAGAGTAAGAGTTAAGACCTTAACCTGTAGGCCATAGTACGAGTCTAAGTCCTTAGCTATTAGGCCAGAGTAAGAGTTAAGACCTTAACCATTAGGCCAGAGTACGAGTCTAAGACCTTAGCTATTAGGCCAGAGTAAGAGTTAAGACCTTAAACATTAGGCCTGAGTACGAGTCTAAGACCTTAGCTATTAGGCCAGAGTAAGAGTTAAGACCTTAACCATTAGGCCAGAGTACGAGTCTAAGACCTTAGTTATTAGGCCAGAGTAAGAGTTAAGACCTTAACCAGTAGGCCAGAGTACGAGTCTAAGACCTTAGCTGTTAGGCCAGAGTAAGAGTTAAGACCTTAACCATTAGGCCAGAGTACGAGTCTAAGACCTTAGCTATTAGGCCAGAGTAAGAGTTAAGACCTTAACCAGTAGGCCAGAGTACGAGTCTAAGACCTTAGCTATTAGGCCAGAGTAAGAGTTAAGACCTTAACCATTAGGCCAGAGTACGAGTCTAAGACCTTAGCTATTAGGCCAGAGTAAGAGTTAAGACCTTAGCTATTAGGCCAGAGTAAGAGTTAAGACCTTAACCATTAGGCCAGAGTACGAGTCTAAGACCATAGCTATTAGGCTAGAGTAAGAGTTAAGACCTTAGCTATTAGACCAGAGTAAGAGTTAAGACCTTAGATATTAGGCCAGAGTAAGAGTTAAGACCTTAACCAGTAGGCCAGAGTAAGAGTTAAGACCTTAACCAGTAGGCCAAAGTACGAGTCTAAGACCTTAGCTATTAGGCCAGAGTAAGAGTTAAGACCTTAACCATTAGGCCAGAGTACGAGTCTAAGACCTTAGCTGTTAGGCCAGAGTAAGAGTTAAGACCTTAACCAGTAGGCCAGAGTAAGAGTTAAGGCCTTAACCATTAGGCCAGAGTACGAGTCTAAGACCTTAGCTATTAGGCCAGCGTAAGAGTTAAGACCTTAACCAGTAGGCCAGAGTAAGAGTTAAGACCCTAACCATTAGGCCAGAGTACGAGTCTAAGACCTTAGCTATTAGGCCAGAGTAAGAGTTAAGACCTTAGCTATTAGACCAGAGTAAGAGTTAAGACCTTAGATATTATGCCAGAGTAAGATTTAAGACCTTAACCAGTAGGCCAGAGTAAGAGTTAAGACCTTAACCATTAGGCCAGAGTACGAGTTTAAGACCTTAGCTATTAGGCCAGAGTAAGAATTAAGACCTTAGCTATTAGGCCAGAGTAAGAGTTAAGACCTTAACCAGGAGGCCAGAGTAAGAGTTAAGACCTTAACATGTAGGCCATAGTACGAATCTAAGACCTTAGCTATTAGGCCAGAGTAAGAGTTAAGACCTTAGCTATTAGGCCAGAGTAAGAGTTAAGACCTTAACCATTAGACGAGAGTACGAGTCAAAGACCTTAGATATTAGGCCAGAGTAAGAGTTAAGACCTTAGCTATTAGGCCAGAGTAAGAGCTAAGACCTTAACCAGTAGGCCAGAGTAAGAGTTAAGACCTTAACCATTAGGCCAGAGTACGAGTCTAAGACCTTAGCTATTAGGCCAGAGTAAGAGTTAAGACCTTAGCTATTAGGCCAGAGTAAGAGTTAAGACCTTAACCACTAGGCCAGAGTACGAGTCTAAGACCTTAGCTATTAGGCCAGAGTAAGAGTTAAGACCTTAGCTTTTAGGCCAGAGTAAGAGTTAAGACCTTAACCATTAGGCCAGAGTACGAGTCTAAGACCTTAGCTATTAGGCCAGAGTAAGATTTAAGACCTTAGCTATTAGGCCAGAGTAATAGTTAACACCTTAGCTATTAGGCCAGAGTAAGAGTTAAGACCTTAACCAGTAGGCCAGAGTAAGAGTTAAGACCTTAACCTGTAGGCCATAGTACGAGTCTAAGACCTTAGCTATTAGGCCAGAGTAAGAGTTAAGACCTTAGCTATTAGGCCAGAGTAAGAGTTAAGACCTTAGCTATTAGGCCAGAGTAAGAGTTAGGACCTTAACCAGTAGGCCAGAGTACGAGTCTAAGACCTTAGCTATTAGGCCAGAGTAAGAGTTAAGACCTTAACCAGTACTCCAGAGTAAGAGTTAAGACCTTAACCATTAGGCCAGAGTACGAGTCTAAGACCTTAGCTATAAGGCCAGAGTAAGAGTTAAGACCTTAGCTATTAGGCCAGAGTAAGAGTTAGGACCTTAACCAGTAGGCCAGAGTCCGAGTCTAAGACCTTAGCTGTTAGGCCAGTGTAAGAGTTAAGACCTTAACCAGTAGGCCAGAGTACAAGTCTAAGACCTTAGCTATTAGGCCAGAGTAAGAGTTAAGACCTTAACAATTAGGCCAGAGTACGAGTCTAAGACCTTAGCTATAAGGCCACAGTAAGAGTTAAGACCTTAGCTATTAGGCCAGAGTAAGAGTTAAGACCTTAACCATTAGGCCAGAGTATGAGTCTAAGACCATAGCTATTAGGCCAGAGTAAGAGTTAAGACCTTAGCTATTAGGCCAGAGTAAGAGTTAAGACCTTAACCTGTAGGCCATAGTACGAGTCTAAGTCCTTAGCTATTAGGCCAGAGTAAGAGTTAAGACCTTAACCATTAGGCCAGAGTACGAGTCTAAGACCTTAGCTATTAGGCCAGAGTAAGAGTTAAGACCTTAAACATTAGGCCTGAGTACGAGTCTAAGACCTTAGCTATTAGGCCAGAGTAAGAGTTAAGACCTTAGCTATTAGGCCAGAGTAAGAGTTAAGACCTTAGCTATTAGGCCAGAGTAAGAGTTAAGACCTTAACCATTAGGCCAGAGTACGAGTCTAAGACCTTAGCTATTAGGCCAGAGTAAGATTTAAGACCTTAGCTATTAGGCCAGAGTAATAGTTAACACCTTAGCTATTAGGCCAGAGTAAGAGTTAAGACCTTAACCAGTAGGCCAGAGTAAGAGTTAAGACCTTAACCTGTAGGCCATAGTACGAGTCTAAGACCTTAGCTATTAGGCCAGAGTAAGAGTTAAGACCTCAGCTATTAGGCCAGAGTAAGAGTTAAGACCTTAACCATTAGGCCAGAGTACGAGTCTAAGACCTTAGCTATAAGGCCAGAGTAAGAGTTAAGACCTTAGCTATTAGGCCAGAGTAAGAGTTAGGACCTTAACCAGTAGGCCAGAGTCCGAGTCTAAGACCTTAGCTGTTAGGCCAGTGTAAGAGTTAAGACCTTAACCAGTAGGCCAGAGTACAAGTCTAAGACCTTAGCTATTAGGCCAGAGTAAGAGTTAAGACCTTAACAATTAGGCCAGAGTACGAGTCTAAGACCTTAGCTATTAGGCCACAGTAAGAGTTAAGACCTTAGCTATTAGGTCAGAGTAAGAGTTAAGACCTTAACCATTAGGCCAGAGTACGAGCCTAAGACGATAGCTATTAGGCCAGAGTAAGAGTTAAGTCCTTAGCTATTAGGCCAGAGTAAGAGTTAAGACCTTAACCATTAGGCCAGAGTACGAGTCTAAGACCTTAGCTATTAGGCCAGAGTAAGAGTTAAGACCTTAAACATTAGGCCTGAGTACGAGTCTAAGACCTTAGCTATTAGGCCAGAGTAAGAGTTAAGACCTTAACCATTAGGCCAGAGTACGAGTCTAAGACCTTAGTTATTAGGCCAGAGTAAGAGTTAAGACCTTAACCAGTAGGCCAGAGTACGAGTCTAAGACCTTAGCTGTTAGGCCAGAGTAAGAGTTAAGACCTTAACCATTAGGCCAGAGTACGAGTCTAAGACCTTAGCTATTAGGCCAGAGTAAGAGTTAAGACCTTAACCAGTAGGCCAGAGTACGAGTCTAAGACCTTAGCTATTAGGCCAGAGTAAGAGTTAAGACCTTAACCATTAGGCCAGAGTACGAGTCTAAGACCTTAGCTATTAGGCCAGAGTAAGAGTTAAGACCTTAGCTATTAGGCCAGAGTAAGAGTTAAGACCTTAACCATTAGGCCAGAGTACGAGTCTAAGACCATAGCTATTAGGCTAGAGTAAGAGTTAAGACCTTAGCTATTAGACCAGAGTAAGAGTTAAGACCTTAGATATTAGGCCAGAGTAAGAGTTAAGACCTTAACCAGTAGGCCAGAGTAAGAGTTAAGACCTTAACCAGTAGGCCAGAGTACGAGTCTAAGACCTTAGCTATTAGGCCAGAGTAAGAGTTAAGACCTTAGCTTTTAGGCCAGAGTAAGAGTTAAGACCTTAACCATTAGGCCAGAGTACGAGTCTAAGACCTTAGCTATTAGGCCAGAGTAAGATTTAAGACCTTAGCTATTAGGCCAGAGTAATAGTTAACACCTTAGCTATTAGGCCAGAGTAAGAGTTAAGACCTTAACCAGTAGGCCAGAGTAAGAGTTAAGACCTTAACCTGTAGGCCATAGTACGAGTCTAAGACCTTAGCTATTAGGCCAGAGTAAGAGTTAAGACCTTAGCTATTAGGCCAGAGTAAGAGTTAAGACCTTAGCTATTAGGCCAGAGTAAGAGTTAGGACCTTAACCAGTAGGCCAGAGTACGAGTCTAAGACCTTAGCTATTAGGCCAGAGTAAGAGTTAAGACCTTAACCAGTAGGCCAGAGTAAGAGTTAAGACCTTAACCATTAGGCCAGAGTACGAGTCTAAGACCCTAGCTATAAGGCCAGAGTAAGAGTTAAGACCTTAGCTATTAGGCCAGAGTAAGAGTTAGGACCTTAACCAGTAGGCCAGAGTCCGAGTCTAAGACCTTAGCTGTTAGGCCAGTGTAAGAGTTAAGACCTTAACCAGTAGGCCAGAGTACAAGTCTAAGACCTTAGCTATTAGGCCAGAGTAAGAGTTAAGACCTTAACAATTAGGCCAGAGTACGAGTCTAAGACCTTAGCTATAAGGCCACAGTAAGAGTTAAGACCTTAGCTATTAGGCCAGAGTAAGAGTTAAGACCTTAACCATTAGGCCAGAGTACGAGTCTAAGACCATAGCTATTAGGCCAGAGTAAGAGTTAAGACCTTAGCTATTAGGCCAGAGTAAGAGTTAAGACCTTAACCTGTAGGCCATAGTACGAGTCTAAGTCCTTAGCTATTAGGCCAGAGTAAGAGTTAAGACCTTAACCATTAGGCCAGAGTACGAGTCTAAGACCTTAGCTATTAGGCCAGAGTAAGAGTTAAGACCTTAAACATTAGGCCTGAGTACGAGTCTAAGACCTTAGCTATTAGGCCAGAGTAAGAGTTAAGACCTTAACCATTAGGCCAGAGTACGAGTCTAAGACCTTAGTTATTAGGCCAGAGTAAGAGTTAAGACCTTAACCAGTAGGCCAGAGTAAGAGTTAAGGCCTTAACCATTAGGCCAGAGTACGAGTCTAAGACCTTAGCTATTAGGCCAGCGTAAGAGTTAAGACCTTAACCAGTAGGCCAGAGTAAGAGTTAAGACCCTAACCATTAGGCCAGAGTACGAGTCTAAGACCTTAGCTATTAGGCCAGAGTAAGAGTTAAGACCTTAGCTATTAGACCAGAGTAAGAGTTAAGACCTTAGATATTATGCCAGAGTAAGATTTAAGACCTTAACCAGTAGGCCAGAGTAAGAGTTAAGACCTTAACCATTAGGCCAGAGTACGAGTTTAAGACCTTAGCTATTAGGCCAGAGTAAGAATTAAGACCTTAGCTATTAGGCCAGAGTAAGAGTTAAGACCTTAACCAGGAGGCCAGAGTAAGAGTTAAGACCTTAACATGTAGGCCATAGTACGAATCTAAGACCTTAGCTATTAGGCCAGAGTAAGAGTTAAGACCTTAGCTATTAGGCCAGAGTAAGAGTTAAGACCTTAACCATTAGACGAGAGTACGAGTCAAAGACCTTAGATATTAGGCCAGAGTAAGAGTTAAGACCTTAGCTATTAGGCCAGAGTAAGAGCTAAGACCTTAACCAGTAGGCCAGAGTAAGAGTTAAGACCTTAACCATTAGGCCAGAGTACGAGTCTAAGACCTTAGCTATTAGGCCAGAGTAAGAGTTAAGACCTTAGCTATTAGGCCAGAGTAAGAGTTAAGACCTTAACCACTAGGCCAGAGTACGAGTCTAAGACCTTAGCTATTAGGCCAGAGTAAGAGTTAAGACCTTAGCTTTTAGGCCAGAGTAAGAGTTAAGACCTTAACCATTAGGCCAGAGTACGAGTCTAAGACCTTAGCTATTAGGCCAGAGTAAGATTTAAGACCTTAGCTATTAGGCCAGAGTAATAGTTAACACCTTAGCTATTAGGCCAGAGTAAGAGTTAAGACCTTAACCAGTAGGCCAGAGTAAGAGTTAAGACCTTAACCTGTAGGCCATAGTACGAGTCTAAGACCTTAGCTATTAGGCCAGAGTAAGAGTTAAGACCTTAGCTATTAGGCCAGAGTAAGAGTTAAGACCTTAGCTATTAGGCCAGAGTAAGAGTTAGGACCTTAACCAGTAGGCCAGAGTACGAGTCTAAGACCTTAGCTATTAGGCCAGAGTAAGAGTTAAGACCTTAACCAGTACTCCAGAGTAAGAGTTAAGACCTTAACCATTAGGCCAGAGTACGAGTCTAAGACCTTAGCTATAAGGCCAGAGTAAGAGTTAAGACCTTAGCTATTAGGCCAGAGTAAGAGTTAGGACCTTAACCAGTAGGCCAGAGTCCGAGTCTAAGACCTTAGCTGTTAGGCCAGTGTAAGAGTTAAGACCTTAACCAGTAGGCCAGAGTACAAGTCTAAGACCTTAGCTATTAGGCCAGAGTAAGAGTTAAGACCTTAACAATTAGGCCAGAGTACGAGTCTAAGACCTTAGCTATAAGGCCACAGTAAGAGTTAAGACCTTAGCTATTAGGCCAGAGTAAGAGTTAAGACCTTAACCATTAGGCCAGAGTACGAGTCTAAGACCATAGCTATTAGGCCAGAGTAAGAGTTAAGACCTTAGCTATTAGGCCAGAGTAAGAGTTAAGACCTTAACCTGTAGGCCATAGTACGAGTCTAAGTCCTTAGCTATTAGGCCAGAGTAAGAGTTAAGACCTTAACCATTAGGCCAGAGTACGAGTCTAAGACCTTAGCTATTAGGCCAGAGTAAGAGTTAAGACCTTAAACATTAGGCCTGAGTACGAGTCTAAGACCTTAGCTATTAGGCCAGAGTAAGAGTTAAGACCTTAGCTATTAGGCCAGAGTAAGAGTTAAGACCTTAGCTATTAGGCCAGAGTAAGAGTTAAGACCTTAACCATTAGGCCAGAGTACGAGTCTAAGACCTTAGCTATTAGGCCAGAGTAAGATTTAAGACCTTAGCTATTAGGCCAGAGTAATAGTTAACACCTTAGCTATTAGGCCAGAGTAAGAGTTAAGACCTTAACCAGTAGGCCAGAGTAAGAGTTAAGACCTTAACCTGTAGGCCATAGTACGAGTCTAAGACCTTAGCTATTAGGCCAGAGTAAGAGTTAAGACCTCAGCTATTAGGCCAGAGTAAGAGTTAAGACCTTAACCATTAGGCCAGAGTACGAGTCTAAGACCTTAGCTATAAGGCCAGAGTAAGAGTTAAGACCTTAGCTATTAGGCCAGAGTAAGAGTTAGGACCTTAACCAGTAGGCCAGAGTCCGAGTCTAAGAACTTAGCTGTTAGGCCAGTGTAAGAGTTAAGACCTTAACCAGTAGGCCAGAGTACAAGTCTAAGACCTTAGCTATTAGGCCAGAGTAAGAGTTAAGACCTTAACAATTAGGCCAGAGTACGAGTCTAAGACCTTAGCTATTAGGCCACAGTAAGAGTTAAGACCTTAGCTATTAGGTCAGAGTAAGAGTTAAGACCTTAACCATTAGGCCAGAGTACGAGCCTAAGACGATAGCTATTAGGCCAGAGTAAGAGTTAAGTCCTTAGCTATTAGGCCAGAGTAAGAGTTAAGACCTTAACCATTAGGCCAGAGTACGAGTCTAAGACCTTAGCTATTAGGCCAGAGTAAGAGTTAAGACCTTAAACATTAGGCCTGAGTACGAGTCTAAGACCTTAGCTATTAGGCCAGAGTAAGAGTTAAGACCTTAACCATTAGGCCAGAGTACGAGTCTAAGACCTTAGTTATTAGGCCAGAGTAAGAGTTAAGACCTTAACCAGTAGGCCAGAGTACGAGTCTAAGACCTTAGCTGTTAGGCCAGAGTAAGAGTTAAGACCTTAACCATTAGGCCAGAGTACGAGTCTAAGACCTTAGCTATTAGGCCAGAGTAAGAGTTAAGACCTTAACCAGTAGGCCAGAGTACGAGTCTAAGACCTTAGCTATTAGGCCAGAGTAAGAGTTAAGACCTTAACCATTAGGCCAGAGTACGAGTCTAAGACCTTAGCTATTAGGCCAGAGTAAGAGTTAAGACCTTAGCTATTAGGCCAGAGTAAGAGTTAAGACCTTAACCATTAGGCCAGAGTACGAGTCTAAGACCATAGCTATTAGGCTAGAGTAAGAGTTAAGACCTTAGCTATTAGACCAGAGTAAGAGTTAAGACCTTAGATATTAGGCCAGAGTAAGAGTTAAGACCTTAACCAGTAGGCCAGAGTAAGAGTTAAGACCTTAACCAGTAGGCCAGAGTACGAGTCTAAGACCTTAGCTATTAGGCCAGAGTAAGAGTTAAGACCTTAGCTTTTAGGCCAGAGTAAGAGTTAAGACCTTAACCATTAGGCCAGAGTACGAGTCTAAGACCTTAGCTATTAGGCCAGAGTAAGATTTAAGACCTTAGCTATTAGGCCAGAGTAATAGTTAACACCTTAGCTATTAGGCCAGAGTAAGAGTTAAGACCTTAACCAGTAGGCCAGAGTAAGAGTTAAGACCTTAACCTGTAGGCCATAGTACGAGTCTAAGACCTTAGCTATTAGGCCAGAGTAAGAGTTAAGACCTTAGCTATTAGGCCAGAGTAAGAGTTAAGACCTTAGCTATTAGGCCAGAGTAAGAGTTAGGACCTTAACCAGTAGGCCAGAGTACGAGTCTAAGACCTTAGCTATTAGGCCAGAGTAAGAGTTAAGACCTTAACCAGTAGGCCAGAGTAAGAGTTAAGACCTTAACCATTAGGCCAGAGTACGAGTCTAAGACCCTAGCTATAAGGCCAGAGTAAGAGTTAAGACCTTAGCTATTAGGCCAGAGTAAGAGTTAGGACCTTAACCAGTAGGCCAGAGTCCGAGTCTAAGACCTTAGCTGTTAGGCCAGTGTAAGAGTTAAGACCTTAACCAGTAGGCCAGAGTACAAGTCTAAGACCTTAGCTATTAGGCCAGAGTAAGAGTTAAGACCTTAACAATTAGGCCAGAGTACGAGTCTAAGACCTTAGCTATAAGGCCACAGTAAGAGTTAAGACCTTAGCTATTAGGCCAGAGTAAGAGTTAAGACCTTAACCATTAGGCCAGAGTACGAGTCTAAGACCATAGCTATTAGGCCAGAGTAAGAGTTAAGACCTTAGCTATTAGGCCAGAGTAAGAGTTAAGACCTTAACCTGTAGGCCATAGTACGAGTCTAAGTCCTTAGCTATTAGGCCAGAGTAAGAGTTAAGACCTTAACCATTAGGCCAGAGTATGAGTCTAAGACCTTAGCTATTAGGCCAGAGTAAGAGTTAAGACCTTAAACATTAGGCCTGAGTACGAGTCTAAGACCTTAGCTATTAGGCCAGAGTAAGAGTTAAGACCTTAACCATTAGGCCAGAGTACGAATCTAAGACCTTAGCTATTAGGCCAGAGTAAGAGTTAAGACCTTAACCATTAGGCCAGAGTACGAGTCTAAGACCTTAGCTTTTAGGCCAGTGTAAGAGTTGAGACCTTAGCTATTAGGCCAGAGTAAGAGTTAATACCTTAACCAGTAGGCCAGAGTAAGAGTTAAGACCTTAACCATTAGGCCAGAGTACGAGTCTAAGACCTTAGCTATTAGGCCAGAGTAAGAGTTAATACCTTAACCAGTAGGCCAGAGTACGAGTCTAAGACCTTAGCTATTAGGCCATAATAAGAGTTAAGACCTTAACCATTAGGCCAGAGTACGAGTCTAAGACCTTAGCTATTAGGCCAGAGTAAGACTTACGACCTTAACCATTAGGCCAGAGTACGAGTCTAAGATCTTAGCTATTAGGCCAGAGTAAGAGTTAAGACCTTAGCTATTAGGCCAGAGTAAGAGTTAAGACCTTAACCATTAGGCCAGAGTACGAGTCTAAGACCATAGCTATTAGGCCAGGGTAAGAGTTAGGACCTTAGCTATTAGGCCAGAGAAAGAGTTAAGACCTTAGCTATTAGGCCAGAGTAAGAGTTAAGACCTTAACCAGTAGGCCAGAGTAAGAGTTAAGACCTTAACTATTAGGCCAGAGTACGAGTCTAAGACCTTAGCTATTAGGCCAGAGTAAGAGTTAAGATCTTAGCTATTAGGGCAGAGTAAGAGTTAAGACCTTAGCTATTAGGCCAGAGTAAGAGTTAAGACCTTAACCATTAGGCCAGAGTACGAGTCTAAGACCATAGCTATTAGGCCAGAGTAAGAGTTAAGACCTTAGCTATTAGGCCAGAGTAAGAGTTAAGACCTTAACCAGTAGGCCAGAGTACGAGTCTAAGACCTTAGCTATTAGGCCAGAGTAAGAGTTAAGACCTTAGCTATTAGACCAGAGTAAGAGTTAAGACCTTAACCATTAGGCCAGAGTACGAGTCTAAGACCTTAGCTATTAGGCCATAGTAAGAGTTATGACCTTAACCAGTAGGCCAGAGTAAGAGTTAAGACCTTAACTAGTAGGCCAGAGTAAGAGTTAAGACCTTAGCTATTAGGCCAGAGTAAGAGTTAAGACCTTAGCTATTAGGCCAGAGTAAGAGTTAACACCTTAACCATTATGCTAGAGTACGAGTCTAAGACCTTAGCTATTAGGCCATAGTAAGTGTTAAGACCTTAACCAGTAGGCCAGAGTAAGAGTTAAGACGTTAGCTATTAGGCCAGAGTAAGAGTTAAGACCTTAACCAGTAGGTTAGAGTAAGAGTTAAGACCTTAACCATTAGGCCAGAGTACGAGTCTAAGACCTTGGCTATTAGGCCAGAGTAAGAGTTAAGACCTTAACCAGTAGGCCAGAGTAAGAGTTAAGACCGTAGCTATTAGGCCAGAGTAAGAGTTAAGACCTTAACCTGTAGGCCATAGTACGAGTCTAAGACCTTAGCTATTAGGCCAGAGTAAGTAAGACCTTAGCTATTAGGCCAGAGTAAGATCTAAGACCTTAACCTGTAGGCCAGAGTACGAGTCTAAGACCTTAGCTATTAGGCCAGAGTAAGAGTTAAGACCTTAACCATTAGGCCAGAATACAAGTCTAAGACCTTAGCTATTAGGCCAGAGTAAGAGTTAAGACCTTAACCAGTAGGCCAGAGTACGAGTCTAAGTCCTTAGCTATTAGGCCAGAGTAAGAATTAAGACCTTAACCATTAGGCCAGAGTACGAGTCTAAGACCATAGCTATTAGGCCAGAGTAAGAGTTAAGACCTTAGCTATTAGGCCAGAGTAAGAGTTAAGACCTTAGCTATTGGGCCAGAGTAAGAGTTAAGACCTTAACCAGTAGGCCAGAGTAAGAGTTAAGACCTTAACCATTAGGCCAGAGTACGAGTCTAAGACCTTAGCTATTAGGCCAGAGTAAGAGTTAAGACCTTAGCTATTAGACCAGAGTAAGAGTTAAGACCTTAACCATTAGGCCAGAGTACGATTCTAAGACCTTAGCTATTAGGCCATAGTAAGAGTTATGACCTTAACCAGTAGGCCAGAGTAAGAGTTAAGACCTTAACTAGTAGGCCAGAGTAAGAGTTAAGACCTTAGCTTTTAGGCCAGAGTAAGAGTTAAGACCTTAGCTATTAGGCCAGAGTAAGAGTTAACACCTTAACCATTATGCTAGAGTACGAGTCTAAGACCTTAGCTATTAGGCCATAGTAAGTGTTAAGACCTTAACCAGTAGGCCAGAGTAAGAGTTAAGACGTTAGCTATTAGGCCAGAGTAAGAGTTAAGACCTTAACCAGTAGGTCAGAGTAAGAGTTAAGACCTTAACCATTAGGCCAGAGTACGAGTCTAAGACCTTGGCTATTAGGCCAGAGTAAGAGTTAAGACCTTAACCAGTAGGCCAGAGTAAGAGTTAAGACCGTAGCTATTAGGCCAGAGTAAGAGTTAAGACCTTAACCTGTAGGCCATAGTATGAGTCTAAGACCTTAGCTATTAGGCCAGAGTAAGTAAGACCTTAGCTATTAGGCCAGAGTAAGATCTAAGACCTTAACCTGTAGGCCAGAGTACGAGTCTAAGACCTTAGCTATTAGGCCAGAGTAGGAGTTAAGACCTTAACCATTAGGCCAGAATACAAGTCTAAGACCTTAGCTATTAGGCCAGAGTAAGAGTTAAGACCTTAACCAGTAGGCCAGAGTACGAGTCTAAGACCTTAGCTATTAGGCCAGAGTAAGAGTTAAGACCTTAACCATTAGGCCAGAGTACGAGTCTAAGACCTTAGCTATTAGGCCAGAGTAAGAGTAAAGACCTTAGCTATTAGGCCAGAGTAAGAGTTAAGACCTTAACCATTAGGCCAGACTTTGAGTCTAAGACCATAGCTATTAGGCCAGAGTAAGAGTTAAGACCTTAGCTATTAGACCAGAGTAAGAGTTAAGACCTTAGATATTAGGCCAGAGTAAGAGTTAAGACCTTAACCAGTAGGCCAGAGTAAGAGTTAAGACCTTAACTAGTAGGCCAGAGTACGAGTCTAAGACCTTAGCTATTAGGCCAGAGTAAGAGATAAGACCTTAACCATTAGGCCAGAGTACGAGTCTAAGACCTTAGCTATTAGGCCAGAGTAAGAGTTAAGACCTTAACCAGTAGGCCAGAGTAGGAGTTAAGACCTTAACCATTAGGCCAGAGTACGAGTCTAAGACCATAGCTATTAGGCCAGAGTAAGAGTTAAGACCTTAGCTATTAGGCCAGAGTAAGAGTTAAGACCTTACCCTGTAGGCCATAGTACGAGTCTAAGTCCTTAGCTATTAGGCCAGAGTAAGAGTTAAGACCTTAACCATTAGACGAGAGTACGAGTCAAAGACCTTAGCTATTAGGCCAGATTAAGAGTTAAGACCTTTGCTATTAGGCCAGAGTAAGAGCCAAGACCTTAACCAGTAGGCCAGAGTAAGAGTTAAGACCTTAACCATTAGGCCAGAGTACGAGTCTAAGACCTTAGCTATTAGGCCAGAGTAAGAGTTAAGACCTTAACCATTAGGACAGAGTACGAGTCTAAGACCTTAGCAATTAGGCCAGAGTAAGAGTTAAGACCTTAGCTATTAGGCCAGAGTAAGAGTTAAGACCTTAACCATTAGGCCAGAGTACGAGTCTAAGACCTTAGCTATTAGGCCAGAGGAAGATTTAAGACCTTAGCTATTAGGCCAGAGTAATAGTTAACACCTTAGCTATTAGGCCAGAGTAAGAGTTAAGACCTTAACCAGTAGGCCAGAGTAAGAGTTAAGACCTTAACCTGTAGGCCATAGTACGAGTCTAAGACCTTAGCTATTAGGCCAGAGTAAGAGTTAAGACCTTAGCTATTAGGCCAGAGTAAGAGTTAAGACCTTAACCATTAGGCCAGAGTACGAGTCTAAGACCTTAGCTATAAGGCCAGAGTAAGAGTTAAGACCTTAGCTATTAGGCCAGAGTAAGAGTTAGGACCTTAACCAGTAGGCCAGAGTCCGAGTGTAAGACCTTAGCTGTTAGGCCAGTGTAAGAGTTAAGACCTTAACCAGTAGGCCAGAGTACAAGTCTAAGACCTTAGCTATTAGGCCAGAGTAAGAGTTAAGACCTTAACAATTAGGCCAGAGTACGAGTCTAAGACCTTAGCTATTAGGCCACAGTAAGAGTTAAGACCTTAGCTATTAGGCCAGAGTAAGAGTTAAGACCTTAACCATTAGGCCAGAGTACGAGTCTAAGATGATGGCTATTAGGCCAGAGTAAGAGTTAAGACCTTAGCTATTAGGCCAGAGTAAGAGTTAAGACCTTAACCTGTAGGCCATAGTACGAGTCTAAGTCCTTAGCTATTAGGCCAGAGTAAGAGTTAAGACCTTAACCATTAGGCCAGAGTACGAGTCTAAGACCTTAGCTATTAGGCCAGAGTAAGAGTTAAGACCTTAAACATTAGGCCTGAGTACGAGTCTAAGACCTTAGCTATTAGGCCAGAGTAAGAGTTAAGACCTTAACCATTAGGCCAGAGTACGAGTCTAAGACCTTAGTTATTAGGCCAGAGTAAGAGTTAAGACCTTAACCAGTAGGCCAGAGTACGAGTCTAAGACCTTAGCTGTTAGGCCAGAGTAAGAGTTAAGACCTTAACCATTAGGCCAGAGTACGAGTCTAAGACCTTAGCTATTAGGCCAGAGTAAGAGTTAAGACCTTAACCAGTAGGCCAGAGTACGAGTCTAAGACCTTAGCTATTAGGCCAGAGTAAGAGTTAAGACCTTAACCATTAGGCCAGAGTACGAGTCTAAGACCTTAGCTATTAGGCCAGAGTAAGAGTTAAGACCTTAGCTATTAGGCCAGAGTAAGAGTTAAGACCTTAACCATTAGGCCAGAGTACGAGTCTAAGACCATAGCTATTAGGCCAGAGTACGAGTCTAAGACCTTAGCTATTAGGCCAGAGTAAGAGTTAAGACCTTAACCAGTAGGCCAGAGTACGAGTCTAAGACCTTAGCTATTAGGCCAGAGTAAGAGTTAAGACCTTAACCAGTAGGCCAGAGTACGAGTCTAAGACCTTAGCGATTAGGCCAGAGTAAGAGTTAAGAGCTTAACCATTAGGCCAGAGTACGAGTCTAAGACCTTAGCTATTAGGCCAGAGTAAGAGTTAAGACCTTAACCAGTAGGCCAGAGTAAGAGTTAAGGCCTTAACCATTAGGCCAGAGTACGAGTCTAAGACCTTAGCTATTAGGCCAGCGTAAGAGTTAAGACCTTAACCAGTAGGCCAGAGTAAGAGTTAAGACCCTAACCATTAGGCCAGAGTACGAGTCTAAGACCTTAGCTATTAGGCCAGAGTAAGAGTTAAGACCTTAGCTATTAGACCAGAGTAAGAGTTAAGACCTTAGATATTATGCCAGAGTAAGATTTAAGACCTTAACCAGTAGGCCAGAGTAAGAGTTAAGACCTTAACCATTAGGCCAGAGTACGAGTCTAAGACCTTAGCTATTAGGCCAGAGTAAGAATTAAGACCTTAGCTATTAGGCCAGAGTAAGAGTTAAGACCTTAACCAGTAGGCCAGAGTAAGAGTTAAGACCTTAACATGTAGGCCATAGTACGAATCTAAGACCTTAGCTATTAGGCCAGAGTAAGAGTTAAGACCTTAGCTATTAGGCCAGAGTAAGAGTTAAGACCTTAACCATTAGACGAGAGTACGAGTCAAAGACCTTAGATATTAGGGCAGAGTAAGAGTTAAGACCTTAGCTATTAGGCCAGAGTAAGAGCTAAGACCTTAACCATTAGGCCAGAGTAAGAGTTAAGACCTTAACCATTAGGCCAGAGTACGAGTCTAAGACCTTAGCTATTAGGCCAGAGTAAGAGTTAAGACCTTAGCTATTAGGCCAGAGTAAGAGTTAAGACCTTAACCACTAGGCCAGAGTACGAGTCTAAGACCTTAGCTATTAGGCCAGAGTAAGAGTTAAGACCTTAGCTATTAGGCCAGAGTAAGAGTTAAGACCTTAACCATTAGGCCAGAGTACGAGTCTAAGACCTTAGCTATTAGGCCAGAGTAAGATTTAAGACCTTAGCTATTAGGCCAGAGTAATAGTTAACACCTTAGCTATTAGGCCAGAGTAAGAGTTAAGACCTTAACCAGTAGGCCAGAGTAAGAGTTAAGACCTTAACCTGTAGGCCATAGTACGAGTCTAAGACCTTAGCTATTAGGCCAGAGTAAGAGTTAAGACCTTAGCTATTAGGCCAGAGTAAGAGTTAAGACCTTAACCATTAGGCCAGAGTACGAGTCTAAGACCTTAGCTATAAGGCCAGAGTAAGAGTTAAGACCTTAGCTATTAGGCCAGAGTAAGAGTTAGGACCTTAACCAGTAGGCCAGAGTCCGAGTCTAAGACCTTAGCTGTTAGGCCAGTGTAAGAGTTAAGACCTTAACCAGTAGGCCAGAGTACAAGTCTAAGACCTTAGCTATTAGGCCAGAGTAAGAGTTAAGACCTTAACAATTAGGCCAGAGTACGAGTCTAAGACCTTAGCTATAAGGCCACAGTAAGAGTTAAGACCTTAGCTATTAGGCCAGAGTAAGAGTTAAGACCTTAACCATTAGGCCAGAGTACGAGTCTAAGACCATAGCTATTAGGCCAGAGTAAGAGTTAAGACCTTAGCTATTAGGCCAGAGTAAGAGTTAAGACCTTAACCTGTAGGCCAGAGTACGAGTCTAAGACCTTAGCTATTAGGCCAGAGTAAGAGTTAAGACCTTAACCATTAGGCCAGAATACAAGTCTAAGACCTTAGCTATTAGGCCAGAGTAAGAGTTAAGACCTTAACCAGTAGGCCAGAGTACGAGTCTAAGACCTTAGCTATTAGGCCAGAGTAAGAGTTAAGACCTTAACCATTAGGCCAGAGTACGAGTCTAAGACCTTAGCTATTAGGCCAGAGTAAGAGTAAAGACCTTAGCTATTAGGCCAGAGTAAGAGTTAAGACCTTAACCATTAGGCCAGACTTTGAGTCTAAGACCATAGCTATTAGGCCAGAGTAAGAGTTAAGACCTTAGCTATTAGACCAGAGTAAGAGTTAAGACCTTAGATATTAGGCCAGAGTAAGAGTTAAGACCTTAACCAGTAGGCCAGAGTAAGAGTTAAGACCTTAACCAGTAGGCCAGAGTACGAGTCTAAGACCTTAGCTATTAGGCCAGAGTAAGAGTTAAGACCTTAACCATTAGGCCAGAGTACGAGTCTAAGACCTTAGCTATTAGGCCAGAGTAAGAGTTAAGACCTTAACCAGTAGGCCAGAGTAAGAGTTAAGGCCTTAACCATTAGGCCAGAGTACGAGTCTAAGACCTTAGCTATTAGGCCAGCGTAAGAGTTAAGACCTTAGCTATTAGGCCAGAGTAAGAGTTAAGACCTTAACCTGTAGGCCATAGTATGAGTCTAAGACCTTAGCTATTAGGCCAGAGTAAGAGTTAAGACCTTAACCATTAGGCCAGAGTACGAGTCTAAGACCTTAGCTATTAGGCCAGAGTAAGAGTTAAGACCTTAGCTATGAGGCCAGAGTAAGAGTTAAGACCTTAACCATTAGGCCAGAGTACAAGTCTAAGACCTTAGCTATTAGGCCAGAGTAAGAGTTAAGACCTTAGCTATTAGGCCAGAGTAAGAGTTAAGACCTTAACCATTAGGCCAGAGTACGAGTCTAAGACCTTAGCTATTAGGCCAGAGTAAGATTTAAGACCTTAGCTATTATGCCAGAGTAATAGTTAACACCTTAGCTATTAGGCCAGAGTAAGAGTTAAGATCTTAGCTATTAGGCCAGAGTAAGAGTTAAGACCTTAGCTATTAGGCCAGAGTAAGAGTTAAGACCTTAACCATTAGGCCAGAGTACGAGTCTAAGACCTTAGCTATTAGGCCAGAGTAAGAGTTAAGACCTTAACCAGTAGGCCAGAGTAAGAGTTAAGACCTTAACCATTAGGCCAGAGTACGAGACTAAGACCTTAGCTTTTAGGCCAGAGTAAGAGTTAAGACCTTAGCTATTAGGCCAGAGTAAGAGTTAAGACCTTAACCAGTAGGCCAGAGTAAGAGTTAAGACCTTAACCTGTAGGCCATAGTATGAGTCTAAGACCTTAGCTATTAGGCCAGAGTAAGAGTTAAGACCTTAGCTATTAGGCCAGAGTAAGAGTTAAGACCTTAACCATTAGGCCAGAGTACGAGTCTAAGACCTTAGCTATAAGGCCAGAGTAAGAGTTAAGACCTTAGCTATTAGGCCAGAGTAAGAGTTAAGACCTTAACCAGTAGGCCAGAGTCCGAGTCTAAGACCTTAGCTATTAGGCCAGTGTAAGAGTTAAGACCTTAACCAGTAGGCCAGAGTACAAGTCTAAGACCTTAGCTATTAGGCCAGATTAAGAGTTAAGACCTTAACAATTAGGCCAGAGTACGGATCTAAGACCTTAGCTATTAGGCCACAGTAAGAGTTGAGACCTTAGCTATTAGGCCAGAGTAAGAGTTAAGACCTTAGCTATTAGGCCAGAGTAAGAGTCTAAGACCTTAGCTATTAGGCCAGAGTAAGAGTTAAGACCTTAACCAGTAGGCCAGAGTAAGAGTTAAGACCTTAACCTGTAGGCCATAGTACGAGTCTAAGACCTTAGCTATTAGGCCAGAGTAAGAGTTAAGACCTTAACCATTAGGCCAGAGTACGAGTCTAAGACCTTAGCTATTAGGCCAGAGTAAGAGTTAAGACCTTGACCATTAGGCCAGAGTACTAGTCTAAGACCTTAGCTATTAGGCCTGAGTAAGAGTTAAGACCTTAACCAGTAGGCCAGAGTACGAGTCTAAGACCTTAGCTATTAGGCCAGAGTAAGAGTTAAAACCGTAACCATTAGGCCAGAGTACGAGTATAAGACCTTAGCTATTAGGCCAGAGTAAGAGTTAAGACCTTAACCAGTAGGTCAGAGTACGATTCTAAGACCTTAGCTATTAGGCCAGAGTAAGAGTTAAGAACTTAACGATTAGGCCAGAGTACGAGTCTAAGACCTTAGCTATTAGGCCAGAGTAAGAGTTAAGACCTTAGCTATTAGGCCAGAGTAAGAGTTAAGACCTTAACCATTAGGCCAGAGTACGAGTCTCAGACCATAGCTATTAGGTCAGAGTAAGAGTTAAGACCTTAGCTATTAGGCCAGAGTAAGAGTAAAGACCTTAACAAGTAGGCCAGCGTAAGAGTTAAGACCTTAACCAGTAGGCCAGAGTAAGAGTTAATACCTTAACCATTAGGCCAGAGTACGAGTCTAAGACCTTAGCTATTAGGCCAGAGTAAGAATTAAGACCTTAGCTATTAGGCCAGAGTAAGAGTTAAGACCTTAACCAGTAGGCCAGAGTAAGAGTTAAGACCTTAACATGTAGGCCATAGTACGAATCTAAGACCTTAGCTATTAGGCCAGAGTAAGAGTTAAGACCTTAGCTATTAGGCCAGAGTAAGAGTTAAGAACTTAACCATTAGAAGAGAGTACGAGTCAAAGACCTTAGCTATTAGGCCAGAGTAAGAGTTAAGACCTTAGCTATTAGGCCAGAGTAAGAGCTAAGACCTTAACCAGTAGGCCAGAGTAAGAGTTAAGACCTTAACCATTAGGCCAGAGTACGAGTCTAAGACCTTATCTATTAGGCCAGAGTAAGAGTTAAGACCTTAACCAGTAGGCCAGAGTAAGAGTTAAGACCTTAACCATTAGGCCAGAGTACGAGTCTAAGACCTTAGCTATTAGGCCAGAGTAAGAGTTAAGACCTCAGCTATTAGACCAGAGTAAGAGTTAAGACCTTAGATATTAGGCCAGAGTAAGAGTTAAGACCTTAACCAGTAGGCCAGAGTAAGAGTTAAGACGTTAACCAGTAGGCCAGAGTAAGAGTTAAGACCTTAACCATTAGGCCATAGTACGAGTCTAAGACCTTAGCTATTAGGCCAGAGTAAGAATTAAGACCTTAGCTATTAGGCCAGAGTAAGAGTTAAGACCTTAACCAGAAGGCCAGAGTAAGAGTTAAGACCTTAACATGTAGGCCATAGTATGAATCTAAGACCTTAGCTATTAGGCCAGAGTAAGAGTTAAGACCTTAGCTATTAGGCCAGAGTAAGAGTTAAGACCTTAACCATTAGACGAGAGTACGAGTCAAAGACCTTAGCTATTAGGCCAGAGTAAGAGTTAAGACCTTTGCTATTAGGCCAGAGTAAGAGCCAAGACCTTAACCAGTAGGCTAGAGTAAGAGTTAAGACCTTAACCATTAGGCCAGAGTACGAGTCTAAGACCTTATCTATTAGGCCAGAGTAAGAGTTAAGACCTTAACCAGTAGGCCAGAGTGAGAGTTAAGACCTTAACCATTGGGCCAGAGTACGAGTCTAAGACCTTAGCTATTAGGCCAGAGTAAGAGTTAAGACCTTAGCTATTAGACCAGAGTAAGAGTTAAGACCTTATATATTAGGCCAGAGTAAGAGTTAAGACCTTAACCAGTAGGCCAGAGTAAGAGTTAAGACCTTAACCAGTAGGCCAGAGTACGAGTCTAAGACCTTAGCTATTAGGCCAGAGTAAGACTTAAGACCTTAACCATTAGGCCAGAGTAAGAGTTAAGACCTTAACCATTAGGCCAGAGTAAGAGTCTAAGACCTTAGCTATTAGGCCAGAGTAAGAGTTAAGACCTTAACCAGTGGGCCAGAGTAAGAGTTAAGACCTTAACCATTAGGCCAGAGTATGAGTCTAAGACCTTAGCTATTAGGCCAGAGTAAGAGTTAAGACCTTAGCTATTAGGCCAGAGTAAGAGTTAAGACCTTAACCTGTAGGCCATAGTACGAGTCTAAGACCTTAGCTATTAGGCCAGAGTAAGAGTTAAGACCTTAACCATTAGGCCAGAGTACGAGTCTAAGACCTTAGCTATTAGGCCAGAGTAAGAGTTAAGACCTTAGCTATTAGGCCAGAGTAAGAGTTAAGACCTTAGCTATTAGGCCAGAGTAAGAGTTAAGACCTTAACCATTAGAAGAGAGTACGAGTCAAAGACCTTAGATATTAGGCCAGAGTAAGAGTTAGGACCTTAGCTATTAGGCCAGAGTAAGAGCTAAGACCTTAACCAGTAGGCCAGAGTAAGAGTTAAGACCTTAACCATTAGGCCAGAGTACGAGTCTAAGACCTTATCTATTAGGCCAGAGTAAGAGTTAAGACCTTAACCAGTAGGCCAGAGTAAGAGTTAAGACCCTAACCATTAGGCCAGAGTACGAGTCTAAGACCTTAGCTATTAGGCCAGAGTAAGTGTTAAGACCTTAGCTATTAGACCAGAGTAAGAGTTAAGACCTTAGATATTAGGCCAGAGTAAGATTTAAGACCTTAACCAGTAGGCCAGAGTAAGAGTTAAGACCTTAACCATTAGGCCAGAGTACGAGTCTAAGACCTTAGCTATTAGGCCAGAGTAAGAATTAAGACTTTAGCTATTAGGCCAGAGTAAGAGTTAAGACCTTAACCAGTAGGCCAGAGTAAGAGTTAAGACCTTAACCATTAGGCCAGAGTACGAGTCTAAGACCTTAGCTATTAGGCCAGAGTAAGAGTTAAGACCTTAGCTATTAGACCAGAGTAAGAGTTAAGACCTTAGATATTAGGCCAGAGTAAAAGTTAAGACCTTAACCAGTAGGCCAGAGTAAGAGTTAAGACGTTAACCAGTAGGCCAGAGTAAGAGTTAAGACCTTAACCATTAGGCCATAGTACGAGTCTAAGACCTTAGCTATTAGGCCAGAGTAAGAATTAAGACCTTAGCTATTAGGCCAGAGTAAGAGTTAAGACCTTAACCAGAAGGCCAGAGTAAGAGTTAAGACCTTAACATGTAGGCCATAGTATGAATCTAAGACCTTAGCTATTAGGCCAGAGTAAGAGTTAAGACCTTAGCTATTAGGCCAGAGTAAGAGTTAAGACCTTAACCATTAGACGAGAGTACGAGTCAAAGACCTTAGCTATTAGGCCAGAGTAAGAGTTAAGACCTTTGCTATTAGGCCAGAGTAAGAGCCAAGACCTTAACCAGTAGGCCAGAGTAAGAGTTAAGACCTTAACCATTAGGCCAGAGTACGAGTCTAAGACCTTATCTATTAGGCCAGAGTAAGAGTTAAGACCTTAACCAGTAGGCCAGAGTAAGAGTTAAGACCTTAACCATTGGGCCAGAGTACGAGTCTAAGACCTTAGCTATTAGGCCAGAGTAAGAGTTAAGACCTTAGCTATTAGACCAGAGTAAGAGTTAAGACCTTATATATTAGGCCAGAGTGAGAGTTAAGACCTTAACCAGTAGGCCAGAGTAAGAGTTAAGACCTTAACCAGTAGGCCAGAGTACGAGTTTAAGACCTTAGCTATTAGGCCAGAGTAAGAGTTAAGACCTTAACCATTAGGCCAGAGTAAGAGTTAAGACCTTAACCATTAGGCCAGAGTAAGAGTCTAAGACCTTAGCTATTAGGCCAGAGTAAGAGTTAAGACCTTAACCAGTGGGCCAGAGTAAGAGTTAAGACCTTAACCATTAGGCCAGAGTACGAGTCTAAGACCTTAGCTATTAGGCCAGAGTAAGAGTTAAGACCTTAGCTATTAGGCCAGAGTAAGAGTTAAGACCTTAACCTGTAGGCCATAGTACGAGTCTAAGACCTTAGCTATTAGGCCAGAGTAAGAGTTAAGACCTTAACCATTAGGCCAGAGTACGAGTCTAAGACCTTAGCTATTAGGCCAGAGTAAGAGTTAAGACCTTAGCTATTAGGCCAGAGTAAGAGTTAAGACCTTAACCATTAGGCCAGAGTATGAGTCTGAGACCTTAGCTATTAGGCCAGAGTAAGAGTTAAGACCTTAGCTATTAGGCCAGAGTAAGAGTTAAGACCTTAACCATTAGAAGAGAGTACGAGTCAAAGACCTTAGCTATTAGGCCAGAGTAAGAGTTAGGACCTTAGCTATTAGGCCAGAGTAAGAGCTAAGACCTTAACCAGTAGGCCAGAGTAAGAGTTAAGACCTTAACCATTAGGCCAGAGTACGAGTCTAAGACCTTATCTATTAGGCCAGAGTAAGAGTTAAGACCTTAACCAGTAGGCCAGAGTAAGAGTTAAGACCCTAACCATTAGGCCAGAGTACGAGTCTAAGACCTTAGCTATTAGGCCAGAGTAAGTGTTAAGACCTTAGCTATTAGACCATAGTAAGAGTTAAGACCTTAGATATTAGGCCAGAGTAAGATTAAAGACCTTAACCAGTAGGCCAGAGTAAGAGTTAAGACCTTAACCATTAGGCTAGAGTACGAGTCTAAGACCTTAGCTATTAGGCCAGAGTAAGAATTAAGACCTTAGCTATTAGGCCAGAGTAAGAGTTAAGACCTTAACCAGTAGGCCAGAGTAAGAGTTAAGACCTTAACATGTAGGCCATAGTACGAATCTAAGACCTTAGCTATTAGGCCAGAGTAAGAGTTAAGACCTTAGCTATTAGGCCAGAGTAAGAGTTAAGACCTTAACCATTAGACGAGAGTACGAGTCTAAGACCTTAGCTATTAGGCCAGAGTAAGATTTAAGACCTTAGCTATTATGCCAGAGTAATAGTTAACACCTTAGCTATTAGGCCAGAGTAAGAGTTAAGATCTTAGCTATTAGGCCAGAGTAAGAGTTAAGACCTTAGCTATTAGGCCAGAGTAAGAGTTAAGACCTTAACCATTAGGCCAGAGTACGAGTCTAAGACCTTAGCTATTAGGCCAGAGTAAGAGTTAAGACCTTAACCAGTAGGCCAGAGTAAGAGTTAAGACCTTAACCATTAGGCCAGAGTACGAGACTAAGACCTTAGCTTTTAGGCCAGAGTAAGAGTTAAGACCTTAGCTATTAGGCCAGAGTAAGAGTTAAGACCTTAACCAGTAGGCCAGAGTAAGAGTTAAGACCTTAACCTGTAGGCCATAGTATGAGTCTAAGACCTTAGCTATTAGGCCAGAGTAAGAGTTAAGACCTTAGCTATTAGGCCAGAGTAAGAGTTAAGACCTTAACCATTAGGCCAGAGTACGAGTCTAAGACCTTAGCTATAAGGCCAGAGTAAGAGTTAAGACCTTAGCTATTAGGCCAGAGTAAGAGTTAAGACCTTAACCAGTAGGCCAGAGTCCGAGTCTAAGACCTTAGCTATTAGGCCAGTGTAAGAGTTAAGACCTTAACCAGTAGGCCAGAGTACAAGTCTAAGACCTTAGCTATTAGGCCAGATTAAGAGTTAAGACCTTAACAATTAGGCCAGAGTACGGATCTAAGACCTTAGCTATTAGGCCACAGTAAGAGTTGAGACCTTAGCTATTAGGCCAGAGTAAGAGTTAAGACCTTAGCTATTAGGCCAGAGTAAGAGTCTAAGACCTTAGCTATTAGGCCAGAGTAAGAGTTAAGACCTTAACCAGTAGGCCAGAGTAAGAGTTAAGACCTTAACCTGTAGGCCATAGTACGAGTCTAAGACCTTAGCTATTAGGCCAGAGTAAGAGTTAAGACCTTAACCATTAGGCCAGAGTACGAGTCTAAGACCTTAGCTATTAGGCCAGAGTAAGAGTTAAGACCTTGACCATTAGGCCAGAGTACTAGTCTAAGACCTTAGCTATTAGGCCTGAGTAAGAGTTAAGACCTTAACCAGTAGGCCAGAGTACGAGTCTAAGACCTTAGCTATTAGGCCAGAGTAAGAGTTAAAACCGTAACCATTAGGCCAGAGTACGAGTCTAAGACCTTAGCTATTAGGCCAGAGTAAGAGTTAAGACCTTAACCAGTAGGTCAGAGTACGATTCTAAGACCTTAGCTATTAGGCCAGAGTAAGAGTTAAGAACTTAACGATTAGGCCAGAGTACGAGTCTAAGACCTTAGCTATTAGGCCAGAGTAAGAGTTAAGACCTTAGCTATTAGGCCAGAGTAAGAGTTAAGACCTTAACCATTAGGCCAGAGTACGAGTCTCAGACCATAGCTATTAGGCCAGAGTAAGAGTTAAGACCTTAGCTATTAGGCCAGAGTAAGAGTAAAGACCTTAACAAGTAGGCCAGCGTAAGAGTTAAGACCTTAACCAGTAGGCCAGAGTAAGAGTTAATACCTTAACCATTAGGCCAGAGTACGAGTCTAAGACCTTAGCTATTAGGCCAGAGTAAGAATTAAGACCTTAGCTATTAGGCCAGAGTAAGAGTTAAGACCTTAACCAGTAGGCCAGAGTAAGAGTTAAGACCTTAACATGTAGGCCATAGTACGAATCTAAGACCTTAGCTATTAGGCCAGAGTAAAAGTTAAGACCTTAGCTATTAGGCCAGAGTAAGAGTTAAGAACTTAACCATTAGAAGAGAGTACGAGTCAAAGACCTTAGCTATTAGGCCAGAGTAAGAGTTAAGACCTTAGCTATTAGGCCAGAGTAAGAGCTAAGACCTTAACCAGTAGGCCAGAGTAAGAGTTAAGACCTTAACCATTAGGCCAGAGTACGAGTCTAAGACCTTATCTATTAGGCCAGAGTAAGAGTTAAGACCTTAACCAGTAGGCCAGAGTAAGAGTTAAGACCTTAACCATTAGGCCAGAGTACGAGTCTAAGACCTTAGCTATTAGGCCAGAGTAAGAGTTAAGACCTCAGCTATTAGACCAGAGTAAGAGTTAAGACCTTAGATATTAGGCCAGAGTAAGAGTTAAGACCTTAACCAGTAGGCCAGAGTAAGAGTTAAGACGTTAACCAGTAGGCCAGAGTAAGAGTTAAGACCTTAACCATTAGGCCATAGTACGAGTCTAAGACCTTAGCTATTAGGCCAGAGTAAGAATTAAGACCTTAGCTATTAGGCCAGAGTAAGAGTTAAGACCTTAACCAGAAGGCCAGAGTAAGAGTTAAGACCTTAACATGTAGGCCATAGTATGAATCTAAGACCTTAGCTATTAGGCCAGAGTAAGAGTTAAGACCTTAGCTATTAGGCCAGAGTAAGAGTTAAGACCTTAACCATTAGACGAGAGTACGAGTCAAAGACCTTAGCTATTAGGCCAGAGTAAGAGTTAAGACCTTTGCTATTAGGCCAGAGTAAGAGCCAAGACCTTAACCAGTAGGCTAGAGTAAGAGTTAAGACCTTAACCATTAGGCCAGAGTACGAGTCTAAGACCTTATCTATTAGGCCAGAGTAAGAGTTAAGACCTTAACCAGTAGGCCAGAGTGAGAGTTAAGACCTTAACCATTGGGCCAGAGTACGAGTCTAAGACCTTAGCTATTAGGCCAGAGTAAGAGTTAAGACCTTAGCTATTAGACCAGAGTAAGAGTTAAGACCTTATATATTAGGCCAGAGTAAGAGTTAAGACCTTAACCAGTAGGCCAGAGTAAGAGTTAAGACCTTAACCAGTAGGCCAGAGTACGAGTCTAAGACCTTAGCTATTAGGCCAGAGTAAGACTTAAGACCTTAACCATTAGGCCAGAGTAAGAGTTAAGACCTTAACCATTAGGCCAGAGTAAGAGTCTAAGACCTTAGCTATTAGGCCAGAGTAAGAGTTAAGACCTTAACCAGTGGGCCAGAGTAAGAGTTAAGACCTTAACCATTAGGCCAGAGTATGAGTCTAAGACCTTAGCTATTAGGCCAGAGTAAGAGTTAAGACCTTAGCTATTAGGCCAGAGTAAGAGTTAAGACCTTAACCTGTAGGCCATAGTACGAGTCTAAGACCTTAGCTATTAGGCCAGAGTAAGAGTTAAGACCTTAACCATTAGGCCAGAGTACGAGTCTAAGACCTTAGCTATTAGGCCAGAGTAAGAGTTAAGACCTTAGCTATTAGGCCAGAGTAAGAGTTAAGACCTTAGCTATTAGGCCAGAGTAAGAGTTAAGACCTTAACCATTAGAAGAGAGTACGAGTCAAAGACCTTAGCTATTAGGCCAGAGTAAGAGTTAGGACCTTAGCTATTAGGCCAGAGTAAGAGCTAAGACCTTAACCAGTAGGCCAGAGTAAGAGTTAAGACCTTAACCATTAGGCCAGAGTACGAGTCTAAGACCTTATCTATTAGGCCAGAGTAAGAGTTAAGACCTTAACCAGTAGGCCAGAGTAAGAGTTAAGACCCTAACCATTAGGCCAGAGTACGAGTCTAAGACCTTAGCTATTAGGCCAGAGTAAGTGTTAAGACCTTAGCTATTAGACCAGAGTAAGAGTTAAGACCTTAGATATTAGGCCAGAGTAAGATTTAAGACCTTAACCAGTAGGCCAGAGTAAGAGTTAAGACCTTAACCATTAGGCCAGAGTACGAGTCTAAGACCTTAGCTATTAGGCCAGAGTAAGAATTAAGACTTTAGCTATTAGGCCAGAGTAAGAGTTAAGACCTTAACCAGTAGGCCAGAGTAAGAGTTAAGACCTTAACCATTAGGCCAGAGTACGAGTCTAAGACCTTAGCTATTAGGCCAGAGTAAGAGTTAAGACCTTAGCTATTAGACCAGAGTAAGAGTTAAGACCTTAGATATTAGGCCAGAGTAAAAGTTAAGACCTTAACCAGTAGGCCAGAGTAAGAGTTAAGACGTTAACCAGTAGGCCAGAGTAAGAGTTAAGACCTTAACCATTAGGCCATAGTACGAGTCTAAGACCTTAGCTATTAGGCCAGAGTAAGAATTAAGACCTTAGCTATTAGGCCAGAGTAAGAGTTAAGACCTTAACCAGAAGGCCAGAGTAAGAGTTAAGACCTTAACATGTAGGCCATAGTATGAATCTAAGACCTTAGCTATTAGGCCAGAGTAAGAGTTAAGACCTTAGCTATTAGGCCAGAGTAAGAGTTAAGACCTTAACCATTAGACGAGAGTACGAGTCAAAGACCTTAGCTATTAGGCCAGAGTAAGAGTTAAGACCTTTGCTATTAGGCCAGAGTAAGAGCCAAGACCTTAACCAGTAGGCCAGAGTAAGAGTTAAGACCTTAACCATTAGGCCAGAGTACGAGTCTAAGACCTTATCTATTAGGCCAGAGTAAGAGTTAAGACCTTAACCAGTAGGCCAGAGTAAGAGTTAAGACCTTAACCATTGGGCCAGAGTACGAGTCTAAGACCTTAGCTATTAGGCCAGAGTAAGAGTTAAGACCTTAGCTATTAGACCAGAGTAAGAGTTAAGACCTTATATATTAGGCCAGAGTGAGAGTTAAGACCTTAACCAGTAGGCCAGAGTAAGAGTTAAGACCTTAACCAGTAGGCCAGAGTACGAGTTTAAGACCTTAGCTATTAGGCCAGAGTAAGAGTTAAGACCTTAACCATTAGGCCAGAGTAAGAGTTAAGACCTTAACCATTAGGCCAGAGTAAGAGTCTAAGACCTTAGCTATTAGGCCAGAGTAAGAGTTAAGACCTTAACCAGTGGGCCAGAGTAAGAGTTAAGACCTTAACCATTAGGCCAGAGTACGAGTCTAAGACCTTAGCTATTAGGCCAGAGTAAGAGTTAAGACCTTAGCTATTAGGCCAGAGTAAGAGTTAAGACCTTAACCTGTAGGCCATAGTACGAGTCTAAGACCTTAGCTATTAGGCCAGAGTAAGAGTTAAGACCTTAACCATTAGGCCAGAGTACGAGTCTAAGACCTTAGCTATTAGGCCAGAGTAAGAGTTAAGACCTTAGCTATTAGGCCAGAGTAAGAGTTAAGACCTTAACCATTAGGCCAGAGTATGAGTCTGAGACCTTAGCTATTAGGCCAGAGTAAGAGTTAAGACCTTAGCTATTAGGCCAGAGTAAGAGTTAAGACCTTAACCATTAGAAGAGAGTACGAGTCAAAGACCTTAGCTATTAGGCCAGAGTAAGAGTTAGGACCTTAGCTATTAGGCCAGAGTAAGAGCTAAGACCTTAACCAGTAGGCCAGAGTAAGAGTTAAGACCTTAACCATTAGGCCAGAGTACGAGTCTAAGACCTTATCTATTAGGCCAGAGTAAGAGTTAAGACCTTAACCAGTAGGCCAGAGTAAGAGTTAAGACCCTAACCATTAGGCCAGAGTACGAGTCTAAGACCTTAGCTATTAGGCCAGAGTAAGTGTTAAGACCTTAGCTATTAGACCATAGTAAGAGTTAAGACCTTAGATATTAGGCCAGAGTAAGATTAAAGACCTTAACCAGTAGGCCAGAGTAAGAGTTAAGACCTTAACCATTAGGCTAGAGTACGAGTCTAAGACCTTAGCTATTAGGCCAGAGTAAGAATTAAGACCTTAGCTATTAGGCCAGAGTAAGAGTTAAGACCTTAACCAGTAGGCCAGAGTAAGAGGTAAGACCTTAACATGTAGGCCATAGTACGAATCTAAGACCTTAGCTATTAGGCCAGAGTAAGAGTTAAGACCTTAGCTATTAGGCCAGAGTAAGAGTTAAGACCTTAACCATTAGACGAGAGTACGAGTCTAAGACCTTAGCTATTAGGCCAGAGTAAGATTTAAGACCTTAGCTATTATGCCAGAGTAATAGTTAACACCTTAGCTATTAGGCCAGAGTAAGAGTTAAGATCTTAGCTATTAGGCCAGAGTAAGAGTTAAGACCTTAGCTATTAGGCCAGAGTAAGAGTTAAGACCTTAACCATTAGGCCAGAGTACGAGTCTAAGACCTTAGCTATTAGGCCAGAGTAAGAGTTAAGACCTTAACCAGTAGGCCAGAGTAAGAGTTAAGACCTTAACCATTAGGCCAGAGTACGAGACTAAGACCTTAGCTTTTAGGCCAGAGTAAGAGTTAAGACCTTAGCTATTAGGCCAGAGTAAGAGTTAAGACCTTAACCAGTAGGCCAGAGTAAGAGTTAAGACCTTAACCTGTAGGCCATAGTATGAGTCTAAGACCTTAGCTATTAGGCCAGAGTAAGAGTTAAGACCTTAGCTATTAGGCCAGAGTAAGAGTTAAGACCTTAACCATTAGGCCAGAGTACGAGTCTAAGACCTTAGCTATAAGGCCAGAGTAAGAGTTAAGACCTTAGCTATTAGGCCAGAGTAAGAGTTAAGACCTTAACCAGTAGGCCAGAGTCCGAGTCTAAGACCTTAGCTATTAGGCCAGTGTAAGAGTTAAGACCTTAACCAGTAGGCCAGAGTACAAGTCTAAGACCTTAGCTATTAGGCCAGATTAAGAGTTAAGACCTTAACAATTAGGCCAGAGTACGGATCTAAGACCTTAGCTATTAGGCCACAGTAAGAGTTGAGACCTTAGCTATTAGGCCAGAGTAAGAGTTAAGACCTTAGCTATTAGGCCAGAGTAAGAGTCTAAGACCTTAGCTATTAGGCCAAAGTAAGAGTTAAGACCTTAACCAGTAGGCCAGAGTAAGAGTTAAGACCTTAACCTGTAGGCCATAGTACGAGTCTAAGACCTTAGCTATTAGGCCAGAGTAAGAGTTAAGACCTTAACCATTAGGCCAGAGTACGAGTCTAAGACCTTAGCTATTAGGCCAGAGTAAGAGTTAAGACCTTGACCATTAGGCCAGAGTACTAGTCTAAGACCTTAGCTATTAGGCCTGAGTAAGAGTTAAGACCTTAACCAGTAGGCCAGAGTACGAGTCTAAGACCTTAGCTATTAGGCCAGAGTAAGAGTTAAAACCGTAACCATTAGGCCAGAGTACGAGTCTAAGACCTTAGCTATTAGGCCAGAGTAAGAGTTAAGACCTTAACCAGTAGGTCAGAGTACGATTCTAAGACCTTAGCTATTAGGCCAGAGTAAGAGTTAAGAACTTAACGATTAGGCCAGAGTACGAGTCTAAGACCTTAGCTATTAGGCCAGAGTAAGAGTTAAGACCTTAGCTATTAGGCCAGAGTAAGAGTTAAGACCTTAACCATTAGGCCAGAGTACGAGTCTCAGACCATAGCTATTAGGCCAGAGTAAGAGTTAAGACCTTAGCTATTAGGCCAGAGTAAGAGTAAAGACCTTAACAAGTAGGCCAGCGTAAGAGTTAAGACCTTAACCAGTAGGCCAGAGTAAGAGTTAATACCTTAACCATTAGGCCAGAGTACGAGTCTAAGACCTTAGCTATTAGGCCAGAGTAAGAATTAAGACCTTAGCTATTAGGCCAGAGTAAGAGTTAAGACCTTAACCAGTAGGCCAGAGTAAGAGTTAAGACCTTAACATGTAGGCCATAGTACGAATCTAAGACCTTAGCTATTAGGCCAGAGTAAGAGTTAAGACCTTAGCTATTAGGCCAGAGTAAGAGTTAAGAACTTAACCATTAGAAGAGAGTACGAGTCAAAGACCTTAGCTATTAGGCCAGAGTAAGAGTTAAGACCTTAGCTATTAGGCCAGAGTAAGAGCTAAGACCTTAACCAGTAGGCCAGAGTAAGAGTTAAGACCTTAACCATTAGGCCAGAGTACGAGTCTAAGACCTTATCTATTAGGCCAGAGTAAGAGTTAAGACCTTAACCAGTAGGCCAGAGTAAGAGTTAAGACCTTAACCATTAGGCCAGAGTACGAGTCTAAGACCTTAGCTATTAGGCCAGAGTAAGAGTTAAGACCTCAGCTATTAGACCAGAGTAAGAGTTAAGACCTTAGATATTAGGCCAGAGTAAGAGTTAAGACCTTAACCAGTAGGCCAGAGTAAGAGTTAAGACGTTAACCAGTAGGCCAGAGTAAGAGTTAAGACCTTAACCATTAGGCCATAGTACGAGTCTAAGACCTTAGCTATTAGGCCAGAGTAAGAATTAAGACCTTAGCTATTAGGCCAGAGTAAGAGTTAAGACCTTAACCAGAAGGCCAGAGTAAGAGTTAAGACCTTAACATGTAGGCCATAGTATGAATCTAAGACCTTAGCTATTAGGCCAGAGTAAGAGTTAAGACCTTAGCTATTAGGCCAGAGTAAGAGTTAAGACCTTAACCATTAGACGAGAGTACGAGTCAAAGACCTTAGCTATTAGGCCAGAGTAAGAGTTAAGACCTTTGCTATTAGGCCAGAGTAAGAGCCAAGACCTTAACCAGTAGGCTAGAGTAAGAGTTAAGACCTTAACCATTAGGCCAGAGTACGAGTCTAAGACCTTATCTATTAGGCCAGAGTAAGAGTTAAGACCTTAACCAGTAGGCCAGAGTAAGAGTTAAGACCTTAACCATTGGGCCAGAGTACGAGTCTAAGACCTTAGCTATTAGGCCAGAGTAAGAGTTAAGACCTTAGCTATTAGACCAGAGTAAGAGTTAAGACCTTATATATTAGGCCAGAGTAAGAGTTAAGACCTTAACCAGTAGGCCAGAGTAAGAGTTAAGACCTTAACCAGTAGGCCAGAGTACGAGTCTAAGACCTTAGCTATTAGGCCAGAGTAAGACTTAAGACCTTAACCATTAGGCCAGAGTAAGAGTTAAGACCTTAACCATTAGGCCAGAGTAAGAGTCTAAGACCTTAGCTATTAGGCCAGAGTAAGAGTTAAGACCTTAACCAGTGGGCCAGAGTAAGAGTTAAGACCTTAACCATTAGGCCAGAGTATGAGTCTAAGACCTTAGCTATTAGGCCAGAGTAAGAGTTAAGACCTTAGCTATTAGGCCAGAGTAAGAGTTAAGACCTTAACCTGTAGGCCATAGTACGAGTCTAAGACCTTAGCTATTAGGCCAGAGTAAGAGTTAAGACCTTAACCATTAGGCCAGAGTACGAGTCTAAGACCTTAGCTATTAGGCCAGAGTAAGAGTTAAGACCTTAGCTATTAGGCCAGAGTAAGAGTTAAGACCTTAGCTATTAGGCCAGAGTAAGAGTTAAGACCTTAACCATTAGAAGAGAGTACGAGTCAAAGACCTTAGCTATTAGGCCAGAGTAAGAGTTAGGACCTTAGCTATTAGGCCAGAGTAAGAGCTAAGACCTTAACCAGTAGGCCAGAGTAAGAGTTAAGACCTTAACCATTAGGCCAGAGTACGAGTCTAAGACCTTATCTATTAGGCCAGAGTAAGAGTTAAGACCTTAACCAGTAGGCCAGAGTAAGAGTTAAGACCCTAACCATTAGGCCAGAGTACGAGTCTAAGACCTTAGCTATTAGGCCAGAGTAAGTGTTAAGACCTTAGCTATTAGACCAGAGTAAGAGTTAAGACCTTAGATATTAGGCCAGAGTAAGATTTAAGACCTTAACCAGTAGGCCAGAGTAAGAGTTAAGACCTTAACCATTAGGCCAGAGTACGAGTCTAAGACCTTAGCTATTAGGCCAGAGTAAGAATTAAGACTTTAGCTATTAGGCCAGAGTAAGAGTTAAGACCTTAACCAGTAGGCCAGAGTAAGAGTTAAGACCTTAACCATTAGGCCAGAGTACGAGTCTAAGACCTTAGCTATTAGGCCAGAGTAAGAGTTAAGACCTTAGCTATTAGACCAGAGTAAGAGTTAAGACCTTAGATATTAGGCCAGAGTAAAAGTTAAGACCTTAACCAGTAGGCCAGAGTAAGAGTTAAGACGTTAACCAGTAGGCCAGAGTAAGAGTTAAGACCTTAACCATTAGGCCATAGTACGAGTCTAAGACCTTAGCTATTAGGCCAGAGTAAGAATTAAGACCTTAGCTATTAGGCCAGAGTAAGAGTTAAGACCTTAACCAGAAGGCCAGAGTAAGAGTTAAGACCTTAACATGTAGGCCATAGTATGAATCTAAGACCTTAGCTATTAGGCCAGAGTAAGAGTTAAGACCTTAGCTATTAGGCCAGAGTAAGAGTTAAGACCTTAACCATTAGACGAGAGTACGAGTCAAAGACCTTAGCTATTAGGCCAGAGTAAGAGTTAAGACCTTTGCTATTAGGCCAGAGTAAGAGCCAAGACCTTAACCAGTAGGCCAGAGTAAGAGTTAAGACCTTAACCATTAGGCCAGAGTACGAGTCTAAGACCTTATCTATTAGGCCAGAGTAAGAGTTAAGACCTTAACCAGTAGGCCAGAGTAAGAGTTAAGACCTTAACCATTGGGCCAGAGTACGAGTCTAAGACCTTAGCTATTAGGCCAGAGTAAGAGTTAAGACCTTAGCTATTAGACCAGAGTAAGAGTTAAGACCTTATATATTAGGCCAGAGTAAGAGTTAAGACCTTAACCAGTAGGCCAGAGTAAGAGTTAAGACCTTAACCAGTAGGCCAGAGTACGAGTCTAAGACCTTAGCTATTAGGCCAGAGTAAGACTTAAGACCTTAACCATTAGGCCAGAGTAAGAGTTAAGACCTTAACCATTAGGCCAGAGTAAGAGTCTAAGACCTTAGCTATTAGGCCAGAGTAAGAGTTAAGACCTTAACCAGTGGGCCAGAGTAAGAGTTAAGACCTTAACCATTAGGCCAGAGTATGAGTCTAAGACCTTAGCTATTAGGCCAGAGTAAGAGTTAAGACCTTAGCTATTAGGCCAGAGTAAGAGTTAAGACCTTAACCTGTAGGCCATAGTACGAGTCTAAGACCTTAGCTATTAGGCCAGAGTAAGAGTTAAGACCTTAACCATTAGGCCAGAGTACGAGTCTAAGACCTTAGCTATTAGGCCAGAGTAAGAGTTAAGACCTTAGCTATTAGGCCAGAGTAAGAGTTAAGACCTTAGCTATTAGGCCAGAGTAAGAGTTAAGACCTTAACCATTAGAAGAGAGTACGAGTCAAAGACCTTAGCTATTAGGCCAGAGTAAGAGTTAGGACCTTAGCTATTAGGCCAGAGTAAGAGCTAAGACCTTAACCAGTAGGCCAGAGTAAGAGTTAAGACCTTAACCATTAGGCCAGAGTACGAGTCTAAGACCTTATCTATTAGGCCAGAGTAAGAGTTAAGACCTTAACCAGTAGGCCAGAGTAAGAGTTAAGACCCTAACCATTAGGCCAGAGTACGAGTCTAAGACCTTAGCTATTAGGCCAGAGTAAGTGTTAAGACCTTAGCTATTAGACCAGAGTAAGAGTTAAGACCTTAGATATTAGGCCAGAGTAAGATTTAAGACCTTAACCAGTAGGCCAGAGTAAGAGTTAAGACCTTAACCATTAGGCCAGAGTACGAGTCTAAGACCTTAGCTATTAGGCCAGAGTAAGAATTAAGACCTTAGCTATTAGGCCAGAGTAAGAGTTAAGACCTTAACCAGTAGGCCAGAGTAAGAGTTAAGACCTTAACATGTAGGCCATAGTACGAATCTAAGACCTTAGCTATTAGGCCAGAGTAAGAGTTAAGACCTTAGCTATTAGGCCAGAGTAAGAGTTAAGACCTTAACCATTAGACGAGAGTACGTGTCAAAGACCTTAGATATTAGGCCAGAGTAAGAGTTAAGACCTTAGCTATTAGGCCAGAGTAAGAGCTAAGACCTTAACCAGTAGGCCAGAGTAAGAGTTAAGACCTTAACCATTAGGCCAGAGTTCGTGTCTAAGACCTTAGCTATTAGGCCAGAGTAAGAGTTAAGACCTTAGCTATTAGGCCAGAGTAAGAGTTAAGACCTTATCCATTAGGCCAGAGTATGAGTCTAAGACCTTAGCTATTAGGCCAGAGTAAGAGTTAAGACCTTAGCTATAAGGCCAGAGTAAGAGTTAAGACCTTAACCATTAGGCCAGAGTACGAGTCTAAGACCTTAGCTATTAGGCCAGAGTAAGATTTAAGACCTTAGCTATTAGGCCAGAGTAATAGTTAACACCTTAGCTATTAGGCCAGAGTAAGAGTTAAGACCTTAACCAGTAGGCCAGAGTAAGAGTTAAGACCTTAACCTGTAGGCCATAGTACGAGTCTAAGACCTTAGCTATTAGGCCAGAGTAAGAGTTAAGACCTTAGCTATTAGGCCAGAGTAAGAGTTAAGACCTTAACCATTAGGCCAGAGTACGAGTCTAAGACCTCAGCTATAAGGCCAGAGTAAGAGTTAAGACCTTAGCTATTAGGCCAGAGTAAGAGTTAGGACCTTAACCAGTAGGCCAGAGTCCGAGTCTAAGACCTTAGCTGTTAGGCCAGTGTAAGAGTTAAGACCTTAACCAGTAGGCCAGAGTACAAGTCTAAGACCTTAGCTATTAGGCCAGAGTAAGAGTTAAGACCTTAACAATTAGGCCAGAGTACGAGTCTAAGACCTTAGCTATTAGGCCACAGTAAGAGTTAAGACCTTAGCTATTAGGCCAGAGTAAGAGTTAAGACCTTAACCATTAGGCCAGAGTACGAGTCTAAGACCATAGCTATTAGGCCAGAGTAAGAGTTAAGACCTTAGCTATTAGGCCAGAGTAAGAGTTAAGACCTTAACCTGTAGGCCATAGTACGAGTCTAAGTCCTTAGCTATTAGGCCAGAGTAAGAGTTAAGACCTTAACCATTAGGCCAGAGTACGAGTCTAAGACCTTAGCTATTAGGCCAGAGTAAGAGTTAAGACCTTAAACATTAGGCCTGAGTACGAGTCTAAGACCTTAGCTATTAGGCCAGAGTAAGAGTTAAGACCTTAACCATTAGGCCAGAGTACGAGTCTAAGACCTTAGCTATTAGGCCAGAGTAAGAGTTAAGACCTTAACCAGTAGGCCAGAGTACGAGTCTAAGACCTTAGCTGTTAGGCCAGAGTAAGAGTTAAGACCTTAACCATTAGGCCAGAGTACGAGTCTAAGACCTTAGCTATTAGGCCAGAGTAAGAGTTAAGACCTTAACCAGTAGGCCAGAGTAAGAGTTAAGACGTTAACCAGTAGGCCAGAGTAAGAGTTAAGACCTTAACCATTAGGCCATAGTACGAGTCTAAGACCTTAGCTATTAGGCCAGAGTAAGAATTAAGACCTTATCTATTAGGCCAGAGTAAGAGTTAAGACCTTAACCAGAAGGCCAGAGTAAGAGTTAAGACCTTAACATGTAGGCCATAGTATGAATCTAAGACCTTAGCTATTAGGCCAGAGTAAGAGTTAAGACCTTAGCTATTAGGCCAGAGTAAGAGTTAAGACCTTAACCATTAGACGAGAGTACGAGTCAAAGACCTTAGCTATTAGGCCAGAGTAAGAGTTAAGACCTTTGCTATTAGGCCAGAGTAAGAGCCAAGACCTTAACCAGTAGGCCAGAGTAAGAGTTAAGACCTTAACCATTAGGCCAGAGTACGAGTCTAAGACCTTATCTATTAGGCCAGAGTAAGAGTTAAGACCTTAACCAGTAGGCCAGAGTAAGAGTTAAGACCTTAACCATTGGGCCAGAGTACGAGTCTAAGACCTTAGCTATTAGGCCAGAGTAAGAGTTAAGACCTTAGCTATTAGACCAGAGTAAGAGTTAAGACCTTATATATTAGGCCAGAGTAAGAGTTAAGACCTTAACCAGTAGGCCAGAGTAAGAGTTAAGACCTTAACCAGTAGGCCAGAGTACGAGTCTAAGACCTTAGCTATTAGGCCAGAGTAAGAGTTAAGACCTTAACCATTAGGCCAGAGTAAGAGTTAAGACCTTAACCATTAGGCCAGAGTAAGAGTCTAAGACCTTAGCTATTAGGCCAGAGTAAGAGTTAAGACCTTAACCAGTGGGCCAGAGTAAGAGTTAAGACCTTAACCATTAGGCCAGAGTACGAGTCTAAGACCTTAGCTATTAGGCCAGAGTAAGAGTTAAGACCTTAACCTGTAGGCCATAGTACGAGTCTAAGACCTTAGCTATTAGGCCAGAGTAAGAGTTAAGACCTTAACCATTAGGCCAGAGTACGAGTCTAAGACCTTAGCTATTAGGCCAGAGTAAGAGTTAAGACCTTAGCTATTAGGCCAGAGTAGGAGTTAAGACCTTAACCATTAGGCCAGAGTACGAGTCTAAGACCTTAGCTATAAGGCCAGAGTAAGAGTTAAGACCTTAGCTATTAGGCCAGAGTAAGAGTTAAGACCTTAACCAGTAGGCCAGAGTCCGAGTCTAAGACCTTAGCTATTAGGCCAGTGTAAGAGTTAAGACCTTAACCAGTAGGCCAGAGTACAAGTCTAAGACCTTAGCTATTAGGCCAGATTAAGAGTTAAGACCTTAACAATTAGGCCAGAGTACGGATCTAAGACCTTAGCTATTAGGCCACAGTAAGAGTTAAGACCTTAGCTATTAGGCCAGAGTAAGAGTTAAGACCTTAGCTATTAGGCCAGAGTAAGAGTCTAAGACCTTAGCTATTAGGCCAGAGTAAGAGTTAAGACCTTAACCAGTAGGCCAGAGTAAGAGTTAAGACCTTAACCTGTAGGCCATAGTACGAGTCTAAGACCTTAGCTATTAGGCCAGAGTAAGAGTTAAGACCTTAACCATTAGGCCAGAGTACGAGTCTAAGACCTTAGCTATTAGGCCAGAGTAAGAGTTAAGACCTTGACCATTAGGCCAGAGTACTAGTCTAAGACCTTAGCTATTAGGCCAGAGTAGGAGTTAAGACCTTAACCAGTAGGCCAGAGTACGAGTCTAAGACCTTAGCTATTAGGCCAGAGTAAGAGTTAAAACCGTAACCATTAGGCCAGAGTACGAGTCTAAGACCTTAGCTATTAGGCCAGAGTAAGAGTTAAGACCTTAACCAGTAGGTCAGAGTACGATTCTAAGACCTTAGCTATTAGGCCAGAGTAAGAGTTAAGAACTTAACGATTAGGCCAGAGTACGAGTCTAAGACCTTAGCTATTAGGCCAGAGTAAGAGTTAAGACCTTAGCTATTAGGCCAGAGTAAGAGTTAAGACCTTAACCATTAGGCCAGAGTACGAGTCTCAGACCATAGCTATTAGGCCAGAGTAAGAGTTAAGACCTTAGCTATTAGGCCAGAGTAAGAGTAAAGACCTTAACAAGTAGGCCAGCGTAAGAGTTAAGACCTTAACCAGTAGGCCAGAGTAAGAGTTAATACCTTAACCATTAGGCCAGAGTACGAGTCTAAGACCTTAGCTATTAGGCCAGAGTAAGAATTAAGACCTTAGCTATTAGGCCAGAGTAAGAGTTAAGACCTTAACCAGTAGGCCAGAGTAAGAGTTAAGACCTTAACATGTAGGCCATAGTCCGAATCTAAGACCTTAGCTATTAGGCCAGAGTAAGAGTTAAGACCTTAGCTATTAGGCCAGAGTAAGAGTTAAGAACTTAACCATTAGAAGAGAGTACGAGTCAAAGACCTTAGCTATTAGGCCAGAGTAAGAGTTAAGACCTTAGCTATTAGGCCAGAGTAAGAGCTAAGACCTTAACCAGTACGCCAGAGTAAGAGTTAAGACCTTAACCATTAGGCCAGAGTACGAGTCTAAGACCTTATCTATTAGGCCAGAGTAAGAGTTAAGACCTTAACCAGTAGGCCAGAGTAAGAGTTAAGACCTTAACCATTAGGCCAGAGTACGAGTCTAAGACCTTAGCTATTAGGCCAGAGTAAGAGTTAAGACCTCAGCTATTAGACCAGAGTAAGAGTTAAGACCTTAGATATTAGGCCAGAGTAAGAGTTAAGACCTTAACCAGTAGGCCAGAGTAAGAGTTAAGACGTTAACCAGTTTGCCAGAGTAAGAGTTAAGACCTTAACCATTAGGCCATAGTACGAGTCTAAGACCTTAGCTATTAGGCCAGAGTAAGAATTAAGACCTTAGCTATTAGGCCAGAGTAAGAGTTAAGACCTTAACCAGAAGGCCAGAGTAAGAGTTAAGACCTTAACATGTAGGCCATAGTATGAATCTAAGACCTTAGCTATTAGGCCAGAGTAAGAGTTAAGACCTTAACCAGTGGGCCAGAGTAAGAGTTAAGACCTTAACCATTAGGCCAGAGTACGAGTCTAAGACCTTAGCTATTAGGCCAGAGTAAGAGTTAAGACCTTAGCTATTAGGCCAGAGTAAGAGTTAAGACCTTAACCTGTAGGCCATAGTACGAGTCTAAGACCTTAGCTATTAGGCCAGAGTAAGAGTTAAGACCTTAACCATTAGGCAAGAGTACGAGTCTAAGACCTTAGCTATTAGGCCAGAGTAAGAGTTAAGACCTTAGCTATTAGGCCAGAGTAAGAGTTAAGACCTTAACCATTTGGCCAGAGTACGAGTCTGAGACCTTAGCTATTAGGCCAGAGTAAGAGTTAAGACCTTAGCTATTAGGCCAGAGTAAGAGTTAAGACCTTAACCATTAGAAGAGAGTACGAGTCAAAGACCTTAGCTATTAGGCCAGAGTAAGAGTTAGGACCTTAGCTATTAGGCCAGAGTAAGAGCTAAGACCTTAACCAGTAGGCCAGAGTAAGAGTTAAGACCTTAACCATTAGGCCAGAGTACGAGTCTATTACCTTATCTATTAGGCCAGAGTAAGAGTTAAGACCTTAACCAGTAGGCCAGAGTAAGAGTTAAGACCCTAACCATTAGGCCAGAGTACGAGTCTAAGACCTTAGCTATTAGGCCAGAGTAAGTGTTAAGACCTTAGCTATTAGACCAGAGTAAGAGTTAAGACCTTAGATATTAGGCCAGAGTAAGATTTAAGACCTTAACCAGTAGGCCAGAGTAAGAGTTAAGACCTTAACCATTAGGCCAGAGTACGAGTCTAAGACCTTAGCTATTAGGCCAGAGTAAGAATTAAGACCTTAGCTATTAGGCCAGAGTAAGAGTTAAGACCTTAACCAGTAGGCCAGAGTAAGAGTTAAGACCTTAACCATTAGGCCAGAGTACGAGTCTAAGACCTTAGCTATTAGGCCAGAGTAAGAGTTAAGACCTTAGCTATTAGACCAGAGTAAGAGTTAAGACCTTAGATATTAGGCCAGAGTAAAAGTTAAGACCTTAACCAGTAGGCCAGAGTAAGAGTTAAGACGTTAACCAGTAGGCCAGAGTAAGAGTTAAGACCTTAACCATTAGGCCATAGTACGAGTCTAAGACCTTAGCTATTAGGCCAGAGTAAGAATTAAGACCTTAGCTATTAGGCCAGAGTAAGAGTTAAGACCTTAGATATTAGGCCAGAGTAAGAGTTAAGACCTTAACCAGTAGGCCAGAGTAAGAGTTAAGACGTTAACCAGTAGGCCAGAGTAAGAGTTAAGACCTTAACCATTAGGCCATAGTACGAGTCTAAGACCTTAGCTATTAGGCCAGAGTAAGAATTAAGACCTTAGCTATTAGGCCAGAGTAAGAGTTAAGACCTTAACCAGAAGGCCAGAGTAAGAGTTAAGACCTTAACATGTAGGCCATAGTATGAATCTAAGACCTTAGCTATTAGGCCAGAGTAAGAGTTAAGACCTTAGCTATTAGGCCAGAGTAAGAGTTAAGACCTTAACCATTAGACGAGAGTACGAGTCAAAGACCTTAGCTATTAGGCCAGAGTAAGAGTTAAGACCTTTGCTATTAGGCCAGAGTAAGAGCCAAGACCTTAACCAGTAGGCCAGAGTAAGAGTTAAGACCTTAACCATTAGGCCAGAGTACGAGTCTAAGACCTTATCTATTAGGCCAGAGTAAGAGTTAAGACCTTAACCAGTAGGCCAGAGTAAGAGTTAAGACCTTAACCATTGGGCCAGAGTACGAGTCTAAGACCTTAGCTATTAGGCCAGAGTAAGAGTTAAGACCTTAGCTATTAGACCAGAGTAAGAGTTAAGACCTTATATATTAGGCCAGAGTAAGAGTTAAGACCTTAACCAGTAGGCCAGAGTAAGAGTTAAGACCTTAACCAGTAGGCCAGAGTACGAGTCTAAGACCTTAGCTATTAGGCCAGAGTAAGAGTTAAGACCTTAACCATTAGGCCAGAGTAAGAGTTAAGACCTTAACCATTAGGCCAGAGTAAGAGTCTAAGACCTTAGCTATTAGGCCAGAGTAAGAGTTAAGACCTTAACCAGTGGGCCAGAGTAAGAGTTAAGACCTTAACCATTAGGCCAGAGTACGAGTCTAAGACCTTAGCTATTAGGCCAGAGTAAGAGTTAAGACCTTAGCTATTAGGCCAGAGTAAGAGTTAAGACCTTAACCTGTAGGCCATAGTACGAGTCTAAGACCTTAGCTATTAGGCCAGAGTAAGAGTTAAGACCTTAACCATTAGGCCAGAGTACGAGTCTAAGACCTTAGCTATTAGGCCAGAGTAAGAGTTAAGACCTTAGCTATTAGGCCAGAGTAAGAGTTAAGACCTTAACCATTTGGCCAGAGTACGAGTCTGAGACCTTAGCTATTAGGCCAGAGTAAGAGTTAAGACCTTAGCTATTAGGCCAGAGTAAGAGTTAAGACCTTAACCATTAGAAGAGAGTACGAGTCAAAGACCTTAGCTATTAGGCCAGAGTAAGAGTTAGGACTTTAGCTATTAGGCCAGAGTAAGAGCTAAGACCTTAACCAGTAGGCCAGAGTAAGAGTTAAGACCTTAACCATTAGGCCAGAGTACGAGTCTAAGACCTTATCTATTAGGCCAGAGTAAGAGTTAAGACCTTAACCAGTAGGCCAGAGTAAGAGTTAAGACCCTAACCATTAGGCCAGAGTACGAGTCTAAGACCTTAGCTATTAGGCCAGAGTAAGTGTTAAGACCTTAGCTATTAGACCAGAGTAAGAGTTAAGACCTTAGATATTAGGCCAGAGTAAGATTTAAGACCTTAACCAGTAGGCCAGAGTAAGAGTTAAGACCTTAACCATTAGGCCAGAGTACGAGTCTAAGACCTTAGCTATTAGGCCAGAGTAAGAATTAAGACCTTAGCTATTAGGCCAGAGTAAGAGTTAAGACCTTAACCAGTAGGCCAGAGTAAGAGTTAAGACCTTAACCATTAGGCCAGAGTACGAGTCTAAGACCTTAGCTATTAGGCCAGAGTAAGAGTTAAGACCTTAGATATTAGGCCAGAGTAAAAGTTAAGACCTTAACCAGTAGGCCAGAGTAAGAGTTAAGACGTTAACCAGTAGGCCAGAGTAAGAGTTAAGACCTTAACCATTAGGCCATAGTACGAGTCTAAGACCTTAGCTATTAGGCCAGAGTAAGAATTAAGACCTTAGCTATTAGGCCAGAGTAAGAGTTAAGACCTTAACCAGAAGGCCAGAGTAAGAGTTAAGACCTTAACATGTAGGCCATAGTATGAATCTAAGACCTTAGCTATTAGGCCAGAGTAAGAGTTAAGACCTTAGCTATTAGGCCAGAGTAAGAGTTAAGACCTTAACCATTAGACGAGAGTACGAGTCAAAGACCTTAGCTATTAGGCCAGAGTAAGAGTTAAGACCTTTGCTATTAGGCCAGAGTAAGAGCCAAGACCTTAACCAGTAGGCCAGAGTAAGAGTTAAGACCTTAACCATTAGGCCAGAGTACGAGTCTAAGACCTTATCTATTAGGCCAGAGTAAGAGTTAAGACCTTAACCAGTAGGCCAGAGTAAGAGTTAAGACCTTAACCATTGGGCCAGAGTACGAGTCTAAGACCTTAGCTATTAGGCCAGAGTAAGAGTTAAGACCTTAGCTATTAGACCAGAGTAAGAGTTAAGACCTTATATATTAGGCCAGAGTGAGAGTTAAGACCTTAACCAGTAGGCCAGAGTAAGAGTTAAGACCTTAACCAGTAGGCCAGAGTACGAGTCTAAGACCTTAGCTATTAGGCCAGAGTAAGAGTTAAGACCTTAACCATTAGGCCAGAGTAAGAGTTAAGACCTTAACCATTAGGCCAGAGTAAGAGTCTAAGACCTTAGCTATTAGGCCAGAGTAAGAGTTAAGACCTTAACCAGTGGGCCAGAGTAAGAGTTAAGACCTTAACTATTAGGCCAGAGTACGAGTCTAAGACCTTAGCTATTAGGCCAGAGTAAGAGTTAAGACCTTAGCTATTAGGCCAGAGTAAGAGTTAAGACCTTAACCTGTAGGCCATAGTACGAGTCTAAGACCTTAGCTATTAGGCCAGAGTAAGAGTTAAGACCTTAACCATTAGGCCAGAGTACGAGTCTAAGACCTTAGCTATTAGGCCAGAGTAAGAGTTAAGACCTTAGCTATTAGGCCAGAGTAAGAGTTAAGACCTTAACCATTAGGCCAGAGTATGAGTCTGAGACCTTAGCTATTAGGCCAGAGTAAGAGTTAAGACCTTAGCTATTAGGCCAGAGTAAGAGTTAAGACCTTAACCATTAGAAGAGAGTACGAGTCAAAGACCTTAGCTATTAGGCCAGAGTAAGAGTTAGGACCTTAGCTATTAGGCCAGAGTAAGAGCTAAGACCTTAACCAGTAGGCCAGAGTAAGAGTTAAGACCTTAACCATTAGGCCAGAGTACGAGTCTAAGACCTTATCTATTAGGCCAGAGTAAGAGTTAAGACCTTAACCAGTAGGCCAGAGTAAGAGTTAAGACCCTAACCATTAGGCCAGAGTACGAGTCTAAGACCTTAGCTATTAGGCCAGAGTAAGTGTTAAGACCTTAGCTATTAGACCATAGTAAGAGTTAAGACCTTAGATATTAGGCCAGAGTAAGATTAAAGACCTTAACCAGTAGGCCAGAGTAAGAGTTAAGACCTTAACCACTAGGCTAGAGTACGAGTCTAAGACCTTAGCTATTAGGCCAGAGTAAGAATTAAGACCTTAGCTATTAGGCCAGAGTAAGAGTTAAGACCTTAACCAGTAGGCCAGAGTAAGAGTTAAGACCTTAACATGTAGGCCATAGTACGAATCTAAGACCTTAGCTATTAGGCCAGAGTAAGAGTTAAGACCTTAGCTATTAGGCCAGAGTAAGAGTTAAGACCTTAACCATTAGACGAGAGTACGAGTCAAAGACCTTAGATATTAGGCCAGAGTAAGAGTTAAGACCTTAGCTATTAGGCCAGAGTAAGAGCTAAGACCTTAACCAGTAGGCCAGAGTAAGAGTTAAGACCTTAACCATTAGGCCAGAGTTCGTGTCTAAGACCTTAGCTATTAGGCCAGAGTAAGAGTTAAGACCTTAGCTATTAGGCCAGAGTAAGAGTTAAGACCTTAACCATTAGGCCAGAGTATGAGTCTAAGACCTTAGCTATTAGGCCAGAGTAAGAGTTAAGACCTTAGCTATAAGACCAGAGTAAGAGTTAAGACCTTAACCATTAGGCCAGAGTACGAGTCTAAGACCTTAGCTATTAGGCCAGAGTAAGATTTAAGACCTTAGCTATTAGGCCAGAGTAATAGTTAACACCTTAGCTATTAGGCCAGAGTAAGAGTTAAGACCTTAACCAGTAGGCCAGAGTAAGAGTTAAGACCTTAACCTGTAGGCCATAGTACGAGTCTAAGACCTTAGCTATTAGGCCAGAGTAAGAGTTAAGACCTTAGCTATTAGGCCAGAGTAAGAGTTAAGACCTTAACCATTAGGCCAGAGTACGAGTCTAAGACCTCAGCTATAAGGCCAGAGTAAGAGTTAAGACCTTAGCTATTAGGCCAGAGTAAGAGTTAGGACCTTAACCAGTTGGCCAGAGTCCGAGTCTAAGACCTTAGCTGTTAGGCCAGTGTAAGAGTTAAGACCTTAACCAGTAGGCCAGAGTACAAGTCTAAGACCTTAGCTATTAGGCCAGAGTAAGAGTTAAGACCTTAACAATTAGGCCAGAGTACGAGTCTAAGACCTTAGCTATTAGGCCACAGTAAGAGTTAAGACCTTAGCTATTAGGCCAGAGTAAGAGTTAAGACCTTAACCATTAGGCCAGAGTACGAGTCTAAGACCATAGCTATTAGGCCAGAGTAAGAGTTAAGACCTTAGCTATTAGGCCAGAGTAAGAGTTAAGACCTTAACCTGTAGGCCATAGTACAAGTCTAAGTCCTTAGCTATTAGGCCAGAGTAAGAGTTAAGACCTTAACCATTAGGCCAGAGTACGAGTCTAAGACCTTAGCTATTAGGCCAGAGTAAGAGTTAAGACCTTAAACATTAGGCCTGAGTACGAGTCTAAGACCTTAGCTGTTAGGCCAGAGTAAGAGTTAAGACCTTAACCATTAGGCCAGAGTACGAGTCTAAGACCTTAGCTATTAGGCCAGAGTAAGAGTTAAGACCTTAACCAGTAGGCCAGAGTAAGAGTTAAGACGTTAACCAGTAGGCCAGAGTAAGAGTTAAGACCTTAACCATTAGGCCATAGTACGAGTCTAAGACCTTAGCTATTAGGCCAGAATAAGAATTACGACCTTAGCTATTAGGCCAGAGTAAGAGTTAAGACCTTAACCAGAAGGCCAGAGTAAGAGTTAAGACCTTAACATGTAGGCCATAGTATGAATCTAAGACCTTAGCTATTAGGCCAGAGTAAGAGTTAAGACCTTAGCTATTAGGCCAGAGTAAGAGTTAAGACCTTAACCATTAGACGAGAGTACGAGTCAAAGACCTTAGCTATTAGGCCAGAGTAAGAGTTAAGACCTTTGCTATTAGGCCAGAGTAAGAGCCAAGACCTTAACCAGTAGGCCAGAGTAAGAGTTAAGACCTTAACCATTAGGCCAGAGTACGAGTCTAAGACCTTATCTATTAGGCCAGAGTAAGAGTTAAGACCTTAACCAGTAGGCCAGAGTAAGAGTTAAGACCTTAACCATTGGGCCAGAGTACGAGTCTAAGACCTTAGCTATTAGGCCAGAGTAAGAGTTAAGACCTTAGCTATTAGACCAGAGTAAGAGTTAAGACCTTATATATTAGGCCAGAGTAAGAGTTAAGACCTTAACCAGTAGGCCAGAGTAAGAGTTAAGACCTTAACCAGTAGGCCAGAGTACGAGTCTAAGACCTTAGCTATTAGGCCAGAGTAAGAGTTAAGACCTTAACCATTAGGCCAGAGTAAGAGTTAAGACCTTAACCATTAGGCCAGAGTAAGAGTCTAAGACCTTAGCTATTAGGCCAGAGTAAGAGTTAAGACCTTAACCAGTGGGCCAGAGTAAGAGTTAAGACCTTAACCATTAGGCCAGAGTACGAGTCTAAGACCTTAGCTATTAGGCCAGAGTAAGAGTTAAGACCTTAGCTATTAGGCCAGAGTAAGAGTTAAGACCTTAACCTGTAGGCCATAGTACGAGTCTAAGACCTTAGCTATTAGGCCAGAGTAAGAGTTAAGACCTTAACCATTAGGCCAGAGTACGAGTCTAAGACCTTAGCTATTAGGCCAGAGTAAGAGTTAAGACCTTAGCTATTAGGCCAGAGTAAGAGTTAAGACCTTAACCATTAGGCCAGAGTATGAGTCTGAGACCTTAGCTATTAGGCCAGAGTAAGAGTTAAGACCTTAGCTATTAGGCCAGAGTAAGAGTTAAGACCTTAACCATTAGAAGAGAGTACGAGTCAAAGACCTTAGCTATTAGGCCAGAGTAAGAGCTAAGACCTTAACCAGTAGGCCAGAGTAAGAGTTAAGACCTTAACCATTAGGCCAGAGTACGAGTCTAAGACCTTATCTATTAGGCCAGAGTAAGAGTTAAGACCTTAACCAGTAGGCCAGAGTAAGAGCTAAGACCTTAACCAGTAGGCCAGAGTAAGAGTTAAGACCTTAACCATTAGGCCATAGTACGAATCTAAGACCTTAGCTATTAGGCCAGAGTAAGAGTTAAGACCTTAGCTATTAGGCCAGAGTAAGAGTTAAGACCTTAACCATTAGACGAGAGTACGAGTCAAAGACCTTAGATATTAGGCCAGAGTAAGAGTTAAGACCTTAGCTATTAGGCCAGAGTAAGAGCTAAGACCTTAACCAGTAGGCCAGAGTAAGAGTTAAGACCTTAACCATTAGGCCAGAGTTCGTGTCTAAGACCTTAGCTATTAGGCCAGAGTAAGAGTTAAGACCTTAGCTATTAGGCCAGAGTAAGAGTTAAGACCTTAACCATTAGGCCAGAGTATGAGTCTAAGACCTTAGCTATTAGGCCAGAGTAAGAGTTAAGACCTTAGCTATTAGGCCAGAGTAAGAGTTAAGACCTTAACCTGTAGGCCATAGTACGAGTCTAAGACCTTAGCTATTAGGCCAGAGTAAGAGTTAAAACATTAACCATTAGGCCAGAGTACGAGTCTAAGACCTTAGCTATTAGGCCAGAGTAAGAGTTAAGACCTTAGCTATTAGGCCAGAGTAAGAGTTAAGACCTTAACCATTAGGCCAGAGTATGAGTCTGAGACCTTAGCTATTAGGCCAGAGTAAGAGTTAAGACCTTAGCTATTAGGCCAGAGTAAGAGTTAAGACCTTAACCATTAGAAGAGAATACGAGTCAAAGACCTTAGCTATTAGGCCAGAGTAAGAGCTAAGACCTTAACCAGTAGGCCAGAGTAAGAGTTAAGACCTTAACCATTAGGCCAGAGTACGAGTCTAAGACCTTATCTATTAGGCCAGAGTAAGAGTTAAGACCTTAACCAGTAGGCCAGAGTAAGAGTTAAGACCCTAACCATTAGGCCAGAGTACGAGTCTAAGACCTTAGCTATTAGGCCAGAGTAAGTGTTAAGACCTTAGCTATTAGACCATAGTAAGAGTTAAGACCTTAGATATTAGGCCAGAGTAAGATTTAAGACCTTAACCAGTAGGCCAGAGTAAGAGTTAAGACCTTAACCATTAGGCTAGAGTACGAGTCTAAGACCTTAGCTATTAGGCCAGAGTAAGAATTAAGACCTTAGCTATTAGGCCAGAGTAAGAGTTAAGACCTTAACCAGTAGGCCAGAGTAAGAGTTAAGACCTTAACATGTAGGCCATAGTACGAATCTAAGACCTTAGCTATTAGGCCAGAGTAAGAGTTAAGACCTTAGCTATTAGGCCAGAGTAAGAGTTAAGACCTTAACCATTAGACGAGAGTACGAGTCAAAGACCTTAGATATTAGGCCAGAGTAAGAGTTAAGACCTTAGCTATTAGGCCAGAGTAAGAGCTAAGACCTTAACCAGTAGGCCAGAGTAAGAGTTAAGACCTTAACCATTAGGCCAGAGTTCGTGTCTAAGACCTTAGCTATTAGGCCAGAGTAAGAGTTAAGACCTTAGCTATTAGGCCAGAGTAAGAGTTAAGACCTTAACCATTAGGCCAGAGTATGAGTCTAAGACCTTAGCTATTAGGCCAGAGTAAGAGTTAAGACCTTAGCTATAAGGCCAGAGTAAGAGTTAAGACCTTAACCATTAGGCCAGAGTACGAGTCTAAGACCTTAGCTATTAGGCCAGAGTAAGATTTAAGACCTTAGCTATTAGGCCAGAGTAATAGTTAACACCTTAGCTATTAGGCCAGAGTAAGAGTTAAGACCTTAACCAGTAGGCCAGAGTAAGAGTTAAGACCTTAACCTGTAGGCCATAGTACGAGTCTAAGACCTTAGCTATTAGGCCAGAGTAAGAGTTAAGACCTTAGCTATTAGGCCAGAGTAAGAGTTAAGACCTTAACCATTAGGCCAGAGTACGAGTCTAAGACCTCAGCTATAAGGCCAGAGTAAGAGTTAAGACCTTAGCTATTAGGCCAGAGTAAGAGTTAGGACCTTAACCAGTAGGCCAGAGTCCGAGTCTAAGACCTTAGCTGTTAGGCCAGTGTAAGAGTTAAGACCTTAACCAGTAGGCCAGAGTACAAGTCTAAGACCTTAGCTATTAGGCCAGAGTAAGAGTTAAGACCTTAACAATTAGGCCAGAGTACGAGTCTAAGACCTTAGCTATTAGGCCACAGTAAGAGTTAAGACCTTAGCTATTAGGCCAGAGTAAGAGTTAAGACCTTAACCATTAGGCCAGAGTACGAGTCTAAGACCATAGCTATTAGGCCAGAGTAAGAGTTAAGACCTTAGCTATTAGGCCAGAGTAAGAGTTAAGACCTTAACCTGTAGGCCATAGTACGAGTCTAAGTCCTTAGCTATTAGGCCAGAGTAAGAGTTAAGACCTTAACCATTAGGCCAGAGTACGAGTCTAAGACCTTAGCTATTAGGCCAGAGTAAGAGTTAAGACCTTAAACATTAGGCCTGAGTACGAGTCTAAGACCTTAGCTATTAGGCCAGAGTAAGAGTTAAGACCTTAACCATTAGGCCAGAGTACGAGTCTAAGACCTTAGCTATTAGGCCAGAGTAAGAGTTAAGACCTTAACCAGTAGGCCAGAGTACGAGTCTAAGACCTTAGCTGTTAGGCCAGAGTAAGAGTTAAGACCTTAACCATTAGGCCAGAGTACGAGTCTAAGACCTTAGCTATTAGGCCAGAGTAAGAGTTAAGACCTTAACCAGTAGGCCAGAGTACGAGTCTAAGACCTTAGCTATTAGGCCAGAGTAAGAGTTAAGACCTTAACCATTAGGCCAGAGTACGAGTGTAAGACCTTAGCTATTAGGCCAGAGTAAGAGTTAAGACCATAGCTATTAGGCCAGAGTAAGAGTTAAGACCTTAACCATTAGGCCAGAGTACGAGTCTAAGACCATAGCTATTAGGCCAGAGTAAGAGTTAAGACCTTAGCTATTAGACCAGAGTAAGAGTTAAGACCTTAGATATTAGGCCAGAGTAAGAGTTAAGACCTTAACCAGTAGGCCAGAGTAAGAGTTAAGACCTTAACCAGTAGGCCAGAGTACGAGTCTAAGACCTTAGCTATTAGGCCAGAGTAAGAGTTAAGACCTTAACCATTAGGCCAGAGTACGAGTCTAAGACCTTAGCTATTAGGCCAGAGTAAGAGTTAAGACCTTAACCAGTAGGCCAGAGTAAGAGTTAAGGCCTTAACCATTAGGCCAGAGTACGAGTCTAAGACCTTAGCTATTAGGCCAGCGTAAGAGTTAAGACGTTAGCTATTAGGCCAGAGTAAGAGTTAAGACCTTAACCTGTAGGCCATAGTAGGAGTCTAAGACCTTAGCTATTAGGCCAGAGTAAGAGTTAAGACCTTAACCATTAGGCCAGAGTACGAGTCTAAGACCTTAGCTATTAGGCCAGAGTAAGAGTTAAGACCTTAGCTATTAGGCCAGAGTAAGAGTTAAGACCTTAACCATTAGGCCAGAGTACAAGTCTAAGACCTTAGCTATTAGGCCAGAGTAAGAGTTAAGACCTTAGCTATTAGGCCAGAGTAAGAGTTAAGACCTTAACCATTAGGCCAGAGTACGAGTCTAAGACCTTAGCTATTAGGCCAGAGTAAGATTTAAGACCTTAGCTATTATGCCAGAGTAAAAGTTAACACCTTAGCTATTAGGCCAGGGTAAGAGTTAAGATCTTAGCTATTAGGCCAGAGTACGAGTTAAGACCTTAGCTATTAGGCCAGAGTAAGAGTTAAGACCTTAACCATTAGGCCAGAGTACGAGTCTAAGACCTTAGCTATTAGGCCAGAGTAAGAGTTAAGACCTTAACCAGTAGGCCAGAGTAAGAGTTAAGACCTTAACCATTAGGCCAGAGTACGAGACTAAGACCTTAGCTTTTAGGCCAGAGTAAGAGTTAAGACCTTAGCTATTAGGCCAGAGTAAGAGTTAAGACCTTAACCAGTAGGCCAGAGTAAGAGTTAAGACCTTAACCTGTAGGCCATAGTACGAGTCTAAGACCTTAGCTATTAGGCCAGAGTAAGAGTTAAGACCTTATCTATTAGGCCAGAGTAAGAGTTAAGACCTTAACCATTAGGCCAGAGTATGAGTCTAAGACCTTAGCTATAAGGCCAGAGTAAGAGTTAAGACCTTAGCTATTAGGCCAGAGTAAGAGTTAAGACCTTAACCAGTAGGCCAGAGTCCGAGTCTAAGACCTTAGCTATTAGGCCAGTGTAAGAGTTAAGACCTTAACCAGTAGGCCAGAGTACAAGTCTAAGACCTTAGCTATTAGGCCAGAGTAAGAGTTAAGACCTTAACAATTAGGCCAGAGTACGAGTCTAAGACCTTAGCTATTAGGCCACAGTAAGAGTTAAGACCTTAGCTATTAGGCCAGAGTAAGAGTTAAGACCTTAACCATTAGGCCAGAGTACGAGTCTAAGACCATAGCTATGAGGCCAGAGTAAGAGTTAAGACCTTAGCTATTAGGCCAGAGTAAGAGTTAAGACCTTAACCTGTATGCCATAGTACGAGTCTAAGTCCTTAGCTATTAGGCCAGAGTAAGAGTTAAGACCTTAACCATTAGGCCAGAGTACGAGTCTAAGACCTTAGCTATTAGGCCAGAGTAAGAGTTAAGACCTTAAACATTAGGCCTGAGTACGAGTCTAAGACCTTAGCTATTAGGCCAGAGTAAGAGTTAAGACCTTAACCATTAGGCCAGAGTACGAGTCTAAGACCTTAGCTATTAGGCCAGAGTAAGAGTTAAGACCTTAACCAGTAGGCCAGAGTACGAGTCTAAGACCTTAGCTGTTAGGCCAGAGTAAGAGTTAAGACCTTAACCATTAGGCCAGAGTACGAGTCTAAGACCTTAGCTATTAGGCCAGAGTTAAGACCTTAACCAGTAGGCCAGAGTAAGAGTTAAGACCTTAACCATTAGGCCAGAGTACGAGTCTAAGATCATAGCTATTAGGCCAGAGTAAGAGTTAAGACCTTAGCTATAAGACCAGAGTAAGAGTTAAGACCTTAACCAGTAGGCCAGAGTAAGAGTTAAGACCTTAACCAGTAGGCCAGAGTACGAGTCTAAGACCTTAGCTATTAGGCCAGAGTAAGAGTTAAGACCTTAACCATTAGGCCAGAGTATGAGTCTAAGACCTTAGCTATTAGGCCAGAGTAAGAGTTAAGACCTTAACCAGTAGGCCAGAATAAGAGTTAAGGCCTTAACCATTAGGCCAGAGTACGAGTCTAAGACCTTAGCTATTAGGCCAGTGTAAGAGTTAAGACCTTAGCTATTAGGCCAGAGTAAGAGTTAAGACCTTAACCTGTAGGCCATAGTATGAGTCTAAGACCTTAGCTATTAGGCCAGAGTAAGAGTTAAGACCTTAACCATTAGGCCAGAGTACGAGTCTAAGACCTTAGCTATTAGGCCAGATAAGAGTTAAGACCTTAGCTATTAGGCCAGAGTAAGAGTTAAGACCTTAACCATTAGGCCAGAGTACAAGTCTAAGACCTTAGCTATTAGGCCAGAGTATTAGTTAAGACCTTAGCTATTAGGCCAGAGTAAGAGTTAAGACCTTAACCATTAGGCCAGAGTACGAGTCTAAGACCTTAGCTATTAGGCCAGAGTAAGATTTAAGACCTTAGCTATTATGCCAGAGTAATAGTTAACACCTTAGCTATTAGGCCAGGGTAAGATTTAAGATCTTAGCTATTAGGCCAGAGTAAGAGTTAAGACCTTAGCTATTAGGCCAGAGTAAGAGTTAAGACCTTAACCATTAGGCCAGAGTACGAGTCTAAGACCTTATCTATTAGGCCAGAGTAAGAGTTAAGACCTTAACCAGTAGGCCAGAGTAAGAGTTAAGACCTTAACCATTAGGCCAGAGTACGAGACTAAGACCTTAGCTTTTAGGCCAGAGTAAGAGTTAAGACCTTAGCTATTAGGCCAGAGTAAGAGTTAAGGCCTTAACCATTAGGCCAGAGTACGAGTCTAAGACCTTAGCTATAAGTCCAGAGTAAGAGTTAAGACCTTAGCTATTAGGCCAGAGTAAGAGTTAAGACCTTAACCAGTAGGCCAGAGTCCGAGTCTAAGACCTTAGCTATTAGGCCAGTGTAAGAGTTAAGACCTTAACAAGTAGGCCAGAGTACAAGTCTAAGACCTTAGCTATTAGGCCAGAGTAAGAGTTAAGACCTTAACAATTAGGCCAGAGTACGAGTCTAAGACCTTAGCTATTAGGCCACAGTAAGTTAAGACCTTAGCTATTAGGCCAGAGTAAGAGTTAAGACCTTAACCATTAGGCCAGAGTACGAGTCTAAGACCATAGCTATGAGGCCATAGTAAGAGTTAAGACCTTAGCTATTAGGCCAGAGTAAGAGTTAAGACCTTAACCTGTATGCCATAGTACGAGTCTAAGTCCTTAGCTATTAGGCCAGAGTAAGAGTTAAGACCTTAACCATTAGGCCAGAGTACGAGTCTAAGACCTTAGCTATTAGGCCAGAGTAAGAGTTAAGACCTTAAACATTAGGCCTGAGTACGAGTCTAAGACCTTAGCTATTAGGCCAGAGTAAGAGTTAAGACCTTAACCATTAGGCCAGAGTACGAGACTGAGACCTTAGCTATTAGGCCAGAGTAAGAGTTAAGACCTTAACCAGTAGGCCAGAGTACGAGTCTAAGACCTTAGCTGTTAGGCCAGAGTAAAAGTTAAGACCTTAACCATTAGGCCAGAGTACGAGTCTAAGACCTTAGCTATTAGGCCAGAGTAAGAGTTAAGACCTTAACCAGTAGGCCAGAGTAAGAGTTAAGACCTTAACCATTAGGCCAGAGTACGAGTCTAAGACCATAGCTATTAGGCCAGAGTAAGAGTTAAGACCTTAGCTATAAGACCAGAGTAAGAGTTAAGACCTTAGATATTAGGCCAGAGTAAGAGTTAAGACCTTAACCAGTAGGCCAGAGTAAGAGTTAAGACCTTAACCAGTAGGCCAGAGTACAAGTCTAAGACCTTAGCTATTAGGCCAGAGTAAGAGTTAAGACCTTAACCATTAGGCCAGAGTACGAGTCTAAGACCTTAGCTATTAGGCCAGAGTAAGAGTAAAGACCTTAACCAGTAGGCCAGAGTAAGAGTTAAGGCCTTAACCATTAGGCCAGAGTACGAGTCTAAGACCTTAGCTATTAGGCCAGCGTAAGAGTTAAGACCTTAGCTATTAGGCCAGAGTAAGAGTTAAGACCTTAACCTGTAGGCCATAGTACGAGTCTAAGACCTTAGCTATTAGGCCAGAGTAAGAGTTAAGACCTTAACCATTAGGCCAGAGTACGAGTCTAAGACCTTAGCTATTAGGCCAGAGTAAGAGTTAAGACCTTAGCTATTAGGCCAGAGTAAGAGTTAAGACCTTAACCATTAGGCCAGAGTACAAGTCTAAGACCTTAGCTATTAGGTCAGAGTAAGAGTTAAGACCTTAGCTATTAGGCCAGAGTAAGAGTTAAGACCTTAACCATTAGGCCAGAGTACGAGTCTAAGACCTTAGCTATTAGGCCAGAGTAAGATTTAAGACCTTAGCTATTATGCCAGAGTAATAGTTAACACCTTAGCTATTAGGCCAGAGTAAGAGTTAAGATCTTAGCTACTAGGCCAGAGTAAGAGTTAAGACCTTAGCTATTAGGCCAGAGTAAGAGTTAAGACCTTAACCATTAGGCCAGAGTACGAGTCTAAGACCTTAGCTATTAGGCCAGAGTAAGAGTTAAGACCTTAACCAGTAGGCCAGAGTAAGAGTTAAGACCTTAGCTATTAGGCCAGAGTAAGAGTTAAGACCTTAACCATTAGGCCAGAGTACGAGTCTAAGACCTTAGCTATTAGGCCAGAGTAAGATTTAAGACCGTAGCTATTATGCCAGAGTAATAGTTAACACCTTAACCATTAGGCCAGAGTACGAGACTAAGACCTTAGATTTTAGGCCAGAGTAAGAGTTAAGACCTTAGCTATTAGGCCAGAGTAAGAGTTAAGACCTTAACCAGTAGGCCAGAGTAAGAGTTAAGACCTTAACCTGTAGGCCATAGTACGAGTCTAAGATCTTAGCTATTAGGCCAGAGTAAGAGTTAAGACCTTAGCTATTAGGCCAGAGTAAGAGTTAAGACCTTAACCATTAGGCCAGAGTACGAGTCTAAGACCTTAGCTATAAGGCCAGAGTAAGAGTTAAGACCTTAGCTATTAGGCCAGAGTAAGAGTTAAGACCTTAACCAGTAGGCCGGAGTCCGAGTCTAAGACCTTAGCTATTAGGCCAGTGTAAGAGTTAAGACCTTAACCAGTAGGCCAGAGTACAAGTCTAAGACCTTAGCTATTAGGCCAGAGTAAGAGTTAAGACCTTAACAATTAGGCCAGAGTACGAGTCTAAGACCTTAGCTATTAGGCCACAGTAAGAGTTAAGACCTTAGCTATTAGGCCAGAGTAAGAGTTAAGACCTTAACCATTAGGCCAGAGTACGAGTCTAAGACCTTAGCTATTAGGCCAGAGTAAGAGTTAAGACCTTAACCATTAGGCCAGAGTACGAGTCTAAGACCTTAGCTATTAGGCCAGAGTAAGAGTTAAGACCTTAACCAGTAGGCCAGAGTACGAGTCTAAGACCTTAGCTGTTAGGCCAGAGTAAGAGTTAAGACCTTAACCATTAGGCCAGAGTACGAGTCTAAGACCTTAGCTATTAGGCCAGAGTAAGAGTTAAGACCTTAACCAGTAGGCCAGAGTAAGAGTTAAGACCTTAACCATTAGGCCAGAGTACGAGTTTAAGACCATAGCTATTAGGCCAGAGTAAGAGTTAAGACCTTAGCTATTAGACCAGAGTAAGAGATAAGACCTTAGATATTAGGCCAGAGTAAGAGTTAAGACCTTAACCAGTAGGCCAGAGTAAGAGTTAAGACCTTAACCAGTAGGCCAGAGTACGAGTCTAAGACCTTAGCTATTAGGCCAGAGTAAGAGTTAAGACCTTAACCATTAGGCCAGAGTACGAGTCTAAGACCTTAGCTATTAGGCCAGAGTAAGAGTTAAGACCTTAACCAGTAGGCCAGAGTAAGAGTTAAGGCCTTAACCATTAGGCCAGAGTACGAGTCTAAGACCTTAGCTATTAGGCCAGCGTAAGAGTTAAGACCTTAGCTATTAGGCCAGAGTAAGAGTTAAGACCTTAACCTGTAGGCCATAGTACGAGTCTAAGACCTTAGCTATTAGGTCAGAGTAAGAGTTAAGACCTTAACCATTAGGCCAGAGTACGAGTCTAAGACCTTAGCTATTAGGCCAGAGTAAGAGTTAAGACCTTAGCTATTAGGCCAGAGTAAGAGTTAAGACCTTAACCATTAGGCCAGAGTACAAGTCTAAGACCTTAGCTATTAGGCCAGAGTAAGAGTTAAGACCTTAGCTATTAGGCCAGAGTAAGAGTTAAGCCCTTAACCATTAGGCCAGAGTACGAGTCTAAGACCTTAGCTATTAGGCCAGAGTAAGATTTAAGACCTTAGCTATTATGCCAGAGTAAGAGTTAAGACCTTAACCATTAGGCCAGAGTACGAGTCTAAGACCTTAGCTATTAGGCCAGAGTAAGAGTTAAGATCTTAGCTATTAGGCCAGAGTAAGAGTTAAGACCTTAGCTATTAGGCCAGAGTAAGAGTTAAGACCTTAACCATTAGGCCAGAGTACGAGTCTAAGACCTTAGCTATTAGGCCAGAGTAAGAGTTAAGACCTTAACCAGTAGGCCAGAGTAAGAGTTAAGACCTTAACCATTAGGCCAGAGTACGAGACTAAGACCTTAGCTTTTAGGCCAGAGTAAGAGTTAAGACCTTAGCTATTAGGCCAGAGTAAGATTTAAGACCTTAACCAGTAGGCCAGAGTAAGAGTTAAGACCTTAACCTGTAGGCCATAGTACGAGTCTAAGACCTTAGCTATTAGGCCAGAGTAAGAGTTAAGACCTTAGCTATTAGGCCAGAGTAAGAGTTAAGACCTTAACCATTAGGCCAGAGTACAAGTCTAAGACCTTAGCTATAAGGCCAGAGTAAGAGTTAAGACCTTAGCTATTAGGCCAGAGTAAGAGTTAAGACCTTAACCAGTAGGCCAGAGTCCGAGTCTAAGACCTTAGCTATTAGGCCAGTGTAAGAGTTAAGACCTTAACCAGTAGGCCAGAGTACAAGTCTAAGACCTTAGCTATTAGGCCAGAGTAAGAGTTAAGACCTTAACAATTAGGCCAGAGTACGAGTCTAAGACCTTAGCTATAAGGCCACAGTAAGAGTTAAGACCTTAGCTATTAGGCCAGAGTAAGAGTTAAGACCTTAACCATTAGGCCAGAGTACGAGTCTAAGACCATAGCTATTAGGCCAGAGTAAGAGTTAAGACCTTAGCTATTAGGCCAGAGTAAGAGTTAAGACCTTAACCTGTAGGCCATAGTACGAGTCTAAGTCCTTAGCTATTAGGCCAGAGCAAGAGTTAAGACCTTAACCATTAGGCCAGAGTACAAGTCTAAGACCTTAGCTATTAGGCCAGAGTAAGAGTTAAGACCTTAACCATTAGGCCAGAGTAAGAGTTAAGACCTTAACCATTAGGCCAGAGTACGAGTCTAAGACCTTAGCTATTAGGCCAGCATAAGAGTTAAGACCTTAGCTATTAGGCCAGAGTAAGAGTTAAGACCTTAACCTGTAGGCCATAGTACGAGTCTAAGACCTTAGCTATTAGGCCAGAGTAAGAGTTAAGACCTTAACCATTAGGCCAGAGTACGAGTTAAGACCTTAACCATTAGGCCAGAGTACGAGTCTAAGACCTTAGCTATTAGGCCAGCATAAGAGTTAAGACCTTAGCTATTAGGCCAGAGTAAGAGTTAAGACCTTAACCTGTAGGCCATAGTACGAGTCTAAGACCTTAGCTATTAGGCCAGAGTAAGAGTTAAGACCTTAACCATTAGGCCAGAGTACGAGTCTAAGACCTTAGCTATTAGGCCAGAGTAAGAGTTAAGACCTTAGCTATTAGGCCAGAGTAAGAGTTAAGACTTTAACCATTAGGCCAGAGTACAAGTCTAAGACCTTAGCTATTAGGTCAGAGTAAGAGTTAAGACCTTAGCTATTAGGCCAGAGTAAGAGTTAAGACCTTAACCATTAGGCCAGAGTACGAGTCTAAGACCTTAGCTATTAGGCCAGAGTAAGATTTAAGACCTTAGCTATTATGCCAGAGTAATAGTTAACACCTTAGCTATTAGGCCAGAGTAAGAGTTAAGATCTTAGCTACTAGGCCAGAGTAAGAGTTAAGACCTTAGCTATTAGGCCAGAGTAAGAGTTAAGACCTTAACCATTAGGCCAGAGTACGAGTCTAAGACCTTAGCTATTAGGCCAGAGTAAGAGTTAAGACCTTAACCAGTAGGCCAGAGTAAGAGTTAAGACCTTAGCTATTAGGCCAGAGTAAGAGTTAAGACCTTAACCATTAGGCCAGAGTACGAGTCTAAGACCTTAGCTATTAGGCCAGAGTAAGATTTAAGACCGTAGCTATTATGCCAGAGTAATAGTTAACACCTTAACCATTAGGCCAGAGTACGAGTCTAAGACCTTAGCTATAAGGCCAGAGTAAGAGTTAAGACCTTAGCTATTAGGCCAGAGTAAGAGTTAAGACCTTAACCAGTAGGCCGGAGTCCGAGTCTAAGACCTTAGCTATTAGGCCAGTGTAAGAGTTAAGACCTTAACCAGTAGGCCAGAGTACAAGTCTAAGACCTTAGCTATTAGGCCAGAGTAAGAGTTAAGACCTTAGCTATTAGGCCAGAGTAAGAGTTAAGACCTTAACCATTAGGCCAGAGTACGAGTCTAAGACCATAGCTATTAGGCCAGAGTAAGAGTTAAGACCTTAGCTATTAGGCCAGAGTAAGAGTTAAGACCTTAACCTGTAGGCCATAGTACGAGTCTAAGTCCTTAGCTATTAGGCCAGAGTAAGAGTTAAGACCTTAACCATTAGGCCAGAGTACGAGTCTAAGACCTTAGCTATTAGGCCAGAGTAAGAGTTAAGACCTTAAACATTAGGCCTGAGTACGAGTCTAAGACCTTAGCTATTAGGCCAGAGTAAGAGTTAAGACCTTAAACATTAGGCCTGAGTACGAGTCTAAGTCCTTAGCTATTAGGCCAGAGCAAGAGTTAAGACCTTAACCATTAGGCCAGAGTACAAGTCGAAGACCTTAGCTATTAGGCCAGAGTAAGAGTTAAGACCTTAAACATTAGGCCAGAGTACGAGTCTAAGACCTTAGCTATTAGGCCAGAGTAAGAGTTAAGACCTTAACCAGTAGGCCAGAGTACGAGTCTAAGACCTTAGCTGTTAGGCCAGAGTAAGAGTTAAGACCTTAACCATTAGGCCAGAGTACGTGTCTAAGACCTTAGCTATTAGGCCAGAGTAGGAGTTAAGACCTTAACCAGTAGGCCAGAGTAAGAGTTAAGACCTTAACCATTAGGCCAGAGTACGAGTTTAAGACCATAGCTATTAGGCCAGAGTAAGAGTTAAGACCTTAGCTATTAGACCAGAGTAAGAGATAAGACCTTAGATATTAGGCCAGAGTAAGAGTTAAGACCTTAACCAGTAGGCCAGAGTAAGAGTTAAGACCTTAACCAGTAGGCCAGAGTACGAGTCTAAGACCTTAGCTATTAGGCCAGAGTAAGAGTTAAGACCTTAACCATTAGGCCAGAGTACGAGTCTAAGACGTTAGCTATTAGGCCAGAGTAAGAGTTATGACCTTAACCAGTAGGCCAGAGTAAGAGTTAAGGCCTTAACCATTAGGCCAGAGTACGAGTCTAAGACCTTAGCTATTAGGCCAGCGTAAGAGTTAAGACCTTAGCTATTAGGCCAGAGTAAGAGTTAAGACCTTAACCTGTAGGCCATAGTACGAGTCTAAGACCTTAGCTATTAGGTCAGAGTAAGAGTTAAGACCTTAACCATTAGGCCAGAGTACGAGTCTAAGACCTTAGCTATTAGGCCAGAGTAAGAGTTAAGACCTTAGCTATTAGGCCAGAGTAAGAGTTAAGACCTTAACCATTAGGCCAGAGTACAAGTCTAAGACCTTAGCTATTAGGCCAGAGTAAGAGTTAAGACCTTAGCTATTAGGCCAGAGTAAGAGTTAAGACCTTAACCATTAGGCCAGGGTACGAGTCTAAGACCTTAGCTATTAGGCCAGAGTAAGAGTTAAGATCTTAGCTATTAGGCCAGAGTAAGAGTTAAGACCTTAGCTATTAGGCCAGAGTAAGAGTTAAGACCTTAACCATTAGGCCAGAGTACGAGTCTAAGACCTTAGCTATTAGGCCAGAGTAAGAGTTAAGACCTTAACCAGTAGGCCAGAGTAAGAGTTAAGACCTTAACCATTAGGCCAGAGTACGAGACTAAGACCTTAGCTTTTAGGCCAGAGTAAGAGTTAAGACCTTAGCTATTAGGCCAGAGTAAGAGCTAAGACCTTAACCAGTAGGCCAGAGTAAGAGTTAAGACCTTAACCTGTAGGCCATAGTACGAGTCTAAGACCTTAGCTATTAGGCCAGTGTAAGAGTTAAGACCTTAACCAGTAGGCCAGAGTACAAGTCTAAGACCTTAGCTATTAGGCCAGAGTAAGAGTTAAGACCTTAACAATTAGGCCAGAGTACGAGTCTAAGACCTTAGCTATAAGGCCACAGTAAGAGTTAAGACCTTAGCTATTAGGCCAGAGTAAGAGTTAAGACCTTAACCATTAGGCCAGAGTACGAGTCTAAGACCATAGCTATTAGGCCAGAGTAAGAGTTAAGACCTTAGCTATTAGGCCAGAGTAAGAGTTAAGACCTTAACCTGTAGGCCATAGTACGAGTCTAAGTCCTTAGCTATTAGGCCAGAGTAAGAGTTAAGACCTTAACCATTAGGCCAGAGTATGAGTCTAAGACCTTAGCTATTAGGCCAGAGTAAGAGTTAAGACCTTAAACATTAGGCCTGAGTACGAGTCTAAGACCTTAGCTATTAGGCCAGAGTAAGAGTTAAGACCTTAACCATTAGGCCAGAGTACGAGTCTAAGACCTTAGCTATTAGGCCAGAGTAAGAGTTAAGACCTTAACCAGTAGGCCAGAGTATGAATCTAAGACCTTAGCTGTTAGGCCAGAGTAAGAGTTAAGACCTTAACCATTAGGCCAGAGTACGAGTCTAAGACCTTAGCTATTAGGCCAGAGTAAGAGTTAAGACCTTAACCAGTAGGCCAGAGTACGAGTCTAAGACCTTAGCTATTAGGCCAGAGTAAGAGTTAAGACCTTAACCATTAGGCCAGAGTACGAGTCTAAGACCTTAGCTATTAGGCCAGAGTAAGAGTTAAGACCTTAGCTATTAGGCCAGAGTAAGAGTTAAGACCTTAGCTATTAGGCCAGAGGAAGAGTTAAGACCTTAACCAGTAGGCCAGAGTAAGAGTTAAGACCTTAACCAGTAGGCCAGAGTACGAGTCTAAGACCTTAGCTATTAGGCCAGAGTAAGAGTTAAGACCTTAACCATTAGGCCAGAGTACGAGTCTAAGACATTAGCTATTAGGCCAGAGTAAGAGTTCAGACCTTAACCAATGGGCCAGAGTAAGAGTTAAGACCTTAACCATTAGGCCAGAGTACGAGTCTAAGACCTTAGCTATTAGGCCAGAGTAAGAGTTAAGACCGTAGCTATTAGGCCAGAGTAAGAGTTAAGACCTTAGCTATTAGGCCAGAGTAAGAGTTAAGACCTTAACCATTAGAAGAGAGTACGAGTCAAAGACCTTAGCTATTAGGCCAGAGTAAGAGTTAAGACCTTAGCTATTAGGCCAGAGTAAGAGCTAAGACCTTAACCATTAGGCCAGAGTACGAGTCTAAGACCTTAGCTATAAGGCCAGAGTAAGAGTTAAGACCTTAGCTATTAGGCCAGAGTAAGAGTTAAGACCTTAACCAGTAGGCCGGAGTCCGAGTCTAAGACCTTAGCTATTAGGCCAGTGTAAGAGTTAAGACCTTAACCAGTAGGCCAGAGTACAAGTCTAAGACCCTAGCTATTAGGCCAGAGTAAGAGTTAAGACCTTAACAATTAGGCCAGAGTACGAGTCTAAGACCTTAGCTATTAGGCCACAGTAAGAGTTAAGACCTTAGCTATTAGGCCAGAGTAAGAGTTAAGACCTTAACCATTAGGCCAGAGTACGAGTCTAAGACCTTATCTATTAGGCCAGAGTAAGAGTTAAGACCTTAACCATTAGGCCAGAGTACGAGTCTAAGACCTTAGCTATTAGGCCAGAGTAAGAGTTAAGACCTTAACCATTAGGCCAGAGTACGAGTTTAAGACCATAGCTATTAGGCCAGAGTAAGAGTTAAGACCTTAGCTATTATACCAGAGTAAGAGATAAGACCTTAGATATTAGGCCAGAGTAAGAGTTAAGACCTTAACCAGTAGGCCAGAGTAAGAGTTAAGACCTTAACCAGTAGGCCAGAGTACGAGTCTAAGGCCTTAGCTATTAGGCCAGAGTAAGAGTTAGGACCTTAACCATTAGGCCAGAGTACGAGTCTAAGACCTTAGCTATTAGGCCAGAGTAAGAGTTAAGACCTTAACCAGTAGGCCAGAGTAAGAGTTAAGGCCTTAACCATTAGGCCAGAGTACGAGTCTAAGACCTTAGCTATTAGGCCAGCGTAAGAGTTAAGACCTTAGCTATTAGGCCAGAGTAAGAGTTAAGACCTTAACCTGTAGGCCATAGTACGAGTCTAAGACCTTAGCTATTAGGTCAGAGTAAGAGTTAAGACCTTAACCATTAGGCCAGAGTACGAGTCTAAGACCTTAGCTATTAGGCCAGAGTAAGAGTTAAGACCTTAGCTATTAGGCCAGAGTAAGAGTTAAGACCTTAACCATTAGGCCAGAGTACAAGTCTAAGACCTTAGCTATTAGGCCAGAGTAAGAGTTAAGACCTTAGCTATTAGGCCAGAGTAAGAGTTAAGACCTTAACCATTAGGCCAGAGTACGAGTCTAAGACCTTAGCTATTAGGCCAGAGTAAGATTTAAGACCTTAGCTATTATGCCAGAGTAAGAGTTAAGACCTTAACCATTAGGCCAGAGTACAAGTCTAAGACCTTAGCTATTAGGCCAGAGTAAGAGTTAAGATCTTAGCTATTAGGCCAGAGTAAGAGTTAAGACCTTAGCTATTAGGCCAGAGTAAGAGTTAAGACCTTAACCATTAGGCCAGAGTACGAGTCTAAGACCTTAGCTATTAGGCCAGAGTAAGAGTTAAGACCTTAACCAGTAGGCCAGAGTAAGAGTTAAGACCTTAACCATTAGGCCAGAGTACGAGACTAAGACCTTAGCTTTTAGGCCAGAGTAAGAGTTAAGACCTTAGCTATTAGGCCAGAGTAAGAGTTAAGACCTTAACCAGTAGGCCAGAGTAAGAGTTAAGACCTTAACCTGTAGGCCATAGTACGAGTCTAAGACCTTAGCTATTAGGCCAGAGTAAGAGTTAAGACCTTAGCTATTGGGCCAGAGTAAGAGTTAAGACCTTTACCATTAGGCCAGAGTACGAGTCTAAGACCTTAGCTATAAGGCCAGAGTAAGAGTTAAGACCTTAGCTATTAGGCCAGAGTAAGAGTTAAGACCTTAACCAGTAGGCCAGAGTCCGAGTCTAAGACCTTAGCTATTAGGCCAGTGTAAGAGTTAAGACCTTAACCAGTAGGCCAGAGTACAAGTCTAAGACCTTAGCTATTAGGCCAGAGTAAGAGTTAAGACCTTAACAATTAGGCCAGAGTACGAGTCTAAGACCTTAGCTATAAGGCCACAGTAAGAGTTAAGACCTTAGCTATTAGGCCAGAGTAAGAGTTAAGACCTTAACCATTAGGCCAGAGTACGAGTCTAAGACCTTAGCTATTAGGCCAGAGTAAGAGTTAAGACCTTAACCAGTAGGCCAGAGTAAGAGTTAAGACCTTAGCTATTAGGCCAGAGTAAGAGTTAAGACCTTAACCATTAGGCCAGAGTACGAGTCTAAGACCTTAGCTATTAGGCCAGAGTAAGATTTAAGACCGTAGCTATTATGCCAGAGTAATAGTTAACACCTTAACCATTAGGCCAGAGTACGAGTCTAAGACCTTAGCTATAAGGCCAGAGTAAGAGTTAAGACCTTAGCTATTAGGCCAGAGTAAGAGTTAAGACCTTAACCAGTAGGCCGGAGTCCGAGTCTAAGACCTTAGCTATTAGGCCAGTGTAAGAGTTAAGACCTTAACCAGTAGGCCAGAGTACAAGTCTAAGACCTTAGCTATTAGGCCAGAGTAAGAGTTAAGACCTTAGCTATTAGGCCAGAGTAAGAGTTAAGACCTTAACCATTAGGCCAGAGTACGAGTCTAAGACCATAGCTATTAGGCCAGAGTAAGAGTTAAGACCTTAGCTATTAGGCCAGAGTAAGAGTTAAGACCTTAACCTGTAGGCCATAGTACGAGTCTAAGTCCTTAGCTATTAGGCCAGAGTAAGAGTTAAGACCTTAACCATTAGGCCAGAGTACGAGTCTAAGACCTTAGCTATTAGGCCAGAGTAAGAGTTAAGACCTTAAACATTAGGCCTGAGTACGAGTCTAAGACCTTAGCTATTAGGCCAGAGTAAGAGTTAAGACCTTAAACATTAGGCCTGAGTACGAGTCTAAGTCCTTAGCTATTAGGCCAGAGCAAGAGTTAAGACCTTAACCATTAGGCCAGAGTACAAGTCGAAGACCTTAGCTATTAGGCCAGAGTAAGAGTTAAGACCTTAAACATTAGGCCAGAGTACGAGTCTAAGACCTTAGCTATTAGGCCAGAGTAAGAGTTAAGACCTTAACCAGTAGGCCAGAGTACGAGTCTAAGACCTTAGCTGTTAGGCCAGAGTAAGAGTTAAGACCTTAACCATTAGGCCAGAGTACGTGTCTAAGACCTTAGCTATTAGGCCAGAGTAGGAGTTAAGACCTTAACCAGTAGGCCAGAGTAAGAGTTAAGACCTTAACCATTAGGCCAGAGTACGAGTTTAAGACCATAGCTATTAGGCCAGAGTAAGAGTTAAGACCTTAGCTATTAGACCAGAGTAAGAGATAAGACCTTAGATATTAGGCCAGAGTAAGAGTTAAGACCTTAACCAGTAGGCCAGAGTAAGAGTTAAGACCTTAACCAGTAGGCCAGAGTACGAGTCTAAGACCTTAGCTATTAGGCCAGAGTAAGAGTTAAGACCTTAACCATTAGGCCAGAGTACGAGTCTAAGACGTTAGCTATTAGGCCAGAGTAAGAGTTATGACCTTAACCAGTAGGCCAGAGTAAGAGTTAAGGCCTTAACCATTAGGCCAGAGTACGAGTCTAAGACCTTAGCTATTAGGCCAGCGTAAGAGTTAAGACCTTAGCTATTAGGCCAGAGTAAGAGTTAAGACCTTAACCTGTAGGCCATAGTACGAGTCTAAGACCTTAGCTATTAGGTCAGAGTAAGAGTTAAGACCTTAACCATTAGGCCAGAGTACGAGTCTAAGACCTTAGCTATTAGGCCAGAGTAAGAGTTAAGACCTTAGCTATTAGGCCAGAGTAAGAGTTAAGACCTTAACCATTAGGCCAGAGTACAAGTCTAAGACCTTAGCTATTAGGCCAGAGTAAGAGTTAAGACCTTAGCTATTAGGCCAGAGTAAGAGTTAAGACCTTAACCATTAGGCCAGGGTACGAGTCTAAGACCTTAGCTATTAGGCCAGAGTAAGAGTTAAGATCTTAGCTATTAGGCCAGAGTAAGAGTTAAGACCTTAGCTATTAGGCCAGAGTAAGAGTTAAGACCTTAACCATTAGGCCAGAGTACGAGTCTAAGACCTTAGCTATTAGGCCAGAGTAAGAGTTAAGACCTTAACCAGTAGGCCAGAGTAAGAGTTAAGACCTTAACCATTAGGCCAGAGTACGAGACTAAGACCTTAGCTTTTAGGCCAGAGTAAGAGTTAAGACCTTAGCTATTAGGCCAGAGTAAGAGCTAAGACCTTAACCAGTAGGCCAGAGTAAGAGTTAAGACCTTAACCTGTAGGCCATAGTACGAGTCTAAGACCTTAGCTATTAGGCCAGTGTAAGAGTTAAGACCTTAACCAGTAGGCCAGAGTACAAGTCTAAGACCTTAGCTATTAGGCCAGAGTAAGAGTTAAGACCTTAACAATTAGGCCAGAGTACGAGTCTAAGACCTTAGCTATAAGGCCACAGTAAGAGTTAAGACCTTAGCTATTAGGCCAGAGTAAGAGTTAAGACCTTAACCATTAGGCCAGAGTACGAGTCTAAGACCATAGCTATTAGGCCAGAGTAAGAGTTAAGACCTTAGCTATTAGGCCAGAGTAAGAGTTAAGACCTTAACCTGTAGGCCATAGTACGAGTCTAAGTCCTTAGCTATTAGGCCAGAGTAAGAGTTAAGACCTTAACCATTAGGCCAGAGTATGAGTCTAAGACCTTAGCTATTAGGCCAGAGTAAGAGTTAAGACCTTAAACATTAGGCCTGAGTACGAGTCTAAGACCTTAGCTATTAGGCCAGAGTAAGAGTTAAGACCTTAACCATTAGGCCAGAGTACGAGTCTAAGACCTTAGCTATTAGGCCAGAGTAAGAGTTAAGACCTTAACCAGTAGGCCAGAGTATGAATCTAAGACCTTAGCTGTTAGGCCAGAGTAAGAGTTAAGACCTTAACCATTAGGCCAGAGTACGAGTCTAAGACCTTAGCTATTAGGCCAGAGTAAGAGTTAAGACCTTAACCAGTAGGCCAGAGTACGAGTCTAAGACCTTAGCTATTAGGCCAGAGTAAGAGTTAAGACCTTAACCATTAGGCCAGAGTACGAGTCTAAGACCTTAGCTATTAGGCCAGAGTAAGAGTTAAGACCTTAGCTATTAGGCCAGAGTAAGAGTTAAGACCTTAGCTATTAGGCCAGAGGAAGAGTTAAGACCTTAACCAGTAGGCCAGAGTAAGAGTTAAGACCTTAACCAGTAGGCCAGAGTACGAGTCTAAGACCTTAGCTATTAGGCCAGAGTAAGAGTTAAGACCTTAACCATTAGGCCAGAGTACGAGTCTAAGACATTAGCTATTAGGCCAGAGTAAGAGTTCAGACCTTAACCAATGGGCCAGAGTAAGAGTTAAGACCTTAACCATTAGGCCAGAGTACGAGCCTAAGACCTTAGCTATTAGGCCAGAGTAAGAGTTAAGACCGTAGCTATTAGGCCAGAGTAAGAGTTAAGACCTTAGCTATTAGGCCAGAGTAAGAGTTAAGACCTTAACCATTAGAAGAGAGTACGAGTCAAAGACCTTAGCTATTAGGCCAGAGTAAGAGTTAAGACCTTAGCTATTAGGCCAGAGTAAGAGCTAAGACCTTAACCATTAGGCCAGAGTACGAGTCTAAGACCTTAGCTATAAGGCCAGAGTAAGAGTTAAGACCTTAGCTATTAGGCCAGAGTAAGAGTTAAGACCTTAACCAGTAGGCCGGAGTCCGAGTCTAAGACCTTAGCTATTAGGCCAGTGTAAGAGTTAAGACCTTAACCAGTAGGCCAGAGTACAAGTCTAAGACCCTAGCTATTAGGCCAGAGTAAGAGTTAAGACCTTAACAATTAGGCCAGAGTACGAGTCTAAGACCTTAGCTATTAGGCCACAGTAAGAGTTAAGACCTTAGCTATTAGGCCAGAGTAAGAGTTAAGACCTTAACCATTAGGCCAGAGTACGAGTCTAAGACCTTATCTATTAGGCCAGAGTAAGAGTTAAGACCTTAACCATTAGGCCAGAGTACGAGTCTAAGACCTTAGCTATTAGGCCAGAGTAAGAGTTAAGACCTTAACCATTAGGCCAGAGTACGAGTTTAAGACCATAGCTATTAGGCCAGAGTAAGAGTTAAGACCTTAGCTATTATACCAGAGTAAGAGATAAGACCTTAGATATTAGGCCAGAGTAAGAGTTAAGACCTTAACCAGTAGGCCAGAGTAAGAGTTAAGACCTTAACCAGTAGGCCAGAGTACGAGTCTAAGACCTTAGCTATTAGGCCAGAGTAAGAGTTAGGACCTTAACCATTAGGCCAGAGTACGAGTCTAAGACCTTAGCTATTAGGCCAGAGTAAGAGTTAAGACCTTAACCAGTAGGCCAGAGTAAGAGTTAAGGCCTTAACCATTAGGCCAGAGTACGAGTCTAAGACCTTAGCTATTAGGCCAGCGTAAGAGTTAAGACCTTAGCTATTAGGCCAGAGTAAGAGTTAAGACCTTAACCTGTAGGCCATAGTACGAGTCTAAGACCTTAGCTATTAGGTCAGAGTAAGAGTTAAGACCTTAACCATTAGGCCAGAGTACGAGTCTAAGACCTTAGCTATTAGGCCAGAGTAAGAGTTAAGACCTTAGCTATTAGGCCAGAGTAAGAGTTAAGACCTTAACCATTAGGCCAGAGTACAAGTCTAAGACCTTAGCTATTAGGCCAGAGTAAGAGTTAAGACCTTAGCTATTAGGCCAGAGTAAGAGTTAAGACCTTAACCATTAGGCCAGAGTACGAGTCTAAGACCTTAGCTATTAGGCCAGAGTAAGATTTAAGACCTTAGCTATTATGCCAGAGTAAGAGTTAAGACCTTAACCATTAGGCCAGAGTACAAGTCTAAGACCTTAGCTATTAGGCCAGAGTAAGAGTTAAGATCTTAGCTATTAGGCCAGAGTAAGAGTTAAGACCTTAGCTATTAGGCCAGAGTAAGAGTTAAGACCTTAACCATTAGGCCAGAGTACGAGTCTAAGACCTTAGCTATTAGGCCAGAGTAAGAGTTAAGACCTTAACCAGTAGGCCAGAGTAAGAGTTAAGACCTTAACCATTAGGCCAGAGTACGAGACTAAGACCTTAGCTTTTAGGCCAGAGTAAGAGTTAAGACCTTAGCTATTAGGCCAGAGTAAGAGTTAAGACCTTAACCAGTAGGCCAGAGTAAGAGTTAAGACCTTAACCTGTAGGCCATAGTACGAGTCTAAGACCTTAGCTATTAGGCCAGAGTAAGAGTTAAGACCTTAGCTATTGGGCCAGAGTAAGAGTTAAGACCTTTACCATTAGGCCAGAGTACGAGTCTAAGACCTTAGCTATAAGGCCAGAGTAAGAGTTAAGACCTTAGCTATTAGGCCAGAGTAAGAGTTAAGACCTTAACCAGTAGGCCAGAGTCCGAGTCTAAGACCTTAGCTATTAGGCCAGTGTAAGAGTTAAGACCTTAACCAGTAGGCCAGAGTACAAGTCTAAGACCTTAGCTATTAGGCCAGAGTAAGAGTTAAGACCTTAACAATTAGGCCAGAGTACGAGTCTAAGACCTTAGCTATAAGGCCACAGTAAGAGTTAAGACCTTAGCTATTAGGCCAGAGTAAGAGTTAAGACCTTAACCATTAGGCCAGAGTACGAGTCTAAGACCATAGCTATTAGGCCAGAGTAAGAGTTAAGACCTTAGCTATTAGGCCAGAGTAAGAGTTAAGACCTTATCCTGTAGGCCATAGTACGAGTCTAAGTCCTTAGCTATTAGGCCAGAGCAAGAGTTAAGACCTTAACCATTAGGCCAGAGTACAAGTCTAAGACCTTAGCTATTAGGCCAGAGTAAGAGTTAAGACCTTAACCATTAGGCCAGAGTACGAGTCTAAGACCTTAGCTATTAGGCCAGAGTAAGAGTTAAGACCTTAGCTATTAGGCCAGAGTAAGAGTTAAGACCTTAACCATTAGGCCAGAGTACGAGTCTAAGACCGTAGCTATTAGGCCAGCGTAAGAGTTAAGACCTTAGCTATTAGGCCAGAGTAAGAGTTAAGACCTTAACCTGTAGGCCATAGTACGAGTCTAAGACCTTAGCTATTAGGCCAGAGTAAGAGTTAAGACCTTAACCATTAGGCCAGAGTACGAGTCTAAGACCTTAGCTATTAGGCCAGAGTAAGAGTTAAGACCTTAGCTATTAGGCCAGAGTAAGAGTTAAGACCTTAACCATAAGGCCAGAGTACAAGTCTAAGACCTTAGCTATTAGGTCAGAGTAAGAGTTAAGACCTTAGCTATTAGGCCAGAGTAAGAGTTAAGACCTTAACCATTAGGCCAGAGTACGAGTCTAAGACCTTAGCTATTAGGCCAGAGTAAGATTTAAGACCTTAGCTATTATGCCAGAGTAATAGTTAACACCTTAGCTATTAGGCCAGAGTAAGAGTTAAGATCTTAGCTACTAGGCCAGAGTAAGAGTTAAGACCTTAGCTATTAGGCCAGAGTAAGAGTTAAGACCTTAACCATTAGGCCAGAGTACGAGTCTAAGACCTTAGCTATTAGGCCAGAGTAAGAGTTAAGACCTTAACCAGTAGGCCAGAGTAAGAAGTTAAGACCTTAGCTATTAGGCCAGAGTAAGAGTTAAGACCTTAACCATTAGGCCAGAGTACGAGTCTAAGACCTTAGCTATTAGGCCAGAGTAAGATTTAAGACCGTAGCTATTATGCCAGAGTAATAGTTAACACCTTAACCATTAGGCCAGAGTACGAGACTAAGACCTTAGCTTTTAGGCCAGAGTAAGAGTTAAGACCTTAGCTATTAGGCCAGAGTAAGAGTTAAGACCTTAACCAGTAGGCCAGAGTAAGAGTTAAGACCTTAACCTGTAGGCCATAGTACGAGTCTAAGATCTTAGCTATTAGGCCAGAGTAAGAGTTAAGACCTTAGCTATTAGGCCAGAGTAAGAGTTAAGACCTTAACCATTAGGCCAGAGTACGAGTCTAAGACCTTAGCTATAAGGCCAGAGTAAGAGTTAAGACCTTAGCTATTAGGCCAGAGTAAGAGTTAAGACCTTAACCAGTAGGCCGGAGTCCGAGTCTAAGACCTTAGCTATTAGGCCAGTGTAAGAGTTAAGACCTTAACCAGTAGGCCAGAGTACAAGTCTAAGACCTTAGCTATTAGGCCAGAGTAAGAGTTAAGACCTTAGCTATTAGGCCAGAGTAAGAGTTAAGACCTTAACCATTAGGCCAGAGTACGAGTCTAAGACCATAGCTATTAGGCCAGAGTAAGAGTTAAGACCTTAGCTATTAGGCCAGAGTAAGAGTTAAGACCTTAACCTGTAGGCCATAGTACGAGTCTAAGTCCTTAGCTATTAGGCCAGAGTAAGAGTTAAGACCTTAACCATTAGGCCAGAGTACGAGTCTAAGACCTTAGCTATTAGGCCAGAGTAAGAGTTAAGACCTTAAACATTAGGCCTGAGTACGAGTCTAAGACCTTAGCTATTAGGCCAGAGTAAGAGATAAGACCTTAACCATTAGGCCAGAGTACGAGTCTAAGACCTTAGCTATTAGGCCAGAGTAAGAGTTAAGACCTTAACCAGTAGGCCAGAGTACGAGTCTAAGACCTTAGCTGTTAGGCCAGAGTAAGAGTTAAGACCTTAACCATTAGGCCAGAGTACGTGTCTAAGACCTTAGCTATTAGGCCAGAGTAAGAGTTAAGACCTTAACCAGTAGGCCAGAGTAAGAGTTAAGACCTTAACCATTAGGCCAGAGTACGAGTTTAAGACCATAGCTATTAGGCCAGATTAAGAGTTAAGACCTTAGCTATTAGACCAGAGTAAGAGATAAGACCTTAGATATTAGGCCAGAGTAAGAGTTAAGACCTTAACCAGTAGGCCAGAGTAAGAGTTAAGACCTTAACCAGTAGGCCAGAGTACGAGTCTAAGACCTTAGCTATTAGGCCAGAGTAAGAGTTAAGACCTTAACCATTAGGCCAGAGTACGAGTCTAAGACCTTAGTTATTAGGCCAGAGTAAGAGTTATGACCTTAACCAGTAGGCCAGAGTAAGAGTTAAGGCCTTAACCATTAGGCCAGAGTACGAGTCTAAGACCTTAGCTATTAGGCCAGCGTAAGAGTTAAGACCTTAGCTATTAGGCCAGAGTAAGAGTTAAGACCTTAACCTGTAGGCCATAGTACGAGTCTAAGACCTTAGCTATTAGGTCAGAGTAAGAGTTAAGACCTTAACCATTAGGCCAGAGTACGAGTCTAAGACCTTAGCTATTAGGCCAGAGTAAGAGTTAAGACCTTAGCTATTAGGCCAGAGTAAGAGTTAAGACCTTAACCATTAGGCCAGAGTACAAGTCTAAGACCTTAGCTATTAGGCCAGAGTAAGAGTTAAGACCTTAGCTATTAGGCCAGAGTAAGAGTTAAGACCTTAACCATTAGGCCAGAGTACGAGTCTAAGACCTTAGCTATTAGGCCAGAGTAAGATTTAAGACCTTAGCTATTATGCCAGAGTAAGAGTTAAGACCTTAACCATTAGGCCAGAGTATGAGTCTAAGACCTTAGCTATTAGGCCAGAGTAAGAGTTAAGATCTTAGCTATTAGGCCAGAGTAAGAGTTAAGACCTTAGCTATTAGGCCAGAGTAAGAGTTAAGACCTTAACCATTAGGCCAGAGTACGAGTCTAAGACCTTAGCTATTAGGCCAGAGTAAGAGTTAAGACCTTAACCAGTAGGCCAGAGTAAGAGTTAAGACCTTAACCATTAGGCCAGAGTACGAGACTAAGACCTTAGCTTTTAGGCCAGAGTAAGAGTTAAGACCTTAGCTATTAGGCCAGAGTAAGAGCTAAGACCTTAACCAGTAGGCCAGAGTAAGAGTTAAGACCTTAACCTGTAGGCCATAGTACGAGTCTAAGACCTTAGCTATTAGGCCAGAGTAAGAGTTAAGACCTTAGCTATTAGGCCAGAGTAAGAGTTAAGACCTTAACCATTAGGCCAGAGTACGAGTCAAAGACCTTAGCTATAAGGCCAAAGTAAGAGTTAAGACCTTAGCTATTAGGCCAGAGTAAGAGTTAAGACCTTAACCAGTAGGCCAGAGTCCGAGTCTACGACCTTAGCTATTAGGCCAGTGTAAGAGTTAAGACCTTAACCAGTAGGCCAGAGTACAAGTCTAAGACCTTAGCTATTAGGCCAGAGTAAGAGTTAAGACCTTAACAATTAGGCCAGAGTACGAGTCTAAGACCTTAGCTATAAGGCCACAGTAAGAGTTAAGACCTTAGCTATTAGGCCAGAGTAAGAGTTAAGACCTTAACCATTAGGCCAGAGTACGAGTCTAAGACCATAGCTATTAGGCCAGAGTAAGAGTTAACACCTTAGCTATTAGGCCAGAGTAAGAGTTAAGACCTTAACCTGTAGGCCATAGTACGAGTCTAAGTCCTTAGCTATTAGGCCAGAGTAAGAGTTAAGACCTTAACCATTAGGCCAGAGTACGAGTCTAAGACCTTAGCTATTAGGCCAGAGTAAGATTTAAGACCTTAGCTATTATGCCAGAGTAAGAGTTAAGACCTTAACCATTAGGCCAGAGTATGAGTCTAAGACCTTAGCTATTAGGCCAGAGTAAGAGTTAAGATCTTAGCTATTAGGCCAGAGTAAGAGTTAAGACCTTAGCTATTAGGCCAGAGTAAGAGTTAAGACCTTAACCATTAGGCCAGAGTACGAGTCTAAGACCTTAGCTATTAGGCCAGAGTAAGAGTTAAGACCTTAACCAGTAGGCCAGAGTAAGAGTTAAGACCTTAACCATTAGGCCAGAGTACGAGACTAAGACCTTAGCTTTTAGGCCAGAGTAAGAGTTAAGACCTTAGCTATTAGGCCAGAGTAAGAGCTAAGACCTTAACCAGTAGGCCAGAGTAAGAGTTAAGACCTTAACCTGTAGGCCATAGTACCAGTCTAAGACCTTAGCTATTAGGCCAGAGTAAGAGTTAAGACCTTAGCTATTAGGCCAGAGTAAGAGTTAAGACCTTAACCATTAGGCCAGAGTACGAGTCAAAGACCTTAGCTATTAGGCCAGAGTAAGAGTTAAGACCTTAGCTATTAGGCCAGAGTAAGAGTTAAGACCTTAACCATTAGGCCAGAGTACGAGTCTAAGACCTTAGCTATTAGGCCAGAGTAAGATTTAAGACCTTAGCTATTATGCCAGAGTAAGAGTTAAGACCTTAACCATTAGGCCAGAGTATGAGTCTAAGACCTTAGCTATTAGGCCAGAGTAAGAGTTAAGATCTTAGCTATTAGGCCAGAGTAAGAGTTAAGACCTTAGCTATTAGGCCAGAGTAAGAGTTAAGACCTTAACCATTAGGCCAGAGTACGAGTCTAAGACCTTAGCTATTAGGCCAGAGTAAGAGTTAAGACCTTAACCAGTAGGCCAGAGTAAGAGTTAAGACCTTAACCATTAGGCCAGAGTACGAGACTAAGACCTTAGCTTTTAGGCCAGAGTAAGAGTTAAGACCTTAGCTATTAGGCCAGAGTAAGAGCTAAGACCTTAACCAGTAGGCCAGAGTAAGAGTTAAGACCTTAACCTGTAGGCCATAGTACGAGTCTAAGACCTTAGCTATTAGGCCAGAGTAAGAGTTAAGACCTTAGCTATTAGGCCAGAGTAAGAGTTAAGACCTTAACCATTAGGCCAGAGTACGAGTCAAAGACCTTAGCTATAAGGCCGAAGTAAGAGTTAAGACCTTAGCTATTAGGCCAGAGTAAGAGTTAAGACCTTAACCAGTAGGCCAGAGTCCGAGTCTACGACCTTAGCTATTAGGCCAGTGTAAGAGTTAAGACCTTAACCAGTAGGCCAGAGTACAAGTCTAAGACCTTAGCTATTAGGCCAGAGTAAGAGTTAAGACCTTAACAATTAGGCCAGAGTACGAGTCTAAGACCTTAGCTATAAGGCCACAGTAAGAGTTAAGACCTTAGCTATTAGGCCAGAGTAAGAGTTAAGACCTTAACCATTAGGCCAGAGTACGAGTCTAAGACCATAGCTATTAGGCCAGAGTAAGAGTTAAGACCTTAGCTATTAGGCCAGAGTAAGAGTTAAGACCTTAACCTGTAGGCCATAGTACGAGTCTAAGTCCTTAGCTATTAGGCCAGAGTAAGAGTTAAGACCTTAACCATTAGGCCAGAGTACGAGTCTAAGACCTTAGCTATTAGGCCAGAGTAAGAGTTAAGACCTTAAACATTAGGCCTGAGTACGAGTCTAAGACCTTAGCTATTAGGCCAGAGTAAGAGTTAAGACCTTAACCATTAGGCCAGAGTACGAGTCTAAGACCTTAGCTATTAGGCCAGAGTAAGAGTTAAGACCTTAACCAGTAGGCCAGAGTATGAGTCTAAGACCTTAGCTGTTAGGCCAGAGTAAGAGTTAAGACCTTAACCATTAGGCCAGAGTACGAGTCTAAGACCTTAGCTATTAGGCCAGAGTAAGAGTTAAGACCTTAACCAGTAGGCCAGAGTACGAGTCTAAGACCTTAGCTATTAGGCCAGAGTAAGAGTTAAGACCTTAACCATTAGGCCAGAGTACGAGTCTAAGACCTTAGCTATTAGGCCAGAGTAAGAGTTAAGACCTTAGCTATTAGGCCAGAGTAAGAGTTAAGACCTTAGCTATTAGGCCAGAGGAAGAGTTAAGACCTTAACCAGTAGGCCAGAGTAAGAGTTAAGACCTTAACCAGTAGGCCAGAGTACGAGTCTAAGACCTTAGCTATTAGGCCAGAGTAAGAGTTAAGACCTTAACCATTAGGCCAGAGTACGAGTCTAAGACATTAGCTATTAGGCCAGAGTAAGAGTTCAGACCTTAACCAATGGGCCAGAGTAAGAGTTAAGACCTTAACCATTAGGCCAGAGTACGAGTCTAAGACCTTAGCTATTAGGCCAGAGTAAGAGTTAAGACCTTAGCTATTAGGCCAGAGTAAGAGTTAAGACCTTAGCTATTAGGCCAGAGCAAGAGTTAAGACCTTAACCATTAGAAGAGAGTACGAGTCAAAGACCTTAGCTATTAGGCCAGAGTAAGAGTTAAGACCTTAGCTATTAGGCCAGAGTAAGAGCTAAGACCTTAACCAGTAGGCCAGAGTAAGAGTTAAGACCTTAACCATTAGGCCAGAGTACGAGTCTAAGACCTTATCTATTAGGCCAGAGTAAGAGTTACGACCTTAACCAGTAGGCCAGAGTAAGAGTTAAGACCTTAACCATTAGGCCAGAGTAAGAGTTAAGACCTTAACATGTAGGCCATAACAAATCTAAGACCTTAGCTATTAGGCCAGAGTAAGAGTTAAGACCTTAGCTATTAGGCCAGAGTAAGAGTTAAGACCTTAACCATTAGACGAGAGTACGAGTCAAAGACCTTAGCTATTAGGCCAGAGTAAGAGTTAAGACCTTAGCTATTAGGCCAGAGTAAGAGCTAAGACCTTAACCAGTAGGCCAGAGTAAGAGTTAAGACCTTAACCATTAGGCCAGAGTACGAGTCTAAGACCTTATCTATTAGGCCAGAGTAGGAGTTAAGACCTTAACCATTAGGCCAGAGTACGAGTCTAAGACCTTAGCTATTAGGCCAGAGTAAGAGTTAAGACCTTGGCTATTAGACCAGAGTAAGAGTTAAGACCTTAGATATTAGGCCAGAGTAAGAGTTAAGACCTTAACCAGTAGGCCAGAGTAAGAGTTAAGATCTTAACCAGTAGGCCAGAGTACGAGTCTAAGACCTTAGCTATTAGGCCAGAGTAAGAGTTAAGACCTTAACCATTAGACGAGAGTACGAGTCAAAGACCTCAGCTATTAGGCCAGAGTAAGAGTTAAGACCTTAGCTATTAGGCCAGAGTAAGAGCTAAGACCTTAACCAGTAGGCCAGTGTAAGAGTTAAGACCATAACCATTAGGCCAGAGTACGAGTCTAAGACCTTATCTATTAGGCCAGAGTAAGAGTTAAGACCTTAACCAGTAGGCCAGAGTAAGAGTTAAGACCTTAACCATTAGGCCAGAGTACGGGTCTAAGACCTTAGCTATTAGGCCAGAGTAAGAGTTAAGACCTTAGCTATTAGACCAGAGTAAGAGTTAAGACCTTAGATATTAGGCCAGAGTAAGAGTTAAGACCTTAACCAGTAGGCCAGAGTAGGAGTTAAGACCTTAACCAGTAGGCCAGAGTACGAGTCTAAGACCTTAGCTATTAGGCCAGAGTAAGAGTTAAGACCTTAACCATTAGGCCAGAGTACGAGTTAAGACCTTAACCATTAGGCCAGAGTACGAGTCTAAGACCTTAGCTATTAGGCCAGAGTAAGAGTTAAGACCTTAACCATTAGGCCAGAGTACGAGTCTAAGACCTTAGCTGTTAGGCCAGAGTAAGAGTTAAGACCTTAACCATTAGGCCAGAGTAAGAGTTAAGACCTTAACCTGTAGGCCATAGTACGAGTCTAAGACCTTAGCTATTAGGCCAGAGTAAGAGTTAAGACCTTAACTATTAGGCCAGAGTACGAGTCTAAGACCTTAGCTATTAGGCCAGAGTAAGAGTTAAGACCTTAGCAATTAGGCCAGAGTAAGAGTTAAGACCTTAACCATTAGGCCAGAGTACGAGTCTAAGACCTTAGCTATTAGGCCAGAGTAAGAGTTAAGACCTTAGCTATTAGGCCAGAGTAAGAGTTAAGACCTTAGCTATTAGGCCAGAGTAAGAGTTAAGACCTTAACCATTAGAAGAGAGTACGAGTCAAAGACCTTAGCTATTAGGCCAGAGTAAGAGTTAAGACCTTAGCTATTAGGCCAGAGTAAGAGCTAAGACCTTAACCATTAGGCCAGAGTACGAGTCTAAGACCTTAGCTATTAGGCCAGAGTAAGTGTTAAGACCTTAACCATTAGGCCAGAGTACGAGTCTAAGACCTTAGCTATTAGGCCAGAGTAAGAGTTAAGACCTTAACCAGTAGGCCAGAGTAAGATTTAAGACCTTAACCATTAGGCCAGAGTATGAGTCTAAGACCTTAGCTATTAGGCCAGAGTAAGAGTTAAGACCTTAGCTATTAGGCCAGAGTAAGAGTTAAGACCTTAACCAGTAGGCCAGAGTAAGAGTTAAGACCTTAACCTGTAGGCCATAGTACGAGTCTAAGACCTTAGCTATTAGGCCAGAGTAAGAGTTAAGACCTCAGCTATTAGGCCAGAGTAAGAGTTAAGACCTTAACCATTAGGCCAGAGTACGAGTCTAAGACCTTAGCTATAAGGCCAGAGTAAGAGTTAAGACCTTAGCTATTAGGCCAGAGTAAGAGCTAAGACCTTAGCTATTAGGCCAGAGTAAGAGTTAAGACCTTAACAATTAGGCCAGAGTACGAGTCTAAGACCTTAGCTATTAGGCCACAGTAAGAGTTCAGACCTTAGCTATTAGGCCAGAGTAAGAGTTAAGACCTTAACCATTAGGCCAGAGTACGAGTCTAAGACCATAACTATTAGGCCAGAGTAAGAGTTAAGACCTTAGCTATTAGGCCAGAGTAAGAGTTAAGACCTTAACCTGTAGGCCATAGTACGAGTCTAAGTCCTTAGCTATTAGGCCAGAGTAAGAGTTAAGACCTTAACCATTAGGCCAGAGTACGAGTCTAAGACCTTAGCTATTAGGCCAGAGTAAGAGTTAAGACCTTAAACATTAGGCCTGAGTACGAGTCTAAGACCTTAGCTATTAGGCCAGAGTAAGAGTTAAGACCTTAACCATTTGGCCAGAGTACGAGTCTAAGACCTTAGCTATTAGGCCAGAGTAAGAGTTAAGACCTTAACCAGTAGGCCAGAGTACGAGTCTAAGACCTTAGCTGTTAGGCCAGAGTAAGAGTTAAGACCTTAACCAGTAGGCCAGAGTACGAGTTAAGACCTTAGCTATTAGACCAGAGTAAGAGTTAAGACCTTAAACATTAGGCCTGAGTACGAGTCTAAGACCTTAGCTATTAGGCCAGAGTAAGAGTTAAGACCTTAACCATTAGGCCAGAGTACGAGTCTAAGACCTTAGCTATTAGGCCAGAGTAAGAGTTAAGACCTTAGCTATTAGGCCAGAGTAAGAGTTATGACCTTAACCATTAGGCCAGAGTACGAGTCTAAGACCTTAGCTATTAGGCCAGAGTAAGAGTTAAGACCTTAACCATTAGGCCAGAGTACGAGTCTAAGACCTTAGCTATTAGGCCAGAGTAAGAGTTAAGACCCTAACCAGTAGGCCAGAGTAAGAGTTAAGGCCTTAACCATTAGGCCAGAGTACGAGTCTAAGACCTTAGCTATTAGGCCAGCGTAAGAGTTAAGACCTTAGCTATTAGGCCAGAGTAAGAGTTAAGACCTTAACCTGTAGGCCATAGTACGAGTCTAAGACCTTAGCTATTAGGCCAGAGTAAGAGTTAAGACCTTAACCATTAGGCCAGAGTACGAGTCTAAGACCTTAGCTATTAGGCCAGAGTAAGAGTTAAGACCTTAGCTATTAGGCCAGAGTAAGAGTTAAGACCTTAACCATTAGGCCAGAGTACAAGTCTAAGACCTTAGCTATTAGGCCAGAGTAAGAGTTAAGACCTTAACCATTAGGCCAGAGTACGAGTCTAAGACCTTAGCTATTAGGCCAGAGTAAGAGTTAAGACCTTAGCTATTAGGCCAGAGTAAGAGTTAAGACCTTAACCATTAGGCCAGAGTACGAGTCTAAGACCTTAGCTATTAGGCCAGAGTAAGAGTTAAGACCTTAACCAGTAGGCCAGAGTAAGATTTAAGACCTTAACCATTAGGCCAGAGTATGAGTCTAAGACCTTAGCTATTAGGCCAGAGTAAGAGTTAAGACCTTAGCTATTAGGCCAGAGTAAGAGTTAAGACCTTAACCAGTAGGCCAGAGTAAGAGTTAATACCTTAACCTGTAGGCCATAGTACGAGTCTAAGACCTTAGCTATTAGGCCAGAGTAAGAGTTAAGACCTCAGCTATTAGGCCAGAGTAAGAGTTAAGACCTTAACCATTAGGCCAGAGTACGAGTCTAAGACCTTAGCTATAAGGCCAGAGTAAGAGTTAAGACCTTAGCTATTAGGCCATAGTAAGAGTTAAGACCTTAGCTATTAGGCCAGAGTAAGAGTTAAGACCTTAACAATTAGGCCAGAGTACGAGTCTAAGACCTTAGCTATTAGGCCACAGTAAGAGTTCAGACCTTAGCTATTAGGCCAGAGTAAGAGTTAAGACCTTAACCATTAGGCCAGAGTACGAGTCTAAGACCATAACTATTAGGCCAGAGTAAGAGTTAAGACCTTAGCTATTAGGCCAGAGTAAGAGTTAAGACCTTAACCTGTAGGCCATAGTACGAGTCTAAGTCCTTAGCTATTAGGCCAGAGTAAGAGTTAAGACCTTAACCATTAGGCCAGAGTACGAGTCTAAGACCTTAGCTATTAGGCCAGAGTAAGAGTTAAGACCTTAAACATTAGGCCTGAGTACGAGTCTAAGACCTTAGCTATTAGGCCAGAGTAAGAGTTAAGACCTTAACCATTTGGCCAGAGTATGAGTCTAAGACCTTAGCTATTAGGCCAGAGTAAGAGTTAAGACCTTAACCAGTAGGCCAGAGTACGAGTCTAAGACCTTAGCTGTTAGGCCAGAGTAAGAGTTAAGACCTTAACCACTAGGCCAGAGTACGAGTTAAGACCTTAGCTATTAGACCAGAGTAAGAGTTACGACCTTAAACATTAGGCCTGAGTACGAGTCTAAGACCTTAGCTATTAGGCCAGAGTAAGAGTTAAGACCTTAACCATTAGGCCAGAGTACGAGTCTAAGACCTTAGCTATTAGGCCAGAGTAAGAGTTAAGACCTTAGCTATTAGGCCAGAGTAAGAGTTACGACCTTAACCATTAGGCCAGAGTACGAGTCTAAGACCTTAGCTATTAGGCCAGAGTAAGAGTTAAGACCTTAACTATTAGGCAAGAGTATGAGTCTAAGACCTTAGCTATTAGGCCAGAGTAAGAGTTAAGACCTTAACCAGTAGGCCAGAGTACGAGTCTAAGACCTTAGCTGTTAGGCCAGAGTAAGAGTTAAGACCTTAACCATTAGGCCAGAGTACGAGTCTAAGACCTTAGCTATTAGGCCAGAGTAAGAGTTAAGACCTTAACCAGTAGGCCAGAGTACGAGTCTAAGACCTTAGCTATTAGGCCAGAGTAAGAGTTAAGACCTTAACCATTAGGCCAGAGTATGAGTCTAAGACCTTAGCTATTAGGCCAGAGTACGAGTCTAAGACCTTAGCTATTAGGCCAGAGTAAGAGTTAAGACCCTAACCAGTAGGCCAGAGTAAGAGTTAAGGCCTTAACCATTAGGCCAGAGTACGAGTCTAAGACCTTAGCTATTAGGCCAGCGTAAGAGTTAAGACCTTAGCTATTAGGCCAGAGTAAGAGTTAAGACCTTAACCTGTAGGCCATAGTACGAGTCTAAGACCTTAGCTATTAGGCCAGAGTAAGAGTTAATACCTTAACCATTAGGCCAGAGTACGAGTCTAAGACCTTAGCTATTAGGCCAGAGTAAGAGTTAAGACCTTAGCTATTAGGCCAGAGTAAGAGTTAAGACCTTAACCATTAGGCCAGAGTACAAGTCTAAGACCTTAGCTATTAGGCCAGAGTAAGAGTTAAGACCTTAACCATTAGGCCAGAGTACGAGTCTAAGACCTTAGCTATTAGGCCAGAGTAAGAGTTAAGACCTTAGCTATTAGGCCAGAGTAAGAGTTAAGACCTTAACCATTAGGCCAGAGTACAAGTCTAAGACCTTAGCTATTAGGCCAGAGTAAGAGTTAAGACCTTAGCTATTAGGCCAGAGTAAGAGTTAAGACCTTAACCATTAGGCCAGAGTACAAGTCTAAGACCTTAGCTATTAGGCCAGATTAAGATTTAAGACCTTAGCCATTAGGCCAGAGTAATAGTTAACACCTTAGCTATTAGGCCAGAGTAAGAGTTAAGATCTTAGCTATTAGGCCAGAGTAAGAGTTAAGACCTTAGCTATTAGGCCAGAGTAAGAGTTAAGACCTTAACCATTAGGCCAGAGTACGAGTCTAAGACCTTAGCTTTTAGGCCAGAGTAAGAGTTAAGACCTTAGCTATTAGGCCAGAGTAAGAGTTAAGACCTTAACCAGTAGGCCAGAGTAAGAGTTAAGACCTTAACCTGTAGGCTATAGTACGAGTCTAAGACCTTAGCTATTAGGCCAGAGTAAGAGTTAAGACCTTAGCTATTAGGCCAGAGTAAGAGTTAAGACCTTAACCATTAGGCCAGAGTACGAGTCTAAGACCTTAGCTATAAGGCCAGAGTAAGAGTTAAGACCTTAGCTATTAGGCCAGAGTAAGAGTTAAGACCTTAAACATTAGGCCTGAGTACGAGTCTAAGACCTTAGCTATTAGGCCAGAGTAAGAGTTAAGACCTTAACCATTTGGCCAGAGTACGAGTCTAAGACCTTAGCTATTAGGCTAGAGTAAGAGTTAAGACCTTAACCATTAGGCCAGAGTACGAGTCTAAGACCATAACTATTAGGCCAGAGTAAGAGTTAAGACCTTAGCTATTAGGCCAGAGTAAGAGTTAAGACCTTAACCTGTAGGCCATAGTACGAGTCTAAGTCCTTAGCTATTAGGCCAGAGTAAGAGTTAAGACCTTAACCATTAGGCCAGAGTACGAGTCTAAGACCTTAGCTATTAGGCCAGAGTAAGAGTTAAGACCTTCAACATTAGGCCTGAGTACGAGTCTAAGACCTTAGCTATTAGGCCAGAGTAAGAGTTAAGACCTTAACCATTTGGCCAGAGTACGAGTCTAAGACCTTAGCTATTAGGCCAGAGTAAGAGTTAAGACCTTAACCAGTAGGCCAGAGTACGAGTCTAAGACCTTAGCTGTTAGGCCAGAGTAAGAGTTAAGACCTTAACCACTAGGCCAGAGTACGAGTTAAGACCTTAGCTATTAGACCAGAGTAAGAGTTAAGACCTTAAACATTAGGCCTGAGTACGAGTCTAAGACCTTAGCTATTAGGCCAGAGTAAGAGTTAAGACCTTAACCATTAGGCCAGAGTACGAGTCTAAGACCTTAGCTATTAGGCCAGAGTAAGAGTTAAGACCTTAGCTATTAGGCCAGAGTAAGAGTTACGACCTTAACCATTAGGCCAGAGTACGAGTCTAAGACCTTAGCTATTAGGCCAGAGTAAGAGTTAAGACCTTAACCATTAGGCCAGAGTACGAGTCTAAGACCTTAGCTATTAGGCCAGAGTAAGAGTTAAGACCCTAACCAGTAGGCCAGAGTAAGAGTTAAGGCCTTAACCATTAGGCCAGAGTACGAGTCTAAGACCTTAGCTATTAGGCAAGCGTAAGAGTTAAGACCTTAGCTATTAGGCCAGAGTAAGAGTTAAGACCTTAACCTGTAGGCCATAGTACGAGTCTAAGACCTTAGCTATTAGGCCAGAGTAAGAGTTAAGACCTTAACCATTAGGCCAGAGTACGAGTCTAAGACCTTAGCTATTAGGCCAGAGTAAGAGTTAAGACCTTAGCTATTAGGCCAGAGTAAGAGTTAAGACCTTAACCATTAGGCCAGAGTACAAGTCTAAGACCTTAGCTATTAGGCCAGAGTAAGAGTTAAGACCTTAACCATTAGGCCAGAGTACGAGTCTAAGACCTTAGCTATTAGGCCAGAGTAAGAGTTAAGACCTTAGCTATTAGGCCAGAGTAAGAGTTAAGACCTTAACCATTAGGCCAGAGTACAAGTCTAAGACCTTAGCTATTAGGCCAGAGTAAGAGTTAAGACCTTAGCTATTAGGCCAGAGTAAGAGTTAAGACCTTAACCATTAGGCCAGAGTACAAGTCTAAGACCTTAGCTATTAGGCCAGATTAAGATTTAAGACCTTAGCCATTAGGCCAGAGTAATAGTTAACACCTTAGCTATTAGGCCAGAGTAAGAGTTAAGATCTTAGCTATTAGGCCAGAGTAAGAGTTAAGACCTTAGCTATTAGGCCAGAGTAAGAGTTAAGACCTTAACCATTAGGCCAGAGTACGAGTCTAAGACCTTAGCTATTAGGCCAGAGTAAGAGTTAAGACCTTAACCAGTAGGCCAGAGTACGAGTCTAAGACCTTAGCTGTTAGGCCAGAGTAAGAGTTAAGACCTTAACCATTAGGCCAGAGTACGTGTCTAAGACCTTAGCTATTAGGCCAGAGTAAGAGTTAAGACCTTAACCAGTAGGCCAGAGTAAGAGTTAAGACCTTAACCATTAGGCCAGAGTACGAGTTTAAGACCATAGCTATTAGGCCAGAGTAAGAGTTAAGACCTTAGCTATTAGACCAGAGTAAGAGATAAGACCTTAGATATTAGGCCAGAGTAAGAGTTAAGACCTTAACCAGTAGGCCAGAGTAAGAGTTAAGACCTTAACCAGTAGGCCAGAGTACGAGTCTAAGACCTTAGCTATTAGGCCAGAGTAAGAGTTAAGACCTTAACCATTAGGCCAGAGTATGAGTCTAAGACCTTAGTTATTAGGCCAGAGTAAGAGTTATGACCTTAACCAGTAGGCCAGAGTAAGAGTTAAGGCCTTAACCATTAGGCCAGAGTACGAGTCTAAGACCTTAGCTATTAGGCCAGCGTAAGAGTTAAGACCTTAGCTATTAGGCCAGAGTAAGAGTTAAGACCTTAACCTGTAGGCCATAGTACGAGTCTAAGACCTTAGCTATTAGGTCAGAGTAAGAGTTAAGACCTTAACCATTAGGCCAGAGTACGAGTCTAAGACCTTAGCTATTAGGCCAGAGTAAGAGTTAAGACCTTAGCTATTAGGCCAGAGTAAGAGTTAAGACCTTAACCATTAGGCCAGAGTACAAGTCTAAGACCTTAGCTATTAGGCCAGAGTAAGAGTTAAGACCTTAGCTATTAGGCCAGAGTAAGAGTTAAGACCTTAACCATTAGGCCAGAGTACGAGTCTAAGACCTTAGCTATTAGGCCAGAGTAAGATTTAAGACCTTAGCTATTATGCCAGAGTAAGAGTTAAGACCTTAACCATTAGGCCAGAGTATGAGTCTAAGACCTTAGCTATTAGGCCAGAGTAAGAGTTAAGATCTTAGCTATTAGGCCAGAGTAAGAGTTAAGACCTTAGCTATTAGGCCAGAGTAAGAGTTAAGACCTTAACCATTAGGCCAGAGTACGAGTCTAAGACCTTAGCTATTAGGCCAGAGTAAGAGTTAAGACCTTAACCAGTAGGCCAGAGTAAGAGTTAAGACCTTAACCATTAGGCCAGAGTACGAGACTAAGACCTTAGCTTTTAGGCCAGAGTAAGAGTTAAGACCTTAGCTATTAGGCCAGAGTAAGAGCTAAGACCTTAACCAGTAGGCCAGAGTAAGAGTTAAGACCTTAACCTGTAGGCCATAGTACGAGTCTAAGACCTTAGCTATTAGGCCAGAGTAAGAGTTAAGACCTTAGCTATTAGGCCAGAGTAAGAGTTAAGACCTTAACCATTAGGCCAGAGTACGAGTCAAAGACCTTAGCTATAAGGCCGAAGTAAGAGTTAAGACCTTAGCTATTAGGCCAGAGTAAGAGTTAAGACCTTAACCAGTAGGCCAGAGTCCGAGTCTACGACCTTAGCTATTAGGCCAGTGTAAGAGTTAAGACCTTAACCAGTAGGCCAGAGTACAAGTCTAAGACCTTAGCTATTAGGCCAGAGTAAGAGTTAAGACCTTAACAATTAGGCCAGAGTACGAGTCTAAGACCTTAGCTATAAGGCCACAGTAAGAGTTAAGACCTTAGCTATTAGGCCAGAGTAAGAGTTAAGACCTTAACCATTAGGCCAGAGTACGAGTCTAAGACCATAGCTATTAGGCCAGAGTAAGAGTTAAGACCTTAGCTATTGGGCCAGAGTAAGAGTTAAGACCTTAACCTGTAGGCCATAGTACGAGTCTAAGTCCTTAGCTATTAGGCCAGAGTAAGAGTTAAGACCTTAACCATTAGGCCAGAGTACGAGTCTAAGACCTTAGCTATTAGGCCAGAGTAAGATTTAAGACCTTAGCTATTATGCCAGAGTAAGAGTTAAGACCTTAACCATTAGGCCAGAGTATGAGTCTAAGACCTTAGCTATTAGGCCAGAGTAAGAGTTAAGATCTTAGCTATTAGGCCAGAGTAAGAGTTAAGACCTTAGCTATTAGGCCAGAGTAAGAGTTAAGACCTTAACCATTAGGCCAGAGTACGAGTCTAAGACCTTAGCTATTAGGCCAGAGTAAGAGTTAAGACCTTAACCAGTAGGCCAGAGTAAGAGTTAAGACCTTAACCATTAGGCCAGAGTACGAGACTAAGACCTTAGCTTTTAGGCCAGAGTAAGAGTTAAGACCTTAGCTATTAGGCCAGAGTAAGAGCTAAGACCTTAACCAGTAGGCCAGAGTAAGAGTTAAGACCTTAACCTGTAGGCCATAGTACGAGTCTAAGACCTTAGCTATTAGGCCAGAGTAAGAGTTAAGACCTTAGCTATTAGGCCAGAGTAAGAGTTAAGACCTTAACCATTAGGCCAGAGTACGAGTCAAAGACCTTAGCTATTAGGCCAGAGTAAGAGTTAAGACCTTAGCTATTAGGCCAGAGTAAGAGTTAAGACCTTAACCATTAGGCCAGAGTACGAGTCTAAGACCTTAGCTATTAGGCCAGAGTAAGATTTAAGACCTTAGCTATTATGCCAGAGTAAGAGTTAAGACCTTAACCATTAGGCCAGAGTATGAGTCTAAGACCTTAGCTATTAGGCCAGAGTAAGAGTTAAGATCTTAGCTATTAGGCCAGAGTAAGAGTTAAGACCTTAGCTATTAGGCCAGAGTAAGAGTTAAGACCTTAACCATTAGGCCAGAGTACGAGTCTAAGACCTTAGCTATTAGGCCAGAGTAAGAGTTAAGACCTTAACCAGTAGGCCAGAGTAAGAGTTAAGACCTTAACCATTAGGCCAGAGTACGAGACTAAGACCTTAGCTTTTAGGCCAGAGTAAGAGTTAAGACCTTAGCTATTAGGCCAGAGTAAGAGCTAAGACCTTAACCTGTAGGCCATAGTACGAGTCTAAGACCTTAGCTATTAGGCCAGAGTAAGAGTTAAGACCTTAGCTATTAGGCCAGAGTAAGAGTTAAGACCTTAACCATTAGGCCAGAGTACGAGTCAAAGACCTTAGCTATAAGGCCGAAGTAAGAGTTAAGACCTTAGCTATTAGGCCAGAGTAAGAGTTAAGACCTTAACCAGTAGGCCAGAGTCCGAGTCTACGACCTTAGCTATTAGGCCAGTGTAAGAGTTAAGACCTTAACCAGTAGGCCAGAGTACAAGTCTAAGACCTTAGCTATTAGGCCAGAGTAAGAGTTAAGACCTTAACAATTAGGCCAGAGTACGAGTCTAAGACCTTAGCTATAAGGCCACAGTAAGAGTTAAGACCTTAGCTATTAGGCCAGAGTAAGAGTTAAGACCTTAACCATTAGGCCAGAGTACGAGTCTAAGACCATAGCTATTAGGCCAGAGTAAGAGTTAAGACCTTAAACATTAGGCCTGAGTACGAGTCTAAGACCTTAGCTATTAGGCCAGAGTAAGAGTTAAGACCTTAACCATTAGGCCAGAGTACGAGTCTAAGACCTTAGCTATTAGGCCAGAGTAAGAGTTAAGACCTTAACCAGTAGGCCAGAGTATGAGTCTAAGACCTTAGCTGTTAGGCCAGAGTAAGAGTTAAGACCTTACCCATTAGGCCAGAGTACGAGTCTAAGACCTTAGCTATTAGGCCAGAGTAAGAGTTAAGACCTTAACCAGTAGGCCAGAGTACGAGTCTAAGACCTTAGCTATTAGGCCAGAGTAAGAGTTAAGACCTTAACCATTAGGCCAGAGTACGAGTCTAAGACCTTAGCTATTAGGCCAGAGTAAGAGTTAAGACCTTAGCTATTAGGCCAGAGTAAGAGTTAAGACCTTAGCTATTAGGCCAGAGGAAGAGTTAAGACCTTAACCAGTAGGCCAGAGTAAGAGTTAAGACCTTAACCAGTAGGCCAGAGTACGAGTCTAAGACCTTAGCTATTAGGCCAGAGTAAGAGTTAAGACCTTAACCATTAGGCCAGAGTACGAGTCTAAGACATTAGCTATTAGGCCAGAGTAAGAGTTCAGACCTTAACCAATGGGCCAGAGTAAGAGTTAAGACCTTAACCATTAGGCCAGAGTACGAGTCTAAGACCTTAGCTATTAGGCCAGAGTAAGAGTTAAGACCTTAGCTATTAGGCCAGAGTAAGAGTTAAGACCTTAGCTATTAGGCCAGAGCAAGAGTTAAGACCTTAACCATTAGAAGAGAGTACGAGTCAAAGACCTTAGCTATTAGGCCAGAGTAAGAGTTAAGACCTTAGCTATTAGGCCAGAGTAAGAGCTAAGACCTTAACCAGTAGGCCAGAGTAAGAGTTAAGACCTTAACCATTAGGCCAGAGTACGAGTCTAAGACCTTATCTATTAGGCCAGAGTAAGAGTTAAGACCTTAACCAGTAGGCCAGAGTAAGAGTTAAGACCTTAACCATTAGGCCAGAGTAAGAGTTAAGACCTTAACATGTAGGCCATAACAAATCTAAGACCTTAGCTATTAGGCCAGAGTAAGAGTTAAGACCTTAGCTATTAGGCCAGAGTAAGAGTTAAGACCTTAACCATTAGACGAGAGTACGAGTCAAAGACCTTAGCTATTAGGCCAGAGTAAGAGTTAAGACCTTAGCTATTAGGCCAGAGTAAGAGCTAAGACCTTAACCAGTAGGCCAGAGTAAGAGTTAAGACCTTAACCATTAGGCCAGAGTACGAGTCTAAGACCTTATCTATTAGGCCAGAGTAGGAGTTAAGACCTTAACCATTAGGCCAGAGTACGAGTCTAAGACCTTAGCTATTAGGCCAGAGTAAGAGTTAAGACCTTGGCTATTAGACCAGAGTAAGAGTTAAGACCTTAGATATTAGGCCAGAGTAAGAGTTAAGACCTTAACCAGTAGGCCAGAGTAAGAGTTAAGATCTTAACCAGTAGGCCAGAGTACGAGTCTAAGACCTTAGCTATTAGGCCAGAGTAAGAGTTAAGACCTTAACCATTAGAAGAGAGTACGAGTCAAAGACCTCAGCTATTAGGCCAGAGTAAGAGTTAAGACCTTAGCTATTAGGCCAGAGTAAGAGCTAAGACCTTAACCAGTAGGCCAGTGTAAGAGTTAAGACCATAACCATTAGGCCAGAGTACGAGTCTAAGACCTTATCTATTAGGCCAGAGTAAGAGTTAAGACCTTAACCAGTAGGCCAGAGTAAGAGTTAAGACCTTAACCATTAGGCCAGAGTACGGGTCTAAGACCTTAGCTATTAGGCCAGAGTAAGAGTTAAGACCTTAGCTATTAGACCAGAGTAAGAGTTAAGACATTAGCTATTAGGCCAGAGTAAGAGTTCAGACCTTAACCAATGGGCCAGAGTAAGAGTTAAGACCTTAACCATTAGGCCAGAGTACGAGTCTAAGACCTTAGCTATTAGGCCAGAGTAAGAGTTAAGACCTTAGCTATTAGGCCAGAGTAAGAGTTAAGACCTTAGCTATTAGGCCAGAGCAAGAGTTAAGACCTTAACCATTAGAAGAGAGTACGAGTCAAAGACCTTAGCTATTAGGCCAGAGTAAGAGTTAAGACCTTAGCTATTAGGCCAGAGTAAGAGCTAAGACCTTAACCAGTAGGCCAGAGTAAGAGTTAAGACCTTAACCATTAGGCCAGAGTACGAGTCTAAGACCTTATCTATTAGGCCAGAGTAAGAGTTAAGACCTTAACCAGTAGGCCAGAGTAAGAGTTAAGACCTTAACCATTAGGCCAGAGTAAGAGTTAAGACCTTAACATGTAGGCCATAACAAATCTAAGACCTTAGCTATTAGGCCAGAGTAAGAGTTAAGACCTTAGCTATTAGGCCAGAGTAAGAGTTAAGACCTTAACCATTAGACGAGAGTACGAGTCAAAGACCTTAGCTATTAGGCCAGAGTAAGAGTTAAGACCTTAGCTATTAGGCCAGAGTAAGAGCTAAGACCTTAACCAGTAGGCCAGAGTAAGAGTTAAGACCTTAACCATTAGGCCAGAGTACGAGTCTAAGACCTTATCTATTAGGCCAGAGTAGGAGTTAAGACCTTAACCATTAGGCCAGAGTACGAGTCTAAGACCTTAGCTATTAGGCCAGAGTAAGAGTTAAGACCTTGGCTATTAGACCAGAGTAAGAGTTAAGACCTTAGATATTAGGCCAGAGTAAGAGTTAAGACCTTAACCAGTAGGCCAGAGTAAGAGTTAAGATCTTAACCAGTAGGCCAGAGTACGAGTCTAAGACCTTAGCTATTAGGCCAGAGTAAGAGTTAAGACCTTAACCATTAGACGAGAGTACGAGTCAAAGACCTCAGCTATTCGGCCAGAGTAAGAGTTAAGACCTTAGCTATTAGGCCAGAGTAAGAGCTAAGACCTTAACCAGTAGGCCAGTGTAAGAGTTAAGACCATAACCATTAGGCCAGAGTACGAGTCTAAGACCTTATCTATTAGGCCAGAGTAAGAGTTAAGACCTTAACCAGTAGGCCAGAGTAAGAGTTAAGACCTTAACCATTAGGCCAGAGTACGGGTCTAAGACCTTAGCTATTAGGCCAGAGTAAGAGTTAAGACCTTAGCTATTAGACCAGAGTAAGAGTTAAGACCTTAGATATTAGGCCAGAGTAAGAGTTAAGACCTTAACCAGTAGGCCAGAGTAGGAGTTAAGACCTTAACCAGTAGGCCAGAGTACGAGTCTAAGACCTTAGCTATTAGGCCAGAGTAAGAGTTAAGACCTTAACCATTAGGCCAGAGTACGAGTTAAGACCTTAACCATTAGGCCAGAGTACGAGTCTAAGACCTTAGCTATTAGGCCAGAGTAAGAGTTAAGACCTTAACCATTAGGCCAGAGTACGAGTCTAAGACCTTAGCTGTTAGGCCAGAGTAAGAGTTAAGACCTTAACCATTAGGCCAGAGTAAGAGTTAAGACCTTAACCTGTAGGCCATAGTACGAGTCTAAGACCTTAGCTATTAGGCCAGAGTAAGAGTTAAGACCTTAACTATTAGGCCAGAGTACGAGTCTAAGACCTTAGCTATTAGGCCAGAGTAAGAGTTAAGACCTTAGCAATTAGGCCAGAGTAAGAGTTAAGACCTTAACCATTAGGCCAGAGTACGAGTCTAAGACCTTAGCTATTAGGCCAGAGTAAGAGTTAAGACCTTAGCTATTAGGCCAGAGTAAGAGTTAAGACCTTAGCTATTAGGCCAGAGTAAGAGTTAAGACCTTAACCATTAGAAGAGAGTACGAGTCAAAGACCTTAGCTATTAGGCCAGAGTAAGAGTTAAGACCTTAGCTATTAGGCCAGAGTAAGAGCTAAGACCTTAACCATTAGGCCAGAGTACGAGTCTAAGACCTTAGCTATTAGGCCAGAGTAAGTGTTAAGACCTTAACCATTAGGCCAGAGTACGAGTCTAAGACCTTAGCTATTAGGCCAGAGTAAGAGTTAAGACCTTAACCAGTAGGCCAGAGTAAGATTTAAGACCTTAACCATTAGGCCAGAGTATGAGTCTAAGACCTTAGCTATTAGGCCAGAGTAAGAGTTAAGACCTTAGCTATTAGGCCAGAGTAAGAGTTAAGACCTTAACCAGTAGGCCAGAGTAAGAGTTAAGACCTTAACCTGTAGGCCATAGTACGAGTCTAAGACCTTAGCTATTAGGCCAGAGTAAGAGTTAAGACCTCAGCTATTAGGCCAGAGTAAGAGTTAAGACCTTAACCATTAGGCCAGAGTACGAGTCTAAGACCTTAGCTATAAGGCCAGAGTAAGAGTTAAGACCTTAGCTATTAGGCCAGAGTAAGAGTTAAGACCTTAGCTATTAGGCCAGAGTAAGAGTTAAGACCTTAACAATTAGGCCAGAGTACGAGTCTAAGACCTTAGCTATTAGGCCACAGTAAGAGTTCAGACCTTAGCTATTAGGCCAGAGTAAGAGTTAAGACCTTAACCATTAGGCCAGAGTACGAGTCTAAGACCATAACTATTAGGCCAGAGTAAGAGTTAAGACCTTAGCTATTAGGCCAGAGTAAGAGTTAAGACCTTAACCTCTAGGCCATAGTACGAGTCTAAGTCCTTAGCTATTAGGCCAGAGTAAGAGTTAAGACCTTAACCATTAGGCCAGAGTACGAGTCTAAGACCTTAGCTATTAGGCCAGAGTAAGAGTTAAGACCTTAAACATTAGGCCTGAGTACGAGTCTAAGACCTTAGCTATTAGGCCAGAGTAAGAGTTAAGACCTTAACCATTTGGCCAGAGTACGAGTCTAAGACCTTAGCTATTAGGCCAGAGTAAGAGTTAAGACCTTAACCAGTAGGCCAGAGTACGAGTCTAAGACCTTAGCTGTTAGGCCAGAGTAAGAGTTAAGACCTTAACCAGTAGGCCAGAGTACGAGTTAAGACCTTAGCTATTAGACCAGAGTAAGAGTTAAGACCTTAAACATTAGGCCTGAGTACGAGTCTAAGACCTTAGCTATTAGGCCAGAGTAAGAGTTAAGACCTTAACCATTAGGCCAGAGTACGAGTCTAAGACCTTAGCTATTAGGCCAGAGTAAGAGTTAAGACCTTAGCTATTAGGCCAGAGTAAGAGTTATGACCTTAACCATTAGGCCAGAGTACGAGTCTAAGACCTTAGCTATTAGGCCAGAGTAAGAGTTAAGACCTTAACCATTAGGCCAGAGTACGAGTCTAAGACCTTAGCTATTAGGCCAGAGTAAGAGTTAAGACCCTAACCAGTAGGCCAGAGTAAGAGTTAAGGCCTTAACCATTAGGCCAGAGTACGAGTCTAAGACCTTAGCTATTAGGCCAGCGTAAGAGTTAAGACCTTAGCTATTAGGCCAGAGTAAGAGTTAAGACCTTAACCTGTAGGCCATAGTACGAGTCTAAGACCTTAGCTATTAGGCCAGAGTAAGAGTTAAGACCTTAACCATTAGGCCAGAGTACGAGTCTAAGACCTTAGCTATTAGGCCAGAGTAAGAGTTAAGACCTTAGCTATTAGGCCAGAGTAAGAGTTAAGACCTTAACCATTAGGCCAGAGTACAAGTCTAAGACCTTAGCTATTAGGCCAGAGTAAGAGTTAAGACCTTAACCATTAGGCCAGAGTACGAGTCTAAGACCTTAGCTATTAGGCCAGAGTAAGAGTTAAGACCTTAGCTATTAGGCCAGAGTAAGAGTTAAGACCTTAACCATTAGGCCAGAGTACGAGTCTAAGACCTTAGCTATTAGGCCAGAGTAAGAGTTAAGACCTTAACCAGTAGGCCAGAGTAAGATTTAAGACCTTAACCATTAGGCCAGAGTATGAGTCTAAGACCTTAGCTATTAGGCCAGAGTAAGAGTTAAGACCTTAGCTATTAGGCCAGAGTAAGAGTTAAGACCTTAACCAGTAGGCCAGAGTAAGAGTTAAGACCTTAACCTGTAGGCCATAGTACGAGTCTAAGACCTTAGCTATTAGGCCAGAGTAAGAGTTAAGACCTCAGCTATTAGGCCAGAGTAAGAGTTAAGACCTTAACCATTAGGCCAGAGTACGAGTCTAAGACCTTAGCTATAAGGCCAGAGTAAGAGTTAAGACCTTAGCTATTAGGCCATAGTAAGAGTTAAGACCTTAGCTATTAGGCCAGAGTAAGAGTTAAGACCTTAACAATTAGGCCAGAGTACGAGTCTAAGACCTTAGCTATTAGGCCACAGTAAGAGTTCAGACCTTAGCTATTAGGCCAGAGTAAGAGTTAAGACCTTAACCATTAGGCCAGAGTACGAGTCTAAGACCATAACTATTAGGCCAGAGTAAGAGTTAAGACCTTAGCTATTAGGCCAGAGTAAGAGTTAAGACCTTAACCTGTAGGCCATAGTACGAGTCTAAGTCCTTAGCTATTAGGCCAGAGTAAGAGTTAAGACCTTAACCATTAGGCCAGAGTACGAGTCTAAGACCTTAGCTATTAGGCCAGAGTAAGAGTTAAGACCTTAAACATTAGGCCTGAGTACGAGTCTAAGACCTTAGCTATTAGGCCAGAGTAAGAGTTAAGACCTTAACCATTTGGCCAGAGTACGAGTCTAAGACCTTAGCTATTAGGCCAGAGTAAGAGTTAAGACCTTAACCAGTAGGCCAGAGTACGAGTCTAAGACCTTAGCTGTTAGGCCAGAGTAAGAGTTAAGACCTTAACCACTAGGCCAGAGTACGAGTTAAGACCTTAGCTATTAGACCAGAGTAAGAGTTAAGACCTTAAACATTAGGCCTGAGTACGAGTCTAAGACCTTAGCTATTAGGCCAGAGTAAGAGTTAAGACCTTAACCATTAGGCCAGAGTACGAGTCTAAGACCTTAGCTATTAGGCCAGAGTAAGAGTTAAGACCTTAGCTATTAGGCCAGAGTAAGAGTTACGACCTTAACCATTAGGCCAGAGTACGAGTCTAAGACCTTAGCTATTAGGCCAGAGTAAGAGTTAAGACCTTAACTATTAGGCAAGAGTATGAGTCTAAGACCTTAGCTATTAGGCCAGAGTAAGAGTTAAGACCTTAACCAGTAGGCCAGAGTACGAGTCTAAGACCTTAGCTGTTAGGCCAGAGTAAGAGTTAAGACCTTAACCATTAGGCCAGAGTACGAGTCTAAGACCTTAGCTATTAGGCCAGAGTAAGAGTTAAGACCTTAACCAGTAGGCCAGAGTACGAGTCTAAGACCTTAGCTATTAGGCCAGAGTAAGAGTTAAGACCTTAACCATTAGGCCAGAGTATGAGTCTAAGACCTTAGCTATTAGGCCAGAGTACGAGTCTAAGACCTTAGCTATTAGGCCAGAGTAAGAGTTAAGACCCTAACCAGTAGGCCAGAGTAAGAGTTAAGGCCTTAACCATTAGGCCAGAGTACGAGTCTAAGACCTTAGCTATTAGGCCAGCGTAAGAGTTAAGACCTTAGCTATTAGGCCAGAGTAAGAGTTAAGACCTTAACCTGTAGGCCATAGTACGAGTCTAAGACCTTAGCTATTAGGCCAGAGTAAGAGTTAATACCTTAACCATTAGGCCAGAGTACGAGTCTAAGACCTTAGCTATTAGGCCAGAGTAAGAGTTAAGACCTTAGCTATTAGGCCAGAGTAAGAGTTAAGACCTTAACCATTAGGCCAGAGTACAAGTCTAAGACCTTAGCTATTAGGCCAGAGTAAGAGTTAAGACCTTAACCATTAGGCCAGAGTACGAGTCTAAGACCTTAGCTATTAGGCCAGAGTAAGAGTTAAGACCTTAGCTATTAGGCCAGAGTAAGAGTTAAGACCTTAACCATTAGGCCAGAGTACAAGTCTAAGACCTTAGCTATTAGGCCAGAGTAAGAGTTAAGACCTTAGCTATTAGGCCAGAGTAAGAGTTAAGACCTTAACCATTAGGCCAGAGTACAAGTCTAAGACCTTAGCTATTAGGCCAGATTAAGATTTAAGACCTTAGCCATTAGGCCAGAGTAATAGTTAACACCTTAGCTATTAGGCCAGAGTAAGAGTTAAGATCTTAGCTATTAGGCCAGAGTAAGAGTTAAGACCTTAGCTATTAGGCCAGAGTAAGAGTTAAGACCTTAACCATTAGGCCAGAGTACGAGTCTAAGACCTTAGCTTTTAGGCCAGAGTAAGAGTTAAGACCTTAGCTATTAGGCCAGAGTAAGAGTTAAGACCTTAACCAGTAGGCCAGAGTAAGAGTTAAGACCTTAACCTGTAGGCTATAGTACGAGTCTAAGACCTTAGCTATTAGGCCAGAGTAAGAGTTAAGACCTTAGCTATTAGGCCAGAGTAAGAGTTAAGACCTTAACCATTAGGCCAGAGTACGAGTCTAAGACCTTAGCTATAAGGCCAGAGTAAGAGTTAAGACCTTAGCTATTAGGCCAGAGTAAGAGTTAAGACCTTAAACATTAGGCCTGAGTACGAGTCTAAGACCTTAGCTATTAGGCCAGAGTAAGAGTTAAGACCTTAACCATTTGGCCAGAGTACGAGTCTAAGACCTTAGCTATTAGGCTAGAGTAAGAGTTAAGACCTTAACCATTAGGCCAGAGTACGAGTCTAAGACCATAACTATTAGGCCAGAGTAAGAGTTAAGACCTTAGCTATTAGGCCAGAGTAAGAGTTAAGACCTTAACCTGTAGGCCATAGTACGAGTCTAAGTCCTTAGCTATTAGGCCAGAGTAAGAGTTAAGACCTTAACCATTAGGCCAGAGTACGAGTCTAAGACCTTAGCTATTAGGCCAGAGTAAGAGTTAAGACCTTCAACATTAGGCCTGAGTACGAGTCTAAGACCTTAGCTATTAGGCCAGAGTAAGAGTTAAGACCTTAACCATTTGGCCAGAGTACGAGTCTAAGACCTTAGCTATTAGGCCAGAGTAAGAGTTAAGACCTTAACCAGTAGGCCAGAGTACGAGTCTAAGACCTTAGCTGTTAGGCCAGAGTAAGAGTTAAGACCTTAACCACTAGGCCAGAGTACGAGTTAAGACCTTAGCTATTAGACCAGAGTAAGAGTTAAGACCTTAAACATTAGGCCTGAGTACGAGTCTAAGACCTTAGCTATTAGGCCAGAGTAAGAGTTAAGACCTTAACCATTAGGCCAGAGTACGAGTCTAAGACCTTAGCTATTAGGCCAGAGTAAGAGTTAAGATCTTAGCTATTAGGCCAGAGTAAGAGTTACGACCTTAACCATTAGGCCAGAGTACGAGTCTAAGACCTTAGCTATTAGGCCAGAGTAAGAGTTAAGACCTTAACCATTAGGCCAGAGTACGAGTCTAAGACCTTAGCTATTAGGCCAGAGTAAGAGTTAAGACCCTAACCAGTAGGCCAGAGTAAGAGTTAAGGCCTTAACCATTAGGCCAGAGTACGAGTCTAAGACCTTAGCTATTAGGCAAGCGTAAGAGTTAAGACCTTAGCTATTAGGCCAGAGTAAGAGTTAAGACCTTAACCTGTAGGCCATAGTACGAGTCTAAGACCTTAGCTATTAGGCCAGAGTAAGAGTTAAGACCTTAACCATTAGGCCAGAGTACGAGTCTAAGACCTTAGCTATTAGGCCAGAGTAAGAGTTAAGACCTTAGCTATTAGGCCAGAGTAAGAGTTAAGACCTTAACCATTAGGCCAGAGTACAAGTCTAAGACCTTAGCTATTAGGCCAGAGTAAGAGTTAAGACCTTAACCATTAGGCCAGAGTACGAGTCTAAGACCTTAGCTATTAGGCCAGAGTAAGAGTTAAGACCTTAGCTATTAGGCCAGAGTAAGAGTTAAGACCTTAACCATTAGGCCAGAGTACAAGTCTAAGACCTTAGCTATTAGGCCAGAGTAAGAGTTAAGACCTTAGCTATTAGGCCAGAGTAAGAGTTAAGACCTTAACCATTAGGCCAGAGTACAAGTCTAAGACCTTAGCTATTAGGCCAGATTAAGATTTAAGACCTTAGCCATTAGGCCAGAGTAATAGTTAACACCTTAGCTATTAGGCCAGAGTAAGAGTTAAGATCTTAGCTATTAGGCCAGAGTAAGAGTTAAGACCTTAGCTATTAGGCCAGAGTAAGAGTTAAGACCTTAACCATTAGGCCAGAGTACGAGTCTAAGACCTTAGCTATTAGGCCAGAGTAAGAGTTAAGACCTTAACCAGTAGGCCTGAGTAAGAGTTAAGACCTTAACCATTAGGCCAGAGTACGAGTCTAAGACCTTAGCTTTTAGGCCAGAGTAAGAGTTAAGACCTTAGCTATTAGGCCAGAGTAAGAGTTAAGACCTTAACCAGTAGGCCAGAGTAAGAGTTAAGACCTTAACCTGTAGGCTATTGTACGAGTCTAAGACCTTAGCTATTAGGCCAGAGTAAGAGTTAAGACCTTAGCTATTAGGCCAGAGTAAGAGTTAAGACCTTAACCATTAGGCCAGAGTACGAGTCTAAGACCTTAGCTATAAGGCCAGAGTAAGAGTTAAGACCTTAGCTATTAGGCCAGAGTAAGAGTTAAGACCTTAAACATTAGGCCTGAGTACGAGTCTAAGACCTTAGCTATTAGGCCAGAGTAAGAGTTAAGACCTTAACCATTTGGCCAGAGTACGAGTCTAAGACCTTAGCTATTAGGCCAGAGTAAGAGTTAAGACCTTAACCAGTAGGCCAGAGTACGAGTCTAAGACCTTAGCTGTTAGGCCAGAGTAAGAGTTAAGACCTTAACCACTAGGCCAGAGTACGAGTTAAGACCTTAGCTATTAGACCAGAGTAAGAGTTAAGACCTTAAACATTAGGCCTGAGTACGAGTCTAAGACCTTAGCTATTAGGCCAGAGTAAGAGTTAAGACCTTAACCATTAGGCCAGAGTACGAGTCTAAGACCTTAGCTATTAGGCCAGAGTAAGAGTTAAGACCTTAGCTATTAGGCCAGAGTAAGAGTTACGACCTTAACCATTAGGCCAGAGTACGAGTCTAAGACCTTAGCTATTAGGCCAGAGTAAGAGTTAAGACCTTAACCATTAGGCCAGAGTACGAGTCTAAGACCTTAGCTATTAGGCCAGAGTAAGAGTTAAGACCCTAACCAGTAGGCCAGAGTAAGAGTTAAGGCCTTAACCATTAGGCCAGAGTACGAGTCTAAGACCTTAGCTATTAGGCCAGCGTAAGAGTTAAGACCTTAGCTATTAGGCCAGAGTAAGAGTTAAGACCTTAACCTGTAGGCCATAGTACGAGTCTAAGACCTTAGCTATTAGGCCAGAGTAAGAGTTAAGACCTTAACCATTAGGCCAGAGTACGAGTCTAAGACCTTAGCTATTAGGCCAGAGTAAGAGTTAAGACCTTAGCTATTAGGCCAGAGTAAGAGTTAAGACCTTAACCATTAGGCCAGAGTACAAGTCTAAGACCTTAGCTATTAGGCCAGATTAAGATTTAAGACCTTAGCCATTAGGCCAGAGTAATAGTTAACACCTTAGCTATTAGGCCAGAGTAAGAGTTAAGATCTTAGCTATTAGGCCAGAGTAAGAGTTAAGACCTTAGCTATTAGGCCAGAGTAAGAGTCAAGACCTTAACCATTAGGCCAGCGTACGAGTCTAAGACCTTAGCTATTAGGCCAGAGTAAGAGTTAAGACCTTAACCAGTAGGCCAGAGTAAGAGTTAAGACCTTAACCATTAGGCCAGAGTACGAGTCTAAGACCTTAGCTTTTAGGCCAGAGTAAGAGTTAAGACCTTAGCTATTAGGCCAGAGTAAGAGTTAAGACCTTAACCAGTAGGCCAGAGTAAGAGTTAAGACCTTAACCTGTAGGCTATAGTACGAGTCTAAGACCTTAGCTATTAGGCCAGAGTAAGAGTTAAGACCTTAGCTATTAGGCCAGAGTAAGAGTTAAGACCTTAACCATTAGGCCAGAGTACGAGTCTAAGACCTTAGCTATAAGGCCAGAGTAAGAGTTAAGACCTTAGCTATTAGGCCAGAGTAAGAGTTAAGACCTTAACCAGTAGGCCAGAGTCCGAGTCTAAGACCTTAGCTATTAGGCCAGTGTAAGAGTTAAGACCTTAACCAGTAGGCCAGAGTACAAGTCTAAGACCTTAGCTATTAGGCCAGAGTAAGAGTTAAGACCTTAGCTATTAGGCCAGAGTAAGAGTTAAGACCTTAACCATTAGGCCAGAGTACGAGTCTAAGACCATAGCTATTAGGCCAGAGTAAGAGTTAAGACCTTAGCTATTAGGCCAGAGTAAGAGTTAAGACCTTAACCTGTAGGCCATAGTACGAGTTTAAGTCCTTAGCTATTAGGACAGAGTAAGAGTTAAGACCTTAACCATTAGGCCAGAGTACGAGTCTAAGACCTTAGCTATTAGGCCAGAGTAAGAGTTAAGACCTTAAACATTAGGCCTCAGTACGAGTCTAAGACCTTAGCTATTAGGCCAGAGTAAGAGTTAAGACCTTAACCATTAGGCCAGAGTACGAGTCTAAGACCTTAGCTATTAGGCCAGAGTAAGAGTTAAGACCTTAACCAGTAGGCCAAAGTACGAGTCTAAGACCTTAGCTGTTAGGCCAGAGTAAAGAGTTAAGACCTTAACCATTAGGCCAGAGTACGAGTCTAAGACCTTAGCTATTAGGCCAGAGTAAGAGTTAAGACCTTAACCAGTAGGCCAGAGTACGAGTCTAAGACCTTAGCTATTAGGCCAGAGTAAGAGTTAAGACCTTAACCATTAGGCCAGAGTACGAGTCTAAGACCTTAGCTATTAGGCCAGAGTAAGAGTTAAGACCTTAGCTATTAAGCCAGAGTAAGAGTTAAGACCTTAACCATTAGGCCAGAGTACGAGTCTAAGACCATAGCTATTAGGCCAGAGTAAGAGTTAAGACCTTAGCTATTAGGCCAGAGGAAGAGTTAAGACCTTAACCAGTAGGCCAGAGTAAGAGTTAAGACCTTAACCAGTAGGCCAGAGTACGAGTCTAAGACCTTAGCTATTAGGCCAGAGTAAGAGTTAAGACCTTAACCATTAGGCCAGAGTACGAGTCTAAGACCTTAGCTATTAGGCCAGAATAAGAGTTCAGACCTTAACCAGTGGGCCAGAGTAAGAGTTAAGACCTTAACCATTAGGCCAGAGTACGAGTCTAAGACCTTAGCTATTAGGCCAGAGTAAGAGTTAAGACCTTAACCTGTAGGCCATAGTACGAGTCTAAGACCTTAGCTATTAGGCCAGAGTAAGAGTTAAGACCTTATCCATTAGGCCAGAGTACGAGTCTAAGACCTTATCTATTAGGCCAGAGTACGAGTCTAAGACCTTAGCTATTAGGCCAGAGTAAGAGTTAAGACCTTAACCTGTAGGCCATAGTACGAGTCTAAGACCTTAGCTATTAGGCCAGAGTAAGAGTTAAGACCTTAACCATTAGGCCAGAGTACGAGTCTAAGACCTTAGCTATTAGGCCAGAGTAAGAGTTAAGACCTTAGCTATTAGGCCAGAGTAAGAGTTAAGACCTTAACCATTAGGCCAGAGTACAAGTCTAAGACCTTAGCTATTAGGCCAGAGTAAGATTTAAGACCTTAGCTATTACGCCAGAGTAATAGTTAACACCTTAGCTATTAGGCCAGAGTAAGAGTTAAGATCTTAGCTATTAGGCCAGAGTAAGAGTTAAGACCTTAGCTATTAGGCCAGAGTAAGAGTTAAGACCTTAACCATTAGGCCAGAGTACGAGTCTAAGACCTTAGCTATTAGGCCAGAGTAAGAGTTAAGACCTTAACCAGTAGGCCAGAGTAAGAGTTAAGACCTTAACCATTAGGCCAGAGTACGAGACTAATACCTTAGCTTTTAGGCCAGAGTAAGAGTTAAGACCCTAGCTATTAGGCCAGAGTAAGAGTTAAGACCTTAACCAGTAGGCCAGAGTAAGAGTTAAGACCTTAACCTGTAGGCCATAGTACGAGTCTAAGACCTTAGCTATTAGGCCAGAGTAAGAGTTAAGACCTTAGCTATTAGGCCAGAGTAAGAGTTAAGACCTTAACCATTAGGCCAGAGTACGAGTCTAAGACCTTAGCTATAAGGCCAGAGTAAGAGTTAAGACCTTAGCTATTAGGCCAGAGTAAGAGTTAAGACCTTAACCAGTAGGCCAGAGTCCGAGTCTAAGACCTTAGCTATTAGGCCAGTGTAAGAGTTAAGACCTTAACCAGTAGGCCAGAGTACAAGTCTAAGACCTTAGCTATTAGGCCAGAGTAAGAGTTAAGACCTTAACAATTAGGCCAGAGTACGAGTCTAAGACCTTAGCTATTAGGCCACAGTAAGAGTTAAGACCTTAGCTATTAGGCCACAGTAAGAGTTAAGACCTTAGCTATTAGGCCAGAGTAAGAGTTAAGACCTTAACCATTAGGCCAGAGTACGAGTCTAAGACCATAGCTATTAGGCCAGAGTAAGAGTTAAGACCTTAGCTATTAGGCCAGAGTAAGAGTTAAGACCTTAACCTGTAGGCCATAGTACGAGTCTAAGTCCTTAGCTATTAGGCCAGAGTAAGAGTTAAGACCTTAACCATTAGGCCAGAGTACGAGTCTAAGACCTTAGCTATTAGGCCAGAGTAAGAGTTAAGACCTTAAACATTAGGCCTGAGTACGAGTCTAAGACCTTAGCTGTTAGGCCAGAGTAAGAGTTAAGACCTTAACCATTAGGCCAGAGTACGAGTCTAAGACCTTAGCTATTAGGCCAGAGTAAGAGTTAAGACCTTAACCAGTAGGCCAGAGTACGAGTCTAAGACCTTAGCTATTAGGCCAGAGTAAGAGTTAAGACCTTAACCATTAGGGGAGAGTACGAGTCTAAGACCTTAGCTATTAGGCCAGAGTAAGAGTTAAGACCTTAGCTATTAGGCCAGAGTAAGAGTTAAGACCTTAACCATTAGGCCAGCGTACGAGTCTAAGACCTTAGCTATTAGGCCAGAGTAAGAGTTAAGACCTTAACCAGTAGGCCAGAGTAAGAGTTAAGACCTTAACCATTAGGCCAGAGTACGAGTCTAAGACCTTAGCTTTTAGGCCAGAGTAAGAGTTAAGACCTTAGCTATTAGGCCAGAGTAAGAGTTAAGACCTTAACCAGTAGGCCAGAGTAAGAGTTAAGACCTTAACCTGTAGGCTATAGTACGAGTCTAAGACCTTAGCTATTAGGCCAGAGTAAGAGTTAAGACCTTAGCTATTAGGCCAGAGTAAGAGTTAAGACCTTAACCATTAGGCCAGAGTACGAGTCTAAGACCTTAGCTATAAGGCCAGAGTAAGAGTTAAGACCTTAGCTATTAGGCCAGAGTAAGAGTTAAGACCTTAACCAGTAGGCCAGAGTCCGAGTCTAAGACCTTAGCTATTAGGCCAGTGTAAGAGTTAAGACCTTAACCAGTAGGCCAGAGTACAAGTCTAAGACCTTAGCTATTAGGCCAGAGTAAGAGTTAAGACCTTAGCTATTAGGCCAGAGTAAGAGTTAAGACCTTAACCATTAGGCCAGAGTACGAGTCTAAGACCTTAGCTATAAGGCCAGAGTAAGAGTTAAGACCTTAGCTATTAGGCCAGAGTAAGAGTTAAGACCTTAACCAGTAGGCCAGAGTCCGAGTCTAAGACCTTAGCTATTAGGCCAGTGTAAGAGTTAAGACCTTAACAAGTAGGCCAGAGTACAAGTCTAAGACCTTAGCTATTAGGCCAGAGTAAGAGTTAAGACCTTAACAATTAGGCCAGAGTACGAGTCTAAGACCTTAGCTATTAGGCCACAGTAAGAGTTAAGACCTTAGCTATTAGGCCACAGTAAGAGTTAAGACCTTAGCTATTAGGCCAGAGTAAGAGTTAAGACCTTAACCATTAGGCCAGAGTACGAGTCTAAGACCATAGCTATTAGGCCAGAGTAAGAGTTAAGACCTTAGCTATTAGGCCAGAGTAAGAGTTAAGACCTTAACCTGTAGGCCATAGTACGAGTCTAAGTCCTTAGCTATTAGGCCAGAGTAAGAGTTAAGACCTTAACCATTAGGCCAGAGTACGAGTCTAAGACCTTAGCTATAAGGCCAGAGTAAGAGTTAAGACCTTAAACATTAGGCCTGAGTACGAGTCTAAGACCTTAGCTGTTAGGCCAGAGTAAGAGTTAAGACCTTAACCATTAGGCCAGAGTACGAGTCTAAGACCTTAGCTATTAGGCCAGAGTAAGAGTTAAGACCTTAACCAGTAGGCCAGAGTACGAGTCTAAGACCTTAGCTATTAGGCCAGAGTAAGAGTTAAGACCTTAACCATTAGGGGAGAGTACGAGTCTAAGACCTTAGCTATTAGGCCAGAGTAAGAGTTAAGACCTTAGCTATTAGGCCAGAGTAAGAGTTAAGACCTTAACCATTAGGCCAGCGTACGAGTCTAAGACCTTAGCTATTAGGCCAGAGTAAGAGTTAAGACCTTAACCAGTAGGCCAGAGTAAGAGTTAAGACCTTAACCATTAGGCCAGAGTACGAGTCTAAGACCTTAGCTTTTAGGCCAGAGTAAGAGTTAAGACCTTAGCTATTAGGCCAGAGTAAGAGTTAAGACCTTAACCAGTAGGCCAGAGTAAGAGTTAAGACCTTAACCTGTAGGCTATAGTACGAGTCTAAGACCTTAGCTATTAGGCCAGAGTAAGAGTTAAGACCTTAGCTATTAGGCCAGAGTAAGAGTTAAGACCTTAACCATTAGGCCAGAGTACGAGTCTAAGACCTTAGCTATAAGGCCAGAGTAAGAGTTAAGACCTTAGCTATTAGGCCAGAGTAAGAGTTAAGACCTTAACCAGTAGGCCAGAGTCTGAGTCTAAGACCTTAGCTATTAGGCCAGTGTAAGAGTTAAGACCTTAAACAGTAGGCCAGAGTACAAGTCTAAGACCTTAGCTATTAGGCCAGAGTAAGAGTTAAGACCTTAGCTATTAGGCCAGAGTAAGAGTTAAGACCTTAACCATTAGGCCAGAGTACGAGTCTAAGACCATAGCTATTAGGCCAGAGTAAGAGTTAAGACCTTAGCTATTAGGCCAGAGTAAGAGTTAAGACCTTAACCTGTAGGCCATAGTACGAGTCTAAGTCCTTAGCTATTAGGCCAGAGTAAGAGTTAAGACCTTAACCATTAGGCCAGAGTACGAGTCTAAGACCTTAGCTATTAGGCCAGAGTAAGAGTTAAGACCTTAAACATTAGGCCTCAGTACGAGTCTAAGACCTTAGCTATTAGGCCAGAGTAAGAGTTAAGACCTTAACCATTAGGCCAGAGTACGAGTCTAAGACCTTAGCTATTAGGCCAGAGTAAGAGTTAAGACCTTAACCAGTAGGCCAAAGTACGAGTCTAAGACCTTAGCTGTTAGGCCAGAGTAAAGAGTTAAGACCTTAACCATTAGGCCAGAGTACGAGTCTAAGACCTTAGCTATTAGGCCAGAGTAAGAGTTAAGACCTTAACCAGTAGGCCAGAGTACGAGTCTAAGACCTTAGCTAATAGGCCAGAGTAAGAGTTAAGACCTTAACCATTAGGCCAGAGTACGAGTCTAAGACCTTAGCTATTAGGCCAGAGTAAGAGTTAAGACCTTAGCTATTAAGCCAGAGTAAGAGTTAAGACCTTAACCATTAGGCCAGAGTACGAGTCTAAGACCATAGCTATTAGGCCAGAGTAAGAGTTAAGACCTTAGCTATTAGGCCAGAGGAAGAGTTAAGACCTTAACCAGTAGGCCAGAGTAAGAGTTAAGACCTTAACCAGTAGGCCAGAGTACGAGTCTAAGACCTTAGCTATTAGGCCAGAGGAAGAGTTAAGACCTTAACCATTAGGCCAGAGTACGAGTCTAAGACCTTAGCTATTAGGCCAGAATAAGAGTTCAGACCTTAACCAGTGGGCCAGAGTAAGAGTTAAGACCTTAACCATTAGGCCAGAGTACGAGTCTAAGACCTTAGCTATTAGGCCAGAGTAAGAGTTAAGACCTTATCCATTAGGCCAGAGTACGAGTCTAAGACCTTAGCTATTAGGCCAGAGTAAGAGTTAAGACCTTAGCTATTAGGCCAGAGTAAGAGTTAAGACCTTAACCATTAGGCTAGAGTACGAGTCTAAGACCTTAGCTATTAGGCCAGAGTAAGAGTTAAGACCTTAGCTATTAGGCCAGAGTAAGAGTTAAGACCTTAGCTATTAGGCCAGAGTAAGAGTTAAGACCTTAACCTGTAGGCCATAGTACGAGTCTAAGACCTTAGCTATTAGGCCAGAGTAAGAGTTAAGACCTTAACCATTAGGCCAGAGTACGAGTCTAAGACCTTAGCTATTAGGCCAGAGTAAGAGTTAAGACCTTAGCTATTAGGCCAGAGTAAGAGTTAAGACCTTAACCATTAGGCCAGAGTACAAGTCTAAGACCTTAGCTATTAGGCCAGAGTAAGATTTAAGACCTTAGCTATTACGCCAGAGTAATAGTTAACACCTTAGCTATTAGGCCAGAGTAAGAGTTAAGATCTTAGCTATTAGGCCAGAGTAAGAGTTAAGACCTTAGCTATTAGGCCAGAGTAAGAGTTAAGACCTTAACCATTAGGCCAGAGTACGAGTCTAAGACCTTAGCTATTAGGCCAGAGTAAGAGTTAAGACCTTAACCAGTAGGCCAGAGTAAGAGTTAAGACCTTAACCATTAGGCCAGAGTACGAGACTAATACCTTAGCTTTTAGGCCAGAGTAAGAGTTAAGACCCTAGCTATTAGGCCAGAGTAAGAGTTAAGACCTTAACCAGTAGGCCAGAGTAAGAGTTAAGACCTTAACCTGTAGGCTATAGTACGAGTCTAAGACCTTAGCTATTAGGCCAGAGTAAGAGTTAAGACCTTAGCTATTAGGCCAGAGTAAGAGTTAAGACCTTAACCATTAGGCCAGAGTACGAGTCTAAGACCTTAGCTATAAGGCCAGAGTAAGAGTTAAGACCTTAGCTATGAGGCCAGAGTAAGAGTTAAGACCTTAACCAGTAGGCCAGAGTCCGAGTCTAAGACCTTAGCTATTAGGTCAGTGTAAGAGTTAAGACCTTAACCAGTAGGCCAGAGTACAAGTCTAAGACCTTAGCTATTAGGCCAGAGTAAGAGTTAAGACCTTAGCTATTAGGCCAGAGTAAGAGTTAAGACCTTAACCATTAGGCCAGAGTACGAGTCTAAGACCATAGCTATTAGGCCAGAGTAAGAGTTAAGACCTTAGCTATTAGGCCAGAGTAAGAGTTAAGACCTTAACCTGTAGGCCATAGTACGAGTCTAAGTCCTTAGCTATTAGGCCAGAGTAAGAGTTAAGACCTTAACCATTAGGCCTGAGTACGAGTCTAAGACCTTAGCTATTAGGCCAGAGTAAGAGTTAAGACCTTAAACATTAGGCCTCAGTACGAGTCTAAGACCTTAGCTATTAGGCCAGAGTAAGAGTTAAGACCTTAACCATTAGGCCAGAGTACGAGTCTAAGACCTTAGCTATTAGGCCAGAGTAAGAGTTAAGACCTTAACCAGTAGGCCAAAGTACGAGTCTAAGACCTTAGCTGTTAGGCCAGAGTAAAGAGTTAAGACCTTAACCATTAGGCCAGAGTACGAGTCTAAGACCTTAGCTATTAGGCCAGAGTAAGAGTTAAGACCTTAACCAGTAGGCCAGAGTACGAGTCTAAGACCTTAGCTATTAGGCCAGAGTAAGAGTTAAGACCTTAACCATTAGGCCAGAGTACGAGTCTAAGACCTTAGCTATTAGGCCAGAGTAAGAGTTAAGACCTTAGCTATTAAGCCAGAGTAAGAGTTAAGACCTTAACCATTAGGCCAGAGTACGAGTCTAAGACCATAGCTATTAGGCCAGAGTAAGAGTTAAGACCTTAGCTATTAGGCCAGAGGAAGAGTTAAGACCTTAACCAGTAGGCCAGAGTAAGAGTTAAGACCTTAACCAGTAGGCCAGAGTACGAGTCTAAGACCTTAGCTATTAGGCCAGAGTAAGAGTTAAGACCTTAACCATTAGGCCAGAGTACGAGTCTAAGACCTTAGCTATTAGGCCAGAATAAGAGTTCAGACCTTAACCAGTGGGCCAGAGTAAGAGTTAAGACCTTAACCATTAGGCCAGAGTACGAGTCTAAGACCTTAGCTATTAGGCCAGAGTAAGAGTTAAGACCTTAACCTGTAGGCCATAGTACGAGTCTAAGACCTTAGCTATTAGGCCAGAGTAAGAGTTAAGACCTTATCCATTAGGCCAGAGTACGAGTCTAAGACCTTAGCTATTAGGCCAGAGTAAGAGTTAAGACCTTAGCTATTAGGCCAGAGTAAGAGTTAAGACCTTAACCATTAGGCCAGAGTACGAGTCTAAGACCTTAGCTATTATTATTATTATTATTATTATTAGGAGTTTTATATCGCGCACGGTTACCCTTGGGCATCCCAGCGCTTGCATTGGGAACCCGTCCTGGTTTTTCCCTGTGAGATAATCCATACTGGGCATCCCCAAGGTGAAAGCCAGGCATCCCGCCGCGGGGGGGCCGTTGTGGAGATTAAGCAAGCTAGTTGCCCAGAGCTGCCTAGTGTGAACTCATGCTTAGAGTAGGCACCGAAGCGAGAATTATCAAGTCCGTGGACAATTGGGCTCCAGACCCTGCCGCGTCGGGAATCGAACCCTGGTCCCGGGTCTGACCTCTGCTTCAGGGTATGCCTGCTCTAACCAGTGAGCTACACTTCTCCACTAACTCTGGCCTAATAGCCTACAGCTATTAGGCCAGAGTAAGAGTTAAGACCTTAGCTATTAGGCCAGAGTAAGAGTTAAGACCTTAGCTATTAGGCCAGAGTAAGAGTTAAGACCTTAACCTGTAGGCCATAGTACGAGTCTAAGACCTTAGCTATTAGGCCAGAGTAAGAGTTAAGACCTTAACCATTAGGCCAGAGTACGAGTCTAAGACCTTAGCTATTAGGCCAGAGTAAGAGTTAAGACCTTAGCTATTAGGCCAGAGTAAGAGTTAAGACCTTAACCATTAGGCCAGAGTACAAGTCTAAGACCTTAGCTATTAGGCCAGAGTAAGATTTAAGACCTTAGCTATTACGCCAGAGTAATAGTTAACACCTTAGCTATTAGGCCAGAGTAAGAGTTAAGATCTTAGCTATTAGGCCAGAGTAAGAGTTAAGACCTTAGCTATTAGGCCAGAGTAAGAGTTAAGACCTTAACCATTAGAAGAGAGTACGAGTCAACGACCTTAACCATTAGGCCAGAGTATGAGTCTAAGACCTTAGCTATTAGGCCAGAGTAAGAGTTAAGACCTTAGCTATTAGGCCAGAGTAAGAGTTATGACCTTAACCATTAGGCCAGAGTACGAGTCTAAGACCTTAGCTATTAGGCCAGAGTAAGAGTTAAGACCTTAGCTATTAGGCCAGAGTAAGAGTTAAGACCTTAACCATTAGAAGAGAGTACGAGTCAAAGACCTTAGCTATTAGGCCAGAGTAAGAGCTAAGACCTTAACCAGTAGGCCAGAGTAAGAGTTAAGACCTTAACCATTAGGCCAGAGTACGAGTCTAAGACCTTATCTATTAGGCCAGAGTAAGAGTTAAGACCTTAACCAGTAGGCCAGAGTAAGAGTTAAGACCTTAACCATTAGGCCAGAGTAAGAGTTAAGACCTTAACATGTAGGCCATAGTACGAATCTAAGACCTTAGCTATTAGGCCAGAGTAAGAGTTAAGACCTTAGCTATTAGGCCAGAGTAAGAGTTAAGACCTTAACCATTAGACGAGAGTACGAGTCAAAGACCTTAGCTATTAGGCCAGAGTAAGAGTTAAGACCTTAGCGATTAGGCCAGAGTAAGAGCTAAGACCTTAACCAGTAGGCCAGAGTAAGAGTTAAGACCTTAACCATTAGGCCAGAGTACGAGTCTAAGACCTTATCTATTAGGCCAGAGTAGGAGTTAAGACCTTAGCTATTAGGCCAGAGTAAGAGTTAAGACCTTAGCTATTAGGCCAGAGTAAGAGTTAAGACCTTAACCATTAGGCCAGAGTACGAGTCTAAGACCTTAGCTATTAGGCCAGAGTAAGAGTTAAGACCTTAGCTATTAGACCAGAGTAAGAGTTAAGACCTTAGATATTAGGCCAGAGTAAGAGTTAAGACCTTAACCAGTAGGCCAGAGTAAGAGTTAAGACCTTAACCAGTAGGCCAGAGTACGAGTCTAAGACCTTAGCTATTAGGCCAGAGTAAGAGTTAAGACCTTAACCATTAGACGAGAGTACGAGTCAAATACCTTAGCTATTAGGCCAGAGCAAGAGTTAAGACCTTAGCTATTAGGCCAGAGTAAGAGCTAAGACCTTAACCAGTGGGCCAGAGTAAGAGTTAAGACCTTAACCATTAGGCCAGAGTACGAGTCTAAGACCTTATCTATTAGGCCAGAGTAAGAGTTAAGACCTTAACCAGTAGGGCAGAGTAAGAGTTAAGACCTTAACCATTAGGCCAGAGTACGGGTCTAAGACCTTAGCTATTAGGCCAGAGTAAGAGTTAAGACCTTAGCTATTAGACCAGAGTAAGAGTTAAGACCTTAGATATTAGGCCAGAGTAAGAGTTAAGACCTTAGCTATTAGGCCAGAGTAAGAGTTAAGACCTTAACCATTAGGCCAGAGTACGAGTCTAAGACCATAGCTATTAGGCCAGAGTAAGAGTTAAGACCTTAGCTATTAGGCCAGAGTAAGAGTTAAGACCTTAACCTGTAGGCCATAGTACGAGTCTAAGTCCTTAGCTATTAGGCCAGAGTAAGAGTTAAGACCTTAACCATTAGGCCAGAGTACGAGTCTAAGACCTTAGCTATTAGGCCAGAGTAAGAGTTAAGACCTTAAACATTAGGCCTCAGTACGAGTCTAAGACCTTAGCTATTAGGCCAGAGTAAGAGTTAAGACCTTAACCATTAGGCCAGAGTACGAGTCTAAGACCTTAGCTATTAGGCCAGAGTAAGAGTTAAGACCTTAGCTATTATTCCAGAGTAAGAGTTAAGACCTTAACCATTAGGCCAGAGTAAGAGTTAAGACCTTAGCTATTAGGCCAGAGTAAGAGTTAAGACCTTAACCAGTAGGCCAGAGTAAGAGTCTAAGACCTTAGCTATTAGGCCAGAGTAAGAGTTAAGACCCTAACCAGTAGGCCAGAGTAAGAGTTAAGGCCTTAACCATTAGGCCAGAGTACGAGTCTAAGACCTTAGCTATTAGGCCAGCGTAAGAGTTAAGACCTTAGCTATTAGGCCAGAGTAAGAGTTAAGACCTTAACCTGTAGGCCATAGTACGAGTCTAAGACCTTAGCTATTAGGCCAGAGTAAGAGTTAAGACCTTAACCATTAGGCCAGAGTACGAGTCTAAGACCTTAGCTATTAGGCCAGAGTAAGAGTTAAGACCTTAGCTATTAGGCCAGAGTAAGAGTTAAGACCTTAACCATTAGGCCAGAGTACAAGTCTAAGACCTTAGCTATTAGGCCAGAGTAAGAGTTAAGACCTTAACCATTAGGCCAGAGTACGAGTCTAAGACCTTAGCTATTAGGCCAGAGTAAGAGTTAAGACCTTAGCTATTAGGCCAGAGTAAGAGTTAAGACCTTAACCATTAGGCCAGAGTACAAGTCTAAGACCTTAGCTATTAGGCCAGAGTAAGAGTTAAGACCTTAGCTATTAGGCCAGAGTAAGAGTTAAGACCTTAACCATTAGGCCAGAGTACAAGTCTAAGACCTTAGCTATTAGGCCAGATTAAGATTTAAGACCTTAGCCATTAGACCAGAGTAATAGTTAACACCTTAGCTATTAGGCCAGAGTAAGAGTTAAGATCTTAGCTATTAGGCCAGAGTAAGAGTTAAGACCTTAGCTATTAGGCCAGAGTAAGAGTTAAGACCTTAACCATTAGGCCAGAGTACGAGTCTAAGACCTTAGCTATTAGTCCAGAGTAAGAGTTAAGACCTTAACCAGTAGGCCAGAGTAAGAGTTAAGACCTTAACCATTAGGCCAGAGTACGAGTCTAAGACCTTAGCTTTTTTGCCAGAGTAAGAGTTAAGACCTTAGCTATTAGGCCAGAGTAAGAGTTAAGACCTTAACCAGTAGGCCAGAGTAAGAGTTAAGACCTTAACCTGTAGGCTATAGTACGAGTCTAAGACCTTAGCTATTAGGCCAGAGTAAGAGTTAAGACCTTAGCTATTAGGCCAGAGTAAGAGTTAAGACCTTAACCATTAGGCCAGAGTACGAGTCTAAGACCTTAGCTATAAGGCCAGAGTAAGAGTTAAGACCTTAGCTATTAGGCCAGAGTAAGAGTTAAGACCTTAACCAGTAGGCCAGAGTCCGAGTCTAAGACCTTAGCTATTAGGCCAGTGTAAGAGTTAAGACCTTAACCAGTAGGCCAGAGTACAAGTCTAAGACCTTAGCTATTAGGCCAGAGTAAGAGTTAAGACCTTAGCTATTAGGCCAGAGTAAGAGTTAAGACCTTAACCATTAGGCCAGAGTACGAGTCTAAGACCATAGCTATTAGGCCAGAGTAAGAGTTAAGACCTTAGCTATTAGGCCAGAGTAAGAGTTAAGACCTTAACCTGTAGGCCATAGTACGAGTCTAAGTCCTTAGCTATTAGGCCAGAGTAAGAGTTAAGACCTTAACCATTAGGCCAGAGTACGAGTCTAAGACCTTAGCTATTAGGCCAGAGTAAGAGTTAAGACCTTAAACATTAGGCCTCAGTACGAGTCTAAGACCTTAGCTATTAGGCCAGAGTAAGAGTTAAGACCTTAACCATTAGGCCAGAGTACGAGTCTAAGACCTTAGCTATTAGGCCAGAGTAAGAGTTAGGACCTTAACCAGTAGGCCAAAGTACGAGTCTTAGACCTTAGCTGTTAGGCCAGAGTAAAGAGTTAAGACCTTAACCATTAGGCCAGAGTACGAGTCTAAGACCTTAGCTATTAGGCCAGAGTAAGAGTTAAGACCTTAACCAGTAGGCCAGAGTACGAGTCTAAGACCTTAGCTATTAGGCCAGAGTAAGAGTTAAGACCTTAACCATTAGGCCAGAGTACGAGTCTAAGACCTTAGCTATTAGGCCAGAGTAAGAGTTAAGACCTTAGCTATTAAGCCAGAGTAAGAGTTAAGACCTTAACCATTAGGCCAGAGTACGAGTCTAAGACCATAGCTATTAGGCCAGAGTAAGAGTTAAGACCTTAGCTATTAGGCCAGAGGAAGAGTTAAGACCTTAACCAGTAGGCCAGAGTAAGAGTTAAGACCTTAACCAGTAGGCCAGAGTACGAGTCTAAGACCTTAGCTATTAGGCCAGAGTAAGAGTTAAGACCTTAACCATTAGGCCAGAGTACGAGTCTAAGACCTTAGCTATTAGGCCAGAATAGGAGTTCAGACCTTAACCAGTGGGCCAGAGTAAGAGTTAAGATCTTAACCATTAGGCCAGAGTACGAGTCTAAGACCTTAGCTATTAGGCCAGAGTAAGAGTTAAGACCTTAACCTGTAGGCCATAGTACGAGTCTAAGACCTTAGCTATTAGGCCAGAGTAAGAGTTAAGACCTTAACCATTAGGCCAGAGTACGAGTCTAAGACCTTAGCTATTAGGCCAGAGTAAGAGTTAAGACCTTAGCTATTAGGCCAGAGTAAGAGTTAAGACCTTAACCATTAGGCCAGAGTACGAGTCTAAGACCTTAGCTATTAGGCCAGAGTAAGAGTTAAGACCTTAGCTATTAGGCCAGAGTAAGAGTTAAGACCTTAGCTATTAGGCCAGAGTAAGAGTTAAGACCTTAACCTTTAGGCCATAGTACGAGTCTAAGACCTTAGCTATTAGGCCAGAGTAAGAGTTAAGACCTTAACCATTAGGCCAGAGTACGAGTCTAAGACCTTAGCTATTAGGCCAGAGTAAGAGTTAAGACCTTAGCTATTAGGCCAGAGTAAGAGTTAAGACCTTAACCATTAGGCCAGAGTACAAGTCTAAGACCTTAGCTATTAGGCCAGAGTAAGATTTAAGACCTTAGCTATTACGCCAGAGTAATAGTTAACACCTTAGCTATTAGGCCAGAGTAAGAGTTAAGATCTTAGCTATTAGGCCAGAGTAAGAGTTAAGACCTTAGCTATTAGGCCAGAGTAAGAGTTAAGACCTTAACCATTAGGCCAGAGTATGAGTCTAAGACCTTAGCTATTAGGCCAGAGTAAGAGTTAAGACCTTAACCAGAAGGCCAGAGTAAGAGTTAAGACCTTAACCATTAGGCCAGAGTACGAGACTAATACCTTAGCTTTTAGGCCAGAGTAAGAGTTAAGACCCTAGCTATTAGGCCAGAGTAAGAGTTAAGACCTTAACCAGTAGGCCAGAGTAAGAGTTAAGACCTTAACCTGTAGGCCATAGTACGAGTCTAAGACCTTAGCTATTAGGCCAGAGTAAGAGTTAAGACCTTAGCTATTAGGCCAGTGTAAGAGTTAAGACCTTAACCATTAGGCCAGAGTACGAGTCTAAGACCTTAGCTATAAGGCCAGAGTAAGAGTTAAGACCTTAGCTATTAGGCCAGAGTAAGAGTTAAGACCTTAACCAGTAGGCCAGAGTCCGAGTCTAAGACCTTAGCTATTAGGCCAGTGTAAGAGTTAAGACCTTAACCAGTAGGCCAGAGTACAAGTCTAAGACCTTAGCTATTAGGCCAGAGTAAGAGTTAAGACCTTAACAATTAGGCCAGAGTACGAGTCTAAGACCTTAGCTATTAGGCCACAGTAAGAGTTAAGACCTTAGCTATTAGGCCAGAGTAAGAGTTAAGACCTTAACCATTAGGCCAGAGTACGAGTCTAAGACCATAGCTATTAGGCCAGAGTAAGAGTTAAGACCTTAGCTATTAGGCCAGAGTAAGAGTTAAGACCTTAACCTGTAGGCCATAGTACGAGTCTAAGTCCTTAGCTATTAGGCCAGAGTAAGAATTAAGACCTTAACCATTAGGCCAGAGTACGAGTCTAAGACCTTAGCTATTAGGCCAGAGTAAGAGTTAAGACCTTAAACATTAGGCCTGAGTACGAGTCTAAGACCTTAGCTGTTAGGCCAGAGTAAGAGTTAAGACCTTAACCATTAGGCCAGAGTACGAGTCTAAGACCTTAGCTATTAGGCCAGAGTAAGAGTTAAGACCTTAACCAGTAGGCCAGAGTACGAGTCTAAGACCTTAGCTATTAGGCCAGAGTAAGAGTTAAGACCTTAACCATTAGGCCAGAGTACGAGTCTAAGACCTTAGCTATTAGGCCAGAGTAAGAGTTAAGACCTTAGCTATTAGGCCAGAGTAAGAGTTAAGACCTTAACCATTAGGCCAGAGTACGAGTCTAAGACCATAGCTATTAGGCCAGAGTAAGAGTTAAGACCTTAGCTATTAGGCCAGAGTAAGAGTTAAGACCTTAGCTATTAGGCCAGAGGAAGAGTTAAGACCTTAACCAGTAGGCCAGAGTAAGAGTTAAGACCTTAACCAGTAGGCCAGAGTACGAGTCTAAGACCTTAGCTATTAGGCCAGAGTAAGAGTTAAGACCTTAACCATTAGGCCAGAGTACGAGTCTAAGACCTTAGCTATTAGGCCAGAGTAAGAGTTCAGACCTTAACCAGTGGGCCAGAGTAAGAGTTAAGACCTTAACCATTAGGCCAGAGTACGAGTCTAAGACCTTAGCTATTAGGCCAGAGTAATAGTTAAGACCTTAGCTATTAGGCCAGAGTAAGAGTTAAGACCTTAACCTGTAGGCCATAGTACGAGTCTAAGAAATTAGCTATTAGGCCAGAGTAAGAGTTAAGACCTTAACCATTAGGCCAGAGTACGAGTCTAAGACCTTAGCTATTAGGCCAGAGTAAGAGTTAAGACCTTAGCTATTAGGCCAGAGTAAGAGTTAAGACCTTAACCATTAGGCCAGAGTACGAGTCTAAGACCTTAGCTATTAGGCCAGAGTAAGAGTTAAGACCTTAGCTATTAGGCCAGAGTAAGAGTTAAGACCTTAGCTATTAGGCCAGAGTAAAAGTTAAGACCTTAACCATTAGAAGAGAGTACGAGTCAAAGACCTTAACCATTAGGCCAGAGTACGAGTCTAAGACCTTAGCTATTAGGCCAGAGTAAGAGTTAAGACCTTAGCTATTAGGCCAGAGTAAGAGTTAAGACCTTAACCATTAGGCCAGAGTACGAGTCTAAGACCTTAGCTATTAGGCCAGAGTAAGAGTTAAGACCTTAGCTATTAGGCCAGAGTAAGAGTTAAGACCTTAACCATTAGAAGAGAGTACGAGTCAAAGACCTTAACCATTAGGCCAGAGTACGAGTCTAAGACCTTATCTATTAGGCCAGAGTAAGAGTTAAGACCTTAACCAGTAGGCCAGAGTAAGAGTTAAGACCTTAACCATTAGGCCAGAGTACGAGTCTAAGACCTTATCTCTTAGGCCAGAGTAAGAGTTAAGACCTTAACCAGTAGGCCAGAGTAAGAGTTAAGACCTTAACCATTAGGCCAGAGTACGGGTCTAAGACCTTAGCTATTAGGCCAGAGTAAGAGTTAAGACCTTAGCTATTAGACCAGAGTAAGAGTTAAGACCTTAGATATTAGGCCAGAGTAAGAGTTAAGACCTTAGCTATTAGGCCAGAGTAAGAGTTAAGACCTTAACCATTAGGCCAGAGTACGAGTCTAAGACCTTATCTATTAGGCCAGAGTAAGAGTTAAGACCTTAACCAGTAGGCCAGAGTAAGAGTTAAGACCTTAACCATTAGGCCAGAGTACGGGTCTAAGACCTTAGCTATTAGGCCAGAGTAAGAGTTAAGACCTTAGCTATTAGACCAGAGTAAGAGTTAAGACCTTAGATATTAGGCCAGAGTAAGAGTTAAGACCTTAGCTATTAGGCCAGAGTAAGAGTTAAGACCTTAACCATTAGGCCAGAGTACGAGTCTAAGACCATAGCTATTAGGCCAGAGTAAGAGTTAAGACCTTAGCTATTAGGCCAGAGTAAGAGTTAAGACCTTAACCTGTAGGCCATAGTACGAGTCTAAGTCCTTAGCTATTAGGCCAGAGTAAGAGTTAAGACCTTAACCATTAGGCCAGAGTACGAGTCTAAGACCTTAGTTATTAGGCCAGAGTAAGAGTTAAGACCTTAAACATTAGGCCTCAGTACGAGTCTAAGACCTTAGCTATTAGGCCAGAGTAAGAGTTAAGACCTTAACCATTAGGCCAGAGTACGAGTCTAAGACCTTAGCTATTAGGCCAGAGTAAGAGTTAAGACCTTAGCTATTTTTCCAGAGTAAGAGTTAAGACCTTAGCTATTAGGCCAGAGTAAGAGTTAAGACCTTAACCAGTAGGCCAGAGTAAGAGTTAAGACCTTAACCAGTAGGCCAGAGTACGAGTCTAAGACCTTAGCTATTAGGCCAGAGTAAGAGTTAAGACCTTAACCATTAGACGAGAGTACGAGTCAAAGACCTTAGCTATTAGGCCAGAGTAAGAGTTAAGACCTTAGCTATTAGGCCAGAGTAAGAGCTAAGACCTTAACCAGTAGGCCAGAGTAAGAGTTAAGACCTTAACCATTAGGCCAGAGTACGAGTCTAAGACCTTATCTATTAGGCCAGAGTAAGAGTTAAGACCTTAACCAGTAGGCCAGAGTAAGAGTTAAGACCTTAACCATTAGGCCAGAGTACGGGTCTAAGACCTTAGCTATTAGGCCAGAGTAAGAGTTAAGACCTTAGCTATTAGACCAGAGTAAGAGTTAAGACCTTAGATATTAGGCCAGAGTAAGAGTTAAGACCTTAACCATTAGGCCAGAGTACGAGTCTAAGACCATAGCTATTAGGCCAGAGTAAGAGTTAAGACCTTAGCTATTAGGCCAGAGTAAGAGTTAAGACCTTAACCTGTAGGCCATAGTACGAGTCTAAGTCCTTAGCTATTAGGCCAGAGTAAGAGTTAAGACCTAAACCATTAGGCCAGAGTACGAGTCTAAGACCTTAGCTATTAGGCCAGAGTAAGAGTTAAGACCTTAAACATTAGGCCTCAGTACGAGTCTAAGACCTTAGCTATTAGGCCAGAGTAAGAGTTAAGACCTTAACCATTAGGCCAGAGTACGAGTCTAAGACCTTAGCTATTAGGCCAGAGTAAGAGTTAAGACCTTAACCAGTAGGCCAGAGTACGAGTCTAAGACCTTAGCTGTTAGGCCAGAGTAAAGAGTTAAGACCTTAACCATTAGGCCAGAGTACGAGTCTAAGACCTTAGCTATTAGGCCAGAGTAAGAGTTAAGACCTTAACCAGTAGGCCAGAGTACGAGTCTAAGACCTTAGCTATTAGGCCAGAGTAAGAGTTCAGACCTTAACCATTAGGCCAGAGTACGAGTCTAAGACCTTAGCTATTAGGCCAGAGTAAGAGTTAAGACCTTAGCTATTAAGCCGGAGTAAGAGTTAAGACCTTAACCATTAGGCCAGAGTACGAGTCTAAGACCATAGCTATTAGGCCAGAGTAAGAGTTAAGACCTTAGCTATTAGGCCAGAGGAAGAGTTAAGACCTTAACCAGTAGGCCAGAGTAAGAGTTAAGACCGTAACCAGTAGGCCAGAGTACGAGTCTAAGACCTTAGCTATTAGGCCAGAGTAAGAGTTAAGACCTTAACCATTAGGCCAGAGTACGAGTCTAAGACCTTAGCTATTAGGCCAGAATAAGAGTTCAGACCTTAACCAGTGGGCCAGAGGAAGAGTTAAGACCTTAACCATTAGGCCAGAGTACGAGTCTAAGACCTTAGCTATTAGGCCAGAGTAAGAGTTAAGACCTTAACCTGTAGGCCATAGTACGAGTCTAAGACCTTAGCTATTAGGCCAGAGTAAGAGTTAAGACCTTAACGATTAGGCCAGAGTACGAGTCTAAGACCTTAGCTATTAGGCCAGAGTAAGAGTTAAGACCTTAGCTATTAGGCCAGAGTAAGAGTTAAGACCTTAACCATTAGGCCAGAGTACGAGTCTAAGACCTTAGCTATTAGGCCAGAGTAAGAGTTAAGACCTTAGCTATTAGGCCAGAGTAAGAGTTAAGACCTTAGCTATTAGGCCAGAGTAAGAGTTAAGACCTTAACCTGTAGGCCATAGTACGAGTCTAAGACCTTAGCTATTAGGCCAGAGTAAGAGTTAAGACCTTAACCATTAGGCCAGAGTACGAGTCTAAGACCTTAGCTATTAGGCCAGAGTAAGAGTTAAGACCTTAGCTATTAGGCCAGAGTAAGAGTTAAGACCTTAACCATTAGGCCAGAGTACAAGTCTAAGACCTTAGCTATTAGGCCAGAGTAAGATTTAAGACCTTAGCTATTACGCCAGAGTAATAGTTAACACCTTAGCTATTAGGCCAGAGTAAGAGTTAAGATCTTAGCTATTAGGCCGGAGTAAGAGTTAAGACCTTAGCTATTAGGCCAGAGTAAGAGTTAAGACCTTAACCATTAGGCCAGAGTACGAGTCTAAGACCTTAGCTATTAGGCCAGAGTAAGAGTTAAGACCTTAACCAGTAGGCCAGAGTAAGAGTTAAGACCTTAACCATTAGGCCAGAGTACGAGACTAATACCTTAGCTTTTAGGCCAGAGTAAGAGTTAAGACCCTAGCTATTAGGCCAGAGTAAGAGTTAAGACCTTAACCAGTAGGCCAGAGTAAGAGTTAAGACCTTAACCTGTAGGCCATAGTACGAGTCTAAGACCTTAGCTATTAGGCCAGAGTAAGAGTTAAGACCTTAGCTATTAGGCCAGTGTAAGAGTTAAGACCTTAACCATTAGGCCAGAGTACGAGTCTAAGACCTTAGCTATAAGGCCAGAGTAAGAGTTAAGACCTTAGCTATTAGGCCAGAGTAAGAGTTAAGACCTTAACCAGTAGGCCAGAGTCCGAGTCTAAGACCTTAGCTATTAGGCCAGTGTAAGAGTTAAGACCTTAACCAGTAGGCCAGAGTACAAGTCTAAGACCTTAGCTATTAGGCCAGAGTAAGAGTTAAGACCTTAACAATTAGGCCAGAGTACGAGTCTAAGACCTTAGCTATTAGGCCACAGTAAGAGTTAAGACCTTAGCTATTAGGCCAGAGTAAGAGTTAAGACCTTAACCATTAGGCCAGAGTACGAGTCTAAGACCATAGCTATTAGGCCAGAGTAAGAGTTAAGACCTTAGCTATTAGGCCAGAGTAAGAGTTAAGACCTTAACCTGTAGGCCATAGTACGAGTCTAAGTCCTTAGCTATTAGGCCAGAGTAAGAGTTAAGACCTTAACCATTAGGCCAGAGTACGAGACTAAGACCTTAGCTATTAGGCCAGAGTAAGAGTTAAGACCTTAAACATTAGGCCTGAGTACGAGTCTAAGACCTTAGCTGTTAGGCCAGAGTAAGAGTTAAGACCTTAACCATTAGGCCAGAGTACGAGTCTAAGACCTTAGCTATTAGGCCAGAGTAAGAGTTAAGACCTTAACCAGTAGGCCAGAGTACGAGTCTAAGACCTTAGCTATTAGGCCAGAGTAAGAGTTAAGACCTTAGCTATTAGGCCAGAGTAAGAGTTAAGACCTTAACCATTAGGCCAGAGTACGAGTCTAAGACCATAGCTATTAGGCCAGAGTAAGAGTTAAGACCTTAGCTATTAGGCCAGAGTAAGAGTTAAGACCTTAGCTATTAGGCCAGAGGAAGAGTTAAGACCTTAACCAGTAGGCCAGAGTAAGAGTTAAGACCTTAACCAGTAGGCCAGAGTACGAGTCTAAGACCTTAGCTATTAGGCCAGAGTAAGAGTTAAGACCTTAACCATTAGGCCAGAGTACGAGTCTAAGACCTTAGCTATTAGGCCAGAGTAAGAGTTCAGACCTTAACCAGTGGGCCAGAGTAAGAGTTAAGACCTTACCCATTAGGCCAGAGTACGAGTCTAAGACCTTAGCTATTAGGCCAGAGTAATAGTTAAGACCTTAGCTATTAGGCCAGAGTAAGAGTTAAGACCTTAACCTGTAGGCCATAGTACGAGTCTAAGAAATTAGCTATTAGGCCAGAGTAAGAGTTAAGACCTTAACCATTAGGCCAGAGTACGAGTCTAAGACCTTAGCTATTAGGCCAGAGTAAGAGTTAAGACCTTAGCTATTAGGCCAGAGTAAGAGTTAAGACCTTAACCATTAGGCCAGAGTACGAGTCTAAGACCTTAGCTATTAGGCCAGAGTAAGAGTTAAGACCTTAGCTATTAGGCCAGAGTAAGAGTTAAGACCTTAGCTATTAGGCCAGAGTAAGAGTTAAGACCTTAACCATTAGAAGAGAGTACGAGTCAAAGACCTTAACCATTAGGCCAGAGTACGAGTCTAAGACCTTAGCTATTAGGCCAGAGTAAGAGTTAAGACCTTAGCTATTAGGCCAGAGTAAGAGTTAAGACCTTAACCATTAGGCCAGAGTACGAGTCTAAGACCTTAGCTATTAGGCCAGAGTAAGAGTTAAGACCTTAGCTATTAGGCCAGAGTAAGAGTTAAGACCTTAACCATTAGAAGAGAGTACGAGTCAAAGACCTTAACCATTAGGCCAGAGTATGAGTCTAAGACCTTAGCTATTAGGCCAGAGTAAGAGTTAAGACCTTAGCTATTAGGCCAGAGTAAGAGTTAAGACCTTAACCATTAGGCCAGAGTACGAGTCTAAGACCTTAGCTATTAGGCCAGAGTAAGAGTTAAGACCTTAGCTATTAGGCCAGAGTAAGAGTTAAGACCTTAACCATTAGAAGAGAGTACGAGTCAAAGACCTTAGCTATTAGGCCAGAGTAAGAGCTAAGACCTTAACCAGTAGGCCAGAGTAAGAGTTAAGACCTTAACCATTAGGCCAGAGTACGAGTCTAAGACCTTATCTATTAGGCCAGAGTAAGAGTTAAGACCTTAACCAGTAGGCCAGAGTAAGAGTTAAGACCTTAACCATTAGGCCAGAGTAAGAGTTAAGACCTTAACATGTAGGCCGTAGTACGAATCTAAGACCTTAGCTATTAGGCCAGAGTAAGAGTTAAGACCTTAGCTATTAGGCCAGAGTAAGAGTTAAGACCTTAACCATTAGACGAGAGTAAGAGTCAAAGACCTTAGCTATTAGGCCAGAGTAAGAGTTAAGACCTTAGCGATTAGGCCAGAGTAAGAGCTAAGACCTTAACCAGTAGGCCAGAGTAAGAGTTAAGACCTTAACCATTAGGCCAGAGTACGAGTCTAAGACCTTATCTATTAGGCCAGAGTAGGAGTTAAGACCTTAGCTATTAGGCCAGAGTAAGAGTTAAGACCTTAGCTATTAGGCCAGAGTAAGAGTTAAGACCTTAACCATTAGGCCAGAGTAAGAGTCTAAGACCTTAGCTATTAGGCCAGAGTAAGAGTTAAGACCTTAGCTATTAGACCAGAGTAAGAGTTTAGACCTTAGATATTAGGCCAGAGTAAGAGTTAAGACCTTAACCAGTAGGCCAGAGTAAGAGTTAAGACCTTAACCAGTAGGCCAGAGTACGAGTCTAAGACCTTAGCTATTAGGCCAGAGTAAGAGTTAAGACCTTAACCATTAGACGAGAGTACGAGTCAAAGACCTTAGCTATTAGGCCAGAGTAAGAGTTAAGACCTTAGCTATTAGGCCAGAGTAAGAGCTAAGACCTTAACCAGTAGGCCAGAGTAAGAGTTAAGCCCTTAACCATTAGGCCAGAGTACGAGTCTTAGTCCTTATCTATTAGGCCAGAGTAAGAGTTAAGACCTTAACCAGTAGGCCAGAGTAAGAGTTAAGACCTTAACATTAGGCCAGAGTACGGGTCTAAGACCTTAGCTATTAGGCCAGAGTAAGAGTTAAGACCTTAGCTATTAGACCAGAGTAAGAGTTAAGACCTTAGATATTAGGCCAGAGTAAGAGTTAAGACCTTAGCTATTAGGCCAGAGTAAGAGTTAAGACCTTAACCATTAGGCCAGAGTACGAGTCTAAGACCATAGCTATTAGGCCAGAGTTAGAGTTAAGACCTTAGCTATTAGGCCAGAGTAAGAGTTAAGACCTTAACCTGTAGGCCATAGTACGAGTCTAAGTCCTTAGCTATTAGGCCAGAGTAAGAGTTAAGACCTTAACCATTAGGCCAGAGTACGAGTCTAAGACCTTAGCTATTAGGCCAGAGTAAGAGTTAAGACCTTAAACATTAGGCCTCAGTACGAGTCTAAGACCTTAGCTATTAGGCCAGAGTAAGAGTTAAGACCTTAACCATTAGGCCAGAGTACGAGTCTAAGACCTTAGCTATTAGGCCAGAGTAAGAGTTAAGACCTTAGCTATTATTCCAGAGTAAGAGTTAAGACCTTAGCTATTAGGCCAGAGTAAGAGTTAAGACCTTAACCATTAGAAGAGAGTACGAGTCAAAGACCTTAGCTATTAGGCCAGAGTAAGAGCTAAGACCTTAACCAGTAGGCCAGAGTAAGAGTTAAGACCTTAACCATTAGGCCAGAGTACGAGTCTAAGACCTTATCTATTAGGCCAGAGTAAGAGTTAAGACCTTAACCAGTAGGCCAGAGTCAGAGTTAAGACCTTAACCATTAGGCCAGAGTAAGAGTTAAGACCTTAACATGTAGGCCATAGTACGAATCTAAGACCTTAGCTATTAGGCCAGAGTAAGAGTTAAGACCTTAGCTATTAGGCCAGAGTAAGAGTTAAGACCTTAACCATTAGACGAGAGTACGAGTCAAAGACCTTAGCTATTAGGCCAGAGTAAGAGTTAAGACCTTAGCGATTAGGCCAGAGTAAGAGCTAAGACCTTAACCAGTAGGCCAGAGTAAGATTTAAGACCTTAACCATTAGGCCAGAGTACGAGTCTAAGACCTTATCTATTAGGCCAGAGTAGGAGTTAAGACCTTAGCTATTAGGACAGAGTAAGAGTTAAGACCTTAGCTATTAGGCCAGAGTAAGAGTTAAGACCTTAACCATGAGGCCAGAGTACGAGTCTAAGACCTTAGCTATTAGGCCAGAGTAAGAGTTAAGACCTTAGCTATTAGACCAGAGTAAGAGTTAAGACCTTAGATATTAGGCCAGAGTAAGAGTTAAGACCTTAACCAGTAGGCCAGAGTAAGAGTTAAGACCTTAACCAGTAGGCCAGAGTACGAGTCTAAGACCTTAGCTATTAGGCCAGAGTAAGAGTTAAGACCTTAACCATTAGACGAGAGTACGAGTCAAAGACCTTAGCTATTAGGCCAGAGTAAGAGTTAAGACCTTAGCTATTAGGCCAGAGTAAGAGCTAAGACCTTAACCAGTAGGCCAGAGTAAGAGTTAAGACCTTAACCATTAGGCCAGAGTACGAGTCTAAGACCTTATCTATTAGGCCAGAGTAAGAGTTAAGACCTTAACCAGTAGGCCAGAGTAAGAGTTAAGACCTTAACCATTAGGCCAGAGTACGGGTCTAAGACCTTAGCTATTAGGCCAGAGTAAGAGTTAAGACCTTAGCTATTAGACCAGAGTAAGAGTTAAGACCTTAGATATTAGGCCAGAGTAAGAGTTAAGACCTTAGCTATTAGGCCAGAGTAAGAGTTAAGACCTTAACCATTAGGCCAGAGTACGAGTCTAAGACCATAGCTATTAGGCCAGAGTAAGAGTTAAGACCTTAGCTATTAGGCCAGAGTAAGAGTTAAGACCTTAACCTGTAGGCCATAGTACGAGTCTAAGTCCTTAGCTATTAGGCCAGAGTAAGAGTTAAGACCTTAACCATTAGGCCAGAGTACGAGTCTAAGACCTTAGCTATTAGGCCAGAGTAAGAGTTAAGACCTTAAACATTAGGCCTCAGTACGAGTCTAAGACCTTAGCTATTAGGCCAGAGTAAGAGTTAAGACCTTAACCATTAGGCCAGAGTACGAGTCTAAGACCTTAGCTATTAGGCCAGAGTAAGAGTTAAGACCTTAACCAGTAGGCCAGAGTACGAGTCTAAGACATTAGCTGTTAGGCCAGAGTAAAGAGTTAAGACCTTAACCATTAGGCCAGAGTACGAGTCTAAGACCTTAGCTATTAGGCCAGAGTAAGAGTTAAGACCTTAACCAGTAGGCCAGAGTACGAGTCTAAGACCTTAGCTATTAGGCCAGAGTAAGAGTTCAGACCTTAACCATTAGGCCAGAGTACGAGTCTAAGACCTTAGCTATTAGGCCAGAGTAAGAGTTAAGACCTTAGCTATTAAGCCGGAGTAAGAGTTAAGACCTTAACCATTAGGCCAGAGTACGAGTCTAAGACCATAGCTATTAGGCCAGAGTAAGAGTTAAGACCTTAGCTATTAGGCCAGAGGAAGAGTTAAGACCTTAACCAGTAGGCCAGAGTAAGAGTTAAGACCTTAACCAGTAGGCCAGAGTACGAGTCTAAGACCTTAGCTATTAGGCCAGAGTAAGAGTTAAGACCTTAACCATTAGGCCAGAGTACGAGTCTAAGACCTTAGCTATTAGGCCAGAATAAGAGTTCAGACCTTAACCAGTGGGCCAGAGTAAGAGTTAAGACCTTAACCATTAGGCCAGAGTATGAGTCTAAGACCTTAGCTATTAGGCCAGAGTAAGAGTTAAGACCTTAACATGTAGGCCATAGTACGAGTCTGAGACCTTAGCTATTAGGCCAGAGTAAGAGTTAAGACCTTAACCATTAGGCCAGAGTACGATTCTAAGAGCTTAGCTATTAGGCCAGAGTAAGAGTTAAGACCTTAGCTATTAGGCCAGAGTAAGAGTTAAGACCTTAACCATTAGGCCAGAGTACGAGTCTAAGACCTTAGCTATTAGGCCAGAGTAAGAGTTAAGACCTTAGCTATTAGGCCAGAGTAAGAGTTAAGACCTTAGCTATTAGGCCAGAGTAAGAGTTAAGACCTTAACCTGTAGGCCATAGTACGAGTCTAAGACCTTAGCTATTAGGCCAGAGTAAGAGTTAAGACCTTAACCATTAGGCCAGAGTACGAGTCTAAGACCTTAGCTATTAGGCCAGAGTAAGAGTTAAGACCTTAGCTATTAGGCCAGAGTAAGAGTTAAGACCTTAACCATTAGGCCAGAGTACAAGTCTAAGACCTTAGCTATTAGGCCAGAGTAAGATTTAAGACCTTAGCTATTACGCCAGAGTAATAGTTAACACCTTAGCTATTAGGCCAGAGTAAGAGTTAAGATCTTAGCTATTAGGCCAGAGTAAGAGTTAAGACCTTAGCTATTAGGCCAGAGTAAGAGTTAAGACCTTAACCATTAGGCCAGAGTACGAGTCTAAGACCTTAGCTATTAGGCCAGAGTAAGAGTTAAGACCTTAACCAGTAGGCCAGAGTAAGAGTTAAGACCTTAACCATTAGGCCAGAGTACGAGACTAAGACCTTAGCTTTTAGGCCAGAGTAAGAGTTAAGACCTTAGCTATTAGGCCAGAGTAAGAGTTAAGACCTTAACCAGTAGGCCAGAGTAAGAGTTAAGACCTTAACCTGTAGGCCATAGTACGAGTCTAAGACCTTAGCTATTAGGCCAGAGTAAGAGTTAAGACCTTAGCTATTAGGCCAGAGTAAGAGTTAAGACCTTAACCATTAGGCCAGAGTACGAGTCTAAGACCTTAGCTATAAGGCCAGAGTAAGAGTTAAGGCCTTAGCTATTAGGCCAGAGTAAGAGTTAAGACCTTAACCAGTAGGCCAGAGTCCGAGTCTAAGACCTTAGCTATTAGGCCAGTGTAAGAGTTAAGACCTTAACCAGTAGGCCAGAGTACAAGTCTAAGACCTTAGCTATTAGGCCAGAGTAAGAGTTAAGACCTTAACAATTAGGCCAGAGTACGAGTCTAAGACCTTAGCTATTAGGCCACAGTAAGAGTTAATACCTTAGCTATTAGGCCAGAGTAAGAGTTAAGACCTTAACCATTAGGCCAGAGTACGAGTCTAAGACCATAGCTATTAGGCCAGAGTAAGAGTTAAGACCTTAGCTATTAGGCCAGAGTAAGAGTTAAGATCTTAACCAGTAGGCCAGAGTAAGAGTTAAGACCTTAACCTGTAGGCCATAGTACGAGTCTAAGACCTTAGCTATTAGGCCAGAGTAAGAGTTAAGACCTTAGCTATTAGGCCAGAGTAAGAGTTAAGACCTTAACCATTAGGCCAGAGTACGAGTCTAAGACCTTAGCTATAAGGCCAGAGTAAGAGTTAAGGCCTTAGCTATTAGGCCAGAGTAAGAGTTAAGACCTTAACCAGTAGGCCAGAGTCCGAGTCTAAGACCTAGCTATTAGGCCAGTGTAAGAGTTAAGACCTTAACCAGTAGGCCAGAGTACAAGTCTAAGACCTTAGCTATTAGGCCAGAGTAAGAGTTAAGACCTTAACAATTAGGCCAGAGTACGAGTCTAAGACCTTAGCTATTAGGCCACAGTAAGAGTTAATACCTTAGCTATTAGGCCAGAGTAAGAGTTAAGACCTTAACCATTAGGCCAGAGTACGAGTCTAAGACCATAGCTATTAGGCCAGAGTAAGAGTTAAGACCTTAGCTATTAGGCCAGAGTAAGAGTTAAGACCTTAACCTGTAGGCCATAGTACGAGTCTAAGTCCTTAGCTATTAGGCCAGAGTAAGAGTTAAGACCTTAACCATTAGGCCAGAGTACGAGTCTAAGACCTTAGCTATTAGGCCAGAGTAAGAGTTAAGACCTTAAACATTAGGCCTGAGTACGAGTCTAAGACCTTAGCTGTTAGGCCAGAGTAAGAGTTAAGACCTTAACCATTAGGCCAGAGTACGAGTCTAAGACCTTAGCTATTAGGCCAGAGTAAGAGTTAAGACCTTAACCAGTAGGCCAGAGTACGAGTCTAAGACCTTAGCTATTAGGCCAGAGTAAGAGTTAAGACCTTAACCATTAGGCCAGAGTACGAGTCTAAGACCTTAGCTATTAGGCCAGAGTAAGAGTTAAGACCTTAGCTATTAGGCCAGAGTAAGAGTTAAGACCTTAACCATTAGGCCAGAGTACGAGTCTAAGACCATAGCTATTAGGCCAGAGTAAGAGTTAAGACCTTAGCTATTAGGCCAGAGTAAGAGTTAAGACCTTAGCTATTAGGGCAGAGGAAGAGTTAAGACCTTAACCAGTAGGCCAGAGTAAGAGTTAAGACCTTAACCAGTAGGCCAGAGTACGAGTCTAAGACCTTAGCTATTAGGCCAGAGTAAGAGTTAAGACCTTAACCATTAGGCCAGAGTACGAGTCTAAGACCTTAGCTATTAGGCCAGAGTAAGAGTTCCGACCTTAACCAGTGGGCCAGAGTAAGAGTTAAGACCTTAACCATTAGGCCAGAGTACGAGTCTAAGACCTTAGCTATTAGGCCAGAGTAAGAGTTAAGACCTTAGCTATTAGGCCAGAGTAAGAGTTAAGACCTTAACCATTAGGCCAGAGTACGAGTCTAAGACCTTAGCTATTAGGCCAGAGTAAGAGTTAAGACCTTAGCTATTAGGCCAGAGTAAGAGTTAAGACCTTAGCTATTAGGCCAGAGTAAGAGTTAAGACCTTAACCATTAGAAGAGAGTACGAGTCAAAGACCTTAACCATTAGGCCAGAGTACGAGTCTAAGACCTTAGCTATTAGGCCAGAGTAAGAGTTAAGACCTTAGCTATTAGGCCAGAGTAAGAGTTAAGACCTTAACCATTAGGCCAGAGTACAAGTCTAAGACCTTAGCTATTAGGCCAGAGTAAGATTTAAGACCTTAGCTATTACGCCAGAGTAATAGTTAACACCTTAGCTATTAGGCCAGAGTAAGAGTTAAGATCTTAGCTATTAGGCCAGAGTAAGAGTTAAGACCTTAGCTATTAGGCCAGAGTAAGAGTTAAGACCTTAACCATTAGGCCAGAGTACGAGTCTAAGACCTTAGCTATTAGGCCAGAGTAAGAGTTAAGACCTTAACCAGTAGGCCAGAGTAAGAGTTAAGACCTTAACCATTAGGCCAGAGTACAAGACTAAGACCTTAGCTTTTAGGCCAGAGTAAGAGTTAAGACCTTAGCTATTAGGCCAGAGTAAGAGTTAAGACCTTAACCAGTAGGCCAGAGTAAGAGTTAAGACCTTAACCTGTAGGCCATAGTACGAGTCTAAGACCTTAGCTATTAGGCCAGAGTAAGAGTTAAGACCTTAGCTATTAGGCCAGAGTGAGAGTTAAGACCTTAACCATTAGGCCAGAGTACGAGTCTAAGACCTTAGCTATAAGGCCAGAGTAAGAGTTAAGACCTTAGCTATTAGGCCAGAGTAAGAGTTAAGACCTTAACCAGTAGGCCAGAGTCCGAGTCTAAGACCTTAGCTATTAGGCCAGTGTAAGAGTTAAGACCTTAACCAGTAGGCCAGAGTCCAAGTCTAAGACCTTAGCTATTAGGCCAGAGTAACAGTTAAGACCTTAACAATTAGGCCAGAGTACGAGTCTAAGACCTTAGCTATTAGGCCACAGTAAGAGTTAAGACCTTAGCTATTAGGCCAGAGTAAGAGTTAAGACCTTAACCATTAGGCCAGAGTACGAGTCTAAGACCATAGCTATTAGGCCAGAGTAAGAGTTAAGACCTTAGCTATTAGGCCAGAGTAAGAGTTAAGACCTTAACCTGTAGGCCATAGTACGAGTCTAAGTCCTTAGCTATTAGGCCAGAGTAAGAGTTAAGACCTTAACCATTAGGCCAGAGTACGAGTCTAAGACCTTAGCTATTAGGCCAGAGTAAGAGTTAAGACCTTAAACATTAGGCCTGAGTACGAGTCTAAGACCTTAGCTGTTAGGCCAGAGTAAGAGTTAAGACCTTAACCATTAGGCCAGAGTACGAGTCTAAGACCTTAGCTATTAGGCCAGAGTAAGAGTTAAGACCTTAACCAGTAGGCCAGAGTACGAGTCTAAGACCTTAGCTATTAGGCCAGAGTAAGAGTTAAGACCTTAACCATTAGGCCAGAGTACGAGTCTAAGACCTTAGCTATTAGGCCAGAGTAAGAGTTAAGACCTTAGCTATTAGGCCAGAGTAAGAGTTAAGACCTTAACCATTAGGCCAGAGTACGAGTCTAAGACCATAGCTATTAGGCCAGAGTAAGAGTTAAGACCTTAGCTATTAGGCCAGAGTAAGAGTTAAGACCTTAGCTATTAGGCCAGAGGAAGAGTTAAGACCTTAACCAGTAGGCCAGAGTAAGAGTTAAGACCTTAACCAGTAGGCCAGAGTACGAGTCTAAGACCTTAGCTATTAGGCCAGAGTAAGAGTTAAGACCTTAACCATTAGGCCAGAGTACGAGTCTAAGACCTTAGCTATTAGGCCAGAGTAAGAGTTCAGACCTTAACCAGTGGGCCAGAGTAAGAGTTAAGACCTTAACCATTAGGCCAGAGTACGAGTCTAAGACCTTAGCTATTAGGCCAGAGTAAGAGTTAAGACCTTAGCTATTAGGCCAGAGTAAGAGTTAAGACCTTAACCTGTAGGCCATAGTATGAGTCTAAGAAATTAGCTATTAGGCCAGAGTAAGAGTTAAGACCTTAACCATTAGGCCAGAGTACGAGTCTAAGACCTTAGCTATTAGGCCAGAGTAAGAGTTAAGACCTTAGCTATTAGGCCAGAGTAAGAGTTAAGACCTTAACCATTAGGCCAGAGTACGAGTCTAAGACCTTAGCTATTAGGCCAGAGTAAGAGTTAAGACCTTAGCCATTAGGCCAGAGTAAGAGTTAAGACCTTAGCTATTAGGCCAGAGTAAGAGTTAAGACCTTAACCATTAGAAGAGAGTACGAGTCAAAGACCTTAACCATTAGGCCAGAGTACGAGTCTAAGACCTTAGCTATTAGGCCAGAGTAAGAGTTAAGACCTTAACCATTAGGCCAGAGTACGAGTCTAAGACCTTAGCTATTAGGCCAGAGTAAGAGTTAAGACCTTAGCTATTAGGCCAGAGTACGAATCTAAGACCTTAGCTATTAGGCCAGAGTAAGAGTTAAGACCTTAACATGTAGGCCATAGTACGAGTCTAAGACCTTAGCTATTAGGCCAGAGTAAGAGTTAAGACCTTAACCATTAGGCCAGAGTACGAGTCTAAGACCTTAGCTATTAGACCAGAGTAAGAGTTAAGACCTTAGCTATTAGGCCAGAGTAAGAGTTAAGACCTTAACCATTAGGCCAGAGTACAAGTCTAAGACCTTAGCTATTAGGCCAGAGTAAGAGTTAAGACCTTAGCTATTAGGCCAGAGTAAGAGTTAAGACCTTAACCATTAGGCCAGAGTACAAGTCTAAGACCTTAGCTATTAGGCCAGATTAAGATTTAAGACCTTAGCTATTAGTCCAGAGTAATAGTTAACACCTTAGCTATTAGGCCAGAGTAGGAGTTAAGATCTTAGATATTAGGCCAGAGTAAGAGTTAAGACCTTAGCTATTAGGCCAGAGTAAGAGTTAAGACCTTAACCATTAGGCCAGAGTACGAGTCTAAGACCTTAGCTATTAGGCCAGAGTAAGAGTTAAGACCTTAACCAGTAGGCCAGAGTAAGTGTTAAGACCTTAACCATTAGGCCAGAGTACGAGTCTAAGACCTTAGCTTTTAGGCCAGAGTAAGAGTTAAGACCTTAGCTATTAGGCCAGAGTAAGAGTTAAGACCTTAACCAGTAGGCCAGAGTAAGAGTTAAGACCTTAACCTGTAGGCCATAGTACGAGTCTAAGACCTTAGCTATTAGGCCAGAGTAAGAGTTAAGACCTTAGCTATTAGGCCAGAGTAAGAGTTAAGACCTTAACCATTAGGCCAGAGTACGAGTCTAAGACCTTAGCTATAAGGCCAGAGTAAGAGTTAAGACCTTAGCTATTAGGCCAGAGTAAGAGTTAAGACCTTAACCAGTAGGCCAGAGTCCGAGTCTAAGACCTTAGCGATTAGGCCAGTGTAAGAGTTAAGACCTTAGCTATTAGGCCAGAGTAAGAGTTAAGACCTTAACCTGTAGGCCATAGTACGAGTCTAAGTCCTTAGCTATTAGGCCAGAGTAAGAGTTAAGACCTTAACCATTAGGCCAGAGTACGAGTCTAAGACCTTAGCTATTAGGCCAGAGTAAGAGTTAAGACCTTAAACATTAGGCCTGAGTACGAGTCTAAGACCTTAGCTATTAGGCCAGAGTAAGAGTTAAGACCTTAACCATTAGGCCAGAGTACGAGTCTAAGACCTTAGCTATTAGGCCAGAGTAAGAGTTAAGACCTTAACCAGTAGGCCAGAGTATGAGTCAAAGACCTTAGCTGTTAGGCCAGAGTAAGAGTTAAGACCTTAACCATTAGGCCAGAGTACGAGTCTAAGACCTTAGCTATTAGGCCAGAGTAAGAGTTAAGACCTTAATCAGTAGGCCAGAGTACGAGTCTAAGACCTTAGCTATTAGGCCAGAGTAAGAGTTAAGACCTTAACCATTAGGCCAGAGTACGAGTCTAAGACCTTATCTATTAGGCCAGAGTAAGAGTTAAGACCTTAGCTATTAGGCCAGAGTAAGAGTTAAGACCTTAACCATTAGGCCAGAGTACGAGTCTAAGACCATAGCTATTAGGCCAGAGTAAGAGTTAAGACCTTAGCTATTAGGCCAGAGGAAGAGTTAAGACCTTAACCAGTAGGCCAGAGTAAGAGTTAAGACCTTAACCAGTAGGCCAGAGTACGAGTCTAAGACCTTAGCTATTAGGCCAGAGTAAGAGTTAAGACCTTAACCATTAGGCCAGAGTACGAGTCTAAGACCTTAGCTATTAGGCCAGAATAAGAGTTCAGACCTTAACCAGTGGGCCAGAGTAAGAGTTAAGACCTTAACCATTAGGCCAGATTACGAGTCTAAGACCTTAGCTATTAGGCCAGAGTAAGAGTTAAGACCTTAGCTATTAGGCCAGAGTAAGAGTTAAGACCTTAACCATTAGGCCAGAGTACGAGTCTAAGACCTTAGCTATTAGGCCAGAGTAAGAGTTAAGACCTTAGCTATTAGGCCAGAGTAAGAGTTAAGACCTTAACCATTAGAAGAGAGTACGAGTCAAAGACCTTAACCATTAGGCCAGAGTAAGAGTCTAAGACCTTAGCTATTAGGCCAGAGTAAGAGTTAAGACCTTAGCTATTAGGCCAGAGTAAGAGTTAAGACCTTAACCATTAGGCCAGAGTACGAGTCTAAGACCTTAGCTATTAGGCCAGAGTAAGAGTTAAGAACTTAGCTATTAGGCCAGAGTAAGAGTTAAGACCTTAGCTATTAGGCCAGAGTAAGAGTTAAGACCTTAACCATTAGAAGAGAGTACGAGTCAAAGACCTTAGCTATTAGGCCAGAGTAAGAGCTAAGACCTTATCCAGTAGGCCAGAGTAAGAGTTAAGACCTTAACCATTAGGCCAGAGTACGAGTCTAAGACCTTATCTATTAGGCCAGAGTAAGAGTTAAGACCTTAACCAGTAGGCCAGAGTAAGAGTTAAGACCTTAACCATTAGGCCAGAGTAAGAGTTAAGACCATAACATGTAGGCCATAGTACGAATCTAAGACCTTAGCTATTAGGCCAGAGTAAGAGTTAAGACCTTAGCTATTAGGCCAGAGTAAGAGTTAAGACCTTAACCATTAGACGAGAGTACGAGTCAAAGACCTTAGCTATTAGGCCAGAGTAAGAGTTAAGACCTTAGCGATTAGGCCAGAGTAAGAGCTAAGACCTTAACCAGTAGGCCAGAGTAAGAGTTACGACCTTAACCATTAGGCCAGAGTACGAGTCTAAGACCTTATCTATTAGGCCAGAGTAGGAGTTAAGACCTTAACCAGTAGGCCAGAGTAAGAGTTAAGACCTTAACCATTAGGCCAGAGTACGAGTCTAAGACCTTAGCTATTAGGCCAGAGTAAGAGTTAAGACCTTAGCTATTAGACCAGAGTAAGAGTTAAGACCTTAGATATTAGGCCAGAGTAAGAGTTAAGACCTTAACCAGTAGGCCAGAGTAAGAGTTAAGACCTTAACCAGTAGGCCAGAGTACGAGTCTAAGACCTTAGCTATTAGGCCAGAGTAAGAGTTAAGACCTTAACCATTAGACGAGAGTACGAGTCAAAGACCTTAGCTATTAGGCCAGGGTAAGAGTTAAGACCTTAGCTATTAGGCCAGAGTAAGAGCTAAGATCTTAACCAGTAGGCCAGAGTAAGAGTTAAGACCTTAACCATTAGGCCAGAGTACGAGTCTAAGACCTTATCTATTAGGCCAGAGTAAGAGTTAAGACCTTAACCAGTAGGCCAGAGTAAGAGTTAAGACCTTAACCATTAGGCCAGAGTACGGGTCTAAGACCTTAGCTATTAGGCCAGAGTAAGAGTTAAGACCTTAGCTATTAGACCAGAGTAAGAGTTAAGACCTTAGATATTAGGCCAGAGTAAGAGTTAAGACCTTAACCAGTAGGCCAGAGTAGGAGTTAAGACCTTAACCAGTAGGCCAGAGTACGAGTCTAAGACCTTAGCTATTAGGCCAGAGTAAGAGTTAAGACCTTAACCATTAGGCCAGAGTACGAGTCTAAGCCTTAGCTATTAGGCCAGAGTAGGAGTTAAGACCTTAACCAGTAGGCCAGAGTAAGAGTTAAGACCTTAACCAGTAGGCCAGAGTACGAGTCTAAGACCATAGCTATTAGGCCAGAGTAAGAGTTAAGACCTTAGCTATTAGGCCAGAGGAAGAGTTAAGACCTTAACCAGTAGGCCAGAGTAAGAGTTAAGACCTTAACCAGTAGGCCAGAGTACGAGTCTAAGACCTTAGCTATTAGGCCAGAGTAAGAGTTAAGACCTTAACCATTAGGCCAGAGTACGAGTCTAAGACCTTAGCTATTAGGCCAGAATAAGAGTTCAGACCTTAACCAGTGGGCCAGAGTAAGAGTTAAGACCTTAACCATTAGGCCAGAGTATGAGTCTAAGACCTTAGCTATTAGGCCAGAGTAAGAGTTAAGACCTTAGCTATTAGGCCAGAGTAAGAGTTAAGACCTTAACCATTAGGCCAGAGTACGAGTCTAAGACCTTAGCTATTAGGCCAGAGTAAGAGTTAAGACCTTAGCTATTAGGCCAGAGTAAGAGTTAAGACCTTAACCATTAGAAGAGAGTACGAGTCAAAGACCTTAACCATTAGGCCAGAGTACGAGTCTAAGACCTTAGCTATTAGGCCAGAGTAAGAGTTAAGACCTTAGCTATTAGGCCAGAGTAAGAGTTAAGACCTTAACCATTAGGCCAGAGTACGAGTCTAAGACCTTAGCTATTAGGCCTGAGTAAGAGTTAAGACCTTAGCTATTAGGCCAGAGTAAGTGTTAAGACCTTAGCTATTAGGCCAGAGTAAGAGTTAAGACCTTAACCATTAGAAGAGAGTACGAGTCAAAGACCTTAGCTATTAGGCCAGAGTAAGATCTAAGACCTTAACCAGTAGGCCAGAGTAAGAGTTAAGACCTTAACCATTAGGCCAGAGTACGAGTCTAAGACCTTATCTATTAGGCCAGAGTAAGAGTTAAGACCTTAACCAGTAGGCCAGAGTAAGAGTTAAGACCTTAACCATTAGGCCAGAGTAAGAGTTAAGACCTTAACATGTAGGTCATAGTACGAATCTAAGACCTTAGCTATTAGGCCAGAGTAAGAGTTAAGACCTTAGGTATTAGGCCAGAGTAAGAGTTAAGACCTTAACCATTAGACGAGAGTACGAGTCAAAGACCTTAGCTATTAGGCCAGAGTAAGAGTTAAGACCTTAGCGATTAGGCCAGAGTAAGAGCTAAGACCTTAACCAGTAGGCCAGAGTAAGAGTTAAGACCTTAACCATTAGGCCAGAGTACGAGTCTAGGACCTTATCTATTAGGCCAGAGTAGGAGTTAAGACCTTAACCAGTAGGCCAGAGTAAGAGTTAAGACCTTAACCATTAGGCCAGAGTACGAGTCTAAGACCTTAGCTATTAGGCCAGAGTAAGAGTTAAGACCTTAGCTATTAGACCAGAGTAAGAGTTAAGACCTTAGATATTAGGCCAGAGTAAGAGTTAAGACCTTAACCAGTAGGCCAGAGTAAGAGTTAAGACCTTAACCAGTAGGCCAGAGTACGAGTCTAAGACCTTAGCTATTAGGCCAGAGTAAGAGTTAAGACCTTAGCGATTAGGCCAGAGTAAGAGCTAAGACCTTAACCAGTAGGCCAGAGTAAGAGTTAAGACCTTAACCATTAGGCCAGAGTACGAGTCTAAGACCTTATCTATTAGGCCAGAGTAGGAGTTAAGACCTTAACCAGTAGGCCAGAGTAAGAGTTAAGACGTTAACCATTAGGCCAGAGTACGAGTCTAAGACCTTAGCTATTAGGCCAGAGTAAGAGTTAAGACCTTAGCTATTAGGCCAGAGTAAGAGTTAAGACCTTAACCATTAGAAGAGAGTACGAGTCAAAGACCTTAACCATTAGGCCAGAGTACGAGTCTAAGACCTTAGCTATTAGGCCAGAGTAAGAGTTAAGACCTTAACCATTAGGCCAGAGTACGAGTCTAAGACCTTAGCTATTAGGCCAGAGTAAGAGTTAAGACCTTAGCTATTAGGCCAGAGTACGAGTCTAAGACCTTAGCTATTAGGCCAGAGTAAGAGTTAAGACCTTAACATGTAGGCCATAGTACGAGTCTAAGACCTTAGCTATTAGGCCAGAGTAAGAGTTAAGACCTTAACCATTAGGCCAGAGTACGAGTCTAAGACCTTAGCTATTAGACCAGAGTAAGAGTTAAGACCTTAGCTATTAGGCCAGAGTAAGAGTTAAGACCTTAACCATTAGGCCAGAGTACAAGTCTAAGACCTTAGCTATTAGGCCAGAGTAAGAGTTAAGACCTTAGCTATTAGGCCAGAGTAAGAGTTAAGACCTTAACCATTAGGCCAGAGTACAAGTCTAAGACCTTAGCTATTAGGCCAGATTAAGATTTAAGACCTTAGCTATTAGTCCAGAGTAATAGTTAACACCTTAGCTATTAGGCCAGAGTAGGAGTTAAGATCTTAGCTATTAGGCCAGAGTAAGAGTTAAGACCTTAGCTATTAGGCCAGAGTAAGAGTTAAGACCTTAACCATTAGGCCAGAGTACGAGTCTAAGACCTTAGCTATTAGGCCAGAGTAAGAGTTAAGACCTTAACCAGTAGGCCAGAGTAAGTGTTAAGACCTTAACCATTAGGCCAGAGTACGAGTCTAAGACCTTAGCTTTTAGGCCAGAGTAAGAGTTAAGACCTTAGCTATTAGGCCAGAGTAAGAGTTAAGACCTTAACCAGTAGGCCAGAGTAAGAGTTAAGACCTTAACCTGTAGGCCATAGTACGAGTCTAAGACCTTAGCTATTAGGCCAGAGTAAGAGTTAAGACCTTAGCTATTAGGCCAGAGTAAGAGTTAAGACCTTAACCATTAGGCCAGAGTACGAGTCTAAGACCTTAGCTATAAGGCCAGAGTAAGAGTTAAGACCTTAGCTATTAGGCCAGAGTAAGAGTTAAGACCTTAACCAGTAGGCCAGAGTACGAGTCTAAGACCATAGCTATTAGGCCAGAGTAAGAGTTAAGACCTTAGCTATTAGGCCAGAGTAAGAGTTAAGACCTTAACCATTAGGCCAGAGTACGAGTCTAAGACCATAGCTATTAGGCCAGAATAAGAGTTAAGACCTTAGCTATTAGGCCAGAGTAAGAGTTAAGACCTTAACCTGTAGGCCATAGTACGAGTCTAAGTCCTTAGCTATTAGGCCAGAGTAAGAGTTAAGACCTTAACCATTAGGCCAGAGTACGAGTCTAAGACCTTAGCTATTAGGCCAGAGTAAGAGTTAAGACCTTAAACATTAGGCCTGAGTACGAGTCTAAGACCTTAGCTATTAGGCCAGAGTAAGAGTTAAGACCTTAACCATTAGGCCAGAGTACGAGTCTAAGACCTTAGCTATTAGGCCAGAGTAAGAGTTAAGACCTTAACCAGTAGGCCAGAGTATGAGTCAAAGACCTTAGCTGTTAGGCCAGAGTAAGAGTTAAGACCTTAACCATTAGGCCAGAGTACGAGTCTAAGACCTTAGCTATTAGGCCAGAGTAAGAGTTAAGACCTTAACCAGTAGGCCAGAGTACGAGTCTAAGACCTTAGCTATTAGGCCAGAGTAAGAGTTAAGACCTTAACCATTAGGCCAGAGTACGAGTCTAAGACCTTAGCTATTAGGCCAGAGTAAGAGTTAAGACCTTAGCTATTAGGCCAGAGTAAGAGTTAAGACCTTAACCATTAGGCCAGAGTACGAGTCTAAGACCATAGCTATTAGGCCAGAGTAAGAGTTAAGACCTTAGCTATTAGGCCAGAGGAAGAGTTAAGACCTTAACCAGTAGGCCAGAGTAAGAGTTAAGACCTTAACCAGTAGGCCAGAGTACGAGTCTAAGACCTTAGCTATTAGGCCAGAGTAAGAGTTAAGACCTTAACCATTAGGCCAGAGTACGAGTCTAAGACCTTAGCTATTAGGCCAGAATAAGAGTTCAGACCTTAACCAGTGGGCCAGAGTAAGAGTTAAGACCTTAACCATTAGGCCAGATTACGAGTCTAAGACCTTAGCTATTAGGCCAGAGTAAGAGTTAAGACCTTAGCTATTAGGCCAGAGTAAGAGTTAAGACCTTAACCATTAGGCCAGAGTACGAGTCTAAGACCTTAGCTATTAGGCCAGAGTAAGAGTTAAGACCTTAGCTATTAGGCCAGAGTAAGAGTTAAGACCTTAACCATTAGAAGAGAGTATGAGTCAAAGACCTTAACCATTAGGCCAGAGTACGAGTCTAAGACCTTAGCTATTAGGCCAGAGTAAGAGTTAAGACCTTAGCTATTAGGCCAGAGTAAGAGTTAAGACCTTAACCATTAGGCCAGAGTACGAGTCTAAGACCTTAGCTATTAGGCCAGAGTAAGAGTTAAGACCTTAGCTATTAGGCCAGAGTAAGAGTTAAGACCTTAGCTATTAGGCCAGAGTAAGAGTTAAGACCTTAACCATTAGAAGAGAGTACGAGTCAAAGACCTTAGCTATTAGGCCACAGTAAGAGCTAAGACCTTAACCAGTAGGCCAGAGTAAGAGTTAATACCTTAACCATTAGGCCAGAGTACGAGTCTAAGACCTTATCTATTAGGCCAGAGTAAGAGTTAAGACCTTAACCAGTAGGCCAGAGTAAGAGTTAAGACCTTAACCATTAGGCCAGAGTAAGAGTTAAGACCTTAACATGTAGGCCATAGTACGAATCTAAGACCTTAGCTATTAGGCCAGAGTAAGAGTTAAGACCTTAGCTATTAGGCCAGAGTAAGAGTTAAGACCATAACCATTAGACGAGAGTACGAGTCAAAGACCTTAGCTATTAGGCCAGAGTAAGAGTTAAGACCTTAGCGATTAGGCCAGAGTAAGAGCTAAGACCTTAACCAGTAGGCCAGAGTAAGAGTTAAGATTTTAACCATTAGGCCAGAGTACGAGTCTAAGACCTTATCTATTAGGCCAGAGTAGGAGTTAAGACCTTAACCAGTAGGCCAGAGTAAGAGTTAAGACCTTAACCATTAGGCCAGAGTACGAGTCTAAGACCTTAGCTATTAGGCCAGAGTAAGAGTTAAGACCTTAGCTATTAGACCAGAGTAAGAGTTAAGACCTTAGATATTAGGCCAGAGTAAGAGTTAAGACCTTAACCAGTAGGCCAGAGTACGAGTCTAAGACCTTAGCTATTAGGCCAGAGTAAGAGTTAAGACCTTAACCATTAGACGAGAGTACGAGTCAAAGACCTTAGCTATTAGGCCAGAGTAAGAGTTAAGACCTTAGCTATTAGGCCAGAGTAAGAGCTAAGACCTTAACCAGTAGGCCAGAGTAAGAGTTAAGACCTTAACCATTAGGCCAGAGTACGAGTCTAAGACCTTATCTATTAGGCCAGAGTAAGAGTTAAGACCTTAACCAGTAGGCCAGAGTAAGAGTTAAGACCTTAACCATTAGGCCAGAGTACGGGTCTAAGACCTTAGCTATTAGGCCAGAGTAAGAGTTAAGACCTTAGCTATTAGACCAGAGTAAGAGTTAAGACCTTAGATATTAGGCCAGAGTAAGAGTTAAGACCTTAACCAGTAGGCCAGAGTAGGAGTTAAGACCTTAACCAGTAGGCCAGAGTACGAGTCTAAGACCTTAGCTATTAGGCCAGAGTAAGAGTTAAGACCTTAACCATTAGGCCAGAGTACGAGTCTAAGCCTTAGCTATTAGGCCAGAGTAAGAGTTAAGACCTTAACCAGTAGGCCAGAGTAAGAGTTAAGACCTTAACCAGTAGGCCAGAGTACGAGTCTAAGACCATAGCTATTAGGCCAGAGTAAGAGTTAAGACCTTAGCTATTAGGCCAGAGGAAGAGTTAAGACCTTAACCAGTAGGCCAGAGTAAGAGTTAAGACCTTAACCAGTAGGCCAGAGTACGAGTCTAAGACCTTAGCTATTAGGCCAGAGTAAGAGTTAAGACCTTAACCATTAGGCCAGAGTACGAGTCTAAGACCTTAGCTATTAGGCCAGAATAAGAGTTCAGACCTTAACCAGTGGGCCAGAGTAAGAGTTAAGACCTTAACCATTAGGCCAGAGTACGAGTCTAAGACCTTAGCTATTAGGCCAGAGTAAGAGTTAAGACCTTAGCTATTAGGCCAGAGTAAGAGTTAAGACCTTAACCATTAGGCCAGAGTACGAGTCTAAGACCTTAGCTATTAGGCCAGAGTAAGAGTTAAGACCTTAGCTATTAGGCCAGAGTAAGAGTTAAGACCTTAACCATTAGAAGAGAGTACGAGTCAAAGACCTTAACCATTAGGCCAGAGTACGAGTCTAAGACCTTAGCTATTAGGCCAGAGTAAGAGTTAAGACCTTAGCTATTAGGCCAGAGTAAGAGTTAAGACCTTAACCATTAGGCCAGAGTACGAGTCTAAGACATTAGCTATTAGGCCTGAGTAAGAGTTAAGACCTTAGCTATTAGGCCAGAGTAAGTGTTAAGACCTTAGCTATTAGGCCAGAGTAAGAGTTAAGACCTTAACCATTAGAAGAGAGTACGAGTCAAAGACCTTAGCTATTAGGCCAGAGTAAGATCTAAGACCTTAACCAGTAGGCCAGAGTAAGAGTTAAGACCTTAACCATTAGGCCAGAGTACGAGTCTAAGACCTTATCTATTAGGCCAGAGTAAGAGTTAAGACCTTAACCAGTAGGCCAGAGTAAGAGTTAAGACCTTAACCATTAGGCCAGAGTAAGAGTTAAGACCTTAACATGTAGGCCATAGTACGAATCTAAGACCTTAGCTATTAGGCCAGAGTAAGAGTTAAGACCTTAGGTATTAGGCCAGAGTAAGAGTTAAGACCTTAACCATTAGACGAGAGTACGAGTCAAAGACCTTAGCTATTAGGCCAGAGTAAGAGTTAAGACCTTAGCGATTAGGCCAGAGTAAGAGCTAAGACCTTAACCAGTAGGCCAGAGTAAGAGTTAAGACCTTAAACCATTAGGCCAGAGTACGAGTCTAAGACCTTATCTATTAGGCCAGAGTAGGAGTTAAGACCTTAACCAGTAGGCCAGAGTAAGAGTTAATACCTTAACCATTAGGCCAGAGTACGAGTCTAAGACCTTAGCTATTAGGCCAGAGTAAGAGTTAAGACCTTAGCTATTAGACCAGAGTAAGAGTTAAGACCTTAGATATTAGGCCAGAGTAAGAGTTAAGACCTTAACCAGTAGGCCAGAGTAAGAGTTAAGACCTTAACCAGTAGGCCAGAGTACGAGTCTAAGACCTTAGCTATTAGGCCAGAGTAAGAGTTAAGACCTTAACCATTAGACGAGAGTACGAGTCAAAGACCTTAGCTATTAGGCCAGAGTAAGAGTTAAGACCTTAGCTATTAGGCCAGAGTAAGAGCTAAGACCTTAACCAGTAGGCCAGAGTAAGAGTTAAGACCTTAACCATTAGGCCAGAGTACGAGTCTAAGACCTTATCTATTAGGCCAGAGTAAGAGTTAAGACCTTAACCAGTAGGCCAGAGTAAGAGTTAAGACCTTAACCATTAGGCCAGAGTACGGGTCTAAGACCTTAGCTATTAGGCCAGAGTAAGAGTTAAGACCTTAGCTATTAGACCAGAGTAAGAGTTAAGACCTTAGATATTAGGCCAGAGTAAGAGTTAAGACCTTAACCAGTAGGCCAGAGTAGGAGTTAAGACCTTAACCAGTAGGCCAGAGTACGAGTCTAAGACCTTAGCCATTAGGCCAGAGTAAGAGTTAAGACCTTAACCATTAGGCCAGAGTACGAGTCTAAGCCTTAGCTATTAGGCCAGAGTAAGAGTTAAGACCTTAACCAGTGGGCCAGAGTAAGAGTTAAGACCTTAACCATTAGGCCAGAGTACGAGTCTAAGACCTTAGCTATTAGGACAGAGTAAGAGTTAAGACCTTAGCTATTAGGCCAGAGTAAGAGTTAAGACCTTAACCTGTAGGCCATAGTACGAGTCTAAGACCTTAGCTATTAGGCCAGAGTAAGAGTTAAGACCTTAACCATTAGGCCAGAGTACGAGTCTAAGACCTTAGCTATTAGGCCAGAGTAAGAGTTAAGATCTTAGCTATTAGGCCAGAGTAAGAGTTAAGACCTTAGCTATTAGGCCAGAGTAAGAGTTAAGACCTTAACCATTAGAAGAGAGTACGAGTCAAAGACCTTAGCTATTAGGCCAGATTAAGAGTTAAGACCTTAGCTATTAGGCCAGAGTAAGAGCTAAGACCTTAACCATTAGGCCAGAGTACGAGTCTAAGACCTTAGCTATTAGGCCAGAGTAAGAGTTAAGACCTTAACCATTAGGCCAGAGTACGAGTCTAAGACCATAGCTATTAGGCCAGAATAAGAGTTAAGACCTTAGCTATTAGGCCAGAGTAAGAGTTAAGACCTTAACCTGTAGGCCATAGTACGAGTCTCAGTCCTTAGCTATTAGGCCAGAGTAAGAGTTAAGACCTTAACCATTAGGCAAGAGTACGAGTCTAAGACCTTAGCTATTAGGCCAGAGTAAGAGTTAAGACCTTAAACATTAGGCCTGAGTACGAGTCTAAGACCTTAGCTATTAGGCCAGAGTAAGAGTTAAGACCTTAACCATTAGGCCAGAGTACGAGTCTAAGACCTTAGCTATTAGGCCAGAGTAAGAGTTAAGACCTTAACCAGTAGGCCAGAGTATGAGTCAAAGACCTTAGCTGTTAGGCCAGAGTAAGAGTTAAGACCTTAACCATTAGGCCAGAGTACGAGTTTAAGACCTTAGCTATTAGGCCAGAGTAAGAGTTAAGACCTTAGCTATTAGGCCAGAGTAAGAGTTAAGACCTTAACCATTAGGCCAGAGTATGAGTCTAAGACCATAGCTATTAGGCCAGAGTAAGAGTTAAGACCTTAGCTATTAGGCCAGAGGAAGAGTTAAGACCTTAACCAGTAGGCCAGAGTACGAGTCTAAGACCTTAGCTATTAGGCCAGAGTAAGAGTTAAGACCTTAACCATTAGGCCAGAGTACGAGTCTAAGACCTTAGCTATTAGGCCAGAATAAGAGTTAAGACCTTAGCTATTAGGCCAGAGTAAGAGTTAAGACCTTAACCTGTAGGCCATAGTACGAGTCTAAGTCCTTAGCTATTAGGCCAGAGTAAGAGTTAAGACCTTAACCATTAGGCAAGAGTACGAGTCTAAGACCTTAGCTATTAGGCCAGAGTAAGAGTTAAGACCTTAAACATTAGGCCTGAGTACGAGTCTAAGACCTTAGCTATTAGGCCAGAGTAAGAGTTAAGACCTTAACCATTAGGCCAGAGTACGAGTCTAAGACCTTAGCTATTAGGCCAGAGTAAGAGTTAAGACCTTAACCAGTAGGCCAGAGTATGAGTCAAAGACCTTAGCTGTTAGGCCAGAGTAAGAGTTAAGACCTTAACCATTAGGCCAGAGTACGAGTCTAAGACCTTAGCTATTAGGCCAGAGTAAGAGTTAAGACCTTAACCAGTAGGCCAGAGTACGAGTCTAAGACCTTAGCTATTAGGCCAGAGTAAGAGTTAAGACCTTAACCATTAGGCCAGAGTACGAGTCTAAGACCTTAGCTATTAGGCCAGAGTAAGAGTTAAGACCTTAGCTATTAGGCCAGAGTAAGAGTTAAGACCTTAACCATTAGGCCAGAGTACGAGTCTAAGACCATAGCTATTAGGCCAGAGTAAGAGTTAAGACCTTAGCTATTAGGCCAGAGGAAGAGTTAAGACCTTAACCAGTAGGCCAGAGTAAGAGTTAAGACCTTAACCAGTAGGCCAGAGTACGAGTCTAAGACCTTAGCTATTAGGCCAGAGTAAGAGTTAAGACCTTAACCATTAGGCCAGAGTACGAGTCTAAGACCTTAGCTATTAGGCCAGAGTAAGAGTTAAGACCTTAGCTATTAGACCAGAGTAAGAGTTAAGACCTTAGATATTAGGCCAGAGTAAGAGTTAAGACCTTAACCAGTAGACCAGAGTAAGAGTTAAGACCTTAACCAGTAGGCCAGAGTACGAGTCTAAGACCTTAGCTATTAGGCCAGAGTAAGAATTAAGACCTTAACCATTAGACGAGAGTAAGAGTCAAAGACCTTAGCTATTAGGCCAGAGTAAGAGTTAAGACCTTAGCTATTAGGCCAGAGTAAGAGCTAAGACCTTAACCAGTAGGCCAGAGTAAGAGTTAAGACCTTAACCATTAGGCCAGAGTACGAGTCTAAGACCTTATCTATTAGGCCAGAGTAAGAGTTAAGACCTTAACCAGTAGGCCAGAGTAAGAGTTAAGACCTTAACCATTAGGCCAGAGTACGGGTCTAAGACCTTAGCTATTAGGCCAGAGTAAGAGATAGGACCTTAGCTATTAGACCAGAGTAAGAGTTAAGACCTTAGATATTAGGCCAGAGTAAGAGTTAAGACCTTAACCAGTAGGCCAGAGTAGGAGTTAAGACCTTAACCAGTAGGCCAGAGTACGAGTCTAAGACCTTAGCTATTAGGCCAGAGTAAGAGTTAAGACCTTAACCATTAGGCCAGAGTACGAGTCTAAGCCTTAGCTATTAGGCCAGAGTAAGAGTTAAGACCTTAACCAGTAGGCCAGAGTAAGAGTTAAGACCTTAACCAGTAGGCCAGAGTACGAGTCTAAGACCATAGCTATTAGGCCAGAGTAAGAGTTAAGACCTTAGCTATTAGGCCAGAGGAAGAGTTAAGACCTTAACCAGTAGGCCAGAGTAAGAGTTAAGACCTTAACCAGTAGGCCAGAGTACGAGTCTAAGACCTTAGCTATTAGGCCAGAGTAAGAGTTAAGACCTTAACCATTAGGCCAGAGTACGAGTCTAAGACCTTAGCTATTAGGCCAGAATAAGAGTTCAGACCTTAACCAGTGGGCCAGAGTAAGAGTTAAGACCTTAACCATTAGGCCAGAGTACGAGTCTAAGACCTTAGCTATTAGGCCAGAGTAAGAGTTAAGACCTTAGCTATTAGGCCAGAGTAAGAGTTAAGACCTTAACCATTAGGCCAGAGTACGAGTCTAAGACCTTAGCTATTAGGCCAGAGTAAGAGTTAAGACCTTAGCTATTAGGCCAGAGTAAGAGTTAAGACCTTAACCATTAGAAGAGAGTACGAGTCAAAGACCTTAACCATTAGGCCAGAGTACGAGTCTAAGACCTTAGCTATTAGGCCAGAGTAAGAGTTAAGACCTTAACCATTAGGCCAGAGTACGAGTCTAAGACCTTAGCTATTAGGCCAGAGTAAGAGTTAAGACCTTAGCTATTAGACCAGAGTAAGAGTTAAGACCTTAGATATTAGGCCAGAGTAAGAGTTAAGACCTTAACCAGTAGGCCAGAGTTAGAGTTAAGACCTTAACCAGTAGGCCAGAGTACGAGTCTAAGACCTTAGCTATTAGGCCAGAGTAAGAGTTAAGACCTTAACCATTAGACGAGAGTACGAGTCAAAGACCTTAGCTATTAGGCCAGAGTAAGAGTTAAGACCTTAGCTATTAGGCCAGAGTAAGAGCTAAGACCTTAACCAGTAGGCCAGAGTAAGAGTTAAGACCTTAACCATTAGGCCAGAGTACGAGTCTAAGACCTTATCTATTAGGCCAGAGTAAGAGTTAAGACCTTAACCAGTAGGCCAGAGTAAGAGTTAAGACCTTAACCATTAGGCCAGAGTACGGGTCTAAGACCTTAGCTATTAGGCCAGAGTAAGAGTTAAGACCTTAGCTATTAGACCAGAGTAAGAGTTAAGACCTTAGATATTAGGCCAGAGTAAGAGTTAAGACCTTAACCAGTAGGCCAGAGTAGGAGTTAAGACCTTAACCAGTAGGCCAGAGTACGAGTCTAAGACCTTAGCTATTAGGCCAGAGTAAGAGTTAAGACCTTAACCATTAGGCCAGAGTATGAGTCTAAGCCTTAGCTATTAGGCCAGAGTAAGAGTTAAGACCTTAACCAGTAGGCCAGAGTAAGAGTTAAGACCTTAACCAGTAGGCCAGAGTACGAGTCTAAGACCATAGCTATTAGGCCAGAGTAAGAGTTAAGACCTTAGCTATTAGGCCAGAGGAAGAGTTAAGACCTTAACCAGTAGGCCAGAGTAAGAGTTAAGACCTTAACCAGTAGGCCAGAGTACGAGTCTAAGACCTTAGCTATTAGGCCAGAGTAAGAGTTAAGACCTTAACCATTAGGCCAGAGTACGAGTCTAAGACCTTAGCTATTAGGCCAGAATAAGAGTTCAGACCTTAACCAGTGGGCCAGAGTAAGAGTTAAGACCTTAACCATTAGGCCAGAGTACGAGTCTAAGACCTTAGCTATTAGGCCAGAGTAAGAGTTAAGACCTTAGCTATTAGGCCAGAGTAAGAGTTAAGACCTTAACCATTAGGCCAGAGTACGAGTCTAAGACCTTAGCTATTAGGCCAGAGTAAGAGTTAAGACCTTAGCTATTAGGCCAGAGTAAGAGTTAAGACCTTAACCATTAGAAGAGAGTACGAGTCAAAGACCTTAACCATTAGGCCAGAGTACGAGTCTAAGACCTTAGCTATTAGGCCAGAGTAAGAGTTAAGACCTTAGCTATTAGGCCAGAGTAAGAGTTAAGACCTTAACCATTAGGCCAGAGTACGAGTCTAAGACCTTAGCTATTAGGCCAGAGTAAGAGTTAAGACCTTAGCTATTAGGCCAGAGTAAGAGTTAAGACCTTAGCTATTAGGCCAGAGTAAGAGTTAAGACCTTAACCATTAGAAGAGAGTACGAGTCAAAGACCTTAGCTATTAGGCCAGAGTAAGAGCTAAGACCTTAACCAGTAGGCCAGAGTAAGAGTTAAGACGTTAACCATTAGGCCAGAGTACGAGTCTAAGACCTTATCTATTAGGCCAGAGTAAGAGTTAAGACCTTAACCAGTAGGCCAGAGTAAGAGTTAAGACCTTAACCATTAGGCCAGAGTAAGAGTTAAGACCTTAACATGTAGGCCATAGTACGAATCTAAGACCTTAGCTATTAGGCCAGAGTAAGAGTTAAGACCTTAGCTATTAGGCCAGAGTAAGAGTTAAGACCTTAACCATTAGACGAGAGTACGAGTCAAAGACCTTAGCTATTAGGCCAGAGTAAGAGTTAAGACCTTAGCGATTAGGCCAGAGTAAGAGCTAAGACCTTAACCAGTAGGCCAGAGTAAGAGTTAAGACCTTAACCATTAGGCCAGAGTACGAGTCTAAGACCTTATCTATTAGGCCAGAGTAGGAGTTAAGACCTTAACCAGTAGGCCAGAGTAAGAGTTAAGACCTTAACCATTAGGCCAGAGTACGAGTCTAAGACCTTAGCTATTAGGCCAGAGTAAGAGTTAAGACCTTAACCATTAGACGAGAGTACGAGTCAAAGACCTTAGCTATTAGGCCAGAGTAAGAGTTAAGACCTTAGCTATTAGGCCAGAGTAAGAGCTAAGACCTTAACCAGTAGGCCAGAGTAAGAGTTAAGACCTTAACCATTAGGCCAGAGTACGAGTCTAAGACCTTATCTATTAGGCCAGAGTAAGAGTTAAGACCTTAACCAGTAGGCCAGAGTAAGAGTTAAGACCTTAACCATTAGGCCAGAGTACGGGTCTAAGACCTTAGCTATTAGGCCAGAGTAAGAGTTAAGACCTTAGCTATTAGACCAGAGTAAGAGTTAAGACCTTAGATATTAGGCCAGAGTAAGAGTTAAGACCTTAACCAGTAGGCCAGAGTAGGAGTTAAGACCTTAACCAGTAGGCCAGAGTACGAGTCTAAGACCTTAGCCATTAGGCCAGAGTAAGAGTTAAGACCTTAACCATTAGGCCAGAGTACGAGTCTAAGCCTTAGCTATTAGGCCAGAGTAAGAGTTAAGACCTTAACCAGTGGGCCAGAGTAAGAGTTAAGACCTTAACCATTAGGCCAGAGTACGAGTCTAAGACCTTAGCTATTAGGCCAGAGTAAGAGTTAAGACCTTAGCTATTAGGCCAGAGTAAGAGTTAAGACCTTAACCTGTAGGCCATAGTACGAGTCTAAGACCTTAGCTATTAGGCCAGAGTAAGAGTTAAGACCTTAACTATTAGGCCAGAGTACGAGTCTAAGACCTTAGCTATTAGGCCAGAGTAAGAGTTAAGACCTTAACCATTAGGCCAGAGTACGAGTCTAAGACCTTAGCTATTAGGCCAGAGTAAGAGTTAAGACCTTAGCTATTAGGCCAGAGTAAGAGTTAAGACCTTAACCATTAGAAGAGAGTACGAGTCAAAGACCTTAGCTATTAGGCCAGATTAAGAGTTAAGACCTTAGCTATTAGGCCAGAGTAAGAGCTAAGACCTTAACCATTAGGCCAGAGTACGAGTCTAAGACCTTAGCTATTAGGCCAGAGTAAGATTTAAGACCTTAACCAGTAGGCCAGAGTAAGAGTTAAGACCTTAACCAGTAGGCCAGAGAACGAGTCTAAGACCTTAGCTATTAGGCCAGAGTAAGAGTTAAGACCTTAACCATTAGTCCAGAGTACGAGTCTAAGACCTTAGCTATTAGGCCAGAGTAAGAGTTAAGACCTTAACCAGTAGGCCAGAGTAAGAGTTAAGACCTTAACCTTAACTCGTACTCTGGCCTAATGGTTAAGGTCTTAACTCTTACTCTGGTAAGAGTTAAGACCTTAACCATTAGGCCAGAGTACGAGTCTAAGACCTTAGCTATTAGGCCAGAGTAAGAGTTAAGACCTTAACCATTAGGCCAGAGTACGAGTCTAAGACCTTAGCTATTAGGCCAGAGTAAGAGTTAAGACCTTAGCTATTAGACCAGAGCAAGAGTTAAGACCTTAGATATTAGGCCAGAGTAAGAGTTAAGACCTTAACCAGTAGGCCAGAGTAAGAGTTAAGACCTTAACCAGTAGGCCAGAGTACGAGTCTAAGACCTTATCTATTAGGCCAGAGTAAGAGTTAAGACCTTAACCAGTAGGCCAGAGTAAGAGTTAAGACCTTAACCATTAGGCCAGAGTACGGGTCTAAGACCTTAGCTATTAGGCCAGAGTAAGAGTTAAGACCTTAGCTATTAGACCAGAGTAAGAGTTAAGACCTTAGATATTAGGCCAGAGTAAGAGTCTAAGACCTTATCTATTAGGCCAGAGTAAGAGTTAAGACCTTAACCAGTAGGCCAGAGTAAGAGTTAAGACCTTAACCATTAGGCCAGAGTACGGGTCTAAGACCTTAGCTATTAGGCCAGAGTAAGAGTTAAGACCTTAGCTATTAGACCAGAGTAAGAGTTAAGACCTTAGATATTAGGCCAGAGTAAGAGTTAAGACCTTAACCAGTAGGCCAGAGTAGGAGTTAAGACCTTAACCAGTAGGCCAGAGTACGAGTCTAAGTCCTTAGCTATTAGGCCAGAGTAAGAGTTAAGACCTTAACCATTAGGCCAGAGTACGAGTCTAAGCCTTAGCTATTAGGCCAGAGTAAGAGTTAAGACCTTAACCAGTAGGCCAGAGTAAGAGTTAAGACCTTAACCAGTAGGCCAGAGTACGAGTCTAAGACCATAGCTATTAGGCCAGAGTAAGAGTTAAGACCTTAGCTATTAGGCCAGAGGAAGAGTTAAGACCTTAACCAGTAGGCCAGAGTAAGAGTTAAGACCTTAACCAGTAGGCCAGAGTACGAGTCTAAGACCTTAGCTATTAGGCCAGAGTAAGAGTTAAGACCTTAACCATTAGGCCAGAGTACGAGTCTAAGACCTTAGCTATTAGGCCAGAATAAGAGTTCAGACCTTAACCAGTGGGCCAGAGTAAGAGTTAAGACCGTAACCATTAGGCCAGAGTACGAGTCTAAGACCTTAGCTATTAGGCCAGAGTAAGAGTTAAGACCTTAGCTATTAGGCCAGAGTAAGAGTTAAGACCTTAACCATTAGGCCAGAGTACGAGTCTAAGACCTTAGCTATTAGGCCAGAGTAAGAGTTAAGACCTTAGCTATTAGGCCAGAGTAAGAGTTAAGACCTTAACCATTAGAAGAGAGTACGAGTCAAAGACCTTAACCATTAGGCCAGAGTACGAGTCTAAGACCTTAGCTATTAGGCCAGAGTAAGAGTTAAGACCTTAGCTATTAGGCCAGAGTAAGAGTTAAGACCTTAACCATTAGGCCAGAGTACGAGTCTAAGACCTTAGCTATTAGGCCAGAGTAAGAGTTAAGACCTTAGCTATTAGGCCAGAGTAAGAGTTAAGACCTTAGCTATTAGGCCAGAGTAAGAGTTAAGACCTTAACCATTAGAAGAGAGTACGAGTCGAAGACCTTAGCTATTAGGCCAGAGTAAGAGCTAAGACCTTAACCAGTATGCCAGAGTAAGAGTTAAGACCTTAACCATAAGGCCAGAGTACGAGTCTAAGACCTTAACCAGTAGGCCAGAGTAAGAGTTAAGACCTTAGCTATTAGGCCAGAGTAAGAGCTAAGACCTTAACCAGTAGGCCAGAGTAAGAGTTAAGACCTTAACCATTAGGCCAGAGTACGAGTCTAAGACCTTATCTATTAGGCCAGAGTAAGAGTTAAGACCTTAACCAGTAGGCCAGAGTAAGAGTTAAGACCTTAACCATTAGGCCAGAGTAAGAGTTAAGACCTTAACATGTAGGCCATAGTACGAATCTAAGACCTTAGCTATTAGGCCAGAGTAAGAGTTAAGACCTTAGCTATTAGGCCAGAGTAAGAGTTAAGACCTTAACCATTAGACAAGAGTACAAGTCAAAGACCTTAGCTATTAGGCCAGAGTAAGAGTTAAGACCTTAGCGATTAGGCCAGAGTAAGAGCTAAGACCTTAACCAGTAGGCCAGAGTAAGAGTTAAGACCTTAACCATTAGGCCAGAGTACGAGTCTAAGACCTTATCTATTAGGCCAGAGTAGGAGTTAAAACCTTAACCAGTAGGCCAGAGTAAGAGTTAAGACCTTAACCATTAGGCCAGAGTACGAGTCTAAGACCTTAGCTATTAGGCCAGAGTAAGAGTTAAGACCTTAACCATTAGACGAGAGTACGAGTCAAAGACCTTAGCTATTAGGCCAGAGTAAGAGTTAAGACCTTAGCTATTAGGCCAGAGTAAGAGCTAAGACCTTAACCAGTAGGCCAGAGTAAGAGTTAAGACCTTAACCATTAGGCCAGAGTACGAGTCTAAGACCTTATCTATTAGGCCAGAGTAAGAGTTAAGACCTTAACCAGTAGGCCAGAGTAAGAGTTAAGACCTTAACCATTAGGCCAGAGTACGGGTCTAAGACCTTAGCTATTAGGCCAGAGTAAGAGTTAAGACCTTAGCTATTAGACCAGAGTAAGAGTTAAGACCTTAGATATTAGGCCAGAGTAAGAGTTAAGACCTTAACCAGTAGGCCAGAGTAGGAGTTAAGACCTTAACCAGTAGGCCAGAGTACGAGTCTAAGACCTTAGCCATTAGGCCAGAGTAAGAGTTAAGACCTTAACCATTAGGCCAGAGTACGAGTCTAAGCCTTAGCTATTAGGCCAGAGTAAGAGTTAAGACCTTAACCAGTGGGCCAGAGTAAGAGTTAAGACCTTAACCATTAGGCCAGAGTACGAGTCTAAGACCTTAGCTATTAGGCCAGAGTAAGAGTTAAGACCTTAGCTATTAGGCCAGAGTAAGAGTTAAGACCTTAACCTGTATGCCATAGTACGAGTCTAAGACCTTAGCTATTAGGCCAGAGTAAGAGTTAAGACCTTAACTATTAGGCCAGAGTACGAGTCTAAGACCTTAGCTATTAGGCCAGAGTAAGAGTTAAGACCTTAACCATTAGGCCAGAGTACGAGTCTAAGACCTTAGCTATTAGGCCAGAGTAAGAGTTAAGACCTTAGCTATTAGGCCAGAGTAAGAGTTAAGACCGTAACCATTAGAAGAGAGTACGAGTCAAAGACCTTAGCTATTAGGCCAGATTAAGAGTTAAGACCTTAGCTATTAGGCCAGAGTAAGAGCTAAGACCTTAACCATTAGGCCAGAGTACGAGTCTAAGACCTTAGCTATTAGGCCAGAGTAAGATTTAAGACCTTAACCAGTAGGCCAGAGTAAGAGTTAAGACCTTAACCAGTAGGCCAGAGAACGAGTCTAAGACCTTAGCTATTAGGCCAGAGTAAGAGTTAAGACCTTAACCATTAGTCCAGAGTACGAGTCTAAGACCTTAGCTATTAGGCCAGAGTAAGAGTTAAGACCTTAACCAGTAGGCCAGAGTAAGAGTTAAGACCTTAACCTTAACTCGTACTCTGGCCTAATGGTTAAGGTCTTAACTCTTACTCTGGTAAGAGTTAAGACCTTAACCATTAGGCCAGAGTACGAGTCTAAGACCTTAGCTATTAGGCCAGAGTAAGAGTTAAGACCTTAACCATTAGGCCAGAGTACGAGTCTAAGACCTTAGCTATTAGGCCAGAGTAAGAGTTAAGACCTTAGCTATTAGACCAGAGCAAGAGTTAAGACCTTAGATATTAGGCCAGAGTAAGAGTTAAGACCTTAACCAGTAGGCCAGAGTAAGAGTTAAGACCTTAACCAGTAGGCCAGAGTACGAGTCTAAGACCTTATCTATTAGGCCAGAGTAAGAGTTAAGACCTTAACCAGTAGGCCAGAGTAAGAGTTAAGACCTTAACCATTAGGCCAGAGTACGGGTCTAAGACCTTAGCTATTAGGCCAGAGTAAGAGTTAAGACCTTAGCTATTAGACCAGAGTAAGAGTTAAGACCTTAGATATTAGGCCAGAGTAAGAGTCTAAGACCTTATCTATTAGGCCAGAGTAAGAGTTAAGACCTTAACCAGTAGGCCAGAGTAAGAGTTAAGACCTTAACCATTAGGCCAGAGTACGGGTCTAAGACCTTAGCTATTAGGCCAGAGTAAGAGTTAAGACCTTAGCTATTAGACCAGAGTAAGAGTTAAGACCTTAGATATTAGGCCAGAGTAAGAGTTAAGACCTTAACCAGTAGGCCAGAGTAGGAGTTAAGACCTTAACCAGTAGGCCAGAGTACGAGTCTAAGACCTTAGCTATTAGGCCAGAGTAAGAGTTAAGACCTTAACCATTAGGCCAGAGTACGAGTCTAAGCCTTAGCTATTAGGCCAGAGTAAGAGTTAAGACCTTAACCAGTAGGCCAGAGTAAGAGTTAAGACCTTAACCAGTAGGCCAGAGTACGAGTCTAAGACCGTAGCTATTAGGCCAGAGTAAGAGTTAAGACCTTAGCTATTAGGCCAGAGGAAGAGTTAAGACCTTAACCAGTAGGCCAGAGTAAGAGTTAAGACCTTAACCAGTAGGCCAGAGTACGAGTCTAAGACCTTATCTATTAGGCCAGAGTAAGAGTTAAGACCTTAACCATTAGGCCAGAGTACGAGTCTAAGACCTTAGCTATTAGGCCAGAATAAGAGTTCAGACCTTAACCAGTGGGCCAGAGTAAGAGTTAAGACCTTAACCATTAGGCCAGAGTACGAGTCTAAGACCTTAGCTATTAGGCCAGAGTAAGAGTTAAGACCTTAGCTATTAGGCCAGAGTAAGAGTTAAGACCTTAACCATTAGGCCAGAGTACGAGTCTAAGACCTTAGCTATTAGGCCAGAGTAAGAGTTAAGACCTTAGCTATTAGGCCAGAGTAAGAGTTAAGACCTTAACCATTAGAAGAGAGTACGAGTCAAAGACCTTAACCATTAGGCCAGAGTACGAGTCTAAGACCTTAGCTATTAGGCCAGAGTAAGAGTTAAGACCTTAGCTATTAGGCCAGAGTAAGAGTTAAGACCTTAACCATTAGGCCAGAGTACGAGTCTAAGACCTTAGCTATTAGGCCAGAGTAAGAGTTAAGACCTTAGCTATTAGGCCAGAGTAAGAGTTAAGACCTTAGCTATTAGGCCAGAGTAAGAGTTAAGACCTTAACCATTAGAAGAGAGTACGAGTCGAAGACCTTAGCTATTAGGCCAGAGTAAGAGCTAAGACCTTAACCAGTAGGCCAGAGTAAGAGTTAAGACCTTAACCATAAGGCCAGAGTACGAGTCTAAGACCTTATCTATTAGGCCAGAGTAAGAGTTAAGACCTTAACCATTAGGCCAGAGTACAAGTCTAAGACCTTATCTATTAGGCCAGAGTAGGAGTTAAGACCTTAACCAGTAGGCCAGAGTAAGAGTTAAGACCTTAACCATTAGGCCAGAGTACGAGTCTAAGACCTTAGCTATTAGGCCAGAGTAAGAGTTAAGACCTTAACCATTAGACGAGAGTACGAGTCAAAGACCTTAGCTATTAGGCCAGAGTAAGAGTTAAGACCTTAGCTATTAGGCCAGAGTAAGAGCTAAGACCTTAACCAGTAGGCCAGAGTAAGAATTAAGACCTTAACCATTAGGCCAGAGTACGAGTCTAAGACCTTATCTATTAGGCCAGAGTAAGAGTTAAGACCTTAACCAGTAGGCCAGAGTAAGAGTTAAGACCTTAACCATTAGGCCAGAGTACGGGTCTAAGACCTTAGCTATTAGGCCAGAGTAAGAGTTAAGACCTTAGCTATTAGACCAGAGTAAGAGTTAAGACCTTAGATATTAGGCCAGAGTAAGAGTTAAGACCTTAACCAGTAGGCCAGAGTAGGAGTTAAGACCTTAACCAGTAGGCCAGAGTACGAGTCTAAGACCTTAGCCATTAGGCCAGAGTAAGAGTTAAGACCTTAACCATTAGGCCAGAGTACGAGTCTAAGCCTTAGCTATTAGGCCAGAGTAAGAGTTAAGACCTTAACCAGTGGGCCAGAGTAAGAGTTAAGACCTTAACCATTAGGCCAGAGTACGAGTCTAAGACCTTAGCTATTAGGCCAGAGTAAGAGTTAAGACCTTAGCTATTAGGCCAGAGTAAGAGTTAAGACCTTAACCTGTAGGCCATAGTACGAGTCTAAGACCTTAGCTATTAGGCCAGAGTAAGAGTTAAGACCTTAACTATTAGGCCAGAGTACGAGTCTAAGACCTTAGCTATTAGGCCAGAGTAAGAGTTAAGACCTTAACCATTAGGCCAGAGTACGAGTCTAAGACCTTAGCTATTAGGCCAGAGTAAGAGTTAAGACCTTAGCTATTAGGCCAGAGTAAGAGTTAAGACCTTAACCATTAGAAGAGAGTACGAGTCAAAGACCTTAGCTATTAGGCCAGATTAAGAGTTAAGACCTTAGCTATTAGGCCAGAGTAAGAGCTAAGACCTTAACCATTAGGCCAGAGTACGAGTCTAAGACCTTAGCTATTAGGCCAGAGTAAGATTTAAGACCTTAACCAGTAGGCCAGAGTAAGAGTTAAGACCTTAACCAGTAGGCCAGAGAACGAGTCTAAGACCTTAGCTATTAGGCCAGAGTAAGAGTTAAGACCTTAACCATTAGTCCAGAGTACGAGTCTAAGACCTTAGCTATTAGGCCAGAGTAAGAGTTAAGACCTTAACCAGTAGGCCAGAGTAAGAGTTAAGACCTTAACCTTAACTCGTACTCTGGCCTAATGGTTAAGGTCTTAACTCTTACTCTGGTAAGAGTTAAGACCATAACCATTAGGCCAGAGTACGAGTCTAAGACCTTAGCTATTAGGCCAGAGTAAGAGTTAAGACCTTAACCATTAGGCCAGAGTACGAGTCTAAGACCTTAGCTATTAGGCCAGAGTAAGAGTTAAGACCTTAGCTATTAGACCAGAGCAAGAGTTAAGACCTTAGATATTAGGCCAGAGTAAGAGTTAAGACCTTAACCAGTAGGCCAGAGTAAGAGTTAAGACCTTAACCAGTAGGCCAGAGTACGAGTCTAAGACCTTATCTATTAGGCCAGAGTAAGAGTTAAGACCTTAACCAGTAGGCCAGAGTAAGAGTTAAGACCTTAACCATTAGGCCAGAGTACGGGTCTAAGACCTTAGCTATTAGGCCAGAGTAAGAGTTAAGACCTTAGCTATTAGACCAGAGTAAGAGTTAAGACCTTAGATATTAGGCCAGAGTAAGAGTCTAAGACCTTATCTATTAGGCCAGAGTAAGAGTTAAGACCTTAACCAGTAGGCCAGAGTAAGAGTTAAGACCTTAACCATTAGGCCAGAGTACGGGTCTAAGACCTTAGCTATTAGGCCAGAGTAAGAGTTAAGACCTTAGCTATTAGACCAGAGTAAGAGTTAAGACCTTAGATATTAGGCCAGAGTAAGAGTTAAGACCTTAACCAGTAGGCCAGAGTAGGAGTTAAGACCTTAACCAGTAGGCCAGAGTACGAGTCTAAGACCTTAGCTATTAGGCCAGAGTAAGAGTTAAGACCTTAACCATTAGGCCAGAGTACGAGTCTAAGCCTTAGCTATTAGGCCAGAGTAAGAGTTAAGACCTTAACCAGTAGGCCAGAGTAAGAGTTAAGACCTTAACCAGTAGGCCAGAGTACGAGTCTAAGACCTTAGCTATTAGGCCAGAGTAAGAGTTAAGACCTTAACCATTAGGCCAGAGTACGAGTCTAAGACCTTAGCTATTAGGCCAGAATAAGAGTTCAGACCTTAACCAGTGGGCCAGAGTAAGAGTTAAGACCGTAACCATTAGGCCAGAGTACGAGTCTAAGACCTTAGCTATTAGGCCAGAGTAAGAGTTAAGACCTTAGCTATTAGGCCAGAGTAAGAGTTAAGACCTTAACCATTAGGCCAGAGTACGAGTCTAAGACCTTAGCTATTAGGCCAGAGTAAGAGTTAAGACCTTAGCTATTAGGCCAGAGTAAGAGTTAAGACCTTAACCATTAGAAGAGAGTACGAGTCAAAGACCTTAACCATTAGGCCAGAGTACGAGTCTAAGACCTTAGCTATTAGGCCAGAGTAAGAGTTAAGACCTTAGCTATTAGGCCAGAGTAAGAGTTAAGACCTTAACCATTAGGCCAGAGTACGAGTCTAAGACCTTAGCTATTAGGCCAGAGTAAGAGTTAAGACCTTAGCTATTAGGCCAGAGTAAGAGTTAAGACCTTAGCTATTAGGCCAGAGTAAGAGTTAAGACCTTAACCATTAGAAGAGAGTACGAGTCGAAGACCTTAGCTATTAGGCCAGAGTAAGAGCTAAGACCTTAACCAGTAGGCCAGAGTAAGAGTTAAGACCTTAACCATAAGGCCAGAGTACGAGTCTAAGACCTTAACCAGTAGGCCAGAGTAAGAGTTAAGACCTTAGCTATTAGGCCAGAGTAAGAGCTAAGACCTTAACCAGTAGGCCAGAGTAAGAGTTAAGACCTTAACCATTAGGCCAGAGTACGAGTCTAAGACCTTATCTATTAGGCCAGAGTAAGAGTTAAGACCTTAACCAGTAGGCCAGAGTAAGAGTTAAGACCTTAACCATTAGGCCAGAGTAAGAGTTAAGACCTTAACATGTAGGCCATAGTACGAATCTAAGACCTTAGCTATTAGGCCAGAGTAAGAGTTAAGACCTTAGCTATTAGGCCAGAGTAAGAGTTAAGACCTTAACCATTAGACAAGAGTACGAGTCAAAGACCTTAGCTATTAGGCCAGAGTAAGAGTTAAGACCTTAGCGATTAGGCCAGAGTAAGAGCTAAGACCTTAACCAGTAGGCCAGAGTAAGAGTTAAGACCTTAACCATTAGGCCAGAGTACGAGTCTAAGACCTTATCTATTAGGCCAGAGTAGGAGTTAAGACCTTAACCAGTAGGCCAGAGTAAGAGTTAAGACCTTAACCATTAGGCCAGAGTACGAGTCTAAGACCTTAGCTATTAGGCCAGAGTAAGAGTTAAGACCTTAACCATTAGACGAGAGTACGAGTCAAAGACCTTAGCTATTAGGCCAGAGTAAGAGTTAAGACCTTAGCTATTAGGCCAGAGTAAGAGCTAAGACCTTAACCAGTAGGCCAGAGTAAGAGTTAAGACCTTAACCATTAGGCCAGAGTACGAGTCTAAGACCTTATCTATTAGGCCAGAGTAAGAGTTAAGACCTTAACCAGTAGGCCAGAGTAAGAGTTAAGACCTTAACCATTAGGCCAGAGTACGGGTCTAAGACCTTAGCTATTAGGCCAGAGTAAGAGTTAAGACCTTAGCTATTAGACCAGAGTAAGAGTTAAGACCTTAGATATTAGGCCAGAGTAAGAGTTAAGACCTTAACCAGTAGGCCAGAGTAGGAGTTAAGACCTTAACCAGTAGGCCAGAGTACGAGTCTAAGACCTTAGCCATTAGGCCAGAGTAAGAGTTAAGACCTTAACCATTAGGCCAGAGTACGAGTCTAAGCCTTAGCTATTAGGCCAGAGTAAGAGTTAAGACCTTAACCAGTGGGCCAGAGTAAGAGTTAAGACCTTAACCATTAGGCCAGAGTACGAGTCTAAGACCTTAGCTATTAGGCCAGAGTAAGAGTTAAGACCTTAGCTATTAGGCCAGAGTAAGAGTTAAGACCTTAACCTGTAGCCCATAGTACGAGTCTAAGACCTTAGCTATTAGGCCAGAGTAAGAGTTAAGACCTTAACTATTAGGCCAGAGTACGAGTCTAAGACCTTAGCTATTAGGCCAGAGTAAGAGTTAAGACCTTAACCATTAGGCCAGAGTACGAGTCTAAGACCTTAGCTATTAGGCCAGAGTAAGAGTTAAGACCTTAGCTATTAGGCCAGAGTAAGAGTTAAGACCTTAACCATTAGAAGAGAGTACGAGTCAAAGACCTTAGCTATTAGGCCAGATTAAGAGTTAAGACCTTAGCTATTAGGCCAGAGTAAGAGCTAAGACCTTAACCATTAGGCCAGAGTACGAGTCTAAGACCTTAGCTATTAGGCCAGAGTAAGATTTAAGACCTTAACCAGTAGGCCAGAGTAAGAGTTAAGACCTTAACCAGTAGGCCAGAGAACGAGTCTAAGACCTTAGCTATTAGGCCAGAGTAAGAGTTAAGACCTTAACCATTAGTCCAGAGTACGAGTCTAAGACCTTAGCTATTAGGCCAGAGTAAGAGTTAAGACCTTAACCAGTAGGCCAGAGTAAGAGTTAAGACCTTAACCTTAACTCGTACTCTGGCCTAATGGTTAAGGTCTTAACTCTTACTCTGGTAAGAGTTAAGACCTTAACCATTAGGCCAGAGTACGAGTCTAAGACCTTAGCTATTAGGCCAGAGTAAGAGTTAAGACCTTAACCATTAGGCCAGAGTACGAGTTTAAGACCTTAGCTATTAGGCCAGAGTAAGAGTTAAGACCTTAGCTATTAGACCAGAGCAAGAGTTAAGACCTTAGATATTAGGCCAGAGTAAGAGTTAAGACCTTAACCAGTAGGCCAGAGTAAGAGTTAAGACCTTAACCAGTAGGCCAGAGTACGAGTCTAAGACCTTATCTATTAGGCCAGAGTAAGAGTTAAGACCTTAACCAGTAGGCCAGAGTAAGAGTTAAGACCTTAACCATTAGGCCAGAGTACGGGTCTAAGACCTTAGCTATTAGGCCAGAGTAAGAGTTAAGACCTTAGCTATTAGACCAGAGTAAGAGTTAAGACCTTAGATATTAGGCCAGAGTAAGAGTCTAAGACCTTATCTATTAGGCCAGAGTAAGAGTTAAGACCTTAACCAGTAGGCCAGAGTAAGAGTTAAGACCTTAACCATTAGGCCAGAGTACGGGTCTAAGACCTTAGCTATTAGGCCAGAGTAAGAGTTAAGACCTTAGCTATTAGACCAGAGTAAGAGTTAAGACCTTAGATATTAGGCCAGAGTAAGAGTTAAGACCTTAACCAGTAGGCCAGAGTAGGAGTTAAGACCTTAACCAGTAGGCCAGAGTACGAGTCTAAGACCTTAGCTATTAGGCCAGAGTAAGAGTTAAGACCTTAACCATTAGGCCAGAGTACGAGTCTAAGCCTTAGCTATTAGGCCAGAGTAAGAGTTAAGACCTTAACCAGTAGGCCAGAGTAAGAGTTAAGACCTTAACCAGTAGGCCAGAGTACGAGTCTAAGACCATAGCTATTAGGCCAGAGTAAGAGTTAAGACCTTAGCTATTAGGCCAGAGGAAGAGTTAAGACCTTAACCAGTAGGCCAGAGTAAGAGTTAAGACCTTAACCAGTAGGCCAGAGTACGAGTCTAAGACCTTAGCTATTAGGCCAGAGTAAGAGTTAAGACCTTAACCATTAGGCCAGAGTACGAGTCTAAGACCTTAGCTATTAGGCCAGAATAAGAGTTCAGACCTTAACCAGTGGGCCAGAGTAAGAGTTAAGACCTTAACCATTAGGCCAGAGTACGAGTCTAAGACCTTAGCTATTAGGCCAGAGTAAGAGTTAAGACCTTAGCTATTAGGCCAGAGTAAGAGTTAAGACCTTAACCATTAGGCCAGAGTACGAGTCTAAGACCTTAGCTATTAGGCCAGAGTAAGAGTTAAGACCTTAGCTATTAGGCCAGAGTAAGAGTTAAGACCTTAACCATTAGAAGAGAGTACGAGTCAAAGACCTTAACCATTAGGCCAGAGTACGAGTCTAAGACCTTAGCTATTAGGCCAGAGTAAGAGTTAAGACCTTAGCTATTAGGCCAGAGTAAGAGTTAAGACCTTAACCATTAGGCCAGAGTACGAGTCTAAGACCTTAGCTATTAGGCCAGAGTAAGAGTTAAGACCTTAGCTATTAGGCCAGAGTAAGAGTTAAGACCTTAGCTATTAGGCCAGAGTAAGAGTTAAGACCTTAACCATTAGAAGAGAGTACGAGTCGAAGACCTTAGCTATTAGGCCAGAGTAAGAGCTAAGACCTTAACCAGTAGGCCAGAGTAAGAGTTAAGACCTTAACCATAAGGCCAGAGTACGAGTCTAAGACCTTATCTATTAGGCCAGAGTAAGAGTTAAGACCTTAACCAGTAGGCCAGAGTAAGAGTTAAGACCTTAACCATTAGGCCAGAGTAAGAGTTAAGACCTTAACATGTAGGCCATAGTACGAATCTAAGACCTTAGCTATTAGGCCAGAGTAAGAGTTAAGACCTTAGCTATTAGGCCAGAGTAAGAGTTAAGACCTTAACCATTAGACGAGAGTACGAGTCAAAGACCTTAGCTATTAGGCCAGAGTAAGAGTTAAGACCTTAGCGATTAGGCCAGAGTAAGAGCTAAGACCTTAACCAGTAGGCCAGAGTAAGAGTTAAGACCTTAACCATTAGGCCAGAGTACGAGTCTAAGACCTTATCTATTAGGCCAGAGTAGGAGTTAAGACCTTAACCAGTAGGCCAGAGTAAGAGTTAAGACCTTAACCATTAGGCCAGAGTACGAGTCTAAGACCTTAGCTATTAGGCCAGAGTAAGAGTTAAGACCTTAACCATTAGACGAGAGTACGAGTCAAAGACCTTAGCTATTAGGCCAGAGTAAGAGTTAAGACCTTAGCTATTAGGCCAGAGTAAGAGCTAAGACCTTAACCAGTAGGCCAGAGTAAGAGTTAAGACCTTAACCATTAGGCCAGAGTACGAGTCTAAGACCTTATCTATTAGGCCAGAGTAAGAGTTAAGACCTTAACCAGTAGGCCAGAGTAAGAGTTAAGACCTTAACCATTAGGCCAGAGTACGGGTCTAAGACCTTAGCTATTAGGCCAGAGTAAGAGTTAAGACCTTAGCTATTAGACCAGAGTAAGAGTTAAGACCTTAGATATTAGGCCAGAGTAAGAGTTAAGACCTTAACCAGTAGGCCAGAGTAGGAGTTAAGACCTTAACCAGTAGGCCAGAGTACGAGTCTAAGACCTTAGCCATTAGGCCAGAGTAAGAGTTAAGACCTTAACCATTAGGCCAGAGTACGAGTCTAAGCCTTAGCTATTAGGCCAGAGTAAGAGATAAGACCTTAACCAGTGGGCCAGAGTAAGAGTTAAGACCTTAACCATTAGGCCAGAGTACGAGTCTAAGACCTTAGCTATTAGGCCAGAGTAAGAGTTAAGACCTTAGCTATTAGGCCAGAGTAAGAGTTAAGACCTTAACCTGTAGGCCATAGTACGAGTCTAAGACCTTAGCTATTAGGCCAGAGTAAGAGTTAAGACCTTAACTATTAGGCCAGAGTACGAGTCTAAGACCTTAGCTATTAGGCCAGAGTAAGAGTTAAGACCTTAACCATTAGGCCAGAGTACGAGTCTAAGACCTTAGCTATTAGGCCAGAGTAAGAGTTAAGACCTTAGCTATTAGGCCAGAGTAAGAGTTAAGACCTTAACCATTAGAAGAGAGTACGAGTCAAAGACCTTAGCTATTAGGCCAGATTAAGAGTTAAGACCTTAGCTATTAGGCCAGAGTAAGAGCTAAGACCTTAACCATTAGGCCAGAGTACGAGTCTAAGACCTTAGCTATTAGGCCAGAGTAAGATTTAAGACCTTAACCAGTAGGCCAGAGTAAGAGTTAAGACCTTAACCAGTAGGCCAGAGAACGAGTCTAAGACCTTAGCTATTAGGCCAGAGTAAGAGTTAAGACCTTAACCATTAGGCCAGAGTACGAGTCTAAGACCTTAGCTATTAGGCCAGAGTAAGAGTTAAGACCTTAACCAGTAGGCCAGAGTAAGAGTTAAGGCCTTAACCATTAGGCCAGAGTACGAGTCTAAGACCTTAGCTATTAGGCCAGCGTAAGAGTTAAGACCTTAGCTATTAGGCCAGAATAAGAGTTAAGACCTTAACCTGTAGGCCATAGTACGAGTCTAAGACCTTAGCTATTAGGCCAGAGTAAGAGTTAAGACCTTAACCATTAGGCCAGAGTACGAGTCTAAGACCTTAGCTATTAGACCAGAGTAAGAGTTAAGACCTTAGCTATTAGGCCAGAGTAAGAGTTAAGACCTTAACCATTAGGCCAGAGTACAAGTCTAAGACCTTAGCTATTAGGCCAGAGTAAGAGTTAAGACCTTAGCTATTAGGCCAGAGTAAGAGTTAAGACCTTAACCATTAGGCCAGAGTACAAGTCTAAGACCTTAGCTATTAGGCCAGATTAAGATTTAAGACCTTAGCTATTAGGCCAGAGTAATAGTTAACACCTTAGCTATTAGGCCAGAGTAGGAGTTAAGATCTTAGCTATTAGGACAGAGTAAGAGTTAAGACCTTAGCTATTAGGCCAGAGTAAGAGTTAAGACCTTAGCCATTAGGCCAGAGTACGAGTCTAAGACCTTAGCTATTAGGCCAGAGTAGGAGTTAAGACCTTAACCAGTAGGCCAGAGTAAGTGTTAAGACCTTAACCATTAGGCCAGAGTACGAGTCTAAGACCTTAGCTTTTAGGCCAGAGTAAGAGTTAAGACCTTAGCTATTAGGCCAGAGTAAGAGTTAAGACCTTAACCAGTAGGCCAGAGTAAGAGTTAAGACCTTAACCTGTAGGCCATAGTACGAGTCTAAGACCTTAGCTATTAGGCCAGAGTAAGAGTTAAGACCTTAGCTATTAGGCCAGAGTAAGAGTTAAGACCTTAACCATTAGGCCAGAGTACGAGACTAAGACCTTAGCTATAAGGCCAGAGTAAGAGTTAAGACCTTAGCTATTAGGCCAGAGTAAGAGTTAAGACCTTAACCAGTAGGCCACAGTCCGAGTCTAAGACCTTAGCTATTAGGCCAGTGTAAGAGTTAAGACCTTAACCAGTAGGCCAGAGTACAAGTCTAAGACCTTAGCTATTAGGCCAGAGTAAGAGTTAAGACCTTAGCTATTAGGCCAGAGTAAGAGTTAAGACCTTAACCATTAGGCCAAAGTACGAGTCTAAGACCATAGCTATTAGGCCAGAATAAGAGTTAAGACCTTAGCTATTAGGCCAGAGTAAGAGTTAAGACCTTAACCTGTAGGCCATAGTACAAGTCTAAGTCCTTAGCTATTAGGCCAGAGTAAGAGTTAAGACCTTAACCATTAGGCCAGAGTACGAGTCTAAGACCTTAGCTATTAGGCCAGAGTAAGAGTTAAGACCTTAAACATTAGGCCTGAGTACGAGTCTAAGACCTTAGCTATTAGGCCAGAGTAAGAGTTAAGACCTTAACCATTAGGCCAGAGTACGAGTCTAAGACCTTAGCTATTAGGCCAGAGTAAGAGTTAAGACCTTAACCAGTAGGCCAGAGTATGAGTCAAAGACCTTAGCTGTTAGGCCAGAGTAAGTGTTAAGACCTTAACCATTAGGCCAGAGTACGAGTCTAAGACCTTAGCTATTAGGCCAGAGTAAGAGTTAAGACCTTAACCAGTAGGCCAGAGTACGAGTCTAAGACCTTAGCTATTAGGCCAGAGTAAGAGTTAAGACCTTAACCATTAATCCAGAGTACGAGTCTAAGACCTTAGCTATTAGGCCAGAGTAAGAGTTAAGACCTTAGCTATTAGGCCAGAGTAAGAGTTAAGACCTTAACCATTAGGCCAGAATACGAGTCTAAGACCATAGCTATTAGGCCAGAGTAAGAGTTAAGACCTTAGCTATTAGGCCAGAGGAAGAGTTAAGACCTTAACCGGTAGGCCAGAGTAAGAGTTAAGACCTTAACCAGTAGGCCAGAGTACGAGTCTAAGACCTTAGCTATTAGGCCAGAGTAAGAGTTAAGACCTTAACCATTAGGCCAGAGTACGAGTCTAAGACCTTAGCTATTAGGCCAGAATAAGAGTTCAGACCTTAACCAGTGGGCCAGAGTAAGAGTTAAGACCTTAACCATTAGGCCAGAGTACGAGTCTAAGACCTTAGCTATTAGGCCAGAGTAAGAGTTAAGACCTTAACCTGTAGGCCATAGTACGAGTCTAAGACCTTAGCTATTAGGCCAGAGTAAGAGTTAAGACCTTAACCATTAGGCCAGAGTACGAGTCTAAGACCTTAGCTATTAGGCCAGAGTAAGAGTTAAGACCTTAGCTATTAGGCCAGAGTAAGAGTTAAGACCTTAACCATTAGGCCAGAGTACGAGTCTAAGACCTTAGCTATTAGGCCAGAGTAAGAGTTAAGACCTTAGCTATTAGGCCAGAGTAAGAGTTAAGACCTTAGCTATTAGGCTAGAGTAAGAGTTAAGACCTTAAACATTAGGCCTGAGTACGAGTCTAAGACCTTAGCTATTAGGCCAGAGTAAGAGTTAAGACCTTAACCATTAGGCCAGAGTACGAGTCTAAGACCTTAGCTATTAGGCCAGAGTAAGAGTTAAGACCTTAGCTATTAGACCAGAGTAAGAGTTAAGACCTTAGATATTAGGCCAGAGTAAGAGTTAAGACCTTAACCATTAGGCCAGAGTACGAGTCTAAGACCTTAGCTATTAGGCCAGAGTAAGAGTTAAGACCTTAGCTATTAGGCCAGAGTAAGAGTTAAGACCTTAACCATTAGGCCAGAGTACGAGTCTAAGACCTTAGCTATTAGGCCAGAGTAAGAGTTAAGACCTTAACCATTAGGCCAGAGTACGAGTCTAAGACCTTAGCTATTAGGCCAGAGTAAGAGTTAAGACCTTAACCAGTAGGCCAGAGTACGAGTCTAAGACCTTAGCTATTAGGCCAGAGTAAGAGTTAAGACCTTAACCATTAGGCCAGAGTACGAGTCTAAGACCTTAGCTATTAGGCCAGAGTGAGACTTAAGACCTTAGCTATTAGGCCAGAGTAAGAGTTAAGACCTTAACCATTAGGCCAGAGTACAAGTCTAAGACCTTAGCTATTAGGCCAGATTAAGATTTAAGACCTTAGCTATTAGGCCAGAGTAATAGTTAACACCTTAGCTATTAGGCCAGAGTAGGAGTTAAGATCTTAGCTATTAGGCCAGAGTAAGAGTTAAGACCTTAGCTATTAGGCCAGAGTAAGAGTTAAGACCTTAACCATTAGGCCAGAGTACGAGTCTAAGACCTTAGCTATTAGGCCAGAGTAAGAGTTAAGACCTTAACCAGTAGGCCAGAGTAAGAGTTAAGACCTTAACCATTAGGCCAGAGTACGAGTCTAAGACCTTAGCTTTTAGGCCAGAGTAAGAGTTAAGACCTTAGCTATTAGGCCAGAGTAAGAGTTAAGACCTTAACCAGTAGGCCAGAGTAAGAGTTAAGACCTTAACCTGTAGGCCATAGTACGAGTCTAAGACCTTAGCTATTAGGCCAGAGTAAGAGTTAAGACCTTAGCTATTAGGCCAGAGTAAGAGTTAAGACCTTAACCATTAGGCCAGAGTACGAGTCTAAGACCTTAGCTATAAGGCCAGAGTAAGAGTTAAGACCTTAGCTATTAGGCCAGAGTAAGAGTTAAGACTATAACCAGTAGGCCAGAGTCCGAGTCTAAGACCTTAGCTATTAGGCCAGTGTAAGAGTTAAGACCTTAACCAGTAGGCCAGAGTACGAGTCTAAGACCTTAGCTATTAGGCCAGAGTAAGAGTTAAGACCTTAACCATTAGGCCAGAGTACGAGTCTAAGACCTTAGCTATTAGGCCAGAGTAAGAGTTAAGACCTTAGCTATTAGGCCAGAGTAAGAGTTAAGACCTTAACCATTAGGCCAGAGTACGAGTCTAAGACCATAGCTATTAGGCCAGAGTAAGAGTTAAGACCTTAGCTATTAGGCCAGAGGGAGAGTTAAGACCTTAACCAGTAGGCCAGAGTAAGAGTTAAGACCTTAACCAGTAGGCCAGAGTACGAGTCTAAGACCTTAGCTATTAGGCCAGAGTAAGAGTTAAGACCTTAACCATTAGGCCAGAGTACGAGTCTAAGACCTTAGCTATTAGGCCAGGATAAGAGTTCAGACCTTAACCAGTGGGCCAGAGTAAGAGTTAAGACCTTAACCATTAGGCCAGAGTACGAGTCTAAGACCTTAGCTATTAGGCCAGAGTAAGAGTTAAGACCTTAACCTGTAGGCCATAGTACGAGTCTAAGACCTTAGCTATTAGGCCAGAGTAAGAGTTAAGACCTTAACCATTAGGCCAGAGTACGAGTCTAAGACCTTAGCTATTAGGCCAGAGTAAGAGTTAAGACCTTAGCTATTAGGCCAGAGTAAGAGTTAAGACCTTAGCTATTAGGCCAGAGGAAGAGTTAAGACCTTAACCAGTAGGCCAGAGTAAGAGTTAAGACCTTAACCAGTAGGCCAGAGTACGAGTCTAAGACCTTAGCTATTAGGCCAGAGTAAGAGTTAAGACCTTAACCATTAGGCCAGAGTACGAGTCTAAGACCTTAGCTATTAGGCCAGAATAAGAGTTCAGACCTTAACCAGTGGGCCAGAGTAAGAGTTAAGACCTTAACCATTAGGCCAGAGTACGAGTCTAAGACCTTAGCTATTAGGCCAGAGTAAGAGTTAAGACCTTAACCTGTAGGCCATAGTACGAGTCTAAGACCTTAGCTATTAGGCCAGAGTAAGAGTTAAGACCTTAACCATTAGGCCAGAGTACGAGTCTAAGACCTTAGCTATTAGGCCAGAGTAAGAGTTAAGACCTTAGCTATTAGGCCAGAGTAAGAGTTAAGACCTTAACCATTAGGCCAGAGTACGAGTCTAAGACCTTAGCTATTAGGCCAGAGTAAGAGTTAAGACCTTAGCTATTAGGCCAGAGTAAGAGTTAAGACCTTAGCTATTAGGCTAGAGTAAGAGTTAAGACCTTAAACATTAGGCCTGAGTACGAGTCTAAGACCTTAGCTATTAGGCCAGAGTAAGAGTTAAGACCTTAACCATTAGGCCAGAGTACGAGTCTAAGACCTTAGCTATTAGGCCAGAGTAAGAGTTAAGACCTTAGCTATTAGACCAGAGTAAGAGTTAAGACCTTAGATATTAGGCCAGAGTAAGAGTTAAGACCTTAACCATTAGGCCAGAGTACGTGTCTAAGACCTTAGCTATTAGGCCAGAGTAAGAGTTAAGACCTTAGCTATTAGGCCAGAGTAAGAGTTAAGACCTTAACCATTAGGCCAGAGTACGAGTCTAAGACCTTAGCTATTAGGCCAGAGTAAGAGTTAAGACCTTAACCATTAGGCCAGAGTACGAGTCTAAGACCTTAGCTATTAGGCCAGAGTAAGAGTTAAGACCTTAACCAGTAGGCCAGAGTACGAGTCTAAGACCTTAGCTATTAGGCCAGAGTAAGAGTTAAGACCTTAACCATTAGGCCAGAGTACGAGTCTAAGACCTTAGCTATTAGGCCAGAGTGAGACTTAAGACCTTAGCTATTAGGCCAGAGTAAGAGTTAAGACCTTAACCATTAGGCCAGAGTACAAGTCTAAGACCTTAGCTATTAGGCCAGATTAAGATTTAAGACCTTAGCTATTAGGCCAGAGTAATAGTTAACACCTTAGCTATTAGGCCAGAGTAGGAGTTAAGATCTTAGCTATTAGGCCAGAGTAAGAGTTAAGACCTTAGCTATTAGGCCAGAGTAAGAGTTAAGACCTTAACCATTAGGCCAGAGTACGAGTCTAAGACCTTAGCTATTAGGCCAGAGTAAGAGTTAAGACCTTAACCATTAGGCCAGAGTACGAGTCTAAGACCTTAGCTTTTAGGCCAGAGTAAGAGTTAAGACCGTAGCTATTAGGCAAGAGTAAGAGTTAAGACCTTAACCAGTAGGCCAGAGTAAGAGTTAAGACCTTAACCTGTAGGCCATAGTACGAGTCTAAGACCTTAGCTATTAGGCCAGAGTAAGAGTTAAGACCTTAGCTATTAGGCCAGAGTAAGAGTTAAGACCTTAACCATTAGGCCAGAGTACGAGTCTAAGACCTTAGCTATAAGGCCAGAGTAAGAGTTAAGACCTTAGCTATTAGGCCAGAGTAAGAGTTAAGACCTTAACCAGTAGGCCAGAGTCCGAGTCTAAGACCTTAGCTATTAGGCCAGTGTAAGAGTTAAGACCTTAACCAGTAGGCCAGAGTACAAGTCTAAGACCTTATCTATTAGGCCAGAGGAAGAGTTAAGACCTTAGCTATTAGGCCAGAGTAAGAGTTAAGACCTTAACCATTAGGCCAGAGTACGAGTTTAAGACCTTAGCTATTAGGCCAGAGTAAGAGTTAAGACCTTAACCAGTAGGCCAGAGTACGAGTCTAAGACCTTAGCTATAAGGCCAGAGTAAGAGTTAAGACCTTAACCATTAGGCCAGAGTACGAGTCTAAGACCTTAGCTATTAGGCCAGAGTAAGAGTTAAGACCTTAGCTATTAGGCCAGAGTAAGAGTTAAGACCTTAACCATTAGGCCAGAGTACGAGTCTAAGACCATAGCTATTAGGCCAGAGTAAGAGTTAAGACCTTAGCTATTAGGCCAGAGGGAGAGTTAAGACCTTAACCAGTAGGCCAGAGTAAGAGTTAAGACCTTAACCAGTAGGCCAGAGTACGAGTCTAAGACCTTAGCTATTAGGCCAGAGTAAGAGTTAAGACCTTAACCATTAGGCCAGAGTACGAGTCTAAGACCTTAGCTATTAGGCCAGAATAAGAGTTCAGACCTTAACCAGTGGGCCAGAGTAAGAGTTAAGACCTTAACCATTAGGCCAGAGTACGAGTCTAAGACCTTAGCTATTAGGCCAGAGTAAGAGTTAAGACCTTAACCTGTAGGCCATAGTACGAGTCTAAGACCTTAGCTATTAGGCCAGAGTAAGAGTTAAGACCTTAACCATTAGGCCAGAGTACGAGTCCAAGACCTTAGCTATTAGGCCAGAGTAAGAGTTAAGACCTTAGCTATTAGGCCAGAGTAAGAGTTAAGACCTTAACCATTAGGCCAGACTACGAGTCTAAGACCTTAGCTATTAGGCCAGAGTAAGAGTTAAGACCTTAGCTATTAGGCCAGAGTAAGAGTTAAGACCTTAGCTATTAGGCTAGAGTAAGAGTTAAGACCTTAACCATTAGAAGAGAGTATGAGTCAAAGACCTTAGCTATTAGGCCAGAGTAAGAGTTAAGACCGTAGCTATTAGGCCAGAGTAAGAGCTAAGACCTTAACCAGTAGGCCAGAGTAAGAGTTAAGACCTTAACCATTAGGCCAGAGTACGAGTCTAAGACCTTATCTATTAGGCCAGAGTAAGAGTTAAGACCTTAACCAGTAGGCCAGAGTAAGAGTTAAGACCTTAACCATTAGGCCAGAGTACGAGTCTAAGACCTTAGCTATTAGGCCAGAGTAAGAGTTAAGACCTTAGATATTAGGCCAGAGTAAGAGTTAAGACCTTAACCAGTAGGCCAGAGTAAGAATTAAGACCTTAACCATTAGGCCAGAGTACGACTCTAAGACCTTAGCTATTAGGCCAGAGTAAGAATTAAGACCTTAGCTATTAGGCCAGAGTAAGAGTTAAGACCTTAACCAGTAGGCCAGAGTAAGAGTTAAGACCTTAACATGTAGGCCATAGTACGAATCTAAGACCTTAGCTATTAGGCCAGAGTAAGAGTTAAGACCTTAGCTATTAGGCCAGAGTAAGAGTTAAGACCTTAACCATTAGACGAGAGTACGAGTCAAAGACCTTAGCTATTAGGCCAGAGTAAGAGTTAAGACCTTAGCTATTAGGCCAGAGTAAGAGCTAAGACCTTAACCAGTAGGCCAGAGTAAGAGTTAAGACCTTAACCATTAGGCCAGAGTACGAGTCTAAGACCTTATCTATTAGGCCAGAGTAAGAGTTAAGACCTTAACCAGTAGGCCAGAGTAAGAGTTAAGACCTTAACCATTAGGCCAGAGTACGAGTCTAAGACCTTAGCTATTAGGCCAGAGTAAGAGTTAAGACCTTAGCTATTAGACCAGAGTAAGAGTTAAGACCTTAGATATTAGGCCAGAGTAAGAGTTAATACCTTAACCATTAGGCCAGAGTACGAGTCTAAGACCTTAGCTATTAGGCCAGAGTAAGAGTTAAGACCTTAGCTATTAGGCCAGAGTAAGAGTTAAGACCTTAACCATTAGGCCAGAGTACGAGTCTAAGACCTTAGCTATTAGGCCAGAGTAAGAGTTAAGACCTTAACCATTAGGCCAGAGTACGAGTCTAAGACCTTAGCTATTAGGCCAGAGTAAGAGTTAAGACCTTAACCAGTAGGCCAGAGTACGAGTCTAAGACCTTAGCTATTAGGCCAGAGTAAGAGTTAAGACCTTAACCATTAGGCCAGAGTACGAGTCTAAGACCTTAGCTATTAGGCCAGAGTAAGAGTTAAGACCTTAACCAGAAGGCCAGAGTACGAGTCTAAGACCTTAGCTATTAGGCCAGAGTAAGAGTTAAGACCTTAACCATTAGGCCAGAGTACGAGTCTAAGACCTTAGCTATTAGGCCAGAGTAAGACTTAAGACCTTAGCTATTAGGCCAGAGTAAGAGTTAAGACCTTAACCATTAGGCCAGAGTACGAGTCTAAGACCATAGCTATTAGGCCAGAGTAAGAGTTAAGACCTTAGCTATTAGGCCAGAGTAAGAGTAAAGACCTTAACCAGTAGGCCAGAGTAAGAGTTAAGACCTTAACCATTAGACCAGAGTAAGAGTTAAGACCTTAGATATTAGGCCAGAGTAAGAGTTAAGACCTTAACCAGTAGGCCAGAGTAAGAGTTAAGACCTTAACCATTAGGCCAGAGTACGAGTCTAAGACCTTAGCTATTAGGCCAGAGTAAGAGTTAAGACCTTAGCTATTAGGCCAGAGTAAGAGTTAAGACCTTAACCATTAGGCCAGAGTACGAGTCTAAGACCTTAGCTATTAGGCCAGAGTAAGAGTTAAGACCTTAACCATTAGGCCAGAGTACGAGTCTAAGACCTTAGCTATTAGGCCAGAGTAAGAGTTAAGACCTTAACCAGTAGGCCAGAGTACGAGTCTAAGACCTTAGCTATTAGGCCAGAGTAAGAGTTAAGACCTTAACCATTAGGCCAGAGTACGAGTCTAAGACCTTAGCTATTAGGCCAGAGTAAGAGTTAAGACCTTAACCAGAAGGCCAGAGTACGAGTCTAAGACCTTAGCTATTAGGCCAGAGTAAGAGTTAAGACCTTAACCATTAGGCCAGAGTACGAGTCTAAGACCTTAGCTATTCGGCCAGAGTAAGACTTAAGACCTTAGCTATTAGGCCAGAGTAAGAGTTAAGACCTTAACCATTAGGCCAGAGTACGAGTCTAAGACCATAGCTATTAGGCCAGAGTAAGAGTTAAGACCTTAGCTATTAGGCCAGAGTAAGAGTTAAGACCTTAGCTATTAGGCCAGAGTAAGAGTAAAGACCTTAACCAGTAGGCCAGCGTAAGAGTTAAGACCTTAACCAGTAGGCCAGAGTAAGAGTTAAGACCTTAACCATTAGACCAGAGTACGAGTCTAAGACCTTAGCTATTAGGCCAGAGTAAGAGTTAAGACCTTAACCAGTAGGCCAGAGTAAGAGTTAAGACCTTAACCTGTAGGCCATAGTACGAGTCTAAGACCTTAGCTATTAGGCCAGAGTAAGAGTTAAGACCTTAACCATTAGGCCAGAGTACGAGTCTAAGACTTTAGCTATTAGGCCAGAGTAAGAGTTAAGTCCTTAACCATTAGGCCAGAGTACTAGTCTAAGACCTTAGCTATTAGGCCAGAGTAAGAGTTAAGACCTTAACCAGTAGGCCAGAGTACGAGTCTAAGACCTTAGCTATTAGGCCAGAGTAAGAGTTAAAACCGTAACCATTAGGCCAGAGTACGAGTCTCAGACCATAGCTATTAGGCCAGAGTAAGAGTTAAGACCTTAGCTATTAGGCCAGAGTAAGAGTAAAGACCTTAACAAGTAGGCCAGCGTAAGAGTTAAGACCTTAACCAGTAGGCCAGAGTAAGAGTTAAGACCTTAACCATTAGGCCAGAGTACGAGTCTAAGACATTAGCTATTAGGCCAGAGTAAGAGTTAAGACCTTAACCAGTAGGCCAGAGTAAGAGTTAATACCTTAACCATTAGGCCAGCGTACGAGTCTAAGACCTTAGCTATTAGGCCAGAGTAAGAATTAAGACCTTAGCTATTAGGCCAGAGTAAGAGTTAAGACCTTAAACAGTAGGCCAGAGTAAGAGTTAAGACCTTAACATGTAGGCCATAGTACGAATCTAAGACCTTAGCTATTAGGCCAGAGTAAGAGTTAAGACCTTAGCTATTAGGCCAGAGTAAGAGTTAAGACCTTAACCATTAGAAGAGAGTACGAGTCAAAGACCTTAGCTATTAGGCCAGAGTAAGAGTTAAGACCTTAGCTATTAGGCCAGAGTAAGAGCTAAGACCTTAACCAGTAAGCCAGAGTAAGAGTTAAGACCTTAACCATTAGGCCAGAGTACGAGTCTAAGACCTTATCTATTAGGCCAGAGTAAGAGTTAAGACCTTAACCAGTAGGCCAGAGTAAGAGTTAAGACCTTAACCATTAGGCCAGAGTACGAGTCTAAGACCTTAGCTATTAGGCCAGAGTAAGAGTTAAGACCTTAGCTATTAGACCAGAGTAAGAGTTAAGACCTTAGATATTAGGCCAGAGTAAGAGTTAAGACCTTAACCAGTAGGCCAGAGTAAGAGTTAAGACGTTAACCAGTAGGCCAGAGTAAGAGTTAAGACCTTAACCATTAGGCCATAGTACGAGTCTAAGACCTTAGCTATTAGGCCAGAGTAAGAATTAAGACCTTAGCTATTAGGCCAGAGTAAGAGTTAAGACCTTAACCAGAAGGCCAGAGTAAGAGTTAAGACCTTAACATGTAGGCCATAGTATGAATCTAAGACCTTAGCTATTAGGCCAGAGTAAGAGTTAAGACCTTAGCTATTAGGTCAGAGTTAGAGTTAAGACCTTAACCATTAGACGAGAGTACGAGTCAAAGACCTTAGCTATTAGGCCAGAGTAAGAGTTAAGACCTTTGCTATTAGGCCAGAGTAAGAGCCAAGACCTTAACCAGTAGGCCAGAGTAAGAGTTAAGACCTTAACCATTAGGCCAGAGTACGAGTCTAAGACCTTATCTATTAGGCCAGAGTAAGAGTTAAGACTTTAACCAGTAGGCCAGAGTAAGAGTTAAGACCTTAACCATTGGGCCAGAGTACGAGTCTAAGACCTTAGCTATTAGGCCAGAGTAAGAGTTAAGACCTTAGCTATTAGACCAGAGTAAGAGTTAAGACCTTATATATTAGGCCAGAGTAAGAGTTAAGACCTTAACCAGTAGGCCAGAGTAAGAGTTAAGACCTTAACCAGTATGCCAGAGTACGAGTCTAAGACCTTAGCTATTAGGCCAGAGTAAGAGTTAAGACCTTAACCAGTAGGCCAGAGTAAGAGTTAAGACCTTAACCATTAGACCAGAGTACGAGTCTAAGACCTTAGCTATTAGGCCAGAGTAAGAGTTAAGACCTTAGCTATTAGGCCAGAGTAAGAGTTAAGACCTTAACCATTAGGCCAGAGTAAGAGTCTAAGACCTTAGCTATTAGGCCAGAGTAAGATTTAAGACCTTAGCTATTAGGCCAGAGTAATAGTTAACACCTTAGCTATTAGGCCAGAGTAAGAGTTAAGACCTTAACCAGTAGGCCAGAGTAAGAGTTAAGACCTTAACCTGTAGGCCATAGTACGAGTCTAAGACCTTAGCTATTAGGCCAGAGTAAGAGTTAAGACCTTAGCTATTAGGCCAGAGTAAGAGTTAGGACATTAACCAGTAGGCCAGAGTCCAAGTCTAAGACCTTAGCTATTAGGCCAGAGTAAGAGTTAAGACCTTAACCATTAGGCCAGAGTACGAGTCTAAGACCATAGCTATTAGGCCAGAGTAAGAGTTAAGACCTTAGCTATTAGGCCAGAGTAAGAGTTAAGACCTTAACCATTAGGCCAGAGTACGAGTCTAAGACCTTAGCTATTAGGCCAGATTAAGATTTAAGACCTTAGCTATTAGGCCAGAGTAATAGTTAACACCTTAGCTATTAGGCCAGAGTAGGAGTTAAGATCTTAGCTATTAGGCCAGAGTAAGAGTTAAGACCTTAGCTATTAGGCCAGAGTAAGAGTTAAGACCTTAACCATTAGGCCAGAGTACGAGTCTAAGACCTTAGCTATTAGGCCAGAGTAAGAGTTAAGACCTTAACCAGTAGGCCAGAGTAAGAGTTAAGACCTTAACCATTAGGCCAGAGTACGAGTCTAAGACCTTAGCTTTTAGGCCAGAGTAAGAGTTAAGACCTTAGCTATTAGGCCAGAGTAAGAGTTAAGACCTTAACCAGTAGGCCAGAGTAAGAGTTAAGACCTTAACCTGTAGGCCATAGTACGAGTCTAAGACCTTAGCTATTAGGCCAGAGTAAGAGTTAAGACCTTAGCTATTAGGCCAGAGTAAGAGTTAAGACCTTAACCATTAGGCCAGAGTACGAGTCTAAGACCTTAGCTATAAGGCCAGAGTAAGAGTTAAGACCTTAGCTATTAGGCCAGAGTAAGAGTTAAGACCTTAACCAGTAGGCCAGAGTCCGAGTCTAAGACCTTAGCTATTAGGCCAGTGTAAGAGTTAAGACCTTAACCAGTAGGCCAGAGTACAAGTCTAAGACCTTAGCTATTAGGCCAAAGTAAGAGTTAAGACCTTAGCTATTAGGCCAGAGTAAGAGTTAAGACCTTAACCATTAGGCCAGAGTACAAGTCTAAGACCTTAGCTATTAGGCCAGAGTAAGAGTTAAGACCTTAACCAGTAGGCCAGAGTACGAGTCTAAGACCTTAGCTATTAGGCCAGAGTAAGAGTTAAGACCTTAACCATTAGGCCAGAGTACGAGTCTAAGACCTTAGCTATTAGGCCAGAGTAAGAGTTAAGACCTTAGCTATTAGGCCAGAGTAAGAGTTAAGACCTTAACCATTAGGCCAGAGTACGAGTCTAAGACCATAGCTATTAGGCCAGAGTAAGAGTTAAGACCTTAGCTATTAGGCCAGAGGGAGAGTTAAGACCTTAACCAGTAGGTCAGAGTAAGAGTTAAGACCTTAACCAGTAGGCCAGAGTACGAGTCTAAGAACTTAGCTATTGGGCCAGAGTAAGAGTTAAGACCTTAACCATTAGTCCAGAGTACGAGTCTAAGACCTTAGCTATTAGGCCAGAATAAGAGTTCAGACCTTAACCAGTGGCCCAGAGTAAGAGTTAAGACCTTAACCATTAGGCCAGAGTACGAGTCTAAGACCTTAGCTATTAGGCCAGAGTAAGAGTTAAGACCTTAACCTGTAGGCCATAGTACGAGTCTAAGACCTTAGATATTAGGCCAGAGTAAGAGTTAAGACCTTAACCATTAGGCCAGAGTGCGAGTCTAAGACCTTAGCTATTAGGCCAGAGTAAGAGTTAAGACCTTAGCTATTAGGCCAGAGTAAGAGTTAAGACCTTAACCATTAGGCCAGACTACGAGTCTAAGACCTTAGCTATTAGGCCAGAGTAAGAGTTAAGACCTTAGCTATTAGGCCAGAGTAATAAGAGTTAAGACCTTAGCTATTAGGCTAGAGTAAGAGTTAAGACCTTAACCATTAGAAGAGAGTACGAGTCAAAGACCTTAGCTATTAGGCCAGAGTAAGAGTTAAGACCTTAGCTATTAGGCCAGAGTAAGAGCTAAGACCTTAACCAGTAGGCCAGAGTAAGAGTTAAGACCTTAACCATTAGGCCAGAGTACGAGTCTAAGACCTTATCTATTAGGACAGAGTAAGAGTTAAGACCTTAACCAGTAGGCCAGAGTAAGAGTTAAGACCTTAACCATTAGGCCAGAGTACGAGTCTAAGACCTTAGCTATTAGGCCAGAGTAAGAGTTAAGACCTTAGCTATTAGACCAGAGTAAGAGTTAAGACCTTAGATATTAGGCCAGAGTAAGAGTTAAGACCTTAACCAGTAGGCCAGAGTAAGAATTAAGACCTTAACCATTAGGCCAGAGTACGACTCTAAGACCTTAGCTATTAGGCCAGAGTAAGAGTTAAGACCTTAGCTATTAGACCAGAGTAAGAGTTAAGACCTTAGATATTAGGCCAGAGTAAGAGTTAAGACCTTAACCAGTAGGCCAGAGTAAGAGTTAAGACCTTAACATGTAGGCCATAGTACGAATCTAAGACCTTAGCTATTAGGCCAGAGTAAGAGTTAAGACCTTAGCTATTAGGCCAGAGTAAGAGTTAAGACCTTAACCATTAGACGAGAGTACGAGTCAAAGACCTTATCTATTAGGCCAGAGTAAGAGTTAAGACCTTAACCAGTAGGCCAGAGTAAGAGTTAAGACCTTAACCATTAGGCCAGAGTACGAGTCTAAGACCTTAGCTATTAGGCCAGAGTAAGAGTTAAGACCTTAGCTATTAGACCAGAGTAAGAGTTAAGACCTTAGATATTAGGCCAGAGTAAGAGTTAATACCTTAACCATTAGGCCAGAGTACGAGTCTAAGACCTTAGCTATTAGGCCAGAGTAAGAGTTAAGACCTTAGCTAATAGGCCAGAGTAAGAGCTAAGACCTTAACCAGTAGGCCAGAGTAAGAGTTAAGACCTTAACCAGTAGGCCAGAGTACGAGTCTAAGACCTTAGCTATTAGGCCAGAGTAAGAGTTAAGACCTTAACCATTAGGCCAGAGTACGAGTCTAAGACCTTAGCTATTAGGCCAGGATAAGAGTTAAGACCTTAGCTATTAGGCCAGAGTAAGAGTTAAGACCTTAACCATTAGGCCAGAGTACGAGTCTAAGACCATAGCTATTAGGCCAGAGTAAGAGTTAAGACCTTAGCTATTAGGCCAGAGGGAGAGTTAAGACCTTAACCAGTAGGCCAGAGTAAGAGTTAAGACCTTAACCAGTAGGCCAGAGTACGAGTCTAAGACCTTAGCTATTGGGCCAGAGTAAGAGTTAAGACCTTAACCATTAGTCCAGAGTACGAGTCTAAGACCTTAGCTATTAGGCCAGAATAAGAGTTCAGACCTTAACCAGTGGCCCAGAGTAAGAGTTAAGACCTTAACCATTAGGCCAGAGTACGAGTCTAAGACCTTAGCTATTAGGCCAGAGTAAGAGTTAAGACCTTAACCTGTAGGCCATAGTACGAGTCTAAGACCTTAGCTATTAGGCCAGAGTAAGAGTTAAGACCTTAACCATTAGGCCAGAGTACGAGTCTAAGACCTTAGCTATTAGGCCAGAGTAAGAGTTGAGACCTTAGCTATTAGGCCAGAGTAAGAGTTAAGACGTTAACCATTAGGCCAGAGTACGAGTCTAAGACCTTAGCTATTAGGCCAGAGTAAGAGTTAAGACCCTAACCACTAGGCCAGAGTAAGAGTTAAGACCATAACCATTAGGCCAGAGCAAGAGTCTAAGACCTTAGCTATTAGGCCAGAGTAAGACTTAAGACCTTAACCAGTAGGCCAGCGTAAGAGTTAAGACCTTAACCAGTCAGCCAGAGTAAGAGTTAAGACCTTAACCATTAGGCCAGAGTATGAGTCTAAGACCTTAGCTATTAGGCCAGAGTAAGAGTTAAGACCTTAGCTATTAGGCCAGAGTAAGAGTTAAGACCTTAGCTATTAGGCCAGAGTAAGAGTTAAGACCTTAACCAGTAGGCCAGAGTAAGAGTTAAGACCATGACCATTAGGCCAGAATACGAGTCTAAGACCTTAGCTATTAGGCCAGAGTAAGAGTTAAGACCTTAACCAGTAGGCCAGAGTAAGAGTTAAGACCTTAACCAGTAGGCCAGAGTACGAGTCTAAGACCTTAGCTATTAGGCCAAAATAAGAGTTAAGACCCTAACCACTAGGCCAGAGTAAGAGTTAAGACCATAACCATTAGGCCAGAGCACGAGTCTAAGACCTTAGCTATTAGGCCAGAGTAAGACTTAAGACCTTAACCAGTAGGCCAGCGTAAGAGTTAAGACCTTAACCAGTCAGCCAGAGTAAGAGTTAAGACCTTAACCATTAGGCCAGAGTATGAGTCTAAGACCTTAGCTATTAGGCCAGAGTAAGAGTTAAGACCTTAGCTATTAGGCCAGAGTAAGAGTTAAGACCTCAACCATTAGGCCAGAGTACGAGTCTAAGACCTTAGCTATTAGGCCAGAGTAAGAGTTAAGACCTTAGCTATTAGGCCAGAGTAAGAGTTAAGACCTTAGCTATTAGGCCAGAGTAAGAGTTAAGACCTTAACCAGTAGGCCAGAGTAAGAGTTAAGACCATAACCATTAGGCCAGAATACGAGTCTAAGACCTTAGCTATTAGGCCAGAGTAAGAGTTAAGACCTTAACCAGTAGGCCAGAGTAAGAGTTAAGACCTTAACCAGTAGGCCAGAGTACGAGTCTAAGACCTTAGCTATTCAGCCAGAGTAAGAGTTAAGACATTATCCATTAGGCCAGAGTACGAGTCTAAGACCATAGCTATTAGGCCAGAGTAAGAGTTAAGACCTTAACCAGTAGGCCAGAGTAAGAGTTAAGACCTTAACCATTAGGCCCGAGTACGAGTCGAAGACCTTAGCTGTTAGGCCAGAGTAAGAGTTAAGACCTTAGCTATTAGGCCACAGTACAAGTCTAAGACCTTAGCTATTAGGCCAGAGTAAGAGTTAAGACCTTAACATGTAGGCCAGAGTACGAGTCTAAGACCTTAGCTATTAGGCCAGAGTAAGAGTTAAGACCTTAGCTATCAGGCCAGAGTAAGAGTTAAGACCTTAACCATTAGGCCATAGTACGAGTCTAAGACCTTAGCTATTAGGCCAGAGTAAGAGTTAAGACCTTAACCATTAGGCCAGAGTACGAGTCTAAAACCTTAGCTATTAGGCCAGAGTAAGAGTTAAGAGCTTAACCATTAGGCCAGAGCAGGAGTCTAAGACCTTAGCTATTAGGCCAGAGTAAGAGTTAAGACCTTAACCAGTAGGCCAGAGTACGAGTCTAAGACCTTAGCTATTAGGCCAGAGTTAGAGTTGAGACCTTAACCAGTAGGCCAGAGTAAGAGTTAAGACCTTAACCATTAGGCCAGAGTACGAGTCTAAGACCTTAGCTATTAGGCCAGAGTAAGTGTTAAGACCTTAACCAGTAGGCCAGAGTAAGAGTTAAGACCTTAACCATTAGGCCAGAGTACGAGTCGAAGACCTTAGCTATTAGGCCAGAGTAAGAGTTAAGACCTTAGCTATTAGGCCACAGTACGAGTCTAAGACCTTAGCTATTAGGCCAGAGTAAGAGTTAAGACCTTAACCATTAGGCCAGACTACGAGTCTAAGACCTTAGCTATTAGGCCAGAGTAAGAGTTAAGACCTTAGCTATTAGGCCAGAGTAAGAGTTAAGACCTTAGCTATTAGGCTAGAGTAAGAGTTAAGACCTTAACCATTAGAAGAGAGTACGAGTCAAAGACCTTAGCTATTAGGCCAGAGTAAGAGTTAAGACCTTAGCTATTAGGCCAGAGTAAGAGCTAAGACCTTAACCAGTAGGCCAGAGTAAGAGTTAAGACCTTAACCATTAGGCCAGAGTACGAGTCTAAGACCTTATCTATTAGGCCAGAGTAAGAGTTAAGACCTTAACCAGTAGGCCAGAGTAAGAGTTAAGACCTTAACCATTAGGCCAGAGTACGAGTCTAAGACCTTAGCTATTAGGCCAGAGTAAGAGTTAAGACCTTAGCTATTAGACCAGAGTAAGAGTTAAGACCTTAGATATTAGGCCAGAGTAAGAGTTAAGACCTTAACCAGTAGGTCAGAGTAAGAATTAAGACCTTAACCATTAGGCCAGAGTACGACTCTAAGACCTTAGCTATTAGGCCAGAGTAAGAATTAAGACCTTAGCTATTAGGCCAGAGTAAGAGTTAAGACCTTAACCAGTAGGCCAGAGTAAGAGTTAAGACCTTAACATGTAGGCCATAGTACGAATCTAAGACCTTAGCTATTAGGCCAGAGTAAGAGTTAAGACCTTAGCTATTAGGCCAGAGTAAGAGTTAAGACCTTAACCATTAGACGAGAGTACGAGTCAAAGACCTTATCTATTAGGCCAGAGTAAGAGTTAAGACCTTAACCAGTAGGCCAGAGTAAGAGTTAAGACCTTAACCATTAGGCCAGAGTACGAGTCTAAGACCTTAGCTATTAGGCCAGAGTAAGAGTTAAGACCTTAGCTATTAGACCAGAGTAAGAGTTAAGACCTTAGATATTAGGCCAGAGTAAGAGTTAATACCTTAACCATTAGGCCAGAGTACGAGTCTAAGACCTTAGCTATTAGGCCAGAATAAGAGTTAAGACCTTAGCTAATAGGCCAGAGTAAGAGCTAAGACCTTAACCAGTAGGCCAGAGTAAGAGTTAAGACCTTAACCATTAGGCCAGAGTACGAGTCTAAGACCTTATCTATTAGGCCAGAGTAAGAGTTAAGACCTTAACCAGTAGGCCAGAGTAAGAGTTAATACCTTAACCATTAGGCCAGAGTACGAGTCTAAGACCTTAGCTATTAGGCCAGAGTAAGAGTTAAGACCTTAGCTAATAGGCCAGAGTAAGAGTTAAGACCTTAACCATTAGGCCAGAGTACGAGTCTAAGACCTTAACCATTAGGCCAGAGTACGAGTCTAAGACCTTAGCTATTAGGCCAGAGTAAGAGTTAAGACCTTAACCAGTAGGCCAGAGTACGAGTCTAAGACCTTAGCTATTAGGCCAGAGTAAGAGTTAAGACCTTAACCATTAGGCCAGAGTACGAGTCTAAGACCTTAGCTATTAGGCCAGAGTAAGAGTTAAGACCTTAACCAGAAGGCCAGAGTACGAGTCTAAGACCTTAGCTATTAGGCCAGAGTAAGAGTTAAGACCTTAACCATTAGGCCAGAGTACGAGTCTAAGACCTTAGCTATTAGGCCAGAGTAAGACTTAAGATCTTAGCTATTAGGCCAGAGTAAGAGTTAAGACCTTAACCATTAGGCCAGAGTACGAGTCTAAGACCATAGCTATTAGGCCAGAGTAAGAGTTAAGACCTTAGCTATTAGGCCAGAGTAAGAGTTAAGACCTTAGCTATTAGGCCAGAGTAAGAGTAAAGACCTTAACCAGTAGGCCAGCGTAAGAGTTAAGACCTTAACCAGTAGGCCAGAGTAAGAGTTAAGACCTTAACCATTAGACCAGAGTAAGAGTTAAGACCTTAGATATTAGGCCAGAGTAAGAGTTAAGACCTTAACCAGTAGGCCAGAGTAAGAGTTAAGACCTTAACCATTAGGCCAGAGTACGAGTCTAAGACCTTAGCTATTAGGCCAGAGTAAGAATTAAGACCTTAGCTATTAGGCCAGAGTAAGATTTAAGACCTTAACCATTAGGCCAGAGTACGAGTCTAAGACCTTAGCTATTAGGCCAGAGTAAGAGTTAAGACCTTAACCATTAGGCCAGAGTACGAGTCTAAGACCTTAGCTATTAGGCCAGAGTAAGAGTTAAGACCTTAACCAGTCGACCAGAGTACGAGTCTAAGACCTTAGCTATTAGGCCAGAGTAAGAGTTAAGACCTTAACCATTAGGCCAGAGTACGAGTCTAAGACCTTAGCTATTAGGCCAGAGTAAGAGTTAGGACCTTAACCAGAAGGCCAGAGTACGAGTCTAAGACCTTAGCTATTAGGCCAGAGTAAGAGTTAAGACCTTAACCATTAGGCCAGAGTACGAGTCTAAGACCTTAGCTATTAGGCCAGAGTAAGACTTAAGACCTTAGCTATTAGGCCAGAGTAAGAGTTAAGACCTTAACCATTAGGCCAGAGTACGAGTCTAAGACCATAGCTATTAGGCCAGAGTAAGAGTTAAGACCTTAGCTATTAGGCCAGAGTAAGAGTTAAGACCTTAGCTATTAGGCCAGAGTAAGAGTAAAGACCTTAACCAGTAGGCCAGCGTAAGAGTGAAGACCTTAACCAGTAGGCCAGAGTAAGAGTGAAGACCTTAACCATTAGACCAGAGTACGAGTCTAAGACCTTAGCTATTAGGCCAGAGTAAGAGTTAAGACCTTAACCAGTAGGCCAGAGTAAGAGTTAAGACCTTAACCAGTAGGCCAGAGTATGAGTCTAAGACCTTAGCTATTAGGCCAGAGTAAGAGTTAAGACCTTAACCAGTAGGCCAGAGTAAGAGTTAAGACCTTAACTTGTAGGCCATAGTACGAGTCTAAGACCTTAGCTATTAGGCCAGAGTAAGAGTTAAGACCTTAACCATTAGGCCAGAGTACGAGTCTAAGACCTTAGCTATTAGGCCAGAGTAAGAGTTAAGTCCTTAACCATTAGGCCAGAGTACTAGTCTAAGACCTTAGCTATTAGGCCAGAGTAAGAGTTAAGACCTTAACCAGTAGGCCAGAATACGAGTCTAAGACCTTAGCTATTAGGCCAGAGTAAGAGTTAAAACCGTAACCATTAGGACAGAGTACGAGTCTAAGACCTTAGCTATTAGGCCAGAGTAAGAGTTAAGACCTTAACCAGTAGGTCAGAGTACGATTCTAAGACCTTAGCTATTAGGCCAGAGTAAGAGTTAAGACCTTAACGATTAGGCCAGAGTACGAGTCTAAGACCTTAGCTATTAGGCCAGAGTAAGAGTTAAGACCTTAGCTATTAGGCCAGAGTAAGAGTTAAGACCTTAACCATTAGGCCAGAGTACGAGTCTCAGACCATAGCTATTAGGCCAGAGTAAGAGTTAAGACCTTAGCTATTAGGCCAGAGTAAGAGTAAAGACCTTAACAAGTAGGCCAGCGTAAGAGTTAAGACCTTAACCAGTAGGCCAGAGTAAGAGTTAAGACCTTAACCATTAGGCCAGAGTACGAGTCTAAGACATTAGCTATTAGGCCAGAGTAAGAGTTAAGACCTTAACCAGTAGGCCAGAGTAAGAGTTAATACCTTAACCATTAGGCCAGAGTACGAGTCTAAGACCTTAGCTATTAGGCCAGCGTAAGAATTAAGACCTTAGCTGTTAGGCCAGAGTAAGAGTTAAGACCTTAACCAGTAGGCCAGAGTAAGAGTTAAGACCTTAACATGTAGGCCATAGTACGAATCTAAGACCTTAGCTATTAGGCCAGAGTAAGAGTTAAGACCTTAGCTATTAGGCCAGAGTAAGAGTTAAGACCTTAACCATTAGAAGAGAGTACGAGTCAAAGACCTTAGCTATTAGGCCAGAGTAAGAGTTAAGACCTTAGCTATTAGGCCAGAGTAAGAGCTAAGACCTTAACCAGTAGGCCAGAGTAAGAGTTAAGACCTTAACCATTAGGCCAGAGTACGAGTCTAAGACCTTATCTATTAGGCCAGAGTAAGAGTTAAGACCTTAACCAGTAGGCCAGAGTAAGAGTTAAGACCTTAACCATTAGGCCAGAGTACGAGTCTAAGACCTTAGCTATTAGGCCAGAGTAAGAGTTAAGACCTTAGCTATTAGACCAGAGTAAGAGTTAAGACCTTAGATATTAGGCCAGAGTAAGAGTTAAGACCTTAACCAGTAGGCCAGAGTAAGAGTTAAGACGTTAACCAGTAGGCCAGAGTAAGAGTTAAGACCTTAACCATTAGGCCATAGTACGAGTCTAAGACCTTAGCTATTAGGCCAGAGTAAGAATTAAGACCTTAGCTATTAGGCCAGAGTAAGAGTTAAGACCTTAACCAGAAGGCCAGAGTAAGAGTTAAGACCTTAACATGTAGGCCATAGTATGAATCTAAGACCTTAGCTATTAGGCCAGAGTAAGAGTTAAGACCTTAGCTATTAGGTCAGAGTTAGAGTTAAGACCTTAACCATTAGACGAGAGTACGAGTCAAAGACCTTAGCTATTAGGCCAGAGTAAGAGTTAAGACCTTTGCTATTAGGCCAGAGTAAGAGCCAAGACCTTAACCAGTAGGCCAGAGTAAGAGTTAAGACCTTAACCATTAGGCCAGAGTACGAGTCTAAGACCTTATCTATTAGGCCAGAGTAAGAGTTAAGACCTTAACCAGTAGGCCAGAGTAAGAGTTAAGACCTTAACCATTGGGCCAGAGTACGAGTCTAAGACCTTAGCTATTAGGCCAGAGTAAGAGTTAAGACCTTAGCTATTAGACCAGAGTAAGAGTTAAGACCTTATATATTAGGCCAGAGTAAGAGTTAAGACCTTAACCAGTAGGCCAGAGTAAGTGTTAAGACCTTAACCAGTAGGCCAGAGTACGAGTCTAAGACCTTAGCTATTAGGCCAGAGTAAGAGTTAAGACCTTAACCATTAGGCCAGAGTAAGAGTTAAGACCTTAACCATTAGGCCAGAGTACGAGTCTAAGACCTTAGCTATTAGGCCAGAGTAAGAGTTAAGACCTTAACCAGAAGGCCAGAGTACGAGTCTAAGACCTTAGCTATTAGGCCAGAGTAAGAGTTAAGACCTTAACCATTAGGCCAGAGTACGAGTCTAAGACCTTAGCTATTAGGCCAGAGTAAGACTTAAGACCTTAGCTATTAGGCCAGAGTAAGAGTTAAGACCTTAACCATTAGGCCAGAGTACGAGTCTAAGACCATAGCTATTAGGCCAGAGTAAGAGTTAAGACCTTAGCTATTAGGCCAGAGTAAGAGTTAAGACCTTAGCTATTAGGCCAGAGTAAGAGTTAAGACCTTAACCAGTAGGCCAGAGTAAGAGTTAAGACCATAACCATTAGGCCAGAATACGAGTCTAAGACCTTAGCTATTAGGCCAGAGTAAGAGTTAAGACCTTAACCAGTAGGCCAGAGTAAGAGTTAAGACCTTAACCAGTAGGCCAGAGTACGAGTCTAAGACCTTAGCTATTCAGCCAGAGTAAGAGTTAAGACATTATCCATTAGGCCAGAGTACGAGTCTAAGACCATAGCTATTAGGCCAGAGTAAGAGTTAAGACCTTAACCAGTAGGCCAGAGTAAGAGTTAAGACCTTAACCATTAGGCCCGAGTACGAGTCGAAGACCTTAGCTGTTAGGCCAGAGTAAGAGTTAAGACCTTAGCTATTAGGCCACAGTACAAGTCTAAGACCTTAGCTATTAGGCCAGAGTAAGAGTTAAGACCTTAACATGTAGGCCAGAGTACGAGTCTAAGACCTTAGCTATTAGGCCAGAGTAAGAGTTAAGACCTTAGCTATCAGGCCAGAGTAAGAGTTAAGACCTTAACCATTAGGCCATAGTACGAGTCTAAGACCTTAGCTATTAGGCCAGAGTAAGAGTTAAGACCTTAACCATTAGGCCAGAGTACGAGTCTAAAACCTTAGCTATTAGGCCAGAGTAAGAGTTAAGAGCTTAACCATTAGGCCAGAGCAGGAGTCTAAGACCTTAGCTATTAGGCCAGAGTAAGAGTTAAGACCTTAACCAGTAGGCCAGAGTACGAGTCTAAGACCTTAGCTATTAGGCCAGAGTTAGAGTTGAGACCTTAACCAGTAGGCCAGAGTAAGAGTTAAGACCTTAACCATTAGGCCAGAGTACGAGTCTAAGACCTTAGCTATTAGGCCAGAGTAAGTGTTAAGACCTTAACCAGTAGGCCAGAGTAAGAGTTAAGACCTTAACCATTAGGCCAGAGTACGAGTCGAAGACCTTAGCTATTAGGCCAGAGTAAGAGTTAAGACCTTAGCTATTAGGCCACAGTACGAGTCTAAGACCTTAGCTATTAGGCCAGAGTAAGAGTTAAGACCTTAACCATTAGGCCAGACTACGAGTCTAAGACCTTAGCTATTAGGCCAGAGTAAGAGTTAAGACCTTAGCTATTAGGCCAGAGTAAGAGTTAAGACCTTAGCTATTAGGCTAGAGTAAGAGTTAAGACCTTAACCATTAGAAGAGAGTACGAGTCAAAGACCTTAGCTATTAGGCCAGAGTAAGAGTTAAGACCTTAGCTATTAGGCTAGAGTAAGAGCTAAGACCTTAACCAGTAGGCCAGAGTAAGAGTTAAGACCTTAACCATTAGGCCAGAGTACGAGTCTAAGACCTTATCTATTAGGCCAGAGTAAGAGTTAAGACCTTAACCAGTAGGCCAGAGTAAGAGTTAAGACCTTAACCATTAGGCCAGAGTACGAGTCTAAGACCTTAGCTATTAGGCCAGAGTAAGAGTTAAGACCTTAGCTATTAGACCAGAGTAAGAGTTAAGACCTTAGATATTAGGCCAGAGTAAGAGTTAAGACCTTAACCAGTAGGTCAGAGTAAGAATTAAGACCTTAACCATTAGGCCAGAGTACGACTCTAAGACCTTAGCTATTAGGCCAGAGTAAGAATTAAGACCTTAGCTATTAGGCCAGAGTAAGAGTTAAGACCTTAACCAGTAGGCCAGAGTAAGAGTTAAGACCTTAACATGTAGGCCATAGTACGAATCTAAGACCTTAGCTATTAGGCCAGAGTAAGAGTTAAGACCTTAGCTATTAGGCCAGAGTAAGAGTTAAGACCTTAACCATTAGACGAGAGTACGAGTCAAAGACCTTATCTATTAGGCCAGAGTAAGAGTTAAGACCTTAACCAGTAGGCCAGAGTAAGAGTTAAGACCTTAACCATTAGGCCAGAGTACGAGTCTAAGACCTTAGCTATTAGGCCAGAGTAAGAGTTAAGACCTTAGCTATTAGACCAGAGTAAGAGTTAAGACCTTAGATATTAGGCCAGAGTAAGAGTTAATACCTTAACCATTAGGCCAGAGTACGAGTCTAAGACCTTAGCTATTAGGCCAGAATAAGAGTTAAGACCTTAGCTAATAGGCCAGAGTAAGAGCTAAGACCTTAACCAGTAGGCCAGAGTAAGAGTTAAGACCTTAACCATTAGGCCAGAGTACGAGTCTAAGACCTTATCTATTAGGCCAGAGTAAGAGTTAAGACCTTAACCAGTAGGCCAGAGTAAGAGTTAATACCTTAACCATTAGGCCAGAGTACGAGTCTAAGACCTTAGCTATTAGGCCAGAGTAAGAGTTAAGACCTTAGCTAATAGGCCAGAGTAAGAGTTAAGACCTTAACCATTAGGCCAGAGTACGAGTCTAAGACCTTAACCATTAGGCCAGAGTACGAGTCTAAGACCTTAGCTATTAGGCCAGAGTAAGAGTTAAGACCTTAACCAGTAGGCCAGAGTACGAGTCTAAGACCTTAGCTATTAGGCCAGAGTAAGAGTTAAGACCTTAACCATTAGGCCAGAGTACGAGTCTAAGACCTTAGCTATTAGGCCAGAGTAAGAGTTAAGACCTTAACCAGAAGGCCAGAGTACGAGTCTAAGACCTTAGCTATTAGGCCAGAGTAAGAGTTAAGACCTTAACCATTAGGCCAGAGTACGAGTCTAAGACCTTAGCTATTAGGCCAGAGTAAGACTTAAGATCTTAGCTATTAGGCCAGAGTAAGAGTTAAGACCTTAACCATTAGGCCAGAGTACGAGTCTAAGACCATAGCTATTAGGCCAGAGTAAGAGTTAAGACCTTAGCTATTAGGCCAGAGTAAGAGTTAAGACCTTAGCTATTAGGCCAGAGTAAGAGTAAAGACCTTAACCAGTAGGCCAGCGTAAGAGTTAAGACCTTAACCAGTAGGCCAGAGTAAGAGTTAAGACCTTAACCATTAGACCAGAGTAAGAGTTAAGACCTTAGATATTAGGCCAGAGTAAGAGTTAAGACCTTAACCAGTAGGCCAGAGTAAGAGTTAAGACCTTAACCATTAGGCCAGAGTACGAGTCTAAGACCTTAGCTATTAGGCCAGAGTAAGAATTAAGACCTTAGCTATTAGGCCAGAGTAAGATTTAAGACCTTAACCATTAGGCCAGAGTACGAGTCTAAGACCTTAGCTATTAGGCCAGAGTAAGAGTTAAGACCTTAACCATTAGGCCAGAGTACGAGTCTAAGACCTTAGCTATTAGGCCAGAGTAAGAGTTAAGACCTTAACCAGTCGACCAGAGTACGAGTCTAAGACCTTAGCTATTAGGCCAGAGTAAGAGTTAAGACCTTAACCATTAGGCCAGAGTACGAGTCTAAGACCTTAGCTATTAGGCCAGAGTAAGAGTTAGGACCTTAACCAGAAGGCCAGAGTACGAGTCTAAGACCTTAGCTATTAGGCCAGAGTAAGAGTTAAGACCTTAACCATTAGGCCAGAGTACGAGTCTAAGACCTTAGCTATTAGGCCAGAGTAAGACTTAAGACCTTAGCTATTAGGCCAGAGTAAGAGTTAAGACCTTAACCATTAGGCCAGAGTACGAGTCTAAGACCATAGCTATTAGGCCAGAGTAAGAGTTAAGACCTTAGCTATTAGGCCAGAGTAAGAGTTAAGACCTTAGCTATTAGGCCAGAGTAAGAGTAAAGACCTTAACCAGTAGGCCAGCGTAAGAGTGAAGACCTTAACCAGTAGGCCAGAGTAAGAGTGAAGACCTTAACCATTAGACCAGAGTACGAGTCTAAGACCTTAGCTATTAGGCCAGAGTAAGAGTTAAGACCTTAACCAGTAGGCCAGAGTAAGAGTTAAGACCTTAACCAGTAGGCCAGAGTATGAGTCTAAGACCTTAGCTATTAGGCCAGAGTAAGAGTTAAGACCTTAACCAGTAGGCCAGAGTAAGAGTTAAGACCTTAACTTGTAGGCCATAGTACGAGTCTAAGACCTTAGCTATTAGGCCAGAGTAAGAGTTAAGACCTTAACCATTAGGCCAGAGTACGAGTCTAAGACCTTAGCTATTAGGCCAGAGTAAGAGTTAAGTCCTTAACCATTAGGCCAGAGTACTAGTCTAAGACCTTAGCTATTAGGCCAGAGTAAGAGTTAAGACCTTAACCAGTAGGCCAGAATACGAGTCTAAGACCTTAGCTATTAGGCCAGAGTAAGAGTTAAAACCGTAACCATTAGGACAGAGTACGAGTCTAAGACCTTAGCTATTAGGCCAGAGTAAGAGTTAAGACCTTAACCAGTAGGTCAGAGTACGATTCTAAGACCTTAGCTATTAGGCCAGAGTAAGAGTTAAGACCTTAACGATTAGGCCAGAGTACGAGTCTAAGACCTTAGCTATTAGGCCAGAGTAAGAGTTAAGACCTTAGCTATTAGGCCAGAGTAAGAGTTAAGACCTTAACCATTAGGCCAGAGTACGAGTCTCAGACCATAGCTATTAGGCCAGAGTAAGAGTTAAGACCTTAGCTATTAGGCCAGAGTAAGAGTAAAGACCTTAACAAGTAGGCCAGCGTAAGAGTTAAGACCTTAACCAGTAGGCCAGAGTAAGAGTTAAGACCTTAACCATTAGGCCAGAGTACGAGTCTAAGACATTAGCTATTAGGCCAGAGTAAGAGTTAAGACCTTAACCAGTAGGCCAGAGTAAGAGTTAATACCTTAACCATTAGGCCAGAGTACGAGTCTAAGACCTTAGCTATTAGGCCAGCGTAAGAATTAAGACCTTAGCTGTTAGGCCAGAGTAAGAGTTAAGACCTTAACCAGTAGGCCAGAGTAAGAGTTAAGACCTTAACATGTAGGCCATAGTACGAATCTAAGACCTTAGCTATTAGGCCAGAGTAAGAGTTAAGACCTTAGCTATTAGGCCAGAGTAAGAGTTAAGACCTTAACCATTAGAAGAGAGTACGAGTCAAAGACCTTAGCTATTAGGCCAGAGTAAGAGTTAAGACCTTAGCTATTAGGCCAGAGTAAGAGCTAAGACCTTAACCAGTAGGCCAGAGTAAGAGTTAAGACCTTAACCATTAGGCCAGAGTACGAGTCTAAGACCTTATCTATTAGGCCAGAGTAAGAGTTAAGACCTTAACCAGTAGGCCAGAGTAAGAGTTAAGACCTTAACCATTAGGCCAGAGTACGAGTCTAAGACCTTAGCTATTAGGCCAGAGTAAGAGTTAAGACCTTAGCTATTAGACCAGAGTAAGAGTTAAGACCTTAGATATTAGGCCAGAGTAAGAGTTAAGACCTTAACCAGTAGGCCAGAGTAAGAGTTAAGACGTTAACCAGTAGGCCAGAGTAAGAGTTAAGACCTTAACCATTAGGCCATAGTACGAGTCTAAGACCTTAGCTATTAGGCCAGAGTAAGAATTAAGACCTTAGCTATTAGGCCAGAGTAAGAGTTAAGACCTTAACCAGAAGGCCAGAGTAAGAGTTAAGACCTTAACATGTAGGCCATAGTATGAATCTAAGACCTTAGCTATTAGGCCAGAGTAAGAGTTAAGACCTTAGCTATTAGGTCAGAGTTAGAGTTAAGACCTTAACCATTAGACGAGAGTACGAGTCAAAGACCTTAGCTATTAGGCCAGAGTAAGAGTTAAGACCTTTGCTATTAGGCCAGAGTAAGAGCCAAGACCTTAACCAGTAGGCCAGAGTAAGAGTTAAGACCTTAACCATTAGGCCAGAGTACGAGTCTAAGACCTTATCTATTAGGCCAGAGTAAGAGTTAAGACCTTAACCAGTAGGCCAGAGTAAGAGTTAAGACCTTAACCATTGGGCCAGAGTACGAGTCTAAGACCTTAGCTATTAGGCCAGAGTAAGAGTTAAGACCTTAGCTATTAGACCAGAGTAAGAGTTAAGACCTTATATATTAGGCCAGAGTAAGAGTTAAGACCTTAACCAGTAGGCCAGAGTAAGTGTTAAGACCTTAACCAGTAGGCCAGAGTACGAGTCTAAGACCTTAGCTATTAGGCCAGAGTAAGAGTTAAGACCTTAACCATTAGGCCAGAGTAAGAGTTAAGACCTTAACCATTAGGCCAGAGTACGAGTCTAAGACCTTAGCTATTAGGCCAGAGTAAGAGTTAAGACCTTAACCAGAAGGCCAGAGTACGAGTCTAAGACCTTAGCTATTAGGCCAGAGTAAGAGTTAAGACCTTAACCATTAGGCCAGAGTACGAGTCTAAGACCTTAGCTATTAGGCCAGAGTAAGACTTAAGACCTTAGCTATTAGGCCAGAGTAAGAGTTAAGACCTTAACCATTAGGCCAGAGTACGAGTCTAAGACCATAGCTATTAGGCCAGAGTAAGAGTTAAGACCTTAGCTATTAGGCCAGAGTAAGAGTTAAGACCTTAGCTATTAGGCCAGAGTAAGAGTAAAGACCTTAACCAGTAGGCCAGCGTAAGAGTTAAGACCTTAACCAGTAGGCCAGAGTAAGAGTGAAGACCTTAACCATTAGACCAGAGTACGAGTCTAAGACCTTAGCTATTAGGCCAGAGTAAGAGTTAAGACCTTAACCAGTAGGCCAGAGTAAGAGTTAAGACCTTAACCAGTAGGCCAGAGTATGAGTCTAAGACCTTAGCTATTAGGCCAGAGTAAGAGTTAAGACCTTAACCAGTAGGCCAGAGTAAGAGTTAAGACCTTAACTTGTAGGCCATAGTACGAGTCTAAGACCTTAGCTATTAGGCCAGAGTAAGAGTTAAGACCTTAACCATTAGGCCAGAGTACGAGTCTAAGACCTTAGCTATTAGGCCAGAGTAAGAGTTAAGTCCTTAACCATTAGGCCAGAGTACTAGTCTAAGACCTTAGCTATTAGGCCAGAGTAAGAGTTAAGACCTTAACCAGTAGGCCAGAATACGAGTCTAAGACCTTAGCTATTAGGCCAGAGTAAGAGTTAAAACCGTAACCATTAGGACAGAGTACGAGTCTAAGACCTTAGCTATTAGGCCAGAGTAAGAGTTAAGACCTTAACCAGTAGGTTAGAGTACGATTCTAAGACCTTAGCTATTAGGCCAGAGTAAGAGTTAAGACCTTAACGATTAGGCCAGAGTACGAGTCTAAGACCTTAGCTATTAGGCCAGAGTAAGAGTTAAGACCTTAGCTATTAGGCCAGAGTAAGAGTTAAGACCTTAACCATTAGGCCAGAGTACGAGTCTCAGACCATAGCTATTAGGCCAGAGTAAGAGTTAAGACCTTAGCTATTAGGCCAGAGTAAGAGTAAAGACCTTAACAAGTAGGCCAGCGTAAGAGTTAAGACCTTAACCAGTAGGCCAGAGTAAGAGTTAAGACCTTAACCATTAGGCCAGAGTACGAGTCTAAGACATTAGCTATTAGGCCAGAGTAAGAGTTAAGACCTTAACCAGTAGGCCAGAGTAAGAGTTAATACCTTAACCATTAGGCCAGAGTACGAGTCTAAGACCTTAGCTATTAGGCCAGCGTAAGAATTAAGACCTTAGCTGTTAGGCCAGAGTAAGAGTTAAGACCTTAACCAGTAGGCCAGAGTAAGAGTTAAGACCTTAACATGTAGGCCATAGTACGAATCTAAGACCTTAGCTATTAGGCCAGAGTAAGAGTTAAGACCTTAGCTATTAGGCCAGAGTAAGAGTTAAGACCTTAACCATTAGAAGAGAGTACGAGTCAAAGACCTTAGCTATTAGGCCAGAGTAAGAGTTAAGACCTTAGCTATTAGGAGAGAGTAAGAGCTAAGACCTTAACCAGTAGGCCAGAGTAAGAGTTAAGACCTTAACCATTAGGCCAGAGTACGAGTCTAAGACCTTATCTATTAGGCCAGAGTAAGAGTTAAGACCTTAACCAGTAGGCCAGAGTAAGAGTTAAGACCTTAACCATTAGGCCAGAGTACGAGTCTAAGACCTTAGCTATTAGGCCAGAGTAAGAGTTAAGACCTTAGCTATTAGACCAGAGTAAGAGTTAAGACCTTAGATATTAGGCCAGAGTAAGAGTTAAGACCTTAACCAGTAGGCCAGAGTAAGAGTTAAGACGTTAACCAGTAGGCCAGAGTAAGAGTTAAGACCTTAACCATTAGGCCATAGTACGAGTCTAAGACCTTAGCTATTAGGCCAGAGTAAGAATTAAGACCTTAGCTATTAGGCCAGAGTAAGAGTTAAGACCTTAACCAGAAGGCCAGAGTAAGAGTTAAGACCTTAACATGTAGGCCATAGTATGAATCTAAGACCTTAGCTATTAGGCCAGAGTAAGAGTTAAGACCTTAGCTATTAGGTCAGAGTTAGAGTTAAGACCTTAACCATTAGACGAGAGTACGAGTCAAAGACCTTAGCTATTAGGCCAGAGTAAGAGTTAAGACCTTTGCTATTAGGCCAGAGTAAGAGCCAAGACCTTAACCAGTAGGCCAGAGTAAGAGTTAAGACCTTAACGATTAGGCCAGAGTACGAGTCTAAGACCTTATCTATTAATCTATTAGGCCAGAGTAAGAGTTAAGACCTTAACCAGTAGGCCAGAGTAAGAGTTAAGACCTTAACCATTGGGCCAGAGTACGAGTCTAAGACCTTAGCTATTAGGCCAGAGTAAGAGTTAAGACCTTAGCTATTAGACCAGAGTAAGAGTTAAGACCTTATATATTAGGCCAGAGTAAGAGTTAAGACCTTAACCAGTAGGCCAGAGTAAGTGTTAAGACCTTAACCAGTAGGCCAGAGTACGAGTCTAAGACCTTAGCTATTAGGCCAGAGTAAGAGTTAAGACCTTAACCATTAGGCCAGAGTAAGAGTTAAGACCTTAACCATTAGGCCAGAGTAAGAGTCTAAGACCTTAGCTATTAGGCCAGAGTAAGAGTTAAGACCTTAACCAGTGGGCCAGAGTAAGAGTTAAGACCTTAACCATTAGGCCAGAATACGAGTCTAAGACCTTAGCTATTAGGCCAGAGTAAGAGTTAAGACCTTAGCTACTAGGCCAGAGTAAGCGTTAAGACCTTAACCTGTAGGCCATAGTACGAGTCTAAGACCTTAGCTATTAGGCCAGAGTAAGAGTTAAGACCTTAACCATTAGGCCAGAGTACGAGTCTAAGACCTTAGCTATTAGGCCAGAGTAAGAGTTAACACCTTAGCTATTAGGCCAGAGTAAGAGTTAAGACCTTAACCATTAGGCCAGAGTACGAGTCTGAGACCTTAGCTATTAGGCCAGAGTAAGAGTTAAGACCTTAGCTATTAGGCCAGAGTAAGAGTTAAGACCTTAACCATTAGAAGAGAGTACGAGTCAAAGACCTTAGCTATTAGGCCAGAGTAAGAGTTAAGACCTTAGCTATTAGGCCAGAGTAAGAGCTAAGACCTTAACCAGTAGGCCAGAGTAAGAGTTAAGACCTTAACCATTAGGCCAGAGTACGAGTCTAAGACCTTATCTATTAGGCCAGAGTAAGATTTAAGACCTTAACCAGTAGGCCAGAGTAAGAGTTCAGACCTTAACCATTAGGCCAGAGTACGAGTCTAAGACCTTAGCTATTAGGCCAGAGTAAGAATTAAGACCTTAGCTATTAGGCCAGAGTAAGAGTTAAGACCTTAACCAGTAGGCCAGAGTAAGAGTTAAGACCTTAACATGTAGGCCATAGTACGAATCTAAGACCTTAGCTATTAGGCCAGAGTAAGAGTTAAGACCTTAGCTATTAGGCCAGAGTAAGAGTTAAGACCTTAACCATTAGACGAGAGTACGAGTCAAAGACCTTAGATATTAGGCCAGAGTAAGAGTTAAGACCTTAGCTATTAGGCCAGAGTAAGAGCTAAGACCTTAACCAGTAGGCCAGAGTAAGAGTTAAGACCTTAACCATTAGGCCCGAGTACGAGTCTAAGACCTTAGCTATTAGGCCAGAGTAAGAGTTAAGACCTCAGCTATTAGGCCAGAGTAAGAGTTAAGACCTTAACCATTAGGCCAGAGTACGAGTCTAAGACCTTAGCTATTAGGCCAGAGTAAGAGTTAAGACCTTAGCCATTAGGCCAGAGTAAGAGTTAAGACCTTAACCATTAGGCCAGAGTAAGAGTCTAAGACCTTAGCTATTAGGCCAGAGTAAGATTTAAGACCTTAGCTATTAGGCCAGAATAATAGTTAACACCTTAGCTATTAGGCCAGAGTAAGAGTTAAGACCTTAACCAGTAGGCCAGAGTAAGAGTTAAGACCTTAACCTGTAGGCCATAGTACGAGTCTAAGACCTTAGCTATTAGGCCAGAGTAAGAGTTAAGACCTTAGCTATTAGGCCAGAGTAAGAGTTAGGACCTTAACCAGTAGGCCAGAGTCCAAGTCTAAGACCTTAGCTATTAGGCCAGAGTAAGAGTTAAGACCTTAACAATTAGGCCAGAGTACGAGTCTAAGACCTTAGCTATTAGGCCACAGTAAGAGTTAAGACCTTAGCTATTAGGCCAGAGTAAGAGTTAAGACCTTAACCATTAGGCCAGAGTACGAGTCTAAGACCATAGCTATTAGGCCAGAGTAAGAGTTAAGACCTTAGCTATTAGGCCAGAGTAAGAGTTAAGACCTTAACCATTAGGCCAGAGTACGAGTCTAAGACCTTAGCTATTAGGCCAGAGTAAGACTTAAGACCTTAGCTATTAGGCCAGAGTAAGAGTTAAGACCTTAACCATTAGGCCAGAGTACAAGTCTAAGACCTTAGCTATTAGGCCAGAGTAAGAGTTAAGACCTTAACCATTAGTCCAGAGTACAAGTCTAAGACCTTAGCTATTAGGCCAGAATAAGAGTTCAGACCTTAACCAGTGGGCCAGAGTAAGAGTTAAGACCTTAACCATTAGGCCAGAGTACAAGTCTAAGACCTTAGCTATTAGGCCAGAGTAAGAGTTAAGACCTTAACCTGTAGGCCATAGTACGAGTCTAAGACCTTAACTATTAGGCCAGAGTAAGAGTTAAGACCTTAACCATTAGGCCAGAGTACGAGTCTAAGACCTTAGCTATTAGGCCAGAGTAAGAGTTAAGACCTTAGCTATTAGGCCAGAGTAAGAGTTAAGACCTTAACCATTAGGCCAGACTACGAGTCTAAGACCTTAGCTATTAGGCCAGAGTAAGAGTTAAGACCTTAGCTATTAGGCCAGAGTAAGAGTTAAGACCTTAGCTATTAGGCTAGAGTAAGAGTTAAGACCTTAACCATTAGAAGAGAGTACGAGTCAAAGACCTTAGCTATTAGGCCAGAGTAAGAGTTAAGACCTTAGCTATTAGGCCAGAGTAAGAGCTAAGACCTTCACCAGTAGGCCAGAGTAAGAGTTAAGACCTTAACCATAAGGCCAGAGTACAAGTCTAAGACCTTATCTATTAGGCCAGAGTAAGAGTTAAGACCTTAACCAGTAGGCCAGAGTAAGAGTTAAGACCTTAACCATTAGGCCAGAGTACGAGTCTAAGACCTTAGCTATTAGGCCAGAGTAAGAGTTAAGACCTTAGCTATTAGACCAGAGTAAGAGTTAAGACCTTAGATATTGGGCCAGAGTAAGAGTTAATACCTTAACCATTAGGCCAGAGTACGAGTCTAAGACCTTAGCTATTAGGCCAGAGTAAGAGTTAAGACCTTAGCTAATAGGCCAGAGTAAGAGTTAAGACCTTAACCATTAGGCCAGAGTACGAGTCTAAGACCTTAACCATTAGGCCAGAGTACGAGTCTAAGACCTTAGCTATTAGGCCAGAGTAAGAGTTAAGACCTTAACCAGTAGGCCAGAGTACGAGTCTAAGACCTTAGCTATTAGGCCAGAGTAAGAGTTAAGACCTTAACCATTAGGCCAGAGTATGAGTCTAAGACCTTAGCTATTAGGCCAGAGTAAGAGTTAAGACCTTAACCAGAAGGCCAGAGTACGAGTCTAAGACCTTAGCTATTAGGCCAGAGTAAGAGTTAAGACCTTAACCATTAGGCCAGAGTACGAGTCTAAGACCTTAGCTATTAGGCCAGAGTAAGACTTAAGATCTTAGCTATTAGGCCAGAGTAAGAGTTAAGACCTTAACCATTAGGCCAGAGTACGAGTCTAAGACCATAGCTATTAGGCCAGAGTAAGAGTTAAGACCTTAGCTATTAGGCCAGAGTAAGAGTTAAGACCTTAGCTATTAGGCCAGAGTAAGAGTAAAGACCTTAACCAGTAGGCCAGCGTAAGAGTTAAGACCTTAACCAGTAGGCCAGAGTAAGCGTTAAGACCTTAACCATTAGACCAGAGTAAGAGTTAAGACCTTAGATATTAGGCCAGAGTAAGAGTTAAGACCTTAACCAGTAGGCCAGAGTAAGAGTTAAGACCTTAACCATTAGGCCAGAGTACGAGTCTAAGACCTTAGCTATTAGGCCAGAGTAAGAATTAAGACCTTAGCTATTAGGCCAGAGTAAGAGTTAAGACCTTAACCATTAGGCCAGAGTACGAGTCTAAGACCTTAGCTATTAGGCCAGAGTAAGAGTTAAGACCTTAACCATTAGGCCAGAGTACGAGTCTAAGACCTTAGCTATTAGGCCAGAGTAAGAGTTAAGACCTTAACCAGTAGGCCAGAGTACGAGTCTAAGACCTTAGCTATTAGGCCAGAGTAAGAGTTAAGACCTTAACCATTAGGCCAGAGTACGAGTCTAAGACCTTAGCTATTAGGCCAGAGTAAGAGTTAAGACCTTAACCAGAAGGCCAGAGTACGAGTCTAAGACCTTAGCTATTAGGCCAGAGTAAGAGTTAAGACCTTAACCATTAGGCCAGAGTACGAGTCTAAGACCTTAGCTATTAGGCCAGAGTAAGACTTAAGACCTTAGCTATTAGGCCAGAGTAAGAGTTAAGACCTTAACCATTAGGCCAGAGTACGAGTCTAAGACCATAGCTATTAGGCCAGAGTAAGAGTTAAGACCTTAGCTATTAGGCCAGAGTAAGAGTTAAGACCTTAGCTATTAGGCCAGAGTAAGAGTAAAGACCTTAACCAGTAGGCCAGCGTAAGAGTTAAGACCTTAACCAGTAGGCCAGAGTAAGAGTTAAGACCTTAACCATTAGACCAGAGTACGAGTCTAAGACCTTAGCTATTAGGCCAGAGTAAGAGTTAAGACCTTAACCAGTAGGCCAGAGTAAGAGTTAAGACCTTAACCAGTAGGCCAGAGTATGAGTCTAAGACCTTAGCTATTAGGCCAGAGTAAGAGTTAAGACCTTAACCAGTAGGCCAGAGTAAGAGTTAAGACCTTAACTTGTAGGCCATAGTACGAGTCTAAGACCTTAGCTATTAGGCCAGAGTAAGAGTTAAGACCTTAACCATTAGGCCAGAGTACGAGTCTAAGACCTTAGCTATTAGGCCAGAGTAAGAGTTAAGTCCTTAACCATTAGGCCAGAGTACTAGTCTAAGACCTTAGCTATTAGGCCAGAGTAAGAGTTAAGACCTTAACCAGTAGGCCAGAGTACGAGTCTAAGACCTTAGCTATTAGGCCAGAGTAAGAGTTAAAACCGTAACCATTAGGCCAGAGTACGAGTCTAAGACCTTAGCTATTAGGCCAGAGTAAGAGTTAAGACCTTAACCAGTAGGTCAGAGTACGATTCTAAGACCTTAGCTATTAGGCCAGAGTAAGAGTTAAGACCTTAACGATTAGGCCAGAGTACGAGTCTAAGACCTTAGCTATTAGGCCAGAGTAAGAGTTAAGACCTTAGCTATTAGGCCAGAGTAAGAGTTAAGACCTAACCATTAGGCCAGAGTACGAGTCTCAGACCATAGCTATTAGGCCAGAGTAAGAGTTAAGACCTTAGCTATTAGGCCAGAGTAAGAGTAAAGACCTTAACAAGTAGGCCAGCGTAAGAGTTAAGACCTTAACCAGTAGGCCAGAGTAAGAGTTAAGACCTTAACCATTAGGCCAGAGTACGAGTCTAAGACATTAGCTATTAGGCCAGAGTAAGAGTTAAGACCTTAACCAGTAGGCCAGAGTAAGAGTTAATACCTTAACCATTAGGCCAGAGTACGAGTCTAAGACCTTAGCTATTAGGCCAGCGTAAGAATTAAGACCTTAGCTATTAGGCCAGAGTAAGAGTTAAGACCTCAACCAGTAGGCCAGAGTAAGAGTTAAGACCTTAACATGTAGGCCATAGTACGAATCTAAGACCTTAGCTATTAGGCCAGAGTAAGAGTTAAGACCTTAGCTATTAGGCCAGAGTAAGAGTTAAGACCTTAACCATTAGAAGAGAGTACGAGTCAAAGACCTTAGCTATTAGGCCAGAGTAAGAGTTAAGACCTTAGCTATTAGGCCAGAGTAAGAGCTAAGACCTTAACCAGTAGGCCAGAGTAAGAGTTAAGACCTTAACCATTAGGCCAGAGTACGAGTCTAAGACCTTATCTATTAGGCCAGAGTAAGAGTTAAGACCTTAACCAGTAGGCCAGAGTAAGAGTTAAGACCTTAACCATTAGGCCAGAGTACGAATCTAAGACCTTAGCTATTAGGCCAGAGTAAGAGTTAAGACCTTAGCTATTAGACCAGAGTAAGAGTTAAGACCTTAGATATTAGGCCAGAGTAAGAGTTAAGACCTTAACCAGTAGGCCAGAGTAAGAGTTAAGACGTTAACCAGTAGGCCAGAGTAAGAGTTAAGACCTTAACCATTAGGCCATAGTACGAGTCTAAGACCTTAGCTATTAGGCCAGAGTAAGAATTAAGACCTTAGCTATTAGGCCAGAGTAAGAGTTAAGACCTTAACCAGAAGGCCAGAGTAAGAGTTAAGACCTTAACATGTAGGCCATAGTATGAATCTAAGACCTTAGCTATTAGGCCAGAGTAAGAGTTAAGACCTTAGCTATTAGGTCAGAGTTAGAGTTAAGACCTTAACCATTAGACGAGAGTACGAGTCAAAGACCTTAGCTATTAGGCCAGAGTAAGAGTTAAGACCTTTGCTATTAGGCCAGAGTAAGAGCCAAGACCTTAACCAGTAGGCCAGAGTAAGAGTTAAGACCTTAACTATTAGGCCAGAGTACGAGTCTAAGACCTTATCTATTAGGCCAGAGTAAGAGTTAAGACCTTAACCAGTAGGCCAGAGTAAGAGTTAAGACCTTAACCATTGGGCCAGAGTACGAGTCTAAGACCTTAGCTATTAGGCCAGAGTAAGAGTTAAGACCTTAGCTATTAGACCAGAGTAAGAGTTAAGACCTTATATATTAGGCCAGAGTAAGAGTTAAGACCTTAGCTATTAGGCCAGAGTAAGAGTTAAGACCTTAACCAGTGGGCCAGAGTAAGAGTTAAGACCTTAACCATTAGGCCAGAGTACGAGTCTAAGACCTTAGCTATTAGGCCAGAGTAAGAGTAAAGACCTTAGCTATTAGGCCAGAGTAAGCGTTAAGACCTTAACCTGTAGGCCATAGTACGAGTCTAAGACCTTAGCTATTAGGCCAGAGTAAGAGTTAAGACCTTAACCATTAGGCCAGAGTACGAGTCTAAGACCTTAGCTATTAGGCCAGAGTAAGAGTTAACACCTTAGCTATTAGGCCAGAGTAAGAGTTAAGACCTTAACCATTAGGCCAGAGTACGAGTCTGAGACCTTAGCTATTAGGCCAGAGTAAGAGTTAAGACCTTAGCTATTAGGCCAGAGTAAGAGTTAAGACCTTAACCATTAGAAGAGAGTACGAGTCAAAGACCTTAGCTATTAGGCCAGAGTAAGAGTTAAGACCTTAGCTATTAGGCCAGAGTAAGAGCTAAGACCTTAACCAGTAGGCCAGAGTAAGAGTTAAGACCTTAACCATTAGGCCAGAGTACGAGTCTAAGACCTTATCTATTAGGCCAGAGTAAGAGTTAAGACCTTAACCAGTAGGCCAGAGTAAGAGTTAAGACCCTAACCATTAGGCCAGAGTACGAGTCTAAGACCTTAGCTATTAGGCCAGAGTAAGAGTTAAGACCTTAGCTATTAGACCAGAGTAAGAGTTAAGACCTTAGATATTAGGCCAGAGTAAGATTTAAGACCTTAACCAGTAGGCCAGAGTAAGAGTTCAGACCTTAACCATTAGGCCAGAGTACGAGTCTAAGACCTTAGCTATTAGGCCAGAGTAAGAATTAAGACCTTAGCTATTAGGCCAGAGTAAGAGTTAAGACCTTAACCAGTAGGCCAGAGTAAGAGTTAAGACCTTAACATGTAGGCCATAGTACGAATCTAAGACCTTAGCTATTAGGCCAGAGTAAGAGTTAAGACCTTAGCTATTAGGCCAGAGTAAGAGTTAAGACCTTAACCATTAGACGAGAGTACGAGTCAAAGACCTTAGATATTAGGCCAGAGTAAGAGTTAAGACCTTAGCTATTAGGCCAGAGTAAGAGCTAAGACCTTAACCAGTAGGCCAGAGTAAGAGTTAAGACCTTAACCATTAGGCCAGAGTACGAGTCTAAGACCTTAGCTATTAGGCCAGAGTAAGAGTTAAGACCTCAGCTATTAGGCCAGAGTAAGAGTTAAGACCTTAACCATTAGGCCAGAGTACGAGTCTAAGACCTTAGCTATTAGGCCAGAGTAAGAGTTAAGACCTTAGCTATTAGGCCAGAGTAAGAGTTAAGACCTTAACCATTAGGCCAGAGTAAGAGTCTAAGACCTTAGCTATTAGGCCAGAGTAAGATTTAAGACCTTAGCTATTAGGCCAGAATAATAGTTAACACCTTAGCTATTAGGCCAGAGTAAGAGTTAAGACCTTAACCAGTAGGCCAGAGTAAGAGTTAAGACCTTAACCTGTAGGCCATAGTACGAGTCTAAGACCTTAGCTATTAGGCCAGAGTAAGAGTTAAGACCTTAGCTATTAGGCCAGAGTAAGAGTTAGGACCTTAACCAGTAGGCCAGAGTCCAAGTCTAAGACCTTAGCTATTAGGCCAGAGTAAGAGTTAAGACCTTAACAATTAGGCCAGAGTACGAGTCTAAGACCTTAGCTATTAGGCCACAGTAAGAGTTAAGACCTTAGCTATTAGGCCAGAGTAAGAGTTAAGACCTTAACCATTAGGCCAGAGTACGAGTCTAAGACCATAGCTATTAGGCCAGAGTAAGAGTTAAGACCTTAGCTATTAGGCCAGAGTAAGAGTTAAGACCTTAACCATTAGGCCAGAGTACGAGTCTAAGACCTTAGCTATTAGGCCAGAGTAAGACTTAAGACCTTAGCTATTAGGCCAGAGTAAGAGTTAAGACCTTAACCATTAGGCCAGAGTACAAGTCTAAGACCTTAGCTATTAGGCCAGATTAAGATTTAAGACCTTAGCTATTAGGCCAGAGTAATAGTTAACACCTTAGCTATTAGGCCAGAGTAGGAGTTAAGATCTTAGCTATTAGGCCAGAGTAAGAGTTAAGACCTTAGCTATTAGCCCAGAGTAAGAGTTAAGACCTTAACCATTAGGCCAGAGTACGAGTCTAAGACCTTAGCTATTAGGCCAGAGTAAGAGATAAGACCTTAACCAGTAGGCCAGAGTAAGAGTTAAGACCTTAACCATTAGGCCAGAGTACGAGTTAAGACCTTAACCTGTAGGCCATAGTACGAGTCTAAGACCTTAGCTATTAGGCCAGAGTAAGAGTTAAGACCGTATCTATTAGGCCAGAGTAAGAGTTAAGACCTTAACCATTAGGCCAGAGTCCGAGTCTAAGACCTTAGCTATTAGGCCAGTGTAAGAATTAAGACCTTAACCAGTAGGCCAGAGTACAAGTCTAAGACCTTAGCTATTAGGCCAGAGTAAGAGTTAAGACCTTAGCTATTAGGCCAGAGTAAGAGTTAAGACCTTAACCATTAGGCCAGAGTACGAGTCTAAGACCATAGCTATTTGGCCAGAATAAGAGTTAAGACCTTAGCTATTAGGCCAGAGTAAAAGTTAAGACCTTAACCTGTAGGCCATAGTACGAGTCTAAGTCCTTAGCTATTAGGCCAGAGTAAGAGTTAAGACCTTAACCATTAGGCCAGAGTACGAGTCTAAGTCCTTAGCTATTAGGCCAGAGTAAGAGTTAAGACCTTAAACATTAGGCCTGAGTACGAGTCTAAGACCTTAGCTATTAGGCCAGAGTAAGAGTTAAGACCTTAACCATTAGGCCAGAGTACGAGTCTAAGACCTTAGCTATTAGGCCAGAGTAAGAGTTAAGACCTTAACCAGTAGGCCAGAGTATGAGTCTAAGACCTTAGCTGTTAGGCCAGAGTAAGAGTTAAGACCTTAACCATTAGGCCAGAGTACGAGTCTAAGACCTTAGCTATTAGGCCAGAGTAAGAGTTAAGACCTTAACCAGTAGGCCAGAGTAAGAGTTAAGACGTTAACCAGTAGGCCAGAGTAAGAGTTAAGACCTTAACCATTAGGCCAGAGTACGAGTCTAAGACCTTAGCTATTAGGCCAGAGTAAGAGTTAAAACCGTAACCATTAGGCCAGAGTACGAGTCTAAGACCTTAGCTATTAGGCCAGAGTAAGAGTTAAGACCTTAACCAGTAGGTCAGAGTACGATTCTAAGACCTTAGCTATTAGGCCAGAGTAAGAGTTAAGACCTTAACCATTAGGCCAGAGTACGAGTCTAAGACCTTAGCTATTAGGCCAGAGTAAGAGTTAAGACCTTAACCATTAGGCCAGAGTACGAGTCTAAGACCTTAGCTATTAGGCCAGAGTAAGAGTTAAGACCTTAACCAGTAGGCCAGAGTACGAGTCTAAGACCTTAGCTATTAGGCCAGAGTAAGAGTTAAGACCTTAACCATTAGGCCAGAGTACGAGTCTAAGACCTTAGCTATTAGGCCAGAGTGAGACTTAAGACCTTAGCTATTAGGCCAGAGTAAGAGTTAAGACCTTAACCATTAGGCCAGAGTACAAGTCTAAGACCTTAGCTATTAGGCCAGATTAAGATTTAAGACCTTAGCTATTAGGCCAGAGTAATAATTAACACCTTAGCTATTAGGCCAGAGTAGGAGTTAAGATCTTAGCTATTAGGCCAGAGTAAGAGTTAAGACCTTAGCTATTAGGCCAGAGTAAGAGTTAAGACCTTAACCATTAGGCCAGAGTACGAGTCTAAGACCTTAGCTATTAGGCCAGAGTAAGAGTTAAGACCTTAACCATTAGGCCAGAGTACGAGTCTAAGACCTTAGCTTTTAGGCCAGAGTAAGAGTTAAGACCTTAGCTATTAGGCAAGAGTAAGAGTTAAGACCTTAACCAGTAGGCCAGAGTAAGAGTTAAGACCTTAACCTGTAGGCCATAGTACGAGTCTAAGACCTTAGCTATTAGGCCAGAGTAAGAGTTAAGACCTTAGCTATTAGGCCAGAGTAAGAGTTAAGACCTTAACCATTAGGCCAGAGTACGAGTCTAAGACCTTAGCTATAAGGCCAGAGTAAAAGTTAAGACCTTAGCTATTAGGCCAGAGTAAGAGTTAAGACCTTAACCAGTAGGCCAGAGTCCGAGTCTAAGACCTTAGCTATTAGGCCAGTGTAAGAGTTAAGACCTTAACCAGTAGGCCAGAGTACAAGTCTAAGACCTCAGCTATTAGGCCAGAGTAAGAGTTAAGACATTAGCTATTAGGCCAGAGTAAGAGTTAAGACCTTAACCATTAGGCCAGAGTACGAGTTTAAGACCTTAGCTATTAGGCCAGAGTAAGAGTTAAGACCTTAACCAGTAGGCCAGAGTACGAGTCTAAGACCTTAGCTATAAGGCCAGAGTAAGAGTTAAGACCTTAACCATTAGGCCAGAGTACGAGTCTAAGACCTTAGCTATTAGGCCAGAGTAAGAGTTAAGACCTTAGCTATTAGGCCAGAGTAAGAGTTAAGACCTTAACCATTAGGCCAGAGTACGAGTCTAAGACCATAGCTATTAGGCATGAGTAAGAGTTAAGACCTTAGCTATTAGGCCAGAGGGAGAGTTAAGACCTTAACCAGTAGGCCAGAGTAAGAGTTAAGACCTTAACCAGTAGGCCAGAGTACGAGTCTAAGACCTTAGCTATTAGGCCAGAGTAAGAGTTAAGACCTTAACCATTAGGCCAGAGTACGAGTCTAAGACCTTAGCTATTAGGCCAGAATAAGAGTTCAGACCTTAACCAGTGGGCCAGAGTAAGAGTTAAGACCTTAACCATTAGGCCAGAGTACGAGTCTAAGACCTTAGCTATTAGGCCAGAGTAAGAGTTAAGACCTTAACCTGTAGGCCATAGTACGAGTCTAAGACCTTAGCTATTAGGCCAGAGTAAGAGTTAAGACCTTAACCATTAGGCCAGAGTACGAGTCCAAGACCTTAGCTATTAGGCCAGAGTAAGAGTTAAGACCTTAGCTATTAGGCCAGAGTAAGAGTTAAGACCTTAACCATTAGGCCAGACTACGAGTCTAAGACCTTAGCTATTAGGCCAGAGTAAGAGTTAAGACCTTAGCTATTAGGCCAGAGTAAGAGTTAAGACCTTAGCTATTAGGCTAGAGTAAGAGTTAAGACCTTAACCATTAGAAGAGAGTATGAGTCAAAGACCTTAGCTATTAGGCCAGAGTAAGAGTTAAGACCTTAGCTATTAGGCCAGAGTAAGAGCTAAGACCTTAACCAGTAGGCCAGAGTAAGAGTTAAGACCTTAACCATTAGGCCAGAGTACGAGTCTAAGACCTTATCTATTAGGCCAGAGTAAGAGTTAAGACCTTAACCAGTAGGCCAGAGTAAGAGTTAAGACCTTAACCATTAGGCCAGAGTACGAGTCTAAGACCTTAGCTATTAGGCCAGAGTAAGAGTTAAGACCTTAGATATTAGGCCAGAGTAAGAGTTAAGACCTTAACCAGTAGGCCAGAGTAAGAATTAAGACCTTAACCATTAGGCCAGAGTACGACTCTAAGACCTTAGCTATTAGGCCAGAGTAAGAATTAAGACCTTAGCTATTAGGCCAGAGTAAGAGTTAAGACCTTAACATGTAGGCCAGAGTAAGAGTTAAGACCTTAACATGTAGGCCATAGTACGAATCTAAGACCTTAGCTATTAGGCCAGAGTAAGAGTTAAGACCTTAGCTATTAGGCCAGAGTAAGAGTTAAGACCTTAACCATTAGACGAGAGTACGAGTCAAAGACCTTAGCTATTAGGCCAGAGTAAGAGTTAAGACCTTAGCTATTAGGCCAGAGTAAGAGCTAAGACCTTAACCAGTAGGCCAGAGTAAGAGTTAAGACCTTAACCATTAGGCCAGAGTACGAGTCTAAGACCTTATCTATTAGGCCAGAGTAAGAGTTAAGACCTTAACCAGTAGGCCAGAGTAAGAGTTAAGACCTTAACCATTAGGCCAGAGTACGAGTCTAAGACCTTAGCTATTAGGCCAGAGTAAGAGTTAAGACCTTAGCTATTAGACCAGAGTAAGAGTTAAGACCTTAGATATTAGGCCAGAGTAAGAATTAATACCTTAACCATTAGGCCAGAGTACGAGTCTAAGACCTTAGCTATTAGGCCAGAGTAAGAGTTAAGACCTTAGCTATTAGGCCAGAGTAAGAGTTAAGACCTTAACCATTAGGCCAGAGTACGAGTCTAAGACCTTAGCTATTAGGCCAGAGTAAGAGTTAAGACCTTAACCATTAGGCCAGAGTACGAGTCTAAGACCTTAGCTATTAGGCCAGAGTAAGAGTTAAGACCTTAACCAGTAGGCCAGAGTACGAGTCTAAGACCTTAGCTATTAGGCCAGAGTAAGAGTTAAGACCTTAACCATTAGGCCAGAGTACGAGTCTAAGACCTTAGCTATTAGGCCAGAGTAAGAGTTAAGACCTTAACCAGAAGGCCAGAGTACGAGTCTAAGACCTTAGCTATTAGGCCAGAGTAAGAGTTAAGACCTTAACCATTAGGCCAGAGTACGAGTCTAAGACCTTAGCTATTAGGCCAGAGTAAGACTTAAGACCTTAGCTATTAGGCCAGAGTAAGAGTTAAGACCTTAACCATTAGGCCAGAGTACGAGTCTAAGACCATAGCTATTAGGCCAGAGTAAGAGTTAAGACCTTAGCTATTAGGCCAGAGTAAGAGTTAAGACCTTAGCTATTAGGCCAGAGTAAGAGTAAAGACCTTAACCAGTAGGCCAGAGTAAGAGTTAAGACCTTAACCATTAGACCAGAGTAAGAGTTAAGACCTTAGATATTAGGCCAGAGTAAGAGTTAAGACCTTAACCAGTAGGCCAGAGTAAGAGTTAAGACCTTAACCATTAGGCCAGAGTACGAGTCTAAGACCTTAGCTATTAGGCCAGAGTAAGAATTAAGACCTTAGCTATTAGGCCAGAGTAAGAGTTAAGACCTTAACCATTAGGCCAGAGTACGAGTCTAAGACCTTAGCTATTAGGCCAGAGTAAGAGTTAAGACCTTAACCATTAGGCCAGAGTACGAGTCTAAGACCTTAGCTATTAGGCCAGAGTAAGAGTTAAGACCTTAACCAGTAGGCCAGAGTACGAGTCTAAGACCTTAGCTATTAGGCCAGAGTAAGAGTTAAGACCTTAACCATTAGGCCAGAGTACGAGTCTAAGACCTTAGCTATTAGGCCAGAGTAAGAGTTAAGACCTTAACCAGAAGGCCAGAGTACGAGTCTAAGACCTTAGCTATTAGGCCAGAGTAAGAGTTAAGACCTTAACCAGTAGGCCAGAGTAAGAGTTAAGACCTTAACCATTAGGCCAGTGTACGAGTCTAAGACCTTAGCTATTAGGCCAGAGTAAGAGTTAAGACCTTAGCTATTAGACCAGAGTAAGAGTTAAGACCTTAGATATTAGGCCAGAGTAAGAGTTAAGACCTTAACCAGTAGGCCAGAGTAAGAGTTAAGACGTTAACCAGTAGGCCAGAGTAAGAGTTAAGACCTTAACCATTAGGCCATAGTACGAGTCTAAGACCTTAGCTATTAGGCCAGAGTAAGAATTAAGACCTTAGCTATTAGGCCAGAGTAAGAGTTAAGACCTTAACCAGAAGGCCAGAGTAAGAGTTAAGACCTTAACATGTAGGCCAGAGTAAGAATTAAGACCTTAGCTATTAGGCCAGAGTAAGAGTTAAGACCTTAACCAGTAGGCCAGAGTAAGAGTTAAGACCTTAACATGTAGGCCATAGTACGAATCTAAGACCTTAGCTATTAGGCCAGAGTAAGAGTTAAGACCTTAGCTATTAGGCCAGAGTAAGAGTTAAGACCTTAACCATTAGAAGAGAGTACGAGTCAAAGACCTTAGCTATTAGGCCAGAGTAAGAGTTAAGACCTTAGCTATTAGGCCAGAGTAAGAGCTAAGACCTTAACCAGTAAGCCAGAGTAAGAGTTAAGACCTTAACCATTAGGCCAGAGTACGAGTCTAAGACCTTATCTATTAGGCCAGAGTAAGAGTTAAGACCTTAACCAGTAGGCCAGAGTAAGAGTTAAGACCTTAACCATTAGGCCAGTGTACGAGTCTAAGACCTTAGCTATTAGGCCAGAGTAAGAGTTAAGACCTTAGCTATTAGACCAGAGTAAGAGTTAAGACCTTAGATATTAGGCCAGAGTAAGAGTTAAGACCTTAACCAGTAGGCCAGAGTAAGAGTTAAGACGTTAACCAGTAGGCCAGAGTAAGAGTTAAGACCTTAACCATTAGGCCATAGTACGAGTCTAAGACCTTAGCTATTAGGCCAGAGTAAGAATTAAGACCTTAGCTATTAGGCCAGAGTAAGAGTTAAGACCTTAACCAGAAGGCCAGAGTAAGAGTTAAGACCTTAACATGTAGGCCATAGTATGAATCTAAGACCTTAGCTATTAGGCCAGAGTAAGAGTTAAGACCTTAGCTATTAGGTCAGAGTTAGAGTTAAGACCTTAACCATTAGACGAGAGTACGAGTCAAAGACCTTAGCTATTAGGCCAGAGTAAGAGTTAAGACCTTTGCTATTAGGCCAGAGTAAGAGCCAAGACCTTAACCAGTAGGCCAGAGTAAGAGTTAAGACCTTAACCATTAGGCCAGAGTACGAGTCTAAGACCTTATCTATTAGGCCAGAGTAAGAGTTAAGACCTTAACCAGTAGGCCAGAGTAAGAGTTAAGACCTTAACCATTGGGCCAGAGTACAAGTCTAAGACCTTAGCTATTAGGCCAGAGTAAGAGTTAAGACCTTAGCTATTAGACCAGAGTAAGAGTTAAGACCTTATATATTAGGCCAGAGTAAGAGTTAAGACCTTAACCAGTAGGCCAGAGTAAGAGTTAAGACCTTAACCAGTATGCCAGAGTACGAGTCTAAGACCTTAGCTATTAGGCCAGAGTAAGAGTTAAGACCTTAACCAGTAGGCCAGAGTAAGAGTTAAGACCTTAACCATTAGACCAGAGTACGAGTCTAAGACCTTAGCTATTAGGCCAGAGTAAGAGTTAAGACCTTAGCTATTAGGCCAGAGTAAGAGTTAAGACCTTAACCATTAGGCCAGAGTAAGAGTCTAAGACCTTAGCTATTAGGCCAGAGTAAGATTTAAGACCTTAGCTATTAGGCCAGAGTAATAGTTAACACCTTAGCTATTAGGCCAGAGTAAGAGTTAAGACCTTAACCAGTAGGCCAGAGTAAGAGTTAAGACCTTAACCTGTAGGCCATAGTACGAGTCTAAGACCTTAGCTATTAGGCCAGAGTAAGAGTTAAGACCTTAGCTATTAGGCCAGAGTAAGAGTTAGGACATTAACCAGTAGGCCAGAGTCCAAGTCTAAGACCTTAACTATTAGGCCAGAGTAAGAGTTAAGACCTTAACAATTAGGCCAGAGTACGAGTCTAAGACCTTAGCTATTAGGCCTCAGTAAGAGTTAAGACCTTAGCTATTAGGCCAGAGTAAGAGTTAAGACCTTAAGCATTAGGCCAGAGTACGAGTCTAAGACCATAGCTATTAGGCCAGAGTAAGAGTTAAGACCTTAGCTATTAGGCCAGAGTAAGAGTTAAGACCTTAACCATTAGGCCAGAGTACGAGTCTAAGACCTTAGCTATTAGGCCAGAGTAAGACTTAAGACCTTAGCTATTAGGCCAGAGTAAGAGTTAAGACCTTAACCATTAGGCCAGAGTACAAGTCTAAGACCTTAGGTATTAGGCCAGATTAAGATTTAAGACCTTAGCTATTAGGCCAGAGTAATAGTTAACACCTTAGCTATTAGGCCAGAGTAGGAGTTAAGATCTTAGCTATTAGGCCAGAGTAAGAGTTAAGACCTTAGCTATTAGGCCAGAGTAAGAGTTAAGACCTTAACCATTAGGCCAGAGTACGAGTCTAAGACCTTAGCTATTAGGCCAGAGTAAGAGTTAAGACCTTAACCAGTAGGCCAGAGTAAGAGGTAAGACCTTAACCATTAGGCCAGAGTACGAGTTAAGACCTTAACCTGTAGGCCATAGTACGAGTCTAAGACCTTAGCTATTAGGCCAGAGTAAGAGTTAAGACCTTAGCTATTAGGCCAGAGTAAGAGTTAAGACCTTAACCATTAGGCCAGAGTACGAGTCTAAGACCTTAGCTATAAGGCCAGAGTAAGAGTTAGGACCTTAGCTATTAGGCCAGAGTAAGAGTTAAGACCTTAACCAGTAGGCCAGAGTCCGAGTCTAAGACCTTAGCTATTAGGCCAGTGTAAGAGTTAAGACCTTAACCAGTAGGCCAGAGTACAAGTCTAAGACCTTAGCTATTAGGCCAGAGTAAGAGTTAAGACCTTAGCTATTAGGCCAGAGTAAGAGTTAAGACCTTAACCATTAGGCCAGAGTACGAGTCTAAGACCATAGCTATTAGGCCAGAATAAGAGTTAAGACCTTAGCTATTAGGCCAGAGTAAGAGTTAAGACCTTAACCTGTAGGCCATAGTACGAGTCTAAGTCCTTAGCTATTAGGCCAGAGTAAGAGTTAAGACCTTAACCATTAGGCCAGAGTACGAGTCTAAGACCTTAGCTATTAGGCCAGAGTAAGAGTTAAGACCTTAGCTATTAGACCAGAGTAAGAGTTAAGACCTTAGATATTAGGCCAGAGTAAGAGTTAAGACCTTAACCATTAGGCCAGAGTACGAGTCTAAGACCTTAGCTATTAGGCCAGAGTAAGAGTTAAGACCTTAGCTATTAGGCCAGAGTAAGAGTTAAGACCTTAACCATTAGGCCAGAGTACGAGTCTAAGACCTTAGCTATTAGGCCAGAGTAAGAGTTAAGACCTTAACCATTAGGCCAGAGTACGAGTCTAAGACCTTAGCTATTAGGCCAGAGTAAGAGTTAAGACCTTAACCAGTAGGCGAGAGTACGAGTCTAAGACCTTAGCTATTAGGCCAGAGTAAGAGTTAAGACCTTACCCATTAGGCCAGAGTACAAGTCTAAGACCTTAGCTATTAGGCCAGAGTGAGACTTAAGACCTTAGCTATTAGGCCAGAGTAAGAGTTAAGACCTTAATTATTAGGCCAGAGTACAAGTCTAAGACCTTAGCTATTAGGCCAGATTAAGATTTAAGACCTTAGCTATTAGGCCAGAGTAATAGTTAACACCTTAGCTATTAGGCCAGAGTAGGAGTTAAGATCTTAGCTATTAGGCCAGAGTAAGAGTTAAGACCTTAGCTATTAGGCCAGAGTAAGAGTTAAGACCTTAACCATTAGGCCAGAGTACGAGTCTAAGACCTTAGCTATTAGGCCAGAGTAAGAGTTAAGACCTTAACCAGTAGGCCAGAGTAAGAGTTAAGACCTTAACCATTAGGCCAGAGTATGAGTCTAAGACCTTAGCTTTTAGGCCAGAGTAAGAGTTAAGACCTTAGCTATTAGGCCAGAGTAAGAGTTAAGACCTTAACCAGTAGGCCAGAGTAAGAGTTAAGACCTTAACCTGTAGGCCATAGTACGAGTCTAAGACCTTAGCTATTAGGCCAGAGTAAGAGTTAAGACCTTAGCTATTAGGCCAGAGTAAGAGTTAAGACCTTAACCATTAGGCCAGAGTACGAGTCTAAGACCTTAGCTATAAGGCCAGAGTAAGAGTTAAGACCTTAGCTATTAGGCCAGAGTAAGAGTTAAGACCTTAACCAGTAGGCCAGAGTCCGAGTCTAAGACCTTAGCTATTAGGCCAGTGTAAGAGTTAAGACCTTAACCAGTAGGCCAGAGTACAAGTCTAAGACCTTAGCTATTAGGCCAAAGTAAGAGTTAAGACCTTAGCTATTAGGCCAGAGTAAGAGTTAAGACCTTAACCATTAGGCCAGAGTACAAGTCTAAGACCTTAGCTATTAGGCCAGAGTAAGAGTTAAGACCTTAACCAGTAGGCCAGAGTACGAGTCTAAGACCTTAGCTATTAGGCCAGAGTAAGAGTTAAGACCTTAACCATTAGGCCAGAGTACGAGTCTAAGACCTTAGCTATTAGGCCAGAGTAAGAGTTAAGACCTTAGCTATTAGGCCAGAGTAAGAGTTAAGACCTTAACCATTAGGCCAGAGTACGAGTCTAAGACCATAGCTATTAGGCCAGAGTAAGAGTTAAGACCTTAGCTATTAGGCCAGAGGGAGAGTTAAGACCTTAACCAGTAGGCCAGAGTAAGAGTTAAGACCTTAACCAGTAGGCCAGAGTACGAGTCTAAGACCTTAGCTATTGGGCCAGAGTAAGAGTTAAGACCTTAACCATTAGTCCAGAGTACGAGTCTAAGACCTTAGCTATTAGGCCAGAGTAAGAGTTAAGACCTTAACCTGTAGGCCATAGTACGAGTCTAAGACCTTAGATATTAGGCCAGAGTAAGAGTTAAGACCTTAACCATTAGGCCAGAGTACGAGTCTAAGACCTTAGCTATTAGGCCAGAGTAAGAGTTAAGACCTTAGCTATTAGGCCAGAGTAAGAGTTAAGACCTTAACCATTAGGCCAGACTACGAGTCTAAGACCTTAGCTATTAGGCCAGAGTAAGAGTTAAGACCTTAGCTATTAGGCCAGAGTAAGAGTTAAGACCTTAGCTATTAGGCTAGAGTAAGAGTTAAGACCTTAACCATTAGAAGAGAGTACGAGTCAAAGACCTTAGCTATTAGGCCAGAGTAAGAGTTAAGACCTTAGCTATTAGGCCAGAGTAAGAGCTAAGACCTTAACCAGTAGGCCAGAGTAAGAGTTAAGACCTTAACCATTAGGCCAGAGTACGAGTCTAAGACCTTATCTATTAGGACAGAGTAAGAGTTAAGACCTTAACCAGTAGGCCAGAGTAAGAGTTAAGACCTTAACCATTAGGCCAGAGTACGAGTCTAAGACCTTAGCTATTAGGCCAGAGTAAGAGTTAAGACCTTAGCTATTAGACCAGAGTAAGAGTTAAGACCTTAGATATTAGGCCAGAGTAAGAGTTAAGACCTTAACCAGTAGGCCAGAGTAAGAATTAAGACCTTAACCATTAGGCCAGAGTACGACTCTAAGACCTTAGCTATTAGGCCAGAGTAAGAGTTAAGACCTTAGCTATTAGACCAGAGTAAGAGTTAAGACCTTAGATATTAGGCCAGAGTAAGAGTTAAGACCTTAACCAGTAGGCCAGAGTAAGAGTTAAGACCTTAACATGTAGGCCATAGTACGAATCTAAGACCTTAGCTATTAGGCCAGAGTAAGAGTTAGGACCTTAGCTATTAGGCCAGAGTAAGAGTTAAGACCTTAACCAGTAGGCCAGAGTCCGAGTCTAAGACCTTAGCTATTAGGCCAGTGTAAGAGTTAAGACCTTAACCAGTAGGCCAGAGTACAAGTCTAAGACCTTAGCTATTAGGCCAGAGTAAGAGTTAAGACCTTAGCTATTAGGCCAGAGTAAGAGTTAAGACCTTAACCATTAGGCCAGAGTACGAGTCTAAGACCATAGCTATTAGGCCAGAATAAGAGTTAAGACCTTAGCTATTAGGCCAGAGTAAGAGTTAAGACCTTAACCTGTAGGCCATAGTACGAGTCTAAGTCCTTAGCTATTAGGCCAGAGTAAGAGTTAAGACCTTAACCATTAGGCCAGAGTACGAGTCTAAGACCTTAGCTATTAGGCCAGAGTAAGAGTTAAGACCTTAGCTATTAGACCAGAGTAAGAGTTAAGACCTTAGATATTAGGCCAGAGTAAGAGTTAAGACCTTAACCATTAGGCCAGAGTACGAGTCTAAGACCTTAGCTATTAGGCCAGAGTAAGAGTTAAGACCTTAGCTATTAGGCCAGAGTAAGAGTTAAGACCTTAACCATTAGGCCAGAGTACGAGTCTAAGACCTTAGCTATTAGGCCAGAGTAAGAGTTAAGACCTTAACCATTAGGCCAGAGTACGAGTCTAAGACCTTAGCTATTAGGCCAGAGTAAGAGTTAAGACCTTAACCAGTAGGCGAGAGTACGAGTCTAAGACCTTAGCTATTAGGCCAGAGTAAGAGTTAAGACCTTACCCATTAGGCCAGAGTACAAGTCTAAGACCTTAGCTATTAGGCCAGAGTGAGACTTAAGACCTTAGCTATTAGGCCAGAGTAAGAGTTAAGACCTTAATTATTAGGCCAGAGTACAAGTCTAAGACCTTAGCTATTAGGCCAGATTAAGATTTAAGACCTTAGCTATTAGGCCAGAGTAATAGTTAACACCTTAGCTATTAGGCCAGAGTAGGAGTTAAGATCTTAGCTATTAGGCCAGAGTAAGAGTTAAGACCTTAGCTATTAGGCCAGAGTAAGAGTTAAGACCTTAACCATTAGGCCAGAGTACGAGTCTAAGACCTTAGCTATTAGGCCAGAGTAAGAGTTAAGACCTTAACCAGTAGGCCAGAGTAAGAGTTAAGACCTTAACCATTAGGCCAGAGTACGAGTCTAAGACCTTAGCTTTTAGGCCAGAGTAAGAGTTAAGACCTTAGCTATTAGGCCAGAGTAAGAGTTAAGACCTTAACCAGTAGGCCAGAGTAAGAGTTAAGACCTTAACCTGTAGGCCATAGTACGAGTCTAAGACCTTAGCTATTAGGCCAGAGTAAGAGTTAAGACCTTAGCTATTAGGCCAGAGTAAGAGTTAAGACCTTAACCATTAGGCCAGAGTACGAGTCTAAGACCTTAGCTATAAGGCCAGAGTAAGAGTTAAGACCTTAGCTATTAGGCCAGAGTAAGAGTTAAGACCTTAACCAGTAGGCCAGAGTCCGAGTCTAAGACCTTAGCTATTAGGCCAGTGTAAGAGTTAAGACCTTAACCAGTAGGCCAGAGTACAAGTCTAAGACCTTAGCTATTAGGCCAAAGTAAGAGTTAAGACCTTAGCTATTAGGCCAGAGTAAGAGTTAAGACCTTAACCATTAGGCCAGAGTACAAGTCTAAGACCTTAGCTATTAGGCCAGAGTAAGAGTTAAGACCTTAACCAGTAGGCCAGAGTACGAGTCTAAGACCTTAGCTATTAGGCCAGAGTAAGAGTTAAGACCTTAACCATTAGGCCAGAGTACGAGTCTAAGACCTTAGCTATTAGGCCAGAGTAAGAGTTAAGACCTTAGCTATTAGGCCAGAGTAAGAGTTAAGACCTTAACCATTAGGCCAGAGTACGAGTCTAAGACCATAGCTATTAGGCCAGAGTAAGAGTTAAGACCTTAGCTATTAGGCCAGAGGGAGAGTTAAGACCTTAACCAGTAGGCCAGAGTAAGAGTTAAGACCTTAACCAGTAGGCCAGAGTACGAGTCTAAGACCTTAGCTATTGGGCCAGAGTAAGAGTTAAGACCTTAACCATTAGTCCAGAGTACGAGTCTAAGACCTTAGCTATTAGGCCAGAGTAAGAGTTAAGACCTTAACCTGTAGGCCATAGTACGAGTCTAAGACCTTAGATATTAGGCCAGAGTAAGAGTTAAGACCTTAACCATTAGGCCAGAGTACGAGTCTAAGACCTTAGCTATTAGGCCAGAGTAAGAGTTAAGACCTTAGCTATTAGGCCAGAGTAAGAGTTAAGACCTTAACCATTAGGCCAGACTACGAGTCTAAGACCTTAGCTATTAGGCCAGAGTAAGAGTTAAGACCTTAGCTATTAGGCCAGAGTAAGAGTTAAGACCTTAGCTATTAGGCTAGAGTAAGAGTTAAGACCTTAACCATTAGAAGAGAGTACGAGTCAAAGACCTTAGCTATTAGGCCAGAGTAAGAGTTAAGACCTTAGCTATTAGGCCAGAGTAAGAGCTAAGACCTTAACCAGTAGGCCAGAGTAAGAGTTAAGACCTTAACCATTAGGCCAGAGTACGAGTCTAAGACCTTATCTATTAGGACAGAGTAAGAGTTAAGACCTTAACCAGTAGGCCAGAGTAAGAGTTAAGACCTTAACCATTAGGCCAGAGTACGAGTCTAAGACCTTAGCTATTAGGCCAGAGTAAGAGTTAAGACCTTAGCTATTAGACCAGAGTAAGAGTTAAGACCTTAGATATTAGGCCAGAGTAAGAGTTAAGACCTTAACCAGTAGGCCAGAGTAAGAATTAAGACCTTAACCATTAGGCCAGAGTACGACTCTAAGACCTTAGCTATTAGGCCAGAGTAAGAGTTAAGACCTTAGCTATTAGACCAGAGTAAGAGTTAAGACCTTAGATATTAGGCCAGAGTAAGAGTTAAGACCTTAACCAGTAGGCCAGAGTAAGAGTTAAGACCTTAACATGTAGGCCATAGTACGAATCTAAGACCTTAGCTATTAGGCCAGAGTAAGAGTTAAGACCTTAGCTATTAGGCCAGAGTAAGAGTTAAGACCTTAACCATTAGACGAGAGTACGAGTCAAAGACCTTATCTATTAGGCCAGAGTAAGAGTTAAGACCTTAACCAGTAGGCCAGAGTAAGAGTTAAGACCTTAACCATTAGGCCAGAGTACGAGTCTAAGACCTTAGCTATTAGGCCAGAGTAAGAGTTAAGACCTTAGCTATTAGACCAGAGTAAGAGTTAAGACCTTAGATATTAGGCCAGAGTAAGAGTTAATACCTTAACCATTAGGCCAGAGTACGAGTCTAAGACCTTAGCTATTAGGCCAGAGTAAGAGTTAAGACCTTAGCTAATAGGCCAGAGTAAGAGCTAAGACCTTAACCAGTAGGCCAGAGTCAGAGTTAAGACCTTAACCAGTAGGCCAGAGTACGAGTCTAAGACCTTAGCTATTAGGCCAGAGTAAGAGTTAAGACCTTAACCATTAGGCCAGAGTACGAGTCTAAGACCTTAGCTATTAGGCCAGGATAAGAGTTAAGACCTTAGCTATTAGGCCAGAGTAAGAGTTAAGACCTTAACCATTAGGCCAGAGTACGAGTCTAAGACCATAGCTATTAGGCCAGAGTAAGAGTTAAGACCTTAGCTATTAGGCCAGAGGGAGAGTTAAGACCTTAACCAGTAGGCCAGAGTAAGAGTTAAGACCTTAACCAGTAGGCCAGAGTACGAGTCTAAGACCTTAGCTATTGGGCCAGAGTAAGAGTTAAGACCTTAACCATTAGTCCAGAGTACGAGTCTAAGACCTTAGCTATTAGGCCAGAATAAGAGTTCAGACCTTAACCAGTGGCCCAGAGTAAGAGTTAAGACCTTAACCATTAGGCCAGAGTACGAGTCTAAGACCTTAGCTATTAGGCCAGAGTAAGAGTTAAGACCTTAACCTGTAGGCCATAGTACGAGTCTAAGACCTTAGCTATTAGGCCAGAGTAAGAGTTAAGACCTTAACCATTAGGCCAGAGTACGAGTCTAAGACCTTAGCTATTAGGCCAGAGTAAGAGTTAAGACCTTAGCTATTAGGCCAGAGTAAGAGTTAAGACCTTAACCATTAGGCCAGACTACGAGTCTAAGACCTTAGCTATTAGGCCAGAGTAAGAGTTAAGACCTTAGCTATTAGGCCAGAGTAAGAGTTAAGACCTTAGCTATTAGGCTAGAGTAAGAGTTAAGACCTTAACCATTAGAAGAGAGTACGAGTCAAAGACCTTAGCTATTAGGCCAGAGTAAGAGTTAAGACCTTAGCTATTAGGCCAGAGTAAGAGCTAAGACCTTAACCAGTAGGCCAGAGTAAGAGTTAAGACCTTAACCATTAGGCCAGAGTACGAGTCTAAGACCTTATCTATTAGGCCAGAGTAAGAGTTAAGACCTTAACCAGTAGGCCAGAGTAAGAGTTAAGACCTTAACCATTAGGCCAGAGTACGAGTCTAAGACCTTAGCTATTAGGCCAGAGTAAGAGTTAAGACCTTAGCTATTAGACCAGAGTAAGAGTTAAGACCTTAGATATTAGGCCAGAGTAAGAGTTAAGACCTTAACCAGTAGGCCAGAGTAAGAATTAAGACCTTAACCATTAGGCCAGAGTACGACTCTAAGACCTTAGCTATTAGGCCAGAGTAAGAATTAAGACCTTAGCTATTAGGCCAGAGTAAGAGTTAAGACCTTAACCAGTAGGCCAGAGTAAGAGTTAAGACCTTAACATGTAGGCCATAGTACGAATCTAAGACCTTAGCTATTAGGCCAGAGTAAGAGTTAAGACCTTAGCTATTAGGCCAGAGTAAGAGTTAAGACCTTAACCATTAGACGAGAGTACGAGTCAAAGACCTTATCTATTAGGCCAGAGTAAGAGTTAAGACCTTAACCAGTAGGCCAGAGTAAGAGTTAAGACCTTAACCATTAGGCCAGAGTACGAGTCTAAGACCTTAGCTATTAGGCCAGAGTAAGAGTTAAGACCTTAGCTATTAGACCAGAGTAAGAGTTAAGACCTTAGATATTAGGCCAGAGTAAGAGTTAATACCTTAACCATTAGGCCAGAGTACGAGTCTAAGACCTTAGCTATTAGGCCAGAATAAGAGTTAAGACCTTAGCTAATAGGCCAGAGTAAGAGCTAAGACCTTAACCAGTAGGCCAGAGTAAGAGTTAAGACCTTAACCATTAGGCCAGAGTACGAGTCTAAGACCTTATCTATTAGGCCAGAGTAAGAGTTAAGACCTTAACCAGTAGGCCAGAGTAAGAGTTAAGACCTTAACCATTAGGCCAGAGTACGAGTCTAAGACCTTAGCTATTAGGCCAGAGTAAGAGTTAAGACCTTAGCTATTAGACCAGAGTAAGAGTTAAGACCTTAGATATTAGGCCAGAGTAAGAGTTAATACCTTAACCATTAGGCCAGAGTACGAGTCTAAGACCTTAGCTATTAGGCCAGAGTAAGAGTTAAGACCTTAGCTAATAGGCCAGAGTAAGAGTTAAGACCTTAACCATTAGGCCAGAGTACGAGTCTAAGACCTTAACCATTAGGCCAGAGTACGAGTCTAAGACCTTAGCTATTAGGCCAGAGTAAGAGTTAAGACCTTAACCAGTAGGCCAGAGTACGAGTCTAAGACCTTAGCTATTAGGCCAGAGTAAGAGTTAAGACCTTAACCATTAGGCCAGAGTACGAGTCTAAGACCTTAGCTATTAGGCCAGAGTAAGAGTTAAGACCTTAACCAGAAGGCCAGAGTACGAGTCTAAGACCTTAGCTATTAGGCCAGAGTAAGAGTTAAGACCTTAACCATTAGGCCAGAGTACGAGTCTAAGACCTTAGCTATTAGGCCAGAGTAAGACTTAAGATCTTAGCTATTAGGCCAGAGTAAGAGTTAAGACCTTAACCATTAGGCCAGAGTACGAGTCTAAGACCATAGCTATTAGGCCAGAGTAAGAGTTAAGACCTTAGCTATTAGGCCAGAGTAAGAGTTAAGACCTTAGCTATTAGGCCAGAGTAAGAGTAAAGACCTTAACCAGTAGGCCAGCGTAAGAGTTAAGACCTTAACCAGTAGGCCAGAGTAAGAGTTAAGACCTTAACCATTAGACCAGAGTAAGAGTTAAGACCTTAGATATTAGGCCAGAGTAAGAGTTAAGACCTTAACCAGTAGGCCAGAGTAAGAGTTAAGACCTTAACCATTAGGCCAGAGTACGAGTCTAAGACCTTAGCTATTAGGCCAGAGTAAGAATTAAGACCTTAGCTATTAGGCCAGAGTAAGATTTAAGACCTTAACCATTAGGCCAGAGTACGAGTCTAAGACCTTAGCTATTAGGCCAGAGTAAGAGTTAAGACCTTAACCATTAGGCCAGAGTACGAGTCTAAGACCTTAGCTATTAGGCCAGAGTAAGAGTTAAGACCTTAACCAGTCGACCAGAGTACGTGTCTAAGACCTTAGCTATTAGGCCAGAGTAAGAGTTAAGACCTTAACCATTAGGCCAGAGTACGAGTCTAAGACCTTAGCTATTAGGCCAGAGTAAGAGTTAAGACCTTAACCAGAAGGCCAGAGTACGAGTCTAAGACCTTAGCTATTAGGCCAGAGTAAGTGTTAAGACCTTAACCATTAGGCCAGAGTACGAGTCTAAGACCTTAGCTATTAGGCCAGAGTAAGACTTAAGACCTTAGCTATTAGGCCAGAGTAAGAGTTAAGACCTTAACCATTAGGCCAGAGTACGAGTCTAAGACCATAGCTATTAGGCCAGAGTAAGAGTTAAGACCTTAGCTATTAGGCCAGAGTAAGAGTTAAGACCTTAGCTATTAGGCCAGAGTAAGAGTAAAGACCTTAACCAGTAGGCCAGCGTAAGAGTTAAGACCTTAACCAGTAGGCCAGAGTAAGAGTGAAGACCTTAACCATTAGACCAGAGTACGAGTCTAAGACCTTAGCTATTAGGCCAGAGTAAGAGTTAAGACCTTAACCAGTAGGCCAGAGTAAGAGTTAAGACCTTAACCAGTAGGCCAGAGTATGAGTCTAAGACCTTAGCTATTAGGCCAGAGTAAGAGTTAAGACCTTAACCAGTAGGCCAGAGTAAGAGTTAAGACCTTAACTTGTAGGCCATAGTACGAGTCTAAGACCTTAGCTATTAGGCCAGAGTAAGAGTTAAGACCTTAACCATTAGGCCAGAGTACGAGTCTAAGACCTTAGCTATTAGGCCAGAGTAAGAGTTAAGTCCTTAACCATTAGGCCAGAGTACTAGTCTAAGACCTTAGCTATTAGGCCAGAGTAAGAGTTAAGACCTTAACCAGTAGGCCAGAATACGAGTCTAAGACCTTAGCTATTAGGCCAGAGTAAGAGTTAAAACCGTAACCATTAGGACAGAGTACGAGTCTAAGACCTTAGCTATTAGGCCAGAGTAAGAGTTAAGACCTTAACCAGTAGGTCAGAGTACGATTCTAAGACCTTAGCTATTAGGCCAGAGTAAGAGTTAAGACCTTAACGATTAGGCCAGAGTACGAGTCTAAGACCTTAGCTATTAGGCCAGAGTAAGAGTTAAGACCTTAGCTATTAGGCCAGAGTAAGAGTTAAGACCTTAACCATTAGGCCAGAGTACGAGTCTCAGACCATAGCTATTAGGCCAGAGTAAGAGTTAAGACCTTAGCTATTAGGCCAGAGTAAGAGTAAAGACCTTAACAAGTAGGCCAGCGTAAGAGTTAAGACCTTAACCAGTAGGCCAGAGTAAGAGTTAAGACCTTAACCATTAGGCCAGAGTACGAGTCTAAGACATTAGCTATTAGGCCAGAGTAAGAGTTACGACCTTAACCAGTAGGCCAGAGTAAGAGTTAATACCTTAACCATTAGGCCAGAGTACGAGTCTAAGACCTTAGCTATTAGGCCAGCGTAAGAATTAAGACCTTAGCTGTTAGGCCAGAGTAAGAGTTAAGACCTTAACCAGTAGGCCAGAGTAAGAGTTAAGACCTTAACATGTAGGCCATAGTACGAATCTAAGACCTTAGCTATTAGGCCAGAGTAAGAGTTAAGACCTTAACCATTAGAAGAGAGTACGAGTCAAAGACCTTAGCTATTAGGCCAGAGTAAGAGTTAAGACCTTAGCTATTAGGCCAGAGTAAGAGCTAAGACCTTAACCAGTAGGCCAGAGTAAGAGTTAAGACCTTAACCATTAGGCCAGAGTACGAGTCTAAGACCTTATCTATTAGGCCAGAGTAAGAGTTAAGACCTTAACCAGTAGGCCAGAGTAAGAGTTAAGACCTTAACCATTAGGCCAGAGTACGAGTCTAAGACCTTAGCTATTAGGCCAGAGTAAGAGTTAAGACCTTAGCTATTAGACCAGAGTAAGAGTTAAGACCTTAGATATTAGGCCAGAGTAAGAGTTAAGACCTTAACCAGTAGGCCAGAGTAAGAGTTAAGACGTTAACCAGTAGGCCAGAGTAAGAGTTAAGACCTTAACCATTAGGCCATAGTACGAGTCTAAGACCTTAGCTATTAGGCCAGAGTAAGAATTAAGACCTTAGCTATTAGGCCAGAGTAAGAGTTAAGACCTTAACCAGAAGGCCAGAGTAAGAGTTAAGACCTTAACATGTAGGCCATAGTATGAATCTAAGACCTTAGCTATTAGGCCAGAGTAAGAGTTAAGACCTTAGCTATTAGGTCAGAGTTAGAGTTCAGACCTTAACCATTAGACGAGAGTACGAGTCAAAGACCTTAGCTATTAGGCCAGAGTAAGAGTTAAGACCTTTGCTATTAGGCCAGAGTAAGAGCCAAGACCTTAACCAGTAGGCCAGAGTAAGAGTTAAGACCTTAACCATTAGGCCAGAGTACGAGTCTAAGACCTTATCTATTAGGCCAGAGTAAGAGTTAAGACCTTAACCAGTAGGCCAGAGTAAGAGTTAAGACCTTAACCATTGGGCCAGAGTACGAGTCTAAGACCTTAGCTATTAGGCCAGAGTAAGAGTTAAGACCTTAGCTATTAGACCAGAGTAAGAGTTAAGACCTTATATATTAGGCCAGAGTAAGAGTTAAGACCTTAACCAGTAGGCCAGAGTAAGTGTTAAGACCTTAACCAGTAGGCCAGAGTACGAGTCTAAGACCTTAGCTATTAGGCCAGAGTAAGAGTTAAGACCTTAACCATTAGGCCAGAGTAAGAGTTAAGACCTTAACCATTAGGCCAGAGTACGAGTCTAAGACCTTAGCTATTAGGCCAGAGTAAGAGTTAAGACCTTAACCAGAAGGCCAGAGTACGAGTCTAAGACCTTAGCTATTAGGCCAGAGTAAGAGTTAAGACCTTAACCATTAGGCCAGAGTACGAGTCTAAGACCTTAGCTATTAGGCCAGAGTAAGACTTAAGACCTTAGCTATTAGGCCAGAGTAAGAGTTAAGACCTTAACCATTAGGCCAGAGTACGAGTCTAAGACCATAGCTATTAGGCCAGAGTAAGAGTTAAGACCTTAGCTATTAGGCCAGAGTAAGAGTTAAGACCTTAGCTATTAGGCCAGAGTAAGAGTAAAGACCTTAACCAGTAGGCCAGCGTAAGAGTTAAGACCTTAACCAGTAGGCCAGAGTAAGAGTGAAGACCTTAACCATTAGACCAGAGTACGAGTCTAAGACCTTAGCTATTAGGCCAGAGTAAGAGTTAAGACCTTAACCAGTAGGCCAGAGTAAGAGTTAAGACCTTAACCAGTAGGCCAGAGTATGAGTCTAAGACCTTAGCTATTAGGCCAGAGTAAGAGTTAAGACCTTAACCAGTAGGCCAGAGTAAGAGTTAAGACCTTAACTTGTAGGCCATAGTACGAGTCTAAGACCTTAGCTATTAGGCCAGAGTAAGAGTTAAGACCTTAACCATTAGGCCAGAGTACGAGTCTAAGACCTTAGCTATTAGGCCAGAGTAAGAGTTAAGTCCTTAACCATTAGGCCAGAGTACTAGTCTAAGACCTTAGCTATTAGGCCAGAGTAAGAGTTAAGACCTTAACCAGTAGGCCAGAATACGAGTCTAAGACCTTAGCTATTAGGCCAGAGTAAGAGTTAAAACCGTAACCATTAGGACAGAGTACGAGTCTAAGACCTTAGCTATTAGGCCAGAGTAAGAGTTAAGACCTTAACCAGTAGGTCAGAGTACGATTCTAAGACCTTAGCTATTAGGCCAGAGTAAGAGTTAAGACCTTAACGATTAGGCCAGAGTACGAGTCTAAGACCTTAGCTATTAGGCCGGAGTAAGAGTTAAGACCTTAGCTATTAGGCCAGAGTAAGAGTTAAGACCTTAACCATTAGGCCAGAGTACGAGTCTCAGACCATAGCTATTAGGCCAGAGTAAGAGTTAAGACCTTAGCTATTAGGCCAGAGTAAGAGTAAAGACCTTAACAAGTAGGCCAGCGTAAGAGTTAAGACCTTAACCAGTAGGCCAGAGTAAGAGTTAAGACCTTAACCATTAGGCCAGAGTACGAGTCTAAGACATTAGCTATTAGGCCAGAGTAAGAGTTAAGACCTTAACCAGTAGGCCAGAGTAAGAGTTAATACCTTAACCATTAGGCCAGAGTACGAGTCTAAGACCTTAGCTATTAGGCCAGCGTAAGAATTAAGACCTTAGCTGTTAGGCCAGAGTAAGAGTTAAGACCTTAACCAGTAGGCCAGAGTAAGAGTTAAGACCTTAACATGTAGGCCATAGTACGAATCTAAGACCTTAGCTATTAGGCCAGAGTAAGAGTTAAGACCTTAGCTATTAGGCCAGAGTAAGAGTTAAGACCTTAACCATTAGAAGAGAGTACGAGTCAAAGACCTTAGCTATTAGGCCAGAGTAAGAGTTAAGACCTTAGCTATTAGGCCAGAGTAAGAGCTAAGACCTTAACCAGTAGGCCAGAGTAAGAGTTAAGACCTTAACCATTAGGCCAGAGTACGAGTCTAAGACCTTATCTATTAGGCCAGAGTAAGAGTTAAGACCTTAACCAGTAGGCCAGAGTAAGAGTTAAGACCTTAACCATTAGGCCAGAGTACGAGTCTAAGACCTTAGCTATTAGGCCAGAGTAAGAGTTAAGACCTTAGCTATTAGACCAGAGTAAGAGTTAAGACCTTAGATATTAGGCCAGAGTAAGAGTTAAGACCTTAACCAGTAGGCCAGAGTAAGAGTTAAGACGTTAACCAGTAGGCCAGAGTAAGAGTTAAGACCTTAACCATTAGGCCATAGTACGAGTCTAAGACCTTAGCTATTAGGCCAGAGTAAGAATTAAGACCTTAGCTATTAGGCCAGAGTAAGAGTTAAGACCTTAACCAGAAGGCCAGAGTAAGAGTTAAGACCTTAACATGTAGGCCATAGTATGAATCTAAGACCTTAGCTATTAGGCCAGAGTAAGAGTTAAGACCTTAGCTATTAGGTCAGAGTTAGAGTTAAGACCTTAACCATTAGACGAGAGTACGAGTCAAAGACCTTAGCTATTAGGCCAGAGTAAGAGTTAAGACCTTTGCTATTAGGCCAGAGTAAGAGCCAAGACCTTAACCAGTAGGCCAGAGTAAGAGTTAAGACCTTAACCATTAGGCCAGAGTACGAGTCTAAGACCTTATCTATTAGGCCAGAGTAAGAGTTAAGACCTTAACCAGTAGGCCAGAGTAAGAGTTAAGACCTTAACCATTGGGCCAGAGTACGAGTCTAAGACCTTAGCTATTAGGCCAGAGTAAGAGTTAAGACCTTAGCTATTAGACCAGAGTAAGAGTTAAGACCTTATGTATTAGGCCAGAGTAAGAGTTAAGACCTTAACCAGTAGGCCAGAGTAAGTGTTAAGACCTTAACCAGTAGGCCAGAGTACGAGTCTAAGACCTTAGCTATTAGGCCAGAGTAAGAGTTAAGACCTTAACCATTAGGCCAGAGTAAGAGTTAAGACCTTAACCATTAGGCCAGAGTAAGAGTCTAAGACCTTAGCTATTAGGCCAGAGTAAGAGTTAAGACCTTAACCAGTGGGCCAGAGTAAGAGTTAAGACCTTAACCATTAGGCCAGAATACGAGTCTAAGACCTTAGCTATTAGGCCAGAGTAAGAGTTAAGACCTTAGCTATTAGGCCAGAGTAAGCGTTAAGACCTTAACCTGTAGGCCATAGTACGAGTCTAAGACCTTAGCTATTAGGCCAGAGTAAGAGTTAAGACCTTAACCATTAGGCCAGAGTACGAGTCTAAGACCTTAGCTATTAGGCCAGAGTAAGAGTTAACACCTTAGCTATTAGGCCAGAGTAAGAGTTAAGACCTTAACCATTAGGCCAGAGTACGAGTCTGAGACCTTAGCTATTAGGCCAGAGTAAGAGTTAAGACCTTAGCTATTAGGCCAGAGTAAGAGTTAAGACCTTAACCATTAGAAGAGAGTACGAGTCAAAGACCTTAGCTATTAGGCCAGAGTAAGAGTTAAGACCTTAGCTATTAGGCCAGAGTAAGAGCTAGGACCTTAACCAGTAGGCCAGAGTAAGAGTTAAGACCTTAACCATTAGGCCAGAGTACGAGTCTAAGACCTTATCTATTAGGCCAGAGTAAGAGTTAAGACCTTAACCAGTAGGCCAGAGTAAGAGTTAAGACCCTAACCATTAGGCCAGAGTACGAGTCTAAGACCTTAGCTATTAGGCCAGAGTAAGAGTTAAGACCTTAGCTATTAGACCAGAGTAAGAGTTAAGACCTTAGATATTAGGCCAGAGTAAGATTTAAGACCTTAACCAGTAGGCCAGAGTAAGAGTTCAGACCTTAACCATTAGGCCAGAGTACGAGTCTAAGACCTTAGCTATTAGGCCAGAGTAAGAATTAAGACCTTAGCTATTAGGCCAGAGTAAGAGTTAAGACCTTAACCAGTAGGCCAGAGTAAGAGTTAAGACCTTAACATGTAGGCCATAGTACGAATCTAAGACCTTAGCTATTAGGCCAGAGTAAGAGTTAAGACCTTAGCTATTAGGCCAGAGTAAGAGTTAAGACCTTAACCATTAGACGAGAGTACGAGTCAAAGACCTTAGATATTAGGCCAGAGTAAGAGTTAAGACCTTAGCTATTAGGCCAGAGTAAGAGCTAAGACCTTAACCAGTAGGCCAGAGTAAGAGTTAAGACCTTAACCATTAGGCCCGAGTACGAGTCTAAGACCTTAGCTATTAGGCCAGAGTAAGAGTTAAGACCTCAGCTATTAGGCCAGAGTAAGAGTTAAGACCTTAACCATTAGGCCAGAGTACGAGTCTAAGACCTTAGCTATTAGGCCAGAGTAAGAGTTAAGACCTTAGCCATTAGGCCAGAGTAAGAGTTAAGACCTTAACCATTAGGCCAGAGTAAGAGTCTAAGACCTTAGCTATTAGGCCAGAGTAAGATTTAAGACCTTAGCTATTAGGCCAGAATAATAGTTAACACCTTAGCTATTAGGCCAGAGTAAGAGTTAAGACCTTAACCAGTAGGCCAGAGTAAGAGTTAAGACCTTAACCTGTAGGCCATAGTACGAGTCTAAGACCTTAGCTATTAGGCCAGAGTAAGAGTTAAGACCTTAGCTATTAGGCCAGAGTAAGAGTTAGGACCTTAACCAGTAGGCCAGAGTCCAAGTCTAAGACCTTAGCTATTAGGCCAGAGTAAGAGTTAAGACCTTAACAATTAGGCCAGAGTACGAGTCTAAGACCTTAGCTATTAGGCCACAGTAAGAGTTAAGACCTTAGCTATTAGGCCAGAGTAAGAGTTAAGACCTTAACCATTAGGCCAGAGTACGAGTCTAAGACCATAGCTATTAGGCCAGAGTAAGAGTTAAGACCTTAGCTATTAGGCCAGAGTAAGAGTTAAGACCTTAACCATTAGGCCAGAGTACGAGTCTAAGACCTTAGCTATTAGGCCAGAGTAAGACTTAAGACCTTAGCTATTAGGCCAGAGTAAGAGTTAAGACCTTAACCATTAGGCCAGAGTACAAGTCTAAGACCTTAGCTATTAGGCCAGAGTAAGAGTTAAGACCTTAACCATTAGTCCAGAGTACAAGTCTAAGACCTTAGCTATTAGGCCAGAATAAGAGTTCAGACCTTAACCAGTGGGCCAGAGTAAGAGTTAAGACCTTAACCATTAGGCCAGAGTACGAGTCTAAGACCTTAGCTATTAGGCCAGAGTAAGAGTTAAGACCTTAACCTGTAGGCCATAGTACGAGTCTAAGACCTTAGCTATTAGGCCAGAGTAAGAGTTAAGACCTTAACCATTAGGCCAGAGTACGAGTCTAAGACCTTAGCTATTAGGCCAGAGTAAGAGTTAAGACCTTAGCTATTAGGCCAGAGTAAGAGTTAAGACCTTAACCATTAGGCCAGACTACGAGTCTAAGACCTTAGCTATTAGGCCAGAGTAAGAGTTAAGACCTTAGCTATTAGGCCAGAGTAAGAGTTAAGACCTTAGCTATTAGGCTAGAGTAAGAGTTAAGACCTTAACCATTAGAAGAGAGTACGAGTCAAAGACCTTAGCTATTAGGCCAGAGTAAGAGTTAAGACCTTAGCTATTAGGCCAGAGTAAGAGCTAAGACCTTAAACAGTAGGCCAGAGTAAGAGTTAAGACCTTAACCATAAGGCCAGAGTACAAGTCTAAGACCTTATCTATTAGGCCAGAGTAAGAGTTAAGACCTTAACCAGTAGGCCAGAGTAAGAGTTAAGACCTTAACCATTAGGCCAGAGTACGAGTCTAAGACCTTAGCTATTAGGCCAGAGTAAGAGTTAAGACCTTAGCTATTAGACCAGAGTAAGAGTTAAGACCTTAGATATTAGGCCAGAGTAAGAGTTAAGACCTTAACCAGAAGGCCAGAGTAAGAATTAAGACCTTAACCATTAGGCCAGAGTACGACTCTAAGACCTTAGCTATTAGGCCAGAGTAAGAATTAAGACCTTAGCTATTAGGCCAGAGTAAGAGTTAAGACCTTAACCAGTAGGCCAGAGTAAGAGTTAAGACCTTAACATGTAGGCCATAGTACGAATCTAAGACCTTAGCTATTAGGCCAGAGTAAGAGTTAAGACCTTAGCTATTAGGCCAGAGTAAGAGTTAAGACCTTAACCATTAGACGAGAGTACGAGTCAAAGACCTTAGCTATTAGGCCAGAGTAAGAGTTAAGACCTTAGCTATTAGGCCAGAGTAAGAGCTAAGACCTTAACCAGTAGGCCAGAGTAAGAGTTAAGACCTTAACCATTAGGCCAGAGTACGAGTCTAAGACCTTATCTATTAGGCCAGAGTAAGAGTTAAGACCTTAACCAGTAGGCCAGAGTAAGAGTTAAGACCTTAACCATTAGGCCAGAGTACGAGTCTAAGACCTTAGCTATTAGGCCAGAGTAAGAGTTAAGACCTTAGCTATTAGACCAGAGTAAGAGTTAAGACCTTAGATATTGGGCCAGAGTAAGAGTTAATACCTTAACCATTAGGCCAGAGTACGAGTCTAAGACCTTAGCTATTAGGCCAGAGTAAGAGTTAAGACCTTAGCTAATAGGCCAGAGTAAGAGTTAAGACCTTAACCATTAGGCCAGAGTACGAGTCTAAGACCTTAACCATTAGGCCAGAGTACGAGTCTAAGACCTTAGCTATTAGGCCAGAGTAAGAGTTAAGACCTTAACCAGTAGGCCAGAGTACGAGTCTAAGACCTTAGCTATTAGGCCAGAGTAAGAGTTAAGACCTTAACCATTAGGCCAGAGTATGAGTCTAAGACCTTAGCTATTAGGCCAGAGTAAGAGTTAAGACCTTAACCAGAAGGCCAGAGTACGAGTCTAAGACCTTAGCTATTAGGCCAGAGTAAGAGTTAAGACCTTAACCATTAGGCCAGAGTACGAGTCTAAGACCTTAGCTATTAGGCCAGAGTAAGACTTAAGATCTTAGCTATTAGGCCAGAGTAAGAGTTAAGACCTTAACCATTAGGCCAGAGTACGAGTCTAAGACCATAGCTATTAGGCCAGAGTAAGAGTTAAGACCTTAGCTATTAGGCCAGAGTAAGAGTTAAGACCTTAGCTATTAGGCCAGAGTAAGAGTAAAGACCTTAACCAGTAGGCCAGCGTAAGAGTTAAGACCTTAACCAGTAGGCCAGAGTAAGCGTTAAGACCTTAACCATTAGACCAGAGTAAGAGTTAAGACCTTAGATATTAGGCCAGAGTAAGAGTTAAGACCTTAACCAGTAGGCCAGAGTAAGAGTTAAGACCTTAACCATTAGGCCAGAGTACGAGTCTAAGACCTTAGCTATTAGGCCAGAGTAAGAATTAAGACCTTAGCTATTAGGCCAGAGTAAGAGTTAAGACCTTAACCATTAGGCCAGAGTACGAGTCTAAGACCTTAGCTATTAGGCCAGAGTAAGAGTTAAGACCTTAACCATTAGGCCAGAGTACGAGTCTAAGACCTTAGCTATTAGGCCAGAGTAAGAGTTAAGACCTTAACCAGTAGGCCAGAGTACGAGTCTAAGACCTTAGCTATTAGGCCAGAGTAAGAGTTAAGACCTTAACCATTAGGCCAGAGTACGAGTCTAAGACCTTAGCTATTAGGCCAGAGTAAGAGTTAAGACCTTAACCAGAAGGCCAGAGTACGAGTCTAAGACCTTAGCTATTAGGCCAGAGTAAGAGTTAAGACCTTAACCATTAGGCCAGAGTACGAGTCTAAGACCTTAGCTATTAGGCCAGAGTAAGACTTAAGACCTTAGCTATTAGGCCAGAGTAAGAGTTAAGACCTTAACCATTAGGCCAGAGTACGAGTCTAAGACCATAGCTATTAGGCCAGAGTAAGAGTTAAGACCTTAGCTATTAGGCCAGAGTAAGAGTTAAGACCTTAGCTATTAGGCCAGAGTAAGAGTAAAGACCTTAACCAGTAGGCCAGCGTAAGAGTTAAGACCTTAACCAGTAGGCCAGAGTAAGAGTTAAGACCTTAACCATTAGACCAGAGTACGAGTCTAAGACCTTAGCTATTAGGCCAGAGTAAGAGTTAAGACCTTAACCAGTAGGCCAGAGTAAGAGTTAAGACCTTAACCAGTAGGCCAGAGTATGAGTCTAAGACCTTAGCTATTAGGCCAGAGTAAGAGTTAAGACCTTAACCAGTATGCCAGAGTAAGAGTTAAGACCTTAACTTGTAGGCCATAGTACGAGTCTAAGACCTTAGCTATTAGGCCAGAGTAAGAGTTAAGACCTTAACCATTAGGCCAGAGTACGAGTCTAAGACCTTAGCTATTAGGCCAGAGTAAGAGTTAAGTCCTTAACCATTAGGCCAGAGTACTAGTCTAAGACCTTAGCTATTAGGCCAGAGTAAGAGTTAAGACCTTAACCAGTAGGCCAGAGTACGAGTCTAAGACCTTAGCTATTAGGCCAGAGTAAGAGTTAAAACCGTAACCATTAGGCCAGAGTACGAGTCTAAGACCTTAGCTATTAGGCCAGAGTAAGAGTTAAGACCTTAACCAGTAGGTCAGAGTACGATTCTAAGACCTTAGCTATTAGGCCAGAGTAAGAGTTAAGACCTTAACGATTAGGCCAGAGTACGAGTCTAAGACCTTAGCTATTAGGCCAGAGTAAGAGTTAAGACCTTAGCTATTAGGCCAGAGTAAGAGTTAAGACCTTAACCATTAGGCCAGAGTACGAGTCTCAGACCATAGCTATTAGGCCAGAGTAAGAGTTAAGACCTTAGCTATTAGGCCAGAGTAAGAGTAAAGACCTTAACAAGTAGGCCAGCGTAAGACTTAAGACCTTAACCAGTAGGCCAGAGTAAGAGTTAAGACCTTAACCATTAGGCCAGAGTACGAGTCTAAGACATTAGCTATTAGGCCAGAGTAAGAGTTAAGACCTTAACCAGTAGGCCAGAGTAAGAGTTAATACCTTAACCATTAGGCCAGAGTACGAGTCTAAGACCTTAGCTATTAGGCCAGCGTAAGAATTAAGACCTTAGCTATTAGGCCAGAGTAAGAGTTAAGACCTCAACCAGTAGGCCAGAGTAAGAGTTAAGACCTTAACATGTAGGCCATAGTACGAATCTAAGACCTTAGCTATTAGGCCAGAGTAAGAGTTAAGACCTTAGCTATTAGGCCAGAGTAAGAGTTAAGACCTTAACCATTAGAAGAGAGTACGAGTCAAAGACCTTAGCTATTAGGCCAGAGTAAGAGTTAAGACCTTAACCATTAGGCCAGAGTACAAGTCTAAGACCTTATCTATTAGGCCAGAGTAAGAGTTAAGACCTTAACCAGTAGGCCAGAGTAAGAGTTAAGACCTTAACCATTAGGCCAGAGTACGAGTCTAAGACCTTAGCTATTAGGCCAGAGTAAGAGTTAAGACCTTAGCTATTAGACCAGAGTAAGAGTTAAGACCTTAGATATTAGGCCAGAGTAAGAGTTAAGACCTTAACCAGTAGGCCAGAGTAAGAGTTAAGACGTTAACCAGTAGGCCAGAGTAAGAGTTAAGACCTTAACCATTAGGCCATAGTACGAGTCTAAGACCTTAGCTATTAGGCCAGAGTAAGAATTAAGACCTTAGCTATTAGGCCAGAGTAAGAGTTAAGACCTTAACCAGAAGGCCAGAGTAAGAGTTAAGACCTTAACATGTAGGCCATAGTATGAATCTAAGACCTTAGCTATTAGGCCAGAGTAAGAGTTAAGACCTTAGCTATTAGGTCAGAGTTAGAGTTAAGACCTTAACCATTAGACGAGAGTACGAGTCAAAGACCTTAGCTATTAGGCCAGAGTAAGAGTTAAGACCTTTGCTATTAGGCCAGAGTAAGAGCCAAGACCTTAACCAGTAGGCCAGAGTAAGAGTTAAGACCTTAACTATTAGGCCAGAGTACGAGTCTAAGACCTTATCTATTAGGCCAGAGTAAGAGTTAAGACCTTAACCAGTAGGCCAGAGTAAGTGTTAAGACCTTAACCAGTAGGCCAGAGTACGAGTCTAAGACCTTAGCTATTAGGCCAGAGTAAGAGTTAAGACCTTTGCTATTAGGCCAGAGTAAGAGCCAAGACCTTAACCAGTAGGCCAGAGTAAGAGTTAAGACCTTAACTATTAGGCCAGAGTACGAGTCTAAGACCTTAGCTATTAGGCCAGAGTAAGAGTTAAGACCTTAGCTATTAGACCAGAGTAAGAGTTAAGACCTTATATATTAGGCCAGAGTAAGAGTTAAGACCTTAACCAGTAGGCCAGAGTAAGTGTTAAGACCTTAACCAGTAGGCCAGAGTACGAGTCTAAGACCTTAGCTATTAGGCCAGAGTAAGAGTTAAGACCTTAACCATTAGGCCAGAGTAAGAGTTAAGACCTTAACCATTAGGCCAGAGTAAGAGTCTAAGACCTTAGCTATTAGGCCAGAGTAAGAGTTAAGACCTTAACCAGTGGGCCAGAGTAAGAGTTAAGACCTTAACCATTAGGCCAGAGTACGAGTCTAAGACCTTAGCTATTAGGCCAGAGTAAGAGTTAAGACCTTAGCTATTAGGCCAGAGTAAGCGTTAAGACCTTAACCTGTAGGCCATAGTACGAGTCTAAGACCTTAGCTATTAGGCCAGAGTAAGAGTTAAGACCTTAACCATTAGGCCAGAGTACGAGTCTAAGACCTTAGCTATTAGGCCAGAGTAAGAGTTAACACCTTAGCTATTAGGCCAGAGTAAGAGTTAAGACCTTAACCATTAGGCCAGAGTACGAGTCTGAGACCTTAGCTATTAGGCCAGAGTAAGAGTTAAGACCTTAGCTATTAGGCCAGAGTAAGAGTTAAGACCTTAACCATTAGAAGAGAGTACGAGTCAAAGACCTTAGCTATTAGGCCAGAGTAAGAGTTAAGACCTTAGCTATTAGGCCAGAGTAAGAGCTAAGACCTTAACCAGTAGGCCAGAGTAAGAGTTAAGACCTTAACCATTAGGCCAGAGTACGAGTCTAAGACCTTATCTATTAGGCCAGAGTAAGAGTTAAGACCTTAACCAGTAGGCCAGAGTAAGAGTTAAGACCCTAACCATTAGGCCAGAGTACGAGTCTAAGACCTTAGCTATTAGGCCAGAGTAAGAGTTAAGACCTTAGCTATTAGACCAGAGTAAGAGTTAAGACCTTAGATATTAGGCCAGAGTAAGATTTAAGACCTTAACCAGTAGGCCAGAGTAAGAGTTCAGACCTTAACCATTAGGCCAGAGTACGAGTCTAAGACCTTAGCTATTAGGCCAGAGTAAGAATTAAGACCTTAGCTATTAGGCCAGAGTAAGAGTTAAGACCTTAACCAGTAGGCCAGAGTAAGAGTTAAGACCTTAACATGTAGGCCATAGTACGAATCTAAGACCTTAGCTATTAGGCCAGAGTAAGAGTTAAGACCTTAGCTATTAGGCCAGAGTAAGAGTTAAGACCTTAACCATTAGACGAGAGTACGAGTCAAAGACCTTAGATATTAGGCCAGAGTAAGAGTTAAGACCTTAGCTATTAGGCCAGAGTAAGAGCTAAGACCTTAACCAGTAGGCCAGAGTAAGAGTTAAGACCTTAACCATTAGGCCAGAGTACGAGTCTAAGACCTTAGCTATTAGGCCAGAGTAAGAGTTAAGACCTCAGCTATTAGGCCAGAGTAAGAGTTAAGACCTTAACCATTAGGCCAGAGTACGAGTCTAAGACCTTAGCTATTAGGCCAGAGTAAGAGTTAAGACCTTAGCTATTAGGCCAGAGTAAGAGTTAAGACCTTAACCATTAGGCCAGAGTAAGAGTCTAAGACCTTAGCTATTAGGCCAGAGTAAGATTTAAGACCTTAGCTATTAGGCCAGAATAATAGTTAACACCTTAGCTATTAGGCCAGAGTAAGAGTTAAGACCTTAACCAGTAGGCCAGAGTAAGAGTTAAGACCTTAACCTGTAGGCCATAGTACGAGTCTAAGACCTTAGCTATTAGGCCAGAGTAAGAGTTAAGACCTTAGCTATTAGGCCAGAGTAAGAGTTAGGACCTTAACCAGTAGGCCAGAGTCCAAGTCTAAGACCTTAGCTATTAGGCCAGAGTAAGAGTTAAGACCTTAACAATTAGGCCAGAGTACGAGTCTAAGACCTTAGCTATTAGGCCACAGTAAGAGTTAAGACCTTAGCTATTAGGCCAGAGTAAGAGTTAAGACCTTAACCATTAGGCCAGAGTACGAGTCTAAGACCATAGCTATTAGGCCAGAGTAAGAGTTAAGACCTTAGCTATTAGGCCAGAGTAAGAGTTAAGACCTTAACCATTAGGCCAGAGTACGAGTCTAAGACCTTAGCTATTAGGCCAGAGTAAGACTTAAGACCTTAGCTATTAGGCCAGAGTAAGAGTTAAGACCTTAACCATTAGGCCAGAGTACAAGTCTAAGACCTTAGCTATTAGGCCAGATTAAGATTTAAGACCTTAGCTATTAGGCCAGAGTAATAGTTAACACCTTAGCTATTAGGCCAGAGTAGGAGTTAAGATCTTAGCTATTAGGCCAGAGTAAGAGTTAAGACCTTAGCTATTAGCCCAGAGTAAGAGTTAAGACCTTAACCATTAGGCCAGAGTACGAGTCTAAGACCTTAGCTATTAGGCCAGAGTAAGAGATAAGACCTTAACCAGTAGGCCAGAGTAAGAGTTAAGACCTTAACCATTAGGCCAGAGTACGAGTTAAGACCTTAACCTGTAGGCCATAGTACGAGTCTAAGACCTTAGCTATTAGGCCAGAGTAAGAGTTAAGACCTTATCTATTAGGCCAGAGTAAGAGTTAAGACCTTAACCATTAGGCCAGAGTCCGAGTCTAAGACCTTAGCTATTAGGCCAGTGTAAGAATTAAGACCTTAACCAGTAGGCCAGAGTACAAGTCTAAGACCTTAGCTATTAGGCCAGAGTAAGAGTTAAGACCTTAGCTATTAGGCCAGAGTAAGAGTTAAGACCTTAACCATTAGGCCAGAGTACGAGTCTAAGACCATAGCTATTTGGCCAGAATAAGAGTTAAGACCTTAGCTATTAGGCCAGAGTAAAAGTTAAGACCTTAACCTGTAGGCCATAGTACGAGTCTAAGTCCTTAGCTATTAGGCCAGAGTAAGAGTTAAGACCTTAACCATTAGGCCAGAGTACGAGTCTAAGACCTTAGCTATTAGGCCAGAGTAAGAGTTAAGACCTTAAACATTAGGCCTGAGTACGAGTCTAAGACCTTAGCTATTAGGCCAGAGTAAGAGTTAAGACCTTAACCATTAGGCCAGAGTACGAGTCTAAGACCTTAGCTATTAGGCCAGAGTAAGAGTTAAGACCTTAACCAGTAGGCCAGAGTATGAGTCTAAGACCTTAGCTGTTAGGCCAGAGTAAGAGTTAAGACCTTAACCATTAGGCCAGAGTACGAGTCTAAGACCTTAGCTATTAGGCCAGAGTAAGAGTTAAGACCTTAACCAGTAGGCCAGAGTACGAGTCTAAGACCTTAGCTATTAGGCCAGAGTAAGAGTTAAGACCTTAACAATTAGGCCAGAGTACGAGTCTAAGACCTTAGCTATTAGGCCAGAGTAAGAGTTAAGACCTTAGCTATTAGGCCAGAGTAAGAGTTAAGACCTTAACCATTAGGCCAGAGTACGAGTCTAAGACCATAGCTATTAGGCCAGAGTAAGAGTTAAGACCTTAGCTATTAGGCCAGAGTACGAGTTAAGACCTTAACCAGTAGGCCAGAGTAAGAGTTAAGACCTTAACCAGTAGGCCAGAGTACGAGTCTAAGACCTTAGCTATTAGGCCAGAGTAAGAGTTAAGACCTTAACCATTAGGCCAGAGTACGAGTCTAAGACCTTAGCTATTAGGCCAGAATAAGAGTTCAGACCTTAACCAGTGGGCCAGAGTAAGAGTTAAGACCTTAACCATTAGGCCAGAGTACGAGTCTAAGACCTTAGCTATTAGGCCAGAGTAAGAGTTAAGACCTTAACCATTAGGCCAGAGTACGAGTCTAAGACCTTAGCTATTAGGCCAGAGTAAGAGTTAAGACCTTAGCTATTAGGCCAGAGTAAGAGTTAAGACCTTAACCATTAGGCCAGAGTACGAGTCTAAGACCTTAGCTATTAGGCCAGAGTAAGAGTTAAGACCTTAGCTATTAGGCCAGAGTAAGAGTTAAGACGTTAGCTATTAGGCTAGAGTAAGAGTTAAGACCTTAACCATTAGAAGAGAGTACGAGTCAAAGACCTTAGCTATTAGGCCAGAGTAAGAGTTAAGACCTTAGCTATTAGGCCAGAGTAAGAGCTAAGACCTTAACCAGTAGCCCAGAGTAAGAGTTAAGACCTTAACCATTAGGCCAGAGTACGAGTCTAAGACCTTATCTATTAGGCCAGAGTAAGAGTTAAGACCTTAACATGTAGGCCATAGTACGAATCTAAGACCTTAGCTATTAGGCCAGAGTAAGAGTTAAGACCTTAGCTATTAGGCCAGAGTAAGAGTTAAGACCTTAACCATTAGGCCAGAGTACGAGTCTAAGACCATAGCTATTAGGCCAGAGTAAGAGTTAAGACCTTAGCTATTAGGCCAGAGTAAGAGTTAAGACCTTAGCTATTAGGCCAGAGTAAGAGTAAAGACCTTAACCAGTAGGCCAGCGTAAGAGTTAAGACCTTAACCAGTAGGCCAGAGTAAGCGTTAAGACCTTAACCATTAGACCAGAGTAAGAGTTAAGACCTTAGATATTAGGCCAGAGTAAGAGTTAAGACCTTAACCAGTAGGCCAGAGTAAGAGTTAAGACCTTAACCATTAGGCCAGAGTACGAGTCTAAGACCTTAGCTATTAGGCCAGAGTAAGAATTAAGACCTTAGCTATTAGGCCAGAGTAAGAGTTAAGACCTTAACCATTAGGCCAGAGTACGAGTCTAAGACCTTAGCTATTAGGCCAGAGTAAGAGTTAAGACCTTAACCATTAGGCCAGAGTACGAGTCTAAGACCTTAGCTATTAGGCCAGAGTAAGAGTTAAGACCTTAACCAGTAGGCCAGAGTACGAGTCTAAGACCTTAGCTATTAGGCCAGAGTAAGAGTTAAGACCTTAACCATTAGGCCAGAGTACGAGTCTAAGACCTTAGCTATTAGGCCAGAGTAAGAGTTAAGACCTTAACCAGAAGGCCAGAGTACGAGTCTAAGACCTTAGCTATTAGGCCAGAGTAAGAGTTAAGACCTTAACCATTAGGCCAGAGTACGAGTCTAAGACCTTAGCTATTAGGCCAGAGTAAGACTTAAGACCTTAGCTATTAGGCCAGAGTAAGAGTTAAGACCTTAACCATTAGGCCAGAGTACGAGTCTAAGACCATAGCTATTAGGCCAGAGTAAGAGTTAAGACCTTAGCTATTAGGCCAGAGTAAGAGTTAAGACCTTAGCTATTAGGCCAGAGTAAGAGTAAAGACCTTAACCAGTAGGCCAGCGTAAGAGTTAAGACCTTAACCAGTAGGCCAGAGTAAGAGTTAAGACCTTAACCATTAGACCAGAGTACGAGTCTAAGACCTTAGCTATTAGGCCAGAGTAAGAGTTAAGACCTTAACCAGTAGGCCAGAGTAAGAGTTAAGACCGTAACCAGTAGGCCAGAGTATGAGTCTAAGACCTTAGCTATTAGGCCAGAGTAAGAGTTAAGACCTTAACCAGTAGGCCAGAGTAAGAGTTAAGACCTTAACTTGTAGGCCATAGTACGAGTCTAAGACCTTAGCTATTAGGCCAGAGTAAGAGTTAAGACCTTAACCATTAGGCCAGAGTACGAGTCTAAGACCTTAGCTATTAGGCCAGAGTAAGAGTTAAGTCCTTAACCATTAGGCCAGAGTACTAGTCTAAGACCTTAGCTATTAGGCCAGAGTAAGAGTTAAGACCTTAACCAGTAGGCCAGAGTATGAGTCTAAGACCTTAGCTATTAGGCCAGAGTAAGAGTTAAAACCGTAACCATTAGGCCAGAGTACGAGTCTAAGACCTTAGCTATTAGGCCAGAGTAAGAGTTAAGACCTTAACCATTAGGCCAGAGTAAGAGTTAAGACCTTAACCATTAGGCCAGAGTAAGAGTCTAAGACCTTAGCTATTAGGCCAGAGTAAGAGTTAAGACCTTAACCAGTGGGCCAGAGTAAGAGTTAAGACCTTAACCATTAGGCCAGAGTACGAGTCTAAGACCTTAGCTATTAGGCCAGAGTAAGAGTTAAGACCTTAGCTATTAGGCCAGAGTAAGCGTTAAGACCTTAACCTGTAGGCCATAGTACGAGTCTAAGACCTTAGCTATTAGGCCAGAGTAAGAGTTAAGACCTTAACCATTAGGCCAGAGTACGAGTCTAAGACCTTAGCTATTAGGCCAGAGTAAGAGTTAACACCTTAGCTATTAGGCCAGAGTAAGAGTTAAGACCTTAACCATTAGGCCAGAGTACGAGTCTGAGACCTTAGCTATTAGGCCAGAGTAAGAGTTAAGACCTTAGCTATTAGGCCAGAGTAAGAGTTAAGACCTTAACCATTAGAAGAGAGTACGAGTCAAAGACCTTAGCTATTAGGCCAGAGTAAGAGTTAAGACCTTAGCTATTAGGCCAGAGTAAGAGCTAAGACCTTAACCAGTAGGCCAGAGTAAGAGTTAAGACCTTAACCATTAGGCCAGAGTACGAGTCTAAGACCTTATCTATTAGGCCAGAGTAAGAGTTAAGACCTTAACCAGTAGGCCAGAGTAAGAGTTAAGACCCTAACCATTAGGCCAGAGTACGAGTCTAAGACCTTAGCTATTAGGCCAGAGTAAGAGTTAAGACCTTAGCTATTAGACCAGAGTAAGAGTTAAGACCTTAGATATTAGGCCAGAGTAAGATTTAAGACCTTAACCAGTAGGCCAGAGTAAGAGTTCAGACCTTAACCATTAGGCCAGAGTACGAGTCTAAGACCTTAGCTATTAGGCCAGAGTAAGAATTAAGACCTTAGCTATTAGGCCAGAGTAAGAGTTAAGACCTTAACCAGTAGGCCAGAGTAAGAGTTAAGACCTTAACATGTAGGCCATAGTACGAATCTAAGACCTTAGCTATTAGGCCAGAGTAAGAGTTAAGACCTTAGCTATTAGGCCAGAGTAAGAGTTAAGACCTTAACCATTAGACGAGAGTACGAGTCAAAGACCTTAGATATTAGGCCAGAGTAAGAGTTAAGACCTTAGCTATTAGGCCAGAGTAAGAGTTAATACCTTAGCTATTAGACCAGAGTAAGAGTTAAGACCTTAGATATTAGGCCAGAGTAAGATTTAAGACCTTAACCAGTAGGCCAGAGTAAGAGTTCAGACCTTAACCATTAGGCCAGAGTACGAGTCTAAGACCTTAGCTATTAGGCCAGAGTAAGAATTAAGACCTTAGCTATTAGGCCAGAGTAAGAGTTAAGACCTTAACCAGTAGGCCAGAGTAAGAGTTAAGACCTTAACATGTAGGCCATAGTACGAATCTAAGACCTTAGCTATTAGGCCAGAGTAAGAGCTAAGACCTTAACCAGTAGGCCAGAGTAAGAGTTAAGACCTTAACCATTAGGCCAGAGTACGAGTCTAAGACCTTAGCTATTAGGCCAGAGTAAGAGTTAAGACCTCAGCTATTAGGCCAGAGTAAGAGTTAAGACCTTAACCATTAGGCCAGAGTACGAGTCTAAGACCTTAGCTATTAGGCCAGAGTAAGAGTTAAGACCTTAGCTATTAGGCCAGAGTAAGAGTTAAGACCTTAACCATTAGGCCAGAGTAAGAGTCTAAGACCTTAGCTATTAGGCCAGAGTAAGATTTAAGACCTTAGCTATTAGGCCAGAATAATAGTTAACACCTTAGCTATTAGGCCAGAGTAAGAGTTAAGACCTTAACCAGTAGGCCAGAGTAAGAGTTAAGACCTTAACCTGTAGGCCATAGTACGAGTCTAAGACCTTAGCTATTAGGCCAGAGTAAGAGTTAAGACCTTATCTATTAGGCCAGAGTAAGAGTTAGGACCTTAACCAGTAGGCCAGAGTCCAAGTCTAAGACCTTAGCTATTAGGCCAGAGTAAGAGTTAAGACCTTAACAATTAGGCCAGAGTACGAGTCTAAGACCTTAGCTATTAGGCCACAGTAAGAGTTAAGACCTTAGCTATTAGGCCAGAGTAAGAGTTAAGACCTTAACCATTAGGCCAGAGTACGAGTCTAAGACCATAGCTATTAGGCCAGAGTAAGAGTTAAGACCTTAGCTATTAGGCCAGAGTAAGAGTTAAGACCTTAACCATTAGGCCAGAGTACGAGTCTAAGACCTTAGCTATTAGGCCAGAGTAAGACTTAAGACCTTAGCTATTAGGCCAGAGTAAGAGTTAAGACCTTAACCATTAGGCCAGAGTACAAGTCTAAGACCTTAGCTATTAGGCCAGATTAAGATTTAAGACCTTAGCTATTAGGCCAGAGTAATAGTTAACACCTTAGCTATTAGGCCAGAGTAGGAGTTAAGATCTTAGCTATTAGGCCAGAGTAAGAGTTAAGACCTTAGCTATTAGCCCAGAGTAAGGGTTAAGACCTTAACCATTAGGCCAGAGTACGAGTCTAAGACCTTAGCTATTAGGCCAGAGTAAGAGATAAGACCTTAACCAGTAGGCCAGAGTAAGAGTTAAGACCTTAACCATTAGGCCAGAGTACGAGTTAAGACCTTAACCTGTAGGCCATAGTACGAGTCTAAGACCTTAGCTATTAGGCCAGAGTAAGAGTTAAGACCTTATCTATTAGGCCAGAGTAAGAGTTAAGACCTTAACCATTAGGCCAGAGTCCGAGTCTAAGACCTTAGCTATTAGGCCAGTGTAAGAATTAAGACCTTAACCAGTAGGCCAGAGTACAAGTCTAAGACCTTAGCTATTAGGCCAGAGTAAGAGTTAAGACCTTAGCTATTAGGCCAGAGTAAGAGTTAAGACCTTAACCATTAGGCCAGAGTACGAGTCTAAGACCATAGCTATTTGGCCAGAATAAGAGTTAAGACCTTAGCTATTAGGCCAGAGTAAAAGTTAAGACCTTAACCTGTAGGCCATAGTACGAGTCTAAGTCCTTAGCTATTAGGCCAGAGTAAGAGTTAAGACCGTAACCATTAGGCCAGAGTACGAGTCTAAGACCTTAGCTATTAGGCCAGAGTAAGAGTTAAGACCTTAAACATTAGGCCTGAGTACGAGTCTAAGACCTTAGCTATTAGGCCAGAGTAAGAGTTAAGACCTTAACCATTAGGCCATAGTACGAATCTAAGACCTTAGCTATTAGGCCAGAGTAAGAGTTAAGACCTTAGCTATTAGGCCAGAGTAAGAGTTAAGACCTTAACCATTAGACGAGAGTACGAGTCAAAGACCTTAGCTATTAGGCCAGAGTAAGAGTTAAGACCTTAGCTATTAGGCCAGAGTAAGAGCTAAGACCTTAACCAGTAGGCCAGAGTAAGAGTTAAGACCTTAACCATTAGGCCAGAGTACGAGTCTAAGACCTTATCTATTAGGCCAGAGTAAGAGTTAAGACCTTAACCAGTAGGCCATAGTAAGAGTTAAGACCTTAACCATTAGGCCAGAGTACGAGTCTAAGACCTTAGCTATTAGGCCAGAGTAAGAGTTAAGACCTTAGCTATTAGACCAGAGTAAGAGTTAAGACCTTAGATATTGGGCCAGAGTAAGAGTTAATACCTTAACCATTAGGCCAGAGTACGAGTCTAAGACCTTAGCTATTAGGCCAGAGTAAGAGTTAAGACCTTAGCTAATAGGCCAGAGTAAGAGTTAAGACCTTAACCATTAGGCCAGAGTACGAGTCTAAGACCTTAACCATTAGGCCAGAGTACGAGTCTAAGACCTTAGCTATTAGGCCAGAGTAAGAGTTAAGACCTTAACCAGTAGGCCAGAGTACGAGTCTAAGACCTTAGCTATTAGGCCAGAGTAAGAGTTAAGACCTTAACCATTAGGCCAGAGTACGAGTCTAAGACCTTAGCTATTAGGCCAGAGTAAGAGTTAAGACCTTAACCAGAAGGCCAGAGTACGAGTCTAAGACCTTAGCTATTAGGCCAGAGTAAGAGTTAAGACCTTAACCATTAGGCCAGAGTACGAGTCTAAGACCTTAGCTATTAGGCCAGAGTAAGACTTAAGACCTTAGCTATTAGGCCAGAGTAAGAGTTAAGACCTTAACCATTAGGCCAGAGTACGAGTCTAAGACCATAGCTATTAGGCCAGAGTAAGAGTTAAGACCTTAGCTATTAGGCCAGAGTAAGAGTTAAGACCTTAGCTATTAGGCCAGAGTAAGAGTAAAGACCTTAACCAGTAGGCCAGCGTAAGAGTTAAGACCTTAACCAGTAGGCCAGAGTAAGAGTTAAGACCTTAACCATTAGACCAGAGTACGAGTCTAAGACCTTAGCTATTAGGCCAGAGTAAGAGTTAAGACCTTAACCAGTAGGCCAGAGTAAGAGTTAAGACCTTAACCAGTAGGCCAGAGTATGAGTCTAAGACCTTAGCTATTAGGCCAGAGTAAGAGTTAAGACCTTAACCAGTAGGCCAGAGTAAGAGTTAAGACCTTAACTTGTAGGCCATAGTACGAGTCTAAGACCTTAGCTATTAGGCCAGAGTAAGAGTTAAGACCTTAACCATTAGGCCAGAGTACGAGTCTAAGACCTTAGCTATTAGGCCAGAGTAAGAGTTAAGTCCTTAACCATTAGGCCAGAGTACTAGTCTAAGACCTTAGCTATTAGGCCAGAGTAAGAGTTAAGACCTTAACCAGTAGGCCAGAGTATGAGTCTAAGACCTTAGCTATTAGGCCAGAGTAAGAGTTAAAACCGTAACCATTAGGCCAGAGTACGAGTCTAAGACCTTAGCTATTAGGCCAGAGTAAGAGTTAAGACCTTAACCATTAGGCCAGAGTAAGAGTTAAGACCTTAACCATTAGGCCAGAGTAAGAGTCTAAGACCTTAGCTATTAGGCCAGAGTAAGAGTTAAGACCTTAACCAGTGGGCCAGAGTAAGAGTTAAGACCTTAACCATTAGGCCAGAGTACGAGTCTAAGACCTTAGCTATTAGGCCAGAGTAAGAGTTAAGACCTTAGCTATTAGGCCAGAGTAAGCGTTAAGACCTTAACCTGTAGGCCATAGTACGAGTCTAAGACCTTAGCTATTAGGCCAGAGTAAGAGTTAAGACCTTAACCATTAGGCCAGAGTACGAGTCTAAGACCTTAGCTATTAGGCCAGAGTAAGAGTTAACACCTTAGCTATTAGGCCAGAGTAAGAGTTTAGACCTTAACCATTAGGCCAGAGTACGAGTCTGAGACCTTAGCTATTAGGCCAGAGTAAGAGTTAAGACCTTAGCTATTAGGCCAGAGTAAGAGTTAAGACCTTAACCATTAGAAGAGAGTACGAGTCAAAGACCTTAGCTATTAGGCCAGAGTAAGAGTTAAGACCTTAGCTATTAGGCCAGAGTAAGAGCTAAGACCTTAACCAGTAGGCCAGAGTAAGAGTTAAGACCTTAACCATTAGGCCAGAGTACGAGTCTAAGACCTTATCTATTAGGCCAGAGTAAGAGTTAAGACCTTAACCAGTAGGCCAGAGTAAGAGTTAAGACCCTAACCATTAGGCCAGAGTACGAGTCTAAGACCTTAGCTATTAGGCCAGAGTAAGAGTTAAGACCTTAGCTATTAGACCAGAGTAAGAGTTAAGACCTTAGATATTAGGCCAGAGTAAGATTTAAGACCTTAACCAGTAGGCCAGAGTAAGAGTTCAGACCTTAACCATTAGGCCAGAGTACGAGTCTAAGACCTTAGCTATTAGGCCAGAGTAAGAATTAAGACCTTAGCTATTAGGCCAGAGTAAGAGTTAAGACCTTAACCAGTAGGCCAGAGTAAGAGTTAAGACCTTAACATGTAGGCCATAGTACGAATCTAAGACCTTAGCTATTAGGCCAGAGTAAGAGTTAAGACCTTAGCTATTAGGCCAGAGTAAGAGTTAAGACCTTAACCATTAGACGAGAGTACGAGTCAAAGACCTTAGATATTAGGCCAGAGTAAGAGTTAAGACCTTAGCTATTAGGCCAGAGTAAGAGCTAAGACCTTAACCAGTAGGCCAGAGTAAGAGTTAAGACCTTAACCATTAGGCCAGAGTACGAGTCTAAGACCTTAGCTATTAGGCCAGAGTAAGAGTTAAGACCTCAGCTATTAGGCCAGAGTAAGAGTTAAGACCTTAACCATTAGGCCAGAGTACGAGTCTAAGACCTTAGCTATTAGGCCAGAGTAAGAGTTAAGACCTTAGCTATTAGGCCAGAGTAAGAGTTAAGACCTTAACCATTAGGCCAGAGTAAGAGTCTAAGACCTTAGCTATTAGGCCAGAGTAAGATTTAAGACCTTAGCTATTAGGCCAGAATAATAGTTAACACCTTAGCTATTAGGCCAGAGTAAGAGTTAAGACCTTAACCAGTAGGCCAGAGTAAGAGTTAAGACCTTAACCTGTAGGCCATAGTACGAGTCTAAGACCTTAGCTATTAGGCCAGAGTAAGAGTTAAGACCTTAGCTATTAGGCCAGAGTAAGAGTTAGGACCTTAACCAGTAGGCCAGAGTCCAAGTCTAAGACCTTAGCTATTAGGCCAGAGTAAGAGTTAAGACCTTAACAATTAGGCCAGAGTATGAGTCTAAGACCTTAGCTATTAGGCCACAGTAAGAGTTAAGACCTTAGCTATTAGGCCAGAGTAAGAGTTAAGACCTTAACCATTAGGCCAGAGTACGAGTCTAAGACCATAGCTATTAGGCCAGAGTAAGAGTTAAGACCTTAGCTATTAGGCCAGAGTAAGAGTTAAGACCTTAACCATTAGGCCAGAGTACGAGTCTATGACCTTAGCTATTAGGCCAGAGTAAGACTTAAGACCTTAGCTATTAGGCCAGAGTAAGAGTTAAGACCTTAACCATTAGGCCAGAGTACAAGTCTAAGACCTTAGCTATTAGGCCAGATTAAGATTTAAGACCTTAGCTATTAGGCCAGAGTAATAGTTAACACCTTAGCTATTAGGCCAGAGTAGGAGTTAAGATCTTAGCTATTAGGCCAGAGTAAGAGTTAAGACCTTAGCTATTAGCCCAGAGTAAGAGTTAAGACCTTAACCATTAGGCCAGAGTACGAGTCTAAGACCTTAGCTATTAGGCCAGAGTAAGAGATAAGACCTTAACCAGTAGGCCAGAGTAAGAGTTAAGACCTTAACCATTAGGCCAGAGTACGAGTTAAGACCTTAACCTGTAGGCCATAGTACGAGTCTAAGACCTTAGCTATTAGGCCAGAGTAAGAGTTAAGACCTTATCTATTAGGCCAGAGTAAGAGTTAAGACCTTAACCATTAGGCCAGAGTCCGAGTCTAAGACCTTAGCTATTAGGCCAGTGTAAGAATTAAGACCTTAACCAGTAGGCCAGAGTACAAGTCTAAGACCTTAGCTATTAGGCCAGAGTAAGAGTTAAGACCTTAGCTATTAGGCCAGAGTAAGAGTTAAGACCTTAACCATTAGGCCAGAGTACGAGTCTAAGACCATAGCTATTTGGCCAGAATAAGAGTTAAGACCTTAGCTATTAGGCCAGAGTAAAAGTTAAGACCTTAACCTGTAGGCCATAGTACGAGTCTAAGTCCTTAGCTATTAGGCCAGAGTAAGAGTTAAGACCTTAACCATTAGGCCAGAGTACGAGTCTAAGACCTTAGCTATTAGGCCAGAGTAAGAGTTAAGACCTTAAACATTAGGCCTGAGTACGAGTCTAAGACCTTAGCTATTAGGCCAGAGTAAGAGTTAAGACCTTAACCATTAGGCCAGAGTACGAGTCTAAGACCTTAGCTATTAGGCCAGAGTAAGAGTTAAGACCTTAACCAGTAGGCCAGAGTATGAGTCTAAGACCTTAGCTGTTAGGCCAGAGTAAGAGTTAAGACCTTAACCATTAGGCCAGAGTACGAGTCTAAGACCTTAGCTATTAGGCCAGAGTAAGAGTTAAGACCTTAACCAGTAGGCCAGAGTACGAGTCTAAGACCTTAGCTATTAGGCCAGAGTAAGAGTTAAGACCTTAACAATTAGGCCAGAGTACGAGTCTAAGACCTTAGCTATTAGGCCAGAGTAAGAGTTAAGACCTTAGCTATTAGGCCAGAGTAAGAGTTAAGACCTTAACCATTAGGCCAGAGTACGAGTCTAAGACCATAGCTATTAGGCCAGAGTAAGAGTTAAGACCTTAGCTATTAGGCCAGAGTACGAGTTAAGACCTTAACCAGTAGGCCAGAGTAAGAGTTAAGACCTTAACCAGTAGGCCAGAGTACGAGTCTAAGACCTTAGCTATTAGGCCAGAGTAAGAGTTAAGACCTTAACCATTAGGCCAGAGTACGAGTCTAAGACCTTAGCTATTAGGCCAGAATAAGAGTTCAGACCTTAACCAGTGGGCCAGAGTAAGAGTTAAGACCTTAACCATTAGGCCAGAGTACGAGTCTAAGACCTTAGCTATTAGGCCAGAGTAAGAGTTAAGACCTTAACCATTAGGCCAGAGTACGAGTCTAAGACCTTAGCTATTAGGCCAGAGTAAGAGTTAAGACCTTAGCTATTAGGCCAGAGTAAGAGTTAAGACCTTAACCATTAGGCCAGAGTACGAGTCTAAGACCTTAGCTATTAGGCCAGAGTAAGAGTTAAGACCTTAGCTATTAGGCCAGAGTAAGAGTTAAGACGTTAGCTATTAGGCTAGAGTAAGAGTTAAGACCTTAACCATTAGAAGAGAGTACGAGTCAAAGACCTTAGCTATTAGGCCAGAGTAAGAGTTAAGACCTTAGCTATTAGGCCAGAGTAAGAGCTAAGACCTTAACCAGTAGCCCAGAGTAAGAGTTAAGACCTTAACCATTAGGCCAGAGTACGAGTCTAAGACCTTATCTATTAGGCCAGAGTAAGAGTTAAGACCTTAACATGTAGGCCATAGTACGAATCTAAGACCTTAGCTATTAGGCCAGAGTAAGAGTTAAGACCTTAGCTATTAGGCCAGAGTAAGAGTTAAGACCTTAACCATTAGGCCAGAGTACGAGTCTAAGACCATAGCTATTAGGCCAGAGTAAGAGTTAAGACCTTAGCTATTAGGCCAGAGTAAGAGTTAAGACCTTAGCTATTAGGCCAGAGTAAGAGTAAAGACCTTAACCAGTAGGCCAGCGTAAGAGTTAAGACCTTAACCAGTAGGCCAGAGTAAGCGTTAAGACCTTAACCATTAGACCAGAGTAAGAGTTAAGACCTTAGATATTAGGCCAGAGTAAGAGTTAAGACCTTAACCAGTAGGCCAGAGTAAGAGTTAAGACCTTAACCATTAGGCCAGAGTACGAGTCTAAGACCTTAGCTATTAGGCCAGAGTAAGAATTAAGACCTTAGCTATTAGGCCAGAGTAAGAGTTAAGACCTTAACCATTAGGCCAGAGTACGAGTCTAAGACCTTAGCTATTAGGCCAGAGTAAGAGTTAAGACCTTAACCATTAGGCCAGAGTACGAGTCTAAGACCTTAGCTATTAGGCCAGAGTAAGAGTTAAGACCTTAACCAGTAGGCCAGAGTACGAGTCTAAGACCTTAGCTATTAGGCCAGAGTAAGAGTTAAGACCTTAACCATTAGGCCAGAGTACGAGTCTAAGACCTTAGCTATTAGGCCAGAGTAAGAGTTAAGACCTTAACCAGAAGGCCAGAGTACGAGTCTAAGACCTTAGCTATTAGGCCAGAGTAAGAGTTAAGACCTTAACCATTAGGCCAGAGTACGAGTCTAAGACCTTAGCTATTAGGCCAGAGTAAGACTTAAGACCTTAGCTATTAGGCCAGAGTAAGAGTTAAGACCTTAACCATTAGGCCTGAGTACGAGTCTAAGACCATAGCTATTAGGCCAGAGTAAGAGTTAAGACCTTAGCTATTAGGCCATAGTAAGAGTTAAGACCTTAGCTATTAGGCCAGAGTAAGAGTAAAGACCTTAACCAGTAGGCCAGCGTAAGAGTTAAGACCTTAACCAGTAGGCCAGAGTAAGAGTTAAGACCTTAACCATTAGGCCAGAGTACGAGTCTAAGACCTTAGCTATTAGGCCAGAGTAAGAGTTAAGACCTTAACCATTAGGCCAGAGTACGAGTCTAAGACCTTAGCTATTAGGCCAGAGTAAGAGTTAAGACCTTAACCAGTAGGCCAGAGTACGAGTCTAAGACCTTAGCTATTAGGCCAGAGTAAGAGTTAAGACCTTAACCATTAGGCCAGAGTACGAGTCTAAGACCTTAGCTATTAGGCCAGAGTAAGAGTTAAGACCTTAACCAGAAGGCCAGAGTACGAGTCTAAGACCTTAGCTATTAGGCCAGAGTAAGAGTTAAGACCTTAACCATTAGGCCAGAGTACGAGTCTAAGACCTTAGCTATTAGGCCAGAGTAAGACTTAAGACCTTAGCTATTAGGCCAGAGTAAGAGTTAAGACCTTAACCATTAGGCCTGAGTACGAGTCTAAGACCATAGCTATTAGGCCAGAGTAAGAGTTAAGACCTTAGCTATTAGGCCATAGTAAGAGTTAAGACCTTAGCTATTAGGCCAGAGTAAGAGTAAAGACCTTAACCAGTAGGCCAGCGTAAGAGTTAAGACCTTAACCAGTAGGCCAGAGTAAGAGTTAAGACCTTAACCATTAGACCAGAGTACGAGTCTAAGACCTTAGCTATTAGGCCAGAGTAAGAGTTAAGACCTTAACCAGTAGGCCAGAGTAAGAGTTAAGACCTTAACCAGTAGGCCAGAGTATGAGTCTAAGACCTTAGCTATTAGGCCAGAGTAAGAGTTAAGACCTTAACCAGTAGGCCAGAGTAAGAGTTAAGACCTTAACTTGTAGGCCATAGTACGAGTCTAAGACCTTAGCTATTAGGCCAGAGTAAGAGTTAAGACCTTAACCATTAGGCCAGAGTACGAGTCTAAGACCTTAGCTATTAGGCCAGAGTAAGAGTTAAGTCCTTAACCATTAGGCCAGAGTACTAGTCTAAGACCTTAGCTATTAGGCCAGAGTAAGAGTTAAGACCTTAACCAGTAGGCCAGAGTATGAGTCTAAGACCTTAGCTATTAGGCCAGAGTAAGAGTTAAAACCGTAACCATTAGGCCAGAGTACGAGTCTAAGACCTTAGCTATTAGGCCAGAGTAAGAGTTAAGACCTTAACCAGTAGGTCAGAGTACGATTCTAAGACCTTAGCTATTAGGCCAGAGTAAGAGTTAAGACCTTAACGATTAGGCCAGAGTACGAGTCTAAGACCTTAGCTATTAGGCCAGAGTAAGAGTTAAGACCTTAGCTATTAGGCCAGAGTAAGAGTTAAGACCTTAACCATTAGGCCAGAGTACGAGTCTCAGACCATAGCTATTAGGCCAGAGTAAGAGTTAAGACCTTAGCTATTAGGCCAGAGTAAGAGTAAAGACCTTAACAAGTAGGCCAGCGTAAGAGTTAAGACCTTAACCAGTAGGCCAGAGTAAGAGTTAAGACCTTAACCATTAGGCCAGAGTACGAGTCTAAGACATTAGCTATTAGGCCAGAGTAAGAGTTAAGACCTTAACCAGTAGGCCAGAGTAAGAGTTAATACCTTAACCATTAGGCCAGAGTACGAGTCTAAGACCTTAGCTATTAGGCCAGCGTAAGAATTAAGACCTTAGCTATTAGGCCAGAGTAAGAGTTAAGACCTCAACCAGTAGGCCAGAGTAAGAGTTAAGACCTTAACATGTAGGCCATAGTACGAATCTAAGACCTTAGCTATTAGGCCAGAGTAAGAGTTAAGACCTTAGCTATTAGGCCAGAGTAAGAGTTAAGACCTTAACCATTAGAAGAGAGTACGAGTCAAAGACCTTAGCTATTAGGCCAGAGTAAGAGTTAAGACCTTAGCTATTAGGCCAGAGTAAGAGCTAAGACCTTAACCAGTAGGCCAGAGTAAGAGTTAAGACCTTAACCATTAGGCCAGAGTACGAGTCTAAGACCTTATCTATTAGGCCAGAGTAAGAGTTAAGACCTTAACCAGTAGGCCAGAGTAAGAGTTAAGACCTTAACCATTAGGCCAGAGTACGAGTCTAAGACCTTAGCTATTAGGCCAGAGTAAGAGTTAAGACCTTAGCTATTAGACCAGAGTAAGAGTTAAGACCTTAGATATTAGGCCAGAGTAAGAGTTAAGACCTTAACCAGTAGGCCAGAGTAAGAGTTAAGACGTTAACCAGTAGGCCAGAGTAAGAGTTAAGACCTTAACCATTAGGCCATAGTACGAGTCTAAGACCTTAGCTATTAGGCCAGAGTAAGAATTAAGACCTTAGCTATTAGGCCAGAGTAAGAGTTAAGACCTTAACCAGAAGGCCAGAGTAAGAGTTAAGACCTTAACATGTAGGCCATAGTATGAATCTAAGACCTTAGCTATTAGGCCAGAGTAAGAGTTAAGACCTTAGCTATTAGGTCAGAGTTAGAGTTAAGACCTTAACCATTAGACGAGAGTACGAGTCAAAGACCTTAGCTATTAGGCCAGAGTAAGAGTTAAGACCTTTGCTATTAGGCCAGAGTAAGAGCCAAGACCTTAACCAGTAGGCCAGAGTAAGAGTTAAGACCTTATCTATTAGGCCAGAGTAAGAGTTAAGACCTTAACCATTGGGCCAGAGTACGAGTCTAAGACCTTAGCTATTAGGCCAGAGTAAGAGTTAAGACCTTAGCTATTAGACCAGAGTAAGAGTTAAGACCTTATATATTAGGCCAGAGTAAGAGTTAAGACCTTAACCAGTAGGCCAGAGTAAGTGTTAAGACCTTAACCAGTAGGCCAGAGTACGAGTCTAAGACCTTAGCTATTAGGCCAGAGTAAGAGTTAAGACCTTAACCATTAGGCCAGAGTAAGAGTCTAAGACCTTAGCTATTAGGCCAGAGTAAGAGTTAAGACCTTAACCAGTGGGCCAGAGTAAGAGTTAAGACCTTAACCATTAGGCCAGAGTACTAATCTAAGACCTTAGCTATTAGGCCAGAGTAAGAGTTAAGACCTTAGCTATTAGGCCAGAGTAAGCGTTAAGACCTTAACCTGTAGGCCATAGTACGAGTCTAAGACCTTAGCTATTAGGCCAGAGTAAGAGTTAAGACCTTAACCATTAGGCCAGAGTACGAGTCTAAGACCTTAGCTATTAGGCCAGAGTAAGAGTTAACACCTTAGCTATTAGGCCAGAGTAAGAGTTAAGACCTTAACCATTAGGCCAGAGTACGAGTCTGAGACCTTAGCTATTAGGCCAGAGTAAGAGTTAAGACCTTAGCTATTAGGCCAGAGTAAGAGTTAAGACCTTAACCATTAGAAGAGAGTACGAGTCAAAGACCTTAGCTATTAGGCCAGAGTAAGAGTTAAGACCTTAGCTATTAGGCCAGAGTAAGAGCTAAGACCTTAACCAGTAGGCCAGAGTAAGAGTTAAGACCTTAACCATTAGGCCAGAGTACGAGTCTAAGACCTTATCTATTAGGCCAGAGTAAGAGTTAAGACCTTAACCAGTAGGCCAGAGTAAGAGTTAAGACCCTAACCATTAGGCCAGAGTACGAGTCTAAGACCTTAGCTATTAGGCCAGAGTAAGAGTTAAGACCTTAGCTATTAGACCAGAGTAAGAGTTAAGACCTTAGATATTAGGCCAGAGTAAGATTTAAGACCTTAACCAGTAGGCCAGAGTAAGAGTTCAGACCTTAACCATTAGGCCAGAGTACGAGTCTAAGACCTTAGCTATTAGGCCAGAGTAAGAATTAAGACCTTAGCTATTAGGCCAGAGTAAGAGTTAAGACCTTAACCAGTAGGCCAGAGTAAGAGTTAAGACCTTAACATGTAGGCCATAGTACGAATCTAAGACCTTAGCTATTAGGCCAGAGTAAGAGTTAAGACCTTAGCTATTAGGCCAGAGTAAGAGTTAAGACCTTAAACATTAGACGAGAGTACGAGTCAAAGACCTTAGATATTAGGCCAGAGTAAGAGTTAAGACCTTAGCTATTAGGCCAGAGTAAGAGCTAAGACCTTAACCAGTAGGCCAGAGTAAGAGTTAAGACCTTAACCATTAGGCCAGAGTACGAGTCTAAGACCTTAGCTATTAGGCCAGAGTAAGAGTTAAGACCTCAGCTATTAGGCCAGAGTAAGAGTTAAGACCTTAACCATTAGGCCAGAGTACGAGTCTAAGACCTTAGCTATTAGGCCAGAGTAAGAGTTAAGACCTTAGCTATTAGGCCAGAGTAAGAGTTAAGACCTTAACCATTAGGCCAGAGTAAGAGTCTAAGACCTTAGCTATTAGGCCAGAGTAAGATTTAAGACCTTAGCTATTAGGCCAGAATAATAGTTAACACCTTAGCTATTAGGCCAGAGTAAGAGTTAAGACCTTAACCAGTAGGCCAGAGTAAGAGTTAAGACCTTAACCTGTAGGCCATAGTACGAGTCTAAGACCTTAGCTATTAGGCCAGAGTAAGAGTTAAGACCTTAGCTATTAGGCCAGAGTAAGAGTTAGGACCTTAACCAGTAGGCCAGAGTCCAAGTCTAAGACCTTAGCTATTAGGCCAGAGTAAGAGTTAAGACCTTAACAATTAGGCCAGAGTACGAGTCTAAGACCTTAGCTATTAGGCCACAGTAAGAGTTAAGACCTTAGCTATTAGGCCAGAGTAAGAGTTAAGACCTTAACCATTAGGCCAGAGTACGAGTCTAAGACCTTAGCTATTAGGCCAGAGTAAGATTTAAGACCTTAGCTATTAGGCCAGAATAATATTTAACACCTTAGCTATTAGGCCAGAGTAAGAGTTAAGACCTCAGCTATTAGGCCAGAGTAAGAGTTAAGACCTTAACCATTAGGCCAGAGTACGAGTCTAAGACCTTAGCTATTAGGCCAGAGTAAGAGTTAAGACCTTAGCTATTAGGCCAGAGTAAGAGTTAAGACCTTAACCATTAGGCCAGAGTAAGAGTCTAAGACCTTAGCTATTAGGCCAGAGTAAGATTTAAGACCTTAGCTATTAGGCCAGAATAATAGTTAACACCTTAGCTATTAGGCCAGAGTAAGAGTTAAGACCTTAACCAGTAGGCCAGAGTAAGAGTTAAGACCTTAACCTGTAGGCCATAGTACGAGTCTAAGACCTTAGCTATTAGGCCAGAGTAAGAGTTAAGACCTTAGCTATTAGGCCAGAGTAAGAGTTAGGACCTTAACCAGTAGGCCAGAGTCCAAGTCTAAGACCTTAGCTATTAGGCCAGAGTAAGAGTTAAGACCTTAACAATTAGGCCAGAGTACGAGTCTAAGACCTTAGCTATTAGGCCACAGTAAGAGTTAAGACCTTAGCTATTAGGCCAGAGTAAGAGTTAAGACCTTAACCATTAGGCCAGAGTACGAGTCTAAGACCATAGCTATTAGGCCAGAGTAAGAGTTAAGACCTTAGCTATTAGGCCAGAGTAAGAGTTAAGACCTTAACCATTAGGCCAGAGTACGAGTCTAAGACCTTAGCTATTAGGCCAGAGTAAGACTTAAGACCTTAGCTATTAGGCCAGAGTAAGAGTTAAGACCTTAACCATTAGGCCAGAGTACAAGTCTAAGACCTTAGCTATTAGGCCAGATTAAGATTTAAGACCTTAGCTATTAGGCCAGAGTAATAGTTAACACCTTAGCTATTAGGCCAGAGTAGGAGTTAAGATCTTAGCTATTAGGCCAGAGTAAGAGTTAAGACCTTAGCTATTAGCCCAGAGTAAGAGTTAAGACCTTAACCATTAGGCCAGAGTACGAGTCTAAGACCTTAGCTATTAGGCCAGAGTAAGAGATAAGACCTTAACCAGTAGGCCAGAGTAAGAGTTAAGACCTTAACCATTAGGCCAGAGTACGAGTTAAGACCTTAACCTGTAGGCCATAGTACGAGTCTAAGACCTTAGCTATTAGGCCAGAGTAAGAGTTAAGACCTTATCTATTAGGCCAGAGTAAGAGTTAAGACCTTAACCATTAGGCCAGAGTCCGAGTCTAAGACCTTAGCTATTAGGCCAGTGTAAGAATTAAGACCTTAACCAGTAGGCCAGAGTACAAGTCTAAGACCTTAGCTATTAGGCCAGAGTAAGAGTTAAGACCTTAGCTATTAGGCCAGAGTAAGAGTTAAGACCTTAACCATTAGGCCAGAGTACGAGTCTAAGACCATAGCTATTTGGCCAGAATAAGAGTTAAGACCTTAGCTATTAGGCCAGAGTAAAAGTTAAGACCTTAACCTGTAGGCCATAGTACGAGTCTAAGTCCTTAGCTATTAGGCCAGAGTAAGAGTTAAGACCTTAACCATTAGGCCAGAGTACGAGTCTAAGACCTTAGCTATTAGGCCAGAGTAAGAGTTAAGACCTTAAACATTAGGCCTGAGTACGAGTCTAAGACCTTAGCTATTAGGCCAGAGTAAGAGTTAAGACCTTAACCATTAGGCCAGAGTACGAGTCTAAGACCTTAGCTATTAGGCCAGAGTAAGAGTTAAGACCTTAACCAGTAGGCCAGAGTATGAGTCTAAGACCTTAGCTGTTAGGCCAGAGTAAGAGTTAAGACCTTAACCATTAGGCCAGAGTACGAGTCTAAGACCTTAGCTATTAGGCCAGAGTAAGAGTTAAGACCTTAACCAGTAGGCCAGAGTACGAGTCTAAGACCTTAGCTATTAGGCCAGAGTAAGAGTTAAGACCTTAACAATTAGGCCAGAGTACGAGTCTAAGACCTTAGCTATTAGGCCAGAGTAAGAGTTAAGACCTTAGCTATTAGGCCAGAGTAAGAGTTAAGACCTTAACCATTAGGCCAGAGTACGAGTCTAAGACCATAGCTATTAGGCCAGAGTAAGAGTTAAGACCTTAGCTATTAGGCCAGAGTACGAGTTAAGACCTTAACCAGTAGGCCAGAGTAAGAGTTAAGACCTTAACCAGTAGGCCAGAGTACGAGTCTAAGACCTTAGCTATTAGGCCAGAGTAAGAGTTAAGACCTTAACCATTAGGCCAGAGTACGAGTCTAAGACCTTAGCTATTAGGCCAGAATAAGAGTTCAGACCTTAACCAGTGGGCCAGAGTAAGAGTTAAGACCTTAACCATTAGGCCAGAGTACGAGTCTAAGACCTTAGCTATTAGGCCAGAGTAAGAGTTAAGACCTTAACCATTAGGCCAGAGTACGAGTCTAAGACCTTAGCTATTAGGCCAGAGTAAGAGTTAAGACCTTAGCTATTAGGCCAGAGTAAGAGTTAAGACCTTAACCATTAGGCCAGAGTACGAGTCTAAGACCTTAGCTATTAGGCCAGAGTAAGAGTTAAGACCTTAGCTATTAGGCCAGAGTAAGAGTTAAGACGTTAGCTATTAGGCTAGAGTAAGAGTTAAGACCTTAACCATTAGAAGAGAGTACGAGTCAAAGACCTTAGCTATTAGGCCAGAGTAAGAGTTAAGACCTTAGCTATTAGGCCAGAGTAAGAGCTAAGACCTTAACCAGTAGCCCAGAGTAAGAGTTAAGACCTTAACCATTAGGCCAGAGTACGAGTCTAAGACCTTATCTATTAGGCCAGAGTAAGAGTTAAGACCTTAACATGTAGGCCATAGTACGAATCTAAGACCTTAGCTATTAGGCCAGAGTAAGAGTTAAGACCTTAGCTATTAGGCCAGAGTAAGAGTTAAGACCTTAACCATTAGGCCAGAGTACGAGTCTAAGACCATAGCTATTAGGCCAGAGTAAGAGTTAAGACCTTAGCTATTAGGCCAGAGTAAGAGTTAAGACCTTAGCTATTAGGCCAGAGTAAGAGTAAAGACCTTAACCAGTAGGCCAGCGTAAGAGTTAAGACCTTAACCAGTAGGCCAGAGTAAGCGTTAAGACCTTAACCATTAGACCAGAGTAAGAGTTAAGACCTTAGATATTAGGCCAGAGTAAGAGTTAAGACCTTAACCAGTAGGCCAGAGTAAGAGTTAAGACCTTAACCATTAGGCCAGAGTACGAGTCTAAGACCTTAGCTATTAGGCCAGAGTAAGAATTAAGACCTTAGCTATTAGGCCAGAGTAAGAGTTAAGACCTTAACCATTAGGCCAGAGTACGAGTCTAAGACCTTAGCTATTAGGCCAGAGTAAGAGTTAAGACCTTAACCATTAGGCCAGAGTACGAGTCTAAGACCTTAGCTATTAGGCCAGAGTAAGAGTTAAGACCTTAACCAGTAGGCCAGAGTACGAGTCTAAGACCTTAGCTATTAGGCCAGAGTAAGAGTTAAGACCTTAACCATTAGGCCAGAGTACGAGTCTAAGACCTTAGCTATTAGGCCAGAGTAAGAGTTAAGACCTTAACCAGAAGGCCAGAGTACGAGTCTAAGACCTTAGCTATTAGGCCAGAGTAAGAGTTAAGACCTTAACCATTAGGCCAGAGTACGAGTCTAAGACCTTAGCTATTAGGCCAGAGTAAGACTTAAGACCTTAGCTATTAGGCCAGAGTAAGAGTTAAGACCTTAACCATTAGGCCAGAGTACGAGTCTAAGACCATAGCTATTAGGCCAGAGTAAGAGTTAAGACCTTAGCTATTAGGCCAGAGTAAGAGTTAAGACCTTAGCTATTAGGCCAGAGTAAGAGTAAAGACCTTAACCAGTAGGCCAGCGTAAGAGTTAAGACCTTAACCAGTAGGCCAGAGTAAGAGTTAAGACCTTAACCATTAGACCAGAGTACGAGTCTAAGACCTTAGCTATTAGGCCAGAGTAAGAGTTAAGACCTTAACCAGTAGGCCAGAGTAAGAGTTAAGACCGTAACCAGTAGGCCAGAGTATGAGTCTAAGACCTTAGCTATTAGGCCAGAGTAAGAGTTAAGACCTTAACCAGTAGGCCAGAGTAAGAGTTAAGACCTTAACTTGTAGGCCATAGTACGAGTCTAAGACCTTAGCTATTAGGCCAGAGTAAGAGTTAAGACCTTAACCATTAGGCCAGAGTACGAGTCTAAGACCTTAGCTATTAGGCCAGAGTAAGAGTTAAGTCCTTAACCATTAGGCCAGAGTACTAGTCTAAGACCTTAGCTATTAGGCCAGAGTAAGAGTTAAGACCTTAACCAGTAGGCCAGAGTATGAGTCTAAGACCTTAGCTATTAGGCCAGAGTAAGAGTTAAAACCGTAACCATTAGGCCAGAGTACGAGTCTAAGACCTTAGCTATTAGGCCAGAGTAAGAGTTAAGACCTTAACCATTAGGCCAGAGTAAGAGTTAAGACCTTAACCATTAGGCCAGAGTAAGAGTCTAAGACCTTAGCTATTAGGCCAGAGTAAGAGTTAAGACCTTAACCAGTGGGCCAGAGTAAGAGTTAAGACCTTAACCATTAGGCCAGAGTACGAGTCTAAGACCTTAGCTATTAGGCCAGAGTAAGAGTTAAGACCTTAGCTATTAGGCCAGAGTAAGCGTTAAGACCTTAACCTGTAGGCCATAGTACGAGTCTAAGACCTTAGCTATTAGGCCAGAGTAAGAGTTAAGACCTTAACCATTAGGCCAGAGTACGAGTCTAAGACCTTAGCTATTAGGCCAGAGTAAGAGTTAACACCTTAGCTATTAGGCCAGAGTAAGAGTTAAGACCTTAACCATTAGGCCAGAGTACGAGTCTGAGACCTTAGCTATTAGGCCAGAGTAAGAGTTAAGACCTTAGCTATTAGGCCAGAGTAAGAGTTAAGACCTTAACCATTAGAAGAGAGTACGAGTCAAAGACCTTAGCTATTAGGCCAGAGTAAGAGTTAAGACCTTAGCTATTAGGCCAGAGTAAGAGCTAAGACCTTAACCAGTAGGCCAGAGTAAGAGTTAAGACCTTAACCATTAGGCCAGAGTACGAGTCTAAGACCTTATCTATTAGGCCAGAGTAAGAGTTAAGACCTTAACCAGTAGGCCAGAGTAAGAGTTAAGACCCTAACCATTAGGCCAGAGTACGAGTCTAAGACCTTAGCTATTAGGCCAGAGTAAGAGTTAAGACCTTAGCTATTAGACCAGAGTAAGAGTTAAGACCTTAGATATTAGGCCAGAGTAAGATTTAAGACCTTAACCAGTAGGCCAGAGTAAGAGTTCAGACCTTAACCATTAGGCCAGAGTACGAGTCTAAGACCTTAGCTATTAGGCCAGAGTAAGAATTAAGACCTTAGCTATTAGGCCAGAGTAAGAGTTAAGACCTTAACCAGTAGGCCAGAGTAAGAGTTAAGACCTTAACATGTAGGCCATAGTACGAATCTAAGACCTTAGCTATTAGGCCAGAGTAAGAGTTAAGACCTTAGCTATTAGGCCAGAGTAAGAGTTAAGACCTTAACCATTAGACGAGAGTACGAGTCAAAGACCTTAGATATTAGGCCAGAGTAAGAGTTAAGACCTTAGCTATTAGGCCAGAGTAAGAGTTAATACCTTAGCTATTAGACCAGAGTAAGAGTTAAGACCTTAGATATTAGGCCAGAGTAAGATTTAAGACCTTAACCAGTAGGCCAGAGTAAGAGTTCAGACCTTAACCATTAGGCCAGAGTACGAGTCTAAGACCTTAGCTATTAGGCCAGAGTAAGAATTAAGACCTTAGCTATTAGGCCAGAGTAAGAGTTAAGACCTTAACCAGTAGGCCAGAGTAAGAGTTAAGACCTTAACATGTAGGCCATAGTACGAATCTAAGACCTTAGCTATTAGGCCAGAGTAAGAGCTAAGACCTTAACCAGTAGGCCAGAGTAAGAGTTAAGACCTTAACCATTAGGCCAGAGTACGAGTCTAAGACCTTAGCTATTAGGCCAGAGTAAGAGTTAAGACCTCAGCTATTAGGCCAGAGTAAGAGTTAAGACCTTAACCATTAGGCCAGAGTACGAGTCTAAGACCTTAGCTATTAGGCCAGAGTAAGAGTTAAGACCTTAGCTATTAGGCCAGAGTAAGAGTTAAGACCTTAACCATTAGGCCAGAGTAAGAGTCTAAGACCTTAGCTATTAGGCCAGAGTAAGATTTAAGACCTTAGCTATTAGGCCAGAATAATAGTTAACACCTTAGCTATTAGGCCAGAGTAAGAGTTAAGACCTTAACCAGTAGGCCAGAGTAAGAGTTAAGACCTTAACCTGTAGGCCATAGTACGAGTCTAAGACCTTAGCTATTAGGCCAGAGTAAGAGTTAAGACCTTATCTATTAGGCCAGAGTAAGAGTTAGGACCTTAACCAGTAGGCCAGAGTCCAAGTCTAAGACCTTAGCTATTAGGCCAGAGTAAGAGTTAAGACCTTAACAATTAGGCCAGAGTACGAGTCTAAGACCTTAGCTATTAGGCCACAGTAAGAGTTAAGACCTTAGCTATTAGGCCAGAGTAAGAGTTAAGACCTTAACCATTAGGCCAGAGTACGAGTCTAAGACCATAGCTATTAGGCCAGAGTAAGAGTTAAGACCTTAGCTATTAGGCCAGAGTAAGAGTTAAGACCTTAACCATTAGGCCAGAGTACGAGTCTAAGACCTTAGCTATTAGGCCAGAGTAAGACTTAAGACCTTAGCTATTAGGCCAGAGTAAGAGTTAAGACCTTAACCATTAGGCCAGAGTACAAGTCTAAGACCTTAGCTATTAGGCCAGATTAAGATTTAAGACCTTAGCTATTAGGCCAGAGTAATAGTTAACACCTTAGCTATTAGGCCAGAGTAGGAGTTAAGATCTTAGCTATTAGGCCAGAGTAAGAGTTAAGACCTTAGCTATTAGCCCAGAGTAAGAGTTAAGACCTTAACCATTAGGCCAGAGTACGAGTCTAAGACCTTAGCTATTAGGCCAGAGTAAGAGATAAGACCTTAACCAGTAGGCCAGAGTAAGAGTTAAGACCTTAACCATTAGGCCAGAGTACGAGTTAAGACCTTAACCTGTAGGCCATAGTACGAGTCTAAGACCTTAGCTATTAGGCCAGAGTAAGAGTTAAGACCTTATCTATTAGGCCAGAGTAAGAGTTAAGACCTTAACCATTAGGCCAGAGTCCGAGTCTAAGACCTTAGCTATTAGGCCAGTGTAAGAATTAAGACCTTAACCAGTAGGCCAGAGTACAAGTCTAAGACCTTAGCTATTAGGCCAGAGTAAGAGTTAAGACCTTAGCTATTAGGCCAGAGTAAGAGTTAAGACCTTAACCATTAGGCCAGAGTACGAGTCTAAGACCATAGCTATTTGGCCAGAATAAGAGTTAAGACCTTAGCTATTAGGCCAGAGTAAAAGTTAAGACCTTAACCTGTAGGCCATAGTACGAGTCTAAGTCCTTAGCTATTAGGCCAGAGTAAGAGTTAAGACCGTAACCATTAGGCCAGAGTACGAGTCTAAGACCTTAGCTATTAGGCCAGAGTAAGAGTTAAGACCTTAAACATTAGGCCTGAGTACGAGTCTAAGACCTTAGCTATTAGGCCAGAGTAAGAGTTAAGACCTTAACCATTAGGCCATAGTACGAATCTAAGACCTTAGCTATTAGGCCAGAGTAAGAGTTAAGACCTTAGCTATTAGGCCAGAGTAAGAGTTAAGACCTTAACCATTAGACGAGAGTACGAGTCAAAGACCTTAGCTATTAGGCCAGAGTAAGAGTTAAGACCTTAGCTATTAGGCCAGAGTAAGAGCTAAGACCTTAACCAGTAGGCCAGAGTAAGAGTTAAGACCTTAACCATTAGGCCAGAGTACGAGTCTAAGACCTTATCTATTAGGCCAGAGTAAGAGTTAAGACCTTAACCAGTAGGCCATAGTAAGAGTTAAGACCTTAACCATTAGGCCAGAGTACGAGTCTAAGACCTTAGCTATTAGGCCAGAGTAAGAGTTAAGACCTTAGCTATTAGACCAGAGTAAGAGTTAAGACCTTAGATATTGGGCCAGAGTAAGAGTTAATACCTTAACCATTAGGCCAGAGTACGAGTCTAAGACCTTAGCTATTAGGCCAGAGTAAGAGTTAAGACCTTAGCTAATAGGCCAGAGTAAGAGTTAAGACCTTAACCATTAGGCCAGAGTACGAGTCTAAGACCTTAACCATTAGGCCAGAGTACGAGTCTAAGACCTTAGCTATTAGGCCAGAGTAAGAGTTAAGACCTTAACCAGTAGGCCAGAGTACGAGTCTAAGACCTTAGCTATTAGGCCAGAGTAAGAGTTAAGACCTTAACCATTAGGCCAGAGTACGAGTCTAAGACCTTAGCTATTAGGCCAGAGTAAGAGTTAAGACCTTAACCAGAAGGCCAGAGTACGAGTCTAAGACCTTAGCTATTAGGCCAGAGTAAGAGTTAAGACCTTAACCATTAGGCCAGAGTACGAGTCTAAGACCTTAGCTATTAGGCCAGAGTAAGACTTAAGACCTTAGCTATTAGGCCAGAGTAAGAGTTAAGACCTTAACCATTAGGCCAGAGTACGAGTCTAAGACCATAGCTATTAGGCCAGAGTAAGAGTTAAGACCTTAGCTATTAGGCCAGAGTAAGAGTTAAGACCTTAGCTATTAGGCCAGAGTAAGAGTAAAGACCTTAACCAGTAGGCCAGCGTAAGAGTTAAGACCTTAACCAGTAGGCCAGAGTAAGAGTTAAGACCTTAACCATTAGACCAGAGTACGAGTCTAAGACCTTAGCTATTAGGCCAGAGTAAGAGTTAAGACCTTAACCAGTAGGCCAGAGTAAGAGTTAAGACCTTAACCAGTAGGCCAGAGTATGAGTCTAAGACCTTAGCTATTAGGCCAGAGTAAGAGTTAAGACCTTAACCAGTAGGCCAGAGTAAGAGTTAAGACCTTAACTTGTAGGCCATAGTACGAGTCTAAGACCTTAGCTATTAGGCCAGAGTAAGAGTTAAGACCTTAACCATTAGGCCAGAGTACGAGTCTAAGACCTTAGCTATTAGGCCAGAGTAAGAGTTAAGTCCTTAACCATTAGGCCAGAGTACTAGTCTAAGACCTTAGCTATTAGGCCAGAGTAAGAGTTAAGACCTTAACCAGTAGGCCAGAGTATGAGTCTAAGACCTTAGCTATTAGGCCAGAGTAAGAGTTAAAACCGTAACCATTAGGCCAGAGTACGAGTCTAAGACCTTAGCTATTAGGCCAGAGTAAGAGTTAAGACCTTAACCATTAGGCCAGAGTAAGAGTTAAGACCTTAACCATTAGGCCAGAGTAAGAGTCTAAGACCTTAGCTATTAGGCCAGAGTAAGAGTTAAGACCTTAACCAGTGGGCCAGAGTAAGAGTTAAGACCTTAACCATTAGGCCAGAGTACGAGTCTAAGACCTTAGCTATTAGGCCAGAGTAAGAGTTAAGACCTTAGCTATTAGGCCAGAGTAAGCGTTAAGACCTTAACCTGTAGGCCATAGTACGAGTCTAAGACCTTAGCTATTAGGCCAGAGTAAGAGTTAAGACCTTAACCATTAGGCCAGAGTACGAGTCTAAGACCTTAGCTATTAGGCCAGAGTAAGAGTTAACACCTTAGCTATTAGGCCAGAGTAAGAGTTTAGACCTTAACCATTAGGCCAGAGTACGAGTCTGAGACCTTAGCTATTAGGCCAGAGTAAGAGTTAAGACCTTAGCTATTAGGCCAGAGTAAGAGTTAAGACCTTAACCATTAGAAGAGAGTACGAGTCAAAGACCTTAGCTATTAGGCCAGAGTAAGAGTTAAGACCTTAGCTATTAGGCCAGAGTAAGAGCTAAGACCTTAACCAGTAGGCCAGAGTAAGAGTTAAGACCTTAACCATTAGGCCAGAGTACGAGTCTAAGACCTTATCTATTAGGCCAGAGTAAGAGTTAAGACCTTAACCAGTAGGCCAGAGTAAGAGTTAAGACCCTAACCATTAGGCCAGAGTACGAGTCTAAGACCTTAGCTATTAGGCCAGAGTAAGAGTTAAGACCTTAGCTATTAGACCAGAGTAAGAGTTAAGACCTTAGATATTAGGCCAGAGTAAGATTTAAGACCTTAACCAGTAGGCCAGAGTAAGAGTTCAGACCTTAACCATTAGGCCAGAGTACGAGTCTAAGACCTTAGCTATTAGGCCAGAGTAAGAATTAAGACCTTAGCTATTAGGCCAGAGTAAGAGTTAAGACCTTAACCAGTAGGCCAGAGTAAGAGTTAAGACCTTAACATGTAGGCCATAGTACGAATCTAAGACCTTAGCTATTAGGCCAGAGTAAGAGTTAAGACCTTAGCTATTAGGCCAGAGTAAGAGTTAAGACCTTAACCATTAGACGAGAGTACGAGTCAAAGACCTTAGATATTAGGCCAGAGTAAGAGTTAAGACCTTAGCTATTAGGCCAGAGTAAGAGCTAAGACCTTAACCAGTAGGCCAGAGTAAGAGTTAAGACCTTAACCATTAGGCCAGAGTACGAGTCTAAGACCTTAGCTATTAGGCCAGAGTAAGAGTTAAGACCTCAGCTATTAGGCCAGAGTAAGAGTTAAGACCTTAACCATTAGGCCAGAGTACGAGTCTAAGACCTTAGCTATTAGGCCAGAGTAAGAGTTAAGACCTTAGCTATTAGGCCAGAGTAAGAGTTAAGACCTTAACCATTAGGCCAGAGTAAGAGTCTAAGACCTTAGCTATTAGGCCAGAGTAAGATTTAAGACCTTAGCTATTAGGCCAGAATAATAGTTAACACCTTAGCTATTAGGCCAGAGTAAGAGTTAAGACCTTAACCAGTAGGCCAGAGTAAGAGTTAAGACCTTAACCTGTAGGCCATAGTACGAGTCTAAGACCTTAGCTATTAGGCCAGAGTAAGAGTTAAGACCTTAGCTATTAGGCCAGAGTAAGAGTTAGGACCTTAACCAGTAGGCCAGAGTCCAAGTCTAAGACCTTAGCTATTAGGCCAGAGTAAGAGTTAAGACCTTAACAATTAGGCCAGAGTATGAGTCTAAGACCTTAGCTATTAGGCCACAGTAAGAGTTAAGACCTTAGCTATTAGGCCAGAGTAAGAGTTAAGACCTTAACCATTAGGCCAGAGTACGAGTCTAAGACCATAGCTATTAGGCCAGAGTAAGAGTTAAGACCTTAGCTATTAGGCCAGAGTAAGAGTTAAGACCTTAACCATTAGGCCAGAGTACGAGTCTATGACCTTAGCTATTAGGCCAGAGTAAGACTTAAGACCTTAGCTATTAGGCCAGAGTAAGAGTTAAGACCTTAACCATTAGGCCAGAGTACAAGTCTAAGACCTTAGCTATTAGGCCAGATTAAGATTTAAGACCTTAGCTATTAGGCCAGAGTAATAGTTAACACCTTAGCTATTAGGCCAGAGTAGGAGTTAAGATCTTAGCTATTAGGCCAGAGTAAGAGTTAAGACCTTAGCTATTAGCCCAGAGTAAGAGTTAAGACCTTAACCATTAGGCCAGAGTACGAGTCTAAGACCTTAGCTATTAGGCCAGAGTAAGAGATAAGACCTTAACCAGTAGGCCAGAGTAAGAGTTAAGACCTTAACCATTAGGCCAGAGTACGAGTTAAGACCTTAACCTGTAGGCCATAGTACGAGTCTAAGACCTTAGCTATTAGGCCAGAGTAAGAGTTAAGACCTTATCTATTAGGCCAGAGTAAGAGTTAAGACCTTAACCATTAGGCCAGAGTCCGAGTCTAAGACCTTAGCTATTAGGCCAGTGTAAGAATTAAGACCTTAACCAGTAGGCCAGAGTACAAGTCTAAGACCTTAGCTATTAGGCCAGAGTAAGAGTTAAGACCTTAGCTATTAGGCCAGAGTAAGAGTTAAGACCTTAACCATTAGGCCAGAGTACGAGTCTAAGACCATAGCTATTTGGCCAGAATAAGAGTTAAGACCTTAGCTATTAGGCCAGAGTAAAAGTTAAGACCTTAACCTGTAGGCCATAGTACGAGTCTAAGTCCTTAGCTATTAGGCCAGAGTAAGAGTTAAGACCTTAACCATTAGGCCAGAGTACGAGTCTAAGACCTTAGCTATTAGGCCAGAGTAAGAGTTAAGACCTTAAACATTAGGCCTGAGTACGAGTCTAAGACCTTAGCTATTAGGCCAGAGTAAGAGTTAAGACCTTAACCATTAGGCCAGAGTACGAGTCTAAGACCTTAGCTATTAGGCCAGAGTAAGAGTTAAGACCTTAACCAGTAGGCCAGAGTATGAGTCTAAGACCTTAGCTGTTAGGCCAGAGTAAGAGTTAAGACCTTAACCATTAGGCCAGAGTACGAGTCTAAGACCTTAGCTATTAGGCCAGAGTAAGAGTTAAGACCTTAACCAGTAGGCCAGAGTACGAGTCTAAGACCTTAGCTATTAGGCCAGAGTAAGAGTTAAGACCTTAACAATTAGGCCAGAGTACGAGTCTAAGACCTTAGCTATTAGGCCAGAGTAAGAGTTAAGACCTTAGCTATTAGGCCAGAGTAAGAGTTAAGACCTTAACCATTAGGCCAGAGTACGAGTCTAAGACCATAGCTATTAGGCCAGAGTAAGAGTTAAGACCTTAGCTATTAGGCCAGAGTACGAGTTAAGACCTTAACCAGTAGGCCAGAGTAAGAGTTAAGACCTTAACCAGTAGGCCAGAGTACGAGTCTAAGACCTTAGCTATTAGGCCAGAGTAAGAGTTAAGACCTTAACCATTAGGCCAGAGTACGAGTCTAAGACCTTAGCTATTAGGCCAGAATAAGAGTTCAGACCTTAACCAGTGGGCCAGAGTAAGAGTTAAGACCTTAACCATTAGGCCAGAGTACGAGTCTAAGACCTTAGCTATTAGGCCAGAGTAAGAGTTAAGACCTTAACCATTAGGCCAGAGTACGAGTCTAAGACCTTAGCTATTAGGCCAGAGTAAGAGTTAAGACCTTAGCTATTAGGCCAGAGTAAGAGTTAAGACCTTAACCATTAGGCCAGAGTACGAGTCTAAGACCTTAGCTATTAGGCCAGAGTAAGAGTTAAGACCTTAGCTATTAGGCCAGAGTAAGAGTTAAGACGTTAGCTATTAGGCTAGAGTAAGAGTTAAGACCTTAACCATTAGAAGAGAGTACGAGTCAAAGACCTTAGCTATTAGGCCAGAGTAAGAGTTAAGACCTTAGCTATTAGGCCAGAGTAAGAGCTAAGACCTTAACCAGTAGCCCAGAGTAAGAGTTAAGACCTTAACCATTAGGCCAGAGTACGAGTCTAAGACCTTATCTATTAGGCCAGAGTAAGAGTTAAGACCTTAACATGTAGGCCATAGTACGAATCTAAGACCTTAGCTATTAGGCCAGAGTAAGAGTTAAGACCTTAGCTATTAGGCCAGAGTAAGAGTTAAGACCTTAACCATTAGGCCAGAGTACGAGTCTAAGACCATAGCTATTAGGCCAGAGTAAGAGTTAAGACCTTAGCTATTAGGCCAGAGTAAGAGTTAAGACCTTAGCTATTAGGCCAGAGTAAGAGTAAAGACCTTAACCAGTAGGCCAGCGTAAGAGTTAAGACCTTAACCAGTAGGCCAGAGTAAGCGTTAAGACCTTAACCATTAGACCAGAGTAAGAGTTAAGACCTTAGATATTAGGCCAGAGTAAGAGTTAAGACCTTAACCAGTAGGCCAGAGTAAGAGTTAAGACCTTAACCATTAGGCCAGAGTACGAGTCTAAGACCTTAGCTATTAGGCCAGAGTAAGAATTAAGACCTTAGCTATTAGGCCAGAGTAAGAGTTAAGACCTTAACCATTAGGCCAGAGTACGAGTCTAAGACCTTAGCTATTAGGCCAGAGTAAGAGTTAAGACCTTAACCATTAGGCCAGAGTACGAGTCTAAGACCTTAGCTATTAGGCCAGAGTAAGAGTTAAGACCTTAACCAGTAGGCCAGAGTACGAGTCTAAGACCTTAGCTATTAGGCCAGAGTAAGAGTTAAGACCTTAACCATTAGGCCAGAGTACGAGTCTAAGACCTTAGCTATTAGGCCAGAGTAAGAGTTAAGACCTTAACCAGAAGGCCAGAGTACGAGTCTAAGACCTTAGCTATTAGGCCAGAGTAAGAGTTAAGACCTTAACCATTAGGCCAGAGTACGAGTCTAAGACCTTAGCTATTAGGCCAGAGTAAGACTTAAGACCTTAGCTATTAGGCCAGAGTAAGAGTTAAGACCTTAACCATTAGGCCTGAGTACGAGTCTAAGACCATAGCTATTAGGCCAGAGTAAGAGTTAAGACCTTAGCTATTAGGCCATAGTAAGAGTTAAGACCTTAGCTATTAGGCCAGAGTAAGAGTAAAGACCTTAACCAGTAGGCCAGCGTAAGAGTTAAGACCTTAACCAGTAGGCCAGAGTAAGAGTTAAGACCTTAACCATTAGGCCAGAGTACGAGTCTAAGACCTTAGCTATTAGGCCAGAGTAAGAGTTAAGACCTTAACCATTAGGCCAGAGTACGAGTCTAAGACCTTAGCTATTAGGCCAGAGTAAGAGTTAAGACCTTAACCAGTAGGCCAGAGTACGAGTCTAAGACCTTAGCTATTAGGCCAGAGTAAGAGTTAAGACCTTAACCATTAGGCCAGAGTACGAGTCTAAGACCTTAGCTATTAGGCCAGAGTAAGAGTTAAGACCTTAACCAGAAGGCCAGAGTACGAGTCTAAGACCTTAGCTATTAGGCCAGAGTAAGAGTTAAGACCTTAACCATTAGGCCAGAGTACGAGTCTAAGACCTTAGCTATTAGGCCAGAGTAAGACTTAAGACCTTAGCTATTAGGCCAGAGTAAGAGTTAAGACCTTAACCATTAGGCCTGAGTACGAGTCTAAGACCATAGCTATTAGGCCAGAGTAAGAGTTAAGACCTTAGCTATTAGGCCATAGTAAGAGTTAAGACCTTAGCTATTAGGCCAGAGTAAGAGTAAAGACCTTAACCAGTAGGCCAGCGTAAGAGTTAAGACCTTAACCAGTAGGCCAGAGTAAGAGTTAAGACCTTAACCATTAGACCAGAGTACGAGTCTAAGACCTTAGCTATTAGGCCAGAGTAAGAGTTAAGACCTTAACCAGTAGGCCAGAGTAAGAGTTAAGACCTTAACCAGTAGGCCAGAGTATGAGTCTAAGACCTTAGCTATTAGGCCAGAGTAAGAGTTAAGACCTTAACCAGTAGGCCAGAGTAAGAGTTAAGACCTTAACTTGTAGGCCATAGTACGAGTCTAAGACCTTAGCTATTAGGCCAGAGTAAGAGTTAAGACCTTAACCATTAGGCCAGAGTACGAGTCTAAGACCTTAGCTATTAGGCCAGAGTAAGAGTTAAGTCCTTAACCATTAGGCCAGAGTACTAGTCTAAGACCTTAGCTATTAGGCCAGAGTAAGAGTTAAGACCTTAACCAGTAGGCCAGAGTATGAGTCTAAGACCTTAGCTATTAGGCCAGAGTAAGAGTTAAAACCGTAACCATTAGGCCAGAGTACGAGTCTAAGACCTTAGCTATTAGGCCAGAGTAAGAGTTAAGACCTTAACCAGTAGGTCAGAGTACGATTCTAAGACCTTAGCTATTAGGCCAGAGTAAGAGTTAAGACCTTAACGATTAGGCCAGAGTACGAGTCTAAGACCTTAGCTATTAGGCCAGAGTAAGAGTTAAGACCTTAGCTATTAGGCCAGAGTAAGAGTTAAGACCTTAACCATTAGGCCAGAGTACGAGTCTCAGACCATAGCTATTAGGCCAGAGTAAGAGTTAAGACCTTAGCTATTAGGCCAGAGTAAGAGTAAAGACCTTAACAAGTAGGCCAGCGTAAGAGTTAAGACCTTAACCAGTAGGCCAGAGTAAGAGTTAAGACCTTAACCATTAGGCCAGAGTACGAGTCTAAGACATTAGCTATTAGGCCAGAGTAAGAGTTAAGACCTTAACCAGTAGGCCAGAGTAAGAGTTAATACCTTAACCATTAGGCCAGAGTACGAGTCTAAGACCTTAGCTATTAGGCCAGCGTAAGAATTAAGACCTTAGCTATTAGGCCAGAGTAAGAGTTAAGACCTCAACCAGTAGGCCAGAGTAAGAGTTAAGACCTTAACATGTAGGCCATAGTACGAATCTAAGACCTTAGCTATTAGGCCAGAGTAAGAGTTAAGACCTTAGCTATTAGGCCAGAGTAAGAGTTAAGACCTTAACCATTAGAAGAGAGTACGAGTCAAAGACCTTAGCTATTAGGCCAGAGTAAGAGTTAAGACCTTAGCTATTAGGCCAGAGTAAGAGCTAAGACCTTAACCAGTAGGCCAGAGTAAGAGTTAAGACCTTAACCATTAGGCCAGAGTACGAGTCTAAGACCTTATCTATTAGGCCAGAGTAAGAGTTAAGACCTTAACCAGTAGGCCAGAGTAAGAGTTAAGACCTTAACCATTAGGCCAGAGTACGAGTCTAAGACCTTAGCTATTAGGCCAGAGTAAGAGTTAAGACCTTAGCTATTAGACCAGAGTAAGAGTTAAGACCTTAGATATTAGGCCAGAGTAAGAGTTAAGACCTTAACCAGTAGGCCAGAGTAAGAGTTAAGACGTTAACCAGTAGGCCAGAGTAAGAGTTAAGACCTTAACCATTAGGCCATAGTACGAGTCTAAGACCTTAGCTATTAGGCCAGAGTAAGAATTAAGACCTTAGCTATTAGGCCAGAGTAAGAGTTAAGACCTTAACCAGAAGGCCAGAGTAAGAGTTAAGACCTTAACATGTAGGCCATAGTATGAATCTAAGACCTTAGCTATTAGGCCAGAGTAAGAGTTAAGACCTTAGCTATTAGGTCAGAGTTAGAGTTAAGACCTTAACCATTAGACGAGAGTACGAGTCAAAGACCTTAGCTATTAGGCCAGAGTAAGAGTTAAGACCTTTGCTATTAGGCCAGAGTAAGAGCCAAGACCTTAACCAGTAGGCCAGAGTAAGAGTTAAGACCTTAACTATTAGGCCAGAGTACGAGTCTAAGACCTTATCTATTAGGCCAGAGTAAGAGTTAAGACCTTAACCATTGGGCCAGAGTACGAGTCTAAGACCTTAGCTATTAGGCCAGAGTAAGAGTTAAGACCTTAGCTATTAGACCAGAGTAAGAGTTAAGACCTTATATATTAGGCCAGAGTAAGAGTTAAGACCTTAACCAGTAGGCCAGAGTAAGTGTTAAGACCTTAACCAGTAGGCCAGAGTACGAGTCTAAGACCTTAGCTATTAGGCCAGAGTAAGAGTTAAGACCTTAACCATTAGGCCAGAGTAAGAGTTAAGACCTTAACCATTAGGCCAGAGTAAGAGTCTAAGACCTTAGCTATTAGGCCAGAGTAAGAGTTAAGACCTTAACCAGTGGGCCAGAGTAAGAGTTAAGACCTTAACCATTAGGCCAGAGTACTAATCTAAGACCTTAGCTATTAGGCCAGAGTAAGAGTTAAGACCTTAGCTATTAGGCCAGAGTAAGCGTTAAGACCTTAACCTGTAGGCCATAGTACGAGTCTAAGACCTTAGCTATTAGGCCAGAGTAAGAGTTAAGACCTTAACCATTAGGCCAGAGTACGAGTCTAAGACCTTAGCTATTAGGCCAGAGTAAGAGTTAACACCTTAGCTATTAGGCCAGAGTAAGAGTTAAGACCTTAACCATTAGGCCAGAGTACGAGTCTGAGACCTTAGCTATTAGGCCAGAGTAAGAGTTAAGACCTTAGCTATTAGGCCAGAGTAAGAGTTAAGACCTTAACCATTAGAAGAGAGTACGAGTCAAAGACCTTAGCTATTAGGCCAGAGTAAGAGTTAAGACCTTAGCTATTAGGCCAGAGTAAGAGCTAAGACCTTAACCAGTAGGCCAGAGTAAGAGTTAAGACCTTAACCATTAGGCCAGAGTACGAGTCTAAGACCTTATCTATTAGGCCAGAGTAAGAGTTAAGACCTTAACCAGTAGGCCAGAGTAAGAGTTAAGACCCTAACCATTAGGCCAGAGTACGAGTCTAAGACCTTAGCTATTAGGCCAGAGTAAGAGTTAAGACCTTAGCTATTAGACCAGAGTAAGAGTTAAGACCTTAGATATTAGGCCAGAGTAAGATTTAAGACCTTAACCAGTAGGCCAGAGTAAGAGTTCAGACCTTAACCATTAGGCCAGAGTACGAGTCTAAGACCTTAGCTATTAGGCCAGAGTAAGAATTAAGACCTTAGCTATTAGGCCAGAGTAAGAGTTAAGACCTTAACCAGTAGGCCAGAGTAAGAGTTAAGACCTTAACATGTAGGCCATAGTACGAATCTAAGACCTTAGCTATTAGGCCAGAGTAAGAGTTAAGACCTTAGCTATTAGGCCAGAGTAAGAGTTAAGACCTTAACCATTAGACGAGAGTACGAGTCAAAGACCTTAGATATTAGGCCAGAGTAAGAGTTAAGACCTTAGCTATTAGGCCAGAGTAAGAGCTAAGACCTTAACCAGTAGGCCAGAGTAAGAGTTAAGACCTTAACCATTAGGCCAGAGTACGAGTCTAAGACCTTAGCTATTAGGCCAGAGTAAGAGTTAAGACCTCAGCTATTAGGCCAGAGTAAGAGTTAAGACCTTAACCATTAGGCCAGAGTACGAGTCTAAGACCTTAGCTATTAGGCCAGAGTAAGAGTTAAGACCTTAGCTATTAGGCCAGAGTAAGAGTTAAGACCTTAACCATTAGGCCAGAGTAAGAGTCTAAGACCTTAGCTATTAGGCCAGAGTAAGATTTAAGACCTTAGCTATTAGGCCAGAATAATAGTTAACACCTTAGCTATTAGGCCAGAGTAAGAGTTAAGACCTTAACCAGTAGGCCAGAGTAAGAGTTAAGACCTTAACCTGTAGGCCATAGTACGAGTCTAAGACCTTAGCTATTAGGCCAGAGTAAGAGTTAAGACCTTAGCTATTAGGCCAGAGTAAGAGTTAGGACCTTAACCAGTAGGCCAGAGTCCAAGTCTAAGACCTTAGCTATTAGGCCAGAGTAAGAGTTAAGACCTTAACAATTAGGCCAGAGTACGAGTCTAAGACCTTAGCTATTAGGCCACAGTAAGAGTTAAGACCTTAGCTATTAGGCCAGAGTAAGAGTTAAGACCTTAACCATTAGGCCAGAGTACGAGTCTAAGACCTTAGCTATTAGGCCAGAGTAAGATTTAAGACCTTAGCTATTAGGCCAGAATAATATTTAACACCTTAGCTATTAGGCCAGAGTAAGAGTTAAGACCTCAGCTATTAGGCCAGAGTAAGAGTTAAGACCTTAACCATTAGGCCAGAGTACGAGTCTAAGACCTTAGCTATTAGGCCAGAGTAAGAGTTAAGACCTTAGCTATTAGGCCAGAGTAAGAGTTAAGACCTTAACCATTAGGCCAGAGTAAGAGTCTAAGACCTTAGCTATTAGGCCAGAGTAAGATTTAAGACCTTAGCTATTAGGCCAGAATAATAGTTAACACCTTAGCTATTAGGCCAGAGTAAGAGTTAAGACCTTAACCAGTAGGCCAGAGTAAGAGTTAAGACCTTAACCTGTAGGCCATAGTACGAGTCTAAGACCTTAGCTATTAGGCCAGAGTAAGAGTTAAGACCTTAGCTATTAGGCCAGAGTAAGAGTTAGGACCTTAACCAGTAGGCCAGAGTCCAAGTCTAAGACCTTAGCTATTAGGCCAGAGTAAGAGTTAAGACCTTAACAATTAGGCCAGAGTACGAGTCTAAGACCTTAGCTATTAGGCCACAGTAAGAGTTAAGACCTTAGCTATTAGGCCAGAGTAAGAGTTAAGACCTTAACCATTAGGCCAGAGTACGAGTCTAAGACCATAGCTATTAGGCCAGAGTAAGAGTTAAGACCTTAGCTATTAGGCCAGAGTAAGAGTTAAGACCTTAACCATTAGGCCAGAGTACGAGTCTAAGACCTTAGCTATTAGGCCAGAGTAAGACTTAAGACCTTAGCTATTAGGCCAGAGTAAGAGTTAAGACCTTAACCATTAGGCCAGAGTACAAGTCTAAGACCTTAGCTATTAGGCCAGATTAAGATTTAAGACCTTAGCTATTAGGCCAGAGTAATAGTTAACACCTTAGCTATTAGGCCAGAGTAGGAGTTAAGATCTTAGCTATTAGGCCAGAGTAAGAGTTAAGACCTTAGCTATTAGCCCAGAGTAAGAGTTAAGACCTTAACCATTAGGCCAGAGTACGAGTCTAAGACCTTAGCTATTAGGCCAGAGTAAGAGATAAGACCTTAACCAGTAGGCCAGAGTAAGAGTTAAGACCTTAACCATTAGGCCAGAGTACGAGTTAAGACCTTAACCTGTAGGCCATAGTACGAGTCTAAGACCTTAGCTATTAGGCCAGAGTAAGAGTTAAGACCTTATCTATTAGGCCAGAGTAAGAGTTAAGACCTTAACCATTAGGCCAGAGTCCGAGTCTAAGACCTTAGCTATTAGGCCAGTGTAAGAATTAAGACCTTAACCAGTAGGCCAGAGTACAAGTCTAAGACCTTAGCTATTAGGCCAGAGTAAGAGTTAAGACCTTAGCTATTAGGCCAGAGTAAGAGTTAAGACCTTAACCATTAGGCCAGAGTACGAGTCTAAGACCATAGCTATTTGGCCAGAATAAGAGTTAAGACCTTAGCTATTAGGCCAGAGTAAAAGTTAAGACCTTAACCTGTAGGCCATAGTACGAGTCTAAGTCCTTAGCTATTAGGCCAGAGTAAGAGTTAAGACCTTAACCATTAGGCCAGAGTACGAGTCTAAGACCTTAGCTATTAGGCCAGAGTAAGAGTTAAGACCTTAAACATTAGGCCTGAGTACGAGTCTAAGACCTTAGCTATTAGGCCAGAGTAAGAGTTAAGACCTTAACCATTAGGCCAGAGTACGAGTCTAAGACCTTAGCTATTAGGCCAGAGTAAGAGTTAAGACCTTAACCAGTAGGCCAGAGTATGAGTCTAAGACCTTAGCTGTTAGGCCAGAGTAAGAGTTAAGACCTTAACCATTAGGCCAGAGTACGAGTCTAAGACCTTAGCTATTAGGCCAGAGTAAGAGTTAAGACCTTAACCAGTAGGCCAGAGTACGAGTCTAAGACCTTAGCTATTAGGCCAGAGTAAGAGTTAAGACCTTAACAATTAGGCCAGAGTACGAGTCTAAGACCTTAGCTATTAGGCCAGAGTAAGAGTTAAGACCTTAGCTATTAGGCCAGAGTAAGAGTTAAGACCTTAACCATTAGGCCAGAGTACGAGTCTAAGACCATAGCTATTAGGCCAGAGTAAGAGTTAAGACCTTAGCTATTAGGCCAGAGTACGAGTTAAGACCTTAACCAGTAGGCCAGAGTAAGAGTTAAGACCTTAACCAGTAGGCCAGAGTACGAGTCTAAGACCTTAGCTATTAGGCCAGAGTAAGAGTTAAGACCTTAACCATTAGGCCAGAGTACGAGTCTAAGACCTTAGCTATTAGGCCAGAATAAGAGTTCAGACCTTAACCATTAGGCCAGAGTACGAGTCTAAGACCTTAGCTATTAGGCCAGAATAAGAGTTCAGACCTTAACCAGTGGGCCAGAGTAAGAGTTAAGACCTTAACCATTAGGCCAGAGTACGAGTCTAAGACCTTAGCTATTAGGCCAGAGTAAGAGTTAAGACCTTAACCATTAGGCCAGAGTACGAGTCTAAGACCTTAGCTATTAGGCCAGAGTAAGAGTTAAGACCTTAGCTATTAGGCCAGAGTAAGAGTTAAGACCTTAACCATTAGGCCAGAGTACGAGTCTAAGACCTTAGCTATTAGGCCAGAGTAAGAGTTAAGACCTTAGCTATTAGGCCAGAGTAAGAGTTAAGACGTTAGCTATTAGGCTAGAGTAAGAGTTAAGACCTTAACCATTAGAAGAGAGTACGAGTCAAAGACCTTAGCTATTAGGCCAGAGTAAGAGTTAAGACCTTAGCTATTAGGCCAGAGTAAGAGCTAAAACCTTAACCAGTAGCCCAGAGTAAGAGTTAAGACCTTAACCATTAGGCCAGAGTACGAGTCTAAGACCTTATCTATTAGGCCAGAGTAAGAGTTAAGACCTTAACATGTAGGCCATAGTACGAATCTAAGACCTTAGCTATTAGGCCAGAGTAAGAGTTAAGACCTTAGCTATTAGGCCAGAGTAAGAGTTAAGACCTTAACCATTAGACGAGAGTACGAGTCAAAGACCTTAGCTATTAGGCCAGAGTAAGAGTTAAGACCTTAGCTATTAGGCCAGAGTAAGAGCTAAGACCTTAACCAGTAGGACAGAGTAAGAGTTAAGACCTTAACCATTAGGCCAGAGTACGAGTCTAAGACCTTAGCTATTAGGCCAGAGTAAGAGTTAAGACCTTAGCTATTAGACCAGAGTAAGAGTTAAGACCTTAGATATTAGGCCAGAGTAAGAGTTAAGACCTTAACCATTAGGCCAGAGTACGAGTCTAAGACCTTAGCTATTAGGCCAGAGTAAGAGTTAAGACCTTAGCTATTAGGCCAGAGTAAGAGTTAAGACCTTAACCATTAGGCCAGAGTACGAGTCTAAGACCTTAGCTATTAGGCCAGAGTAAGAGTTAAGACCTTAACCAGTAGGCCAGAGTATGAGTCTAAGACCTTAGCTGTTAGGCCAGAGTAAGAGTTAAGACCTTAACCATTAGGCCAGAGTACGAGTCTAAGACCTTAGCTATTAGGCCAGAGTAAGAGTTAAGACCTTAACCAGTAGGCCAGAGTACGAGTCTAAGACCTTAGCTATTAGGCCAGAGTAAGAGTTAAGACCTTAACAATTAGGCCAGAGTACGAGTCTAAGACCTTAGCTATTAGGCCAGAGTAAGAGTTAAGACCTTAGCTATTAGGCCAGAGTAAGAGTTAAGACCTTAACCATTGGGCCAGAGTACGAGTCTAAGACCATAGCTATTAGGCCAGAGTAAGAGTTAAGACCTTAGCTATTAGGCCAGAGTACGAGTTAAGACCTTAACCAGTAGGCCAGAGTAAGAGTTAAGACCTTAACCAGTAGGCCAGAGTACGAGTCTAAGACCTTAGCTATTAGGCCAGAGTAAGAGTTAAGACCTTAACCATTAGGCCAGAGTACGAGTCTAAGACCTTAGCTATTAGGCCAGAATAAGAGTTCAGACCTTAACCAGTGGGCCAGAGTAAGAGTTAAGACCTTAACCATTTGGCCAGAGTACGAGTCTAAGACCTTAGCTATTAGGCCAGAGTAAGAGTTAAGACCTTAACCATTAGGCCAGAGTACGAGTCTAAGACCTTAGCTATTAGGCCAGAGTAAGAGTTAAGACCTTAGCTATTAGGCCAGAGTAAGAGTTAAGACCTTAACCATTAGGCCAGAGTACGAGTCTAAGACCTTAGCTATTAGGCCAGAGTAAGAGTTAAGACCTTAGCTATTAGGCCAGAGTAAGAGTTAAGACGTTAGCTATTAGGCTAGAGTAAGAGTTAAGACCTTAACCATTAGAAGAGAGTACGAGTCAAAGACCTTAGCTATTAGGCCAGAGTAAGAGTTAAGACCTTAGCTATTAGGCCAGAGTAAGAGCTAAGACCTTAACCAGTAGCCCAGAGTAAGAGTTAAGACCTTAACCATTAGGCCAGAGTACGAGTCTAAGACCTTATCTATTAGGCCAGAGTAAGAGTTAAGACCTTAACCAGTAGGCCAGAGTAAGAGTTAAGACCTTAACCATTAGGCCAGAGTACGAGTCTAAGACCTTAGCTATTAGGCCAGAGTAAGAGTTAAGACCTTAGCTATTAGACCAGAGTCAGAGTTAAGACCTTAGATATTAGGCCAGAGTAAGAGTTAAGACCTTAACCAGTAGGCCAGAGTAAGAGTTAAGACCTTAACCATTAGGCCAGAGTACGACTCTAAGACCTTAGCTATTAGGCCAGAGTAAGAATTAAGACCTTAGCTATTAGGCCAGAGTAAGAGTTAAGACCTTAACCAGTAGGCCAGAGTAAGAGTTAAGACCTTAACATGTAGGCCATAGTACGAATCTAAGACCTTAGCTATTAGGCCAGAGTAAGAGTTAAGACCTTAGCTATTAGGCCAGAGTAAGAGTTAAGACCTTAACCATTAGACGAGAGTACGAGTCAAAGACCTTAGCTATTAGGCCAGAGTAAGAGTTAAGACCTTAGCTATTAGGCCAGAGTAAGAGCTAAGACCTTAACCAGTAGGACAGAGTAAGAGTTAAGACCTTAACCATTAGGCCAGAGTACGAGTCTAAGACCTTAGCTATTAGGCCAGAGTAAGAGTTAAGACCTTAGCTATTAGACCAGAGTAAGAGTTAAGACCTTAGATATTAGGCCAGAGTAAGAGTTAAGACCTTAACCATTAGGCCAGAGTACGAGTCTAAGACCTTAGCTATTAGGCCAGAGTAAGAGTTAAGACCTTAGCTATTAGGCCAGAGTAAGAGTTAAGACCTTAACCATTAGGCCAGAGTACGAGTCTAAGACCTTAGCTATTAGGCCAGAGTAAGAGTTAAGACCTTAACCATTAGGCCAGAGTACGAGTCTAAGACCTTAGCTATTAGGCCAGAGTAAGAGTTAAGACCTTAACCAGTAGGCCAGAGTACGAGTCTAAGACCTTAGCTATTAGGCCAGAGTAAGAGTTAAGACCTTAACCATTAGGCCAGAGTACGAGTCTAAGACCTTAGCAATTAGGCCAGAGTAAGAGTTAAGACCTTAGCTATTAGGCCAGAGTAAGAGTTAAGACCTTAACCATTAGGCCAGAGTACGAGTCTCAGACCATAGCTATTAGGCCAGAGTAAGAGTTAAGACCTTAGCTATTAGGCCAGAGTAAGAGTAAAGACCTTAACAAGTAGGCCAGCGTAAGAGTTAAGACCTTAACCAGTAGGCCAGAGTAAGAGTTAAGACCTTAACCATTAGGCCAGAGTACGAGTCTAAGACATTAGCTATTAGGCCAGAGTAAGAGTTAAGACCTTAAACAGTAGGCCAGAGTAAGAGTTAATACCTTAACCATTAGGCCAGAGTACGAGTCTAAGACCTTAGCTATTAGGCCAGAGTAAGAATTAAGACCTTAGCTATTAGGCCAGAGTAAGAGTTAAGACCTTAACCAGTAGGCCAGAGTAAGAGTTAAGACCTTAACCATTAGGCCAGAGTACGAGTCTAAGACCTTAGCTATTAGGCCAGAGTAAGAGTTAAGACCTTAACCATTAGGCCAGAGTACGAGTCTAAGACCTTAACCATTAGACGAGAGTACGATTCAAAGACCTTAGATATTAGGCCAGAGTAAGAGTTAAGACCTTAGCTATTAGGCCAGAGTAAGAGCTAAGACCTTAACCAGTAGGCCAGAGTAAGAGTTAAGACCTTAACCATTAGGCCAGAGTACGAGTCTAAGACCTTAGCTATTAGGCCAGAGTAAGAGTTAAGACCTCAGCTATTAGGCCAGAGTAAGAGTTAAGACCTTAACCATTAGGCCAGAGTACGAGTCTAAGACCTTAGCTATTAGGCCAGAGTAAGAGTTAAGACCTTAGCTATTAGGCCAGAGTAAGAGTTAAGACCTTAACCATTAGGCCAGAGTAAGAGTCTAAGACCTTAGCTATTAGGCCAGAGTAAGATTTAAGACCTTAGCTATTAGGCCAGAGTAATAGTTAACACCTTAGCTATTAGGCCAGAGTAAGAGTTAAGACCTTAACCAGTAGGCCAGAGTAAGAGTTAAGACCTTAACCTGTAGGCCATAGTACGAGTCTAAGACCTTAGCTATTAGGCCAGAGTAAGAGTTAAGACCTTAGCTATTAGGCCAGAGTAAGAGTTAGGACCTTAACCAGTAGGCCAGAGTCCAAGTCTAAGACCTTAGCTATTAGGCCAGAGTAAGACTTAAGACCTTAGCTATTAGGCCAGAGTAAGAGTTAAGACCTTAACCATTAGGCCAGAGTACAAGTCTAAGACCTTAGCTATTAGGCCAGATTAAGATTTAAGACCTTAGCTATTAGGCCAGAGTAATAGTTAACACCTTAGCTATTAGGCCAGAGTAGGAGTTAAGATCTTAGCTATTAGGCCAGAGTAAGAGTTAAGACCTTAGCTATTAGGCCAGAGTAAGAGTTAAGACCTTAACCATTAGGCCAGAGTACGAGTCTAAGACCTTAGCTATTAGGCCAGAGTAAGAGTTAAGACCTTAACCAGTAGGCCAGAGTAAGAGTTAAGACCTTAACCATTAGGCCAGAGTACGAGTTAAGACCTTAACCTGTAGGCCATAGTACGAGTCTAAGACCTTAGCTATTAGGCCAGAGTAAGAGTTAAGACCTTATCTATTAGGCCAGAGTAAGAGTTAAGACCTTAACCATTAGGCCAGAGTACGAGTCTAAGACCTTAGCTATAAGGCCAGAGTAAGAGTTAAGACCTTAGCTATTAGGCCAGAGTAAGAGTTAAGACCTTAACCAGTAGGCCAGAGTCCGAGTCTAAGACCTTAGCTATTAGGCCAGTGTAAGAGTTAAGACCTTAACCAGTAGGCCAGAGTACAAGTCTAAGTCCTTAGCTATTAGGCCAGAGTAAGAGTTAAGACCTTAGCTATTAGGCCAGAGTAAGAGTTAAGACCTTAACCATTAGGCCAGAGTACGAGTCTAAGACCATAGCTATTAGGCCAGAATAAGAGTTAAGACCTTAGCTATTAGGCCAGAGTAAGAGTTAAGACCTTAACCTGTAGGCCATAGTACGAGTCTAAGTCCTTAGCTATTAGGCCAGAGTAAGAGTTAAGACCTTAACCATTAGGCCAGAGTACGAGTCTAAGACCTTAGCTATTAGGCCAGAGTAAGAGATAAGACCTTAAACATTAGGCCTGAGTACGAGTGTAAGACCTTAGCTATTAGGCCAGAGTAAGAGTTAAGACCTTAACCATTAGGCCAGAGTACGAGTCTAAGACCTTAGCTATTAGGCCAGAGTAAGAGTTAAGACTTTAACCAGTAGGCCAGAGTATGAGTCTAAGACCTTAGCTGTTAGGCCAGAGTAAGAGTTAAGACCTTAACCATTAGGCCAGAGTACGAGTCTAAGACCTTAGCTATTAGGCCAGAGTAAGAGTTAAGACCTTAACCAGTAGGCCAGAGTACGAGTCTAAGACCTTAGCTATTAGGCCAGAGTAAGAGTTAAGACCTTAACAATTAGGCCAGAGTACGAGTCTAAGACCTTAGCTATTAGGCCAGAGTAAGAGTTAAGACCTTAGCTATTAGGCCAGAGTAAGAGTTAAGACCTTAACCATTAGGCCAGAGTACGAGTCTAAGACCATAGCTATTAGGCCAGAGTAAGAGTTAAGACCTTAGCTATTAGGCCAGAGTACGAGTTAAGACCTTAACCAGTAGGCCAGAGTAAGAGTTAAGACCTTAACCAGTAGGCCAGAGTACGAGTCTAAGACCTTAGCTATTAGGCCAGAGTAAGAGTTAAGACCTTAACCATTAGGCCAGAGTACGAGTCTAAGACCTTAGCTATTAGGCCAGAATAAGAGTTCAGACCTTAACCAGTGGGCCAGAGTAAGAGTTAAGACCTTAACCATTAGGCCAGAGTACGAGTCTAAGACCTTAGCTATTAGGCCAGAGTAAGAGTTAAGACCTTAACCTGTAGGCCATAGTACGAGTCTAAGACCTTAGCTATTAGGCCAGAGTAAGAGTTAAGACCTTAACCATTAGGCCAGAGTATGAGTCTAAGACCTTAGCTATTAGGCCAGAGTAAGAGTTAAGACCTTAGCTATTAGGCCAGAGTAAGAGTTAAGACCTTAACCATTAGGCCAGAGTACGAGTCTAAGACCTTAGCTATTAGGCCAGAGTAAGAGTTAAGACCTTAGCTATTAGGCCAGAGTAAGAGTTAAGACGTTAGCTATTAGGCTAGAGTAAGAGTTAAGACCTTAACCATTAGAAGAGAGTACGAGTCAAAGACCTTAGCTATTAGGCCAGAGAAAGAGTTAAGACCTTAGCTATTAGGCCAGAGTAAGAGCTAAGATCTTAACCAGTAGCCCAGAGTAAGAGTTAAGACCTTAACCATTAGGCCAGAGTACGAGTCTAAGACCTTATCTATTAGGCCAGAGTAAGAGTTAAGACCTTAACCAGTAGGCCAGAGTAAGAGTTAAGACCTTAACCATTAGGCCAGAGTACGAGTCTAAGACCTTAGCTATTAGGCCAGAGTAAGAGTTAAGACCTTAGCTATTAGACCAGAGTCAGAGTTAAGACCTTAGATATTAGGCCAGAGTAAGAGTTAAGACCTTAACCAGTAGGCCAGAGTAAGAGTTAAGACCTTAACCATTAGGCCAGAGTACGACTCTAAGACCTTAGCTATTAGGCCAGAGTAAGAATTAAGACCTTAGCTATTAGGCCAGAGTAAGAGTTAAGACCTTAACCAGTAGGCCAGAGTTAGAGTTAAGACCTTAACATGTAGGCCATAGTACGAATCTAAGACCTTAGCTATTAGGCCAGAGTAAGAGTTAAGACCTTAGCTATTATGTATGTATGTATGTATGTATGTGTGTTCTTATATAGCGCTCGACTTACCCTTGGGCATCTCGGCGCTTGCATTGGGAACCCGTCCTGGCTTTTCCCTGTGAGATAACCCGTACTGGGCATCCACAAGGTGAAAGCCAGGCATCCCGCCGCGGGGGGGGGCCGTAGTGGAGATTAAGCAAGCTATTGCCCAGAGTTGCAGAGTGTGAACCCATGATTCGAGTAGGCACCGAAGTGAGAATTATCGAGTCCGTGGACACTTGGGCTCAGACCCTGACGCGTTGGGAATTGAACCCTGGTCCCGGGTCTGACCTCTGCTTCAGGGTATGCCTCCTCTAACCAATGAGCCACACTTCTCCACCTATTAGGCCAGAGTAAGAGTTAAGACCTTAACCATTAGACGAGAGTACGAGTCAAAGACCTTAGCTATTAGGCCAGAGTAAGAGTTAAGACCTTAGCTATTAGGCCAGAGTAAGAGCTAAGACCTTAACCAGTAGGCCAGAGTAAGAGTTAAGACCTTAACCATTAGGCCAGAGTACGAGTCTAAGACCTTAGCTATTAGGCCAGAGTAAGAGTTAAGACCTTAGCTATTAGACCAGAGTAAGAGTTAAGACCTTAGATATTAGGCCAGAGTAAGAGTTAAGACCTTAACCATTAGGCCAGAGTACGAGTCTAAGACCTTAGCTATTAGGCCAGAGTAAGAGTTAAGACCTTAGCTATTAGGCCAGAGTAAGAGTTAAGACCTTAACCATTAGGCCAGAGTACGAGTCTAAGACCTTAGCTATTAGGCCAGAGTAAGAGTTAAGACCTTAACCATTAGGCCAGAGTACGAGTCTAAGACCTTAACCATTAGACGAGAGTACGAGTCAAAGACCTTAGATATTAGGCCAGAGTAAGAGTTAAGACCTTAGCTATTAGGCCAGAGTAAGAGCTAAGACCTTAACCAGTAGGCCAGAGTAAGAGTTAAGACCTTAACCATTAGGCCAGAGTACGAGTCTAAGACCTTAGCTATTAGGCCAGAGTAAGAGTTAAGACCTCAGCTATTAGGCCAGAGTAAGAGTTAAGACCTTAACCATTAGGCCAGAGTACGAGTCTAAGACCTTAGCTATTAGGCCAGAGTAAGATTTAAGACCTTAGCTATTAGGCCAGAGTAATAGTTAACACCTTAGCTATTAGGCCAGAGTAAGAGTTAAGACCTTAACCAGTAGGCCAGAGTAAGAGTTAAGACCTTAACCTGTAGGCCATAGTACGAGTCTAAGACCTTAGCTATTAGGCCAGAGTAAGAGTTAAGACCTTAGCTATTAGGCCAGAGTAAGAGTTAGGACCTTAACCAGTAGGCCAGAGTCCAAGTCTAAGACCTTAGCTATTAGGCCAGAGTAAGACTTAAGACCTTAGCTATTAGGCCAGAGTAAGAGTTAAGACCTTAACCATTAGGCCAGAGTACAAGTCTAAGACCTTAGCTATTAGGCCAGATTAAGATTTAAGACCTTAGCTATTAGGCCAGAGTAATAGTTAACACCTTAGCTATTAGGCCAGAGTAGGAGTTAAGATCTTAGCTATTAGGCCAGAGTAAGAGTTAAGACCTTAGCTATTAGGCCAGAGTAAGAGTTAAGACCTTAACCATTAGGCCAGAGTACGAGTCTAAGACCTTAGCTATTAGGCCAGAGTAAGAGTTAAGACCTTAACCAGTAGGCCAGAGTAAGAGTTAAGACCTTAACCATTAGGCCAGAGTACGAGCTAAGACCTTAACCTGTAGGCCATAGTACGAGTCTAAGACCTTAGCTATTAGGCCAGAGTAAGAGTTAAGACCTTATCTATTAGGCCAGAGTAAGAGTTAAGACCTTAACCATTAGGCCAGAGTACGAGTCTAAGACCTTAGCTATAAGGCCAGAGTAAGAGTTAAGACCTTAGCTATTAGGCCAGAGTAAGAGTTAAGACCTTAACCAGTAGGCCAGAGTCCGAGTCTAAGACCTTAGCTATTAGGCCAGTGTAAGAGTTAAGACCTTAACCAGTAGGCCAGAGTACAAGTCTAAGACCTTAGCTATTAGGCCAGAGTAAGAGTTAAGACCTTAGCTATTAGGCCAGAGTAAGAGTTAAGACCTTAACCATTAGGCCAGAGTATGAGTCTAAGACCATAGCTATTAGGCCAGAATAAGAGTTAAGACCTTAGCTATTAGGCCAGAGTAAGAGTTAAGACCTTAACCTGTAGGCCATAGTACGAGTCTAAGTCCTTAGCTATTAGGCCAGAGTAAGAGTTAAGACCTTAACCATTAGGCCAGAGTACGAGTCTAAGACCTTAGCTATTAGGCCAGAGTAAGAGTTAAGACCTTAAACATTAGGCCTGAGTACGAGTCTAAGACCTTAGCTATTAGGCCAGAGTAAGAGTTAAGACCTTAACCATTAGGCCAGAGTACGAGTCTAAGACCTTAGCTATTAGGCCAGAGTAAGAGTTAAGACTTTAACCAGTAGGCCAGAGTATGAGTCTAAGACCTTAGCTGTTAGGCCAGAGTAAGAGTTAAGACCTTAACCATTAGGCCAGAGTACGAGTCTAAGACCTTAGCTATTAGGCCAGAGTAAGAGTTAAGACCTTAACCAGTAGGCCAGAGTACGAGTCTAAGACCTTAGCTATTAGGCCAGAGTAAGAGTTAAGACCTTAACAATTAGGCCAGAGTACGAGTCTAAGACCTTAGCTATTAGGCCAGAGTAAGAGTTAAGACCTTAGCTATTAGGCCAGAGTAAGAGTTAAGACCTTAACCATTAGGCCAGAGTACGAGTCTAAGACTATAGCTATTAGGCCAGAGTAAGAGTTAAGACCTTAGCTATTAGGCCAGAGTACGAGTTAAGACCTTAACCAGTAGGCCAGAGTAAGAGTTAAGACCTTAACCAGTAGGCCAGAGTACGAGTCTAAGACCTTAGCTATTAGGCCAGAGTAAGAGTTAAGACCTTAACAATTAGGCCAGAGTACGAGTCTAAGACCTTAGCTATTAGGCCAGAGTAAGAGTTAAGACCTTAGCTATTGGGCCAGAGTAAGAGTTAAGACCTTAACCATTAGGCCAGAGTACGAGTCTAAGACCATAGCTATTAGGCCAGAGTAAGAGTTAAGACCTTAGCTATTAGGCCAGAGTACGAGTTAAGACCTTAACCAGTAGGCCAGAGTAAGAGTTAAGACCTTAACCAGTAGGCCAGAGTACGAGTCTAAGACCTTAGCTATTAGGCCAGAGTAAGAGTTAAGACCTTAACCATTAGGCCAGAGTACGAGTCTAAGACCTTAGCTATTAGGCCAGAATAAGAGTTCAGACCTTAACCAGTGGGCCAGAGTAAGAGTTAAGACCTTAACCATTAGGCCAGAGTACGAGTCTAAGACCTTAGCTATTAGGCCAGAGTAAGAGTTAAGACCTTAACCTGTAGGCCATAGTACGAGTCTAAGACCTTAGCTATTAGGCCAGAGTAAGAGTTAAGACCTTAACCATTAGGCCAGAGTATGAGTCTAAGACCTTAGCTATTAGGCCAGAGTAAGAGTTAAGACCTTAGCTATTAGGCCAGAGTAAGAGTTAAGACCTTAACCATTAGGCCAGAGAACGAGTCTAAGACCTTAGCTATTAGGCCAGAGTAAGAGTTAAGACCTTAGCTATTAGGCCAGAGTAAGAGTTAAGACGTTAGCTATTAGGCTAGAGTAAGAGTTAAGACCTTAACCATTAGAAGAGAGTACGAGTCAAAGACCTCAGCTATTAGGCCAGAGTAAGAGTTAAGACCTTAGCTATTAGGCCAGAGTAAGAGCTAAGACCTTAACCAGTAGCCCAGAGTAAGAGTTAAGACCTTAACCATTAGGCCAGAGTACGAGTCTAAGACCTTATCTATTAGGCCAGAGTAAGAGTTAAGACCTTAACCAGTAGGCCAGAGTAAGAGTTAAGACCTTAACCATTAGGCCAGAGTACGAGTCTAAGACCTTAGCTATTAGGCCAGAGTAAGAGTTAAGACCTTAGCTATTAGACCAGAGTCAGAGTTAAGACCTTAGATATTAGGCCAGAGTAAGAGTTAAGACCTTAACCAGTAGGCCAGAGTAAGAGTTAAGACCTTAACCATTAGGCCAGAGTACGACTCTAAGACCTTAGCTATTAGGCCAGAGTAAGAATTAAGACCTTAGCTATTAGGCCAGAGTAAGAGTTAAGACCTTAACCAGTAGGCCAGAGTAAGAGTTAAGACCTTAACCATTAGGCCAGAGTACGAGCTAAGACCTTAACCTGTAGGCCATAGTACGAGTCTAAGACCTTAGCTATTAGGCCAGAGTAAGAGTTAAGACCTTATCTATTAGGCCAGAGTAAGAGTTAAGACCTTAACCATTAGGCCAGAGTACGAGTCTAAGACCTTAGCTATAAGGCCAGAGTAAGAGTTAAGACCTTAGCTATTAGGCCAGAGTAAGAGTTAAGACCTTAACCAGTAGGCCAGAGTCCGAGTCTAAGACCTTAGCTATTAGGCCAGTGTAAGAGTTAAGACCTTAACCAGTAGGCCAGAGTACAAGTCTAAGACCTTAGCTATTAGGCCAGAGTAAGAGTTAAGACCTTAGCTATTAGGCCAGAGTAAGAGTTAAGACCTTAACCATTAGGCCAGAGTATGAGTCTAAGACCATAGCTATTAGGCCAGAATAAGAGTTAAGACCTTAGCTATTAGGCCAGAGTAAGAGTTAAGACCTTAACCTGTAGGCCATAGTACGAGTCTAAGTCCTTAGCTATTAGGCCAGAGTAAGAGTTAAGACCTTAACCATTAGGCCAGAGTACGAGTCTAAGACCTTAGCTATTAGGCCAGAGTAAGAGTTAAGACCTTAAACATTAGGCCTGAGTACGAGTCTAAGACCTTAGCTATTAGGCCAGAGTAAGAGTTAAGACCTTAACCATTAGGCCAGAGTACGAGTCTAAGACCTTAGCTATTAGGCCAGAGTAAGAGTTAAGACTTTAACCAGTAGGCCAGAGTATGAGTCTAAGACCTTAGCTGTTAGGCCAGAGTAAGAGTTAAGACCTTAACCATTAGGCCAGAGTACGAGTCTAAGACCTTAGCTATTAGGCCAGAGTAAGAGTTAAGACCTTAACCAGTAGGCCAGAGTACGAGTCTAAGACCTTAGCTATTAGGCCAGAGTAAGAGTTAAGACCTTAACAATTAGGCCAGAGTACGAGTCTAAGACCTTAGCTATTAGGCCAGAGTAAGAGTTAAGACCTTAGCTATTAGGCCAGAGTAAGAGTTAAGACCTTAACCATTAGGCCAGAGTACGAGTCTAAGACTATAGCTATTAGGCCAGAGTAAGAGTTAAGACCTTAGCTATTAGGCCAGAGTACGAGTTAAGACCTTAACCAGTAGGCCAGAGTAAGAGTTAAGACCTTAACCAGTAGGCCAGAGTACGAGTCTAAGACCTTAGCTATTAGGCCAGAGTAAGAGTTAAGACCTTAACAATTAGGCCAGAGTACGAGTCTAAGACCTTAGCTATTAGGCCAGAGTAAGAGTTAAGACCTTAGCTATTGGGCCAGAGTAAGAGTTAAGACCTTAACCATTAGGCCAGAGTACGAGTCTAAGACCATAGCTATTAGGCCAGAGTAAGAGTTAAGACCTTAGCTATTAGGCCAGAGTACGAGTTAAGACCTTAACCAGTAGGCCAGAGTAAGAGTTAAGACCTTAACCAGTAGGCCAGAGTACGAGTCTAAGACCTTAGCTATTAGGCCAGAGTAAGAGTTAAGACCTTAACCATTAGGCCAGAGTACGAGTCTAAGACCTTAGCTATTAGGCCAGAATAAGAGTTCAGACCTTAACCAGTGGGCCAGAGTAAGAGTTAAGACCTTAACCATTAGGCCAGAGTACGAGTCTAAGACCTTAGCTATTAGGCCAGAGTAAGAGTTAAGACCTTAACCTGTAGGCCATAGTACGAGTCTAAGACCTTAGCTATTAGGCCAGAGTAAGAGTTAAGACCTTAACCATTAGGCCAGAGTATGAGTCTAAGACCTTAGCTATTAGGCCAGAGTAAGAGTTAAGACCTTAGCTATTAGGCCAGAGTAAGAGTTAAGACCTTAACCATTAGGCCAGAGAACGAGTCTAAGACCTTAGCTATTAGGCCAGAGTAAGAGTTAAGACCTTAGCTATTAGGCCAGAGTAAGAGTTAAGACGTTAGCTATTAGGCTAGAGTAAGAGTTAAGACCTTAACCATTAGAAGAGAGTACGAGTCAAAGACCTCAGCTATTAGGCCAGAGTAAGAGTTAAGACCTTAGCTATTAGGCCAGAGTAAGAGCTAAGACCTTAACCAGTAGCCCAGAGTAAGAGTTAAGACCTTAACCATTAGGCCAGAGTACGAGTCTAAGACCTTATCTATTAGGCCAGAGTAAGAGTTAAGACCTTAACCAGTAGGCCAGAGTAAGAGTTAAGACCTTAACCATTAGGCCAGAGTACGAGTCTAAGACCTTAGCTATTAGGCCAGAGTAAGAGTTAAGACCTTAGCTATTAGACCAGAGTCAGAGTTAAGACCTTAGATATTAGGCCAGAGTAAGAGTTAAGACCTTAACCAGTAGGCCAGAGTAAGAGTTAAGACCTTAACCATTAGGCCAGAGTACGACTCTAAGACCTTAGCTATTAGGCCAGAGTAAGAATTAAGACCTTAGCTATTAGGCCAGAGTAAGAGTTAAGACCTTAACCAGTAGGCCAGAGTAAGAGTTAAGACCTTAACATGTAGGCCATAGTACGAATCTAAGACCTTAGCTATTAGGCCAGAGTAAGAGTTAAGACCTTAGCTATTAGGCCAGAGTAAGAGTTAAGACCTTAACCATTAGACGAGAGTACGAGTCAAAGACCTTAGCTATTAGGCCAGAGTAAGAGTTAAGACCTTAGCTATTAGGCCAGAGTAAGAGCTAAGACCTTAACCAGTAGGCCAGAGTAAGAGTTAAGACCTTAACCATTAGGCCAGAGTACGAGTCTAAGACCTTAGCTATTAGGCCAGAGTAAGAGTTAAGACCTTAGCTATTAGACCAGAGTAAGAGTTAAGACCTTAGATATTAGGCCAGAGTAAGAGTTAAGACCTTAACCATTAGGCCAGAGTACGAGTCTAAGACCTTAGCTATTAGGCCAGAGTAAGAGTTAAGACCTTAGCTATTAGGCCAGAGTAAGAGTTAAGACCTTAACCATTAGGCCAGAGTACGAGTCTAAGACCTTAGCTATTAGGCCAGAGTAAGAGTTAAGACCTTAACCATTAGGCCAGAGTACGAGTCTAAGACCTTAGCTATTAGGCCAGAGTAAGAGTTAAGACCTTAACCAGTAGGCCAGAGTACGAGTCTAAGACCTTAGCTATTAGGCCAGAGTAAGAGTTAAGACCTTAACCATTTGGCCAGAGTACGAGTCTAAGACCTTAGCTATTAGGCCAGAGTAAGAGTTAAGACCTTAGCTATTAGGCCAGAGTAAGAGTTAAGACCTTAACCATTAGGCCAGAGTACGAGTCTCAGACCATAGCTATTAGGCCAGAGTAAGAGTTAAGACCTTAGCTATTAGGCCAGAGTAAGAGTAAAGACCTTAACAAGTAGGCCAGCGTAAGAGTGAAGACCTTAACCAGTAGGCCAGAGTAAGAGTTAAGACCTTAACCATTAGGCCAGAGTACGAGTCTAAGACATTAGCTATTAGGCCAGAGTAAGAGTTAAGACCTTAAACAGTAGGCCAGAGTAAGAGTTAATACCTTAACCATTAGGCCAGAGTACGAGTCTAAGACCTTAGCTATTAGGCCAGAGTAAGAATTAAGACCTTAGCTATTAGGCCAGAGTAAGAGTTAAGACCTTAACCAGTAGGCCAGAGTAAGAGTTAAGACCTTAACCATTAGGCCAGAGTACGAGTCTAAGACCTTAGCTATTAGGCCAGAGTAAGAGTTAAGACCTTAGCTATTAGGCCAGAGTAAGAGTTAAGACCTTAACCATTAGAAGAGAGTACGAGTCAAAGACCTTAGCTATTAGGCCAGAGTAAGAGTTAAGACCTTAGCTATTAGGCCAGAGTAAGAGCTAAGACCTTAACCAGTAGGCCAGAGTAAGAGTTAAGACCTTAACCATTAGGGCAGAGTACGAGTCTAAGACCTTACTTATTAGGCCAGAGTAAGAGTTAAGACCTTAACCAGTAGGCCAGAGTAAGAGTTAAGACCTTAACCATAAGGCCAGGGTACGAGTCTAAGACCTTAGCTATTAGGCCAGAGTAAGTGTTAAGACCTTAGCTATTAGACCAGAGTAAGAGTTAAGATCTTAGATATTAGGCCAGAGTAAGAGTTAAGACCTTAACCAGTAGGCCAGAGTAAGAGTTAAGACGTTAACCAGTAGGCCAGAGTAAGAGTTAAGACCTTAACCATTAGGCCATAGTACGAGTCTAAGACCTTAGCTATTAGGCCAGAGTAAGAATTAAGACCTTAGCTATTAGGCCAGAGTAAGAGTTAAGACCTTAACCAGAAGGCCAGAGTAAGAGTTAAGACCTTAACATGTAGGCCATAGTATGAATCTAAGACCTTAGCTATTAGGCCTGAGTAAGAGTTAAGACCTTAGCTAGTAGGCCAGAGTAAGAGTTAAGACCTTAACCATTAGACGAGAGTACGAGTCAAAGACCTTAGCTATTAGGCCAGAGTAAGAGTTAAGACCTTTGCTATTAGGCCAGAGTAAGAGCCAAGACCTTAACCAGTAGGCCAGAGTAAGAGTTAAGACCTTAACCATTAGGCCAGAGTACGAGTCTAAGACCTTATCTATTAGGCCAGAGTAAGAGTTAAGACCTTAACCAGTAGGCCAGAGTAAGAGTTAAGACCTTAACCATTGGGCCAGAGTACGAGTCTAAGACCTTAACTATTAGGCCAGAGTAAGAGTTAAGACCTTATATATTAGGCCAGAGTAAGAGTTAAGACCTTAACCAGTAGGCCAGAGTAAGAGTTAAGACCTTAACCAGTAGGCCAGAGTACGAGTCTAAGACCTTAGCTATTAGGCCAGAGTAAGAGTTAAGACCTTAACCATTAGGCCAGAGTAAGAGTTAAGAGCTTAACCATTAGGCCAGAGTAAGAGTCTAAGACCTTAGCTATTAGGCCAGAGTAAGAGTTAAGACCTTAACCAGTAGGCCAGAGTAAGAGTTAAGACCTTAACCAGTAGGCCAGAGTACGAGTCTAAGACCTTAGCTATTAGGCCAGAGTAAGAGTTAAGACCTTAACCATTAGGCCAGAGTAAGAGTTAAGACCTTAACCATTAGGCCAGAGTACGAGTCTAAGACCTTAGCTATTAGGCCAGAGTAAGAGTTAAGACCTTAGCTATTAGGCCAGAGTACGAGTCTAAGACCTTAGCTATTAGGCCAGAGTAAGAGTTAAGACCTTAGCTATTAGGCCAGAGTAAGAGTTAAGACCTTAACCATTAGGCCAGAGTACGAGTCTGAGACCTTAGCTATTAGGCCAGAGTAAGAGTTAAGACCTTAGCTATTAGGCCAGAGTAAGAGTTAAGACCTTAACCATTAGAAGAGAGTACGAGTCAAAGACCTTAGCTATTAGGCCAGAGTAAGAGTTAAGACCTTAGTTATTAGGCCAGAGTAAGAGTTAAGACCTTAACCATTAGGCCAGAGTACGAGTCTAAGACCTTAGCTATTAGGCCAGAGTAAGAGTTAAGACCTTAACCAGTAGGCCAGAGTACGAGTCTAAGACCTTAGCTATTAGGCCAGAGTAAGAGTTAAGACCTTAACCATTAGGCCAGAGTACGAGTCTAAGACCTTAGCTATTAGGCCAGAGTAAGAGTTAAGACCTTAGCTATTAGGCCAGAGTAAGAGTTAAGACCTTAACCATTAGGCCAGAGTACGAGTCTAAGACCATAGCTATTAGGCCAGAGTAAGAGTTAAGACCTTAACCTGTAGGCCATAGTACGAGTCTAAGACCTTAGCTATTAGGCCAGAGTAAGAGTTAAGACCTTAACCATTAGGCCAGAGTACGAGTCTAAGACCTTAGCTATTAGGCCAGAGTAAGAGTTAAGACCTTAGCTATTAGGCCAGAGTAAGAGTTAAGACCTTAACCATTAGGCCAGAGTACGAGTCTAAGACCTTAGCTATTAGGCCAGAGTAAGAGTTAAGACCTTAGCTATTAGGCCAGAGTAAGAGTTAAGACCTTTGCTATTAGGCTAGGGTAAGAGTTAAGACCTTAACCATTAGAAGAGAGTACGAGTCAAAGACCTTAGCTATTAGGCCAGAGTAAGAGTTAAGACCTTAGCTATTAGGCCAGAGTAAGAGCTAAGACCTTAACCAGTAGGCCAGAGTAAGAGTTAAGACCTTAACCATTAGGCAAGAGTACGAGTCTAAGACCTTATCTATTAGGCCAGAGTAAGAGTTAAGACCTTAACCAGTAGGCCAGAGTAAGAGTTAAGACCTTAACCATTAGGCCAGAGTACGAGTCTAAGACCTTAGCTATTAGGCCAGAGTAAGAGTTAAGACCTTAGCTATTAGACCAGAGTAAGAGTTAAGACCTTAGATATTAGGCCAGAGTAAGAGTTAAGACCTTAACCAGTAGGCCAGAGTAAGAGTTAAGACCTTAACCATTAGGCCAGAGTACGACTCTAAGACCTTAGCTATTAGGCCAGAGTAAGAATTAAGACCTTAGCTATTAGGCCAGAGTAAGAGTTAAGACCTTAACCAGTAGGCCAGAGTAAGAGTTAAGACCTTAACATGTAGGCCATAGTACGAATCTAAGACCTTAGCTATTAGGCCAGAGTAAGAGTTAAGATCTTAGCTATTAGGCCAGAGTAAGAGTTAAGACCTTAACCATTAGACGAGAGTACGAGTCAAAGACCTTAGCTATTAGGCCAGAGTAAGAGTTAAGACCTTAGCTATTAGGCCAGAGTAAGAGCTAAGACCTTAACCAGTAGGCCAGAGTAAGAGTTAAGACCTTAACCATTAGGCCAGAGTACGAGTCTAAGACCTTATCTATTAGGACAGAGTAAGAGTTGAGACCTTAACCAGTAGGCCAGAGTAAGAGTTAAGACCTTAACCATTAGGCCAGAGTACGAGTCTAAGACCTTAGCTATTAGGCCAGAGTAAGAGTTAAGACCTTAGCTATTAGACCAGAGTAAGAGTTAAGACCTTAGATATTAGGCTAGAGTAAGAGTTAAGACCTTAACCATTAGGCCAGAGTACGAGTCTAAGACCTTAGCTATTAGGCCAGAGTAAGAGTTAAGACCTTAGCTATTAGGCCAGAGTAAGAGTTAAGACCTTAACCATTAGGCCAGAGTACGAGTCTAAGACCTTAGCTATTAGGCCAGAGTAAGAGTTAAGACCTTAACCATTAGGCCAGAGTACGAGTCTAAGACCTTTGCTATTAGGCCAGAGTAAGAGTTAAGACCTTAACCAGTAGGCCAGAGTACGAGTCTAAGACCTTAGCTATTAGGCCAGAGTAAGAGTTAAGACCTTAACCATTAGGCCAGAGTACGAGTCTAAGACCATAGCTATTAGGCCAGAGTAAGAGTTAAGACCTTAGCTATTAGGCCAGAGTAAGAGTTAAGACCTTAGCTATTAGGCCAGAGTAAGAGTAAAGACCTTAACCAGTAGGCCAGCGTAAGAGTTAAGACCTTAACCAGTAGGCCAGAGTAAGAGTTAAGACCTTAACCATTAGACCAGAGTACGAGTCTAAGACCTTAGCTATTAGGCCAGAGTAAGAGTTAAGACCTTAACCAGTAGGCCAGAGTAAGAGTTAAGACCTTAACCAGTAGGCCAGAGTATGAGTCTAAGACCTTAGCTATTAGGCCAGAGTAAGAGTTAAGACCTTAACTAGTAGGCCAGAGTAAGAGTTAAGACCTTAACCTGTAGGCCATAGTACGAGTCTAAGACCTTAGCTATTAGGCCAGAGTAAGAGTTAATACCTTAACCATTAGGCCAGAGTACGAGTCTAAGACCTTAGCTATTAGGCCAGAGTAAGAGTTAAGACCTTAACCATTAGGCCAGAGTACTAGTCTAAGACCTTAGCTATTAGGCCAGAGTAAGAGTTAAGACCTTAACCAGTAGGCCAGAGTACGAGTCTAAGACCTTAGTTATTAGGCCAGAGTAAGAGTTAAAACCGTAACCATTAGGCCAGAGTACGAGTCTAAGACCTTAGCTATTAGGCCAGAGTAAGAGTTAAGACCTTAACCAGTAGGTCAGAGTACGATTCTAAAACCTTAGCTATTAGGCCAGAGTAAGAGTTAAGACCTTAACGATTAGGCCAGAGTACGAATCTAAGACCTTAGCTATTAGGCCAGAGTAAGAGTTAAGACCTTAGCTATTAGGCCAGAGTAAGAGTTAAGACCTTAACCATTAGGCCAGAGTACGAGTCTCAGACCATAGCTATTAGGCCAGAGTAAGAGATAAGACCTTAGCTATTAGGCCAGAGTAAGAGTAAAGACCTTAACAAGTAGGCCAGCGTAAGAGTTAAGACCTTAACCAGTAGGCCAGAGTAAGAGTTAAGACCTTAACCATTAGTCCAGAGTATGAGTCTAAGACATTAGCTATTAGGCCAGAGTAAGAGTTAAGACCTTAACCAGTAGGCCAGAGTAAGAGTTAATACCTTAACCATTAGGCAAGAGTACGAGTCTAAGACCTTAGCTATTAGGCCAGAGTAAGAATTAAGACCTTAGCTATTAGGCCAGAGTAAGAGTTAAGACCTTAACCAGTAGGCCAGAGTAAGAGTTAAGACCTTAACATGTAGGCCATAGTACGAATCTAAGACCTTAGCTATTAGGCCAGAGTAAGAGTTAAGACCTTAGCTATTAGGCCAGAGTAAGAGTTAAGACCTTAACCATTAGAAGAGAGTACGAGTCAAAGACCTTAGCTATTAGGCCAGAGTAAGAGTTAAGACCTTAGCTATTAGGCCAGAGTAAGAGCTAAGACCTTAACCAGTAAGCCAGAGTAAGAGTTAAGACCTTAACCATTAGGCCAGAGTACGAGTCTAAGACCTTATCTATTAGGCCAGAGTAAGAGTTAAGACCTTAACCAGTAGGCCAGAGTAAGTATTAAGACCTTAACCATTGGGCCAGAGTACGAGTCTAAGACCTTAGCTATTAGGCCAGAGTAAGAGTTAAGACCTTAGCTATTAGACCAGAGTAAGAGTTAAGACCTTATATATTAGTCCAGAGTAAGAGTTAAGACATTAACCAGTAGGCCAGATTAAGAGTTAAGACCTTAACCAGTAGGCCAGAGTACGAGTCTAAGACCTTAGCTATTAGGCCAGAGTAAGAGTTAAGACCTTAACCATTAGGCCAGAGTAAGAGTTAAGACCTTAACCATTAGGCCAGAGTAAGAGTCTAAGACCTTAGCTATTAGGCCAGAGTAAGAGTTAAGACCTTAACCAGTGGGCCAGAGTAAGAGTTAAGACCTTAACCATTAGGCCAGAGTACGAGTCTAAGACCTTAGCTATTAGGCCAGAGTAAGAGTTAAGACCTTAGCTATTAGGCCAGAGTAAGAGTTAAGACCTTAACCTGTAGGCCATAGTACGAGTCTAAGACTTTAGCTATTAGGCCAGAGTAAGAGTTAAGACCTTAACCATTAGGCCAGAGTACGAGTCTAAGACCTTAGCTATTAGGCCAGAGTAAGAGTTAAGACCTTAGCTATTAGGCCAGAGTAAGAGTTAAGACCTTAACCATTAGGCCAGAGTACGAGTCTGAGACCTTAGCTATTAGGCCAGAGTAAGAGTTAAGACCTTAGCTATTAGGCCAGAGTATGAGTTAAGACCTTAACCATTAGAAGAGAGTACGAGTGAAAGACCTTAGCTATTAGGCCAGAGTAAGATTTAAGACCTTAGCTATTAGGCCAGAGTAAGAGCTAAGACCTTAACCAGTAGGCCAGAGTAAGAGTTAAGACCTTAACCATTAGGCCAGAGTACGAGTCTAAGACCTTATCTATTAGGCCAGAGTAAGAGTTAAGACCTTAACCAGTAGGCCAGAGTAAGAGTTAAGACCCTAACCATTAGGCCAGAGTACGAGTCTAAGACCTTAGCTATTAGGCCAGAGTAAGAGTTAAGACCTTAGCTATTAGACCAGAGTAAGAGTTAAGACCTTAGATATTAGGCCAGAGTAAGATTTAAGACCTTAACCAGTAGGCCAGAGTAAGAGTTAAGACCTTAACCATTAGGCCAGAGTACGAGTCTAAGACCTTAGCTATTAGGCCAGAGTAAGAATTAAGACCTTAGCTATTAGGCCAGAGTAAGTGTTAAGACCTTAACCAGTAGGCCAGAGTAAGAGTTAAGACCTTAACATGTAGGCCATAGTACAAATCTAAGACCTTAGCTATTAGTCCAGAGTAAGAGTTAAGACCTTAGCTATTAGGCCAGAGTAAGAGTTAAGACCTTAACCATTAGACGAGAGTACGAGTCAAAGACCTTAGATATTAGGCCAGAGTAAGAGTTAAGACCTTAGCTATTAGGCCAGAGTAAGAGCTAAGACCTTAACCAGTAGGCCAGAGTAAGAGTTAAGACCTTAACCATTAGGCCAGAGTATGAGTCTAAGACCTTAGCTATTAGGCCAGAGTAAGAGTTAAGACCTTAGCTATTAGGCCAGAGTAAGAGTTAAGACCTTAACCATTAGGCCAGAGTACGGGTCTAAGACCTTAGCTATTAGGCCAGAGTAAGAGTTAAGACCTTAACCAGTAGGCCAGAGTAAGAGTTAAGACCTTAACCAGGAGGCCAGAGTGCGAGTCTAAGACCTTAGCTATTAGGCCAGAGTAAGAGTTAAGACCTTAGCTATTAGGCCAGAGTAAGAGTTAAGACCTTAACCATTAGGCCAGAGTACGAGTCTAAGAACTTAGCTATTAGGCCAGAGTAAGAGTTAAGACCTTAGCTATTAGGCCAGAGTAAGAGTTAAGACCTTAACCATTAGGCCAGAGTACGAGTCTAAGACCTTAGCTATTAGGCCAGAGTAAGAGTTAAGACCTTAACCATTAGGCCAGAGTACGAGTCTAAGACCTTAGCTATTAGGCCAGAGTAAGAGTTAAGACCTTAACCAGTAGGCCAGAGTACGAGTCTAAGACCTTAGTTATTAGGCCAGAGTAAGAGTTAAAACCGTAACCATTAGGCCAGAGTACGAGTCTAAGACCTTAGCTATTAGGCCAGAGTAAGAGTTAAGACCTTAACCAGTAGGTCAGAGTACGATTCTAAAACCTTAGCTATTAGGCCAGAGTAAGAGTTAAGACCTTAACGATTAGGCCAGAGTACGAGTCTAAGACCTTAGCTATTAGGCCAGAGTAAGAGTTAAGACCTTAGCTATTAGGCCAGAGTAAGAGTTAAGACCTTAACCATTAGGCCAGAGTACGAGTCTCAGACCATAGCTATTAGGCCAGAGTAAGAGATAAGACCTTAGCTATTAGGCCAGAGTAAGAGTAAAGACCTTAACAAGTAGGCCAGCGTAAGTGTTAAGACCTTAACCAGTAGGCCAGAGTAAGAGTTAAGACCTTAACCATTAGGCCAGAGTACGAGTCTAAGACATTAGCTATTAGGCCAGAGTAAGAGTTAAGACCTTAACCAGTAGGCCAGAGTAAGAGTTAATACCTTAACCATTAGGCCAGAGTACGAGTCTAAGACCTTAGCTATTAGGCCAGAGTAAGAATTAAGACCTTAGCTATTAGGCCAGAGTAAGAGTTAAGACCTTAACCAGTAGGCCAGAGTAAGAGTTAAGACCTTAACATGTAGGCCATAGTACGAATCTAAGACCTTAGCTATTAGGCCAGAGTAAGAGTTAAGACCTTAGCTATTAGGCCAGAGTAAGAGTTAAGACCTTAACCATTAGAAGAGAGTACGAGTCAAAGACCTTAGCTATTAGGCCAGAGTAAGAGTTAAGACCTTAGCTATTAGGCCAGAGTAAGAGCTAAGACCTTAACCAGTAAGCCAGAGTAAGAGTTAAGACCTTAACCATTAGGCCAGAGTACGAGTCTAAGACCTTATCTATGAGGCCAGAGTAAGAGTTAAGACCTTAACCAGTAGGCCAGAGTAAGTATTAAGACCTTAACCATTGGGCCAGAGTACGAGTCTAAGACCCTAGCTATTAGGCCAGAGTAAGAGTTAAGACCTTACCTATTAGACCAGAGTAAGAGTTAAGACCTTATATATTAGGCCAGAGTAAGAGTTAAGACATTAACCAGTAGGCCAGATTAAGAGTTAAGACCTTAACCAGTAGGCCAGAGTACGAGTCTAAGACCTTAGCTATTAGGCCAGAGTAAGAGTTAAGACCTTAACCATTAGGCCAGAGTAAGAGTTAAGACCTTAACCATTAGGCCAGAGTAAGAGTCTAAGACCTTAGCTATTAGGCCAGAGTAAGAGTTAAGACCTTAACCAGTGGGCCAGAGTAAGAGTTAAGACCTTAACCATTAGGCCAGAGTACGAGTCTAAGACCTTAGCTATTAGGCCAGAGTAAGAGTTAAGACCTTAGCTATTAGGCCAGAGTAAGAGTTAAGACCTTAACCTGTAGGCCATAGTACGAGTCTAAGACCTTAGCTATTAGGCCAGAGTAAGAGTTAAGACCTTAACCATTAGGCCAGAGTACGAGTCTAAGACCTTAGCTATTAGGCCAGAGTAAGAGTTAAGACCTTAGCTATTAGGCCAGAGTAAGAGTTAAGACCTTAACCATTAGGCCAGAGTACGAGTCTGAGACCTTAGCTATTAGGCCAGAGTAAGAGTTAAGACCTTAGCTATTAGGCCAGAGTAAGAGTTAAGACCTTAACCATTAGAAGAGAGTACGAGTGAAAGACCTTAGCTATTAGGCCAGAGTAAGATTTAAGACCTTAGCTATTAGGCAAGAGTAAGAGCTAAGACCTTAACCAGTAGGCCAGAGTAAGAGTTAAGACCTTAACCATTAGGCCAGAGTACGAGTCTAAGACCTTATCTATTAGGCCAGAGTAAGAGTTAAGACCTTAACCAGTAGGCCAGAGTAAGAGTTAAGACCCTAACCATTAGGCCAGAGTACGAGTCTAAGACCTTAGCTATTAGGCCAGAGTAAGAGTTAAGACCTTAGCTATTAGACCAGAGTAAGAGTTAAGACCTTAGATATTAGGCCAGAGTAAGATTTAAGACCTTAACCAGTAGGCCAGAGTAAGAGTTAAGACCTTAACCATTAGGCCAGAGTACGAGTCTAAGACCTTAGCTATTAGGCCAGAGTAAGAATTAAGACCTTAGCTATTAGGCCAGAGTAAGTGTTAAGACCTTAACCAGTAGGCCAGAGTAAGAGTTAAGACCTTAACATGTAGGCCATAGTACAAATCTAAGACCTTAGCTATTAGGCCAGAGTAAGAGTTAAGACCTTAGCTATTAGGCCAGAGTAAGAGTTAAGACCTTAACCATTAGACGAGAGTACGAGTCAAAGACCTTAGATATTAGGCCAGAGTAAGAGTTAAGACCTTAGCTATTAGGCCAGAGTAAGAGCTAAGACCTTAACCAGTAGGCCAGAGTAAGAGTTAAGACCTTAACCATTAGGCCAGAGTACGAGTCTAAGACCTTAGCTATTAGGCCAGAGTAAGAGTTAAGACCTTAGCTATTAGGCCAGAGTAAGAGTTAAGACCTTAACCATTAGGCCAGAGTACGAGTCTAAGACCTTAGCTATTAGGCCAGAGTAAGAGTTAAGACCTTAACCAGTAGGCCAGAGTAAGAGTTAAGACCTTAACCAGGAGGCCAGAGTGCGAGTCTAAGACCTTAGCTATTAGGCCAGAGTAAGAGTTAAGACCTTAGCTATTAGGCCAGAGTAAGAGTTAAGACCTTAACCATTAGGCCAGAGTACGAGTCTAAGACCTTAGCTATTAGGCCAGAGTAAGAGTTAAGACCTTAGCTATTAGGCCAGAGTAAGAGTTAAGACCTTAACCAGTAGGCCAGAGTAAGAGTTAAGACCTTAACCATTAGGCCAGAGTACGAGTCTAAGACCTTATCTATTAGGCCAGAGTAAGAGTTAAGACCTTAACCAGTAGGCCAGAGTAAGAGTTAAGACCTTAACCATTGGGCCAGAGTACGAGTCTAAGACCTTAACTATTAGGCCAGAGTAAGAGTTAAGACCTTATATATTAGGCCAGAGTAAGAGTTAAGACCTTAACCAGTAGGCCAGAGTAAGAGTTAAGACCTTAACCAGTAGGCCAGAGTACGAGTCTAAGACCTTAGCTATTAGGCCAGAGTAAGAGTTAAGACCTTAACCATTAGGCCAGAGTAAGAGTTAAGAGCTTAACCATTAGGCCAGAGTAAGAGTCTAAGACCTTAGCTATTAGGCCAGAGTAAGAGTTAAGACCTTAACCAGTAGGCCAGAGTAAGAGTTAAGACCTTAACCAGTAGGCCAGAGTACGAGTCTAAGACCTTAGCTATTAGGCCAGAGTAAGAGTTAAGACCTTAACCATTAGGCCAGAGTAAGAGTTAAGAGCTTAACCATTAGGCCAGAGTAAGAGTCTAAGACCTTAACTATTAGGCCAGAGTAAGAGTTAAGACCTTAACCAGTGGGCCAGAGTAAGAGTTAAGACCTTAACCATTACGCCAGAGTACGAGTCTAAGACCTTAGCTATTAGGCCAGAGTAAGAGTTAAGACCTTAGCTATTAGGCCAGAGTACGAGTCTAAGACCTTAGCTATTAGGCCAGAGTAAGAGTTAAGACCTTAGCTATTAGGCCAGAGTAAGAGTTAAGACCTTAACCATTAGGCCAGAGTACGAGTCTGAGACCTTAGCTATTAGGCCAGAGTAAGAGTTAAGACCTTAGCTATGAGGCCAGAGTAAGAGTTAAGACCTTAACCATTAGAAGAGAGTACGAGTCAAAGACCTTAGCTATTAGGCCAGAGTAAGAGTTAAGACCTTAGTTATTAGGCCAGAGTAAGAGTTAAGACCTTAACCATTAGGCCAGAGTACGAGTCTAAGACCTTAGCTATTAGGCCAGAGTAAGAGTTAAGACCTTAACCAGTAGGCCAGAGTACGAGTCTAAGACCTTAGCTATTAGGCCAGAGTAAGAGTTAAGACCTTAACCATTAGGCCAGAGTACGAGTCTAAGACCTTAGCTATTAGGCCAGAGTAAGAGTTAAGACCTTAGCTATTAGGCCAGAGTAAGAGTTAAGACCTTAACCATTAGGCCAGAGTACGAGTCTAAGACCATAGCTATTAGGCCAGAGTAAGAGTTAAGACCTTAACCTGTAGGCCATAGTACGAGTCTAAGACCTTAGCTATTAGGCCAGAGTAAGAGTTAAGACGTTAACCATTAGGCCAGAGTACGAGTCTAAGACCTTAGCTATTAGGCCAGAGTAAGAGTTAAGACCTTAGCTATTAGGCCAGAGTAAGAGTTAAGACCTTAACCATTAGGCCAGAGTACGAGTCTAAGACCTTAGCTATTAGGCCAGAGTAAGAGTTAAGACCTTAGCTATTAGGCCAGAGTAAGAGTTAAGACCTTAGCTATTAGGCTAGAGTAAGAGTTAAGACCTTAACCATTAGAAGAGAGTACGAGTCAAAGACCTTAGCTATTAGGCCAGAGTAAGAGTTAAGACCTTAGCTATTAGGCCAGAGTAAGAGCTAAGACCTTAACCAGTAGGCCAGAGTAAGAGTTAAGACCTTAACCATTAGGCCAGAGTACGAGTCTAAGACCTTATCTATTAGGCCAGAGTAAGAGTTAAGACCTTAACCAGTAGGCCAGAGTAAGAGTTAAGACCTTAACCATTAGGCCAGAGTACGAGTCTAAGACCTTAGCTATTAGGCCAGAGTAAGAGTTAAGACCTTAGCTATTAGACCAGAGTAAGAGTTAAGACCTTAGATATTAGGCCAGAGTAAGAGTTAAGACCTTAACCAGTAGGCCAGAGTAAGAGTTAAGACCTTAACCATTAGGCCAGAGTACGACTCTAAGACCTTAGCTATTAGGCCAGAGTAAGAATTAAGACCTTAGCTATTAGGCCAGAGTAAGAGTTAAGACCTTAACCAGTAGGCCAGAGTAAGAGTTAAGACCTTAACATGTAGGCCATAGTACGAATCTAAGACCTTAGCTATTAGGCCAGAGTAAGAGTTAAGATCTTAGCTATTAGGCCAGAGTAAGAGTTAAGACCTTAACCATTAGACGAGAGTACGAGTCAAAGACCTTAGCTAATAGGCCAGAGTAAGAGTTAAGACCTTAGCTATTAGGCCAGAGTAAGAGCTAAGACCTTAACCAGTAGGCCAGAGTAAGAGTTAAGACCTTAACCATTAGGCCAGAGTACGAGTCTAAGACCTTATCTATTAGGACAGAGTAAGAGTTGAGACCTTAACCAGTAGGCCAGAGTAAGAGTTAAGACCTTAACCATTAGGCCAGAGTACGAGTCTAAGACCTTAGCTGTTAGGCCAGAGTAAGAGTTAAGACCTTAGCTATTAGACCAGAGTAAGAGTTAAGACCTTAGATATTAGGCCAGAGTAAGAGTTAAGACCTTAACCATTAGGCCAGAGTACGAGTCTAAGACCTTAGCTATTAGGCCAGAGTAAGAGTTAAGACCTTAGCTATTAGGCCAGAGTAAGAGTTAAGACCTTAACCATTAGGCCAGAGTACGAGTCTAAGACCTTAGCTATTAGGCCAGAGTAAGAGTTAAGACCTTAACCATTAGGCCAGAGTACGAGTCTAAGACCTTAGCTATTAGGCCAGAGTAAGAGTTAAGACCTTAACCATTAGGCCAGGGTACGAGTCTAAGACCTTAGCTATTAGGCCAGAGTAAGAGTTAAGACCTTAACCAGAAGGCCAGAGTACGAGTCTAAGACCTTAGCTATTAGGCCAGAGTAAGAGTTAAGACCATAACCATTAGGCCAGAGTACGAGTCTAAGACCTTAGCTATTAGGCCAGAGTAAGAGTTAAGACCTTAACCAGTAGGCCAGAGTAAGAGTTAAGACCTTAACCATTAGACCAGAGTACGAGTCTAAGACCTTAGCTATTAGGCCAGAGTAAGAGTTAAGACCTTAACCAGTAGGCCAGAGTAAGAGTTAAGACCTTAACCAGTAGGCCAGAGTATGAGTCTAAGACCTTAGCTATTAGGCCAGAGTAAGAGTTAAGACCTTAACTAGTAGGCCAGAGTAAGAGTTAAGACCTTAACCTGTAGGCCATAGTACGAGTCTAAGACCTTAGCTATTAGGCCAGAGTAAGAGTTAATACCTTAACCATTAGGCAGGAGTACGAGTCTAAGACCTTAGCTATTAGGCCAGAGTAAGAGTTAAGACCTTAACCATTAGGCCAGAGTACTAGTCTAAGACCTTAGCTATTAGGCCAGAGTAAGAGTTAAGACCTTAACCAGTAGGCCAGAGTACTAGTCTAAGACCTTAGCTATTAGGCCAGAGTAAGAGTTAAGACCTTAACCAGTAGGTCAGAGTACGATTCTAAGACCTTAGCTATTAGGCCAGAGTAAGAGTTAAGACCTTAACGATTAGGCCAGAGTACGAGTCTAAGACCTTAGCTATTAGGCCAGAGTAAGAGTTAAGACCTTAGCTATTAGGCCAGAGTAAGAGTTAAGACCCTAACCATTAGGCCAGAGTACGAGTCTCAGACCATAGCTATTAGGCCAGAGTAAGAGATAAGACCTTAGCTATTAGGCCAGAGTAAGAGTAAAGACCTTAACAAGTAGGCCAGCGTAAGAGTTAAGACCTTAACCAGTAGGCCAGAGTAAGAGTTAAGACCTTAACCATTAGGCCAGAGTACGAGTCTAAGACATTAGCTATTAGGCCAGAGTAAGAGTTAAGACCTTAACCAGTAGGCCAGAGTAAGAGTTAATACCTTAACCATTAGGCCAGAGTACGAGTCTAAGACCTTAGCTATTAGGCCAGAGTAAGAATTAAGACCTTAGCTATTAGGCCAGAGTAAGAGTTAAGACCTTAACCAGTAGGCCAGAGTAAGAGTTAAGACCTTAACATGTAGGCCATAGTACGAATCTAAGACCTTAGCTATTAGGCCAGAGTAAGAGTTAAGACCTTAGCTATTAGGCCAGAGTAAGAGTTAAGACCTTAACCATTAGAAGAGAGTACGAGTCAAAGACCTTAGCTATTAGGCCAGAGTAAGAGTTAAGACCTTAGCTATTAGGCCAGAGTAAGAGCTAAGACCTTAACCAGTAGGCCAGAGTAAGAGTTAAGACCTTAACCATTAGGCCAGAGTACGAGTCTAAGACCTTATCTATTAGGCCAGAGTAAGAGTTAAGACCTTAACCAGTAGGCCAGAGTAAGTATTAAGACCTTAACCATTGGGCCAGAGTACGAGTCTAAGACCTTAGCTATTAGGCCAGAGTAAGAGTTAAGACCTTAGCTATTAGACCAGAGTAACAGTTAAGACCTTATATATTAGGCCAGAGTAAGAGTTAAGACCTTAACCAGTAGGCCAGATTAAGAGTTAAGACCTTAACCAGTAGGCCAGAGTACGAGTCTAAGACCTTAGCTATTAGGCCAGAGTAAGAGTTAAGACCTTAACCATTAGGCCAGAGTAAGAGTTAAGACCTTAACCATTAGGCCAGAGTAAGAGTCTAAGACCTTAGCTATTAGGCCAGAGTAAGAGTTAAGACCTTAACCAGTGGGCCAGAGTAAGAGTTAAGACCTTAACCATTAGGCCAGAGTACGAGTCTAAGACCTTAGCTATTAGGCCAGAGTAAGAGTTAAGACCTTAGCAATTAGGCCAGAGTAAGAGTTAAGACCTTAACCTGTAGGCCATAGTACGAGTCTAAGACCTTAGCTATTAGGCCAGAGTAAGAGTTAAGACCTTAACCATTAGGCCAGAGTACGAGTCTAAGACCTTAGCTATTAGGCCAGAGTAAGAGTTAAGACCTTAGCTATTAGGCCAGAGTAAGAGTTAAGACCTTAACCATTAGGCCAGAGTACGAGTCTGAGACCTTAGCTATTAGGCCAGAGTAAGAGTTAAGACCTTAGCTATTAGGCCAGAGTAAGAGTTAAGACCTTAACCATTAGAAGAGAGTACGAGTCAAAGACCTTAGCTATTAGGCCAGAGTAAGATTTAAGACCTTAGCTATTAGGCCAGAGTAAGAGCTAAGACCTTAACCAGTAGGCCAGAGTAAGAGTTAAGACCTTAACCATTAGGCCAGAGTACGAGTCTAAGACCTTATCTATTAGGCCAGAGTAAGAGTTAAGACCTTAACCAGTAAGCCAGAGTAAGAGTTAAGACCCTAACCATTAGGCCAGAGTACGAGTCTAAGACCTTAGCTATTAGGCCAGAGTAAGAGTTAAGACCTTAGCTATTAGACCAGAGTAAGAGTTAAGACCTTAGATATTAGGCCAGAGTAAGATTTAAGACCTTAACCAGTAGGCCAGAGTAAGAGTTAAGACCTTAACCATTAGGCCAGAGTACGAGTCTAAGACCTTAGCTATTAGGCCAGAGTAAGAATTAAGACCTTAGCTATTAGGCCAGAGTAAGTGTTAAGACCTTAACCAGTAGGCCAGAGTAAGAGTTAAGACCTTAACATGTAGGCCATAGTACAAATCTAAGACCTTAGCTATTAGGCCAGAGTAAGAGTTAAGACCTTAGCTATTAGGCCAGAGTAAGAGTTAAGACCTTAACCATTAGACGAGAGTACGAGTCAAAGACCTTAGATATTAGGCCAGAGTAAGAGTTAAGACCTTAGCTATTAGGCCAGAGTAAGAGCTAAGACCTTAACCAGTAGGCCAGAGTAAGAGTTAAGACCTTAACCATTAGGCCAGAGTACGAGTCTAAGACCTTAGCTATTAGGCCAGAGTAAGAGTTAAGACCTTAGCTATTAGGCCAGAGTAAGAGTTAAGACCTTAACCATTAGGCCAGAGTACGAGTCTAAGACCTTAGCTATTAGGCCAGAGTAAGAGTTAAGACCTTAGCTATTAGGCCAGAGTAAGAGTTAATACCTTAACCATTAGGCCAGAGTAAGAGTCTAAGACCTTAGCTATTAGGCCAGAGTAAGATTTAAGACCTTAGCTATTAGGCCAGAGTAATAGTTAACACCTTAGCTATTAGGCCAGAGTAAGAGTTAAGACCTTAACCAGTAGGCCAGAGTAAGAGTTAAGACCTTAACCTGTAGGCCATAGTACGAGTCTAAGACCTTAGCTATTAGGCCAGAGTAAGAGTTAAGACCTTAGCTATTAGGCAAGAGTAAGAGTTAAGACCTTAACCATTAGGCCAGAGTACGAGTCTAAGACCTTAGCTATAAGGCCAGAGTAAGAGTTAAGACCTTAGCTATTAGGCCAGAGTAAGAGTTAGGACCTTAACCAGTAGGCCAGAGTCCGAGTCTAAGACCTTAGCTGTTAGGCCAGTGTAAGAGTTAAGACCTTAACCAGTAGGCCAGAGTACAAGTCTAAGACCTTAGCTATTAGGCCAGAGTAAGAGTTAAGACCTTAACAATTAGGCCAGAGTACGAGTCTAAGACCTTAGCTATTAGGCCACAGTAAGAGTTAAGACCTTAGCTATTAGGCCAGAGTAAGAGTTAAGACCTTAACCATTAGGCCAGAGTACGAGTCTAAGACCATAGCTATTAGGCCAGAGTAAGAGTTAAGACCTTAGCTATTAGGCCAGAGTAAGAGTTAAGACCTTAACCATTAGGCCAGGGTACGAGTCTAAGACCTTAGCTATTAGGCCAGAGTAAGACTTAAGACCTTAGCTATTAGGCCAGAGTAAGAGTTAAGACCTTAACCATTAGGCCAGAGTACAAGTCTAAGACCTTAGCTATTAGGCCAGATTAAGATTTAAGACCTTAGCTATTAGGCCAGAGTAATAGTTAATACCTTAGCTATTAGGCCAGAGTAGGAGTTAAGATCTTAGCTATTAGGCCAGAGTAAGAGTTAAGACCTTAGCTATTAGGCCAGAGTAAGAGTTAAGACCTTAACCATTAGGCAAGAGTACAAGTCTAAGACCTTAGCTATTAGGCCAGAGTAAGAGTTAAGACCTTAACCAGTAGGCCAGAGTAAGAGTTAAGACCTTAACCATTAGGCCAGAGTACGAGTCTAAGACCTTAGCTTTTAGGCCAGAGTAAGAGTTAAGACCTTAGCTATTAGGCCAGAGTAAGAGTTAAGACCTTAGCTATTAGGCCAGAGTAAGAGTTAAGACCTTAACCATTAGGCCAGAGTACGAGTCTAAGACCTTAGCTATAAGGCCAGAGTAAGAGTTAAGACCTTAGCTATTAGGCCAGAGTAAGAGTTAAGACCTTAACCAGTAGGCCAGAGTCCGAGTCTAAGACCTTAGCTATTAGGCCAGAGTAAGAGTTAATACCTTAACCATTAGGCAGGAGTACGAGTCTAAGACCTTAGCTATTAGGCCAGAGTAAGAGTTAAGACCTTAACCATTAGGCCAGAGTACTAGTCTAAGACCTTAGCTATTAGGCCAGAGTAAGAGTTAAGACCTTAACCAGTAGGCCAGAGTACTAGTCTAAGACCTTAGCTATTAGGCCAGAGTAAGAGTTAAGACCTTAACCAGTAGGTCAGAGTACGATTCTAAGACCTTAGCTATTAGGCCAGAGTAAGAGTTAAGACCTTAACGATTAGGCCAGAGTACGAGTCTAAGACCTTAGCTATTAGGCCAGAGTAAGAGTTAAGACCTTAGCTATTAGGCCAGAGTAAGAGTTAAGACCCTAACCATTAGGCCAGAGTACGAGTCTCAGACCATAGCTATTAGGCCAGAGTAAGAGATAAGACCTTAGCTATTAGGCCAGAGTAAGAGTAAAGACCTTAACAAGTAGGCCAGCGTAAGAGTTAAGACCTTAACCAGTAGGCCAGAGTAAGAGTTAAGACCTTAACCATTAGGCCAGAGTACGAGTCTAAGACATTAGCTATTAGGCCAGAGTAAGAGTTAAGACCTTAACCAGTAGGCCAGAGTAAGAGTTAATACCTTAACCATTAGGCCAGAGTACGAGTCTAAGACCTTAGCTATTAGGCCAGAGTAAGAATTAAGACCTTAGCTATTAGGCCAGAGTAAGAGTTAAGACCTTAACCAGTAGGCCAGAGTAAGAGTTAAGACCTTAACATGTAGGCCATAGTACGAATCTAAGACCTTAGCTATTAGGCCAGAGTAAGAGTTAAGACCTTAGCTATTAGGCCAGAGTAAGAGTTAAGACCTTAACCATTAGAAGAGAGTACGAGTCAAAGACCTTAGCTATTAGGCCAGAGTAAGAGTTAAGACCTTAGCTATTAGGCCAGAGTAAGAGCTAAGACCTTAACCAGTAGGCCAGAGTAAGAGTTAAGACCTTAACCATTAGGCCAGAGTACGAGTCTAAGACCTTATCTATTAGGCCAGAGTAAGAGTTAAGACCTTAACCAGTAGGCCAGAGTAAGTATTAAGACCTTAACCATTGAGCCAGAGTACGAGTCTAAGACCTTAGCTATTAGGCCAGAGTAAGAGTTAAGACCTTAGCTATTAGACCAGAGTAACAGTTAAGACCTTATATATTAGGCCAGAGTAAGAGTTAAGACCTTAACCAGTAGGCCAGATTAAGAGTTAAGACCTTAACCAGTAGGCCAGAGTACGAGTCTAAGACCTTAGCTATTAGGCCAGAGTAAGAGTTAAGACCTTAACCATTAGGCCAGAGTAAGAGTTAAGACCTTAACCATTAGGCCAGAGTAAGAGTCTAAGACCTTAGCTATTAGGCCAGAGTAAGAGTTAAGACCTTAACCAGTGGGCCAGAGTAAGAGTTAAGACCTTAACCATTAGGCCAGAGTACGAGTCTAAGACCTTAGCTATTAGGCCAGAGTAAGAGTTAAGACCTTAGCAATTAGGCCAGAGTAAGAGTTAAGACCTTAACCTGTAGGCCATAGTACGAGTCTAAGACCTTAGCTATTAGGCCAGAGTAAGAGTTAAGACCTTAACCATTAGGCCAGAGTACGAGTCTAAGACCTTAGCTATTAGGCCAGAGTAAGAGTTAAGACCTTAGCTATTAGGCCAGAGTAAGAGTTAAGACCTTAACCATTAGGCCAGAGTACGAGTCTGAGACCTTAGCTATTAGGCCAGAGTAAGAGTTAAGACCTTAGCTATTAGGCCAGAGTAAGAGTTAAGACCTTAACCATTAGAAGAGAGTACGAGTCAAAGACCTTAGCTATTAGGCCAGAGTAAGATTTAAGACCTTAGCTATTAGGCCAGAGTAAGAGCTAAGACCTTAACCAGTAGGCCAGAGTAAGAGTTAAGACCTTAACCATTAGGCCAGAGTACGAGTCTAAGACCTTATCTATTAGGCCAGAGTAAGAGTTAAGACCTTAACCAGTAAGCCAGAGTAAGAGTTAAGACCCTAACCATTAGGCCAGAGTACGAGTCTAAGACCTTAGCTATTAGGCCAGAGTAAGAGTTAAGACCTTAGCTATTAGACCAGAGTAAGAGTTAAGACCTTAGATATTAGGCCAGAGTAAGATTTAAGACCTTAACCAGTAGGCCAGAGTAAGAGTTAAGACCTTAACCATTAGGCCAGAGTACGAGTCTAAGACCTTAGCTATTAGGCCAGAGTAAGAATTAAGACCTTAGCTATTAGGCCAGAGTAAGTGTTAAGACCTTAACCAGTAGGCCAGAGTAAGAGTTAAGACCTTAACATGTAGGCCATAGTACAAATCTAAGACCTTAGCTATTAGGCCAGAGTAAGAGTTAAGACCTTAGCTATTAGGCCAGAGTAAGAGTTAAGACCTTAACCATTAGACGAGAGTACGAGTCAAAGACCTTAGATATTAGGCCAGAGTAAGAGTTAAGACCTTAGCTATTAGGCCAGAGTAAGAGCTAAGACCTTAACCAGTAGGCCAGAGTAAGAGTTAAGACCTTAACCATTAGGCCAGAGTACGAGTCTAAGACCTTAGCTATTAGGCCAGAGTAAGAGTTAAGACCTTAGCTATTAGGCCAGAGTAAGAGTTAAGACCTTAACCATTAGGCCAGAGTACGAGTCTAAGACCTTAGCTATTAGGCCAGAGTAAGAGTTAAGACCTTAGCTATTAGGCCAGAGTAAGAGTTAAGACCTTAACCATTAGGCCAGAGTAAGAGTCTAAGACCTTAGCTATTAGGCCAGAGTAAGATTTAAGACCTTAGCTATTAGGCCAGAGTAATAGTTAACACCTTAGCTATTAGGCCAGAGTAAGAGTTAAGACCTTAACCAGTAGGCCAGAGTAAGAGTTAAGACCTTAACCTGTAGGCCATAGTACGAGTCTAAGACCTTAGCTATTAGGCCAGAGTAAGAGTTAAGACCTTAGCTATTAGGCAAGAGTAAGAGTTAAGACCTTAACCATTAGGCCAGAGTACGAGTCTAAGACCTTAGCTATAAGGCCAGAGTAAGAGTTAAGACCTTAGCTATTAGGCCAGAGTAAGAGTTAGGACCTTAACCAGTAGGCCAGAGTCCGAGTCTAAGACCTTAGCTGTTAGGCCAGTGTAAGAGTTAAGACCTTAACCAGTAGGCCAGAGTACAAGTCTAAGACCTTAGCTATTAGGCCAGAGTAAGAGTTAAGACCTTAACAATTAGGCCAGAGTACGAGTCTAAGACCTTAGCTATTAGGCCACAGTAAGAGTTAAGACCTTAGCTATTAGGCCAGAGTAAGAGTTAAGACCTTAACCATTAGGCCAGAGTACGAGTCTAAGACCATAGCTATTAGGCCAGAGTAAGAGTTAAGACCTTAGCTATTAGGCCAGAGTAAGAGTTAAGACCTTAACCATTAGGCCAGGGTACGAGTCTAAGACCTTAGCTATTTGGCCAGAGTAAGACTTAAGACCTTAGCTATTAGGCCAGAGTAAGAGTTAAGACCTTAACCATTAGGCCAGAGTACAAGTCTAAGACCTTAGCTATTAGGCCAGATTAAGATTTAAGACCTTAGCTATTAGGCCAGAGTAATAGTTAATACCTTAGCTATTAGGCCAGAGTAGGAGTTAAGATCTTAGCTATTAGGCCAGAGTAAGAGTTAAGACCTTAGCTATTAGGCCAGAGTAAGAGTTAAGACCTTAACCATTAGGCAAGAGTACGAGTCTAAGACCTTAGCTATTAGGCCAGAGTAAGAGTTAAGACCTTAACCAGTAGGCCAGAGTAAGAGTTAAGACCTTAACCATTAGGCCAGAGTACGAGTCTAAGACCTTAGCTTTTAGGCCAGAGTAAGAGTTAAGACCTTAGCTATTAGGCCAGAGTAAGAGTTAAGACCTTAGCTATTAGGCCAGAGTAAGAGTTAAGACCTTAACCATTAGGCCAGAGTACGAGTCTAAGACCTTAGCTATAAGGCCAGAGTAAGAGTTAAGACCTTAGCTATTAGGCCAGAGTAAGAGTTAAGACCTTAACCAGTAGGCCAGAGTCCGAGTCTAAGACCTTAGCTATTAGGTCAGTGTAAGAGTTAAGACCTTAACCAGTAGGCCAGAGTACAAGTCTAAGACCTTAGCTATTAGGCCAGAGTAAGAGTTAAGACCTTAGCTATTAGGCCAGAGTAAGAGGTAAGACCTTAACCATTAGGCCAGAGTACGAGTCTAAGACCATAGCTATTAGGCCAGAATAAGAGTTAAGACCTTAGCTATTAGGCCAGAGTAAGAGTTAAGACCTTAACCTGTAGGCCATAGTACGAGTCTAAGTCCTTAGCTATTAGGCCAGAGTAAGAGTTAAGACCTTAACCATTAGGCCAGAGTACGAGTCTAAGACCTTAGCTATTAGGCCAGAGTAAGAGTTAAGACCTTAAACATTAGGCCTGAGTACGAGTCTAAGACCTTAGCTATTAGGCCAGAGTAAGAGTTAAGACCTTAACCATTAGGCCAGAGTACGAGTCTAAGACCTTAGCTATTAGGCCAGAGTAAGAGTTAAGACCTTAACCAGAAGGCCAGAGTATGAGTCTAAGACCTTAGCTGTTAGGCCAGAGTAAGAGTTAAGACCTTAACCAGTAGGCCAGAGTACGAGTCTAAGACCTTAGCTATTAGGCCAGAGTAAGAGTTAAGACCTTAACCAGTAGGCCAGAGTACGAGTCTAAGACCTTAGCTATTAGGCCAGAGTAAGAGTTAAGACCTTAACCATTAGGCCAGAGTACGAGTCTAAGACCTTAGCTATTAGGCCAGAGTAAGAGTTAAGACCTTAGCTATTAGGCCAGAGTAAGAGTTAAGACCTTAACCATTAGGCCAGAGTACGAGTCTAAGACCATAGCTATTAGGCCAGAGTAAGAGTTAAGACCTTAGCTATTAGGCCAGAGGAAGAGTTAAGACCTTAACCAGTAGGCCAGAGTAAGAGTTAAGACCTTAACCAGTAGGCCAGAGTACGAGTCTAAGATCTTAGCTATTAGGCCAGAGTAATTGTTAAGACCTTAACCATTAGGCCAGAGTATGAGTCTAAGACCTTAGCTATTAGGCCAGAATAAGAGTTCAGACCTTAACCAGTGGGCCAGAGTAAGAGTTAAGACCTTAACCATTAGGCCAGAGTACGAGTCTAAGACCTTAGCTATTAGGCCAGAGTAAGAGTTAAGACCTTAACCTGTAGGCCATAGTACGAGTCTAAGACCTTAGCTATTAGGCCAGAGTAAGGGTTAAGACCTTAACCATTAGGCCAGAGTACCAGTCTAAGACCTTAGCTATTAGGCCAGAGTAAGAGTTAAGACCTTAGCTATTAGGCCAGAGTAAGAGTTAAGACCTTAACCATTAGGCCAGAGTACGAGTCTAAGACCTTAGCTATTAGGCCAGAGTAAGAGTTAAGACCTTAACCTGTAGGCCATAGTACGAGTCTAAGTCCTTAGCTATTAGGCCAGAGTAAGAGTTAAGACCTTAACCATTAGGCCAGAGTACGAGTCTAAGACCTTAGCTATTAGGCCAGAGTAAGAGTTAAGACCTTAAACATTAGGCCTGAGTACGAGTCTAAGACCTTAGCTATTAGGCCAGAGTAAGAGTTAAGACCTTAACCATTAGGCCAGAGTACGAGTCTAAGACCTTAGCTATTAGGCCAGAGTAAGAGTTAAGACCTTAACCAGAAGGCCAGAGTATGAGTCTAAGACCTTAGCTGTTAGGCCAGAGTAAGAGTTAAGACCTTAACCAGTAGGCCAGAGTACGAGTCTAAGACCTTAGCTATTAGGCCAGAGTAAGAGTTAAGACCTTAACCAGTAGGCCAGAGTACGAGTCTAAGACCTTAGCTATTAGGCCAGAGTAAGAGTTAAGACCTTAACCATTAGGCCAGAGTACGAGTCTAAGACCTTAGCTATTAGGCCAGAGTAAGAGTTAAGACCTTAGCTATTAGGCCAGAGTAAGAGTTAAGACCTTAACCATTAGGCCAGAGTACGAGTCTAAGACCATAGCTATTAGGCCAGAGTAAGAGTTAAGACCTTAGCTATTAGGCCAGAGGAAGAGTTAAGACCTTAACCTGTAGGCCAGAGTAAGAGTTAAGACCTTAACCAGTAGGCCAGAGTACGAGTCTAAGATCTTAGCTATTAGGCCAGAGTAAGAGTTAAGACCTTAACCATTAGGCCAGAGTATGAGTCTAAGACCTTAGCTATTAGGCCAGAATAAGAGTTCAGACCTTAACCAGTGGGCCAGAGTAAGAGTTAAGACCTTAACCATTAGGCCAGAGTACGAGTCTAAGACCTTAGCTATTAGGCCAGAGTAAGAGTTAAGACCTTAACCTGTAGGCCATAGTACGAGTCTAAGACCTTAGCTATTAGGCCAGAGTAAGAGTTAAGACCTTAACCATTAGGCCAGAGTACCAGTCTAAGACCTTAGCTATTAGGCCAGAGTAAGAGTTAAGACCTTAGCTATTAGGCCAGAGTAAGAGTTAAGACCTTAACCATTAGGCCAGAGTACGAGTCTAAGACCTTAGCTATTAGGCCAGAGTAAGAGTTAAGACCTTAGCTATTAGGCCAGAGTAAGAGTTAAGACCTTAGCTATTAGGCTAGAGTAAGAGTTAAGACCTTAACCATTAGAAGAGAGTACGAGTCAAAGACCTTAGCTATTAGGCCAGAGTAAGAGTTAAGACCTTAGCTATTAGGCCAGAGTAAGAGCTAAGACCTTAACCAGTAGGCCAGAGTAAGAGTTAAGACCTTAACCATTAGGCCAGAGTACGAGTCTAAGACCTTATCTATTAGGCCAGAGTAAGAGTTAAGACCTTAACCAGTAGGCCAGAGTAAGAGTTAAGACCTTAACCATTAGGCCAGATTACGAGTCTAAGACCTTAGCTATTAGGCCAGAGTAAGAGTTAAGACCTTAGCTATTAGACCAGAGTAAGAGTTAAGACCTTAGATATTAGGCCAGAGTAAGAGTTAATACCTTAACCAGTAGGCCAGAGTAAGAGTTAAGACCTTAACCATTAGGCCAGAGTACGACTCTAAGACCTTAGCTATTAGGCCAGAGTAAGAATTAAGACCTTAGCTATTAGGCCAGAGTAAGAGTTAAGCCCTTAACCAGTAGGCCAGAGTAAGAGTTAAGACCTTAACATGTAGGCCATAGTTCGAATCTAAGACCTTAGCTATTAGGCCAGAGTAAGAGTTAAGACCTTAGCTATTAGGCCAGAGTAAGAGTTAAGACCTTAGCTATTAGGCTAGAGTAAGAGTTAAGACCTTAACCATTAGAAGAGAGTACGAGTCAAAGACCTTAGCTATTAGGCCAGAGTAAGAGTTAAGACCTTAGCTATTAGGCCAGAGTAAGAGCTAAGACCTTAACCAGTAGGCCAGAGTAAGAGTTAAGACCTTAACCATTAGGCCAGAGTACGAGTCTAAGACCTTATCTATTAGGCCAGAGTAAGAGTTAAGACCTTAACCAGTAGGCCAGAGTAAGAGTTAAGACCTTAACCATTAGGCCAGATTACGAGTCTAAGACCTTAGCTATTAGGCCAGAGTAAGAGTTAAGACCTTAGCTATTAGACCAGAGTAAGAGTTAAGACCTTAGATATTAGGCCAGAGTAAGAGTTAATACCTTAACCAGTAGGCCAGAGTAAGAGTTAAGACCTTAACCATTAGGCCAGAGTACGACTCTAAGACCTTAGCTATTAGGCCAGAGTAAGAATTAAGACCTTAGCTATTAGGCCAGAGTAAGAGTTAAGACCTTAACCAGTAGGCCAGAGTAAGAGTTAAGACCTTAACATGTAGGCCATAGTACGAATCTAAGACCTTAGCTATTAGGCCAGAGTAAGAGTTAAGACCTTAGCTATTAGGCCAGAGTAAGAGTTAAGACCTTAACCATTAGACGAGAGTACGAGTCAAAGACCTTAGCTATTAGGCCAGAGTAAGAGTTAAGACCTTAGCTATTAGGCCAGAGTAAGAGTTAGGACCTTAACCAGTAGGCCAGAGTCCGAGTCTAAGACCTTAGCTGTTAGGCCAGTGTAAGAGTTAAGACCTTAACCAGTAGGCCAGAGTACGAGTCTAAGACCTTAGCTATTAGGCCAGAGTAAGAGTTAAGACCTTAGCTATTAGGCCAGAGTAAGAGTTAAGACCTTAACCATTAGGCCAGAGTACGAGTCTAAGACCTTAGCTATTAGGCCAGAGTAAGAGTTAAGACCTTAGCTATTAGGCCAGAGTAAGAGTTAAGACCTTAACCATTAGGCCAGAGTAAGAGTCTAAGACCTTAGCTATTAGGCCAGAGTAAGATTTAAGACCTTAGCTATTAGGCCAGAGTAATAGTTAACACCTTAGCTATTAGGCCAGAGTAAGAGTTAAGACCTTAACCAGTAGGCCAGAGTAAGAGTTAAGACCTTAACCTGTAGGCCATAGTACGAGTCTAAGACCTTAGCTATTAGGCCAGAGTAAGAGTTAAGACCTTAGCTATTAGGCAAGAGTAAGAGTTAAGACCTTAACCATTAGGCCAGAGTACGAGTCTAAGACCTTAGCTATAAGGCCAGAGTAAGAGTTAAGACCTTAGCTATTAGGCCAGAGTAAGAGTTAGGACCTTAACCAGTAGGCCAGAGTCCGAGTCTAAGACCTTAGCTGTTAGGCCAGTGTAAGAGTTAAGACCTTAACCAGTAGGCCAGAGTACAAGTCTAAGACCTTAGCTATTAGGCCAGAGTAAGAGTTAAGACCTTAACAATTAGGCCAGAGTACGAGTCTAAGACCTTAGCTATTAGGCCACAGTAAGAGTTAAGACCTTAGCTATTAGGCCAGAGTAAGAGTTAAGACCTTAACCATTAGGCCAGAGTACGAGTCTAAGACCATAGCTATTAGGCCAGAGTAAGAGTTAAGACCTTAGCTATTAGGCCAGAGTAAGAGTTAAGACCTTAACCATTAGGCCAGGGTACGAGTCTAAGACCTTAGCTATTTGGCCAGAGTAAGACTTAAGACCTTAGCTATTAGGCCAGAGTAAGAGTTAAGACCTTAACCATTAGGCCAGAGTACAAGTCTAAGACCTTAGCTATTAGGCCAGATTAAGATTTAAGACCTTAGCTATTAGGCCAGAGTAATAGTTAATACCTTAGCTATTAGGCCAGAGTAGGAGTTAAGATCTTAGCTATTAGGCCAGAGTAAGAGTTAAGACCTTAGCTATTAGGCCAGAGTAAGAGTTAAGACCTTAACCATTAGGCAAGAGTACGAGTCTAAGACCTTAGCTATTAGGCCAGAGTAAGAGTTAAGACCTTAACCAGTAGGCCAGAGTAAGAGTTAAGACCTTAACCATTAGGCCAGAGTACGAGTCTAAGACCTTAGCTTTTAGGCCAGAGTAAGAGTTAAGACCTTAGCTATTAGGCCAGAGTAAGAGTTAAGACCTTAGCTATTAGGCCAGAGTAAGAGTTAAGACCTTAACCATTAGGCCAGAGTACGAGTCTAAGACCTTAGCTATAAGGCCAGAGTAAGAGTTAAGACCTTAGCTATTAGGCCAGAGTAAGAGTTAAGACCTTAACCAGTAGGCCAGAGTCCGAGTCTAAGACCTTAGCTATTAGGTCAGTGTAAGAGTTAAGACCTTAACCAGTAGGCCAGAGTACAAGTCTAAGACCTTAGCTATTAGGCCAGAGTAAGAGTTAAGACCTTAGCTATTAGGCCAGAGTAAGAGTTAAGACCTTAACCATTAGGCCAGAGTACGAGTCTAAGACCATAGCTATTAGGCCAGAATAAGAGTTAAGACCTTAGCTATTAGGCCAGAGTAAGAGTTAAGACCTTAACCTGTAGGCCATAGTACGAGTCTAAGTCCTTAGCTATTAGGCCAGAGTAAGAGTTAAGACCTTAACCATTAGGCCAGAGTACGAGTCTAAGACCTTAGCTATTAGGCCAGAGTAAGAGTTAAGACCTTAAACATTAGGCCTGAGTACGAGTCTAAGACCTTAGCTATTAGGCCAGAGTAAGAGTTAAGACCTTAACCATTAGGCCAGAGTACGAGTCTAAGACCTTAGCTATTAGGCCAGAGTAAGAGTTAAGACCTTAACCAGAAGGCCAGAGTATGAGTCTAAGACCTTAGCTGTTAGGCCAGAGTAAGAGTTAAGACCTTAACCAGTAGGCCAGAGTACGAGTCTAAGACCTTAGCTATTAGGCCAGAGTAAGAGTTAAGACCTTAACCAGTAGGCCAGAGTACGAGTCTAAGACCTTAGCTATTAGGCCAGAGTAAGAGTTAAGACCTTAACCATTAGGCCAGAGTACGAGTCTAAGACCTTAGCTATTAGGCCAGAGTAAGAGTTAAGACCTTAGCTATTAGGCCAGAGTAAGAGTTAAGACCTTAACCATTAGGCCAGAGTACGAGTCTAAGACCATAGCTATTAGGCCAGAGTAAGAGTTAAGACCTTAGCTATTAGGCCAGAGGAAGAGTTAAGACCTTAACCAGTAGGCCAGAGTAAGAGTTAAGACCTTAACCAGTAGGCCAGAGTACGAGTCTAAGATCTTAGCTATTAGGCCAGAGTAATTGTTAAGACCTTAACCATTAGGCCAGAGTATGAGTCTAAGACCTTAGCTATTAGGCCAGAATAAGAGTTCAGACCTTAACCAGTGGGCCAGAGTAAGAGTTAAGACCTTAACCATTAGGCCAGAGTACGAGTCTAAGACCTTAGCTATTAGGCCAGAGTAAGAGTTAAGACCTTAACCTGTAGGCCATAGTACGAGTCTAAGACCTTAGCTATTAGGCCAGAGTAAGGGTTAAGACCTTAACCATTAGGCCAGAGTACCAGTCTAAGACCTTAGCTATTAGGCCAGAGTAAGAGTTAAGACCTTAGCTATTAGGCCAGAGTAAGAGTTAAGACCTTAACCATTAGGCCAGAGTACGAGTCTAAGACCTTAGCTATTAGGCCAGAGTAAGAGTTAAGACCTTAACCTGTAGGCCATAGTACGAGTCTAAGTCCTTAGCTATTAGGCCAGAGTAAGAGTTAAGACCTTAACCATTAGGCCAGAGTACGAGTCTAAGACCTTAGCTATTAGGCCAGAGTAAGAGTTAAGACCTTAAACATTAGGCCTGAGTACGAGTCTAAGACCTTAGCTATTAGGCCAGAGTAAGAGTTAAGACCTTAACCATTAGGCCAGAGTACGAGTCTAAGACCTTAGCTATTAGGCCAGAGTAAGAGTTAAGACCTTAACCAGAAGGCCAGAGTATGAGTCTAAGACCTTAGCTGTTAGGCCAGAGTAAGAGTTAAGACCTTAACCAGTAGGCCAGAGTACGAGTCTAAGACCTTAGCTATTAGGCCAGAGTAAGAGTTAAGACCTTAACCAGTAGGCCAGAGTACGAGTCTAAGACCTTAGCTATTAGGCCAGAGTAAGAGTTAAGACCTTAACCATTAGGCCAGAGTACGAGTCTAAGACCTTAGCTATTAGGCCAGAGTAAGAGTTAAGACCTTAGCTATTAGGCCAGAGTAAGAGTTAAGACCTTAACCATTAGGCCAGAGTACGAGTCTAAGACCATAGCTATTAGGCCAGAGTAAGAGTTAAGACCTTAGCTATTAGGCCAGAGGAAGAGTTAAGACCTTAACCTGTAGGCCAGAGTAAGAGTTAAGACCTTAACCAGTAGGCCAGAGTACGAGTCTAAGATCTTAGCTATTAGGCCAGAGTAAGAGTTAAGACCTTAACCATTAGGCCAGAGTATGAGTCTAAGACCTTAGCTATTAGGCCAGAATAAGAGTTCAGACCTTAACCAGTGGGCCAGAGTAAGAGTTAAGACCTTAACCATTAGGCCAGAGTACGAGTCTAAGACCTTAGCTATTAGGCCAGAGTAAGAGTTAAGACCTTAACCTGTAGGCCATAGTACGAGTCTAAGACCTTAGCTATTAGGCCAGAGTAAGAGTTAAGACCTTAACCATTAGGCCAGAGTACCAGTCTAAGACCTTAGCTATTAGGCCAGAGTAAGAGTTAAGACCTTAGCTATTAGGCCAGAGTAAGAGTTAAGACCTTAACCATTAGGCCAGAGTACGAGTCTAAGACCTTAGCTATTAGGCCAGAGTAAGAGTTAAGACCTTAGCTATTAGGCCAGAGTAAGAGTTAAGACCTTAGCTATTAGGCTAGAGTAAGAGTTAAGACCTTAACCATTAGAAGAGAGTACGAGTCAAAGACCTTAGCTATTAGGCCAGAGTAAGAGTTAAGACCTTAGCTATTAGGCCAGAGTAAGAGCTAAGACCTTAACCAGTAGGCCAGAGTAAGAGTTAAGACCTTAACCATTAGGCCAGAGTACGAGTCTAAGACCTTATCTATTAGGCCAGAGTAAGAGTTAAGACCTTAACCAGTAGGCCAGAGTAAGAGTTAAGACCTTAACCATTAGGCCAGATTACGAGTCTAAGACCTTAGCTATTAGGCCAGAGTAAGAGTTAAGACCTTAGCTATTAGACCAGAGTAAGAGTTAAGACCTTAGATATTAGGCCAGAGTAAGAGTTAATACCTTAACCAGTAGGCCAGAGTAAGAGTTAAGACCTTAACCATTAGGCCAGAGTACGACTCTAAGACCTTAGCTATTAGGCCAGAGTAAGAATTAAGACCTTAGCTATTAGGCCAGAGTAAGAGTTAAGCCCTTAACCAGTAGGCCAGAGTAAGAGTTAAGACCTTAACATGTAGGCCATAGTTCGAATCTAAGACCTTAGCTATTAGGCCAGAGTAAGAGTTAAGACCTTAGCTATTAGGCCAGAGTAAGAGTTAAGACCTTAGCTATTAGGCTAGAGTAAGAGTTAAGACCTTAACCATTAGAAGAGAGTACGAGTCAAAGACCTTAGCTATTAGGCCAGAGTAAGAGTTAAGACCTTAGCTATTAGGCCAGAGTAAGAGCTAAGACCTTAACCAGTAGGCCAGAGTAAGAGTTAAGACCTTAACCATTAGGCCAGAGTACGAGTCTAAGACCTTATCTATTAGGCCAGAGTAAGAGTTAAGACCTTAACCAGTAGGCCAGAGTAAGAGTTAAGACCTTAACCATTAGGCCAGATTACGAGTCTAAGACCTTAGCTATTAGGCCAGAGTAAGAGTTAAGACCTTAGCTATTAGACCAGAGTAAGAGTTAAGACCTTAGATATTAGGCCAGAGTAAGAGTTAATACCTTAACCAGTAGGCCAGAGTAAGAGTTAAGACCTTAACCATTAGGCCAGAGTACGACTCTAAGACCTTAGCTATTAGGCCAGAGTAAGAATTAAGACCTTAGCTATTAGGCCAGAGTAAGAGTTAAGACCTTAACCAGTAGGCCAGAGTAAGAGTTAAGACCTTAACATGTAGGCCATAGTACGAATCTAAGACCTTAGCTATTAGGCCAGAGTAAGAGTTAAGACCTTAGCTATTAGGCCAGAGTAAGAGTTAAGACCTTAACCATTAGACGAGAGTACGAGTCAAAGACCTTAGCTATTAGGCCAGAGTAAGAGTTAAGACCTTAGCTATTAGGCCAGAGTAAGAGCTAAGACCTTAACCAGTAGGCCAGAGTAAGAGTTAAGACCTTAACCATTAGGCCAGAGTACGAGCCTAAGACCTTATCTATTAGGCCAGAGTAAGAGTTAAGACCTTAACCAGTAGGCCAGAGTAAGAGTTAAGACCTTAACCATTAGGCCAGAGTATGAGTCTAAGACCTTAGCTATTAGGCCAGAGTAAGAGTTAAGACCTTAGCTATTAGACCAGAGTAAGAGTTAAGACCTTAGATATTAGGCCAGAGTAAGAGTTAAGACCTTAACCATTAGGCCAGAGTACGAGTCTAAGACCTTAGCTATTAGGCCAGAGTGAGAGTTAAGACCTTAGCTATTAGGCCAGAGTAAGAGTTAAGACCTTAACCATTAGGCCGGAGTACGAGTCTAAGACCTTAGCTATTAGGCCAGAGTAAGAGTTAAGACCTTAACCATTAGGCCAGAGTACGAGTCTAAGACCTTAGCTATTAGGCCAGAGTAAGAGTTAAGACCTTAACCAGTAGGCCAGAGTACGAGTCTAAGACCTTAGCTATTAGGCCAGAGTAAGAGTTAAGACCTTAACCATTAGGCTAGAGTACGAGTCTAAGACCTTAGCTATTAGGCCAGAGTAAGAGTTAAGACCTTAACCAGAAGGCCAGAGTACGAGTCTAAGACCTTAGCTATTAGGCCAGAGTAAGAGTTAAGACCTTAACCATTATGCCAGAGTACGAGTCTAAGACCTTAGCTATTAGGCCAGAGTAAGACTTAAGACCTTAGCTATTAGGCCAGAGTAAGAGTGAAGACCTTAACCATTAGGCCAGAGTACGAGTCTAAGACCTTAGCTATTAGGCCAGAGTAAGAGTTAAGACCTTAGCTATTAGGCCAGAGTAAGAGTTAAGACCTTAGCTATTAGGCTAGAGTAAGAGTTAAGACCTTAACCATTAGAAGAGAGTACGAGTCAAAGACCTTAGCTATTAGGCCAGAGTAAGAGTTAAGACCTTAGCTATTAGGCCAGAGTAAGAGCTAAGACCTTAACCAGTAGGCCAGAGTAAGAGTTAAGACCTTAACCCTTAGGCCAGAGTACGAGTCTAAGACCTTATCTATTAGGCCAGAGTAAGAGTTAAGACCTTAACCAGTAGGCCAGAGTAAGAGTTAAGACCTTAACCATTAGGCCAGAGTACGAGTCTAAGACCTTAGCTATTAGGCCAGAGTAAGAGTTAAGACCTTAGCTATTAGACCAGAGTAAGAGTTAAGACCTTAGATATTAGGCCAGAGTAAGAGTTAAGACCTTAACCAGTAGGCCAGAGTAAGAGTTAAGACCTTAACCATTAGGCCAGAGTACGACTCTAAGACCTTAGCTATTAGGCCAGAGTAAGAATTAAGACCTTAGCTATTAGGCCAGAGTAAGAGTTAAGACCTTAACCAGTAGGCCAGAGTAAGAGTTAAGACCTTAACATGTAGGCCATAGTACGAATCTAAGACCTTAGCTATTAGGCCAGAGTAAGAGTTAAGACCTTAGCTATTAGGCCAGAGTAAGAGTTAAGACCTTAAACATTAGACAAGAGTACGAGTCAAAGACCTTAGCTATTAGGCCAGAGTAAGAGTTAAGACCTTAGCTATTAGGCCAGAGTAAGAGCTAAGACCTTAACCAGTAGGCCAGAGTAAGAGTTAAGACCTTAACCATTAGGCCAGAGTACGAGTCTAAGACCTTATCTATTAGGCCAGAGTAAGAGTTAAGACCTTAACCAGTAGGCCAGAGTAAGAGTTAAGACCTTAACCATTAGGCCAGAGTACGAGTCTAAGACCTTAGCTATTAGGCCAGAGTAAGAGTTAAGACCTTAGCTATTAGGCCAGAGTAAGAGTAAAGACCTTAACCATTAGGCCGGAGTACGAGTCTAAGACCTTAGCTATTAGGCCAGAGTAAGAGTTAAGACCTTAACCATTAGGCCAGAGTACGAGTCTAAGACCTTAGCTATTAGGCCAGAGTAAGAGTTAAGACCTTAACCAGTAGGCCAGAGTACGAGTCTAAGACCTTAGCTATTAGGCCAGAGTAAGAGTTAAGACCTTAACCATTAGGCTAGAGTACGAGTCTAAGACCTTAGCTATTAGGCCAGAGTAAGAGTTAAGACCTTAACCAGAAGGCCAGAGTACGAGTCTAAGACCTTAGCTATTAGGCCAGAGTAAGAGTTAAGACCTTAACCATTATGCCAGAGTACGAGTCTAAGACCTTAGCTATTAGGCCAGAGTAAGACTTAAGACCTTAGCTATTAGGCCAGAGTAAGAGTTAAGACCTTAACCATTAGGCCAGAGTACGAGTCTAAGACCATAGCTATTAGGCCAGAGTAAGAGTTAAGACCTTTTTTATTAGGCCAGAGTAAGAGTTAAGACCTTAGCTATTAGGCCAGAGTAAGAGTTAAGACCTTAACCAGTAGGCCAGAGTAAGAGTTAAGACCTTAACCAGTAGGCCAGAGTATGAGTCTAAGACCTTAGCTATTAGGCCAGAGTAAGAGTTAAGACCTTAACCAGTAGGCCAGAGTAAGAGTTAAGACCTTAACCTGTAGGCCATAGTACGAGTCTAAGACCTTAGCTATTAGGCCAGAGTAAGAGTTAAGACCTTAACCATTAGGCCAGAGTACGAGTCTAAGACCTTAGCTATTAGGCCAGAGTAAGAGTTAAGACCTTAACCATTAGGCCAGAGTACTAGTCTAAGACCTTAGCTATTAGGCCAGAGTAAGAGTTAAGACCTTAACCAGTAGGCCAGAGTACGAGTCTAAGACCTTAGCTATTAGGCCAGAGTAAGAGTTAAGACCTTAACCAGTAGGTCAGAGTACGATTCTAAGACCTTAGCTATTAGGCCAGAGTAAGAGTTAAGACCTTAACGATTAGGCCAGAGTACGAGTCTAAGACCTTAGCTATTAGGCCAGAGTAAGAGTTAAGACCTTAGCTATTAGGCCAGAGTAAGAGTTAAGACCTTAACCATTAGGCCAGAGTACGAGTCTCAGACCATAGCTATTAGGCCAGAGTAAGAGTTAAGACCTTAGCTATTAGGCCAGAGTAAGAGTAAAGACCTTAGCAAGTAGGCCAGCGTAAGAGTTAAGACCTTAACCAGTAGGCCAGAGTAAGAGTTAAGACCTTAACCATTAGGCCAGAGTACGAGTCTAAGACATTAGCTATTAGGCCAGAGTAAGTGTTAAGACCTTAACCAGTAGGCCAGAGTAAGAGTTAATACCTTAACCATTAGGCCAGAGTTCGAGTCTAAGACCTTAGCTATTAGGCCAGAGTAAGAATTAAGACCTTAGCTATTAGGCCAGAGTAAGAGTTAAGACCTTAACCAGTAGGCCAGAGTAAGAGTTAAGACCTTAACATGCAGGCCATAGTACGAATCTAAGACCTTAGCTATTAGGCCTGAGTAAGAGTTAAGACCTTAGCTATTAGGCCAGAGTAAGAGTTAAGACCTTAACCATTAGAAGAGAGTACAAGTCAAAGACCTTAGCTATTAGGCCAGAGTAAGAGTTAAGACCTTAGCTATTAGGCCAGAGTAAGAGCTAAGACCTTAACCAGTAGGCCAGAGTAAGAGTTAAGACCTTAACCATTAGGCCAGAGTACGAGTCTAAGACCTTATCTATTAGGCCAGAGTAAGAGTTAAGACCTTAAACATTAGGCCTGAGTACGAGTCTAAGACCTTAGCTATTAGGCCAGAGTAAGAGTTAAGACCTTAACCATTAGGCCAGAGTACGAGTCTAAGACCTTAGCTATTAGGCCAGAGTAAGAGTTAAGACCTTAACCAGAAGGCCAGAGTATGAGTCTAAGACCTTAGCTGTTAGGCCAGAGTAAGAGTTAAGACCTTAACCAGTAGGCCAGAGTACGAGTCTAAGACCTTAGCTATTAGGCCAGAGTAAGAGTTAAGACCTTAACCATTAGGCCAGAGTACGAGTCTAAGACCTTAGCTATTAGGCCAGAGTAAGAGTTAAGACCTTAGCTATTAGGCCAGAGTAAGAGTTAAGACCTTAACCATTAGGCCAGAGTACGAGTCTAAGACCATAGCTATTAGGCCAGAGTAAGAGTTAAGACCTTAGCTATTAGGCCAGAGGAAGAGTTAAGACCTTAACCAGTAGGCCAGAGTAAGAGTTAAGACCTTAACCAGTAGGCCAGAGTACGAGTCTAAGATCTTAGCTATTAGGCCAGAGTAAGAGTTAAGACCTTAACCATTAGGCCAGAGTATGAGTCTAAGACCTTAGCTATTAGGCCAGAATAAGAGTTCAGACCTTAACCAGTGGGCCAGAGTAAGAGTTAAGACCTTAACCATTAGGCCAGAGTACGAGTCTAAGACCTTAGCTATTAGGCCAGAGTAAGAGTTAAGACCTTAACCTGTAGGCCATAGTACGAGTCTAAGACCTTAGCTATTAGGCCAGAGTAAGAGTTAAGACCTTAACCATTAGGCCAGAGTACCAGTCTAAGACCTTAGCTATTAGGCCAGAGTAAGAGTTAAGACCTTAGCTATTAGGCCAGAGTAAGAGTTAAGACCTTAACCATTAGGCCAGAGTACGAGTCTAAGACCTTAGCTATTAGGCCAGAGTAAGAGTTAAGACCTTAGCTATTAGGCCAGAGTAAGAGTTAAGACCTTAGCTATTAGGCTAGAGTAAGAGTTAAGACCTTAACCATTAGAAGAGAGTACGAGTCAAAGACCTTAGCTATTAGGCCAGAGTAAGAGTTAAGACCTTAGCTATTAGGCCAGAGTAAGAGCTAAGACCTTAACCAGTAGGCCAGAGTAAGAGTTAAGACCTTAACCATTAGGCCAGAGTACGAGTCTAAGACCTTATCTATTAGGCCAGAGTAAGAGTTAAGACCTTAACCAGTAGGCCAGAGTAAGAGTTAAGACCTTAACCATTAGGCCAGATTACGAGTCTAAGACCTTAGCTATTAGGCCAGAGTAAGAGTTAAGACCTTAGCTATTAGACCAGAGTAAGAGTTAAGACCTTAGATATTAGGCCAGAGTAAGAGTTAAGACCTTAACCAGTAGGCCAGAGTAAGAGTTAAGACCTTAACCATTAGGCCAGAGTATGACTCTAAGACCTTAGCTATTAGGCCAGAGTAAGAATTAAGACCTTAGCTATTAGGCCAGAGTAAGAGTTAAGACCTTAACCAGTAGGCCAGAGTAAGAGTTAAGACCTTAACATGTAGGCCATAGTACGAATCTAAGACCTTAGCTATTAGGCCAGAGTAAGAGTTAAGACCTTAGCTATTAGGCCAGAGTAAGAGTTAAGACCTTAACCATTAGACGAGAGTACGAGTCAAAGACCTTAGCTATTAGGCCAGAGTAAGAGTTAAGACCTTAGCTATTAGGCCAGAGTAAGAGCTAAGACCTTAACCAGTAGGCCAGAGTAAGAGTTAAGACCTTAACCATTAGGCCAGAGTACGAGCCTAAGACCTTATCTATTAGGCCAGAATAAGAGTTAAGACCTTAACCAGTAGGCCAGAGTAAGAGTTAAGACCTTAACCATTAGGCCAGAGTATGAGTCTAAGACCTTAGCTATTAGGCCAGAGTAAGAGTTAAGACCTTAGCTATTAGACCAGAGTAAGAGTTAAGACCTTAGATATTAGGCCAGAGTAAGAGTTAAGACCTTAACCATTAGGCCAGAGTACGAGTCTAAGACCTTAGCTATTAGGCCAGAGTAAGAGTTAAGAACTTAGCTATTAGGCCAGAGTAAGAGTTAAGACCTTAACCATTAGGCCGGAGTACGAGTCTAAGACCTTAGCTATTAGGCCAGAGTAAGAGTTAAGACCTTAACCATTAGGCCAGAGTACGAGTCTAAGACCTTAGCTATTAGGCCAGAGTAAGAGTTAAGACCTTAACCAGTAGGCCAGAGTACGAGTCTAAGACCTTAGCTATTAGGCCAGAGTAAGAGTTAAGACCTTAACCATTAGGCCAGAGTATGAGTCTAAGACCTTAGCTATTAGGCCACAATAAGAGTTCAGACCTTAACCAGTGGGCCAGAGTAAGAGTTAAGACCTTAACCATTAGGCCAGAGTACGAGTCTAAGACCTTAGCTATTAGGCCAGAGTAAGAGTTAAGACCTTAACCTGTAGGCCATAGTACGAGTCTAAGACCTTAACTATTAGGCCAGAGTAAGAGTTAAGACCTTAACCATTAGGCCAGAGTACCAGTCTAAGACCTTAGCTATTAGGCCAGAGTAAGAGTTAAGACCTTAGCTATTAGGCCAGAGTAAGAGTTAAGACCTTAACCATTAGGCCAGAGTACGAGTCTAAGACCTTAGCTATTAGGCCAGAGTAAGAGTTAAGACCTTAGCTATTAGGCCAGAGTAAGAGTTAAGACCTTAGCTATTAGGCTAGAGTAAGAGTTAAGACCTTAACCATTAGAAGAGAGTACGAGTCAAAGACCTTAGCTATTAGGCCAGAGTAAGAGTTAAGACCTTAGCTATTAGGCCAGAGTAAGAGCTAAGACCTTAACCAGTAGGCCAGAGTAAGAGTTAAGACCTTAACCATTAGGCCAAAGTACGAGTCTAAGACCTTATCTATTAGGCCAGAGTAAGAGTTAAGACCTTAACCAGTAGGCCAGAGTAAGAGTTAAGACCTTAACCATTAGGCCAGATTACGAGTCTAAGACCTTAGCTATTAGGCCAGAGTAAGAGTTAAGACCTTAGCTATTAGACCAGAGTAAGAGTTAAGACCTTAGATATTAGGCCAGAGTAAGAGTTAAGACCTTAACCAGTAGGCCAGAGTAAGAGTTAAGACCTTAACCATTAGGCCAGAGTACGACTCTAAGACCTTAGCTATTAGGCCAGAGTAAGAATTAAGACCTTAGCTATTAGGCCAGAGTAAGAGTTAAGACCTTAACCAGTAGGCCAGAGTAAGAGTTAAGACCTTAACATGTAGGCCATAGTACGAATCTAAGACCTTAGCTATTAGGCCAGAGTAAGAGTTAAGACCTTAGCTATTAGGCCAGAGTAAGAGTTAAGACCTTAACCATTAGACGAGAGTACGAGTCAAAGACCTTAGCTATTAGGCCAGAGTAAGAGTTAAGACCTTAGCTATTAGGCCAGAGTAAGAGCTAAGACCTTAACCAGTAGGCCAGAGTAAGAGTTAAGACCTTAACCATTAGGCCAGAGTACGAGCCTAAGACCTTATCTATTAGGCCAGAGTAAGAGTTAAGACCTTAACCAGTAGGCCAGAGTAAGAGTTAAGACCTTAACCATTAGGCCAGAGTATGAGTCTAAGACCTTAGCTATTAGGCCAGAGTAAGAGTTAAGACCTTAGCTATTAGACCAGAGTAAGAGTTAAGACCTTAGATATTAGGCCAGAGTAAGAGTTAAGACCTTAACCATTAGGCCAGAGTACGAGTCTAAGACCTTAGCTATTAGGCCAGAGTAAGAGTTAAGAACTTAGCTATTAGGCCAGAGTAAGAGTTAAGACCTTAACCATTAGGCCGGAGTACGAGTCTAAGACCTTAGCTATTAGGCCAGAGTAAGAGTTAAGACCTTAACCATTAGGCCAGAGTACGAGTCTAAGACCTTAGCTATTAGGCCAGAGTAAGAGTTAAGACCTTAACCAGTAGGCCAGAGTACGAGTCTAAGACCTTAGCTATTAGGCCAGAGTAAGAGTTAAGACCTTAACCATTAGGCTAGAGTACGAGTCTAAGACCTTAGCTATTAGGCCAGAGTAAGAGTTAAGACCTTAACCAGAAGGCCAGAGTACGAGTCTAAGACCTTAGCTATTAGGCCAGAGTAAGAGTTAAGACCTTAACCATTATGCCAGAGTACGAGTCTAAGACCTTAGCTATTAGGCCAGAGTAAGACTTAAGACCTTAGCTATTAGGCCAGAGTAAGAGTTAAGACCTTAACCATTAGGCCAGAGTACGAGTCTAAGACCTTAGCTATTAGGCCAGAGTAAGAGTTAAGACCTTAGCTATTAGGCCAGAGTAAGAGTTAAGACCTTAGCTATTAGGCTAGAGTAAGAGTTAAGACCTTAACCATTAGAAGAGAGTACGAGTCAAAGACCTTAGCTATTAGGCCAGAGTAAGAGTTAAGACCTTAGCTATTAGGCCAGAGTAAGAGCTAAGACCTTAACCAGTAGGCCAGAGTAAGAGTTAAGACCTTAAACATTAGGCCTGAGTACGAGTCTAAGACCTTAGCTATTAGGCCAGAGTAAGAGTTAAGACCTTAACCATTAGGCCAGAGTACGAGTCTAAGACCTTAGCTATTAGGCCAGAGTGAGAGTTAAGACCTTAACCAGTAGGCCAGAGTATGAGTCTAAGACCTTAGCTGTTAGGCCAGAGTAAGAGTTAAGACCTTAACCATTAGGCCAGAGTACGAGTCTAAGACCTTAGCTATTAGGCCAGAGTAAGAGTTAAGACCTTAGCTATTAGACCAGAGTAAGAGTTAAGACCTTAGATATTAGGCCAGAGTAAGAGTTAAGACCTTAACCAGTAGGCCAGAGTAAGAGTTAAGACCTTAACCATTAGGCCAGAGTACGACTCTAAGACCTTAGCTATTAGGCCAGAGTAAGAATTAAGACCTTAGCTATTAGGCCAGAGTAAGAGTTAAGACCTTAACCAGTAGGCCAGAGTAAGAGTTAAGACCTTAACATGTAGGCCATAGTACGAATCTAAGACCTTAGCTATTAGGCCAGAGTAAGAGTTAAGACCTTAGCTATTAGGCCAGAGTAAGAGTTAAGACCTTAAACATTAGACGAGAGTACGAGTCAAAGACCTTAGCTATTAGGCCAGAGTAAGAGTTAAGACCTTAGCTATTAGGCCAGAGTAAGAGCTAAGACCTTAACCAGTAGGCCAGAGTAAGAGTTAAGACCTTAACCATTAGGCCAGAGTACGAGTCTAAGACCTTATCTATTAGGCCAGAGTAAGAGTTAAGACCTTAACCAGTAGGCCAGAGTAAGAGTTAAGACCTTAACCATTAGGCCAGAGTACGAGTCTAAGACCTTAGCTATTAGGCCAGAGTAAGAGTTAAGACCTTAGCTATTAGACCAGAGTAAGAGTTAAGACCTTAGATATTAGGCCAGAGTAAGAGTTAAGACCTTAACCATTAGGCCAGAGTACGAGTCTAAGACCTTAGCTATTAGGCCAGAGTAAGAGTTAAGACCTTAGCTATTAGGCCAGAGTAAGAGTTAAGACCTTAACCATTAGGCCAGAGTACGAGTCTAAGACCTTAGCTATTAGGCCAGAGTAAGAGTTAAGACCTTAACCAGTAGGCCAGAGTACGAGTCTAAGACCTTAGCTATTAGGCCAGAGTAAGAGTTAAGACCTTAACCATTAGGCTAGAGTACGAGTCTAAGACCTTAGCTATTAGGCCAGAGTAAGAGTTAAGACCTTAACCAGAAGGCCAGAGTACGAGTCTAAGACCTTAGCTATTAGGCCAGAGTAAGAGTTAAGACCTTAACCATTATGCCAGAGTACGAGTCTAAGACCTTAGCTATTAGGCCAGAGTAAGACTTAAGACCTTAGCTATTAGGCCAGAGTAAGAGTTAAGACCTTAACCATTAGGCCAGAGTACGAGTCTAAGACCTTAGCTATTAGGCCAGAGTAAGAGTTAAGACCTTAGCTATTAGGCCAGAGTAAGAGTTAAGACCTTAGCTATTAGGCTAGAGTAAGAGTTAAGACCTTAACCATTAGAAGAGAGTACGAGTCAAAGACCTTAGCTATTAGGCCAGAGTAAGAGTTAAGACCTTAGCTATTAGGCCAGAGTAAGAGCTAAGACCTTAACCAGTAGGCCAGAGTAAGAGTTAAGACCTTAAACATTAGGCCTGAGTACGAGTCTAAGACCTTAGCTATTAGGCCAGAGTAAGAGTTAAGACCTTAACCATTAGGCCAGAGTACGAGTCTAAGACCTTAGCTATTAGGCCAGAGTGAGAGTTAAGACCTTAACCAGTAGGCCAGAGTATGAGTCTAAGACCTTAGCTGTTAGGCCAGAGTAAGAGTTAAGACCTTAACCATTAGGCCAGAGTACGAGTCTAAGACCTTAGCTATTAGGCCAGAGTAAGAGTTAAGACCTTAGCTATTAGACCAGAGTAAGAGTTAAGACCTTAGATATTAGGCCAGAGTAAGAGTTAAGACCTTAACCAGTAGGCCAGAGTAAGAGTTAAGACCTTAACCATTAGGCCAGAGTACGACTCTAAGACCTTAGCTATTAGGCCAGAGTAAGAATTAAGACCTTAGCTATTAGGCCAGAGTAAGAGTTAAGACCTTAACCAGTAGGCCAGAGTAAGAGTTAAGACCTTAACATGTAGGCCATAGTACGAATCTAAGACCTTAGCTATTAGGCCAGAGTAAGAGTTAAGACCTTAGCTATTAGGCCAGAGTAAGAGTTAAGACCTTAAACATTAGACGAGAGTACGAGTCAAAGACCTTAGCTATTAGGCCAGAGTAAGAGTTAAGACCTTAGCTATTAGGCCAGAGTAAGAGCTAAGACCTTAACCAGTAGGCCAGAGTAAGAGTTAAGACCTTAACCATTAGGCCAGAGTACGAGTCTAAGACCTTATCTATTAGGCCAGAGTAAGAGTTAAGACCTTAACCAGTAGGCCAGAGTAAGAGTTAAGACCTTAACCATTAGGCCAGAGTACGAGTCTAAGACCTTAGCTATTAGGCCAGAGTAAGAGTTAAGACCTTAGCTATTAGACCAGAGTAAGAGTTAAGACCTTAGATATTAGGCCAGAGTAAGAGTTAAGACCTTAACCATTAGGCCAGAGTACGAGTCTAAGACCTTAGCTATTAGGCCAGAGTAAGAGTTAAGACCTTAGCTATTAGGCCAGAGTAAGAGTTAAGACCTTAACCATTAGGCCGGAGTACGAGTCTAAGACCTTAGCTATTAGGCCAGAGTAAGAGTTAAGACCTTAACCATTAGGCCAGAGTACGAGTCTAAGACCTTAGCTATTAGGCCAGAGTAAGAGTTAAGACCTTAACCAGTAGGCCAGAGTACGAGTCTAAGACCTTAGCTATTAGGCCAGAGTAAGAGTTAAGACCTTAACCATTAGGCTAGAGTACGAATCTAAGACCTTAGCTATTAGGCCAGAGTAAGAGTTAAGACCTTAACCAGAAGGCCAGAGTACGAGTCTAAGACCTTAGCTATTAGGCCAGAGTAAGAGTTAAGACCTTAACCATTATGCCAGAGTACGAGTCTAAGACCTTAGCTATTAGGCCAGAGTAAGACTTAAGACCTTAGCTATTAGGCCAGAGTAAGAGTTAAGACCTTAACCATTAGGCCAGAGTACGAGTCTAAGACCATAGCTATTAGGCCAGAGTAAGAGTTAAGACCTTTTTTATTAGGCCAGAGTAAGAGTTAAGACCTTAGCTATTAGGCCAGAGTAAGAGTAAAGACCTTAACCAGTAGGCCAGCGTAAGAGTTAAGACCTTAACCAGTAGGCCAGAGTAAGAGTTAAGACCTTAACCATTAGACCAGAGTACGAGTCTAAGACCTTAGCTATTAGGCCAGAGTAAGAGTTAAGACCTTAACCAGTAGGCCAGAGTAAGAGTTAAGACCTTAACCAGTAGGCCAGAGTATGAGTCTAAGACCTTAGCTATTAGGCCAGAGTAAGAGTTAAGACCTTAACCAGTAGGCCAGAGTAAGAGTTAAGACCTTAACCTGTAGGCCATAGTACGAGTCTAAGACCTTAGCTATTAGGCCAGAGTAAGAGTTAAGACCTTAACCATTAGGCCAGAGTACGAGTCTAAGACCTTAGCTATTAGGCCAGAGTAAGAGTTAAGACCTTAACCATTAGGCCAGAGTACTAGTCTAAGACCTTAGCTATTAGGCCAGAGTAAGAGTTAAGACCTTAACCAGTAGGCCAGAGTACGAGTCTAAGACCTTAGCTATTAGGCCAGAGTAAGAGTTAAAACCGTAACCATTAGGCCAGAGTACGAGTCTAAGACCTTAGCTATTAGGCCAGAGTAAGAGTTAAGACCTTAACCAGTAGGTCAGAGTACGATTATAAGACCTTAGCTATTAGGCCAGAGTAAGAGTTAAGACCTTAACGATTAGGCCAGAGTACGAGTCTAAGACCTTAGCTATTAGGCCAGAGTAAGAGTTAAGACCTTAGCTATTAGGCCAGAGTAAGAGTTAAGACCTTAACCATTAGGCCAGAGTACAAGTCTCAGACCATAGCTATTAGGCCAGAGTAAGAGTTAAGACCTTAGCTATTAGGCCAGAGTAAGAGTAAAGACCTTAACAAGTAGGCCAGCGTAAGAGTTAAGACCTTAACCAGTAGGCCAGAGTAAGAGTTAAGACCTTAACCATTAGGCCAGAGTACGAGTCTAAGACATTAGCTATTAGGCCAGAGTAAGAGTTAAGACCTTAACCAGTAGGCCAGAGTAAGAGTTAATACCTTAACCATTAGGCCAGAGTACGAGTCTAAGACCTTAGCTATTAGGCCAGAGTAAGAATTAAGACCTTAGCTATTAGGCCAGAGTAAGAGTTAAGACCTTAACCAGTAGGCCAGAGTAAGAGTTAAGACCTTAACATGCAGGCCATAGTACGAATCTAAGACCTTAGCTATTAGGCCTGAGTAAGAGTTAAGACCTTAGCTATTAGGCCAGAGTAAGAGTTAAGACCTTAACCATTAGAAGAGAGTACGAGTCAAAGACCTTAGCTATTAGGCCAGAGTAAGAGTGAAGACCTTAGCTATTAGGCCAGAGTAAGAGCTAAGACCTTAACCAGTAGGCCAGAGTAAGAGTTAAGACCTTAACCATTAGGCCAGAGTACGAGTCTAAGACCTTATCTATTAGGCCAGAGTAAGAGTTAAGACCTTAACCAGTAGGCCAGAGTAAGAGTTAAGACCTTAACCATTAGGCCAGAGTACGAGTCTAAGACCTTAGCTATTAGGCCAGAGTAAGAGTTAAGACCTTAACCAGTAGGCCAGAGTACGAGTCTAAGACCTTAGCTATTAGGCCAGAGTAAGAGTTAAAACCGTAACCATTAGGCCAGAGTACGAGTCTAAGACCTTAGCTATTAGGCCAGAGTAAGAGTTAAGACCTTAACCAGTAGGTCAGAGTACGATTCTAAGACCTTAGCTATTAGGCCAGAGTAAGAGTTAAGACCTTAACGATTAGGCCAGAGTATGAGTCTAAGACCTTAGCTATTAGGCCAGAGTAAGAGTTAAGCCCTTAGCTATTAGGCCAGAGTAAGAGTTAAGACCTTAACCATTAGGCCAGAGTACGAGTCTCAGACCATAGCTATTAGGCCAGAGTAAGAGTTAAGACCTTAGCTATTAGGCCAGAGTAAGAGTAAAGACCTTAACAAGTAGGCCAGCGTAAGAGTTAAGACCTTAACCAGTAGGCCAGAGTAAGAGTTAAGACCTTAACCATTAGGCCAGAGTACGAGTCTAAGACATTAGCTATTAGGCCAGAGTAAGAGTTAAGACCTTAACCAGTAGGCCAGAGTAAGAGTTAATACCTTAACCATTAGGCCAGAGTACGAGTCTAAGACCTTAGCTATTAGGCCAGAGTAAGAATTAAGACCTTAGCTATTAGGCCAGAGTAAGAGTTAGGACCTTAACCAGTAGGCCAGAGTAAGAGTTAAGACCTTAACATGTAGGCCATAGTACGAATCTAAGACCTTAGCTATTAGGCCAGAGTAAGAGTTAAGACCTTAGCTATTAGGCCAGAGTAAGAGTTAAGACCTTAACCATTAGAAGAGAGTACGAGTCAAAGACCTTAGCTATTAGGCCAGAGTAAGAGTTAAGACCTTAGCTATTAGGCCAGAGTAAGAGCTAAGACCTTAACCAGTAGGCCAGAGTAAGAGTTAAGACCTTAACCATTAGGCCAGAGTACGAGTCTAAGACCTTATCTATTAGGCCAGAGTAAGAGTTAAGACCTTAACCAGTAGGCCAGAGTAAGAGTTAAGACCTTAACCATTAGGCCAGAGTACGAGTCTAAGACCTTAGCTATTAGGCCAGAGTAAGAGTTAAGACCTTAGCTATTAGACCAGAGTAAGAGTTAAGACCTTAGATATTAGGCCAGAGTAAGAGTTAAGACCTTAACCAGTAGGCCAGAGTAAGAGTTAAGACGTTAACCAGTAGGCCAGAGTAAGAGTTAAGACCTTAACCATTAGGCCATAGTACGAGTCTAAGACCTTAGCTATTAGGCCAGAGTAAGAATTAAAACCTTAGCTATTAGGCCAGAGTAAGAGTTAAGACCTTAACCAGAAGGCCAGAGTAAGAGTTAAGACCTTAACATGTAGGCCATAGTATGAATCTAAGACCTTAGCTATTAGGCCAGAGTAAGAGTTAAGACCTTAGCTATTAGGCCAGAGTAAGAGTTAAGACCTTAACCATTAGACGAGAGTACGAGTCAAAGACCTTAGCTATTAGGCCAGAGTAAGAGTTAAGACCTTTGCTATTAGGCCAGAGTAAGAGCCAAGACCTTAACCAGTAGGCCAGAGTAAAAGTTAAAACCTTAACCATTAGGCCAGAGTACGAGTCTAAGACCTTATCTATTAGGCCAGAGTAAGAGTTAAGACCTTAACCAGTAGGCCAGAGTAAGAGTTAAGACCTTAACCATTGGGCCAGAGTACGAGTCTAAGACCTTAGCTATTAAGCTAGAGTAAGAGTTAAGACCTTAGCTATTAAACAAGAGTAAGAGTTAAGACCTTATATATTAGGTCAGAGTAAGAGTTAAGACCTTAACCAGTAGGCCAGAGTAAGAGTTAAGACCTTAACCAGTAGGCCAGAGTACGAGTCTAAGACCTTAGCTATTAGGCCAAAGTAAGAGTTAAGACCTTAACCATTAGGCCAGAGTAAGAGTTAAGACCTTAACCATTAGGCCAGAGTAAGAGTCTAAGACCTTAGCTATTAGGCCAGAGTAAGAGTTAAGACCTTAACCAGTGGGCCAGAGTAAGAGTTAAGACCTTAACCATTAGGCCAGAGTACGAGTCTAAGACCTTAGCTATTAGGCCAGAGTAAGAGTTAAGACCTTAGCTATTAGGCCAGAGTAAGAGTTAAGACCTTAACCTGTAGGCCATAGTACGAGTCTAAGACCTTAGCTATTAGGCCAGAGTAAGAGTTAAGACCTTAACCATTAGGCCAGAGTACGAGTCTAAGACCTTAGCTATTAGGCCAGAGTAAGAGTTAAGACCTTAGCTATTAGGCCAGAGTAAGAGTTAAGACCTTAACCATTAGGCCAGAGTACGAGTCTGAGACCTTAGCTATTAGGCCAGAGTAAGAGTTAAGACCTTAGCTATTAGGCCAGAGTAAGAGTTAAGACCTTAACCATTAGAAGAGAGTACGAGTCAAAGACCTTAGCTATTAGGCCAGAGTAAGAGTTAAGACCTTAGCTATTAGGCCAGAGTAAGAGCTAAGACCTTAACCAGTAGGCCAGAGTAAGAGTTAAGACCTTAACCATTAGGCCAGAGTACGAGTCTAAGACCTTATCTATTAGGCCAGAGTAAGAGTTCAGACCTTAACCAGTAGGCCAGAGTAAGAGTTAAGACCCTAACCATTAGGCCAGAGTACGAGTCTAAGACCTTAGCTATTAGGCCAGAGTAAGAGTTAAGACCTTAACCAGTAGGCCAGAGTAAGAGTTAAGACCTTAGATATTAGGCCAGAGTAAGATTTAAGACCTTAACCAGTAGGCCAGAGTAAGAGTTAAGACCTTAACCATTAGGCCAGAGTACGAGTCTTAGACCTTAGCTATTAGGCCAGAGTAAGAATTAAGACCTTAGCTATTAGGCCAGAGTAAGAGTTAAGACCTTAACCAGTAGGCCAGAGTAAGAGTTAAGACCTTAACATGTAGGCCATAGTACGAATCTAAGACCTTAGCTATTAGGCCAGAGTAAGAGTTAAGACCTTAGCTATTAGGCCAGAATAAGAGTTAAGACCTTAACCATTAGACGAGAGTACGAGTCAAAGACCTTAGATATTAGGCCAGAGTAAGAGTTAAGACCTTAGCTATTAGGCCAGAGTAAGAGCTAAGACCTTAACCAGTAGGCCAGAGTAAGAGTTAAGACCTTAACCATTAGGCCAGAGTACGAGTCTAAGACCTTAGCTATTAGGCCAGAGTAAGAGTTAAGACCTTAGCTATTAGGCCAGAGTAAGAGTTAAGACCTTAACCATTAGGCCAGAGTACGAGTCTAAGACCTTAGCTATTAGGCCAGAGTAAGAGTTAAGACCTTAGCTATTAGGCCAGAGTAAGAGTTAAGACCTTAACCATTAGGCCAGAGTAAGAGTCTAAGACCTTAGCTATTAGGCCAGAGTAAGATTTAAGACCTTAGCTATTAGGCCAGAGTAATAGTTAACACCTTAGCTATAAGGCTAGAGTAAGAGTTAAGACCTTAACCAGTAGGCCAGAGTAAGAGTTAAGACCTTAACCTGTAGGCCATAGTACGAGTCTAAGACCTTAGCTATTAGGCCAGAGTAAGAGTTAAGACCTTAGCTATTAGGCCAGAGTAAGAGTTAAGACCTTAACCATTAGGCCAGAGTACGAGTCTAAGACCTTAGCTATAAGGCCAGAGTAAGAGTTAAGACCTTAGCTATTAGGCCAGAGTAAGAGTTAAGACCTTAACCAGTAGGCCAGAGTCCGAGTCTAAGACCTTAGCTGTTAGGCCAGTGTAAGAGTTAAGACCTTAACCAGTAGGCCAGAGTACAAGTCTAAGACCTTAGCTATTAGGCCAGAGTAAGAGTTAAGACCTTAACAATTAGGCCAGAGTACGAGTCTAAGACCTTAGCTATTAGGCCACAGTAAGAGTTAAGACCTTAGCTATTAGGCCAGAGTAAGAGTTAAGACCTTAACCATTAGGCCAGAGTACGAGTCTAAGACCATAGCTATTAGGCCAGAGTAAGAGTTAAGACCTTAGCTATTAGGCCAGAGTAAGAGTTAAGACCTTAACGATTAGGCCAGAGTACTAGTCTAAGACCTTAGCTATTAGGCCAGAGTAAGAGTTAAGACCTTAGCTATTAGGCCAGAGTAAGAGTTAAGACCTTAACCATTAGGCCAGAGTACGAGTCTCAGACCATAGCTATTAGGCCAGAGTAAGAGTTAAGACCTTAGCTATTAGGCCAGAGTAAGAGTAAAGACCTTAACAAGTAGGCCAGCGTAAGAGTTAAGACCTTAACCAGTAGGCCAGAGTAAGAGTTAAGACCTTAACCATTAGGCCAGAGTACGAGTCTAAGACATTAGCTATTAGGCCAGAGTAAGAGTTAAGACCTTAACCAGTAGGCCAGAGTAAGAGTTAATACCTTAACCATTAGGCCAGAGTACGAGTCTAAGACCTTAGCTATTAGGCCAGAGTAAGAATTAAGACCTTAGCTATTAGGCCAGAGTAAGAGTTAGAACCTTAACCAGTAGGCCAGAGTAAGAGTTAAGACCTTAACATGTAGGCCATAGTACGAATCTAAGACCTTAGCTATTAGGCCAGAGTAAGAGTTAAGACCTTAGCTATTAGGCCAGAGTAAGAGTTAAGACCTTAACCATTAGAAGAGAGTACGAGTCAAAGACCTTAGCTATTAGGCCAGAGTAAGAGTTAAGACCTTAGCTATTAGGCCAGAGTAAGAGTTAAGACCTTAACAATTAGGCCAGAGTACGAGTCTAAGACCTTAGCTATTAGACCACAGTAAGAGTTAAGACCTTAGCTATTAGGCCAGAGTAAGAGTTAAGACCTTAGCTATTAGGCCAGAGTAAGAGTCTAAGACCTTAGCTATTAGGCCAGAGTAAGAGTTAAGACCTTAACCAGTAGGCCAGAGTAAGAGTCAAGACCTTAACCTGTAGGCAATAGTACGAGTCTAAGACCTTAGCTATTAGGCCAGAGTAAGAGTTAAGACCTTAACCATTAGGCCAGAGTACGAGTCTAAGACCTTAGCTATTAGGCCAGAGTAAGAGTTAAGACCTTAGCTATTAGGCCAGAGTAAGAGTTAAGACCTTAACCATTAGGCCAGAGTACGAGTCTAAGACCATAGCTATTAGGCCAGAGTAAGAGTTAAGACCTTAGCTATTAGACCAGAGTAAGAGTTAAGACCTTAGATATTAGGCCAGAGTAAGAGTTAAGACCTTAACCAGTAGGCCAGAGTAAGAGTTAAGACCTTAACCAGTAGGCCAGAGTACGAGTCTAAGACCTTAGCTATTAGGCCAGAGTAAGAGTTAAGACCTTAACCATTATGCCAGAGTACGAGTCTAAGACCTTAGCTATTAGGCCAGAGTAAGAGTTAAGACCTTAACCAGTAGGCCAGAGTAAGAGTTAAGGCCTTAACCATTAGGCCAGAGTACGAGTCTAAGACCTTAGCTATTAGGCCAGCGTAAGAGTTAAGACCTTAGCTATTAGGCCAGAGTAAGAGTTAAGACCTTAACCTGTAGGCCATAGTATGAGTCTAAGACCTTAGCTATTAGGCCAGAGTAAGAGTTAAGACCTTAACCATTAGGCCAGAGTACGAGTCTAAGACCTTAGCTATTAGGCCAGAGTAAGAGTTAAGACCTTAGCTATTAGGCCAGAGTAAGAGTTAAGACCTTAACCATTAGGCCAGAGTACAAGTCTAAGACCTTAACTATTAGGCCAGAGCAAGAGTTAAGACGTTAGCTATTAGGCCAGAGTAAGAGTTAAGACCTTAACCATTAGGCCAGAGTACGAGTCTAAGACCTTAGCTATTAGGCCAGAGTAAGATTTAAGACCTTAGCTATTATGCCAGAGTAATAGTTAACACCTTAGCTATTAGGCCAGAGTAAGAGTTAAGATCTTAGCTATTAGGCCAAAGTAAGAGTTAAGACCTTAGCTATTAGGCCAGAGTAAGAGTTAAGACCTTAACCATTAGGCCAGAGTACGAGTCTAAGACCTTAGCTATTAGGCCAGAGTAAGAGTTAAGACCTTAACCAGTAGGCCAGAGTAAGAGTTAAGACCTTAACCATTAGGCCAGAGTACGAGACTAAGACCTTAGCTTTTAGGCCAGAGTAAGAGTTAAGACCTTAGCTATTAGGCCAGAGTAAGAGTTAAGACCTTAACCAGTAGGCCAGAGTAAGAGTTAAGACCTTAACCTGTAGGCCATAGTACGAGTCTAAGACCTTAGCTATTAGGCCAGAGTAAGAGTTAAGACCTTAGCTATTAGGCCAGAGTAAGAGTTAAGACCTTAACCATTAGGCCAGAGTACGAGTCTAAGACCTTAGCTATAAGGCCAGAGTAAGAGTTAAGACCTTAGCTATTAGGCCAGAGTAAGAGTTAAGACCTTAACCAGTAGGCCAGAGTCCGAGTCTAAGACCTTAGCTATTAGGCCAGTGTAAGAGTTAAGACCTTAACCAGTAGGCCAGAGTACAAGTCTAAGACCTTAGCTATTAGGCCAGAGTAAGAGTTAAGACCTTAGCTATTAGGCCAGAGTAAGAGTTAAGACCTTAGCTATTAGGCCAGAATAAGAGTCTAAGACCTTAGCTATTAGGCCAGAGTAAGAGTTAAGACTTTAACCAGTAGGCCAGAGTAAGAGTCAAGACCTTAACCTGTAGGCCATAGTACGAGTCTAAGACCTTAGCTATTAGGCCAGAGTAAGTGTTAAGACCTTAACCATTAGGCCAGAGTATGAGTCTAAGACCTTAGCTATTAGGCCAGAGTAAGAGTTAAGACCTTAACCATTAGGCCAGAGTACTAGTCTAAGACCTTAGCTATTAGGCCAGAGTAAGAGTTAAGACCTTAACCAGTAGGCCAGAGTACGAGTCTAAGACCTTAGCTATTAGGCCAGAGTAAGAGTTAAAACCGTAACCATTAGGCCAGAGTACGAGTCTAAGACCTTAGCTATTAGGCCAGAGTAAGAGTTAAGACCTTAACCAGTAGGTCAGAGTACGATTCTAAGACCTTAGCTATTAGGCCAGAGTAAGAGTTAAGACCTTAACGATTAGGCCAGAGTACGAGTCTAAGACCTTAGCTATTAGGCCAGAGTAAGAGTTAAGACCTTAGCTATTAGGCCAGAGTAAGAGTTAAGACCTTAACCATTAGGCCAGAGTACGAGTCTCAGACCATAGCTATTAGGCCAGAGTAAGAGTTAAGACCTTAGCTATTAGGCCAGAGTAAGAGTAAAGACCTTAACAAGTAGGCCAGCGTAAGAGTTAAGACCTTAACCAGTAGCCAGAGTAAGAGTTAAGACCTTAACCATTAGGCCAGAGTACGAGTCTAAGACATTAGCTATTAGGCCAGAGTAAGACTTAAGACCTTAACCAGTAGGCCAGAGTAAGAGTTAATACCTTAACCATTAGGCCAGAGTACGAGTCTAAGACCTTAGCTATTAGGCCAGAGTAAGAATTAAGACCTTAGCTATTAGGCCAGAGTAAGAGTTAAGACCTTAACCAGTAGGCCAGAGTAAGAGTTAAGACCTTAACATGTAGGCCATAGTACGAATCTAAGACCTTAGCTATTAGGCCAGAGTAAGAGTTAAGACCTTAGCTATTAGGCCAGAGTAAGAGTTAAGACCTTAACCATTAGAAGAGAGTACGAGTCAAAGACCTTAGCTATTAGGCCAGAGTAAGAGTTAAGACCTTAGCTATTAGGCCAGAGTAAGAGCTAAGACCTTAACCAGTAGGCCAGAGTAAGAGTTAAGACCTTAACCATTAGGCCAGAGTACGAGTCTAAGACCTTATCTATTAGGCCAGAGTAAGAGTTAAGACCTTTAACCAGTAGGCCAGAGTAAGAGTTAAGACCTTAACCATTAGGCCAGAGTACGAGTCTAAGACCCTAGCTATTAGGCCAGAGTAAGAGTTAAGACCTTAGCTATTAGACCAGAGTAAGAGTTAAGACCTTAGATATTAGGCCAGAGTAAGAGTTAAGACCTTAACCAGTAGGCCAGAGTAAGAGTTAAGACGTTAACCAGTAGTCCAGAGTAAGAGTTAAGACCTTAACCATTAGGCCATAGTACGAGTCTAAGACCTTAGCTATTAGGCCAGAGTAAGAATTAAGACCTTAGCTATTAGGCCAGAGTAAGAGTTAAGACCTTAACCAGAAGGCCAGAGTAAGAGTTAAGACCTTAACATGTAGGCCATAGTATGAATCTAAGACCTTAGCTATTAGGCTAGAGTAAGAGTTAAGACCTTAGCTATTAGGCCAGAGTAAGAGTTAAGACCTTAACCATTAGACGAGAGTACGAGTCAAAGACCTTAGCTATTAGGCCAGAGTAAGAGTTAAGACCTTTGCTATTAGGCCAGAGTAAGAGCCAAGACCTTAACCAGTAGGCCAGAGTAAGAGTTAAGACCTTAACCATTAGGCCAGAGTACGAGTCTAAGACCTTATCTATTAGGCCAGAGTAAGAGTTAAGACCTTAACCAGTAGGCCAGAGTAAGAGTTAAGACCTTAACCATTGGGCCAGAGTACGAGTCTAAGACCTTAGCTATTAGGCCAGAGTAAGAGTTAAGACCTTAGCTATTAGACCAGAGTAAGAGTTAAGACCTTATATATTAGGCCAGAGTAAGAGTTAAGACCTTAACCAGTAGGCCAGAGTAAGAGTTAAGACCTTAACCAGTAGGCCAGAGTACGAGTCTAAGAACTTAGCTATTAGACCAGAGTAAGAGTTAAGACCTTAACCATTAGGCCAGAGTAAGAGTTAAGACCTTAACCATTAGGCCAGAGTAAGAGTCTAAGACCTTAGCTATTAGGCCAGAGTAAGAGTTAAGACCTTAACCAGTGGGCCAGAGTAAGAGTTAAGACCTTAACCATTAGGCCAGAGTACGAGTCTAAGACCTTAGCTATTAGGCCAGAGTAAGAGTTAAGACCTTAGCTATTAGGCCAGAGTAAGAGTTAAGTCCTTAACCTGTAGGCCATAGTTCGAGTCTAAGACCTTAGCTATTAGGCCAGAGTAAGAGTTAAGACCTTAGCTATTAGGCCAGAGTAAGAGTTAAGACCTTAACCATTAGGCCAGAGTACGAGTCTGAGACCTTAGCTATTAGGCCAGAGTAAGAGTTAAGACCTTAGCTATTAGGCCAGAGTAAGAGTTAAGACCTTAACCATTAGAAGAGAGTACGAGTCAAAGACCTTAGCTATTAGGCCAGAGTAAGAGTTAAGACCTTAGCTATTAGGCCAGAGTAAGAGCTAAGACCTTAACCAGTAGGCCAGAGTAAGAGTTAAGACCTTAACCATTAGGCCAGAGTACGAGTCTAAGACCTTATCTATTAGGCCAGAGTAAGAGTTAAGACCTTAACCGGTAGGCCAGAGTAAGAGTTAAGACCCTAACCATTAGGCCAGAGTACGAGTCTAAGAACTTAGCTATTAGGCCAGAGTAAGAGTTAAGACCTTAGCTATTAGACCAGAGTAAGAGTTAAGACCTTAGATATTAGGCCAGAGTAAGATTTAAGACCTTAACCAGTAGGCCAGAGTAAGAGTTAAGACCTTAACCATTAGGCCAGAGTACGAGTCTAAGACCTTAGCTATTAGGCCAGAGTAAGAATTAAGACCTTAGCTATTAGGCCAGAGTAAGAGTTAAGACCTTAACCAGTAGGCCAGGGTAAGAGTTAAGACCTTAACATGTAGGCCATAGTACGAATCTAAGACCTTAGCTATTAGGCCAGAGTAAGAGTTAAGACCTTAGCTATTAGGCCAGAGTAAGAGTTAAGACCTTAACCATTAGACGAGAGTACGAGTCAAAGACCTTAGATATTAGGCCAGAGTAAGAGTTAAGACCTTAGCTATTAGGCCAGAGTAAGAGCTAAGACCTTAACCAGTAGGCCAGAGTAAGAGTTAAGACCTTAACCATTAGGCCAGAGTACGAGTCTAAGACCTTAGCTATTAGGCCAGAATAAGTGTTAAGACCTTAGCTATTAGGCCAGAGTAAGAGTTAAGACCTTAACCATTAGGCCAGAGTACGAGTCTAAGACCTTAGCTATTAGGCCAGAGTAAGAGTTAAGACCTTAGCTATTAGGCCAGAGTAAGAGTTAAGACCTTAACCATTAGGCCAGAGTACGAGTCTAAGACCTTAGCTATTAGGCCAGAGTAAGATTTAAGACCTTAGCTATTAGGCCAGAGTAATAGTTAACACCTTAGCTATTAGGCCAGAGTAAGAGTTAAGACCTTAACCAGTAGGCCAGAGTAAGAGTTAAGACCTTAACCTGTAGGCCATAGTACGAGTCTAAGACCTTAGCTATTAGGCCAGAGTAAGAGTTAAGACCTTAGCTATTAGGCCAGAGTAAGAGTTAAGACCTTAACCATTAGGCCAGAGTACGAGTCTAAGACCTTAGCTATAAGGCCAGAGTAAGAGTTAAGACCTTAGCTATTAGGCCAGAGTAAGAGTTAGGACCTTAACCAGTAGGCCAGAGTCCGAGTCTAAGACCTTAGCTGTTAGGCCAGTATAAGAGTTAAGACCTTAACCAGTAGGCCAGAGTACAAGTCTAAGACCTTAGCTATTAGGCCAGAGTAAGACTTAAGACCTTAACAATTAGGCCAGAGTACGAGTCTAAGACCTTAGCTATTAGGCCACAGTAAGAGTTAAGACCTTAGCTATTAGGCCAGAGTAAGAGTTAAGACCTTAACCATTAGGCCAGAGTACGAGTCTAAGACCATAGCTATTAGGCCAGAGTAAGAGTTAAGACCTTAGCTATTAGGCCAGAGTAAGAGTTAAGACCTTAACCATTAGGCCAGAGTACGAGTCTAAGACCTTAGCTATTAGGCCAGAGTAAGACTTAAGACCTTAGCTATTAGGCCAGAGTAAGAGTTAAGACCTTATCCATTAGGCCAGAGTACAAGTCTAAGACCTTAGCTATTAGGCCAGATTAAGATTTAAGACCTTAGCTATTAGGCCAGAGTAATAGTTAACACCTTAGCTATTAGGCCAGAGTAGGAGTTAAGATCTTAGCTATTAGGCCAGAGTAAGAGTTAAGACCTTAGCTATTAGGCCAGAGTAAGAGTTAAGACCTTAACCATTAGGCCAGAGTACGAGTCTAAGACCTTAGCTATTAGGCCAGAGTAAGAGTTAAGACCTTAACCAGTAGGCCAGAGTAAGAGTTAAGACCTTAACCATTAGGCCAGAGTACGAGTCTAAGACCTTAGCTTTTAGGCCAGAGTAAGAGTTAAGACCTTATCTATTAGGCCAGAGTAAGAGTTAAGACCTTAACCAGTAGGCCAGAGTAAGAGTTAAGACCTTAACCTGTAGGCCATAGTACGAGTCTAAGACCTTAGCTATTAGGCCAGAGTAAGAGTTAAGACCTTAGCTATTAGGCCAGAGTAAGAGTTAAGACCTTAACCATTAGGCCAGAGTACGAGTCTAAGACCTTAGCTATAAGGCCAGAGTAAGAGTTAAGACCTTAGCTATTAGGCCAGAGTAAGAGTTAAGACCTTAACCAGTAGGCCAGAGTCCGAGTCTAAGAACTTAGCTATTAGGCCAGTGTAAGAGTTAAGACCTTAACCAGTAGGCCAGAGTACAAGTCTAAGACCTTAGCTATTAGGCCAGAGTAACAGTTAAGACCTTAGCTATTAGGCCAGAGTAAGAGTTAAGACCTTAACCATTAGGCCAGAGTACGAGTCTAAGACCATCGCTATTAGGCCAGAATAGGAGTTAAGACCTTAGCTATTAGGCCAGAGTAAGAGTTAAGACCTTAAACATTAGGCCTGAGTACGAGTCTAAGACCTTAGCTATTAGGCCAGAGTAAGAGTTAAGACCTTAACCATTAGGCCAGAGTACGAGTCTAAGACCTTAGCTATTAGGCCAGAGTGAGAGTTAAGACCTTAACCAGTAGGCCAGAGTATGAGTCTAAGACCTTAGCTGTTAGGCCAGAGTAAGAGTTAAGACCTTAACCATTAGGCCAGAGTACGAGTCTAAGACCTTAGCTATTAGGCCAGAGTAAGAGTTAAGACCTTAACCAGTAGGCCAGAGTACGAGTCTAAGACCTTAGCTATTAGGCCAGAGTAAGAGTTAAGACCTTAACCATTAGGCCAGAGTACGAGTCTAAGACCTTAGCTGTTAGGCCAGAGTAAGAGTTAAGACCTTAGCTATTAGGCCAGAGTAAGAGTTAAGACCTTAACCATTAGGCCAGAGTACGAGTCTAAGACCATAGCTATTAGGCCAGAGTAAGAGTTAAGACCTTAGCTATTAGGCCAGAGGAAGAGTTAAGACCTTAACCAGTAGGCCAGAGTAAGAGTTAAGACCTTAACCAGTAGGCCAGAGTACGAGTCTAAGACCTTAGCTATTAGGCCAGAGTAAGAGTTAAGACCTTAACCATTAGGCCAGAGTACGAGTCTAAGACCTTAGCTATTAGGCCAGAATAAGAGTTCAGACCTTAACCAGTGGGCCAGAGTAAGAGTTAAGACCTTAACCATTAGGCCAGAGTACGAGTCTAAGACCTTAGCTATTAGGCCAGAGTAAGAGTTAAGACCTTAACCTGTAGGCCATAGTACGAGTCTAAGACCTTAGCTATTAGGCCTGAGTAAGAGTTAAGACCTTAACCATTAGGCCAGAGTACGAGTCTAAGACCTTAGCTATTAGGCCAGAGTAAGAGTTAAGACCTTAGCTATTAGGCCAGAGTAAGAGTTAAGACCTTAACCATTAGGCCAGAGTACGAGTCTAAGACCTTAGCTATTAGGCCAGAGTAAGAGTTAAGACCTTAGCTATTAGGCCAGAGTAAGAGTTAAGACCTTAACCAGTAGGCCAGAGTAAGAGTTAAGACCTTAACATGTAGGCCATAGTACGAATCTAAGACCTTAGCTATTAGGCCAGAGTAAGAGTTAAGACCTTAGCTATTAGGCCAGAGTAAGAGTTAAGACCTTAACCATTAGAAGAGAGTACGAGTCAAAGACCTTAGCTATTAGGCCAAAGTAAGAGTTAAGACCTTAGCTATTAGGCCAGAGTAAGAGCTAAGACCTTAACCAGTAGGCCAGAGTAAGAGTTAAGACCTTAACCATTAGGCCTGAGTACGAGTCTAAGACCTTATCTATTAGGCCAGAGTAAGAGTTAAGACCTTAACCAGTAGGCCAGAGTAAGAGTTAAGACCTTAACCATTAGGCCAGAGTACGAGTCTAAGACCTTAGCTATTAGGCCAGAGTAAGAGTTAAGACCTTAGCTATTAGACCAGAGTAAGAGTTAAGACCTTAGATATTAGGCCAGAGTAAGAGTTAAGACCTTAACCAGTAGGCCAGAGTAAGAGTTAAGACGTTAACCAGTAGGCCAGAGTAAGAGTTAAGACCTTAACCATTAGGCCATAGTACGAGTCTAAGACCTTAGCTATTAGGCCAGAGTAAGAATTAAGACCTTAGCTATTAGGCCAGAGTAAGAGTTAAGACCTTAACCAGAAGGCCAGAGTAAGAGTTAAGACCTTAGCTATTAGGCCAGAGTTAGAGTTAAGACCTTAACCATTAGACGAGAGTACGAGTCAAAGACCTTAGCTATTAGGCCAGAGTAAGAGTTAAGACCTTTGCTATTAGGCCAGAGTAAGAGCCAAGACCTTAACCAGTAGGCCAGAGTAAGAGTTAAGACCTTAACCATTAGGCCAGAGTACGAGTCTAAGACCTTATCTATTAGGCCAGAGTAAGAGTTAAGACCTTAACCAGTAGGCCAGAGTAAGAGTTAAGACCTTAACCATTGGGCCAGAGTATGAGTCTAAGACCTTAGCTATTAGGCCAGAGTAAGAGTTAAGACCTTAGCTATTAGACCAGAGTAAGAGTTAAGACCTTATATATTAGGCCAGAGTAAGAGTTAAGACCTTAACCAGTAGGCCAGAGTAAGAGTTAAGACCTTAACCAGTAGGCCAGAGTACGAGTCTAAGACCTTAGCTATTAGGCCAGAGTAAGAGTTAAGACCTTAACCATTAGGCCAGAGTAAGAGTTAAGACCTTAACCATTAGGCCAGAGTAAGAGTCTAAGACCTTAGCTATTAGGCCAGAGTAAGAGTTAAGACCTTAACCAGTGGGCCAGAGTAAGAGTTAAGACCTTAACCATTAGGCCAGCGTACGAGTCTAAGACCTTAGCTATTAGGCCAGAGTAAGAGTTAAGACCTTAGCTATTAGGCCAGAGTAAGAGTTAAGACCTTAACCTGTAGGCCATAGTACGAGTCTAAGACCTTAGCTATTAGGCCAGAGTAAGAGTTAAGACCTTAACCATTAGGCCAGAGTACGAGTCTAAGACCTTAGCTATTAGGCCAGAGTAAGAGTTAAGACCTTAGCTATTAGGCCAGAGTAAGAGTTAAGACCTTAACCATTAGGCCAGAGTACGAGTCTGAGACCTTAGCTATTAGGCCAGAGTAAGAGTTAAGACCTTAGCTATTAGGCCAGAGTAAGAGTTAAGACCTTAACCATTAGAAGAGAGTACGAGTCAAAGACCTTAGCTATTAGGCCAGAGTAAGAGTTAAGACCTTAGCTATTAGGCCAGAGTAAGAGCTAAGACCTTAACCAGTAGGCCAGAGTAAGAGTTAAGACCTTAACCATTAGGCCAGAGTACGAGTCTAAGACCTTATCTATTAGGCCAGAGTAAGAGTTAAGACCTTAACCAGTAGGCCAGAGTAAGAGTTAAGACCCTAGCCATTAGGCCAGAGTACGAGTCTAAGACCTTAGCTATTAGGCCAGAGTAAGAGTTAAGACCTTAGCTATTAGACCAGAGTAAGAGTTAAGACCTTAGATATTAGGCCAGAGTAAGATTTAAGACCTTAACCAGTAGGCCAGAGTAAGAGTTAAGACCTTAACCATTAGGCCAGAGTACGAGTCTAAGACCTTAGCTATTAGGCCAGAGTAAGAATTAAGACCTTAGCTATTAGGCCAGAGTAAGAGTTAAGACCTTAACCAGTAGGCCAGAGTAAGAGTTAAGACCTTAACATGTAGGCCATAGTACGAATCTAAGACCTTAGCTATTAGGCCAGAGTAAGAGTTAAGACCTTAGCTATTAGGCCAGAGTAAGAGTTAAGACCTTAACCATTAGACGAGAGTACGAGTCAAAGACCTTAGATATTAGGCCAGAGTAAGAGTTAAGACCTTAGCTATTAGGCCAGAGTAAGAGCTAAGACCTTAACCAGTAGGCCAGAGTAAGAGTTAAGACCTTAACCATTAGGCCAGAGTACGAGTCTAAGACCTTAGCTATTAGTCCAGAGTAAGAGTTAAGACCTTAGCTATTAGGCCAGAGTAAGAGTTAAGACCTTAACCATTAGGCCAGAGTACGAGTCTAAGACCTTAGCTATTAGGCCAGAGTAAGAGTTAAGACCTTAGCTATTAGGCCAGAGTAAGAGTTAAGACCTTAACCATTAGGCCAGAGTAAGAGTCTAAGACCTTAGCTATTAGGCCAGAGTAAGATTTAAGACCTTAGCTATTAGGCCAGAGTAAGAGTTAAGACCTTAGCTATTAGGCCAGAGTAAGAGTTAAGACCTTAACCATTAGAAGAGAGTACGAGTCAAAGACCTTAGCTATTAGGCCAGAGTAAGAGTTAAGACCTTAGCTATTAGGCCAGAGTAAGAGCTAAGACCTTAACCAGTAGGCCAGAGTAAGAGTTAAGACCTTAACCATTAGGCCAGAGTACGAGTCTAAGACCTTATCTATTAGGCCAGAGTAAGAGTTAAGACCTTTAACCAGTAGGCCAGAGTAAGAGTTAAGACCTTAACCATTAGGCCAGAGTACGAGTCTAAGACCCTAGCTATTAGGCCAGAGTAAGAGTTAAGACCTTAGCTATTAGACCAGAGTAAGAGTTAAGACCTTAGATATTAGGCCAGAGTAAGAGTTAAGACCTTAACCAGTAGGCCAGAGTAAGAGTTAAGACGTTAACCAGTAGTCCAGAGTAAGAGTTAAGACCTTAACCATTAGGCCATAGTACGAGTCTAAGACCTTAGCTATTAGGCCAGAGTAAGAATTAAGACCTTAGCTATTAGGCCAGAGTAAGAGTTAAGACCTTAACCAGAAGGCCAGAGTAAGAGTTAAGACCTTAACATGTAGGCCATAGTATGAATCTAAGACCTTAGCTATTAGGCTAGAGTAAGAGTTAAGACCTTAGCTATTAGGCCAGAGTAAGAGTTAAGACCTTAACCATTAGACGAGAGTACGAGTCAAAGACCTTAGCTATTAGGCCAGAGTAAGAGTTAAGACCTTTGCTATTAGGCCAGAGTAAGAGCCAAGACCTTAACCAGTAGGCCAGAGTAAGAGTTAAGACCTTAACCATTAGGCCAGAGTACGAGTCTAAGACCTTATCTATTAGGCCAGAGTAAGAGTTAAGACCTTAACCAGTAGGCCAGAGTAAGAGTTAAGACCTTAACCATTGGGCCAGAGTACGAGTCTAAGACCTTAGCTATTAGGCCAGAGTAAGAGTTAAGACCTTAGCTATTAGACCAGAGTAAGAGTTAAGACCTTATATATTAGGCCAGAGTAAGAGTTAAGACCTTAACCAGTAGGCCAGAGTAAGAGTTAAGACCTTAACCAGTAGGCCAGAGTACGAGTCTAAGAACTTAGCTATTAGGCCAGAGTAAGAGTTAAGACCTTAACCATTAGGCCAGAGTAAGAGTTAAGACCTTAACCATTAGGCCAGAGTAAGAGTCTAAGACCTTAGCTATTAGGCCAGAGTAAGAGTTAAGACCTTAACCAGTGGGCCAGAGTAAGAGTTAAGACCTTAACCATTAGGCCAGAGTACGAGTCTAAGACCTTAGCTATTAGGCCAGAGTAAGAGTTAAGACCTTAGCTATTAGGCCAGAGTAAGAGTTAAGTCCTTAACCTGTAGGCCATAGTTCGAGTCTAAGACCTTAGCTATTAGGCCAGAGTAAGAGTTAAGACCTTAGCTATTAGGCCAGAGTAAGAGTTAAGACCTTAACCATTAGGCCAGAGTACGAGTCTGAGACCTTAGCTATTAGGCCAGAGTAAGAGTTAAGACCTTAGCTATTAGGCCAGAGTAAGAGTTAAGACCTTAACCATTAGAAGAGAGTACGAGTCAAAGACCTTAGCTATTAGGCCAGAGTAAGAGTTAAGACCTTAGCTATTAGGCCAGAGTAAGAGCTAAGACCTTAACCAGTAGGCCAGAGTAAGAGTTAAGACCTTAACCATTAGGCCAGAGTACGAGTCTAAGACCTTATCTATTAGGCCAGAGTAAGAGTTAAGACCTTAACCAGTAGGCCAGAGTAAGAGTTAAGACCCTAACCATTAGGCCAGAGTACGAGTCTAAGAACTTAGCTATTAGGCCAGAGTAAGAGTTAAGACCTTAGCTATTAGACCAGAGTAAGAGTTAAGACCTTAGATATTAGGCCAGAGTAAGAGTTAAGACCTTAGCTATTAGGCCAGAGTAAGAGTTAAGACCTTAACCATTAGGCCAGAGTACGAGTCTAAGACCTTAGCTATTAGGCCAGAGTAAGAGTTAAGACCTTAACCAGTAGGCCAGAGTAAGAGTTAAGACCTTAACCATTAGGCCAGAGTACGAGACTAAGACCTTAGCTTTTAGGCCAGAGTAAGAGTTAAGACCTTAGCTATTAGGCCAGAGTAAGAGTTAAGACCTTAACCAGTAGGCCAGAGTAAGAGTTAAGACCTTAACCTGTAGGCCATAGTACGAGTCTAAGACCTTAGCTATTAGGCCAGAGTAAGAGTTAAGACCTTAGCTATTAGGCCAGAGTAAGAGTTAAGACCTTAACCATTAGGCCAGAGTACGAGTCTAAGACCTTAGCTATAAGGCCAGAGTAAGAGTTAAGACCTTAGCTATTAGGCCAGAGTAAGAGTTAAGACCTTAACCAGTAGGCCAGAGTCCGAGTCTAAGACCTTAGCTATTAGGCCAGTGTAAGAGTTAAGACCTTAACCAGTAGGCCAGAGTACAAGTCTAAGACCTTAGCTATTAGGCCAGAGTAAGAGTTAAGACCTTAGCTATTAGGCCAGAGTAAGAGTTAAGACCTTAGCTATTAGGCCAGAATAAGAGTCTAAGACCTTAGCTATTAGGCCAGAGTAAGAGTTAAGACTTTAACCAGTAGGCCAGAGTAAGAGTCAAGACCTTAACCTGTAGGCCATAGTACGAGTCTAAGACCTTAGCTATTAGGCCAGAGTAAGTGTTAAGACCTTAACCATTAGGCCAGAGTACGAGTCTAAGACCTTAGCTATTAGGCCAGAGTAAGAGTTAAGACCTTAACCATTAGGCCAGAGTACTAGTCTAAGACCTTAGCTATTAGGCCAGAGTAAGAGTTAAGACCTTAACCAGTAGGCCAGAGTACGAGTCTAAGACCTTAGCTATTAGGCCAGAGTAAGAGTTAAAACCGTAACCATTAGGCCAGAGTACGAGTCTAAGACCTTAGCTATTAGGCCAGAGTAAGAGTTAAGACCTTAACCAGTAGGTCAGAGTACGATTCTAAGACCTTAGCTATTAGGCCAGAGTAAGAGTTAAGACCTTAACGATTAGGCCAGAGTACGAGTCTAAGACCTTAGCTATTAGGCCAGAGTAAGAGTTAAGACCTTAGCTATTAGGCCAGAGTAAGAGTTAAGACCTTAACCATTAGGCCAGAGTACGAGTCTCAGACCATAGCTATTAGGCCAGAGTAAGAGTTAAGACCTTAGCTATTAGGCCAGAGTAAGAGTAAAGACCTTAACAAGTAGGCCAGCGTAAGAGTTAAGACCTTAACCAGTAGGCCAGAGTAAGAGTTAAGACCTTAACCATTAGGCCAGAGTACGAGTCTAAGACATTAGCTATTAGGCCAGAGTAAGACTTAAGACCTTAACCAGTAGGCCAGAGTAAGAGTTAATACCTTAACCATTAGGCCAGAGTACGAGTCTAAGACCTTAGCTATTAGGCCAGAGTAAGAATTAAGACCTTAGCTATTAGGCCAGAGTAAGAGTTAAGACCTTAACCAGTAGGCCAGAGTAAGAGTTAAGACCTTAACATGTAGGCCATAGTACGAATCTAAGACCTTAGCTATTAGGCCAGAGTAAGAGTTAAGACCTTAGCTATTAGGCCAGAGTAAGAGTTAAGACCTTAACCATTAGAAGAGAGTACGAGTCAAAGACCTTAGCTATTAGGCCAGAGTAAGAGTTAAGACCTTAACTATTAGGCCAGAGTAAGAGCTAAGACCTTAACCAGTAGGCCAGAGTAAGAGTTAAGACCTTAACCATTAGGCCAGAGTACGAGTCTAAGACCTTATCTATTAGGCCAGAGTAAGAGTTAAGACCTTTAACCAGTAGGCCAGAGTAAGAGTTAAGACCTTAACCATTAGGCCAGAGTACGAGTCTAAGACCCTAGCTATTAGGCCAGAGTAAGAGTTAAGACCTTAGCTATTAGACCAGAGTAAGAGTTAAGACCTTAGATATTAGGCCAGAGTAAGAGTTAAGACCTTAACCAGTAGGCCAGAGTAAGAGTTAAGACGTTAACCAGTAGTCCAGAGTAAGAGTTAAGACCTTAACCATTAGGCCATAGTACGAGTCTAAGACCTTAGCTATTAGGCCAGAGTAAGAATTAAGACCTTAGCTATTAGGCCAGAGTAAGAGTTAAGACCTTAACCAGAAGGCCAGAGTAAGAGTTAAGACCTTAACATGTAGGCCATAGTATGAATCTAAGACCTTAGCTATTAGGCTAGAGTAAGAGTTAAGACCTTAGCTATTAGGCCAGAGTAAGAGTTAAGACCTTAACCATTAGACGAGAGTACGAGTCAAAGACCTTAGCTATTAGGCCAGAGTAAGAGTTAAGACATTTGCTATTAGGCCAGAGTAAGAGCCAAGACCTTAACCAGTAGGCCAGAGTAAGAGTTAAGACCTTAACCATTAGGCCAGAGTACGAGTCTAAGACCTTATCTATTAGGCCAGAGTAAGAGTTAAGACCTTAACCAGTAGGCCAGAGTAAGAGTTAAGACCTTAACCATTGGGCCAGAGTACGAGTCTAAGACCTTAGCTATTAGGCCAGAGTAAGAGTTAAGACCTTAGCTATTAGACCAGAGTAAGAGTTAAGACCTTATATATTAGGCCAGAGTAAGAGTTAAGACCTTAACCAGTAGGCCAGAGTAAGAGTTAAGACCTTAACCAGTAGGCCAGAGTACGAGTCTAAGAACTTAGCTATTAGGCCAGAGTAAGAGTTAAGACCTTAACCATTAGGCCAGAGTAAGAGTTAAGACCTTAACCATTAGGCCAGAGTAAGAGTCTAAGACCTTAGCTATTAGGCCAGAGTAAGAGTTAAGACCTTAACCAGTGGGCCAGAGTAAGAGTTAAGACCTTAACCATTAGGCCAGAGTACGAGTCTAAGACCTTAGCTATTAGGCCAGAGTAAGAGTTAAGACCTTAGCTATTAGGCCAGAGTAAGAGTTAAGTCCTTAACCTGTAGGCCATAGTTCGAGTCTAAGACCTTAGCTATTAGGCCAGAGTAAGAGTTAAGACCTTAGCTATTAGGCCAGAGTAAGAGTTAAGACCTTAACCATTAGGCCAGAGTACGAGTCTGAGACCTTAGCTATTAGGCCAGAGTAAGAGTTAAGACCTTAGCTATTAGGCCAGAGTAAGAGTTAAAACCTTAACCATTAGAAGAGAGTACGAGTCAAAGACCTTAGCTATTAGGCCAGAGTAAGAGTTAAGACCTTAGCTATTAGGCCAGAGTAAGAGCTAAGACCTTAACCAGTAGGCCAGAGTAAGAGTTAAGACCTTTACCATTAGGCCAGAGTACGAGTCTAAGACCTTATCTATTAGGCCAGAGTAAGAGTTAAGACCTTAACCAGTAGGCCAGAGTAAGAGTTAAGACCCTAACCATTAGGCCAGAGTACGAGTCTAAGAACTTAGCTATTAGGCCAGAGTAAGAGTTAAGACCTTAGCTATTAGACCAGAGTAAGAGTTAAGACCTTAGATATTAGGCCAGAGTAAGATTTAAGACCTTAACCAGTAGGCCAGAGTAAGAGTTAAGACCTTAACCATTAGGCCAGAGTACGAGTCTAAGACCTTAGCTATTAGGCCAGAGTAAGAATTAAGACCTTAGCTATTAGGCCAGAGTAAGAGTTAAGACCTTAACCAGTAGGCCAGGGTAAGAGTTAAGACCTTAACATGTAGGCCATAGTACGAATCTAAGACCTTAGCTATTAGGCCAGAGTAAGAGTTAAGACCTTAGCTATTAGGCCAGAGTAAGAGTTAAGACCTTAACCATTAGACGAGAGTACGAGTCAAAGACCTTAGATATTAGGCCAGAGTAAGAGTTAAGACCTTAGCTATTAGGCCAGAGTAAGAGCTAAGACCTTAACCAGTAGGCCAGAGTAAGAGTTAAGACCTTAACCATTAGGCCAGAGTACGAGTCTAAGACCTTAGCTATTAGGCCAGAATAAGTGTTAAGACCTTAGCTATTAGGCCAGAGTGAGAGTTAAGACCTTAACCATTAGGCCAGAGTACGAGTCTAAGACCTTAGCTATTAGGCCAGAGTAAGAGTTAAGACCTTAGCTATTAGGCCAGAGTAAGAGTTAAGACCTTAACCATTAGGCCAGAGTACGAGTCTAAGACCTTAGCTATTAGGCCAGAGTAAGATTTAAGACCTTAGCTATTAGGCCAGAGTAATAGTTAACACCTTAGCTATTAGGCCAGAGTAAGAGTTAAGACCTTAACCAGTAGGCCAGAGTAAGAGTTAAGACCTTAACCTGTAGGCCATAGTACGAGTCTAAGACCTTAGCTATTAGGCCAGAGTAAGAGTTAAGACCTTAGCTATTAGGCCAGAGTAAGAGTTAAGACCTTAACCATTAGGCCAGAGTACGAGTCTAAGACCTTAGCTATAAGGCCAGAGTAAGAGTTAAGACCTTAGCTATTAGGCCAGAGTAAGAGTTAGGACCTTAACCAGTAGGCCAGAGTCCGAGTCTAAGACCTTAGCTGTTAGGCCAGTATAAGAGTTAAGACCTTAACCAGTAGGCCAGAGTACAAGTCTAAGACCTTAGCTATTAGGCCAGAGTAAGACTTAAGACCTTAACAATTAGGCCAGAGTACGAGTCTAAGACCTTAGCTATTAGGCCACAGTAAGAGTTAAGACCTTAGCTATTAGGCCAGAGTAAGAGTTAAGACCTTAACCATTAGGCCAGAGTACGAGTCTAAGACCATAGCTATTAGGCCAGAGTAAGAGTTAAGACCTTAGCTATTAGGCCAGAGTAAGAGTTAAGACCTTAACCATTAGGCCAGAGTACGAGTCTAAGACCTTAGCTATTAGGCCAGAGTAAGACTTAAGACCTTAGCTATTAGGCCAGAGTAAGAGTTAAGACCTTATCCATTAGGCCAGAGTACAAGTCTAAGACCTTAGCTATTAGGCCAGATTAAGATTTAAGACCTTAGCTATTAGGCCAGAGTAATAGTTAACACCTTAGCTATTAGGCCAGAGTAGGAGTTAAGATCTTAGCTATTAGGCCAGAGTAAGAGTTAAGACCTTAGCTATTAGGCCAGAGTAAGAGTTAAGACCTTAACCATTAGGCCAGAGTACGAGTCTAAGACCTTAGCTATTAGGCCAGAGTAAGAGTTAAGACCTTAACCAGTAGGCCAGAGTAAGAGTTAAGACCTTAACCATTAGGCCAGAGTACGAGTCTAAGACCTTAGCTTTTAGGCCAGAGTAAGAGTTAAGACCTTAGCTATTAGGCCAGAGTAAGAGTTAAGACCTTAACCAGTAGGCCAGAGTAAGAGTTAAGACCTTAACCTGTAGGCCATAGTACGAGTCTAAGACCTTAGCTATTAGGCCAGAGTAAGAGTTAAGACCTTAGCTATTAGGCCAGAGTAAGAGTTAAGACCTTAACCATTAGGCCAGAGTACGAGTCTAAGACCTTAGCTATAAGGCCAGAGTAAGAGTTAAGACCTTAGCTATTAGGCCAGAGTAAGAGTTAAGACCTTAACCAGTAGGCCAGAGTCCGAGTCTAAGAACTTAGCTATTAGGCCAGTGTAAGAGTTAAGACCTTAACCAGTAGGCCAGAGTACAAGTCTAAGACCTTAGCTATTAGGCCAGAGTAAGAGTTAAGACCTTAGCTATTAGGCCAGAGTAAGAGTTAAGACCTTAACCATTAGGCCAGAGTACGAGTCTAAGACCATCGCTATTAGGCCAGAATAAGAGTTAAGACCTTAGCTATTAGGCCAGAGTAAGAGTTAAGACCTTAGCTATTAGACCAGAGTAAGAGTTAAGACCTTAGATATTAGGCCAGAGTAAGAGTTAAGACCTTAACCAGTAGGCCAGAGTAAGAGTTAAGACCTTAACCATTAGGCCAGAGTAAGACTCTAAGACCTTAGCTATTAGGCCAGAGTAAGAATTAAGACCTTAGCTATTAGGCCAGTGTAAGAGTTCAGACCTTAACCAGTAGGCCAGAGTAAGAGTTAAGACCTTAACATGTAGGCCATAGTACGAATCTAAGACCTTAGCTATTAGGCCAGAGTAAGAGTTAAGACCTTAGCTATTAGGCCAGAGTAAGAGTTAAGACCGTAACCATCAGACGAGAGTATGAGTCAAAGACCTTAGCTATTAGGCCAGAGTAAGAGTTAAGACCTTAGCTATTAGGCCAGAGTAAGAGTTAAGACCTTAACCATTAGCCCAGAGTATGAGTCAAAGACCTTAGCTATTAGGCCTGAGTAAGAGTTAAGACCTTAGCTATTAGGCCAGAGTAAGAGTTAAGACCTTAACCATTAGACGAGAGTACGAGTCAAAGACCTTAGCTATTAGGCCAGAGTAAGAGTTAAGACCTTTGCTATTAGGCCAGAGTAAGAGCCAAGACCTTAACCAGTAGGCCAGAGTAAGAGTTAAGACATTAACCATTAGGCCAGAGTACGAGTCTAAGACCTTATCTATTAGGCCAGAGTAAGAGTTAAGACCTTAACCAGTAGGCCAGAGTAAGAGTTAAGACCTTAACCATTAGGCCAGAGTACGAGTCTAAGACCTTAGCTATTAGGCCAGAGTAAGAGTTAAGACCTTAGCTATTAGACCAGAGTAAGAGTTAAGACCTTAGATATTAGGCCAGAGTAAAAGTTAAGACCTTAACCATTAGGCCAGAGTACGAGTCTAAGACCTTAGCTATTAGGCCAGAGTAAGAGTTAAGACCTTAGCTATTAGGCCAGAGTAAGAGTTAAGACCTTAACCATTAGGCAAGAGTACGAGTCTAAGACCTTAGCTATTAGGCCAGAGTAAGAGTTAAGACCTTAACCATTAGGCCAGAGTACGAGTCTAAAACCTTAGCTATTAGGCCAGAGTAAGAATTAAGACCTTAACCAGTAGGCCAGAGTACGAGTCTAAGACCTTAGCTATTAGGCCAGAGTAAGAGTTAAGACCTTAACCATTAGGCCAGAGTACGAGTCTAAGACCTTAGCTATTAGGCCAGAGTAAGAGTTAAGACCTTAACCAGAAGGCCAGAGTACGAGTCTAAGACCTTAGCTGTTAGGCCAGAGTAAGAGTTAAGACCTTAACCATTAGGCCAGAGTACGAGTCTAAGACCTTAGCTATTAGGCCAGAGTAAGACTTAAGACCTTAGCTATTAGGCCAGAGTAAGAGTTAAGACCTTAACCATTAGGCCAGAGTACGAGTCTAAGACCATAGCTATTAGGCCAGAGTAAGAGTTAAGACCTTAGCTATTAGGCCAGAGTAAGAGTTAAGACCTTAGCTATTAGGCCAGAGTAAGAGTAAAGACCTTAACCAGTAGGCCAGCGTAAGAGTTAAGACCTTAACCAGTAGGCCAGAGTAAGAGTTAAGACCTTAACCATTAGACCAGAGTGTGAGTCTAAGACCTTAGCTATTAGGCCAGAGTAAGAGTTAAGACCTTAACCAGTAGGCCAGAGTAAGAGTTAAGACCTTAACCAGTAGGCCAGAGTATGAGTCTAAGACCTTAGCTATTAGGCCAGAGTAAGAGTTAAGACCTTAACCAGTAGGCCAGAGTAAGAGTTAAGACCTTAACCTGTAGGCCATAGTACGAGTCTAAGACCTTAGCTATTAGGCCAGAGTAAGAGTTAAGACCTTAACCATTAGGCCAGAGTACGAGTCTAAGACCTTAGCTATTAGGCCAGAGTAAGAGTTAAGACCTTAACCATTAGGCCAGAGTACTAGTCTAAGACCTTAGCTATTAGGCCAGAGTAAGAGTTAAGACCTTAACCAGTAGGCCAGAGTACGATTCTAAGACCTTAGCTATTAGGCCAGAGTAAGAGTTAAGACCTTAACGATTAGGCCAGAGTACGAGTCTAAGACCTTAGCTATTAGGCCAGAGTAAGAGTTAAGACCTTAGCTATTAGGCCAGAGTAAGAGTTAAGACCTTAACCATTAGGCCAGAGTACGAGTCTCGGGCCATAGCTATTAGGCCAGAGTAAGAGTTAAGACCTTAGCTATTAGGCCAGAGTAAGAGTAAAGACCTTAACAAGTAGGCCAGCGTAAGAGTTAAGACCTTAACCAGTAGGCCAGAGTAAGAGTTAAGACCTTAACCATTAGGCCAGAGTACGAGTCTAAGACATTAGCTATTAGGCCAGAGTAAGAGTTAAGACCTTAACCAGTAGGCCAGAGTAAGAGTTAATACCTTAACCATTAGGCCAGAGTACGAGTCTAAGACCTTAGCTATTAGGCCAGAGTAAGAATTAAGACCTTAGCTATTAGGCCAGAGTAAGAGTTAAGACCTTAACCAGTAGGCCAGAGTAAGAGTTAAGACCTTAATATGTAGGCCATAGTACGAATCTAAGACCTTAGCTATTAGGCCAGAGTAAGAGTTAAGACCTTAGCTATTAGGCCAGAGTAAGAGTTAAGACCTTAACCATTAGAAGAGAGTACGAGTCAAAGACCTTAGCTATTAGGCCAGAGTAAGAGTTAAGACCTTAGCTATTAGGCCAGAGTAAGAGCTAAGACCTTAACCAGTAGGCCAGAGTAAGAGTTAAGACCTTAACCATTAGGCCAGAGTACGAGTCTAAGACCTTAGCTATTAGGCCAGAGTAAGAGTTAAGACCTTAACCATTAGACGAGAGTACGAGTCAAAGACCTTAGCTATTAGGCCAGAGTAAGAGTTAAGACCTTTGCTATTAGGCCAGAGTAAGAGCCAAGACCTTAACCAGTAGGCCAGAGTAAGAGTTAAGACCTTAACCATTAGGCCAGAGTACGAGTCTAAGACCTTATCTATTAGGCCAGAGTAAGAGTTAAGACCTTAACCAGTAGGCCAGAGTAAGAGTTAAGACCTTAACCATTGGGCCAGAGTACGAGTTTAAGACCTTAGCTATTAGGCCAGAGTAAGAGTTAAGACCTTAGCTATTAGACCAGAGTAAGAGTTAAGACCTTATATATTAGGCCAGAGTAAGAGTTAAGACCTTAACCAGTAGGCCAGAGTAAGAGTTAAGACCTTAACCAGTAGGCCAGAGTACGAGTCTAAGACCTTAGCTATTAGGCCAGAGTAAGAGTTAAGACCTTAACCATTAGGCCAGAGTAAGAGTTAAGACCTTAACCATTAGGCCAGAGTAAGAGTCTAAGACCTTAGCTATTAGGCCAGAGTAAGAGTTAAGACCTTAACCAGTGGGCCAGAGTAAGAGTTAAGACCTTAACCATTAGGCCAGAGTACGAGTCTAAGACCTTAGCTATTAGGCCAGAGTAAGAGTTAAGACCTTAGCTATTAGGCCAGAGTAAGAGTTAAGACCTTAACCTGTAGGCCATAGTACGAGTCTAAGACCTTAGCTATTAGGCCAGAGTAAGAGTTAAGACCTTAACCATTAGGCCAGAGTACGAGTCTAAGACCTTAGCTATTAGGCCAGAGTAAGAGTTAAGACCTTAGCTATTAGGCCAGAGTAAGAGTTAAGACCTTAACCATTAGGCCAGAGTACGAGTCTGAGACCTTAGCTATTAGGCCAGAGTAAGAGTTAAGACCTTAGCTATTAGGCCAGAGTAAGAGTTAAGACCTTAACCATTAGAAGAGAGTACGAGTCAAAGACCTTAGCTATTAGGCCAGAGTAAGAGTTAAGACCTTAGCTATTAGGCCAGAGTAAGAGTTAAGACCTTAACCAGTAGGCCAGAGTACGAGTCTAAGACCTTAGCTATTAGGCCAGAGTAAGAGTTAAGACCTTAACCATTAGGCCAGAGTACGAGTCTAAGACCTTAGCTATTAGGCCAGAATAAGAGTTCAGACCTTAACCAGTGGGCCAGAGTAAGAGTTAAGACCTTAACCATTAGGCCAGAGTACGAGTCTAAGACCTTAGCTATTAGGCCAGAGTAAGAGTTAAGACCTTAGCTATTAGGCCAGAGTAAGAGTTAAGACCTTAACCATTAGGCCAGAGTACGAGTCTAAGACCTTAGCTATTAGGCCAGAGTAAGAGTTAAGACCTTAGCTATTAGGCCAGAGTAAGAGTTAAGACCTTAGCTATTAGGCTAGAGTAAGAGTTAAGACCTTAACCATTAGAAGAGAGTACGAGTCAAAGACCTTAGCTATTAGGCCAGAGTAAGAGTTAAGACCTTAGCTATTAGGCCAGAGTAAGAGCTAAGACCTTAACCAGTAGGCCAGAGTAAGAGTTAAGACCTTAACCATTAGGCCAGAGTACGAGTCTAAGACCTTATCTATTAGGCCAGAGTAAGAGTTAAGACCTTAACCATTAGGCCAGAGTACGAGTCTAAGACCTTAGCTATTAGGCCAGAGTAAGAGTTAAGACCTTAGCTATTAGACCAGAGTAAGAGTTAAGACCTTAGATATTAGGCCAGAGTAAGAGTTAAGACCTTAACCAGTAGGCCAGAGTAAGAGTTAAGACCTTAACCATTAGGCCAGAGTAAGACTCTAAGACCTTAGCTATTAGGCCAGAGTAAGAATTAAGACCTTAGCTATTAGGCCAGTGTAAGAGTTCAGACCTTAACCAGTAGGCCAGAGTAAGAGTTAAGACCTTAACATGTAGGCCATAGTACGAATCTAAGACCTTAGCTATTAGGCCAGAGTAAGAGTTAAGACCTTAGCTATTAGGCCAGAGTAAGAGTTAAGACCGTAACCATCAGACGAGAGTATGAGTCAAAGACCTTAGCTATTAGGCCAGAGTAAGAGTTAAGACCTTAGCTATTAGGCCAGAGTAAGAGTTAAGACCTTAACCATTAGCCCAGAGTATGAGTCAAAGACCTTAGCTATTAGGCCTGAGTAAGAGTTAAGACCTTAGCTATTAGGCCAGAGTAAGAGTTAAGACCTTAACCATTAGACGAGAGTACGAGTCAAAGACCTTAGCTATTAGGCCAGAGTAAGAGTTAAGACCTTTGCTATTAGGCCAGAGTAAGAGCCAAGACCTTAACCAGTAGGCCAGAGTAAGAGTTAAGACATTAACCATTAGGCCAGAGTACGAGTCTAAGACCTTATCTATTAGGCCAGAGTAAGAGTTAAGACCTTAACCAGTAGGCCAGAGTAAGAGTTAAGACCTTAACCATTAGGCCAGAGTACGAGTCTAAGACCTTAGCTATTAGGCCAGAGTAAGAGTTAAGACCTTAGCTATTAGACCAGAGTAAGAGTTAAGACCTTAGATATTAGGCCAGAGTAAAAGTTAAGACCTTAACCATTAGGCCAGAGTACGAGTCTAAGACCTTAGCTATTAGGCCAGAGTAAGAGTTAAGACCTTAGCTATTAGGCCAGAGTAAGAGTTAAGACCTTAACCATTAGGCAAGAGTACGAGTCTAAGACCTTAGCTATTAGGCCAGAGTAAGAGTTAAGACCTTAACCATTAGGCCAGAGTACGAGTCTAAAACCTTAGCTATTAGGCCAGAGTAAGAATTAAGACCTTAACCAGTAGGCCAGAGTACGAGTCTAAGACCTTAGCTATTAGGCCAGAGTAAGAGTTAAGACCTTAACCATTAGGCCAGAGTACGAGTCTAAGACCTTAGCTATTAGGCCAGAGTAAGAGTTAAGACCTTAACCAGAAGGCCAGAGTACGAGTCTAAGACCTTAGCTGTTAGGCCAGAGTAAGAGTTAAGACCTTAACCATTAGGCCAGAGTACGAGTCTAAGACCTTAGCTATTAGGCCAGAGTAAGACTTAAGACCTTAGCTATTAGGCCAGAGTAAGAGTTAAGACCTTAACCATTAGGCCAGAGTACGAGTCTAAGACCATAGCTATTAGGCCAGAGTAAGAGTTAAGACCTTAGCTATTAGGCCAGAGTAAGAGTTAAGACCTTAGCTATTAGGCCAGAGTAAGAGTAAAGACCTTAACCAGTAGGCCAGCGTAAGAGTTAAGACCTTAACCAGTAGGCCAGAGTAAGAGTTAAGACCTTAACCATTAGACCAGAGTGTGAGTCTAAGACCTTAGCTATTAGGCCAGAGTAAGAGTTAAGACCTTAACCAGTAGGCCAGAGTAAGAGTTAAGACCTTAACCAGTAGGCCAGAGTATGAGTCTAAGACCTTAGCTATTAGGCCAGAGTAAGAGTTAAGACCTTAACCAGTAGGCCAGAGTAAGAGTTAAGACCTTAACCTGTAGGCCATAGTACGAGTCTAAGACCTTAGCTATTAGGCCAGAGTAAGAGTTAAGACCTTAACCATTAGGCCAGAGTACGAGTCTAAGACCTTAGCTATTAGGCCAGAGTAAGAGTTAAGACCTTAACCATTAGGCCAGAGTACTAGTCTAAGACCTTAGCTATTAGGCCAGAGTAAGAGTTAAGACCTTAACCAGTAGGCCAGAGTACGATTCTAAGACCTTAGCTATTAGGCCAGAGTAAGAGTTAAGACCTTAACGATTAGGCCAGAGTACGAGTCTAAGACCTTAGCTATTAGGCCAGAGTAAGAGTTAAGACCTTAGCTATTAGGCCAGAGTAAGAGTTAAGACCTTAACCATTAGGCCAGAGTACGAGTCTCGGGCCATAGCTATTAGGCCAGAGTAAGAGTTAAGACCTTAGCTATTAGGCCAGAGTAAGAGTAAAGACCATAACAAGTAGGCCAGCGTAAGAGTTAAGACCTTAACCAGTAGGCCAGAGTAAGAGTTAAGACCTTAACCATTAGGCCAGAGTACGAGTCTAAGACATTAGCTATTAGGCCAGAGTAAGAGTTAAGACCTTAACCAGTAGGCCAGAGTAAGAGTTAATACCTTAACCATTAGGCCAGAGTACGAGTCTAAGACCTTAGCTATTAGGCCAGAGTAAGAATTAAGACCTTAGCTATTAGGCCAGAGTAAGAGTTAAGACCTTAACCAGTAGGCCAGAGTAAGAGTTAAGACCTTAATATGTAGGCCATAGTACGAATCTAAGACCTTAGCTATTAGGCCAGAGTAAGAGTTAAGACCTTAGCTATTAGGCCAGAGTAAGAGTTAAGACCTTAACCATTAGAAGAGAGTACGAGTCAAAGACCTTAGCTATTAGGCCAGAGTAAGAGTTAAGACCTTAGCTATTAGGCCAGAGTAAGAGCTAAGACCTTAACCAGTAGGCCAGAGTAAGAGTTAAGACCTTAACCATTAGGCCAGAGTACGAGTCTAAGACCTTAGCTATTAGGCCAGAGTAAGAGTTAAGACCTTAACCATTAGACGAGAGTACGAGTCAAAGACCTTAGCTATTAGGCCAGAGTAAGAGTTAAGACCTTTGCTATTAGGCCAGAGTAAGAGCCAAGACCTTAACCAGTAGGCCAGAGTAAGAGTTAAGACCTTAACCATTAGGCCAGAGTACGAGTCTAAGACCTTATCTATTAGGCCAGAGTAAGAGTTAAGACCTTAACCAGTAGGCCAGAGTAAGAGTTAAGACCTTAACCATTGGGCCAGAGTACGAGTCTAAGACCTTAGCTATTAGGCCAGAGTAAGAGTTAAGACCTTAGCTATTAGACCAGAGTAAGAGTTAAGACCTTATATATTAGGCCAGAGTAAGAGTTAAGACCTTAACCAGTAGGCCAGAGTAAGAGTTAAGACCTTAACCAGTAGGCCAGAGTACGAGTCTAAGACCTTAGCTATTAGGCCAGAGTAAGAGTTAAGACCTTAACCATTAGGCCAGAGTAAGAGTTAAGACCTTAACCATTAGGCCAGAGTAAGAGTCTAAGACCTTAGCTATTAGGCCAGAGTAAGAGTTAAGACCTTAACCAGTGGGCCAGAGTAAGAGTTAAGACCTTAACCATTAGGCCAGAGTACGAGTCTAAGACCTTAGCTATTAGGCCAGAGTAAGAGTTAAGACCTTAGCTATTAGGCCAGAGTAAGAGTTAAGACCTTAACCTGTAGGCCATAGTACGAGTCTAAGACCTTAGCTATTAGGCCAGAGTAAGAGTTAAGACCTTAACCATTAGGCCAGAGTACGAGTCTAAGACCTTAGCTATTAGGCCAGAGTAAGAGTTAAGACCTTAGCTATTAGGCCAGAGTAAGAGTTAAGACCTTAACCATTAGGCCAGAGTACGAGTCTGAGACCTTAGCTATTAGGCCAGAGTAAGAGTTAAGACCTTAGCTATTAGGCCAGAGTAAGAGTTAAGACCTTAACCATTAGAAGAGAGTACGAGTCAAAGACCTTAGCTATTAGGCCAGAGTAAGAGTTAAGACCTTAGCTATTAGGCCAGAGTAAGAGCTAAGACCTTAACCAGTAGGCCAGAGTAAGAGTTAAGACCTTAACCATTAGGCCAGAGTACGAGTCTAAGACCTTATCTATTAGGCCAGAGTAAGAGTTCAGACCTTAACCAGTAGGCCAGAGTAAGAGTTAAGACCCTAGCCATTAGGCCAGAGTACGAGTCTAAGACCTTAGCTATTAGGCCAGAGTAAGAGTTAAGACCTTAGCTATTAGACCAGAGTAAGAGTTAAGACCTTAGATATTAGGCCAGAGTAAGATTTAAGACCTTAACCAGTAGGCCAGAGTAAGAGTTAAGACCTTAACCATTAGGCCAGAGTACGAGTCTAAGACCTTAGCTATTAGGCCAGAGTAAGAATTAAGACCTTAGCTATTAGGCCAGAGTAAGAGTTAAGACCTTAACCAGTAGGCCAGAGTAAGAGTTAAGACCTTAACATGTAGGCCATAGTACAAATCTAAGACCTTAGCTATTAGGCCAGAGTAAGAGTTAAGACCTTAGCTATTAGGCCAGAGTAAGAGTTAAGACCTTAACCATTAGACGAGAGTACGAGTCAAAGACCTTAGATATTAGGCCAGAGTAAGAGTTAAGACCTTAGCTATTAGGCCAGAGTAAGAGCTAAGACCTTAACCAGTAGGCCAGAGTAAGAGTTAAGACCTTAACCATTAGGCCAGAGTACGAGTCTAAGACCTTAGCTATTAGTCCAGAGTAAGAGTTAAGACCTTAGCTATTAGGCCAGAGTAAGAGTTAAGACCTTAACCATTAGGCCAGAGTACGAGTCTAAGACCTTAGCTATTAGGCCAGAGTAAGAGTTAAGACCTTAGCTATTAGGCCAGAGTAAGAGTTAAGACCTTAACCATTAGGCCAGAGTAAGAGTCTAAGACCTTAGCTATTAGGCCAGAGTAAGATTTAAGACCTTAGCTATTAGGCCAGAGTAAGAGTTAAGACCTTAGCTATTAGGCCAGAGTAAGAGTTAAGACCTTAACCATTAGAAGAGAGTACGAGTCAAAGACCTTAGCTATTAGGCCAGAGTAAGAGTTAAGACCTTAGCTATTAGGCCAGAGTAAGAGTTAAGACCGTAACCATCAGACGAGAGTATGAGTCAAAGACCTTAGCTATTAGGCCAGAGTAAGAGTTAAGACCTTAGCTATTAGGCCAGAGTAAGAGTTAAGACCTTAACCATTAGCCCAGAGTATGAGTCAAAGACCTTAGCTATTAGGCCTGAGTAAGAGTTAAGACCTTAGCTATTAGGCCAGAGTAAGAGTTAAGACCTTAACCATTAGACGAGAGTACGAGTCAAAGACCTTAGCTATTAGGCCAGAGTAAGAGTTAAGACCTTTGCTATTAGGCCAGAGTAAGAGCCAAGACCTTAACCAGTAGGCCAGAGTAAGAGTTAAGACATTAACCATTAGGCCAGAGTACGAGTCTAAGACCTTATCTATTAGGCCAGAGTAAGAGTTAAGACCTTAACCAGTAGGCCAGAGTAAGAGTTAAGACCTTAACCATTAGGCCAGAGTACGAGTCTAAGACCTTAGCTATTAGGCCAGAGTAAGAGTTAAGACCTTAGCTATTAGACCAGAGTAAGAGTTAAGACCTTAGATATTAGGCCAGAGTAAAAGTTAAGACCTTAACCATTAGGCCAGAGTACGAGTCTAAGACCTTAGCTATTAGGCCAGAGTAAGAGCTAAGACCTTAGCTATTAGGCCAGAGTAAGAGTTACGACCTTAACCATTAGGCAAGAGTACGAGTCTAAGACCTTAGCTATTAGGCCAGAGTAAGAGTTAAGACCTTAACCATTAGGCCAGAGTACGAGTCTAAAACCTTAGCTATTAGGCCAGAGTAAGAATTAAGACCTTAACCAGTAGGCCAGAGTACGAGTCTAAGACCTTAGCTATTAGGCCAGAGTAAGAGTTAAGACCTTAACCATTAGGCCAGAGTACGAGTCTAAGACCTTAGCTATTAGGCCAGAGTAAGAGTTAAGACCTTAACCAGAAGGCCAGAGTACGAGTCTAAGACCTTAGCTGTTAGGCCAGAGTAAGAGTTAAGACCTTAACCATTAGGCCAGAGTACGAGTCTAAGACCTTAGCTATTAGGCCAGAGTAAGACTTAAGACCTTAGCTATTAGGCCAGAGTAAGAGTTAAGACCTTAACCATTAGGCCAGAGTACAAGTCTAAGACCATAGCTATTAGGCCAGAGTAAGAGTTAAGACCTTAGCTATTAGGCCAGAGTAAGAGTTAAGACCTTAGCTATTAGGCCAGAGTAAGAGTAAAGACCTTAACCAGTAGGCCAGCGTAAGAGTTAAGACCTTAACCAGTAGGCCAGAGTAAGAGTTAAGACCTTAACCATTAGACCAGAGTGTGAGTCTAAGACCTTAGCTATTAGGCCAGAGTAAGAGTTAAGACCTTAACCAGTAGGCCAGAGTAAGAGTTAAGACCTTAACCAGTAGGCCAGAGTATGAGTCTAAGACCTTAGCTATTAGGCCAGAGTAAGAGTTAAGACCTTAACCAGTAGGCCAGAGTAAGAGTTAAGACCTTAACCTGTAGGCCATAGTACGAGTCTAAGACCTTAGCTATTAGGCCAGAGTAAGAGTTAAGACCTTAACCATTAGGCCAGAGTACGAGTCTAAGACCTTAGCTATTAGGCCAGAGTAAGACTTAAGACCTTAGCTATTAGGCCAGAGTAAGAGTTAAGACCTTAACCATTAGGCCAGAGTACGAGTCTAAGACCATAGCTATTAGGCCAGAGTAAGACTTAAGACCTTAGCTATTAGGCCAGAGTAAGAGTTAAGACCTTAACCATTAGGCCAGAGTACGAGTCTAAGACCATAGCTATTAGGCCAGAGTAAGAGTTAAGACCTTAGCTATTAGGCCAGAGTAAGAGTTAAGACCTTAGCTATTAGGCCAGAGTAAGAGTAAAGACCTTAACCAGTAGGCCAGCGTAAGAGTTAAGACCTTAACCAGTAGGCCAGAGTAAGAGTTAAGACCTTAACCATTAGACCAGAGTGTGAGTCTAAGACCTTAGCTATTAGGCCAGAGTAAGAGTTAAGACCTTAACCAGTAGGCCAGAGTAAGAGTTAAGACCTTAACCAGTAGGCCAGAGTATGAGTCTAAGACCTTAGCTATTAGGCCAGAGTAAGAGTTAAGACCTTAACCAGTAGGCCAGAGTAAGAGTTAAGACCTTAACCTGTAGGCCATAGTACGAGTCTAAGACCTTAGCTATTAGGCCAGAGTAAGAGTTAAGACCTTAACCATTAGGCCAGAGTACGAGTCTAAGACCTTAGCTATTAGGCCAGAGTAAGAGTTAAGACCTTAACCATTAGGCCAGAGTACTAGTCTAAGACCTTAGCTATTAGGCCAGAGTAAGAGTTAAGACCTTAACCAGTAGGCCAGAGTACGATTCTAAGACCTTAGCTATTAGGCCAGAGTAAGAGTTAAGACCTTAACGATTAGGCCAGAGTACGAGTCTAAGACCTTAGCTATTAGGCCAGAGTAAGAGTTAAGACCTTAGCTATTAGGCCAGAGTAAGAGTTAAGACCTTAACCATTAGGCCAGAGTACGAGTCTCGGGCCATAGCTATTAGGCCAGAGTAAGAGTTAAGACCTTAGCTATTAGGCCAGAGTAAGAGTAAAGACCTTAACAAGTAGGCCAGCGTAAGAGTTAAGACCTTAACCAGTAGGCCAGAGTAAGAGTTAAGACCTTAACCATTAGGCCAGAGTACGAGTCTAAGACATTAGCTATTAGGCCAGAGTAAGAGTTAAGACCTTAACCAGTAGGCCAGAGTAAGAGTTAATACCTTAACCATTAGGCCAGAGTACGAGTCTAAGACCTTAGCTATTAGGCCAGAGTAAGAATTAAGACCTTAGCTATTAGGCCAGAGTAAGAGTTAAGACCTTAACCAGTAGGCCAGAGTAAGAGTTAAGACCTTAATATGTAGGCCATAGTACGAATCTAAGACCTTAGCTATTAGGCCAGAGTAAGAGTTAAGACCTTAGCTATTAGGCCAGAGTAAGAGCTAAGACCTTAACCAGTAGGCCAGAGTAAGAGTTAAGACCTTAACCATTAGGCCAGAGTACGAGTCTAAGACCTTAGCTATTAGGCCAGAGTAAGAGTTAAGACCTTAACCATTAGACGAGAGTACGAGTCAAAGACCTTAGCTATTAGGCCAGAGTAAGAGTTAAGACCTTTGCTATTAGGCCAGAGTAAGAGCCAAGACCTTAACCAGTAGGCCAGAGTAAGAGTTAAGACCTTAACCATTAGGCCAGAGTACGAGTCTAAGACCTTATCTATTAGGCCAGAGTAAGAGTTAAGACCTTAACCAGTAGGCCAGAGTAAGAGTTAAGACCTTAACCATTGGGCCAGAGTACGAGTCTAAGACCTTAGCTATTAGGCCAGAGTAAGAGTTAAAACCTTAGCTATTAGACCAGAGTAAGAGTTAAGACCTTATATATTAGGCCAGAGTAAGAGTTAAGACCTTAACCAGTAGGCCAGAGTAAGAGTTAAGACCTTAACCAGTAGGCCAGAGTACGAGTCTAAGACCTTAGCTATTAGGCCAGAGTAAGAGTTAAGACCTTAACCATTAGGCCAGAGTAAGAGTTAAGACCTTAACCATTAGGCCAGAGTAAGAGTCTAAGACCTTAGCTATTAGGCCAGAGTAAGAGTTAAGACCTTAACCAGTGGGCCAGAGTAAGAGTTAAGACCTTAACCATTAGGCCAGAGTACGAGTCTAAGACCTTAGCTATTAGGCCAGAGTAAGAGTTAAGACCTTAGCTATTAGGCCAGAGTAAGAGTTAAGACCTTAACCTGTAGGCCATAGTACGAGTCTAAGACCTTAGCTATTAGGCCAGAGTAAGAGCTAAGACCTTAACCAGTAGGCCAGAGTAAGAGTTAAGACCTTAACCATTAGGCCAGAGTACGAGTCTAAGACCTTATCTATTAGGCCAGAGTAAGAGTTCAGACCTTAACCAGTAGGCCAGAGTAAGAGTTAAGACCCTAGCCATTAGGCCAGAGTACGAGTCTAAGACCTTAGCTATTAGGCCAGAGTAAGAGTTAAGACCTTAGCTATTAGACCAGAGTAAGAGTTAAGACCTTAGATATTAGGCCAGAGTAAGATTTAAGACCTTAACCAGTAGGCCAGAGTAAGAGTTAAGACCTTAACCATTAGGCCAGAGTACGAGTCTAAGACCTTAGCTATTAGGCCAGAGTAAGAATTAAGACCTTAGCTATTAGGCCAGAGTAAGAGTTAAGACCTTAACCAGTAGGCCAGAGTAAGAGTTAAGACCTTAACATGTAGGCCATAGTACAAATCTAAGACCTTAGCTATTAGGCCAGAGTAAGAGTTAAGACCTTAGCTATTAGGCCAGAGTAAGAGTTAAGACCTTAACCATTAGACGAGAGTACGAGTCAAAGACCTTAGATATTAGGCCAGAGTAAGAGTTAAGACCTTAGCTATTAGGCCAGAGTAAGAGCTAAGACCTTAACCAGTAGGCCAGAGTAAGAGTTAAGACCTTAACCATTAGGCCAGAGTACGAGTCTAAGACCTTAGCTATTAGTCCAGAGTAAGAGTTAAGACCTTAGCTATTAGGCCAGAGTAAGAGTTAAGACCTTAACCATTAGGCCAGAGTACGAGTCTAAGACCTTAGCTATTAGGCCAGAGTAAGAGTTAAGACCTTAGCTATTAGGCCAGAGTAAGAGTTAAGACCTTAACCATTAGGCCAGAGTAAGAGTCTAAGACCTTAGCTATTAGGCCAGAGTAAGATTTAAGACCTTAGCTATTAGGCCAGAGTAAGAGTTAAGACCTTAGCTATTAGGCCAGAGTAAGAGTTAAGACCTTAACCATTAGAAGAGAGTACGAGTCAAAGACCTTAGCTATTAGGCCAGAGTAAGAGTTAAGACCTTAGCTATTAGGCCAGAGTAAGAGTTAAGACCGTAACCATCAGACGAGAGTATGAGTCAAAGACCTTAGCTATTAGGCCAGAGTAAGAGTTAAGACCTTAGCTATTAGGCCAGAGTAAGAGTTAAGACCTTAACCATTAGCCCAGAGTATGAGTCAAAGACCTTAGCTATTAGGCCTGAGTAAGAGTTAAGACCTTAGCTATTAGGCCAGAGTAAGAGTTAAGACCTTAACCATTAGACGAGAGTACGAGTCAAAGACCTTAGCTATTAGGCCAGAGTAAGAGTTAAGACCTTTGCTATTAGGCCAGAGTAAGAGCCAAGACCTTAACCAGTAGGCCAGAGTAAGAGTTAAGACATTAACCATTAGGCCAGAGTACGAGTCTAAGACCTTATCTATTAGGCCAGAGTAAGAGTTAAGACCTTAACCAGTAGGCCAGAGTAAGAGTTAAGACCTTAACCATTAGGCCAGAGTACGAGTCTAAGACCTTAGCTATTAGGCCAGAGTAAGAGTTAAGACCTTAGCTATTAGACCAGAGTAAGAGTTAAGACCTTAGATATTAGGCCAGAGTAAAAGTTAAGACCTTAACCATTAGGCCAGAGTACGAGTCTAAGACCTTAGCTATTAGGCCAGAGTAAGAGTTAAGACCTTAGCTATTAGGCCAGAGTAAGAGTTAAGACCTTAACCATTAGGCAAGAGTACGAGTCTAAGACCTTAGCTATTAGGCCAGAGTAAGAGTTAAGACCTTAACCATTAGGCCAGATTACGAGTCTAAAACCTTAGCTATTAGGCCAGAGTAAGAATTAAGACCTTAACCAGTAGGCCAGAGTACGAGTCTAAGACCTTAGCTATTAGGCCAGAGTAAGAGTTAAGACCTTAACCATTAGGCCAGAGTACGAGTCTAAGACCTTAGCTATTAGGCCAGAGTAAGAGTTAAGACCTTAACCAGAAGGCCAGAGTACGAGTCTAAGACCTTAGCTGTTAGGCCAGAGTAAGAGTTAAGACCTTAACCATTAGGCCAGAGTACGAGTCTAAGACCTTAGCTATTAGGCCAGAGTAAGACTTAAGACCTTAGCTATTAGGCCAGAGTAAGAGTTAAGACCTTAACCATTAGGCCAGAGTACGAGTCTAAGACCATAGCTATTAGGCCAGAGTAAGAGTTAAGACCTTAGCTATTAGGCCAGAGTAAGAGTTAAGACCTTAGCTATTAGGCCAGAGTAAGAGTAAAGACCTTAACCAGTAGGCCAGCGTAAGAGTTAAGACCTTAACCAGTAGGCCAGAGTAAGAGTTAAGACCTTAACCATTAGACCAGAGTGTGAGTCTAAGACCTTAGCTATTAGGCCAGAGTAAGAGTTAAGACCTTAACCAGTAGGCCAGAGTAAGAGTTAAGACCTTAACCAGTAGGCCAGAGTATGAGTCTAAGACCTTAGCTATTAGGCCAGAGTAAGAGTTAAGACCTTAACCAGTAGGCCAGAGTAAGAGTTAAGACCTTAACCTGTAGGCCATAGTACGAGTCTAAGACCTTAGCTATTAGGCCAGAGTAAGAGTTAAGACCTTAACCATTAGGCCAGAGTACGAGTCTAAGACCTTAGCTATTAGGCCAGAGTAAGAGTTAAGACCTTAACCATTAGGCCAGAGTACTAGTCTAAGACCTTAGCTATTAGGCCAGAGTAAGAGTTAAGACCTTAACCAGTAGGCCAGAGTACGATTCTAAGACCTTAGCTATTAGGCCAGAGTAAGAGTTAAGACCTTAACGATTAGGCCAGAGTACGAGTCTAAGACCTTAGCTATTAGGCCAGAGTAAGAGTTAAGACCTTAGCTATTAGGCCAGAGTAAGAGTTAAGACCTTAACCATTAGGCCAGAGTACGAGTCTCGGGCCATAGCTATTAGGCCAGAGTAAGAGTTAAGACCTTAGCTATTAGGCCAGAGTAAGAGTAAAGACCTTAACAAGTAGGCCAGCGTAAGAGTTAAGACCTTAACCAGTAGGCCAGAGTAAGAGTTAAGACCTTAACCATTAGGCCAGAGTACGAGTCTAAGACATTAGCTATTAGGCCAGAGTAAGAGTTAAGACCTTAACCAGTAGGCCAGAGTAAGAGTTAATACCTTAACCATTAGGCCAGAGTACGAGTCTAAGACCTTAGCTATTAGGCCAGAGTAAGAATTAAGACCTTAGCTATTAGGCCAGAGTAAGAGTTAAGACCTTAACCAGTAGGCCAGAGTAAGAGTTAAGACCTTAATATGTAGGCCATAGTACGAATCTAAGACCTTAGCTATTAGGCCAGAGTAAGAGTTAAGACCTTAGCTATTAGGCCAGAGTAAGAGCTAAGACCTTAACCAGTAGGCCAGAGTAAGAGTTAAGACCTTAACCATTAGGCCAGAGTACGAGTCTAAGACCTTAGCTATTAGGCCAGAGTAAGAGTTAAGACCTTAACCATTAGACGAGAGTACGAGTCAAAGACCTTAGCTATTAGGCCAGAGTAAGAGTTAAGACCTTTGCTATTAGGCCAGAGTAAGAGCCAAGACCTTAACCAGTAGGCCAGAGTAAGAGTTAAGACCTTAACCATTAGGCCAGAGTACGAGTCTAAGACCTTATCTATTAGGCCAGAGTAAGAGTTAAGACCTTAACCAGTAGGCCAGAGTAAGAGTTAAGACCTTAACCATTGGGCCAGAGTACGAGTCTAAGACCTTAGCTATTAGGCCAGAGTAAGAGTTAAGACCTTAGCTATTAGACCAGAGTAAGAGTTAAGACCTTATATATTAGGCCAGAGTAAGAGTTAAGACCTTAACCAGTAGGCCAGAGTAAGAGTTAAGACCTTAACCAGTAGGCCAGAGTACGAGTCTAAGACCTTAGCTATTAGGCCAGAGTAAGAGTTAAGACCTTAACCATTAGGCCAGAGTAAGAGTTAAGACCTTAACCATTAGGCCAGAGTAAGAGTCTAAGACCTTAGCTATTAGGCCAGAGTAAGAGTTAAGACCTTAACCAGTGGGCCAGAGTAAGAGTTAAGACCTTAACCATTAGGCCAGAGTACGAGTCTAAGACCTTAGCTATTAGGCCAGAGTAAGAGTTAAGACCTTAGCTATTAGGCCAGAGTAAGAGTTAAGACCTTAACCTGTAGGCCATAGTACGAGTCTAAGACCTTAGCTATTAGGCCAGAGTAAGAGTTAAGACCTTAACCATTAGGCCAGAGTACGAGTCTAAGACCTTAGCTATTAGGCCAGAGTAAGAGTTAAGACCTTAGCTATTAGGCCAGAGTAAGAGTTAAGACCTTAACCATTAGGCCAGAGTACGAGTCTGAGACCTTAGCTATTAGGCCAGAGTAAGAGTTAAGACCTTAGCTATTAGGCCAGAGTAAGAGTTAAGACCTTAACCATTAGAAGAGAGTACGAGTCAAAGACCTTAGCTATTAGGCCAGAGTAAGAGTTAAGACCTTAGCTATTAGGCCAGAGTAAGAGCTAAGACCTTAACCAGTAGGCCAGAGTAAGAGTTAAGACCTTAACCATTAGGCCAGAGTACGAGTCTAAGACCTTATCTATTAGGCCAGAGTAAGAGTTCAGACCTTAACCAGTAGGCCAGAGTAAGAGTTAAGACCCTAGCCATTAGGCCAGAGTACGAGTCTAAGACCTTAGCTATTAGGCCAGAGTAAGAGTTAAGACCTTAGCTATTAGACCAGAGTAAGAGTTAAGACCTTAGATATTAGGCCAGAGTAAGATTTAAGACCTTAACCAGTAGGCCAGAGTAAGAGTTAAGACCTTAACCATTAGGCCAGAGTACGAGTCTAAGACCTTAGCTATTAGGCCAGAGTAAGAATTAAGACCTTAGCTATTAGGCCAGAGTAAGAGTTAAGACCTTAACCAGTAGGCCAGAGTAAGAGTTAAGACCTTAACATGTAGGCCATAGTACGAATCTAAGACATTAGCTATTAGGCCAGAGTAAGAGTTAAGACCTTAGCTATTAGGCCAGAGTAAGAGTTAAGACCTTAACCATTAGACGAGAGTACGAGTCAAAGACCTTAGATATTAGGCCAGAGTAAGAGTTAAGACCTTAGCTATTAGGCCAGAGTAAGAGCTAAGACCTTAACCAGTAGGCCAGAGTAAGAGTTAAGACCTTAACCATTAGGCCAGAGTACGAGTCTAAGACCTTAGCTATTAGTCCAGAGTAAGAGTTAAGACCTTAGCTATTAGGCCAGAGTAAGAGTTAAGACCTTAACCATTAGGCCAGAGTACGAGTCTAAGACCTTAGCTATTAGGCCAGAGTAAGAGTTAAGACCTTAGCTATTAGGCCAGAGTAAGAGTTAAGACCTTAACCATTAGGCCAGAGTAAGAGTCTAAGACCTTAGCTATTAGGCCAGAGTAAGATTTAAGACCTTAGCTATTAGGCCAGAGTAAGAGTTAAGACCTTAGCTATTAGGCCAGAGTAAGAGTTAAGACCTTAACCATTAGAAGAGAGTACGAGTCAAAGACCTTAGCTATTAGGCCAGAGTAAGAGTTAAGACCTTAGCTATTAGGCCAGAGTAAGAGCTAAGACCTTAACCAGTAGGCCAGAGTAAGAGTTAAGACCTTAACCATTAGGCCAGAGTACGAGTCTAAGACCTTATCTATTAGGCCAGAGTAAGAGTTAAGACCTTTAACCAGTAGGCCAGAGTAAGAGTTAAGACCTTAACCATTAGGCCAGAGTACGAGTCTAAGACCCTAGCTATTAGGCCAGAGTAAGAGTTAAGACCTTAGCTATTAGACCAGAGTAAGAGTTAAGACCTTAGATATTAGGCCAGAGTAAGAGTTAAGACCTTAACCAGTAGGCCAGAGTAAGAGTTAAGACGTTAACCAGTAGTCCAGAGTAAGAGTTAAGACCTTAACCATTAGGCCATAGTACGAGTCTAAGACCTTAGCTATTAGGCCAGAGTAAGAATTAAGACCTTAGCTATTAGGCCAGAGTAAGAGTTAAGACCTTAACCAGAAGGCCAGAGTAAGAGTTAAGACCTTAACATGTAGGCCATAGTATGAATCTAAGACCTTAGCTATTAGGCTAGAGTAAGAGTTAAGACCTTAGCTATTAGGCCAGAGTAAGAGTTAAGACCTTAACCATTAGACGAGAGTACGAGTCAAAGACCTTAGCTATTAGGCCAGAGTAAGAGTTAAGACCTTTGCTATTAGGCCAGAGTAAGAGCCAAGACCTTAACCAGTAGGCCAGAGTAAGAGTTAAGACCTTAACCATTAGGCCAGAGTACGAGTCTAAGACCTTATCTATTAGGCCAGAGTAAGAGTTAAGACCTTAACCAGTAGGCCAGAGTAAGAGTTAAGACCTTAACCATTGGGCCAGAGTAAGAGTTAAGACCTTATATATTAGGCCAGAGTAAGAGTTAAGACCTTAGCTATTAGACCAGAGTAAGAGTTAAGACCTTATATATTAGGCCAGAGTAAGAGTTAAGACCTTAACCAGTAGGCCAGAGTAAGAGTTAAGACCTTAACCAGTAGGCCAGAGTACGAGTCTAAGAACTTAGCTATTAGGCCAGAGTAAGAGTTAAGACCTTAACCATTAGGCCAGAGTAAGAGTTAAGACCTTAACCATTAGGCCAGAGTAAGAGTCTAAGACCTTAGCTATTAGGCCAGAGTAAGAGTTAAGACCTTAACCAGTGGGCCAGAGTAAGAGTTAAGACCTTAACCATTAGGCCAGAGTACGAGTCTAAGACCTTAGCTATTAGGCCAGAGTAAGAGTTAAGACCTTAGCTATTAGGCCAGAGTAAGAGTTAAGTCCTTAACCTGTAGGCCATAGTTCGAGTCTAAGACCTTAGCTATTAGGCCAGAGTAAGAGTTAAGACCTTAGCTATTAGGCCAGAGTAAGAGTTAAGACCTTAACCATTAGGCCAGAGTACGAGTCTGAGACCTTAGCTATTAGGCCAGAGTAAGAGTTAAGACCTTAGCTATTAGGCCAGAGTAAGAGTTAAGACCTTAACCATTAGAAGAGAGTACGAGTCAAAGACCTTAGCTATTAGGCCAGAGTAAGAGTTAAGACCTTAGCTATTAGGCCAGAGTAAGAGCTAAGACCTTAACCAGTAGGCCAGAGTAAGAGTTAAGACCTTAACCATTAGGCCAGAGTACGAGTCTAAGACCTTATCTATTAGGCCAGAGTAAGAGTTAAGACCTTAACCAGTAGGCCAGAGTAAGAGTTAAGACCCTAACCATTAGGCCAGAGTACGAGTCTAAGAACTTAGCTATTAGGCCAGAGTAAGAGTTAAGACCTTAGCTATTAGACCAGAGTAAGAGTTAAGACCTTAGATATTAGGCCAGAGTAAGAGTTAAGACCTTAGCTATTAGGCCAGAGTAAGAGTTAAGACCTTAACCATTAGGCCAGAGTACGAGTCTAAGACCTTAGCTATTAGGCCAGAGTAAGAGTTAAGACCTTAACCAGTAGGCCAGAGTAAGAGTTAAGACCTTAACCATTAGGCCAGAGTACGAGACTAAGACCTTAGCTTTTAGGCCAGAGTAAGAGTTAAGACCTTAGCTATTAGGCCAGAGTAAGAGTTAAGACCTTAACCAGTAGGCCAGAGTAAGAGTTAAGACCTTAACCTGTAGGCCATAGTACGAGTCTAAGACCTTAGCTATTAGGCCAGAGTAAGAGTTAAGACCTTAGCTATTAGGCCAGAGTAAGAGTTAAGACCTTAACCATTAGGCCAGAGTACGAGTCTAAGACCTTAGCTATAAGGCCAGAGTAAGAGTTAAGACCTTAGCTATTAGGCCAGAGTAAGAGTTAAGACCTTAACCAGTAGGCCAGAGTCCGAGTCTAAGACCTTAGCTATTAGGCCAGTGTAAGAGTTAAGACCTTAACCAGTAGGCCAGAGTACAAGTCTAAGACCTTAGCTATTAGGCCAGAGTAAGAGTTAAGACCTTAGCTATTAGGCCAGAGTAAGAGTTAAGACCTTAGCTATTAGGCCAGAATAAGAGTCTAAGACCTTAGCTATTAGGCCAGAGTAAGAGTTAAGACTTTAACCAGTAGGCCAGAGTAAGAGTCAAGACCTTAACCTGTAGGCCATAGTACGAGTCTAAGACCTTAGCTATTAGGCCAGAGTAAGTGTTAAGACCTTAACCATTAGGCCAGAGTACGAGTCTAAGACCTTAGCTATTAGGCCAGAGTAAGAGTTAAGACCTTAACCATTAGGCCAGAGTACTAGTCTAAGACCTTAGCTATTAGGCCAGAGTAAGAGTTAAGACCTTAACCAGTAGGCCAGAGTACGAGTCTAAGACCTTAGCTATTAGGCCAGAGTAAGAGTTAAAACCGTAACCATTAGGCCAGAGTACGAGTCTAAGACCTTAGCTATTAGGCCAGAGTAAGAGTTAAGACCTTAACCAGTAGGTCAGAGTACGATTCTAAGACCTTAGCTATTAGGCCAGAGTAAGAGTTAAGACCTTAACGATTAGGCCAGAGTACGAGTCTAAGACCTTAGCTATTAGGCCAGAGTAAGAGTTAAGACCTTAGCTATTAGGCCAGAGTAAGAGTTAAGACCTTAACCATTAGGCCAGAGTACGAGTCTCAGACCATAGCTATTAGGCCAGAGTAAGAGTTAAGACCTTAGCTATTAGGTCAGAGTAAGAGTAAAGACCTTAACAAGTAGGCCAGCGTAAGAGTTAAGACCTTAACCAGTAGGCCAGAGTAAGAGTTAAGACCTTAACCATTAGGCCAGAGTACGAGTCTAAGACATTAGCTATTAGGCCAGAGTAAGACTTAAGACCTTAACCAGTAGGCCAGAGTAAGAGTTAATACCTTAACCATTAGGCCAGAGTACGAGTCTAAGACCTTAGCTATTAGGCCAGAGTAAGAATTAAGACCTTAGCTATTAGGCCAGAGTAAGAGTTAAGACCTTAACCAGTAGGCCAGAGTAAGAGTTAAGACCTTAACATGTAGGCCATAGTACGAATCTAAGACCTTAGCTATTAGGCCAGAGTAAGAGTTAAGACCTTAGCTATTAGGCCAGAGTAAGAGTTAAGACCTTAACCATTAGAAGAGAGTACGAGTCAAAGACCTTAGCTATTAGGCCAGAGTAAGAGTTAAGACCTTAGCTATTAGGCCAGAGTAAGAGCTAAGACCTTAACCAGTAGGCCAGAGTAAGAGTTAAGACCTTAACCATTAGGCCAGAGTACGAGTCTAAGACCTTATCTATTAGGCCAGAGTAAGAGTTAAGACCTTTAACCAGTAGGCCAGAGTAAGAGTTAAGACCTTAACCATTAGGCCAGAGTACGAGTCTAAGACCCTAGCTATTAGGCCAGAGTAAGAGTTAAGACCTTAGCTATTAGACCAGAGTAAGAGTTAAGACCTTAGATATTAGGCCAGAGTAAGAGTTAAGACCTTAACCAGTAGGCCAGAGTAAGAGTTAAGACGTTAACCAGTAGTCCAGAGTAAGAGTTAAGACCTTAACCATTAGGCCATAGTACGAGTCTAAGACCTTAGCTATTAGGCCAGAGTAAGAATTAAGACCTTAGCTATTAGGCCAGAGTAAGAGTTAAGACCTTAACCAGAAGGCCAGAGTAAGAGTTAAGACCTTAACATGTAGGCCATAGTATGAATCTAAGACCTTAGCTATTAGGCTAGAGTAAGAGTTAAGACCTTAGCTATTAGGCCAGAGTAAGAGTTAAGACCTTAACCATTAGACGAGAGTACGAGTCAAAGACCTTAGCTATTAGGCCAGAGTAAGAGTTAAGACCTTTGCTATTAGGCCAGAGTAAGAGCCAAGACCTTAACCAGTAGGCCAGAGTAAGAGTTAAGACCTTAACCATTAGGCCAGAGTACGAGTCTAAGACCTTATCTATTAGGCCAGAGTAAGAGTTAAGACCTTAACCAGTAGGCCAGAGTAAGAGTTAAGACCTTAACCATTGGGCCAGAGTACGAGTCTAAGACCTTAGCTATTAGGCCAGAGTAAGAGTTAAGACCTTATATATTAGGCCAGAGTAAGAGTTAAGACCTTAACCAGTAGGCCAGAGTAAGAGTTAAGACCTTAACCAGTAGGCCAGAGTACGAGTCTAAGAACTTAGCTATTAGGCCAGAGTAAGAGTTAAGACCTTAACCATTAGGCCAGAGTAAGAGTTAAGACCTTAACCATTAGGCCAGAGTAAGAGTCTAAGACCTTAGCTATTAGGCCAGAGTAAGAGTTAAGACCTTAACCAGTGGGCCAGAGTAAGAGTTAAGACCTTAACCATTAGGCCAGAGTACGAGTCTAAGACCTTAGCTATTAGGCCAGAGTAAGAATTAAGACCTTAGCTATTAGGCCAGAGTAAGAGTTAAGACCTTAACCAGTAGGCCAGAGTAAGAGTTAAGACCTTAACATGTAGGCCATAGTACGAATCTAAGACCTTAGCTATTAGGCCAGAGTAAGAGTTAAGACCTTAGCTATTAGGCCAGAGTAAGAGTTAAGACCTTAACCATTAGAAGAGAGTACGAGTCAAAGACCTTAGCTATTAGGCCAGAGTAAGAGTTAAGACCTTAGCTATTAGGCCAGAGTAAGAGCTAAGACCTTAACCAGTAGGCCAGAGTAAGAGTTAAGACCTTAACCATTAGGCCAGAGTACGAGTCTAAGACCTTATCTATTAGGCCAGAGTAAGAGTTAAGACCTTTAACCAGTAGGCCAGAGTAAGAGTTAAGACCTTAACCATTAGGCCAGAGTACGAGTCTAAGACCCTAGCTATTAGGCCAGAGTAAGAGTTAAGACCTTAGCTATTAGACCAGAGTAAGAGTTAAGACCTTAGATATTAGGCCAGAGTAAGAGTTAAGACCTTAACCAGTAGGCCAGAGTAAGAGTTAAGACGTTAACCAGTAGTCCAGAGTAAGAGTTAAGACCTTAACCATTAGGCCATAGTACGAGTCTAAGACCTTAGCTATTAGGCCAGAGTAAGAATTAAGACCTTAGCTATTAGGCCAGAGTAAGAGTTAAGACCTTAACCAGAAGGCCAGAGTAAGAGTTAAGACCTTAACATGTAGGCCATAGTATGAATCTAAGACCTTAGCTATTAGGCTAGAGTAAGAGTTAAGACCTTAGCTATTAGGCCAGAGTAAGAGTTAAGACCTTAACCATTAGACGAGAGTACGAGTCAAAGACCTTAGCTATTAGGCCAGAGTAAGAGTTAAGACCTTTGCTATTAGGCCAGAGTAAGAGCCAAGACCTTAACCAGTAGGCCAGAGTAAGAGTTAAGACCTTAACCATTAGGCCAGAGTACGAGTCTAAGACCTTATCTATTAGGCCAGAGTAAGAGTTAAGACCTTAACCAGTAGGCCAGAGTAAGAGTTAAGACCTTAACCATTGGGCCAGAGTACGAGTCTAAGACCTTAGCTATTAGGCCAGAGTAAGAGTTAAGACCTTATATATTAGGCCAGAGTAAGAGTTAAGACCTTAACCAGTAGGCCAGAGTAAGAGTTAAGACCTTAACCAGTAGGCCAGAGTACGAGTCTAAGAACTTAGCTATTAGGCCAGAGTAAGAGTTAAGACCTTAACCATTAGGCCAGAGTAAGAGTTAAGACCTTAACCATTAGGCCAGAGTAAGAGTCTAAGACCTTAGCTATTAGGCCAGAGTAAGAGTTAAGACCTTAACCAGTGGGCCAGAGTAAGAGTTAAGACCTTAACCATTAGGCCAGAGTACGAGTCTAAGACCTTAGCTATTAGGCCAGAGTAAGAGTTAAGACCTTAGCTATTAGGCCAGAGTAAGAGTTAAGTCCTTAACCTGTAGGCCATAGTTCGAGTCTAAGACCTTAGCTATTAGGCCAGAGTAAGAGTTAAGACCTTAGCTATTAGGCCAGAGTAAGAGTTAAGACCTTAACTATTAGGCCAGAGTACGAGTCTGAGACCTTAGCTATTAGGCCAGAGTAAGAGTTAAGACCTTAGCTATTAGGCCAGAGTAAGAGTTAAAACCTTAACCATTAGAAGAGAGTACGAGTCAAAGACCTTAGCTATTAGGCCAGAGTAAGAGTTAAGACCTTAGCTATTAGGCCAGAGTAAGAGCTAAGACCTTAACCAGTAGGCCAGAGTAAGAGTTAAGACCTTTACCATTAGGCCAGAGTACGAGTCTAAGACCTTATCTATTAGGCCAGAGTAAGAGTTAAGACCTTAACCAGTAGGCCAGAGTAAGAGTTAAGACCCTAACCATTAGGCCAGAGTACGAGTCTAAGAACTTAGCTATTAGGCCAGAGTAAGAGTTAAGACCTTAGCTATTAGACCAGAGTAAGAGTTAAGACCTTAGATATTAGGCCAGAGTAAGATTTAAGACCTTAACCAGTAGGCCAGAGTAAGAGTTAAGACCTTAACCATTAGGCCAAAGTACGAGTCTAAGACCTTAGCTATTAGGCCAGAGTAAGAATTAAGACCTTAGCTATTAGGCCAGAGTAAGAGTTAAGACCTTAACCAGTAGGCCAGGGTAAGAGTTAAGACCTTAACATGTAGACCATAGTACGAATCTAAGACCTTAGCTATTAGGCCAGAGTAAGAGTTAAGACCTTAGCTATTAGGCCAGAGTAAGAGTTAAGACCTTAACCATTAGACGAGAGTACGAGTCAAAGACCTTAGATATTAGGCCAGAGTAAGAGTTAAGACCTTAGCTATTAGGCCAGAGTAAGAGCTAAGACCTTAACCAGTAGGCCAGAGTAAGAGTTAAGACCTTAACCATTAGGCCAGAGTACGAGTCTAAGACCTTAGCTATTAGGCCAGAATAAGTGTTAAGACCTTAGCTATTAGGCCAGAGTAAGAGTTAAGACCTTAACCATTAGGCCAGAGTACGAGTCTAAGACCTTAGCTATTAGGCCAGAGTAAGAGTTAAGACCTTAGCTATTAGGCCAGAGTAAGAGTTAAGACCTTAACCATTAGGCCAGAGTACGAGTCTAAGACCTTAGCTATTAGGCCAGAGTAAGATTTAAGACCTTAGCTATTAGGCCAGAGTAATAGTTAACACCTTAGCTATTAGGCCAGAGTAAGAGTTAAGACCTTAACCAGTAGGCCAGAGTAAGAGTTAAGACCTTAACCTGTAGGCCATAGTACGAGTCTAAGACCTTAGCTATTAGGCCAGAGTAAGAGTTAAGACCTTAGCTATTAGGCCAGAGTAAGAGTTAAGACCTTAACCATTAGGCCAGAGTACGAGTCTAAGACCTTAGCTATAAGGCCAGAGTAAGAGTTAAGACCTTAGCTATTAGGCCAGAGTAAGAGTTAGGACCTTAACCAGTAGGCCAGAGTCCGAGTCTAAGACCTTAGCTGTTAGGCCAGTATAAGAGTTAAGACCTTAACCAGTAGGCCAGAGTACAAGTCTAAGACCTTAGCTATTAGGCCAGAGTAAGACTTAAGACCTTAACAATTAGGCCAGAGTACGAGTCTAAGACCTTAGCTATTAGGCCACAGTAAGAGTTAAGACCTTAGCTATTAGGCCAGAGTAAGAGTTAAGACCTTAACCATTAGGCCAGAGTACGAGTCTAAGACCATAGCTATTAGGCCAGAGTAAGAGTTAAGACCTTAGCTATTAGGCCAGAGTAAGAGTTAAGACCTTAACCATTAGGCCAGAGTACGAGTCTAAGACCTTAGCTATTAGGCCAGAGTAAGACTTAAGACCTTAGCTATTAGGCCAGAGTAAGAGTTAAGACCTTATCCATTAGGCCAGAGTACAAGTCTAAGACCTTAGCTATTAGGCCAGATTAAGATTTAAGACCTTAGCTATTAGGCCAGAGTAATAGTTAACACCTTAGCTATTAGGCCAGAGTAGGAGTTAAGATCTTAGCTATTAGGCCAGAGTAAGAGTTAAGACCTTAGCTATTAGGCCAGAGTAAGAGTTAAGACCTTAACCATTAGGCCAGAGTACGAGTCTAAGACCTTAGCTATTAGGCCAGAGTAAGAGTTAAGACCTTAACCAGTAGGCCAGAGTAAGAGTTAAGACCTTAACCATTAGGCCAGAGTACGAGTCTAAGACCTTAGCTTTTAGGCCAGAGTAAGAGTTAAGACCTTAGCTATTAGGCCAGAGTAAGAGTTAAGACCTTAACCAGTAGGCCAGAGTAAGAGTTAAGACCTTAACCTGTAGGCCATAGTACGAGTCTAAGACCTTAGCTATTAGGCCAGAGTAAGAGTTAAGACCTTAGCTATTAGGCCAGAGTAAGAGTTAAGACCTTAACCATTAGGCCAGAGTACGAGTCTAAGACCTTAGCTATAAGGCCAGAGTAAGAGTTAAGACCTTAGCTATTAGGCCAGAGTAAGAGTTAAGACCTTAACCAGTAGGCCAGAGTCCGAGTCTAAGAACTTAGCTATTAGGCCAGTGTAAGAGTTAAGACCTTAACCAGTAGGCCAGAGTACAAGTCTAAGACCTTAGCTATTAGGCCAGAGTAAGAGTTAAGACCTTAGCTATTAGGCCAGAGTAAGAGTTAAGACCTTAACCATTAGGCCAGAGTACGAGTCTAAGACCATCGCTATTAGGCCAGAATAAGAGTTAAGACCTTAGCTATTAGGCCAGAGTAAGAGTTAAGACCTTAAACATTAGGCCTGAGTACGAGTCTAAGACCTTAGCTATTAGGCCAGAGTAAGAGTTAAGACCTTAACCATTAGGCCAGAGTACGAGTCTAAGACCTTAGCTATTAGGCCAGAGTAAGAGTTAAGACCTTAACCAGTAGGCCAGAGTATGAGTCTAAGACCTTAGCTGTTAGGCCAGAGTAAGAGTTAAGACCTTAACCATTAGGCCAGAGTACGAGTCTAAGACCTTAGCTATTAGGCCAGAGTAAGAGTTAAGACCTTAACCAGTAGGCCAGAGTACGAGTCTAAGACCTTAGCTATTAGGCCAGAGTAAGAGTTAAGACCTTAACCATTAGGCCAGAGTACGAGTCTAAGACCTTAGCTATTAGGCCAGAGTAAGAGTTAAGACCTTAGCTATTAGGCCAGAGTAAGAGTTAAGACCTTAACCATTAGGCCAGAGTACGAGTCTAAGACGATAGCTATTAGGCCAGAGTAAGAGTTAAGACCTTAGCTATTAGGCCAGAGGAAGAGTTAAGACCTTAACCAGTAGGCCAGAGTAAGAGTTAAGACCTTAACCAGTAGGCCAGAGTACGAGTCTAAGACCTTAGCTATTAGGCCAGAGTAAGAGTTAAGACCTTAACCATTAGGCCAGAGTACGAGTCTAAGACCTTAGCTATTAGGCCAGAATAAGAGTTCAGACCTTAACCAGTGGGCCAGAGTAAGAGTTAAGACCTTAACCATTAGGCCAGAGTACGAGTCTAAGACCTTAGCTATTAGGCCAGAGTAAGAGTTAAGACCTTAACCTGTAGGCCATAGTACGAGTCTAAGACCTTAGCTATTAGGCCTGAGTAAGAGTTAAGACCTTAACCATTAGGCCAGAGTACGAGTCTAAGACCTTAGCTATTAGGCCAGAGTAAGAGTTAAGACCTTAGCTATTAGGCCAGAGTAAGAGTTAAGACCTTAACCATTAGGCCAGAGTACGAGTCTAAGACCTTAGCTATTAGGCCAGAGTAAGAGTTAAGACCTTAGCTATTAGGCCAGAGTAAGAGTTAAGACCTTAGCTATTAGGCTAGAGTAAGAGTTAAGACCTTAACCATTAGAAGAGAGTACGAGTCAAAGACCTTAGCTATTAGGCCAGAGTAAGAGTTAAGACCTTAGCTATTAGGCCAGAGTAAGAGCTAAGACCTTAACCAGTAGGCCAGAGTAAGAGTTAAGACCTTAACCATTAGGCCAGAGTACGAGTCTAAGACCTTATCTATTAGGCCAGAGTAAGAGTTAAGACCTTAACCATTAGGCCAGAGTACGAGTCTAAGACCTTAGCTATTAGGCCAGAGTAAGAGTTAAGACCTTAGCTATTAGACCAGAGTAAGAGTTAAGACCTTAGATATTAGGCCAGAGTAAGAGTTAAGACCTTAACCAGTAGGCCAGAGTAAGAGTTAAGACCTTAACCATTAGGCCAGAGTAAGACTCTAAGACCTTAGCTATTAGGCCAGAGTAAGAATTAAGACCTTAGCTATTAGGCCAGTGTAAGAGTTCAGACCTTAACCAGTAGGCCAGAGTAAGAGTTAAGACCTTAACATGTAGGCCATAGTACAAATCTAAGACCTTAGCTATTAGGCCAGAGTAAGAGTTAAGACCTTAGCTATTAGGCCAGAGTAAGAGTTAAGACCTTAACCATCAGACGAGAGTATGAGTCAAAGACCTTAGCTATTAGGCCAGAGTAACAGTTAAGACCTTAGCTATTAGGCCAGAGTAAGAGTTAAGACCTTAACCATTAGCCCAGAGTATGAGTCAAAGACCTTAGCTATTAGGCCTGAGTAAGAGTTAAGACCTTAGCTATTAGGCCAGAGTAAGAGTTAAGAACTTAACCATTAGACGAGAGTACGAGTCAAAGACCTTAGCTATTAGGCCAGAGTAAGAGTTAAGACCTTTGCTATTAGGCCAGAGTAAGAGCCAAGACCTTAACCAGTAGGCCAGAGTAAGAGTTAAGACATTAACCATTAGGCCAGAGTACGAGTCTAAGACCTTATCTATTAGGCCAGAGTAAGAGTTAAGACCTTAACCAGTAGGCCAGAGTAAGAGTTAAGACCTTAACCATTAGGCCAGAGTACGAGTCTAAGACCTTAGCTATTAGGCCAGAGTAAGAGTTAAGACCTTAGCTATTAGACCAGAGTAAGAGTTAAGACCTTAGATATTAGGCCAGAGTAAAAGTTAAGACCTTAACCATTAGGCCAGAGTACGAGTCTAAGACCTTAGCTATTAGGCCAGAGTAAGAGTTAAGACCTTAGCTATTAGGCCAGAGTAAGAGTTAAGACCTTAACCATTAGGCAAGAGTACGAGTCTAAGACCTTAGCTATTAGGCCAGAGTAAGAGTTAAGACCTTAACCATTAGGCCAGAGTACGAGTCTAAAACCTTAGCTATTAGGCCAGAGTAAGAATTAAGACCTTAACCAGTAGGCCAGAGTACGAGTCTAAGACCTTAGCTATTAGGCCAGAGTAAGAGTTAAGACCTTAACCATTAGGCCAGAGTACGAGTCTAAGACCTTAGCTATTAGGCCAGAGTAAGAGTTAAGACCTTAACCAGAAGGCCAGAGTACGAGTCTAAGACCTTAGCTGTTAGGCCAGAGTAAGAGTTAAGACCTTAACCATTAGGCCAGAGTACGAGTCTAAGACCTTAGCTATTAGGCCAGAGTAAGACTTAAGACCTTAGCTATTAGGCCAGAGTAAGAGTTAAGACCTTAACCATTAGGCCAGAGTACGAGTCTAAGACCATAGCTATTAGGCCAGAGTAAGAGTTAAGACCTTAGCTATTAGGCCAGAGTAAGAGTTAAGACCTTAGCTATTAGGCCAGAGTAAGAGTAAAGACCTTAACCAGTAGGCCAGCGTAAGAGTTAAGACCTTAACCAGTAGGCCAGAGTAAGAGTTAAGACCTTAACCATTAGACCAGAGTGTGAGTCTAAGACCTTAGCTATTAGGCCAGAGTAAGAGTTAAGACCTTAACCAGTAGGCCAGAGTAAGAGTTAAGACCTTAACCAGTAGGCCAGAGTATGAGTCTAAGACCTTAGCTATTAGGCCAGAGTAAGAGTTAAGACCTTAACCAGTAGGCCAGAGTAAGAGTTAAGACCTTAACCTGTAGGCCATAGTACGAGTCTAAGACCTTAGCTATTAGGCCAGAGTAAGAGTTAAGACCTTAACCATTAGGCCAGAGTACGAGTCTAAGACCTTAGCTATTAGGCCAGAGTAAGAGTTAAGACCTTAACCATTAGGCCAGAGTACTAGTCTAAGACCTTAGCTATTAGGCCAGAGTAAGAGTTAAGACCTTAACCAGTAGGCCAGAGTACGATTCTAAGACCTTAGCTATTAGGCCAGAGTAAGAGTTAAGACCTTAACGATTAGGCCAGAGTACGAGTCTAAGACCTTAGCTATTAGGCCAGAGTAAGAGTTAAGACCTTAGCTATTAGGCCAGAGTAAGAGTTAAGACCTTAACCATTAGGCCAGAGTACGAGTCTCGGGCCATAGCTATTAGGCCAGAGTAAGAGTTAAGACCTTAGCTATTAGGCCAGAGTAAGAGTAAAGACCTTAACAAGTAGGCCAGCGTAAGAGTTAAGACCTTAACCAGTAGGCCAGAGTAAGAGTTAAGACCTTAACCATTAGGCCAGAGTACGAGTCTAAGACATTAGCTATTAGGCCAGAGTAAGAGTTAAGACCTTAACCAGTAGGCCAGAGTAAGAGTTAATACCTTAACCATTAGGCCAGAGTACGAGTCTAAGACCTTAGCTATTAGGCCAGAGTAAGAATTAAGACCTTAGCTATTAGGCCAGAGTAAGAGTTAAGACCTTAACCAGTAGGCCAGAGTAAGAGTTAAGACCTTAATATGTAGGCCATAGTACGAATCTAAGACCTTAGCTATTAGGCCAGAGTAAGAGTTAAGACCTTAGCTATTAGGCCAGAGTAAGAGTTAAGACCTTAACCATTAGAAGAGAGTACGAGTCAAAGACCTTAGCTATTAGGCCAGAGTAAGAGTTAAGACCTTAGCTATTAGGCCAGAGTAAGAGCTAAGACCTTAACCAGTAGGCCAGAGTAAGAGTTAAGACCTTAACCATTAGGCCAGAGTACGAGTCTAAGACCTTAGCTATTAGGCCAGAGTAAGAGTTAAGACCTTAACCATTAGGCCAGAGTACGAGTCTAAGACCTTAGCTATTAGGCCAGAGTAAGAGTTAAGACCTTAACCAGTAGGCCAGAGTACGAGTCTAAGACCTTAGCTATTAGGCCAGAGTAAGAGTTAAGACCTTAACCATTAGGCCAGAGTACGAGTCTAAGACCTTAGCTATTAGGCCAGAGTAAGAGTTAAGACCTTAACATGTAGGCCATAGTACGAATCTAAGACCTTAGCTATTAGGCCAGAGTAATAGTTAAGACCTTAGCTATTAGGCCAGAGTAAGAGTTAAGACCTTAACCATTAGAAGAGAGTACGAGTCAAAGACCTTAGCTATTAGGCCAGAGTAAGAGTTAAGACCTTAGCTATTAGGCCAGAGTAAGAGCTAAGACCTTAACCAGTAGGCCAGAGTAAGAGTTAAGACCTTAACCATTAGGCCAGAGTACGAGTCTAAGACCTTAGCTATTAGGCCAGAGTAAGAGTTAAGACCTTAACCATTAGGCCAGAGTACGAGTCTAAGACCTTAGCTATTAGGCCAGAGTAAGAGTTAAGACCTTAGCTATTAGGCCAGAGTAAGAGTTAAGACCTTAACCATTAGGCCAGAGTACGAGTCTAAGACCTTAGCTATTAGGCCAGAGTAAGAGTTAAGACCTTAACCATTAGGCCAGAGTACGAGTCTAAGACCTTAGCTATTAGGCCAGAGTAAGAGTTAAGACCTTAACCAGTAGGCCAGAGTACGAGTCTAAGACCTTAGCTATTAGGCCAGAGTAAGAGTTAAGACCTTAGCTATTAGGCCAGAGTAAGAGTAAAGACCTTAACCAGTAGGCCAGCGTAAGAGTTAAGACCTTAACCAGTAGGCCAGAGTAAGAGTTAAGACCTTAACCATTAGACCAGAGTGTGAGTCTAAGACCTTAGCTATTAGGCCAGAGTAAGAGTTAAGACCTTAACCAGTAGGCCAGAGTAAGAGTTAAGACCTTAACCAGTAGGCCAGAGTATGAGTCTAAGACCTTAGCTATTAGGCCAGAGTAAGAGTTAAGACCTTAACCAGTAGGCCAGAGTAAGAGTTAAGACCTTAACCTGTAGGCCATAGTACGAGTCTAAGACCTTAGCTATTAGGCCAGAGTAAGAGTTAAGACCTTAACCATTAGGCCAGAGTACGAGTCTAAGACCTTAGCTATTAGGCCAGAGTAAGAGTTAAGACCTTAACCATTAGGCCAGAGTACTAGTCTAAGACCTTAGCTATTAGGCCAGAGTAAGAGTTAAGACCTTAACCAGTAGGCCAGAGTACGATTCTAAGACCTTAGCTATTAGGCCAGAGTAAGAGTTAAGACCTTAACGATTAGGCCAGAGTACGAGTCTAAGACCTTAGCTATTAGGCCAGAGTAAGAGTTAAGACCTTAGCTATTAGGCCAGAGTAAGAGTTAAGACCTTAACCATTAGGCCAGAGTACGAGTCTCGGGCCATAGCTATTAGGCCAGAGTAAGAGTTAAGACCTTAGCTATTAGGCCAGAGTAAGAGTAAAGACCTTAACAAGTAGGCCAGCGTAAGAGTTAAGACCTTAACCAGTAGGCCAGAGTAAGAGTTAAGACCTTAACCATTAGGCCAGAGTACGAGTCTAAGACATTAGCTATTAGGCCAGAGTAAGAGTTAAGACCTTAACCAGTAGGCCAGAGTAAGAGTTAAGACCTTAACATGTAGGCCATAGTACGAATCTAAGACCTTAGCTATTAGGCCAGAGTAAGAGTTAAGACCTTAGCTATTAGGCCAGAGTAAGAGTTAAGACCTTAACCATTAGAAGAGAGTACGAGTCAAAGACCTTAGCTATTAGGCCAGAGTAAGAGTTAAGACCTTAGCTATTAGGCCAGAGTAAGAGCTAAGACCTTAACCAGTAGGCCAGAGTAAGAGTTAAGACCTTAACCATTAGGCCAGAGTACGAGTCTAAGACCTTATCTATTAGGCCAGAGTAAGAGTTAAGACCTTTAACCAGTAGGCCAGAGTAAGAGTTAAGACCTTAACCATTAGGCCAGAGTACGAGTCTAAGACCCTAGCTATTAGGCCAGAGTAAGAGTTAAGACCTTAGCTATTAGACCAGAGTAAGAGTTAAGACCTTAGATATTAGGCCAGAGTAAGAGTTAAGACCTTAACCAGTAGGCCAGAGTAAGAGTTAAGACGTTAACCAGTAGTCCAGAGTAAGAGTTAAGACCTTAACCATTAGGCCATAGTACGAGTCTAAGACCTTAGCTATTAGGCCAGAGTAAGAATTAAGACCTTAGCTATTAGGCCAGAGTAAGAGTTAAGACCTTAACCAGAAGGCCAGAGTAAGAGTTAAGACCTTAACATGTAGGCCATAGTATGAATCTAAGACCTTAGCTATTAGGCTAGAGTAAGAGTTAAGACCTTAGCTATTAGGCCAGAGTAAGAGTTAAGACCTTAACCATTAGACGAGAGTACGAGTCAAAGACCTTAGCTATTAGGCCAGAGTAAGAGTTAAGACCTTTGCTATTAGGCCAGAGTAAGAGCCAAGACCTTAACCAGTAGGCCAGAGTAAGAGTTAAGACCTTAACCATTAGGCCAGAGTACGAGTCTAAGACCTTATCTATTAGGCCAGAGTAAGAGTTAAGACCTTAACCAGTAGGCCAGAGTAAGAGTTAAGACCTTAACCATTGGGCCAGAGTACGAGTCTAAGACCTTAGCTATTAGGCCAGAGTAAGAGTTAAGACCTTAGCTATTAGACCAGAGTAAGAGTTAAGACCTTATATATTAGGCCAGAGTAAGAGTTAAGACCTTAACCAGTAGGCCAGAGTAAGAGTTAAGACCTTAACCAGTAGGCCAGAGTACGAGTCTAAGAACTTAGCTATTAGGCCAGAGTAAGAGTTAAGACCTTAACCATTAGGCCAGAGTAAGAGTTAAGACCTTAACCATTAGGCCAGAGTAAGAGTCTAAGACCTTAGCTATTAGGCCAGAGTAAGAGTTAAGACCTTAACCAGTGGGCCAGAGTAAGAGTTAAGACCTTAACCATTAGGCCAGAGTACGAGTCTAAGACCTTAGCTATTAGGCCAGAGTCAGATTTAAGACCTTAGCTATTAGGCCAGAGTAAGAGTTAAGTCCTTAACCTGTAGGCCATAGTTCGAGTCTAAGACCTTAGCTATTAGGCCAGAGTAAGAGTTAAGACCTTAGCTATTAGGCCAGAGTAAGAGTTAAGACCTTAACCATTAGGCCAGAGTACGAGTCTGAGACCTTAGCTATTAGGCCAGAGTAAGAGTTAAGACCTTAGCTATTAGGCCAGAGTAAGAGTTAAAACCTTAACCATTAGAAGAGAGTACGAGTCAAAGACCTTAGCTATTAGGCCAGAGTAAGAGTTAAGACCTTAGCTATTAGGCCAGAGTAAGAGTTAAGACCTTAACCAGTAGGCCAGAGTAAGAGTTAAGACCCTAACCATTAGGCCATAGTACGAGTCTAAGAACTTAGCTATTAGGCCAGAGTAAGAGTTAAGACCTTAGCTATTAGACCAGAGTAAGAGTTAAGACCTTAGATATTAGGCCAGAGTAAGATTTAAGACCTTAACCAGTAGGCCAGAGTAAGAGTTAAGACCTTAACCATTAGGCCAGAGTACGAGTCTAAGACCTTAGCTATTAGGCCAGAGTAAGAATTAAGACCTTAGCTATTAGGCCAGAGTAAGAGTTAAGACCTTAACCAGTAGGCCAGGGTAAGAGTTAAGACCTTAACATGTAGGCCATAGTACGAATCTAAGACCTTAGCTATTAGGCCAGAGTAAGAGTTAAGACCTTAGCTATTAGGCCAGAGTAAGAGTTAAGACCTTAACCATTAGACGAGAGTACGAGTCAAAAACCTTAGATATTAGGCCAGAGTAAGAGTTAAGACCTTAGCTATTAGGCCAGAGTAAGAGCTAAGACCTTAACCAGTAGGCCAGAGTAAGAGTTAAGACCTTAACCATTAGGCCAGAGTACGAGTCTAAGACCTTAGCTATTAGGCCAGAATAAGTGTTAAGACCTTAGCTATTAGGCCAGAGTAAGAGTTAAGACCTTAACCATTAGGCCAGAGTACGAGTCTAAGACCTTAGCTATTAGGCCAGAGTAAGAGTTAAGACCTTAGCTATTAGGCCAGAGTAAGAGTTAAGACCTTAACCATTAGGCCAGAGTACGAGTCTAAGACCTTAGCTATTAGGCCAGAGTAAGATTTAAGACCTTAGCTATTAGGCCAGAGTAATAGTTAACACCTTAGCTATTAGGCCAGAGTAAGAGTTAAGACCTTAACCAGTAGGCCAGAGTAAGAGTTAAGACCTTAACCTGTAGGCCATAGTACGAGTCTAAGACCTTAGCTATTAGGCCAGAGTAAGAGTTAAGACCTTAGCTATTAGGCTAGAGTAAGAGTTAAGACCTTAACCATTAGGCCAGAGTACGAGTCTAAGACCTTAGCTATAAGGCCAGAGTAAGAGTTAAGACCTTAGCTATTAGGCCAGAGTAAGAGTTAGGACCTTAACCAGTAGGCCAGAGTCCGAGTCTAAGACCTTAGCTGTTAGGCCAGTATAAGAGTTAAGACCTTAACCAGTAGGCCAGAGTACAAGTCTAAGACCTTAGCTATTAGGCCAGAGTAAGACTTAAGACCTTAACAATTAGGCCAGAGTACGAGTCTAAGACCTTAGCTATTAGGCCACAGTAAGAGTTAAGACCTTAGCTATTAGGCCAGAGTAAGAGTTAAGACCTTAACCATTAGGCCAGAGTACGAGTCTAAGACCATAGCTATTAGGCCAGAGTAAGAGTTAAGACCTTAGCTATTAGGCCAGAGTAAGAGTTAAGACCTTAACCATTAGGCCAGAGTACGAGTCTAAGACCTTAGCTATTAGGCCAGAGTAAGAGTTAAGACCTTAGCTATTAGGCCAGAGTAAGAGTTAAGACCTTAACCATTAGGCCAGAGTACGAGTCTCGGGCCATAGCTATTAGGCCAGAGTAAGAGTTAAGACCTTAGCTATTAGGCCAGAGTAAGAGTAAAGACCTTAACAAGTAGGCCAGCGTAAGAGTTAAGACCTTAACCAGTAGGCCAGAGTAAGAGTTAAGACCTTAACCATTAGGCCAGAGTACGAGTCTAAGACATTAGCTATTAGGCCAGAGTAAGAGTTAAGACCTTAACCAGTAGGCCAGAGTAAGAGTTAAGACCTTAACATGTAGGCCATAGTACGAATCTAAGACCTTAGCTATTAGGCCAGAGTAAGAGTTAAGACCTTAGCTATTAGGCCAGAGTAAGAGTTAAGACCTTAACCATTAGAAGAGAGTACGAGTCAAAGACCTTAGCTATTAGGCCAGAGTAAGAGTTAAGACCTTAGCTATTAGGCCAGAGTAAGAGCTAAGACCTTAACCAGTAGGCCAGAGTAAGAGTTAAGACCTTAACCATTAGGCCAGAGTACGAGTCTAAGACCTTATCTATTAGGCCAGAGTAAGAGTTAAGACCTTTAACCAGTAGGCCAGAGTAAGAGTTAAGACCTTAACCATTAGGCCAGAGTACGAGTCTAAGACCCTAGCTATTAGGCCAGAGTAAGAGTTAAGACCTTAGCTATTAGACCAGAGTAAGAGTTAAGACCTTAGATATTAGGCCAGAGTAAGAGTTAAGACCTTAACCAGTAGGCCAGAGTAAGAGTTAAGACGTTAACCAGTAGTCCAGAGTAAGAGTTAAGACCTTAACCATTAGGCCATAGTACGAGTCTAAGACCTTAGCTATTAGGCCAGAGTAAGAATTAAGACCTTAGCTATTAGGCCAGAGTAAGAGTTAAGACCTTAACCAGAAGGCCAGAGTAAGAGTTAAGACCTTAACATGTAGGCCATAGTATGAATCTAAGACCTTAGCTATTAGGCTAGAGTAAGAGTTAAGACCTTAGCTATTAGGCCAGAGTAAGAGTTAAGACCTTAACCATTAGACGAGAGTACGAGTCAAAGACCTTAGCTATTAGGCCAGAGTAAGAGTTAAGACCTTTGCTATTAGGCCAGAGTAAGAGCCAAGACCTTAACCAGTAGGCCAGAGTAAGAGTTAAGACCTTAACCATTAGGCCAGAGTACGAGTCTAAGACCTTATCTATTAGGCCAGAGTAAGAGTTAAGACCTTAACCAGTAGGCCAGAGTAAGAGTTAAGACCTTAACCATTGGGCCAGAGTACGAGTCTAAGACCTTAGCTATTAGGCCAGAGTAAGAGTTAAGACCTTAGCTATTAGACCAGAGTAAGAGTTAAGACCTTATATATTAGGCCAGAGTAAGAGTTAAGACCTTAACCAGTAGGCCAGAGTAAGAGTTAAGACCTTAACCAGTAGGCCAGAGTACGAGTCTAAGAACTTAGCTATTAGGCCAGAGTAAGAGTTAAGACCTTAACCATTAGGCCAGAGTAAGAGTTAAGACCTTAACCATTAGGCCAGAGTAAGAGTCTAAGACCTTAGCTATTAGGCCAGAGTAAGAGTTAAGACCTTAACCAGTGGGCCAGAGTAAGAGTTAAGACCTTAACCATTAGGCCAGAGTACGAGTCTAAGACCTTAGCTATTAGGCCAGAGTAAGAGTTAAGACCTTAGCTATTAGGCCAGAGTAAGAGTTAAGTCCTTAACCTGTAGGCCATAGTTCGAGTCTAAGACCTTAGCTATTAGGCCAGAGTAAGAGTTAAGACCTTAGCTATTAGGCCAGAGTAAGAGTTAAGACCTTAACCATTAGGCCAGAGTACGAGTCTGAGACCTTAGCTATTAGGCCAGAGTAAGAGTTAGGACCTTAGCTATTAGGCCAGAGTAAGAGTTAAAACCTTAACCATTAGAAGAGAGTACGAGTCAAAGACCTTAGCTATTAGGCCAGAGTAAGAGTTAAGACCTTAGCTATTAGGCCAGAGTAAGAGCTAAGACCTTAACCAGTAGGCCAGAGTAAGAGTTAAGACCTTTACCATTAGGCCAGAGTACGAGTCTAAGACCTTATCTATTAGGCCAGAGTAAGAGTTAAGACCTTAACCAGTAGGCCAGAGTAAGAGTTAAGACCCTAACCATTAGGCCAGAGTACGAGTCTAAGAACTTAGCTATTAGGCCAGAGTAAGAGTTAAGACCTTAGCTATTAGACCAGAGTAAGAGTTAAGACCTTAGATATTAGGCCAGAGTACGAGTCTAAGACCTTAGGTATTAGGCCAGAGTAAGAGTTAAGACCTTAACCAGTAGGCCAGAGTAAGAGTTAAGACCTTAACCATTAGGCCAGAGTACGAGTCTAAGACCTTAGCTTTTAGGCCAGAGTAAGAGTTAAGACCTTAGCTATTAGGCCAGAGTAAGAGTTAAGACCTTAACCAGTAGGCCAGAGTAAGAGTTAAGACCTTAACCTGTAGGCCATAGTACGAGTCTAAGACCTTAGCTATTAGGCCAGAGTAAGAGTTAAGACCTTAGCTATTAGGCCAGAGTAAGAGTTAAGACCTTAACCATTAGGCCAGAGTACGAGTCTAAGACCTTAGCTATAAGGCCAGAGTAAGAGTTAAGACCTTAGCTATTAGGCCAGAGTAAGAGTTAAGACCTTAACCAGTAGGCCAGAGTCCGAGTCTAAGAACTTAGCTATTAGGCCAGTGTAAGAGTTAAGACCTTAACCAGTAGGCCAGAGTACAAGTCTAAGACCTTAGCTATTAGGCCAGAGTAAGAGTTAAGACCTTAGCTATTAGGCCAGAGTAAGAGTTAAGACCTTAACCATTAGGCCAGAGTACGAGTCTAAGACCATCGCTATTAGGCCAGAATAAGAGTTAAGACCTTAGCTATTAGGCCAGAGTAAGAGTTAAGACCTTAAACATTAGGCCTGAGTACGAGTCTAAGACCTTAGCTATTAGGCCAGAGTAAGAGTTAAGACCTTAACCATTAGGCCAGAGTACGAGTCTAAGACCTTAGCTATTAGGCCAGAGTAAGAGTTAAGACCTTAACCAGTAGGCCAGAGTATGAGTCTAAGACCTTAGCTGTTAGGCCAGAGTAAGAGTTAAGACCTTAACCATTAGGCCAGAGTACGAGTCTAAGACCTTAGCTATTAGGCCAGAGTAAGAGTTAAGACCTTAACCAGTAGGCCAGAGTACGAGTCTAAGACCTTAGCTATTAGGCCAGAGTAAGAGTTAAGACCTTAACCATTAGGCCAGAGTACGAGTCTAAGACCTTAGCTATTAGGCCAGAGTAAGAGTTAAGACCTTAGCTATTAGGCCAGAGTAAGAGTTAAGACCTTAACCATTAGGCCAGAGTACGAGTCTAAGACGATAGCTATTAGGCCAGAGTAAGAGTTAAGACCTTAGCTATTAGGCCAGAGGAAGAGTTAAGACCTTAACCAGTAGGCCAGAGTAAGAGTTAAGACCTTAACCAGTAGGCCAGAGTACGAGTCTAAGACCTTAGCTATTAGGCCAGAGTAAGAGTTAAGACCTTAACCATTAGGCCAGAGTACGAGTCTAAGACCTTAGCTATTAGGCCAGAATAAGAGTTCAGACCTTAACCAGTGGGCCAGAGTAAGAGTTAAGACCTTAACCATTAGGCCAGAGTACGAGTCTAAGACCTTAGCTATTAGGCCAGAGTAAGAGTTAAGACCTTAACCTGTAGGCCATAGTACGAGTCTAAGACCTTAGCTATTAGGCCTGAGTAAGAGTTAAGACCTTAACCATTAGGCCAGAGTACGAGTCTAAGACCTTAGCTATTAGGCCAGAGTAAGAGTTAAGACCTTAGCTATTAGGCCAGAGTAAGAGTTAAGACCTTAACCATTAGGCCAGAGTACGAGTCTAAGACCTTAGCTATTAGGCCAGAGTAAGAGTTAAGACCTTAGCTATTAGGCCAGAGTAAGAGTTAAGACCTTAGCTATTAGGCTAGAGTAAGAGTTAAGACCTTAACCATTAGAAGAGAGTACGAGTCAAAGACCTTAGCTATTAGGCCAGAATAAGAGTTAAGACCTTAGCTATTAGGCCAGAGTAAGAGCTAAGACCTTAACCAGTAGGCCAGAGTAAGAGTTAAGACCTTAACCATTAGGCCAGAGTACGAGTCTAAGACCTTATCTATTAGGCCAGAGTAAGAGTTAAGACCTTAACCATTAGGCCAGAGTACGAGTCTAAGACCTTAGCTATTAGGCCAGAGTAAGAGTTAAGACCTTAGATATTAGGCCAGAGTAAGAGTTAAGACCTTAACCAGTAGGCCAGAGTAAGAGTTAAGACCTTAACCATTAGGCCAGAGTAAGACTCTAAGACCTTAGCTATTAGGCCAGAGTAAGAATTAAGACCTTAGCTATTAGGCCAGTGTAAGAGTTCAGACCTTAACCAGTAGGCCAGAGTAAGAGTTAAGACCTTAACATGTAGGCCATAGTACGAATCTAAGACCTTAGCTATTAGGCCAGAGTAAGAGTTAAGACCTTAGCTATTAGGCCAGAGTAAGAGTTAAGACCTTAACCATCAGACGAGAGTATGAGTCAAAGACCTTAGCTATTAGGCCAGAGTAAGAGTTAAGACCTTAGCTATTAGGCCAGAGTAAGAGTTAAGACCTTAACCATTAGCCCAGAGTATGAGTCAAAGACCTTAGCTATTAGGCCTGAGTAAGAGTTAAGACCTTAGCTATTAGGCCAGAGTAAGAGTTAAGACCTTAACCATTAGACGAGAGTACGAGTCAAAGACCTTAGCTATTAGGCCAGAGTGAGAGTTAAGACCTTTGCTATTAGGCCAGAGTAAGAGCCAAGACCTTAACCAGTAGGCCAGAGTAAGAGTTAAGACATTAACCATTAGGCCAGAGTACGAGTCTAAGACCTTATCTATTAGGCCAGAGTAAGAGTTAAGACCTTAACCAGTAGGCCAGAGTAAGAGTTAAGACCTTAACCATTAGGCCAGAGTACGAGTCTAAGACCTTAGCTATTAGGCCAGAGTAAGAGTTAAGACCTTAGCTATTAGACCAGAGTAAGAGTTAAGACCTTAGATATTAGGCCAGAGTAAAAGTTAAGACCTTAACCATTAGGCCAGAGTACGAGTCTAAGACCTTAGCTATTAGGCCAGAGTAAGAGTTAAGACCTTAGCTATTAGGCCAGAGTAAGAGTTAAGACCTTAACCATTAGGCAAGAGTACGAGTCTAAGACCTTAGCTATTAGGCCAGAGTAAGAGTTAAGACCTTAACCATTAGGCCAGAGTACGAGTCTAAAACCTTAGCTATTAGGCCAGAGTAAGAATTAAGACCTTAACCAGTAGGCCAGAGTACGAGTCTAAGACCTTAGCTATTAGGCCAGAGTAAGAGTTAAGACCTTAACCATTAGGCCAGAGTACGAGTCTAAGACCTTAGCTATTAGGCCAGAGTAAGAGTTAAGACCTTAACCAGAAGGCCAGAGTACGAGTCTAAGACCTTAGCTGTTAGGCCAGAGTAAGAGTTAAGACCTTAACCATTAGGCCAGAGTACGAGTCTAAGACCTTAGCTATTAGGCCAGAGTAAGACTTAAGACCTTAGCTATTAGGCCAGAGTAAGAGTTAAGACCTTAACCATTAGGCCAGAGTACGAGTCTAAGACCATAGCTATTAGGCCAGAGTAAGAGTTAAGACCTTAGCTATTAGGCCAGAGTAAGAGTTAAGACCTTAGCTATTAGGCCAGAGTAAGAGTAAAGACCTTAACCAGTAGGCCAGCGTAAGAGTTAAGACCTTAACCAGTAGGCCAGAGTAAGAGTTAAGACCTTAACCATTAGACCAGAGTGTGAGTCTAAGACCTTAGCTATTAGGCCAGAGTAAGAGTTAAGACCTTAACCAGTAGGCCAGAGTAAGAGTTAAGACCTTAACCAGTAGGCCAGAGTATGAGTCTAAGACCTTAGCTATTAGGCCAGAGTAAGAGTTAAGACCTTAACCAGTAGGTCAGAGTAAGAGTTAAGACCTTAACCTGTAGGCCATAGTACGAGTCTAAGACCTTAGCTATTAGGCCAGAGTAAGAGTTAAGACCTTAACCATTAGGCCAGAGTACGAGTCTAAGACCTTAGCTATTAGGCCAGAGTAAGAGTTAAGACCTTAACCATTAGGCCAGAGTACTAGTCTAAGACCTTAGCTATTAGGCCAGAGTAAGAGTTAAGACCTTAACCAGTAGGCCAGAGTACGATTCTAAGACCTTAGCTATTAGGCCAGAGTAAGAGTTAAGACCTTAACGATTAGGCCAGAGTACGAGTCTAAGACCTTAGCTATTAGGCCAGAGTAAGAGTTAAGACCTTAGCTATTAGGCCAGAGTAAGAGTTAAGACCTTAACCATTAGGCCCGAGTACGAGTCTCGGGCCATAGCTATTAGGCCAGAGTAAGAGTTAAGACCTTAGCTATTAGGCCAGAGTAAGAGTAAAGACCTTAACAAGTAGGCCAGCGTAAGAGTTAAGACCTTAACCAGTAGGCCAGAGTAAGAGTTAAGACCTTAACCATTAGGCCAGAGTACGAGTCTAAGACATTAGCTATTAGGCCAGAGTAAGAGTTAAGACCTTAACCAGTAGGCCAGAGTAAGAGTTAATACCTTAACCATTAGGCCAGAGTACGAGTCTAAGACCTTAGCTATTAGGCCAGAGTAAGAATTAAGACCTTAGCTATTAGGCCAGAGTAAGAGTTAAGACCTTAACCAGTAGGCCAGAGTAAGAGTTAAGACCTTAATATGTAGGCCATAGTACGAATCTAAGACCTTAGCTATTAGGCCAGAGTAAGAGTTAAGACCTTAGCTATTAGGCCAGAGTAAGAGTTAAGACCTTAACCATTAGAAGAGAGTACGAGTCAAAGACCTTAGCTATTAGGCCAGAGTAAGAGTTAAGACCTTAGCTATTAGGCCAGAGTAAGAGCTAAGACCTTAACCAGTAGGCCAGAGTAAGAGTTAAGACCTTAACCATTAGGCCAGAGTACGAGTCTAAGACCTTAGCTATTAGGCCAGAGTAAGAGTTAAGACCTTAACCATTAGGCCAGAGTACGAGTCTAAGACCTTAGCTATTAGGCCAGAGTAAGAGTTAAGACCTTAACCAGTAGGCCAGAGTACGAGTCTAAGACCTTAGCTATTAGGCCAGAGTAAGAGTTAAGACCTTAACCATTAGGCCAGAGTACGAGTCTAAGACCTTAGCTATTAGGCCAGAGTAAGAGTTAAGACCTTAACATGTAGGCCATAGTACGAATCTAAGACCTTAGCTATTAGGCCAGAGTAATAGTTAAGACCTTAGCTATTAGGCCAGAGTAAGAGTTAAGACCTTAACCATTAGAAGAGAGTACGAGTCAAAGACCTTAGCTATTAGGCCAGAGTAAGAGTTAAGACCTTAGCTATTAGGCCAGAGTAAGAGCTAAGACCTTAACCAGTAGGCCAGAGTAAGAGTTAAGACCTTAACCATTAGGCCAGAGTACGAGTCTAAGACCTTAGCTATTAGGCCAGAGTAAGAGTTAAGACCTTAACCATTAGGCCAGAGTACGAGTCTAAGACCTTAGCTATTAGGCCAGAGTAAGAGTTAAGACCTTAGCTATTAGGCCAGAGTAAGAGTTAAGACCTTAACCATTAGGCCAGAGTACGAGTCTAAGACCTTAGCTATTAGGCCAGAGTAAGAGTTAAGACCTTAACCATTAGGCCAGAGTACGAGTCTAAGACCTTAGCTATTAGGCCAGAGTAAGAGTTAAGACCTTAACCAGTAGGCCAGAGTACGAGTCTAAGACCTTAGCTATTAGGCCAGAGTAAGAGTTAAGACCTTAGCTATTAGGCCAGAGTAAGAGTAAAGACCTTAACCAGTAGGCCAGCGTAAGAGTTAAGACCTTAACCAGTAGGCCAGAGTAAGAGTTAAGACCTTAACCATTAGACCAGAGTGTGAGTCTAAGACCTTAGCTATTAGGCCAGAGTAAGAGTTAAGACCTTAACCAGTAGGCCAGAGTAAGAGTTAAGACCTTAACCAGTAGGCCAGAGTATGAGTCTAAGACCTTAGCTATTAGGCCAGAGTAAGAGTTAAGACCTTAACCAGTAGGCCAGAGTAAGAGTTAAGACCTTAACCTGTAGGCCATAGTACGAGTCTAAGACCTTAGCTATTAGGCCAGAGTAAGAGTTAAGACCTTAACCATTAGGCCAGAGTACGAGTCTAAGACCTTAGCTATTAGGCCAGAGTAAGAGTTAAGACCTTAACCATTAGGCCAGAGTACTAGTCTAAGACCTTAGCTATTAGGCCAGAGTAAGAGTTAAGACCTTAACCAGTAGGCCAGAGTACGATTCTAAGACCTTAGCTATTAGGCCAGAGTAAGAGTTAAGACCTTAACGATTAGGCCAGAGTACGAGTCTAAGACCTTAGCTATTAGGCCAGAGTAAGAGTTAAGACCTTAGCTATTAGGCCAGAGTAAGAGTTAAGACCTTAACCATTAGGCCAGAGTACGAGTCTCGGGCCATAGCTATTAGGCCAGAGTAAGAGTTAAGACCTTAGCTATTAGGCCAGAGTAAGAGTAAAGACCTTAACAAGTAGGCCAGCGTAAGAGTTAAGACCTTAACCAGTAGGCCAGAGTAAGAGTTAAGACCTTAACCATTAGGCCAGAGTACGAGTCTAAGACATTAGCTATTAGGCCAGAGTAAGAGTTAAGACCTTAACCAGTAGGCCAGAGTAAGAGTTAAGACCTTAACATGTAGGCCATAGTACGAATCTAAGACCTTAGCTATTAGGCCAGAGTAAGAGTTAAGACCTTAGCTATTAGGCCAGAGTAAGAGTTAAGACCTTAACCATTAGAAGAGAGTACGAGTCAAAGACCTTAGCTATTAGGCCAGAGTAAGAGTTAAGACCTTAGCTATTAGGCCAGAGTAAGAGCTAAGACCTTAACCAGTAGGCCAGAGTAAGAGTTAAGACCTTAACCATTAGGCCAGAGTACGAGTCTAAGACCTTATCTATTAGGCCAGAGTAAGAGTTAAGACCTTTAACCAGTAGGCCAGAGTAAGCGTTAAGACCTTAACCATTAGGCCAGAGTACGAGTCTAAGACCCTAGCTATTAGGCCAGAGTAAGAGTTAAGACCTTAGCTATTAGACCAGAGTAAGAGTTAAGACCTTAGATATTAGGCCAGAGTAAGAGTTAAGACCTTAACCAGTAGGCCAGAGTAAGAGTTAAGACGTTAACCAGTAGTCCAGAGTAAGAGTTAAGACCTTAACCATTAGGCCATAGTACGAGTCTAAGACCTTAGCTATTAGGCCAGAGTAAGAATTAAGACCTTAGCTATTAGGCCAGAGTAAGAGTTAAGACCTTAACCAGAAGGCCAGAGTAAGAGTTAAGACCTTAACATGTAGGCCATAGTATGAATCTAAGACCTTAGCTATTAGGCTAGAGTAAGAGTTAAGACCTTAGCTATTAGGCCAGAGTAAGAGTTAAGACCTTAACCATTAGACGAGAGTACGAGTCAAAGACCTTAGCTATTAGGCCAGAGTAAGAGTTAAGACCTTTGCTATTAGGCCAGAGTAAGAGCCAAGACCTTAACCAGTAGGCCAGAGTAAGAGTTAAGACCTTAACCATTAGGCCAGAGTACGAGTCTAAGACCTTATCTATTAGGCCAGAGTAAGAGTTAAGACCTTAACCAGTAGGCCAGAGTAAGAGTTAAGACCTTAACCATTGGGCCAGAGTACGAGTCTAAGACCTTAGCTATTAGGCCAGAGTAAGAGTTAAGACCTTAGCTATTAGACCAGAGTAAGAGTTAAGACCTTATATATTAGGCCAGAGTAAGAGTTAAGACCTTAACCAGTAGGCCAGAGTAAGAGTTAAGACCTTAACCAGTAGGCCAGAGTACGAGTCTAAGAACTTAGCTATTAGGCCAGAGTAAGAGTTAAGACCTTAACCATTAGGCCAGAGTAAGAGTTAAGACCTTAACCATTAGGCCAGAGTAAGAGTCTAAGACCTTAGCTATTAGGCCAGAGTAAGAGTTAAGACCTTAACCAGTGGGCCAGAGTAAGAGTTAAGACCTTAACCATTAGGCCAGAGTACGAGTCTAAGACCTTAGCTATTAGGCCAGAGTCAGAGTTAAGACCTTAGCTATTAGGCCAGAGTAAGAGTTAAGTCCTTAACCTGTAGGCCATAGTTCGAGTCTAAGACCTTAGCTATTAGGCCAGAGTAAGAGTTAAGACCTTAGCTATTAGGCCAGAGTAAGAGTTAAGACCTTAACCATTAGGCCAGAGTACGAGTCTGAGACCTTAGCTATTAGGCCAGAGTAAGAGTTAAGACCTTAGCTATTAGGCCAGAGTAAGAGTTAGAACCTTAACCATTAGAAGAGAGTACGAGTCAAAGACCTTAGCTATTAGGCCAGAGTAAGAGTTAAGACCTTAGCTATTAGGCCAGAGTAAGAGTTAAGACCTTAACCAGTAGGCCAGAGTAAGAGTTAAGACCCTAACCATTAGGCCAGAGTACGAGTCTAAGAACTTAGCTATTAGGCCAGAGTAAGAGTTAAGACCTTAGCTATTAGACCAGAGTAAGAGTTAAGACCTTAGATATTAGGCCAGAGTAAGATTTAAGACCTTAACCAGTAGGCCAGAGTAAGAGTTAAGACCTTAACCATTAGGCCAGAGTACGAGTCTAAGACCTTAGCTATTAGGCCAGAGTAAGAATTAAGACCTTAGCTATTAGGCCAGAGTAAGAGTTAAGACCTTAACCAGTAGGCCAGGGTAAGAGTTAAGACCTTAACATGTAGGCCATAGTACGAATCTAAGACCTTAGCTATTAGGCCAGAGTAAGAGTTAAGACCTTAGCTATTAGGCCAGAGTAAGAGTTAAGACCTTAACCATTAGACGAGAGTACGAGTCAAAGACCTTAGATATTAGGCCAGAGTAAGAGTTAAGACCTTAGCTATTAGGCCAGAGTAAGAGCTAAGACCTTAACCAGTAGGCCAGAGTAAGAGTTAAGACCTTAACCATTAGGCCAGAGTACGAGTCTAAGACCTTAGCTATTAGGCCAGAATAAGTGTTAAGACCTTAGCTATTAGGCCAGAGTAAGAGTTAAGACCTTAACCATTAGGCCAGAGTACGAGTCTAAGACCTTAGCTATTAGGCCAGAGTAAGAGTTAAGACCTTAGCTATTAGGCCAGAGTAAGAGTTAAGACCTTAACCATTAGGCCAGAGTACGAGTCTAAGACCTTAGCTATTAGGCCAGAGTAAGATTTAAGACCTTAGCTATTAGGCCAGAGTAATAGTTAACACCTTAGCTATTAGGCCAGAGTAAGAGTTAAGACCTTAACCAGTAGGCCAGAGTAAGAGTTAAGACCTTAACCTGTAGGCCATAGTACGAGTCTAAGACCTTAGCTATTAGGCCAGAGTAAGAGTTAAGACCTTAGCTATTAGGCCAGAGTAAGAGTTAAGACCTTAACCATTAGGCCAGAGTACGAGTCTAAGACCTTAGCTATAAGGCCAGAGTAAGAGTTAAGACCTTAGCTATTAGGCCAGAGTAAGAGTTAGGACCTTAACCAGTAGGCCAGAGTCCGAGTCTAAGACCTTAGCTGTTAGGCCAGTATAAGAGTTAAGACCTTAACCAGTAGGCCAGAGTACAAGTCTAAGACCTTAGCTATTAGGCCAGAGTAAGACTTAAGACCTTAACAATTAGGCCAGAGTACGAGTCTAAGACCTTAGCTATTAGGCCACAGTAAAAGTTAAGACCTTAGCTATTAGGCCAGAGTAAGAGTTAAGACCTTAACCATTAGGCCAGAGTACGAGTCTAAGACCATAGCTATTAGGCCAGAGTAAGAGTTAAGACCTTAGCTATTAGGCCAGAGTAAGAGTTAAGACCTTAACCATTAGGCCAGAGTACGAGTCTCGGGCCATAGCTATTAGGCCAGAGTAAGAGTTAAGACCTTAGCTATTAGGCCAGAGTAAGAGTAAAGACCTTAACAAGTAGGCCAGCGTAAGAGTTAAGACCTTAACCAGTAGGCCAGAGTAAGAGTTAAGACCTTAACCATTAGGCCAGAGTACGAGTCTAAGACATTAGCTATTAGGCCAGAGTAAGAGTTAAGACCTTAACCAGTAGGCCAGAGTAAGAGTTAAGACCTTAACATGTAGGCCATAGTACGAATCTAAGACCTTAGCTATTAGGCCAGAGTAAGAGTTAAGACCTTAGCTATTAGGCCAGAGTAAGAGTTAAGACCTTAACCATTAGAAGAGAGTACGAGTCAAAGACCTTAGCTATTAGGCCAGAGTAAGAGTTAAGACCTTAGCTATTAGGCCAGAGTAAGAGCTAAGACCTTAACCAGTAGGCCAGAGTAAGAGTTAAGACCTTAACCATTAGGCCAGAGTACGAGTCTAAGACCTTATCTATTAGGCCAGAGTAAGAGTTAAGACCTTTAACCAGTAGGCCAGAGTAAGAGTTAAGACCTTAACCATTAGGCCAGAGTACGAGTCTAAGACCCTAGCTATTAGGCCAGAGTAAGAGTTAAGACCTTAGCTATTAGACCAGAGTAAGAGTTAAGACCTTAGATATTAGGCCAGAGTAAGAGTTAAGACCTTAACCAGTAGGCCAGAGTAAGAGTTAAGACGTTAACCAGTAGTCCAGAGTAAGAGTTAAGACCTTAACCATTAGGCCATAGTACGAGTCTAAGACCTTAGCTATTAGGCCAGAGTAAGAATTAAGACCTTAGCTATTAGGCCAGAGTAAGAGTTAAGACCTTAACCAGAAGGCCAGAGTAAGAGTTAAGACCTTAACATGTAGGCCATAGTATGAATCTAAGACCTTAGCTATTAGGCTAGAGTAAGAGTTAAGACCTTAGCTATTAGGCCAGAGTAAGAGTTAAGACCTTAACCATTAGACGAGAGTACGAGTCACAGACCTTAGCTATTAGGCCAGAGTAAGAGTTAAGACCTTTGCTATTAGGCCAGAGTAAGAGCCAAGACCTTAACCAGTAGGCCAGAGTAAGAGTTAAGACCTTAACCATTAGGCCAGAGTACGAGTCTAAGACCTTATCTATTAGGCCAGAGTAAGAGTTAAGACCTTAACCAGTAGGCCAGAGTAAGAGTTAAGACCTTAACCATTGGGCCAGAGTACGAGTCTAAGACCTTAGCTATTAGGCCAGAGTAAGAGTTAAGACCTTAGCTATTAGACCAGAGTAAGAGTTAAGACCTTATATATTAGGCCAGAGTAAGAGTTAAGACCTTAACCAGTAGGCCAGAGTAAGAGTTAAGACCTTAACCAGTAGGCCAGAGTACGAGTCTAAGAACTTAGCTATTAGGCCAGAGTAAGAGTTAAGACCTTAACCATTAGGCCAGAGTAAGAGTTAAGACCTTAACCATTAGGCCAGAGTAAGAGTCTAAGACCTTAGCTATTAGGCCAGAGTAAGAGTTAAGACCTTAACCAGTGGGCCAGAGTAAGAGTTAAGACCTTAACCATTAGGCCAGAGTACGAGTCTAAGACCTTAGCTATTAGGCCAGAGTAAGAGTTAAGACCTTAGCTATTAGGCCAGAGTAAGAGTTAAGTCCTTAACCTGTAGGCCATAGTTCGAGTCTAAGACCTTAGCTATTAGGCCAGAGTAAGAGTTAAGACCTTAGCTATTAGGCCAGAGTAAGAGTTAAGACCTTAACCATTAGGCCAGAGTACGAGTCTGAGACCTTAGCTATTAGGCCAAGAGTTAAGACCTTAGCTATTAGGCCAGAGTAAGAGTTAAAACCTTAACCATTAGAAGAGAGTACGAGTCAAAGACCTTAGCTATTAGGCCAGAGTAAGAGTTAAGACCTTAGCTATTAGGCCAGAGTAAGAGCTAAGACCTTAACCAGTAGGCCAGAGTAAGAGTTAAGACCTTTACCATTAGGCCAGAGTACGAGTCTAAGACCTTATCTATTAGGCCAGAGTAAGAGTTAAGACCTTAACCAGTAGGCCAGAGTAAGAGTTAAGACCCTAACCATTAGGCCAGAGTACGAGTCTAAGAACTTAGCTATTAGGCCAGAGTAAGAGTTAAGACCTTAGCTATTAGACCAGAGTAAGAGTTAAGACCTTAGATATTAGGCCAGAGTAAGATTTAAGACCTTAACCAGTAGGCCAGAGTAAGAGTTAAGACCTTAACCATTAGGCCAGAGTACGAGTCTAAGACCTTAGCTATTAGGCCAGAGTAAGAATTAAGACCTTAGCTATTAGGCCAGAGTAAGAGTTAAGACCTTAACCAGTAGGCCAGGGTAAGAGTTAAGACCTTAACATGTAGGCCATAGTACGAATCTAAGACCTTAGCTATTAGGCCAGAGTAAGAGTTAAGACCTTAGCTATTAGGCCAGAGTAAGAGTTAAGACCTTAACCATTAGACGAGAGTACGAGTCAAAGACCTTAGATATTAGGCCAGAGTAAGAGTTAAGACCTTAGCTATTAGGCCAGAGTAAGAGCTAAGACCTTAACCAGTAGGCCAGAGTAAGAGTTAAGACCTTAACCATTAGGCCAGAGTACGAGTCTAACACCTTAGCTATTAGGCCAGAATAAGTGTTAAGACCTTAGCTATTAGGCCAGAGTAAGAGTTAAGACCTTAACCATTAGGCCAGAGTACGAGTCTAAGACCTTAGCTATTAGGCCAGAGTAAGAGTTAAGACCTTAGCTATTAGGCCAGAGTAAGAGTTAAGACCTTAACCATTAGGCCAGAGTACGAGTCTAAGACCTTAGCTATTAGGCCAGAGTAAGATTTAAGACCTTAGCTATTAGGCCAGAGTAATAGTTAACACCTTAGCTATTAGGCCAGAGTAAGAGTTAAGACCTTAACCAGTAGGCCAGAGTAAGAGTTAAGACCTTAACCTGTAGGCCATAGTACGAGTCTAAGACCTTAGCTATTAGGCCAGAGTAAGAGTTAAGACCTTAGCTATTAGGCCAGAGTAAGAGTTAAGACCTTAACCATTAGGCCAGAGTACGAGTCTAAGACCTTAGCTATAAGGCCAGAGTAAGAGTTAAGACCTTAGCTATTAGGCCAGAGTAAGAGTTAGGACCTTAACCAGTAGGCCAGAGTCCGAGTCTAAGACCTTAGCTGTTAGGCCAGTATAAGAGTTAAGACCTTAACCAGTAGGCCAGAGTACAAGTCTAAGACCTTAGCTATTAGGCCAGAGTAAGACTTAAGACCTTAACAATTAGGCCAGAGTACGAGTCTAAGACCTTAGCTATTAGGCCACAGTAAGAGTTAAGACCTTAGCTATTAGGCCAGAGTAAGAGTTAAGACCTTAACCATTAGGCCAGAGTACGAGTCTAAGACCATAGCTATTAGGCCAGAGTAAGAGTTAAGACCTTAGCTATTAGGCCAGAGTAAGAGTTAAGACCTTAACCATTAGGCCAGAGTACGAGTCTAAGACCTTAGCTATTAGGCCAGAGTAAGACTTAAGACCTTAGCTATTAGGCCAGAGTAAGAGTTAAGACCTTATCCATTAGGCCAGAGTACAAGTCTAAGACCTTAGCTATTAGGCCAGATTAAGATTTAAGACCTTAGCTATTAGGCCAGAGTAATAGTTAACACCTTAGCTATTAGGCCAGAGTAGGAGTTAAGATCTTAGCTATTAGGCCAGAGTAAGAGTTAAGACCTTAGCTATTAGGCCAGAGTAAGAGTTAAGACCTTAACCATTAGGCCAGAGTACGAGTCTAAGACCTTAGCTATTAGGCCAGAGTAAGAGTTAAGACCTTAACCAGTAGGCCAGAGTAAGAGTTAAGACCTTAACCATTAGGCCAGAGTACGAGTCTAAGACCTTAGCTTTTAGGCCAGAGTAAGAGTTAAGACCTTAGCTATTAGGCCAGAGTAAGAGTTAAGACCTTAACCAGTAGGCCAGAGTAAGAGTTAAGACCTTAACCTGTAGGCCATAGTACGAGTCTAAGACCTTAGCTATTAGGCCAGAGTAAGAGTTAAGACCTTAGCTATTAGGCCAGAGTAAGAGTTAAGACCTTAACCATTAGGCCAGAGTACGAGTCTAAGACCTTAGCTATAAGGCCAGAGTAAGAGTTAAGACCTTAGCTATTAGGCCAGAGTAAGAGTTAAGACCTTAACCAGTAGGCCAGAGTCCGAGTCTAAGAACTTAGCTATTAGGCCAGTGTAAGAGTTAAGACCTTAACCAGTAGGCCAGAGTACAAGTCTAAGACCTTAGCTATTAGGCCAGAGTAAGAGTTAAGACCTTAGCTATTAGGCCAGAGTAAGAGTTAAGACCTTAACCATTAGGCCAGAGTACGAGTCTAAGACCATCGCTATTAGGCCAGAATAAGAGTTAAGACCTTAGCTATTAGGCCAGGGTAAGAGTTAAGACCTTAAACATTAGGCCTGAGTACGAGTCTAAGACCTTAGCTATTAGGCCAGAGTAAGAGTTAAGACCTTAACCATTAGGCCAGAGTACGAGTCTAAGACCTTAGCTATTAGGCCAGAGTAAGAGTTAAGACCTTAACCAGTAGGCCAGAGTATGAGTCTAAGACCTTAGCTGTTAGGCCAGAGTAAGAGTTAAGACCTTAACCATTAGGCCAGAGTACGAGTCTAAGACCTTAGCTATTAGGCCAGAGTAAGAGTTAAGACCTTAACCAGTAGGCCAGAGTACGAGTCTAAGACCTTAGCTATTAGGCCAGAGTAAGAGTTAAGACCTTAACCATTAGGCCAGAGTACGAGTCTAAGACCTTAGCTATTAGGCCAGAGTAAGAGTTAAGACCTTAGCTATTAGGCCAGAGTAAGAGTTAAGACCTTAACCATTAGGCCAGAGTACGAGTCTAAGACGATAGCTATTAGGCCAGAGTAAGAGTTAAGACCTTAGCTATTAGGCCAGAGGAAGAGTTAAGACCTTAACCAGTAGGCCAGAGTAAGAGTTAAGACCTTAACCAGTAGGCCAGAGTACGAGTCTAAGACCTTAGCTATTAGGCCAGAGTAAGAGTTAAGACCTTAACCATTAGGCCAGAGTACGAGTCTAAGACCTTAGCTATTAGGCCAGAATAAGAGTTCAGACCTTAACCAGTGGGCCAGAGTAAGAGTTAAGACCTTAACCATTAGGCCAGAGTACGAGTCTAAGACCTTAGCTATTAGGCCAGAGTAAGAGTTAAGACCTTAACCTGTAGGCCATAGTACGAGTCTAAGACCTTAGCTATTAGGCCTGAGTAAGAGTTAAGACCTTAACCATTAGGCCAGAGTACGAGTCTAAGACCTTAGCTATTAGGCCAGAGTAAGAGTTAAGACCTTAGCTATTAGGCCAGAGTAAGAGTTAAGACCTTAACCATTAGGCCAGAGTACGAGTCTAAGACCTTAGCTATTAGGCCAGAGTAAGAGTTAAGACCTTAGCTATTAGGCCAGAGTAAGAGTTAAGACCTTAGCTATTAGGCTAGAGTAAGAGTTAAGACCTTAACCATTAGAAGAGAGTACGAGTCAAAGACCTTAGCTATTAGGCCAGAGTAAGAGTTAAGACCTTAGCTATTAGGCCAGAGTAAGAGCTAAGACCTTAACCAGTAGGCCAGAGTAAGAGTTAAGACCTTAACCATTAGGCCAGAGTACGAGTCTAAGACCTTATCTATTAGGCCAGAGTAAGAGTTAAGACCTTAACCATTAGGCCAGAGTACGAGTCTAAGACCTTAGCTATTAGGCCAGAGTAAGAGTTAAGACCTTAGCTATTAGACCAGAGTAAGAGTTAAGACCTTAGATATTAGGCCAGAGTAAGAGTTAAGACCTTAACCAGTAGGCCAGAGTAAGAGTTAAGACCTTAACCATTAGGCCAGAGTAAGACTCTAAGACCTTAGCTATTAGGCCAGAGTAAGAATTAAGACCTTAGCTATTAGGCCAGTGTAAGAGTTCAGACCTTAACCAGTAGGCCAGAGTAAGAGTTAAGACCTTAACATGTAGGCCATAGTACGAATCTAAGACCTTAGCTATTAGGCCAGAGTAAGAGTTCAGACCTTAGCTATTAGGCCAGAGTAAGAGTTAAGACCTTAACCATCAGACGAGAGTATGAGTCAAAGACCTTAGCTATTAGGCCAGAGTAAGAGTTAAGACCTTAACTATTAGGCCAGAGTAAGAGTTAAGACCTTAACCATTAGCCCAGAGTATGAGTCAAAGACCTTAGCTATTAGGCCTGAGTAAGAGTTAAGACCTTAGCTATTAGGCCAGAGTAAGAGTTAAGACCTTAACCATTAGACGAGAGTACGAGTCAAAGACCTTAGCTATTAGGCCAGAGTAAGAGTTAAGACCTTTGCTATTAGGCCAGAGTAAGAGCCAAGACCTTAACCAGTAGGCCAGAGTAAGAGTTAAGACATTAACCATTAGGCCAGAGTACGAGTCTAAGACCTTATCTATTAGGCCAGAGTAAGAGTTAAGACCTTAACCAGTAGGCCAGAGTAAGAGTTAAGACCTTAACCATTAGGCCAGAGTACGAGTCTAAGACCTTAGCTATTAGGCCAGAGTAAGAGTTAAGACCTTAGCTATTAGACCAGAGTAAGAGTTAAGACCTTAGATATTAGGCCAGAGTAAGATTTAAGACCTTAACCAGTAGGCCAGAGTAAGAGTTAAGACCTTAACCATTAGGCCAGAGTACGAGTCTAAGACCTTAGCTATTAGGCCAGAGTAAGAATTAAGACCTTAGCTATTAGGCCAGAGTAAGAGTTAAGACCTTAACCAGTAGGCCAGGGTAAGAGTTAAGACCTTAACATGTAGGCCATAGTACGAATCTAAGACCTTAGCTATTAGGCCAGAGTAAGAGTTAAGACCTTAGCTATTAGGCCAGAGTAAGAGTTAAGACCTTAACCATTAGACGAGAGTACGAGTCAAAGACCTTAGATATTAGGCCAGAGTAAGAGTTAAGACCTTAGCTATTAGGCCAGAGTAAGAGCTAAGACCTTAACCAGTAGGCCAGAGTAAGAGTTAAGACCTTAACCATTAGGCCAGAGTACGAGTCTAAGACCTTAGCTATTAGGCCAGAATAAGTGTTAAGACCTTAGCTATTAGGCCAGAGTAAGAGTTAAGACCTTAACCATTAGGCCAGAGTACGAGTCTAAGACCTTAGCTATTAGGCCAGAGTAAGAGTTAAGACCTTAGCTATTAGGCCAGAGTAAGAGTTAAGACCTTAACCATTAGGCCAGAGTACGAGTCTAAGACCTTAGCTATTAGGCCAGAGTAAGATTTAAGACCTTAGCTATTAGGCCAGAGTAATAGTTAACACCTTAGCTATTAGGCCAGAGTAAGAGTTAAGACCTTAACCAGTAGGCCAGAGTAAGAGTTAAGACCTTAACCTGTAGGCCATAGTACGAGTCTAAGACCTTAGCTATTAGGCCAGAGTAAGAGTTAAGACCTTAGCTATTAGGCCAGAGTAAGAGTTAAGACCTTAACCATTAGGCCAGAGTACGAGTCTAAGACCTTAGCTATAAGGCCAGAGTAAGAGTTAAGACCTTAGCTATTAGGCCAGAGTAAGAGTTAGGACCTTAACCAGTAGGCCAGAGTCCGAGTCTAAGACCTTAGCTGTTAGGCCAGTATAAGAGTTAAGACCTTAACCAGTAGGCCAGAGTACAAGTCTAAGACCTTAGCTATTAGGCCAGAGTAAGACTTAAGACCTTAACAATTAGGCCAGAGTACGAGTCTAAGACCTTAGCTATTAGGCCACAGTAAGAGTTAAGACCTTAGCTATTAGGCCAGAGTAAGAGTTAAGACCTTAACCATTAGGCCAGAGTACGAGTCTAAGACCATAGCTATTAGGCCAGAGTAAGAGTTAAGACCTTAGCTATTAGGCCAGAGTAAGAGTTAAGACCTTAACCATTAGGCCAGAGTATGAGTCTAAGACCTTAGCTATTAGGCCAGAGTAAGACTTAAGACCTTAGCTATTAGGCCAGAGTAAGAATTAAGACCTTATCCATTAGGCCAGAGTACAAGTCTAAGACCTTAGCTATTAGGCCAGATTAAGATTTAAGACCTTAGCTATTAGGCCAGAGTAATAGTTAACACCTTAGCTATTAGGCCAGAGTAGGAGTTAAGATCTTAGCTATTAGGCCAGAGTAAGAGTTAAGACCTTAGCTATTAGGCCAGAGTAAGAGTTAAGACCTTAACCATTAGGCCAGAGTACGAGTCTAAGACCTTAGCTATTAGGCCAGAGTAAGAGTTAAGACCTTAACCAGTAGGCCAGAGTAAGAGTTAAGACCTTAACCATTAGGCCAGAGTACGAGTCTAAGACCTTAGCTTTTAGGCCAGAGTAAGAGTTAAGACCTTAGCTATTAGGCCAGAGTAAGAGTTAAGACCTTAACCAGTAGGCCAGAGTAAGAGTTAAGACCTTAACCTGTAGGCCATAGTACGAGTCTAAGACCTTAGCTATTAGGCCAGAGTAAGAGTTAAGACCTTAGCTATTAGGCCAGAGTAAGAGTTAAGACCTTAACCATTAGGCCAGAGTACGAGTCTAAGACCTTAGCTATAAGGCCAGAGTAAGAGTTAAGACCTTAGCTATTAGGCCAGAGTAAGAGTTAAGACCTTAACCAGTAGGCCAGAGTCCGAGTCTAAGAACTTAGCTATTAGGCCAGTGTAAGAGTTAAGACCTTAACCAGTAGGCCAGAGTACAAGTCTAAGACCTTAGCTATTAGGCCAGAGTAAGAGTTAAGACCTTAGCTATTAGGCCAGAGTAAGAGTTAAGACCTTAACCATTAGGCCAGAGTACGAGTCTAAGACCATCGCTATTAGGCCAGAATAAGAGTTAAGACCTTAGCTATTAGGCCAGAGTAAGAGTTAAGACCTTAAACATTAGGCCTGAGTACGAGTCTAAGACCTTAGCTATTAGGCCAGAGTAAGAGTTAAGACCTTAACCATTAGGCCAGAGTACGAGTCTAAGACCTTAGCTATTAGGCCAGAGTAAGAGTTAAGACCTTAACCAGTAGGCCAGAGTATGAGTCTAAGACCTTAGCTGTTAGGCCAGAGTAAGAGTTAAGACCTTAACCATTAGGCCAGAGTACGAGTCTAAGACCTTAGCTATTAGGCCAGAGTAAGAGTTAAGACCTTAACCAGTAGGCCAGAGTACGAGTCTAAGACCTTAGCTATTAGGCCAGAGTAAGAGTTAAGACCTTAACCATTAGGCCAGAGTACGAGTCTAAGACCTTAGCTATTAGGCCAGAGTAAGAGTTAAGACCTTAGCTATTAGGCCAGAGTAAGAGTTAAGACCTTAACCATTAGGCCAGAGTACGAGTCTAAGACGATAGCTATTAGGCCAGAGTAAGAGTTAAGACCTTAGCTATTAGGCCAGAGGAAGAGTTAAGACCTTAACCAGTAGGCCAGAGTAAGAGTTAAGACCTTAACCAGTAGGCCAGAGTACGAGTCTAAGACCTTAGCTATTAGGCCAGAGTAAGAGTTAAGACCTTAACCATTAGGCCAGAGTACGAGTCTAAGACCTTAGCTATTAGGCCAGAATAAGAGTTCAGACCTTAACCAGTGGGCCAGAGTAAGAGTTAAGACCTTAACCATTAGGCCAGAGTACGAGTCTAAGACCTTAGCTATTAGGCCAGAGTAAGAGTTAAGACCTTAACCTGTAGGCCATAGTACGAGTCTAAGACCTTAGCTATTAGGCCTGAGTAAGAGTTAAGACCTTAACCATTAGGCCAGAGTACGAGTCTAAGACCTTAGCTATTAGGCCAGAGTAAGAGTTAAGACCTTAGCTATTAGGCCAGAGTAAGAGTTAAGACCTTAACCATTAGGCCAGAGTACGAGTCTAAGACCTTAGCTATTAGGCCAGAGTAAGAGTTAAGACCTTAGCTATTAGGCCAGAGTAAGAGTTAAGACCTTAGCTATTAGGCTAGAGTAAGAGTTAAGACCTTAACCATTAGAAGAGAGTACGAGTCAAAGACCTTAGCTATTAGGCCAGAGTAAGAGTTAAGACCTTAGCTATTAGGCCAGAGTAAGAGCTAAGACCTTAACCAGTAGGCCAGAGTAAGAGTTAAGACCTTAACCATTAGGCCAGAGTACGAGTCTAAGACCTTATCTATTAGGCCAGAGTAAGAGTTAAGACCTTAACCATTAGGCCAGAGTACGAGTCTAAGACCTTAGCTATTAGGCCAGAGTAAGAGTTAAGACCTTAGCTATTAGACCAGAGTAAGAGTTAAGACCTTAGATATTAGGCCAGAGTAAGAGTTAAGACCTTAACCAGTAGGCCAGAGTAAGAGTTAAGACCTTAACCATTAGGCCAGAGTAAGACTCTAAGACCTTAGCTATTAGGCCAGAGTAAGAATTAAGACCTTAGCTATTAGGCCAGTGTAAGAGTTCAGACCTTAACCAGTAGGCCAGAGTAAGAGTTAAGACCTTAACATGTAGGCCATAGTACGAATCTAAGACCTTAGCTATTAGGCCAGAGTAAGAGTTCAGACCTTAGCTATTAGGCCAGAGTAAGAGTTAAGACCTTAACCATCAGACGAGAGTATGAGTCAAAGACCTTAGCTATTAGGCCAGAGTAAGAGTTAAGACCTTAACTATTAGGCCAGAGTAAGAGTTAAGACCTTAACCATTAGCCCAGAGTATGAGTCAAAGACCTTAGCTATTAGGCCTGAGTAAGAGTTAAGACCTTAGCTATTAGGCCAGAGTAAGAGTTAAGACCTTAACCATTAGACGAGAGTACGAGTCAAAGACCTTAGCTATTAGGCCAGAGTAAGAGTTAAGACCTTTGCTATTAGGCCAGAGTAAGAGCCAAGACCTTAACCAGTAGGCCAGAGTAAGAGTTAAGACATTAACCATTAGGCCAGAGTACGAGTCTAAGACCTTATCTATTAGGCCAGAGTAAGAGTTAAGACCTTAACCAGTAGGCCAGAGTAAGAGTTAAGACCTTAACCATTAGGCCAGAGTACGAGTCTAAGACCTTAGCTATTAGGCCAGAGTAAGAGTTAAGACCTTAGCTATTAGACCAGAGTAAGAGTTAAGACCTTAGATATTAGGCCAGAGTAAAAGTTAAGACCTTAACCATTAGGCCAGAGTACGAGTCTAAGACCTTAGCTATTAGGCCAGAGTAAGAGTTAAGACCTTAGCTATTAGGCCAGAGTAAGAGTTAAGACCTTAACCATTAGGCAAGAGTACGAGTCTAAGACCTTAGCTATTAGGCCAGAGTAAGAGTTAAGACCTTAACCATTAGGCCAGAGTACGAGTCTAAAACCTTAGCTATTAGGCCAGAGTAAGAATTAAGACCTTAACCAGTAGGCCAGAGTACGAGTCTAAGACCTTAGCTATTAGGCCAGAGTAAGAGTTAAGACCTTAACCATTAGGCCAGAGTACGAGTCTAAGACCTTAGCTATTAGGCCAGAGTAAGAGTTAAGACCTTAACCAGAAGGCCAGAGTACGAGTCTAAGACCTTAGCTGTTAGGCCAGAGTAAGAGTTAAGACCTTAACCATTAGGCCAGAGTACGAGTCTAAGACCTTAGCTATTAGGCCAGAGTAAGACTTAAGACCTTAGCTATTAGGCCAGAGTAAGAGTTAAGACCTTAACCATTAGGCCAGAGTACGAGTCTAAGACCATAGCTATTAGGCCAGAGTAAGAGTTAAGACCTTAGCTATTAGGCCAGAGTAAGAGTTAAGACCTTAGCTATTAGGCCAGAGTAAGAGTAAAGACCTTAACCAGTAGGCCAGCGTAAGAGTTAAGACCTTAACCAGTAGGCCAGAGTAAGAGTTAAGACCTTAACCATTAGACCAGAGTGTGAGTCTAAGACCTTAGCTATTAGGCCAGAGTAAGAGTTAAGACCTTAACCAGTAGGCCAGAGTAAGAGTTAAGACCTTAACCAGTAGGCCAGAGTATGAGTCTAAGACCTTAGCTATTAGGCCAGAGTAAGAGTTAAGACCTTAACCAGTAGGCCAGAGTAAGAGTTAAGACCTTAACCTGTAGGCCATAGTACGAGTCTAAGACCTTAGCTATTAGGCCAGAGTAAGAGTTAAGACCTTAACCATTAGGCCAGAGTACGAGTCTAAGACCTTAGCTATTAGGCCAGAGTAAGAGTTAAGACCTTAACCATTAGGCCAGAGTACTAGTCTAAGACCTTAGCTATTAGGCCAGAGTAAGAGTTAAGACCTTAACCAGTAGGCCAGAGTACGATTCTAAGACCTTAGCTATTAGGCCAGAGTAAGAGTTAAGACCTTAACGATTAGGCCAGAGTACGAGTCTAAGACCTTAGCTATTAGGCCAGAGTAAGAGTTAAGACCTTAGCTATTAGGCCAGAGTAAGAGTTAAGACCTTAACCATTAGGCCAGAGTACGAGTCTCGGGCCATAGCTATTAGGCCAGAGTAAGAGTTAAGACCTTAGCTATTAGGCCAGAGTAAGAGTAAAGACCTTAACAAGTAGGCCAGCGTAAGAGTTAAGACCTTAACCAGTAGGCCAGAGTAAGAGTTAAGACCTTAACCATTAGGCCAGAGTACGAGTCTAAGACATTAGCTATTAGGCCAGAGTAAGAGTTAAGACCTTAACCAGTAGGCCAGAGTAAGAGTTAATACCTTAACCATTAGGCCAGAGTACGAGTCTAAGACCTTAGCTATTAGGCCAGAGTAAGAATTAAGACCTTAGCTATTAGGCCAGAGTAAGAGTTAAGACCTTAACCAGTAGGCCAGAGTAAGAGTTAAGACCTTAATATGTAGGCCATAGTACGAATCTAAGACCTTAGCTATTAGGCCAGAGTAAGAGTTAAGACCTTAGCTATTAGGCCAGTGTAGGAGAGTGGAATCTGACTAATGGTTGCCCCCAACTTTTTGCCTGGTATTTAAGTGGTTTTTGACTAGTCTGGCTGGGATCCTGCTATCCAGGACCCCAGCCTATCTGCTTTCTCCCTAAAACTGTTGTGAGTACTCTAGGTACAAACATAATTGGATGCTGGGCATGCCCTTCCAGTCCCTGGTAGATGGTACCCTAGGTACCCAGGGCATGGGTCCCCCAGTAGGCCTACCAGGGCTGCAGCACTTATTGTGCCACCCTGGGACAGCCACCCAAACTGACACCACCAGGCCACTACTGTAGCCTGGGTAAGGTGGTGCTAGCACCCCTTACAGGGACGTAGGTACCCTATGTCCCATACCATACAACACATATACTCTCATAGGTCACCCCTATGGCAGGCCCTGGTAATCCTACAGGGCTGGGTGCTGAGGTATGTGTGAGGGGGGACCCCTACGTGATTAGGACCTCTCTGCAACCTTCGTAAAATCGTTACTGGGTTGTTTGTAGTGTAGCCATACCATATACTCTTAACCGCATTATAAGTTATTGCGTCATCGCTGTAACTTCGGAATGGCTACACCGAACCATATCGTGTTTGGTGTCAAACATGAAGGAATCATACCCCCAGTCCAGCCATGGGCATGGGGGCACGATTCCCCCTTGCTAGGAGGGTGATATGGGAAAAGCGGTAGAATTTGGAAACCAATTTAAAAGTGCACAGGTACCACAAAATGGCTACTGTTCGCCACCTACACGACTCTGGCTGGCTGTTGCTGGGGAAAACCCCAGCATCGCCATCTGGACAATAGGGCTCCTGTGGCAGGGAGGTGCCAGCACCTCCCCAGACAGGATATGTGGATTGGAACAGGGTGGGTGCACCAAAAGTCCATTCAGAGTTGCACGTAGGCAGCTGCAGAGCCCCAATTCTGCATACACCGCCTGGAACCGGTTCAGGGGCATCCTGCCCCTCGCCCAGGCGGGAAACACACAAAGGGGAGTGGGTGTAGCCACCCTTTCCCGCCTCTACTCTGATTGGTAGGCTCTATTTTGGACCATCCCCTAATCTTGGTGATATATGGGAATAACTTTACCCTAGAGCCTTAGATTCGTACAGAACTTCACAGAACTGACCTTCGACGAGCTGCTGCCCAGCTGACTGAAGAAATCTCCCTTGGGATAAAGGAGTTATCCCCCTGCTTGGCAGGCACCTAAAAGACTACAAGATACCCGGTTGGAACTTCGTTGCTCTCACGACCTTCGACGCCTTCCAGCAACCTCGAGGTGGGTCTCCAGTGCATCCCAGCGTCCTGTGAGCGTGCCCAGCAAGTCTGAGCACCCTGGATCACGTGGGTGTCGAGATCCCCGCATACCCCGAGACACCGGCCACCTCTTGTCCAGCACACGACCCCGACCAGTGGGGAAGTTGTGCTTTGGCCCATTCTTGAGCCAACCTTCAAGCAGCATTTGTGCCGACCCTCAGCTCCCTGGCCCGCTCCGGTGGCCCGTGGGAGCCCTTTTACGCACTCCATTTTGCTGCCTTCCACGGTCCCTTGTCTCTCGACTTGTGGACCCTGACGGAGGACAATCTTCTTTCCTAAGAGTTCCCCTGGTTGCTCCAGGCCTGCTCTACGCTCCCTGCAAAGGAGAGCACCCTCAGACCACGTGGGTCTGCACCAGCAGCTGCTTTGTTCCTCTTGCGTGGGTTGCGGTTGCCAATGCTTAGTGGATCCAATCGGGACACTAACACCGCAGCAACCCTCAGCCGACGTGGGATAGTCGCCCTCCAGAAGCTGGCCTTCCTTGAAGCCTCCCGGAGCCCGTGACTGCAGAGCCCAGCTGTACCTTCCACACCTGAAGCACCCGACATCCACGAGCTCCTTCCTGTGAGCTCCCTGGTCACTCTGCTGTGACCCAGACTCTGTCCCCTCTGCTTTCAGGTTCATCTTTGTCTTTTCTTCAACTTCAATCTTCACGACTTCAGCGACACTTCCAGCTAGCAGCAGTTTGGACTCCTTTTCCATAGAAAATCAGCCCGCGACCCGACACCAGAATCGACCTATGCACCCGGCTTCCCTGGGGCAGGTAACAGTGGTACTTCGGTACTTCCGTGGTGGCGGGCTCTCCAAAGCCTTAAGTCTCAAGCCTTAACTTTGTACTGTTGTTAGAAGTGTCCTTAAACCTTAATTATTCAACCGCGACATTCTCCATAGGCTAACATTGCGATCCCGACAGCAGCTTCTCGCACTGCACACGCCTCCCGTGGGTCCCCTTCCTCTTAACTGTGGGTGGATTCTTAAGGGGCCAGCGATCCTGAATGCCCTAGGCATTGCCTGTAGAATTGTCGTGGTTCTTATACCACTATTTTAGTATATGGTTTGGTCCCCCCCTGGGGCCCATTGATTTCTGTGCTATTTATTGTGTTTAGAAATGCTTGTGTGAAACGTAACTTTGCCACTAGCCACATAAAGTGACTGTGGGATTCTGTCTAGAATAAATACATATATTTTATATATATACCTGTGTGGGCTACTCTTTCATTTGGTTATTCAAGAGGTTATTATGGTAAAACAATAAGCTTAACACTCCTTCAAGACTTAGCCTGAAGGCTGCTCTCCACAGCTACCACTAGGATAGCTTTCTTTAAAGGTTGTCTTAAACCTATCATCAATACGAGTCGAATTGGACTGGTGCAAGGTGTCCCTATAACTAGGAACAGCATATGCCAGGCCAACTTCTCACATTGGTGTGCAGCGGTTGGATTCAAGCTTGCCATTGTTTTACCAGATAACAAATTGAATTTCTAAAGTGAAAGCCACAAGGTACCAAAGGTACATATAAATTCAAGCTAGAATACAATAAGTTCTACTGAACTTGGAGTTGTGTGTAGAGGGTTTAGCACACCTTGACTACAACTCAAGAGAGGGTTCAGTAGGCCACACTTAGTGTAGGTAGATACATCACTACACTAAACATGTCTTCAGGTGGCACTAAGGCTATGGAAGGACCCCAGAGGGTCCCAGTAGATAAGTATGATAATTTCACCTTTGCAGAGCTCAGGGAAATGTGCACCCTTAGGGGACTGAAGACAGAAAGAGGTGCCAACACAAAACGTCTCAAGGAGATCCTGCTCATAGCAGACTTTATGGAGTCCATAGGATCCAGAGGGACGGACAGAGTGGGTGGGCACCCCTCAGAAGAGGACACTCCCAGAGTGGAATCTGAAGAGGAACAGGAAGAGGATGAAAATCCTGACCTGGAAGAAACAAACCACTCACAGCATG